>NC_044008.1:12903275-15403275 GCF_900496995.4 Aquila chrysaetos chrysaetos
AGGTCCTTTTCTGCCAAGCTGCTTTCTGGCTGGGTGTCCCCCAGCATATATTGGTGTGGGGGGTTGTTCCTCTGTACTTCTCCTTGTTGAACTAGCCATCCACAGAAACTGGAAAGATTTTTAATCTTTTTATAAGATTATATAAAGAATATATATATCTTTTTATAAGATTATATAAAGTGTTTATAGCAAAAAATTAAAGTAGGTTGCATTTTTTTATTATTTGAATTAGTCCTCACAAAATAAATAAATACTCCTATTATAGTTGACTCATGTTTTTTTAATTTCAATTTCAATTAAAATTTATCCATCAGGCAGAAATGAAAGTTGTGCTACCCTGTCATTTTCTTTTCAGGACACTGGAAGGGTGAAAGGGCAGTAAGCAGCAGCTCTCATTCTAAAAGCAAAAGTTGATCAGTTCCACTTAGTTTAGAAGTAATGGGTGTTTGTCTCCTGATTTTTAATATGTAAGAACATGTAATCCACTCCAAAGCAGAAGGATGTCAGATTTCCCTGTTTTAATCAAAACAGAAATGGTCAGAAATGTTCTAGATTACTGATTACATCAGTTAATTACTGATGACCCCATTACTGACCTCAAAAGTAATTGCAAGAAAAATAGTATTCTACTTTCTGCTCTGAGCCTTAGCTGAATTGGAACAGAGCTCCTGGCAGAGGAAATTGGCAAGGTTGTGGGGCTTATTTGAATGAGGAGCTAGATGTTGACAGCAACTGTGGCTCTTTCAGGTCAGAGAAAGTCGTCTACTAGATGTGTAAGAAAGATAATCCTGTCATCAGGAAAGTGAAAAATAAATATGAACTGAATGGGCAACAGGACGGTTTGAAATTGGATACATATTCAGTAAAAGCAATGAGAGGTTAGGTAAATGCTGAAGAAAAAAAGGCAAGCATGCAATATTCAGTTAATCTACTTGAGAGAGAAAGCAACTTAGAAGTGTGATTAGGGCATTATTGGAGATAACTGCATGTCAAACAGTTGTCCCAGTCCTTGTGACACAATGGTACATCACTTCTTGGCTTTCCATTAGTGTGTTACCTAGACTTGAAACAAAGGAGGTGAGCTAAAATGGATGCACTGGAAGGTCATGATGAAATGAGCATTTCTGCAGTGGGTGTAGTGAGCAACCTACATGTGTGACATAACCTTTGACTACAAAGTGAACAGCGGGAATAGATTAAATTGTAAACGAGCAGTGCTAAGCTAAGAGGCTCTTTGATGTAAAGAAATAAAATTTCTTAGTGTGGATGCCTATGTAGCTGTGCCTGTGTGTATAAAAATCCCAAATCAGAAGGATACATGTTCCTTAGTACCCCAGTTGTTTGCTAATCAGAGGAAGGATATCAAGGGTGTCAAGTTGCAGGATAGCAAAGAGGTGACTGACTTAATCATGAACAGTTTCAGTTCTGTGTCAGAGCAGTCCCAAGGTAAAAAAGCAATTCTGTCATGCCTTAAGTGACTTAGAACACCTGATTTCTAGAGTACACCAGAAGAAAAATTAGTATTGGCTTAATCCTAATAAAAATGCAGGCCTTGGCCCATTAAATAACAATAAGCGAGTGTGAGGAACAGTATCCATAAAATAATTAACTTCTTTTTATGATGAATCACAAGGAAAATTTCCTTTCTGTCACCTCATTTTTAAAAATAGGGATGTCAAGGAAATGGGGGAAGAATTAAAAATGATGCTAGAAATGGGAACTCAGTGTTCAGTTAATCATAGTGATAGAAGTGTCACAAGTGAGCAAGCTCCTAAACAAATGGTCAGGAAGGCAAGAACAGAAACACACCCTTTTGGAAAGGAAGACAGTGTTTTGGGTGGGGGCACTATTTACTTTCTCTTAATTTAAGAGAACTTAAGCTCTAAGAATAGCTATACTGAGTCATTTATCATTTTGAGTTGCTGCCCTTAGAAAAATGTTGAGCAAAATGGTTGACAATTTTGAGATGTTAAAATGTCTTGTTGTCTGACATGTTGACGTAATTTTTTGTTCTTGCATTTCTGCAAAGTTATAGCCTACTTGAACAAAAAGGTATGCTGAAGTCTTTTATTTGTAATTTCCCATGTTTCCAGTAGTGAGGCGTGGCATTTAATCACATTTTCAAGGCTTCCTGGTCCTTTTTGTCCTCCTCAACTCAAAAGAATTACCAAGATATATACTAGTAAGTAAAGCGAATCTTCCCCTTCATCAAAAATAGTGTGAAGCTTTATTTAAGGGAAATGGGGTCACAGAAGCAGTGATGTTATCAGGGGAGAAGATAATCAGGAGCAGTGGATATGGGCACTCTGTGGTGTTCTGGGTAGGGATTCTTTCCAAAAATACGTGGACCCACTCTTTGATCTGCCCTCAGTGCTACCATGAAGGGAGATTGCAGTGTCTGTGTCCTCTCCAGATGTACTCATGCAATTTTAGATGCTTCTTCCCCACAGAAAGGCATGGTACCCCTCAGAGAATACTTTTCCTTTTTTTTATTTTTTTGTGTGCCTATGACATTTCTAGAGAGCTTTTAACAGCTTGAATTCTGCTTTCAGCTGTCTCTGAGAAAGCCCTATTCAGAGGTGCAATTACATGTGTGGCAACTGTCTCTTCTCAGTAATTCTTAAACAGCCCACAGAACAAAACCCAAAAGCAATGCATACAAACAGCATTTGTTCCAACATTATTTTTATGAAAATTGTGTTTAAAGCCAATGTTTTCTAGAAATTTCTGGAGTACAGAATTGTAGAACGTAATGCTTTTTATATTTTTCCTTTTTAAATGTCTTTTAAGTTAAAGTGTTTCAACTGCGAAAGTGCTCCCTTGATTACCCTGGTCACACATAGCTAGAGAAATGTGAGATGAACGGTTCCACCATGGTTAAAGTGAATAACAGTGCCTTGCCCTTTTCTAGATGAAACATGACAGAATACTGATGTCAGCAGTCAGTTTGCACATCTCCATCTTTTTGTATCCAAATAGTAAAATAAGTTATGCAGGCTGGTTCCTACCATCTTTAAGAAAATACCAAATCCAATACTACCATAATCACTGTGCATAAAATAATGCAGAAAAAGACAAGTGGTAAAGAGAAGAATAAAACTTGGAAGCAATTGGAAAAAAAATCAGGTTTGTACCAACAATGCCTTCATTAAAGCCAATGGAATAACTACAGAGCTTTTTGAAAGAAAAATTAATGGAAAATCTTAATTCCTAAACTGAAGCCTTCAATAATGTCGCTTTTATTTGTTTTTAAACTGAATGTGTTTTTAATAGGCTCCACTAGAAGATGAAATGAACTGTTCCATTAAAAATGTTCTTTTATTAAATGTTTATTTTGGGGTTGGACTGCAATCTGTTAAAAAGAGCAACCCGTCCAAAACTGTCAGAGTAGATCATGTAGGAATTTGAAAGATGCAGAATATTTACTTAAGAGGAAATGGCCGAAGGCTTTATTGCTAATTTTAATTAAGTTTTTTTGCATACCCAATTGGTCTGCTGTATCCGGACATCCTTAAAATTGTTCATTTCCTGCAGAACGCATTGCTTCATGACTACCGCAGTACCTTCTGGTAATTCATTCACAAAGTTTTCTTGTAATTTGATCTTTATTAATGCAAAAGAGTAAAGAACAATGTTATTTTTAGTATGGTTAAAAAAAGCTATTTGGTGAAAAAATAATTGTGTGATGCTGTGTCTTCAGAGTACTTATTACATTCATCATTTCTTTCCTTTCATTTTTCACTGTGTGTGTATTGAATGAAATATCATAAAATTTCTCAGTGATGTCTACATGTTTTCCTATACAGGGTAATACATTGGCCATTTGAGAGGCCAGCTGAGACTATTGAATTGCAGAAATTTTAGTTCAAAGTGACCTGCATAGCCCAATCTGCACTCAAAGCCAATTTCCTAACTGACCCATGAAGTTTATGGAGGACATGAACTTGCTTAACATGCCATCTAATAACCACTAATGGTCTATTTGGGGTAGCTAAGGCTTTCTGCTCTTCTCCATCTCTTCTCTTGCATCCAGAACAACTTTGCATACTGGCCTTTTAGAAAATTGCTAAGACCTAAGGAATAGTTCAGTATTCCTGTAAAAAAGTGAGAAAAGCCCCAATTCTAACAAAAAAAACCCCAAACAAACAGAAAAACCCACCCCCCAAAAAACCCAAATCAAACCAAACCAAAACCCCTTTGCTAAAGCTACATTTCAGTCAAGGTAATGATACAATAGGACAGCAACCTGGGCTGTTGTTTTGGTTGGTTTTTTTCTGTACATGTGCATAATCTGTACAGTGAAAATCCCTAATCGAAAGAGCTACAAAACCACAGATGCAAAGAGATTATGAGAAGTCTCTGGGCAATTACCTGAAGCTTTTTTTTTTTTTCCTATTGTCTTTATTCAATGGCTATAATTAGACTGCTTATTTTACAAGGAGTTTTTTAACAAGGTTCCCAATCCATCCTGCATGGCAGGTACCCAGTTCCTCTCAACAGATTTCTAATTACCTCCAGTGAGTTGACGGGAAGAGACTTGCCAAAACTACCACCATACTCTGACCAGGGAACCACTTTTAACTCAATGAAGTTAAGGCATTTAGAGATAAAGTTCCTTAAAAAAGCCTTAAAATTCAGCAGATAGAAATCCCTCCTCCTGCTGGAGAGGAGCCCTTCCTGGAAGCCAGGATGTCTTGTAGTTCCTCACAGCTTGATTGCAAGGAGTTTATTGCCATGGCAATCACCAATTCTTTTTCCCAAGTGAGATGCTGCTTTGTTACAGTCCCGTACCAGCAGGCAGTGAAGGTCACTTCAGAGAACAAAGTGGGGCTTCTCACATAGTTCTTTGGATGTAATGCCTTTCATATAATGTCTTTACTCAGATATTTTCTCTTCCCTCTTCTTCACCACCCTAGGTGGGAAAACTTTGTTTCTTTCAAAGAAATGGTTTTATCTGAGTGTCCAGAACTTGCACTGGATTATTTTTATTTGGACAGAATGTCTGATTGATAAGAGATAGCAACACACAATGGGAGGCCTGTACATCAGAAGAAAACCAATCAGCACAAGATTTTTGGGGGTAGAAAGCGTGGATACATTTGTTGTGCAGTAAGTTCGCTTTCACTGTGTCAGTGACAGCATAGCTTTTTGGTTTTCTGTGTTTATAGGGATCTGCCTGAAAGGCTCTGAAAAGGCCTGTCTCCACTTGACTGAATAACTGGACCTGCAAATGCCAGTCTTCCACAGGAGGTTTTACTTTGGGTAAAACAGCTGTGGATTTTGGCAAACACAGACATGAGTCTACTCCAAATGAATCAGAATAACCACAGATGTCAGCTTCATCGAAGCTGATACACCAGCATTCCACCTCAGGAAAATTACAAATCCTGTAGTAATAACAACTCATTAAAAACGCCCTTCCACGGAAGGATTTTGTTACTGAGTCTCACAGCCATCCTGAACCCTGCAGCAAGGTTGTCCTGGGCGCTTACTTGTGATCAAACAACTCAGCACCATGAACGAGAGTTTGGCTGTTGATGCGCAGAAAGTGCCCTTGTGGATAGAGCAGCCTTTTCAGCAGCCTCTCTGCTCTCAAGAAAACTAGACACAGCAGGATATCTCTACAGGGGGGTATTTTCATTTGGAGAAACAGCGGTTTCAGTAACGAACATTTTTTTATCTTGATGCAAAGCTAGGTGGCATTGATAGTGACCTGATAACATTGAAATACAAGCTTGCCCTTCAAAGCAGAAGTAAATTCAGAAGAAATACAAAGAGAAGGTGGATCTGTCCATAGGAAATTTGTTTCCATCTGTCCCATGGATAACAGATTGCTTGAAAAATATGCTAATGTAGTAGTGCTTGCACACTGCGATGGAGGTTATATGTCTTTAATGACTCCTTAACCACTTCAGATATATTTTACAGTTTCAAACAGTTGCAGGTGGCAGAAAGCAAGTAGTTTAAAGAACCAACTCTCTCCCACTTCCTCTCATCCAACTCTTTCCCCACTGCTATCCTAACAAACACATGCTGTGCATCCAAGCATAATTTCAATTGGTGTTATATGCAAAAATCATTAAAAATAAATAGGGCAATGTTGTCCACAGATCTTGTTTTTACTTAGAGCACTTGTTAGATATTTTCCTTAAGGGTGAATCCTGATCCATTTTTCTATGGTAACAAGAAGTCATGGAACCAGTTACGAGGTTACTCCAAACAAAGCGTGCAAGAGCTAGGGAGTAACTCTTTATCCCATCAGAGTGAGTGTCTATGAGATGGGCAATGTGGATAATACCTTTTGTCTGCTTCTTCCCTCTGGTTACGCACAAACACAGACACACACACACTCTCAACGTCATTCCAGCGTCCTGGCCACCACTGCCAAGAAGATGAAGGACATTATCCCTTTTAAAAACAAAAATAGGATTTTGAGGGGCACTCAGATTTTGTCTGGACCAGTGGACCGGTGTCAATTTTGGCATTCCTAAATCTCAGTAGGAACCTAGTCTTGTCAAAATACCACAAAAGGGTAAGGCCCAGGCAAGCACACATCCCTCCCCCAACTTGTTTTGGGGTTTTTTTGGGGGAAGGAGGCCCAAGAGCATAACCTAGAAGGGAACTGTTGATCTCCAGTCTGGATAGGTGAGGCACTGGGGCTGACCCTGCTGTGCATCTGTCTTTCAGCCTGCGTGTAGGCAATCTGTGTGCTGCCCAGGCTGTCCTTTTCTCCGTGGGAAGCATTAGATGGCAAGCCTGATTCCAGCGTACCCTTGCTTCTGTGAGGGCTTTTTCATCTTCTCTTTCTTAGTAATGAGGGATTAAAAGTCTTTGAGAAAAAAATAAGGTCAGCTGAAAATGCCTTTTTATGACTGTACTTCTCGGTTGTATGAAACCTTAAATCAAGCATCTGACTTGGCATGAGAGCTCAGTGCCACTAAAATTAACATCTGAGAAATGTATTCATGTTTCTTAAGCGGTTAAGAGTGCAGTTGTAATTTCTTTCCTTTTAGATCTAGGTCAAAAATGTCAGTACCTATCAAAGAGGTGCAGCCTGTAAAAGAAAAGGAAAAAAAAAAAAGAAAGAAAACCACACTACAGAGTGTGTGAAAACTTCCAGGGAGACCATCACTGTCAGCCTTAAGCAGGAGAGAGGTTCTGCCATCCACCATATACAGGGTATGAGCGTATGTCATGGCAAAAAGGTTTTTTTAAAAAAAAATCAGTAGAGAGAAAATACAGAGGTAAATTTAACTATTCAACCAGAATCTGAATATAATTTAATATTTCATCCTTTTTTCTTTCCTGAGAGGAATCAGTTCAAGTTCTTCATTCCAGACAATGGAATAAAAACAGCTTTTAGCCTAAGGTAATTAGTCATTATCATAATCTTCACAAGAACCTCCTCAGACGGACATGAGTGTACCTGGGGATCTTTAATCAGATTGAATGGGTATTTTCCTCTTACTAATTAAAGCTAGGAAGTTTGGTGTGAAACAAATTAGCAAAACCTGGTTGTTCTATGAAATGATAATGCAGTACTTCATTAGCACATCTCTATCTAATTGAAACCCAGTATATCACGCATCATAATGGTTCTACAGAAATGCATACTGAAAAAGAATAGCTTTTTGAGGACTGTGAAGTATTGTATTTAATTTAGGGGGTGGAAATTCATGCTGATACTGCAGAAAGCCATATATCTTCACCTCTTTTGAATGGATCTCAAAAATATTCATGTTTTTCATACAACACTAAAAATTCCACTTAATTATTTTTACTCTTTGTGGTTATGTTCAACACAGACTTGGCAGGAGAGAGAGGGATTTCAAAGCAGCTGTAATCCCTTCTCCCACAGCCATTGGCATCAAAGGCAATGCATGTACGGGATGCCAAATGTTTTGGGACTGTCTCTGCTGCAGGTCAGGAGCAACTGCAATGAAGTTGGGTGTTTTGTGCCACCATTCAGTTTCATTTTTTTTCAGATGTTCCACTACTCAAATGTTTAGCCTAACATATCTAACATATCTGAACCCATATATATGACAACTCAGCTTACATGTGCCTCTGCTTTTTCTCTGGTCCTTTTTTTGCCATTATCACATATAGTAAACATTAGCTTTAAGCAATATTTTCATTTGAGAAACCTAAGCATCCAGATGAATTAGGCTTAAAGCATTTTAGTTTTAACATTAAAATGAGTGTTTCCTTAGAGGACTGTGTGTATTTAAATCCACCTGGAAGGATAGGCATATGTGAACAAAATTGATTCAGCAAATAAGATTAACATTGGGTTGTTTAATTCATATCATGCTATAATAATGTTAAGAATCATAGAATCATAGAATCATAGAGTGGTTTGGGTTGGAAGGGACCATAAAGATCATCTAGTTCCAACCCCCCTGCCATGGGCAGGGACACCTTCCACTAGACCAGGTTGCTCAAAGCCCCATCCAACCTGGCCTTGAACACTTCCAGGGATGGGGCATTGTCATGTCCCAATTTCTCAGGACAATGACTCAGGTTTGCTGATTCCCAGGTCAGGATTAAGGTGAAACGACACCAGGGATCCTTTAAGTCACAAAACTCAACTTTTATTCGCTCACCACAAAAACTGGTATGCTCACAACAAAAATTGGCATGAAACTGTGTCAGTAAACTGCGTAACATGTGCTAACCCTACATCACCAAGCATATACTACAGGCCTTGCTTATTTGGGAGTCAGTTCAGGGAAGACAATAAGGCAAGCCCTCCCGTTGGGTCAGGAGGTTCAGAGCAGACCCCCTTGCTTTCTAGACTCCTTCTCAGAGAGGAGCCTGGGAGTGGCTGGATCCACTCCTAGTCCCAGACTTGGTCAACGGTTTATGTCTAAAGAGTTGAGGTGTAGGGATTACGGAAAAAAAAGACAAAGAGAGAGAGAAGAGAAAGATTTCACCGGTCCTGGGTCCAGCATTGGTTCAGTCAGCCGAGGGGTTCGGTTCCGGTGGGCTTGGGCACCTGGGGCTTCAGTTTGTGTCCTTTTATCATCTCTGCCCCTCCTTCAGGTGGGCATTAGGCTAATTAGGTGTCATGAGTGGTTTGTGAGTCTTTGGGCTTGGGGGTCATTTGGGGAGTAACTTCCCCTTCCCTGCATGGTGAGTTGCCCTGTTCAGCACATCAGAACAGGGAGCTGGGCACCCTCTGGCCTCCAGGTGCTGATCGGCTTCTTTTTACCTGGGGTTCCTTGCTAGGCAGAGTTCCTTGTTATGCAGAGTTAGTCGTTAAGCAGAACTTGCCCCACCACAATGTTTGAGGTATTAACTCTTTCAGTCTTTCACAGGCATCTGCAGCTTCTCTGGGCAACCTGTTCTAGTGCCTCACCACCCTCACAGTCAAGAATTTTTTCCTAATATCTAATCTAAAGCTACCCTCCTTCAGTTTAAAACTGTTACCCCTTGTCCTATCGCTGCACTCCCTGATAAAGAGTCCCTTCCCATCTTTCCTGTAAGCCCCCTTTAAGTACTGGAAGGCTGCTATAAGGTCTCCCCAGAGCCTTCTCTTCTCCAGGTGTAACAACCTGAACTCTCTCAGCCTGTCTTCATAGGAGAGGTTCTCCAGCCCCCTGATCATCTTCATGGCCCTCCTCTGGACTCACTGCAGCAGGTCCATGTCTTTCTTGTACTGGGGACTCCAGAGCTGAACGCAGTACTCCAGGTGGGGTCTCACCAGAGCGGAGCAGAGGGGCAGAATCACCTCCCTCAACCTGCTGGCAACACTTCTTTTGATGTGGCCCAGGATGCAATTGGCTTTCTGGGTTGCAAGCACACATTGCTGGCTCATATTCAGTTTTTCATCCACTAATACCCCCAAGTCCTTCTCTGCAGGGCTGCTCTCAATCCACTCATCACCCAGCCTGTATTTGTGCTTGGGATTGGCCTGACCCATGTGCAGGACCTTGCACTTGGCCTTGTTGAACTTCATGAGGTTCACACAGACCCACCTCTCAAGCCTGTGCAGGTCCCTCTGGATGGCATCCCTTCCCTCCAGCGTGTCAACCACACCACACAGCTTGGTGTCATCGGCAAACTTGCTGAGGGTACAAGGTCAACATAAACCAGATTTCTCTTATTTTGTCAGTACTACTTTAAAACCTTTTCTGCCCTTCATTCTGCATGCTTTGGTATGCAGAACTTCCTACCATTATTCTTAATATAAAAAGTATATAGCATCTTTTTGTTTTTACCACTGTCGTGTTATTGGAGGCCCAGGTCAGCAGTTTCACAGCAAAGGCAGTTGTGTGATGCTGTCCTCTGGCTTTTCACTTTTCTGCTTGCTTAGCTAAAACCTTGCATTTTTTACATTTACAATTGACAAGGAGCAGGAATCCAAGGGTGCAGAATTCTATTGTGCAAGAAGGTACACTGACCTCCTAATAGACAAAAATGTTCTCTTAACATTTAAACCTGTTTCAGGGACTTTCTGAAATAGAAACGAGCTTAAGAGGGGCAGGCAAGGTTATTCCATACCTTTTTTTTTTTTTAAATTTATAGAAAAATCTTAATTACTTCAATTTTTGAGATGAAAACAAAAAGTTTAACCAACACGTGTGTCATTCCATTGTTCTGGGCTATTCCTTTTCTTTACAGATCAACTGGATCATTTGGTGTCATCATCTCAGTAGTAGATGGCTTGTATGCAGAAAGAGTGCTTTATATATGGGTTTGCTAAACTGGGCCCTGGCCTGGCTCCTATCCTTTCAACCTCCCTTTTTTTTTTTTTTTTTTTCCTTTATCCTTTCTTACCTCTATTCCATAATATGTTTCAAAAACTCCAGCTATCTCTATGTTCTGTCACTTCAGCTCATGAAGGACTGCATACTCATCACACAGGCCAGTCAGCCTTATTTTGATGCGTGTGATGACACTGAATAGTCCATTTGTCTTTGCACATATTTAAAAACAGATAATGCATAAAACTGCTTACTTTTGAGTATAATTTAATCTTGTGCAAGTTTACTGAATTGACATCACCAAAGTACATCAATCCTTAAAAAGAACAGTTAAGGCTCTGATGTAGCAGAAGTAGTTGAATGGAGATTCAGCTTAAATCTGTCAGTTGTCCTATTGACATTAATGAAACCACATAGAGGTACATGGAGAATATTCTTAAATGGTTATCAAGAATAAAGTCTTAAGAGGGTTAGCTTGTAAAATATATCTGGTTGTGTGTAAGGTATTATAGCAACCATGCTATTAACATGGACTGAATTTAAGATCTTAAAAATGCAGAGC
This sequence comes from Aquila chrysaetos chrysaetos, assembly GCF_900496995.4. NCBI lineage: Eukaryota > Metazoa > Chordata > Aves > Accipitriformes > Accipitridae > Aquila > Aquila chrysaetos. The sequence goes on from NC_044008.1 coordinate 12,914,547, forward strand.
CCTACATAATATCTTCATTAAATATTCTTAAGATATGGACTCTCACCTGTGACATAACTAGTCAGGAAAGAATGACTCAGTTGCAGGTACCAGAGTAGTGTTTTACATTGGCATTGTTTGAACATACAACTCAAATGGATTTGGGAATCTGTTGCAACGCAATCCAGTTAATACTTTATATTTGCTAAAACTTTAAAGATCAGGTGTTTCTTTTAAAAGCAAATTCAATCTGGGGCAAAATCTGAATATGTGCAACTCTAGTGATCTATCCTTTCTTCGTTAAGACTGTAGGAAATACGCAGCCTCATTGATGCTGTGCAACTGTCTCCCAGCTGTTCTGTAATTCGTATGCAGTTCTTTCTCACCTCTGCTCCTCCACATAGATACTTGACATTCAAACTGTGTGAATGTCCTCCTATGGAGGATTTGGACATGAAAGTACATAAAGCCCTAAAATTAAGCAATGATATTCAAACTCCCAAAGACTAGGCAGTAGATCTCAACTAGTATATGAAATGGAAGTTAAGCCTAGTTTAGAATTCATTGTGGATTTCATTGCTGTATGGTAAGTTAGCGTCAGAATGAAATTAGAAAGGACCTTATGACTGCTTGACATTTTACAATTTTCCAATAGTTAATATTCAAAGCAGAATATTTCCTTTGTCACAGTTTAGTAAATAGATTTTTCCTGCTAGTGTGGCAAGAATTTGAAAATTTAGGCATACTCCTATATTTCTGCGCTTTGAACATTCAGGTACCAGGTGAAATTCCAAGAATTTTAGTAACTCATCCACCATCTTCAGGCATAATCAACTGTGATTCAGGAAGTGATGAATCCTCCAAAGCTTGCAAGTGGCATCTGGCTCACTCTTTATTTTGAGTTCCAGAAAAAGAATTGTGACAATATGTTCTGAAAGTGTGTTGCTACTAAAGATGAAAGGGATGAGTGGTAGCAGAGGATCTGAAACATTAAACAGCAGCTGCAAAGTACCATGGCCAAGAAATTAGTCTTCTTACTAGAATGCAGTAAAGGTCTTGACTAGTCTTAATTAAACTTGCAGAGTTCTTTAAGGAAGTCAGATTTCGATTCCTCCTTCACCTCAATGAATTCTTGTGTAATGACTAAAGACAATATAACTTTCTAAATTGTTGACTAAGCAATTATCTGTGTATATGTAACCTATATATCATTGACATTAAAATACTATTTCCATTTCAAATCCTCACATTTCCCTGAGACTTTCAGATTATGGAACATTCCTAAGCTTCTATTGTGGAATAAATACATTCCCTGGTCAATACTTCTTGTATTGAACACTACATTATTAGTGAACTGAACAGTATTTTCCTTCTAAGACAATTGACCAGGGAAATCTATTGCTCTGTATATGTGGGTTGGTCTTCTGGTTCAGTATGTGACCAAAAGAAGTCTTTCATTTTTCAGTGTAAGAACTTCAAATAAGTAAACAGAGTGAGTAAAAGTAAAGTCAGAGTTTACTTTACTTAACAAATTCTTAAGGAACAGCTTCAGTAACTCAGCCAGTAGAGGGAACTCTAATACAGTACATGGCAGGTAACCTGAGATTGCAGACTAGTGTAGCATTACAAATACAAGACAAAGTGTAAAATGTATTTATGCCATATATCATGTGTAAAGCAAAGTACCTACCTCATAGACCCCATTTATTATTTAGTGAGTTTATACCTGTTGGCTTATTTCCTTTCCTTTTCCTTATATCCTGTGGTAACAGTTCACATACAACATCTGCCAAATTTAAGCGATGGATTGCCAATGATGATGTCACAGTTGTAATAGTTCATAAGTATTACAGATCAGGTACCATTGGCCATTTAATTGAAATTTGGCCAGAATAAAAAATTAGAGTTTTGTAATTTTTTTGTGAAATTTGTAATGTGTCACAATTATGTAACATAATGGCAGATAGTAGTCTCTCTTAGAATGACTGGAACATGTCCTTTGGAGGAGAGAGGAACAGTTTACAACCCTAAGACGCAGTAGTCACCAAAAAAACCAACATTGTATGAAGCTGCCTTTCTATGGGAGGTCCTGAAAAGGAACTCACTTTCTTTTTTTCTTCCTCTTTTTTTTTTTTTTTTTGACCTTTAGTCACCTGAATATACTTTCAGTTGGTGTATCACTGTTTCAATGTTTTTAAGGCTTGATGCCTTCACTCAGTCATCATTCTGTCATTTGCTGCTTTCTTTTTTTTGTTGTCCTTCGGGATAAAATGTCACCATGTAGGTTGATCACTAAATAGCTTTCTTAGAGAAATTGTTTCTTGTTTCTTCTGAACTGTTAAAAGTCAGCAAGTGCATGAAATAGATGTAACATTTCTCTGTTGCAACTTGAACTTAAGATCCTTCCCAGGTCTGTCTTCATCAAATAGCCTTAGTTCTGCTCCTACACTACATTGAGACATTTTTTTATTTCTACACATTGAGGTATTCTGTGGACTTCTATAAAAGATAAAGAAACATTTAAAAAATGAAAAACCTGCTGACATCACTGAAGATTTTTTAAAGCTTTTTCAAAATATGTGCGCATAGGTTAGGATATTCAGTATGAAGATCTCACATGAAAATGGATTGAATAATATGGTTTTAAGGAATATTTATTCTCACAGAAAGGACAAACATCCTTGCACATATGATGTGTTAGTATTTCCAGTGGCAGCATTTCAGAGTCCATGCATAGCTGTTAAACAGAGCAAAAGTCTAACCCAGCATCTGCTCTGGACTTGGCAAGTGCCTCAGCCATGCCTACTGAAGCACAATGCTGTTGCCTCTGCTCTGCTTCCATGCATGTCTAGAATTAAAGTTGCAGAAGGCTTGGCCTATTAGCTAGCTAATCCTCCTTTTTCATGAAGTGCCATACAGTACTGTCTTTTTCAGATGAAACTCCACTGAGCTTTGCTTTATAATTAGGTAGTAACTTTTGTTGAAAGGAAATTATTATGGGTCATCTACAAATGATTGTTAGTAAAAGAAGTTTCAGGCAACTGGGTTTACTTTGGTTACATATGTATGTGAAGCCTGATCTTTAATGCCATTAAAGTCAATGCAAAGCTCTTCTTTAGCATCCACAGAACCAAGAGGCAAAAAGGTGCAGGTATTCATATCAATTTTACCAATAATATTTTGTAATTGCAGTGGAGTATAACTTTTGAAGAACATTTGAACCAAATGAAGTATAGAGTGAAATGTAGTCTTTCTCTTTACTCAGATCTCTTACTGAGTTTGGGTGAAGCAGATCCTGCTTCCCTAGGCAGTAGTCTAAAATGCTAATTCTGAGATGTAGCACAGAACCTAGGAGAAAATGAAGCCATGCACTCCAGAAGTCAGTTCAGGATGTCCTGAGGATGCCATAGCTAAACCTGCCAAAAAATAAGGAGGAATGAACTTCATGTTTACCCTTAACTTCATGGGCACTCAGAATATGGGTTGATTTCCAGATAGAGAAGTAGGTGAGATTTGCAGCTATGGTAGTAATAACCACGTTGTTAATCATTCCTGTTAAGTACCCTGCTATTCTGAATTGTAACCAGAAAAAGATATCTCTGAGGCTCCAGACTGTGTGCCTGTTCATAAATTCCCAGTGCTTAGTGTTTTGTATTAGCTTCCTATAGAGTATCCTCCTAGTCAATGTATCCTGCATTAAATGCGTTAAATGCATAAAATCCTCCTTTAAATGTGCCTACAGTCAAGGGGGAGGAATAGGTGCCTCAGTGAGGTTGGAGTCCTTCATCAGAGTTCTGCAGTGGTGTCAGACTCAAGGTGTCAAGACTTAGGCTCCCTGAATGATGACACTAATGCCATATATTTCATTTTATGTATTAGATGCCTAAATTAGGCATAAAGTGGACAGTCAGAATATGACCCTTCTTCAGAAAACTTGTGCCATGATATGTTACTCTCAGGTTGGGTTTTCTATTCTCTGGTCATCCAAGATGGCAAAGCAGGATAGCTTGCTTTGTTTAGACAAACAGTTTCAAAAATAGAAAACTGTAAATGCATATTTATCCACCTAAATAATTTGAAAGCACCAGTCTTGACAGATATCTCTAGCTGCTGAAATACATATGCTAAATGATAACAGTTGTAGAGCCTTGACACACCATGTCTTGTGTGTATTTACTTTTGTTGTTTGCTTCAGGATAATTTTTGCTGATTTTTTTTTTCCTCTTTGTTTTCTGATCTATGTCTAGAGGCAATTAACGAGCACCGAACATTCCCACAGCATCTTTTTGATCAAATAAGCAGGTTTGTTCTGCAAGAAAAGGACTACTTCTAGTATTGAATTCAGTGCCTCCTCCAAGATGCTATGCACTGTCAATTCTAATTGGTATTGACGGAGATAAGAAGGCAGTATATAGTGAGCAGGACGACAGGCAAAAAAACAGACCAGAAAAGGTATAAGGACTTATTTTCATGAATTGTTCATAAATGGATTGTTCTTTGTGGGAGGAGTGCTGTATTGATGCAAGATTGCTTGTGTGGCCCTTGCATTTTCTAGAGAACGTTTCCCTTTTGTTGGCATTTCCACCGATGGCATAGGAAGATTTTACATTTTTTGTGGTAAACACTTTTCTGTATATACAGTGCAAGGTGAGTCTGTGCAAATAGATTGCCAGTTTATGTTCTAGTTTTTGTGCTACTGCTGGCATCTAAAATATTTCCCATTTAGCATGTTAGAAATTGATTTGGATTGCTACTGTTACTCTAAGTGATGGAATGGATAATAATTTCCTAAAGTAAATGCAGGGCACATCATACAATATTAAAGGAAATGTGTAGAGGGCCACATGTACAAGACAGGAAGGTAATTTGATCTCTGTTAAATTATTTAGAGCACATTTCCATTTAAGTAGAAACTAATGATAAGCAACCAGGTGAAGCTTTGTACATTGATTTATGGATTTGTATTAAAGATTTCACACAGTTGCTTACAATTCAGCAAGCTTGCAGGGTCTCTCTTGTATATGGAGCATTTTATATTCTGCATGTTGAAATGAGAGTTGGTGTTTATGTTTCCAGTGCAAACATGTGTGACAGGACAGACGTAAAAGGACAGACACTGAAATAATAGATTTCTTTTTTATGGTTATTATTTCTGTGATACACAGTGCTAGCATTGGATCTCAGGAATGATAGATTTCCCTAATGAATTTTGTCAGTATGTCAATATACTATATTTGAAGAAAACATTGAAGTGTTTTGAAAATTATTACTATCTCGAGTTGTTTGGAATGTTACTAATTAATAGATTATACTATACCTAATACACAGTTTATGCCAATGATACAGACAGCGGGATGGCTGAATCTGATTTACTGGAAAATATGCAATAGACTTTTTTAAAGCTGCTACTCTTAGCAAGTGATTTGATTTGTCACTGAAGCCGAGACTAAATCCAATGTATTAATCAACATTATAGTTTTGTATTAAATATATGATTACTAGCTTGAAGGGGTTTTGTTTTCTACACTTATATTTGTAACACAGTATTCATTGGTTGTTCTGCATCAGAAGGTAACTGACATGCTGAACAAATAGGAGGTCCACAATTCTTGTCTTTCTGAAGTGCAAAATGAGACAGAAACCAAGCGCTTGTCTGGCATGGTATATAAACCTTTGCAATTGTGGTATATAAATGTGACTGAGCTCATTTCCTGATTAAGTAACAGTTTGGCCTGTGGTTTGCTGACCTCACTTAGGGAGTTTAGACTGGATGTTCCAACCAGTAGCTCGGAAGCAGCTCTTGGCGTTTGGCATCCATTCCCAGCCATGCTTAATCTTCACTTCCTTTTGTGAATACTCCCCTACACAATTTGAGCCAGCAAGATGCACTAAAGCTGCAAAATAATTTTGTAGTGCTTATGATGCCTTAAGCAATGTACCTGCTTGAGTAGAAAATCTGGAATGCATATCTGCTCCGTACAAACCCTTAAATAAATAAAGTTGATAGAGTCACCATAGCCCCATGGATCAGTGGGTCTAGGACTCTTGCAAGTACCACTGATGGGGAGCGCATTAGTATGATGTTCCAGAAGCTCTAACTGATGTTAAGTATATGACTTTAACCATTAGCGTAATACTTTTTTCTTCCATGTGAAATGGGATTACGCTTTTGAATAACAGGTGAGAAAGAATTCAGTAATCCTTAACCTCTGCTAACTGCTTCAACAAAGCAGCATAAAGAGGTGTATACATTTCCTATATATAAAACAGGAAGAAGAAAATCAGCATTTGATCAATGAATCATGCAGGTCGAAAGGGCATTTGTAAAAATAGCTATTATTCCATTCACTTTGTCTGCTTGCCAGTCTGCTTGTTCCCAAATGTTTGCTTGGTGAAAAATGATAAATACACGGTGAATTTTCTAGACATGTATATGCAAACTACATAGGGCACACTCATGCTTTGGCAGAAAGGAACAATATGAATATAAAAGATTTAAAATCTTTATTTCTGACCTTAAATTTTTATTATGTTCGGCCTCGGCATAATGATATAGTACAGAGGATTTATTTCATTCAATTTTGAGGCCATTCAGCGCCTTTACAAGAGCATGTACAGGTAGTGCTGTATACAACATCTCTTCCAGGTACTTACATGATCCCATTATCATGTTATCTGGGTACATCACAATTTTTACTGTGTGATGTATTGGGTTTGTGTGGCAAGGTTTTGGTAGTGGGGGGAATGGAGGGGTAGCTTCTGTGAGGAGCTGCTAGAAGCTTCCCCCATGTCCGACAGAGCCAATGCCAGCTGGCTCCAAGACGGACCCGCCGCTGACCAAGGCCGAGCCCATCAGCGATGGTGGTAGTGCCTCTGGGAGAACAGATTTAAGGAGGGGGAAAAACTGTGCAGCAGCAGCCGGAGAAAGGAGTGAGAATATGCGAGAAAAACAACCCTGCAGACCCCAGGTAGTGAAGAAGGAGGAGGAGGAGATGGTCCAGGCGCCGGAGCAGAGATTCTCCTGCAGCCTGTGGGGAAGACCACGGTGAGGCAGGCTGTCCCCCTGCGGCCCAGGGAGGTCCACGGGGGAGCAGATCTCCACCTGCAGCCCGGGGAGGACCCCACGCCAGAGCAGGGGGATGCCTGAAGGAGGCTGTGACCCCGTGGGAAGCCCGCGTTTGAGCAGGCTCCTGGCAGGACCTGTGGCCCCATGGAGAGAGGAGCCCACGCTGGAGCAGGTTTGCTGGCAGGACTTGTGACCCTGTGAGGGACCCATGCTGGAGCAATCTGTGCCTGAAGGACTGCAGCCCGTGGAAGGGACCCACACTGAAGCAGTTCATGAAGAACTGCAGCCCGTGGGAAAGACCCATGTTGGAGAAGTTCGTGGAGGACTGTCTTCTGTGGGGGGGACCCCATGCTGGAGCAGGGGAAGAGTGAGGAGTCCTCCCCCTGAGGAGGACGGAGCGGCAGAGACAAGGTGTGATGAACTGACCCCAACCCCCATTCCCCGTCCCTCTGTGCTGCTGCGGGGGAGGAGGGAGACAAAACTGGGAGTAAAGTTAAGCCTGGGAAGGAGGAAGGTGGTTTAAGATTTAGTTTTATTTCTCGTTACCCTACTCTGATTTGACTGGTAATAAATGAAACTAATTTCCCCAAGTGGAGTCTGTTTTGCCTGTGATGGTAATTGGTGAGTGATCTCTCCCTGTCCTTATCTCGACCCATGAGGTTTTAGTTATATTTTCTCTCCCCTGCCCAGCTGAGGAGGGGAGTGATAGAGCAGCTTTGGTGGCACCTGGCATCCAGCCAGGGTCAACGCACCGCATGTAAATTTACAGCACCTTTGCAAGCAAGAAAATGTAGTTGGGCCTGTTATTCAGTTAGGAACTTAAGCACACCATTAGGAAATGGTTAAGGAAGTAATAGTGGGTCTAGCATGTTTCAAAGTATTTTTTTCAGTTTTCTGGTGTGTTTTGAAGTGATTTTTAAGTTTTGCTTTTAAATTCAGATAAAACAGAAACTCTTTTATATCCAATGTGTCTAGCCAGATCTGTAACACAGAACAAGATTTCTCTCACCTAGTTTTGTACATTTATAATGCAAATTTTACATTTGAACTAGTTGCTAGACTCCTGTTGTAGCCCTCAGAGAGAAATGGGTGTTGAGGGCATGAGTCATCTTGTCCTATTAACCACACAGGGAGTCTGGATAACTAGCTGAGATATCTACAGAGAAGATGGTTAATTAAGCCAAATCTCTCTCAAAGCAATTAGATAACTTGGCCAAGACTGCAAAAGAGCAAGTTTTGCTTGGGAAGTTGAAGTAGTATCTCCCCATTCCTAGGTCTGTGTCCTAAACACTAAAACACCCTGTCCATCCATGACCTAGATTACATTCTTACCTCTTGATCTCAATACCTGTCACAGTACAGCCATAAATTATGGAGTGAAATTCATCCCACTGAACTTCCAACACCTATGATGTGGCCACCAACACAAGCACTAGTCACTCTAGGCTCTGCTCATTAAAAATGTATTGTAGAGATACTTACTCCATTGACTATCAGTGGAGATTAGAGGATTATCTCAAAAGCGAATGTTGACACGGTCTCATTGACAAATAGTGTGAGCTTTTGTAACCATGAGGAGTTCATTTAAGACAGATCAGATGAATGCAACTGAGAAACCAGATCTTTGAAAAAAACTCTCACTATTTGACATTTCCAAGATACAGAAAAAATTGAACAGGAAACTCTTGCCGTGATTTTTTTTCAGTATTATTGGTGATTCTGCTGTTTGTGATTTGATCACATTCTTTATTCCTGAGAACAGTAGTTGCTACGAGGAAGCATTTGTGCATGGATGTTATACACATCATGATACACTTTCAAACTACATTCTCTTTATTAGAAATTTCTTAGATGTCACAAGCTCAATTCTTTATCTGTAGTTGAAACCCTGTGATGATGTAATTGACAATGGGACATATATTCCTGATGTAATTTTGAAAGAAGTAAAGCTTTGTATGCTCTTGACAAGATTATCCTAGCTTATCCCGTAAGAGTAGAATCTGTAGCACACAGACTGTTGTCTGCTTTCTGGAGTAGAAGTTTTTGTTTTATTTCGTGCTGTGTTGTTTGAAAGTAAAAGCTATGTAACCCTGATAGGCAGGTAGATTTTATATTTTTTGAGCTCCTGTCTAGTTAGGGAATCTGCTGAAGGTGATGCCAGCTTTTTTTTGTGGTTCTATAGATGATATGTGAAGTCTTGAGACAGGAGATTTTGTTGTATTTCATGAGGGCCCTTAAGTCAACCAAGGTGATGAATCGTGTGACCAGGAATATCTCTTAGAAGCCTCTGGTTTGCCGAGATTTACAACTTGGGCAAGGCTAGTCTTGTACAATGACTCAAAGAACATGTGAATCAACTAAGAGATTTTGATTCGAGTATCCTTTTCATTCATTTGAGCCCTAAAAAGAGCAGAATTCTTTCTCTGCATCCCATTTCTATCCCTGAGTCTCAGTTCAAGTTCTGAGGCTTAGAATTGTGTAGGTGTGAGCTGCTTTTTTATTTCAGACTAACCTGCACCCATCCCCCCCCCCCCCCCCCCCGTAAAGAGCATAACAAAGACAGCTCATACAAGTTCAGGAAATTTTTTAAAAGTGTGAAAGGGGGACAAGGCAGAAAATGGTGATAAGTGGAGTGATTTTCTGCACCTGGGGTTTGTGTTGAGTACTTATTAATCACCAGTACTCTCTTTGCCCTCTGAAGTCAATGAAACCACTCAGCTGAGTCATAGTCTAAACTTTCAGAAAAACAGATCTCAACAGGACAGACATCATAATGAATTCAGATAAGTTACAGTACCAGTGAGTAGAAATGAATGAGTATTGATCGCAAGGAAAACACATAAAAACTAAAGGGAGAAAAATATTTAAAACAACAGAAGAGTTAACATGGAAAGGTATGTGTTTGGGAATGATGCTCCATTAGCATGTTTTGAGAATAAGCTTAATGCTCATTATCAAAATAGCTATTTTATGAAAATCAAAGAAAAATATGGAATTTGCAAACTGTACTGTACTATTCCATATTCAAAGCCTTAAGGAAGTCCCTTATTTCTTTTCTTTGTACTTTTTCACATGTCACTTGCTGGTGAAGACACAGAGTACTTGTATTTTTAATGAATACAACTGTCAGATTATTGTACATTTGTACAAATAATTTTATGTCTGTGTTATGAAACAAGATGCAAACATGTTGAGTGCATATGGGATAGGGCAGGGCAGAATCCGGAGCATAGTCCGGTCATAGGTAAAATCTCTGAAACAAGGAGTCGATAGTGCAAATATATGGTCATTTAAAAAAAAAAAAAAAAGTTTTACTAGTTGCTAAATATTATACATATCAGGGACTTGAATTAAGAACTTGAGTCAGTCCTGTAGTCTTAGGAAATCACTGTGTGAAACAAGTGCTGAGCGTTGAGGATTCAAAGGAGTTAAAGTATTCAGAGTTTGCTGTACTGCAATACTAGTGAAGCTGCAGCAAACAGAAATTAATATTTCATATGTATAGTATGGGCAGAGAAAGGGAAAAGAAAATGAAAAGTAAACCATGACATAAAAATGACTGTTCCTTCTATTTAGGTCAGCTTCTATATCATATGGTAACCTGATTCTTTTGACACTTTCTTTTGTGCTGAATTTTGGCATTATTGAATAATTTTAATACTTGGCCAAAAAAAATATGTGAAAGGGTCCAGTTCTGAATAAAATGCAATGATACTAAAACATTAGTTGGGGCCAAAAGCTGTATTATGGTGATGAGGTAATAACAGCGTAATTATGAAATATAAAATTTGTGGCTTACATCCTGATAAACATAGGAGTAGCAAGAGCAGTTTATGATTTAAATAAAAGTTAAGGTAATTAGGCTTGGTCTGGGAAAGTACTGGTCTTGCATCCCCTCCATGGAGGGCACGATGTGGGATCCTTATGCTTTTCCTAAGGAAGCAAACTGGGGCCTCGCACTAGTGGAAACAGGAACAGCTCCAGGTTTTTTGTTGTTTCTATGGAAACAGACTCTCACTTTGTTTAGAGGCAAAGAAAATGCCTTATAATGCGTTGTACTGGTTTTGGCTGGGGTAGGGTTAATTGTCTTCACATTAGCTAGTATGGGGCTGTGTTTTGGATTTGTGCTGAAAACAGTGTTGATAAGACAGGGATGTGTTCGTTACTGCTGAGCAGTGCTTACCCAGAGCCAAGGGCTTTTCTGCTCCTCAGCCCACCCCACCAGTGAGGAGGCTGGGGGGGCACAAGAAGTTGGGAGGGGACACAGCCGGGACAGCTGACCCCAGCCGACCCAAGGGACATTCCAGACCATAGGACGTCGTGCTCAGCATATAAAGCTGGGGGAAGAAGAAGGAAGGGGGGACGTTAGGACTGATGGCGTTTGTCTTCCCAAGTCACCGTTAGGCGTGATGGAGCCCTGCTTTCCTGGAGATGGCTGAACACCTGCCTGCCCGTGGGAAGTGGGGAATGAATTCCTTGGTTTGCTTTGCTTGCGTGCGTGGCTTTTCCTTTACTTATTAAACTGTCTTTATCTCAACCTATGAGTTTTCTCACTTTCACTCTTCTGATTCTCTCCCCCATCTCACTAGGGGGGAACTGAGCGAGCAGCTGGGTGGGGCTCAGTTGCTGGCTGGGGTTACACCACGACATGCATCAATTAAGGGGACGAAGCATTGCACAGAATAGGTAAGCCTCAAAAAAATCCTAGGAGACAAGACCTGCAAACAGAGCCGTTGCAAAACCAGGGCTTAACAGAAGCTCATCTGAGCACTTTGCTAGTTAAATGGAGGAGAAAACTAAAACATCAGCTGCTGCTTTAGGGACGATGGATCGCTGCTATTATGCCAACGAGTGTTTCAGAGGTTCCTAAATTGTCTTCTGTCTCACACTCAAAACTGCCACATTTGAACACTGAAAAATATTGTTTCACTTCCAGCTAAATGCACTTTAATGGCTTCTAGACAGCCGTAAAGCTGTGGAGCAGGCATAATTCTTCAAACAGGATATAACATCTAGTGTGTTTCTTGATTATCCAACTCAATCTGATTCTCTACAGGTTTCCAGTGCCTCACACTTTTGTATAAGATATATTTCTAATAGAATGCATTTATTTACCAGCTTGGATATCTTTATGTTATACTGTGAGGATTTATCAGTCCCCATCAGTCTGTATTTTATCAACCTACCCTCTAAATTTCCATAACAAGAAATGATTTTATTTCATGATCTCCGTTAACTTGGAGGTCATATTTGGCTTTCTCCAACATTTTTTCAACCCAGCAACTTCAGGAAGTTTGGCTGCAGGTCAGTCATTTGGTGTAAAGTGTTGGGCCCAAGTAAAAGGCTGCATGATGAAAATTATGGGGTGTATAAAGGTTTTGTAGAAAGTATTTTCTTTCTTAGAATCATTAGGAAAAAATTCAGCAAACCTGTGCATCCACTTGTCACACAGTCTTCGCTGATAACCCATGTATACCTAATTTTATCTCCAATGGTCCTGAAAAATCTGTACTGATAAAGTAGAATATCACAGAAAATCTCAAGTTGGAAGGGACCCGTAAGGGTCATCATAATTCTAGGTATTTGGTATTTTACTTGACTAGTTACATCTCTGTAGTAAATGAATATTTTGGAATGATACTGGGATAAATGCTCTTACACAGTATCTTCCTAAAACTCATTGCACAAAAACATTTGCATATGTGTGCTTCTACTTACTAGTATTAGAGTTAGTAATTCTGAGACTACTGTGCTATCTGCTGCCCTGCAAGCTTCAGTCACTGTGATTTTCTGGTTGCTTGCCTTTCATTCATATTGTTTATTCCTGCATCTTAAGTGAATTGATAAACTTCAGTGATTTTGGAGGCTTTCATGAATGAGGTCGGATGGTTTATTTTCTCCAACAACTTGGAAGAACACATGGTTGTAATGTCTGGTAAGGATCATGCATGTGATAGTGAATATGAAAGGCAGGAGATGGACAAGTATCCAAAAGAATGAGGTTAGGATTAACACTGAGGTTTTTTTGTTTGATTCACAATCAAAGACATTTGTAAGAATCTTTCATGACAGTTCTTTTTCAAAGTTACCCAGTAATCCCAAAGGCAATGGCGTCTTTGTTAGGTTCAAATACAGTTATATTGCTCTCCATTCTAGCTCTCTGACATTTTGATAGTTAAATAGAAGAAACCTATAATCTTAGTCATCATCCTAGGGTCATGCAATTTTGAGAAAACAAGATTGGATAAAAAATTAGGTAGTGCTTCTACACATTTTTCTTTCTCTCAGCCTTCCACTTCAACTGACAGGTCTTCCTGATGTTTGGTGAATACCCATTCAAAAACAAAATGAGGATTCATTTACTGTGGTGACAGAGAAATGTATTAATACTGACTGTGATACAAAAGGCAAAAAGGTTTTACAATAAAAGATGAAAAAAGAGAAAAAAAACCTGGACAATGTGTACTATTGTCTGATTGCCCTGAAATTTCATCATGTTATTTGGTGCTGCATATTGTTCAGTGGCAATTAAATCTTATTAGTTTGCTTTTCTCATTATTTTTTTGAACAGCGTTTAATGCCAGGAAAGCTGTTGAACATTGGAATGTGGAAAAATGTATTGGCCACATTTTACTCACGGTTGGACCCGATGATCTTAAAGGTCTTTTCCAACCTAAATGATTCTATGATTCTGCTCTCATATATAGCTAGAAAACTATTAGTTTGAAGGGGATCTTACAAGTGGAAGTGAAAACAGAGTTTATGCCTTCAGTTACTTTGTTAAATTACATGCATAACTACCCTTGGAGTTTTCCTTCCTGATGATGCTGTCTTCATTTTGAACTGCTGTTTTGACATTTGTAAAGTTTTAGCAAATGCTTCAGGAAAAGGTCAGTTTATAGTGACATTTTCACTTTTCAAAAACCTGTGGAGAGGACACTGAATACAGGTTTACATGATAAGCCACTGTGGATTTAAAAACAAGGCTTTTCTTACTGTGTTTTAGAACACTTGTTTTTTACAATCTTGTTTTTGTTTTCGAACTGCTGCTCTAACCATTTACCAGAAAGTTCCTTTCATATAACTCAGTTCTGAATGTCTTCTTTGCGCAGTGTTAACTACAAAAATATTTCACAGCTTGGGGTTTTTTTGATGCAAGAATAGAATATTTAGAAAACATAGGGCTAGGGTATTAATATTACTGATTTAGATCCAAATACACTGAAATAGCTCCTGCAAAAGCCTCCCCACGTACCTGTGTCGTTGTGCAGAATTTGCTCCTGATCAGCCGTGCTGGGGCTGTATGTGCAAACATTTTTTTTCCCATCCTACCACTGGGTCAATTCCATCCATCTGTCTGTTCTGTAATGGTTTGAAATACACCAAATTAATTAGAAATTGTCCATTAACGTGCATCAATACTTTCTAACACAGTCAGAGCTTCTGTCAATGATGCCATAGAGTAATTTACTGTTTGGAGGATAAAGGTCCATTTATGAATGAGAATATGTCACCAACCTTTTCTTCATGTTTTCAAAATATGAAAATTCCAGTGCTTTATCTCTGACTTATTTTATGACGTAAATTACAGTTCTTCAAAGAAGTTCTGTAAATACTAAAGAAGATATATTGTACTTTCAAAAAGTATAGATTTATAGAATAAGAAGATATATTGGGATATATATTTTTGTCTGGATATCAGTATATTCTCTGTCCCTGAGAATTCCATGCCTTCAACTGTCCAGGAATTATGCCAGTGCCCTAGTGAACACAAAATCTGTTTCTATCAAAGCAAGGCCTATAAACTTTAAATAATAAGTTCTTAGAGGAAAATTATAAGAATTTGTTTGATGTTTCCATTGACAAGGTGGTTCTTAGGAAATAGATACCATAGAAAAGTGTCCATAAATATATTTTTAACCGTGGAATTTACAACACCACAAGTGCTGTATGGTTAATGACTGAAGGAACTGGCCTTTAGTCATTATGTGCTATGTACTTCTTATACAGCAATGTGACAGAATATGTAAACTGACCTTTTCTTTGAATGAATTAGAATAGAAATTGTACTGAATTTTCAGGACTGTGTGTATGTAACTCATTAGAGCTGTCAAATTACCTGTGCCTACTGATCTGATAGGGTAATACAATAGCAATGCTTTATGTGGCCAGATGATAGAAGTCCCATGAGTATAATGCCTCAGTTCAACTTAGACAAAAACACTAGTCAGTAGTCAGGACATCTCAATGACATATATTTAGTCAAACATTATATAGCCACTCTACCATCAGAAAGCAGAGAGATCTGATTAGACATACTCGGTGAATTTGACAGATGAGGAGGATGAAAATGCCCACAGCAACATTTTTCATTTCTTGAGAGCCAGCAGACATTCATGTGAATGTTCAGTTTTTCTCAGCTTTCTAGTTTTTGACTTTATTAGTTTTAGAGGGGATTTTTTTTCAGCATCTGCATAGCATGTCCTTATTGGTACACTAATAGAAAATATCTTTGGTTCCATTAAGTAAGCAAATACTTCACAAATTGTTTATCTCTGTTTTGGCTGACCTATTTTGTATTATGAGTGTCACCAAATAAAATCTATGTTCATGTGTAGTTTGAGAGAAGCACGTGGTTATTAAACAGATGTGTTACTACTAAGCCAAAGAGAATATGCGTAGCATATACTCTTCTGTACTGCCGCTACACTATTACTTTTGATGACTTCACTTACAAAGTGATAACATTCATGGCAGAACGCTTCACCATATCCTAAGCAGAAATAGCAGAGATATTTATTTCACTAGTTGATGCTTTGCTCTGAAGGAAATATGTATTTACATGTCATGTATAACTTTGCGCCTTTTAGCTTTCAGTTGCAAAGTCTTGGACTGAAAATTGCAAGAAAATAGAAATGCAACCGATATGTATTACAGCATTCGAGCATGAACATTATTTCCAATCTTGAATTTTGCATTTCTTCTTCTAACAAAAAAATTAATCAACAGACCCACAAGAACTTAAAAGAGCTTTCCTTGAAATATTAGCCACATTTACAAAAAGCATGATTTATAAGATTTGTGCTGTTTTGACCTAACTTGATTTAATATTGTTTCATGGGTTTCTCTTGGTAACCTCTTCAACTATTATAATTTATTACCTTTCATGTTTTTGTGTTCGAGCCAAATGAACAGATTGCATGAATTATTTCTTTTCCATACTAACTGAATAATTCCATTAGATATCTGAGACGTTTTTCTCATTCTTCACCTCAAAGCAGTGAAACTTTCTAGAATTTACAGCTTAAGTTCTATCAATGAAAATCTCTCTTCCATCTTCCTTTCTTTCCTTCCTTCTTTCTTTCTTTTTCTTTCTTCCTTTTTCTTTCTTTCACTCTTTCTTTCTTTCTCTTCCTTCTTTCTTTCTCTTTCTCTTTATCCTGCCTTGTTTCTTCATGAAAATTCAGTAGCAGTGAGAAACCTGCCAGCAGAGCAATCGCCCATCTGACCTACTTCACTCAATCTGAGCAATAGTCCATCCTGTTTGTAATTGACTGGTGATTATTTGGGGATTTTAAAGCTCCTGTCTTTTATGGAAGGGGCTAATTGAAATTTTCTAGCCTAAATTTCCAGTGCCAGAAGGTTTTAGGAGAGACTCAATGCTCCTAAATATATAGGTAAGCAGTGAAATGCTAAATACTGACAATGCAATTGAGTTTTGATTCGATTTTGCTGTAGTGGTTCAAAACTATATCCTTACCCTAGGTTTGTGTACCTGCTGAGGTTAGGGCATGAGTGGCCCTTTTGAAATCATTGAAATTAACTATATGCGTGAAGTTAAACATATACATGTACTTTTGCTTTCTCAGTCTATGCCTTTAATATGAAAAGGAAACACAGTTTAATGTGGTTTGTAAGCTACTGAAACAAAATAGAGGACTTGCCTGTGCTTCTTTATGCCACTGCGTTTTTTAAAGCCTATGATAGTTGTCAGCTGGGGTTACTTGGAAAGCATAATTTTGAGTTTTCACTAGTCTCAGAAAAGAAGTTTCATGACAGAAGAAGTAAAAGATATATTCAGTTCAACAAAACCTGCATATTTGGAAAGTATTCAGAAAATAACAGTAAGACTGATTCTAATTGTAGAAAACCTGCCACGAAATCCAGATAATCTGAACATATATAGTATAACAAAAGAGAAATGAAGAGCTGACTTGATCATGCAAGTAAGTACTTAAAGAAGAGGCACATATGGAAAAAGTAGTTTCTGAGAGCAGAAACTTTTTACTTTAAAAGACAAAGACATAACAAAAGCTATAGCTGGGGACTGGATGTAGACAGATGCAAAAGAAAATGAAGGAGAGCAGTTAGCTCTCCAGCTCACTGTGAAGAAGAGGGGCAGTGGATTGTTCAGTTGATTGTTCAGACTCTTTCTAGAGTTTACTGTGTTGAATCAATTTCTGTTGAATGTAATGGCAGTTAAAATACCTAGCTTAAGTGTAGACACCTGTGTTCAGGTTTCTTAATCTCAAAACAAATCTTTCCCTTCATGTTTTTCTAAGGAATATTCTCTAGGTCTAGGAGACATACGATTGATACAGGATTTACTGTATGAAATCCTGTATGGTCCATGCTATTGAAAAAGTCAGATTAATCTATTATATAGTCCTGTGGAAGGCATGTCGTTTCTTACAGCCCGGAGCTTTTATTAATCGGTGGCTGTGCCTACCTCAGTAGTAGAAGTAATAAAGGATTTTCTAGACGCTTTGTCCAATATATCAGCTGAGCTTTCAGGTTGTTCTGTGTATGCCTGGGTATTTTTGCTAGTGACCACACATTTTTGCACTCATGTTAAAGAAAGGAAAATCATGGCTTATCCTGTAGATAAGTACTGAGCCTTGCACGTGATTCAGATGTCTCCAAGTAAGCATGGAGGCGGGTGTGCTTGTGTGTTCTCCACAGGACTGAGAATGCACAGGGTAACTTTCAGGACCAACTGGAGCTCCTGAGTGCTGATGCATCAAGTGAGATGATTTAAAAGCCATATGCTGGTCTGATGTCCCATTTACATTCCTGGATGATGGGGGCCAAGTCAAACACGATAACAGAGTCTGTAAGCCAATTAGAAGTCTTCAAGATTGCTTCCATGTTAGAGGTTAGCATCTAGGATACTTCTGAATAGAGACAAGTGAAAAGTTTGTAAGAAACTTTGGCAAAAAAAATATATATAACATAATTCATATCTACTGTTTTAACTAGAAAAACATCCTTCTTTTAAAAGCTTAAAAAAGTAATAGAAGAAAAAATAATAAAGAAACCACTCACTGTATTTATATATTTTTGCACTATACAAATGTTAAAGTTCTATGTGAAAAATGCAATGCATTGGTTGATTTCAATATGCCAAGTAATCACAGAAGTACTTATCTAAACATTCCGTAGTACTTTAGAAATAATATTGCATATTCTTTCATGTTAATGAGGTGCTACACCATTTTCACTGTCTCTGGATTAAACACAATATTATTTTCTTCTAGCTGATTTGAAGTCAATTTCAAAATTTTTGCTCTTTTACTCGTGTTTGGTCATCCCAGTGTGCACTTACATTCTTTGTTGCAGTAAAAAATTAAAATTTCTTCCCTTTCAGTCACTAAAATAAAACTCATAGTGTTCTGTAAAAAGTATGGATTATTCAAGAAAGTCAGATTAGGGGAAAATATGTATTAAATGTGTTTTCTGCAAGGCTTTAAAATATGTCAGAGGGTAAATGAATGCTAAATTTTACAGTTGGTTAAGAAATTCACCTCTCCTCTTTTTAAAGTTCTGAATCATCTCTATCTCTGAGATTTGTAATTGCTTCCAATGGAGCACTAAAGGTTGGCAATCTGTTGGAGCAGTAGTGGATTTTTTCTGCAAACTGCTTGCTTGATCAGCTTTTGATTTATTACTATGTAAAGTGCTTAGAAATACCTTGGGTATGAAAGGAACTTTAAAAAAAAAAAAAGAATTATATTCTGTTCTGTGCGATTCTGTACACACGTTTCCTAGGATGGAAAATTTGTTGAAAAGATTATAGCGGAGGTCAGACTAGCTGATCACAATGTTTCCCTTGGGCCATAGAAAAATCTATGACTAAATAACTAGTAGCAGTTTCTGTGAAGAAGGGAAAAGATAAGGACTATTTTAGTACTGGAAAAGTATTGCATGGGGGTTTTATTTCTAATAAAGTTAGAGAAATTGCAGCTCTCTTTTCACTTATGACATATCATATTTATTAATCTCTTTGAATTTTGTTTATCCTGTTCTAGGAGAGTAAGTGAATCATCTCATCAGTTTTGTGTTACTTCAATATGTTCCTTCTCATTTGTAAAGAAAGTAGAACCATTGTAATGCTCTCTAATCATTTACATAACATGTTTTTACAGCAGGAAGAAAAACATCCTCAAGCAATAACCTCTGTTGTCTACTGTGAAATTACTAGTATTTATTTAGGGTATGAAGTCTGAAAAATATAGTAAAAATTCTTATCACAAGACATTATGGAGATTATCAGAGGATGATGAAAATTTAACTGGATTAAAAATTTAGAAGTAGCAGGCCTGTTACTTAGCTGAAGAAGTATTCAACCTTCTCTCTGATTAGATGTGCACGCTCAAGGACCTAGGCCAGGAGTTTAACTTTACAAGAAGGAAGGTGGGTATATATATTTTAAATGCTACTTCACGCTGTTTGTTTTATTGGTCCATTTTGTTATCAGGAAGCTTCTAGGAGTGTTGGTTTAAAATAGATACCATGATTAAAATCAAAGAATTCAACACCTCCCCCTATTACAGCAGTGCTAAGTCTAGGTACATTTTAAAAAGGCTAAGGTACATAAACTTTTTCAGCTATCTAAAATACATGGAAAACCTGCCATTTCCTTGGCATTCTTTGTGTTTTATACAAAAGATAACATGTAAAGCTGAACTGAAAGCTAAGAGCATATAATGATATCGGCAGTACTACTACTACCCTTCTGAAGAAAGGTAAAAGATATTTAGGACCCTGTAAATGATTTTACTGCAGTAAAAAAGAGTAGTGGTGAGTCTAGGCATAATTCTAATTTGTTGAGATTTCTTTAGGTTTGCTCTTGCCCCACCAGTCCTTCAGTACACGTTCTTGCAAGCCTAGGACAGGTAAATCTTCCCTTTCGTGGGTCTCAGTCCAACTTGACTCTCAGACTGAGTTTCTTCCTGATGAACTCACTGGAGCTGGAAGACCAAGGCAACAAGTGATCGTCCTTGATGCTTGCAATAGCCCCCTCCAGGACAGTTTTCTGCACAGCAGTGAAGACAGGGAACTTTTCCCCAAAGTTTGACAGAACTACTAGGCCAGGATTAAACAGATTAAATGCAGTAACTTTTATGACTCTTATGACAGAACCATGCAGTGACACGATGCAATATGGTTACAGTGTTACATCTTTTAACCCACAGAACATCCAGGAATCATTTCATGCGCACTATCGGCATGGCATAAGGCAGTTTAATGGGGCATAGCAATACTATAAAGCCATTTGGAGCAGGAATAAAGACTACCCTAACCATGCAAAATTCTAGATGGAAATTTGCTGTAGAGTAGAAACTTAGGCAAAAAGACCACCACTTCATGATAGCCAGAAATAAAAATAAAAATAGAAGAGGAAAATCCAGGTCATTACAATAAATATTTAAGAATTTTATGCATCAACAAAAGTCACATTGCTTACTATCATTCTCATGTTTATCAAGCTATTCAGTCTGTGTTTCCTGTTTGAGACAGTCTTTCTCATAACCTGATGGGATCTAAAGAAAAAAAGATAACAGAATCGTTCTGTCAGCTTTGCTTACAGTTAGTAAACCTGTCTTTTACTGACAGAACTTTATGTCACGAAAGTGAGATCTGTCCCTTTAACTCTGGGAAGATATGAACTAAAGAATCCTCTTTTTGAGTTTTAGTGTATATGAAAAACTACATTGCCAACAAAAGAGTTCTTTGTGCATGTAGCTGCTCAATTTGCAAAAGCTATGTTCATGGTCTCTGACTCCAAAACTGCAAATGTCTGCAGAGAGGATCAGGCCTAAGCATAATACATGAAAATACTTTAAACTAATTTTAAATGACCATATGCCAGATTTCATTAGTCTTAGGGAGTGATTAGAAGACACATTCATATCTACTGCATGTTTGAAAAGTCTTGTTCCACATATAATCTTGTTTAGATACTGATAGAACCTAGCAAACAGTAGTAAAAGCTCATCTACAAGGTATGATTTCTCCCATAGTCCCGGTTGTTCCTCAGGGTGGCTTTGAAGACTTATAAACCCACCCTCCCTTAGCCAAACATAATAAGATAATTTGATTTGAAAACAACTATCTTTCATGCTATTTACCTTTCTCATGCTGCACCCAGAGTATCTTGCAGGCTGGTTTTTACACTAATAAAACCCAGTGGAAGGCATGATTGGGGACCATTAACCTTTAGAACACAAAAAGCTTAAGCTCAAGGAATATTTCTGAGCTGCAGTAGTGCTTTGAAGCCACTGCCTCCATCCTTCATCTAAATTGCCTGAATTCATTTTCAGGGCTGATAAACTGTCAAGTGAATTATGAGACATAGGCCTTGGGTTAATTTATAGAAATGCTCCTTCACCAATGCTGAGTAAATTCACCTTTCTTTGTTGAGTATACTTGCTTCAGCTTCCAGAACTATCTTATTTTGCCCCATTACAAGGTCTGCATTTCAAACTCTTCTTTCTGCATATGTAAAAAACTAATTTACTACACAGATGATTCTGAGGGGCATTTTTCTATCATGTGTTTACACTCCTTCAGATACAGTAGCAGCAATGCAATATGTAAAAAGATGGTCAAGTTGGCTTATTTTTTTTTTTTTTTAATGAGATGAGAAAGTCTGTCTCACAATACTGCCAGCACTTCACCTGTCAAAGATGAGTTCAAAGGAATAATCCATCTTTTATCTTCCCTTATTCAATGGCTAGACAGACTGAAATTTATGCTTATCTGGCTAGCTGAGTTCAGAGGGAATTACAAGAAAAATCTGTACTAGCCAGTTACCTTTCACTGTTAGGTTCTGGCTCTACTTCCATATATATTTGGTATATGCAATATGGAACTGGAAATAGCTTGTCTGTCCCTTTTTAATTAATTATTTTGCATATTTTATAAACGAGGGAGACAAGTATCTCAAGCTGAGATATTTAGATTGTATTCCTATGAAAATTGCTAACAAAAAAACAATCACTGCCATTTTATGTTTACCTTTGTGTAGCTCTCAGATTGACATTATGTTCATCTTTAAATATTTTTATGATTGGCCATTCAAATGTATGATGATAACTAGAGTATAAGTAGTCTTACTGAGAGAAAAGATGTGAACATATTTCTTTGGAAAGATAGGTGTAAGTAAACTTTTTACACTAGTTTTTTTATTTTGCATATATCATTGTAGTCTCTTAGCACTTCAGCTTGGGTAAAATCTACTTACACTTTAATCTTTATAGTATATGCATGATTAGTTCTCAAATCCTGTATCAACAAAATCCTTTTCATGGTAATGGTTGTAATGACCTCGCATGTATAGCAATTATAGCATAATGCACCCCTAGAGATTGCTTAGATTTCTTAGTACTATGTAAGCATCTGAAAATCTAAAGGTCCTTGGGGATGAACAGGGTTTACCAGGCAGTCATGGACTGTAAAAGGGACTGATAGAAAGTATTTCTTGTTCAAAGATGGGGTACTTTACCTATCACCACATATCTAATAGTTACTGGCTCCATTTTGGTCACTTCTTTACCAAGAAATCTCCATTATGTGTGCGCCTATTACAATTGTTTTCAGGAATGAAATAAGGCTTAGTAAATATGCATCCTGTTTACTTCAGCATATCTTACTGAAAAAGCACCACATAGCTATGACATACTGCAAACATTTAATATTTAAAAGCAAAATGCATAGAATGGTAATGTAAACCCAACAGATACAGCTTCAGAGGTGTTTAAACTTTGTTATATATTTGGCACAATGAACTGTGAAGTTCTGCAAGGAGAATGAATTTTTTTTTTTTTTCCAATTAGAATACTTTGAAGCAAGTTACTTTTTTGCTCTGAATTTTTTTCCTGACCTGAATAATTAGAATGGTAATGTGTTCATACTTCAGAAGTGTATTCTGAAACTTAATTCGCTCAGCACCATAGACAATTAGTATTGAAATGGTAAGCATTATTTACCAAGGTCCTGATCTTACAAAAAGAACCATGTGAGAAAAACTTGGAAGGAGAAAACTCACTGCATGCAGAGGAGGGGTGTGGAAGGAGATGGAGGAGGTGAAAGAGACTGTGGTTGCTTGGCACCACTTTCATCCCTACCATTGGAAATGGCTGTACTCTTAGGCAGTTCCCACTCCCTGCATTTTGTACACAGGGGTTGTTCGCAGCCCTGCATTTCTTCGCTTTTCTTCCTAAACGTCATCAGAATGCCATTCTGCCCAAACACAGATGCCTTCAGACCTTATCGTAGGGCCTTGATAGCCCCATGGTTGAGATGTTCTCCCCAGTCATAACACAAAGTTCTTACCCACAAAATTATCCAAGTAAGACGCACAGCTGCATGTGCATGCAGCAAATCCATCCAGTGCAAACCATTGTTGCTTTACATAGTCATGGTCACAGCCTCGGCGAAAGGGCTATTTCTCTTCTATGTTTCCTGGTGCTCTCACTGTATTGTCCAAGCTTAATAAACAGAATATAATAAGAAGAATGACCAAATATAAGAGAACTAGGGCTGATCAAACATGCTTATTGTAACAATGCATTTCGTTTCTGTTAGTTACCTATGGAAGGTATATTGGAGTTATAAAGACTAAATTGATTGTGTTTTCTAATTAAGAAGAAAATGAGGAAAGAGGCTGAATATTCATTCCAGAATTGCAGTGTACAGTATTTAAAATGCATGACAAGCTACAGTCTTGCTTCCTAATTACTTAGTCCCTGTCACTTCTCATTAGCATGTAAATCATGTTATAAACATAGTAAAGGTGGAGTAAAATATGTCCTGAGGGGAGGGGCATACTGGAAAATTGCTTTGGGCAGTGTGGTGATGAGAGTGTTTCATTTGCAGCTCATCTGTATTCCACTCCCATGGGAAGCTGCATATATGAGATTTAAAGCAATCATATTTTCTTTGTCCTAGGCTGGAATGGTTGTTACACTTAAACAAATCGATCTGCAGGTTTTGAATTATCTACAAGAAAATCAGCATACAAAATCTAAGTCTATCAAAAAGATTGATAATTCATTTATGGAATAATTATATTCTTCTTTAAAAAGAAAGAAAAATTTGTTTATGATCTTAGGTGATTGTCCTGAAAATAAGAACATTGTTAATAAGATGGTTTGATTCATAGCAATCCACTAGCAAAAGCCCCTGGGCACCTTACTATATAAAAATGGATTATACAAAAAAATAAGACAGCATTCAGAACATGCAGAATTAATTATGTTAATTAGTGAAGTTATTTGAAAACTGGAGATATGGCTTCCATAAACTCACTTACCTTTTAGTATCTAATCTTTAATATTTGTAAGAATAAGTGTTTCAAAACTGATTCATGCAATAACATTAACACTTTTTACTTACTCCAAGGACTCACATGCTGAAAAGGCATCAAGACTTACAATTTTATTGAGAAAATCAGTTTATGGGTATGACTTTGCTCTTAATTTACCTACTTGATACTGACTGAATGATGAATAGGGTAAAACTAGAAGGTTTCTTTATCAAACAGTACACTCAAAGCTGAGGAAAAATACATACTTTTTAAAAAAATAATTGTGGTGCTTCTTTCTCTGTTGGCAACTACTTTGGAGTCCTTTATCTGAACCGGAAAACTGCATTTGAAAATTTCACCCTCTTCTTGTAGTCAAATTTCACAATGGTTCATGAATAAAAATATTTAGATTAAATATTATATAGGAATGACTGGCTTATACTTACTTAGCATTTAACATAGTTATCTGATTTAGCTCAAATTTCACTGATCTGCTGAAATGTAGAAAAAAGGGTAATAGAGAGAAAGAAAAGAAAGAAAAGAAAGTGGTGAGAACTTAATTGTTTCATTAAGATTAGCCTACAGCACATAATTGTATATATTACGTATGTATCATATTATACTGTACTTTTTAGCACTTTCCATATGAGTACGGCAGCGTATTTAAAAAAGAGATATTGGCAAGTTATTAGTGGACAGCTGGGACTTTTGGCATGAAGGATGTGTATTTCACACATCTAGAGGTTACTGAAGCATTTAATATTGAGGAAAGGATGAATTTTCTACCCCATCTTGAGAAAGGGGAAACAATTTTCTTTATTCTGGGGAGAAGGATTATCTCATTCCCCAGCTTCCGAGGATTTTGATGGCAGCTAGTTTTCCTAGGTCATGCCCCATTATCTGCCATTACATCCACTTACAAGGGATCAATTGTATTGTTCCACTAAAATGATGTCAGTGCTAAAGTTAGCAATAGTGGAAGTAAAAGTATCGGTTTTGAGCTGCGTTTTCACTTAAATGATTAGGACAGTTTGCTTGTCTCTGAGTCATCTTGTTTCAAGAAGCTGGTACTTTTAGGAAGACATTGTGTTGACATGTTTAGTGCTACCTTCACAGCCAAAAGATCTGGAGATACAGATTTTAGTAAAATAAGTTGAAATTTTAGGCCGCGCTTTGCAGCGTATTTTTTAATTAGATGGCAATGACACTACAATAACTGCTCCCTCAGCTCACTGTGTGCTTTACTGAACATAACGGGCTCTCAAACAAAAAGCAGATAATGGTCACAGTGGACATTAAGTGAACTTTAAACTTCCTGAGTAAAGAAAGATTGGAGAGGTTTGAGCGGATGAGAATGACGAGAGAAGAGTTTTGACAAGTGGACGCAGAAAAGGGATGGTCTCTGGACTGTTGTATGCAGAGGTATGTGCTGAAATAAAGTTAGTTGTTATCACATTTTTTGGTAGAAGTCAGTGTTAAAAACTTCCATTGATTATTACAAGAATGACTTAAGTTGAATGTAAGAAAGGTAATTTATCTTCAGCTAAAAGTACTTGCACACAGACTTGCCTCAGCATACCAGGAGGTGAGTTAAAGTGGGGTTAGTCATGGCACTGTGACGTTACTCCCTGAAGAGAGGGAATTTATTCCATACCTGAAGCAAGATTCAGGCTGAAGGGTCAGAGTCTGTAGTTTAGCGACAAACTGGTGATAACATGGATTTAAAGACACTGGTAAACTTGTGCGCTTGAGTCACATAGGAGGAAATGTCTTTGCTCACAGTGGTAGGAAGAGGGAGGAGATGGGAAGTGACAAGTTTGGGTTTCTCGCTGTTTATATAAGGCAGCGTTGAGGCAGGAGGAGAGATAAGGCTGCCGGGGCCAGCACCCTGGCTGACAGGCAGCTCAGCTGCACTCTCAGCCCAGGTAGATCAGCATGAGTTCCCCATGGGGCTGACAGGGAAGGTGGCCATCGCTCTTCCCACCTGCAAGGGCAGCTGGGTGGCAAACCCTGAAGAAGCTGCAAGTCAGCCCCTTTGTGAGCCTCCTGGGGGATCTGGGTGATGAGGGACAGTACTGTATATAGAAACAGATGCTTTTTAGCAAGGGCGAGCTAGTGGAGAAAGAGACTCGCAGAAGCTCATGGCTTGTCCTCTGGCAGTGCCATCCCCGAGTCCCTCAATGGCACTCCAGCCAGCAGGCAGTTCCCAGATAGGTCAAGCTGAGAGGCCGTGTTGATCACTCATTTCCTTATCCCAATAGTTATTCACCTACTGTAAAAACAGCCTTTCTCCCTACCTTCTTCAGTGGGTCATAAAAGAGCCTGACTCTAGGAACAGGCACTTCCCACCTTCCCTTTGACCCATCCCCAGCCCAGCTGCCTGAAAGCACTTTTGCTCCCCGGAGTATTATTCCCCAACCACCAGCCTTGCAGAGCTAATCTGAAGCATTTGCTTAGTTGCAAATTCCTTGCAAGTGTGCAAGCTCACTCACAGGTTTTGCACAGAGCATCATGAACAGGGCCAGCAGGAATCTGGGACCTGTTGGGAAAATATCAGGAAGGCATTGAAAAGGTGAAAGTTTCCTTTGAAATAGGAAGGAGGATCTGGAGGAGTTAGCACAGAGGTACAAGATCCTAAAATGCATCATGCACCGAGCAGGAAAATGTAGAGGGAAAAAGGATGAGCACCAAGAGCAACCTTCGGGGAACTGCAGTAAGGAATGGGTGGGAAAAGACATGATCGCAGGGTGTGGGTGGGCGTTAGAGTGAATAGATATTCAGTGGTGTTCTACAAACGCTAATTATTTCTGCCTCTGTACTTGTCTTCTGTTGTCTGTGGGGTTTTTTAGTGGGTTATTTCAAAAAATAATCAAAAGACCAAGTTGTATAAGAAATGCCAACAAAAACTGTTACTTTCAGTTAATGAGAACAAGAGAGGAAGAATTAAGGAAACCAGAAAATGGGCAGTTAAGAATAGTTTCCTGGTAACCAAAAAATTACGTGAAGCACAAAGCAGAAAATGAAAATTGAAAGAGAAGGTGGGGAGGAGCTATGCACTTTGGTTAAATTTTTGCATTTGAATTCTGACCTGTTATTAAAATTTTCTGAGCCAGACAGAAAATTGAAGGCAGCCTGGGAACACTGCTCAATGACAGTGACATTTCCTGACAGAGCAATTCTTTGCATATCAGTTGTACTAATTGTATTCAAACTGACAGCAACAGTTTAACCCATTCACCAGAGGAATTGTCTTGCTGCAAGACCAGTGATCTATGTTTTCATTTAGATGTCAATCTAGCCTTGTGCTGTACATTTTAAAGGTACAATTAGCCTTAAGTGATTAATACCAATACAATAAACATCATCTCCCCTTGAAATGTTGCACAACAGAATCTTAAAAAAGCAGCTTGTTTTCTCCTGCAGAGAAACTTAGAAAACTAAGGTTTTTTGCCCTTTTCAAAGCCAGGTTGAATGAAATCACTTCTTGCCTAAGGCGGTTTTCTTTATTTGACCATAAATGAAAATAATTTTGAGCGTCGGAAAGTGTTTTGCCTCCACAAATACCCAGAGTGCATTGTACAGTTGGAACAACTGAAATCCAACTGCCTGTGCCATTTTCTTCCACTCTAAGTGGGTTTACATTTTTTACATGAGAGGCAGGAGACCCTATCAGGCTGGAAGACAGGAACATCAGATGAAAATCAGTTAAATACATCCATTCAGTGTAGAAATTATTCTATCCATAGGAAACTTAATCGTGGGTGGAAATGGAGAGAGATGAAAATCCTGTATGACTGGCCAAGCTCAGAGGGTTGGAAGCTGCTTTAGATGCGTATTCGGTTGTCCTTTGGAAACTGTCAAGCCTTATAAATGCTTCCCAGGCCTGTTTCTCTGCTCCTACAACACTGCTAGCTGCTGCAGAAAATATCACCAGAATAAATCTTTGGAAATTACACCCTGCCATTGGGTTGTACTGCAGATGATGGGTGCCTGAATAGACTTTTGAAATACAGCTTAAGTAGTCACTAAATACAGTTATGGTGTGGAAGACTCCCAGATATAGGATAGTTAGTCTATTAATATATGATATGGGCTTAATTGCAAAAAGAGGCGAGAAGGAGAGGTGGGAGGGCATTGTAGGTAACCTCCAGGACATGAAAACCTGTGGCTTTTAACATACAACTGGTTTCTGCCTGGTGCTATTGGCTTGGATGGTGAATGGGTTATATACTGTGTGAAGAATTATGGGAATGACCCACTCTTAGAAAAGACTGGGCAAAGAGAGCAAGCAGAAAGCTGGAAGACAATTCCAGAAAAAAATATGATTAAATGCAAGAGAAAGAAAAAAAAATTATAGAGAAATTACAGAAAGAAGTAGAAGATAGATGGAGAAAAATAATGAAGAGAGTTTGTGTTTTGCAGAAAATCAATATAGAAATGTTAGCTTAAAAAAAAAAATCAAATAAATTGTTTGACGTAGCACAGAAAACCACGATACCTGACATCTGTCAATGTATTCGGGTTTTATGACCACTTTTGCAGAGCCGTGCTATGAAGACAATATTCACCCAGTAGCCCAGACTCAGTTAGTGTGCTGTAGGTTTTTTTTTTAGACGGAGTGCGATCTCTCTTCCCATGGGCCCTTGAGCAATAAAGGCTATAGAGCACTCTTAAAGCTTTTGGTGGAGAGACTTCAAAATTTTCCTTGCTGAGAGATGAGGAAAAATTTAAGCTAGGTGCATAACCAACATGATGGCAAATGGATGTTTAACTGAAAGTAATGGACTTTTATCCAATTAAAAGTGTTTTAATAGACCTTGTGTGCAGGCTCAACGTTAACTTGATCAATGTATTTAACCCAGGTAAGGAATCTCTGCATTACTGTATAGAGTGCAGTAAGGCATCACATTAATATTTAACTACTGTCTAAAAATCCTTACAGATATAAAAACAAATACATTATTAAACGCATGTATTCCCATGCCAATCCTAAAATGAAAGACAGATCATTTGAACAGGTTTAATTTTATGTAACTTCAGTCCTCTTAAAGGGAGTTGTCTAATTTCATGCTAGTCACAGAGGCTTCCTTTCCAGTAAATGGAATAAATAGGCATAGCTGAAAGATAAATAATCTGGCCTACTTTAGAAGCTATTTTAGGATGAAACGTATTATCTTTAGGAGGTGCTTGTTTCTCTTTGACAACAATGAAGAGAACCTACGATGACTGGCTCAGAGTAATAGATTTAACTTTTAGACCCCTAAATTATAGCAAATCAGTTGCATCCTTTGTTACATGAGGGAGGGTCAAAGTGTAAAACACTGTTCTGCCAACAACTAGTGGTTTCATTTTTTTCAGAAAACACAAGTTGTTGCCTGTTAGTAATTCAAACATGGAGTAATTCAAGAATCATCTGCTTCGTTCTGCTTTTGTTTTCTCACTGTTATCTACAGCTCTTGCTGGTCTATGTTTCAAAGGCTAATAAGTTTATGAAGAGTCTTAATATGATGTATATTTTTAAAGTACAGGAATTTTTTGTGGAGGCTTCATATTTCCATATTTTATATGCTCCACTGAATAGCATAGTAAAGTTAAAAATATCTTCCGGTATGAATTTTTTAACAAACAAAAAGTCTTTAGATGTTTTTGAAAATTGTATAAAAATAGAACAAAAAAATTCAAATGTAGAACAATACATAGGAATGCAGCTTATTTTGATAGATGACTACAGATAGCTTATTCTTTGCTTTCACCCGATGACTAGTTTTGAGTATGTCAGCAGCAGTTCCCCAAAAGCCGTCCTGAGCTTTTGTATCTGTATCCGAGTTGTGTACTTCTCACAGTACCACACTATAGGTGATGCTATGCTCATCTTCTGGACATTTTCCCGGTGTTATGTGGGAGAGTTATTGTACATGGATCAAAATATGATATTTCCATAAAATATACACGATGATCTATTTTCCTTTGAATGTTTGGAGCTTGCTGTTGGGAAATGCTTATTGTCATCAGCCCAGTTGTTTTGAGTAAATATTTGGGGCTCCATCTGAGCAAATCTCTTCCTGTGTGGCAAATGGCCTTGTTACAGACTGCCAGTAAGATGCAGTGTGGAGCATATACCGTTGTGGTTCGAATACTTACGACTGCATAATTCACTGCAGAAACTGAAGACCTGCTTTTGTCATGTAGATGTCATCAGTTTGTCTTATGATATTAATCTCATTTTGTACTATTTTGAAATTACAGATTCCTGCTAAGTAGACTGTTTGCTTTTTTATTCTTCTCTTCAGGATTTTATTTTACTGCTTCCTATAAGGGCTTTAAAAATAGGAGCCACTCTTAGCAGGGCTACTGTAGTGTATCATTGTGAAGTTAAGCTGTCAAGGACACGAAATAGCATCATAACATTTTGACTGAGTACAAGTGACTGTGCTGTAGTTTTGAGATTGTGGTTTGCAAGCCAAGTGTCAGTAGAGGTAACTCGTTAGCTATGTGGCTTTCAGTAAAAGACCATATAGTGGATTGGCGGTCACGTAATGTTTAGCTGTATCCTCACAAGTGTTGTTTTTTGCAGAACATAGCTTCTCAAAAGGTTTGCTTTGAGGTAAGTAACCGTGTTTCTTTTGGGTCCCCAGACTCCAATCTCTTTCTTATTAAAACACCACCACCAAAGTAAGACTCTTACCTTTTCCAAAGTAGGTTAAACTTTCTCAAAGTAGGCTAGGCCATGAGATTAGCCATCTTCTTGGAGAAGTGTTCACAATGTTCAAGTATCCTGGGACTCCCTGGCCTCTTGTACCACACCCACTTGCAAGCCAAGCACTGGATTTTAATGAGATGTGTTGAGGACCAGACAGATAGGTAAAAATGCTGTGCCATATAAACTAGAATCTCCAAAGGTAACTGAGGAATCATGAGTGGCTGGTGTGGAGGCAGGGAGTTTCAGTGTGTGTATTGGCACAACCTAAATGACAGGTTGGTGCAGTGAAAGCAGTGAATATCAAAGATCAAGAGGCTGTTTTCAAAGGGTGGTAAATGCCTGTGAATTTGTCCAAGCCAGATTCCCCATTTCTGTTTTAGATGAGGGTAGGAGATGAGGAACAGCTACTTCTCTGTCCTGACAGTAAAAAAAAAAAAGAAAAAAAAAAAGAAAAAGCTACACACCCCGAAAAACACCCTATTAATAAGAATTCACAGTTACTGATCAAAGAACAATACAACAGTATATTGACCATTTTACTCCGAAGGCAGTCATAGTTTGTGTAGAACATCTGATATTACAGCTGTTTTGAACTCATGTTTTTAACTTTATTGTTTCAAACATGATTTCAGGTGATATTTTCTTCTGAAGCTGAACCTGACTTGTATTTAAAATAGATATGTAAATGGAGCATCTCGCATAAGAGATCTGTTAATAAAGGACACATAAGCAACTTCAGTTTTCTGCAGTCATTAAGAGCACTGATTAAGAGTGTATCTTCTCAGCCTCTCATAGGACTTTATGTGAAAAGTCAGTAGTGTCAAAAAGGTGGCAGTCAGGAAGTTTCTTGAGAATTTTTGATGGCTAAAAAGTGGATCTTCTTCTGTAAACCACCATCAATTATATGTAATGTATCTTCTAGCTTCTATATTCAACAGTGAAAGGAACTGTGATTTCTTTCTTTCTAAGCGCTGAGTTTATATCAGGTATTTTGATGGTATTTTAATGAAGAGGAATGAAGAGGTGATATTTTTGCTCATGAAGTGAAGGGATCTTCTTTGAATCACCACAAGCTTCTTCCAGACTCGATGGGAGTTTAAATAATCTGAGAGACTTTTTTAAGTGAGTGAGGGAAGGAGGGTCAATAGAAAAATCTCCATTTCAGGGTAAAGTATTCTTATGTATATTGCATGATATAGATGTGTAAATATTACCAGAGCTATTGGAAGATGGAGAAGCTATCTCAGTCAAATCTCAGTCGTATAGGAAGGAGAAGAGGGCTGAGGATTCTTTTTCAGAAATACATCTGTCTGTCTGAGAAGATTCCAATAAGGCCATGAAAGCTTTACCCATTTAGATCAGTTCAAATCCAATAACAATTTGAGACAGCATATTAACTTTTTGTGGGTTTTTTAATGTTCTTAAGAAATAAATCATTGTTTTAAAAAATAAGACACAAATAGGATAATAGTATTTTTCCCTGTATTTTCAAACCACGATTTATTTTTTTCTTAAGGACATCTAGAAAAAAATATCCTGTGATTTCTAACTTATTTTGTGTAATGAAATTATAATTTTATTCTGTAATAGACACCATTGAAGATTTTAAGTCATACCCATGCTTTTTAAGGAAATCAAATGTGGCTCTGAAAGTCAGATATTACAATAAGAAAACTATGACTCCTGGAACACCAACAGCTACACCACAGAAGCCTTACTAAATCTTGGCAGGATATTACGTGTGATGGGTGTCATGTGTCTAAAGCCTTAATGCAAGTCATGAAATGAGTGAAGTATTAAATACACCAAACATGAAAAGATGTGCCTCTGTGAGCTACCCTTTATATTGGTCCACTAAGGGTGCGAGACTATGGGAGGCAGAACTCTTCTAGCATTTTCTTCTCCATCACCCCGAACAATAGCTTTGAACATGGATGTTAAAGAAATACTGCTTACTTGTGTAAGAAGATTTGTCATTCATAGTCAGGAAGAATCTAGTCATCTTTAAAGCACAGATTGTCAGTTCAGTTTAGTTGGTGCTGAATTTGTGATTGACTGTAGTAAAGACGTTGTCATTGAATGGCCATAAAAGAGTTATCCTTCCTATCTGTCTAAGACGATAAAATGCTTTTGGAGTGTTTTGATTAACCTACTTAGTATTGCACCTAGGAAAAGAATTAAATGTATTTCTCATATCTGATTTTGTACTGAGAAATTATTTTTGGACAATTTGACATATTTATAGGACTCAATATAAAAGGTAGGATACCATTGCCAAAAGTGCAAAGTGCTAGGGCGTTAAGATGTTGGCAATATACTGTTTTAATCAGTGCTTCTGAATATGAATTCAAAGATAATGCAAATTACACTATAGGAAGACCAAATGGCCAAATATAAGTTTTGGGTGATGTCTCTTATTGCTGGAATGTCAATGAAAATATATTGTCAATATGTTACAATACTCCATGCAGGGAAGTAGCAATGATATGTCAACGGTATATCAAAAGTAGTCAAAACTCCAGCAAACTGTGTTTTGACAAATGAGGTGGCGTTTGTTCTGTTTTGGTTTTTTTGTTTTGTTTCGAATAGAAGCACTAGAAACATCTACTGCAAACGATTAGCTCTGCTGGGAAAAAAATATTTCCAAGATGCTTTAAAGTACAATATATCCAAGTCAAATGAAATATTAATGGTCTAGATATCTAGTGGTATAACACAGCCACACAAACATGCATCAAAGGGTTTCCCAAGTTATAAAAGAGCTATTCTTCTGATTGTGGAAATTGAGATTACATCTGGAAGAAAAGGCATTCTGAATTGATTCAAAAGAGATGAAATTCTCTGAGAATGCACTAATAAGAGAGCTCTGTACAAGTGACTGTGAAATCAGCAAGGATGTAAAATAGATTCTGTATTTAAAAGAATTCACAAAATTACTGTGTGAGCTAATTAAAGAAGACTAGAGGGAGTTTCATTGCTTGGGGTGTTAAAAATTAGAGTGGATGAGACACTAGGGGGCCTGTTCAAAAACCTTTGAAACCTTTTGAAGTCATCAGAACCCTGTCCCTTGAATTTCCGCAGGTTTTGAGTCAGCCATAGATAGTTGTGCTAAAGGAATTACTCTCCATTGTTAAGATACACAAGTGCATCGCCTGAAAGTGTTTTCCATTTTCTGACTTACGCATTTCTAAGTGTAGGAAAGTATGAAAACTTACAATTTTTATCTCCCAGAATGAAACTAGTTGCAATATGAATAGAAATGAAAATAGATTTCCCACTTATATCATATAAGATTATATATTTCCATATTTCTCAGTATTAATAAAGGATATGAAATCTGTTCTTTGCTAAAATTCAAGGTCTTTTGCTAGCCAAAGTACACAGAAAGCAGTAAATTTTCCAAGCAGAAAATTGCTGCTGAAGAAAATTTAGTAACTGAATTGGGAGTCAATAAGAAATGTAATTTCTCATTATCATTACTAATTAATTAGGTTGTGAAGAAGTGTGGAGTCTAATATGGAACCTAACAGGAAGGAACCATCTATTTCCATAAGCTTTTCATTGGGTATTCCAACGTTTTAGAATAAAATTTTTAAAACATTTTAAAATGGATGAGTACATTCCATTAGACTTGCATATTCATAACTCAGTCTTTCTTTCAATAAAGACCAGAAAAGTCCATGTGAAGTATAACTTCTACTCCTGTAAGTCTTGCAAAACTGTATTATATGTAAGAATAACTGTATTCAAAATTCACAACTTTCCTTGAAGGACTAGACTCCATCAGGCTGTTTGTGCAGATATTTACTTATATTTATATTTGCATGTGCAGATGCATGCATGTGCTCCCTAAAAAGCCAGCTGGGTGAAATAACTCTTCCACTCATTAATGTAACATCAGAACTGGATGAAAGTGTTAGTCATGGTTTTTGGAGATGTCTCTGAAATCAGTGTAAATTCTGACCCCTAGCTGTGGCATATTGAGTAACAAAACAAACTGGAGGAGTGCAAAACCACTGGCCAAACACCAGCATCTGTCCCTGTGTTAGTGTCCAAGGGTGTCTGCCTGCAAGAGTTTGCTCTGTGGGGCCATGCCCATGTGAAATGATAGCAAAATGAAAGTGGCTGATACCTGCTCACTCAAAATCTCTTCTGAAGTGGATCCGCTACAGACCTCCTAACTATTCCACTTCTGTCTAAACTGTCATTAATTTATCTTTCTATATAAGCAAATTTCATACCTTCTAGCAATCTAAGAAATGAGACTAGCATATCCATTTTTAAGGTAATTATAAAGATGGCAATTCAAGATGCCTTATATATAACTTAAAGATCAGAGCTAAATTTATACCTTTTTTTTTTTTGTCATAATTATCCACTCTGTATGCTTACAGCCTCATCCAACTAGTTTTTGCTTAGGTGAAAATTCCACTGGTCAAGCACCATTCATCTGTATCTTCTTATACTAACTCAGCTGTTCATGGTTAATAGAAACACAATGACCAAATATATGTCAGTCACCTAGAAAATCAGGTAAAATCCCCAGTATGCATGGGTTCCATCACTTGGTATAGAAAGAAGCACAACTTTTTAAAGTGGCTTTCAGACTAAAATGGCACTCTAAAAACATACCTGTGAGAAGAAACAAATGGACCTTAAAATAGTCCAAGATCTGTTTTATACAATCAAAATCTTTTTTTCCCAGAGTTATAAGGAAAAAGACTTTTTAGTTACTGAAGCTTGAGTACACATTTAAAAATACCTAAAAAATTGCACTTTAAAAAAAGTCCAAGTTGATCCATTGAAATTCACAATTTCTATTCATCCCTGAAGTGGTGAATTTGTGTCTCTAATACTTGAATAATCCATTCACTGTCTTCCACTGAAGCAAAACCAGGTAAACAAAGAAGAAAAAGAGAAGAGATGAAAAGCCACAACAACGATGTTTTAAAAATATCTGTGCACATCATTAAATTGTAACAGCAGAGTTTTTACTGTTTGCATTTTATTATATCCGTATTTCTCAGTGGGGAGTAAACAATAGCTTTTTTTGAAAGATTAATGACATTCTGCCCAGTAGTTTGATCTGTTTAATTAGTGTGTTCCACAGACAAGGTATGCAGACAGAAAATACCCGCAAAAACCTCTCTCGTCAGTCTCTCTTATAATTTAATTATTCTATAATGTATTCCTTGGCATAAGAGGCTGTTACAAATTAACAGGAAATGATGTAAATTGATGCAACATCACTTCAGTACTATAAACTTTAAGTTAGTCAGAACCCCTCCCCAATTTTCTGGCTTTCTATCATGACTAGGTACAGAATTAAAAATACTTGCAAGTGTATCATTTGAAATCAACTGAGATATGGAACAACATAAATTTGTTTCTAGTGATCCCATATTAAAGTATCTGTTTATGTTTGTAGTACAAAGAATTAAATTAAAATGCCAGTGCTGTTCATACTTTTTGGAAAGAAAGCTCAACAGTAAATCTTTTGGAATGATAACATGAAAAAGTGGTAGTGAACCTAGCACAACTCTGTAAGGGAGGCCAGACACGCATTCCTGACAAAACTGGTTGAAAGTCATTCTGATCTTTTGGCTATAAACAATCCCCAGTGAATAGAATTTGACATCAAGTTTTTCAGTGACTTGGTTTGTATAACAAAACCATTACAGACTAGACAGAAATGGCACGTTTTACTCAGGAAAAGCTTAGAAAAAAAAGGTACTATAGGCATTGCATAATTTCTCTGCAGATAAGTTACCTGACGGATGGGCCTCATATAGTATGTGATTCTTGCAAAAACCTCAACTCACAGTCCATGGATTCGCAGCATCCAGGCAGAGTTTAGACAAGTGCATAATTGAGTACTGACATCAAAGAGGGTATGGGAAATATCATCCTCTTTTTGACCATAATAGAAAGGATGCCATGATGAACAAGCTGGGTTTGATAAAAGATTCTTACGTCAAAACAAACTAGTAGCCAACTATATTTGCTAGAGTGCAAAGCATCGCCGCAATGTTTTCCAATAGTGGAAAAGATACATCACATCACAGAATACTATTGTATGTTTTCCCTGAATACTGTTTAACTCATTTTTCTTTTGAAATCTATTCATAAAAAGGCTAGATTGAATCTTCAAATAATATGCTGTACATATTGATAATTATTTCTGAGGTTCTATTTTCTTCCAGTATGTTTCAGTTCCCTAAAAACTACTGTTCTGTTGGGAAAACAAACAAACAAACAAACAAACAAAACACAAAACTGCTATGTGAACAAAAATAGCAAAAATTGGTAGCCATTCTTAGTACCAGAAAGTTTCCACTTTTACCCAAGAATTTCTTCATCTCTACAGATACGAGTTAAATAACTTTTCTTTTAATATTTATAGAATATTTTCTTCTGCCGAAATCAAAATACTGTGAAAAGATGTAAATCAGGATGTCTTTGTGGAAATGTGAACCTAATAATGTAATAAGTCACATAAATTTCCTGAGGTCACAGAAAGCTAGTGGAAGACTGAGGAATAGACCAGGTGTTTTGCGCATTCTTTAAAACCCCTTGCCACCCAAAATTTATTTTAAATTTATTAAGTGTAGGATTTGCCCCAATGCTTGTGACAGAAAAGATTTCCTGTGTATATGGGAAAACAATTTCAATGCAATTTATGAATTCCCAGAAGTTTTGTGCTTTTTCTATGAGAAATGAAGATTTTTGCCACATCATTGAAAGGCTTAGATCTTATAAGGTCAAGGTTAAAATGGTTTGCATATGCCTCTACCAGCAGCTTAAAAGAGTCTAAATATTAGACAAGGCTTGCTATGGTTCATGGACTGACAAATTTTAGGGTTTATTTTTGATAGTGCAGGTAGTAGCAGCAGAAGTATTAATAACTGGACATTTGAAGAGCGATAGTTATTTCAAAGTTCCAGTAAGATTTAAACATCTCTTTTGCTGGTTTCTATCCAAGCATAGAAAATTCCTAACCTGAAAAGCTATTGCTAATAAGACATACAATGAGAGCAGTGACTTAGAATATGACATCGAAGCAAATAAATGTAGAGCTGAATTGTGTATCAAATTTCCTCCAGGGCCCACATCTATGAACGTGGAAACTTGCTAATGCAATCTGAATGATTAGCTTGTGTAACCCCCTAAATTATTTCAAAATTTATTTTCTGTGATGAAGTGCTATTTGTATATGAAACAAGTTGGATGGCAAAATCCTTATGAAAAAAGGTGGAAGCTTATTGGCAATATGAAACTTAGATTTAATTATATTACTCTTCATCCATTCTAAAATCTAAAAAACTGCAAACATAAGCATTTGTTTACTGCACCAAAAGTTTTAAATCAATTTTCTCAAAGAAGGTAAACTTAGATTCCAATTTAACTCTGCAGAAATATCTGTGTGATGTAGGGAAGGAAGGAAATAGAAAATAGTGACACATGCAATACATCTCAGTCATCTAACATTGCCTGATGATGCTACCGGTAGTTTTATGAACTGTTTTGATATGAGATTTATGCATAGGTTTATAATAATTTCAGATTATATTAAGGATTTATTTTTGTAGTCCATTTACAGTGGTCTGTTGCCATTGACACTTCAGTATATAATTGCTTCAATGATTTCTGTATTAACTGAGAGATAACTGAATATTTTTTGAGATTGCAAAAATCATTATTAGTTCCAGTTGACTATAAAAATAAATAGTCTTAATAAATAAGGTGAGTGAAATTTAGAAAATTAACTCCACCAAATAAGACTGTCTTGGAGCACATGTAGTTGATCAGATGCTTTTAACATTCTCCCTCAGCAATGTAATGTTATGTGCACAAAGATATTCCTCTAGCATTAAACATTATCTCTCTGAAAATTAGTAGCTGATAAATTAGGGGGTGATGGGGAGCCAACAGAGTGCAGTCAACTGTGAGTGTGAAGACAGCACTATTTGCATTCCTTATTATTCATAAAGAATTACAGGACGCCCACACATCTGACATGATTAGAACGCATGAACAGTAGATTAAAAATCATACTGTATTAAACATACAAAATGAAGTGGAAATGAAAATATATTTTGGCCATTATAAGAAAGTAATGTTTGTTCAGTATTTCCTAACCGCTCTCTGAATTTCTACGCCAGCTGTCTTTTCAAGCGAAAGAAAGCTTTACCTTTCTCCTAGAAGTTCTCTGCCTTTAGATTTCAATAGACCTTATTGCCTAGGAGTGATATCAGAGACTGTTTTGCAAACTCTAAGTCACACTGGAGCTGACAACTCAGAGGTGATATTTTTCCCTGGTTTGTTTCTCCTTTTTTGCAATTGTAACTTTAGGTAGTCTTAATGTGAATTTCTAATATTGAAAGGTTGTTATTGAAGGTATCTGTCTTACAGGGTGGCAGAATGTATCTGAACCCTTATATTCTGCTGAGCAAATGTAAACATACCTGTCTTTAAATAACTACAGATAGTAATATATCTTCAATGTTGAAAAAATATGACAAAAGAAGAGAAATCTAATATGCCTGGAAAGATACATACCTGGAAGTTGGTGCAAAACTCATAGGAGTCAAAGGAAGACTGTTCACAACACCAGTGAATTTTGGATCAGGCCCATGCTCCTGAAATCCCAATATATATCCAGAAGTGTGTTACTGCTTTCATTTAACCTGCAATTTTCATGAGCCTTGAGTTTCTCCTTTCTATGAGGGCTTTCAAGCAAAAGAAGTTCATTGACATTCTGTGACAGAAATCTGATTGACACAGATATATATATATTATTTTTTTTATCAAAAATACAAGCTCTACAATCAGATGCTTAAATTCTGCTAGACGCTTACCCTGATACTTACATTGGTATACTGTAAATCAGGAAAAATTCCACTAAAATCAGACTGATTTGGGTATCTTTGCGTGAGTAGACACAATCAATCATCTGTTCACTGTGCCTGTGATGCTGACCACCGGTCAGCTGTGATCCAGGTGGCAAGGAGCTGTGTTACAGTGCTGAGCCTGCAGTTATATACCTATTTCAAAACCACACAGCCTCTGGATCAGGAGGTTATAGAAACAGTGATTTTGTTTGATTTGACAAAGTCTGTCATACTCTTTGAGCAGAATTTTTCAAAAACTCTCCAGGAAAAGTGAAGAGCAGCAGAGTAGAGGGGTTTGCAAATTAAATCACAATAATTAAAGGCTAGGCATACTTAGCTTCTGAGAGACTTAATGAACCTTCATTACATAGTTAGCATGATAGCAGAAAAAATTTGAAGATGGCAGATGCAAAATAAAGAATATGAAAATATGTACTTGAATTATCCATATACCTCACTGGACCTAAAGATATTGGAATTGTTCCTACTGAGGACCAAGGTACCATTTCAGGGAGTTTTTTTAATAACTCTGTTCAGAGCACAGGAGCTTTCAAATAGACAATGATATTAAAGAGATCAAAGACCAAGTAGAAAATAATATGGAGATTATTCAGTATCACCTTATCAGTTTAAACTTCATGTGCTAAATTTTAATCACCTCATTTAAGAAAAACTGAAATAATTTGGAGAGCAAAATAAATAGGAGCAGATGAGACTTTGAAAGCCATGAAGAGAGCTTGAGAAGTCTGAAGCTAACCTGCATACAAGACAAGTAAGATGTAATACTAAGATGTAACACATTAGAAGTACTAGTAACGTAATCATGGCCCCTATTGTATCTTTTATCTTTATACCAAACAAAAGGAATAGTCACTAAAACTGAAAATAGTCACTAATATTGAATGACAACGTGCTTAATTATTTTCTATTGTCCTTTGAATAATGTTGAATTTGTCTGTGAATAAATTGAGACTCAGAGTTGAAAGTATTCAGAAAAATCACCAAGAGATACATGCGACTATGAAGAATACTCATAGTCATATCAGATAAAGCATGTTCTTTTTAGAAGGGATACAAACCCATAGATTTGTGAGTTT
Organism: Aquila chrysaetos chrysaetos; assembly: GCF_900496995.4. Classification (NCBI taxonomy): domain Eukaryota; kingdom Metazoa; phylum Chordata; class Aves; order Accipitriformes; family Accipitridae; genus Aquila; species Aquila chrysaetos. The sequence goes on from NC_044008.1 coordinate 12,955,870, forward strand.
AGGGAAAACCATTAACTAATGGCATTTTTTTGCCTATGGGTTGATTGTTTCATAATTGTCAACTGAAGAGTTCCTTTCACCTTCACTTGAAGTGTGGGATGGTGGCCTCTGTCAAAGATGTGCTAGTGGATTAGATGGATAATTGGTCTGATTCCTTATGACAGCTGAAATAATTCTGTATAAAATCAAAGTAAAGGGGATGAAAATCAAGCTCGTTTTGCTAAAGATGAAAGCAACCGTCTAATGTGGTGTATTTTTTAGGGGGAGGCTAATTCTTGCAAGCATTTCTGCTACACCTAAATAATCCTGAAGTGAGGATTTCTGGAGATTGTGCCAAAATGCTATTCATTGCAGAAATAGCTGTGCTAATTTAAGTGCTGGAAAAGGTCTAAAGCTGTATGAGCACGACCTTTTGCCTGTACTAATATACTCTGCTATGCTGCAAGCCTCGTTCACCCAGGCAAAATGCACCAGTAGGTACGGTGATGTTCATTCTGATATCTGAGCCGGTTTATGTTTGACCAGTTAAACATATGTGTGTGATACCATATTCTGTTGTATGTACTTATCCTTGTGGAACAAACATCCAGTAGTGAGTGTGTCAGCCACTTAGACTGGTTATACACATTTTAAGCTTTTTTGGTCCATTAGATTGACAAAGAAGATAAAAATAGATGTAGCTACCTTTCAACATCTACATGGTTACTGGATCTGTACAATGAAGTCATCAGTTCATTAGAGAAATAGCAGGAGCAGTTCTTTTTTATTCTGAAGGGTGCTTGAAAGAAAGAAGAGTCCTTTCCTTCCTTCTTGGCTTGCTTTTGGCTTTCAAGGAGAGTATGCACGAACAGCCCTGGGTTATATTTAACGAATGCAACAATAAACTTTTCTTCTGTGCAATCTTTACTGTTTAACAAGTACATCAGGACACAGAGAACATTCTGTTTTTCATCCATGTTCTGTTGCTTTTTTGTGTCTGTTTTTGCACTATTTTGGACAGCTGTGATCACTGGAAGGACAAAATGCTGATCACAAGATGAAGGGAAGCTTCGAGACAGAAAAATAGACAATGTTTCTGGGAGGAAAAAGAATATATGGATAAAAAAAGGAAAATGTCAAGATTCATTATTCTCAGAAGAATGTATCTCTCATATTTTCTGTAATGACTAATATTGTGTGGATCCAGCAACACTGAGTTCTACACTCCTCTAGTGTTAGCTTTTAATAGGAGTTGATTTCCTACTTTAGACCACTTCTAAAAATCCCAGTAAAATTCAGTTAGTAAAAGCCTGCTATGGGAAAAAAAAAAAAAAAAAAAAAAACCAAAACCAGAAAAACAACATTTTCTTGATGGACTGCTTGTCAAGCAGCAAAAGGAGAGGAGTGAGAGTGTAGAAATATGAGGTCAAATGGTCTTGACCACCCTGGATTTACAGCAGTAGCATTTAGAGCAGCACTTAGCTCCTAATCTCTAATGCCAGACACGTAGTGAGATCTTGAGCAAGTCATAAATTTCTTGTGTGCATTTCTATAGATAGCTGTACAATGGCCCTTACAACCCTATGCTTCTTTGGGCCATGGGGGCACCTGGGGCATCGCTAAACCTCTTCTAGGCCATACAAGTCTTCCAGGCTGTCAGATAGGATCCGCTGAATCAGTTCTTCATTGGTCAGGTGACCAGTAACAGTCCTTACTGGGTGACCAGTGAAATCAGAAACACATTAGATGAATTCTCTTGTACTGGATGAATATCCTAAATCTGAGAATGGTACATGGTATGCGGGAGTGATGGAGTACATTTCATGCATTGGGCTTTCATCTTTTTATGTAATGTCTGTTATTTTTTGTTATCCTAGTACTTTGGTTAGTTGTTGTTGTGTTATATCTTTAGCTAGATAGTATAGCTACAAAGCATAAGATGGTAATGAGTCCACTACGGAAGAAGATGGTAGCGTTCTGCTTTGCCTGGCTCAATATGTAGCCTCTCTGGAATTACTTTCCCGTACCCAAAACACAGCCAGTTCCAAGGAGAAATATATGTACTGATATATACGGAATATACCAGTAGCACCCTACATGCAGGTATTTTGGAGAGGAAAGGACAGTGCTTTAGGCAGGAATCAAGATGATCTTTTTAGACTTATCATGGGATTGCTTAATGCAGTCATTTGTCAATGCCTTTATTTTTAGTATTATCTGACATCAGAGGCCTAGTGGTAGAAACAAATCCTCCCAGTGACTCACCCATATTCTTCCACGTAGTGCCTGGATTTTTCTGGGAAGCTGTGATCAGGGATTGCAATGGTATGGGAGGCTGCTCAGCTCATGCAGTTGAAAGTGGCATGTTCAAATGTCAAGCACTGACTGAACAACTGATTTCCACAGTTCCATAATTAAGTCCTTTCTCGTGCATTTATAGTTCAGCACTGTAGTTTTTTCTCATTTTGTGGTCCCAGGTGTGAGAAGCAGTGGGTTGGCTGGTCTTGTGTGGGTGACCAGCTGTGCCTGGCACGTATTCACGGAAGAGAAAATTGCAATGCAAAGGTGCGCTACTTAAGAGAACATACTGTGTCCACAGGTTAGTATCATGGCCTGCCCCATACAGCAACCAGATGAGCCTCTACTTTTCACACGAATGAATGTGTCAGATGTGGTAGTTCCACACACTCCTCTACGTGTCCTAGTGCAGAGATGGTGCAAACATCAGATAAGACCCATTGGGGAACTCAAGATTACATTCCATGCATAGACTGAATTACATACCCATTTTTCATATAGGTATATACATACATTTTGAGTCTGAGTCATGCAAGTTCACATCCATATGTAAATGTTAAAAATCTGGTATTTGCAAATAGAAATTATTTGACATGTGACAGGGTGCTGCTCCAGAATGCACTGAGATAATAAAGTCTTAATGTGACAAAATTTAGATTTACCCTAAACAAATGAACTGTGTTTAATCTTGCAGATGTTAATATGATTGGAAAAGGAAAAAAAAAAGCATTTGTGTCAATGTGGTTAATAGCCCGTTTGTTCAACTTAAGAGAACACGTATTTCTTGCCTTTTTAGGAAAAGGTACAACTATGGTAAATGCCAGACTGTATTTTTCATAATCCTTGGTTACAAATGCTGATATTAAGGTTGACTGATTCACATTGCACAAATATGATGCTTTGCACTATGGACCAAAACACGAAGTAAAGATTTTCATGTGGCAGACAGGAATGAGTAATCCTGGACAAGCACAGGCTTACCAGTAATACAGCCTTCAGGCTATGCTGTTTTGTCTTCTTGCTTTATTAGACATTCTCTAAAAGAAAAAAATCCTTCTCAATTATTAAATGCCTCAGTCGGACAACAACTGCATAGACTGGATAAGGAGGCTGGAGAGTATACCTACTTCCAATATATCTCTCCATAATCTGAGTTTTTAGACTTACCTACAGTATGCGCATGCATAGCGTTCAAACATCATTCTTCGATCACCTGCAACAAAACCAGCCTGAAAAGTTATTTTTTGTTTTGTTTGTGGTCTTGTTTCATAAGATTACAAGAGTTTTAGAAGTGTTCTAATTTTAGAAAGATCAAGAGAGGCAATTTGAATGTGGAAGAAGGGTCGTAGTAGAGGATAATGGAGTAAAGGTTGTTTTGTGATAGGTGGACAAAGAAACCCGAGTTGCTAAAGGAGAAAATGGGCAAAAATGAGGTTGGAAGTAGTAAAGAAGTAATGGACACTGATAGATCATGGGCTTACAACGTACTGAGCAGAAAGACATGGAGAAGATGAATGATTCTGAAGGAGACCAAATGCATCCAGTGAGACATAGAAAAAGAAACAAAGCAGACTGATGACAAGGCTGAGCAAGTGGTAAATGGATTAGTTGATCCATGACTGAAACTCAGTCTGGGAGGTGGTGCTAAGGAGTCAAAGGGGATGTCATTACAGCTGCACCAGTTACCCAGTATGAAAAAAAGAGACTTGAGTAGAGGATGCTCAGTCAGCATTATTCTTCTCTTTATTTTCCTCAGTCTGTGTAAGCTTTGAAATATTACTTGTATCCTATCTGTATTAAGTTGTTTTTAGGGTCTGAACTTTGGCCATGTCCATAATGTAATAGATAGAGTTGAGAATTGTTTGATTCATAACTCTTTTCCTTTCTTTGAGTATTCACATATATGAATTTAGATTTATATCTAGATATATATTTAAGGAGATTGAAGCCAGTAGGATAAATTGGTAAACTGCCTGCAGTTTTCTCTGCTTATATTAAACATGAACATACTGAATGCTAAAGCTGTCATTATCACACAATCAAGGTTGAGGCACAATTGTGGAGCTGTAAGTTCAGGAGCTATTCTTTTCATGGGCTTAAAAAAATTAGATGAATAAATCTCATCCTGGAAGAAAGTACCTTTTTTATGTGGATGGTTGGGATATGTTCATTGTAGGCAGCCTTCTTCCCATATGATGAATATAAAGGCCAGGTTGATTTGGCTTCTGATTTTGAAGAAAATGTCCCTGTCTGAAACATGAAGGAAATCATGTTAACAAGGTTTGTCCACATGTGTCATCTGGCTACAGAAAATGACAAACTGACTGAAAAGGGTCTCTGTCCTGGGACTCTACTTCAGAGACTGTCTTTGGAGATGGCTGTTAAGGTGAACTGGCATCTTTTGCAGAGTTTCCATAGTCCTTACTACTCTCCTCTAGTGTTTTGCCATCTTTTCTCTTTTTCTATATTCCTAGATTATAGAGGGAGGATATAATTTGAACTATTTAATTCCCAGTGAGCAATTAGCATACCAGTATAATTGGCCCTATGGTTTTCTCCCAGACAGAGACAGAAAGGAGCACTTTACCTAATATTTCTTTATAAGCTCCATAGCTGGTATCCTAAAAATGGGCCTGAGGGAAACGTCTCAGTCTTGCTGAAACCCACCACTCTGAGACTGCTTCTGTCCCCCATTCTCCCGTGCCACAGCTGTGACTGACCTCCACAAAGTCTCATCACGCATTCATGTGAGCTGTAACTTCTTTCAATTTTATAAGTAGGAAAAAGAAAGAGATTCAATGAAGCAAGTTACTAAAGGCAAAATTTTAAAATACACAGCAATTTATCCTGCAATGAACGCCAGTGCTTGACAAATAAAATTACAGCAGCAATAAAAGAGAAGTGTCCCAGTCTACAAAGCTAATGATATCTTTGCTAATTAAGATACAAAACTAATGTAAGCGCTGCAGTTTCTAATGTATAGCAGAGCTGGTGGAGTGCTTTTGCCTGTTCTATTTTCTTTCTGAGTGAACAGATAATAGGTTCATGGTTTAAGTTGAGAATAAACTGTATTACAACATTAAGTCCTTAATTATTTGACCATTTGGAGTACAATTAAATATCTCTAAAAAGTGGTTAGTAGTTTAGTTAGCATTCCCGAGTTTTAAATGAAAAACTGAATGATATTTTAAATCTAATTTACTTAAACAGCCAAAACAAATCTTGCAGTGAGCACTTACCAAAGTTAATATCCACTTGTGCTTTTTATAAATAGGGAAAACCAGCTGGTTTCAATCTCTCTTTTAAACCTGGGTTTCTTTCAGGGGTAGTGAACAGATATCTTGTTGAATAGGTATTATCCTGAACTACAGTAACTTTTATTCAAAAGCGTGCTTGCTGTCATATGATTTAAAAAAAAGTGTAAAAACCTACCTAAAGCTTTGAGATAACAGAAGGTATGGCAGTAATCTTGTATTTAGATTGCCTTTTCTGCAAATAGTTGTGCAGACTTTTCAGCTGGAGATTTGAATGATCAGTAGTCACTTTCAATTAATTAACTTTCGTATTTAAACAGTAAGGCCATCTTTTTTTCATCCAGTTTCTATTTATTCTGCATTGTCCATCTGGAATCATAAAAGGAAGAGAAACAAAATGTTCTGAAATATGTTCATGGGCATGTATTTGTGGTGTTGTATATTTTTTGCATAATAGCCCATTTCGATGTTACCTGATTATAGGAGAGGTATCCATCTGCATCTATCTGTAATTTGATTTTATGCTGATCCCATTTCCTCCAGGGTTATATTTCAAACTGTGTATGCAGCAAAGCTGTCTGGCAGTAAAGTCCATGGAGCCAAGTAGGGATTTGCTACCAGATAACTTGATCCTTTACTTTCTGCACTTTTCTGAACTCTTCTTACCTTACTTTGCTATCATTTACACCCCACAAGCCAATGTGAAAGTCACCAGTCATTGCATGAACATTAGTAAAAAATAAAACTTGTCTGATGATTGAGGGATATATTGGAGCTATATAAATACATACCGTATTTTACATTTAAAGAGCATTGCACTGAATAACTCCTGAAAGTTGAGGGGGCATATTTTTATATGTATAATGCTGACCAATTTCCTAGCTGGTGATTGAAATTATTTGAATTTATTTGAATACAGAAGCAAGACAATATGATAATAATGTATTTCATTTAGAACGAATTTACCATATGTGTAATATAACTCTACCCAAGATAACAGAAATATGCCAACAAAGCGTTTGACCCTACTACACACAAAATTCAACATTTAAAAAGCTTCTGAGTTTGAGTAGAGAAACCTTAGTCAATTTAGTCCCATGCCAAAGCTATAGAGGATGAAAAGAAAAAAAAAATATCCGAAATTGAAATCAGAATGCATAAGCAAAATAAATTCATGCAAAAATTATTAAATATCTTTTTCAGGCTGAAGATATTGGTAAGAATTGCTTTTTTACCCACACACAAATATAAGTCAGAACAGAATAGTCCTGTCACTGAATTTTGAGTGGACAAGTGTGAATAATAGCTGGTTTTCCAAATGTGTAAAAGCAAACCATAGTAGAAAAAGCAGAACGTGTTCTCAGTATAAATGGCTATGACAGCCACAAACAGGCACTCTAATGTGGTACCCACAGTTGCAGTCAACAACTACTGCAATCTGTCCTCCACAACCACCTCTCTTTATTTTCGATTATTTCACGGCTTGAGACACCATCAGGCAAGTTGCTTTCCTTCTCTGCAGGAGCTGCCGCAGCCTGTTTTGCCAGTGCTGTGAAGTGTAGTGAGGCTCAGGGTCACTGTGAAATTGAGAGAGAGATGGGTAAAGAGAGGAAAAATAAGAAGGTAGTCAGGAGGACAGAAGGGAGAAAGGAGCGAAATCTCATGCATGTCGGATAGGATTTTCTTGGTGCCCTGGTACAAATCAGAAATCCTTGTGGTTGCGCTTGTCTAGATGTCCTAGTGATCAGGGCTCACTAGCACAGGGCAGAGTTTCTAGACCACAACAGAGACTCACTGGCCTTTGCCAAAGGATTACCCCAGGAATTCTTAAGTCTTTCATTTGAAATGAAAAAAAAAGGGGGGTAGGGGGACAGTGGGGAAGGAGAGAGAGACTGGAATTTATTTTATTCATCCATAAGCCTCATTTCTGATATCCTTCTTCCAGTGCAGAGATTTCTGATGTTGTTTATTCTGGTTTGTTGGTAAAGATCCTAACAGTCCTTGGATTTCATCGTCTGTCCTTTATGCCTGTGTTCACCCGGAGGTTTGTTGCCTTCTTGTGCCCTTTCTATCACAATTCCATCTTACCCATTAGCGTATCACTTTATGAACTTGCCACAGCTGAGATTGCAATTGAGATAGATCTATAGGCCCCAGTTACAACAATAAGATACAGACACAGTGGATACTGAGAAGCTTTCCCATACAGCTTGGCGACTGTCCATCACTTTCAGATCAGTTACTCTCACACAATTCTACTTTGGGGATTTTTCTGGCCAGACATTACCTGTTATATCTGTTTGAAAAAGACACAGAACGATACCCCATGGATCACTAGTGAGGGGTTTTAGTGCTCGACCTGAGAAATGCTAAGAAAAGGTTTGTTCGTTTAAGACTTGCTGGTGGAAGATTTGCCATTGTCTTAAATGAGCAGAAGAGTAGGCTGTGGGGTTACAATGCTGTGTACCTCAGAGATAGCTTTAGTACCTGAAAATGCCCTATTCAGGGAAGCTGAGTGAGGACACTTCTCATGTACTCAGTTACCCATACACTGCTATGAAGCCCTCTTTAGAGATGCTCCCACAAGAGTGGTTCTGACAGAGGCTTTAGACACCCCTTGTATCAGCCATTTTCATTTGAACTTGATGTCACCTTTCTTCAGTTTATATGGGCAAGCGCAGTTATTCTGCAGATGTAAGAGGGCAAATAAGAAATTTGTCATTTAAACTGTCTTTATACCTGGAAGAGCCTTTTTTTGACTTTGTGTGTGAAAAGACTGAAAAATATTTTTCCCCAATAGGATAAATATATATATATATATATATATATATATTTGACCCATGTGTTTACGTTTCTTTGCCTTCTGGTGAATTTCTTCTTTTACTATTGGTTAAGTTGACATAACTGCTACAGACAGGGGTAAATAATGCCATTATTTGTAGGAGTCCCAGAGCAGACCACTTCTGCAGCTGTGGTCTTATTTTTGCTTTTGCATTTCCATTTGTATCCCCTGACATTTGCCTGGAGCTCAACTCTTTTTCTCTTATAACCTTTACCTGTAGAGTGCAAAGGAAGGTAAAAGACCTGTATCAGATATATTTACTGCATGCTTATTGTTTTAATTGTGATGATCAATTAGAGCTTTAGGTTGAATGGCTCAAAGTTTCTTCAAGCATAGCAGAGCTTTTTCTTTGTATCATCATTTGCATGGGAGGCAAGGATCACAGATCCCCACTGCCTGTGCATGTCTGTGTCTTTGTGTTCCCTCTAAAAACTTTTGAACTTGGTGTATTTTAACTGTATGTGACAGAAGTAGAGGATTCAAATTAATTAAATAATTAGATTTCCACAGATTTATAAATGTTTTGGTTGGACATCAAGGTCAATCAGTCGCAATATACTTCTATAAGAAATCATGTTTTATTAGTTCCAGTGATGTCAGAACTTACTGTTGACTTTCATGAATCATTCAATTACTTTAGTGCTAGAGGATATATAAACACGCACAATAGATTTAGATGGCTGTGCAATCCATGACTTTTGAACGTCTCAGTCGTGTGCTCATTTTGAGGACACACTGAAGCTCTGAGTACCAAATTCCTCTCTGATTCCTTGCAAATAGGCATATGGACAAAGAAATTAAAATAAATAAATAAATAAAGCTTCAGATTTCTCAGTCAACTATCTGGAGAGATTTGAGGTGCATTAAAAATACTTCACAAATAAGGTGCAATAATCAACTAAGCCTATAAATCTGGGGTAGTTGTCTAGGCTTTCCTGATGGTCAGCAGAAAGAGATAGGTGCTGCCAGAGGCTAATTCATCTACCCTGAGTGTTAAAGGTAAGTGGAATGCATTGCCCTGTAGATATTCCTGCCTCTTTTTCTAAGGCAGTCTAGGTGATTAGCTTAGATTTGACATCTAGCATTTCTGTCACTAAAGTTAGACAAAATGAATCCCTCATCTATTCTGCAAATTGACATATCAATTTCTGTTGGATTCCATGTGAAGTAAAGTGTTCCTCAATGTAAAACAGGCAAAATCTACCCCTTAATATTCCTTTAAATTGTCTGTTCTTTTTCATATGAAATTCATCAATATAGTTTTGTCCTCATATTTAAAACTTAAAAAACAAGGGCCAGTATTCAAATATGAGTACTTAAGTATAGGTTCTGAATCCTTATCTTTTCAGAGCCTAAAGCAACTTCAAATCTTCTTTAATCTGATTTAGATCCCAGAGATTGATCTTGATCTTGCAAGCATTTTCCCTACTGATTTCCCATTGTTTGCAGTGGAAGTTTCATTAATTGAGAACTATTTGCCTTGACCAGTCTAATATCATATTCATCGCATCTCAGAGTCTCTGAAGAATTTATCTTTGTTGTTGATAGATAAACAGTGCCAGTTCTGTGTGAAAGTTGAGCTGAAAAATCTTTGCAATGTACTACTTAAGTAAAGCTAAAGATTGAAATTTATCTATCTCCTCTGTAAATTTATTCTGAAATTCTGCTAGAAAGAATTCAGTCCTGTATCTAGTTAAATCAGTTATATCGTTTGTGAGGGGTTTGTGTTGTTCCCCTAATCCACAACAAAGCTACGTGCCCTCTACTGGGAAGTGTGCTGTTCATTGTCTCCTTTCATAAAGTACTGTCAGGCTTGAGAATGTGGAAGAAAAGTATTTTTTTAAAAAAAAAGGTATTAACTTTCCTTTTAAAATCTCTCAGTACAAAAGATCCCGGCAGCAATAAGCCTGCAAGCAGCATACATACTGCTTCTAAATAAAGCTTTTCTTCCAGGCTCTCTTTTTTCTCACCTTATGCACACAGGCACACAAGGGACTCACTCTTCGCAGTTTCTGCCACTTTGTCTCTAAAACCAGACAATAGTCTGTCGTCTTCATTCTAGGCTCTTGATGTCCTATTACACCACTGACAATTCAGGCAAAGAGAGGTTCCAAGCCTGGCAAAGGCTACAGTCTCTTCTCCTTCTTCCTATTCATTCTCCAGAAGTCTGTTAGAAGCATGAGAAACGAGGGATGCAGCTCATCTAGAAGTGTGAGCAGCATTGAGAGCCACCACCACAGCGCATGGCAGCAGATCTGGCACCGCCACATTGGCCACACTTTAAGGGACAGAGCGATGACATTCTCAGATGTCCCCTTTTCTCCCCTGTACCATTAATCTTTTGCTCATTATCAGGAATTTCCAACCAGTTTCCTTCCAAGACTGATTATTTCTGGGTGACAGGACAGGAACGGCCACTGCACATTCTGAAAGACAAGGTTTCTGCTAAACAGGCAGTGGTTTTGCGTTGGTCTTAGAGGTCACCGCAGTATCTTGCAAACCATCGAAAATAGAAATGAGTCCTGTATGTCACTGTAAATCTACTTTTCTGGAAAAAATTAAAGATAAAAAGTTATTTACCTAATATTTTATTTTGTTTTTACTATAATGCGTAAGAACAGAAATAATGCATTCTGTTCTTGAAGCGTAAATCTATTATGAAAGTATTTTTATAACTACTGCTAATTCACATTGGCTGAATTTAGTCAGGAAAACAATTTTGGAGGGTTGTTTTGGCTTTTCTAAAAACTATTCCAAGACCTACAGAGACATTGCAGATGTGAGAAGGGGAGCTGGATCCTATTCTCTTTTTGTGCAATAACTAGACCATGAGCCAGTGAAGCCTTGGTCAGTCCAGCAAAGGATTGCACACACGTGGGAAAAAAGCGTGGGTGCAGTCACTGCCCACTGGGGTCAGTGGAAATCCTGAGCACATCTGCTGTGAAAACCACGGAGAATCACGGTACAGGTTGGTGCCCAAAGCAACGCAGCGGACAGAGGGAGATGTGTTGTGGTGCACTGCTCCCTGCAGAGTTGCATCTCTCCTGCTGACACATACCGTTACTGCCTATCAGTCCCCAACAACTTCCCTTCTCCTAATAGTGTACATCACATTTTAAAAGGTGCTTAAAGAGGACTATCAATGGTATCTAGAAATATAGCATGCAGGTGTTTTAAGACCAGTTAAACAAGTTGCAAACACCAGTGCGTATTCAGTCTACCAACTCTGCATTTAGAAATGCCCTTTCATTCCTTTCTATGATGCAGTATTGTTGAGAAATCAGCTGCAAATAAACATTACTTTGGAAAAGATGGAGAAGGAGGATATTATCACATTCATTTAAATAAAAAGAAGTGAGCATAACTTACAAGGCTGGGTTTTTTTCCTTCACTGCTTGATGTGGTATAATAAATCATCCTTGATGTTTCCCCCATTTTATTATCAGTATCCATGAACAAGCTAGAAGTAAGTTGATTCTCTATGAGCTATGACATTCATCTGAAAAACAAGACTAAAAATTCAATCTCCAGAGGAAAATATTAAAATCATTACTGAAATGTGGAACAGAATGTCTAATTAAATGATTCTATTGGATGAAGGAAAACCATGATTTGGCAATGAGGCATTTTGCTTTGTAGTTAGAATTAACTTGGTAATTATAACAAGTTATGAATTTTGCAATTATTATTTTTCAGAAATACATAACTGTCCAAGAGAGTGGATTTCAAAAAAACAGTGTTTTCAACATCAGAAAAAGTTGTACTAAACTCCAAATTACTAAAGAGAATTAAAGTGTACATACACACAAAACATAACTGTAACTCTGCAAGTAAGCTTAATATGCATTGAAAGCATAGTATTTACCGGTGAAAGCAGGGACGTGTGACCTGGCAGAAATATAGAGACACGGTCCCAACATGCAGAAAAGGGTAGAAATGTCAAAGCCTACCTGGAGTTGAATCTGGTGAGGGACATGAAGGGCAACAAGAAGGGTTCTACAGGTATGTCAGTAACAAAAACAAAACTAGGGAAAACGTATTCCCGCTGCTGAATGGTGCAGAGTACCTGGTGATGAAGGTTGTGGAAAAGGATGAGGTACTCGGTGCCTTCTTTGCCTTGGTCTTTACTGGTAAGACTGGCCTTCAGCAATTCCAGGTTCCTGAAACCAGTAGGAAAGTCTGGAGAAAGGAAGACTTACCCTCAGTGAAGGAGGATCAGGTAAGGGAACATTTAAACAGATAGGACAAGATGGGACATACAAAAGTCCATGGGACCTGATGGGATGCACCCACAAGTGCTGAGGAAGCTGGCCAGTCACTGCGAGGCCACTCCTGGTTATATTTGAAAGGTCACAGCTGTCAGGAAAGGTTCCTGAGGACTGGAAGAAAGCAAATGTTACTCCCATTTCTAAGAAGGGCAAGGAGGATCCAGGGAACTGCAAGCTGGTCAGGCTCACCTCCATCCTTGGGAAGGTGGTGGAGTGAATAATCGAATGTATTAAGGACAAGAAGGTGATTGGGAATAGTCAGCATGGATTTATGAAGCAGAAATCATGCCTAATCATGCCTTTGTACAATGAAATAACTACCTTGGTGGGTGAGAGGAGAGCAGGAGAAGAGGTTTATCTTGACTTTAGCAAGGCTTTCAACACTGTCTCCCATAATATACTCACAGACTAACTGTTGAAGTATGGGCTAGATAAATGGACTGTGAGATGGATTGAAAAGTGGTTGACCTGCTGTCTCAAAGGGTTGTGATAAGCTGCTCAAAGTCCAGCCTTTGAGTTAAATCTGTAATGTACAGGGTAACAATAAAGCAACAAAAGCATCTTACTTAGCAGGATGCTGTGAAATTTATCCCACACTTGTATAGAAATGCTGGTGCAATAGAGAATAGACTTATTTTTCAGGTAGGTTAAGCAACGTTTGGTTTATGTTTAAGTTTAGGGTAGCCATATCTTGAGGAGCACCTACACCTTTGTGCTGGTATGGGGATTGTGTGTGACTTGTGAGCAAGTTTGGGCAGCGGATCTGGCCCGGAATTATTCCTGTAAAAGTACCTTGGTCATCTGTGGGCCCGATCAGCATCTTGAACTAGCATAATTAATGGAGGAAGAGAGAGGATGAAGCCATGGCAAATTTGCTCTGCATTGACATAAAGTGCTGTATCTCTCTCAATGTGAGACTCTAGGCATAAATCAAAGAACAAGATTTCAGAAACAAGCGCAGTACGCGGGCACAAATATACAGCTGCAAATTATAAGACTTTTTTTCCTGCTGCAAATATATCCTCAATTGCCTTTCATTTATTTATAGAGTGATTACCTTTCACTGTATAAATCACTTGACACCCTACAATAACGTTGAAAGGAATAGCAGTTTAGGCAAAGTCATACTTCTCACATGGAAACAGGACTGCTTTGAAATGTTCCCATTAGATTGACTTTATGCACATCTGTTGTAAATTTTACTGAGATGAGAAATATTCTCTTTGAAGTAGAGTAACTAGATCTATATTGTGTTACAAATGAGGTTAGAAATATTTCATTATTGATTGTGTGATTAATTAGAATGGTAGCTAGAAGGAAAACCTTTATTAATGTTCAAGTGAAGTTGGTTTGTTTTTCTTTTGTTGGATAAAGTACTAAGTATATTAAGGGAAATTGCTTTGGAATGAATCAGCTGACTTAAAAGAGTTAACTGCAATTCTGGGAGAGCAAATCTATTTATTTCCTTATCTGTCTTGTACCAGAGAAAAGTAAGTCGCATGGAAAATATTTTATAACTGTAGCTAAGCTGTTAATTAGAACACTTCTCAGAAACAATGGGTTTTGTGAACAAAATGGAACAAATTTTTGATGGAGGAGAGCAATTCAGAACAGTTAGGTATTAGTTTTGCTTACAGTTTTTCAAATATTATAATTTAGAAGTTTCAAGGTTTTAAATATGTATTTTTTAAATTTGTAGATGTGTGTTAAATATATGTATTTTTAAATTTGTGTATTTTTCTAAAAAATACACAAATGTTTAAGTATAGGAATAAAACTGTAACAGCACAAAATCTTTTTTTTTTCTTTTCCACTTAAATGTGTGCCTACCTCGCACAAGGCAGTGTTAAGACAGTGGTAGTAATAGGCTTAGCGATTGGTGACTTTTTTGTGAGGAATGGTATGCTTCCTGAAAAATACAGTTTGGGTGTCAAACTCCATGAGAACTTTGCTTTAACCTCTTAGATGAATTATGGAGATGGAAGGAAAATATCTCCTTTCAACTTTTTTGAAACTAAATATTGCAGCTTTTTTATTCCAATGTATGACACTTAGAAACTTTTGTATAAAAGTGAGATTTTTAAGTGGTTAAATATACTGGAGAAAAAATATTTTGTTTTGGAGGGGACCTCAGGCATGATGGGAATATTATATGGATGAAAAGGAACATAAAGCTGGATTAATTGTCACCAAAAATAAGCATTATTCATTCTAATGCAGAAACACACTTCCAGCATTTACCTGCCTTTGCCATTGTCATGTAGTACATTCTGTATGAAAGCTAAGATTGGAGCACAGTCATTTCTACTTGAAATATTCCTCCCAATTTTAAGTAGCAGGATAGTGTTGTTATCTATTCATTTGTATTCTGGAAAGTGGTCTTTCTTTGAGTTATGTGGCTGGAATTATTTCAAAAAAGTGTAGGTCTCTTAAAAAATTGGAAGCCTAACATGAATGGAGTCATCATATTTTAATGTATTATTATTACTGTAATGCTTTTTCTTTAAAGAATGTTAATGTTTGTAAACCATGTCCATTTATTTTTCTGGTAAATGTTGCTTAATAGGGCAATTCCTACAGTAGTTATCACAGAGCAAAAATTAAGTCTTAATTCCTTAAAGCCAGTTATTACTCTTAAAATAAAATCATACAAGATAATTCACAGTCATTGTCACCCATGTGGATTGGTAATATGAGGAGAGTGCGAACTTCATAGAATTGACATGGAAGCTGAGGTGCCCTTCTGCTTACTCATCTCCTACAAAATAGGAGCCAGTCTGGGGGAACTTTGTGAGGAACCATGCAAATCTATTGGGTTTTACTCATTTTGAGGTGGTATGAACTATTAGGCACATTGGCAAAACCAAAAAAAGCAGTGAGTGCTTAGTTTTGTTTTTGCAAAAGAGTAAGTCTGTATTTTCAAACCAAATTGAGCATCCAAAGTTCCAGCTAAGGTCAGTGGAAAGTGTCACAGATCAATACTTCAAAAACCAGCTAAAGAGACCTTGCTCAGATAGTAGGTGAGTGCCTTATTAGTAGACATCCTGATTAAAAAAAAAAAAAAACAACCAAAAAAAATACCCCCCCCCCCCAAAAAAAAAAAACCCTAAAACCAAAACACCTGCCTCCTTCCCCCAACAAATCACAAATCCAAGGTGACATATACAGACTGGGATTTAAATGTAAGCAGACAAGTTCTAAAGAACTTTGTAAGAAAATACTGGAAATTATATGTAAATTCCTACAAAGAATAAGTGTAAAAAACTTACAGAAATAAAGGGGACCTTAAAAAATCAATAGCTTAGTTATCTCACTAATATTTACATTTCTGCATTTGAGTATATAATTATTTTAAACTTCTTACATTAACTAAAAACAGAAGAAAAGGAGTTTTCATTTGTTCATATTACAGAACAGGGACTTATTGCAAATATAAACACAAATAAAGCAGCTGGTCCTGATGGGTTTATCCAGTAACACCCACTACTTGTTGCTGGCTGGCTACATGCCATGAAAACTAGGGGCTGCCAAAAGAAAAAAAAAAAAGTTTTCTTTTGTGAACAAGAAATGTTATACAAATATTGAGACTAAATTCGTGCTGGATTGTCTGTGTACCACATGTATGCATCTAACATGTCTAACCTCTTTTGATGCAGACACTGAAAATAGCAAACCTTTTATACACAGGGTGAGAAAGAAAGCAAATACCGAATCTTCAGACTGAATAAAATGGCTGAAGAAAATGATGCAGAGGCGAGTACAGGGCATTAATATTAATTTTATTATATATGTGACTTTGGTAGAGTTTAGCTAGGGAAATAAACCGCCTCTGGAGATGCTTCAAGAGTAAGAAAAGCAAGCATTTCTCCTTATTCAGAAATCACTATATTACATATTACACTAGTCTTGAAGCACCAAACCTTTCAGTGAATGGATTCTATTAAAGAAAAAGTGCATGTCCCTGGTATACACATCTGTTTTCACACCACTATTGATAGCATTATCAGTTCATCGTTAATTAAAATAGACGCTGGGTTTTTCTTTGCGTATCCATCAAAGTGCTCAACAAATTATGACTATAGGCTGTGGCAGTCTGAAGGGAATTTGCCTTAAATTGAGTTGATCTCAAAATCTGTAAAACCACTTTACATGGGGGAGCTGCCTCTGGAAGCCGCATTACACTGCTTCCCAACCGGTGTATGTTAGCCATCAAGTGAGAATCAGGCTTTTTTTGCCTCTGCTTCTACCGTCCTGCCAGCACAGTGACAGGAGGTGAAGGACATCATCAAATTTACATGACCATCAAAAGTGCAATTTTGGTACTCTCAGCTGGTGACTGGAATGCAATGATTTTTTTTTGTTGTTTTTCTTAATTTTAGCATCTTCTCAAACATAAGTTGCTACATTCAATTTTTACATCATCATTTCCTACTGATTGTAATGGATCCTGAAGGTGCCCAATTTAAAATGGTATCTCATGTACTTAAGTACTTAAATAAGTAATTGATTGTTCACTATTTGTTGCAGTGGGTGGGTTACAGAGCACCTCAAAGGTTGGCTTCCTGTGGCATTTTCCTTCCCAGTTACAGAGGTACTTTTGAAAATCCTGTTCCCGATGTTGAAGGCATTGGCTTTTCCCTCTTCATGGGCACTGCAAGTCCTCTAACGATATATTTGGAAATGTGACACATCATACTGCTTTCACAATCTTCCTTTCTATCAGATAAACTATTAAATGAAGGAATTTACTTTATGGTAACTTCAGCAACATATTCAGTCACTGAATTCTCATCAGTCAGTAATATCATACTAATATCATACCTGAACTGCTGGTTCACCTTACCTCCCAAACTACTATCAGTGGGTCATTCTTACCAGTACTTGTATTTGTTAACATGCTCTGCATCACCTATCCAGCTCTGGGTTTACTGAAAGAAACACAGTGATTTCTGCTTCTGCTTTAGTCTCCTGCCTTGGAATGAAAATGAAATGCAGCACTCCTGTCCTTTCTGACCTTTTCTCAGGTTTGGCATGTTCACTTTTGCTGAAGTAATTTTCTATGAATGAGCAAACTTTTTTCAAATAGCTAGTCTCCTCCTTCCAATCTAAATGTTTTGTTTTGCTCTTCAGGAAACTGATGTGTTTGCATCAAATTTTACAAGATAGTTTGTCAGCACTTGAAATAAGAAATACTGTACAAGTTGTCCATACTGGAGTAATGCAGTTACAGTATAATTAATGCAGCTTTCAGGGCTCTCCTGCCTTTGTTAGTGCATAAGAATATTCTCCATTCATAATTCTTTCCATGACAACTCATAAAATGAACAGTTTGTGCTCATTTTGTACTAGTGCTTGTTTTGTTTCTCAGTCATCCAAGACCATCTGCACATTCCTTTTACTCTAAAGATATATATTTCCATTCCCAATCAACTCATCGTTTGCTGAATATAGTAACCCAAATACTGTGCTTGAAGACCTCTTTAGATAAACTCAAATACTTTAATTTCTTCTTCTAAAATTCCTGTAGACTAGGTACTTCTTCTAACAGTATGTATATCTCTTGAGTATGTATAGACTTATCTAAATTTGTCTATAATTCAGGAAACCCACAATGATTTGCAGTTCTTCATCTTAAGTCAAATGTGGTTTAAAGCCCAGATAGTGTGTTTCAATTTGCAGGATGTTATTTGTTCTAAATAATCTTTCCCCCAAATCCAGCAGAAGTCAGGAAAAATGAACTTGGAGCTGACTTTCTAAAAGACTAACACCTGGCAAGTTGTTATTATGACAAAACCAATTTTCAAAATTGTCTGCCTTTTTTCTTAGAAAAACTATCTCCTCCTGAGTCTGCCACATGTTCTTTCATCTGACAGCAGAAAGCAACAATAGGGAGAATGCATCTTTTGCTCTGTTCCCCCAACACATTTTTCTGTAGTTTTTATCTCTCCTTTCAAGACTACAGTACTTCTGTACTATCTGTCTTTAGGAAAAACTTATAGGATGAAGCATTTTTAGAGAGCTTTTATAAAAATAGGAATTGTCTGCTACTT
The DNA here is from genome assembly GCF_900496995.4 of Aquila chrysaetos chrysaetos. Classification (NCBI taxonomy): domain Eukaryota; kingdom Metazoa; phylum Chordata; class Aves; order Accipitriformes; family Accipitridae; genus Aquila; species Aquila chrysaetos. The sequence continues at coordinate 12,974,561 of NC_044008.1, forward strand.
AAATGCTATACATTTTGCTGATTTATTTTTAATTTTGACTGGAACTTTCTCACCCAACCTTTGTCTATATTATGTCTGATGATTTTTTTTCCCGGTTTTTTTTTAAGGTACAATTATAAAGGTAACTGCGATGATTTATGGGTGGCCAGGGGTGAACATGTAAAATCAGATAAAAAGAAGCCAAGCAGTTCAGTCATAAAAACAGGGGGTGGGAAATCAAGTAGCATATATATATTACACTGCTCCGTAACATCCAGGTCAGATTACAACTTAACTAATAAGCGTTTCACTCTTCCATGTTCAGGGACTGAGCACATTCCTTCACAAAGAACCAGCAACTCGGCACACTCCTTCACCAGCCAGGCTCTCTGTTGATCATTAAGAAACCCCTGCAAGGAGCCTGCAGTCGGGAAACATTAGCCCTGTACATATTCTTCCAAAAATAGAGATCTGTAAAACATCTGCCGCCTTTTTGTACTTAGAAGTAGTGTAACCCACAGAGACTAACGCTATTTAGATTTGAGAAAAACTAACAATCCATCTTTCTTAGTAACTCCGGCATCCAATGATGGTAATGATGGGAATGATTATTACCCTTCCAGCGTAGTAATGTGGTCAGGAGTGGAAAAAACCACTTCCCTTTGCCTGATTGCAGCAGCATCTCAGCTTTCAACTTTTGCAATAGCTATAGCCACCTAAATCAACTTCAAGTCTTGTATAAAAATGTTTTTGTTCTTACATTTTAGCACCCACAAAACCTTACAGAAATGAAATTACAGTTTATGGTAAGTAGTCCAACAAATGAATTGTAATATATACAAGTTACCTACAGATCTATAAATTTCCCTCTGTAGCCTGTTTCACAAGCTAACCACCAGCTTCTTGACCTGTCAACTTCAAACTGTGAGGAATGAGGAGATATAAAATTAACCTTAGCTCTGCCCTTGCTTATCAGTGGTCTGCCACATATATTTTGTATTCTGTTTTTGCAGATAATATAAAAGGATCATGGAAAAAGCACTTCACTTACTCCGCAGAAACACTATTTATTTGTTCCCCCCCCCCCCCCCCCTTTACTCACTATATCTTTTTACCACTCTGCCCTGTCATGCACTCCTCTTGGAGATGGGCTGTCACAGATATTCCCAGTGGCTTTTGCAGAGGTAGAATTGGAGTGAGTTAGACTGAGCTGTCATGTCCTGTAATTTTTTATTTTCTGCTTTTCAGAAGGTTTAATTTTTCTGAAGTGATGCTCTGTAAGAGATACTAGTGAGAGTCTTAAATGTGCATTAACAAAGGTTTTTTGTCAGAGAATGTGATTTCTTAATGTAGGAGGATATAGATTTATATCTGATTTCTGCCATGAAGGGATATTGTCTGTAAGATTGAAAACCTAACTAAACACAGAATCTTCCCACAACAACAACAACAAAAGAACAAAGAAAAACCCAACAGAAAAAAAAAAAAATCCCACAAAATAACCCAAACTAAAACAAAACAAAACAAAGAAGTAGACTATAACTGAATTGGGACTGTTGGGTGAGTCGAAGGCGCCATTCATACAAATACCTCACTGTGTGAAGGCAGCAAGAAGGACACTTTAGAAAGCTGCTGAGGATGCACCTACGTCTTCAGTGTGACTATCTCTAGAGAAGCATATATACAGGTGTTTTGAAATATATAAAAGGTTTCATGTTAAATGGTAAAATAATTCGCTGAACTACTTTGTCCTGATGATAATGCAAATGTCATAATTAAAGCTATAATTTGGCATAGAAACAAGGAGCCAATCGTGGTTTGTGTCTGTGCCACACAGTGATAAGCAATGTAATTTGTAACAGTATGAACAATGGACTTTTAGATTTCGGTGCATAACCTTGACTATCTTCCAGACAAATATCAGAAAAATGTCCTAAGGCTACAGATTATTACATTTGGGATGATGAGTGTTGGATTCTCAGCACAATTACAAAGTTGTCCTATTTTATCTCAGTTTTGTTTTTTCTAATTATGTGTAATTTACTATACAATGATGGAAAAAAAATGCCGCCTTCTTTACACCTGCAATCCTGCAGATTTCATGTCTTTTATTATTCAAAGAACTGTTGATACAGATGTTATGCTCATAAAAATTCACATGCATATAATGTTTCCTACAATGATCCCATGTACTTTATGAGCATAATTAAGCCCTGCAGCACAGTTAAATGGCATTCCAGTTTCATAAACGGGTAAACTGAGGCATTGCAGTCATGACTTTCTTAAAATTACACCAATTTAATGACTACATTAGCGGTGGATGCCGGGGGCTCTGACTACCAATTGTTTCATCCAAATTGTAAGAACATATGACCTCCATTAACCCAGACTGACTTCAACTACAGCCACGCTTCTTTATAACTTTGTATTATAAATGTTTCGCTTGCATTAAGCTATAATGGTTGTTGACATTTCTATTTCATCAGCTACCTCAGTTCCAAGTGCCTCTTTCAGAGGGTTCAGCTTTCCAAAGCCACATCATAAATCCCTTTTTATACACTCACATTTTTCCCTTATTTTTTTCCATTGAGTTTCTACCCTGCTCTACAAAACCTCGTCACTATGACCCTGCAGTGCACTAAGCACACTTTAAAATTCTCTTTCCTTTCCTGATGATTTGTTTCATTAGTGACATTCTTCAAATCAAATGTACCTAATCCACGGTTCAGTCTACTAACAGGAAATCGGTTCAGTGAACAGGGATTTATATAACAAAAGAAGTGCTCACTTAGGGAGTACTTTTAATACTTTGTTCATTGAAAAAAACGCTAACCTTCAGATTTTTCTGACTTTAATGCTCTGGTGTTTCAGTTTGGATTTAACTGTAAATGAAAGCCTTCGAAAGCCATATAATCCATCGATCTCATATTTGCTGAAGCACAAGTTTCATGGTACATGAATGTTTTTTATTTCTTTGATTTTTTTTTTCTCCTGGAATTATGTCAGTTATGTTACTTCCAGGCATGCTTAATTCTGTTGTCTGTTCTGCTGTGCAATTCTTAACCAAGATCCAACTGTCTATTTTATTTTATATTTGTTTAATTTTGGGATAGCGATTGTAATCCCAGCATCTGAATTTATTTTTTGTGGGAGAATGTTCCTCTTTTTTATGCTATCAGTACTTCAGCTATTGGAGTGTTGAGGCTTAAGTGTTCTGTTTTGAGATGTGGGTATCTAAAGTTACAGTCTTCTTACTTGATAGATTTGTATTTTTTTGTATGCACAGATTTTTAAATATTTCCGGAGACAGGAACTTTCTGTATTTCTGACAGGAATAAGTTTTTATTTCTCTTTGCTTTCCAGAGTGGGTATTGATATGAGAAACTATACTAGACTGCAGATCATTAGATTATCTCATGACCTCTCAAATTAGTTTAACGAACTGCACAACTCAGTGTTCCAAGGAAAGACCAAAATCTACTCTCACCACCACCAGTGTTAGCTTGGCTGGCTTTCAAAATTTTTAATCCATTGGTAATACTCCAGAAAGAGAGAAGGTTGGATTTTAGGGTCAGGGAATGAAAACAAGAAAGAGCAATTATGCCAAATGAACTGTGTCTGGAAATTGTGACAGAGCCTAAGGAATGATTGTGCCCATTTAATATATATATATTTTTTTTTTTTTTTTTTTCCTCAGGGAAGAACGATTCCACAGTGATCTTGATTAGAATACATAGGTCCTAAAGTAGCAAGGCCTTTTTACTGAGTCATGTCATGCTTCTTTTATTCTTTCACTTTTAAATCTAGTAAAACAACCTCTGCCCCCCAAATGCAAATGACCTTGTGCAGCTCAGCTATGACTGAATTATTAATATCAATACATTTTACAATAGCAGTATGCATGGTGATCAAATCTGAATGAAAACAGGGTTCTGAAGAAAAGAAGTGAAAAGACCCCATCCAGAACGTGAACAAGAATTATATAACATGATTTTATACTCTTAGTAGATAATTGAAGAGCTTTTTTTCTTATGATTTTTCTCATGGATTTTCCATTGCAATTCAGTGGGATATAGGTATTCTTTGAAAATTATAGCCACAGAATGATGAGACAGGTGCATATCTTCTATACACAGATCCATAGTTTTCAAAGAGGAGTCACTACGCTACTTTCAGTCACTACTCCTCGAAGCAATGGTCCAGCTCATCACTCATCTCTGACGATTGTCTTCCTTCCCTCTGGGATACTTATCTCATGAAATGAGCCGCATAGATGACAGTTTTAACCATGCCCTAAATAGGAAAGAAGTTCCTCCCAATATATCCTGCTTGACCTTCTGAAAGAGAGGACAGAAGCAATCCAGCCATTCATTATCTAGTTTTCAATTCAGAATACACTTTATCTGTCTGTAGCCTGGTTTGAAAGAAATGAGTTCTCCACATTTCAATCATCTGTTTTTCCTGTTGTGATGAAATGCCGATAGTATTCAATAGGCTACTCCACTGGCAATAAGATCATTGTATTGATTAAGCAACTCTTCCTTATCTAAGACTACCTGTAAAATAGAATATTTTGCTATGACATGAAAAAGTTGACTAGCAGAAAAAGAATGCCAAAAGCTCGATGTAACATCTGCAGTACATCCCAGTACTGATGAATAACTATTGTTCTTTATTCACAGTTAAAAATACTCTTAATATTCTTCATATGAAAACTGCTGCCTGGACCATCGCTGGAATCAGATGAGACTTATTTGCAAGGCAAAAATCCACAACTCTCCTTATGAATCCTTTAGGGAGACCAGCAGTCAAGTTCTATAATCTAGCCAAGGTTTCAGCTCTCATTTAGGGGTAGCCATAGATAAGTTACTCTTGTCCTAGTCTTTTGTTACAATGAAAAGTCCTTATGTATCATATTTTAGTGGAGTAGCAAGTCAGAAAGATTTGCAATACAATATTCTGTTTGTATTTTTTGCTTGCTAGGCTATAAAGAGTTTCTAGAAACAATACTCAAAAGTTAGTGCTCAGAAATTATTTTTTCAAATTTCATATCAGAAAGTAAGCTAGCATTCAATACTGGAAGGGTTGAATGAATATGCGCTGAATTTTGGTATATGTAACCTTTGTTCACAAGAATTTTTCTTGTCAGTGGAGAACAGGTGCAGTGGTGTTAACTGTGATATTCGAAATCTTGACATGTATGTCAAAAACGGGTTTCTCTTCATGTGCGATGGTGTTCCATAGAATAAAGAAAAATACAGTAGAAGAAAAAGCAAGATTAGGCTCTTGGTGTTGAGTCTGACAACTGGATGAAGGCCTGACACTGGAAAATCAGCAGCTGCAGCTACCTACGTTCTGAGGAGACTATAAGCTGTGCTTGAGATGCCAACTCATAATTGTAAATCATAAAATTTCCACCTAAAGTATCATTAAAGATCGAGCTCTTAGTATTATTTCTGAGTTTTACATATAGCAGCTGCAACTGTTCCATCTGTATTTTGACTGTTTCTAATGTTCCCATTGCATAGGATATAAGACTTAGGAAACCTTAATTCTCTGTAGTTCTGCACAAGGTCTTCTTATTGATACCATTCACTACATGTGAGGTTTTAGCTCAGATTAGCAGAAAAACAGATAAATTATTATTATTATTATTATTTGTAATACGAAAAAAAAAGGTAGTGGGTGTTATTTGCAGAAGATCTTTGTATCTTGCATCGCAGCTAAACGTGATCACATTTGAATTCACAGATTTCCTTTAAAATCTTTACTTCTCAAGTTTCTTCTGCCAAATGTGGGGCTGCTTAGTTCTAGAATCCTTATAGAAAATTACACTTCTGGTGGGTTACGGGTAAGTTGTGGTCTCCATCATAGTCAAGTCTTCAGAAATGCTTATAGAGAAAGCATTTTTATTTGTGCTAGGAAAAACCAAGAGCCATTAGAGATGAAATGTTATTTATTAGTAGCATACTGTATCGGATTTGGTTTCCATGTGACATTCACTCTCAGTGCCTATAGAGTGAGTGGCATTATTTGGTCTGCTTTTGAATTTGGAAGCATGGGATCTTAGTAATAACAATGGCACAATGAAGAGCTACTGGCCTTGTAATGGGGATGGCTTGCCTTCCTCTTTCACTGCATATGGAAGAAGGACCTATGATTTTGTGCCATTGCCTGATGTCCCCAAGAAAGAGCTGCTTCTTCAGCCCAATGTGCTTTGTAAAGTCTAACATCCACCCCAGACTTACAAAGTTTGTCTTCAGGGACTGACTGGAGCCAGATGGACTGTTCTTCATCCACAGTTGCCTGGTTATGTGGTGACCTATACGTTAGTCCAAACTGAGTTCTGAGTGATCCAGACTAAGGCTATAATTTGTTGATGGTGTTTGAATGTGACTGCATTTACATGTGACTGACTTCCTCCTTCTTGTCTAAAGGATACATGTCCTTTTTTTTTTGAAAATACGTGGGCTTTACCTTTCAGACCTCCCACTGCATAATGCCTGATTTTCTTACTGAGAAGTGCTATGACTGGAAGTGGATTTCTGGTAGAAGGTGCCTTGGCGCCAATATAAGCAGTTCTTCACAGCTTTTCAATATAAGCAGTTCTTCAAAACATTTCAACGGTTTGACTGTTTTCATTTGAGGATGTTTTTTGTGTCTGAATCTCCTAAAGCACATTGCATGGGTGTTTTGTTTGTTGTGAAGAAAAAGAGGCTAATTCTGATTCTTATTCTGATGGAGAGGTCATCGCTGAGGATGCACTCTGAATTCCATGTAGCAGAGTAAACCTACAAAAGCCACAGTATTAAAAGAGAGATGTGAAATATATCTTCAGAACTCTCCCAGCTTTTAAAAAGAAAGAATGCTTCCATGCTGCCAAATCCACAAAACTGGTCTCTTATGAATCTTGTGGTTGAGCTCCAGAATGAGCTCTTTATTCAGCCTTTCCTTATTTCCCCTACCCCTTTGTTTCTTCACAAAACTTGTAAAAGCTTAATAGCTTGAAGATATCAATTGCACTATAAAAATAATTTGAAATTGTCCATTGTGCTCAAGCTTAGTAGGGGAGACTGAAGGACGCACAGACAAATGCATATATGTGTACATATCATACCCCCATCCTCCTTTCCTCCGTTCTTGCTTTCTTCTCATAATGCCATGATAGAAACCTGATTTTCCTTAAGAAACCAACATAAAAAATTTCACTGAGTTACACCAATGAATCTGTACTGACTTTTGGGAATCATTCTTGATCTATATCTGTCTGAGAGTTAATTAAACTCTGAGCCTTAATGAGATCATTTAGGTACAGACCCTGCAAGGACATAGCATGTGGCTTTGTAGAGATGAGCAGTTCCAGTGAACTGACTGGGATTATTCACCCTTGTAAGTTTTTGCAGAATCAGGTTTTTAGTTATAATTTCAAACTTTAACTGGTCTTTCAAGCTTTGAAGAGAATCTGAATCATTCAAATGTGTTTAGTACATGAAAGATTAGTAACTACTACTGTATTGTTATGGCTGTAGTGAATTAATTTATATGACTACAATCACAATAATTTCTGATTCAGGTTTATTATAAAGTAAGTTTTGCAACCATACACGGTGTAAAAGAATGCAGTATATCTGACCAGATATATATTAAAACAACAAAACCGTAATGCTTGATACAATACTTCTATTGCATGTCCCATGATGATACTGTCAGCATTAAATATAAGGCAGCCTTACCAAAAAAAATTTAAAAAAAAATAAAAAATGCAGCGAGTTTGAATAACGAACGGGAGAACGTTTTGTTTCAGACAAATGGGGAAGTTGCTGCACCAGTAAATGTCACTATAAAAGAAAAAGGCAGTTTGAGGACTAGGAGGGGAGAGACGGAGCAGTCGCGAGAGACACCCAGGAGCAGAGAGGATGATGCTTCATGTAAAAGGAAAGCGCGAAGTGGCGCGTCCTTCTGCCGGCCGCGGGCCGCCGGCCCCGGAGCGGTGGGCGGTGCCGGGCGCTGTTGCTCTCCAAGGTGCTGGAGAGAGAAGAACCGCGAGCTTGGAGAGCGGCGTCACGAACAGGAGTCGTTTAAATGGGAAACCTGAAGTGAATGAGACCAAAATTACTGAAGAAAGTTAACTATTAGATTAAACTCTTCATAGGAGATAAGAACATACAGTAATTTCGTTTATTTATTTATTTGTTTGTTGGATCTGGGATTGAGTTTTGTACCTCTTGTGCTATTTCACCGTGGTTCTTAGAGGGAATATGTACGCGTGTGTTTTTGCATGCTCACGCACAATATTTAGAAAAGAGTTTGATGTGTTCTGCTGACACAAGCTTCCCATTGTTGCATTCCTTGTGCATTAGATCTAATCAGTGATATGCTTCCATTCTGCTTTTCATACCGAGTTAATTCCCTCTTCCAGTGGGCAAGCACACCACAGAGTGTTTCATTTACTTGTCATGGTGAGATCAGGAAATCTATTGTTAATTATTATGGTTTCAATTCCCAACTCAGCTGCCTATGTCAGATGTGCCATTGTGTGTGTTTGACTATTAATAACTAGATGGAATATTACTATGTGCGCTATGAATACGAAGCCTTTTTTTAGGCAAACTCTTCTAGAAAGAAAAAATCAAAATGGTACCAGAAAAGTCTGACAGTCTCTTACACAACTATCCGAGAATTGATTTAAATACAAAATTAAATTACCAGTTTTATGTGTGCATATAGGAAATAAGTTATCTAATTCTTCAGACTGTTTCAAAATGTACATAATATGCAAAGAGATGTCTCTTAAAACAGCATATGAAAACAAAGATGGATACTATTAATAATAATAATAGCACATTTTTATTAACTGGAAAATATTACCACACATAGCTAAAATGCTGACAATACAACAAGAAAGATGAAGTAAAATAATTAAAATAGTATCTAATCCATCAAGTGTCTATCATACCCCATACTTACAAATAGATACTTTTTTTTTTTTTAACATTTTGAGTCATTTCATTATGGCTTTTTGTTAGTAGGAGCTACTGAGTCAAACAGAAAATCCAGAATTTCAGTTTAAACTCCTAGCCTGTAGAGGTCCCATTGAGCTCCCCACATTGGGAGTTTTAGAGTGGAAGAGCAATACTATGGAAGATGCTTACCTCCTCTTCCCATATGACATGGGGGGGGGGGGGGGGGGGGGAGAAAGAAAGAAAGAATGTGTAATAATTTCCAATTGCTGGGTCTCTCCAGAACAATTGCATTTGAAATTTAAAATCAGCCACTTCTCAGTAAAATGTTTGTTTGCTTCAGTGGACAATTATAGTCTCTGGTAAGTAACCGTAAGGGTTACAATAGTGAATGTGCTACCGTTCTGTAATTAGCAAACTGTGGAGTTGCCCTATTTGTGCAAATAGTATAGGACTTCCATTTTCTTTTGCAAATCTCCATATCAACTTTATTCATTTTAAACAAGGTACATTAATAAAGTATATACAAATGGAAGACCGAAATGGGTTTGCATTCTTTTGTAAGTTCCTTTATTCTATTATGACATTAAATACATAAATAAATAGCATTTTTTATAATAATGATGACTGGAAATATAATAAAAGTATAGGCTTCATGCTTAACAATTTGATTTTCTGTTTTGTTATTAGCATGATATTAATACAAAATTTGTAATTAAAATTTTGAGAACTGTTTTAAATGGGGTTTGTATCATATATAGGGACTAGTGAGTGCTGAGCAAACATGCAGATGAGCAAAGATGTAATAACTTGGAAGCACAGTGCAGTAATACTAGTGTAAGAAGGCTCAGTCAAGAGCCTTGATATTTTATAATATTACATCTCTCCCTCCTGCAAATTTAGATTTTCTTATTCTTGCTGCTTCATTTCTACTAGTGGTAGGATCAGTATTGCACACAGGATTAAGGAATGTTTGCTAACATGTAATTTAGCTCTTCTTAAATCAGGGCAAAATAATATTGGAGTAAAAACAGAGTCATGTCATTATGAATGTTGATACAACCACAGTGATTTTTAAAATTTAGACTTTAGTTGTTCTTTACAGGTCAGGAAATTATTTTTTTCCATGAAAAATCTTTACAAATCAAATGTTGTTATGCTTGACTATTTAACAGAGGAAAGAACAAACATACAAAAATATTAATTTTTATTTAAAATTATATTTCATCAAAATATCATTTATGTAAAAGGACAATTGGCAAATTCTTTGGCCAGTTTTAATGGATTTAGTTCATTTGTTTTGCAACATAGTAAGTGCTTTTAGCAAAAGCATTTGGTGTATTTATGGTTTCAGATCTTAAATTAGATGAAAGAGGACTAGGAAGCAGTCAGAAAGATAGGTTAAGGGATTCTTTTTATTTAATTGTTTCACATACCTTAAACAGTTGAAATCTAGGGAGATTCTTTCCAAACTATTCTATTTTCTCATATGAACAAACAAAAATATTTTTTTTCCCCTTGAATAAAGGATAGTTTTGCATAATTCATAAAATGGTATCTTTTCCCAGTTCCAGGGAGGGAGAACTATCAACACATGGGCAAAGTCACAGATGCAGAAGGACATTCCAGAACTCGCTTTAAATAAAGTAGGTCACTTGCTGTAAACTCAGGCCAGGTAGAGCTTTAATTTTTGCAGGCAGTGCCACAAGAGTTGTGTGATTATGCTGCTGTTTAATAAAAAGTATGACATCTTTGTACAATGCTTATTCTCTGGGAAGAAGGGGAAGAGGTCCTGTACTAAGAGAAGTGTGCAGAGTGAGTCAATCAAGTGCCATTGGAAGAAGAGGTCCACACTGTGAACATACCAGTAATTGACATCTTGTGGCTACCCCCATTGTAATCCAATTAAACTTTATTGAATTCCAACAGGGGAAAGCGGTAGGGGCATGGATCCTCACTGCCGTACTACCATAGGCCATCCTACTTACAGGCACTGGAAACCAATTAAAAACTTACTTATCCAAAATAGCACACTTAATGAACACACTGTCTGGAGAGGACTATAATTATCTTCTCATCATGGGCCTGTACAGGCATTAGTACAATCTCAGGGAGAAACAGTTGAACTATCCCAAGAAATTTAAATTAATATCCTCCAAAAAATAACCAGACATTTTTATGTTTGGGCTTTTTTTTTCCATCACTACCCACTTGTTTCTGCCAAAGTTATTAAGACTACTGTGCTTAGCAGTTAGATGAAGACATTCAGTCTTCTCTGAAACACACACCTCAGAATTGGTTGGCAAATGGCTGGCAAGAATTTTTGTAAAGTTTGACTGAAAGTTACACATTCCATCCCCCAAACCCTCTACAAATTGAATGGTATTGAATTGAATTGAATTGAATTGAACTCCCTACAAATTTTGTACAAGGGAATGGCTTTGCCATTTCATGGATGGAATGTGATCCGTATATAGAGATTAACAGCAGCACTGAAGACAGCTTAGATACAAAAGTCAGTTATTTATATATATATATATTTTTTTTTACTCTGTTGTGTTACTCTGAGGGATACGTCCTAGTTTCCTTTTTTGAGACTGATAGGAATTACCCAGAGCAATGATCATGAACATGCATATACACATGTGTACACAAGTGTATATATGGCAAAGAATAAAATCTTTCCCTGTTCAGGCTGGGTTGGCAAAACATTTATCCTGGCTCTAGATTCTAGCCGGGATATTGGTATTGAATTCCTGCTTCACAGAAAGAGGTATGAGATAATTCAGTGGCTACACGCAGTCCAAACCCTCATTTTTATATTGTTAAGAGGTTTCCTGTAGCACAGTCTTCTGAAGTAGCAGATAAGGGTCTGCTGCTGACATCAGTGTTGAATGGTATCTATCCATTCAATTTCCATTTTGCTCAAGCAGTTTCTTTAGTAGTGTCCAAGAGCTGATGTCACTCCTGTATCGCTCCCAGAAGGAAAAAAACGGCATGGACATTCTAGCAGGCTGGATGGTGAATTTCTTCCTCACTCTCAAAGGAATTTTGTTTCTTCTATTTTTATCTTTCATCTGTTTTTTGAAGAAGGGAAAGTTTCCATAATCTCTTCCTGTGGCTTCCCATAATTTGACAAGAAAATGCCAGGAGCTCCAAAGGATATTTGTATTAACCTTGCTCATCACCTCTCGGTTCTTTATGTCTGTTTTAAAGTCAAAGATAATGACTAATTCATTCCACAGAGAGGCCTGCATTAAATGCTAGCTATCTCTAGCACGGGTCACAGCCCACACATGTCAAATGCCTTATTTGTAATGTCGCTGGAATAGGACTACATCTCTACCTCAGCTTTCCTTCTTTCTCTTTCCTCTTGGCAATCTTTCTCCTCTGAGCACTAAGGACTGTATGTACATCCAAAAACCAAACCAAATCTATCCCAAAATTGTTAACCTTAGTGGTTATAACTTACACTATTTCTGAAGGTGCAAGATACTTAAAATACTGTCAGTGCTAATTTTGTAGTGGTTTTCTCCATTGTATAAATTATGTGTGTAACTTGTATGCACTTGGATATTTTCACTCATCAGTAATACTGATGTAAAAGGATCTGAAGTTAATAGTGGTTTATCTCCTTTAGCATTACTTTTGAAACACAGACTTGCAAATTCTACATCTGAAGAGTAATGGAAAAGGAAAGTATTCAGCCCTGTTTGCCGCACAAATTCAAAAAAGACTTCATAAATACACTTACATGACATACCCGTTTTCCTACTGATTGGACATAGTTTCGTTTTTAAGCATATAACTTTTTGACCTGCATATAAATGAACTGTAAAAAAAAATGCAACCTAGTTCTATGGCTTCTTTTAGGAATAAATCCAGCCTTAAGGCTGATATGTGTTATAAATAAAATAGGGGGGTTTATTTTTATTTTATGTTGATATATGCATGTTTTTACTGTTTTGAAATTAACATTGCAAATATTGAGACAATTTCTATAACAAAGTAGACCATTAATTTATTTTCGTCATGCCTCAATAATTTGATTATGTATGTGTTGTTGTTCAAATTAAAGCTCTAATTTTTAAAAGAGTATAATTTAAAAGTAGTGATTCTGCTGGGAAACTTTCAAAATCCTCTCAAAGGATTACAGGTGGTAAACTTAATGATTAAAAAATACTGTATTTACTTCTTGAGTAAAGTATCAGTTTGTGAAGATGTTTATTTTAATAAGTATTACTGCACGCAGTTTCCAAAACATAATTGTTATTGCATGGTTGAGACAGGTTTTCATCCATATTTATTACATGGGTTTGGTTCATTATGTATACATGTCTATATACAATCTATACATCTATATGTATGTATACATATAGCCTTTAGATGGAAGGTAATTGTCTAGGTTCTTGCAGTGGATTAGGCCTGTACTTATTACTGCATCAACACGTAAATTCAGAATGTCTTGTTCCTGTCAATTTGTATGGCAGCCCAGGCATTTTAAGAGGCTTTATGGGAAGTCTAAAATCACTGCTTTATTTCTTAGAAATTAAATGACTGTCTTTTGAGAGTCATAAACCATATTTAGCACTAGATGGGTGACCACAACATTTGATTGTTGAGAATCTGTAGCGTGCTCTGCTTTGCTAAACTTAACATTTTTGGCGACTGTAATAAGTATGCACAAGATGCAATCCTCTTGCTTGTCAAGAAACTCATCACATTCAATGGGAGTCCTGTGCACAGAGTGACACAACTGCGTGCTAGTAGTTGACTTTAGGTTGGAAATTTTATTGAGTAGCCCCATGATTTACACAGTATTGTAACTACTGTAAGTGGCTGGCAGGATAATGGTGTCTATTTGCCTTTTCAGCAATGATAGCTTAGGCCTATTTCTTTACTGAAACCAAGTTTTATGTTGACTTTATAGCAATAAAAGACTGTTGCTGATGTCCAAGTTAGAAAACACCAATATATATGCAATTCTGTGGTACGAGTTCTGAAGTAGTTAGAATAAGAAATATGGTTTGGCTGTCCCTGCTAGCCTCTTCAGATTATTTTCTCAGCTGATTCTCTTCTATTTGACCCATTCTAGCCACTATTGTCATTACCCTTCTTTCACTATTGTTGCTTCAGGAGGATGAAAGGAAAAAACTATTAATAGAGTAACTACATTTGCATGTACAATGTCCCAAAAAACTGCAGAATTCGACTTACATTCAGAAACTTTGATGATCGAGGTGGAATTGTCTGGTTCTTCTGGCTTCTGTTGGCTCCTCTGGCCTTCATTGTTGGGATCATCTTAAAGGTGTTCAAGTGTTAAGTGTGCAAGGCATTAAGTATTTTTCTACAAGGATATGCTTACCTTGGCATGAGAAGAGTCCCGCTTCTGAAATTTTATCAACATCTAATTAAATGAAATCTAGCACAAGCAAAACTCCAGTGATTTTTTTTTTTTTCCTTTTTTTTTTTTTTTTTTCTCTAGGAAGACTGGTTTGGAAGAACTTCATATATTATAGTTATGGGAATTTCACCAGCCCCTCGGAGTCAGTATTGGCTTCTGCTGAAAGCTCAGGGACTATGGCAGAAACTTTAGCTATGATAGGAACGATGTGAAGCACTTCTACTACAGCATCACTAACAAAGTTGTGTCAGAGTTAAAAACCTTAAGTCTCTGCAAGTCAGAGCAAGATAGAGTTGGTATTACGGATCTTGTAGAGATCGCCTCATAATATGGTGCCGATAATCCACGATATGTCATATATAGGTCTTTTTCCTCAGTATCCTAAAACAAATTCAGGTCACTCCTTTGTGTGCTTATCCAGAGAATTACCTTACATCATAAAAGTGATAGCATGGAAAGCAAAAAGTGGAAATTTGCTTTCTGTGTGTAGTGCCAGATGGACTGAAGTGTGGTCTGTGGACAGATCTGCAGTGAGTATGAGATGGGTAAATGGTTATTTATGATATCGTTGGAAACATTGGGAAGCATTAGAAGTGCCTGTGCTGGATGATGGATGGATGACTAGGATTTCTGACTTGAACCTGAGTCTTTAAGAATACAGTCATAGGAGAGTAGGCTTAGATTTGTTCTGGAATAGGTGATACATTACATCTACACATTTAAAGTTTCTCAGAAAGACTGATTAAATGTGAGTACACATACTTTACCCTTAGTGCCTAGTTTTGCACATGTTTCCTGTTTGCTAACATTTTATAAAGAATGCAAAGGAGATATGTTGAGTGAAATTCTGGTCTCATTTATCCTGATAGAAAATTTTCAGTGGCAACTGGGGTTAAAACTCAGTATTTTATCAGGACGTAGAGTCTTTGTTTCTTACAAGATTTGCTTGCAACATATTGCTTGCACGGAAAGCTAACTTTTGCAAAAATATTTGGGTATTTCTGAAAACTTGGCAATAACTAGGAGTCTCACAGACTCTGGGGCTACAGTTTCATTCTTTCAGTCTTTGAGAGTCTAAGCTCCAAAGCCCTGCACAGTATGGTAGCTTTAATCAGGGTACTCCCAGGGACCGGGGCCATTGGATAAGCTACAATTCAGAAAGTCAGGTTTACACGTAACGGCCCTTATGTCAGAGATATTTTGAATTACAATGGAATAACGTGAATAAAGAACTAATAATCGTTTTCAGTTGGGTATGGTCCATTTGCTGTTGAGATATTAAATATGGCTTCAGCATAAATATTTAAAGATCATATTGTAAAAAAAAGACAGTTGGGAAGAAGCTGTACAGGGACTTAGAGAACCAGCATCGCATCCGTGAAAATATGAAAAATAATTGTGTTGATGTGGGAATGAGCCCCTACTTTTAAATATTTAGGAGCGTCACGGTGTAGAAACCGTGCGTGATTATTACCACTGAAAAGTTTAATTACATGTCCTTCCGCTGTGCCTTCTTTTGTGGCTTGCTAGAGGAGAACTGGAGAGCCGAGGAATGCCTAGCGATCTCCTCAGAGCTCTGTTTTTCTCCCCGCTTTGTGATGTAAATGGCCAGTTTGAAACCCGCCACGGATTCACGCGCCCCATCCCCGAGCCTCCTTTCTGATTTTAGCAGGAGGATCACCTGACCGCCCCCTGAAGCTGCCCCTTTCCCTGGAAAATCTGGGAAGGCGCTGGCTGGGGCTGGGGAAGGTGGTGGCTGCCGGGGGCCGGGGGGGGGCGGCGGCGGAGCCGAGCCGAGCCGAGCCGAGCCGAGCCGAGCCGAGCGCTCCGGCGGCCGCCGGGGGTGGGGACAGGAGCGGGAGCGCCGGGAGTGCCGCTGCCTCAGCCCCGGAGAGGAGGGAAAACAAAAGAGCTCAGCTGCAGTTTTCTGTCGCTGTGTCTGGCTTAAAGCAGAAGATTCTAGACATTCCTGCCGAAAAATCAAAGCACGGCTGAGACTACATCTACCGGGAAGATATTTTCTGCCCCCAGAATGGGCTGGATCAGTACAGGTGGTTTGCAGATCATGCGAAGACGGACGGGCTGAGAGCCATGGAAAGGTGGGATAAGACTCTGCCGCTCTTTCTTGCCCCCCCCCCCCCCCCCACTCCCCCCGCCTTGATTTGTAAAGCAGTATCGCTGGGACCTGAGATGGGGTCAGTACAAGAGACTAGGTGGGTTTTAATCCCACAAAGCAAACCCAAAATTAGAGGCACTACTGTGTTCAGCCAGATGTTGAAGCCAAACTTGGGCTGAGTCGGACTTGCTTTGCGCGATTCTTATGTTGCTTTTGATGTTGTCTTTGTTTAGAATAGTTCCTGTACGAAACACCATGCTTTAAGACGAACTGCATGCTTCTTTCACAAATTGTCAGATGACTGTTCTGAGGCTGTTAGGATTTTGCCAGGGAAACTGCAAACGAAGGCTTTGACTATCCTGTTCATGGAAATAAAAAGAGCTGTTGACTTGGAATTTCTTGTGATGCGGGCATGGTTAGAAGTTGAGCTGTGATTGTTGTCGTACATTGTCTAAATCGTAACAATGGGCAGTTCAAGTAGAGCAAGTTTGAATGGTGTTTCTTCAGCGATTCCAAATGCATTTCACTCTTAGGATCTTTGGCTTTTCACTGAAGGCAACGAATGTGATTTTATTTATTTATTTATTTATTGAGGAAAAAGCCAACAGAATTTTGAAGAAGATTGAAAGACAGAAGCAAATTAACATTTTTATTTGGATGTTGGTTGTTAACACCAGCATGCCTAAACATCTAAAACAAATCCCAGCAATTTCGCATTTCTCTTGCTGGGCAGAGGCATTTCTTTTGTTCCTGAAAATTTTTCCCTGCCTTTTTAGAACAAAAGGCGTTTGCTTTTTTTCTTTATTTTAATGGCAGCAAGAGAGTTATATACAAATTAACAATTTTGTACAGGTTAATGCTCTGCTTCATTCTGAAGGAAACTGCCTTAAGGTATCAGGAGGAAAGGGGGTGGGCGAACAGGGGGGAGGCTTAACCGATGCCCAAGAAATATTGAGTTCAGATGGATTTAAATCATATAGAGAAGCGTACATTTATCTGTAGCTGGATTTCAGCTCCATGTCATGCAAAATCTGCAGACCATAGCAGGGAGATTCTTAGCAACCAATAAATCAGATCTGTAATGGGCCTTTAAAATTTGTCTGTGAGGGGTGACTGCCTGGGTCCCCTTTGGCCAAATTAAGATGCAATCTGACAGTACAGTAGCATCTGTGTGCTGACATTTTCTCGTGAACCTAGTGAAAAATGGCTCCA
Organism: Aquila chrysaetos chrysaetos; assembly: GCF_900496995.4. Lineage (NCBI taxonomy): Eukaryota > Metazoa > Chordata > Aves > Accipitriformes > Accipitridae > Aquila > Aquila chrysaetos. The sequence continues at coordinate 12,992,232 of NC_044008.1, forward strand.
TATCTCTTCTTCAGTCCCCAAAAGATGGTTTCTGAATAGCCATGCATTTTTCCCCTGTATTCTTGTTCTAATCACCATTCTCTCTGATAATGTCTGACTGGCTTGTTTTGCTTTGCTTGCTTTGACTGTTTGACTAGCTGAGGGGCTGTAGTGAGCAGTGGTTGTTTTACCTGAAATCAGAACCTCATGCCAATACTACTGCTCACCAAAAAAAAAAAAAAAAAAAAAAAAAAAAAAAAAAAAAAAAAATGTTTGTTGCAAATGAGTTGTATAAATACTGCTAATAAAGCAGCTTCTGCCTGCACTGCTAGAATTAGGTAAGTGGGTTGAAAAACATGTGTCTTAGATAATGTGCCACCCACGATACAGGTGAAAAAGAGATGCCAGCCAGTAGTGAGTGCAACTGACAGGTAAAACTGAAAATCCTAAAAAAAAAGGCACAAGAGGAAATTCCTTAAAGGCCAGAAGTGTACCTATCGGTACAAGTGTTTGTTTATCCAAGGGAGAAGTTCACGTTCAGATACTACAAGACCGAGTCGGGGAGGAGGAGGGAGGAAGGCACTCCTTTAATTGTACTACAAGTGTGCTTGTTGGAAAGAGCCTCGTGTCGAATGGCCATTCAGGCTGACACCACAGTTCTACTTTAAGTTTTTCCCCAGCAGAACTTGCCGCTCGGGGGTGGGAGAAGTCTCTGTCTGGGCATGTGTGGGGTGAGCGCAGGGGAGCGAGAAAGGGGCCCGCCTTTCTCCGGAGCGACCTGTGCCAGGTGATTTGAGGGGCGGCGGGGAAGTTTGCTCTGGTGGAAACTGCTGCTTTAAACGGTCCCTGAGATAAGGTGGCTCCATAGCACAAAAGTAGGGCAAGTAGGAGGCAGAAGGATGGCTCTGAGAAGTTGTGAGTAGTATGGATCCTCTCCAGAAAATGCGGCTGGTGTTATTTTTGTGACTGCTTAATAGTGCCTACGGAGGCTTTTGAAAAATCACTGTATTTACTGGACTCCTGTACTTTCTCTCCAATTCAAGGTAATAGTTTCTCTCTATTACAAATATGATTTTCAGCAAGAAAAGGATAACTTTAAAAGCTTCCCTCATAGAAAACAAACGGTATAAATATTATGCCATTTACCCGCTGCAAGAGGCATTACATTTTAGTCAGTGCTTAGAAAGCATGTTGTGTGGAGTACTTATAAAACCCCCAAACATTACTTGCCAGACTTGTTACAGTCTTTTTAGATTAATTTTCATAGACCTAAATGCTTGGAGTTATGGTATAAAATTCCACTATTGCTGGAGAGGAGCGAAAATGGAACTTTAACACCACATGCAGATCCCATTACTGCTTTTGTACAGGTAGATAATTTGACAGTAGTAAACAGTTTGCTTCATGGAAAGTGACACAATTGCACTGTGGGAATGTGAAAAAGGAAAACAAACATCTTGCAAACCATCAGACAAGCAGAAATGTCAACGAGAGATATTCAAAATAAATAGAGTTGAAATGCTTTGAGTGACAGAAAGATTCCAGATGCCTAATTCACATTGACCGTAGTTATAAAACAAGGGAATGCAGCTGCAGTTTTAGAAGCTAAGCCAAATCAGGCTGATTTCCAGATGTGTATGTATGTAATCAGAAAGAACAGGAGTCTAATATTGAACAGGAACAAATTAGATTTCAGAACTTAACTGGACACATTTAGAGAAAGTGGATTGAAGATTCACCACGGGCAGAAAAGTTTCTAGAAGGAATGTAATGAGCAAACTTAACCCAAACAAAACACACACATCCAACTACTAGCACTGTCTATTGATTATGTGATTATTAAGTACAGCATCAATAAAAGTGGGCTTTAACAGTGATAATCTGATTTAAGAAATGAAGCAAGACTTTTGACATTTATTCTCAATAAAAAAGGAAAACTGCCCAGGGACTTTGCTTGCAAATACACATTTTCTGAGGGCGCAGCACTGACACGTTGGACCTCTGTAAAGGGGGCGGGAGAAATAAAATGGTGGCGCTTCAAAAATTTCTCACCATTACTTTCTACAAGCCGTGTAAATGCATCCTATGGTTAAACATAAAGGTCAGGACTGTCTTCTTCTTGTGATGTAAATAAAAGATAACAAGAATTAAATAGATTATTATATACTAACATTAAAAAAGACTCAGATCCGGAGTATTGAAGTCTGGGAAAATTATATTTACACTGAAGCAGTCCAAGTAGCGATTGTCAGTGCTCCAGCTGACAGACTCAGCAAACAGCCCACCTACTTCCCATTTCAGCAGCAAATGCCTATACAGAAACCATCATGCTCTCACTGCAAAAGAAGCTTAAGAACATTAAAGGCCATATAGCATTCCCAGTTGCCCTAATGTAACCAGTTTAAAGCAAGTTTGTTGTAAATGGTATCACATTTGTGATGATTGTAGCCCATATTGTCAAGAAAAGAGTCTGGTCAGCAGAGTTTACTTTTTTTTAAAACAAGAACATCCCAGCTATTCCTCTGTCATTCCTTTCACATATTTATAGCACATTCCAGACCCATGTGTCTTCATTTCTAGCACCAGATAACAATTTCAGAGACAAATCTATCTCTTGTCACTGTTGTGACAGTTTTCTGACTATATTATACTGTAGGATGAAGAGGAAGCTGATTCTTGCGGTGACCTTTGGTGTTTATATACAGAGCATACCCATGTATTAATGATTGTGCGTTATTTTGTAGAAAATGAAACATCAATGGTAGGGTTAGCTGAAAACTGTACTGGCTGGGTTTGCTCTTTCTCTGAGCATGGAAAGTTAGGTTGACTTTTTCAGGTGAAGAAAGAAAATCACTCTCATCTGGAAAGATGCAAGATATTTCTAACCTGACCTTATCACCTCTTCCCTGTCACCCTTCTAATTTCTTTGGTTTTCTCCTCTCATATTTCTTTCCTGGCTCTCCACAAACTTCTTTATTTATGTAAATCTTCTTTGATATGGCCTTGCCAACCACCTATGACTTTCCTCTCCTGCCCCAGCTCCATATTCTGGGACAGTGAGAAATACTTTCTGCCAGCTAGCCTTTCTTTGGTCCAGGTGAAGTCAGAATTTGATGCTGGGGAAGTAGGTTTTACAGAAGTGCATATTCAGATGCCTACAGAATGAAATACTACCTATATCTCATCAATCTCCCTACTACAAACAGGAAATTATTTTTCATCCCAACATTAGTCAGATCTACCGTAAAGAACTTAGCCAATATTCCCATGGTTAAAACATCCGAAGGAAGCAGTGAGAGCTGGTGGCTTTCTCAGGACACTTTGATCATCTGAATCTGTATCCTGAATACCTGTATCATCATATGAACGATCTTAAAGGGGAGTGTGATTGTTAGGGGTTAGGGCTCAGCTCTGCCTCTGATGAAATCAGTGCCAAGTTTCACTCTGGAGGTGCGACAAGAGAACATTTAGTAGAGAAAAGAGAGCTCATCTTGCAGAGGGGCTCAGGTTAAATACATTTTAGCGTCTTCCTGGCAAAGAAAACGAGCAAATAGGATTGACGGTGGGTGATCACTGAACCTCTAAACCCCCTAACTGTTATGCCTTATAAAAACGTGAACCAAAAAAAAAGTGCCTGGGAAAAATTCTTTAATCTGAAGGTATTAGGAGTTAAGTCTTTACAGCCATGACAATCCCCATTGACAGAAATGCTTATAACCCAGAGGTGATGGAATACAAATGGGCATGGATGTGGGAAGCATTGCAATAGAGAGCACATCACAATAAAAGCTCTCTTTCTCAGTTATCCTTTCCTTTCCAGTCAAATAAATAAATTGCAGTGATGTACAGTGTGAAAAATTATTGCAGCTAGAGTGCTTTTCTGATGACGGAGATGACATAAGTTATAAAAGCCTGTCCTAGATAATAGAAAGTAAAGATTGCTGGAAGTTAGTACAGATTTAGGAACTCTTGGGGTCTGGATTGATTCAACCATACTAGTTGGATATGGTTTGCTTCACTCCTGTCTTGGTCATCTGCTGAGAAACCTGCACTGATGGGAGCACAGAGGCATGGCAATCCTGTGCTGCACGTGCTCTCCGTCTGACTCCGCTCCCAGGGTCCTTGCTTAAATCTTCAGGAACGCTGATGAGGTCGGCCAGAGTTGTTGCAGTGATTGTACTCATCTCTGTGAACCATGATGGCAGAAGCCATGATCAGTCCAGAAGGTGACAGTGATCATAGTGAAACGTCGGAGAGCAGAGCCTCTGCAGGGACAGGACCTTCAGGGCAGAGTTCCCTTTCGTCCAAGGATTTTTCACCTTCAGAGTCAGCTTCTTGACAGAAACTCTGGAGGGTAACTTGGCCTCACCCTGTAATGCTATGCAGTCAGATACAATCCAGCATTTTGTGTTTTAACAATGCTGTAATCTAGCACGTAACCTAAAGAGGAATGAGGAGCCTTGCCTTTCTTGCTAATTAAGGTTCCCCACCACATGGGTGGGATCCAGTGCATCTAAAAGCAAAGCTTAAATATGACACCAGCCTTCTGGAGTACTCTGCGAATCTAGAACATCTGAGGAGGTTTGCAGAAGGCTGAATAAAGGAGCTTGGTCAGTTCATAATTGTTCACTGTCTGTGACTGGGGCAACTGGAAGCACGTGTGCCTCTGTCTTCAGAGCTCTGCAGCTCCTGAATGACAGAAGGCAACACTCTTGGTGTTTCTTCTTCAGAAGATGGAATAGAAAGAGGTTCTAGGAAACAGAAGTGAGGAGTTTGTGGAAGTGTGGGTATTTTTGCATCATTTGCTTTTATAGTCCTGCACCCCAGAAATCCAGAAATCTTTATGGGGTGGGTGGTAGCTGTCCCTTAGATAGCAGTAAGAGGACTGTACTGCACAAAAGTAAGGGGTAACTCAAAACTTTCCTAGCTTTTGCATTGCTGGATTTTAAAACCTGGAATAACTGTTCCCATCACCTCCCATTCTGTCATTGCAGCCATCAAATACTGCTGTCAAACTAGCTGCAGTGACGTAACCATCCTAAAACACCTGCCCGTACACCTATTGGAAAGTCCTTCTGAAAAAGGAGTGTGCCGATAGGGAGCTCTTTATTGTGTTTTTTTTTCTTCTGCAGATTCAGCTGGTGCTATATATTATCCTTTACAACCTTCAGCCATTGGGAGCTAGGACACTGTAATTATGTTCCCCGTTCATGGAAGTTACTGCCTATTACTGTGTGAAATATGCACTCTGCTTGAGATTCAAAACTAAACTGAGGAAGCATGTTTGCTGCTGCTTTCATACCAACAAAATAATGGTAGTGTTAATTTACAGTAGTAAATGCTCTCTGCCCCTTAAATGGCAGAACCTGTATAAAAATACCTTGTTGTTGATATGTAAAGAAGTCAAATTCCCAGTGCTGACAGTTCACTTCCACAAATAATATTGTACGTTTGTGTACTTCCTTTTACTAAAACGTAATAGGGGTTCATTCATTCATAAGTGTGAAAATAAACTGGGAGGCTAAGATATAGAAAGTACATGACCATTTTTAGACAGAGGTAACTTAAAGTCATCCCTGTAGAGATAGTCAGGATCTCACAGCCCTTCCTAACAAGTTGCCTTAATTGCTCATTACTCTTGAATTTGTATGCAGATTGGTCTTTAAGTACCTGGACCCAGTTCCCACAATGACTCAGGAGCACAGGAGAAAACAAAAATTGGGTTTTCTAGCTCCTGCATCTCCTACTTTTGCGGCCTCATCCACATGAGCATTGCCTTCTGTGAGGTTTCACCACTTTCTGACTCAAAAATTGTAGCCTGGTTTTATCTCGCTCTGCTCTCTCCCGAAGTTATTCAGAGGAAGAGAGATATGGTGGGTACTTTGCGCACTATTCCATTAGGATAAAGAATGTATGCTGTCTATTGTGTTTAGAAGAATGTTCCAAAGAAAACTCTCTATGGCATAGTTGTGATAACAAGCAGGAAAGAAATAAATACAAGGAGAGACAGCCCAAGAAAATTTAGCTGCTTTGGTATAATCTGCTAGTTCAGCATTACAATACTAGATACTAGTGTGCTTCCTTTGGCAAGACTCTTGGCAAGAGCCACAGCAGTCCACAGCATAAGATGCTGTGTTTCCTGCAGCTGCCCTAAAAGCAAAGAAAAAGTTTTTGTTGCTACGCACCTCCAGGAGGTAAATGTGCAGACCACTGTTGCACAGTGCACAGTGATCAAGTCTTGAACATTTTCTTGTCCTGTTCATTTCTTCTTCCCACTTTCATTCGAATAGGGAAGTCCCACATGCCTCCATGCTCTCTCACGGGACTGACTGTGCCTTTTAAGAAGTACCAAGGTTCTCAGTTTGTCTCTGCTCACATCAAGTGAATGAGGCTGTGAGTGATTATGGCTAGAAATGTTGGTGAACCAGACCCATCAGCTCAGGTGTGGTAGCTCTTGAAGGTGGAGGACACATTCTTACCCTCCTACCACACATTATTTTTTATTGTACTCTGTGTTTGATAATCACTTCTGTGTGTAAAGCTTAGTATATTTGAATTATCCAGTGTGATAATAATAAGTGATCAGAAAGCCCAGACTCCACCTGAACAGCAAATACAGGAATTATTGCCAAAATATCTTAAATGTTTGATATGAAATTTGCTTCCCCAGCTGGAGTAACAGCAGGATATTTGGCCCAGCATCCTGCTTTTCAAACTGGCCAGTAGGGGACACTCTAGGAAAAGTAGAAGCACCAGGGTGGTATAGGGTAATACTTCCCTTTTATACCTTCCAGTTTCCAAAAGAAGTTGCCAAGATACTATGCTGTTTTCCAAGTGATATGACATTCTCCTTTTAAAGCATGAATTGATGTTTATGTGGCCACACAATGCAGAAGAAATATCATTTCCAGTGTTGGTCCTATGGATACATGCTCACTGGTGTGTATGTAAGCAGAGCTCTGTACCTCAGTACAGGGTGACCCAGTCAGGGAGGAAAATTGGTTTGTTATGCCTTCACCTGAGCTTACTGCTGCCTTCGTGGTGAGCTTCATATCTTCAAACACATCAGACCTTCCTGTCATTATTAGAAATACTTTAAAACTTTAAAAGTCAAAAGCTTTGAGTTTTGGCTACCTCAGCATATAAAACTGAAAATGTGTTTCATTTGTGATAAACACATTTTTGTGCATATGAGTCATGCCCAGCAAAGGCAAAGTACTGTAATCCAAAAGAAAGAAAGAAAAAAAAAAAGAATCAGAAGAAACCCTTTTTGGGGAAGTTATTATCAAAAAAATCTATTAAAGTGTTTGACATAAAATGTGCCTGCTCTGCTGGGATCATAGTAGTGCTCCTGCAAATCACTTTTTCTCTGTTAGAGGAACATTTATCATTCATTTTTGCAGGCACGCCTTTCAAATGCGAGTTCATCCTATCAGTGTGCATCTGATTTTGGTTTGCCTATTTGCTCATCCTTGTTAGGGATCTCCCACCCCTCCCCAAAGGTGTGAGGCGAGATTGGATTGAAATAGCTAGACATTGATGAACAAATGCTTTTTTTGCCTTTGAGTGCAGTACAGTTGTCTCTTAAGAGACAGCTTCTGTTTTTCCTTAGAATTACTGACCCACTCTGAAAATGGCTATCCTTGAGTCTTGGCTTGAACCTTCACACTGAAAGAGAGAATTGGCCATTGTCTACAAAGGGTTGTGACCAGCTATCACTGCACCAGAGAGGTCAATGGGAGAGTGTGTTTAAGAAGCTGTGAGTGAGCAGCACAGAGCAAGATGAAACATGGAGAGGAGTTCAGAGCAGAGAGCTTAGAGTAAAGCTCCAAGAAGGAAAAGAAATCCAAAGATTTATAGAGAAACAGGAAGGGCAACAAAAAAAACAAAATTAAGAGAACTGAGAAAGAAGAATTAAAATGAGTTAAAGCAGAAACAGGAATCCTCACGCGCATCCTCAAGCTGTCATGGTAAAGAATATAAGCCCTACAGCTTTTCCTTCACTTCTCCATGGAAATAAAATAATTATCATGAAACTATCCTATTTTATTTTTTCAGAGAAATGATTTAAAAGCAGTTCCCCATTGTGGGAAGACTTGACATCAAGAACAGTTAGTGTCTCTCACACACAAGTCCTTCTTTATGGTTACTGTTTAACTTAAATGCCAGAAAGCTGACACCCAGATGGCACCATGCTACCTTAACAGAAATGGATAGTTTTGCCTTATGGGAGCTGAGAGGTAGGGAGGAAAATGTATTTAAAAGGAAAAGAAAAATAATTTTGAGCTGGATTGTGTCCTTTGGTCTGCAGAAGGAGAGTTAAACCAGTGTTACAGCTTCCTTCCAGGTGGGAGGGGCTTTCAGGGCAGTGGGGTCCTTCCCTTCCACCCCAGGCACTGCTCCTTGCTCGTGGTGCTCCTGCCATTCCCCTCCCACTCTCAAACATCCATGTCCCACAACCGTGATTTCCCCTCTCCAGAAGAGACCCTGGGGCTGGTGTGTTGTACCAGACTCCTCTCCATCAGGGCTGTTTTGGGACGGGTTGATGCCAGGGTGCTTGCTGTAGCAAAAGGTCTTCTGCAGGTTTTCAGCATCCTGGTGAACCACAGACTGTCAAGGGAGGAGAGGGTGGGAGGCCCAATCTTTTTGGCCTCTACCTGGCATTCCTACTCATGTGAAAAGGCAGAGAGGAAACAGTGCGAGAGAAATAGTCTATAATCCTGCTGCTTCGTGGCATATTATTATATGAGAGTAAGAGATAACAGTGTGCTTTTTGATAGAAAGTCACCTTCTAGCACTTTGTCATTCAGGTTCTTTGAAACTCTGCCTGAATGAAACCTGCCTGAATAAAGCTCTAAAATGTGTGCTTTATCTTAAAGTCCCTGAAGAAGTGTCTTCACTCCTGAAACACATCGAAGCTTTATTACGAGCCATATTCAGATCTCAGGCACAGCGGTGTAAATCTGCTGTTACTCACTCAAAATCAGTGGTATTATCCTAGCAGTGGAAGAGAGCAGGTTCACCCCTTCCTGCCACGCAGAGGTATGAATTCATTCTACGTTGTTGGCACTGTAAACTTCTCCTGACATAGTGCTGGCACTTACTTTCACCTGGATTATCAGAATTAAGCATCGAGTTCCTTCTGCAATTATACTAAATTAAGTTAAATCATTCTGTTTTCAACCTTCTGTTACACTGTAGAAAACTTACTTTAGATAAAACTCACCCTTTTATTTTACTTTAAAATTCTATGCTCAGGAGCATCTCCCAAAACATGGAAATGCATATTAAAAACATGCAGAACTAGTTGTCTCTGTAATGGTGCTACCAATGTTTCTCAGTTTTCACAGTTAGAGATGCAGTAACTTCCAGAATGGTGCGAGGTTTCTTGTCAGTTCGGAATAATGACTAAATTGCTGGGTGTATCAGAGGAGAGGTGTAGATGGTGATTAATGAGGAGTCAGTATTGGAGTTTATATTAAAGTGAATGCTTAGGATAGCAACAGGTAAGACTTTAGGGCAAGAAAAGTGAGAAGGAGCCTGTGTGTCAGAAGGCTTAGTGCAGTTTTCAGATACTGTTTCAGCCAGCACGTTGCAGAGGTGCCGACCTGACCATGTCTCAGAGATGCAGGCAGCCTTGCAAGAGACAAAGAGTGAATATGCACGAGAGGTGAATAATTTTATTTGCTTAGACACTGTGCTTCTTCATCCCAGGTGGTGGTGTCAAACTGAGAGGATATTCCAGGAAACAATCACAAGAGTTCATTTCTAGGACCATTAGTCCTAATCCTCTCATCATCCTTATTTTTTTACAGTAATATCATGTGCTATTTATAATAAAATTGCTCCCTCTTTACTAGTCCTTCCTAGACAATTCCTTTTTCCCCTCATGAAGATGACTATTAACTTTTTATTATCTATAATGCAGTAGGTCCTACAGATCTTGATCAGTATCATTTGCACACATTTATAAAGAGAATTTCAGTGTCCACCTTTAAGGGGTTGTGAACAAGCAGTTCCACACTTGGTATGTTCTGTAGCTGTACAAATGGTTTCTACTGTTCCAGGAATTCAGGGTTATTTTTTAGAAGTATAATCCATGCAATATTAAAGCATTTAAAAGAACATATCCATCCATAATGGAAAGAGAGACTCTAAGAGGTTCATATACAAGATTATAGTTTTCTGCTTATTTTTTGCATAGTAAGGACCAAACCTGAAGACTTCCTGCATACTAGAGAAAAAAAATTAAATTATTTAACAATTTCCTGTTAATGCGAAGCAAAATAGTCACCACCCATAGAAATGACCAAATTCCTAACACTGTGTCACAGATCACATCTCTTCTTTTTAATTAAAATACCTGTACCATTTTTTTTCAGAAGTGTAGAACTGGAAGAGACCTCTGGGCCATTGAATTCAGTCCCCCTACAGCCACAGGCAACTGTATCATATAATCTCTTGCATAAGCATATCAGTTTTGCTACACTAAATGTGTGGAGCACCAACTATGTTCTCATCCGTTATCAATGTTTTTCATTGATTTCAGTGCTGTGCTCTATTCACCAATTAACTAGGCATATCACCTTCACTGACCTGAATACAGACACTTTGCAGAATAATCTCTCATCTAGCAGCCAGATTTGCTGCTTTATACTCTTCCACCTGTCTAGCTGCATCGTGATCATATTTTCTCTCTACTGAATTCTTTTCCTTTTTGTTTGTTGTTTTAAAGTCATAGTCATAATATATTAAGTAATGGGTAATTTTTAGATGGGTCAGTCAGTACAGTGGAGAATAATTTCTAATTTATGTTTAAAAAGTAAATTTAATTTAGCAATTATGTTCACAATAGTGATTGGTTTAACTTTGATTGCCCCAGTACACACCCAGTTTGTATCAAACAAATCTAATCTGGTAATGCAAACAAGCATCGTCCTTGGTGCTTGAATCAAGGCATGTACCACAGAAGAGAGATTATTAAGCTCTTAAAAATGCTTGATGGTGAGACTGCTATTATGCCAGATACTTTTCTGAACTCTTGGTTGTATCATCTGTGGTGCTGATGGATCAGTAAAACAGCCCTCATGTATAAAGATGATTGCCGTATTTACTGTGCTCTCAGTTCTGGATATATGAGATTTCATTAGGTTTAGCCCATTTAACTGTGATGTTGCGGTGTTCTTCATTAAGTCTCACACGATTTTCACTTAAAAGGAGTTATGTCACAACCCTTTGATCACATTACATTCTTTCATTTTTGTGCTTCCACATTTCAACATTGTCTTAAATTAATCTTCTTGTGACCGTGGTTGGCCCAGACTTTCATTGAAGGATTTTCTTATAAAATTAATATAGGCCATTCCTTCTACACCATTTTGTTGTAGGGATCTCAAAAAGTCCGTACTCGACAACTAAAATGAATGTTTCATGAGACAATTAGAATAGTCTCTTGAGTATTGGAAAACAGCAGTGAAGGAAAGAATTTTTGTTTATAGAGCACCCAACTCTTCGTATTAACAATCATCCTTTGATCTCCTCCTGGAGCTGACAAGATAGGAAGCAAATTGGTAATTTTCAGGGGTTTTTTTTTTGTTCGTTTTTGTTTTTTGGTTTTTTTTTTAAAAGCAGAGAGATTAATTGCGAAAGCATGTTTTACATCAATGTGGGACTTGCCCAGTTAAAGATCCAGACAAGCAAAAAACAAAAGCTGGATTTCTAACAGCAGTGTAGGTACTGTGCTAACAAAGTCCTATGGCAAAAAAAAAGTATTTCTTGTTCTTAAAATTGCAGTTTGTGGCACAAATTGTGTAACATAAACAAACTGCGCCACTGTCGTGGTTTAAACCCAGCCAGTAACAAAGCACCACGCAGCCGCTTGCTCACTCCTCCCCGCCCCGCGCCCCCAGCCCCGGTGGGATGAGGAAAAAATATAAAGAAAAGCTTGTGGGTCGAGACAAGGACAGGGAGGGATCACTCACCAACTATGGTCATGGGCTAAAGACAGGCCTAACTTGGGGAAGAAACAAAATCAATTTAAGTTACTATACATGAAGTCGTATCTAAACAAGGATACTGAGAAGTAAAACCAAACCTTAGAACACGTTCCCCCCACCCCTCCCTCCTTCCCGGCTCAACTCCACTCCCGGTTCTCTCCCTCCTCCCCTCCAGTGGCGCAGGGGGACGGGGAATGGGGGTTGGGGTCGGTTCCTCACACCTTGTCTCTGCCGCTCCGTCCTCCTCAGGGGGAGGACTCCTCACTCCTCCCTGCTCCACCGTGGGGTCCCTTCCACAAGAGACAGTCCTCCGTGAACTTCTCCAAGGTGACTCCTTCCCACGGGCTGCAGTTCCTCACAAACTGCTCCAGCGTGGGTCCTTCCCGCGGGCCGACCTTCAGCCACAGACCCCAGCGCGGGCTTCCCCACGGAGCCGCGGCCATCTTGGGGGGCATCCGCCCCCTGCTCCGGCGTGGGCTCCTCTCTCCCCGGGCTGCAGGTGGGCCTCCGCTCCCCCGCTCCCCTCCGCGGGCCGGGGGGGACAGCCCGCCGTCTGGTCTCCCCGCGGGCTGCGGGGGCAGCCCCTCCTGCCCGCCTTCCTCCCTGACCTCGGTACCCGCAGAGGGGCTCCTCTCCCATCCCACTCCTCTCTCTGCTGCAGGTTCCCCTTCTTAACTCTGCTCTCCCACAGGTGTTACCGCCATCGCTGGCGGGCTCGGCCTGGGCCAGAGGCGGGTCCCGCTCGGAGCCGGGGAAGCTTCCAGCAGCTCCTCACAGGAGCCGGCCCTGCGGCCCCTCCGCCGCTACCAAAAAAAAATGTGCCACACAAACCCAAAACAGCCACGTAGGTGGCTTTTGTTTCTTGAATATTTGTTTTATCTGTTTTTTTCAAAATAGCATTCCTTTGGCCATTAAGAGCTGCTTTGACTCCGGGCTGTTCCATCCCTAGGCCCTTCTGTCAAGGAGAATTCAAACCACTTGTTGGTTTACAGACAACGTCACCTGCAGAAAAATTAGAAACTGAACTCAGTAGTGAAGTGGTAACTTTTTTATTCACAAGTGTCTCTCTACTCTGAGATGTCACTTGAGAAAAAGCCACATTCCCAAATGCTTTGAGATGCTGCTTTTGAAGTGACAAGGGGAGAGTGACAAAAGGAAGAGTGGGCTAAAATCAGGTACAAGAGAAGCAAGAAATGGCCACGTATGGACTACTGGGTGCTCTAGCTTTTGATGAAAGAGGTGAGTGATTCAGAATTTATATATAAAAGCTGCTGCCAAGCTTTTATGGCCACAGCACTGAAGACAATCAAAGTGAATATCCATTTACTCCACATCTGGTTGGAGAAGATATTTAGCTTCCTGAAACACTCTTTTTTTTTCCTGTGAGAAATGTTGCATGACCTATGAAGAGATGACTGAGGGATATAAGAAGTACCACAGTGACCAGTGAATCCTTAATGAGAAATAGATTTTCACATAAGAATTTCAAAACAGAGTGTATCTTGATAAGCTCTGCAAAAGCTGCCATTTTGGTAAACACCCACAAGTAATTCCAGGGCGATTTCTATATCTGACATTAGAGATGTAAATTAAAACAGAAGTTTAAATACTCCTCACACATGTAACATGATGTAGGGGTGTGTACCATGCTTTTCATCCCATGTAGCTTACTGTCCAGCAGACCAGCATTTTGACATCTCAAAGAGACTTACGCCCTGATCATGTAAAATAGGTTGTGCCCAGCTCTGCACAGTTGTTGTTCTGCCAACAGTATGTTGCACCCTCTGGGTTCAGCTGAACTATCTTATACTGGCACATGTGGGTCTCTGTGTGTTGATGTTCACAACATTGACGTCCCAGGGAAGAATTAGTTAATAGTTTTGGTTCAGAACAAGCCACAGTAAAGAAATGTGATGAAATGACAAGAAACCAAAAGATAGGCATCTGAGGATTGTACACCTACATTTATGAGTGCTGATTCAAAATTAACAGAAATGAAAGAGGTAGCAAATCACTCCAAGAAAAACGTTAGGACCTGTGACACAGCTTGTGGTAAATGGAGAAATAATGAAGAAAAATGTTGTGCATTTGTTTAGAAAATAACAAAGGGATTGACATAGTAGGAAGCTGTGTAATTGCTAAAGGAAGGATATTATTATTTTTTCACATTAACCTGATGATGGTGTTAGTACAGAAACCAAATCTGAAAAGAAAATAGTATTGTAAAAATAAAATCTGTAAAGGTCAATAAGCAACTGGAGGAATGAGTAGAACTGCTCCTGCTGTTGACAGGCATTTCTAAACAAGCTGAAATCACAAAAATCCCTAAAGATTAACTCAGTAATTTAGAAATTACAAGGGAGGGATACAGTGGCTAGTGCTTTACAGTATGCGAACTTTGTGTAATTGCCAAGCCCTTAATGGGGCAGTATATTTGGTTTGCTCAACTATAAGACTGTGTCAACTGAAACAAGGCTCAATCCAAAAAGAGGGTGGGAAGCAAAGGGAGTCACTGGAATGGCTCCGCTCATTCTCATTGTTGTTTTACATAGTGATTCTGCTCTCATTAAGATTCATATAGTTAATGAAAAAAGGCATACTTGGGAGATTGAGAAAGACACTTTTATTTTAACTGTAATCTACATTAATGTAAAGCTTTCTGTGTTTACACTGTGAAAGTGCTGACACAAGCTGAGCGCCACTCATAAAGTAAGTTTATTTTTCAAATACATCAAGTACAGAATGCACAAAAGACGTTACAAAAGAGGGAAGCATATCTCAGGCAGAAAAAGATTTCAAAATACATTTTATTAGCCTAAAAAAGATGCTGGTTTTCATATAAATCTTTTTTTTTTTTTTCTTAAAGACTTACCCATAGCCTGTGACAGAAATTGTATGACTCTAGAGATACATCTTTTTCAGATTCATTGGGAAACATCCAATATTCCTGCTCGAACCTTTCATATAACCTTCGCTAGAGGTTTTACTTAAGGCTAAAGCCTCTCATGAAGTATTAAGTCTGTCCCAGCTTTTCCCATTTCATTTCTTCAACCATGCAGTTGAAAAAATGAAAGTACTAATCCTTCTCAGCATGGCTTTTAGTTCCAGGCAGAACAGGAGTTCACGGAGCAGTTGGGCTATCGGATTGCGTCATGCCTGGAAGCTCCATCCCGTGTTGCCATGGCAATGCCATACAACAGTTTCTCTTGAGCTGTACCACCTCGATGGAACAGCAGCTCCCAATAGGTGATACACACAGGTTGAGCAGTGCATCCAATTTTTGAGTTTTTACAACCACATTTGCTAGGGATGGGTTGTGGAGTCTGTGTGTGTGTGTGTGTGTCCTTTGTAGTTATACCAGTAAAAATCTGAGTGAGCATGTATTTATGTAGGCTCTGTATAACAGCAAAACTCAACAGCTTTCCATACAAATAGGTTATGCTATCTTAAGTGCACCCACCTAAATCTGGGAATTACACTGGTCTCAAATATACCAATACAGACACAGATATTGTTTGTGCCAAAGTTGTTGTTTTGAGAGAAGTCCTTTGTGTTGTCTCCCTCAGAGATGTGCCTTGGCTGTGCTCTGTTGGGCTGTCTTTGCCAGGAGGTTGGACTGGGATTGAGATGGGTTCTGGGTTGGTTTGGGTTTCTTTTTGATAGTGATCTAGTCTATAATCATACCTAAGTCTCTAATGCCTTTGATATTTTGCCCATGAAATACAGACATTGATAATGATGCCAGTCCTTCTATGCAACATGTTTAAAAATTAGAGATGAAACATGTGAATATACATTTTTCCAAAGTGACCAGATTTTATTAGCAATAATAAGAAATATAGCTTCTCATAGGTAAGATTTGTTGGCTATCTTACATAAATACTGATTAGCTCATTTTTAAGGGCTCGTTGCTGAATATTCTTGTCACATCTTATTTTTGTCTACAAAATTCATGAGAATGCTGCCACTTCTGTCAGGTGCATAGCAAGTCCTGTAAATATCCACCTTTGGCTGTGCAAGAGTAGGGAGAAGAGAGCTTACTTATAACAAGATTGCACTCAGATTTCATGTATGTTAGCTTTTTCTGCATTTGAAGTTATTGGAAAAGATGTGTAAAATGGAAGAAAAGGATTACACTTCTCAAATATGCTCATCTTACAAGACTTGCTCTCCATTCATTTTTACTCAGGGTCTCTGACTCATGCTAACTTGATGACAGAAATCATCGCTCTATAGGGAAGAAAAAACTTCAGCAGTGTAACTCTAAAACTGATGAAAGGTTTGTTTAAACACTGGGAGAATAATCAACTCACCTTAAAATCATCTCACTTCTTGAGATGTGCACAGTTCTCTCTTAGTTTGGGAGAATGAATGGTGCTGATGTGTCTAGTACTTTATGGAACTGCAGATGCTGTGTATTTAAAAAGCAAGACATCAAAGTGATTTAATGCATTAATTGGATAAAAGAAAAAACAAGTAAGTCTCTAAATGAAGGAAACTTAATAAAGCTGGCAGATCTTTTGCAAATAGAGAAGTATTCTCTTTGTATTTTATAGGATTTTTCTGAAAGGGAATTTTTTCTTTGATTTAGCCTTGATTAAGTGTTTCAGGGGTAAAAAATCCAATTATGCCTAAACTCAATGTGTTGAAAATACCCAGAAGAGAACTTAAATCTAATTGATGTATCTGAATTCGTATTCAAAGCGACGAATTACCTAACATATGTCTGTAAAGCATTGTACCAAGGTGTTCATTTCCTTGCAGCATCTTTCTTCTTTCAAGATATTGCCCTCAAAAATTTAAATCAAAATAACCAAATCCAGTATCTCAAATGTACTGATTGCTTTTCAAACTGTCTAAAGAGTTCAAACTGTGTGCTGGATTAGTGGATCAGAATTCTCTAGCACTCTTTCCTTGACTCCAATTAACTTGTTTTGTGACCTTGGGGAAAGTCATTGGACTTTTTTTAATATATCCGTAATACTGTGGATAATGATGCTCATTTAGGGTTATTTTTTTTAAATGCATTTATACCTATAGATTGAAATGTGAGGTACTACTGTTACTAACTTTCCAATCTCTTTAAACCCCAAATCTCTAACTTAATGTTACTTTTTATGTTGCATATGAAAGCTCGATTTTCTCTGTGATTATTGGAGTGTTGTTAATGTAGCTGCACCTTATCAAGGGCAAAGGTATAATTTCATGTTTCAGTGGCCTGAGAGTACAGACACCAACAGTAAGAAACCAGTGAGATAGTAGTGAGTTTGTGACTTCTCACTGTAAGGAAAGAACATCTTTTGGGCCTCTCATATGAGAAAAGAATTTTCCCTCTTCCTTACGAGCTGGAAGAAGAACTTCCCTCAAAGTTGAGGGAGATTTAGGACTACACCAGATAAGCTGGCATATTTTATTAGCAGTACTCATTTGCTTTCTTCATGCTGTGCAAGCTGACACGAATAGGTTGTAAAAAGAGATGATAATACAATGAGAGTTACAAAGAAAACTGGGGGAAATGTAACCATTTTATTTTCTTTTAAAATGTAATTTAATTTTTCCAAACAGCAATAAAGCAGAGGTCTTTAGGATGGTAGGTGGAGGTATGTGTAAGACCCAGCTGGACATTTAACTGGACTGTATATTTACCAACTGGAGTGACATCATAATGATATTGATATCTGTTGAAAAAGTTCAGCAAAGATCAGTTATATGTGATGTGCTAAAATAGCTGGAAAACGGTATTTCCTGCCAGTTTTTAAATTTGTACCTATGGTCAAATTTCAGGCAGGGCTGAATTATCTGCCCTGTGGATTAACTGTGCAACAGCAAAACAGACCATGAGGTAGTTCTTTATAGAGCCAAAGTATGCCTAGCAAGATTTACCTTAGCTACAGTGAAGCATGAATCCAGTGAACCTCCTTCCAGGGCCAGTCTTGTGGAACAGCACTGGCTAATAACTGGGATAATAGCTTGGTAGGTCCCCACCTGACCCAGTGCAGTGCCTCTGCACCACCTTGGCATGACCAGGAGTTTGGCGATTTCTGTGCAGTAATACCCCTGTGACTGGGTGCAGCATCAGAGTGGGATCCTGTAGGGCTTTTTATGGCTACGCACTGAAATGGACGTATGTTGATGCCCGGTTCCCAGCTAGGTCAAGCTCAGTGCTGCACTGGGAGATCGCTGGTGCATTCACGTCCCTGAGCTGGTAAATGAAAGCAGTTGTGGAAAGCCACTGTGGATGGTTTTGCACGTCCCTCCCAGCCTCAGGTGCAACATATATCCGTCAGACACAAATGTCATGTTATTCCTCAGCCTTGGCTGATGCTGCCAGTATGCCATATATTTACAGTGGTCTTGTAAATACAGGTAGTTCAAAGGCAGTGTACTTCCTGAAGGATATAGCAAAGGCTCTGGGTGCCTTTCTTTGACGTTTTGAGTTGTGGATGAAGCCTTCTCTGCTAAAAGAATTTTTTTATGTGAGGTCTGTTCAGCTCTCAGTTTAGCACTGAAAAACTGAAAATATGCTATTTTTTGACTTGGTGTTGGTATCAGTTTTTACACAAAGCTGTAAAGTGGATAAGCTTAAGAATAATTTGAACGGTTATATCTAGTGTGCTTAATTAGAGTTGGGTTAAGTGAGGACAAACCCAGACTGTTAGACTTCGGAGTGACTGTTCCACTTAACCACAGATCACTAGTCCATGAACCTTATTTCTATTAATATTACTGCTTCTTTTGATTTTGGTTTCATATTGCTACGATGTCAGATATGGGAGGTGTACACAAGTGCTTACTCTGCTTACCTTTGGGCTTATCAATGCATTTAAAAGTGCATAAAAGAGGATACATGTGTATAGACAATGCATAGCAATTCCCTATTTAGCTCATTGCTTTACATTCTGATGAATACATCCTCAATATCTCATATAAGGGTCAAATAAACAAACATAAGCAGACCTAAATATGACATAATTAAATATATTTTGAGGGATTAGGTTTATTTGCACCACTATTAACTTCAGCCTTTAAGCTTTTGTTCTTGAATGATGTCAGTGAACTTTTCAGCTGTTAGAGGCCCTTTTATCAGCTTTGCCAGTGACACGCATGTGCTTCTCAAAGGAAATGCGTTTTAGTCTATGGCTCACCCAACAGTTCAGAGAATAAAAGGGAAGAGTAGAAATTGTGAAATGTATTATAAAGAATGACTGTTAATTCCCTATCTGATATAATTGGAATTTAGTCAATGGAAATGCTACGCGGCTGATAACATTTTTGAAGTACAGCGGCTCTGATTAAAAGTAACTAAATATTGAAACGTTTAAAAAATATCTATGAACCCTGATTAAATACAAGCATATTTAAATATTGTTCTCAGATGAGGTACGTATTTTCTTACTACCTGATGAATTTACTGACTTCAAGTATTGTACCAGTATTAAAATGACATCAGATGATTCAGTTACAGAGCAGGTTATGTCATCTTTATGTATAGCAGTCTGCCTGTGTAAACTGTATGAAAATGTGTTTCAGGTATTTTAAAGGAACAGCATTCCATGACTTAGAGCATCCCCCCCTTCTGAAGGTCTTTGCCAATGTGCTGTACGAGGGTGAACTGGTGAACTGTTGACTTACTTTCACTTTCCCTGTAACTTCTGGCAGCCGTTGCATCGTCTTAGACAGCAGGTGAATGAGAAGGTTGTGTACTTTGGAAAACAGATCACAACTGAGAAAATATAATTCTATCCCCCTGGTGTTGTGGTTTAACCCCAGCCAGCAACTAAGCACCACACAGCCTCTCGCTCACTCCCCCTCACCCAGTGGGATGGGGGAGAGAATCGGGGAAAAAAAGTAAAACTTGTGGGTTGAGATAAGAACAGTTTAATAAAATGGAAGGGAAGAAACTGGTAATGATAATAATAACAGTAATAAAATGATGATACTAATAAAAGGATTGGAATATACAAAACAAGTGATGCACAATGCAGTTGCTCACCACTCACTGACCAATGCCCAGTTAGTTCCTGAGCAGCAATCCGCCCCCCCCCAGCCAACTCCCCCCAGTTTATATACTGGGCATGACATCCCATGGTATGGAATACCCCACTGGCCAGTTTGGGTCGGCTGCCCTGGCTGTGTTCCCTTCTTGCTGGCTGGGCATGAGAAGCTGAAAAATCCTTGACTTAGTATAAACACTACTTAGCAACAACTGAAAACATCAGTGTGTTATGAACATTCTTCTCATACTAAATCCAAAGCATAACACTATACCAGCTACTAGACAGAAAATTAACTCTATCCCAGCCAAAACCAGGACACGCGGAAATCACTGGTAAAACTCCAGCTGATTTCTGTGGTGTTGGGGCTTACATACCCCTACACATGCAAAACAGGACCAGCAGAAGCTGGACCACCAGTTAATTTTAGCAACACCCAGAAGCAGCCGTGCTTTGCACGTACCTAACATCTGTCATCCAGAGAATCGCATTGGCTTCTCCCATCAGGAACCAGGCATGGCTTAGCCTCTGTGAGGTACCCAAGTGTTAGTGTTCAGCTGCGTGCATGGGGATAAGCTGGGGCACAGAAGTATCCCGAAACACCGGGCAGGCAGGTCATGGACATGGCTGCACTACAGTCCCAGGTTTCTGTCCTCGCCAGTAAACATAAACTCTTTTTTTAGTTTCTGTACAACTCAAGAACTGCAACAGAAACCATGACAAATGCTGTCTGCTCCCACTGACTTTCAAGCCCGCTGCTAATTGAGACATAACACTGACTCTGTAATGCTGGTGTATGTGACAACTCACACCCATTTACTGTCTATTAGTGTTATTCTTCTGGCTTTAGAAACTAAATCTGGCATTGCATTTTACAGCTTGGGAAAAGATCCTATGAGGAACAAAGCACTAGGATGCAGTCAGAAGTGTCTAGTCATTAATACCAGCCACCATCTCCATTCTCAAAAGTGCCTGGATTAGTGTTTGACAGGAGCCTATTTGTTAAGAGAAGGAAAAGGTCTGTTTTAAAAGAGAATGTCTTGGTAGGACGCCTATTAAAATAACAATTACAGCCTATAGAAACAGCACTTCTGGAGAAACCCTGGAAATGTTTTGTTTGTCTTCCACCCATCCTGTGCAAAAACCTTGTGTAGCTAATGATGTCTTGAGTTTATTAAGGGGACTCTTGCAAGGCTGACAGACCAGAAATCTGAACTTTCCTAAAAACAAACAAGCCAACCCTACAATTTTTTCCCATATAAAAATATTACAGTGATAGCCAACATTTCAAAGACTAAGCATTTTAAAATTGCAGCAAGCAGGGGATCACTCAAAGCATTGCTCATGAGCTGGAGTGCCCTTCATTTCTAGGGACACTGCTTCCAGTTAGGCAGTAATTTAGAATACATCCATACTGCAGAGGTAAGTCAGCATATCACTTCAGTGGTGCCACTAACCAAACATGCACAAAAATCCCTAGTTCGAGTGTGCTGGCATGTGAAGCCTGCCCTTGCTGGCTCATCAGCAGAGCAATGCTGCTGGGGTGAGATCAACTCTTGCTGATCGCTGTGCTGCCCTGCACAGAGCTGCACCAGGGACAAGCAGGTGCTCAGCCTTCCTTCCATCCTTGGTGCTCCCCCAAACTCCCAGGCTGACTTTGGGGTCTCTAGTTGCTTATTCCTGTGTTCTGGTTTGGAAATTTCCTTCAACTTTCACAAATAGTCAATAATTTTTGGCCCAGCTCTCTTCCTGTAACATTTCTATACTATTACTAGAAAACATTTCCATCCTGCAGCCAGCTGTCTGCAAGGCAGCTCCAAGCTGCGGTGCTGGTCAGGTCTCAGTGATTAAGGTACCTCTTTTCTCTCTGTAAAGGCTGCTAAGTCAGATAGTCCCACACTCAAGGATCCACATGAGGCCCTGCCACAGTTTGCTGCTATCTGAAATTAATACTTAAGCCTGACAAGGTATTTGAGGACCTGTGCTGTAGGATTAGGAATATTCAGGCTCCAGAGCCAGAACAAAAACTTCCTAGGCTTTTTCTCTCCAAAGCTAGCTGGAAAAAAAACCCCAACATTTCTGTATTAACCATCAACTTTGGAAAACAGAAAATCCACAATTCCTAATGCAACACTTCTCCTAGAATATACATTCTTTATAGGAAGCTGAAGCTTTGCCTGAAGTTCCTATGTCTGACTCTGAGGGGCTGGATCTGGAGTAGACAGTAGCACTCACCACCTCAATGCACCTGTAAAAAGCTGCTTAGGGAGGAAGAAACTACAAAGATTAGGAAAAAAAGGTAGAGAAAGGGGAAAAGACATGTTTCTTAAAGGGAGGACAGTATGAGAGCATAGAAAGGTCAACACTGCCTGTTTAGGGCCAGTCTCTTAATTTAATGCACTGAGGGATGCTTCATGCTGGAGGGGAGGCTTTTCATGCAGTGTCGGTTTACATTCAGCCAGCGGAAGAAGGATTACCATCTCCTTTCCAGCAATGTGGAAAGGAGGCCACCATCCCACTCATCTGCAGGCATGTGGAAACAGTGGGGGAAATTAAACTCACAAACAGCTCACACTGTTTCATGTGTGCAAGTCAGAGATGATGATATCCAAAGCAAACACTACCTCCAACACATTGGCTGCAGTGACTCCAACAGACTGCAGTGAGTCTCAGATCAGCACTAAATGATAGCGTTTTTACAGGTATTCAAACATTCAAAAGGGACAAATGGCAGAGGAAATAGGTCTGTAGCCCTTGCAAAATCTTTTGGCAATATTTTTGAAAATATTTGGGAGTTCGGATTCTGCAGGCCGGCCAGATACGGCTGCAAAAGCACACTGGGCCATCAGAACGCTGTCTTTGTATGCCTCAAATCTAGCCTACCTATCTAGCAGCTCCAAGCTAGTTTCTGAACACAGCAAGCTCTACACAGCCTGTCCTTGCTACTTACTGGTACAGTCTGTCCACAGGATCTGTCCAACAGGCTTCGCACCATTTTCAGCCTATGATCCAATCTTCAGACTCTGCTTCATGGCCTGACACACAGAGCACTTCCACAGCTGATGCAGATACCTTGTGGCTGCACAAAGGACTTCACTCTCAAGATTGTCTATTGATCATCATTTGTGAGCCTTGCAATTCCCACTACTGCTCTCCCGTGAATCATTCCAAGCTACTCTGAGAAATTTGCTGCTTTTTCTGCTCTCCCCATAAGTCACCACCTCCTTCTCATGAGCTGGCATATGATTGAAACTGATATGAGATTTTCAAAGCATTGAAATAATATTTAGCACTCTAATTATGTTTTTGTAGGTGCTAGTAATAATAATGTAATATTGATTCATCAGATCTCAGGCTGGAAAACTCGGCAAGTCAGCAAGATTGGAAATGAAAAATTATTTTTAAAGGCACCCTGTTCTCCTAACCTGTAATGAAATACTGACTTAAAAATTGTGATTATGGAGCAATAGTGAATATTTCCACACACTCTTCCCTAAATGAAAACTTTAAATAGCAAGATACAGATTTGTATATGGCAGAATTATGCTAGAGCAATGTTCCAGCAAGAGGGAAAAAATAAAAAAAGAGAGAGTGAAACCAATTCATACTAAGTTAGAATAAAAGAAGATCTGAAAGAAGTCCAGTCCCTTCCAGCCTTATGAGGTGCCTGTGGGATGGTGGGGTAAACTCACAGTGAGCATGCAATGCTGGAGAACAGAAGAGTGAGTTCTGAATTGCTGCCTTGGTGGCTGTATTTCTTTCTTTGGAGTCCTTGCTAGTGTTTAAATTAATTTATTTTCCTGTGGCTGCTCTTGTGGAATACATTAGATATTCATAGGCATTGAGATCTATCGGGCAGGAAAGGCACTGGGCTAGAGGAAATTTGCATTAGCCAGTATGGTTGAGGGTTCATGTACGCTCTGCAGCTGAGAATATGACTCTATTTAGTGAGGGGCACGTTCCTGAGGCTGCAAAACCTCAGAAATTGGTTGGTACTCTTTCCATTGTGCACACATCTATTCCCTCTTTGGGAGATATTGAGGCAGTCCTTCCACTGAACATCAGCTGACAACATAAAAGGTGCTTTCGAGATGGACAGCTTAGCTTTGGGTTTCAGACATAATCAAGGGGTAGAGGAGCTGGGGGACAAGATACCCAGAAGGTCACAGAAAGGCCATTGCATCCCTGTTTTAACAGCTGCCAGCTGCAGGGACATGATGAAGAGATGCTAAATGTCTGGAGGTCCGTGTGAAGCAGCACATGGGGCACAGGGAGCTCAGTTAAACAAGGGCTCCTCACCTGAGGCAGCTCTGTAATTGCCATTGCCAGTCTTGTGGCTGAACAGGTCTGGCTGCCTGCAGAGTTAGTACTCCCCGGGCTTGCATGGTTCTTTTCCTTAATGCTCTCTAATGGATAAATGCCAACACAATGCAGTAGATAAATATGTGCTACCAGTACTATTGACACTGAAGATCAGGCATTCATACTTAAGGCTTATTTTCCTCATTTGCTTACCTACTGAACTACAGAAAGAAAAGGGAAAAGGTGCAAAAGGCAAAGTGCTTTTTGGAGGAATAGCAGCAGTAATAACAAATCAGCCTAGTTATTGAACTGTTCAAAGCTGTCAGAAGCTAATCATTTCCTGTTGGTTTTGATGGCAAATTAGGAAGACAATCTATTTCCTCTTCTAGTCTCTTGTTCTTGAGAGAGCTGGTCCTTTCAGCAGAGAATTTGAGTGACAAAACTCATATAGACTTCAGAAAGATCAAATGCAAATGCTGATGGCGTCATAGAGGTGATATCCTGAAGCTGGGGTGGGCATTGTGTCTATTTAACAGAAAATCATGCAGCTATCTGATGCGCTATAGAGTTGCCTCAATTGCCTTTTCCTAGAAGAGGGGCCGCAGTACATAAAATCCCAAGGCTGTTCAGTGGGTTCATCAGGGATCTAACAAGCAGTTTGCAGAAGGAGCATGAGCTTGCAGAGCTGATTTTTAAACAGATTTATGGTTTATTTGTTTTTCCAAGTTCTAGTTACTGCAGGAAAGCATTGCTCGACTTTTTTAATGACAGTAAGTGCATGCACATAAGCAGTTTTCCTCCCTCACTGCCCTGTGCTTTTGTTACTGCAGGCAGACAGCTAAGTGGGATATGCAAAAATCCTACTGTCTTGTTCTGTGAAGTACTCACAAAGGCAGAATGCTTATACATTTCACCTCACCAGTATAATAAGAAAACAGAGCAGACAAATATGGCTGGGAAAAGCATGATGTGTACATAAACCCCAGTCTAAACCATAACTGCTTGGTCAGATTTTTTGAGAGCAATGACTTCAGCTCGATATCTCTTGTAACAAGATTCATCTCTGCACACAACTTCTAGCCTGTAGATGAGAATGGGTATGGATGAATAAATAAGTGTTTCTCTCTTTTATACCAGGTACACAAGAACAAGTTTGAATCGAGTAATTATAGAGCAAACTCTGCAGGCCAGTAGGCTAACATGAAATTGCATCGCTTCAGAAATCCTATATCTGGTTCGTAAAAATTTCAGAATTTGGCTTCTCTCATTAGACAAAATGCTGCAAATGTCAGCCTGGATGAGAAGCAGCACCAACAAAAGTTTGGAGGCCTCCAACTTTGGAGTTTTATTTCAGGTTCATACTGCACTAAGTAACTTGCTGAAATTGTGGTCTGAGTTTAAAGGGGGGGAGGGACACAGATGGCTCCTGTGAAGTTGGTTGTTCTCCAGAAGTTTTGTTTCTATGCTAACTTTACAAACGTAGCTAGGATTTTATAAATAGGTATCATATGAAACGCAACATGGCCTGTGAAATTTAAGCAGCTCTTGGCCTAACCTCCAAATGAGTGATTTGGTTTAGCTAAACCCTGCCAAGTCAAGAGTTGATTTTAAGGCAATTACCAAGCCATATGTTGTCCTCATCTTAACACAAACAGAAACCTTTTTTTATAACACAGCTCCTGGGCTATCATGTGCTCCTTCCCAGGAATACAGCCCAGTCTCACAGCAGTGGTTGTTTCCCCTTTGGCTGTGCCCACCTCTGCCCACAGACCCCAGCATGCTGGCCAGCTCTGCCAGTCTCCTTTCAAACATGTTTTGAGGCTTGGCAGGCATGGCAGCCTTCACACGCGTCCAGCTCCCTGGGCAAGATGCCATGTGAGCCATGGCCAACAGCACAAGAAAGGGGAAGCAGGAACGTGTGATCATTAAAGGCAGTGACCACTGCATGTATCCATACGTCATGAGGTCCCAGGGTGCACTTCACATGCGAAGTATGAAAAAGTTATGGTGATGGTTAAGGGGGAAGGCGGACTGGCCTATAGTCTGGAATAATCCAACACGTGAAAATGGCTTTAATTGTGCTGTGTGCTGAGCTTTAGGGACCATATATTGCTACATTAACTAATAAGAGAAATGTCATGATAGTTTTGTTAATACTTTTTGTGCAGGGAGTTCAGTAAACTGTGGACAAGTCTCAGGAAATAGGCAGTGAGTGCGTGTCTCATGCAAAGAAATTTTTTTTACCTGGAAACTATTTTGACCAGCTACCTGTAACCCAGGAATCTTAGAAGGAGAATTACTTTTCAGAAGTGCTTTTGACAACTGTTTTCTCCCCAGTGTAACAAAAACATGCTGAAAATGGTGGCATATGTCATTTGTGCCTTTGGGGATTCATTACAACTCAGCTAACACTTCCTGCCACAGATTCCTTCAGTGGTAAGCCAGTTGCTGAGAAAGGCAGTAGTAGGAACTCATGGGGCTTACAGGCATTTGCAAACCTATAGAAATTAGAGAAAGAAAGAAAGAAAAAGCATGTAGTCCTTCCCTAGGGACAAATGCAGTATTGTTCCTCTCCACTGCTTTGTACAGCTGAGATTTTATTGTTCATTCATTTGCAAAGAGACACATGTATTTTCCCATGAGGCCAGAAAGAATCCACAAAGCCTCTCAATATATACACCTTTCAAAAAAGCCCATACTACCGTGCTACCACAAGACCTTAGCAGAAACACTGTGATTTCTGAAGTCTCACGCAAAATTAAAAATTATATTTAGCATAGAAGGTTGTTCCACTGCAGTGTACTTCTAGAAATCAACCTGTTGATGGTGAGGATGCGGGTGCAGAACTTGGAGGGCTAGGCTCAGCCTTCAGCATTGCCCAGATTTTCTGCCTGACCAGGAATAAGTTCCAATCTTAAACTTTATAATTTTTAAATTGGGATGAGGATACTGCTTAATCCCCTGCAAGTGCTCTGCAACCATGTTACAGGAATGGGCACAAATTGGGAGCATCTCTTATTGGTTCCACTCCTATCCTGCCCTATCCTATCCTATCCTATCCTATCCCATCCTGTCCTTCCCCATCCTAATTGCAAGGCCGTTCTTCCTTTTCAGATGGCTGAATATGTCAGTGCACGGTTCACTATCAGTAAGCATTACATTGCGGAAGGTACAATTGCCTTAAAGTTATGGTATAAATCTCTTGGGAAGCCTGTGCCATGACTGCCAAAATGGGATTTGCAGTGAAGGAGTCATTTGGGTGTCCCAGCACAGAGCCTGGGATGTGAGTTCAAGCTACCTGCACACCCTCCGTGTAAGTACACTTCTGGTTGCAAAGGTGGAGGAAATGTAGGCAGGATGTGATGGTAGGCATAACTCTCCCCTGAACTGCCTCCAAGTCCCTGCAAAGCAGATTAAGTCTCATATTGTAGAAGACATAAGAAGAATACACACTGATGCATGTTAACATGTAAATAACTTATACTGCCAGCTAAATATTTTACTCCTAATATTGTTCTACATAGCTACAGTGTATTCTGAAATTTCTTCTCTTTGAGAACTTTAAGCAAACACTTGTCAATATCCATTGCCCTACTGATTTTAAAACCAGATGCTTTCCAATATATGTATTATTTTTCAAAGACTCTAAATAGTTTCTGTTTGAAAAGTTTTATCAATTAATCATGTTAGGAAAATGCATTATTTGCTCTATATACTCTAGATAGATGAGAGATAGCTGCATAGATATTGAAAGCTAGGAAGGACCATTCTGATCAAGTAGTCCAACTTTATGCATATCTCTAAGCACAGAATTTTACCTGATAATCCCTAAAGCAGAGGGAATTATTTTTCCTTACTATATTAGCAAACATTATTAAGCCTAAGAACCTCTGGTAGAATTTGTGCATATCTTTATGAAAGACTTTGCATCTCAATTTAAAGACGATTTAAAGATCAGGCTTCCTTCCCTGGTGCCAGCCCATCAGATTGCTTCAGGCGAGCAGGCAGCAGCGCAGTGCACACGGTAGGATAATTTGCAGAAAATGCGATGGTGCTTTCTCTTATGAGCCACATCTTTAAATGGAGGAGCCTCTTCTGGAAGCTCAAAACCAGGCAGAAATATGCCCTCTTTTCTTTGTCTCTCTCGCCTGTTTCCTTTCTCTAAAATGTCATTGATATGAAAATGCGATTTTTCTTTGTTCACTGCACTTGAAATGCCCGCTGTGTCATAGCCCTCTTGCCACTTCACTAAAAGCCCTCTGTCATTCCTCCTGTACGGCTTGCCACACTCCTTGTAAACCCACAGCAACAGGGGAAATATGTTCAGGTAATGACAGGGTCCTCTGGCACTCTCTGGCCTTGCTGCTGTGCAGGGGACCGGACACAGAACCATTTTTCTGCACTGCTGATGCTGCGTTAGGCCACATCTGGAGTGCCAGTGGGAGCCTGCGGCCCCTGGGGCCAGGCTGGGGGCACCTCGCATGCAAAGGTTTGCTTAGTGGCAGATGATGAGCTAACCAACTTCAGTGATGCTAAATTAGACTTTGGGGCATTTAAAGTAAGGAAGTAAGGTGACACACAGTCAGGCTTGGGGGAGGGGAGGAAAAAAAATCATTCAATGATTCCAGATTAGCAAAAGAAATTGGTGAATTAAAAGTGTGGCTTTAAAATGCCACTTTGTACGCTGCATGCAGGAAGCTGCGTCCTGCTCTCCCATCCATTTTATAGTACAGTAATCTCATTGACTTCGCTGTAGTTTTTCCTGATTTACACTCATCTGAGGTAAACACAAAGCCCAGTGTCTTTCCAAGCCATCCATCTTTGTTTGTGGAGAACTACTTGTGAGAGAAACAGCTCAGCCATGCGTAAGAGGAAGTCATAATCTGACTGTAAGTTCTGCAGTGGTACATTGTATTATTAGCTCCCGAGTAGTCTGTTTTATAGCACAAATGAACCGAAGCATACCTTCTCTTTTTTTTCCCCCAGCTTCCGAGAAACTATTTTTTAATGCAGACCAAACTATGTCAATAAGCTAGGATACTAGTTTTTCTATTTTGCTCGTATTTTCACTGTGTATGAAAACTTTTGCTGCCCTGGTATATTTTTGGCAGTGAATTTGAGCTGTGCCTGTTAAAATTGGAAAATACATTCCAAAGATGTAAAACTCTGTTTCCAGAGACCTTGGTTTTATTCCCTTCCCAAGGTCCTAAGGTAGGTTATAGCCTTCTCTGCCTGCAAGATCTACTATGTAAGCTGTGAGCTCTTTAAGACAGGGATCTGGTTTTAGTGAAGCACATTTTCTCCCTTGGTGTGTTTCTTTTGCTTCCATTTGCAAACATTGGAGGAATGTAAAATTATACATCCCATGTATGTGCTATTCTAAATTGATGCTGGTTTAGGATGCACTCAAGAGTAATGCTTTTCCCGCTGTACACAGTGAGTGTACAAAGCTGCACAAAAAAAAAAAAAATTTACAATCACTTAGGTTTCTTCTTTATTATGCTAGTGTACTTTAGGTTGTGATCGCGTAATGAGCTGAAAAAAATATTATGTATTATTTTATTTTAATTCAAAAGAGTTTTCATACATTCACCCTCAGAAAAGATAGAAAAATATAGAAATACTCCAGTGGCCTATAAAAAGATTTAGATTTTTTTTTTTTTCTTTACATGGAAATTTCTGGTTAAAGGGGATGATCTGTATATTGTACACTGTAAATCCAAGAATCAGAAATTTCTCAGATTGCTCCATTCTTGCTGCACAGAGCAAACTGGGAACAGTCTTGACCACGTATTTTTGTTTTCTTTCTCCTGGAGCTCTGAGCTATGTGATGTATCCTTTCCAACCTTTACTCCTTGCCACTGACATGGCCCTGCTTCCCCTTGCTGCAGACACCAGTGCCAGGAGTTTCCACCTTGCATGTTGAATGCCTGTGGCTTCCTCGGAGCAGTAATAACCTCCACTTTCTTCCTCTACAAGTTGTTCTTTTCCTCACTCTGTACTCATTCAGGGTTCATAACTGATTGTACTCTAAGGCGGTGACTTCTTTGCTTGTCTTATCCATGCTTTGATACAATTCTATGTTATCATCATCATATATATGATCAAATATGTATAGCTGTGTAGAAAGTTCACGAGATACTACCTTTAGACTTTATACAGTTAATTTACCCTTATACACTCATTTTGCATTTTACTCTCTGAAGATAATTCCAAGCCATTGCGTGTAGCAGTTTCATTGGAAAGCTGTACTAATAGTTGTGGTATCCACCTTTTGACCAATCGATCTGTGTTATGGATTAAAGATTGCAACACTACAACGTCAACTCAGTTTTCACAAAGTTATTCCTTTCATCAAGAGCCTTTGGGAATACCTATAACTTTTGGATTTTACTTTGTAATTGTTTTCTGTTAGAAAATATAAACCAAGCTGTATCACAGAGAAACTGAGCAAAATTAAGCCTCAGATTGATATACAAAGTAGGTAACACTGCTATGGGATACAGCAGTGGGGTACAGCTCACCTTCCATGGTTCTGGATTATTGCAGATGTTTATTTATACTGTTATCTCATTTTTCTTTTCAGAAATTTCCTTTCTTTAAAAAAAAATCTGAAGTAAAATATAGTGAAACATTCTGACTATTCAATAATAGATATTTCAAATTAAATACTGGTAGTCCTTCCTGAATGAACCCCTGATTTTCATATGTACTAAGTTTCTTTAGATTCTGGAGTTGGAAAATGCTCAGAATTTTAGAAAATGTAGAAACAGACTAAGGTGCCTTCCTTTAAGTGCTTGCTTTTGAAAAATGTGGCCACCAAGTATAAATATTGGTCACAGATATGGTACAGAAAACATACCACTCTCACTCTATTTCCTTTACTGGCTTTAGATCAGGCCCTACATCTCTCTTCATGTGCAGCCTGACAGTGAGTTGTAATGGTAAGACTAATTATAATAATAGATGCAGTAGTGGCTTTTCAGCACTGGATGGATTTTTCAGTTACTTATTGAGGTCACTAATTCCTTTCATGCAGGCTATGAATAGAAGTGATTTTCCGACACTAACCTAGAAGAAAAATAGTCTGTGATCTGTTATCAATTCACAAATCTATGTCTCCCAGTTCTTGCAAAGTGACTGATAGTCTACTTAAAAAATAAAATAAAATTAAAAACTGGTGTACTGCATACAGAATTAAAGGTATAGATTATATTTATACTTCATAATAGCACTTTCTGTACACTAGAATTAGTACTAATGATTCCCCTGTTACAATTTCCAGCTACAGAAATTGCAAAGGTATGTGTTTTATTTTAAACATATTATGCACACAAGAAGACTCTAATTAGAATGCGTTAGCCTTTAAAAATCAAAATTAGTGGTACTACAGAGTTCTGAAAAATTTGATTGTTCTGGCAGCTTCTCTGATGGTAAAGTATCAGCCTGTAGTTTATTAATATTTTGGTGCAGCTGGAGCTGACTGTGTCTGTCTGAGCTAGGTGCTACCATTGAGCATGCGAGAGGACAGGAGTACTTATGCGTGATTTTGGTACGCATGTGATGGTCAGTTTGGGAAGCATTTGGTTGCCTGAAGGGAGCAGAAGCAGTATGAAATGAGGATTGCACGTAAGAACAAATGCCTGTCCCTCGTGGCCCGTGGGACTATTCTTGGAAGCACAACCTCAAGATTTAGGAGAAGCAACTGGCAGGGTGCCAGCTTGACTCCTGCATCTTGCCAGGTATTGGGCAGATTTTCTGTGCTCTGCAATCTTCAAAAAAGAAATCTAAAGATGTATTTTATCTGCTTTGGTGGTGATGACTGACTGGGCAGTGCATTCCAAACTGAAGGGCTTTATAGCTAAGAAAAATGTCTGTCTTGTAAATCTAAGCAATTGTCTCCATACATATTTGATTTCAGAGATTTCACTGGAAGCTAGCTTAGACAGAACAGAAAAAAGTGAAATAAAACAAGAAATATAAACATTAGCAAACATATCTGTAATCTTTCTTCACAGGATTCTCTAGAGTCTGTTAAAGGTAAGGTTATATTTGTGGGAAAGGAGGTCCTCCCTCCTCTGCTGTCCGGTGACCATTGCTCTTAGGTCTCTACTGTCTATGGCTAAAGGCAGGAATAAAGAGTATTATGGTAATATTCCTACTTTTTATAGCAGTAAGGACGATATAAAGATTATGGAGGGAAATGTAGGCTATTAGCATGTGGGTAACAGTCAGTGTATCTAAGCTGCTTTTTGAAGGGCATCTTAAGACCGTGGTTAAGAGTGGTTGTGCTGTCCATCCAGATAGCTAGGCAGGCCCTTGATGCAGGTACAGCTTATCCTTAGAAGAAAATGTGCTTGGGCATTGCCAGCAGGAAAATGTGGCATCAGGACACTGTTTAGGTAGCTTAGTGTGCTGCCAGAATACAGTGTCATATGCAGGTGGAGCAGTAAGTGACATTACAATCCTCTTGTCCTTCTCTTCCTACAAGTTCTTAAAAGCCCAAGTATTAAAATTGCAACGTATATTCACTGAATGCCACATTAAATGCTATTTTTAAAAAGGCAACTTGCCATTTTTTTTAATATAAAGAAACCTACTGCAATTTATTTTTAATGAGTAAATCTAAAATTCACACTTAATCTTTGAGATGCACAGATTATTGTACTTGTCTGTGTTCTGAACACAGTCCTACTTCCTTTTTAGTGAGACACTAAAAATAGCCACAGCTGTAATGTATGTCATGAGTCATAAATCAATAAGAGTGTTCTGCAGGACAGTCTATTGATTTAGTGCAATTAAAGTAAAACATCTATTTTGGACTTTTTGAGTGTGTGAAAAGGGTAGCACTTTTGTCAATGGATTGTATTTTGGATGTAAGGTTTGTTCAGTGCCAGTCATATTAAAGAAGGATATTATTTATTTTGCATGTTTGCCTATCTTGAGAAATAAGGAGATGTGGTTAAGAGGGAGAAGCTAGGCACTAAAAAGAAGTGTTTACTCAAATACGTTTTTTAAAGAGGATGACTAATAACAAATTCTTAATTTAAAGGGAAAACATAACAATTTTTTAAGGTGCAAGGCATCAGTGTTTACAGACTCAGTGTACAACTGAAATGTGACTTAGATGAGTTTGTAAATGTATTAATTTAACTTCTTATTTTGAAAAAAGTGAGAGTAGCCACTGACACCATGTGGAAAACTTGGAAAGTGCCTTGTTAAAAAATAGTTTCCTTCCAATTTGATAGCTTGTTATATCTTCCTTTCTGACTCATCCACTGTTAATAGGACAGAGTGAAGAGGGAATGGTACTCCATCAGATTGCAGTCTTTTAAAGGTGGAATTGCTGTTCCTTGCGCTTAAGGCCATGTCTACCACAAAAGACCATGGAGTAGGGATGTCTTGAGTTGGATTAAAAGAACTCATGTCAACAAAGTCGTACGTGAACCTGAGAGTCATGGGAGGCCCTTAACAACAGAATAGATAGCGCTTTGAGGAAAAAAGTGGGCAGAGAGGTATTGAGCGCATCTGCATGTATTATGTCTCTGATCATAATAGCTAACATGTCTCTGTGGGCTGGGTCCCCAGCTGTATGGCCAAAACTGTAAATACAGACAAAATATGTTCCTTATCTTTTGGGTAGTGGGAAAAAACCACTGGAAAATACCTCTTTTTCTCTCTAATGATAACATTTTTGAGAATAAATCTTCCTCCTCACCTAATTTCATGGCAATGTTTAGACCATCACATTATGTAGAACAGGGTTTAGTATTACCTTCAGAAAGAGAATATTATCGGATGGCTAATGAACTACAGGTAAGCTACAGGAGGGAAGGACACTCCTCCAGAATTAAACCTGTCTTCACTTAATATTCCTAGAGATAAAAATGTCCTCAATAATGTATTAGGTGAGGCAAGAAGCACAGATGCACAGAGAAAATGACTCAGAGACATTGTTGTCTTTAAATAGAATGGTTTTGAAAACACGGAAACACTAACAGCTTCTTAATGGTACAATGTCTCAAGAAAAATGTTCGCCATAGCTGTCATAAATAAAACTTTTGTTCCTTGTCTTTCTGAAGGATGTGTTTAACAGATTCATGATGTATCATTCCTTTTCGTGACAAAAAACATTTGAGTGGATTTTTGAAAGATTTGTTGAGACATTCAATTCAGCTCTGAAAGGAGAAACTGCATTAAAAATTCTTTGACTTCATTCAACTTTTTCTTCAGTGAAGTGGTTTTGGTTTGCTCCAGTGTACATGATGTCTGCTTTAAAACTAGTTTTTCCTTCATTTTCTATGTAATTATTTAAATTGTCTACTTTCATTATTGAACTCCTTCATAATTAAGTGCGACCCATTAGAGCCTTCTACAGTGCTGTCATTATCAAGTCTGAATTGTTTGATACCTTTTATGCAATTCTTGCTTATTATATTCCTATGGTGTCCTATATTTTATTTAGAATCATTATTGTTAAATTCCTTGAAGAAAGTGTGTAAATGTATTATGAAGCACCAAACATACCCACAGATATGTTGACCAATTCTCATAATTTCCAGTTTATTTTTCAACAACGTTGGTTCTTAAAGGGAAATCTATTTGTTACAACATAGAATTGTTTAGATGAAAATGCTACTTAGTGAAGGAACCTGATAACTTTTATGAAGACAAACTGAGAAATAATTTGTCATTTAGGTCAACATTTCACAGGTAGGCCAGCAGAAGCTAATGATGAAAAGTGGTTATATATTTATAATATGTAGTCACACATTTAATAGTGCCACACTGATGTTCAGTATCTTATGTGAGACGAGTGAACAATCTCTGTGTAATCTTAAGGTCTAATCAATTCCAACTGATTTCAGTGCTTATTTCTGTGCAATATATCTACTGCATATTTAATGTGAGTTCTATCAGTCTGTTAGTGCTTAGGTGCCTATAGCGTAAAATCATCTGTAGGAGTCTCAATAAGCCTGTGATTGAAGGAGCTGTGTGATAAAATGGTGTCTTGGTTTTTCAAGTGTATTTTTGTGCAATGCAAGTTCTGGTGGACTAATGTTACAACATTGTGACATTCACACTATTTTCAGTGATCCTGTTTTGCTCCCATTTGGGCTCCAGTCCTCCAAATGACGGATGTTTGAAAGGACACCTACACCTAATCAGATCCCTATTTAAAGACTTAAGAAGTCCTCACAGGTCCAGAAGCCTGTCCATTTGTGGGTAACTGCAGAATGAGGGCCTTGATGAACAAACCAAGGACTTAAATGAACAAGGTCATTCCGCTAAGAACTTCTTTTATAAAATGTTGTATTCACTTTAACAAACTGAGAATTTTAAAACTGCATACATTTGTGGCACTCAGAGTTGAAGACACTAAGGAGGAGATCATCTTTGGTTTACTTTTTAAATGATAGCTGAGATCACTGAAAATTTTACTGCACACAATTCTTATTTATAATTGTTTTGGTATATTATCTGCACTACATTCCCTATTTTTAGCAAGATGTTTTTTCTTTTCTGGAATGTTACGTGTTGTTGGCCCAACCTTCAAAAGATGATCAACTTTTCATTTTTCCAGTAAATTTTAACTTACATATTAGATTTATAGCTCTGTTAAAATAGAAATTAGTAAATTTTAACTTACATATTAGATTTATAGCTCCGTTAAAATAGAAATTCAAGGTGAATTGGAAAACTATACTGCAGCAATTGTCAAGTTCTTGTGGCATTAGAAGCATTTCCTCCATAAACTTCAAGATATGGAAATTATAACAACCTATATAAGCACTTCAGTAATGCCAGCATTAAAGTACTCAGAGTTTTGTTGGTTATTGTCTACCCAAGTTTGCTGGACAAGATCTACTTGGAGACCTACTACTTATGTCTCCTTATCACTACTACGTAAGGAGCTAATCATTGCTCCTTGTGGGTTATTTAAGGAACTTTGGCTTTTATTATAGAAAACAACTAAAATGTGAGCAGGCAGCCAAATCCTATGACTACACAGAGAATTCCATGTGGTACTGTGAAAAAATATAAACTGGATTACTCCAGGGCCTTAACTCCCATACTGTAACTTAATATTTAAGGTATTCTGACCTGTTTATTGAAGAAAGTAATATAGCCTGAACTATTAAAAAAACCACAACTTTGTCCTTTTCCTGCTTCAGTTGAAACATCATGTTTTAACACATTAAGTGACTTTAAAAAGCCTCGGGCAAAGGGTATTAAAGAGGTTCCACTTACCACCAATATTATTTCTATCTAAAAATATCTGATTAAAGGGTAGGCAAGCAGGGTTGGTAAAACACTGATGCTTTTCATGTCATTTGCCTGGGTTAAAATTAAAGGAAGATTCATATAAGTTTGTGCAGAAGACAGGACACCTCAAACCAACCAGTGATATAAAGTTTCTCTGTGCTCTTTTACCAATTGCCCTTCAGCTTTCCAGCAGAAACCCTTTCCCACATGCTCCAAACTCCACTGTCCCCTTTCTCAGGTGTCTATAAAGTAAGACTTTCTTGTGTTAGCTGCCTGTGTTGGACTGAAAAGGCAGTTTAGCTCCTTTAGTTCCTTTTAGCCCACAGCTGCTTTCTCTTCAGCAGTGCTAATCATGACCTGTAGGAGCATCTCCCCCTCCATTTCTCCTTGGTTTGGGCACACCAATTTTCCAGCCTCTTTCCCCCAATGGTGTGCTCCAAGACACACATGGAAAGAGCAGATACCTGATATTGCTGGAGCGGAGTGTATCAGTATACTGTGGAAGCCAAGGTAGCCTGCTCTGCCTCTAAATCCATTACAATCCTTGAATCTTCATCTGGAAACACCCAGGTGATTATTTAGGCAAGACCAAGATTTGTTTGACACTTGGAGTGGCTGTGGCCACCAAGTAGTTGACTGTCGTGTCCTGGTGGCACAGGCAGTTGTGGAGCTTGTGTTACACAGATTCCAGCCATCTAAATTCTTCCAAAGCTTTCTGCATCTGTGTTGATGTGCACAGTTAAGAAGAATAATATCCTTATCCAGATTTTAGATACACCGTGGCTTTAGGTGGTTCTGGATTTTAATACATTGTTCTGTATGTCCGCCCTGATAGACCACTTCCAAAGATGGACAGATAGCTTCTGTAGCCCAAATAAGTTCTTGGAAGATTGGCATTAAATGTGAAAAACAGTGACAAAGAAGATAACTGTTTGTCATGCTGTTATTGGAGCTGGACATTGGTATCCAGTTGCTTTTCTTCATATTGAATCTAAAAAAGACATTTGCAAACTAGGAAAATTGCAGTAGAAAAATATGCTGAAAAGGTTTCTGCACATCTGCTTTTGCTAGTGACTAATTTCAATAATTAGCAGCAAACATACAGATCTATATTTGTGCCTTCAGATATCCCTGTTTAACCAAGTATTAATTAATTAAAAATGAATGTGATTTTTCATACTGACTTTCAGCAATATTCTCCTTAATGTATTGGTATGAAATCAGTAAAATCTAAAATGGGAATGGAAACTCTAAGACTTCTTTCTTCTAATGAACTTCATTTTATTATTTTGAAACCACTAGTACCAAAATTTTGAGACATTGGAAAAACTGAGTTTGAGCGGTAATAAACATACCTGAAATCAGGGCCCAATTTAATATTCCTGCATACAGGCTGAGGTGTCTGAAAACATAGATT
The DNA here is from genome assembly GCF_900496995.4 of Aquila chrysaetos chrysaetos. Lineage (NCBI taxonomy): Eukaryota > Metazoa > Chordata > Aves > Accipitriformes > Accipitridae > Aquila > Aquila chrysaetos. The sequence continues at coordinate 13,030,187 of NC_044008.1, forward strand.
TATGTTTAAATATCACCAAATATGTTATAAACTGATCAAGCTTTCAACTCCCATGTTTTGCCAATCATGCAGAATTAGTAAGAATTTTTGAACATGATGGCTTAAAGTAATTCTTGGAAAATACCTTTTCTTTATGGGATTCTTTTAAGGCTGGCCATTGTGTATGCAGCGAGACCTGGCACTGCTGGCGCTTCATGTCAGCAGCTCAGTGGAGATGAGTGGGAAGGCTCAAGCACACAGTTTAAGCTTCTCCAAGAGGGGTTTCAAGGAAGGATTGTTTGCTCCCTCCTGCCAGATTTGTGCATTCCCCAATAATCTGTCATCTGATGTTTGATCCAGAGCAGGTACACAACTGCATTTCTACTGATATAGCAACAGCAAGCACTACCAAGTTTATGCTGGTTTTAAGACAAGTTAGACTTGCGGAAAGATACCTAGGCAGCCAATGCCTGATCTGGGAAAAAAAAGCCTTCCATTAGAATTTACCCCATCAAAACCATTTTGACACATTTGAAATGACGATGTGTGTTAATATAGCATCAGCACTTTGTGTCTTACATTTATGGCATTTTTGATCTGGTACTAGGAACCCTAAAGTTGGATTTACATTATCACTGAACCTCATCTGGGAGTCAGCAGAACCATACACATGGGAGTTTTGTTTGAAAGCCCAGACAAAGACACTGTAATCTGTTTTTTTCACTTCTTGTAATGCCACCAACTTTTATTTTCTGATAGCTGATGTAAACACATTTACACAGTAAGTAAAGAAATTTATAGAAGCTGTGTTTATCTTATATTAAACTGAACTCCTATTTATCCAATAGACTAGAATTGTTGCAAGTCATTCCAGTCCATTGGATAAGTACATAATTACATATTTAAGAGAGAGAGATAAACATATAGTAGAGGTATCAGTGAGGAAGATCTTTAGCTGCTGTAAATTGTTACAAATTCCTTTGGAATACATTTATAGTAGCTTAAGTTTTAATCAATATTATGCATGTATTTATGGTCTAGACTGTCCTAATATTTACTTTAAATGAACAATAATGCTATTAAGGCAAATACTAAAGAGGAAATTATCTTTAGTTTTATTGTGTGAAGAGCAGCTCTTTACCTGTGTTAATACTATTGATTTTAGTGAGAATATATATGAATTCAATTATTCTTTTTCTTAAATGTTTGTCAGAACTGGGTTTTAGATGCAACCTGAAAGAGAGCTTGTGTAGGCTGTATGAAAAGCAATTTTTAATTTCAAATTTTGTTGTAATTCTGACAGTTTGGAGTTTCTACACTTAGAAATTAGCCTTCTTCCACGTGCATATGTATTATACAAAAATAATAGGATTCAACTAATCATATTCATTCTCAATAGAGTTAAGAGGGCTTACTGAGTCAAGATACTCATTCTTGAATATGATACTCATTAAACATGAAATCTAACAAAGTAAAAATAGATATTGCTGACCATAGGTGAGATATACCCATGAGCCATAGTCTTGCAAAGGTGAGATATACCCATGAGCCATAGTCTTGCAAATTCTTGTTCTCCTTCTGAATTCTTTTTCTAGGATCTTGATGCATCTTGTGTTACCTACCATGACATGCAGTTGCTAGAATCTGAAATGAGATGAGTTAATGGCATTGCATTATCTCCTGATGACAAATCCATTAGCATATGTCACCGCTCTCACTTATAATTCAAGTCTCTGCTTGTTTGGTGCTCATTGCAAGGGAAAATCTTCAAGGTTTTATATTTCTATTTCTTTACAAATGTTTTGTACAGCTTTATAAGGCTGAGCAATGCATTCAAATGAAGGACTAATTTGTGTATTCTAATGGCTATACATAGATTTGTTGTCTTAAATTATTTAAAATCTTCTTTGTCAACTGGAATGACCTACAGTATACAATTCATATTTGTTATATTAAGTCTGAATTGCATGGGGTTTTTTACTCTACTAAAATGAAAAAAAATAGATAACTGTTCTATACTCTTTTTGAATAATGTGCTTTACAGCAAGTGTATGCAGTATATAGAGGCAAGTTTTCATTGTGTTTTACTCTGGGTGAAAGATTTGGGATTGCAGAAAGAAGCCTTAATGGTCCCTGATATTACTGACCCTCCCGGGATGTGAGGGTGAGGCAGGGCAGCACTGCAGAGCGTGTGAATAGCATTGCATTCCCTAGGATGGGATGTGTTGGATTAAGTTGGCTCTTCAGGGTGGTATACACTTATGGAAATCGCTCTCAAGCATAGGGCAGCACTGAGCTGGGAAGTAGCACAATGGTTGGCAGACACCTTAACCTGTCTAGCTGCTGGGTTTTAATTGTGTTCTTTACCTCCTGAAGTCAATGCAATAGACATGAAAGATTTGTACTGAGAATTAGGAAAAAGAGTTTTGTCTGACTTTGGTGAGGCGAGGGGCCAGCAGTGAGGGAGGGCAGGAAATGTGTTCAATGCATAATAGTTGGAAGAAAGCAAAGGGAAGATAAAGTGGGAGGAATGAAGACAGAAATGGATGGATAATTGTCCTGGGTGGAGGCAATAATGAAACACTGATCTTTTGAAGTGAAGATCAGGAATTTGTAAGAAGCCATAGGTGGGGAAGAAGTTATTATGGTCAGAGAGTCTGTTAAAGAAGGGGACATAACTGTAACAACTTAAGAGCAGGGTATAATTGACTTGTCAGAATATCAGTCAGTGAAAATGACTATATAAAACTGCATTTAATTTTTAAAATAAACAGGTTGAATAGCAGACTTAACAAAGAATACCTTAAAATCAACGGTCTTTTCATAACAAGACATTTATTTTTTAACTTAACATGCTTTGGAGTCTACAAATGAAATAGTATGGCCTATATTTGTCCTACCTAGCTTTAAGCATTTAGCCAATGCATTAAGTTAGATCAAATGCCGAATTTAGATAATTAATTGGTATTTAGCAAAGCAGTCATCTTCCAGGAAGTGCCTAAATGTCTTAAAAGTATTCAAGAAATGAAAGCCTTAGCAGGAAGAATTTGCCCTCCCAGCATATGTGCTTCATTACATTGTCTTCATAGGTATTTATATTGTATAAACTTGTGTTTTCATTGTATGAATTCCTACAGAATGTTTCCTATTTTGTAAGATTTATTGCTAAAGCTATGGCCCCATCTATGTTAAATGTCTACCAACATGGAAGAAATTCAGCTAATTTAGCCATCATCAGCTGCCAAATGCCAATTTACACAAGTTCAAAATTTAGCACATGCAATTCAACTTCTTTCCCTCCCCAGTAAAGGCCTTCAGGCAGAGAGAATACAGCAGTGGTGACATTTCATTTGTTATTATTCACCCATTGTTCCTTGCATTATACTTTTCTTTTTCCCTCTAGTTCTTTTTCATTTTACAATAAGAGCTGATGAAGGCTTTCCATATAATGGGGAATCATGGTATAGTTTTTTCAGGGTTGACCATGCGGTCCTTAAATTAATTGGCAATTGTTAATGATCTGCCTTTTCTCAGTTGGGTTAAAGCAATCTGCACTGCTCAGGGTTATTATATGGGGCAAACACAGCATCATAATTGCAAGAGAAAATACAAAAAATGCAGGGTGGCTTTAGACTGAAGACATAAAGAAGGGCTGCTTTCTTTGTCTCCACTCTGATATCTTCAAACATTTAAATCTCTCATTGTTTTATTTTGACCTTTGGACCATGGCGGGGGAGGTTAACTTATTCTTTGTAGGGTAAGTTTTCATTAAATTTACGATTGTGATTTTCTTCTTACAAGTTCAAGATACTAGCTGCTTAGGAAACAACTTGTTATTTAGTATTCTACAGATAGAAAATGAGTAATTAGGTTTCTCTGGATGTACTTAACAAAGGAGGAAAACCCTCACTGCCATGTTTTTGTGGGTGACCAAGACAGAAAGGTGAATGATTTCCTGCTGCCTCCGTATTTCCAGGCTGGGGCCTCACACACAGGACCTGAGTAATATTTAACTGCCTTAAATTTTGAAAATTTTATGTAGAAATCTGGTATTCTAATTCCGTGTAAAATAGGTTTATGTCCCTCGGCCTTGCATGGTGCTGAGCAAACTCTTCATTCACTGACATTGGTAGCTGAGAGCGCTCAGCATTTATTGGATGAAATCCTTACTAATTATAAATGGGGAATGAGTCAGGCTGTTCCATTCATGATAAATGAACCTGATTAAACATTTTGTGTCAAATATAGCACAGTGGAAAGGAAAGTTAAGAGTAAGTGGATTGAAGGGCTGCATAATTACCAGGAATGGTGCTCATTCACTTCAGGGTGGTAGCGCTGTGCAGCAGCATCCATACTGCGAGGTTAGGAGGAGAATTACAAAAATGGTACCAGCTCTGTTCTTCACTGGAAATCAGCCTGGCAGTTTGTGTATTTAGCCTTCTGGCCTCCAGATACCCTCTGAGCTCCGTGTGGTTTTGCTGTACATGCCTCAAACTTTAAAGGTGAACTGAATGACTCCCGGTGACCTGCTCAGACCTCAACTGGAGGGTTCATGAATCTTCTCCTAGAATTGCCAACAAGGTGCTAACGCAGGCTGCTGAGCAAAAGCCAGCTGAGGTGGATAAATAAAAAAGGAATTAATAGCAGAAAGAATTTGAATCTGTTCTCTATTATGCCATATTTACACTATATTTTAATTGATTCTGAATCTTAAATATCTGATTTTATTATTGTTGATGGTTGTGGTTATTAAAGCAATCTTTTTTTTTAATCTGATGAATTTCTACTTACATTTCTATCTGTGAATGGCTGTTTTATATCATTTCTCTTGATTAAGAAAGCCACAATGTTTGCTTTTAAGCTTTCCAGGGAGTTCTGATATATACTGGCAAATAAGGGGAAGAGGAAAAGAAAGAAAGTATGTTTTACTGTTTTGTATAGATTTAATAAATAGAAGATTTTTCTGTTGCATAGACTAAAATTTATAGAGCTGTTGGAAAATGTTTGCTGCACAGGACTGGAATTTTGATTCTTTGCTAGGATTGTTTGCTGTAAGATTTTTTGCCATAGCTACATTGCAAGTTTCAATATGCAACATATTTTTAGTATGGCCACCAGGGGAAAACTGCAAAGCTGGCAATTAGCATCTCCCATGTTTCAGATGAAATATCAATAGCGCAAAAATCTGCAATCCCATAAGGACCCATCCATGAGCTTTACTCTGCATACACCATTAAAGTATTGAGGCTATGCAAGGGCTGCAGAATTAAGAATTTGTGTCGATCAGGCATGGGAGAACGCAATGAATATGTGAGAGCCTTTGACATTTAGCCAGTCTCTAGCATTTTCTTGACCTGACCACTTAAGAAAACACTATAAATTGAGTTGCATGACGAAGGAGAAAATGCAGTACATACTGTGCTCTGCGAAAGCATGCTTTTCAGTGGGGCTTGTTTTGGACAAAAGGGCATGCTGCAGGGCAGCCTCCACCGGCAGTGCCATCTTCTAGCTTTGTCTGCTTCCACGGCCTCGGATCTCTGCACACCTCATCAGCAGGCTGGTGGGAGCTCATAAGAGGAGAGGGGCCATACAACTGCACGACAAGCCTGGGAGATGCCAAATGATGAGATGTGTCATAAATACTGCCTGTGTTTTGACAGGACTGGAATATGAGTACAGGAATAATGGTTTTGTTCACTGATCACTTCTCACCTTCCAACATGAGCTTCATGGCACATCTGAATGCACTGGGCCATAAATATTAGCTGTGGCCATTAAAACGTTCAGTCTTATTTCTAAGATAGCCACAGTGCTTGTCTCTTATCTGTCATGGTCACTCCAGGCATCAGCGGCAGACTTCTGTTCCAAAGCACAGCTGCATTTCTCAGAACAAATACAAACTTCTCAGCTCTCATCAAAATTTTATCATGAAAACTAGGATATGGCAAATCTCACTCTGGTTTTCAATTTAAAAAAATGCCTTATTTTGTAGTTCTTTTGTGTTTCATGTGGTGTTATTGGGGTGTCCAGTAGAAATGGCCGTCTTCATTAAAATCTTACAAACTCAGTAAGCTGAGAACAAATAGGACTGTGAACATCAGACATAGTTTGCACTGCAGAACTAATTCAGTCTTAATTTTGATGAGAAGCAATGTGATACAAAGATATAGAATCTTTGATTACTTTTTAAAATATTCCACTTGTACCTTCTGATCACATTTTAAGGATACATTTTTTTAATGATGCCCATTCCACTAAAGAATTTCAAAGACTTTGTGTACTCTGCAAATTAATCATATAACATAGAAGAATATACTCCTAGGAGGATATAATATGTACCAGATCAATTAAAGATTGTTCAGTTTACCATAGAATAGAACAAAAAAAAGCTTGTTTGTTTCTCCTTACAGAACAAATTCAAGTATGATGCTTTAAGAGAAATTAAATTATCCAGTTCCATATCTCTTTGGACATGCATGAATACTTTGATTTCAGAAAATATAAACAATAATCAATAAAGCAAATTTGATATTCTGCTTTCTTCAGAGCTCTATGATTTTAACAGTGGTTTTTTTAAAGTTCTATTCATAAAATATCTTGGATGAGCAGAATGTCTGCATGCTGTGATGTAGACTTTTACACAAGAGGTATTGCCATCACACCCTATTTAACTACTGGATGTGTTATTAAAAACTAGTTATTTCTTCTCCTTCGTTAGTTTTTAAGGATTTTTTTTTTTTTTTTTTATGATTTAATGTGGATAAAGTCACCCAGAGGTTGAAAAATGAAAGATTACATTTCTTTGTAAATGTAACTCAATCAAGATCTTTTCAATTCCCTTTGCTGTCTTATCATTGTTTGTCTAAAACAATAAGAATTATCTTCTATCCATTGCAGTCCACCATAATTCAAGACCCTGATCACCTTCGCATATATTTCTCCCATGAAAGCAGCTAGGCAATTCTGAGCTTTTCTTCCCCTGCCCCTCTTTGGCTTTGTCTCAGGTTAATGTCTCCCTGGATTTAGCTCCTAAATTCTAAAAAAAATGAGAGTTTGTTAGTAACAGGTGTGCAGGGCATAATCTTCAGAATTGCCTGGACCATGATAGCAAGCTATCGTGCTATCTGAAAAAAAACCCAAACAAAAAAAAGAATACATATTGTCAAGTAACCACCGTTCAAAGACAGGTCAACCTTCCAGTTTATTGACAGGAGTGTATTAATAAAATTGTGTTTATAAGATTAATAGGCTGTAAAGGAGAAGACTGAGTGAGTTAGAAATGACAGGTCTTATAAGTGGCGGAGAATGGACTAGGGAGTTAGATGCATAATATAAAATATTATTCTGTAAACACCTATGGCATAGATTATCCCAAACTAATGAGTATGTCCTTAAAGCAGAGGAAATACTTTAGCTTTGCTCTCATCAAGATTTTTTTTTTTCAGGTAATTGTGTTGAAAGGCATCAGGCTCCTTGAATTCTTGGCTCATCTAAGGACTGAGCAGGAGTTGCAGCAGACACAAAGAATAAAATTTAGTCAGAGGATTAGAAGGATTAGAAGGATTTTTGTAATTATTCAAAGAATGAGGATCCGAAATGAACTTCCAATATAAGGGTCAAGAACTTGCTAGCTTCCATCTGAAGGCTTGATCAGTTGATGTACAGGGTTATTTGTCATGGTGAACTCCAGCAGGAGGCGACTGGATTTGAGGATCTAAGCAAATCCTCCTAGTCTTCTCTCTCTTCTGGTGGGAGTTGGTCTCCCTGAAGGCTCTTTTCTCTTGAACAAACTCTGGAGTCCTTGCATCAAGGGAGATCCAGTAAAACGATGCTGTCGGGATCCTTTTGCCTGTGGCTGCCTAAGAAAGCCTCCCTAGGCGTAGTCACACTGGCAACACAAAGCCTCAGGCTATAGGCATGTTTCAGTATAAAAATTCTGCTTCCCTGCTGGAGTTATATTTCTGTCACCAAACCAAGAAAAGGCCCCATTAATGACTGTGGTTTATCTCTCTCTCAAACATGGACCATGACTGGTTTTGGACACCTCAAAATCTTTCCTGGTTCTTCACAATGATCCTTTGAGGTAGAAAGATTTTCAGTCTTCTACAGTGGAGGAAATGAGGTAGAAAGATTTTCAGTCTTTTACAGTGGAGGAAATGAGGCAAAGAGATTTTTCTGTAGAATTTAATGCACTGCCATTTGTCCTGGTAAGAAAGGATTTTTGCATGGACAAATAAACTCTGTCTCCAAGAACAGCAGAGCTCAGGTAGTTTTGTAGAGCAGTGCATTTTTTTTGGCGGACGTACCTGGGAAGTCCACCTGACTTTCTTGCCCACAGGAGGGAAGACGACTGACCCCGGCTTTTTTGAGTTCCCAAACCACTGCCTCACTTCAGATTTGTACCTGTGCTTTGGTTATATTGAGGCCATTTTGCAAACATAGGCCCTGAAAGCAGTGGAGAAACTGCCAGTAATTACATAGCTGCCTTAGTGAAAAAATGGTGAAAAGTAACCGAGACTCCAATCAGCTGTGATTGTCAACACCTCCCCCAGTGTTGGCAATCTACTAGCAATGCTAAAACAGTCTATAATCTGGCCTTGGCTCAAGAAAATATCACTCTAAACTAGTAGTCTTGCCAACAGCTATCCTATTTCTAATCTTTTCTACTTAAGTAAGGTAATTGCCTTACTTTTACCCCCAAAACCCAAGAATCTTTCAAATATATTTTAGTTAGACTGATGCATGTTCTTAGAATATAATAATATACACACTTCTAGGTCTGTCAGCAGAATTCAACCTAATTCATCAAGAGATGTTAATATGCTTAAAGGAGCTGGCAATTGAAGCTAAATGGAACTGATTCTGTTCTGTCTTCTCAAATGGATTCTGCAAAAGTTGGGATGAGTGGTTGTTTCCTTTTATCAGGCATTCTCATTTCAGTGTCCCTTGAGTCGGTCCTATTTGTCTGAAGTTTTAATGGTACTGTTGTAATAGTTTCCCCCCCCGAAATACAAACACAGCCATTATTACTAGAAAAAGATCTTTCTTCTTAAGCAGTATCCACCTGAGACTTCGGAACCATGCTTGTTTACCATTTTATATATAAATATCTGTATGAAATGTGTGTATGTATGTGTTTGTATTGTGTGTGTGTGTGTCTGAATAATAGGGTTTTCCTCTGTTTCTCTGTATCAGATGATGGGCATAACTTCTGATTGTTTTCCTCTTTTCTCCTTAGTTGTCATCACCCTCCACCCTTTTATCCCAATTCCTAACTAATCTTTGCTTCCTCCTAAAAACATAAAATCCAGTTCTGTCGTCATAATTAAAATATCTCATCACTAAATACTTTGGGTTTCTCTTCACTGATTGAAATATGATTATTTCTTCCCACGCTATTCAAAATCTGTAACTTTCCTGCCCTCCTGGAATCTCTCCGTGGGAAAGCATGGGGAAGGATGGCTTCATTACCTTTTTTCCCCCCAATGCACTGTCCTGCTGTTTTAATTTAAGTGTGAAGGCACCATAAATATCTGTAAATATTCTTGATCATAGACAATTTAGGAACAATGAAATTTAAGCACATCCAAATGTGGTGGAATTCTATGGGAAATGTCAGCAAAGCCAGGAAACTTGCTATCTGCTGAAAAATGCTGAGGAAGTGAGGAAACTGAGCTCTGACAGGTTTGGGGTTTTTTTTAAAATTTAGCAGACATAAATTAAGATGTTACCATCTTTGCTTTCAGCCCACAACTTTGTTAAAGGTTAATGTCCCAACAGCAATGGAAGAAAGAGCAATATTCCTGTGCTGATTCCTCTGCTACTGCTATTCACAATCCTGTGCTTTGTCCTAAAGCACCTTAAGCAGAGGTTTATGTTAATACCACCCTGTGAATGGCAGTGCCTGAGAAACTGCTATGTTTTACTTCTGACATGCCTATTTTGAGACTACTAACTGCCTTGAAAGCACAAAGTGGACTGCAAGTATCAGTATCACCTTCACCCATGTCGGCTGTATTCAAGACAGACTGTCAGTCTCCAACTGCACTCTTTAAAAGTGAAAAACAGAGTTAATGGGAAATTAGGAAGCTTTCAGTTTGGCTTGAATATTATTAACTAGTTTTATTAGTCCCAGCAGGGACTAATAGGTTGTTCCCTATGAAGGGGTTTTCAGTATATGTGGCCATGCTGCCTCCACATCATCAAAAAGATCACATTACATCTCCATGATGCGCAGTATAAATGTCTCCAAGATTGTTTCTGCTGCTTTCTTTATTATTATGACCACTAAGAGAATACATAGACTAAGTGGTTTAGATGCTGGGATTTTTCTTTTGTTCATATTCAAATTGTACCAATTCATCTTACCAGCCTGGTGTGTCACTGGCAGTATTCCCCTTCATTACCTTGCCTGGTAAAGTTAAATCACATGCTGAAGGTCTGATGCTTTATTGTTGCATATGCGTGAATAGCTTTAAATGAAAACAAGTACTAAAAGATTCCACGTAGCTCCTGTTTCCAGAGAAACCAGTTTTCTGTTGTCTGGGCATGTTCAAAGGGGGTAGGTCAATTGTAAACTAAGTGTAAACCTTGCTGTGGCTTTGCACTGAGAAAACAAAAAAGAAAAAAACCAAGTTATGATGGAAAAGCTGATTGCGATAACAAAGTATTAAAGCAAATTCTTTTAACACTTGGATTGGTGAATGGGTGAGAGGGTGTCTCCAGGGCTAAAAGCAGAAGCTGATGGGAATGTTCTCACTTTTCTGAGTTTCTTTGATTAATTCTCTACCTTCTTTTTTTCTTCTTTTCTCCTCTATACAGCTATTTGAGTTGGACTGAGGGAAGGGAGGGTGGTGCAGGGTGGTATACGTCTTGGGAACTTTAATATTTAGATATTGCTCCTTTTTCCAGCCTTTCAATACGGGAGACATAGTATTTTAAAAACTTTTTCTGACATGTGTCTTTTTCTCTGGGATTTAGATTTAAATTTATCAGCATTATCTTGCTTTATCCACCTATGAACATACAATAACCACCTAAAATCCTAGGGTTTAGATCACTAGTTCCTGACATTCTCCCCCAAAATAAGCTGGACATTTAATCCTGTGTAATGATCTCATGATACCTTATGCTAACAAGGGACAGTAGTGACCAAGGCCACATTTGAGCTGCACATTAAAAGAAGAGGACTAGATTTGCTCGACCTCGTCCCTTCACTCCAAATGTCTCAACTCATCATAATGCTTAAATGTACCTGATCTGCACCAAAGAGCTTCTGGGCTAAATGGCGGGATGTAAGCAAGGAGAAGCAAGCGTTAAGGAAATGAATAATTTCTGAAGCCTCCCTTTTTCTTCAGTTGGTTCAATAGAGCAGTCTGTACTGCAGTATTGGCTTACAGGGACTGTCATTAAGAGCTATCCTTCATTTCAAGGCACAGCATTCAGAAAACATTAGCTCCTTATGGGGAATTAGCATGGATCAGTACCTATCTGTGCTGCCTGGGAGATAAGAAGTAAACAAGTTGTTCCATTGAGCAATAGAGTATAAAAAGTCTTATTTGCTCTGGATGTTTGTCCTGCATTCCCACTCTGTGTACCCCAGATGTAGACACCCTTGTCCGCCTTATTCCACATGTACTCTTTCGGTGCCATTAGTTCTTCCAGCCCCCAGGACGTGACTCCCAGTACACTCAGATCCATAGATGAAAAATGCCTGGTGCTGAGGCTGTTTGGGAGCAGCTGTGTACCAGTCAGTAACTGGAGCTGATGGACCAGCAAGCAGGCCAAGGGGATTGCAAATGTTGAGCTCTCAGTTTAGTCCTGCCTGTTTGGTCTGCCTGCCCAGCTGCCAGCGTTCAAGCATTATATTTGATATCTAATTATCTCCATTTAACATTGCTGAAATTAGAAATGGCTTTGAAAGCTATTTGTTGGGTGAGGAGGGGATAGCAGGCAGATGGCACAAGCCTCACTTCCTTAGGAAACAAGGCTAAACACCTTGCATTCACGGGTGGCAGCGCCACAGCAGAAGGGACACAGAAACAGAATATTCGCCTGTTGGGTTTTCTGCCTTTGGAATTGAAAAGCACTTATTTTGACTGGTGGATCAACATCACCAGCTAGAATAGTGACTCAAGAAAGACTTGATGGGGATGGTATAGGTGGAGGTCTCTTTTCTTTCCCAGTGACGGGAAACCAATATAAGGCTTTCCCTTTGTAGCATTTCCATAACTATTTGAGCTAAGAAGTGGAATCTCTTTAGGTCTGTAACGACAGGATAGCACTGACTGAGCAGAAAATCCGTAAGCAGTCATTACAGAATCACAGAATGGTTGACTTTGGAAGGGACCTCTGGAGGTCATCTGGTCCAACCCCCCTGCTCAAGCAGGGCCACCCAAGTTGCCCAAGACCATGCGCAGATGGCTTTGAATACCTCCAAGGGTGGAGACTCCCCACCTCTCCAGACAACCTGTGCCAGTGCTCGACCATTGTCTGCATGGAGAACTGCACATCTGGCTGGTCATCCCAGCCCAAACCAGAAGTGGTTTAGGTCTTATTCTGATCTCAGTTAACTGTAAATCTGCTGAAGTCAAGAAAGTGACACTTCCTTTATAGTGGTCTTAGTAAGATCAAAATCTGCCCTGAGGCTCTTATTCTTACATAGTTTGTCTTGCAGGGAATAACGTTGTGTTCTTTAAGCAGCCAAAATGTTGAATTAGGGGATTTTTGTTTGATAGTGGTTTGGATATTTTGGCTTTTGGAGGGAAAGGGGTGGGTGAGTGTAGAGGAGTTTATTATTATTTAGAATATAATATAGTAATAATTTACCTGGGTGATATTTCTGGCTTTTGTTTATAGCAAATATTTCTTTTCCTGATATAAAAAAGTAATGGTAGCAACAAGTTTCAAATGCAGGACTACTGTATTCCTGACCTATCTTTCTTCTACTGAGAAGGATGAGTCAGTAAAAAAAAGACTTAAATTAATTTACCTAAATAAGAGTTTATAAATTATTTTCAAGACACCATTTATTATTCTTAATTTTTCTGGAAAAAAAAAACCCCAAAGCAGCAAAAAATCAGACTAACCGAAGTTGCTGTAATAATTGAGTGGAAACTTTTTTTAGTGAAAAATAAAATAACTCTATTTGGGGAAGCATATTCTTTGCTGATCTGTTTTGATTGCCTAAATAAATGGCCTAGCAATTATGAAATTGTTGTACTGGTAATCAATTACTTACCAGTACAGCCTTTCCTCGTGAGAATAATCTTGTGTCCTTGGTGACATTATGATTATCATATGCCAAGTAATACTAATTGTTTAGTTTACTTGGTGTAAGTAGTATCTCAGACCTTGATGCTTCAAGTTTTTAGTAAATTCTCAGAAATTTTTTACAAGGTATTTGTTCTGTATCTAACCACTTTATCAACACTAATTTGCACTTTGAATAGTCTAATTATCTTAAATAAAATACAGCATTATGGTAGATACATGAAAGTTTATCTCAGTCATACTGTCTTTCATACTGTACTCTGCACACTTCTGCTATCCACTACTCTGTTACTTCTGTTACTATTTTGCATATTCTTTTCCCCTTATTTTAGCATTCAGCTCTTTACCAAGAGGATTTGCTTTTTACCAATATTCCAAACAGTTGCTCCAAGACAAGCTGTATTCAGAAGTAGGCATCTTCTGAAAACACATTTGGCACTTCTATGTTACATACTTAGATGAAAAGAAATTTATTTCTTATTTATAAGGTATATTTCATTTCAATTCTTTTGTGTTTTTAATAATAGCAATATACTTTTCAAAGGTATTTTAATAGATCATGCTAAGAATTTGTTATCAGCTTTGTAACACACTTAAATCAGTGATACTAATGCAGTACTTTTCAGCTATGTTTGGATTTGTTTCTTAAATGTTATCCAGCAAGGCTTTCTGAAGTCCGTTTAAAGTAGATATTATCCCTATTTTATGAACCTGGATCCTTTCCAAGTCCACACAGTTAATCGGTCCTGTGCCTGGTAACAAATAACATACTATTTGCAATTCACATTGCAAAGTTGAATGCTGTGAACCCACAGATTCATTTTTATGCCCCTGCATTTGCACTATCTGAAACAATACAAGACATTATGAATATATTTTCTGTATGACAAGCCCCCAAAATAAACTTTAGCTGCCTCAAGAAATGTTCCTGAAAACCTGCCATTGCTCAGACTTCCTTATCCTTAAAATTTAGATTCTGTACTTCACTTATTTAGATTTAGTAATTAAACCACTGCATGGTGAATCGGGAAACTGTACCCAAGCCTCTCTGGAAAAGCTGAAGTACTAAATAGAGTAATAGGCACTGGTGCAGTCTGCACAGGGCCTTTTTTTGAAAGTGGGAAAAATGGGAACAGGAAGCTTTGTCCCTGGTGATCTTTCTAATGGCGTTGAGGACTAGAGTGAAAAGCCTGTATTGGAGTGTTACTTCTTCCTAGAAAATTTAGAAGTGGTAGACTAAATGTTGTCAGGCACGTTATTTTCCAGGACCCTTCCCTTCCTTGTAGGTTCTCCATTTTTCTATGTTGTGGATCAGTAAAGCCATAGGATTTCCAAGGGTAGGTTTTGGAATAGATTATTATCCATGGCTCTGGAGTGGTGGGCAGGAGGACAGGTCCTTGGGGCCTGTTGCAGCACTGAGGGCAGTAGGTGCCCTGTCACATTGCCCCCGGAGAAAGCCTGAAACGGAACCTCTTCCTGGGTGGGCTTTTGTGAAGCATTTTTCAAAAAGACATCCTGATTCTTGGCACCAAGGTGCTGCAGTTCACCAGTGCCTTTCTTCAGGAAGTGTTCCCCGATCCTCCACAGACAGAGTTGGAGGACACAGCTGGCAGTGTACCTTCCTCGAGCTGCTGCTTGCACTGAAGTGTGGGAGAAACATCGCACTCCAATGCCCTTACAGAAGGTCATCATCATGGGGTAATGTTAAGGGCCCTTCAAGAGAGCAGAGATGAAACGCAACATTTCATGGCTATTCTGGGGGAAGACTACCTGTTGCTGATAGACTATGTAAACAGCCCAGCTGGGAGGGAGGTACAGACACAAGCACCTTTCCCTCCTCCATAATCTCCTTTCTCAGCTCATTTACCTGCCAAAGATTCAACATAGTTTAAGATTCTGTACAGTTGTAACGTTCAGCAGCACTACAAGAAAAATCTCATGCTTGTTTTTCACTATATTCTAGAATAAGTCCTATCCAATTCGGGAAATCTTTCTTTGTTAAGAGACAACTTCTAAAATATCTTTGAAGGACGTCAGTAGAGAGTCAGGATAGCGTTTTGTTGAAACCAAGGACTTCTTGGAGTTATGTTGGCTGGATGGGTCCCTTTCAGGCTGATGTACTGTGGGATGCATGTGAGTCAGTGTGACTGCTGAAAATTTAGGGCACAGGCTTTCTGACCATAACAAAAGCAGTTTATTTGCAGTCACTATCTGTTTTTTCTAAAATACTTTCATTGAAAGTGAAGTGGTTGAGTAAGACTATGATTCAAAACAGTAATGTAGTATGCCCAGTTATAACAGTCCACATTTTAATGTATTGTGTATGAGAAGAATCTAGTGAAATGACACTACACTACCAGTAAAAATAAGGTCAAAGTCTAAGTGTCTCATGCTTACTCCTTCAGTTGAAATGAAGTTATCAGCAAGGATAAGTTATCCTTATCAAACAGCAACCTTCACTGACTTCAACGATAGTTTAATAAGAAATCAGGTTTTTTGAGAAAAGAAAGAAAAAAGTCAGGTTTCATGTGAAGCCCACAGGACTTTGTAGTCAAAGTCTGTACCATTAATTTCATATTTATTTCTTTATAACATTCTTTGAAAAATACAGTTATTTCAGAAATTGTCTGTTTCCTCCTATGTCAGTATTGTTTAGAGATGCCCACGCATATCAGAATATTATTATATTGATAGTAATTGCCCTGAAATATACATATATTTGAAGAGAAAATTCCTACCTTGTTTTAGGAGACAAAATGAGCACAGTCAGTTAGACAAAAATCAAGAAAAAAAAAAAAAGTTAGCTTCATCTTATGTATAGGATAATAGACATAATATAATGTAAACACCACATATTGTGCCATGTATTTATCTATATTGTTGATGGAAAAGATTTATTGTAGACAAAAGCTATAATTCCTGTTTACTAAGATTCTTCTTTGTGCGTAGGGAATAAGTCTTAAGTTAGACATTTTTCAGTTCCTGCTACTAACCATGCCTTATTTTAAAGAAACCTCATCTGTAGTTCTGCAAGAAATGAATACTTTTGATACAAAAGGTTACAAATTGATGATAAAACCGTGACTGTTAAATAAGAAATGGATTTGTGACTCTAACAAATATACACTTTAGTTTTACCATGCTATTTTCTTTGGTACCTCATTTACCTCTATATAAATGATGTAACAATGCCATTGTGCTACAAGAAAATAACACTTTGCCATGCTGGGATAAGAAAAACAGCAGTGGAAATCTCTTTTTTTTTTTTTTTTTTTTTTCAGTCTGTTAAATCCCTCTAGTTCCTGGGGAAGAAGGTTGAAAGCATTAGAAGCACATGAAAATAAACAGAGGGCTCAGAATTTGTTGCTTTATACCAGGAAATAAGTTTGAAGAAAAAAAAAATCATGTCATTTTCAGTGCTGATTTTAATGTAATATATAAGAAATGGCATTAATGGATTAAGAAATACCAGAAGATGAGGGAATGGGCAGGGTAAGAAATTGCTAACACTGAATGAGATCAGTAGACGTAAAAGATGATACATCAGAGAAATGATAAAAACCAGGATAGAGAATACGTTTCTGTTAAAAGCTGTTGCTGGGTAAGAGGTCCTGTTTGGATTGTAATATGACTCTTCGGTAAGCTTTTCTGGTCAGACTGAGACATAAAGCAGAAGCTCTGCCATATAAACGGGGTAAGTTTGGTCGCAATGGAATATTGTAAACATCCAGCCTATCCTTACTAATAGCAGTAAGTGCCAGTTGTAATCTTTTTGTCACTAGATGGTCAACAAACCAAGAAGAGGTGATTGTCTTTTGAACTTATTTTCAGCAAAATATTATAGAGGTTGTTACAGAAAACAGACCAAATGTTCATGAGTTTATTCAGTTTAAATTAAATGGAAGAATAAACAAAAATAGGTCTGTAGTTAAAGACTTTAATTTTGAAAAGGGAAGACTGAGAGATTAAGAAAACTAATTAGTGAAGTCAACTGGAATGAAGAGCTAGAGGATTTTAATATAGACAAGACTTGGAATGTAGAGGAGGCTGACCTAGAGTGCATGCAAAATCTATGAGCAAATTCTGAAAGGAAGAATAATTAGAGATATAGTGGTTAAATGAGAAATGCATCATGGGTTTGCTAAGGTTGATCATGCTAAGGTTGTCTCTCTCTTTATAAGATAACTGATTTTCTGTGAAAAAAAGTAAATAACTTTCTACAAACAAAGCTAAATTTAATATGTCAGGATTTCAGAAAAGCATTTACTATGGTGTCACATAGGAAATTATTAGATAAACCTTAGAAAATGAGGATTAATAAAAGAATTATGGGGTAGTGGACCATAAAGGAATCTAGCTAAGAATAGCAGGCCTTGCTAAAAGGGCACTAGTGGTCTGAAAGGGATTTTATTAATAGAAATAACAAGGATCATTATTAGGACAAATTGTATTTAATGATTTCTTTAATGGTGTTAGTGTAAAATACAGAAGATAGATGAATTTTCAGTACAAAGGATGAATGGAATATCATAAAAAAGTACAAATAAGAAGAAACCTAAGATTATCTGATAAAAAAATCACATAGCTTTGCACTAAATATTTCTGCTATAATTTGGAGACTCATCAACATGAAATGTTGATGGAGATAAAACAGCATGGACTAATTAAACTGGTGTGACCATGTCTGGAATTTTATGCACAGTGGTGGTAATGAATATTTAAGAAGACAAATTGGAGTTGTGTTAGGAACTGAGAAGGATATCATTCTACCAGTTGTATTAAGAGACTATTTTATGACAGGAAAGAGAAAGAGCTTGATACGAAAAAAAAATGCGTGTTGATAAATGATCGCTTTGTTCCAAGGTGCAAACACAAAGGTGGTAAAAGAGATACTTTACTGAAAGAGCAATCTTGGCACAAAAGTAAATGGGAATAAATTGGCCATGAACAGATGTTGGCTGGAAATTGGAAGAGGTGCCTTATTACTCAAAGGTGCTAGACCAGTTTTTCAGAGGAAAGTGTAAGGGTAAAACATTAGTTTTAGATGAAGCTGGTAGCCTTATGAAAGTGAAAATAGGTCCTGTCTCTACAGGAAGAGTGGACTGGATTTGGTAACTCTTTCAGTCATCTCTCTTGCATTACGTATGCAACCATAAATGCAGATAGACATTGTGTGTCGACCGTATGCCTTGCCAGGGTTTTTATCGCAAATTCCTGTGAACTTCACAAAGCAGAAACATTAAATTATCCCTACCAATATTTATGCATAGTAGCTATATAATGCTTATAGTGTTCAAAGTATTCTGTTAACACATCTGACATTCTGACATCCCTACAGGTGGGCATATATTGTTCTTAGTTTCCCAAAGACACAAACACATTAGCTTGCTCAAGGTTATATTACAAGCCAGTGGCAAGGATTAAACTGGAGGTCCATCAAACATGGATCTCAATCTTCAGTTGTAAACCCTAAACTACAATATTTTTTTTTTCTGGAACAGGGTATGAATGGTTAAGAAAAAGGTTGGTATGAATTCTGTTTTCCGAATTAGGGGTTCTTCAGAACAAGATTATTTCACCTCTAGTCCTTTTGTTCATTCTGTAGCAGCATTACCCAAGCATTGTTCATTGTTATGCTAAGAAGGTAGGACTAAAGAGTTTATGGATAGGTAAGCAGGTAATGCTAATTCCAAACAGTAATAAAATTATAGGTATGTAAACCCAAGATGATCTCATTAAAGTAATAAACTCAGAAGGATATTGAAGACCAGATGGAAATCCAAATAGAAAAATCTATAATAGGACATAAGGATGCAAATTACCCAGAGCAGAGTTTTTCCACATTTGAATGTAGTTCCTTATGTCATAAAAAGATATATACATAAAATACAATCTGTTAAAGTATTTGTATTGAAATCACAATTTCTAAATAGATATACTTTAGATGCTTCCAAATTAATGAATATGTATGGAATTGTTACCTTTCGTGCAAAGATTCAGTGGAAAATGTCAAACCTTGTAAGATGTGTGGAATCAAAATTTAACATTTAACATGTCTACAGCTTTTCAGAGGCTTTGTACCTGTGTACATATATGCACATGAAAATATATTCACTAAACAGTCCATCTATAGAATATTAAAAAAAACTTCTGGGTAATTATAGATCAGTAGGAGACTTCTTGTTTAGTCACTATCCATTATTCTCCCTTTATCGGTCTCTATCAAGCTTTGGTAGTAGGAACCATGCCAGAAGGATTTGAATTTGACCTGGGCAGAATCTGAGCAGTGTAGTGCAGAAAGAGCCATCATAGTGGCTTTAGAGATCCATCTGTTGTCTTTATACAGATAATATTGCAGTATTAGAAAAACTGGCTACTTTGAAGATCCCTTTATCACTGCCACAGGTCTTGCTTAGTTAGTATTTTAGGGTAACTGTCAGAATGTTTCACTGTTGGAAAAAGTCCTGCATATCTCTCCCCAAAGACTGGTTGTGTCTGCTATGTAAGATTTCAGACTTGTGCTCTACAGCATTATTCACAGCTCCCCTCCAACCATGCATTCAGGCTCAGTGGGTTTTTATTTGTCATTTCTGTGGAAAACATGCTTGGTGGAAACAGTGGAGACTGATAAAGCCTACTGGAGAACAGAATAAGTGCATTAGGATGTCTGCTGTAGAAACAAGTATTGCCTCTGAATCAGTTTCTATGATATGTAGACCATATGTAACAGTAAGGCACAACCAGGTGTTTGTTTAAATTTAACCCTTTGTATCAAAAGAAACAAAAAATGGTATATGCATCTCTACTCTTAAATGCAGAGAAACAGATGAAATGGGAAATAAACACTATAAAGTGTTATTCACACACTGGGTAGTGTGCATGGTGTCATTCTGTGGAGTGCTCCAGGGGAGAAAGCAGACATCATTTCTATTATGGTTTTTTTCAAGAAAAGATACTGACTTCTAACAGTGCAGTGACAGTGTTTAGCACTCATTTTCAGTTATTAGTATTACTGAAAAATTGAGCATTTAGCAATGGCCCAAGTTCTTGCAATGTGGTAACACTTGCTCTTTGTTTCCTGGGCACACTGGATAGCCCTGGCCTGAGAGATTGCCCTCAATAGCACTTTTGGAGCAAAAAAGAATCTATCACGTAGGCTAGAAATGTCAGATGTAAATCTTTTTATGCTTCCTTCCCTTCTGCTACTTCTTTCCCTTGGTTACCAATTTTAAAGACGACTCCTGTTGGGGTTTGGCACAAGGCAAAATAGAGCAGCTGGCAGTCCCTAAACAGCAAAACAATCCCTGTAGTCCTTTCAAATGAATTGATCTTAAGTCTCTCTTTAAAATACATTGCTTTACACTAAGGTCAGTTTGGTTTTCAGTCAGTCTGTAAATCATGATAGCATATAGATGTTTTGGAACGAGCTTGCCCTATTGCTGTAATCTGATTTTGTTCTAGTAACAAGCAGGTGAAGGTGGAGAGCTGGTTCACAGTGAAAAATAATGAGACATCACATATAGTGTAAAAAAAAAAAAAGGTTTGGCAACATATTTCTTAATTGTTTTGGGACTGGAGAGCAAAATGAAGGTTGCAGTGCATATTTGGGATTACTGTTCTGGGTGGCAAATGTTCAAAAGCACCTTTAAGCCTCACTTCAAATTTTAAGTACGAAGTTACAAACCCCCTCCATCACAAAGCTTACAGTAGACAGACAGTGTGTATTTTGGACTAACCACAGCTAACCTTCTTACAGTAGGATTACTTTTAGAAAGCAGTCAGCATGTGACGTGGACAGCATTCGATAACGAGCTGCCAGATTCTGACCTCACCCTGGTTTCACTCCAGCAGGAACTCCAGTAGAGTTTGCAGAAGTCAATGGGGCCACTTGAAATTTACACTAGAGGATATTAATTTGGAAGCTGGCCTGTGCCTGGGTAGCATCTCCTGAAGCAATGTTTCTATTCTAGCTGCTCTCTGAAGTTGGTTTTCTTCTGGTTATGGGGGTTAGAAGACTACCCTAACTTTATTTCAACAAAAGATTATTATCCAGTAAAAATGGAACATTAAGTAGCAACAGCGCTTTGTCCGTTTTCGAGTTTCTCATCCTGTTTTCTTCTGTTAAGCCACAAGTGATTTTGGATCCTGTTCCAGGTCCTAAACATAGAAAGGGCTCATTTCAAAATGGGGAATGATGTATAATCAGCTGCAAAACAATTACAAGCAATATATAGTCTGGTTCTTGTGAAAGGATGAGCTGGACAAAACCACTAATCTGTACAAGTTGATAATTCTAAAAATGCTGCAGCATTAATTTCATGAACTGCAGTGAATAATGGATTTTACTCTGTTATTTCACATGAATCTTTCCACACCAAACCCATGCTCAAATATATATTTCCTCCAAATTTAAAGTCAAAGAATATGCCAAATAACACTTCTTTTCCCCAGAATCCTAGGACCCGTGAGTCAGGGAAACAGGAATGAATCCTATTGGTCAGTACTATTTGTAGTTACAGTTTATGAGTAAAGACTGCTAATTCACACATAACAAAAATGAAGATTTTGTAATTTCAAAGTCCAAAAGGCAAGTAGAAGGACTGTGGGACTGTGGATTTACTTTTAAGTCTCATAGTTTATGAACTGTGTTTTGTTAGTTGGAATTGGTGGAGCCTGAGGAGAGGCAGCATAGTGTCTTATGGCATGAGGTCCCCAGGTAAGCGAAGTTCTTCGCTTCTCTGTGCAAACACCTCACGTTACAGACTCATTTGGGTATTGATTCTTCTGGGAGAGAGGACCATGCCTGAGAGTAAGTCATGAGAGTTAGTCACTCTGCAGAACTCATAAATGCATTTTAAATGCTTATAGAGTGGGAAGTTTTGCGTTTATACCTTCGTGAGTCTTTCAGTGTGGAATACATGGGAGTATGAATTCATATTTGCCATCAAGTATATAAGTGAATATTTTAGACCACGTCATTTATTTGCAGAGTTAAACTTCCCTGGGAGCCACTGGTGAGCAGTTCAGAGCAGAAGATTAGCCTAACAATGGAGTTTTAAACTCTGTCCTTAACCAGTTTCTTTATTTCTTTCTCTGTTTACCTTCAGAATCCATTTACAGCACACATAGACAAAACTATTATTTCCTCTCTTTAAAAAATAAAGCTAGGGTAATTGAAATAATTGTTCAGGTTACTTGTATTAGCTCTTAGAGAAAGCATTCATCTGAATGTTGTATTAGGATTCGTACTTTCTACTTTACTTGCTTGCTTAGTCACATAGTGCTCTTTAATCACTGGTTATATGAAAAGAAACTTCTAAACAAAGACAAGATATGGAAATATATATCTAATTTCACTCTTATATATCCAATCTCCCAATTTTATGTGGTGATTCTGACATCCAAAATGACCAACTCAATTAAGGTCTATAGAGTAGGTCTCTTTTTTTTCCACACTTCCAAGCATGATTATCTTGTCTCCCTTGACTGAAGTCAACAGTAACAATATGCACAGAGCTTTCTCTGATACCTGTCAGGACTGATGTTCAAACTTTGTGTGAGACTGGACGTAGCAGATGTTTAAGGTCCTAGTTTCCCAAAGGTTAAATGAAATCAGCTTTTCTGGAAATATATGTACACTTTTTTGGGGGGTGGGGAGGGGATTTCCTGCAGCAGATCAGAAAAGCTATCTCTTCTTTTAATAAAACTTTTGATATTTCTTCCCTATATAAGCTCGCTTTTTACTGTCTAAGGTCAGACTGAAGATGGGCATAAGAACGATGGTTCTTAGAGTATATTCATTCAGTTTGACTTTCTTAAATGATATCACATCTGGATCAGTAATTCTGTCCCTTTCTTCATTCTCTAAACCACAGTGAAGTCTAATAATTGTGCAGATTTTAGACTACTTAGAATTGTTGACCTTTAAGCAGAAAATGATTCTCAGTCCTAGCTAGAGAGGAGATTGTACTTTGCTGTGATAATTAAGAGAACTGGGATATTAAAGTTAGTTTAAAGCATATTCATGGGAATGAAATGCATTAATATTAGAATTTAATCATGGTGCAAGAGTATGACTGAGAATTCTAGTCTCATCTGTGAGGAGGAAATAGATGTCATTCATCAGCACTGAGAACAATGATGGCTTAAGCTAACCTGTTTTCTTAGCATTGCAACAGGCTGGGAACATACACGTGTTCAGCTATGGCATGTCATCCAAGACCTGGCAGTTTTCAGCTGAAAGCTGTTAATTTCTTAAGATGACCTAACTCCATTGCTTGAAATCACGAAAGCATAACCTGTCTGATAAATTGCACACAAGTGTATGTTGTAACCTTATTACTCAAGGAGAAATGATTGTGGTTTGGAAATAAGTAACAGAAGTGAGCATGTAACACCAACTCAATTTTAAAAACTCAATTTTAAAAGTAGCTCAATCGCTGAAACTTGTAATGGATCTATCTCCTGCTTTTCCCTCAACACGGACAGAAATAACAAAAGTGCCTATCAATGCCATGGAATGGGAAAAAGACAATTTGAAAGCATAGAACAAAGGTGAGGGTGGGTTTTTGTTGGTTTGTTTGTTGGTTTTTTTAATAGTCTGAAATATTTGGCATATCTGATACTTAAGGCATTTCAGACAGGCAATGGCATAGCGTGTCATGCATACTTGTTGGATCCTCTGTTGGATCTTTTCATGTGATCAAGTCCATTTGCTACAAATGTTCATAGACCCACCCTTCATTGATTTGCAGACTAGAAGCGGTCATTTTAATAATCTGTTGTGATTGACTGCATTACACAAACCCCAGACTTTCACAAATGGTTCTTGCTTGAACGTTACAGCTTCTATAAATATTACACCCTATTTTCATTTTAAAGGCTTCATATGAGGAAAAACCTCCAACATAAGACTTGCTTTCTCTGCCCTGGGTTCTTGACTCTTCACCCCTGAAGTACATTTAAACCTATGCTGCATATGTACTGATTTTTGCCCATTTTGATGATAATAATTATACTAGGCAAATTTGTCACTGAAATGCCATTAGTGAAGCAATGTTGAAGAGTTGTTCCTTGAAGGAAAAAGTCTGTTGAGAGCCTATTGGAATGATAGAAATTAGTTAGGTGAGGTCAGCTGACTCTCTTCCTGTAATACCAGACTATTTAAATTTTCATTCAAGTGTACTGAACTCAATGTCAAGGTGATAAATCTTTGAATGAAGCTCTGAATGATTAGCTGAAGCCCTGAAGATCATAAGCCTGCAGATTGTGAGGGACATGTACCCTGGTTCTGCACAGGCTGGACTGGTCCTGCCTAGGCAGTTGCCTCTTACTAGCACTTGGTTGAGCTTTCGAGCTTTGCTTTTGACCTTTTTTCCCACAGTAGAACTGCATCCTTGCCTGGCTCGCAGTCCCCAAGGCTGCTCAGTGACCACAGAAGAGACTGCTGGAGTGACACTGTTTCAGATGGCAGTAACACCCAACCACATATGTACTCATATCTGCAGGTTGAGCAAAAGATTTTCCCCCCAAAATTTGGCTACTTCCCTCCTTCAGCCCTGCTCCCCCCCCAACCTCACCCAGACCAAACTAATGAAAGAACCAACAACCCACAAAATAAAGTGAAACTAGAAACTGTAAGAAGGGAACAGGTGCAGCAGAGGTTCTGAGTCTTCTGTAATTTTCCTTTTGCAAACAGTTTCACTGTTTTCAGTCTATGATTCTTGTGGTTTGAAGATTTTAGTCTATGATTCCTGTGTTTTTCAGCCTGAGTCAGGCTAAGATAGTGCTACAGCTAAGATAGATATCTCAGCTAAACCAATTAGTCTCAGTAATACTCGATGATGATTTATGCATCGGCTTGTTGATTATGAAATTACTCATCCCTGCAGTGCACGTAGGAGCTGTGTAACTTTTGATCAACTTGTATTCAAAACTTTCAAATGGGACTTTATAAAACATAAAAATGTTTTTTGAAGTAACTGGTTAGAAACAAATATAGTGAAAAAGGAAAATGTTTTTTTAAACGTGCTAAGAAAATTATATAGCTTTAAAAGGAAGAGAATGCTGCCCTTGGAAATGCTGTTAGCATAATCACAGAAACATGGAAAGCCACACAATAATTGGTTTTTTTAAATCTGCAGCTCTTCACCAAATTTACTCATAGACAATTCTGCATATAAAAGAAAACAAACACATTCTTTAGTATCACTTCTGAAGCTGCCTTGGACTTTGTAGGTCTTACTTTGGCTGTTCTCACACGCTAGCAAGCACAGACAATAAAGGTGCAGTGAACTCTGGAAAAGAGGTTGGAATGGATTTTTATTTCTTTTTCTCTTTTTCCCTTTCTTCCTGTCTTCCTGTGTTCCTTTCTCTCCTCTTTTTTCTCCTTTTTCTTCTTTTTCTTTCATCCCTTCTTTTTCTTTCCTTCTCTCTTTCTTTCCCTCTTTCTCTTTCTCTATGTTTTTTGTTTGTTTGTTTGTTTTTAACTGTCCTGTGGCTTAGTTATGGATAGAAACATTCATTTTACTTTGAAACTATAAGCATTTATGAAATCCCATGGAAAGCTTCTAGCCTAAAAGGAAGAATAATTCAAAAATATTAACTGAAATATTGGAAGGATTCTATTTCAAAATTACACTTATATTTGGAAAAAAACCCATGAGATTTTAATCGGGGTGGGGTTTTTTAAACCTTTTATAAGCCTGGAAAGCAAAATGAAATATTTCACTTTGATTAACAATAAGTACTTGATCCACACAATGTAAAAATGGATTTTTTACACATATTTTTTCAATTCATCCATAAAAAGTCAATTCTTTGCACAGCTCTAATCACAGTTCTGACTCTCTGTGCTTCCTTTCTCTGCTTCCCATCTTTCCTTTCCTTCCTCCCAGAGAAACGTGCTACAGGTTTGTTATACGTCAATTTATCTTTAAACATTTTTGTTGATGGCTCTGTGTGCTCTGTTATGTTTCCAATTAAAAAAAATAATTCATTTTTAACCCAAATCTTAAGGTCACTAATTAGCTCATTTTTGTTCCATAACAGAAGAAACAATGTTAACTTCCATAGCATCTAAACTGACTATAAATGCCTCATTAATCTTAGATGTACCAAAGCACGTATCCGATGATGGATAACAATGTAGAAAAATAGCCCTGGAGAGGAAGACGCAGAAATATTAGACAGTGTTTATTATCATAAAGCAATTGTTATGTCTTCTACAGACAAAGTGATATAAGGGCACAATGCAATGTTGTTCATGAAGAACAATGTTTTGAAGAAGTAAAGAAGATGTTCTACTGAGCGAAGCATATGTAAATAGTGAGATTTATTTTAGAAATCCTGCCTAAGCTATGCCAAAAGTTCTCCCAGAGCCATGCTCAGCACCTTATTAATTTTTAAAGAAAGAGGCAGTAGTTAATATATTCAGACAACAGAAAGCTTCCTTCTAGGACATGGTGTTTCCACTTTGTTGCCATATATTTTATTGCTCTCTTCTCACAGGTTCTTTGATAATGCACTGAAAATGCTTTCGGAAGCCTAAGCAGGCTCAAAGTCCAGCTGGACTCAAAGCAGTGGCCTGAAACAAAATTTGTGCAGACATCAAACATACAGAAAGCAGCATCCCGTCTGGTAGTAGCATAATCTGCAGGTGATATGGTGTTTGTTTAAATGAACTAAACAAATCAATGGATTATGATTTTACATAATCATGTATAAGCTGGAGAAGAAAACTTATTCATTAAAATTGAAAGCTAATTATTTGTTAGTGCTATCTATTACAGCAAGTCACAGAAGTTTTCATATGTAAACCTAAGGATTTTGATATTTTCATTCATTCCAGTTGGGCTGAAAAGTCAAAGTTGATGGTTTTTGTGGGTTGTATTTGGGAATATTTCAATAGTAAACATACAGTACTAAATACATAAAATAATATTATAATGCATAAGTCAAAGTGAATAAAAGGATGAAATAGTAAAATCCTAATGCCTCATTTCCACACATTTGTTACAATTTTTTAAATTGACATGTTCTGACAACGCACTTTGATTTTAATGAAGCTGTCTTTCCAGCTGAAGAATCTTCCACTGTACTAATTAAGATTCTCTTAGTTTTCCAGTTAAAGTACTCTAGAGAATTGCTTATTCTTTCAAAGTGTTTCTTTTCAAAGCAAAAACAGAATTCAGTTCTTTCAAAAAGGTTTGCCTCTGTTAAATCTAACTTGGGATAAGTAACTCTGATGAAATCAGGACCACTTCTTAATGTCTTTTAGTTAAAAAAAACAAACACCACACAACACAACCCAACAAACTATTCTTACCTTATCAACATCCTTCTATAAATATTATGGGAGCATGTGAGAAAGGTGAAACTGGTGACAGTTTGTTTTGTGGTTGTTTCTTTTAAAGAAAACTTTAAACATCAGCTTAAATCCTTTTTATACTTTATTCAATCATCTGGCTGTAAAACAAGTTGCCATTCACATGCTGGTTGCTGTAGCTGTCAAAATCTGTGAACTGTAAAATCTTGACTTACAGTTCATCCATGTTACTTGTCTAATAATATTTCTTTAGATAGCAGAGAAACAGAAATATTGAAAATAGATGAAACTCGGTACCACTGTTTAAACTGAAGAAACCAAATCTTGTTACTTCACTGGTTTAACTCATTTTATATTCTTTGTTCCCCGAATGAAACTTCAAGAGACAATACTAATTTTCTTTTCACTTTCTGGTGTTCTTGAAAAAAACTCACAAAGGAGATTAAAATATTATTTTCTGCAATATTAACAGCCAGTGATGTGTCCCAGTGTTGGCTTTGTCCTCTGTGGGAAATTTGATGTACATCATTGGAAGTTTCATTTGAAGGACCATCATTTGGCTTTTAAAAGAATAACCTGTTTATAGGGGAGCATACTATAAAGATGCATGAACTATGTTACAAATTAAAAGATTCTTTTATTCCTGTTATATTTTTGCTTTCACAAAAGAGATATACTGTGTGAGAAGAGACCGCAGTGTGAAATATTCAGATTCTGGTTTATTAACAAAGCTATCAAAATCATAGTTGCCTAAGTGAAATTGAGAAAACTAAAAAAAAAAAAAAAAAAAAGGAAAAAAAAAAAGAAAAAGAGAGACTCTGGCCTCCTATATAAACAATACCCTTTGCCTATTACATCATCACCTTTGTAATTAGATTTATTATGTCTGTGTGCTCATGGTTTGAGTAAGTGGAATATGTGATGTGATTTTAATTGGCTTACGTGTCATGCTGAGTTCACTAATGCATGAGAGCCTGCCTTGTCCTGCTGATGTAGGAAACGTTTCCTGTAAAAAAATCAGCCAGTCCACTGCAATCTTGCAGAAATATTCCACAGCAACAAATGGCAACATTTTCTAAATTAGATTGGAGACTTAACCCATCAACGAAGTACCTATTAGCTCCTGCCTTTCCCCTCCTTCTCATCATATTTGAGAAATCTCTCTTGAAGTCTGTCCTTCCAGGTCTGCTGTAAAACCTCCTCATCAAGAAGCACAGATTCTCTTTTTATTTCTGCCACAGGCTTCAGACTATTTCTAGCTACTCAGATAATGAATAACACTGGGCAGCTCATTTCATCTGTCTGTGTCTTTATATAGCAGTTCTGTGAATAGAAGGAATAGTTCTTAACCCATCTTGGAGATTTCTGAATGAGGTATGCAGTATGAGCATAATTTGTAATGAATGTTATGGATACTCAGAAATAATGCCCATATTATAGGTCTTCCTGCCTGTACAATACACCAACCATATCAAGGTGGATTATGGTAATGGAATTTGAATCTGCAATTGAATGGTCTGAATTTGTTTCTCTTTTCCATCTACTTGTAAAAACAACTGTGAGGTCTGTTTTAACATTACTATGAATAATGATCAAGTCTAAATGGGATTGAAACATAAACAGGTAAAAATAAGGGGAAATTAATTTAAATCTGATCCTAAGAAAATGTTCATACCAAGTGCAAGATCTTGTGAAGACTGAAACCAGCTGATAAATTGTACGATTGTCTTTGAGGGTTCTGTTATTATTATTAATACAAGGTGCTCTCTGCATGTCTGTAAAGACTTTTTACAAACTTCTCCTATTTATATTACATTATCTGTGCAATTTTCTCCACAAGTGGATAGTGAAGAGTAAATCATAGAAGTGGAATTGTGCACTCATGTTCTTAATCTCTTGAAATTATTAGTGGCAAACAGCTTTTTGGCAAACACACCCTTACCCTTTGGTAAGACAATTGATGGTAATTGTCCAGTTGCAGCATCAATTAATACAGTATATGGATTTTATTGTCTTGTTATCTTAGTAGTGGGGGGTGATGCTGTATTTCAATGATACAACAATAATTAACAAACAAACAAATAAATAAATAACATTCAAACGTTGGTCTGAATCTATAAGCAATCTAAACTGAGCCATGGTCTGATATTCTGTCTGCTCAGATGAGGTAATTTGAGTTGTCTTTGTGCATCCTGAGTTCAAATTTCCCTTTTGTTTGAAATCAGTAGACTTGCATGGATGGTAAAGTCCTGTCTGCTCCCTTGGGACATCCATTATGTTGCGGACTTTAAAAACCAAACAAAAATTAAGTCTTTGGTTTTGCCGGGTTACTTTATGATCGTGCAACACATCTCTATTTCTTCTTGCTTATTTTAGGAAGAGAGTTCAGTTTTGGTGTTGATGAGCTCTAGATGTAGTTCTGGCTGTGCTGTTTGTTGCAGGATTTATAAAAATATATACCCGTGTCTGGAGCAGATAGCTTTGAAAATGCTATTCTAATAAATGATTTAAATAAGCCCATGAAATAACATGGAGAGGTATTTATTCTACAGGCTGCATATAAAATGCCCATAAACTGAGCACTGAAATGAAATGTAAAAATGGGTATAACCTGTTTAAAATAATATAATACTTTGTGTAGAACTGTTTTCAGTACTATTTTGTCTAACTAATAGTATTAGTATTTTTTTTTAATTGTAGTTAACATAAAAGTCTTTGGTGCCTGATGGCTTGTATTTTTCCTTTGTCTGCTTTGCAGGTGGTATAGTATGATATTGTTTGCCTCCAAAAATAAAAATTTAGTAATAGAAATGTCCTACTGTTTGATTGAGAAAGAGAGTCAATTATGTACAAAACTTGAATTGCTGTTACATGTTTTTGGACAAAAGGTAAATTATGTCTTAAATTAAAGAGAAATGTGTGTACAAACTGTGCACATTTGTGTTGCTGAGCTCTCTGATGAAAAGGACGTGTATTAAAAACAAGTTACCTATGATGCAACCCGCAATGGCAAATTTTATTTTAAATTACTCTTTGGGAACCATGTCTTGATCCTGAACTGCTGAAGTCACAGGAACTTTATCATTGGCTTCAGTCTATATGGGATAAAGGAGAAAGAAGAGGGTGAAGAAGTAGAGAATAAATTAGAAAACAATTAGATAAAAGAAAATAAATTTGGAAAGTAGGAACTAACAAGGATGGTTATAGATCTAGCCATGTTCACTGGAGAAAAATACAGAGGAGAAGCATGAAAATTATCTACCAATGTATAAAAAAGACGATGAAGAGAAGAGTAACCAATTATTTTTCTTAATTAATAGACACACAACTAGGAGTAATGGGCTTAGTCTTCTTTATACAAAGTCAAGCTTAAACAGTAGAAATAAACTTTATAGAATACAATTACACAATGAATATTCTGCCAATGGAAATTGCAGAATTACTGGTACAGAAGGTATTTAGAGCTGAGACTTGTAATACATGTGTAAAAGAAGCTTCATTGTGACCAGCTGTAGCCAGCTTTGAAAATCACAAGTATAGGAGCACACATCTAGCAATAGGTAACAGCTGTAGAAGAGCCCATAAACTCTGGCAGTGGCTCGGCCAACAGTCCCCGGGTCTGGAGTCCTCGTTCACAGTGCAGTCTCACTGAGCTGCTGGGTGATCTTCTCCTTTGGCACAAGAGGGATGATGGTATTTTCTTCCTGCCTGCATTCCAGCTGTTACACCTAGGCACGGTAAGGTGTCTTAAGTGTGTAGGATAAAGAGAAGAAATATAGAAGAACAGGGAATAAAGGTGTGGCTGTATGTGGGGTATGGCACCTACATTCATTTCCTTAACTGCTGGGGTCTTAACTTTTCCTGCATGGAAGCAAGCATGTAAGCAAGTCCCAGCGTTGGGGGCACAACTCCATATGCTGAGGTCCAAGAGAGGCATTTGTTCAGTGCTGGAAGGGACTCCTCCTGCCTGCTTTCTGTTTTATATGCTCCCTGCTCTGCACTTCAGGGAGCTGATCGACAGTGAACAATACCAAAAATACGTTTCTTATGAAGGCAGTGCAGAAGGTGAAAGTACCCAGTTAAGAAAGTCACAGTGACATCAACCTTGACTGTCACCTCATAGCTCAAACTGAAGTAGTTACTCTTTCAGAAGCCTTTTCAAAGATAGTTTCACACACCTACACATCACCAAGTTGCACAGACAAGTGCTTGTGGACATTAGTTCTCCAAACTTTTTGAGACCGTATAACCACAGAGTCCCAACTGGGTCACCACAGTGGCTAGGACAGTTGTTCATGGGAGATGGAGGAGAAGTCAGGCCTTCCCTGAAGGCTTTCTGCCTTTCTTTTAACATCCATCTTGCACCCTGTACATGGCTAGATCTGTGGTACTGGTCTCTCCCCATTCTGCAGTGGTTTATACATGATGTTTTCTGGACAGAACCCTGGGCTTTCTTGAAAATATAACCTGAAGATGCACACGCACTTATTTGGGAAGAAGTGGGTTTGAAGATTCTTGTTGTCTCGTCTCCCTGTGTGGTCTATAAATGCAGTCTGTAATTAATGTAACATAATCTTGTCAGGTGTTTGCAACCATACATTTCCACCTGTGAAAAAAGGCCTGCCCTGAATCTCAGTGAAAGACAAATGCTTTTAAAAGTGCTGAGCCAAACCCACAGGAGGACTTGCTGCAGTTGTTTGAAATATGAAATGTAATTTATATTTAAGGAAAGCAGGATTCATGGACTAAATAGTTTTTGTTGTTTTGAACCCAATGGATTTACATTAGGAGTGGATTTGGCCCTTTATGGGTTATCATTTAGAAGCTGTCACAGCTCTTGGATTCTTCTTACAAAACAATGGGTTCCCATAAACTGTGTAGTCTCTTCCATGCCAGGCTGTGGATTTGATTTCCTTCCTCTCCAGGAAACAAAAACCTGGTGTCTGGTATATAGGATAAGGCCAACGTATGAAAACATGAGGCAGCACTTCAGTACATCTAGAAAAATGTCTGACTGTTGGTTTCTTGTTGGGAACGGCATTACCATTATTTTCTTCTTTTTAGCAAATAGGTTAAATAGATTTTTAAATTCCTCAGAGTCAATAGTAAATAAATGGAAATAGCATCAGAAGACAAGAAAACAGATAAACATCTGAGCTTCTGCAGGTCTCTAAAATGACGTTAAGACTGCCAATGTAACTGATGCTTACCAAGAAATCTGAACCAGTGTGAGTGATATTTGTACCTCTCAGAGGCTCTGTTAATGGAGAAGAGACAATGATGAAAATGATGCAGCTGAATATGTGCCTGCTCAATTAATTTTGATGTTGTAAATGTTCTAAGTATTTTTCCTAGCAGTATCATATTAGCCTTTACTGTGTGGTTATTCTACAGTAATCTGTCAATGTTTTGTAATTATTCATCCCTTAAAGACTGTTTATGAAGCGTTTGTGTACTGCTAGAATTACAGAATGGGTGTTTCAAAACGAGCGTGCACTTTTTGTAAAAAGAACTGCGCTCTTATAGGTGTAAAACAAAACAAAGTTGCTGATAATGTTTCTTGCACGCTATTTCCCCAGGTGCTTTACATATTAAAATAATAAAGCCATAGGAATTAAATTATAAAGAAGAGGGAGTAGGGGCAATTGAGGAGAAATGGGGTAAGTAGTGGTGAAGAGTATTTTCAGTTGTGATTTTGAATGAGACAGAGAGTTGCTGAAACAGAGACATAACAGGAGTCTAATCCAGACAACATGATCTGCAGGCACTTAATTGTCCATTGGTATTTAGAGAGGAATTTTGTATTTTGCATTTCTTTAGTGAGGTTTGCATAAGTGTATTAGGTAACACAAATATTTAGAAGCAAGGCAACTGTAATAGTCTATGGATACCTGCAGACTTCTTAAACTCTTAAATGTTATTTTATGCAAACAAACAGGATAAAAGCAGTATCAGTCAGGGTTTTGCCAAAGTTGCACCTTTGGAGCAGTCTCCTAGCTAGAAGTCAGTCAATGATCTGAGTGATAATAGAAAACGAGAACCCTGTAAATACACACAGTCAGTCTTGCTATTGTTATTTTTACTATCCCATGCTCATCTGCCATCTGTAGCTTGAAATGTTTCTGATTTTGGACTCAGCACATTTTCAACAGAAGAAGAAAATATCAGTGTTTTAAATTTCTCATTTCTGTGGGCTAGAGAATGTACGAGCACATAGATACATGATCCCTTCAGAAGAAGGGGGTCAGAGACAGGGGGTGGAGCAGCACTGCCTTAAAGATGACAGCAATGACAGTAAATGTCTGCAGAATTGCTCTATGGGAGAGAGAACTTTTTCCTCCTTACACTGTGCTCAAGACCTCCATCCTCAGGAGTGGGAGTTATTCGTGCCTATAAATTCAACCACACCAAAAGGCATATTTATAGCTCCTCTAGCTGGCCATAGACATGGAATCTGAAATTAGTCCTCCTTCTCTTCCTGAGTAGGTGGAATTATTTTCAGAAATTATTTTCAGAGCAGTCAAAGTCTTTTAAAGTCTCAGGAGAAATATTTCTACATGGCCAATGCAGAGTCCTTAAATGGAATTGCCTTCAGGGGGATTCACGTATGTTCCAATTGATTCCATATTTAAAATCCAACCTGATGAAAGCAGACAATCATGTGCACAGTAGAAAAAGTTCAGGAAAGGACAGCAGGATTTATGTTTTAAACCAAATCAAGAATAAGGAAAGGTTATTATGTGTTACAGGCATATTTTTATAACATACATACTTACTATATATTTGTGTGTGTGCACACGTGCATATCTATATTGCAGACAAATCTGTCATGTAAAACTAGAGCAATAACATGTAATATGCAAAAATAGCTATTTCACCAGACCTTGTGGTGTT
Source organism: Aquila chrysaetos chrysaetos (assembly GCF_900496995.4). Classification (NCBI taxonomy): domain Eukaryota; kingdom Metazoa; phylum Chordata; class Aves; order Accipitriformes; family Accipitridae; genus Aquila; species Aquila chrysaetos. The sequence goes on from NC_044008.1 coordinate 13,064,658, forward strand.
TAGCAAGATGATAATGAACGAAAAAAATCTGTACATCTTTGCAAAGGGTGATAGAATTGGCAATGTTCTTCCAGACTTTCACTTTAAATTATCCATAATGAATTAATATGCTACTGCGGAGTGAGCAGACAATGCTGAGATATCCTGGGGACGAGATGTATTGTCCAAGTGATGAGGTTTACTAAAAATTACCTGGAGGTATCTTTTGGTTGTTCTGCAAAAGTCTGCCCAACAGAAATAGTTGCACCCTTTCCACCTCTTGGCACTTTGTTTAGGAAATTGTTAGCCTGTCTTGTGGACATTGCATTTGTTTTCAATATAAATCTTTTTCTCTGCTCTCAAACCTCATGGCTAACTAGATTCTGAGTTCATTTTCTCTCCCAAAAGATATTCTTGGTGAAAATAATCTGAACATAAGTGTGTCAGCCCCAGCTTATTTGCACAGTTAGACAGTAGGTGGTACTTCCTTGATCTGTCATATGTAACATGAGCAGAGTCACTATAGGCCCTTAAAAAGAGGCATTTCTTAAATGTTGGGTGCAGGCTGGACATCACAGTGTATAGAATCATATGAAAAATGCTTCTGGGGTTAAAATGGTGTTTTCAGTGATCTTCCTCATAATGAAACACCAGCTCCTGTATTCACTACCTCTCACCCATTATTTCTCTAACACTGCAGGATAACATGAAGATATCAAGAATGGACTGCACTTTTCTATTATTAATTTTTAGCTTTATCCTGGTTTCAGCTGAGATAGAGTTAATTGTCTTCCTAGTAGCTGGTACAGTGCTATGTTTTGAGTTCAGTATGCGAAGAATGTTGATGACGCTGATGTTTTCAGTTGTTGCTAAATAGTGTTTAGTCTAAAGTCAAGGATTTTTCAGTTTCTCATGCCCAGCCAGCGAGAAAGCTGGAGGGGCACAAGAAGTTGGCACAGGACACAGCCAGGACAGCTGACCCAAACTGGCCAACAGGGTATTCCATACCATGGGACGTCCCATCCAGTATAGGAACTGGGAAGTGGGGGCGGGGAATCACTGCTTGGGGACTACCTGGGTGTCGATCAGCGGGTGGTGAGCAATTGCACTGCGCATCATTTGTACATTCCAATCCTTTTATTATTGCTGTTGTCATATTATTAGTGTTATTGTTATTATTAGTTTCTTCTTTTCTGTTCTATTAAACCGTTCTTATCTCAAGCCACAAGTTTTACTTCTTTCCCCGATTTTCTCCCCCACCCCACTGGGTGGGGGGGAGTGAGCGAGCAGCTGCGTGGTGCTTAGTTGCTGGCTGGGGTTAAACCATGACAAGCTTGAATAATTTTTCCATCCATCCTAGCATTTTCATTCCGTGGAAATAAGTACTGAGTTAATAATTTTGCCACTGTTACTAACATAGTATAATGATGAACAAGGATAGAATAGAATAGAATAGCATAGAATAGAATAGAATAGAATAAATAGAATAGAATAGAACAGACTTTCAGAGGATTTTTCGGATTATTTTTCAGACATGAGGGTGGTTATATCCTAAAACTTAAATGAAAACATAACTCCGAGGTTTGTGCGTTGAGAGTGTGGGGCAAGATCCCAAGAAAATTTGAAGTTTTGCTATATTTGTGCTATATTTGCATTGGGTCCTTGAATTGGTGACTGTTATGGACTAGGAGCATATAAGACTTTATTTTCAAAATAAAACTTCAAGATAAATCAGAATTTCTGAGAATTTTGCTTCAGACTTTTTATCCTGTTCCTCAAACACAGCTGAAATCTGCAGTGGTGGCTGTAGGTGGCACATTCTAACTGCTTTACTAACGCAAATGGCTTAAGAGGATGCCGCCTACAGGTCAGCAGTTCAGGCTCATGAAAGAGTCGTCGTGAACATACATTAGATATACGTGGGCGAGCTCATTCCAGTATCTGTTGGATGGACACAGAACATCACATTTGGAGGGACAGACCAAGTTAATGAGAAGAGACTGAATGGTCTTCATATGTGTGGTGGGTTGACCCTGGATGGACGCCAGGTGCCCACCAAAGCTGTTCTGTCACTTCCCCCCACTTCAGCTGGACCAGGGAGAGAAAATATAACAAAGGGCTCATGGGTTGATAGAAGGACAGGGAGAGATCACTCGCCAATTAACATCACAGGCAAAACAGACTCAACTTGCGGAAAATTAACTCAATTTATTACCAATCAATCAGAGCAGGGTAATGAGAAATAAAACCAAAACTCAAAACACCTTCCCTCCACCCCTCCTTTCTTCCCAGGCACAACTTCACTCCCGGATTCTCTACCTACCCCACCCCCAGCAGTGCAGAGGGACGGGGACTGCGGTTTATGGTCAGTTCATCACACGTTATCTCTGCCGCTTCATCCTCCTCAGGGGGAGGACTCATCACACTCTTCCCCTGCTCCAGCATGGGGTCCCTCCCATGGGAGACAGTCCTCCACGAACTGCTCCAGCATGGGTCCTTCCCACGGGCTGCAGTCCTTCAGGCACACACTGCTCCAGCGTGGATCCCCCGTGGGGTCACGAGTTGTGCCAGAAAACCTGCTCCGTGGGCTCCTCTCACCACAGATCTGAGGTCCAACCAGGAGCCTGCTCCAGCTCGGGCTTCCCACGGGGTCACAGCCTCCTTCGGGCACCCACCTGCTCCAGCGTGGGGTCCTCCCCGGGCTGCAGGTGGAGATCTGCTCCCCCGTGGACCTCCCTGGGCTGCAGGGGGACAGCCTGCCTCACCGTGGTCTTCCCCACGGGCTGCAGGGGAATCTCTGCTCCGGCGCCTGGAGCATCTCCTCCCCCTCCTTCTGCACTGACCTGGGGGTCTGCGGGGCTGTTTCTCTCACATGTTCTCACTCCTCTCTTCGGCTGCTGTTTCTGTGTGTCCCACAACTTTTTTTTCCTTCTTAAAAATGTTCTCCCAGAGGCGCTACCGCTATCGCTGATGGGCTCGGCCTTGGCCGGCAGCAGGTCCATCTTAGAGCTGGCTGGTATTGGCTCTGTTGGACATAGGAGAAGCTTCCAGCAGCTTCTCACTGAAGCCACCCCTGTAACCCCCCCGCTACCAAAACCTTGCCACACAAACCCCATACAATATGTGAAGAGTTGCTCCTTTCAATAGCACATGTGAGCAGAAAGCTCAAAACATTTTTCTTCTGCAACCTTAGCTTTGTTGTTCTCTTACACATAGAAGAGCATTGTGTCTGAAGTTTTCAGAACAGACCTACCAGGTATTAAACAAGAAGGGAGTTTTATAAGAAAACAAACTGAAAATAGACAGTAATTTCATAACAGGTGTGATATGTGCATCCCTCCCTGCCCTGCACGTATTTCAGGCCAGATTTTGTATGTCAAACTGCACCATAGGATGGTTTATTATGAACAGTTTTATAAACACTTAACTGAAGGCATTTGTGCTAACCCAGTATTTTTGTATTGTAGTAAAGTATTGTAAAAGTAATAAAAAAAATTAAAAATCGATAAAGTATCTGAAGTGAAATTTCAGTTTTCATTTTTCCATTAATTTTCTTAAAATAAGCTAGATTAACAAGCTGGTTTCCATTTTTAGCTCTTTTGGTTCTTTGCTAACCAGTCTGAAGTCTGGAATATTCCTGATGACACAACATAAAATGGTGTAATAGTACATTTTATTGCATGAGTGTAAAATGATTTCCCTTCATGCTGTGAGCCAAATATACAAGATCATATTACAACTAGTGTAGAAAATTTATACAATGAATAGTGGTTATGTTTCTGAAGGAATGGATGTTAGGGGAGAAAAATACTCTAGATAGGAAAAAGCCCGGTATATCAAGGAAGGACACTGGGTAATAGTTGTACCTCTAAACACAGTACAGGAAATGTTTGTACTTCGGGCATAAGGTGATATTTTCTTGTTCACCTTTCAAGGCTAAAAAAGCTTCCTCTACTTTAACTAACTTCCCCTGAGCTCTAGAGTTCAAATGTTTTAGGTAACAAATTTAAAATAAAAGCTTCATTCTAACATTAAATACTGCGTTGCTGAGAACACAGTTTCATTAGTTGTATTGTCCATATTTTATATGAAGTATCATCTGCACTGGGACTTTTGTTGTCAACTTTATGCCATTTTCTGCTTTCTGTCATTTTTACGGTATGTTTTGCTTGTAGTTTTATGCTGTGTACTTTGCATTGTTTCTTTTCTATGATTACTGTTTTTATTTAACCGCAAAAGTTACAAATAAGGCCTACATGAAATAATTAAGAATCTTAATCTAAGCTTTGGTGAAACATCCACCTATCTTGTGATTAATTACATTTTTTCCTGCTGTTTATGTTTGTGTGAGGAAACAATATGTGAAGTAAAATCATTCTAGAGCACCTTGGGGAATGCAACTGAAAACTGTAGTAAGTGAAATGGAAAGAAGGATGAAATTACAAGGAGATTCTCCTTTTTCCAAGTAGGACCTGATTTCCCAGCAGGAGAGAAATAGTACTCTTGCTAGTAGCCAATCTGTAGAAATCATTCAATAAACAAATATGACATGATAGTAAGGTTTACAGGATCAGCCACATTATATTTATTTTACCTCAATACAAAATGTCAGCAAAAATATTATCTCTTCCAAAAATAAAATAGCCATTTATAAGCATTTCATAAAAAAGCAAAGTAAGTTGTGCACTTGAAAAGTACCTGTTCATATATTGGATATGTTTTTACACCAAAACTGCTGCTTTTTAGAAATTTGTTATAACCAACATAATAATGGGTAGCTCATTCAAAACCTTTTTAACAGAAATGTAGAATTCTCAGTAATGATCTTTTACAAACCTGAAGTTCATCATCAAAGTATCTTGTTAAATAAGCTGCAGAATCAAGAAGTCCATGGAGAATGAAAAGTTAATTTCAAACCTGTTAATTAAAGAACGGTAAAAAAGTGTGTTGCCAGTGGGAAAATGTATGTCTCCTTCTCATCTGTACCATCATGGCTTTACAACGTGCAGCTTAAAGAAAATGGAGAAATTACATATCCCCTCTAGGGCCTTTTCATGCTAATGTGTTGTAGAGCCATATGAGGTAAATGCGAATCCAGTCATTAGTTTTCTTTGACAGCATAAAGGAATTTTATACAAAAAAAGAAATAATAGTATTCCAATAAACCTGTTATTGTTAGTTCTGTACTCCCTGATCAATGAAACTGAATTATTATGTCACAGTACAAGCGAGATGGCTTTACAGGTTGAGATTTTAGGTTCACCTATGTCCCGTTCCTAATAATGAGTATCATGTAACATGACCCTGCCTTGGAAAACATAGCTATACAATTGTGTACAACCTGTTCTATTGGTAATATCTCTTCCATTAACACCAATTAACAAGGATGAGTTCCTGCAGGGCTCCTGCGGGGCTTTAGAAAAGTGGAGTGCTAAAGATCTTAGGCTTCTTTGTTCAATAAACATTACTATGGTTACTTTTATGTAACATATTTCACTTTTTATTACAGCACTATATCTGTCAGCAGAAGGTAAATAGACACTGCTTTTCATAAAGTAACAGAACATTCTTTAAAATACAATAAATTTCATTTCCTATTTTTCATTCCCAGTGATTGGCTTACTGTAACCAAATTATTATATATTCCTTGGCTCAATTTTTACATCAGATAACATTTTCTTAAATGTCTTCCTGTTTGCTAGCCAGCTGGGGACAAGAAAGCATAGCTATAAATGAGCATTCAGTATGGACTTAAGTGCACATGGCATAGTTAGTGAAAAGTCTACTATGTATTTGGGGAGTTGTGTTAGACACTTTCAAGTATCTAACTGGAAGGGAATAGGAAAGGTCCCTCCTAAATGCAAGTTCTGATTCTAGATTTAAAAGCATAAAAGAAATCTCAAGCAAAGCCTGGTGTTGCCGATGCATTTAAACTTCACTTGCAGAAAGGTAGCACCCTGCTGGGCATTTGTAACTGACTAGCAGCGGCCACTTCTTGTTTTGATAGACTTCATTGTCACAGGATCATCAAATAATTAGTCTGGAAGGGAACTCTGGAGATCATTTGGTCCAACACTCACAGCAGGAAAAACTTCAAAGTTATATCCATCTTGGATGGTAGATCATGTTGCTCAAGACTTTGTCAAGCTGTCTGTGAGCATCTACAAGGATATGCAGTCTCTCTGGGCAACCTGTTCCAGTGTTTGACTACTCCTAATGTCACTTTTTTTTCCTCTTAGTATCTTTATTGATAGTATTTGCTACTGTTTCCTTCTGTATATTTGGCACAATTAGAGGAGAGTTTAGGCTGAGGAAATTAGTTCCCCTGTCATTCTTGGATGTCTCTGGCAAAACCACTATAGTGGCAGATCCAGTTTCAGTTGGAAGCAGTAGACATTTTTTTTAGGTGAAGAAAAAGACTGACGAGAGAGTGACAGTTAGCAGTCTGGTTGCATAAAATATTTGAGACTGGTCACCAATTCTTGAGCAGCACTGAGAAGGTTTTAATCTCTGGGACTTGAAATCCCTGAACTATGAGTATGCAAGATAAGTGTTATATGTCTTCCATAGACTATAATTTATCCCTGGATGGATGGAGGTAAGCTATTCATATGATTGGAAGCTGCTGCTTCTGTGTCAGTCTCACCCATTTACCTGCCTTTGCTGAGAGGCAGCTTGAAGAAGAGTAGGGGTATACTATGCAAAAATGAATGTGCTAATACATCTGTAGCTAAATACATCACTGACTACATTCTGAAGTCATAGAGTCAGAAATTCTACAGCCAGAGGGGATCATTATGTTCACCTTGTCTGACCTCCTGCGTTACACAAAGGATAGATTTCTTTGATCATTTTTAACAATTAAGACCAATTTCTATGAAAAAAACTTAAAGATACAGACAGTATACTACATGATAATAATTCAAATAGTTAATTAGCATCTATATTAAAAATTTGCACCTTTTTCTAGTCTCAGTGCATGAATGCTCAGCTTCTAGCTACTAGATAGATTATGGTACTAGACATTTTATGAGGCACATAATTATTCATTAAACTGAATGTTTGCTTTAAAAATATTTTATAACGGGAGACATCAGTCACTTTTCCATAATGTAAAATTAGAAATATTAATTAAAGCGTTCCATTGTGAGATCCTAGAACATACATACCCTGGACCTGCATCTGATTTCACTCATACGCATCTTTACTCTTCTGTCTCCCATCTTCCTGTTATCTATTTATACACTACTTGCTATAGCAGAGTCAACATATTATGAGTTCATTTACTGTACGTGTGTTTAAATATGTTTCTGTAATAGCACAAAATCTTTAGGGACTCTGTGATCATTTGGATAAAGAATGTATATATGATTCTTGTGTTTTTACTTCTGTTTTCTGATGGCTAGTACATTTATTTCTAGTATATACCTCTGTGCATCAGGTTTTCCTGTACCTGTGTTGTCATTACCATTATGAAGAGAGTTAGTGAATGTAAGACTGACATATGTTTCAGCATTTGTTACATTTAGACTTGCAAGTTTTTCAAGAAAGAGCAACAATAAAAGAACATTTATGGCACCGTTCAGTTTTTCTTTGTTAGAAGGACAGTATTAATTAGTATTAAAATGTCTAACAGTATAAACTCAGGTGAGACTGTCATCAAAAATTAACACATCTACATAGTCAGCAACAGCCAAGGTCAAAGAACCAAAGAATGAAGACACATCCACATTGCTATAAAACAAGGCCGCCTAGCGTAGTGCTACGTAGGGTGATGGCAGATAATTTGGTGTTGTCTTGTACATTTGTTCTCTATTCTTGTTCCTTCCTACTGAGGATACTTTTGAAAGAGTTTAGGACCCATTATGTTTTACCTTAGGATATTTTCTTTTAGCTTTTTCTCTCTTGGGAAAGAGCAAAACGTATTTCTTGTTGAGATGTTTACCACACCAAAACAATTCATTTTGCAGTACTAATTGCTGTATCTTCCTAACATTTTCTCTGTGAAGTCTGCTGCTTCTGCCAAACATTTGGACATGTATATATTTTAGATAGAGGGCACATTTATGGATCTCATACTGCTCACAGATTTTTAAAAAAAGAGAAAGACAACTCCCCCCCAAAAACTCTACACAAGAAGCCATGAACGTTTAACAGGTAATATAGTGGTGTTTTGTAATATTAGTCAACTAATTCACCTGCAGTAAATTCCTTGACTTTATTGGATTGTAAGATAGATAAAGTAGCAGTAAGATAGAGAGCATTATTTATTGTATAATTTTAGACTGAAATTAATATTAAATTATGAGGAAATTGTACTGTGTGATTTATGAGCTTGATTTCAATTACTTGAAAATTTTTAAAGCCACAGGTCGTCATCTTGCTGGTATAAATCAATAAAATTGCTTTTATTTATGCTAGTTGCAGATATGATTACATATTTTTAGTTTCTTCATAACTGTATTCTTTCCTTCAGATATTTCAGAAGAAAAGCCCCACAGCCACACTTCAGAATGTCAGGAACTGTAAAACTGATTCCCATGGGAGATTTCCGTCAGCTGAGACCATTTAACTTGGTCATTTTTTACTTGCAGCTGATCAAAAATCCAACAGGCAATACTGTGCATTTACCTTCTTATGTAGTGACAGTTTGGGACTCCTTTGAAAATGTAAGAGCTGGGTGTATATTTGTTTAAAAATTTGAATAAATCACAGAAAAAAAATGTGAATGTGATACAGAATTTAGATTGTTAATAGATCATTTCAGGTAGGAATATAACATACTCCCTCTAGTGATGAATAGGTCATTTCCAAAATCTTCATAAGATTATAAGATAATTTATTAAAAATGTTGTTGACTGGTAAAACTTGGAAGCAATCTTTTATGTTCCAGTGGTACATGGTATGCAATATGCTTTATTGCATACATACTTTGAAAAATACCTCAACCAGAAGTTGAAATGTTTCATTAGATGTACTTGAATGCAAGATTTCTGGACATATATCACCATCATTAGTTCCATTTTCTGTGGAATGTGGTAAATATCGGTGGTAAATTAATTTGCTCCACTCAGATAAAAACAAATACACAAAAAGAACAACTGTGAGTTAAATAATAAATAGCCCAATTTGCACTCGTAATTCTTACATCCTTAAATCTTCCTAAAGTGTCATTAAAATTCAATGTTCCTTATACAGAATGATGTACAAGCAATACATATTGCAAAAATTAGGTTCAATGGATATGTAAGAGGTGGGTTTATGCAGTAATTATAGCATTACTTCATTTATAATTATTATCTTTATTAGATGTAATTCAGCCAACGAGTATAATTTAGATACACACATGCATCTACTACTTTAATAAAAATATGCTTGCTGCCCTTGACAGCTTCATGCCTCAAGCAAACCAAATGTATTGAAAGCTCTACTTCATGCATTCTTCTTGTGGAGTTCAGCCAACACAAAGTTGTTGCTGCCATTGCTTTGTTCTACTTTCAGGAAACCATTTACTATAGCTAAAACAAAAAAGGCCTTGTTCTAGTCATTTCTCTTCCTCAAGGTCAACTAATTCAGCAACTAGTATTCTTGACTAGGTTTTCAAAACCTAAAAAAGTGTTATTAGATTTAATGTTTCTTTATTCAGGGAGCTTTTTATACTGGAATTAAAATTAAATTCTTTGAAGTACATTCTTTTAAACAAACAAAACCAAACAAAATCAAGCAAACTTCTTATAAACAAGAAACACAGCTAATAAATCAATGAACTTAGTGTTAAACTATGCAGATTAGATGTTAAAGTCACAGCTTCATGTGAGAACTAGTTACTTAGTCATTGAAGATATGCTATTTTTGTCAAATGATTGACAGAGATGCTTCACCAGTGGTACACCTATGTTGTCCATGGGTTGGTGGTTTTGTCTGGAGGATTTCTTGAGTTCCATGCCTGTCTGTGCTAAAGTAGTACTACAAAGTGGGAGTTAAAGTTGAAATTCAGTCTGGTAACCTGACAGAGAAGGTACATGATTTGAATGGTACTGCCTGTGAGCTGGTTCAACAGCTGTATAAAAGAAGTCCTACTGTGTGGCAAACCTGAAGCTTGTTGGTAACTGAGGAGAGAAGTCACTTCCCAAGGTGTAGATGACTCCTACCTTCTGCTGAGCACGGTGGCCCAAGGGTTGATGCTTGTAGTGTTGATGTGTTGCTGTTCTGGTAAAAACTGCAGCAATACCTCATCCTTCCAGAACTCGTCGTTGTTCTCTCCTGGAGAAATAATTGTAACAGCAGTATTAGCTGAGGTTTGGCAAGTCTGCACACAACAGTATATCCTGACTAGTATTGAGTGAGCACAGCAGTATTCATGTTTAAACAGCTTAGTGACAAATGTCGTGTTCCACAAGAACACAAGGAAGGAGCCTGAGCCAAGATAAAGTGCCTGTCTTCCTGTTCTCCATCACAACAATACCAATGATAGCAAGTCAACCCTACAGTTTAAGTGTAGGGACACCACCTTTTCCTAGAAAGGATCACGATGTTGAAAAGTTGTCTCAAAGGAGACAACTCTCCTCTACACATTCTTCAAGATAAAAACATTTAATTTCTTTTTTTTTTTTCCTGCTGGTTTTTCATCATTATTTTTTGAAAGTGCAAATGTTTCTACTACATTTGTGATGTATATGTCCAGACATTATTAATCTTTGGGCTTAAAAGTGATCTGAGGCATTTAATTTCTCTGACTTCTCTGAAGTAAGTTTTGATTTTCACCGATATTAGTAAAAATTAAGCCAAAATTAAACCTTGTAAATTATTTTAAGTAATGGACCAGCGTTCCTTGGATTTTGATGGAGATGTATCTTTAAGGTATACTGTCTTACTTTCATTAGTAACACTGAAATGAGGTTTCTGCTTCAGTTTCACTGAAGAGAGGAAATGCTCAGTTGTTACATAAATGGCATGCACATATGTGACTTATTCTTCATGACACAGCTTATTATTTGGTAGATACAGCACTCTGTATTGATGATTATGATGTAGTTCTCATTTAGTAATGTTTGGGCCCAATCATGCTCTTATTTCAGTGAATTGCAGTTTTGCTATTGACTGCAGGAGTAGAAAGGAGAGGCCTGTTATTATTTCACTTGCTGATTTTAGAGAAGTCACTTCCAAATTATCAGTTATCAGCTAACCAATTGCAAAATATTGTCTTTAATGCCTCCTGTATTATCTAGAGGCAAAAACACAGTTTGGTGGATAAAAATCAAGCAACAGAGGAGAGGCAATAGGGAACAGCTTCTGAAATCACCTCTCAATTTTGTATAACCACATTTTTAGTGCAGTTTGATATGCAGTTAATCTGATTTACTTAGCCTTCAGAATTGGTTTAAACCTAATTTTTATCTTTCTGCTAAAGGAGTGGGATCATTTGCATTGCCAGATGCAGCTGATGTTCTCTTGGTTTTTAACACTTCTCAGATGCTCATTGCCCATTTAGCAGCCACCCCATAACATTGACCATGTATCAATGTAGAGCTCTTGAGGTAAGCAATGGGTATCACCGAGAAAAAGTGCTATGTTCTACCTAAGGCCAAACATGCAGTGTGCATCACTTCTTGTGGGTAAACTCAAAAGAGATGTCTGCTGAGGACATTTTGGTTTATGATGTCAATTCTTATCCTGGTTAGAATTTACTTTCAGATTTTGGAAGCTAATTGATATTCTTGTGGCTTATTGTTGGTTACCTATCTTTATATGCTTTGATCCAGATTCAAATTCTGTTCATAGACAAAATTTCTAGTGAGCTATTATTATTTGAGTATATTGATAACAAGGTCTACTTGTTGGATTGGGCACTGGCTGGAAATTTGTCAGGTTTGTCAGTAGTATGGTTTTCAGATGAGAGTAAGGAGGCTTTCTCACTTTTTGTAACTCCAGAGACCATTTGAAACAATCACAATCGATTGAAGTTGTCAGTCCTAAGCCAGTGGGCTAGTTGCCGTAATGATGTATTTGAATCCAACTCATCAACAGCTAAATTACTCAAAAGTATGAACTGTCCCCTTTTAGTAGCTGGGGCCATATTTCAGATAAGTGCTTTCCAGAAAAGTGATGTTTGGATAATTTGAGAAGTTTCTTGGTGAACTTATTAATTATCTGTTGGGAGAAAACACCGTGGACCTGCAGGGCCTTGGCTGGATTTATCTAGTGAAAGCCCCTTAGCTAGGGCCTAGTCAAAAACGCTTTAGCTTGGGTTCACCTCACCTAACTTTAAGCACATACTGGAGGCTAAGGGGGCTACTGATCCTAAATGTCTTCTGAAGTCAGTGGAGAAGCTAGAAGTGTCAGTCTGACTGAAATCACCCTCTGCTGAATGCACAGGAAGCCTTGGAGGTTCGGTTGTGCAGCACAGGCCTGCATTGAATTGTATTAGCATACCGGTGAAACCATGAGTGGATATTGGCCATTTCTTCTAGGAGCTTAAAATTAGGATGGAGCAGCAGAACATTATTGCGTTAGTAGAGAAAAATACAACAGATCTCCAAAAATTGAACTCCCCCCTCTTCCCCCCCCCCCCTCCCCCCCCCCCAAAAAAAGGCGGGGGGGACACCTTGTCTAAGGCGGCTGGGAGAATTATTAGAAAAGCTCAAGGGCAAATAATAAAGTTAAGTTTTCCTAATATTACTGTCAGCATTTCAATGAAAGTACACATAATGAAATAAGCAGATGAGCTTAAGTGGAAGCTATAGAATCAGTTTACAAGGATGTAGCAATAAGCACTTCTCCCAGATTCTCTGCTAGCCTCTTTGTGCTTCTAAATGTGGATTTTCACTCTAACGTGTGGAATCTATATGCACTTCTGAAACATTACCACTGAAAATTAAACCAGTCTTTTGCTCTAGACCATTCAGAGAGGAAAATCAGAGTGTTTTGTCTAGCATCATCTGATTCAATTGTGTAGAGTTGGGTCATACATACATATATATCTTCATTTAACAGAGTTTTTCCCAAACTGTAGATAGCAATATCCCCTGAAAGTCCATGACACGGTGTTAGACAAAAACACCACAATTCCATCATATAACCAGAATTTAAATCCTCTCATGAGTGGGTATAAGAACATATGGTTTTGTTAGCCAAGGCACTGAGGACTACCTTTAACAGTTGTCAGAAACTCTGTTTCACCAAAGGGGAATATAAACACCTACAACTAGTTGCTGTAACTGTCTGTTATTCCCTTACCCTGAGAAACAGAGCAGCTGTCAACTGTCTCAAGAGGTCACAAGAAAAGGGATGGGATTAAAAGGATAATGCCCCCAAAACAGTGATTTAAGTCTTCTAGGGCTACTAGATATAATGGGAGTAAGAACACACAGTAAAAATACAAAGATAATGCTGTATGTGTTTCATGAAGGTATTTTATTTTCAAGAGGAACTGTTCAGCTAGAGAGATTGACCAGTGCTCAAATAAAGAGAAGCTAGACTGGCATGAAGATTTCTAGAACTGCAGTGTCTGAATATGAGCCATACTTCATAACAAGCACATATTTGAGTTAACAGAATGAGCTATTTATCAGGCAATGTATGTATGTCATGTATACCACTTTCAGTAAATTGAGAAGTTATAAATTCATCTCAGATTTTACTGCTATTGAATGCAGTGGCAATTCTACATATTGGGATGAAGAGACCACTGTATTAATGGTGTGTAGTGCCAGAAAAAAACCCCATCGCATTAGGATTTGGATCAGAGAGATCACTTGTGTGAAAAAGCAATAGCGATACTGTATGTAGCTATACAGAGCTCATGAAATGAACTTTGAAGAAGCAGAAATGCTAAGATGCTTAAAAGGAAAGAAAGGACATAATTATAAAATAAGGAATATTCACATTCTCTGATAGCTGGGGAGCTAGAATCATTGACCCAACCTTTTCAGGGAATTCAGTTTTCTGATACTAATTATCAGAGCTACAAATTCTTAAATAATAATTAATTACATCCATTTTAAAAAGTGGTATAATTAGATATGTTTCAATTTGATATAGGTACTTTTAATTTGCTCTGTTATCATCAGTAGCAACAGATGCCAGTTCTTGCTATCCGTTTGGAGCTAAAATAAGTGGAATTAAACTCATCTCTAGTGACTACTGAATTGAATGTTGCAAGGTTGATTATTACAACTCATCTTATCAGAAAAGGAAGCCTCACTGTACATGAAAAGCAGCAATTTTAATTAGCCAACCATAGTATCACTTGCCATTCACCAACAACTTTTCTTTCAGCACTGCTGAATACAAGAAGAATATCAAGGTCACACCTGTGACTGAAATCTTTCAGGTTGTTCCAAGCCCTTCTTTATTCAGACATAACCTTCCACATAACATTTATGTTCCTCTGGAATAAGGAAATTGTACATTAGTTGGAGCATGTATGCCTCATGAAATGACCTTCACCAGTGCTGTAGTTACACCTCAGAAATAATTCTTGTAGGAGATAAGAATAGCAGTGGGCTTCCCCGCATTCAGAATTATGTGACATTTATTTCCTCACCTTCACTGTATTTGACTCCTTTGAAGTTAAATCTAAGCTTATTTTTTTCTATCTTCAAAAGAAGAATGAACAAGGCTTTCTAAATTTCTTTTAAAAACTTGAAGATAGTCACAATATCTAAATCTGCAGCATGCACTTTTAAGTTTGTGAGTATGCTATAAAATAATGACTCCTGTATAAATAATTTATTCAACTTGTTACTGAAGAATGATTTTTTTTATTAATGTGAGTTAAGCTGAAAATAGTTTTTTTCCTAAAAACAGATGGGAAGAGATCTGTTTCAAATAGTTGTTTTTTTTTATGGGGAGTCACGTTTTTAGGGAAAATAATTTAATATAAAAACTAAGATGGTTTCAAAATAATACATTTATTTTCTCAATAACATAGTAGAAGTGTCCCATGATGCATTCATTTATCTGAAAGAACGAGAACACATTTTCTCTCCCACTGTTTTAAACTGGACTTTTCAGAACAGAAAAATCAAATGTGTTTCCTTGGAATTTACTGCATAAAGTTCATAGTTCAATCAAAACTTTATTCCCTATGAGAAGCAGTGGATGAAGAAGAGGAACAGAAAAGTTTCTTCCAAGGAGTCCACACCATTATTGTGTGTTTCCTACTTTTGCTGTTTGTAGTGGAAAGTAAGAGGAGGAAAGAGGGAAGAAGATGCTTTCTCTTACTCTAGAAGCAGAGAAGAAAACATGTGCTTGCTGTGCCACCGTGCCCAGGAGGTACAGCATTCAATAGCCTCTAACCTTCACATGAGAAATGTGCTTCTACATGGACAGAGCAGCACTGCTGTGGGAAGCAGTCCACAGCATGACTTCTCCTTCTGCTCAAAGCCTTCCTGCAGCATGTGGTGGCATCCCGCAGTAAGAAATCCTGTCTAGCGCTGATGGGATCCCTACTGAGGGAATACAGTTCCCTGTGTCTCAGTTCAGTGTTTGCTCTGCTGTCTGGATAGCACCTGGCCACCAGGGATTTCAGCTGTGAATCTGCTGGAGGTGTTGCACGTGGCATTGCACAGCCACTCATTCATTTCTTTGAACTCTGTTCATTAAACATGAGTGCAACAATTACATATGAGCATATGAGCATTTTTTGTCACCAGACCAAGGTCTAGTCCAGCTGTCCGGTGAACTGTGCAGAGCTTTGGCTGTATACATCAACTTGTGGGATGAAAGCCGAGGAATAAAACCATCAAAACAAACTATGGACTGGAAGATAAAGAAAACCAAGTAACTTGTAACTGTCTTCTACCATTCAAACACCATCCATTGTAGTTTAACAAAGTTGGTTTTGATTCAGAAGAAGAGGTGTGCTCTGGATTGGCTCTTGCTCCCATGCCTTGTTGGATAGATATTGTTCAGAGGTACAGCAGAACACAACTGTGAAGACTATGGAGACAGAACAGACTTGTGTCTGAAGACTGCCCTGTTTTAAGTACAGGGTTTTTTTCATTCACACATATTAACTAGGTTCCCTATTTTAAGCATAAACTCTCCTCATTTTTCTCTGTGTCATCTGCCCGAATCGGTAAATAACCCTTAAAATCCTGTTATTGTTTCTTACTATTGATTCATTCATTAACTGTTCTGTATTATTGAGATAAACTTCCAAAACAGCTGAAGTGAGTTTGGTTAGGAATACATCTGTGGCTGGTTTCTATGGTAGCCTATTCCACATTCCCTCTTTTAATGCCCCTTGAAGTAAGACTGTAGATTTAGAAAATCCATTTATAAATATTTTCAGAGATTTAGTAGCAACAGCTAACAACGCCACAAATCCTTTTAAAATATCCTATTAAATAGACATACAGGGTGGCTGGCTTCCTAAGTTTGCATAAAATATATAGAGTGAATAAGAATATAGGTACTTTTTCAGTTTAAAAGTTATTATTGCAGGCACTGCAGAATCTTTCAAGGTACACTGTAGTCTGTGTATGATTTAAGCAGGTTCTTCAGTTCTCTGTAGTAATATGTACAAGCTGCCTAACAAAAGTCATTCACAACAGTTTATTCATCATGTTAGTAAATCAACTGGTATAAAGCAGGTTCTGTTGTTGATAGCACAAGTGTTGTCCCTTATTCCAGACATAGTGTGTTTCCAGGATTTCTGAAAGTATATTTGAATGATGTGCAGTATAAATAGATGTTGTGACATCACAGTTGAACAAACTATCCCAAATCTCACTTAATAATATTTCCATTGATGCTCCAATCAGTTGGACTGTCAGTAGGTATAATAGAATTGCTAACACTAGGCAAAAATTCAGCTGTGATACCTGACTGTTTAGCAGACCTACACATGCCAACAGACTACTATGCAACTAATTCTTTAACTACATCATCTATCCTCTTGAAGAGCTGCAAAAAATCAGACATTTCCCAGAAAAGGCTTTGTTCTTCCGAAGACCGTAGGAAACCATATTCTAATTAAGCTTTTCTAGTAGTAGAAAGCATTTTGCGTGTAATTAGGTGTACCTTTATTTTATTAGTAACATCAAAAGTCTCTGTCTAGATCTCATTAGCAGAAGACTTTTATAAACCTGAAGGAATGTATGGAAACATAAACACTCATGCATACATGATTCTGTCATCAAAATGCCCTGATGCATGTCTTGATTCTTCAGATAGTTCTCTTGTGCACATATATTCAGTTTCATGTAAAAGCCTGTTGTTTATAGCTGGAATAAATGTTTATGGGGGTGTAAACAACTTTGTGCAATGGGAATCAAAGTCCAAACTTCCAAAAGGTGTAAAGATTTGTCATCATGCTTTAGTTTATATCTTTACCTGAAAGAGTGGAAATCCATGAAAGAGCAAACCTGAATGTCTAAACTGTGTACAAAAAATAATCTTGGACTTTATTAATTATTTATTAGTTCTACAAGTTCCTGATTAAGCAAAATAAAACACCCAACTTCCTACCACCACAACCTGCCATCCATTTATTATCAGATTTTTCAAATGTGCATTCTCAAATGTTTCTTTAGAGCAGTTCACTGCTTTCTTTCCTATCTGTTTGGAAAGCTGATACAGTGTTTTAGTTTTATAATGAGCATGAAAGATATTGGGATATATTGCAGGAGTGTTTGCTAAGACATTAACATGTTTTATGAAGAAAATGCTGGTGTCTTCTAGAGCTTCATGTCTGGTACTAAATCTTGCCTAAAAAAAAACCCCAAAAACCAAAAAACACACAGCTTTTGAGGCAATAATGTGGAATCCAGAATGATTCATGACTGGTTTTTCTTCTTTTCAGTTCTTGAGCACTGAAAATCAGATTTCTTTAGGCACTTAGCTAACCTCTGTAAGGTCTACACTTCCAAATGCCAGAATATGCATAATTTCCCAGTTCCAGGAATTACCTAGAATATAATTTAAGTGTTTATGATATCTGCATTAGCAGCAGCTTTTCTGATTGTTTGTACAATGTCTTCTGCAATATACCATGCCTAACTTGACACAAAGTATTCACACTTCTCTGTTGTTAGCTTTTATCTCTGAAGTCTATTGTTAACATCTTAAAAGATACTCTTGGCAAAGATAACAAAAAAAAGATGGTTTATTAGCTCAAATGCTGTGCTGGCAATGAAACTTGTATAGCTGGGCTTAATGCTGGGTCAGAGTTGTTCTTAAAAGAAGGTACTCTGCAGACTTAATGAGGAATTCACCAACAGCAGGAAAGTGACCCAATTCATGCCACGATTACCAGACAAGGAGTCACGTACCTTTGTAGAGGGAACACCCAGTATATCAGTGCCTGTCGCAGGATAACAGCATGAAAGTGCAATGATCAAATCCTCGCATGGTGTAACGGGTAGCTCTGGATATGTCACAGTTTATTTTAAAGAAAAGTCTTCAAGTATCTGCCTCAGCCTACAGCTCTTGTGCTGCATTTCTTCTCTGAGTGTCTTGCTGGTTCCAGTGGTCCTCTCATAATTAACCAAATAAATAAACAAATAAATATCCTTCCTACCAGCAGTCCTCATCTAGAACTACTGTCATTCCCATCCCCTGATTTTACTTTGCTGTTCGGCTCCAATATGACTTAATTTTTAAAATGCATAAATTATCTTTGGGCTGGTTTTATGTGCATTGTACAGTGTCTGTCACATTGCATGAAACCAAAAGAACAAATAGAAAACCCAGGCTGTGTTTAATCAGAAGCTACTGAATGCGTATTGTATGCAAAAAAGAAGTATTTGAAAGGGTATATGCATCTGGAGTGTAATAATCCTGCTAACCACCAGGCAGGAGCTTATTTAGCTTACCTAATGCATATGTCTCAAATTTAGAAAAAGTGAAAATCTAAAGAACCACAGACTGAATGCATATTCTTTCCATAAAGGACATGCTTATCTGTTACTATATGCATTGTAGGTCTCAAATCCAGGAAGTCACTGCCTCTGGTTTACACTATAAAATATAAAACATATTGTCCTAAGAATTATGTGGTATTATAGAATGTGGGCACTAAAGCCTAGTACACAGTCCTGTAAGGCTGCTTTTCACAATCTTACCTTTTACTTCTTCAGGAAAAATCAAAATGTAACAATGTCATTAATCCCAAAGTGTACTAGAAACTGTTAAAAATATGGGTTAGGCTTTTTTTTTTTTTTTTTTTTTTAAGGGTTTCTTTTGATATGACCCAAATTCTCCACTTAGTTTCAGTGGACACTGGATTGAGCCATGTAGTTAACCTGTTGTTTCTGCTAATATCAGTGGATACTGATGATGCACAGGGATTGGAAAACTTCCTTTTAATTCACACAAACTAAACACCCAGAAATGAAACTATTAGTTTTGTGATGAGGTATGGCTAAGTGCTTTTCCCTTTCTAGTAAAACTTGGTCAGAAAATCCTGGAGATAGTAAAAACACACTGTTTCTTCCAAATACTGTCTGATTTTTCTTTCTATGTACAGGTAAGATTGCAAATAATGCTGCAGTCTCACAACTCGGCAACTGCTAAATGCCTGGCTTTTCCTCACCGTAGAGCATTTAGCACCTTTGCAAGTGGAGTTTGAATTGATTAACCTGAAGATCTTCTTCAGGATCACATTTGCCAACAATCTGCTTATTAATACAGTTTGAAACTATTACCCCCCAAAAATATTTTCAGGAATCTGGAATTCATTCATTTGCTTCTGCAATTATTTTTATAGGGTTGCATCAGAGAAATTGCTGGTATTGCACACTTAAAAAGAGGAAGAAACTTTTCCTCTTCATGACCCTTGGCAAGAAGGGGCTTATGCCATTGTGGTTTATGTTGTTGTTATGAGAAGTATCATAAACACTTGAAGCTTCCTGCTCTGCAGTACATCTAAAGTCACTTTACTTGAAAATTATGTTTATTATTCTCTTCAGCTGGGAATTCAGTAGATCAAGACGAATGTGGTGTTTCTCTGCTTAATGCAGTTAGTAATTTGACAAGATAGGTATAATTTCCCATACATTTCAGTTCCTCACAGTAATAGTGTCCCAGAGTAATTTGGCAAACAAACAAAAGAGCTAATTACACATTGTTGAATTTTTTGAAGGCAAAGTGTATACAAGGTCATACCAAGGGCTCAGCTGAAGTTTATTAAAGATTAGCAGTCTGTTTCTGCAGGAGGGATCCCTCCAGCTACTGTAATGTATGACAGCCTGGCGTACCGCTTTCCACAACAAGCTGTTGTACAGAGCAGAATTACAGAACAAATTTTCAGTCAAGTGTCTAATAAAAGGGCTTTATATATTAAAGATTTTTTTTTTGTACTTTATGTTTTGCTATATTTGGAACTAATAAGCACTATAAGGCCCTATTTGCTTCCATACATTTGGAAAATGGATCTAGGAGTAGATCGTTATGCAAAAAGGGCTAGGTTATTACTGTGCCTTTCATTTACATTGTAAATCCTTGTGGCAAAGACACACCTTTGCTTTTGTATTTACCTCATGCAATAGGAACCAATCTGTGAATCCAAAAGCAAATCAGCTAAATAACTGTGAAGGTGCTTTGATTGCGAAGAGGTGTGCCATGTTTGCCTTTAACTTGCAATTAAAAAATGTAATAATATAAATATTTTTAATATGCCTATAAGCTCGGAGCATTGAAACCTGTGCACAAAGTCTGTGAGTAGGCATTGGACCATGCAGGGACTAAGGCCTTTACTTCTACTCTCCTGACCATCATATAGACTGTACAGGAACACTACTCGTGCGATATTATCCTTGTAATGCTGCCAAAGACTGTAAAATACAGATTATTTACTGTGCAAAGATGAAGTGTTCTTGAAAATGTGTCTATGGTACTGAGCACAGAACACCTTTCTGAGTCTTCCCTGTCATAGTTCTGGGATTTTTAACTAACATTCGTATTCCTATGCTGACCCATAAATAAATTTGCTTCTTTTCCTAACATGCATAAATACATGGAGTTAGGAATAAATGAAATATTGAGGCAGCACCTTTCCTGCTTTTGAAATTAGCAGAGCTGGACAGAGACCATGAAGATGCAGTGCTTCTAAGAAGCAGAAATATTTTCCAAGTCAAACTGAGCACCTTGTTCCCAAATAAGCACTAATATGTTACAATTATGTACTTGGATGCTGAGATTAAAAAAGAGTCATATAAATTTCTAATTGTTCTCCTACCTGTACAAACTGGTGTGGAGCTTTGCAACCCTGGAGTTCTTCCAGAGTTAGTAATTCTATAGTTTTTTACTAAAAATGGGAATCTGGACTGAACAATACATGAACTGACCATTTTTCCAATCTGCACTAGCAGTCAACATAAAACTTCCATGTTAAGTGTTATTTATTTTTCCCCAAGCTCATATAAGCAGTATTTCAAAAATAGTTTATTGCTATTAAATTAACACACTCCTTTTCTTATTCATTGTAGAGATTTCTTAGGTGTCTAAATTTATACCCTTAGGTATCATACTCAGTTAAAAGAAGAATGCTCTTTCAAAGGCTATTTGTGTAAACAGCACTTAATTCCTCTCCAGAAACATAGCACCATCATATAACATAACATTGAGCATGGAAAGCCTGCACTGAAGTATGGTGGATCACCATACTTCCCCCTGTAGAACAGAAGAAGAAACAAGCTGCAAAGGCAAAGGTTCTGCTTTAAAAAAAAAAAAAAAAAAGATTTCTGCCACGTAGCTTAAATATCTCTAAACTGTACCAACTATCCATCTTGAAGTTATAAATCCAGACAAAGTAGTTGCTCAGCAAATGACCTTAGTATTGGTTTTGAGAGCAAATTGCTGAACGATGCAAGCAGTGCTTATGAAAACAAAGAACGTCAGTATCCATGCAGATTTTGTAGACCAAGCTCCTGTAATTTCTAAGGTACTTATATGTTGTGTGACAGGACTGGCTTGTATTGATTGGTTGTGGTGACTTGCAAGCTATTCCTATTGTGTCTTTTGTTCAACAGCAACAATAGATTGCATTTGTCATAAATGTGCATAGGAGAAATATCCCTTGCTGGTTTTGATCCTGCAAGATCTAAAAGTATCATGTTCTTTCATTACGGAATTTAAAGATTATTTTTTCATACATTACCATGGTAACAAAATGGTAACTGGGTTCCTATTTTCATTTTACATTAATGAAAGGCTAAATATTATAAGCAGTAGCAAGTATGTCCTATTAAGCCTTGATGCTGTATAACAAGAGGTGTTGTGTTCCTGTAAAAATATGAGGCTTGGAATGAATCCTTTGTTTTAGATCCTGAATTACTATAGATTTTAGGCCTGCTTATCTGTCCATATGAATGTAGTTAAAGAAAAAATCTATTAAGAACAGTAACTCTATATTAGTTTAAAAGCAAGGAAAAGCAAGGAAAAAGAAAAATTGCCTATGACCTATAAGTTTCCTATATATAGACCTCAATGTTCAGACTTTGATGGGTGTTTAAGATTCCCCAGTAACTGTCTCCCAAGTCTGTAAACCTGCACGTTGCAAACCCTATGGTGCTTACAGAAAGGTATAAAGGACGGCGGAAGTATTAATAGCAGCAACTCAGTTCCTCCAGGGTGAAGGAGTAAAAGAGGCAATAACTATTGATTATTCCATTAGCCAGGGAATTGCTTTAACCATTTGCAAGATCTCAGGTCCTCCGGGCTGAGGGAATGAGAACAGATGCAGGAGGGAAATGGGACTCAGTAAGATTTTATCAAGAGCAATAAAGTTCTGGTGGGGATGGAAACTGCTGTACCTGGGGTAAGAGTCACCCTTAACACATGTGACTAGTGAACACGGTTTGCTTTTTTCTCTGTTTTTTGAAGGAAGCAAGTAGTTGACATCTTATAGGAGTACAACCTTCAGTATACATTACAATGTGGAACTCTTGGAGCAGATTCCCTAAGGATTATAAGAGAAGAGGGTGGAACCTTCCATGTTACTATCTGAGTGACAGTATTATCACCTGGCATTGTAGGACAGACATAGCAGGTATAGGTAGAACTGGCAAGAAATTTTCTAGAAAATCTGCTTTTCCTTAAACATGTTCATTTCTGTAATTTACCCATTTCAATTCAACTTTCAGGAGAAAGGATTCCTCATCTCCATGCTAGAATATCTAGTGAAACCATGGGGTGCAAGAGAAGTGGAGAAAGGAAAACATACTGTAGAATTACCAGTAGCTATTTAGTCACCTAGGAAAATCAGTGGGAAACTGGGATTAATGGAGACTAAATTAAGAAGCTGCTATGTACAGTAGCACACTGGCAATTCTAAAGTGGAGTTCTGGGTCTTTTGGTTTTGCCACAAAAATCCGTTAGTTTCATCCTGAAGCAAAATAGGAACTATTTTAAATCTTGGAGTCTTGCAGAACAAGATAATGATTACATCAACAGCTCTAAGTACAGGACATCTCATGGCTACCTTACATGTGGGGATAAGTGATGAGCAATTCGACTAGAGAACAGACAGGCTATAGCTAAGTGCTGTGTTAAGGATATAGAATTACTGTATAATTGGACCGTGCATTTCATTTGAAATAGGGGAAGCAGATTAAACAGAATGTTCAATTCTTAGTGCAGGGCGTATGCAAACATCATATATGTACTATATCTGAGAGAATGTGACTAAGTCACATAAGGGCAGAAAGATCAGGTCTTTAGCTTCCAATTTAAGAGAGGGATTCAGAACCTGAAATTTAGTCCATTACACTTTTCTAGGCAAGTTTACCAAAGACTGTGACCAAAGTAGAGAAACAGAGGGATAATTGAGTCTGTTGTTGGACCTCTGGTGAGACCTTGCAGTCATCACTGCTGAATATATATCCATGTGTTTAAAACAAACTGCAGTGTATTGACACTTAATGTCATAGAATCATTGAAAATTTAGTTTGAGAGGGAGCTCAGTAGGTCATCTGGTCCAACTTTCCACTCAAAGCAGGGTTTACCTCTACATTTTATATAACTCCTATTTTTGTCTGATTGATAAACTTCTGTTAATCTTAGTTTGGCTACATAAAAAAATATTGAAAAAACAGTTAGCTAGAGGTACTAATCTAGTATGCCAGCTTCTTCCCTGTGCCATGTTTGGGAATAACATAGCCTTGATTTGCCAAAGTGTTTTATGAGGAAGGTACAGTTCCTGTCAATAGACTTCGGGAGTGAAAAATTCCTCAGGAGAGAGCATGCAGATCAAACATCTGATGCCTGTGCTGTTAGCAGAGCTCCCAGGAGCTCGGGGTCTTGCCAGAATCCTTGTGCTTCTGCACAGTTCTCACAAAGGGCTGGAGATCTTTGAGGATGCTGCTGCATCCCCAGAGGTCAGATATTCCATGGGGAGTAAATTCAATATATTTATTGAGAATCTAAATGTCTGAGTGCTTTAACCATACCATCCCTGAAACACAATAGTAATAATTCTAACAAACCCATCTCTGCAAATATGAAATTCCCAGAAATAAACAGCCCAATAGGACAAGTTTTAGTTTTAAATGTTGAGATGAAAAGGGAATTGGAATCAGACAAATGAGGGAACTTGTCTTATATATTTATCAAAACATATTCATGATGTTAGCTACTGAAATTTTAGCTTCTCAGGCTCATTCAGTCTTTGCCGTAGCCATTCAGGCTGCCTGTGAGGAGAGAATGGTGTCTATGACAAGCAGTCCCGATAACCTAACTAAGGCACCATTAAGTCTCTATGTCTCCACTGACATCAAGGAGTTTGGACAACTCTGAAGGCCAGCCAGTGCTTTGGCAAAGCTGAGCTCCTGCCAGTGGGAATCGCTGAGAGCACGGGACTCCTGTCATTGTCACTGAGAGAACCTTGCACTTCTAATGTGCTCTTCGTTGCACAGAAGTCTCCACTAGATCTAGCTATGGAGTGGGATTCGGTATGAGATTAAGACAGCTGCATTTTGGGCAGCGCAAAGGACAATTTTGTGCATTTGGGGCAGTGCAAGGGATATTTTGTCCTTGGCATATCTGCTAGCTTCACATGAATGTCTAAGGCATCCCACAGAGACCTATGTATGGCCAACTGAATTGAGCTCGTAGCAGGCAGGCAGCTGAATAGCTCTCTTGCTTCCACCATTGATGAGATCTCTATTGACTGTAATAGTTTATACACATGGCAGAAATGTAGACAATTACATTTAGTTTTCTTAATGTCATGATGAGTCTCACACAAAATGTTTCAAGAGGTTTAAATGCAGATGTCTGAATAATAGACATCCAAAAGTAGATGAAATAGATTTTAGGTTAGCTGATCTGAAGAGATGTCTGAATCACTACTGCATAGTATGAGAGTCACGATACGGTGGTTAAGGTGGTGGATTAATAACTGAGGAAGAGACTGTGTCTTTTGCACAATATCATAATGCTAAACTTTTGTCCAGGAAGCGGAAGATCTGGTTTCTAGCCACTTCCCAGTGTCAACAGCCTTGAAACCAAACCCTGTGAGTGTGATGTAATCACCATAGTATTGCTAAAGAATTGATTGATTATGATGTTTCAAACACTGAGACTGAGGAGGACCTAAAACTCTTCCATTTGCAAATGGAGTTTTGAGACTTATTTAGTGGTTTCAGTCAAAGTAGGGATAGCCTGACCACAATAAACCAGACCGTTAAGAAATTAGGTCAAATTCAGATGCTTCCCTGCTAACATCTCAACTTCTGCTAGCTAAGCCGAGTCACTTCTCAGCATGTATGAAATACTGTCTGTCGGCATTTAGGGAGTTCTGTCATCCAGAGATGACACTAGAGGCAATAACTAAATATAAGCACCTTTGCAGTTTGACAGCATGGTTAGCAGGTGATTTGAATCACTCAGTCCCTTAAGCCTAACCATTTATCACGTCCACTTATGACACTGAAACAAACAATGTGAATACAACCCTGATGGATTTACTTAGAGATTTATTATTTTGTGTACTAAATAAATGTTTAAAAGTTCATGAAGCAGATTAATTGTAGACAAGACTTTGTTTGAAGCCATAGAAAATACACATCAAAGATTTGTGTTACCTCTGAATGCCTGGTGTCACTAAGGGTCTTTCTAGTAACATGAAAAGAATAGCAGTATGATACATTTTCATTAGTGAGAATAAATAATATGGATCCAAAGAACATCTGGCATGATCTTAAACATGCATCTCATATACCTCTGTCAGCTTCAACAGATGTAGCTATAAGGTATTGAAAGACATCCTCACAAGGAGTATGTGCTATATAATGTGCTGCATAAATGGTTTACTTTGATAAATTTTCCAAACCTTTCAAAAAGATCTTTCTACATTTAGGTCATGTGCTTGACAGTGTGTCTTTCGTCTTATTAATAGGCACCACAAGGCCACATAAGGAGGGGGAAGTCCCTGGTGTGGACTATATTTTCATCACTGTTGAAGATTTTATGGAATTGGAGAAAAGTGGTGCTCTCTTAGAAAGTGGAACATATGAAGGTAAGCACACTTTTACTGCTAAATCTGTCTCATGTTTCCATTATGCTTTTTTCTAATTGATGGAATTGCACTGGGACATCCCATTACAAATGTGTCATTGCTACTGTTATCAGAAATTTGTGAAGAGCCATATGGCAATTATGAAAATATTTTCATATGTAAAAGCTAAATGCAGATGGTTCATTGTAATTTTAGTATATTATACTGGTTAAGAGAAACAGGATAATACATTGCATGTACAGGAAAGAAACACTAGTTCTTTATGCCAAATACTTGAGGAGATTTCCACAAAATTTCAGCAAACAGCTGTTTTTCTAACATAGGACAAACAAACTCTACAACAGAAATCAGTTGTAAGGCTGACACTTTTCCTTTGCATGTGTGATCCTGCAAATAGCAATCTATATCAGAGGTTGAAGCGTGACTATTTAAGTAAAACAGGAAGGATTTGCTATGTCATGTCTTATGGGCTTTGTAAAGTTACTGAAAAGAAGTCATTAATTTTGTAATATGACAGAGGGATGGGAACTGTCCTAATGACTGTATTAGAAAATATCTGTATATGGGGCAAAGAGCCAGCAGCTTATTGCAGAACAGTGCTTCCCAGGAGAACTGATGATTCATCTGGTTTTAAACCTTTTCCAAAACACAGCTATCCTGAAACTACTATAAATGGAAGGGCAGTTACATAGCAGGGCATTTTAATAAAACCAGAATAATGCTATACTATTTTAACTCAAATGCTTCTTAGAAATACACTAGTATTTAAGATAACTGAGTAATGAATAGGTCTTTTTACTGTAATCTTCAAAATGACAGGGAACACCCTTCATATGAAAAATATGACCCATACATATAAGAACACCTGGGTGAGTAGAACCATTTAGAGGAAGCAGCCCCATATTATTACTTTATAGCAAAAGAGGCAATGAAGATCTTTTTGTCCTGACTTTGTCCCTGTCAAGGAAAGCATCTGAAGATAAATAAGATGCTATTCACCCCAAAGAAAATCATTAGCTGTTTTATAAATAGCAGGAAAGAAGGTAATCCTTTCTCACCTAATCAGCGCAAAGTACCCATGGGAAAGTAAATAAATTTTCATAAAGAGTTATATCAATACAGAACTTGTAACAAAGATTTCCATTAAAGAAGGTCAAAGAAAGGAAAATATATTGTATTTTCCTGTTCTACTTTTTTCCCCACTGTCTGACACCTAATGGTAGAAGTTACCTAAACATCAATACAAGTACAACACCACAGTTTTATGTTTATCAGAGGTTCATTAAATAACAAGCCTTTCTTGAAGTATCTTTTTGTTACCTTAGGTGTTTGAAACTCACATTAAAAGACTTCAAGTGTAGCACAAGTCTGTCATTGCTTGACCATGTAATTTCATTAGTTTGTAGCAAGTTCGTAGAGACTGAACTGCTAGGTTAAATTAATTCACAGTGCTCTTCTGTCCCTTGAGGGATACAGAGGGGTGTCTTTTAATACCAGCTACCAGAGCTGAGTGGACAGTAAGGTGAAATATTGGTTGGGGAAGTCTGCATAACTCCTTAAACCGGCTGAAGACCTAGCTGAAGAGAGGTCCAAAGTCATGACTATGCAATGTCTGTCACGTCATTTACTGATCACAGATGACAAGTTCACTGAAGCCAAGAAGTCAGAAACTAAATGCAAAACAAAATAAACTCAACAAACCAATTTCTGCATAAATCCTGTCTTTGATTCCCAGGTTTCCCAACCACCAGGTGTGCATTCCGACAAATAATAGATAATATATTATCTATCTATGTATTATGGCAAATAATAGGTAACACATTAGAAAATACACCTAGTTTACAGACGCTGTTTCTCCTGTTCCCATATAAAGATTTTGGACATGACCTTACAAAGCTACACCCCCCCATTTCCTGATTAATTCCTAATGACTGTAGTACCTTCCTCGGGGAAGGATTTTGCTAATCATTCCATAACAAGTTTTCCTGAGCACATTAAGTCTGCAGTGATTAAGTTTACCGGTGACAATTATACCAATCCGAGCAAAGAAGTTTTCAATTCCCCTCACTAAGAGAAGATGATTTTTGAATCCTTCCATAGGTCAAGCAACTTACGTGAGCGTGCGTGTATGGGAGATGAATTTTCTCTCCTCATCAACACTGGTTATGAGGCCTCTGAAACAAATCAGCTTTCTTTTTACTAATTCTCAATGTTAATAGATCGGTTTGCAGATTTCTTTATTATTTCCTTTTTTTTTTTGTCTTCAAAAAATCATTGCGTATTTAGCTAAGTTTCTATAGGTTAGCTGAGTCTGCCTATGCTGATTGTCTAACCACAGCCACTATGTACCAGTTTGTCTCTACCAGAAAAAAAATGTTTTAATGAAGGGATTTCTCATTTAGTTGAGATAAAAAGAGAGACTCTGTGTACATGTGTTGTTTTTCACCACCTCTTGACTAGAGGCATTGATTCATTCCATTTACCTTCTACTGTATGAATTCCAAAGAATCAGAATCTTCCAGGTAAACCAGAGGAGAAGGAGGCCAAGTGGAGACTTACCTGACACTGAGTCTTTGTATTGTTCATTATAGTGTTCAGTATTGTTGGGAGGGGGGATATTTTCTCATAGTAATAAGAAAACCAGTCAAAACAGTCAGAAACTTTTTGGTCTGATGTAAGGAAATGATTCCAACCTGGACAGGATATAATCTAAAAGTGAAGCCAGTATATATTCTTAGAAAAGTATAGTTCTGTAGTTTTTTTTTTTTTTTTTTTTGAAGCACACTTTTTTTTTGGAGTCTTAAAATAGATTTTTATGTTATAAAAGCTTCAGAATTAAAAATAGGATGCTCTGTGACCTCCTTACTACTTACGCTTTGAATACGCCTTTCTTTGTCTACCACTTTTCGACAGCTGTGCATGACTGTAGTATTCCAAAGTGCTGTAGAAAAGCAAGTATGTTCATGATAAAAACTCTACAAATCTGTTTTTTTACCAGTTTTGCAAATATGAAAACATTTAGTTTCTGTAGGACCAAATCCATTACTATTTTGACCTTTTCTATTTATGTCTTTTTGAGTAACTGCTGGAAAGACCAAGCCATCTTTATAGATATGAATTATTTTAAACATACTTAATCGTACATAAGCAGTTGCTGCACGTTTTGCAGCTTACCTGTGGTAAAGTTCCATGGCAATATAGGTGACACCATTCAATGCACAACAAAAGAAAGAAGAACACAAGGCTCACTTCCACTCTCACTCAGATTAACAGTGCAAGTCACATTAACTTCACTGAGTTCTGAATTTATAATAAAATTTCAGTGAATTCCACCAACAAATTGCTGTTTGGGGCTGGGAGTGTTTACCTGAAGCACATCAAACTCCATTATTTGGAGGTCTTTGTATAACAGCGCAGCCAAATCCTAAAGGTTTCACTTTGTTTCTTTTTAGCAGCATTCCAATTTACTGTACTGATTAAAGGAATTCTGATTTGGCCCAGAATGATAACTTCATTGGAGATAAAACTTGTTTCCAACACAGATATTGGGGTAAGGTAAAATAACTATAGCTCTGTAGCAGAGGAGGAAGTGTTCCTGTGCATAGTGAAAGCCACCTGCCTCTATTATGCAGACTCATGTCACACAGGAGGACATGCCCCAGCAAAATAATCCACATTCCTTTTCTGGTTTCTGGAATGAAGTTCATAGATGGTCTTTGAATTGGCACAATACCTGCAAATCTATAAAATGCAGAATAACAAAGCTGTGATGAACAGACAAACTGTGTGTATATGTGTGTGCTGTCTTTTATGACTTCTCCAATAGGAGGGTTAGCTCAGTATACTGTCATCTCTCTGATATGTCAAAACTTATATGGAGATTTCATGGATCACTGACTTTGAAGGCTGTTCCCATCTCCTGATTAGATCAGCAAAATTTCTTAGCCAGTGCAGCGTATCAGTAGACTGAAAATGTACTTCAAATGTATATTGGTTAAGAATGCCAATGCTCATAAACAGAAATGTAACAGCTTCAATGTTATTTCCAAAACCCAGATATGTTAAGGCACATGATTGAAGGTTATGGTACGACATCATTATGAAGAATTAATAATGTAAGACTGTAAGAGTAATGTGCGCTATGGGTAGAATTACCTTTTAAAAGTAACATATGCAGTAGCAGTACCAGACATAACAAGAATTGTTCAGTGTATAAATAGTGTAAGAAAAAGAAACGTGTTTGTTGATAATCCATAAGGACATAAATGCATTTCAAATACACAAAAGCAAGAAGGATTTTAGCAATGTGGAACTCTCCAAGAAATGCAGACACAGAAAAGCTTGTTCATAACTGTTAAAGATGTGGCAAAATTATGAAAATAAGTGAATTCAACTGGTACACCTATGAATAATGTACTAAGTAGAACCCTCTTTTTTCCTATCAAATTTTTGTTTGCTTAGAAGAGCTCCATAGCAGTTGTTCTATAAAAGATATCTTATTTACTATTAATATAAGAATAGTCTTTATTTTATTCTATGAAAAGCAATCATTTTAGTTATTCTGCCAGTAATTTTGTAAAAAATGCACTTTTTATCATTTGTTTGATCATTTGGAATGATCTGAAATTCATTCACTGGTTAAAATTCAAAGCTTACTGAAGCTATTTAACCACTTACATGATCATGGACTTCCCTTGGCCCCACTGAAGTCCGTGGTAAAATTCCACATAGCTTAAATGGAGTCAGAATTTCACCCATATATTTTTTTACTTACGGAGTATTATTTGGCAGAAGGCTGAATGTTAGCTGGAATTTCCTTAATATTCCAGAAGTCCGTAGTTATTAAGTCTTTTAAAAAAAAGGTTGAATACATCCCATCGTTAAAACTTTAGTGTTCTGTATTACTTGTTTATTTGACAACACAAAACTTACAGTTGTTTTAGGAACAGTTTTAAGGGATCAGCTTACATGTTTTCAGTTGAGTCACCATTATGATGAGCTCCCATGGGAAACCAAATGTGGGTTGAAGCTGAGGTCTTGCCTGTGACTCCTCCCACATGATGGCACATAAGCAACACCGGGAGGTGCTCTGATTCCATTCATCTGGAGACAGTCCTCATACCCAAGAAGACATTAAGTTTTACATAGGCTTTCATTCCATCTCTCAAGCCAAATTTAGCCTAAAACTTTCTAAATGATCTAAACCCTGCTGTTCAGCTAATGCATTTTCAATTAACATTTCATTTTACTATCTGTAAATTTAAAATATGAGTTAAGGACTGCTCCATGTAAGCAATGGAATTTTTAATTAGTGCATTGTGGTGACAATGGTTTTATAAAGAGGTGGTGTTTGATTCCAGTAGTTTTGATTCCATTCTTCCATGTAAAAAATTGTAAGGAATTCAAAATTCCACCCACTTACTGTATGCAGCGTTCCCTTATGAGCAGGACATCCTGAGCACTCTACAGCAGAGGGATACAAAGGAATGAATGAAAATAAGGGTAATAAAACACTACCCTCCTAAGACCTAAACACAGGAGTTAATGAAATATTCTGATTTAAAACGGAAAACAAAGGAATCATGAGGGTAGATATATATACACAAAAATAGAAGCAGTCCTTCAAAAGCCATGTCTTTTAACAGCAGAAGGTATTTTCAAGGGCATAGACAAATGGAATGAAATGAGATACTTTATAGTAAAGATCACATTGCTGTTGAAAGTGCCTCTCAAAGTGGTAGACCCCATATCAGTCTGATGTCCACTTCTCACCACCACATTCAGAGAACACGTAAATGTGGATATATCAACATATAGGTCAAAAAATAGGAGAAGAAAACTTAAATACAGTCAGTGACTTCATGATCTGATTGAGTTCTTGTACCTGTTCTATATTAGTAAGATTTTACGGGCCTTGTTGTGTTTCCTCACTTACTCTTGGGGCAGAAGAGGAAGTTGAAGCTTGTCATTAAGTATGAAATGCAAAGAATGTAAATGCTCAGAAGCTCAAAAACGTAATGTCAGTGGATATATCAACCTGTATAAGGAATCCTGTCTACATTTGTTAATGCATTTTAAGCCATTAAACATCACATTTGCTTCTTTTTTAGAGTTTGTTTAAGTATTTTGTCATTATCTCAGGGAACTAATAAAGAAGGAATCAAAATTGAATAAATATTATTTCCTTTTTGTATGAAAAATGGCTGCTTTTTAAAATTATACTACTGCAATATAAAGGGCAACTTTCATAATGTCTACAGTTCCTTTTTAAACTTTCTGAAATGTAGGATTAGTGTAACAGAACGTATCTTTCCTCTCTGTTCTGAATTGGAGACCTTATAAATGCTCATTATTTTAATAATTGGTATTCCTGGTGTGTGGTTGCTTCTATATTAGGAAATCAGGCCTCTGTCTTAGCTTAGCTGGCATCCAGCGACAGGAACACTGGTGACCTCAAAATACTGTTTTGCAAGGGGTGCTGCTTGCCTCATGCTGCTGGGGCTGTCACGTGAGGGTAGTAGTCCTTAGTCCTGCTGTGGTCCTCGCTCATGCAGCTTGGGCTCCTCTCCCTTTTCTGCAACAAGGCGTATGGTTAGAGGGTTCCCTCCCCCATGTGGGTCCCACAGCAGGTCACCATCCTCCATAGCAGACTGGTGACACTGCAGCCAAGCTGCTGGCTGGGGAACGCTTACAGATAGCTGAGGCTGCCCGCCATATTAATAGGCAAGTACTATTCTTTCAGAAATATTGAAGATATGGTCAGTTTTGGCCTGCTGCAAGGATGCAAGCAATAAGAAAAGATGATATCCAGATGTTCATCATAATGTAGCAGGAAAAAGTGGTACCTGGGACACATGTGTCAGTATAGGTCAAACCCACTCCTGCAGGCATCCAGGAAATAGAAGCTTATGTGACTGTAGTTTTATGTGTGAAATTAGAAGAGTGGGACCATTCTGCCTTTAAACAGACAGCATCCTGATGCCAAGATGTGACGGCTACTTCATCCTGTGCACTTCCAGAGAAATCAAAGAGATCACTGGCTCCCCACAGCTTCTAACAGGGTTCAGCTGAAAGAAAACCAACAGCCATTACAATTGTCTCTGTCTCCAGGAGCATCTTTCTGCTCACATCTCCCGCCCAGTAGATGGTTGTACCAAGGATGGCCATGGATAGACTTGAGCTGTGCGTGGGTTGAGTAGGCTGTGATTGGGATGCACCTGATTGAGCTGTGATGCAGTCAGCTGCTAGACTGGACTCCCTGCCTTGCCTGTCAGACAGCTCTGCTGCCTAAGTAGAGGGTGCTAGGTGGCCACAGCAGTGTTTCTGACCATCCCAGGGTGCTGGCTGGTGCTCTCCCTGAGTTAATGTGCAGTGCTTCTTTCAACCAGTTGTGTCAGCCACAAGGTCAGAGACTAGCCACTGTCACATATGGCTTGGTAGAACCCATAATTCTGCTGGGTGGTGCGACGTAGCTCAGCAGAAGTGTACATGGACATTCAATTCATCTAATTTGTGTTCTGTTGAGATTCTGTGGCTACCACAAGCAGCAAGTTATTGTCAGCTCAGGGCTGCTTTAAATCACATCATCTGGTAATTTTCATAAGTGAATCAGATGGACATATGTTCCCCAGGCACACAACACTTTTCTTTGCTCATGTGTGTTCCCAGGATGTAGAGCAGGACCAGGTGCCACACAGCACAAGTTATATGGGTCTGTGTGCCCCAGAAACCCTTTCTGCTCAAACAGGCTCACTGAAACCACTGTCAATGTTCTTTACTTTGTATCTAAACCAGATGAGTACCAAGAGGATCTTGGCTGCAGAGAAATCAAGAAATGACCTTTGCCTTCATGCTTTTTTCTGAGCTGGGTTGACCCTGTGTCAGCTCAGCCCAAGACCTGCCCTATTCTTTACAATTCTGTGCAGTCAAAACTGAAGTGTCCAGACAAAAGTAATGCAAATTACCAGGAGAGCTGTAGGGAATAAATTCAGAGAACTCATCAGATAGAGCTTTGTTGAGTAATGATTGAGAAGCTCAGAGAATTTAAAATATGTGAACCCAATGGATGAATAAAGATAACTCAAAGTTGAGCAAATAAGTAACCAGGGCTAATGTGATGAATCTGGAAAAGATGAACATTTGGATTTAATATTGGGAACAAATTTTCTCATACTGATCTGATTTAAAAGTTAGAATAACCTCCAGAGGTGGAGATCCAAGTTTCATCTCTTAGGAAGTTTAAAAGTAGTTATTAGTAGAAATATTCCTGCAGTAGTAGAGGGATTAATTAAAGGCTGTAGTATAGTGTGGTCTACTTCAGTATAGTATTTATTAATGCTGTCTATGTGACGCATTAGGTTTTGACTGTGGGGTTTTTTATAAAACAGATCACAACCAGTTAATGTGTGCATTTCAGATACGTTTCTATCTGAACTTCGACTGCAGTATGTATTGTGCTGTTTTAGTTTAAATGCAGATTGTATTAGAAAAACACTGTCAAACTCTGTACAGCCTGAGCTATCAGGCTATCACACCGATAAGGCACATTTATCTGTAGTTATTACAAAAGATGGTAACAAATTTATAATCTCAAATTACAAATCTGAGTGACGTGTTATTGCTCTGGAGAAATGTTTAGCTACATTGCTCAGTTACAGAGATCTCATTTTTTTCATGCATTACTGGAAAGACACAATGTGTGTTATATCATATCCAGTTGACATGCAATTATCATGTTAATATGTGTTTATGAAGTTCCTCTGGATTTTATATCCTCTTGGGTACTACACATTCATATTTGTGATATTCCTCATTATTCGGCTTCAGATGAGAAATGATCACCTTCCTGTAGCAAATAGTGTCCTGCTGAATACCACAAACTGCAGTCCAAAAAGTGTTTGGGAGGCTCTTCCTAATACACATAGGGAAAATCCCCATTGCTACAAGTCTTTCCATTTTGTCAACCTCAGAATTTTCCAAAAATACTGAAGCAGCTTTATTTTCTAAAGACAAGGTATACTGAAACTTCCATAATACCTTCCTATTAACATCTTCCTATGAATCAAAGGATTATTTTTTTTCTGAGTATGCTCCCTAAATCCCTCTTGGCTTTTTTGAAGGTAGTTTTAACGACTGCCTTCTCTCATCTTTGCTCCCTTAGTCACCACAGCTTTTCAAACATGATAAGAGAATGGTCCCAAAATAACATCAAGCCAGCTTCCCAGCACCTTCAGATGCATCCTGTCCAGTCCTATGGACTTGCATATGTCCAGCTGACCTAATTTGTACCTAATTTGATCCTTCTGTACCATGGGTAGTACATTGCTGCTAAGCAAAGACCTGAAAGGCCTGGAAGTGAGCAGCAGACTTTGCCAGTAAAGGCTGAGAAAGTGAAGACATTGAGTCCTTCACCAAGTTATCCTTTTCCATGCACTCCATCACTTGGTCACCAACCACATTGGGCAGCAGGCCCACGTTCTCCCCAGTTTTCCTTTTGTTGCTGCTGTGGCTGTAGAAACCTTTCCTGTTGCCCTTGATGTCCTTCAGCAATTTTAACTGTAGCTACTCTTTGGCCTTCCTAATTCTGCCCTGTGTATCCAGGAAACATTTCTCTATTTCTCCTTGGTTGCCTGTCTGTGCTTCTGCCTTCCTAACACACCTATAGCAAGGAGTTGCCTGGGAGCAAAAGTGACCCTTTACAGTCTTCCCTTGTTTGCACAATGTTCCATAAAACCAGGGTAAGGCTTCTCTATACTAGCAAGGCTTGGGTTGTAGTGTCTGTATTCCTATTGTTTCAGCAGAAATTGATTTGCAGCAAGGCATAAAAAATTCCTTTTTATGGCCTTGGGAGGACTTGTGGTTTTTTGAAATCTCACTTTGATTACTCTGTTTCAATAGCAAGGTATTCTGGGACACTTTGCGGTACTGCATGCAACCCTGGCCATGGCTGGTGGAGTCCAGACAGGTGAACAAAAGTGTGCATCTTGCTGCCTGCTGGCACAAAACAAGGGAACGGGCTGCTTCCTGTCAAGATGACCTTAAAATAATGAAGGACATTGAGAGGAGCAGGTTGTGCCAAGTGTGGAATGATGCAGTGTAAGTGTGAGAAGAGGCTCTGGATTTGTATGGTTAATTGAAAAGAAGGATTCAGCTACTGATACAGCTTTTTCTGCAATAGAGTTACATTACTTCCCAAGTGAGCTAATTAAAACAAGATAAAAGACCAACAAAACCCAAGCACTAAAAGAAGTGTTTGTGTTTCAAAGCAAGGCAGTTTCTGATTAAAAACAAAACAAAACAAAAAACCCTAAAGATATTAAAAACAAACAAACAAAACCTTTCAAGTGTACGGAAATCCATATATTGGGTTTACATTGTTTTCGGAAATAATTACTCTGCGTTTTACTTTGTGTAATTGAAAGAATAAATAGACCTACAAGGTTTTTTGGCCAATGGAAGGCTTACCTTGTATTTCCAGTAAAAGTAATGGAGATACAATCAGAAATCAAGGTCAAATATGCTGGTAGACAATGAAATATAATAGTCCAGTTGGTGACCTACATCTACAGTTATTTTATGTTGTGCGCACACAGAAAAAAATAGCCAAGAATACAGAATAAGCTTTAAAAGATCCTACTGATGCAGAAGAAACCTGTCCCAGCCTAAGGAAAATGCAATACATTCAGTGCACCAGCACTGAAAGTGGTGCAGGAGAGGTGCCACAGCATCTGCAAACTGAATGGCTTTTCAGGATTTAGATTTACCTTTCCAGACTCATTTAAGTGTAAGTCTAAGCTCCCTCAGTCATCACCAGGAAGAGATCGGATGTGACTTAGCCATGACCACAGCATGTTGATATCTGACCTAGTTTAGAGCATCCTCAAGGCTGCTGAAGATCAGAGGAATGCAAAGACAAAAATCTTGCTTTGATCTTAGTTCACCCCCAAATTATGTTACATACTCTATCACTGAATTCAGGACTCCAGGAGAAAAGTCTACAATTAAAAAAAAAATAAATCTTTAAGTCCTTCTGAGTTGCATAGTGATGTGCCTGATAAGAATAATGAACTTTCAAATTGGTGATAGGGAATCAAATACCCTTTGTGTCCATGGACAGACACATTTGTGGGGTCTTCCACAGACATTGAGGTGGGTTGTAGGTGAATGATACAGTTCTTCCTTTGTGTTCTGTGCATATGAATGCTGTCCCCTAATAAGCATAGAGGTTATAGCAGCTTCAAATGAAAGAACCAAATTGATGTTATTTCTTGTTGCTATTTGTATTTACATGGTGTCAGAGAGCCCCAGGCATAGACCAGGGACCATTGGCTGGGTGCTGCAGAAGTAGAGAAAAAAAGACAGACCTTTCCCTTAGGAATTTACGATCACAGCATGAGGTGAAGGACAATAGATGAAAGCAGTCAGTAGGGAAAGCAGCTGAATGTCTAGCAGTAGGTCTCCATGGACCAGCAATTTGAATGCTGTCATGCCTGTACATAGGAACACTTAGAGGGAGATGAAAGAGGTGTGAAAGAGGTAAAGAAAGAGAGGTATTGAAGAGGCAATGGGCACAAACAGAAACACAGGTTCCATCTGAATATCAGAAAACACTTTTTTGCTGTGAGAGTGACCAAGCACTGACACAGGTTGCCCGGAGAGATTGTGGAGTCTCCATCTTTAGAGATATTCAAAAGCAGTCTGGACATGGTCCTGGGCAACCCGCTTCAGGTGACCCTGCTTGAGCAGGGAGGTTCGACGAGATGACCTCTGGAGGTCCCTTCCAACTTCAGCTGTTCTGTGATTCTATGAAATCATAAAGTTGGTGTGGATATAAATAGTTCTTCCTGAGGGCATGTCAGGAACAACAGGCAGATACAAAGAGATTTTGTAAGAGATGGTGCTAGCAAAAACAAGAAAGGTGAAAGCAAATGCTGAATTGAGTGAGGAGTTACGCAGGTGGGAAAGTGGAGCTGGTATAGAAAGTAAGTGAAGAAGGGAGAAGAGGTGGGTGCTATGATGAAAAGAGGCTGCTGGTAAATTAGCCAAAAGTGGCAGAATGAGTGTTTAAAAGGGAGACTAATATAGTGGTGATTGAATGGCTCTTATGACTGCGAGTGCAGTGTCCTCTGACTCTAAGGAGGTGGAAGGTCCCATCACTGGGAAGATCTGGGAAGGTGTAGCTCACAGCTGCCTTCTTGCCCCATTTAACAAGAAATATGTTATATTAGTTTAACCACATACAAATGGAGAAGCTGAATGATTTCACAGCTTAAAACTTCACTAGGAGAGTTAATTCCCACCTAAAAAACTTTAAAGCACAGTTTCTGGTATGGAACAATGTTATTGTTGGCATTTTTAACACATTCTCTTAAAGAGAATTATATTCAGTCTGATTCACAATAACTCCAAAAGGATTATTCTAAAGCAAGCTAGTTTACCTTTTTAATATTACAGTAGGCTGCACAGGCTGCTTACTATCACAAAATATCCCATTAACAGTTTTCTATGATAAGGTTTTGAAAGACTTTTGTAACAGAGACAAGAGGGAAGGTGCAAGTATTTCCTCCTCCCTTGCCCAGTATATGCAAGGCCTGTTAGAGACCCCACTGGAGAGGACGTAGGCTGTGGAGCAGACCCTGCACTGTTTCGAGGAACTCTTCACTTGCTATAGATAGACAAAGAGTGTGCCAAGGGAAGCAGTATCCTCCTCACCAAGCTGACACTTGGGATATGTCAGACAGAAGTTTGCTTTATGAGTTAGACCTAACCAAAAGCCACCGGCTGTTCTAACTTCATAATTGAGAGTCCTTTGAAAAAAAATCTGTCTAATCTCCCTGTGGAGATTTTGGTTGCAAGTAGTTGTATTGGTAATCCCTAGCATGCGTTTCATTGTCATATTTTTCCCAGCTGTATTTGGATACCAGTCAGCTGAGCATAAAAACTCTGCAGCTAAAAGAAATAGAAATAAAATCTCCTGTAGGCTACTGGAATGGTTATTATCTTTGGAAAACCTCTACTTTGCTGTCTGAGACAGGATAAAAATCTCTTGATCAATGAAAATTCAAATTAAAACTCTGACTGATTCAGCTATAAAAACTATGAAAGGAGATAGGTGGTATGAAGACATGTATGATTATATGCTCGGTGGTGAAAATTAGCTGGGAAGAGAAAGGAAGCAAATCAAAGTGAAGGAATTCCCCTATAACACTATTTAACAAATTCCCTTCATAACCTCACCTGGCAGTGCCTTTGCAGTATCAGCCCCCAGCCTTTGCTGCCTTGTTGCAACCCCCACACTGTGGGGTTACTGTCAATGTCAGGGTGGGTTCTTCTAGCTAATGGAACCTGGAGGTGAAGAGAGAACTCTTGGTTGGTTAAGGTAAAATAAAGATATTGTTTTGCCATCCATAGGAGGGATGGGGTTGTTGCCTTCTCCTTACTGGGATTATGCTTAAGGGTAAGGTAGAAATCGCTAACAGGAACACAGTCAACAGGAGGTGCTTTGTGTCATGAGGAGGCTAAGCTGACTACGGCTCAGGAACCCTCTTACCTCACCGTTTAGTACAAGCTCAGAGAAGCAAGGAGAAAGATTTTTGTTAGGGGCTGTGAGGTGAAAAGTTGGTGTTATCTTCTACATTGAGGCTTAGATTGAATCAGCTGGAGCAGAGCCTGCATCTGTAACTTTCTGGGCTTTAAGCAATTCCTACCTAAATTCTGTATGCTTTTTGTTTTTATCAGTTATGAGGAATTTACTGCATCCGAAACTATTTTTAACTCTTGGTACTAGTGATTTTCTCAGTGAAAGTCACTCCAGGCATAAGATTAAAGGATGATGTCTTAGGAAAATCATTCTGGTTTTTGAATGTTTCATCAGCTCCTCATCTTATGTAGAGTGTTTATCTTAATGGCACATGGCTTTTACATAGCCTAATTTTTATATAGTGTCTTCCAACAGCAACAGCTAGTATGAACGCAAGAGACCCTTTTTTTTGAAGTGTGGCGATCTGATTAGATAAGCAAGATTCAGGAATAAAACTGCATTATATAGACAGTGAATTTTTTGAGACAGGTTTTTTCGCCTTAGAAATGCATTGTTCTTACAGAATGCTGTTAATGTGTATTAAAAGGGGGGGGGGGCAGCGCTTTGTTTTGTTGTTTTAATTACAGGTTGCAGTTTCCACTGTTTTCAGCACTGTCATAACTTTTCAGCTTGTCAGTATAATCTTTACGTGAAAAAAGGGTTGGGTAAAGTGTAGCAATATATTTTTATAGTGGTCTTCATGCAGCTGAACTGCAATTTACAGAATAATTACTTCCCTTTGCTGCTTTATCTCATTCTTTCCACTCCTCATTCTGAGGGTGCTCAGTAATACATTGGTTTGTGAGATAGCATTTACTTTTAGAAGTGCCATTCCACATAAGTCATCAAGGCAAAAGAAGGTAAAACAAACCAGCTACTTTCAATGCTTTATTTGTGGTTTTTGATTAGGGAATGAAAAAATTCTCCACAGCACCTCTACTTCATCAACTGCAAAAGTTTGCATGATATGTGTTATGAAGACACACAGCATTCAATAAAAATAAATATTGAATACCCATCTTTCTCACTGAACTTTCTCATTCTGTACATTTTCATTGTGTGAATGAAGCAGGAATTCACCAGGAAAAACAAGATGTGATTGAGAGGTTATTCATACTATGTAACGTTAAGTGTTTAGCTTAATGCTCTTAATCACCCCCTAGAGGCATTCAATTCTCTCCATTCTCTATATTGAGAATTTCAGTTCTTAACTTTGGGTGCACTAAATTACAGGGCATGTGCTGAACGAGTTAAGTAGATGAGGTGAATGCTCCTATACAGCTAAAGACCTGTTTAACATCCCAGAAGAGGCCCTTAGCAGAACAGG
Organism: Aquila chrysaetos chrysaetos; assembly: GCF_900496995.4. Taxonomy (NCBI): domain Eukaryota; kingdom Metazoa; phylum Chordata; class Aves; order Accipitriformes; family Accipitridae; genus Aquila; species Aquila chrysaetos. The sequence continues at coordinate 13,106,007 of NC_044008.1, forward strand.
GACTGTACTCCAGGGCTGATGATCTGAGGACAGTGAAATGCATCAGTGTTTTAGTCTACTGGGTACAGATACAGAGATGAGCTACCATTTTCGTCGGTAGCCCTGATGAGCATAAATTTAGAGGAAGTCAGCTCTAAAATTCCCTAGGATTGCAAAAGAAGCCTGACAGGTAGGGGTCAGGTTCCAGGTTTATTCATATCAGTAAACCTGATATTACTCAGTGCCAACCACTTTGACATTACAGTGTCTATCTGCTATCTGACAGACAGATTGCCACAGTCTGTCTACTCTTCTTGTATGGCATAGACTATTAAACGGTCATCCTCAAGATCACAGACTCACAGAATTATTTAGGTTGGGACGGGCATCTTCAGATCATCTGGTGACGAGCTTTGTGAATGAGGAGAGGGCAGCAAATTTCTACCTCGGCTTTAGTAAAACTTTTGATGCTATTTCTGACGAGACCCTCATAAATAATCTGAAAAAATATGGATTAGATAAGTGAACAGGATGGTGGATTGAAAACTGGCTGAACAGCCAGGTCCGGAGGGTTGTGATCAGTGGTACAAAGTCGAGTTGGAGGCAAGCCACTAGTGGTGTATCCCAGGGGTTGATCCTGGGGCCAATACTGTTCCTCAAACATCTTCATTAATAATCTAGACAATGGGACAGTGCACCCTCAGCAAGTTCGCAGATGGTACAAAACTGGGAGTAGCTGATACACCAGATGGTTGTGCTGCCATTCAGATGGACCTGGACAGGCTGGAGAATTAGTCTGAGAGGAAAATCATGAAGTTCAGCAAAAGGAAATGCAAGTCTTGCACCTGGGGAAGAATAACCCAATGCACCAGTACATTGTCCCCAGGCAGAGCTCCAGGCATTCCAGCTGCAGTCTCACAAAAAGGTCAACGTGCTCTCCTCACCTTCCCAGCCTGTTTTTCCAAAAGAGCCTGTATCCAACCATTGCAGAAATCTAGTTGTGTGAGTTTTCCCATCATGTCTCCATTAGCTCAATGACTGTAACTGCACATAGACTTCTAATTCCTCCTGTTGGTTTCCCATGCTGTGTCCATTAGCGTCAAAGTATTTCAGAGAGGCACCCAGGCACGCTCATTCACTAGAACAGTCTCAAGAGCTTTCGCCACAGATTGTTCCGGTTAAAGTGATTCCACTTCAGCATTGTTTTGTTGATCACTATGTCCCTTCTGTTCCTATCTCCCCTGGCTCTTAGCTTGCCTATCCCATCCACAACTTGCTCACTTGTTTGTTGAGGAATCTCTACCTCACCTGTAATTCCTAGTTTAAAGCTCTCAGTTTGGCCATCCTGTTGGCACACATTGTATGCCTCTGGTTGAATGCTTTGGCCACAAGAGCCTCCTCCTTCGTTCTGCATCATTAGGTTCTTACTAAGAAACAGATTCCAGCCTTCTGCTGTTGTAAACTTATCAAGATTTGTCTCACAATCCAGGAATATCTTGTCCTTATTTCATATGGAAGTACTGCTCTAGAACATCACTCCTTTTCTACATAGAAAATGGTCCCTAATTTCTGGGCTCTGTTCCTTATAAGCTCACACCATTCACTTTTATGTCAGTAGTGGATTTCCTTTACATGACTCTGCTTTGGTAGCAAATTGAGGGCCTAAATTTAATTGTCCTTTGCATTTTTTAGATACCCTTGGGTATGAATGATATTTAACATTGTTCCCATGTGGGACTGAAAGATACTACACACGACCTGTAAGATTTGCACTTTTCTGAAACAGCTTCTAGAGGCTAGGCAGGATAGCCTACAATGTCTGAAATGGCATTAAAAATTATGTTTAAGTACCAATTAATTTTTCAATTCTCTCTTACATCACCACTTACAAATGTAGCATCTTTGTCTTCCGCCTCATCCTTGTTCTGCTAAGCTGAAGGAACTATGTTATTTTAGTGTCATCCTATACAAGGGTCAAAGTATAACTCTCAAACTGAAAAGAGATCAGGTTACTATGTCTCTTCTTGAAGGTGTATTTTAAAGCCCTGCATGGTTTTGAGGTCAGAATAATGGGCCAGTGTGTTCTTGGATATTTTTCCCTCTTTCCTAAAGATTGATATTTTATTTGCTATTCTTCAAACATATAATTTGATAAATGCATTAAATATCCTCATTACTAGTCCAAGAGGTCATGTACTGGTTTTCTGCAGTGGAGAGTACCTGTTATCCCTGTTTTGAGAACACTGAACTCTTCTTTGCCATTCTACATTTTTGCCCCCACATTCTGCAACATATAATTACAGATATGTTAATTCCTTTTCAATCATTGAAAATAACTATAAAGAATATTAAAGAGGAGAGTGAACTTCAATAGCAGAAGTGGATTAAGAAAGTTATCAACTTGTTCCCTGTGTTCTTTTCCTGTTAACTCCCCCAAAACTTCATGCTAAATCTTCTTTCTCTGTTGAGCCCATGATGGCAGGAATTGAAGGAAAAGCAAATGAGGCATTCAGTCCTCTGAAATACATGCTGAAAAACTCAGGGGAGCAAATTTAGGATGTCTTGCTGTTCAGACATGAATGGTTTCTACCCGTATTATCCTCCTTTCTGCTGCTACCATTTTTGCTTTGGCATTGCTCAAGGAGTGTCTGCAAAGGTAGATATTTCAAGCAGTAGGAGTCCAAAAATAAATGCTCTAACCATAATCATTCCAGGTATAACTAAATCTTGTTTATGTATTTGATTACCCCTGGCTGGCTCACCTTCTGGCAAGGAAAATTCATCATTTTGGTAGGGGGAGAGGGGGAATGCTTTAAAACAACTTCCTAAATAATAACACAAAGCAGAGAATAGTTCAGTTAATCATTAGTTTTACCTATCAGATGTCTGAATATTTATGATAATTTACATATTTTTCATTTGTAATCAGTCACTTGAGGAAACGAATACGAGTCCTTCACAGAATGCTATTTTTTCTCATTTTCCTTAATATGAACAGACTAAAATTAAATGGAATGATAGAAAGGAGAGCTGGTTAAGACTTGTCAGGTCATTGAGGTTGTCTGCCTGCCAATGAAGCTATGTTGCCTGCGGTATATGCAGGTGCTTTGTTTCAGTCTAATTTTAAATGACTCATACAGTGAAGCTCCTTGCACCACCTCCCTTGGGAGACAGCCCTGTAATCTAACATCCTAACAGTGAGAAAATGCTTCCTGATACTCGACTGGAGATTTCCTTTTGTGCAGCATCAAGCCACTGTTCCTGTTTGTATCCACTGAGGCCATTTTAAGTAATTTCTCTTCTTAATCTGGGTTTGACCCTCCTAAAAGACATAATGATCATATTCCTCCCTGATTTCACCCACCCTGCATTCTGACTTGTAATTTGTTCAGTCCGTTACTAAACTATTCCTAAATACTTTCCAAGTATTCCTAGAATCAGTGCATGTATTCTGATGTTATTCTTTCCTGATATGCCTTTTTTTTTTTTTGACTACTTGTAACCTGGAAGGTTGCAAAAAGGACTTTCAATGTTAGAAAAACTTTCTTATGAAAGAGACAAGATAAAAAAATAGTGTATCCGAAGGACATGAAACACTTAATTCTGAGATATGTACAATACTTTTGAAAATGTCAGGAGTTTGATTAAAACTTTGGTTGAATATGAGGTAATATTTTTCTATCATGAATCATAACTTATAATGATATAAGTTAATTTTAATTAATTTATACAGTAAAAGCATTAAGGCTTGAATTGTATTAATTGTTTATTGAAATAAAGACTTCTTAGACTAAAATGTATTTGCTGATATATTCAAATCAGCAAAACATTTTTTAGAAGATGTGGCTTATGTTAGCAAGAGAGGTTTTATAAGGACAGAACTCCCACTGGTTCCTTGAATAAGATAAAGTATCCTAACAAAAGGCCTTGTTTGCTAGTATAAATATGTCCAGTCTGGGGCTTTTGCCAATGCAGTCATGATAGTTGAGGGGGCTGTGAGGGATATTTTTTCACACTCCCGATCAAGTTACTGTGACAAAAATTCTGATTAGTCCACAGTCATGTCACAATTAAAGAAAAAACTAAGAAATCTAGGTGATCTTCCTCTGCCTGTTCTGAGAAGAGTATAGGGGCATCTGCTGTGTTTTGGATAATTAAGAAGAATTGTTCTTGAATATTTTATCATCTAGAGTACAACATCTAAAGCTAGAAAAATTTGTGTATTGCCTTTCATAATTTCATAGTCACTGTTTCTTAATCCAATAAACTGGTTAAAGTCCTAGCTAATTAATTATATATACCATAGTTAAAGAACCGAAGGCTTTTTTTTAAAACAATGCATTTTTTAAGTATGCAAAGAACATTTGTGTTAGTGAACACAACTGGACAACTGAGTGGGCAAGTGGGATTTCGTTTGCAGGAGATTCACAGGAGTCTCATTCAGGAGATTCATATCCATAGTTTAACGTTTGAGTCGTAAGGGGGAATTGCATCGCCAGTATAATAAGGCTTCCCAAGTGTGTCTCATACTGGAGCAGTTACACTCATTAATGGAAAGTGTCTTTCTCTAGTCATTTTTTTTACTGGGGCAAACTTGTCACACATCATTTAGCTGATACTTTCTATAAAAATGTTAAAAGAATCATGAGATAATTCAAATTTATTCTATACGTGTTTAAAATATTGTTTGGGGTTTGCGTGGCACATTTTTTTTTGGTAGCAGCGGAGGGGCCGCAGGGCCGGCTCCTGTGAGGAGCTGCTGGAAGCTTCCCCGGCTCCGAGCGGGACCCGCCTCTGGCCCAGGCCGAGCCCGCCAGCGACGGTGGTAACGCCTCTGGGAGAGCAGATTTAAGAAGGGGAACCTGAAGCAGAGAGAGGAGTGGGATGGGAGAGGAGCCCCTCTGCGGGTACCGAGGTCAGGGAGGAAGGCGGGCAGGAGGGGCTGCCCCCGCAGCCCGCGGGGAGACCAGGCGGCAGGCTGTCCCCCCCGGCCCGCGGAGGGGAGCGGGGGAGCAGATGCCCACCTGCAGCCCGGGGAGAGAGGAGCCCACGCCGGAGCAGGGGGCGGATGCCCCCCAAGATGGCCGCGGCTCCGTGGGGAAGCCCGCGCTGGGGTCTGTGGCTGAAGGTCGGCCCGCGGGAAGGACCCACGCTGGAGCAGTTTGTGAGGAACTGCAGCCCGTGGGAAGGAGTCACCTTGGAGAAGTTCACGGAGGACTGTGTCCCGTGGGAGGGACCCCGCGCTGGAGCAGGGAGGAGTGAGGAGTCCTCCCCTGAGGAGGACGGAGCGGCAGAGACAAGGTGTGAGGAACCGACCCCAACCCCCATTCCCCGTCCCCCTGTGCCGCTCTGGGGGAGGAGGTGGAGAGAACAGGGAGTGGAGTTGAGCCGGGAAGGAGGGAGGAGTGGCGGGAAGGTGTTTTTTTAAGGTTTTGGGTTACTTCCCATTATCCTGTTTTGATTTGAATGGTAGTAAATGAAACTGATTTTGGTTTTTCCCCAAGTTGAGCCTGTCTTTTGGCCGTGACCATAACCGGTGCATGATCCCGCCTTGTCCTTGTGTTGACCCACAAGCTTTTCTTTATGTTTTCCCCTCCTCATCCCACTGAGGGGGGGAGGAGTGAGCGAGCGGCTTCGTGATGCTTTGTTGCCAGCTGGGCTTAATATTAACTCCAAAATCAATACTTAGGTTTTCACAGTGCCCTACACTTAAGATGCCCATTCCAACAAGGAATAGATTGAGTGTTTAGAAATCAGATCATGGAGTATAGATTTGCTGAATGTATAATGACACTATAGATGTAAAATTTGTAGCATAGAAGATAACTCACAGTTTTGAGAAGTAAACCTGAATGCAGTCTGCATGAAATAATGTGAAAAATATATGACTAGAAGCATCTTATTGCCAGAAGGAAATGGCTATCATAAGGCTAAAAAAGTAGTTAAACATGAAAATTACTGATGAGATGGATTTAGATGTTTGGGGTTTGGATATTAGAGCTTTTATTTTCCCATCTTAAAGTCACTTAAAAAATCACCATGCTATCCAAATGTAAAGTTATGATGTACTCATCCAGGTCAGTTAATGAACCTAGAAAAACCTAAATCAGAAGGTGCTGATTTGTGTTCCGTTATCAGTTAAAATTAAATTTTCATAGTTATCAAAAATTATCTTAATGCATGCTATTTAATCTGTGGGTTTGAAATAAATGGTGTTAAGAAATGAAAATACAGTAAATATGACATCTATTTCAATGTTATTACTTTGGGAATTGAAATATCCCTTCACTCTAGTACACTACTTCTTTGTACTCTCATTTTATTGATTCTCCTATGGTTTATTCTGTGTTCTGGGTATTTGGATCTCAGCAGATACATCAACAATCAATGTGAATATTTGTTGCAGTGTCTCCATAAACATGCTGTTTCATGATTTTCCTCCATTTAGGATTTTGCTTATTATTATTCCCGTTATAACCCAGAACACGTGACCTCTCTGTTCAAATCAAATCACTGATCATAGCTCAAAATTTTAGTATCCTTGAAATTAACTTATTCACAAACTAGTTACCCACACAAAGTGCTCAAGTGGTAAGAATGAGTAAATTTGAGAAACCGTAAAATGAAAGGACACATCTTTATAATCATATTGTTTGGGTTTTTTTACTTTACATGAGTATGGAATATTAGTATAGTGAGGAAAAAATCTTTCCACAAGTGCTTAGGAGATAGTCTTTACTGTCTCCAGCAAACACTTAGTGGGGGTCATAAATTTTGTCACATACCTTCATATCCTCAGAGTTTAGTATTATTACAGGAGCCTGTCAAAACACAGGATCCTGTATTGGGAGTCACATCTCTGGTGTTAAGCAGTTCTGTTATCAATTATCTCAGCATTAACTAAAGTAATGATATAATTTCTGAAGATTTATCCTAACTTTTGAATCCAGTTACTTTAGGTTAAAAATGACCAGCACTTAAGATGATTGAAAATACTTGTGGCAAAAATCTTAGAAGTGCCAAGGTGAGTTAGAAGATTTTTTTGTTGAATGCTGTTTAAAGTTTGCATTCAAGTTAAGGTTTACGATATTATTTGGGAAACAAATCCAGAGAAAGGAGTAAGCCATAAACAGTGTGGATAAAGTAGATTGGGAATTTTACCTGATTACTCAGAGTATTCATGTATTTATTCAATTTAATTTTTAATCAAGTCCGGAGAGACCAGCATTATGAAAATATTAAATGATCTATATACCTATGATGAAAAAGTGATTGCAAAACACTCTCTCAAATACTTGAAATGTGCAAATGTCAGCAAGGAAGAGAGGTTATTTAGGATGTTGTGAGCAGTATTGGTAGAATAGCCAGATTAAGTTTAAAAGGGAGGGATTTTATCTAGCTCAGAGGGTTAATTTCTGACAGCAAAACTCTTTGGACTGTAGAATGTTTTTGAAAAGCAGCAGAAAATTTCTCATTTAGGAAATCAAAAGTAAACTAAAGCACTGACTGAGAAAATAATTTGGGGGAATTATTATCCTAAGTGTCTCCAGAACCCAGCTTTAAGAACAAAATAAATCTTTTCCATCTGTAATTCTGATAAAAAATGCTAGTTTTTATTTGTTTATTTTACAAGACTCATCTTAGTGTCACATGGTGAACAAATGTTGTTTATTTCCATTTTATACAAGATTTGAGCAGCTTTTGATTAGTGTTATGAATTAAAATTCTTAATTTAAGCTAAAATGAAAAATCACAGCAGAAACTAACATCTGGCTACAAATAACAGAAATTTGGTTTTCATAGGCACTAACCTGCCCCTGTGTCTCTTGTTTGTATGTTAGCTGCAATTTGTTCTCTTTTAATTAAACATTTCAGTACTACTTGATGTTTTGTTTAGGTTTTCTTTCAATATTTAGTGTAGAGCTTTTGAAGGATATTGGATAGTATAGAAAAGAACATCAGAGGGCTCTGCTTAACCTACCAGATATCCAAGATCACCCACGCCATTTCAACCATTGCCAACAGAGCATGTGTCTAGGAAGATTATAGTTTCTAGTTATCTTTGCTGGGGATGGTAACAAAACTATTGTCCCTAAAAGATTTTATGATGCTGACACAAAGGGTGGGAGTCAGTTCAGTGCTAAGACACTTGTGTCTAGGAGTCTGATGTCCCACGGCTGTCAGTTAATGAGATCCAGTTAATTAGCCAAAGAGAGCCTGGAGAGGGATTTAGCCGATCAGCCACTAGATGTCAACTTCAGGCTGAACTGAATCACTCCCTCATCTCCGCAGACAGAGTCAGGCCAGGGAATTTCAGTTGCTTAAGCAGAGGTGTTTAGTATCATTTGGCAAAACGTAGACTGTCTTTGCCCTAGCAGGTAGTACAGTGATATAAGAGCAGATCTGTAACAAGTAACACACATGTGCTGTGATCCCAGTGCCTGCACTGCATACATCCTGCAGGTTATACTCCATTCTAGTCGTGCAGATTGAACGCAGTTTGGTGGCCAAAGGACATCTTCTGTGTTAGTTTCATCAGAAACATCAGTACAGTTTGTGTGCTCTGAGATGGCTTCACATGCACGACAATGCATGGTAAATAGGAGCAATGGGGGCTTGCATCATTTGTGCATTCCTGATCCAAACTAAAATGCTAAGGTATATGCAGACCATGAGTGTCTCACTGGACTTTCAGCTGCTGTTCCAGAAGGGCATGTCTCCTGTAGGTCCTGTTTCAAATCTTCCAGTCCTGTGTGAACGTCCCAGGTGTCTTACTGAGTCCAAAGCTGCAGAGGGCACTTGCACTGAGTCAACTGGGTTGTAATTCTGATCTCCACTGTATATCCTGGGAGTTTATACATTAAAGGTAGACACCTAAGTTCAGATGTTGTTATCGATTGCCCAGTCCCACCCAGTGAAGGAGATTGCAGTTACAAAATTCAGTGTCAGCCTCTGCTATTGTTAACAGTGAACTTTCTATTGCAGCAACTGAACCTTTTTTTCCCCATTTCTGACATTCCCAATTGTTTCTAGGTTCACTTTGTGCTCTAGTTCCACATACTTCATTTTTCATTTATATTCATGTTTGAGTAATGTAATATTTATACATTTGGTCTTGGCATCCAGTGAATGCTAATGATAGTTAGATGTTCTCTCAGTCCCAGAAGAACCAGCAAAGAATTTTGTTAATTACACATTGCTTATCACATAAAAACTCAGACAAGTATTTGGCTGTGTGTCAAATGCCTCTAGCTCGCAACTGTGGAATTAAACTATGGAAGATTTGGGAGTGCTCTGTTTTCTGCTTTATTGTAGACCAATGTTTCCACTTTCTATAGTTGGTAACCTTGTGGCCTTTGTTTTATCCCACATCTAGTAGCCAGATGCTGGAGTCAACTTTGGTAATTAGTCATGGCTGGAGTTTGAGAGGGTTTCCTTTACACAAATTATACTATTATTTTGTTCTTTAGATGGACATTCTTGGAAACAATGATGAAATATAGGTTGGTGTAAAAGTAGCTGTGAAGACCACATCCACTGTTAGCACCCCCAGTGTGGTACGTGTTCCCACAGTAATATGAGGAAGAAACAGTCCTCATCACCTACATTTACATCAAAGATGCATATAGCTGTACAGGATGAGACATCTTATAAAAGGTGACACTAATCTGTAACTGCTGAAAAGATGGTGTGAATGCTAAATGACAAAAACAGACTAACTCCATCCAAACAATTGCAATCTCTTTTTCTCATTTTGTTTCCCTTATATTTTCCACAACATTCATAGCCACAGAAAAAATCCATCTGCAGACAGAATGACTGTTGCAGGATGAACTGAAGTGTTAAGAGAAACCCAAAATAGTCAAAACTGATGCCTGGGTAACAGGTCTGGGGAGAATTCAACTGAAGGCCAACCAGACACATACTGGTCTGAGTTTTCTTCAGAGCATTGGATCCAAATGGCCACTCCATTCTACAGTCCGTTAATTAACTGCTGCTTTTTTCTCCATCTCTTGATGGTATTGAAGGTATAACCCATGCTTCTCTTAATCTCCTATATATTACAGGTATCAGATCAAACTGTTGGTAAAAATTAAGTGTAAGAATGTTTTGCACACAGCCTGACACAATAAAGTATCTCCTTAAATGACTCACTGAAAATAATATGAATAATTCCAAATGCTGGTGCATCTGAGTCATCCAATCCACTAGTTTATAAATAGCACAGATACCTTTGCTTGCTTTCATGCTGTCTTTAGCCATTACAGTTCATTAAGATCAGATGCATGTTGCTTTTCTCTGCTATTTGGATTATTCAAGCCATTAAGAAGACACAGGAATGAGAGAGAAAATCATGAGAGCTTTTGTGTCGATATTGTTGCTAGGGAAACCACTTTCTTTTTATTTCAGTGCATGGGACACTCGTGTCACTTTGAGTCTGACTTGCAGAAAGACAACTTCAGAGGAAGGTATCAGGGATGAAAAACAGAATTAATGAAATCCTAAACTTCCATTTTAAATAGAAAAAGTGTTATACAAGATGCTTCTCTTGTATAACAAAAGCAGCCTGAATGTCCTGTGAGGGTTTTTTTATTTTTTAAATCTGACTAGAATTTTGAAGGGAATGTTACAGATGACAGATATGAGAGACTTGTGGATCTCTCCAGACACATCTTAGATAATGTCATTTTTTTGTACATGCGTCATTGTGGTGAATCACTATTTAAGCAGAATGGAGAATATCTGGCTGGAATGACAAGGAATATTTCGCTCTCTCCAGAACTGTCCTCCTCTGCTCACAGCTATCTGTACAACCTTACTTGTACCCATGCTTGCGTGGAAGGGTGACTTAATCTAATCAGTCTTCAATGATTCTGTCCATTAAAGCCGTCTATAAACCACATTTCAAGAAAACCTTTGTATGTATTTTGTGAAGAGCAAAAACAATGAATTTAGAAATGAAAACCAGAACAAATGCAAATCGAGTCTAAAGCTATGAAGTCTATATAACGCATGAGAGATTTCACCACTGGATTGCCTTATGTCATTTAAAGCTCATTTGCCATTCTCATTTTGATCAGATCTTCCTGAGAATTAAACTGTACATGAAAGGAAGTTGAAGCAGCATCAGTAAAATCATTCTAAAAGTAATATTTTTTTCTTCATTCTTTAAGGGGAGGAAACCTTGACAGCAAAGAACAACTGCAGCAAAGCAGCCTGAATGGTTTGATCACTTCCAGTGCAATACTTGCAAGTTGCAACATCCCCCCACCTCTCACTATGAGGAATCAGAGCATTCAGCCAGTGGCTGGATAAATAATGTGTAAAGTGCTCTTTTCAAATTACGATAGTTGTTGCTTCTGATTTCTTCTTTCTCAACAGAATTTATCTTAACTGTATACTTTTCTTTCTCTTGAGGGGATTAGATACAAAGAAGGATGAATTAAGATTGATTTTATACCTTAATTATATTTAAAATAATAGACTCAGGAAAGCACTATAATTGCAGTGCAAGAAAAAAACCTGTATTGGTAGGGGCTGAACTACATAATACTATGGGTTTTTTCTCTCTCTCATTTGTGATGTTCTAGTCATTAAAGCACCTGGAAGATGAATGGTACTAAATAAATAATAAGTTTTGAGTGATCCTTTGGAACACTAAAAAGCATAAAACTTTTTAGAGTGAGTGGGGGTTGCAATTATTCCTAAATAAAACCAACTAGGTTCCTAACATCAAAGCTTGCTGTCTTCACATTGGTTTTATCTCCTTCTTACATTTCTTCTTTCCATTGCCCACTCAAAATAAACATGAAAAATGGAAGCCAGTTTTTCATTAACAACTATCAGAATCAGGTTACAGTCTGAGACAAATTTACATGCTAAGGCTTTTTCAGTCATTTTGTGAAAACTAGTTTTTCAGCAACATTTATTAATGTCATTGACACAGCGTGTCCTCAGCATAATTTCTGAAGGTGTCTTCATTAACAAGTCACATTAAACAGGTACAAACTGTACATCAGTGTAGCTTGCAGCAGGTCAAGAGGATTAAAAGTCTGATTCCAATCTTTCTTCCACTACAGCGCATACTAGAGCTATAACCAAATGTCCAAGTATGTTATGGCCTGGATGGGTGTACAACTAGATGAGTGAAAACTGGTTCGATATAATTTATTATATACTTTATAAAAATATAATTATTTTTATAAATAACTTAATATTTTTATTAAAATATTTATTTAAAGAAATCATAGATGATAAACAGCTAATTATTTAGGTACCCTAACTGGGAGCCATAATATCTGGGGAGTTTCCGTAATGTAGAATGTTGATAAAAGGTCTGATAAGAATATACCTCTTGCTTGAGCCCTTGAAAAGAGGTTATTAAAGTGAGTGTAAAGTATTATATTTACATGAGTTAAAAGTCAGATTAGCTGAAATTTGATTTTGTGCTTGCTTGGTCAAGGTTACAGTGTTTCAGTGGTCTGTGGTGCATTCAATATATTGTATATCATTTATTGTTCAGTTACAAAACTGTAGAGGTAGCTAATATCATCTCATGTATCATTTTTGCTCCAGTAGTTTGTCATGCAGTTGCTGTCAATAACAGGATGGGATCCATGCTTTTATTTTTATATATATGTATATATATTTCTTTGTTTTTTAAGGTTTTGACGTAGGTCTTCCTGCTGTGTAAACTTTTGTACATCCAACCTTCTGAAGGTATCTCAGTGATAACGATTTACTAGGAAGCAAAGTATTTCAAAAAAGTGTTTGACTGTGTTAGCTTGTCACTGTTAAGCTTAATTCATTTTATTCTCACAGCTCCTTCTGTGCAACACAGCCCCACAGACATCTTTCTTATGCATCAGTAGGTATAAAACACTATAAAAATTGTTTTTCTCATAGGCAAAGGCCATTACTTTCAGTGCTTTCACAGTGATTTTAACATGTGTTTAACTGAACCATACACTACACAGTCTTAGAAACCAAAATCCAAACATCTGTAAACAGATGTTTTATTGAGTGGAACGGTGGGTGCTAAATGACAGATGACTGATTCAGAGACACCTGCATTAGATGATCTAAGTAAATGATAACAGGTTGTAAACATAAAGTTTTTTAATGAAGGGACAACTAGTCTGGGGCACATTTATACAGGTCATGATTTATTCCTCATAATTGGTGGCAGTTAAAAGGTGTAAGAGCACAGCAAACCCCATTAACTGAGTGTGAGCTCCCACTCTGGTGTTAGGGCAAAGAGATAATATGACTGCAGAGTGAAGGACTAGGCCAGTAGGACCTGGGAGGTTTCATCACCTTTGTGCATGAAACTGCCTGAAGTTCTCCTGGCTGTCTCTGTCCAGTTGTGGTGGATAAAGATCAAGCAGGAAGATGACAAGTTGGAGAAGAGTTAATGAGAAATATGAAAGGACTGGAAAACATGATTTATGTGGGATACTCAGACCTGAATCTGTCTGGCTGAGCAAAATAAAGCTGAAGGGGTGACTTTGTCACACTTCGCAAGTATTGCAGTGTTTGTAGAAACAGATACCAGGTAATAGATAGCTCTTCAGTCTCGCAGCCAAAGTACAACACGATCCCCTGGCTGTAACTTGAACCTGTTCAGATTAGACATAAAGCACATGTTTTTAGCAATGGAGGCAATTAATAAGATACCCAGGGTTACCACGTATTAAAGTTTTAAAACTAAGATCTGAATTTTTTCCTAAAAGGCAGACAACAATTCAAATGGCAATTAATTCAGGAGGTTCACAGAAGGATGTGTCCACAAAGGTATGATGCTATTTTACAGTCTGAGAACTGGATATGGTCCCCTGTTACCAATTAATAAGATTCCTATAGGGAAGAAAAGAGGTAGCTTGTTTTGCATCACACTAGTTCCTGCAGAACCCTGCTACAAGGAATATTTCATTGTGTTGGTACATCCCCAACAGTGACAAATGCCAGCAGCTGGGATGAGGTCAGAGCTGGAGTCATCCTGTGGCAGGAGTTCTCTCCAAGCGCAGGTCAGAAGTTGTGACTTGCCTGGTGCAGTGCTGTTGCATAGCATCACAAGTGAATCTATTTCTGGCATCCTCCGCATTCACAGCAGATGGGGCTATCTAATAGTTTTGGCATTCCCAGCGTACTGCCACCGGTGTGACACTATGGGGCAGGCAGTTTTGCGTGCGAAGAGCTACCCTGAGTATGGTTAGGGGCTAGTATAGTTAAGGGGTATTGCCAGAAGGCACTGTGTGAGGTGCAAGCATATCCCACTGTGCCTCAGCCAGCTTTTGGGGGCACTGCTGTGTGCCAGGAGCCTGCGCAGGTACTTTTACACCTGGGTCTAATGCAGGCGCTCTGCTCGGGTATCGCACATGGGCCATGTGCGCACGAGATTTTGGCTGCTTAGCAACTGCATAGTAGGGCTGTCCCAGAAGGACACACCGTCTGTTTAGTCTATAAATGTAAAATGTCCATTTAAAATCTGCATAGTACATCCCAAAGAACATTGGAGCGCTCTCTGCTTTTATAATGCCAGAAGTATTTGGCATTGTCAGTACAGCACCTTCCCAACACAGTAGCGGTGCTAGGGTCGTCTGTAGACTGTAGCTGTGCAATGCACTGACCTCTTCATCCGGTGGAAAGCTCCCTCTGGTCTTCCTCCTGTCCTTCCTGCCCCATTCCACTCTGTAGAGAGCTTCATTAGCCAGGAAATTGCTTTATTTTCAGTCAGCTTATATAAGTACCAGTGTTTTTAAAAATAAAGATTCACAGTGTGTATAGGAAACAACTGTAAGTTGGAAAGCATGCATAGGCAGAACGGTTCTTTAAAAATATGTTTCTTAATCTCAAATGTCTTCTTTTATAATACGTTTGCTAAGAAGCTGTAATCCAAGTTAGAAAGACAAAATATCAGGATGCAAGTATGTGACATCTCAGCGATAGCTTTGCTAAAACAATTAGTATTTGACTATTTTTCTGCTCCTTCAAAAAAATGTTGTCAGTTCAAGAATTTTTACTTAAATTAAAATGTAATCAGCTGAATGACAAATACCTTCTAGCTTTCCTTATAGAAAATAGTTCTGCGTGTTAACTTTTCAGTTTCATCTAATGAAATGTTGTGTCTGGAGAGGTAAGAAAAAGGAAAACAACATGTGGCTATTAGTGTGTTTAGCCTGCTATTCAGTTGGTGAGTGACGTCATAAGTTACATTTGGCTCCAAAGCTTCCATGAAGAAAGTTCTTAAGCAAAAATGTAAATGCAAGGTAAAGTATTTTTAAAAGGAATCAGATATCTTCATTTTTCCTAAAACATACAGTCAAGTGATTAATCAGCACAACAATTTATTAAATGTGTCACTTGGGTGAGAAAAACATCCATATTCATGGCAATCCATACTTCACTTTCTTCAAATAAAATCTGAATGGATTTTGTCCAAGGGTCTCTAACCACTGTTTCACCAGTTAGTTCTGCTTTAAAGCTTTCTCTCCCATAAATAGTCTTGCTGTTTAGTGAACAGACAGACTGACATATAAGCAGTCAATTTACCTGTCCCAAACCTCATTCCAAGCTACAGGAGATACTGGCAGAATCAAGCAGTCCTGATTTTTTGCTTTCAGATCTACCTAATACAACTTTACATACACTTACTACTATTCAGGTTTCTGGATTTCCAGTTAGTAATTTCTCTGATGCACCCAGTGTATAACATTCTTTGTTTTACAGTCATCTGAAGGACATTTAGTTCTGCATTTAGAAAGCTTTTTTGACTACTGACATGAAATGTCTGTATTTAATCCAGGCTTGCAAGAAACTATGAGATTTAGAGGTAGAACACAAAAGAATTAGATGTTAATGTAATGCTAGAGCCAAAAAAGAACTAATGGTTAAAAAGACATTTGCATCCTTTATTGTGCAGTGTTTGAGTTGAACTAATTATGTCAGTATGACAGCTGGATTTCACTCCTTTGTTGGGGCATTGACAGAAGTCCTTCCTAGCACCAGCTGCCCTGGTGGAGAGCCGGCCACCTTGGCTGCTCACTGTTGCTTTCTCCCACCCCCCTCTTTCCTGTAGTTCCCATTTATCTGCCAACAGAGCAGTTTGTACTTGACAGCCCTCTGGTCTGCTTTAGACAAAATCAGCTAGGAGCACTCATGTGAACAATCAGTAAGGGAACAATCAGTAAGGATGATGGTCCAGTAACGGGGTGACGATGAGGAATGGGGGTCAAGTACAACTTCCGCTAGCCTTGGATTTTGTTCCAAACTTGCAGTGCTGCTGCAGTCCAAAAGCTATTTTGGGAACTTTACACAAAAATAGGTCTTGCTCAGCAAGGTTAGTGAATGTAGTGGCAATGACATCTGTAAAAGCAGTAAATTTAGTTCTTCTGGACAGAAAATGTGCATAGATATTCAGCATTTCCAAAAAACCCACAAAAAATTTGTAGTAGGGAGGCACTGATGAAGTATATGCTAACACAGCTCTTTAACTAATGGCACACAGCAGCAACTTTTAGAATCGTTCTGAATGACACTTTTAATGTGGGACATCAGCTTAAAAATCAGAACTGACAGTAGCTCTGTAAGTTTTTCCTTGCAGCCTGCTCAGTAATCTTCCCTTCTGTCTGAGGATCTCATTCTTGTGCATTCTCCATGCTTATGTCACCTTTGATCTTCTGACACTGTGAACCATTAATAGCAGGGCTTACACTGTTGACTTATTTTATAGTAGTAACTACATTTTCCTTTGATTTACTGTACATTTTGGTTACAATATATGTAGTGCCCTAGCAGGGCCAATGTCTGCATCACCTTGTCATTACTCTGATGCTTGTAGTATCTTCAACCTGGCAAATCTGTAATTCTGTAAACTTTGCTGTTCAGACATACTGGGTCAAGTTCAGCTGTAACAAGTGACCACAATACCATTAAAGCTCTTTAGAACTGAGCAGAATTTGGCACAGTTCATAATAAATGATTAATTTTTGGCCTGCCATAATTGTGTTTAGTACAAAGATGTCAAACCAAGTGTTAACTGGCCATAAGTATGAATAAGGAATATACTGTTTTTAGAAATAAGGAACTCAGCTTTGTTGTCATTTATAGCATTAAAGACACTGATTTCAGCAGTGCTGTTCTGGATCTATGTCAGAGTAAGAGAGTTCCTTGCTGTGTTTCATCTTAGGAAGGGATTGTTGGTATTGCCCAAATCAATTGTTCTTTAAGGGCCTCTGCATATTCCCACTGGCAGCTCATGGTGACCAAGTTAGAGACAAGCTAAGAAGTGCTTCCAAAATTCTCTGTTATATCAGTGCATGAGAAATCTTGCCTGAGCATGACATTACTACCATATGTGTGTGTGTAAACCTATGTATACACATGTGCACACATCTGGCTGCATAACTTGCCATCCTTTCTGATGCTAAGAGGAAGACATAGGTTGCTCCATAGAGTATTCTTATCTTGTATGCTAGTTACTACTTTCTGTAGAGGACTATACATCATGCTTTTGCACACATAATTTGCCCACAAGCTCACAGACCAGCACTAGAGTCCAGAAGGAAATTGTACCTATCAACTAGCCAAAGACTGACTCCCATGACTAGTCCCAGTCATATCTAGTCCTTCTTAGCCTTCACTCTTGCAGGGACAGGAGTGTGACCCATGGTGTCAGAACCTCCAGCAACATCGTACTTCAGAGCCTCTGAGAGTAGTAAGATCAGCCTTTGCACCCTGCTGCTCTGGCATGTGAAGTAACTGTGTAACTGCAGCCTCATCACTGCCCTCTGTCATGAAATGTAGGGTTTTCTTTGCCTTTTACTCCAGAATCACAGGTATGAATTAAAAACAGTACCCTTATAGGCGATTCCTGTTATGCCTTGGTGGGTACATCCTTTCTTGTCCCATCACTGCTTGTCTGACACCTTTATCTTAGTGATGACTCAAGACCGTCCTTTGGCACTAATAGCTGTAACTGCCTATGCCCAGTGCATACAGATGCCCAGCAGTTAAAAGGACAGAGTTAAGAAATATTGCTAGGAGTTCAATTTGTAAGAATCCAACCTCCTCTGTAATAAAGTATCCCAGCTTTTAAGAGCAAAAAGTGGCAGTGGCCTTTTGAAAGTTCGTAAAGCTTTTCCAGTCTAGGCAAGAATGATGAGGAAAAAGGTTCCCAGCCTTTCCAGAGCACTCGTATGTTCCTCGCTCTTTCTCCCCAGCCCACACTTTTTTTGCTCCTTCTGTATGTTCCTGCTCTGATTTCTCCAGGTTCAAATCAGAACCCCTTTGCTTTGAAGCTCAGGTCAGCACTAGGCAAGGCATTGGGCATTAGCGTTGCTAAGAGCAGCCCGTCCTCTCCCAGTTGCATGCTTGTGTGTTGACAGGGTCAGAGCGTGATTGAAGGGTGAGAGATGCACAAAAGCAGAGAAGGGCTGAAATTAAATAGTCTTTGAAGCTTTTTCTTAACTAGTCTCACTCTGGCACAGACCCCTGCCTTAGGGGGATGATCCAGTGGAATAGCAATGACCTAAAGCTACTGCTCTGCCCACTCAAGCATGCAGGGAGGAGAATTTATCTCAAAAATGACCATATGAGAATATCTGGGCTGCAAATAAATGTTTGTAAAATATGTACGTTAACATTAAAAGAATGAGGACTTTTTTTTTTTTTTCCCTGAATAAAACTGGTTTTTTTCTGAAATACTGAATGCTACACAGAAAAAAAAAAAAAAAAATCCTGGTGGGTGAGACCTTCATCTCTTCTCTCAGTTATTACTAGTGCCAATGAAGTAGCTGTCCTAATTAAAAAGAACTTGCCCTTTCAAACAGAGGAGCTGGATTCTGATCCAAATGGCCTCGTAGAAAAAAAATTGCTGAATGAAGTCATTACTCTAATTAACATTTATGCTCCTAATGTTAACAATGTACTTTTAAAAGGAACCAGTGGCATAGATATTCCTCCTTAAATCACCTAATTTTCTGGTGTGGGTGCTGACTTTAATTGCCCTTTGGTTATCAATTTAGACAGATCGACTAGGGGTGATTGCATTGTAAATCAGATATCTCAAGAAAGTCATTAATGAGCTAATGAGCGATAGATGTTTGCAGTGATGAACAGCACAGCTGATAATGCTTATTTCGCCAAGTGGTGTATTTAAGTGTTCTGTGTTGCGTATGGAAAGAAGTGACCATTCACCAGTAACTAGGTAATAATGTATTAGCTGTTACTCAGTCTGCTCCATGGTTTTACCTTCTAATTTCCAGGATTAGTCCAGTCCCCTGTGCTCTACATCCCTAAGCTGTTTCTTTGATTTGTAATTCACAGAACTGTAGTTTGGAGCCCTGCATCTCTGTTTGACTTTGTTTATATATTTCTTGCCTCCCTTAGCATAAATCATAATGACAGCTTAATTGGTTTATATTTCTGAAGCAGTTTGAAATGTGAAGTGTTGCATAAGTATTCAAGGTTGTTATTACTTTGTGACTCTTCCCAACCATTTTCTTTCCAGAATGAAAATTAAAGAGAAATTATTTGCCATTTACAAGAGTAAATATGGTAAATCCTGTCATAAGTAATCACTCAAGGATCACCAAAAAACCCGCCTTTGTTTCACAGAATTGCACTTTTTAAATGCTTGAACTTCGCATTTCCTTCATGACACAGTAAATCTCTTAACTTCACTGGAGGTATTTGATTTATGCTTATGCGAACAGAGAATCAGATCTTTGATATCTGTGGCTGTGAGACAGTAGTTTCATGATGGAATAAAGGTCCTGGAAAATACAGGTCTTTTGTAGAGGTTTGCTATAATTAAAACATTCGGCTGTTTGATACACTTAGAATTTGAGATTATGACTTCTTTATTTCACAGGAGGAACACGTATAATTGTACCAGTCTTTAAAGCACAGTATTATTACAGATTGGAAGATACCTTCGTTCACAGATGCATATTTTACGTAAAGAATTTACATATACCAAACTGATTTTTTTTTTCCTTTTTCATAGAGCAGTGTTGACTGGAGACTAACCCTCTAGCTTTTCCTTAGGACCTGGCCAGAGCATTACCAGGGAATTTTTATCAGGTGCAGTGTTCAAAAAATAAAGTCCCATGGAGGCAGATGTTTGTGCATTTAATTCCCTTTGTTGCTTCCACTGGCTCACAGGGCAGAGTCAAGAGGTATCCATGACGAAGTAGAAAAGTCTTTTACCCCAGAACAGGATTTTAGGATCAGAAATGAAGCAGGCAGGCAAAACAAGGACAGCCAACAAAAAGTAGCCTGGGGCAACACAGTGTGTCAATGAGAAAGAGAGAGATAAGAAACACTTGGACAGTTGTGCATGTTGGCTTCAATCTGTAATGACTGTGCAGACCACACATCAAAAAGATTTGGCTGTCCTTGACAAAGAACAAAAAAAAGCCCAGATTTTTCAGCTGTTGCTATTTTTTTTTTTTAGTTGAAATTATTTAAACAGTCACCGTGGTGAATAACAATTATTTACCTCTGTTTTTATTTATTTGTCTAACTGCCTTCAGGCTATTATTAGATGTCATCTTAGAGAGACAAAGTGAAAACTCTCTTCATCTTTTAACAACCAGTCCTTCTGCTGTTGATCAGCTGGATCTACAGCTCTCACTGGTGTAAATTCCATTTGTGTTGTGTCTTTCCAGTGTAAATTAAGGGCAAAATTTGGACCATCAGCTCCAGTAACACTTAATTCAGTCAGCAGTGACAGCTGCTGCATTTCTCCAGTTCCATGCATGCAGAGACCTCCACGGCCTTGGGACCAAAGTGTCTATTTGTGCCTAAATTCTGTCATAGTCGAGAAATGAGCGGGAAGCACCTACATCCCACACACGTCTGCAGCAGTCCTAACCATGCTCAGAGAATGCTTAATACAAGTTGTACGCATGGCAAAACGCCCAGGCTGTCATCGTGGTGATGACGCTTTCTTGATAGTCTCATGACCACTTTCTTGGTAGCTTTGTGGGTGAAGCAAAGAGGCAGTGGAAGGTGAGGCTTTATTTAATGTCTCACCTTGCACTCCCAGAGAGTGCCCTAGCTACTGGATGAAGATGACCCTCCATTCCTTCTTTTGGAAGAATGACACTGTGAAGCTCAGAATTTGTGGGGCCTGAAGAAGAGCAAGCTAGAATTGGCCTGATTATATAGTTTAGGAGCTAGAAGAATCATCAGGTGTGGCCAGTTTAATTCGTTAGAGACTCCAGAACCATCTCTTTCTCTACTCTGTTCTTCTACTGACATGTGATAAACTCACCCCAGGAAATGCCAATTACATAATTCCCCAATATCTATTAGGTTTTTTCTAATCTAAATTTTTCTGAATGACTCAAAAATAATTAGTTTTTAAACCTTTTTTTTCCTCCTGGCTGAAAGTTGTGTTACAACACAGGTAGGTGGTGGTTTTTCAGGACAGGCTTTTAGGACTGGGGATTGACTCATCGTGCACCTTTATGTAGTAACTGAGCTCTGGAGGATCTAATATTCCTTGTTATAGCACAAGAACTCATTGGTAGTAAAGTTATGGATCAAAACTCCTGTAAGAAAAGAAAAGCTCTATATCTCTGTCATATTGGGACCAAGGTGGTAGACAGAAAATTGAGTAAAAAAAATACCGCATTAGAAAGAGATATCATACTGGCTTTAAGGGCATATGGGAACAGAGAGTCTCCATTAAATGTTTAGTTATTGCTTAGTATTTAGGATTTATAATACCAAATTACCGTAAAAAAACCCTGATCATTTACGTTAATGTGACAAAATGATAATCTGTTGATGAAAACAGAATTTATATAGTTTTTTCTCTGGGTTTTTTTTTTTTTTGAAGTTTCTTTGTTTATTTTCTTTACCTGGAATTACTGGGAGTCTCTGAGAAGTATTTTTATTTATTCTGACAACTCCTTAAGGGAAGAACCAATAGGGAACATCTGATTTATTCACGTTGTGCAAGACGACTATCCAGGACAATCAGCAGGTACCTTTTTAGGCACATAAGGCAAGGATTCCCTATGTACCTCTTCAGCTGGCAAGATAACTTTCTCTGGTAGCAGCTTGAATAAATGAAAAAAAAAACCCTGATTGACTACAGGGATCTCTTTTTTTCTCAAAAAAACAAGTTTGAAGAAAATGTCAGAGGAAATTAACAGTCTAGAGTGCCTTCTTGAGCTTGTCAAGGAAGTTGGAGATGACAGGTTTCCAACTACAACCCAGAGAAAATGCCACTGTGAAATTGTATAAGGTGTCTATAAATGCAGCTTTTAAAAGAAGCTTAAATTCCTATGAAAAGAAGGAAACACAGTACTGATCAAACCGGGGGTGGGGGCATTAATCCAGCATCTTGTTACAGGCAAAAGACACATCAGGCAATTCTCAGGACTATAAGACCTCTATAATATATATTTTGGAATAAATGTCACCTGGTTCCTGTTCCCCTGCACATAGCATTTTCAGACAAATCTGTAGCATCTATGGATTCATTTAACATGCAGATAATCTCTCAAAAATTTCTGGTATAGTACCTGTATGTTCTTGAAACTCATTCCCATATTTAACTCAAAACTTGATCTGAAAAACTTCAGAAGTTCTACACTTTAATTCATTTTGAATGCAGGTGCTTCGTCTCACTGACCTTCAATTTCTCATCTTTAATTTTGTGTAAATTTTGTATTTATTTACTTTTATCATATCCCTTCCTTTTTACCACCTTATTACATAAATACTTTTGATTTGTACAACCAAAATACATTTGATTTTTATTATAGGAAGTTTATCATTTTCTTTGCTTTTCTCAGAACATTTTTTATTTCTGTAATTTTTTTCCTTAATAAAGTCTGGGCCAACACTGTATGCAGTAATGTTCTTAAATACATTATCGAACATTTGCATCACACATCATTCTATTCCTTCCACAAGCTGCCTTCCAGTTTACAGTTCTAGCTTTGCTTATTATTTAGCAGAAGTAAGCTGCTACTGTACAGCTAGCTGTCTGCAGTAATGCCAGTATCTCTCTAGAAAGGATAGTCATTTTCAACCTGATTGTTCCCTGGTTTGCATTTATCAATAATAAATTGCAGCTAACATGATGCCTTCCCATACACATTTTTTTAATTTTTTTTAGTTCATCTGATGCTTCAGAAACATCCACTTCTGTGGCTCAGACTAAACTAGATAAAACTTTTCCCAGAAATGCTCTTAGTCTTTTCTTGTGTTTCCTTTCCAGATCAGTTGTAAGGGTGTAAAACCATGTAGGCACTACTGTCAAAAGTGAGGGACTTGGCTGCAGGCTGTTCTCTAATATGGCAAAGGACTTCTACAGGAACCTTAGCAATAATGTATTGTCATGGTTTAACAAAATCAGAGTTCAAGGGAAGTAGGCAATCTCATAGTTTGTTAAGCCTAAATCTTTAAATTATGGCAGAAAGCAATATCATTATTCAGTGTGTTGGGACCTTGGTTATTAAAGGTCCAAATCATGTCATCTATCATTAGCCATCTACAAGGTGAATGGACCTTTTTGTAAGGTCGGCAGCCAAAACCATGTATGCTTCCAGAGGTCAATTCATCCCACCTAAGATCACTACGCAGGGCAGGTGGGTAGAGACAGCTGGTTACTTTAAACTAGACACCTAACTTTTAAGCAGCAAAAGTGAAAGGAGTTAAAAACCTACCCTCTTATCTTTTAGGGATCAGACACAATGACAAGTGACTACTCAATGCAGACAACAACAGCCAGCTCACAACACGAGATATATGTGCTGTGGGAAGAAGTATCTCCATATCTCTGTTTAACTGCAGCAGAGTGTACTGTTCAAGAATTGAACCATGTCTCTTTTATGGGAAAGTAGAGGTTTCCGATTAACTGTACCATTGCTCTTCAGAAGATGAAGTCAGACAACAGAATTGCTTTAAAATGTGCAAAATACTATAAAATAGTTACTAATGTATTTATCAAGCTGTATTGTTGCACAGTCTTCTTCCAATATCCTCCATTCATATCTCCGTGATTCTTGCTTGTGAAGTCCAAATGCCCTTTTGTATTAATTATTAATTCCTGTTCCTTTGTCCACAATTTTCCTTGAATGCGTAAGAGTAGCCTTTTAAAGAGCTTTATCTAGATTTTTCACTTCTGGTATGCTGTGATCAGTATAACATCAAAACATGGAAGTTAAAGGTTACTTCGTATTTGCTGGTGGTTGGGAGACCTGTGATGATGTGCAGTGCGTGCAGCACACTGCTGGCTCTGATAAGAAGTCATCTTTCTTCTAGGCCATTATCTAAAATTGATTTGTTCTGCTTCTCAGAGAGAAATACAAACTTAAAGAATATTTGGGAGAAATAAGGTCAGGACCTTAATCTTTGAGGAATCTTAAAGCAAGCCTGTTCCCACTCCATGGCCACCTCTGCCTGGGCTTAATGCAGGATGTTTTATAGTTACTTTATCTGAAATGTATTTACACCTTCAACCCATGGGATTCCCAGGTCTGATGGGAGAACTGTTATTTCCCAACTGCTCAAGAGGATTGTATCTCTTCACATGGTTTGGTCTTGGTAGGAATTAAAGGGATGATGAAAACAGTTCAGGCAGTATCTTAATCTGTAAAGGTGAAATTGTTTGTTCTACTTGCTGCTTGTACTCTTACACAGAATTTTTAGGGATTAGTCTTGCATATGTGCCTAAATTGGTATATGGGCTACTGCAAACAGTTACAAGATTAATTAACAAAATCTAAGGAATGCAGAATATTTCTAGGATAAAACCACTCTAGTACTTATAAAAAGAAAGAAAAAAATACTTTAGTTAAAAGAAAAAGTAGCTATTTAAATGGAACTATGGAAACAGAGATGAAGAAAACTTAGGAGTCTGAACTCTCCGAAATACACTGAAGCATGAAGTGTCATCTCTGAGGAAAATATTTTTTTAAAAATGAGAATTAACTGTTGTATGCCTTAATTTTGGGGTCTTCAAAATTTCTGAACATCAGAATTGTTTTAGGTCATCCTCTATGCAGATCTGATATACTCTATCAGTACCTTAAGGTTAGAAAAACTGATTTTCTACTGATATTTATCTTGAAAAATACCAATTAAGAAATTGAAACAAACTCATATATCCTTACTTTTACAGTCTTTTCCAGTCTGTCTAGAAAAGAGAGATTCTTATTGGGGGCAGTTGGGGTCCGATAGTAAGAGAAGAGCAGGCCTGTTATGTTGGAAGGTTTGACAGCCCGTATGTCTCCATTCCTGTATTTGTGAATTTAGAAACTTCCTCTGCTATTGCATTCACTGGGGGCCAGAATACTCTTGGGCAAAAATCCACAGCTATAATTAGTGATTTAATTTTAATGTAGATGAATAGACAATCCTGAAGCCAGTTATTAAAATATCA
This sequence comes from Aquila chrysaetos chrysaetos, assembly GCF_900496995.4. NCBI lineage: Eukaryota > Metazoa > Chordata > Aves > Accipitriformes > Accipitridae > Aquila > Aquila chrysaetos. Next base: position 13,131,394 of record NC_044008.1, read on the forward strand.
TTAGTTGACAGAGAAGTTAGCATATCTGCCTAATGTCTGTTAGCAGAAGCGGCAGAGACCAACCCAAATGAGAAATCTGCCTGGGGAAGAGTTGCAGTAACACAAGGTATCAAAAATCTCCCAGCCTCTGGGAAACAGCTGGACAGCTCCTGCCAGAAAATGCTCAGGCGTTTGTTGGGAATGCACAGGCAATAACTCTGACCCCTCTCTTCTAGCAGAACCCTGAGATCTCTGGAAAATACTCCTTTTGAGTAGCTTTAGCCATAGCTAAAGCCCAGTACCATTAGAAAATAGCAAGGGTGAAAAACAGACTTTATAATAACTAGCCCCGGGGATCTCTATATACAACAAGTATGGAATTAGTTCTGTATATCACATGTAACTCATTCTGACAGCACTCCCAAAGTAAATAATTTTAATTTGTATTTTTAATTCAGATGTTAATGTAACAGTGAGGCTCAGAGAACTAAGCAATCTGGATTCAAAGGCTTAGTTAGAAAGAGAAGGGCAAAAACTTCTCTGGGATCTTCAGTCTCTGGCTGAAAGCAGAGAAACTAAAAGTAGCAGCAAGGATCTTAGTAAAAGTATAACTTTGCTTGTAAATATTTCAGAGAACACAGTAGAAGTTAAGAGCTTGTCGTGGTTTAACCCCAGCCGGCAACTGAGCCCCACCCAGCTGCTCGCTCACTCCCCCCTGGTGGGATGGGGGAGAGAATCAGAAGAGTGAAAGTGAGAAAACTCATGGGTTGAGATAAAGACAGTTTAACAGGTAAAGCAAAAGCCGCGCACGCAAGCAAAGCAAACCAAGGAATTCATTCCCCACTTCCCATGGGCAGGCAGGTGTTCAGCCATCTCCAGGAAAGCAGGGCTCCATCACGCCTAACGGTGACTTGGGAAGACAAACGCCATCAGTCCTAACGTCCCCCCTTCCTCCTTCTTCCCCCAGCTTTATATGCTGAGCATGACGACCTATGGTCTGGAATGTCCCTTGGGCCAGTTGGGGTCAGCTGTCCGGCTGTGTCCCCTCCCAACTCCTTGTGCCCCCCCAGCCTCCTCACTGGTGGGGTGGGCTGAGGAGCAGAAAAGCCCTTGGCTCTGGGTAAGCACTGCTCAGCAGTAACGAACACATCCCTGTCTTATCAACACTGTTTTCAGCACAAATCCAAAACATAGCCCCATACTAGCTACTGTGAAGAAAATTAACTCTACCCCAGCCAAAACCAGCACAGAGCTGTTGTTGAAAAACATAATCACAAATCTACATCTAATAACTTTTTTTCCCTAAATCCTGAGAGATCTGAATTATGACCTTTCCTGGCCTCTTTGCCATCTTAATGACAGAAGATCATGAGAAAAAATAATACCAATGTAAATCTAAAATATAAAGGTTTTACAAGGCTTCATTTTTTAATTCCACTTTGGCACCACACTAAGAGTTCTGCAACTTTGATCCATCAAGCAGCATTGCAAAACCATCATGAAAATGTATGAACTCAAGAACAAAATCTACTCGCCCAACCTTACAGGAATGATTAAAAAAGCCCTAATTATAGTATAGTCACCCGTCAAAATAAATTGCTCACTCAGGGTGAGTGGGTGAAAAGAAGTTTGCTAGGCTTCCTTAAGGAGGTGGAAATTGTCTTGAATTTTGTTAAAATACATAACTAATTATATTTTAACGTCGTCTATGTACTGTTTTAATCTTTGGGAATTTTATAAGATGGTTTTAAGATTTTTGAGCGAGGGCTTTTTCAGTTTTCAAATATCCTATACTTGTGTATTCATACTGCAGAACATGTTTCATGACATGCAAAAGCATGCTTTAAATGACACGTACAGGTGACCAGAAATGTTAGAATAAAATAATTTCATAAGAAGACACCAATTGTTTGGACATAACTTCCCCAGCAAAGTGATGTGTGAATCTGACAGCACAATGAAGTGAGAGCATGGTGATGCCACATGGTTGGCTCCTGGGGGGTCTACACATAGCTTAGGAGGTCCATGGAGCCTGCATTTAGGAAACCTTCCTGTCTTCAACATCCATTGCACACAATACCAAATCCTTCAAAGACGTCTGCAACCCATTCACCTGGGCTATGTTGGCAACATAATGCAAATTTTGAGAGAATACAAACCAGGTATGATCTTACCCTGCTGGTTATACTGCCAGTATGTTGGGCCTGCCCTAAGCAATACCAAAAACACAGGCTTTCTTTCCTGCTGTCTTCTGGAGGTTGCCAGAAACCTACACTTAAATTTGCATCCAAAGAATACTCAGTGTGAGGACTCTAGACTGCAGCAGACTTGCACCTGATGTCCCAGAGCTTGCAGACTGTGGGCCACTACAGATGGAGATATTGGTTTTAGATCTCCTTTCATTGTTGCTTCCAAAATCTGGATTTTGTTAGCTTTTTAATATCATTTAGATGATGTTCAGACACCTTTGTTACAGAATAGGATCATAGAATGGTTTGGGTTGGAAGGGACCTTTAAAGGTCATCTAGTCGAACCCCCCTGCAATGAGCAGGGACATCTTCAACTACATCAGGTTGCTCAGAGCCCCGTCCAGCCTGATCTTGAATGTTTCCAGGGATGGAGCATTCACAGCCTCTCTGGGCAACCTGTTCCAGTGTTTCAGCACCCTCATTGTAAAATATTTCTTCCTTGTATCTAGTCTAAATCTACCCTCTCATATCTAGTCTAAATGTACCCTCTTTCAGTTTAAAACTGTTACCCCTTGTCCTGTTGCAATAGGCCCTGCTAAAAGATTTGTCCCCATCTTTCTTGTAAGCTGCCTTTAAGTACTGCAAGGCCTCAACAAGGTCTCCCCAGAGCCTTCTCTTCTCGAGGCTGAACAACCCCAACTCTCTCAGACTGTCTTCACAGGAGAGGTGCTCCGGCGCCCTGATCATTTTTGTGGCCCTCCTCTGGACCCGCTCCAACAGGTCCATGTTCTTCTTGTGTTGGGGGCCACAGAGCTGGACGCAGTACCCCAAGAGGGGTCTCACCAGAGCGGAGTAGAGGGGGAGAATCACCTCCCTCGACCTGCTGGCCATGCTTCTTCTAATGCAGCCCAGGATATAGTTGGTCTTCTGGGCTGCGAGTGCACGTTGCTTTTCATCCACCAGTACCCCCCAAGTCCTTCTTGGCAGGGTTACTCTCAATCCCTTCATCCCCCACCCTGTATTGATACTGGGGGTTGCCCCGACCCAGGTGCAGGACCTTGCACTTGGCCTTGTTGAACCTCATGAGCTTCACATGGGCCCACTTCTCAAGCTTGTCCAGGTCCCTCTGGATGGCATCCTGTCCCTCAGGTGTGTCAAGTGTACCACTCAGCTTGGTGTCATTGGCAAACTTGCTGTGGGTGCACTCGATCCCACCGTCTGTGTCACTGATGAAGATATTAAACAGTGCTGGTCCCAGTACGGACCCCTGAGGGACACCTTTTGTCACCAATCCCCGTCTGGACATTGATTATAAACACACATAGACTATAAACAGATGCTTCTTGATGTCTGCAATAGGCCTCTAGTCATAAACAAATGCAGCTATCATCTTTGAATAAAATAATAAAATCATTGAATCAAATAATAAAATATTCACATTTATTCACGTTATTATTTTAGTTAAGAATTAAGCTAATGTCGGCCTACCTAAAACTCTGTATACCATTACAATCTATTATTTTTCCATGTGTATTTGTTTGTGAGCTGTTAAAATATCAAATGTAACTCTTATATCCAAACAACAATTAGGCTTCTGAGTACTTTCCCCTTAATTTATTGTCACCAGTGATTGACCACAAAAGCAATATGTAGATATTTAACATTCATCATAACGTTTGCAGTTATTGTTCTAATAACTGAAAAATAAGGTTTGTCTTTCATTTCCTAGAGTTGTGGCTGACTCACACAATTTTGACTGATACTTCAGCAATTCAAAGTTGTATAAACAGTACAGACAGATCAATCTAAATGAGGGTGCTGAATAAGCAGAAGCAGGGGTGTATTTGTAGCTGGGTATTGTTTCATCCCACTCTAAAAATAAGTGTGAAAAGGAATGTGTATCTCATTCTGGGCTCAGAATCTGAGTCACACCATAGTTAGAAGTATTCATATTAAAAGCTTTGGCTCTGGCACACCTCTCTTTTTCTGTCTAATTGTTCATTCTCACTGTAATTTCCTAATTCCTCAGCACCAGTTTTAACTTTTCATAATACTTACATTTTTAAACTAGACTTTTTCATCTGTTAGATGAGATCAGTGGAGCTTCAGGAGCCAAGGACTCTCCCAGCAATAACCCCTTCCTCCATACTCTGATGGTACAGGCTGGCCGGTGCCAGGAGCTAAGGGAGTATGTCCACCTCGACAGCCAGGGTTGCAGACCTGGCAAAAAGCCCTTCCTCTCCCTTCTGTGTGCGGAAGGGTGGAAGGTGGAGATGTCCGCTGTATGCTGCATTTTGGGTTCTTTCCTCGCAGAAGGGGAGAGGGGCTGGGGGGGCTGGTGGTGGAGGTGCTCGGCAAGGCCAGGCAGAGGAAAGCACAGGTAGGTCAGTCCCTGCAACACAGTGCAAAGTGGAGCACATCATGGGAGACACATTTATAATTGGGACCACTGGGTGTTGAGCACATCGGTATAGTGACCGTCAGTAGATCTGAGTCTTGTTACCATTTCAGCGTGATGATTCTTCTGCTTCTTTACTACCACCCAAATGGTTTGCCTTTTTTTCTTCCCTAAGGGCTTACCCTTTTTCAGGAAACAAGTTAGGATCTATTGCTTCATCATCAAACACTTTATCGATAAAATATAAGTCTTACTACTTCCTGACATAGATGAGCTCAGGTTAAGAAAAAAAAAAAAAAAGCTGCTTTGTCCTCCTCAGTTTCTCCTTCTTCTGCTTCTTCTGACTTTCTGACTTCCTGATCTGGTCTCTGTCATCAGGGCTAACCTCCCCAGTAATTTTATCTGACTCCCTCTTTGCAGAATCATGTAGACCTTTTCATGCAGCTTAGGGGTGCCAAGGAATACTTGGTAATTGTAACTGTGCTATGGCTTCCAAGCCATTTCGGCAGCAAAGTCAAACAGGTTACGTTAGACCATCTTCAGTGTTCAACTGCACTCGGAAACAGGCTGGGAGCACTGAGGCAATCAGGCACAGCAGCAAGATGGATTAAGCAGTGGTGTTTTTTTCTGCAATTAAATACGCATTCTGCACTGCCTCTCTGTGTGAAGGCTTTTAGTCAGGTCCAATGCAAAGAGCTTAGCTTAAGCTCTGCTGGCTTAAACTGACCTCTTGACTTTGTGCTGGGGTGGCAGAGGAGTATGCACACATTTTTTAAGTACAACAAGGAGGGACCCGGGTAAGAGAGCAGCTGCACTGAGTCAAACCAAGGGAAACTGTAGCCCTGTACTCTGCCTCTACTACTGCCCCTTGGTAGATGTTAAGGCAAAAAATGTGAGAACAGGGAAGGCATGCAGAGATACATTCTGTGCTCCACTGATCTGTATTATATGGAATTCTTGATTCAGAATTTGTACCTTTACATTTAATAGGCTTTCATGGTTTTTTCTTCTATGACTTTGTATAGTTGCTTTTTGACCATATTTATGATACTGGCAGCATCTGACAGTGAATGCCACTATTCTTTTTTGCTGTGTGAAAAAAACCCACTTCTTTTGCTTGTTTTAAACCTGCTAATTTCATTGGGCATCCTCTTGTTCTCATGTAGTGAGAAGCCAAGCATCCATTCATTTATTTTCTAGGCACTTTCCCAGGGTTCTCCTGATTTTATACATATCTGCCATATTCCCCTTCAGTTGTCCCCTTTCCAAGCTGAAAACTCCAAATCAATTTAAGCAGTTCCAAGCTTTAATTGCGCTTCTTTAGATCCCCCATGTAATTTTTGAGGTAAGTACCAGAACAGCAGGCAGTATACAAAAGGGAGGGTACTCTGTGGTTTTGTATAGTGCTATAAAGGTGTTTTCTGTTTTGTGCTCCATTCCTTGTTTTAAAGCTCCTAACTGCTAGCTTTTTTGACTGCCAATGAGCACGGGATTTATATTTTCTTTTAGTAAGCTTTCTTTTTTTTATTAATTCCTTTTTTTAAATTAAACACAATTGAAATTATTTACTTGGTGTGCTTTTTGTACTTACAAGAAGCTGAACTTCAGTACCTTATGATAAGTGTTTCAGCACTAACATCTTGAACCAGCCCTGTCCTTTGCTCAGGCAAGATGAAAAAGAGCTGTTATCAGAGATTTTCCAAACATCATTGCAACACAAGTTACTGTGTTTCAACATTTAGTCTCTGCATTATACCTAGATACAACAATTGCTGAGGCTTTATGAGAGTCTCCCACTAGCTCTAATGCTAATTTCTAAGGTTCAGGCAAGGAATTTCAAGACACTGAGAAACTCTTTTTGACAGAAGATGCAGTTTACATTGATTCTAATTTTAATTTAATGGAGCATTGCTCCTTCACTGAAATGGCTGGGTCTCTCATCCTATATATTTTTTCCTTTGGAACTGTATGAATTCTTTTCATCATTTTTATGATGCACAGATTATGTCAATGTTATATAGCTGTAGGTCAGTTTCTTATTTTTATTTGCACTGCTTATGCATATATTTGAATAAAGGATAACTAGATAGCAACTAATAATGCAAAACTCACTTTTAAATCAATTATTACTGGATTATAAAGCATATAATATATTATGTTAGAGGACAGAAGTTGGAAATTATACTGCATTTTCAGTTTGAAACTGGAAGAGTGAAATCCTCTTTGGCTCCTAATCTCAAATGTGCATTTTTGTTTCTCATATTTTTATATCTGTCATATTCATACTTTTTTTTGTTATGACTTTTGTCTCTTTCTTCCACTAATGCATAGAGTCAGTCAAAGTGAAGAAGTGTTTAATATTCAAAAAATAGAAGAGCATGTCCTTCATTTAAAACATCTTATCTTCTATTCAGGATATTAGCATTACTACTAATTACTACTGCACTCAATTTTGTGTGACAATGCCAAAACTAAGAACAAAGGAAAAAAAGCCAAGGTACTGCACTTTTAGTTTAACAGTTAGTATCGCACTGGTCCTATAACCCTGGGATTTGTGTGCTGGTATTTATGAAATCAGTAGAAATCAATGCATACTTCACAAGTTTTGTGAAGCTTATGGCACCTGTGGCACTGATTAACTTTCAGACTGGTAAAATGGCTTAGGTCAAGGAGGAATTTTTTAAATTGAGGAATTCTTTTTTCAAAATATGTAGTATTTCAGGCATGTGACCAGATCTGATTTTGACATATTTTGGACGTACAGTTTTGCAAGTGGATCGATGTAGATTTCCCTTCCCCCCTTAGACCCTAAATCCTGCTCTCCTGCTTTAACCCTGGGAGTCAGAGAGACCTCCTGCAGACTGTGGGAGAGCAGGTCACAGCCATCCATCCAAAGGCACAACCATTGCTGTACTGGCCTCAGGGCTCTGTGTTAAACCTGCTGCCATCTCATAAAATCCAAAGAAAATCTTCAGCGAGTGAGTTTTTCATTGTGCCATCCCTAAGCCCAGAGTGAGTACAAGGGCCGTTTAACACAGTAGATTTTTCTAGTGTATTACAATTACAGAAATGTCAAATATCGTTTTGCTAAACCACTGCAAAAAATTCATAGAGTATTCAGTTGTTGCAAGACTGCTCAATTACTTACTTAGCTTTATTGACGTGGTCATGTGGCTGAACATTGTAATTCATTGGAAACACACAGGAATACTAGCACCAGCAACAATTTTTACTTTGCCTGCAAAATGCATCTTATGATGGTTTACTGTGCAGATATAAGATATTTCTTTATCTGTGTCATGCTCATATGTGGTTAAAATAATTTTTGCCAGTTGCTAGTATTATTTCATCATGGAGAAGTCCTAAGTCATGGGATAAGAAATAAAAAATGGTCATACGGTCTACAAATACCTTCAGCAACTTAATATCCTTACATAGGTACTTTTTGCTTTGGAAACGTTTCTCAGAGCTGGACAGTATTTTTAGTTTCCCATACTAACTGCTGAAAATCTACTTATAAGGCATCATGTTCACTGCCCTTCAATGCGACTTGCAGATGAAAAAAGATAACTCTGCATAAATAGCATGTTTTTATCTTTATGTCTTATAGTAGTCTTTATGGGTTTTTTTAGAGAGGACTTGCTAATTTTTTTTATATTCTTTTATTTAATTATTTTAATATTTTATTTTTAACCATATTTTTGAAGACAAATTTGAGGTGTCAGTAAGAAACCAGTTTTCAGACCAGATGTGCTAGAAATGCAAACATACAGATATTAATAGATAAGATGAGACCATGGTCCATCTAATCTAATAATCCTTCTGACAGAAAGTAGGTGATTCAGAGGAAGTTGCCAGTAATTTCATGAGAGACAAATAGAGGGTGATCTGTCAGCCACCTTTAGTCTTCTCAGAATTCCTTAGTACTCTGAGATAATTTTAAGCCGTAAAGCATAAGGTTTCAACTTTCTTTGAAAATACATTAGCATTAACTGTTAAAATCTGGAGCTCATGAATAGCAAAAATTTGACAAATAGGAAAAGTGAGATAGTGCAAGCATTACTGAATACTGCAAATCTCTGAATCATTCAATGATTATTTACTTTCTAAGCAGATGAGAGGATTTGGGGGGGTGAAAATGACATAACATAGTGAATAGCCAATACTTTTATGGTCCTTTTGATCCTTCAAAAACTTGTATTGTGGCATAAATGTTACAAAAGTAATTTGTCCTAACTAACGGTTTGAAATAAGCAAACAGCACTGGTATGCTGCCTATTTGTCAGGTATTTGCATGAGAGGAATATTAATTTACCCTGTTAAAGTTTCAGGAAGTGCTAATATGGTATATACTTGTGAGCATGATTTGATCACTAGTGTTACACCAAGACAATTAATTAGCATTTCATGAAAGGTGAATATTTAACATTTTGAACTAATCTTTGTATTAGCTGATGAACCAGATCCTACCTCACATAATCTCATTAATCTAAGGCAAAAGAAGCAGCAGCAGCATATGTATTTCTCCAAATTTATGTGATATTCCTTTTCTTTTCTTTCCAGACAACTATTACGGCACTCCGAAGCCTCCAGCAGAACCAGCTCCACTGCTGTTAAATGTAACAGATCAGATCCTCCCAGGTGCCAGTCCCGGGGCTGAAGGCAAACGTAAAAGGAATAAGTCTGTGAGCAATATGGAGAAGACAGGTATTGAACCACCAGAGGAAGAAGAGGAAGAAAGACCTGTGGTCAATGGAAATGACGTGACAGTAACACCAGGTCTGTTCTTCCTTCTTACTTTGCAATGCGTTTCTGTTATTCACAGAGTCCTCAGTTACCTCCTTCTGCAGTGAGAATATGCATGTTCAGGTAAGGATGTTCTTGCAAGACTGAAAGCCAGGAATCCTGAATAACAGGATTTCTCTAAAGCCTAAAACAAATTACTTAACCTCCGTTTTGGGGAGTCATCTCACTTACCTCAGCTACCATAAAGATACCTGTCTCTGAACTAGTCCCTTTGGAGCCTCTTTATAGACCAAAGAGAAAAACACCTACTTTCTGAATACAGTTCATGTGACCTGTTTTAGATTTTTAGGTTAGGAAATCAATCACAAGTGCCTATTTCTCTCCATTGACTATAGAGGGAGTCTAGAGAACTGCAATTTGGTCAAATGAATCTAGTCTCTGTGTTTCAGGTCTCCTTGTTCTCAAATGGTGATACTCACAAGAGAGTTGGCTACATTATGAAGTGACCTTTTGTAAATTGTTATGAAATCGTGGCAATATTGTGGAAGAGTAAAGTTGTCATCATATAAACGAATTTGTGACAGTGCTGATGAAACTTAGCTGGCAATATTGTCAGGAAGGACCCTTTTCAGCAATGTTCCAGAGCCTGCATAAAGCTGATAAAGGTTCAGATGTCTAGTCCTAAAAGGCAGCTGTTGTTTTACCTCTTGGAGCATAGTTCTTCAGAAAAAAAGGGGCTCAAGATACTGACTAGTATCCTGAGTGATAGCACTCCAGCCTTTTCCCAAGCAGGTAAGCAACGTTTCAGCAAGTCACCATTTTACAGTACTTAATCATTTTCATTCTGAAATACCATTTAAGAAATTTTGTTGGTGGTGTTGTTGAAGTAGGAAATTAAAGAATTCAGACTTTTATATCTCTCTGAGAAATAACTCTGTGAATCCTTTTTGGTGAACTTAGAAATGCAGAAACAAATTATTGCAGTAGAAGTCTGTAGTGACAACCATATGAATGAGAAAATAAAATGGAATATTGCAAGTTCTCTATATGTATAGGTTAATGTGAAACAAAAAATCCATTACCTAATCTTCTAAGCACTGTAAAAAGGATTTTCATACTGCAGATTCTCTATGTACTTTTTTTTCTCCTACTGCATTAGAAAGTATATCGAATTGAATATCTTCCCATGAGGGATGTATTTGCCACACGATTTTCTGTAGTTGCCTAACATTACATGTAAGGGTAAATTACGTTGCAAAATCCATCCCTGTGTACAAGGGGGGTGGCAGGGAGCGGTGGGGTGAGAGTGGATCTCGTTCTCCCCTCTTGGCTCGCCAAAGGGCTGCAGCATTACTCCCTGGCTGTTACCACCACATGCTGTATGAGCCTTGCTCATCCCATGCACACAACAGCGCATCTGCCGACAATGCTCTGATGTTTAGTGCCTTTCCTACACAGCTAAGCAGAAAAGGATGAAGCCCAGAAATCCTTACATAAAACATCGGCACTGGCTCTGTTGCCAGGATACTTTCACAGCGAAAGAGGCAAAGGCAGGATTTGGTCTCTAATGTGTATTGTAGAAATCATTAGAAAGATCACTTTGCAGTTGTTCAGAATGTGCCACATAACGGACCATTGCTGAGGTGCAATTTCCAGGGCAGTATGTTTCAGCTCAAACTGGATCAAGAGGCAATGTTTACCTGCTTTTTCTCCTTGCATTGTACACCTATAATTTTCTTCTCCCAGGCAAATTCTATGTGAACGATGACTAAGGCAGCACCCAAGAAACAGCATGTGCTGTGTTACAAAACGAAATACAGGAGCATTGGTGTAAGACAGCCCCCTTCCTCCCCCTCCTCACCCCCCACAAAGTAATTCCTGTAGGTGTGGCCAGCAGAACAAGCAGTGCCTGTGTTGGCTCTCATGGTTTCATAAGCAGGGTTTTGTTGTTCAGTTACACTGATTGAGGACTTTGGGGATTGTAGCAAAGCAGCTCTGTACATACATGCTGTGTTGCCTTTGTTGGGCACTGTAGCTCCCACGGACCCTGTTACTGCAGTCATTTTCTGTGTGTGCTGACAGAGTCTTAGCTACCTCTAAAATGTGTGTGCATTTGTAGTTTGTGTCTTTGAACAATCAGGAAAACCAGAATATGTCAAATTATTTTTTTTTTTTTAAACTCTTGGTGGAGGGAGCAATCTAGTTTTTGTAAAGAAGCAAGGAGGGTGGGATATTTGTTATTTCCAGTTCTTTTAGAAAGTGTATTCTGTTTGAAATGCTTCACTTCTAACAGGAGTCTTTTATTAAATATAGGACTCATGGGACATCTGAAACACTGACACATTTTTTATAGATGCTCAGCAACTTAATGGCTTTTTAACTGCCAAAGGTATCAGAGTCTGGCAACTGAAAGGACTGCTGTAACACCTAGGACTGCTAGGTTGAAATTGTAACAGATCTAAGATGGATCTGAAGAAAATAAACCCATCTTTGTCAGATCAATAGGTGACATTTGTAGTTGCAAAGGTCTTTGTGCTTTTGGTCTGATTTTTCAGACCACTTTTCAGTGTCTGTTGAGATAATCTGTGCATCTGTTGAGCTTTATTAGTAGGAATCAATTTTTCATTAATTCACTTCCACATACCTTGCTTCGTAGGCCATCAGATTCCCCTCATACAGTTGTATATGGACAGACTGGAGATCTTCAACCATGATCCATGATTGTCTTCTTGTCAATTTGTGCTGCACAATGTGTTTATTCTTTCTGATTTTTGTCACCTGTCCTCAGCCCAGAACCCAACAGGAATCCTTCTCAATTCTTCAGAATGGGGCTTTTGGCCATTTTAGAATGGAGCACTCTCAGTCCTCCATCCTGGATCAAGTTGTCTCAGGACAGAATAGTATTAATTGGGAGATAGGATTTATTTCAACCAACTTTAGTAAATTATATGCCTAAATGCCTTGCTTTTTGTTTGAGCTACTTGTTTCTGCTCTCTTTATATAAAGTAAGGAGAAAGAGGCAATTCCAAAGAGTAAGAGACCATAGCTGGTTTAGATACCCATTTTAGGGGATCACCTCTACAATCTAGAATGCTTAACTCAGCCTACAGATAAACAAAGGCCTAGATGGCTAAATTTAAATGAAGAATCCTGCTATTTGCCAAGCAGCATATGAGAGACACAATCTATAGATTAGCTGTTAAGATGGCCAAGTCTAGAGTTAGCATTGGGTTTTTCACACCTAGTACAATTGCCCACATTACTGGACTTCTGGCTGCTCTAGGTTGGGTCTCTGCCATTCACTGGTTTGTGTGAGACATCTTGCACTCGAGAAGCCTTTCTTGATGGACACTGCATTGAAATGAACAATTTCTGCAAAACTGATGCTTTGACAAAAGAGGTAAAGAGTTTTGGTCAAATTGCAACCTGTTTGTCAGACATTTGGTTTTCACTGCTGTTGCTGTTCATGTCTGCAGAGAATTGTCAGTCTCCTTCACAACCAGCATCATGATTTGACACTGTGTTGGTCATGTCACATTTGCTTCACACTTCTGACTGATTGTTTATCATCCAAACTCCAGAAGAACCACTCTAACATTGAAAGAATGCTTATGTATGTGCATTATTCTGACATTACTTGAGCAATGATAAGTTGCACCCAGAGAATGAAAGTTCTGGCAGGCTCAAATTAATTGAGGGATAAGATATGACATAAAGTTTCAAAATTATCATTCCATGCCTTAGGTTGATAATGAAGCAAAAGGGTAGAGTCCCAATGCCATCAATCACCACGCAAGGTGCAGTAGTCCCAGCCAACAGGTTGAGTTTACTCTTTTATTATTACACAGCAAAGACAGCCAGGGGCATGAAAATTATACACATGGCATCCAAGAGCCATGAGATTTTAAAAAATACAAAAGTTGGTATCCATTGATATTTCTGTTGTAAGTGTGTTCTCTAAACTCAATTTATCACAGCTAGGTCGCAACCTATGACCTACAGAATACCCTATGCTCACCCCGTCTCCATGTGTCCTGTTTTCCTTCCCCCACATCAGCTCCTAGTTCTTGTTGTGTTAGTAGTCAGTGGGAACAATGCCTCCATGCAAAGCACCAGAACCCAAATATGCCTACAGCTCTGTGGGAAAGGGAGCAGCTCCAAGGCTGCAGAGTGATATTTTCTCAAGAAAATAGATGCACATACCTCAGCAAACATGAATTAGACTACTCTTGTATCCAACAGTCATTTAAAATGGATGGACTGTTTCCTATGCAAAATTTAACAAATTAGTCATTTAGATATAATAAGGGTATAAAGAGCTGCAATATTTTCATTGAGAGCTGCTAAAACCACTCCATAAATAACTATTTAATAATATTTCCTTTAATTTGTTCTCTGCTGATATTGCTTAGGTCATCTGAGTTGGTTCTTTTGGAAGAAAAGAATAACTTTTTAAACTTCACTGCATGAATAATCTGCAGCATTAAGATAAAGGAATAAAGTGACAAGGTCCTCTTACATGATTAGATGGCAAATTTCAAGAGTTAGACTGTAAATAATAGAAACAATTTAAAGTGCAAGGAACAGCGTTGATGAAGGCTCAAATTCTGAGACTATCACAACATAACTACCAGTTATTTTTAAAAAATGGTCACCATATTGTCTAAGAACTGTATAGAGAATATGTCATATCAACCAGTAATATTTTAACTGCTGGTATTTGGAGTTGGAGTACTACAGAGATGAACTTAGAGTATTTAATGATAAGTAGGTATGTTTAACATACACATTATCTTGTTCTCAAAGTTTTTTGTATTCCACATGTGCAATAACTTGCTGGTGCTTTACTGGTGCCTATTCTGTCACTTCCCAGGACACTGAAGATACTGTGCTAAACTGCTTTTGAACACTGGACCATGTAATCTGTTTTGTAGTGAGACAGCAGCTCTAGTAGGCTATTTCACTTGATGTAAAGTCAATTGATTATTTTTTTTTTGTGACAAAAATACTTCTAGACTCACATTATGGTACAATTTGAAGATTTTTTTTTTTATCATATATTGTCTGAAGATAAGTATTTGTGCTCACAGTGTGTTACTGTAGTATTTTAAACTTAATTTGTACATTTAAGACACTGCTAGTTTTAAACCAGAGCTCCTGGTTTTTATCGTATCAAACATTATTTATGAATATATATTAGCAGAAAGAAAACCAGTAAGGTGAATATCTACCTTACCTGGATTATATGAATGATAGATACATATAACAAAAGATAAGATGACACTGTAGGGCTGTGTTCCAGATAAGTGTGACTAGGATGTCCATTGTGTAAAACCTAATGTTCTTAAATGGCATTAGGCAATTCTACCTTAATTGCTTGGGTTTTAGTCATCATGATGCCTTCTCCATTATCAAAGTAAGCTATTAAAAGGTAATGATCCATTAATTGATAATTCATGAGATTGGCTTTAAAATAATTATATTTTTAAGTTGTTAAATAAGCATCAGGTTCCTTTTTTCCCTGCTATATTTTGATAGCAATCTCTGTCTTAGACAAGCTCAAAGTATCTCTTCTAATCCTCAAGGCTTAATTTTCACATTTTTTCTGCCATCATGATGTCTGGGATTTGTTAATACAGTTATTGAAAATCAAGGATCTGACCTCTTCAGACCTGTTGAAAATAATATCTTGAGGAAGAATGTTACAGATATTGTAAAATCCCAAGACACAGCAATGTCACCACATCTGTGCTACAGATTCTACCTTTTGTACAATTCTATCTCACGTAGCAGGCTATTGAAAAGTCATGGCTTAATCAAAATTATCTCTGATTATACTTACTATTTTTATCTTTCATTAGAACAATTTGTGCTTGCATTCTTAGTATTGTTTATTTAAACTTTACCAGTTCTCCTGAACAACTTTTCCCTTACCATTGCTTGGCATAACATTGAATTTATTAATTCTGTGAGTTTATTAAAATCTGGGGGTTTAAGACCATTGTTATTAATTTTTTTCTTGTTCTTCTTTCTTGCTGTCCTAAGCATCACAAATTAGATAATTTCACCCAAGTGGTCTTCCACCTCCTACATCCTTCACACAAGTATCTGCATAGTTCCATGCTCTGGATGCACTGTTAGCTCATTTAAGAAATTATCATCTTCTTGAACTTTCTTGTAGACTACATTGTTGACTTCTTTTAAAAATATATTTTCTCCTTTCTTTTTATAATTATCCACAGACTTCAATATAGTCCATACAGCACTAGTCAGAGCAAGTGTATATACACTTTTGATGATACAAAATCATACATACTTACTTCATTTCTTACCTATCTTTATGAACAAGCTATAGTAGTCTCAGTCTAGTCTCTATTACACCAAATATGTCCCATTTTGATTAAATACTGGTGTACAAGTTCACAGTTTGTTCTCAGTTCTCTTCTGATATTCATTGTGTGCCTATGATTTATATCTGTTGGTGAGCTTATGTCATTAGTCTTCATGTAACCTAATGTAAAGCCATGCTCACTAGGTCTCAGATTCATCTCCCCTCATTTTAACTATGTAGCAACTGAGCAACTAGCCTAAGTAGGACTGAATTTGGTTTACCTAACTTAACATGTAGGGTCATTTCAGCCATCTGACTAGGATCCCATCATAGTCAGTGGAGATTCAGTCACTACATTAAAATTGTGAATTTATTTTAGTTGCAGTTCATTTGGCCAAACGTAGGGGTCTGACTACTTTTTCAATGAGATCAGGCTTCATTTAAGTGCAACAGAAAAAAAGGATCCAAGGTTGAGAGCTTCTGTTGTCCACTGAGACAACAGGTTCCTGCCACATTTTTTCAATGATAGATAGACTATATGATAAAACACAGCTTACAAACACATACCTAGTAGACCAGTCAACCAAATTTATTCACCTCCAAGGATGAAGGAATCTCTTTCTTTAGTAGGACAAGTTCTCTCAACCATCCTCTGTCCGAGCTAGTAGTAGTCAAGAAAAGATTGCATTTTCTCCACTGTCATTAAAAGTTGTGTGCATGGAAGCCCTGCTATGTGATATTCATTCATGCAGATGAACATGTAGACTCTTCAGTGTGGAGGTAAGTGTTCAGCAGTGTGGATAAGGCCCATTTAGACTCCTAATACTGCAAACCTGGTCCCTATTTAGCGGATTTTTTTTTTGAGGTATCTTTGTGGTTTTGTGTTATGTTTGTGTTCAGCAGATGTTTTAACAAGTATTGCTAAGTTTTACTGCACTTGTTTAGCTAAAAGTATGTGGACTGCTCTGTGGGAACTGATAGTGGTAGAGATACTGCTGAACACATTTTTTAATTTCTGACTTTATGGAAGGTAAAATCAATAAAAAGTGAAAGATCAAGTACTGAAAAAGAGATAGTAAAGGAAGAGTCTTTCCTGAATATATTCTTGGTCACAGTGAGACACAACCATGTTGGGTATAGGAAGTATTTGGCATTGGCTCTGGGAAACTAAGTCTCCCACAGATTATATCCATAATGAAATCACAACCACTTTCTATACAGTTAATATATTGCTATGAGTTGATGGATGTCATATTGATTTCTTCGATGTATGGATATAGGTAAAGCAGTTAGTGTATATACTTTTTTAATGAAAAAGGGTCTGTTGCCTGTAGTAAAACAGCAGGGTAGTTGCTTTATGCGTGCATAGTTTTAAAAGTTAAGACATAAGACAGTAGCATTGCTGGATATGAAGCTCCCTTCTGCTTAGTGCTAACTGCTGGTCTGGAAGGACTCCCAGGACAGAACAAGCCAGAACTCTTTGGCTTGTTTCTTAGCTCTTTATTAGTTTCTTGTTTTAGTTTGGTTTTATTGCTTTATTTTCTTTTATTGTGTTCCATATAAAATGCATCATCAGAGGGACCCTTGTGTAAACCCAACAGAATTTTTCTCTTTATTTCAAAACTTGCAGTTCATAGAGTATTCCTTGGAGACTTGCACCTGGTAAATTCTCCACCTTTAACTTGGATATGCAAAACCTGTAATTTTTCTCTCTTGTAGAATCAAGTGAACATGAAGAGAAGAGTACAGGTGTCTCAGGTGAGGCATCTTCCACCCAACCTTGTCCTGCACCAGGATATACTCAGCCTGAAGAAGCAAAGGAGGATATGGATGTAACAAAGCAGACTAAACCTGAAGAGAATGATGACTTGGGCCCACTGCCTGATAACTGGGAAATGGCTTATACAGAAAAGGGGGAAGTCTACTTTATTGAGTGAGTCTTATTTCTTCTCTTTCTAATAGCTGTGTTGTATTTAACTGGGTGGGGAAATGGTTTGTATGGTGGAGTGGAGCATTGCACTCCTTCTCATTAAAACAGCAGGCATATTCTGCCTGTCAATGCTCCTGAGAGCCTGTGGCAATCCCTACATTACTGACTTACATTGAAGCATGCTGGTTTTTAGGATAGGTAACTGGACTGCATAGCACTTCGATGGCAGCAATTAAAGCTGTTGTTTCTTGTGTTGAAAGCAAGGCTTTTCTGCTGTTCTGATGCTTATGGGAAAGTAGCACAATCACTGGGTTTTTATCATAGGATCATAGAACCATAGAATGGTTTGGATTGGAAGGGACCTTAAAGATCATCTAGTTCCAATCCCCCTGCCATGGGCAGGGACACCTTCCACTAGACCAGGTTACTCAAAGCCCCATCCAACCTGGCCTTGAACACTTCCAGGGATGGGGCATCCACAACCTCTCTGGGCAATATGTGACAGTGCCTCACCACCCTCACAGTGAAGAACTTCTTCCTTATATCTAATCTAAATCTACCCTCTTTCAGTTTAAAGCCATTACCCCTTGTCCTATCACTACATGCCCTTGTAAAAAAGTCCCTCTGTGGCTTTCTTGTAGGCCCCCTTTAGGTACTGGAAGGCTGCTATAAGGTCTCCTCAGAGCCTTCTCTTCTCCAGGTGGAACAACCTCAACTGTCTCAGCCTGTCCTCATAGAAGTGCTCCAGCCCTCTGATCATCTTCATGGCCCTCCTCTGGACCTGCTCGAGCAGGTCCACGTCCTTCTTATGTTGGGGGTCCCAGAGCTGAACACAGTACTCCAGGTGGGGTCTCACAAGAGCGGAATAGAGGGGGAGAATCACCTCCCTAGACTTGCTGGTCACACTTCTCTTGATGCAGCCCAGGATATGGTTTGCTTTCTGGGCTGCAAATGCACGTTGCCGGGTCATGTTGAGCTTCTTGTCAATCAACAGCCCCAAGTCCTTCTCTGCAGGGCTGCTCTTAATCCACTTATTGCCCAGGCTCTATTTGTGCTTGGGATTGCCCCGACCCATGTGCAGGACCTTGCACTTGGCCTTGTTGAACTTCATGAGGTTCGCACAAGCCCACCTCTCAAGCCTGTCAAGCTGCCTCTGGTTGGCATCTCTTCCCTCCAGCGTGTCGACCGCACCACACAGCTTGGTGTTGTCAGCAAACTTGCTGAGGGTGCACTCAATGCCACTGTCCGTGTCACTAAGAAAGATGTTAAACAGCGCTGGTCCCAATACCAACCCCTGCAGAACACCACTCATCACTGCTCTCCAGTTGGACATCAAGCCCTTGACCGCAACTCTTTCAGTGTGACCATCGAGCCAATTCCTTATCCACCAAGTGATCCATCCATCAAACCAATGTCTCTACAATTTAGAGACAAGGATGCCATGCAGGACAGTGTGAAATACTTTGCAAAAGCCCAGGTAGATGACATCCATTGCTCTTCCCTTATCCACCAATGCTGTAACCCCGTTATAAAAGGCCACCAAATTTGTCAGGCACGATTTGCCCTTAGTGAAGCCATGTTGGCTTCACTTCCTTATGTGCTCTTCCTTATGTGGACAGAGGTGGAGAAGGTTGAGCTTTTTGCCAATTTAAGAAAAGAAAGATAGGTGGGCTAAAAACTAGCTAGTACAGAGTAAAGGGAGGCCATGCTGTATTCAGAAATAATAAAATAAATGAGTTGACAATAAGGAGAATTAATTATGTGTAGAAACTTTTTCCTGTTGGTAAGCTATACATACCTGTTGCTAATTAGCCAACTCATTGAACAAATGGACATGAAAGTTCTTTCTTTAAGTGTTGTCATTAATACACATTACCAGAATAAGAACACAGCAAATGAGTGAGTTCATATAACATCATGTTCCACAAAAAAAAGAGAAAGTAAAAAACAACATCTTCAGCAGCAGAACACTACTATAGAGGTAGTAGTAGCATTTATGTTTGCTTTAAGGAACTGCCTCAAACAATTTGGAGTGTTAGCCATTATTCTGATTATTAGTAGGTAAAAATAACTTTTGGTGGTGTCAATTCTGCTTTAAGTCCCTTATTTCATGTAAAATTTTATGACTATCACATGAAGAGTAAATAAATTATAAGATTAAAGTTTGTGCACATGATTTTTCATGAACACTGGCATGACCAACTATAGCTTCTGGCATACACAAGGCTGAAAAGAGCAATAACTATTAAAACGTGTCTTTGCTGAAGAGGGCAAAAATGTGCTTAATCTAGAAAAAGAATAATTATAGTAACTTTGCCCAAGCAAGCAGAGAAGAACCAGGATGACCTCAGGGCTAGCTGAAACCCTTGTTTCCTTCTTACCTCACTCCCAAATTTAATTTTTCTGCACATATTGAATGCTCTGACAGAAAGCATACTGAATTATGTGGCACTTTTATTTCACTTGTTGTAACAAAAACCTGAGATATGTTTGGGGGTGGAGGATGGGATGATGGGTAGGTCACTAGCTCACCAAACTGTGACAGTGGTAAATACTGCAGCAGGCAATTTAATAGAAAATAAATGTTTATTTTGTAACAGATAGAGTAAATGCAAATAGCCCTGCCACTCTACAGAGCAGCCATTCCACTCCTCAAATTCCTTTGATGTTACAGCTTACTTCCTTTCCTGGAAATGCTCTGGTTTACACTGCAGTTCTGACAATGCTTATCATTCACTTTCACTAAATGAATGTTATGTAAAGCAGAGAAGTCAATCAGAGGTGCAGACTGGATAGAACAACTGTTGTAAGGGCTCCTTGCCTTTGGGATTATATTCTTGAATAATGTAATTGCAAAAATAGTGCAATTACACATCTGTAAAAATACCAGATTATTTACTAGAATCTTAGCTAAGGAACAACTCTTTGATCATTTGAGTTTTCACATTGCACAGTCTTCACAGGGTTAAGCAGGAATGTAATGCTGTGGGGATGCTGTTAAATTGCCTCTTTGTTTACAAGTCACTTTGGTTAATGGCATGAAGAGACTCCATTTGCTTTCGCAAAAAAACAGAAAGATAAAAAGACAACAAAAACCTATTTGTCTAACAACATCTCCCTGAACAGTAGTAAAGATTGTACTAGATTATTAAATAATAGATGAAAAACAAACATTTTTTAAAGTGTACATCACAATGGGTTGAAAAAAGTCATACTAGGCAGCATCTTTTATTGCTTTATTTGAGGCTCATGTGAATTGTGCCTTTAAACCCTTAGGACTTCAAGCAGTAAGTGATCTCAAGTTCCACGTTGTCACAGGTATACCCAAAGGTCTTAGATTTCATGACAGCATTTTCATTCATTCACCTCAAACTAACCTCTAAAATTTTTATATGAGCTCATTTATCAAAACTGCCATTAGAAGTAACGTGGCAGATTTACAGTGAGAGAGACACTGACTTCATAAGAAGAAAAATAACTGTCTGTAGACAGTATTATTTATTTGTTAATATTAATGGCCCAGTTAGCATTTTGTAAAGCACACTGGAAGGAATTTCCTCTGCCTCAAGGACTAAAAAGAAAAAAAATAATATACTAGATTCACTGGATGATTCAGAAGATGGTTGTATTCTAGAGCATGGCTTCTTCTGTTTCATCCTTTCTTTCCCTTTTTTGACATAGGTGCATGACCTTATGTTTACCTATATTAGCATTCACAGACGGAACAGGAAGAGCATCCCTTCCTACTGCATAATACTTACCACTGTTTTTCAGGAAGAGCTACTTAAGTACATTTCTTGGGCTGTTTCCAGCCTCCCTTACATATGAATCCCAATTTTCAAATACAGGCACACACCACACAAATGGGAGTCCATCACCTACATTTGCTTTCATTGAGAACATATGCTAATGAGAACATGCAATAATTAAAATACTGTATATAAATTGGAATACCACCAAAAAAACATCCAGTTCTGCTCCTTCTTTCCTACTTTAAATATGGCTGATGAGTGTGACCTATTTCGGCATACTTAAATAAACTGTAGCCATCACTGATTTTTAGTGTTTCCCTCTCCCAGGGCTAAGGAAAGGCTGCAGTTCCCCATAGCCTTCAGACCTCACTTTGCCAACTACTCTCAAGCCACATACTAGAGACGCAAGCATCATGCAGTCCTCACAAAGTCAGCAGACATTGGCTGCACTGGTTCCCCAGCAATCGATGTTTGCTGTGTTAGTCCAGGACAGTGTTGAGGGGAATACAAAAGGACCAAGATTCTTGGTGCATCTGCTGTCATGTGCGGTCAGCCTTAAATGCAGCCCTCACCCAACTCTCCAACCCCATCACATACACCGTTACATTATAGACTGTCCTGTAGAGTTGGTTACACATTATGATACTTATTTATAAAAGGCAGAATTGATTTTTCCTCTCCCTCCAGCCCTCTATCCACCTATAGGCAGCAGAGCTCTCTGGAAGGGGCGTGGGGAGAGTAAGACATTAAACCAGGAAGAGCTGCAGTGCATTAAGCTGAGCTACAACTGAGCCTTGATGAATAGTCTTAAGGATATTACATAGCCCATGACAAAAGCTATTTAACGCTATACTGTTCAAAAGCACATATGGTTTCCTTTGCTTATACTACGTTAATGATTGTTTCGTTAGTGGAGAAAAGTCTAGAATAGATTCAAACCTCTGTGATACATCTTTAAAGGATCATCTTCTTTGACTTGTGGTGGTGATTTTTAGGAGAATTTGGCCACATAAGGTTTAACAAACCACTTTCCAGTACATGTCAGACATTCGGTCTCTTCCTACTTCAACACCTGCTTCTCTGAGCAGCATAGTCAGCACTGCTTTTTGGACCTGTTGCAGTATCTTTTCCTAGTTGTTAAAGCTGCTTTTTTTTATGAGAGCACCATAAAAGACTACAAAACACCTATAAAATAGGCCTCTGCCAAGGACTCTTCTCTTCACAGTAAAAAACAGCCATTAAGTTTTTGAATACAGCTGGTGCTATTTCAGGTGTTACCTGAAAAGAAGTACAGCTACAAATTGGAAAAGTAAAATCCTGACCTAGTTTGTTTCTAAGAATATTGCTACTGACTTCAATGGGATCAGTATTTCTTCTTAGTAGTTTTTAAGGCAGGAAAGTCTTTTTGTTTATCCTAACATCTTGCTTGCCTGAAGAATCATGATATATTTAGCTGTTCCTGTTTGCTCCATCAGTTCACCATCAGAAGAAGGATATATTAGTTAAGCCCAGCTACACCATTACATTTCATAACTTTATCTTTTGTACTAGGAGATACTAAAAGTACTGAGGTGGAAGTACACCCTTCTACCTGCTCAAGATTACTTCCATATCCTGCAGTAATTACTCGCTCTCTTATAAACTAGCTTGGCACTTCTGTGAGTATGTTACATCATCAGTGTATCAGTGCATAATATTGAAACTCGCCATGTTTTGGTTGTATGGTTATTTCTGCCACTTTAATTAAGCAGCAATTAAGATGAAGATTTTTTTTTTCACATGCTGTTTTAATATTCACTTCTGATGGGATTATTCTTCTTTGGGAAACAAACCATCTTGTGTAAGTATGACTTTATTGTGTGGACAATTCTGAATCATCAGGACTTTTGTGAATACAATCGTAGATGTCCGTAATTCTTTTTCCTTGTTTATGTGTTGTATTGAATTGGTCAGTTTTGGTCAGCATAACAATGATCAGATCTCTAATGCTCTTTGGACTTCAACATGACATACGGTGGGACAGGCAACAGAAAAGATGTCTCTTGGTTTCCTTCTCCTAAGACCACTTTCTTGCCTCATGACAAATTAATTAGTAATGGGGAGATGGCAGAACTGGAAAGAATTTGGGGAATGCTGAATTTTTTTATTCTCTTGTCTTTTGATGTTATAAAGACATTCTCAGTTTGTACTAGTGGTGTATTGTCCCTTGCTCTCACTTGTTGTTTTTATCTATGCTGACATCCAGGTCAAACTGCCAGCTCAACTCCTGTTGTCTTTTCTCACTTTCTTATTTCTTGTCTTTCACCAAAGGTCTCTGCTGCTCTGGTCTGCAGAATTTCCCTTCCAACACTTTTCCTCTGATGTTTGTAGTGGTATTATAATTTTTCTCTTCTGTATTTATTGAACTAGAAGATTCAGCTCACCAGGCTTGCCATATACCATTAGGTATCTAGTATAAACCAGTTGCCAAGACTCTTTCTGTGGTCAATGGAGGGAGATAATTGCCTCCAGAGGCTGATTCACCCTGTCCAACAATAAGAGCAGAATTAAATTGCCTAAATGTAGGTGCTTCTACCAGTAAAGGTGCCCTCGGATATCCAAGGGTACATCTGCAGTAATATGTAATTTGTGTCAGGAGTATACTTTTGAAGCAAATCTTCTGGTTGTCTCCACACACTGTGATTTGGTTCATGTTTCAGAGTACATGAACTGGATTCCTTTCAGATGAAACTAAAAAGAAGCTTGATCTCTAGGAGTGCGCTTAATTGTCTCCAAACCCTGAACCCCTGAACTCAGTCCATGAGACCAGATTTGAGTTAAAACCAGTCTGAATTCCTTCTGATCTAAACCATATCCATATCTAAATTAGCAATATCAGTAGACTGCAGAGTGAAACACTTGATGCTGATGACCCAGCATCCACAGCTACTAGGTCTTTTCAGGTGCCATGGGCTGCATGCCTCTGAATGGCTTGTAGTGCATTAATTGAGCTCTTGCTGTGTATCATCGGGTTTAAATTCAAGCGAAAGAAGCTTACAACCTGGGAGCATGCTCAGTGTGTAAATGAAGATAACTGAGACATTCACTTGAAAAGTGACCTCCTGATCTGAGCCAAAGCACTACTGTAGAGGCATACTAATAGCCCAAGACATCTCCATGAATGTGGCAGATATGACACAGAACCTGTCAGAACCAGCGCCCTTCTGGAGTGGCAGCCGGAGGCCATTTGGGAGATGCCATAGCACCTAGTATGTCACTAAGGGCATATGGTTAGGTCCCCAGTCCCACCGGAAGATAAGTAAGGTAAATTATTCTGTATAGGTGCCTCTCCCTTGAATAGAGAGGAATCCTACACAATTAGCTGTGTAATTTCTAGATGGCTGAAGTCACATGAGATGATGCCCATTCTTTGTCAGAAATTAACTGTCTGAGTCAAAGAGAGTGACTTAAACAGCAGAAATTACCGTAGGAGACTTTAGGCATTTATATATTCCCCAAAAAATCTTACATAAGATTCTGCTCCTGAGAATGCCTAGAGGCACCACCACTGTATTTGGGCTGAGTACATAAGTGCTCATCTACTGCCCGAGGCCATCTGGGATTCACAGGATCGGCACTCCCAAACCTGTGTCTCTTAAGGACCACATACTCTGAGCACATCTAACAGACTGACAGCATGAAATGGCAACACAAACTAGCAGTCATAGCTGCTGCCATTCAAACCATAGCTAGAGGATGACTCCCTTTTGTATCTGTCCCTACATGTGTGCAAGAAGTTTGGGTAGCACCCCACAAAGGATGAATTGCAAAATTGTCGTTTTAATGCTCTGTTTTCCTGTCACTGTCCCCCTACACACAAATTACTTGAAAATCATTATTGTGCTATCTGAAAAGCTCTGCAGATCTGCAAATCTTAGGCATACAAAAAGGAGGGAGGAGTAAGCATTTTAGAAGTCAGGTTGCCTACGGTGCACTTTGTTTTTCTCTGTCTCATATAGTCCCCTTTGCTCAAGCTGTTATATTGAGGACCATCTTGAATGTAATGCATTCACAATAAAAACCCAAACAAACTCATGTGTGCTGTCCCCAAATACACTGAAGCAGCACATCAGTAACTACCCATTTTGAAATGCCTTTCACAATAACGTGCAAATTACCTACCTTGCAGGAGTCACAATTTAGAATAAGTTTGCAGTGTTTTCAAAAGATATTAAGGCTATTACTGTCAGTAACTATTCTCTAAATTCCCTTCAAAAGTGTTTCAAGAGATTGTCTGAGGGCTTTGTTAGTACAAGAAACTTTATCTGTCAAAGTGCTTTAAAGTGACAGATTGCTAACACAAATCCATTATATTCAAATCTGAAGTAAAATAATATACTGTCCAACAAATAATTATAATAAGAAGATAATACATTGTTAAATAAGAAAAGCCACACTCTGAATGTTTTTGACTTCCAAAAGGTATGGAGGAGTATCCAGTGAGATTCCCAGAGAAGCTCTGATCCTGGTACCTAGCTCCAGTGGTGATAACAGGGAACTGTGGCATAAACAGTATCTATCTGCGAAGTCTTAAAAGCAGAGCTACAAAGGAAATCTGGAGAACAACAGGAGGCTGAGTCAGGGTTTCTGGGAAGTAGTCTGAGCTTTCTTTTACTCTATTTAAACCAGCTGAAGAATATTTTTTCCACATATGTTTAAAATTGTCTATAACTGATACCGGAGGACTCTGATTATAATAAACTATTTCTGCTGGGTGCAAATACTTGGGAAAGAGGGAGGATTTAAGTTAGCTCAGCAATAATTATTTTATTGACTTTTGGCTACAATATTAAGCTCCAGTGCTTTACTGAGTGAGGGTTTTTTTTTTTAATTATTTTTCAAATTTGCAATACACTTCAGGCCTACAAGCAGTTTCTATTTTGTATAGCAGGTAACAAATTAGGATGAATTTAAAAATGTTATGCTATTCCCATGCTCCACCTGCTTGAAGCAAAACCAAAGGGATCCTTCATTAACTGCTTTCAAAGTTTCCAAAATTAGGAATTTGCTCTTGATTTTAAGATGGATTCTTAGACACACATAGCTGATTTGCCAGCACTTATCTCTTAGCTCAATCATGCTAGCTAGTAATCAAGATCATTGAAATTGTGTAAGGATGGACTTTCTAAACCTGCCCTTTAATGATGAGGTATGGTTATTGCTGAGTAATGAAGCAGTAGTGAGTGGAAAATGCTGGTGGAGCCACAGCTGTATTTCTCACAGGATGCTTTTGTTGCATCACTTCACTCTCATTCAGTCAGTGACAACTGCTCCAACTGCCTGTTTGTGCATTTATTCCACAACTGCCACTGCTATTCATCTGCAATTCATTCATAACTAATCTGTAAATCCCCAGCCCCTTTTCGTTCTGGTCTGTCTATAGCTTCCCAAATGGACACACATGATTAGACCTAGTGGTAAGGCAGGCACATTATACACTGTACATTTTACAAGGTTTTTAGTGCTTAAAAAGCATTAACGTGCACAGCTCATGCAGTAGATATGTTAATGTTACTTTTGCCATTTTACTGTTCCTTCTGTCTTCTTTCCCATAGTTAAATCTTTCCCATCAAGGCTTCTTTTAAATTACATTAAAAACTGTTTAGGAGAGAAATAAGGTTTCCCTTTAGCTTTGACAGATTCTAGCCCATTGCAGAGCTGAAGAGGGAATAGGCAGAGCCGTGGGTCACAGGGGAGGGGGCATCTTTCCTGAGATGCCCCTGCAGCCTGCCCTGAGACATTCAGCAAGCCAGCACCACCGTGCTTTTGTTCTTCCTCTCATTCCCAATGTGTCCTAGCTGTTGGGGAAGAAGCCACCTCTCTTTTGTTTCTATGGTTGGCTAACCCCAATTCTAGCCCTTTCTGGAAGACAGGTAACAGGAGGTTACTCTGAACAACACTGCATAGTGCTAGCAGAGCACCAGTTAAGGCAAGAGCAGCATCACTCCAAAATCCACAACTTGAAAGCTGACACAAGGGACGCTGGAAGAGTACCCTGCCAGATAAACCTCCTGTGTAGAACAGAAGTAGACATATATAAAAAACCACTATGCTGTAATCTAGGGCTACTTATTTCCCTCTTTTACGGAGAGCAGCACAAGAGTAGTCATGTCTGTCCTCATTGTAGGAGTCTTTCTATGTTGTGTACCTGGTTGCTAAGATGATCCAGGCAATCAGCACTATGTAGCACTAAAGAGGACATTGATGGTGCTGTAGAGGTGTTAGAAGACAGGAGGGGTTATTTCTGCCTTCTTTCAAATAGGGTCTGTCTTCAGAGCAGGACAAGATTTTTTACCCACTGGAGCACCTGCCTAGAAGTGTTTAAAGTCCCATTACAAGACATAGTATGTGTGTTTGGTATAGATAATAAAGAGGAGAGGCAGGGCAAGGGAGGAGGCGTAGTGATGGATGAGGAGAAGAGGGATGATTTTCAAAAGGTACTTTGCTCCTTCAGTTACTTGTTATTGATATAAGTTCTTGCGGATGAGTTTTGCTTTTACAGAGTAGCTGGATGGGTTTGAGAGACACAACTAGGAGAGGAGACTGAGTGCTGTAAGAGTTGATCTAGATGAGATACCACCTTCATCCTCTGAAACTTTGCTGCAGACTGAAGGATCACTCTTCTCTTGGAAAAGCTGTTGACTTTCTATTTGTTTATGGTTTTGTTTAGAATGGCCACAGAGCACAAAACTGGAAGACATCAGTTCTTCTGGGTTTACGGAAGCCACATTTATGCTGAAGGGAAGCGTAACTGTTTGCTTGTTGTTGTTCTCAGTTTCAAAAGAAGCCTTGGAGGCTGTAATTCAACTAATTCACTTTTTAAAACAGTAACACTGAATTGGACTTATTTTCAGCTTGGCATCTGTCTTTAGAGATGCCCAAAACCTCATTTCTCAGGCGTATTCTAGAAATGTCATAGGGCTATTTTCAAGGCTGGTGAATTGGTCTGTTCTGATGTTGTGTGGTATTGCGAGGAAAACACCAACCAGCTAACTTGCAACAGAGTTGGCTTCTAGTACTGGCTCTGCCACTGGCTTGTCTGGTGGCTGTGGACAGTCACTTGATAACTCTGTGACTCCATGTTCCCACCTTTAAAACAGGGGTGATGATTTTTATTTCCTTTGTAAAATGCTTTGAGATCCACTTTATACCACAGCAAACATTACTAATGGTAGTCCTGTATATTACCCTTTTAAAGCCATAGGAAACTATGTGAATCCGACTTAGTCCCTGCAACCAGTGGGGGGTCCCTAAAATCATTCAAAATTAGTAGCTGGGAGAGACTGGCTGTTCTACAGACATGCCCACACTCCAGAGATGCGACTGCAGCTTCCACAGGTATGTCCAAGCTCCCTCTGAGCTCTGGCACTGCTAACGGGGTACCCATGCTAGCGTGGAGCTCAGCGGCTGCTGCTGGCTGGCCCCAAGTAGCTCAGGAGATGCTGGGGTGAGGAGCCCGCGCTGAGCTCCGTACTGCTGCAGTGACATTGTTGCCAGTACCTCCCCTAGTTAATTTAAAGCTAGCTCAAGTATGTCTGCACAAGCTGCGGTTAGGCTGTGACGGCGGTATAAAAATACACCCTACAGGAGACCACAGGCAGCCAGAGCTTC
This sequence comes from Aquila chrysaetos chrysaetos, assembly GCF_900496995.4. Lineage (NCBI taxonomy): Eukaryota > Metazoa > Chordata > Aves > Accipitriformes > Accipitridae > Aquila > Aquila chrysaetos. The sequence goes on from NC_044008.1 coordinate 13,160,369, forward strand.
AGAGAAAGCATCTTAGTTACATTTGCAATCAAGCACGGGCTGCTGGCATCATTGCAAATTTACCTTACCTTTGGCTTATTCTTCATACTCTGCAAATACATCTCTGCGCTCAAAGTAAGGGAAGGTTTTGTTTATCCTCTTCACCTGCCGTGAATGGTGTTCTAGACTAGGGCATGCTTAAATTTGGAATTTAAATGCCTCAATTTTAATTTTAGTTGCTACTTTATCCGTACATAACTCTCATCTACCTTTTTTCCCATCCAAAATGTGGAGGAAGCCTTAACATGGTAACAATAATGCTGAGAAGTAGGTAGTATCATTCTGGTTTTAGAGAGAGAGAGAGAAATTGAGGCAGAGGAAAAGTTATCTGCCATGGACTAAACAGGGAGTCAAGGTGGGAGAAGGAACTGGCTCCATGCATTTATTTTTTCCTAGAGGAAGCAGTGGTGTTTGGAGCACATGGACTGCATCAGTTAATTAGTAACTCACCAACTACCAATGCATCCTAATCCATTTTCTGCCAGGTGCCCCGTTTTTGTACATCTTATACTAATGTTATAAGAGAAGTCTTAAGTACACTTTAAAATGACACAGCAAATTAATAATACACTAAATAATTCAGTACTATATGGAACAATCATCCTCCTAGGATGTATCAGATAAATAAAACATGGGTTAGAAGTGTCTCTGAATGATGGTATTGTAGGAAAGGCATCTCAAAAAATAAAGGAGTAATGATCACATCCTTTTCTGGTTTATAGTCTTCCTTTCTTAATATATTTAAAATATTTGGCTCCAAATTCAAATGCTTATGGGAAAGCTATACACTGAAAAGATTTGGTTTTAAGTCTCATTAGCTGTGCTAAGTATCAATTCATTTGGCAAAATATTCTCCCAGAAAACAGTTTGTGCCAGTTCAACACTATTTGATGGCTGATTCCTCAAAGATCTATTCTGAATATAGAAAGGAGCCACATGATTCATTCAGCTTGTGCATATCTATTTTATCTCGATAGAAGGATTATATATGGAGAGATAAAGGTTTGTTAAACAAAGTATCATTAATCACTCTGTCCGGAAATGTAGACTTTGTAGGAGCATGCTGTAATTTGCATCACTTTTGCTATCCCTTGCCAGTGCTGCTGGTGAGCAATAACAAACCTGTATTTATGAAAAGGACAGGTTTAAGATGAAAATAATTCTATCCGAAAACTGTGAGAATGGTACAGAATCCTGTCGCCTGCACTCGTTCAACGGGAGAACACTGTATTTGTAATAAATTCCTTTTGCTCTGGATGAGTTCTGCATTTTCAATGAGGTTAACTTGGCAACATTCTAGTTGATTTTAATAAAAATAGCTGCTTTGAGGACAGGGAGCTGAGGTTGCCAAATTTACAGCTGCCTTGCACAATTACTCTTACACCTCCTTCAGGGCTACTTAGAACCAGTAAGCAAATTAAGTGTATCGATTGCAATTTTGTTGGACTAACCCTTTTTTCTTAAGGAATAAACTTGATTCCTTTCAGTATGTGTCTGCTCAGAGTGATCTCTTTTCTTTTCAGCCATAACACAAAGACAACATCATGGCTGGATCCACGACTTGCGAAAAAGGCTAAACCTCCAGAAGAGTGCAAAGAAAATGGTAGGTTATTAAGTTTTCGTTGCTGCTCAGAGGGGATTTGTCTTTGTGTGTGTGTGTGTCTCTCTCAGTTCTTACAAAAATCAGGCATTTGGGGGAATGATGAAAGGTGTTTAATTGCTGCTTTGGTTAGAAGCCATAAGTGATACCAGTTCTCAGTGTGCCATGTGTTTCTGCTTTTTATTCCCCTTTCTGATGCTATCCAAAGCTGAGGATCACAAGTGTGTTTTCTGCCTGTTGTGTGTGTGACTCCGGGACTGACCCTCTCCCTCATCTCCTACAGAGAACTTTGGTCTGCAGAACAGAATCCCTTTTCAGATTCTGAGCTTTTAATCTACAGGCGATTCAATGCATAAGGGAAACTAGCAGCACCGTGGGAATATGAATATTGTTTGATTTGTATTTAAAGGTACAGTGCTATGCTACTTAGTAGCCAATTTAAACAAAATAGTGTCTGATAAAACAGGGTGTGGGAGGGAGACAAGAGATCAGTGTCTGTCAGAGTTCAAGGCTGGATTGGGGGGTACTGCATTGTTAAAGATTTAAAATTTAAAAGCGTAAATACTGTTAAGGATGCTTAAAAGAGCTGTAGCTCGTGTGCAGGAGGGATGACTATATTGACAGATTCAGAGATATGAAATAATACAGATCATATCGAACTATCTTATATGCATTCAGTATAATTTCTATTTTTTCTCCGGTAAAGTTTCAGTAATCAAAATAATTTAATAAAGCCAAAGTAAAAATGTATTGTAATAGATCTTTTTCTGAGGAGGTTTTTTTTCATTGTTTTATAGTTCAGTGTCAGTTCAATTAGCCAGTTAAGAAGTAACGATTTCTAAAGACTGCTACTTATTTTATTATTGCAAGGTACAAAGGATTAAATGCATGCATGCTATGTGCATTAATTCAAAGCATTTTAAAATATTTTAAATGTATTAATAGACTTTCATGTGCTGCATCTGATTTATTTTCAATTTTCCAAAATATTCATTTGTTTAATGTAAATAGTATTAACTGAAAGAAAACTCAGTGCTGTTTTGGGCTGATAAAGAGGTCACTGAGGAGTAGCTGGCTGTATGAAATGCAGGGTCAGTGGTTTGGTAAAGAATGTTCCTGGATTTTTTTTGCCAATGGCTTCATTTTGAAAGATTGCTATATTCCAAAAATCCCTTCCTTTTTTCAGCAGTAATTCTGACGTTCTCTTCTGACATCAGAAATTACATGTCTGAATGATTTTGTGATGCTTATTCTAGCACTGACAACACTAGCTCCCAGAGTAAATTCTACAGTGAATACAACAGAAGTGTATTACTGAAACAAAACAAGGGCACAAGAGTTTTACATTCTAAATCTCTCACATTACTTATATGAAGCTATATCCTTGCCTGCTCCTCAAGGAATACTAGTGAAAAAAAGCAGAAGAAAAATTCACCAATATCTATGGAGTAACATATCACAGAGTTACTTGGAGTAAATGTATGTTGCTTTTTTTTCCCCCCTTTTTTCTTTTTCTGTTAGCTGTTGTATACTGAGATCACAACAAGCACTGAAATATTAAAAAATATACCAAAGTATCTGAAACATTTTAAAATGAAGATCAGTGCATTAAAGAAACAGCATTATTTTGTAGTTATTTGACTACTGGATTATTGAATTACTATAGTATGCTGGGTCATGTTGTTCTTTTAAGGGTTGCTCAGCTCATTAATGCAAAGTACTTGAAGTGAAGCATAAAAGACTTTAGGGGGAGATTTTCTATTCTTACAGAGATTGTTCTTGCAACATCCTCTCTTTTCCTAAGGTTCTTTTGTTGTTCAAAAATGTGGTTTTGTTTTTTTAATGCAGAAGAAATACCTGCAGAAGAAAAGGTTCTTAAAAATCACTAATATGCCTTAGAATGGCTGCACCTTGCCATTGAGGTCCAACACCAGGGACATTGTTATAGCACACAGGGATTTGGAATTTTTGTTTAGATTTAATGTCAGATCAAGGATTAATTTCACACGCGTTTCGGCTGTGGCTTGGTAAATGTTTTTTGTGCCAAACATCTTTTCTGTTACACTTTATGATTTATTCTGGCACATTTTACTCAGAGATACAAAATTTTAGAAAGACATCAGTGTTTAGATAGAAAATTATACTTACCTTGCTTCTTTATTGCTATCTGCATAACTTGTGTTTTTCATTGACATTCATTTTGTCACATCTAAAACTTGTATTGATTCTCTGAGATACGTTATGATGTCCTTACCACCTATCAGATTCTGCTATCAGGTTTTCATTCTGAACAACCCAACTTTTGTGTTCTCCTTTCAGTGTAAATCCTGCCAAATCCTCCTTCTTCATTCTGCCACCAACACGCAGTTTCCACACCAGACAACGTCCAAGCAGTGTACAGTATTTGAGTCCTGATGTTCTGGGCTAGTGATACTGAGGGCCCCCTCCGCCCCAGGCATTTCCTCTCTTCCACTTTCAGCTCTTCCATACTCCTTTGCCAAATACGATTTCTTCATTTTCTCTGGCTTCTGTATCTGCAAATCCCAGTGCTTGCTCATTTCTCTTTGCAAAATCTGAACCAACCTTCCAGCACATCCCTCCTCTTGGAAAAAAATTCATATGCCTTTGCCAAGAGATTGACAAGCTCTACCAAGTCAAGCTTTCTTTGCCTCCGTGCTGTGGACTCCTGTTTTCCTTTAATGACACCCACTGCTCTAAACGCCTTTGTAGGTCAGGAGGTTTTAAGGGCTGATCTTTACTTCTGTCTCTGTCATGGTACTTCTGTGTGAGTTTCAGCAAATTACTTCAACTTTCGCTCTGTCAGATCTACTTAGATGGCAGGTCTTTGAAGCAAGAATTGCCTCTTACTTTCTGTTTGTATGGTGCCTGAGTTTCATAATAGCAGTAAGCAGAAATAGCTGGCATTTATTCTAGAATTTTTTACACATTTCTGATTTCGTCCAGAAAATCTTGACTTTATTAAAAATACTGTGTTTTCTGTCCTAAAAATATGAACTAAATATTTGTTTTTTCTGAATTAGAATACTTCTTTTAAATGATTCCTTTTTTTTTTTTTTTCCCAACATCAAAATTGGTTAACCAATTTTTAACTATAGAGTACTACAGAAGTTATAGTTCTGCCCCCTTTGTTTCTGTGAGCAACATTCCCTGGTTGCTACATTTTCTGTAGGGTCATATTACATAGCAGACTCACAGGATTTGCATGATTACAGGTATATTATGTGAGTGGTCTAATAACAGAGTCTGTTCTTTCAGAGAGAATATGGAAAAGAATGACAAGTCCCATAAGGCAGTAAAAAATGTAGTTTAATATTGAAAGGCAGTTCAGCCTTAATGACATGAAATATCTCAGGTTTTAGAAAGTTCATTTTTGGTTAAGAAATGTAGTAATTAAATTTTTCAAATTCTTTAATTCATTTTAGGGAACTTTCAATTCTGGAGAAAAGTGAACATTTACTTCTTTATCCAATTTGGGGATTAAACAGCTGTTGAAAATTCCTGGGATCAGATATGTCAAATTTCACTTATTTCATTACTACAAATTTCACTTATTTCATTACTAATCCATTCAGCCAGTAGTCTCCATCACTCTTAACCCTCCGTTTCTTTTTAGGTCAACCTCTTTTCTCCTATCTCTTGGTTTTCAAATACAAGTAGGCTTAAGACTATAAATAAATCTTTGATTTCACCTAGCATTCATCTGTCATCTGTCTTTCCATCTCCTCTACACCCACCAACTTGACTGCAAAATATAGATATTTATTTAAGGTGAGCCGAGTTGCCTTTAAACTTCATTGACTGTGAATGTCAGCTGTATTTTGGCAATTAGAGGGCACAGATATCTGGTTCATATGTAAACACCTGTATGTAGACAGACTACTACATTTAGGTGTCTTCATCTTGAATGGAACCCCACCCTCCTGTCACGTTTTGTCGGGTTATCCTTTTCCCCATTCCTGCAGTCACAGGCGATACCTTTTGGTAAGCTCAAAACCATGCACAGCTTCAGCACTCTTCTTCATGCCAGTGACACACACATCTACCCTTGTCCTCTTCATCTTTCTCTCCCAGTTGAGCCCTTTGTTTCATGCTACATGAGACATCTCCCATTGGACATCTCCCATCCCGAGTCCTCCAAGCAAATGCCCTTTTGCTAATAGCAGTGGAAAGTACATATTTCCTTGCCCTGCTACTTCATGGCATACAGGACCTCTCCCTTTTTCTTTTCACCCAGACAGCAGAGTTCCTTCTCAGGGCTTTGCGTGAGACATGCAGTGTGTTGTAGCACATGCAGTCACAAATTCAGGAATTCATCTCCCTTTCCTTCTTTGAGAACACTGTCATCATCTTGATCAATCATCTCTAAACATTCCAGAATTTCTAAAAAAAAAAAAAAAAAAGGAAAGCTGTAGATTTATTGCTAGAACCGAGTTTTTAAACATATATTTTTGTATTTAATATGATTCTTGCCAGGAAAAAAAACCACAAACCAAGAGAAGACAAATGTTAAATTCAGAATCATAACGGCAATCACTGATTAGGCTATCTGTATAAATATCCCAGCAAACCAATAATCTTTGAGTAAATAGGCCCACTTTTTCTTACTTTTTTCTGAAACATTATTTAGTGCATTTTTAGCTGGACACGTCTCATGAGACACAGGACCACCTTTATTCACTGCGTTTTCGGTTTGGAAACCTCTTTAAATGGTGCTGAGATTTAAGAAAAAAAGTTTTCAGGCCGTTTTGTGTAACAATTTATGGGTGCTTTAATGCTGAAAAATCCTTCTTTCTCAAAATCTTGCCATTTAACATACAGTCCCTCTTCATGTTCCTGTTCTAAGCTACTGCCTCACCATTTTTATATGCCCCTATACTAACCCTAGAAATGACTGAAGCCCAGCAATTAGCCTGCAGTCTTGACTGTTTTGCTTGTTTCCAGCAGATATTCCTCCTCCCTAAACCATCTAACTGATAGAAATTAGACTCAGACTTCCAGTGACAGAGGAAAGTTTATGTGGGCACCTCTACTGTTATATTTCCACAAATGTAAACAGGAATCCAAACCAAGTATTTTCTCAAATTTCACCAGATTTTGTTAAAATTAATAACTTTTCATAATATCTTTAGTTTGTTTGACTGTTGGAATGAAAGAAATAAAATCTAGGAATGTCTTTCTCATCTTGCTTAAATTTAATACACTTCGAATTTCTTGTTAAGAGTTCAAACCACGTAATGAACCATTGCATATATCCATTTTAACTTCAGCTGCCAGCAAGTAAATCCTATACAAAGAGATCCTGTAGATTTAGAAGGTGGTATTATTATTATTATTATTATTATTATTATTACTACTACTACTACTACTACTACTACTACTACTACTACTACTGTTATTAGGCATAAAACCCAACCTACTCCACTGCTTTAAAAAACAAGATTTTGAATTCATTGTTCTTTTTTGTATTTTCTATCTGATAATTTTCTTCTTCGAGAAGATTATTTCTATGGAATAAAAATAAATAATGAAAAGAAAGAGTAAATAATTGGCATTATCATTAATCTCCATAATTCCTGTTTCATGATGAGCATCTTAAAAATCTGTTTGTGCTTGAAACTGTTCTGTTTTATTTATAAATAATTTTTCTTCTCACTTGTAAAGATTTTGCAACTGAACGTATAAAATGAGTAAAAAATGGTGTCAAAACTGGAGCACTTGGTTTCTTGTTTTAATTCGTACTGACTACCTAGCAATATTTTTTTCATCTAAAATATAAATGTGACTCAGACTGCTTTATGACACAAGCAGTTTTTCCACTACTTTTAGCCACATTTTTTTTATTTACACAGAATTTTTGAGCATTTCTGTCATGATCAAACCATAGAACGTGTCTGTGTACACCTCCTTCCTTTTAGTAAGTGCAAGCTGCTCTATAGTTAAGCATCTTAATAACTCTATCCAACATTGCAACTTGAAGTAAATCACAAACATAATAAGAAATAATTTGTCATTGTTTACCTGATTCTTCACTATGCTGTAGTAAGACATATCAACCCTTCATATTTTTGTTTCATAGATGCATTTGAGCATAGGCATGCTGGTTTTATGGGTAAAGCATTATTTCTTGATTCCCTTACACACATTTTTGCTGGAAACCAAGTAGTGAACTTTTATCTTATATGGATACCATTCATGTGTGGCAATGCCCACTAGTGGCGACTTGTAGCAGATACTTACCTACAGGTAGCTTTTCATTTGATTGAAGTAGCAGTAGCCTTGAGTTTGAAACCAAATCTTTAGCAGTCGAGGGTACACAGGGGTGTGGGACTTTTTGGCTGATTGGGATGGATCCATATCAGAGATTTACATGTGAAACTTGGACGGGGCAGTGCTGTACATGGGTAGAGGAGGACGTGGAACGAGGAGGAAGTGCCCTACACTGTTGAGTGGAAAAAGGGTTAGCAGGACATCTTGCAAATCCGGATCAAGCCCCTGTTTCTGTTGAATGAATGGATCCCAATATGAACTGGGAGAGAAGGCTAGCTTTTGGGTTTTGTCTAGTGCTGTGTGACCCTGAGCACTGTGTCTCTCAACATGGTATTCTGCTCATTGCTTCCTACAAATTTTTCTCTTGGTGGCTTGTAAAAGGTTTGGGTTTTTTTTTTCTTTTTTAAGTTGTCTGTGCGAACCACATTGGCTTGTGCAGGCAAGACAAGTACTTGCTGGACTCAGGGTATAACATTATCTGATGCAGGGGCAATGTATTTATCTTTGAGATGTCTGTGTCTCAGCTAAATTTAGTTGAAAACTAACAATAGATTCAGACTTTCACAGAGGGAAATGGTGAACAGACAGTATGAACCCATAAAGTTCGTTTCCCCAGGAAACCAAAGTGGAAAGAGATATCCTCTTCAGAAAAGTGGTTTTTTTCTTGATCAAAACAAGAACTCCTAAAATTATACAAGTCATGATTGATATCTGATGCTAAGTGCTAGTTATATTGTGTGTTAAATGGTACCATTTGTTTCACTGTAGTAAAAGGTCTACCAGTATTGCTATTTTAAACCTTGTTTCCAGGGAATTATATTTGCTCTTGGAAATATGTTGAGGAGAGTCTCTTTTTTAGACTTTGTACCAGCATAGCTTAATTCTTTTCTTCACATGCCAGAATGTTGTTGGTTATTAAATAGGTCTTCATATAAAATAATGCTTTTATATAGAATGAGACATAACTATATATAAAGAGATCTTTTCTTATTTTATTAGCAGTTCATATGTGTATTTTTTCAGGAAAGCTGTCTTGGAGAATTTTAGCTTAATGTTAATTTATAAGATATGACTAAGCCACAAATAAATAAAGGCCACAGAAATGGCCACCTGTCCATCTCACATGAAATTTCAGAAATATTTAAAGTGGGTTTAACTCTTCTTCACTGAAGCCATTTGGAGGCTGGAGTCTAAATGCTAGTTAATATCTTCCATGAAAAATACAGAACTGTTATGTCTCAATATTGACATGTTAAGTGATTTCAAATGGGAGAGGAAGCGTAGTGCACAATCATGATGGATAGGGGATGGCCAAGGAGGTGCTCTCTCTGTGAAGGGAAAAGCAAAGAATTCCCCATCATAGCTGCTGTGGGCACCTACCAAGTACTTGCTGCAGCATCTGATATGTGGTGGCCCGGTGCCTGAAAGGGAATCCAGATCCCTGTGTCGGGAATTTATTTGTGGGTAGGGAATCAAGTACAAAATGACAAGCCAGAAAGGCTGCACAGTGAAGAGGGAGATAGATAGTTGAAGACAGAAAAGAGGAAAGGTTAATCACAAGCTTGCATCTCGAATCTTGATCCTCTCCAGAGTTTAGCGAAATATTCAAGGCTCTGAAGTATCACATCCATCTAAGATCCAGAGTCTGGCCTCCTCTGCATCCTCTCTTGAGGATGGGGCTTATACATGTTTCTCAAAAAGTGCGTGGGGACCTATTTCTTTTATCTTAAAACACACCAGCTTTCTCTATTACAGCCTGGAAAAGATACTATCCTGCAAGTGAGAAAAACATGTTCAGTAAGCTTCTCTGCCAGGTGGGGTGCAGAATATAATGTCAGATTAATCAATCCAGAGAGAAAATATGCGAGCAACGTAGAGCATGACATTGTCCCTAGACATTTTAAACCATCTCCTCTGGGATGGTTTGAGTTGCTGTGCCAAGGACTGTTGTTTTTTCTCCCAAGGGCAAGTAAGCAATGCTTACAGAGTTCAGCTGAGAGTGTCAGGCACACATGAGTAATTTTGCTGCAAACTTTTGATACTGCTCTGCAAACGCTTTTCAATTCAGACATCAAAACCCTTCCTGTTCCAGGCCTGACTCACTTCAGAGTAGGGACTGCCCATCACACACTCCTGCCTGGTGGCTTTGTGATATGAACAAATGACTAGGAATTAGGAAATGGATTGACAGACTACCAAATTCATTTCCAGTTTTGACTTAAATCCAGGTGTTTCCAGATGATAAGACTACTGCACCTTTAAACCACAGGGTTTTTACTTCAAACTCTCTTTTGGAGATTATTAACCCCACTTTTAAGTAGTATTTAATGCCATCAGTTTTGTAATGGAGCTGGCATTACTTGCAATAATATTGATCACAATGATTTTTTTCTGTCATTTAAGTACATATTGAACATGCTTTTTTCAGCTTGCATTTTCAATTTCAGGTTAATGAAACAATAACACAAAATCTCTTGAACTGTCATGACCTTTGGAAGGCCATTTTGTGCTGGCAACACCAGCTGGGCATTAACTGACCAAAAAAACCTTCAATGCCAAAGTCACAATAATGATAATAAAAATAAGAAAGGGGGCACCTCATTAGTGTTTCTTCCTGGGAGTTCCGAAGACACTTCTCTGCACAACCTGGTTGCAGTGACACAGTTTATAGGAGAAGAATTACTTCTCCATCCTTGGATAAGGCTTAGGACAAAATAGCTGTCCCCATGTACATACCTTGGCTGTCTGTGCCTTGGGGCCAGCCCTGGGCAATCTGCTGGTTATCTCCCTGGGGGAGTTCTTGGGTGCAGGGAGCATTTGCTTGGAGCACACTTATCAGTGTGACAGATAAGTCCTTTAAGCTGTAATGGACTATTAAGTATTACTTTGCTTTCAGAACCATTACAGTTTCTCAGAGTCTCAGACATACAAATCCCTGTAGAGTACTAACCTTAATCTTAAATAGAGTTGGTAATTGCAAGGACAAGAATGAATAACAGTATAGAAAAAATGTCTATTTTCCTTGATTGTTCAGCTAGCACTTGGCTGTCTTGCACTCACTGCTCACCCAGATCCTGTGTTTAAATGGTGAGATGCCCGGGACTCGAGGCATCCTGTGGCTGCACACAGGCTGCAAGGATCCCTGCCTATACAGATATTGTCAGCCCAATAGTAATTCTTCCAGCAACCTGAGGATTTTAAAGGTTGATAAATGCAGGCTGAGGAAGCTACTGACTTGTCCCATGGTCCTTGATGAGGAAAATCACAGGCTTACATTCTAATTAGTTCATGATGTTACGAAAACAAATCACTTTCAGTGTTTTATGAAAGGGGGTCATGTAAACACACCTTTCATGTGGCTGTGAAACTTACTTGCTTGTAAAATGCTCTGAGATTCTCAGCTGAAAAAGTTCATAGAGATGTGAAGTATTATTTTTTATGTACAGCCCTTTACAGTTTAAGTCTTTATTATAACATGTATAATAAATGCCCACTGTAAGGAATGCAGCATGTTCATCAGTGATGTAAGATATAATGAATAACACATTTTAAAATAGCAATAAAGGTTGACTGTTATTTTGTAAAACTTTTTCAAATTTTAATTTAATTTCAGAATTAACTAGACAGATTCACCAGTGATGGACCCCAAAACAGAGCCAGCAAACTGGAGCTAACATGATAGTACAGTTTAAACTATGCTGCAACTGAAAGATCATCCAGGGCTACATGACCACCACAAAATGGCTATGGTAGCTTGAGTTTCTGCTGGCGCTGCTGGAGATCCTCAAGTCCAGTTTCTGATAGCAACCTGACTTCATTTTGCTGCCAAGTTAACTGGCTAAGCTTAAGTAGTTTTCAGCTGGAATGCATAATGAAATTTAGAAAACAAGGGAGAGAGATTTTTTAAACTCATCAGGAGAATCAGGGCCAGAGTTTTAACAATTCACATCTTTAATGAGCTATAAATTGGATTCCACTCACCACTGAAGCAAGTAGCAAAATTCTCACTGACTGCCATCAGTCAATCAAAAGGTTGATTTTTGCCACTAAAATGAGAGCCTTGTGTGGTATGAGAATAGAGGTGGCCTGAAATATTCCTACAAGGACCATTGAAAGGAATGCTCCAATGTGGGAAATTCTGAAATAAAATCTTTTCACATAGAAAAGAATTCACAACACCATATTTAGCAAAGATCATACTCAAGGCCTTGATGCCAATAAAGAACAAAAGGTTGAAATTCCTTCTGAAATATTATTTAATCATAAGTAGAAATCAGAGTACATGATTTTTAATCCTATTCTCTCTATAGCCTTAATCCTTCAATCCTTGACTTCTAAATGGCAATGAAGCATGATAGATTTAACAAAGAGGAGCTTGTGAGATTATATTCATTACAATATGTCCAGCTACCTTCATTTTTAGTATTTCTCCTCCCTCCGGCTTTTTTACAAAAGCTCTTGTTTTTAACAGAGATCATTAATGAAAAAGGAATGGCAATCTTCTCCTTTTTAAAAATTAATCTTCATAATCACCTCATTTTAAATTTCATCCAGAAGGTCAGCAATTTCATCGAATTTAAGTTAAAAACAAATTGGTGTTCTTTGATGGGAAGTTTGCCTTGTTGTACAGACCTGTTGGGTATTTGCTGGCAATCATTTCAAAGCACATTGCTACTAGATAAGAAATGTAATGACTTGCTAAAATCTCTAGTAACACTCATTATTTTTCAGATACTTTTAAAGGCAGATTGTCATGTTTTTCAACATTCTTTGATTGTTCTTTGCTTATAATGCAATACACTTACAGACAAGTGAAGATGAATCCAAACTTTTCAGTACCTCCAGCAGCTGGGCTTCACAAATACAGTTACCTCAGGGTTTCTTCTTAGTATTAACTGAATTTCTTATACTTACAACTTCCTGGGTTCCATTTTCTTTTTATTTTTGTAATATACTTTAAAAAGGTCTCAGTAATTTTCCTGGGCTTTGATTCTAGCCTAAACTCCTCAAAGTGAGGGTTGGAGTCCCTGTTAAATAGAGCTGGAAAATCCTGTCTGAGCCCAGAGTCCTCTATTTAAGATTTGACAGATAACGCAGCACTTTAAAAAGCCACTGTCTTTCATGACTAATACCCTGGTGGACGCAGTGGCAGATAAGCGCGGTTTGTGGGAGAGAAAGAAAAAAATTGCAGTAACATTTCCAGCTTTTTGAGAAGTGTATCTGCCCGAGTGGGAGGAACGCATAGGAATTTCATATGTGGATGGTGGCCATCACAGAACAGTTGGGAAGGGAAGAACTGCATTTTCAGAATTCATAGTAGAAGGCTTTGGAATAGAATAAGTGGCTATAAAAGGTGGGAAGTATAAAAAGGAGAGACGTGGAGAACATGGTGCAGGCTACATAAAAAGAGGTTTGGATTTGTGATGCCTTAAAACATTATAATTATTTCAATATAGAAAGATAAAGAGGGAAAAATCTCTCTGGATATTAGAAAACCCTGCATCTAGTAAAGATAGGAAGAAAGGACCAGTGAGGCAAACGGGCAGGATTCTGGAATCCAGATGGGAAGTGTTAGGATTTGTTTCTTTTAAACATCAAATCTTTATGTGTAATTAAATTCTACAGAATATAGTCTAATGTTTCATCAAAATAATCATTTCTGATTGCACATTCTGGTGAAGTGTTGGATCTTTGTTGTCTATGCAACTGTAAAAATGAAAAGGCCATAGAAATGCAGAGGGATTCCAGATAAATGTAGTCACTTGCTATAAACAAACACAAAAGAGCATTACTTACATATCTACATATGTGCCTATTTCTGTAGCCATGCAGGCTAAATTCTGATAACTCCTGAGACTGGGAGGCTGCCCAGGGAGCTTCCCTGTACAAAGAAGTAACACCCAGTTCTTCCATTGGATCCTCTTCCTTCTCGTGTATAAAGGAGGGGGGGGAAGTCATAACTTATTGTCAAAACTATTAACAATAGTGCAAACTAGCAATTTTGTCTGAGAAATTATTTAGTCTAGCTAACATCTCACTGATGGTAACCTACACCTTTCCTGTACTGGCACTGCAGTGATAACATTGTTTGCTCTGATTGACTCTGAAGATAACTCAGAAGCTACAGCTTCTTTTGTCTGCATAGTTAAATGTACTGAACATTGGACTTTGTTTCAGTGTACTTTTGCTCAAATGGACTTTGAAAAATGTGAGCATTATTTTAGTTTTAGAAATTTTTATTTCCTCTTTCAGCTCTGACACCACCATGAAAGACATGAGTTGCTCTGTCCAAAAGTTTTCCTGTTTTGGGGGCAGGGAGCAAAGGGGTAAGGGAGAATTGGATTTATTTTTTTTAAACTAGAGGACAACATTTTCCTTGTTCAATCCCAGCTGGATTTCTCTTATCTATTTTCTCTTAGGTAGTCCATGATTTTCCATTTTTACAAGAAATATTTTTGCTTGTGGAATTTATAATTATAGTTTACCTTCTCTATAATAGAACACCTACTTGTGGGAACAAGGTTTTCCCTTACAGAAGAACACAATTCTGCATTTTTTACTCCTTTAAGAAAATTTCAGTGATCCTAGTTTTCGTATTACAGAAATAGAAACATTCTATCCATACATGAAAGTGCTGTTTCTTCTGTCCAAAAAGCATCCAGAATAATTGTATATCACTTTCATAATTAAACACTTTTAGAGATACTACAGCAAACCCTGATAGATCCATCATGGGCATGTGCAACTACTGAATCTGAAAGTGGCTGCCACTGCTCTCACAAGATGGAGCTCATGCTTTTCATACTATGCCTTTTTCTTGACCACCAATTTATCTTCAACTTAATGTCAGTTTTTTAGAAATTTTCACCATTCCAAACAGGGTGAACGAAGTCAGCTTTAGCTATTTTGGGACTGATATATTTTGTATACTCAGATATTCATCTTTTAAGGGTTTCTGTCTGGAATTGATCCCCTAGTTTCCTCCATTGGACTAGAAGAATAATTTCATTTCTTTCTGGTTCAGCTGTGGAAGTGGGAAAGCTCTGCCATCATTGGTGGTTTGGGGGACAGGTGATATTTAGACTTTTCAGTCTCATCATTGTTTTTTCAGTAGGTTTCATGAGGGTCATTAGGCTATTGCAGGTTGTAGCCTCCATTAGTATTCATTAAAACTGCGGGGTTTTTCTGGTGGTCCACTTTGTTCAAAGAGACAGATGTTTCCATGTACTTTTCTACCCCTCAGTTCTTTGTGGTCACTCTTTCTGCCATGATATTTCTGCTTGGGCATTCTGTCCCCACCATTATTTGACTTATTTTGCCTCTTCACAACTCAAGAATATGCTTGTATTTGCAAGCTGTACATTAATATGCAAGACCATACAATGTTGCTCTGATGAGTACTGAAAAATGGTATGGAAAGACCTTAAATTGTATGGCTTCCCAACTATTAAAGGCATGACATATTATACCTGTTCATGACATAGGGGTCTTTCAAAATTGTTTCAACTTTCTGTGTTTTATACCCTTCATGTCTTTTTTTCAAATTCTTGAAGGATTTTATCACCTTCAGTTTCTTCTCTCCATTCTTCTGTTCTCATGCTTGCCTGTGACGTCTGGTCTCGTAGTGCCATATTTGACATCTACTGAGTAGTTCAGATTATTCATTAAATGTGGGTGTTAATTTTTGAGAAGTTAAATTGTGGTTTTGGACTTTTGTTGGCCTAGTGAAATGATCATGGTAAGTAAAACAATATTGCCTACTTGCTGATTGCTACACTGATTGCTGGAATTCGCACATCAGTTTTCTGTTTAAAAAATTCCTGACTATATCTAGAATGTATCTATTAACATGTATATTTATATAAATAAACTAAACAAGTAATGCTGGGTATAAAAGTATAGTCCTAGTTATCTATTTCAGTAAATGGTATTGCATTAAAATTTCGTTACATCCAGCTTGAATTCTCTGTTGTTTTGCTGACTGAAATGGAATCTAACACATGGTTAAAAAGAGTAGAATTTGGTCTAGCAAGGAGTAAAAGCAAATAATCTTTTCCCCCTAATCTTAATCCTGCAAGAAATAAAGTCATTAGTTTAAGGAACGTTTGCGTTAGTGAAGAACTGAAGAATTTGTTCTATCTGCACTAGCACTAGGTAGGCAAAAGCAGAATTAGAATGAATTGTTATGGATAACAGAAGGTAATAAACATGCTTTCATCTCTTACTTAAGCTTCAGTAAGATTATAAGTGACGCTAGTACAAGAGAAGAAGACAGCTGGCAAATCCTGTCGTTGCTAATTTTTTTTAGGTTTATGTTGAAAGAACCCTACAGATTTATTATTTTTTTAAAGAAGCCCAAATAAACTCTCTGTCAGTGAAAGGTGACAAGGGACTTCTTCAAAACCCACTGAATGACTTGTGTTGAAATCCGCTGAAGAGCATTGGATTAGGTGGAAAGATATGTCATCTGTAGGAAGGACGTTTTGCCTTTTTCTCGGTGTAGGCTCCCATTATTGATTGACTTGAAGGGTTCCCTGTTCAGATGAGGAGTGTGCTTTTTTGAGATTTTGTTTATGCAACACCAAATATTGTAATTATGTCTTCATGAATATTCTTCCCAGAGAGAACAATGTGTATTCTGGTGGCAGTGCAATCCACATTTAAAATTTGTGTGCAAACTGTGTTTGTTCTGGATTGTGTATGCCTTTGTGATAAGTTTCCATCTCTCACATCTAATGGTTTTTGAATGACCGTGGCAGCAGTCACTGACAATTAATGGCTGATGAGCAAATTGCATGTGTGCTGGCTTTCTTCCCGTGATTACTGGGACACTTAAAAAATCAAAATCACACACCGCCCCCCCCCCTACATTTCTGTGCCAACCATCATCTCTGAGTCACTGTTCTGCTCATGTTTCCTTCATTTGTTCTTGAGAGTCACAAAAATGTAATAACTTGTTGTCCCCTTGGAATATTTTTTAGTAATGACCAGATTGATAGAAAACCCAGCTAGAATATTTAGTGTGTTCAGGATATTTTTTGTTGCTTAGCTCTTAATCTGAGAAAGAGACATAATGGTAGATTCTTATTCCTTTCCTGGGATAGCAAATGTGCCCCGTTATTGCCATAGTAATTAAGTTAGGCCTTGTTATTACAAATACAGAAGGCTTTCAAAAATCAATAAGAAAACTTTTTAAATGTTTGTCTGGGGGAAAGGTGGAGCTGATATTTATACAATGTCCTGCTTTGCAAAACAAATACCTGTGTTCCCAAAAAGAAGACTTGCATTAAAAAGTTAATTGTGCTTTATGTTCCTGTTGCGTGTGCGATGTTATACAGAGATAATGAATTTGCACATAATTCAGAGTGCATTCACAGTTATCAGTGTGGTCAATTTAATGCTTATACTTTAGGCAATAGTGAGGGCATGCTGATCTCATGTCCTATTGACCTAATCTAGCTGTTTCTACCATTCTAATCACCATAACTTCTGAGCCGCTGGTTCTCTGTTTTGCTATTCTGCTCTTCTTATGTATGCAGATTTCCCACTGATGTTGCTGTAGGGAGCTATATAAGAAAAGCAGAATATCAAAATTCATTACTATCATGTGCAACTGAGAGGGGATGTTTGAACTGGGAATATTGCCTTTCAGCTTTTGCTGTTGTACATTGCCTTTCATATGACTCAGTGCCCATCAGCTGAGATTTTGTACAGAGTTGTGCTGAATTTGAGGTTGAAATAATGCCACCATGGATTTGATCCTTCTGAGAACTGAGTCCCAGCTCTTATTTTTTAAATGTTATGTGTGGCCAAATGCTAGTTCAGCTTTGCATATATTCATGCACACAGAATTTTGCAACACCAAGCAAAGCAAGATAAGCTTTACACTGGTTGAAAGAATTGTGAATTTCTTCTTGCAGTTTCTCCTTCTATGTAATGTATTCTCATCACTGTAAATCTTTGAGTTTAATGCCAGAGATATATTTTCTCCACAAATTTAAAACATTGCCTTTGGGAATTGCTCATCAAAGGAGTTGAACTAAAAGGATAACTGTGATCAGGTGTTCCTAGGCTGCATAGCTCATACAATGTGGTGTTTTGTCATGCTGTGATGAGAGTCCCTGACGAGAGATGCAAAATTCCTTGCTACTGTTAAAATTAAAATCATGTATGGCTAGCACTGAATTGAAATTAATATGGAATGCCTACCTCAGCTTAGATTTTATAGAATGTTGCTTGTGTGATGGCCTTCATCATAGTTTAAGTTGTATTTTTCTTTGTAAAGTGCTTTGGCATAAATAATTTTTTCTTGGAAGATAAGGAAAAATGACTTTACTCAAACCTTTAGCACCAGAATAATGGACAAGGGTTGTATAAAAGCAAGTCTATACACTGCAGTTCTTTAAGGCACATACCATGCTGGTAGTTTTCATGGACTTCAGGCAGAACTGGGAAAGTGTAGTCCTACAAAAAGTTTTATTACCTATCTGGATGACAAGCTGTGGAAGTCTTTTTGGTCTAAACTTATGTGTGATATTGACCAGAAAAACTAGAGATATCCATAGTTTGAAAGCTGCTTTTATTCCCAGACAAATGAAACATGGTTTTCTTTCTATTTTAGCAACTGCCCAAGTTGTTTTAAAAAATAATACATTACTAAGTGAGTTAGAGTTATTTGTTTATATTAGAATGTTAGAGTTAGAATTAGAATTAGAATTAGAATTAGAATTAGAATTAGAATTAGAATTAGAATTAGAATTCTGGAGGTTTTTATTGTGAGTCCATAGCTGAAAGAAAGTTGGATCTTGTGCTGAATAAAGATAAATTTCTACTTTACACATAGTGTGGAAAACATAGTAAGAACATAAGGTCTGCTTTACTGGCTCAGAATAGCTCTCTGCCTAACCTGTATCCTGTCTCTTAAGTATTGCTCAGAGCAGATGGTTGGGAAAAGACTACAAGAAACAAAGCAGACATAATCTTCTCCCTCTCATACCTTCCTACTTCCTATCTCTCAGTATCTTAAAGAACCTCTGAGCTGGAGGCTGCCTAAGGATCATTGTGCTTAACTGTCCTTTATAAATGCATCTAATTCCTTTTTAGGCCATTTAAACTTTCCTCTTTCCCAGGCTCCTGGGGCAATGAGATCCATAGTTCAGTTATGTGTTCTTAGGTGTGGGCAGGGTGGGGGGAGTGGAACACAAACCAAAACCAAACCAAAAAAACTTTTCTTTGTTGGGTACCTGCTTGCTGATATTTTCACTAGGTAATCATGGGGGTTTTTATTATGAAAAGTGCTAAATAATAACTCTCTTTGCACTTTATCCATATAATTGCTAATTTCATATACCATTGTCATATCCCTTTACGTGATATCTGTCCAGCAAGAGAATCCTAGTCCACTAAATGTCCCATTTGCAAACGAGTTCTTCCAAGGCTCTGATGACAGTGGCTGTCCACCTCTTTTCAGGTTGAATGACCAGAACTACAGGCAATACTTGGGATGTGATTGCACTATTGATGGCATAATGGTGTTTTCTGTTTTAGCCTCAATTCCTTTCCTCACATTGCTAACATTGTTTGCTTTTTGAATACCACTGGGCTTGAGCTGGTGTCTTGAAGATCTTTTCCCTGAGTGGTAATAACTACTTTAGAGCCCATCATTACATATGTATGTGTATGCATTTAGGGTTATTTTTCTCTTTGTGCATTTCCTTGCATTTATTGAGATTAAAATTCATCTGCCATTTTATCTCTCAGTATTAAGAAACTGTTCTTCAGGTTCTAACAGGCAGCTTTAATTTGATTATCTGAAATAAGCTTTCAGAGTCTGTAATCAATATCTCGGAATCAGGAAGGTGACTCCAGAATCACAGGATCTTGAGAAGGAATGTGTGGCAATTTTTATTTACCTTCATTTTGCTTGATCCTTTAAGATGACTATTTGCATAGTTTTATCCACCAGTGAAATGGACTAAAACCATGCTAAAAAAGCCAGAGAGTTGATAACAGTCATCTGGTTTCTGAAATGGAGGCTTTAGGAATGTATGGTAACAGCAGCTCAGTTTAATTAGCTGAATTTAATTACTTCACAAAAATGGAACCAGCTGGCCCAACTTAGCAATGGAAAAGTAGGATGTCGAAATCCAGAGCTGCACACCATGGGCTCTTTGTAGCTGTAGGGACCTCCAAAGGGTGTTTCATCTCACCCTTAGCTTTTATGCTAAATCAGATGGATTTTCCTTCTGACAGCTCTGTCCTCCCAGGCAGCTGTAAAGGGAGTCAGTGGGGATGGACCCTGAGTGAGAGTGACACGGGGGCCTTTGAAGTAGGTGAGATGCTTCCCACTTCAGTTTTGGCAAGCACCAGGGACATAATTCCCATTTATAGGTTCTGAGGCATCTAACCAGAGCAGGGGATTGCCAGAGAAATCGGTTTAGTGTGGGGTCCCCCACAAAATTGGCCTGATGTAGCAGCAACAACAGCCATTACCTTCCTTTTCTTTCAGAAGACACAACAAGCCTTTTACACTTGTCCTTTATCGCTACTCCGCTGCAACCTCCTGTCGATGCCATGCCACTGAAGAACTCTGTAGGAGGTGGACAACAGGCAAATTTGTTAGGGAATAGGCTTCTGGCTTCACTTGGTTGCTTTGAGAATATTTTCTAGAATCTATTGGGTATTTTGTTCCTAAAGGCAATGCGGTTATGCTGGGATAGAGCTTTGGATTCAGTACTGTTTGATGATTTTAAGCGCTGCAGGTAAAGGGGAAATTTTGTAAAATATATATATATAATTTTTAATTCTTAAAACAATTTTTCCAGGTATTATCTATTCATCTGAGAACTTGGAATAACTTATAATGAAAAGATATAAATTTGGGACTAAATTTAAGTTAACTTCATCCTCTGATATGTTTTGAAATGTGAAGCGTAAATACTGTAGTAATATTGAAGATGTTAAACTGTTCTTCAAGATTAAAAATTTTAAGACATACAGGAGATAAAACTTGTAGCTTTAGAAATTTTTGCTACTGTGTTATATCTCCTGAGTAAACTTAGACAGCACTGAGAAAAGGAAAAAAAGAAAACTTTGTATTAAAGGAACTTTCTGAAAAATAATACTAATGTTTAATTTCAACTTGGTGACCCAGTACTTGGTTTCTTTTGGCTTATTAGGAGTATATAGTACTCACAAATTCAGATTTGTTTGTGATATAAAAGCATCACACTTTAGTAAAACTCTCCTATAGCTTAGGAAACTGCAGGACACTGCATCTGGGAGTTTCTGAATAATTTATCTGAAGTAATGAGTATCATCATGTGATGCTGTATCAAAGCAACTGCTCAAGTGAAAGCCAGCTGAGTACAGCCGTTGTATATCAAATAGTTGCTTGAGTTGTCTCTCTGGAAAAATTAGAGAACATAATGAGCAAAATTAGAAAACCTGGGGAGCAGCCTCCATGGATACCTATTAGCAAGAAGTTATTCGATTAGTGTGAAATCTGTGAAAGTTCATTATTTACAAAGTTTGCTAGCGTTAGAAGAGAAATGCATGTCTACATACACACATCTATTTATACAATATGGACATACAAATATATAAAATATGAGATGAGTACTAGGTATACTTATTTTTCTATATCAGCTTTATGAAACACTAATAGAGTATTTATTTGCTCAGAATATAAAAGGAACTCATTTAATGCCCAACAGAAGCTTTTGGGTTGAGTTTCCCAAAAGGCTTTATATAGTCTCAATAAAAGTAGATGCTTCAAAAACAAGATCCAGGAGAGGCTGACAAAACACATTTGCTAAGGGAAAATGTACAGCTCTGTTAAGTATTAGATTGATGCTTTTATGAGGCATGTATATTTAAAGTGCTGTTTGTGCCTACTCCGCACAACGCTGACTAGGAATACAGATCCATGAAGTGCAGAACTGAGAGAGAAGGACAGACCTGCAGAATTTTCAGCGGAGTCAATAGATGCTGCAGCTGGTCTGCATCTCTCAGGATCAAGTCCTGCTCTAAACATTGTAACTGCTTTTATTAGCCTGTCTCCTAGTAAATCTAATATCTGAATGGTTTAACAATGAAGTCATTTACGACACCTTTTGGATCCACAGTTTAAGACCACAAAACCAATTTGATGATATATTTGTGTCAGTGGCTTTTGTAGCCATGGCTAATTGTTTTTTTTCTTACAGACATGAGAGAAATACTGCTTCATAAGGTTGTCATTAGCCTGGGAAAAAAGAGGCCATTGATTAGAGGCATGAATAGAATGGCTTGTAAGCTGAATTACCAGTTGAGGATTCCCGAATGGCCAAGGGCACAGCCTGTCTGATCTTAGCAAAACTCTGCATTGCAGTGGGGAACTCCCTAAAGGATGCATTATCTTGTGATGTTGACCTTAAATCAAGACTTGTTTGAAGGAAATAAAACAGAAGGCTTTTATTTTCAATAACAGATTTGAAGTGTGCTAATTCAAATATGATCCAAAAGCAAAACAAGTTTATAGCAGTTCAGAGCGACAGACATATTTCTTTGACATATTTAGGTACATTTCTATAGTGTATGAAAGCAAGGAAAGTATTCTACGAAAGTACATGAAATGTGAATATTGCAGCATTATTCTATTACATAGGAATTTGAAAGTGGAGGACCGCAAAACAATTCTCTAATATTATATACTAACATAAGGCAGTGACATTCTTAAATTTAAAAAATAACCAGAGAAGTATGATGTACATCCAGCCAATGCTTTTGTTTCTTTTCATGCAAAGATATTTCATAAAAATATGCTTTTCAAACTGATAGTGCCCTTTGACAGACATTAAGAATGACAAAGTGGACTCCTTAGTTATCCAAATTCAAAGACCTACTGTTATCCTATTTAAATTCACTCTGCCAAGAATGTAATATAAACATGAAATATGTATTGGAATGTTCTTATATCTATTGAATTTAGCTAGGTAATATCTTTGTAAAGCAATAACTATTAGTAAATACCCTGGCCTTAAATGTGAAACTGTCCATTGCACATATATGCACAGAGGTGTGCATCATCAGTACGTCAGCTTGTTTACAAGTTAATGGAGAAAGGTAAAATAAAAAACTTAATTCATAAAAGCAATTTACAATATTTACACACTGAGTGAAGCATTTTATTATTTTCTGTCTTTTTGCTTTGTGCGTCACAAAGGTTAACTGAGCCAGATTGAAACGGACAAAACTGATCTCTTTTACAAAATCTAATCTGACCTACAGATTTTGGACCATTACAGGAACACAGATATTTGTATTGAGCCCCACAGTATTGTGATTTCATAGAATGTCATCTTTTTAATGATTATAGTTAAATTGCTAAATCTGTGATGAGAAAACAGAGCTTTCATTTAGCATTGCGAATCTCATCCATTTAACTCTTTAAGAGAGCTTACATCTGCTAGCCATGAGTAGCACATTCTGGCACCAAAACCTTCACTGAAATCCTCAAGTTCATTTCTCAAGTTACTAGTCAGCATAGAAGGACAAGACTCATTAGAGCCTTTTGAGAAAATACTTTAATAGGAGCTTCAAACATATTGTCCTGAGAAACACAAAGCACTCTTCTAACTTGCATTTGCAGAAGATGAGATGATTGGCAAATTGTTCTGCAACACCTCTGTTAGCGAATGCTGTTTATTCTGCAGAGAACTGCTGCAGTGGTTGCTGTTTAAAGAGCCTTTGCCTGTTTTGTTTTCCTCCTGGATCCCACAAATGTTGTCTGGTACCACTCCTTTTGCCCATATACTGGATTCTGAGGACAAGAAGTACTCTCTGATTTCCACTCCCTCACCTGGCAAGGCAAGGCAAAACAAAGAATTTAGTCTCTGCCGAGTACTGGAATTATTAGTGTTAAATACTTTTTCACCACCAGGCTGAAAATTGAGTTAGTTATTATCAATTGGAATGCCATTCTGGAGTTCCACTACAGTTAGCACTGTGCTACTTTCATTATAAAATCAATTTTCTGGAGATGCCTATCTCCATTGGTTTAATATATACCAGATTGAAAGTTGGCATAGAGGTGCTGATGCTCTTCCAAGGTAGAAATACCGGCTACTGAAGAGGAGGTGTAGTTAAAATAGGAAAAAGCAATAGATTTTCCATGTTTCAGACTGGCTGATGTTCTCTGAGCCTAAAGGACACGGCTCAGCTATTTCTGTACTTAAAAGTAAGTCCCCTTTCCCACTTTAGCTGTATGGGGAACAGCTCCCATTCCATCCTGGCTGTCTTTCAAGAAGTACCTCCTGATTAATCGCAGCCATCCTTTTTCCCTTGCCTCTCAGTTGTCCTTCAATGGGTCTTTTCACAAGGATCTACTCTAGACTCCAGCTTCGGTAACCTTCACTACACCAGTACTGAGGAGGTGGAGGAGCAGAGCTCCTGCTGGGACTGTAGATGTGGGCTGCCTGCCTCAAGAGGGACCCATGTTTCCCTGGAGTGATCCATCATTTTAGGCACTCACTGCAGTGCAGAAGGGAGATGCTGTGCCCAGCTCTGAGGAGCCGGGTTTGCGTGCTGCCGGCACAGCCATGCAGAGCTCTGCAGGCTCAGCCGCCCTGCGCTAAAAACCGGGTCACCCGTATCCTGCAGATTTCAGACCAGGAAATCCCCATGCTAACTGAAAACATAAAACTTATTCAACATGGAGAAGTTTACGGCTGCCCTTGCTTACGCTCTGGCAATGTCACTGCAATCATAAGGTTACAGGAACAACGAGGGCACTACATCATGCTATTAATACGTCTGGGTTTGGGCCGTTTTAAGAGGATCTTGCAGCTTTAACAGTTTTATGTTCCTACAGATACTCTTAGTCATGGATTTATTAGGATATTTTTTCTCTTTAAGTCTTATTAGATATATCTTCAGAAATGGGGTTTAAACCTGTCTTTTTTGAGGTAATTTAACATGTATAAGAAGCCCAACTTTCCTTCCTCTTGACTAGAGGGCTACTTCAACTGTTAAACTGTTTATCAGCCTTATAACCTTCCTTTACCTCGTTTCTATTCATCCTATTTGCTTTTCCATCTTTCTTCCCCTCCCCACCCTTTAAGTGATCTTAACACATGCTGAAGACATCAGACTGATAGCTCTGCAGATACAGGCTCTCTCTATCAGACTTTAAAGACATTGTTAATTCAGGAGTAAGCAATGTCAGTCCTAGATCACAGATTATCTGTCATGGACTTTACCCAGGCCCCAATTTAGAGAAGGAAAATCTATGCAACATGTTCGTTATCTTCCTCAGTGGTGGCTGCTGAAATATTTGCAGATCGACCACTGATGATGAAGTAGTAGATAACAGGTATATGCTAATCTGCATAATGTCATTGTGTCAGAGGCTCCAGGTTTGCTGGTATTTGGGCTATTAACCATTACAATCATGCTTATTTAGTATTTGTACCACATAATACCCAAAATAAACCCACTATAAATGCATTGCTAAAAATGCAAAACTGAAGGCCTCAAATGCTGAGCTAATTAGAAAAATCCAAGACAGAATGAGAAAGGAAGGAAACAGTGCAATTTTTTTTTGCATAATTTGTTAAATTCTGCCCTAATTCCCTCTTTTTGTAGCAGTTTAACCTTTACATGGTTTTCTTTTACTGTGTATCGTAAACCCTGCCTATTTTCTCCTGTTTTTTCTTTTTAGTAACTTCGGCCTGTTTGCTTTCTTGATTTTTCTGTTATTTATTAAACTCCCCTTTTCTGCCTCTGTGTCTTTTAGTTAGGCTTTTGCCCATCATCACTCTTTCTTTGGAGTTTATCCGAACTCTAAGCCCCTAAATCTGTAGCTTGCCCTTGGGTTTCTGCAGGCAGGTGCCTCTGCCCAGGCCCAGAGCCAGTGAGGTACAAGGTTTTGGGGGTGTCATTAGTCTGCCTTTTGTACTTTTGTCTGTTTGTAAATTGTTCTGTTCTCTCAGTGATTACTTTTTTCCCTACATCCTGTTGTTTTTCTTATCAAGTTCCTCAGACACTGGATGTCTTCACCAGACAGACAGCTATAAAGCCCTTCTGTAGGGGAGGAGGCTGCATGCTCTGGGGCATGTAGAGCTGACTACCACTCAGTGGACCAAAGGAAAAGCTGAAGGATGATTTTAGCTCTGCTGACTTCCAATTCCATCATTTCGAGACAGTTGTTTGGTTTTAGGTTGTCTAAAACTAACAAAAACATTACCATTTTTTATCAAACTAACTGCTCTAATTTCAGTATTATCACCCTCCAAGAAAAGAAAACCTAGTCTATTTTTGCTCTTGTTCTATCAAGAGATATATTAATACACTAGTACATGAAGATAGTTCTTGCCAGCTCCTTTTATTTGTTTAAAATGCCTGTTCAAAATCGTCACTATAAAAAAGGCCCGTATCAGTTTAGAAGTTTTAAATACCAGTTCAGGAATCCATCGTCATTTTAGAATCTACTGTTCAGGCACTGAAGGCCAAAATAAAAGCTATCAGCCGCAGAGCAGGTATTTTTATATAAAATTGATAATATAAATTTAAATTTATAGCTTGGCAACTAATATAAATTTAAATTTAGAACTTAGCAGTTGGCAAAAGAGAGTCAGTCACCTGTTTGGCTGTTCTGTAATGACATGTCCAAAACTATTAAGCTGTTCATTTAGACATTTTCTGTTATGATGTTGATAATGAATAGAGTAATCTTTGTGAAAGTTTGGTGTGTAATCTAAGGGGGAGAAAAGTTATGCCTGTATTATATTTTTGTTTTTAAGTTTGTATTTTGCATCAATTTAATTCTGTGAGCACCATCATCTTTTACTGGGCAGGTTTATTTTGCTGCCTAGTCCCAACTTCTAGCTAGTCCTAACCATCTAGTCCTCCCTCGAGCTCATTTGTCTCAGCAGTTTAAAGCCCTCTTACATGAACATCCTCGCAGCCCAAGGAACAGCCTGAGCCCACGCATTCTTCTGTGGATGCAATTGCCAAATACATCTTGTGGCTATTGTCAGACATAGACTTTGGGGTGACATAGAAGTAGAAAGCAGCTCCAAAACCTCTGTGGTACTACAAATACCACTATTCGCAATTTCAGTTTTGTAACTGTCACTTAGGCTGGGGTTACTCATTGAATGAATAGCTTCTAGTAACCTCCTCTCAGCTGAGAGGAGAACACTAATGGCAAATGTAGCTGAAGATAAAAACAAGTTAGTTTTGTATTTTGGCATTGAAATTCGACTCTTAAGTGCTTGCACAGCCATTTTGCATGTTTTTACCACATTATTTTACTTAAGTGGATGAGAGGTGGAGATAAGCAGCTTTCTAAGCTGTTATTCACCTATTCCTGATGGTGCAATTAGTCCTATTCCCTGCTAAAGATGATGACAGTGAACTTGGTAAACTTTGCACCTATATGGGGGAAACTATCACCCATCAGAATCATGGCTGAAGCTGGTGCACAAGCAAACATCTGACTGTACCTTGAGTTTCTGCTTAGCTCACCAGCAGCGTCCACTGTTTTATTCTCTACAGAATATCTGAAAATACAGCTCAGACCCTCTCTGAGTTGGGCAGGGTTTCACCTTCCCGAGAGAAAGTACTTCATCAGATAATTGAAAAAGGCATCCTGGCATAAGCAAAGGATTTTATTGAGTGGACAGACAGTGGATGTTTTGTCTGCTCTGACCTAGACTTGCAGTATAGACCTGCCCTTAAAACTTGTGATGGGGAAGTATGGATAGTTTTGAAGACCAGGCCTTTTGTACCAGCTCACAATGAACACTAATCCAGTAACTCAGTGTTCATCTGAATGCATATTACAATGCATAGTCAATCATTTTTCATTTAATAATTTAACATGTCATTTTTCCAGTTTGCCACTTGCAGCTGGCACTTTTGCAATACATTTTATTTTTCAGACATCTTTTAGTGAATCACCAAATAAAGCAGCTGTGACAGCTATCCATTAATTATGTCTCTGTATTAAAGTCTAATGAAAATATGACTTCCACGGGAAAGTCTCCAATAGTGCCTAAGTTTAACTACCACTATCTGGTAGTTGAATTGGTGGTTGATTAAATATTTGTACAGATATTCACATAGTTATATTAACCTCAAATATTATTTATGAACAACTTGCCTTTGGGATTAGAATGAAGAAAAGCAATGGAGGTTTTATGTCTCAGTAGCAATTAGTATTGCCTTGATGCACGTTTTCGCTGTGCCAATCACAGGCAACCCAAATCATCAACATGTGTGCCATGGCCTTTCACTTGATTTAGTCTAAGCCAGGCAGGACTCCTGCATTTCAAATACAGGAAAGTAGAAGCCATGCTGCCTTATTCTATCTACTCCAATTTATAAAAAGTGAAG
This sequence comes from Aquila chrysaetos chrysaetos, assembly GCF_900496995.4. Taxonomy (NCBI): domain Eukaryota; kingdom Metazoa; phylum Chordata; class Aves; order Accipitriformes; family Accipitridae; genus Aquila; species Aquila chrysaetos. Next base: position 13,188,675 of record NC_044008.1, read on the forward strand.
TGAAAATAATCAGTGAGTCTAGAGGTCTTTTAAGATAGTAAAAAGTGAGTGACATGCAAGATAAAGCCAGCTATTTCACTTAATCTAGAACCAGAAATTGAAATCAGAATGCAATACATAAATGCATTCGTAATTTTGTATCACAGCTCTCGGTAGTCTCATGACTCTCCTTTCCCAAATCCCCGATAAAAGCAGACTTGTGTAAAGGTCAGATATGAGTGATCTGGGGACATGTTATTAACCTAAAAGCCAGGCTCTCCCCGTCGGCTGAGGCTGGAGATACCCCGCAAGCTGCAGCCTCTAAAGGGGGGCATAAATGAGAGTTTAATTACGCACACACCTACACGAGGGATGGCTGGGTCTTGGGGGAATTCCCAGGAAGATATGTAAAAGCCCAATTCGGTAGGTTTCTATTACAAGCTCCTTCAAGAGTAGATAGACTGAAGCTTATGCTGGGGAGGAAGACCTGTTTCATTGATTACTAGAACTTTCTCATCATCCGTTTTGTATGATTTTGACCTTTTTTTAAATGAAATGGAAACTTTTCAATCTTCTCATTGAAAATAGAGGCAAGTGCTGTCTGCAGGAACCACAGACATACCGTTTCTGTCAGCTTTGTGATTTTTCTGTCAGTTTTTTTCTTTTTGTTACTGGTATGCCATAATGCTGACAGCTTTTATTCTTTGAACAAAGCCTAGCAAGGAAGTTTCTGTTGAAATGTGATTATTCCTTTCACTGACACAGATGGGGACTGTTCCCACTTACTTATGATTCTGTTACTGTGCTCCCGAAACTGTCACCCTTCACCTTGTTGGTTTTTTTCAGACACCAAATATTTTCTAGGGCTGGCAGCATTCCAGAGAAAGAGCTGCTCTGCTCCTGCTGAAATCATCATCAGAAGTCCCATGCAATTCAACTGCAGTGCACTCAGGCGTAGATTTTTTGCTTACCACAAATACAGAATATTCCTTTACCTTGTATCCATTTTTTTCCCTATAAGCCACAAAAATGAGCCTCACTACGGCTACATTTAGAACCCATTTCTCTTTAAATGCTAAACTTTCTATTCCTCTTAGTGGGAAAAGGTGGAATTAGTATCATAGTTTTATTGCCAACAAATTTAATACTTCCCAAGAAAGAATATGTCTATTAGTTCTTTCCTTGGAAGCTTTCAGTATGCCCCAAATAGTCTGAAACACTCAGCATTCACCTCACCCTTTATACAGCACCCACAGCATCTCTGGTAAAGCAATTTTAAGTCGTCAACAGAGAGAGCAGCTATGAACCTTACTCCTCACCCTAGCCTGACTGGATGTGCATGAGCCCATCTCTCTGCTCTCTTCTGTGAACTTGAATTTGCCAGGGACTGACATGTTGCATTTACATGGGAAATAGCATCCACAGAGTTTCTGGCAATCTAAATGGAACCTGTCTGCTTTCTATATGTGGACTGCAAAGGAAGTCCTAAGATCAGTAATATGGTGGGTTTCTCTCCTTGTCCCTTACCTCAGTAAAGATCAAGGAATCCTGATGGTAATACAGCTGAAATGAATAAATGATAATGAATAAATCTAAATTAAGATACATTTCCTCATGCACTTGTCACATAATTTCACCCTACTATTAAGGAAAATGGGATGGAGGAAAATGGGATGGAGGGATAGCTAAACAAAAGTAGAGGGGCCTGTCCAAAGGAAGGAAGGGAATCCAGATAAGCAGAGCGCAGTAGTGGGAGCTGAGGCCTTGGTTTGGGAAATAGCCACATCTATAAACAAGGAGGCATGAAATTTTCCCTTAAAGAGCTGGTGACAAGGAATGTTTTGTTGCTGTTATTGTTATGATGACTTGTAAAATGTTGGATATTTAGTGGCAGATGAATGCTAGGAAATTTAATGACAAAAAAAAAGCTTACAACTCAGCTGAAGTACCGCTTACCCCAAATCTCCAAACACCTGGGAAAAGGAATCATGGCCATATATTTTAACTCCCTCCTCTTTAAGCAATGAGCCAATACACTCAAATGCTCCCTTTGTATATGAAATATGTCATGAGGCTGTATGATATGCATATGCAGTCTACCGCACAAAAAATCATAACTGTTAAATTTACTACACCTATTTGCCCCTAACCCTGCTGCTAGCACCCTACAGGGAGTTAACCTCCATCTGCTGCTGCTGAATAGTATGAACAATTCAAAGGTGACTTTTCAAGGGAGATGTGTACCTTTTTCCTCTGAACCTTGAGAATTAACCAAAGACACTTGATCCAGCAAGATCATGTCAATATATGCCAACTTGTTCTAAATGACCTCTTGACCATTTAATACTTTATACTGCAGAGTCACCCGACACTTAGAATGGCTCTAAGTTGCTTCTAGTAGCTGTTGCCGTTGTATGAAACACAAACTTCATTAAAACAAGCTCCTTTCAGATAGGAACATGGGCATTAGAAGAGTATGATTTGTGTCTCATTCACCCCTAAAATATAGCCACTAATTCATACCAAAATTGTAACTAACAATAATTGAGACAATCACCATAATGATTACATGTGGTAAATACAGTTTCTTGCTACTAGATTTATGACAAAATTATGCTTATACATAATGTATTCATATTCTCATATTCTCTCTCTAGAACTTGTAATCCCTGGACTTCTTCAAAGATTTCTAATATTTAGAAACATAACTTCTCATATTCCCTCTTCAGATTTCATCTTCATCAAGGAAGCCTTGATGAGTGTAAGGTACCCCTTCATAGTTTGCTCTATATTCTTTCACTTAGGTGAAACAAAATGCAGTCCTTAATAAAAGTCAATGGTGAAGAATTACAAAAAGTGTTTCTAAATGCTAGAACTGTCAATGCTTTTAAAGTAAGGAAAGTAGAATTATTCTTAAAATTGGTTTTCTCTGGTTTACTGCTCTTTCTGTTTCTTCTATCTAAAGTATTAATCCACTCCTCTTTGTAGCTGCTTTTAAACATAAACTATGGATAGCATTTCCACATTCAACTTTGTTAACATTAGAATACGTGTTACATAGGCTGCCTGGAGGTGATATACGTCCTTCTCCTCTGCAGTCTCAGAACCCCAAATCTAATCAAGTCACTGGAGTCCTAGGGGAAGGGCCAGGATCCAGTAGTGCTAAGGAAGATGTTGGAAAGAAATTGCATAAAGGACAGTTTATTAGTTAAAAAGCCCTCTTGTCTTCTTTGTATTAACTTTTAATACTTTCTAAAAGAAAATTTAGAGCAAAATCATTGAAGAACTTACTCCAGTACAAAAAAGTTAAAGTAGACTTTCCACTTCTAGTGCTTATTTTAGATTTTGAAATTTTACATCTGCACAGAATCTGCAAAGTAGGAGAAATCACTTTACCTTTATAACTTTTCTGTAGATCCATTCAAGAATGTAGTGATTCAGACTATTAAAGGACTATGAGCATTGGTGGCTGAACAATGAACGCTCAGGATTTTTTAGCAGCTTTTAGCAGCACGTATTCATCTTAACTTTCTTCTACAGAATTGGTTTGATTTATAAGAAAAAAAGGTATCTATCTAATGACAAGAAACTACTAATAATTCAACAACTAATTTGATGGGGGGCGTTAATGCATTGGGTTTGTTGTTTTTGGTTTTGTTTTTTTTTAATTCAACAATGCAAAGAACTTTAACACAGTAAAAGGAAAAAAATATTCAAAATCTATACAGAAACATATGCGGAACATTTACGTCTATATATACCAAACAAAAGATAAACCTGTTTGTCCATTTGTGCAGGAAAGGTTTTGGTTTGGATGAAAGAGCAGAAAAAAGATTTCCTGTTTTTTTCAGGATGTTGTAAAAGTTGAAAAATAGTTATTTTAGGTTTGCAAAATGAAGGCAATACACTGATCAGCTTAATTTTTGTTCCTGATTTTATCATTAAAAATAGTGATTTTATTCAAAACGTATTGTCATTTACCTTTTGCTGGGGGTTTGAAAAGTAGTGGCTCTAACATTTTTATGTTTAACTGGAAGTGGCATAATAAATTCTTTTTTTGGTGAGCTTATTTAATTCTCTATGGAAATTCAGTTTATCAGTTATTGTTACAGTTCTACCATCCTGAGCAGTACAGAGAAAGCAGATAGCCTGTAGTTAATAACCAATGCTTCTAGGTTAGCTACCCATCACCACAAAACAGAATTAATTTGTCATTTGTGTCCAGCATTAATAATAGCTCTGTTATATGTGAACATCAAAACCAGAAAGTTTTCCATCTGAACTTTTCCTTTGGATAGACCTGAATTAATAGATTTTAAAGCACACACAGTAGAGAGAATTCAGTGTATTTAAGAAAGCTGTGTATTTGTTAAAAGCATTGGAGGTGTGATCTTCCTTGAGAAATAAATAACTGGAAACTGCAAACAAATCCTATGTAGTTCTTCACTGTGATTGTTAACGATAGGTGGTATGCCATGCTGTCAATAACAGAGAAAAAAATATTTAAGTGCATTACAAGCAACTTGCTTTTCTGCTTTGATGAACTTGATGTATCATGTCCTGCAGCCTTATTAATACAATCCACAAAGCGTAACGGTAATGTGTTGTCTGAACTTGTCATTTAGGAGACTAAAACCACAGATGAGAGATCAAATGACAATGTACACTGAGTCATATTTGCCAAAGTTTCTGCATTATTAGTTAATCCAGTGACTAAATACAGCAATAGAAACCATCTTTTCTCACAGAAATCTTAAATCCAGGTGGACATCTATGCTCATAGAAGCACTGTCTGCCTCTCACCTTTGAGGAAATATTATTGATTTAATATTCCAAACAGTGAAAATTAAACCAAGAAAAATGCTCTGTGGCATTTTTGGTTAAATCTGAGTTAAAAATGGGGCGAAGAAAAATAAATATATTATGAAATACATGCACTTTGAATTAAGGTGGTGTAAAGCTGTTTGGCTGTGCAACCTTAGGAATCTGCAACATGCCAGGCTGGGGTCTCAGCTCTTGCCATAGAAATAAGGTCAGTTGGGGATTTCTAACCTCAGTGCAGGAAGTAGTCCAAATGATGTCTTAGAGGGCACATGTTTTTCAGGCACTCCTGACCCAACTGCCCAGCTTAGTAATGGGGATACTTTCTGCTGAAACTGTCGAAGAGACATGAGACTGGCCTTTAAGAGTCCAATAGCATTTATGGCAAGAGTAAAGGCAGACCAGTGTACTCAAATCCCATCTGTTCCAGCATGCAGACTAAAGCAATAAGCGTGAAAGAGCTCCATCCCTTATAACATCTTCAGTACTCCAGTTCCTCACTGAAAATCAGGATTTCTTCAGGACTGGCTGCAAAGAGAGTGGGATAACTGACAGAGGGATGTCACTAGCTCCTTTTCTGTGTTCAGTCCTCATTCCCCCAAACTCCGAGGAGTGAATTTGAAACACTTGAGGAAAGTAGTACTCTGCCATAAGGATCCACATTTGCCTTCCTGGACCTCTTCCCATCCTCTCCTGTATGCCTGTCTCACACTAGACTGAAATATTGTTGGCTCAACTATATGCCTATAAGAAAGCTAGTTGTGTGTCAGGGGACAACTGAATTCGCTCAGCCAACTAGATGAGGGTTTTGGTAATGTTGTTTAGTGTTTTAACAGTCTCTGCAACTTAGCCACAGCAGGAGACTCCGTCAATGTACAGTAAACAAGAGCTGATTGATTTTGTAATCTCATGAGGGAGGCCTGCCTTCACATTTGACTAAAGCTCTCATTTCTTTTGCTCTAGTAAATCTACAAGCTATAGAACAAACTAGTATTTCATACTTTTAAAAAAAGAAAATCCATTTCCATCTTCCAAATGACAGAATCACAGGTGCAGAAGGTCAACACAAGTTTCCAGGCACTCTGGAGTACCATGCTCTTGAAAAAGAGCTTTTTATATTTTTGGAAGCAGCTGAGACAATTTTAGCATCAGCTCACCTGTGGTATGAACTACATCTTCCTTAACACATGAACTTTCCTTTTATACAATTTTATTTGTATGAATAATGATAAATATTTTTTTGTAAAACAGAAATACAGAAGGAAAACACTCGATAGGTGTTAGAGGGTAATTTAAAATTTGTACTTTTACAACGAAGCGAAGATTTCCATAAATTATTCTTACTGTATTTAGAGCCTTCTCCTACGGCCCCTGAGGCCAGTAAAACCGTTTCCTATGGTTTGTGCCCAGGGTGTAGAAAGGGAGATCAGTTAAGGGCTGAGGCTTTTGGACATTCAATATTTTACCTTCCACTCTTGTTTCAGCACTGTGCACTTAAATGTCTTGTAATTATCAGATGTTTGGGGACTTTTTGCAGTGCTGTATTTTCCTATAATCTACAAATGTATTTTTCCATTGTTTATGGTGAGTTTAAAGAAAATCAGATGTCTTCAAAAAACCTACAAAGAATAGCTTTTCAAAAATTACGATTCTAGAAAAATGTTTCGATTTCATTTACACACTGAGGGAGCACCTTGTTTATTCCTAAGGAGCTGAGAGCAGTCCCAGGAGTCCCAGCGTGGGAGCTGAGGAGCCCGGCGCTCCCAGCCCTGTCCTGAGTCCACAGGCATGCCAGGCAGCTGGGAAGCTCTGCTGTGGTGGGAAGCCAGTTTTCATAAGCCTGTTTTCTTTAAATACAATGGACTCTACCCCTTGGCAAAATTTGGAAATGTCCCTAAGCCTTGTTTTGTTCTCCAGGCTGCACCCTGGGCCCCGTGCTGTCTTTTTGCAGTAAAGTCTCAGTGCAGGTTCAGCACACCACCAATCCCAAAATTAGTTTCACTTCCTTGTAGAATTCAGGCAGAAGATGTGTCTCAGAAAGCTCTTACTGAATTTATCCAGCTCTTAAATTTACAATTGTGTCCAAGATAAATGCATTAAAATAATAAAGGGGTTTTTTGAACATTAAAAACCCAAGGTAAGGAAACACTAAAACGTGGGCTGCATTACCAGCTCTAGTTCAATCCTTTTTGTGTGAATTGAGATATGTGTTAATTGCATGTTTTTATTAAAAAGAATTCCTGGTCTCATTTAGTATGGCAGACATTCAGCACATAAAATTTTAGGTTAAATGGTTAAAGATTTACAAAATCTTTACGTAGTTAAAGATGGTTTTAAAATGAATGTATCAGCCATTTTAAGGCATCAATAGCTGCACTTTTCTTTGTGCTATCATCTGTTCATCCCACTTCTTTACCCATAGTCTTCCTTCAAATTTAAGTCGTGCTAGTTTAACCTGATCACTGAAGTTGAGATTTACCGTGTTAAATGACACTAAACTACAAAGATTATTTTACATCCTTATATATATGTGTATTTTACCATGTCCAAGTTCTTTGAAAGAAAATGAAGTTTCTAACAGTTTTAGCATTTTCTCTTAAGTGCTAGCAAATTTTACTCATTTTAACAACAAGGAAAAATGCTCATCGTGAAGAGCAGCAACTAAATATTGCAAGGTATTTTGAAAGGGAGATCATAGTGTTTAAGTGACAAGTAAGTTATGGTCAAAGGAAAGTATTTTTTCTTTAGCATTTAACAAAACTTTCATAGCTGCAATTGTGTTGAAAGATAAGATTAAACTCTTTAAACTTCTAGTCAGCCTGTCAGAGATTCAAAGCACTCACCAAAATGGCGTTCTAGTAATTGAGATGCAGTTTCTCAGGTACTGTGTGTCCCATCTCTTTCTGGTGCCATTGGAAGGCACAATGTTTTTCAAATCACTTTATTGCATTTTGTCATAGAACGGAGGTACTTCTATTAGTACTTCTCTTTATATGCCAATTGCTTCCATTTTCAGACTTGCATAGGAAGAAATGGTAATATAAGGAAGCAAATGAAATATCCTAGGTGAGAAGGTATTCTGCAAGTGAGTAAAATAAAACCTTATTATGTAAATATGTAATTCCAAAATAATTTTTTTTCTTTTCATTTTGCAGTCAATATCAGTTTCAAAACTGTAAAAGAAGCAAAAAAAACCCATCAGGCAGTGTTAGGTCCTTAATCTTCAGGTTTTACTCCTCCAGGCTGTCATTACTCATTGATAGTCTGACTGATGTGAGCTGGACAATTTGCATGATATTCTGAAGTACTGATTTTGATAAGGCAAAATTAGTAACATTTTCAAAATGCTTAGCGAATCTCTGGTATATTGGAAAGGCAATGTGTTTCTTCAGAATTATTTTTCTGAGCCCTAGAATTGAGGATGCAGGATCCCAAGAGAGGATAATTCCCTTCAGAGACAAGTCCGTGTCAGCTTTCCCTTCAGAGAGGTGGATGAATTTTAACTGGGTGCACCTGGGACTTCCCCCAGCCCCCCAGCGAGTCTCTCTGCTGACTTCCAGCTCTGGCAGGGTCAAGTCTCCACAGCTGTAGAGTTGTATTTGATCCTTTGAGAAAGTGTCAGTTGAGATTTCATAAATATAGCTTGAGAAAGAGTGACTCCATCTCCATATTTACAGCTTTAACAAAGCCACATCAGAAGCACTAATGAAAAACACACCAGATACTGAAATGGAGAAAGAGAGCAAGTTATGCAACCCTTTATCTATTGAGGTTAGATAGCCGCCCCCCCCCCCCCCCCCCCCCAGATTTATGCAACTTCAAAAGGACAGAGAAACTTACTTAATCCTTTTTTTTGTTCTATACATATCCAGAAAGAGTTAAAAAAGACTTATGAGCGTCAAAATCCCCTGGGCATCCCTATCCTGCACTATCCCACTATCCCAAGCCCCCGGGTAACCTCTGTCCCATGCTTTCCAAGCTCATCATGTTCTTTCCGGTTCGAGATATTTGCACCCATGTCAGTGAATCCAGCGTAACCAGAAGCTGTTTCTCTGTCACATATTTTGTATTCCAGATTTGAAAACATGTATTGATTAGCTATGGTCCATAGTCCTTCCCATGGAGTTGTTAGATTTTAAGGGAAAGTTGCATTATTAATCTAAAAAATGTAGACTTGCCTTGGTTTATAAGAAAAGCAAAGGACTGGTTTTCTTTGAAAGTAATGCTAGTGAATGTATGGTTCTTGCTACCCCTCAAAAGGAAAAAATCTTCCAAAGTCTGTGATCCTTTATAGCAATAAAGTTTGATCTCATCTCTTTGTCCTTCAGACAGCCTCGCGTCACTCCTCTAATATATTAGTAACCTTCCCCACCCAGATCTCACTGAAACATCAATAATTATCTGCCATCTAGAAATCCAGTACCCCGCAGGAGGCTCGTGTCACTTCTGAGAGCGTGTCTGATTGAGAAAGGAAAGCAGAATCATGTCTGACTGTTTGCCAGGAACACAGAGAAAAGCGGTATCACCAGCAAGAGCAGGGTGCTCGGTGGAGTGAGGCTGCAGGGCATGAGATGGCAGGAGAGGTGGGTACCTTGCCCTGAACTCAAGGTCAAGCTGAAGGCAAGATCATGATTAGTTCTTTTGCCACTTTTTTTTATTATTTCAGTTCATAATATTTTTAAAGAGAAAGATATCATCAGATGGGAAATGCTGAGCCACAAAGTCAGCTGCTACCTTAAAATATATACGTTAAAACATATCACCCAAATTCTCCGTCTCTGTTCTGATGTCTTCCTCACTGACTAGCTGGAAAGGATGTTTGGGAAAAATCACCGTGCTTGAAAGTTAGGGATGTCATCAAAAGAGTGCAAGTGAAAAAGAAGATGATGCGAGAAATGCAATTTGACATGCACAGTATTGAAGTTCAACCTATATAAATAAGGCTGTGGAAATGCTGAAACATCATTATGGACATCTAATTAATATTTGTTGTTCTTGATGTTAATAATATCTATCTTGGCACTGGATGCTCTGTCTAGCTTCATCAGATATATGTCTCTCATCAGATCTCTATTGAGACAGCCTTTGATAGAAACCCACTAAAGTTATTCCATAACATGAAAGTCTGTGTCTCGGTGATATAGGTTTTTAATTGGTCAGAGCTGTTGTTTATGCTGTACCAGACAGTTCCTTTACAATCTTCTGTTTATCATTTAATAGACTATCAGGGAGTAATTATCATTTTTGTTTCATTTTGTCAAATTGGCTCCAATATACTTTCATTAAGGATTCAAACAAATTCTAAGTGTTGAACTGTGCGTACTGTCTGCTTTTCAACCGGTAAAAATACAGCCTAATATAACATCCAGAAGAGGGGTATCTGTCTGCCAAGGGTACCAAGTAGCTTCATTCTTAGGTGATAACTTACTTCTTTTCTCTTTAAAAATGAATGTAAAATAACTCATATACTTAAGCATTGTGGTATGTCATTAATTCTATGTAGAGGCTGTAACTACTGTTCAGTTCAAATCTATAATTTAAATGAGGCTTTGCACTTGGTCTGTATGAACACAGGAGACAGATACCATAATAGCTTGCAATAATTGACCTGGTGGAGCCATTTTGGAATCATTTGAGAGTAATATACTTGATCCTGCAACCTTTCCTCCCACAGGCAGTCTGATTTCAATCTTACGGTTGCGACAAAGGCTATTAGCATGGCATCATCTCTGATTCATGGGGATATGAAGAATGAATGCATTATATATGGAAAGTAACATTTTGATCTCTCAGCCATAGTAGGATGTTGGAGTCAAGAGGGATCAAAACACATTGTCTGAATCTTGTAGCTAAGATGATGAGGAGTGATCAACATGGGCGTACAGCGGGGGGATGGATGCCAACACGTTTCCCTGTTGCAAGCTGGGAAATCTAAATGTCTTGCCATTGAGTTGGGCTGTCTGAACAGGAACGTTTTTGGGAAGGGGGAAATTCCTTGCTGACTGACAAGTATAGTCCTTTCCTCCCCTTTGCTCACTTGGGAGGCACAGCTTTAAGTAAGGTCCCTGTTCTCAGAGGAAGCCAAAATTGTAACCCTGTTGCATTTTCTGTCCCCTTCAGCAAGAAATTTAGGAGTAGCAGGAGAAGCAAAGCTGGGGTCAGAGATGGGAAGAACCATGGGATGGATTTGGTGGGGGACCTAAATGAAGAATACAGTGTATGTGGTGACAGAATAAACTGCTTGGGCAGGAAAAAGGGAAAATGTGAAATAATGATTTGTTACACCACCACCACCCCAGTCAGAGCAGGGCTCCCCTGACTCCTCTCACAGTTCTCAGCTGTGATGAAGGGACGCGGGATGTTTGTGCTTGTGTGTGCACAGGCACTTGCTAAGATTAAACGTGAGAGGCAAGACACAAACTTCTATATGAGATTGCATATTATGGACAAAAATGCAGAGCTTATGAATGAAAGGGTGAGATTTATCTCACTGCTACTGAAATTGCACCGAGTAAAACCATGCTGGCCAGCCTTTCCCGCTGGGTGTACCCCACACCTGGCCTTACTGTGGACACAGTGTGCATTGCATGTGGCTGCATACAATTGTGGCCTGCTCCCTGCCTTGAAGAGCTCCCAGGAAAGAAGTCACTGGGGGTAGACCACCCTCTGGCCTCGGGATTCCTCATACCGAGGGCTAAATGAATTGGAAAGGCATAGCAGCATCCCTCATAATGATTGCTTGGGCCTTTTCTCATCAGGTCCACCAACAGTTCCCAGGAAGGGCAATAGTCAGGTGCAGCTGGAGGCTGTATGGGGCTAAAGATATATGGACTGAGAATTACTGAGGTAGTCTATAAGTCAGGGTGGGAAAATCAAGCTGAGCATGAGCAGTGACATTGCCATTGAAGTTCCAGAAACGGCGGGTTGTCGGCAGTGGTGTTGTTGTCAGGCCAGCCCCGCTGCAGACCCCATGCCTAGACAGCTGCTGTGGCTTTTCTGAGGCTCAGTAGGTGAAATAAAACTCACTCCCTGTGGATGCCAGGATGCCAAAGGCTGTCTTAGGTCTAACTCAGTGACGTCATGATTCTGCTCTTTGTCAACAAAATAACCTAAACTGACTCTAGAAAAGTAACTGGAAAGGTGGGGGGAGTGGGCATTGATGCTTTGGATCTCTCAGCCTCTGATTAAGCGATGCTTCCTTAACAATGTTGGAGGGGGAGTGGGAGGAATTAGCCCCCTCAGATAACATCTGAAGCTTCAAATTGTCTTCCTTTTCCTTGTCAGAGGAAAAAAAAATCCCTGCTCCTGCAGAAAAGGTATTAGTGTCTCAGGCCTGTGGCAGCACGGCAGGGCAGGTACTTCTGTAAGGACTCTTGTGCTTTTAAGTGGCTCCAATTATTTTTGAACAACTAAGTAGAGTGCTCATTAAGCATTTCACTTAAATGAAGACGATGACCTACAAGGTCATGTTAATTAAGAAGCACAGTAAGTCAGTGTGAAGAGGTTCTGTCAGCACAAACAGTGGGCCCAATCGTGCATAGCACCATGCTCACAATTAGTCCGGGTTTGTGTTCATCCTTGTAATATTAAGAATTTGTAGGACAGGATCATTGCACAAATAAAAATTGCTGCAGGTCAGTTCAGTCCGACAGCAGCCACAGGCTCATTATGTGATCGTGAGCTGTATCTGCTTTTAGATAATAGTGACCAGAGTGCTCTGGCTTGCTGTGATCAGGAGCAGCGCCAATTTACCCTGTTGAGAAGAAAAGTTGACATATTCCAAGACTTTTACTCGCTTTCCAGAGTTTGTCATTTGGACTGGTATGGTGCAAGATCATACACAGTGATGAAATTTTACAGTTGAATCATCACGTTTCAGCCAGAAGTCCCATGAGCTGCGGGAGGCTCTAGCTGTCAGACACCCTCCGACTCCAATTAGTACAGCACAGCCTGGGCTGGGGCATGAATTTCTCCTCTGTGAACCAGCTTAGACGTGCTGAGTCTCACATGTTCTTGCAATACATTTACTAGCTCTCACCTCCCATTGCCCCACAGCTTCTCTCTCAGGCTTTCTCAGCACAGCCCCACCGCGTTCACGTGGGAAACCCATCTGGCTGCTGGATCTGGGATACATGAGATCCCAGCACAGGGAAGGGCTGCAGAGATGCACTGCAGCCAGGAGTTCATAGTCATACACAGCCCTATGCTGTGGTGAGTCCTCCCGGGCAACATCTTGGTGACCAGCTATAATTGCATCCCGTTCCCTTTACACAACATGCCTCATACACGACCAATACTTGTATACCCATTTGCCCCGTTATGTATGAGGAACCTAGGCAATTCACAGGATTTGATACTTGGCATCCCAAACATTTGGACTTTGGGAAGATGAAGCATGCAGGCTGTTACCAGGATGACAAAAGCTTAAAATCAGTAGTCCTCTCAGAGGGTATATAGGATCATTATAGCTGACAGATGTCTATGAAAATGGAGGAACATCCTCTGAAATAAGGATTTGGCCCTAAAAATGCAGAAAACAATCTTTTAAATTTGGGTCTTACTTTTGTAAGGGGCTTAAAAGGCTCATTTTGCAAATTCCTGTACACAACTGTACATCCCACTAAAAAATACCAGAGCTTGGAGCAGTCTTGCTCATCCTTGTTTAGAAAACACCACAGTTTTATTATTATTATTATTATTATTATTATTATTATTATTATTATTATTAATAAAACTTCGTTAATAGTGGAGGATTTATATCCTAAAGTCTTTACTTTTTCCATTCAAACAAGAGGAGATAGTTATTAATAAAAATTACATCAAAAAATAAAAATGCAGAAATTAAAAGGAAATCTGGAATTTGAGTTAGCAATTTTCCTCATGAAATATTGAGATTTTAAGGTGGAATTTTGTGCTTCATGTTGCAGTCTTGCACCTCTTATCGTTGCTTCTAAGTCACATACATGGCTAGCTGCTTTTTTGTATTCAGTATTCAAGGGCATATCTCTGCTGATGTAAACTGTGACAGCTCTGTTGAAGCCAGCAGAGCTCGGACAATATATGCCAGCTAAGATCTGCCCCTTAGTATTCACCCCCATCTGCTGTGTGACTCAGTCATACCAAAACTGCCGAGCACCTGCTTGCTTGATGTTTTTTTAATGAGTTGAACTCTTCGTCTTGGGTTTGTGTCTCTGCCAGGTTCCAGTTTAATCACATATAATTTTTAGTGTGAAGTTTCACCTTGGGCTTTGAACTTGTAGGCACAGAATAAAAAGTCCTGTTTCTAGAGGAACTTGCATAGTAATAATAATAATAATAATAATAATAATAATAATAATAATAATAATAATAGCTAGAATACAAGGCAAGTATTTTAATTCATAGGTTATGACATTCAGCTTTTATGAACAGGAAGGAGGAATTATCCTCAGTAGACAGGAAATAATGAGGTTGACCCATATTCCATAATAGTGTATGAAAATTAACTAAAGATTTGTGTAGCTAAGATAATGAGCACTTATATTTAAATTTATAGCCTGGCCTAATTGTGTAAAAGTTTGTGGGAGAAGATGTGTGTGTACACTAATAGATTAGTGGCTGTCTCTGGAGTTTCCAGTCAAATCCTATAAAGCAGTTCAGTATGTAATAAATCAAACTCAGAGGGCTTGCTTGTAAAATGTTTGGCTAAAAGTATCCTAAGATGCATGAGACCTTCTTTCCGAAGAATGTTATGGTCTTTTTTAACTTTCAGATTAGAGTCAGGTTTGCAGTAGGCTGAAATACGCTTATTTAAGTAATAAAATTTATTTATTTATCAGGAAGAAAAACTGTCAGTAAGAAAAAAAAAAAAAAAAGCTGTGACATCCTGGAATCACTAATGTAAGCTTCTGGTAAGCTGTTTCAAAAACATGAATACCCACTTACATTGGGATTTCTTAAATTCTTAGTTTGTCCTTAGAAGAAACCTGTTTAATCTTTAAAATTCTGGTTTTGGAAAAGCATTGTAAAGGAGAAAATAAATGGAGACACGCAAACCTGTTTTCTTAATGTAAATGGTTTGTGAGTTTTTTAGTTGTCATAACTATAAAGTGGCTTTCGAAGCATTTGATTGTTATTAATAATATTATTATTAGTTTTGTTGTACCATTTGTCTGGGAACCTGAGTGTTTTATGTATTCTCCCAGTGATCAACAAAATAGAATAGATTTTCAGTCTGGGATAATACTGCAAGGGAAAATTCCCCTACTGATACATTAGAACATTTCAGTGAAATATAATGTTAATAAAGAAACATTTTAGAACAAAATGGGAAAAGAATATTGCTAATCTACTGAAATGGCAGGAGAAACCTGGGTGACAGTTCGTCATCCCTTTACCAAGGTATGATTTTCACTGAATAACCCACATTCACATTGTCATAAGAATACAAGTAGCCAAGCTCCACTGGTTGAAATATTATATATAAATTTTGTTTGAAGAAAAAGATTCTGCAATATCATTTCTGTAACTCACAAAGGACAGCCTTCAGGGAGCAACTTCAACATGGTTATTTAAAAATTGAATACGCAACAAATACTCGGATATAGAACCCTTTAAACTGCATGTCCTGGTTTGTATGTAATTTATTCTAAAAATGAAAGGATGTTTTCCATTGCCCTGTTGCTGTTAAAGACAATCATTTGGGACAGCCTGAAAAAAGCATATCAAAGAAACTCAGGCCTACAATTCTGTCTAACTTTTTTTTTTTTTGCTCTGCATCCTGCGTCCCTGCATGCTGCCTTTTCTGTATTTCACATTTTGCTGTGACTGGTAGAGTGTTACTGGTGAATATTCTTTCTGCAGCCTGGGGAAGGGAGAGGCCACCAGTGAAACACTGACATAGTCTACAACATGCTGCCAGATCACAGAGTTAACAAACACACACACACACACACACAAAATTTCTTAGTGGCTATTTCTTACAATAGAAATTACAGCATTTTTATAGAAATCTGGGGGGTTTTTTGAGTTAGTGGTCTTGCTTTGCAGAATGTTATGCTGTGAGCGTAGGCACTCCTGTTGCTGATCAACACTAGCAATGTCAGATGCTTCAGAGAAAAGCACAGGAAAGCAGGAGTGGCAATTAAAGATTAATTTGAATTAGAGGAAGTTTCCTCTTAACCTTCATTAGCTTGTGATATGACCTCAATCTGAAGGACGTTTTTCCTTCAGTTCTAATCACAAATATTCATTGTACTTATAAATTGCTAAACCTGTTATAAATCTTGTTAAGGCTCAGCGATACTCTGTGGTGGTAAGTTCCCCAGGTCTTATAAAAAGAATTTATTTCTGTCACTTTTAAATTTACTGCCTTTAAATTTCCTATTTAAATGGGCAGAAGGAAGATAACCATGTTCAATTTATTTTCTGTATATCTATTTGTAAAACAACCCCCATTTAAAACAGTTCGGATCTTTTCAACCTCCCTTTGTATAGAATTAATTTTCCTCTACCTTTTTATTTAATACTAATTAAATTCCCCAGTGTGATGCTGAGGATCAATGGCCTTGTCTACATCTGGCCTGCATTACAGATAGCCCTGGACCACAGGCAGTCTTCCAAGCTATTTCTACACCCGTTGCATTGTGTAGGCAGAAGTATTTGCCCATTTAATCTCCTTCAGCACACAGAAGTTGGAAGAGACAGCTATGAAAGCTTTTTTCTCTCCTGTACCTGCCGGCTGGGTTTTGCGGTGAATCTAGCCCTCATTGGTGGGCTTGGGTGTTTCAGGGGCAGGAGTCCAGGAGTGGCTCCCAGTCCAGATTCTCAGGATATTTCTAGAAATATTTCCAAAGCTGATAGGAGGAGATAGGAGGCAATGGTGCTGATGGGAGAAAGGTTGGAAGCAGGCATCTGCAGCAGTGATGTTTCCTCCAGGGTAACTGCACCCGTGATAGCTGATGAGCAGTAGCAGCGAGTGGTTCCCAGGAGAGCTTTTTCCCAGGTGAAATGTGATAGTGGATGACATGGTGCTGGGCTACCAGTTTCCCGTATGTGCAGAAGAAAGGCAGGAGTAATGGAATGAAAGGTGGAAGATTTTAGTGTATGCATCCCTGGACAGGTGATGCCAGCATCTTCCTAGGATAGATGGTATGCAGTCTAGCCTGCCCAAATTGGCTAGTATTGCTTCACAGGCCAGTGGCATGGTTGGAAGCTACTGAACGGTTGCAGACCTCCCGGACCTGTCCTTAAGTCTTGTTCATAAGAGTTACAACATCAACAATACTCAAAAGCGCGAGATGCATCTAATGCTCCCACTTAGAGCAGTAACACCTGAGCTGCCTCAAAGCAGTCACTTAGAGCATTTCTGAAGGCAGAAAAGATGGGTAGCTGGTGAATTTGATCTCAAACCTTGCCTCACGCATGCTCTTACACCACATTGTAAGTACAACTGGTGTGGGTTTGGGAATATTATCTTTTGCGTAAGACAGAGATCCTAGTAATTTTTGTTAGAGAAAAATCCTATGAAGCTTTCACTGAAATTCTGACCAACTTCCAAAGCAAGTAAATATGCCAATGACCACAAGTTCTGTTGCACTGGGGGGTAGCTCATTTCCATATGCCTAGATAAGATGGCAGGAAAAAGCATTTCATTGTCCAAAGCATTTGGTATAGGATTTTCTTTGTAGTGATTTTTCCTAAACTTTGCGAAAACGTAAACTAGAACTATTGCTATAAAGTTCTAAAACCAAATTAACCATTAATATTATTGCAGCAGCTCAAGGGAAACTGTCTCATTAGTGCTAGTGAAACTGCAACAACTGTGTACCAGCTGAGAAGAAAATATCCAATATGAAGAAGACAATTTCATTACCTAACTGTACTGTGAAATCACTATTTCAGCCTATACATATTTCTTCAGTATCAGAAAAGAACCTGGAACAGTACTAAACATTAAAATAATTAATGCCTGTGGCTACTTATATAATAAATGTGCTAACTATATTTATATTGTTGGTTGCTTGATGCTACTTACCTGCTAAGCATGTTGCTGAATGAGATTAATTAACAGTATTTCTATTCAGAGGTCAGATCACCTTCTGCAGATCTCAAGTAATAGAATCAGTAAAACCTTATTATTTAGCTGTCAGATTTAATTATCAGATGGAATCTCTAGAGTTATAATCCACTATGTGCTTTTTAGTTTTGTTTACCTGTTTCAACTACTCTGTAGTAGTCTGGTATTTTAAATGTCTTTAATCCTGTTTAAAACCCAATTGCTAGTTTTAATACACATATACAAGTGATCTAGTTGTCCAGTTTCCATTTCTGTCACTGTGCATATAAATATAGAGCTATTTTTTAACTCTTCCAGCTTTCATGACTCTGTAGTCTGGTCCCTCCAGAGATGTGTGCTCTGTCTTCTAGTTACCTTAAAAACTTGTGTGCTTGCTCAGTGTAATGTTATTTCCATGTTGCTGTATATGTTAACTCATTTACTGTAGTATCTTTGTGCCATTAAGTAATCAAAAAGAGAAACCACAATGTTAATCTAACTCTCTGCATTCCATTTGAGCTTTTGGGAAAAACAGGATTTTTATAAGTAGGTTGGCTTTTCTGTGAGCTTATCAGTATGAAATGTATATTGAAAGAAATCTCAGGTATGAAGAAATTGCCATGTGATAATTGTCTTCCTGAAGCTTATTATACATCTGGAGACAGAACAAAGCTTTGGCCTAGATAATATAATTCAACACATGAACACACAAAAAAAGAAACTGTTAAAATAATGCTGTTAAGATGGCAGAAACATACTCCCAAAAATTCCAACACATTAAAATTCGGGTTTCTTGTGCAATTTCAGTTTGGGTCTTTTGTTCATACAGACTATGATATTGTCTTTCTGTTACACAGAGTGCTGGTTTGGGCTGGATAAAGTTAATTTTCTTCACAGTAGCTAGTATGGGGCTATGTTTTGGATTTGTGCTGAAAACGGTGTTGATAACACAGGGATGTGTTCGTTACTGCTGAGCAGTGCTTACCCAGAGCCAAGGGCTTTTCTGCTCCTCAGCCCACCCCACCAGTGAGGAGGCTGGGGGGGCACAAGGAGTTGGGAGGGGACACAGCCGGGACAGCTGACCCCAGCCGACCCAAGGGACATTCCAGACCATAGGACGTCGTGCTCAGCATATAAAGCTGGGGGAAGAAGAAGGAAGGGGGGACGTTAGGACTGATGGCGTTTGTCTTCCCAAGTCACCGTTAGGCGTGATGGAGCCCTGCTTTCCTGGAGATGGCTGAACACCTGCCTGCCCATGGGAAGTGGGGAATGAATTCCTTGGTTTGCTTTGCTTGCGTGTGCGGCTTTTGCTCTACCTATAAAACTGTCTTTATCTCAGCCTTTGAGTTTTCTCACTTTCACTCTTCTGATTCTCTCCCCCATCCCACCAGAGGGGGAGTGAGCGAGCGGCTGGGTGGGGCTCAGTTGCCGGCTGGGGTTACACCACGACAGATGGGTATGAGTACTTTTCACTTGGACTCTCATTTCACTGAGTACAGAGGACAGGCCTTTGTGTACTCTGGCATGAGTCGAAGCTCTGCAGAAGATCCAACTTATGGCTGTGGGATGTTTTTGCTTCTTTTGCAAAGTGCTTGATGCAAGGAATTGCAGGAAGAAAAGGCAAAGTGGGGCAGTTTGATCCTTGATTTATCTTGCTCTAGTTGAATGTAGCTCTGAAGTCCTGCATTCTTACGCTGCAGTTTGGTGGTGTTCATTGTCTAGGTGGTGAGTTCATTGTCAGGGCTCTGGAACCCATCTTAAATTTTCAGTTTTAATAATAAAATTTTAATATAACTTTCTGTATCTTTTATTGAAAACTAAAAAAAAAAAGAAAAAAGAAAAAAAAGAGACTGAAATATTTCTGTCCACAAGGTTCATCTGCAGCTTTGCGAAGAATACCTTCAATAACAGACTTTTTTCATGTGAGCAAATAGCACAGTGGATCGGTTGTGGCTGTAGATTGTAGGCTACTGTATAGGGTCTTCTGTTAGTAGCGGGCTGGATGGTCTATAGTGCACATGTGCTCCCACCTGCCAAGGAATGATGAAATTTAAGTATCTTGGATTCCATCATCTTGGAAAGAACAAATACTTACAGAGTCTGATTTTGTCACTTGTCCCTCTGTTATCCCATGCCCAAGGGACAGTCTGTGTGCCATACAGTTATGCTACATTGTGATAAGAAGATGCACATTGCTGTTTCACCAGATGCCAGATTTGTGTGCGCTTAGAAAAGACAGAATCTGCAGAAATTTTGCCTGGCCAGGACAACAGCCATGTGCAAAGTTCAGTGGTTTTTTTGAGGCTACAAAAGGCCCTACATGACATAAAGAAATTCTCTTGTAGGTTTAAGTTCTGTTCCTAAGCAGGTATTTTCTTACAGCATTTCAAAGTCAAGTTATATTGATTTTTTTATCATTGTCCCAAATACTTTTTTCTGGCCTTATTCTAGGAAATAGCTGGACCATTTTGACTTCAATTTTCTATCAGAAGTTCCAAGCGAGTAGAAGGAAGGTTATTATGGGGGTTTTCTGGCAGCCTGGCGACAGGCAGTAATTGTGACCAGTGCTGCCTACAATAAAAGGGTACTGCTTCCAAACCACTACAAAGCAGCTCCACGCACAACTTGTCTTCCAGGCTGATATCCTACCCAGGAATGTTCTCCTCTCTGCCTGCAACACTGCCAGAAGAACCACCTAGCTCTGAGTCTACATTTTAATCATCACAATCGCCACAGAATCGTGGGCTAGTTGCTTTAAAATACAGTAGCCGTCTGTTTGAGGGTGAATATGGCCCTGGTAAGATGGACATATCTCTTTGTATGATAAGTTTCCTGGACAGTTTCTCTTTTCTGTTGCTTGATCAGAGAGCAATGCCACAGGAATTGGTTATATCTGTTGAGATCTACCTGCCCCAGCTGTAAGCAGGAGAAACCATCCCTGCTTTCGTCCATGTAATACTTATCCTACCTCCACTCCAGGATATCATTGGCTGAAACTCCCATTTTATTACTGATGATTTTCTGCATTGCAGTTTCTTTTTCCTACGCTGATCATTTTTTTGCAAGACCAATTATTTCTTTTTTCTCTCTAGATCCTAAATTGAAGTGAGTCATACTTCAGGCTTTAAATATATTTGAGGAAATCCTTCTGAATTTAGTTTAAAGAGACAAACCAGGTAGACTTCTGTCTTCTAAGAAATTGTATTATGGAGATGTTAGCATCAGATACCATGGCAGGATTTTATTTCTTTTGTTGGCTTATTCTATGTTCTTTTATCAAAGAAGTTTAAAACTACTGAGTTAAAACTCTTTAAATAAAGTTGTTTTCCAGCATGGCTTTGGATAAAAAAATGACCTCAAAAACTGAAGAGCTGTTTCTAGCTGAGGTTATTTAAGATTTTAAAGATGGTAATGCTATGTCATAACTTTAAATTTAATATATTCTGCAGTAAGATAGTACAGACTCAGTCACTGCCTTACTAAGATTTATTTTTATCATTTTGGTTTGGTTTTCCATTTGTTTTAGGGCAGTTCTCTGCTAGCTTGGTATTTCTGCAAGGAACAGGAAAAAATTGTGTCAGTGTTGAAAAGACAATACTGTGGAAAGATCCACTGAATTATGAAATCAGGCCTCAATATGTCTACAGGTTCAAGAGTGAGATCTGCAAAGCAGTGCCTGCCTTTAGATCCACAAAATTGGATGCATATATATTTGGGTGCCTGCTCTGTTCAGACTCCAGTCTGGCTGCTCTTCAGTCAGCTCTGCTCCTGCAGCTGTGTAACTGCATCACCGGGGCGGTGAGCCCAGCTTAATACACCATAACTTTGGTTTGAAAATGTTTATAGTTTTTTCCATATTTTACATGCTATGCTAACAATTCAAGTGCCTGTACGGTTTCAGAAGCCCTTCAAGGGATGAATTCATTATAATGCTGTTGTCATAGTTTCATGGGTCACCTGCCATTCTCCAAAATCTCCACTGTTTTTTGACTGGTGCTTCATTATGTCAGTCTGATACTGAAAAGAAGCGAAATACCGTATTTGTACTATACTTCCAAAGCATCCACCAGGGTTTGCTAGTTTTAAGCATTCTGTGATACTGTGTGCTGATAATGCCTGTGCACCAGGAATAAAACATTTCAATAGTTAAGGATTCCAGATGAACGAAAAAAAGGCATTGCTGTCTGTTGCATCATTCAGTGTTTTCAGATATTCATGTGCAAGAGTTTATTAAACATGCTGGATACCCTTGTTCAAATTTACAATTTTTATATCCAGCACACATACAATGTTTTTTTATTTCCACCAAGCACTCTAGTATAGCTGCAGTAAATATGTAATAGTATCAATAAAAGATTTATATGCAAGTCAGTATTTCACTGTAAATGATAAAAAGTGAATCATATTATATTTTACAGGGGTTTTAGAATGTAACATAATTGCCATAATAGGCTGGGAAAGGATGAAGAGAGAAAGTCAAAGAAATGTGAACAAGTGTAAAGCCTGGTTGAAACACTTCCGCAGTAATGATTTTATCTACCATTTTCTGCTTCAAATTAGGAGAATGAATACTACAGATCAGAATTTGTCTTTTTGAAGTGTCTGTTCATAAACATTGAAAGTTTTCAGCTATTTTAATGACAGAATCAGCACAATATACGTCTAGCTGTTTGGAGCGTCTATTATAAAGAATATCATTGTGGTCACTTCTGGTTTCATCATTTGCTTTTAATTTTCGTTTGGGCAAACAGATTCCAGTGTAATAATTTTAAACATTATACAGTAACTAGGGCTGAGAAAATATGACCATATAGTCAGCAGATGTCTAATGATACTAGGGAAAATAATTGAACACCTAATTTAGAAGGTACATTTTGCTGCTTGCACAATGGCTGTAAGCAGGTTATAATTTTTCATGAAATTAAATATGCCAAAAAATACTTTTTAAAATATTATGGTTCAACACTTAGAAAGTCACACTTTCTGTGAGAAAGTTTGTTTCCAACATTGTATTTCAGAGGGCAATTTTGAAATTTTGACATAGCATAAAAATTTACCCATTTTCCAAAATTTTACACATAAAATTTCTACTCTGTGATTGGAAAGAATAGCTTCCAGGAACAGTGCAACCAATCACTAAATTGTCATAATTGCCTTTCTCCATATATTCTAACTCAACCTTATCATTCAAGATGTTCCTAACCACTAACTCCTACACTGGGAAAAACAAAGAAAATGCTGATGTGAACATAGAAATGACACATATTTGCATATCCACCTGTTCCAATAGATCCTGAATGCTGTATTCTTAGACACTAAATATAACACAGACATTTTGTTGATCATGTCCATCATAATCATCAAAGTCTTGGTGTGGGCAGAGGTTTACCCAGTTACAGGTTTAAACACTAGGCCCTTCTACGTCATTGCTTTCTTAATCCCTCCTGTGCTTAATCCCTGCCATTTTGTACACAGTCAACCAGTAAAAATACAGAGTATGTGTAATTTTTTAGCATAGTGAGAAGGATGCTCCCCTTATAAGAAAATATGTAAACTTCAGGTTCTGCCCTGTTAAGTAAATATTCATAAGAAATGAAAGAGCAAAAGCAAATTAAAATCTTTGCTTTTTGACTGAGCACACTGGTAAGGCTATGCTTCTGGAAAGTGGGAAATTTGTTTCAAATCTCCTCTGAACATGAAGGCCACATCTTGATGGGGAGTGCTTGCACTCTGCATTTAAATTAAACAAATATTCTCCCTTATGAATCTCATCCAGAAAAAATAGCAGCAGCCAAATCTATCCCAAACCCTATTCTCAATTTCTGAATAGTTATGGAGTGACCAATTTACGATCTTTAGGCAAATTTACTTTTCATCCAGCTCCATTCAGAACAAATATTGTTAAGCTTAAATCCTATCTTTTTCATGTTTTGGTCCCTGGTTATGTATTTTGTGTTCTTACAGCATCATTCCAACTTTCAGTGACAAAATTAATTCCCTGGTAAGTTCTCAATTTACAATACTATTCTCCGCATTATTAATTGTAATTAGCATTATCTGATCCATAATCCATGTTTGGCTGAATCTCAAGGTTCTCAAGAGCTAATCCCAAAGCATATTGCTAAGTCAAAAACCTGGGATATAGGATGAATGGAAAAAACTGGAACTACAACTACTGCATCTAAAACCCTGCCGAGAATCTTTTGCAAATTTGTATTTTACAAAGCTGTCTTCTGAGATTGAGGGTGGCTCTTTAAATCATGCTGAGAGATAGTGTAGTCCTGTGGTTCACAGAGAGTCAGGAGTCCTGGACTCTATCCCATGCATTGCCAGTGATTTAATGTGTATCTATGAGAAATTCCATCTTTTTGCACTTCAATATCCTCATCTGCAAAAATAACCATAATAATATTTGTTTACTTTATTTGAGATTTAAAAACATTGGTGTATTCTGAAGAAAAAAACATTATAAAACTGCTGCTTTTCCCATTAAATAAAATGAGAAAATTTTCCATTTTTTTGGTTGAGCATGGCTGCCCCCCTATATGAGCAAAACGTTATTAAAGGGAATATTTCAAGATAATTTTAATAGGAGCAAAGGACAAGTACCATTTGTGCCTTTGGAAGTATCCCTATTTTTACATTCCAGCACTTCTTACAATAATCATTGCTTCTGTAGGTGAAGCATCAATGCTTTTAGAAAACTAAGTAGTCAATACATACAATTTTGCCAGCTCTAAATGTCATGAGTTCATTTCTGATGAATTTCAGTGCAAGAAAATCTCCTTTCCATTGACTTTAATGTGAGTTGGCCCAGATCCAAGGGATTCAGTACAAGCTGTAGCCACCAATCTTGAAGCAACTTTAATGATGCCACCAGTAATAACAGCTCCACATTCAAAACCACGTGCAGTTATTTTATCAGATTTAATCAGTTAATCCATTGGTTTTAATATCATGAATCAAAAGCACAGTTTAGGCTACCTTATCTAAATACTTCTTAACGTAATGTTATTGTATTTTGTAGATATTTTGGAGTAATCTGTAAACACTTATCAGTAGCCATGTGGAAAAGGAAAACTGAGCACAGTAACCAGATTTAGCACTTCATATGGAAAATATTCTGCAAAGCTGTTGGGCAAATTAGGTATTCAACTACACATTTGAAAAACAAGTATTGCTTTGAGCAAGTCATTTAAAGAACAGACATAAAATACCTCAGTAGTAAGGATGATGCTGTAGACAACTATGATTTACCTGAAGTCAGTACATAAACTCTTGAATATAAGGATCCTTGCTATTCAATAAATGCTGAGTTGTAACTAGAGGTAAAATCAACCTTAATTGAATAGAAACATATCTGCATGTCCTGGAAATCTCAGAAAAGCAAAAATGTTCAATAGTATGGCTCAGAAGCTAAAATACCATCCAACCCATTTTTTATCATTTTCTCCATCTGCTTCCATCCCAACCTGCTGATAAGATTATAGAATTGTTTTCTGGTTTACTGTTTATCGTAGCTAAAGCTCTTTTCATTATATATCTCAGATAAAAACTTTTACGACATCCTTCCTGTGTTTCTTTATTGTGTTTGCTTAGAAGTTTTCCAGAATAAATAATTTTTGATTACTGTGGGTTTTTAGCAAACAGTATGTTTTGCCACTACCTGACCTGTTGCTGCTATAGCTTTATGATTATTAATTTGTACTGTCACAGAGCATAAAACCAGCCTTTTTTTATAGTTACCAAACAAACGAGTATTAACTGATCTCTGCACAGAAGAACTTACAATCTAAGAAATGTCTTGACAACTCCAATGCTGTGAACAGAATAAAATCAGCTTTCAAAACGTGTTGAGGGGATGCCTGACTAGCTCTTAAAGGTCTTATTCTGCATCAGAAGTAGCAGGATAAATTTGGTTTGCATGCAGCTTTGTGCCGCCAAGTCTGTGGCTAGACTGTTTCTGGGACCTAAGTTATCTCATTCACACTGATAGTGTAAATGTGTCTGCAATTCTTGGGGCTTACACACTACAGACTGGGAGCAGTATTTAGTCCCTTTTGTTCAATGGAAGTTCTGCACGTACACCTCAGTTCATAGTGAGAAAAAACAGAGGGCTTGGGTGGACCTGAGAAGAGAATTTAGATGAGAGAATTTAAATAGTCCATTTTGCTTGTCTTAATTTTACATTTTTACCCTTAATTTGTTTTTTTATGTTCTGCTCTTTTCTTAAACATCAGAACAGCTGTGTTTAATGAGCTGGAACTGAAATAGGTCAATAAAGTGTTACCTGCATGATTAGAGATGAACTACTGGGTATGTGAGTTTGATTAAGACTCCTATAGCTTAGATTGGAATGAGATGGCATGTACAATTATGGATTAGGGGAATATCTTTGTGAAACGGAAAAGCAAATTTCTCTTTAATATGCAATAAATTTCAATGAAAAGTATTTAGATTAAAAAGATCTAGACAGTAAAAGCAAGCAGTCAACAACACATAAGTGTTTTCAGAGAGTGTGTGTCTCCTGAGTATGCTGTGCATTGAAACACATCTTGGAACCAGAGGCTGAAGATGAAATGGACAAAAGGAGGAATAAATATGGAGGCTAAATTTATTTCACCCACTGTATTTTTTTTGGTGCATTTTACTTTTTTGGTACTCTTGCATTGCCTTTCTTGTGTCTGTTTCTGTGCAGTTCTTTCAGCATATTTTTTTTCATGCTTTTGGGCAAATCATAATCCAAGTATCTAGACTACTTAAGACCTTGTAGATACTGCCAGTATCTTCTGCCCTAACAGAATCACAGAATGGTTGATGTTGGAAGGGACTTCTGAACTTCACTGTTTAATGGTCACTGCAGCCAAGGCTGCCTTTGACCTTCACATCCCCACCAAGTCATCCCTCCTTGCTGGTGAGTATGATGTCCAGCAGATCACCTCTCCTCTTTGGCTCCACTACTACTTGGGTGAGACAGTTGTTGATGCACTCCAGGAACCTCTGCTGTGTTGTCCCTCCAGCAGATATTGGGGTGGTTGAAGTACCCCATGAGGACCAGGGCCTGCAAATGTGAGGCTGCTCCCTTCTTTCTGTAAAGGATCTCATCTACTTGTTCTTCCTGGTCAGGCAGCCTATAGCGGACACTGACTACAATATCACCCTTACCTGTCTTCTCTTTAATCCTCACCCATAAGCTCTCAGGTGGCTCCTCATCCAGCCCCAGGCAGAGCTCCGTGCATTTCAGCTGTTCTTTCACATAAAGGGCAACTTTAGCTCCTTGTCTTCCCAGCCTGTCCTTCCTAAGGAGCCTGTAAAGAGCCATCCTTCCCTGAGTAGAAAATTGGCTGTTGTCAGTCCAGTCAGGTTTTGCACGCTAGATCCGTTCACAGACCTTTGGGGTGCTGTAACGTCATTACTTTGGTGGAAGAATGCCATATTAATAACCACTATACTATTTGTCTTCTGTCTGCTTCAAAAAAGTACTGACAATCACACCTTGCTGGGCTGAGAAGCCCACCTACACCATCATAAAGAACCCGTGGTCCTGAGAAAAGCCTCCTTTTGACAAATTTTGTGGAAATCTCAGCACTTCTTGAGGTTTCTGATTCATTTCCAATGCTAATTCAGGGTGAATCAACCCAAATTATTAGAGAGAGCATGTAAAGAATTTTTATTAAAAAAAGAGGGAGTACATTTGTGGGAAGATGTATAAGAATTGAACTGGGGATCTGGAAAAAACATCTCTTAACAGTCACTGGTTGGAAAGTGCAGAGAGAAAAGAGGTGGTTGAGGGGAGCAATAAAAGAAGAAAAGTAACTCACCTGTAGAGAAACTGGAATTCCTGGAGATAATTTGTTCACATTCCTACATTCCATAACCACTCACGTTACCGTTTATCTTTAGAATCATAGAATCATAGAATAGTTTGGGTTGGAAGGGACCTTTAAAGATCATCTAGTCCAACCCCACTGCAATGAGCAGGGACATCTTTCACTAGATCAGGTTGCTCAAAGCCCTCCTTCTTCATTTCTGCTGAAGATTGCAGTTCCATTGGAGTTTGTAATGTGACTATTAGCATATAGGTAAGTATTCCTTCTTCTTCTGAAAATAAAAAGGAAACTGAAGAATCCAGTAGATCTATATACTTTGGAAGGAGAACCCTGAATACAGGGACTTTTCAGGTTTTTCATATTTCTGGCTCATTTTTAACATTCCATCCTTGTGTATACGTGAAGTGTTCAGTATTCAGCTGAAGGTTAACCTGGTAAAAGATACTGTTATTCCAGAATAATACCCATACATATCAAGAACTATAGAAAAGCAAAGCACAGCCTACCTTAATCCCACATTTCTTTCAAGTGGAAGTAAATTCTGATGGGAAAAAGAAATGGGGTTGAAATGAGAAAATCCAGACTTTTGTTAAAACACTATATTAGACAAGTCACATGTTTCACGTGGACAAAAAAAGGGGAATTTTGACAGACCAGCATATATAACACTACAATTTGAGGCTCTGAGGACCAATAATGTGTGGGCTGGGATTTTTTGATATATCAGACATAAGAAGCTTACATATTCTTCAGCTATTCAAACTACAGCTCCTGGAAGATTTAACTGTAAGAAAAATAAACTTGGAGCTACTGGTGGAAGATAACATCAAGATCTCTAACAACAGTAAAAGGAACTAATGAGAGAATCTGTAACAATAGTAATAATGAGAAGAAAGAGTGAAAAAAGAAGAGGAACCTTGAAGGAACAAAATAACATTTTCTATTTTTAATTTAAAACTAATACCTTACCCATCTTTTAATTCTTTAGTAGTTATTTTTTTAGGGAACATTTATCTTTTCAGCCCTATATGATAGTGATAGGGTGTTAATGTACTATAATTTGCTTCTGTACTGGAACATATGGCAACACTGTCTGGTTTTGTTATTTTGATCATTTTCATCTTGCATCAACTGCATACAAATGGAGTTACAAGGTATTTTCTTTGGCAAATGTGAAAAATAATCTGTAGATGTTGTCAGTCTACTGTATGGTTTGAATAGACAACAGAAAAGAGACTATCCTAATTGAAAATTACTCTTCGTTGTTTTCAAAGTCTGTTTATGCACATTTGTTTCATTTCTATTGTACATTTTATTAGCTTATATCTCTTTGAAAGGGAACATGAAATGCTAGAAGTAGAACTTTCAGCAGAGATTTCCATTTTCTGGCTTCTAGATAACTCAAAGGTTATCATAAATATCCATTAAGATTTAAAAAAAAAAAAAAAAAAGTGATACAGAGGTAAAAACTTATCTAGGGAAAATATTACAGGCCTTTGTGTGCTATCCTTAATAGACCAAGGTCTTATTTTGGGGGAGAAGGGAGAAGGTTATACATTTTATTCTGCTTTCTTTTCTTTCTTCCAAACGTTTTCTTCTACTTAATAAGATTTGCATTAGACATGAGTCTAAATCAAAGACTGCGGACATACACTTTTAGATAGATTAAAAACTGAATTTCATATTCATATTTGGCATCTCAAGACCATTCATATTGCAGTAATTGAATGAATTTTCCCTTTCTGTAATCCAGTATTTTCTTATCACAAGATCGAGTGCTGATGTCCTTGATTCGTTTTTTTATTATATTTTTTCCTTTTATTGTCACAGTCTTTAGTTGTCCTTAATAACAGAAATGTTTATCAATTTATCAAAAATTAAAAAGATAAGTGGGCAAGCCTAATTATGAGGCAATAACAATAGTAAGGATTTCTCTCCTTCTGACCGTTAGATTAGCTGAAGTAAGACAGAAAATCCCCTGTGTCAAGAGTTCTTATTTTCTAAGGTAAGACAGCGGATAATGGACAGTTACCATGGGTTAAACTCTGCTGCTTCTCCTGAAGTAGCGAAACTGGTGCAGGTTCTCTGGGAGAGAAGCAAACTGCGCTGCAGGGCAGAGGCTGCCCTGTTGGCTGTGCAGAGCTGAATCCCACCAGGGCTGGGCAGCGTGCAGATGCAAAGACCACTCTGCGCAGAAAGCTATTGGAAGTGGGAGATGCAAATTCCCACGTCCATGCGCAGAAGTGTTTCTACTGTGGCCACTTCTGTATGATGTTTGTCTGTATTTCCTTGGCCCTTCTGCCTTGCTAAATATTCCTTCTCTTTCATTCCTGTAGAATTACCCAGATTATCTCAGGTTTGCGCAGCGTCATGAAAGCAAGGCTTTGGCTTATCAGTGTAACCTTGACTTGCAGAAAACCTAACAATATCTGTACCAAAGTTGTATGCTCTGCTTCACAATTCGAGTCCTTTATTGAGAGCTTCTCCTCATAACGGACAAGTGTGATTACACAGAATAGCACAGTCATCAATATAGCTACAGCAAAATTTCCAGTCTTTTGAAGATTTTTTTTCATGTTTTCTGTGGGAACAAAAAATAAATAATCCTCTTGCTGTTAACGTTTAAAAGAAAGATTCTGAAAGAAGATGGCAAAACTTTCATAAGAACAATAGTTAAAGAGAACAAAGCAAAAACATGAGCAGGTCTGAATATAAGCTCCCATCATTCAAGAATAGTTGGAGCTGTGAAATGGTGTAAATTGTTGTCTGGTTGCAGTGAATTACTTTTGCTACAGCAAAGAAGGTGCCATTCCCTGTCATTTTTAGGTCAAAACAGCCTCCAGACTCCAGATTTTGTTGTGTGAACAGACAGGATTGTGAATTGATTACTGGGACTTTGATACTAATACAGTATCCTTCATTACTTTCATTGGCTATTTCAGTATGGTTTTCCACTCACTGTTGTAACTAAATGTGGATGAGGATGCTGGTGATTGATTGCTGTGAATAGATAGTGTCTTGGTTCGCTTTATTAAATTATTTCAGAACCTTGGTAACATCTGAATGGCAGAAGTCTGACCTGCAAATCGAACAGTGGGCAGAGTTTAGCTCAGAGATGCTGTCTGACACCAATTGCTTTTGACAGCCTCGTTCTGAAGGAACATGAGAATGACCTTGATGATTGTAGGATTGCAGTTGTTCATGAGGTCCCCATTTTTTTGAAGTAAGCAGATATTGTCATACTTATCATAAGAGAGAAGGATACTGGAAATCTGAGCAAATAATGATTAAGTCTTGCGAACCTCAGACTCTTTAGGACAAAGTAAAACGGACAGACCTGATACAGCCCATAGCTGTTTACAGTTGTGGTCCTAAAACAACTGAGTGGCATTAATTATCTTTATTAAAGGAAGACAAGGAAATGTAAATATTCTCAGGAGAACCTTAGACTGAGATCTAAATGAGTTTTAATTTTATAAAATCCTTTTCATGCTAAGCACTCACCAGTGAGTTACATGTTCTTATCACAGGGAGGATTGTGTTTTCAAGGAGCAGCCGGCTCATGATCTTAAAACCATATTATATAATCCCCATTCTCTTTTAGACTTGGTACAGATATCCAGACTCAGCTTCTGCAAACTCAGAAGTTATAAACACAAACTTTCTCCCTTCTTTAGGCTGTGTGGTACAAATTGCATGAGCATTGGCTCCTATTTTAACTTGCAGGAGATACCATTGTCTTTCATCACTTTTAGGAAAGCGAAAGGTACCCCGTTTGTTACTGACTCAATTTCACAAAAAAGGGGGAAAGGAAGTTAAAAATAAAATTTTTTAAAAATGGAAAAATGGAGGAAGTAGAACTGCCAAAATAGAAGAGAATGACAAATAAAGGACGAGAGAAGTAAGATACAGAGGGAAATGAGCAATTTCAGGGCCGGTCCAAGCAAGCCTTGCCTAGCCATTGTGCCAATCGTAGCAAAGTGTCTTCCTCCCCTCATGGTCACACTGATGCTTTCTCTCACTCGTTTCCACCCATCTTTTGTAATTTCCTTGTCCCTTTGCCCTTTCACATCACCTATTCATTTTAAAATGGTAGAAAGAAAGAAAGAGATTAAAGAGAAAGAAGAGACAGTTGCAAAGCAACACCATCTTCACGCCTTCCACTTAAATTCCTTTACTGTTAAACAGCACGGATTTTCCTGCAGTACCAGCTGCATTGTGTAATTAGGACTGCAACTGGAAAGTGGAAAACTAACACATTTTTATCATTTCACTGTGTACTAAAAGGTTGGCAGAGGCTGCCTCTGCCACAGGTGTTGCAAGTGCTCAGAGCCAACCATTTTACAAACATGGCAGTTGCACAACTGACTTTGTCAGTGGAGCAGAGAAAAATATGCACCTAAAATGCATGTAGCATTCAATTCTCCGCATTTGTAAGACTTTTTATAAAAAGATTGGAGGCTTATTTTTTCCCATGATACAGAAATAATCTCTCTCTGTGAGAACAGACCAGTGAACCAGATGTGAACCAAACCTGTGAAATGCAAGCACCTAATTACATATCAAAGGAGAAAATAGACACTAGTTTAAGTCCACACATCCTGATTGCAGCTCAGCACAAAAGACAAACTTAAGAACTGAGCACACATTCTGTAGGCCTATAACATTTTCCTCAAAATAATTAAAGTTCACCAAGGAAAAACATAACTAGCTGTTGATAAGTGCACACAGTGAATGTATCATAAATTACAAACAAACTTAATTTAGCCCGTTCCACTGCATCTGAAAGTTATGGATGATAATCCCAACATTACATTTTACAGCAGTACATAGCAAACATTACAGTTACAATGTCAGGAGTACCTATCGAGAGAGATGTAAAATCAAGTCCCTTCCAGCTCTGCTTGACTTTAAGATAATAATTATAGTCTCTATACCTGTCCAGTAAAGAAGTCCCAATAAAATTCTCATCCTCTGAGTTCTGCCTGCAGATGGCCAGTAGAGTTTATTAAGTTTTATGAAGACTGCAAATGAATGAAAAGAAATATAACCAGCCACTAAAAGTTGTTCTGTTCTGTGCTTATTTGCTCTTCCCTGGTTATATTACAACTATGCATAGTTACAGACAATGACAACAAAATCAATCTTAAAAAACATGTTGCCACAGCCTCATTTCTCCATTTCTCCTGCTTGCAGTTTCTGCAGTTTATTTGTCTGATATCCTCAGACTCCTTTCTAGTGATTTAGGGACAGCTTTGGTTGAACAGTAGTTTTTATATTTTCTTTTAGGCCCTCATATGTGTATTTTTTGAAGTAACTGAGGCTCTAATCAGCAAGGTTGTGCTGCTGCCCTTCTTACTGAGCCTTCTGAACAGGGTGTGCTGGCGTTGAGGTGACCCAGCCTAACCACTCAGTCTGAATTTTTCTCATGGGCCAGAAGGAGAAATCCTCAAAAAATTTCAATCAAGTATCTCTAGGTCAGTCTGTAAAAAGCATGCCTTTGTATGCCTATATCTGATTACTTCTAAACTGGCTTACAGAGGAATTAGAAAGGTATAAAATAGATTCAGGCAAAGCTGGGCTGAAATGAGATACTAGAGTGAGAGATCTGTTCGGTCGTTGTGTTTGGTGTTCCTGTAGGGTCCCTGTAGGGTCTGTTCTGTACTAACTTTGTGGTAGACCATACATCTTTGGGGATAAGTTGTAGGGGAAGCAGTTTGGAGGGTCTCTTTTTTTTTAAGGACTTGTAGCGACCTTAATATTTGAGGAACTGAAGAGACTGGAGAACAGTAAAGAGCAGAAATCAACAGACTAACAGAAAAAGAGGAGTTGAAATTGAAGATCTGTTTATTATACTGCTGAGTTGGTACAGATTCAATTTGGAGACCTACCTTCAACCATTAAATACAACTGAAATTAAAAGTAATTAATTTAATTTAAATAATTAATTAATATAATAACTGTGCAAGGGCATAAACTGAGGAAAAGGTTACTTTTTGTTGGAATAACTCAAGTAGATCAGTTGCTCATTCCAAAATTATGTATAGCAGTATCGTGAAAGTCAGATACCTCATTTCTCTGGGTTGATCCTTATGATAAAGACGGCCACATGACTGACCAACCTGTAAGTCCCCTCCCTTATGCAAATAGGCTATTGCTGCACAGGAATGAAAGAAAAGGGACCAGACACTCTCTTCTTCCAGTAACTGTTGTAGATACGCTTCTTCTGAGGTAGCCACAGCAGTCTTTTAGTTGTCTTTATATTCTTATTCTCCTCAGAAGTTCTGGGAATGGAAAAGACAGGCTTACATATGGCAGCGGAGGTGCTCCTGCCCAGCAGAATTCAGGGGGGCTGCATCACTGGTGGGGCTGTGTCACTGGTGGGGCTGTAAGGAAGGAGTCTCAAGAGGGAGGCAGGGAGAGGAATAAATTCTTTGGTAAAAAACTACTAGGTTTTGAGAGAACTAGGAACAGACTGCAGCTTGTCTTTGAAGGAGATTTGGGTTTTCTTGGGAGAAGTCAGGGGGTCTTTTCTTTGGGAAAAGAACCTGAAGGGTTTTGGAGATGCTTGCTAATAAACAAGACACATGAAGAACCACAGCCTGCTCTTTCTTTTTTTTTTTTTTTTCTCTCTGTCCTATCTCTATTTCCATCCTATCCTTCTAACACAGTACCCTCTTAGTCCCCTCTCTAGTTTTTTGGTTATTTCTCTATTCACCCTTACAAAGGTTTTACACTGAGAAGCAGGAGACGGGGGGGAAAGGGAGTGGAAAATATGTGTGTTGTCACTTTTCATGACATTGCAGCACATAAAAATAAAAAATAGTGACTACGAACATGAACATACTACTTTGCCTACTACTATTTTTCTTTCTTCCTGTAACATGTTAATACATACCAACGTTACTGAACGTTAAAACATGGAAGAAAACATGGGTAGATCTTAATAGTTTTATTATTATCCCTGTCATGGTTTAACCCCAGCCAGCAACTAAACACCACGCAGCTGCTCACTCACTCCCCCCCACCCAGTGGGATGGGGGAGAAGATCGGGAAAAGAAGTAAAACTCGTGGGTTGAGATAAGAACAGTTTAATAGAACAGAAAAGAAGAAACTAATAATGATAATGATAATACTAATAAAATGACAACAGCAATAATGGAAGGATTGGAATGTACAAATGATGCGCAGTGCAATTGCTCACCACCTGCTGATCGACACCCAGCTAGTCCCCGAGCAGCGATTCCCCCCCCGCCCCCGCTTCCCAGTTCCTATACTGGATGGGACGTCCCATGGTATGGAATACCCTGTTGGTATCAGGTGCCCTGGCTGTGTCCTGTGCCAGCTTCTTGTGCCCCTCCAGCTTTCTCGCTGGCTGGGCATGAGAAGCTGAAAAATCCCTGACATTAGTCTAAACACTACTTAGCAACAACTGAAAACATCAGCATTACCAACATTCTTCGCATACTGAACTCAAAACATAGCACTGAACCAGCTACTAGGAAGACAGTTAACTCTATCCCAGCTGAAACCAGGACAATCCCACACAGTTAAAACTCTTGCATGAAAAATGACTTTAGAAACCTGATCATTTTGTCAGTGTCACAAATCAGTGTATTAACTGGACACTACATTTGCGAAGTGCCCTTATGAATGCAAACAAGATGTGTCTGGTAGATTAACAAAGGACCACACACCTGTTTCTCATGCAAAATTCCTTTCTAATACTGTCACAGAACCATACTGAGAGAGAGTTTTGGCAGATGGCATTACAAGTCAAATAAAGAAAAATAAACTTCTGAATTCATACATATTTCCTTGTCATTCAAATGCCAAGGGATTTTTTAACATAATGTTTAAAGTACAGAGTTACTCAATTTGAGTGTCCTCGTAAATATAACTAATGCATAATGATGAATAAGTTATGACAAGAAGTTTCAGAAAGCAATTACATGCAACTAAAGCAGCTTTTTATCTATTGTGCAACAAAGCAAAAAGTAATAAAAGATGGAACTTTCAGAGTTCTCACCCTCAACACGGCAGTGAAGCCACTGAGGAGACAAAACCAGATTCTAGTCTTATTTCACTAGTATAAATCAAGAATTGCTGCCTCAGCAGCTGCAGTGTTAACCTGAATTCTCCACAGTGCAATGTAATCTCCCTCATCAATTGTATTGATTTATCTATTTCATCAAGTACTATTTAAACAAATAACGTATCTGCATTACATATATCCAGCTACTCTTCAGAACTGTGAAAACATATTGTTAAAAAGCATGGTAGTCATGGAAACGGATCATGTAGGAAGTACCTTGAGGAGGATTCTTCTATCTGATTGCATACAACATCATTGGCCACTTGGAAATAAAATATAGAAATGTAAGATGTCTTGTACTTGATCAGAGCACTAGTTTGTTTAATCTGCTTTGAGATTTCCATCCAAGGCCAGTATCTGAAGCTTCTAAGGTAGTTGCAGCTCATCACAAATAAATAATGTACCTGTGCAATTTTGCAGTCTGGGCAGGATAGTTTTTTATTTGTGGACCACCCACAGATAATCAGTTCATTGTGAGCATACAAAGTACATCTTAGATGGTTTTTTTCTGTTATCAGTGTAGATGCTACATTTTCCCATCTCTTTTTATAATATGTCTATCCATTTGCCTCACTGGCCTGTCACATAAAGTCAAGTAATTGCCATTTGGTGTAATAACAAGGCAGAAAAACAAAAAAAACAGGAAGCGTTATGCTATGTGCTTTATTTTGAAACATTGGCTTGAGACTCTCAAGGCCCAGTGAGACAAATGAAGTCATGAAGCAAATGTTTTCTAATGTCAATTGAAATTTTAATTAAAGTTTAGTGCTGTTATTTTAAAAATCAGCCAGAAACAAGGTAAAACAACCTGTTCGACCAGGAAAGACAGTTAGGGGAGATGAGGAAAAGGGATTGTCCTCTGTGTAGAGGAACAGCTTGGATGTACGGAGCTCTCCTATGGGATGGATGGATGCCTGGTGGAGAGTCTGTGGGTCAGGATCAGAGGAGAGGCTCGTAAGGGAGACCATGGTGGGTTGTTCTTACAGACACCCTGATCAGGGTGAGGAAGCCTTCCTTAAACAACTCAAGGAAGTCTCTGATCGCAGGTTCTGACTTTCATGGGGGACTTGAACCTCCCTGACATCTGCTAAATGGACAGCAAGGCAGAAGACAAGCAGGCAACAAGATTTCTGGCAGTTTTCAGGGATAACTTCTTGATACAGGTACCAGATGAGCCAATGAGGGGTGACCTTATAGCTGGACCTGCCATGAACTAACAGCAAGAACTAGTGGAAGATGTGATAATCAATGGCAGCTTTGGCTATAGCAGCCATGAAGTAGTGAAGTTCAAGAGGCTGTGGCAGAGGAGCTCAGGACATTGGCAGGTGTCAGGCCCTGACAATGTCCCTGATGAAATCATGAAGCGAGTCCTCTGAGAACACATTTCTGGACACAAGAAGGAGAAGGTGGTGACTGGGAACAGCCAGTGTGTATTTACGCAGTGCAAATCATGCCTGACCAACTTGATTGCTATGCTAAAATGACTGGATCTGTGGACGAAGCAAAAGCAGCGGATGTCATTTACCTTGACTTTTGCAAGATTTTTTGCACTGTCTCCCACAATATTAGTGTATCACATTTAGGGCATTAAAAATCTGGATGGATGGAGAACTGTACAGGTAAATAACTGGTTGGGTGATGAGGCTCAGAGGGTAGTGGTTAATGGGTCATACTACACCTGAATGCTTATGCAAGAGGAGTACTGCAGGGGTTTATAGCGGAGTCTGTCCTATTTGACACCTTTATGTACAGTCTGAAGGAGGCAACAAAGTCAACTTTGGGGGAGACACCAGGGGGACCAGTCAACATGGTCATGGGCCAGGCTGCCTTTGAGGGACCTAGCCAGGCTGGAGGAACAGGCCAGCAGAAACCTTGCAAAATTCAACAAGGACAAATGTAAAGTCCTGCACGTGGGCAGGAAGAAATTCTCGTGACAGTACAGGTTGGGAACTGACTTGTCAGACCACATCTGTAATACTGCATCCAGTTTTGGGACCCCCAATACACGATAAACTGGAATGATGCATGGGAGCAAGTTTAGCAGAGGGCCACCAAGATGGTCAGGGGCAGGGGCACTTGCTCTGTGAGGAAAGGCTGAGGGTAATCCCGTTTCCCCTTTAGTAAAGTTTGGCACTGAAAGTAACATTAAAATGTGTCATTTGGGTTTGTTACAGAGTAATAGGCTTTTTTTCTTTATTATACCAAAGGTTGAGGTGAACAGCTAGCTAAAATACGTTGAAGCTTATGTATGAATCTGAGATACTAGTAACAGAATACCTAGCTGCCTCCCATAAGGTCTAGTCTGCACTATTAGTAGCTACATACTTTTATGGGTCTTTTAAGGTCAGTAGCCAAACTGAAGGGTTTAGGTTATATAATGACAGTAAATTCAATAACTCCATAAATTCACAGGGTATGTTGTTAAACATTTAACAGCAAAGGAAGTCATATAAATAAATGAAGAGACTGAAAAGCAAATAGAAGAAAAGCCTAACTTCATGACATCAGGCAGTTACTAGGTAGAAAACACTGGTTTGTAACAAGGCTGAATTGATACAGTCAGTAATGAGGTACAAGCACTGAAAGATTTGAACATCCAAAAGATCAAAAAGAATGTTTCTTTTCAGTCTGTTTTCTTCAAAGTCTAAAGAATATAGCACAAAAAAAAAGCTGTGTTAATAAAATGAGTTTCAAAGGCAGAATCTTCCACATTGGAGCTGTACGTGGCAT
Organism: Aquila chrysaetos chrysaetos; assembly: GCF_900496995.4. Lineage (NCBI taxonomy): Eukaryota > Metazoa > Chordata > Aves > Accipitriformes > Accipitridae > Aquila > Aquila chrysaetos. The sequence continues at coordinate 13,227,166 of NC_044008.1, forward strand.
GCAGCAAATCTGCTGAACTCCAGGAATACAAATTGATAATGCAGTGCTCTGTTAATGTACTTGGAGCTCCTTTTCTGCTGATAAAATGAGTGTGCCGGTGCCGGTCCCTTTTATGTGCATGTGTGAACTTTGAAGCAGCCAGCGGTGCCGTCGCAGCTCCTCGGCACGCGTGCGCGTAACTGCTGGGGCACGTGCTGATCTTCTCCGGCAGGTTTGCCTCCTGCACCAAGAGTCATCCTGAAGTGGCTTTACTCCTAGCAGTGCCCACGGCAGCTAGTTTAAAGCTAGGAGCTGCGAGCATAAGAGTTTCAGTGACTCTGTTTAGATGTACCTTTTGTTTGATTAAAAATGAGATAATGTGTAATTAACACAGAATTCAGAAATTAACCTAAGCTATTCTTGGAAGCTAAGGCACATAGCTGTTTAATTATTCCATGGAAGCCTGGATGCATTCATATCCAGTCTCCTGGGCAAGAACTTGTAGCTAAAAAATGACATTTTTCAGCATTTCCTAGTGGTCTCTATTTCCCCAGCAAAACACTAGTCACTTTAGTGGGAATTGTGAGATCAACAAGAAGCTGGTTTAAGCTTCTGTCTCCCCAAACTTTCTGTAATACAAACCAAGTACCCAGCACAAATAACACAGGAGTAAGAACAGAGAACAAGACAAATGGATAACATGATTTGATGAAAAAAATTTAAAATTTTAATAATAACTATTTTTCAGTAAGTATTTCTGCTTTCCTTAAATCTATTATTTCTAAATACATGGAAAACAGGATTTTTTAGTTTGTTTGGAATCTTTTAACAGAAACTCTAAGCTTTCTCTTGAAAAGGCCCATGTAGAGTACTCTGACCAGCTTCAGCTATTGCCCACTAAACTGTTGAGAACTGAGTTCTTTATCAAGGAAACCATCTCTGGCACTGCCTACATTAACCTAACTAAATTCACAACATATAAGGTATTTTTTCCCCTAATTTGTTTTTAATTGGTTTTTTTTTTCATTTTTACTTGAATTAATAGCTAACAAGCCCTTTGTGAAGTCTTCTTTGATAGTTAAAACACAGTAATTCAGTTGGTATCTTTTCACTGTATTAATGCAAATCTTGATTAGACATTACAGAGTTCTGCATGTCGGAGGAATCAAGTACACCTAATGTTAAAAATATCCCTACCGTTGGCAATACTTCACTTGGTAACAATGCTAGGAGAAAATATTATTGAATTGATAGTAATATTTAGTAATCTACGTTCTGCACAATTAAGGATGTATTGTGTCACAATAAGCTGCACAGAAGGAAGAAGATGCATTTATCACATGTGAATGTTACTTTGACATTTGTTTCCATTGTGCAAGAAGAAATTATGCATAATGTGATTTTATTCATGAGAATAAATTGCACATGAATGGTTTGTGATTACAGACAGAACATAAACAGTCATGATCGTGTGAAATTTGCTGGTATGATAATGGCAGTTGGAGAACACGAGTTTAATTGAAATTGAGCTTACATGGCTTGGCTTGGAGTTGGTAACTTCCTTAAGTTTTCCAGGTCTTCCATGATAGGAGGAGTGAATTTGTTTTTTGCTATGGAAGTGGGGTTGTCCATCCTGCCTTTGTTGTTATTTTCACTAAGACAGTGAACAATTCAACTTGCAATTTTTTTATCTAATTTATTTTCTTGCTCAGCTTTTGATTTGTACACTAGCATCGAGAAGCACATGTTAGTAATTGCATTTTCCAGCTCAGGCAGTGACTTTTGAAACATGGCTAAGTGGAGGAACCTGTTGAGGTAGTATAAAGGATTTTACCATAGCATACACCTGTTGATTTTTTTGTTGTTATTTGCAGCTCCCAGATAGTATGCAGGTAGGTGACCTAGCAGAATTCACACAGGTATGTGGATAGTAGGTTAAATACTGATTTTCAGTGAGCAATGTTATCCTCTCTTTCCTTATGGTAACCTGTAACAGAAGGTTGCAGGAGCAGCAGCGCAACTCCTGTATCTGTTTCATGAATCAGCTGTGCAATGTGGACGTGCACTAATGAAAGCATTCAAACCAGACATCTCCAGCCCTCTGCTCCTGAGGGAGCAGCACAGCATGCCATGAGCAGCATCCTCCCTGGTAATGTGTTTGCTGTGCCTTAGGGTATTGCAGGCAAAGGTTTTTGTGTAAGCTATGCAGTGAGGAACACTGGTTTAGACTTACAGATAAATATTTGCAAAGACTATATCTGTTAAAGAAACTGGAAGAGTCTGCAACTGCATTGGACTGTGGAGCTGCATGGTATTTTGGAACTTTTTACCCAGCTGTTTTGATACCCTCTGTAGTAGGGAACCGACTTGAAAAAAGCAAAACTGAATTTGAAACAGGGAGAAAGAAAAGAGAGGAGAGAAAGCAAGAGGTAAAACAAACACAGGCTGTTGAGTGGAAAGATGCAGGGTTCTTTTGTAAAGTCTCATATATTGGTTAGAAAAGGATTCTTGACCTGTGCCTGGGTGTTAACAAGGCAGGTGAACCAAACTCATGCTGAGTTCCACAGCTTCCACATCCTTATTGACAGCACTTTCAATAACAGCAGGCATTATATTTTCTTTTTCTCTCTCATTCCATATTCTTTTGTACTATACAAATATTTTGATTGCAGCCGATTTAAGAAATATGCTCTCGTCTTTCTTTCCAGCCTGTCAGTAGGGTAGTGACACAATGCTGGCTGTTGTTCTGAAACCTTGAGAGGTTTTTATGACTCTCTTTAACACAGTTACTACTCCACAAACTCCAGAAAAAATAATCTTTGGGTTTGGTAAAATGCTTTTTCATCTTGGCACATTGAGATCCAAAATGTACTCCTTCTTCCATCCCCAGAGAAGGTTAAGTGGCACCATCAAAAAATCATTCTGAAACACAACGGCTTTCAGAAGGCAGAATAAGAGCATTTGGACTATTAGCATAAGGAGGCTATGATGAGAAGGCACTACCACTGATTATTGAAGTGACCTGCTTGAATTCATATTAGTTTTTCCTTTCTTTTTTTCCTTCTTTCTTTCCTTCTTTTTTTCCTTCTTTCTTTCTTTCTTTGAAAATACAAGGGCTTTTGTTACCATTGGTTACTTATAGAAATACAGCTCCTTCTGCATTTAAAAGCTTACCCAGATGCATACTGAGCAAAGTGTCTTAGTATCAGCTGTACCTTTTTGATCTTTTTTTTTGGATGACTGCTGCAGTGTTAGCTAGATGCTGCTTCTCTGGTAGGGGATAAAGCATGAAATGTGAAAACTGGAGCATATATACATCCTATACAGATTATCCAGCACCTTTCCATCCACTCATCGTAACAGCATTGCCAAATGCTGCACAATTACTGATTTTTAAATGGTGATTTTACAAATGTTCCTGAACGGGCTCTCCACTGGATGATAGCAGGAGATCTGTGGGAAAACAATGTTAGATATTGAAGACTGAAAATAAAGGATGGAATTTTTTTTTTTTTTTTTTACTTCTATACACAGAGATCCTCCTGGAGTGAATAGAATTAAAAGACATGGATGGTAGAAGCGTTGAGCTCATGAAAATGAAGACTTCATATATAGCATAGTAACCATAAAACCATTGGTTGCAGAAATTACACATGAACTAGCATGCTAGTGCTATCAAATGAATATCAGAGATTGCTATAATTATAGCTCCCTTCCCAATTCAAATCATGGTGGCCAACAATAATCTCCTTCACAAGTGTTTTATAACAATTCTTTTTTTATAAATGTTTACTGTTCACTCTCATCCCTAATGATCATCACTGGGCACAGTGAAATGAAAAAGAGAAACTGTAATGCCCTCACCACTAATCTGGCAAATGCTTAGCTTCCTATTTTATGGAGCACTAAAGTATTTCTGTCCTGTAATCTTTCATTTCAGTAGTGAAAAATGGAATAGATGCCACTATTTAATGTAATGAAAAATAATCACAGTGAAAGCAAATGTAGCAGAAGATCCTCCTAACAGAAGCTCTGTAGTAAACTACACTCCACTAACCTTATCTGCCATTCTTTTGGGGGGTGCAGGGGGCTTAGGGTTTGTGCTCTAGCAATTCCATTTTACTGGTCAACACAGAATTTTAATTAAACATAGCTTACAGGCTGCATCTCAAATGGAAAAATGAAATTAGAGCATAGCCTTACAAGGAGTTTATATCTATTATGGTACACGAAGGTAATTTTTTATTTCCTTTCTTCTGAACCCATGACTATTTTATGATGTTAAATAATCAGTGGTTCAATCCACGCATTATAAAAGTGGGTTCTCCGTGATATGTCCAATTCATTAAATTTTTACAGACTTTTACACTAGAAGATGGGATTTGCCATTTGCCTTCTCAATAGTTGTGCCAGTTTGTAAATACAGTTATGCATCATTACATCATTACTTTAGGAAAAAATAGGCCAATAGGTTAATAGTAAGTCCTCAAATTATTTCAGATTTCCATAAATATGTAAAATAAAATTTGTCTTCTGCATCTATACACTTTAAAGTGTATATATTTACAGAAGGATAGCTACTTTTAAATTTGGGCAAAACATCTACTTTCTTTTTTTAATTTCATAGTTGAAAAAAACTCCATCTACTAATACACTTTGGGAAAGGGATCTATGCACACATCTGTGTGTGTGTGTGCGTGTGTATGTGTCTGCATGTGTGTTTGTGTGTATTTTTAAGTACATACAGATTTTACCAGTACCTGCCTCACTTTTCTCTAAGGGAGTGTAATTTTAGACGGCCAGATATGAAAGCAACATTAAGTTAATTAGGGGAGGAAAGCCTTGCAAGGTTACATAAAAATAAAATGTACCTATAGTATTTAAACTAATACTTTATATTTATTCTGTGTCACAGGGTTAGGTAAAAGCATCATTTTTTCATAGCAAATAATTGCCTTATTTATCATGCATGCATTGGGAATGAAACTCACTGCAGGGGCAGTACAGGATTTGTCCATCAGCTGCTTTCTTTTTTAATATTTATGGCTTACATTCCACAGTCTTGTCTCAGGATATACAGGACTTTGTGAGAATCATTGTAGGGTCGGTCTCCTATGGAATTTACTGAAGTTCTGGGCAGGTCTGGAAAGAGCAACACCAGGGCTTTCTAATGCTTGGTGACTTGATGATGAGCCAGTGACATACCCTTGCAACAAAGCAGGCCAACAGCCTCCTGGGCTGTAGCTGGCAGAGCATTGCCAGCAGATCAAGGGAGATGATCCTTCCCCTCTGCTCAGCACTGGTGAGACACAGCTGGAGTGCTGGGTCCAGTTCTGGGCTCCCCAACACAAGAGAGACGTGGACATAGAGGAGACAGTCCAGTGAAAGGCCACTGAGGTGATGAGGGGACTGGAGCATCCCTCCTATAAGGAAAGGCTGAGAGAGCTGGGACTGTTTGGCCTGGAGAAGAGAAGGCTCAGGGGGATTTTATCAATCTAAATAAATACCTGAAGGAAGGTGCAAGTAAGATGGAACCAGGCTCTCTTCAATGGTGCCCAGTGACAGGACAGGAGGTAAAGGGTACAAACTGAAATACAGGAAATTCTACTTAAATAAAAGAAGAAACTTCTTCACTATGTGAGTGATCAAACACTTGAAGAAGTTGCCCAGAGAGGTGGTGGAGTCTCCACCCTTGGAGATACTAAAAAGCCAATTGGAGATGGTCCTAAGCAACCTGGTCTAGGTGACCCTGCTTTGAGCGGAGGGGTTAGGCTAGACAATCTCCAGAGGTCCTTTCAAACCTCAACCGTTCTGTCATTTTGTGACCTGCTTAAATACCTTATGCTGCATTTATTCCTATAAAGTGACAGTAACAAAATAGCCCTGACAAAAGCAGTCAGAGCGCAGACTTGTGAAGATTTCAAAGCTAACAATATTCTAAGAGTAATAGGAAAAAATGAATATTGACATTAAGGAAGTCCTTGAGCTTTTCGTTACAAATTTGTGGAGTTCTGCACCGGCCAGTCTTTGGCAGAGGGTTGTATCCTTCATTGCAGTATTGGAAAGGGCTGAGCAGGAACATCCTTTGAGGGCAATGTGACGTGAAGACTACAGCAGTCTAAGCAGGTTCACTCAAGAAAGGATATCGCAGATCTGTTTAAAGGAGAAGTAACAAGCAGAGGTGAAGCAGTTTCTTAACATTGTTGTTTAACTCTTTAATCTCCCTATTGCCAGCCAGGCTTTACTTTCCTATTTGCCTTTTACAGCACACCAATAATTGTCTAGTCACATTGTCAATGAAAAAAAGAAGCTCAAATCATCCAGGAGTACTTCTTTATGACCAGTTTAATGATTCTGTGTTCAGTATGAGCTACATCATTTCTTCTCTGTCTAGTTTGGTACTCATTTTGTCTCCAAAAAGTTACTTCAAAAGTGCAAATGAGTTAGCGAAGGAAAAAAAAGCTGAGATAAGGAATTCCAGAATCAGATTTCCTTGTAGAATGTCAGTACCACTCCCTGTATATTGTGCCATAGTCTTCAAGTGCACAGAAATCAATACCTGTGCATGGTGGGGATGCCCATCCTTTTGTGAGTCTCCTCCATCAAAGTCATCACATCTGGCACTGAGGTTTTTATTCTGTTCATGTCAACTGAGATACTTGTCACATCCATCTGATGCCTTTTAAACACAAGATGAAGTTCTGTTGGCAGTACAATCATTTCTTAAGTGTTCAGTGTGAGTGATAATAAAATATGTATTTATGGATGTACATGGATATATATATGAGAGTTTGCTTGTACATGAACACAGATTGATTTTTATGATCATTAAATTAACATATTTAACATTTTAATTGTTAATACCTGAATGGTTTAGGTATTAACAATTAAATGTCTTCTCTGTTTCTGCAAAATGTAATTATTTTTAAGGCCAGAAGATGCTATAATATCTTATTTTGGTTTGTACTTCCATGTACTACTATATACTCTGATGTCTCTGATATATAACTAAGCTTTGGAACAGGATGCCTTTGGAGGCTGTGGAATTGCCGTCACAGTAAGACAAATAGTACAAACTTCTCAGAAACATTTAGGTATATTTACTGTACTTACATGGCAGAAGGCAAACTCTTTTTGCTCCTTCAAGGCCAACTTTTCCAGGATTCCTAGCAAAGAAAAAAGCTCAAAAAGCAAAGTACTTTTTTTTGTGTGTACCTATTTGGGAAAACAGAATGCCCTCACTTCCTCCGGCAGTGATGTCATACAAGATGTGCTACAGCTGATGGCTGGCACAGCTGTTGGAACAATAAAGTAGTTCAACTAAAACGTGTTGTTCTAGAGACTGAGATCTGTGTTTGCACGCCAATTTTCAACTTACTACTAGTTGTGGCTGCCATGGTATGTGTTCAGGATTTGACATTTGCTTTGGTCACTGTATCTAATTTAACTATCAAGTTATTTCCCTCAATGCCCAGCAAAGATCCACAATTTTGTTACTAGAAATCTTAGCATTCTGTACTGCATTTACTGAGAGAGATAACTCTTTGTTTTTCAGAGCTTCCATATGGCTGGGAGAAAATTGATGATCCCATATATGGCACTTATTATGTTGAGTAAGTTCCCATGTTCAATATTAAGTTTCTGATTACTTGACATGTTAAACTGAAGGTATACCAGGAATTCTCAGTCACCACTACAGCTACTGTGTCCAAATATATTCAGTGTGTCTTAAATCAGTGACTCAGGCATTCAGTCATTCTCTTTCTCCAGGGTCTGATTTCATGGTATCATTCCAGATGATACTTGTACAAAGATCATATTCATTAAAGAAATATTATATTTTCTATGTAAGGCTTGGATATCTAGTGAGGTAAAGATCTTGTTAATCAATAAATAGAGCAAAGCATAATCATTTTAGCTCAGTTAAGGTCCTTTTCTGGGTAGTCCTTCCTTGCTGCCGATCAGATGTTTACACTGTACCAGAAGGTGGGTTATTTATATGCTGCATATAAAATTTTAGGGATGTTGTGGGGGTTTTTTGTACTTAAAAGTGCAGCTGAAAATAAGAGAATATAAATTTCTATTTTCACAGCGCAATCCTTGCTTCCATTTTTTTCAGATTTTATTTTAGTTATGAAGCAAGAAAAAAAGATTCTTACTCCTCTGTGCAAAGGGCAACAGAAAGCTTTTGTTTGAAGTACTAGGTAGAACGTGTTCTGGCCAGTTCCTACATAAAATAAGTAAATCAGAGAGATTATTTTCTCTGCTTTTTAGCTTAACGCAGTGAGTGAGACTTATGCAAAGTGAATCTAGATTCAAAGTTGTGATACCTGTTCAGCGTGGTCAGTTGTCACTCTGCTGTCTGCACAAAGTATATGGCAGAGGAGGGAGAAAGCCACTCCCCGTCACTGTGCAGACAGTGCTTTGAAAGACTGAGAAAGATCTATCCATTAGTTCCTTTTATTAAAGAAGAGAGATCTTTAGAGAAGATGACCCCGGCCTAAAAATCTCAATTTCAAATCCTGGCAATCAAGCAGTAAATTTATTCTGGTTGTTTCATCCAAAGTAGTAAATTTTATTTTGTGCGTCACATCATTCCCTTCGTCTATTGAATCCATACCAACGCTTTGGCTGCAGGATCACTCTGGACAGATACTGGGGCTGCAGCTTTTCCAGACCACAGGATATGCTACTATTAACATGCACAGGGTAGAGCTGGCCAGAGAGCTCAAAAAAAGATCTGATTTCTGGAGGGTTAGAAGATTAAGATTCCCTTTTCTTTACTGCTGTAACAGCAGCAGCTTGTGGATGCCCATGCACCTTCCCTAGCCCTCCTACAAAGCAAACAAACAAATGAAAACAGCGTTCGGCCACTGCCCTGCTGACTCCTTCTGCCCATTCTCCAAATGCAGGAGCACCTGCTCTGCTGCTTTGTTCCGGCCTTGCTCCCTGCCCGCAGGTGGAAGAACCAGCAGCCCCATCTGCTTTGCTGCCTAGCCCAAATCAGCTTAGTCAGTCTAGATTCAAGCAAAAAGATAAGTAAGTTTGTGAAGTCCCTACATAATGCCATTAAATTACCCTCTCTCTTTATGCCTGAGTTCTTTTATGATGTCCCCAGGTATCTAGGGGTTAGAGTTCTCGTATCTCTTTGTACTTAACCCCCCCTGAAGATTTCTGCACGTGGAATTGTGCAGCTGCTGGGTGTGAGTAAGTCTTCTGCCCCAGTGGTTTTTAGTGTATTTTGGTGAGTAACAGGTGTTGTGCAATTTCTGTGCGCTGATCTATTACTGAGACCCCGCTTGGTTGTTAGCGCAGCCCAAGGCATTCTGGCACGGGTGAGGCTCACACTTCGCTGCAGAGTCAGAAAAGGAACAAGTATTTATCTCCATTTCATGTCCATCCACACAGGTAAACAGATGCAAGGTACCAGGCCCAGATGTTATTATGCAATTACATACTTTAAGGCTGTTTGTTAGTGCCAAATTTATTAATCCTACCACAGATAAGATTTGTGGAAAGATATATCAAACCTATTCCAGGCTCAGAGGTTGGAATAGATGTTCACAGGATGGCATTAAAACTGCAGCCACGCTAAGTTCATCAGGAGTTTTATAGTCAGTAAAATGTAGCTGTACTTTAATTTGCTGTCTGAGCTCAATAAGTTTGAAACAAAGATTGCTTTCCATTTTTCATGCTAAAAAGTGGCAGTCGCACCTTTTTTATTACCAATATTCAACAGATGAGTTCATTTTTAACAAGATAAAATCAGATTACAATAAACTCTCTTAATTATGTCATAGAAATGGGTAAATCATGAAAGGTTAGGTTATGAATTTTCACACATTCAAGTCCAGTCCAACGTTACATGCAGGCCTTTAAAACTCTCAGTGAAAGAAGAGCTTTTACTCTGCTCACTGAAATATTTGTATCCCATGGGAAGTTTATAAGGATAAGCAATGAGGCAGACAGACTCGGGTTCACCATACAAGGACCAGCCATGCTCAGCTCCAGTATTCTGAGACCAGAGGAAAAGCTAAAAAAGAAACAAAGAAAAACCTCAAAGGTCTTGCTTGTAAAGTTAATAAAGACTAATCACAACATATTTGCAAATTCTGTTAAAAAATAAGGTCTCCAGTATAACTTCCTCTCGTAATCATGCATGAATGTAGGTGTAAGACGTTATTAAAATTTTCATTCGCCTTGTTATGCAGCTCCAGGCTTCATTTGTAAGGTGTAGACATTTGACATAAATGAGAAGTGTTTGCTATACGTGGGTTAACTTTCATGCAATTTTCTCTTAATTTATAAACTAAAAACTAGCAGCACTTAGCTGTGCAGGGCTATGGAGAGAATGCGGTTATTAGAGTGCGCTGGGTCTTTCAGCATTCTAATTGCCAAAAGATTATTTCCCCCTTTAAGGATGATTAACTACAACACAGAGCTCAATTTCCAGACATGGTCTCCTTAATAGAACAGCTAAATTAGCCATACAGGTATTTATTCTGGAAAAATATACCACCTTGACTTACAATTTCTGGCAACACTCTGTTGCTACTCAAATAGAAAAACTTATTTCAGGTCTTTTTGTCATTATAAAGTATTAGGAACTGAAGAATGTGAATGTAAAGAGGAGTTAGGCACTAACAAGTTATGCATCAGAATGTCCATCTGTTAGACATCCTGATTCTCAGAATTACTTTGGTGGGTTATAGGCAACAATTTCAAAAGTTAAAGTCACAAACTACCAAAAAAACCCATACATTAAAGTAGCTAAGAAAAGGAGATAGGTTAAACTCCTTCTGCTGATGCACATGTTTAGATGTGCTACCATTTTGGCAGGGCTCAGTATCTCGGCCACCAACTAAAATCTGCATACTAGGCATTACTGCCCATAAATCTAAGAATGTGTTTCAGTTGTCTTGAACACATCTAGCATGAAACTCCATCACAAAAACAACTTAGCCTGGCCACCTTCACTGATGAGATGGCAGAATGGTGCCTATGTCTTACAGGCTGGCCGGTGGCAACAGTTCCTACTCATAGCACAAGAGACAGTGTTTCAACTTCACAGCTAAATGCAGCCCAAAACCAAATCCTACCTCAGAGGGTTGTCCCTAGTTAGCATACGGCGAGCTAACAGAGGACAGCAGCACCGACTACCCCTTCTTCTCTGCAGAGGGAAATTCAGGGTTCTGAGAAATAGAAAGCAAACAAAAGGCAGCACGAGTCTTTTGTACAGCCACAATGGCACTAGGAGAAATTAGTTGGATTCTCATCTTTGGATTAGGCTTTTATGTTTAATATGCATTGTATAAAATAAAGGAAGAAAAGCAAAGATAGAAATGCTCACTGAATTAGATACTATGAGCAATGAGCAATACATTTTGGATCACATCCAAAATCTATTTTTAACCACAAAACCACTTATTTGCAACCATTTCTAAAACTCTCATTTGGCTTGCCTTATTAATGCCTAGGTTAGTAATACCTATTTTGTATGCAGCTGAAGTAGCTGGATGAAAGGCTAGAATGTCCTTTCAAGGGAACTACTTAGCTTAATAACTTCTTTCTCAGGTAAACTCATCAGTAGCAATTTTTCTGATTTAGCCATGAAGCTGTATAGCACTTAAAATTGCATAAAAGGGAGGTGTTTCATGTCTAATCAGTCTAGGAGTGTAAATCCAGTGTTACTGACTGATAAAAATGACTGATTATAATTTTCTTTTCTTTGACTCCTCTTGGACACAATATTTAATGCAGTTGTTTGAATTTGTTGGAATTTTCACGTGCTTTTAAGACTGCACACTACCATAAAACAGTCAAAATGTGGGAATAAATTGGAGCTAAGAATTATTAAGGTTGCATCAACAACTTGAGGTGCTTCAAGTACCTCTGCTAGTCTTCCTATCTGAACTGCTAGGACAAAAAGGTCATTTTCAAGATAGCCATTACTGAAGAAATTTCTTTGTAAATGGACTAAACCACAACATAAACTCTACCTAGAAACTGTAGAGAGGCAGTGGATAACAGAGTCTAGCTGTGATGTCAGTACCAGAGGAACTGATGTTCCTTGAGCCATGGACACATCCTATATTAGCTAAAATCCCATTTTTCTGTATCACAGAACCACATATAAGTTGTAACTTAGGTCTGCAAGGGGCTTCCTGTGGCACTGAGATGTGCCCTGCAATTATAGCATGACATCAACCATACATAGTTCAAGGCCTGAAATGCAGATCTGTAGTGAGTGTGATCTTGGATATCCATTACATCTGCGTGATATGGCACAAAAGCTATGGGGAACCCATGTTCTTCTAGAAGAGCAGCTGAAGACCAGGGCAGGATACTTTAGAGCCTCTAAAATAAGACATGATCCCTATGTTGAAGCAATTAACTCAACCCACTGTGTAGCAACCCTGTTTTTAACCTTATCAAATGCTAACATAAAACAAGCTAGATATTTTACCCCATATCTGCTGTTGGAAGCTGTTTCATAATTTCACACTTCTGCTTGTAAGAAGCCTACAGATTTCAAGTCTGAAATCCTGACATCTTCAATACATTCTAGTATTTACTTCCAAATGTATTCATAGAATGCAATTATATATCAGAATTAATTCTGCTTGGATAAAAAGCTAAAACTCCTCTGGTCTTCTATCAGAGAAGACTCTCTTTTTCACTGGTCTTCCTGTAAAACCTTTTCTATGGATTCATTTTATTTGGTCATGGGTGATCAGAACTTTATGTAGTATTTCATGTGATGTTTCATCACCACCTTGTGTAATGGCAAAAGTAGTATTTCCTTTAAAATATTGAAATACATGATAGGTGGTGGCATGAAAATTACCTTTTTCATGCTTATGTTAGTAGTTCATAATTACCCTATTTAATGCATGTAAGTCTTGTCTTTCTCCATTTTTAACTGGTGAAGTTTGTCTCCCTTCCACCATGCATTTCTAGGTTTGCAATAGACTAAGGTTCTGAAGACCCTGACAGTTACAGCATGGTCTAACTAGAAAGCAAAAGTCTAGGAAAGGAAAGTCTACAATCTTAAACAGCCTGTCTGAAGAAGGAAAGAAACAAAAAGGACTTTATCTGTCTGCAGCATAGATTAAAAATTACAAGAAAACTATTAATCAAAATTTTAGAGTACAGGAATAAGTTGGCAGCCACTTGAATAAGTTATAGCCATGTTAACAAAGTAACAACTCCAGGAATTATCACATTTACTTCCTTTCATTAAATCAAATATTCTTTTACATGACTGGAAATCTTTTCATTGGATTAACTCTGGCTACTAAATCCTGATTTTCCAAGTGTATTTCACTCCCATAGGACTTGCTGCCTTTCTTCTACCTCACTTCTTAATGGCAACTCCACTTACTTTCTTTGAAGAAGTGGTAGGATCTGAATCCCAAGGGACCTGAAAAGTGCTTAATGTGGCATAAAAGGTCATTTCAATATAAATTGAAAGCATTCAACCCTTTTTAGGATCTCGGAGTTTCAAAAGTTCCCAGGTCACCTCTCCAAGTGCTTAAAGCCCATGATTGGGATTGGATTTTCAGAAGAACTCAATACATAGTAGCTCAGTGAGAACAAATAAGGAGTGACATGTTTGAAAACCTGCCCTTCTGTACATATGTATTTATTTCCGCAGAGCAACATTTGCAGCACAAGCCCCTTTTCTCGGTTGTGATCCTATTGTGATCCTATCTTGCAGAGTTGTTCAGTGCAGCCTACTACATTGTTTTGCCTTCTTCAGAAAACATGTGAAACATATCACAGGACAGGATTATAGGATTACTCATTGATTAATAAAATATATGCTTTAAATTAAAGAATTAATATCAAGGATATGATGAAAGTATGTAGTTAAGATAGTTCTAGACACAGTACAGAAAATTAGTGGTGTAATGACAGAGATGTACTTACTGACCTGTTATAGGAAATGTAAAACATCGAGAAAAAAAAGTGTACATTAACTTTTCTTATATTTCATATATTTATCTATGTAGTTCTAATCTACCATCTGATAGTTTCTGCAACATCCGATTTTTCTGTACAGCTGAGGAGATATATACCATAGAATTAAAAAGAGATCATCTTCAGTTTATTTCCTATGTTAGATTTATTTCTAAGCTGAGACCATAAAAGCACTCTGTGCTCTAGGCTTTACCTTTTCTGTAAGTGATTAATTTCTTTCACTTACAGCTAATCAATAATAATGCACAAAACTGGTTCAGATCCTTTGAATCATGCAGAGAACAATGCTTGTGCTAAAGACATGAAAAACTGTCATTGTAGCATGCTTCAGTAGTACTGCTATGTAATATGTAGTCCCACAGATCAAAACCATTTGTCTGTAGCAGAGTTCAGCATATTGAAATGACAGGACACTTCTCAGTGCTGTTCATTATGCAGCGCGGTAGATTGTGCATTTCTCATCCCCAACAAAATTGTGTGGAGTATAAGGGACATGCTCAGGCCCATTGGGGATTCATAATGGTTTCGCTCTCTAACCACACACACCTAAGTCACATTCAGCAACCTACTGTGAAAATGATCATTCTCCCCAGCTGAACCCAGTTTTTAATCAAAACCAAATTTTTTCCAGCCACATAAATAGAAGAACACAATTTGAAAACCCTGTCCTAGAAGCAAAAAGGAAGCTACAGCAGCATAACATGCCCAACGCAGAACTTGGAACAAAGCCTATGCAGGCCCAAGGTTTCCGAGGTACAGTACCGTGTCAGCTATCTTAGTTAAGATGAAAGATCCTGCTCTCCTGTTTATGTGACAATGATTTTGTCAGAGTCTGATTGAAAGCGTAGTGTTGCCAATTCTCACAATGTTATCACCTATCTCCTAGCATTTTTTTGCCCTAAATGTCTGAGCTCCCAGAGTTGCGGGACTCATGAGCCACCTAAAATACTCTAACCTTCAGAGGCACAGAGAAAAAACAGAAAAGTTGACCCTAGTGTTTCCTAAAGGCTGAGAAACAGAAAGCACAATAAGAGCCCCAAAGTAATTTTCTAAATAAAATCATAAATTCTATTCTTGGGAATGTACGACTCTCTCTTGAGCACCAGAGGTTGGCAACACTGAAATAATTAATTGTACTTTCTCTAAATTACCGTTAATTGATGTTTGGTATGTTTCTAAGCTAGCTCATCTAGCAAGCATCAATTAAGTTAACAGCCTCAAGCGCTGTGTTATAGGAGTTTACAAGAATACAGCCTCTTGGTAACGTAAAAATTAATGTGCTTAAAATGAGCTGAATGAGCAGCAAACAGTATTGGTAGAGACGAATAAACTTTAACGTAAGGCTATAGCCAGAGAATGAGGCTTGTTCTCCTTTGTAACAGTAGAAAGCTCCTCATCAACTTTACCTAGACCCAAATTCGCCCACCTGCACCCCGCTCCCAAGAGGTCCCGCAGCGTGAATGACCTGTCCCAGTGCCGGCGCGACCCCGCCGGGACGCGCGGGCTGCACGGTATGTCCTCCGCTGCCGGCCAGCCCAGCCCCACCGCTGCGGGCGTAGCGAGAGCAGTTGAAGTCACAACCTTTGCACCTTCCTCCCACCCTTCCTCACCAAGCACAGCACGGGAGAGAGGCACGGGGAGCCCCCGCCACCCACACTGCACACCGAGGCACACGGAGAGGGGACGCGGAGGTTGCACAGCAGCTATGTGTGTCGCTTGTTGGATGCCAAAACCCCACCTGTTTGGAGAGAAAAGCTAGCCTAATATGTAGCACTGCTTGTTCACAAATGGAGTAAGATATTCGGGGGATGTTTTCCTTACTGCGGTTGGGAGGGAAATTATGGAGAATGTAT
This sequence comes from Aquila chrysaetos chrysaetos, assembly GCF_900496995.4. NCBI lineage: Eukaryota > Metazoa > Chordata > Aves > Accipitriformes > Accipitridae > Aquila > Aquila chrysaetos. The sequence goes on from NC_044008.1 coordinate 13,242,981, forward strand.
TACTTTGTAGACAAAGCTGAATTTATAGGCTAGGAAAGAGGGTTTAAAATTACCTCACAGATCATTTTTATTGTTGTAATTATTTTAGCTACACAATATCCACTTCTAAATGTACTTCTAATACGAAAGAATATTTATAACTCCCCACTTATGGCTGATCTGCCATAGATAAGAAATACGCTTTAAGCTTTGTATTAATGCGAGAACTCACAAATATTTTTTCCTGGAATGCCTGCACTCTTTATTTCCTTGGTTTTCATACACTGTCACCTGCTGTCAGCCAATATTGTTATCTGCTGTCCCCGCTGCGTTGTGACTAGATCAGAACTTTTGTCTTTCTTGTTTGTGTTGACTGATGTAGAAAAACCACTCTTCACCCGTGATGCATCACAGCTGAAGGGGACTTTCCTCAGCACAACTCTTAAGAAAAGCAACATGGGTTTTGGATTTACCATCATTGGTGGGGATGAGCCAGACGAGTTTCTCCAGGTGAAGAGTGTAATTCCTGATGGGCCTGCAGCACAAGATGGGAAAATGGAAACAGGTAATTAACATGGTTCCTCTGTTCTTTTATATGAGAAGTAGAATGAGATACAGATTTCTGAGTCTCGCGCTCTCTATGAATGCATACATTTTTCCATATGACTTTCTTTGTTAATGTGTAAAACAGCTGCTCTATAAGAAAAAATAAGCTTCTCAGATAAAACTTTCTTGTAATTTTTCTTTATAATAATGCCAAGTAGCTTATTTTTCCCATTTCACAATATTTTAAGGGAGAAAAGATCTCTGCATTCTCCTACATAAAAATGGGATATTACATTCTTTGGTTTATAGGCTGTTTACTCAAGGGGAGTCTGTGCATGGAAAGAAAAAGAGACAGGCAGAGAGAGCACAGCCTACTAAGTGCAAATATATTTCTTTAGAAAGGACGGTTTTGCAAAATAATCAAAGTCGAGTCTGATCCAACATTGTTCTCATTAGAAACATCAAAACGAGAGTTTTCAGTATGGCATATGGACACGTAGGCATCTGTGGCTTACTAATAAAGAATCTGTGAAAACTAACTAAATAAAAGAAACTTCCTCTGGAGAGACTTAAAGCTGCTCTTAAGATCTGGACCACCACTGGAAATATTTTCATGTCCGCAGATTGATAAAGATTGCAAGCTACTGTCTTAAAGGTTTGCAAGGTCACAACGGGTCTATGTGGATGAAACATTTTTGGAGGAAGGTGAACTCAGTTTCCAAGCCAGCTATCATCTACCGTAGGAGAAGACAATCAGAGAATAATAGAATAATTTCAGTTGGCAGGGACCTCTAGTCACTAACCTCCTGCTCAAAGCAGGGCTAACTTTGTGGTTGGATCGGGTTGCTTAGGGCTTCATCCATGGGACTTTAGAAAATTTTATAGGACAGAGATCCCACAGCCTCTGTGGGCTCCTGTCCCAATACTTAACCCCTCCCTCTCATGGTGAAGATTTTTGTTCTTTAGATCCAATTGGGATTTCCACTGGTGCAACTGGTTACCAGTGACTGTAGTCCTGTGTTCATGCAACCCTGACAGTGTGTACCGTCTCTCCCCAGCAGTCCCTGTTCCTCAGATAATAGTCAGGCTGCACATTGGTACTGGGACATGTGCATAATTTTTCTTTCCATTTCTCACCAAGACTTTATAGAAGAAATGCTAGTTTGGGATTTATGTTGTCTCTGCAGAAAACCAAGTTCATGGTGGCCAGAGTGACTGTGAAGATAAAGAGTATTGCCTAGCCTGTGACAGATCACTGTGGTGGGCCACAGCAGCAGAGCAGGATCCTTTTAGTGTGTTACAGTACAGGAGGCAGACACATAAACTCACACAAGCACAAATAATGTGGGTGGAATACTCCCAAGTGATTCTTCTGGAAATTTCCTTTCATCCTTCTTTTATAGTAGCAAAGGAATGATCTGGACTATTGTATGTCAGAATAAATCACCCTGAACTCTAGTTTATTCTGTAGGACTCTCCAGGACTTCACAAGTAGGAAGTGTGAAGGTTGTGAAAAGCATTATTTTAAAAAAAACACAGTTTGCCTCAAGTCTTATATTACAGCCGGCATGACGTTGCTGACGTCAAATAGATAAACAAATAATTTATATAAAGAAGTAAAATGTAAGAAAGAAGTATAATACAGATTGCTGGCATTGGTTTTATAAAAAAATTAGTCTAACAGCTTTTTAATTCTCAATTCTTGTTGCCGTTTTAACTTAATGCAGTTTGGTTCCCAAAGGCAAAATTAAATTAGCTGATTAAGTGAACAAAGGATACAACAGACTTTCTGAAGTTCAGGAGATTTTAGTAACATGAACTTCATTTTTCCTAATATTTTCATATTACCTAATACACTGCACGAGAGATTTTCCTTGTTTGTCATGGTTTAGCATTCTCAGATCCAGCACTCAAATATAGTTACTTGCTAATCTGTCTGAAGTGTGGGCTGGTTATTGGTGAACTTGTTCATATGGAGTTCTTTTCTCAGAGAAGAGAGTATCCTTGCAACTTACTTAAATTTTGATGTTGAAATGGAATATGGGTGTCATAATACTATTGATGGTGATTATTGTAGTCATGGATTGTGATGAGAATATATAGGGAAAGTGTGCTTTAAAATGCATAGAAATAACATTGATTATTTTTCTGAGGTAATTAATTCAACTATATTAAGAATGCAAGACAGAAATGTACATTCAAATATATAATCACTATAATTATGTGAGCCTGATATGTTCAAAATTACATCTCAGAATAAATTCTGGCTTCAAATGTCTTAATTTTTGAGAAGAGTGACAGACTTCCGAGAACTGGAGAATCTCAGGCTAATGATTGTGGCGTCTAACATGGTTTCTATGCATATTTGAAGTGATTTCTAAATATGATAATGGTAAACTGAAAAAAGATATTTAAGGTCAGAATATTTATAAAGCTCTGTTCAGCAAAGTGCTCGTATCTCCTGATATCCAATACTTTTCACACTTCCTGAAGCAGGATTTCTCTCCCTATTCAGCCATTTTACAATCTAATCAACTGGAGATATGAAACCCACCCAGGTTCCATCAATTGCATTTTGTTCATAAAGCTGTTCAAATCTTATGTTTTAAAACTATTTGAAATTACATATGTACCTTTTTTTGTTACGTAGGCATCATTGGATGATGAATAGAGCTTTTAAAGTAGATTTTATTTATTCTTTTGACACGAACGGTGCATTGTTGTGCAATTTATGTGCACTCCAGCTATGATCACAGTCATAGGAGGCTTTGATAAATGATCAAAATATCATATTGTGGCAGTAGAGCATCATAATAGAAAGCCTGAGGACAATGGCACTAAGATCTGTGAAGCAACCTGGGTGTTAGTGGTAACCACAGGTGCTGGTGCTCCCAGCTGTAATACCAGTCTGGAGCTTTTCCCTTGCAAGGCTGATACTTTTTATGGCCAAGTGGTAAACAAAATCCTAGTGTTTCAGACCTGCATCAGAGACAGGGAAAAAAGGAAGAAAAGGCACCATCTCCTTCATCTTACCTGATCTTGGCCACATGCTGAAGACACCAATGCCGTACTTTATCCTAGTTGTTAAAGAACCAAGCTCATAAAAACCTAATATTGTAATTTGGGTTTACTTCTCCCCCCAAAATCTAATTTAGGGGTCAAATACAAATGCTATTCAAAGAGAAGTGTGAATCTATGTAAGATGTTATTGTCACCCTTTAACATGGTCACAACACAGTGATTTCACCTGCAGGTTTCAAAATGAAACAATTTTGGATTTCATCCCTTGGAACATGGAAGCAGCTGCCTGACAGTGACTTGGCATTGCTGTGATGCTATGAAACAATTAAAGTAGTGAGGCAAACTGAGTGCACTGAGATGCAACAAGTGATGTCTGAGGTCCTGGTGATCTAACACGACCACTCAGTGCCCAGTGCCAGGCACTAAGAGGTAGCTGTAATTGTCACAGACCCACAAAAAACCTCACAAGCAGACTCAGAGGAACGACATCTCAGTGGATGAGTCAAAACCAGCCAAAATTACATTCCTGATCCCATTTGCCAGATGTTTCAGAATTCCTAAGGGTTATTATGCCCTCGTGTAAATCTGGCATCTGTGAGCTAATGGCTGTTAATAATACTGCAAATGCCTTCCTAGGACATGTTTTAGCATTTGGAGCTCAATCAAGCTGCTGGATATGAACATTACACTCCACAGCATCTCTGTCTACCTCAGGACAGCCTAGGAGCTGATACCACATTCTTTCCTGAGAGGTTACATTGCTTTGTCTTGTCTGAAGCCTCATGCTGCCGATAGAAAACTGTCTGCATTTAAGAGGCCCCTGTATCCCATTAAAATGCTGAGTGAACGTCACTGGTAAGAGACTGCATCTATATGAAAAGATTTTTATACAGTGAGTGATTTTGAATGACTGCTGTTCTAAGGCAAACAAAGATTTAGGCCTGCGGCTGAGTCAGATGAAAGCTCAAGCTGCAAAGGCAAAAACTTTCCTACAGTTCTCAAGGTTATTCAATGGACTAGATAAACTGAAACACTCCCGCATAATCAAGATTCTCACTCTGCGCATTTCAGCAAGTTCCAGTTCCTTTGGTGAAAGTTTCCAGGAAGCAGCTCAAAAACACAGTGCACAAGGGGTTATTTGGGTCTGTTGATGACCCTTCTAACTGATGAATAGCTATGGTCACTGCAGGTTGAACCTTCCAGGAATGTGCATACATCCGTGATGAATTGTCACAGCTCAACAGTGTGAACCAAGGAATGGGAAACATGTTCTTTCATTTCATCAGCCAAGCATACACCTGGCCAGCTCCAAGATGGTAAATCATCTGTAAACAATGCAGACTTGGGCTCTTTTAGATGTTATTCTCTCAGGAATGGTAGCTTCACTGTATTAGTTAATCCACTCTAGAGGTAAAAGTTCATAAACGTAAGATAGAGTTCAGCTAAGAGGTACAGAAGTCTACAAGACAGATGTCTACACCTACCATATGAGTAGACATCCACCACTTCTAGATAACTGTATTAGGATGAAGCCTAGAGACTAGAGATCTAGAGTCTAGAGATCAGACCCACATCTACCACTCAGAATTTCTGCTGCACCTGAGAGATCTCCAGAGGGAATGAGGCAGCTGTTAGAAATACTGGAAGGAGTCACCCGTGGCCTTGCTGCTATCTGCGGGCCTACCATCGAGACCCATAACAGTCTTCTATACATGATGAATTTTTCAAGAAGCTGAGGTTACTCTAAATGTAAAATTTAGGGTAAAATTTAGCAAATTGGAGAGACTGCACACTTGTTGATCTACAAAGTCATAAATGTTGTTATTCACTTGCTTAAGAGCAACACTAAAGCAATTATCAGGTGGTTGACCCTACAATGTCACTAGGCTTAGGGAATAATTCTCTATTCATCATATTTTTGCACAGTAAGGCTAATATCTCACAACCTCTGTAAAAAGTAAGGTACTCAAGACAAGGAATTGGGGACATCTGCAAAAGGATGCATTTTTACAGGTTCAAACAGATCCTTAGTTCTGTTCCCTGTTTGTCGATTGTCAGTTTGGATGAACAAACCATTATCTCACCTAATGTCAGATCAGATGAGATGCAAGCTGTCCAGTTTCAGCAACACCAGAAAAGGTGAACTATATATGGAAGGAACAAGGAATGCCTTCAATCCAAAGAAGCAAATACGCTAAAATTTAAAAAAAAGTGTTGGCAGTCATCTGGGAATGTGAATACTGTCAGAATTTCACTAAAGGACTCCGTGTATCATGACCACACACCACTGTACCTATCTTCTTTTTCAAACAGGTCAAGTCTCTCTCACGTGCTATCAGTCAAGATCCATATGACAATATTCTCTTTTACAATATTCCCTCCACCTGGTAGCCAACTGTTTACCGCAGTTGTCATCTCAAGAGGTTCACTGACCAGGAGTTCAGTGAAGAACTGGTCAAACATATATGTAGGACTTCATTTCCACAATACCAGAAGTTGGCTGAAATTTAGTTAGCTCACCTGCCTGACACTACCTCATCCAGTGGCACCAGGAAGACTGGCCTCCCAAAATTAAGGTATGGCATTATGAACATGAGAGATTGTGCTACTTATTGGACTGCTGAGGAAGGACTATCTTTTCATTATCTTTATGCATCTCCAGGCTAAACCACTCTTTTAATATATACCAAGGCCTCATCAAGTGTCAGTCTTGCAGCTGCAAGCTTATGCCACGTGGCAGGTCTGTGAGAGCGGAGCAGCATACATGAAAACAGCTTGTGTTAGCAGCCTCCCTTAACACCCTTGCTTTGTTTGGAAGCTAGGATGTTTCATCTGAACGGGCAGTGGTCTCTTGTCTCCCCATTTCAGTCTAGCTAAGTCCGAAGATCTCTCTCGCCAGATGTTGCTATTAATCCCATGGAGTTAAAAGAAGGAAAATTAACTGTTTGGAAAGTAACTAACAGCAATAACAAAAAATATTTCGGGCGTCATGGACAGGGATAATTTTTCCCACCCGTGTTAGGCCAGTCAGTGTGGATTTGGTTTATGTTTACTGCTTGTATTCCTACATCTTCTAGCACAGGCAGCTGAAGAAACAGTGCAAAACACAGCAGAAACAGTGTGTTTCCATCATGTACAACCAAAATCATTGCATTCTCTGTTCAGCCATGACACCTACAGTTCCTTTCACCAGTGATGCTGGTTACATTTTCCTTTTTGTGAGTCAAACCAGGAGTAACTATTTGGTAAAACCTCAACCTGGTTTTCCAAAACCAGTCTTCTTTCATTTCACAATATAATTTGGCTTTTCGAGGAGAGGAGATTGAGAAGGCACTGAGACTGGAACTGCAATGTGAATGCTGTGGTCTTTACACCCCACGTGAGGATGGAGCTAATAGATGCCCTGCTAGTTCATAGCTGAGATGAAGGGACATCTAGGAGCTGCACTTCACTTTTTTTCCTTTATGCAGTACACAGCATCCCACTTCATTCAATCCACTTTATATTTCTCACTATAAAAGCTTGCATATGTCATATAACTACTGCCAAAACTGTTCAAGAGGTGTATAGGTAAAATTAACTCTGACTTTTGAGAATCTTCCCAAGGTAGCCTGATGCAGTGTTGCTAGTCCTCACAATTTTATCCTGAATCTCTATGTAATGAGAATCCTTTAAAGCGCAACTCTTAATTTTTTTTTTTTTTAAAAGGTGACTAAATGTGAATATTAGCCTAATTTTACAAGATAAAAGTTTCTATTCCCCTAGTTGCAGAGGAAAGCTCTGAAGTATGAACACGTTATATTTAAGAGGTTTCAAACAGAAAGCACAGAAAAAAACCTGCCAGTTTTACTATTTATTTGATATCATGTATAGAGACTGTCACATTAGCTGGGGGAAGGGATATGACTTGTAGTTTTGAATGCTTGATGGTGACAGTAAAAATAATACTTGCATTTTAGGAATATTAATAGCAATGAAGAACTTGGTAGCAGAAAGATATTCTTTTTCAATCCCCCTTTCTTTCACATTTTAAAGTAGGCAATTCATTGAACTCTGCGTGTAAATAGATAGACCAGAAGATAGCATTTAGGTTGCTAGAAATTTTTAGTACTTGTGCTATTTTTTCCAACATTAATTTTGCAGTATATTTTTTGTGTTTCTATTGCTTTCATATTGCTACAGTGGTCACAGTAATATCTGTAAATTTCTTCTTACATTAACCAAAGACCTGGGAAAAGTGTCCACTTCTGTCACAAAGTTACTGAATTCTAATCTCCATGAGGTTCCTATTTTAGTGTTTTCTTCATATTTTTATTCTTTTGGTACTCACTAGATTGTTAGGTACTCATTGAATGATAACCAGGACAGAGATGAGCCTAGACTGAAAAAAATGTATCCATATTTTGTGTACCACACACTGTTACTGTCTACATCTGAGGTCTTTGTGTGCATCTTGTCAGATTTCTTCGGTTGGTTGGTGTGATATTCAATAGCCTTGTGTTCTCCCCGAGGTGCAGAAAATCCATATGTCACTATCTGTTCTGCCTGATATGGAGTTAGAGCTTGAGTCCATCTTGCCTATCTATCAAGCTACTGAGCATTCATTAAGCACTGCATGCAAATCTTTCCTATTAAAACCATTCCACTTTGCATAAATATTCCTTGACGTACGAAGAGAGCTACTGATTCTTTTTAGCCCTGTCATTTGGCTATTCCCTTGAAGTCTTCAATTAAAATTGTTTATACAAACTGGAAGAGCAATTACAGCACAGCATCTAACTTGGATTTCAAAATGCTTCTGAAAATGGACAGTATGTTCTTTAAGTCACAGGAAAAATTAGAAAAAAATTCTTCGGAACTTCTTGTCTTCACCTCACGTGCCGTCTCACTTCATGAGATGATTCTGGTTTTGCATTACTAGTACAAATGGGACTCAGTGGTCTCTGAATCCATATGTTGGGTTTTAGCCCTAAAGTTTGCCATAATTTAGAAATTTGGGGAATCCTCTCTCTCAAGCTTTAGGCTTAGTACCTTAATTCGAGGTGGTTCAAAGCATCACATCAAGGAACTTAGATCCCCAAGTAGAATGTCAATAGGGAGGAAAAGGTTTCCTCCAGCGGACAACTGAGACTACCAACATTTGGGGTATAATTCAGTTGCGTAAACGTAGGTGTCCAGTGCCATTAAAAGTGCCAGAGAACCCACCCAGCCTCCTCCTGCCCTTCCAGGCAGCACTCTCTTGTAAGTCCTGTGTTGTACCTGCAAGTCCCATATGAACATTTCAAATGCCCAAGGCTGTTGTAAAGTACATTAGATGCCTGCTTAAACAACCCCATTCCTCCTTCAGTGCCTTAAGAGGAGTGTGTTAATAGACCCTTTTGTTTTTCGTTGTCATCTATTACAGCAAGCAGTGATCGATTCATTACTGTAATAACAGTTTTCTGACAATTTTAAGGATATTTGTTTCCCCTAGCCTAATTCAAGCTCACACTTGTGGTTTTATGAACACTTAAAAGAAATGGCAAAAACCCTTTTAAACTTAATAGGCTTAATTTTCTCTCATTTAACTATTCAAACAACAACATTATAAGAAGTCTGATGGTTGAGTTCAGCTGTATACTGGTGATTAGAAATTAATTTTCTTCTCCAGCACTTATAATACTTTGGTTCAGATATTATTACTGCCCATAAAGTATATACCAATACTAGGATTGAATAATATATGTAAATTGTTTTCTTTCCTATAGTGACTCGTCAAAAGACTAATTATTTTCAAGTCCAGATAATACACAGAAATGCAGTAGGAATCTGAAAAGAACAGCAAGCTTTCATTTTGCTTTGACAAAATCCATATTTATACACAGGAGACAACTCATAGTATGCATGGTTTATGGCACTTACTTCATTTTGAAAGAAATACACATTTGTTGACACTATGTTTTGATGTATGTTTATCGGTCCTAAGAATGATAATATGTGCTTGCTACTTGAAACAGTAAAATACTGGACATGTAAATAGGTGAAGTTCTGGGTTATGTAAGTGTGCCACGGTCTTCTGCAGGGGCGAGTATATAAGCAGATCTGCTTATATGTAGTAAGTTAATTCTAATGGCTAAGCCATTAGAGCAACTCTTCCGGCACCGACTACAGAAAAGTTGAACATGTTTCATTAGAGATGGCTGAGGTCTGAACGTGTCCAACCATGCCAGATTCCACATGTACAGCACTTACTGTCTTTTTATCCAACTGTTTCACCTTTGACCATATTTTCACTGCAGTTATGTTTTTATTTAACCGAGAAACCAAAGGTGAAGCAATGTGATGGGAAGAGAGGACATAATGCAGATATGATCTATGATAATATAAACGATCCTGTATCTTATGGACAAATGCAACACAAATCATATACACAGGACATACGCACTCTGTTTAAACTAAGCTGCCAGTCTAGGTCTCTGTAACAAGAGTAAATGGAGATCTGGTACTCAAAGGTGCCATATCTTTAGCAGAGAATGAGATCGTACAGAAATCAAGAAACATGGTAAAGTAAAATATAAAAGAGTGAACATGAAAAAGCAGAGAGAGTGTTTGGAACACGAACTATTCAAGTATGTGCAGCCTCACCTTCCTATTAATTCAAGGTCTGACTCCATGGCAAACATGGCCACAAAGGCCAAAAGCATAGACAAGGATACTAAAACTATGCCATACGTATTGCAGTATGCAAAATACAAAGGCAGAAGAAATGTTAAATAATTTTTTCCTGTCTACTGTGTAGCGTTGCTACATATCAAGGTGCCGCAATTAGATCACTGGTCGGCCCGGACCAGGGAAGAGACAGATAACACACATGGTGTGAGCGCCAACTCCGTCTTTTATTGCGCAGTTAATTCCTTTTATACTAACAACGGTAGGTGGGATTACTGATACGTCATAGGGAGGCAACGACTAGCCTTCTACCTTTCCATGACATCGCGAGATCTTCCGAACGCCGTACCCTACACTACCGCCACACACTTTTATCCCATTTTACCGTTCATATTGTCATACACAAAACAAGTGTGCACGACAAGTCTCGGAAGCCCATAAATTCATTCTTCAATCTGAAACCCGTCATACAAAATCTGCAGATTCTGCTAGTAGGATGTTTAACATGGGTCAGGAGATGACAAATGTATTGTCATAATCCTCACATTTATTAGGACAATTTTTGTAAATTTTGCAAGTTGCCAGTTGAGTAAGCAGTGTGCAATGAACTCAGTGGCTGCCAAAAATGCTGCAGTTGCAGAAATAACTTTTCTCCTATCAAATGTAATTAACATCTATCTCACATGATTTGGCTATTTGTATGAACAGACAAAAATATACATTGAAAATAATAGTCAGCATCTTCTCATGTACTGTTTCATTCAATAAATAATGATGTCTTATTTCTTGACAAGAAGAATGATCTGGGAGGAGGGAAAGAGCTTCTTTCTATATAAAGAGGTGATAGGGAAAGTGAGAACTTCATATTGCACTAACAAAATTAATAATATGGAACTGTACTTTTCAATATCATCAGCCATGCCACCTTTGATTTTCTTTTAATTGTGTTGTTTTGGCATATAGGGCTTTATTATACCATTCAATTATCAAAACAAAAAGTAAACATTTAGCTGAGTTTCAGATTTTTTTCATTTTGTATTAAAAATTAAATAGATTAAGAATGCATAATCACCTCTGCCTCCACATTTGTGCAACTAAATACAATCTGTATCTATATTAAAATCTGAGAGTTCAGAAATTCAACTCTTCATTTCCTTTAACTATTCTTTGAGAACAAATTTTAAAGCTGAAATTTAAAGCAAATTTTAAACCCTTTGAAAATTTAAGGATAAATTAAATAATGACTTTTAAGATACAATTCCTGCTGTGTATTTAGAATGGGAAATATCTTTCTTGGCAGTTAGCAAACACTTTACTTGAACAAATTAGTTAATATCCCTGTACCTGAATTTCTCCATCCAAAAGGAGAAATAGTCTTTTTAGAACTTTGTAAAGTCCAATAACTGTTGCAGTTAGCAACTCCCGTCATAACTACTACAAATATTACTGAAGAGAAGCTTAATGGAGTTCAGCTTAAGATATTTAGGCCCAATACTGTGTATGTCCAATTGTGTGGTATACATTAAACCAGAAATCTGTGCTCAATCGCATGTAGATCAATTTTTTGTCAGTGCTCTGAGTTTCTCATATGATTCATGGCATAAAGTAAAAATATCCAGAGTTGTGTTAGAGATGAAGAAACATTTCCAGGCACATAAATCATATTCCAGGAGCTTTGTGAACCTTTAGCTAATGGGGGTTACAGAGACATTTCAGGCAATTTTGTTATGAGTTCACTCCTAAAGCATCTTTCGCTGTCTATTGCCGGAATCAGGATATTAGCACAGAGGTACCTCTCATGTGACCCTGCTTAGCTCTTCGCATAGCCTTTGTAAGAAGAGCAAAGTTTATTTCAGCACTTATGCAACTGCCTCTTTGTAACTGATGATTCTGACATTTTGAAAAATGGCTTGTTTGTTTAAAAACCTGTAATGAAAATTTCTCGATAACGTAAGGAGCACTTTTCAAACCAGTATGCGGGCATGCAGTTAATGCTGATGGAAAATTTCATCCAGCCGTTCCTCTCTCTGCCCCACAAAAGTCTTCTCCCCTCCAGCAGTCCCGTGAGCACAATATTGATTCTGAGTCGGCGAATGGAGGTGGAGCTCAAGATGCAATGCTGCTGCCGTGTGCTGTGTGTGTGCAGCAGCAGGGAGCTGCCGGGGCAGTACACGCTTCTTCTGCTCGTCTCCTCCTTCAGCAGGTAGCACGGGGGAGCGGTGCTGTGGTGGCGGAGCCAGGCTCCCCGAAACGCCGCTCCTCCGTCGTGCCCAGATAAGTGAGGACTGTGTACAGGAGCTAGGTAAATTCTTGGTGACTGGAGCTCAGGAGTTTTGCCAGGTCTCAGCTTTCAGCCTCAGAGGGTGACTGGGTGGTGGGGGGAGAAGAGGGTCCCGTCTCCAGAGGCTGGGTGCAGGACTGGGAGAAAACCAATTGGACTAGGATTTGCTGGAGCTGAAGATGTGACAATTTGTTTCTCTTCTGCGGGGAGGCAGGGAGAAAAGGCAGTAATTTTATGCTCAGTGGTGGCTGGAGAGTGGGTGTTTGTATGCATGTGTGTGTGTGGAGAAGGAGGCGGGAGAGGGGAGGGCAAGGTACTAAAGAAAAGAAGAGAAGGAGCTCTGCGAGAAAGGTCTGAGAGCAATGATGTGAGTATAGATCTTTTAAACACTGGCACTTTCACTCCTTTTGATGTATTGCTTTCTTCTTCATCTCCTAATGAAAGTAAATTAAAATTCTTAGTATTCAACTATTTCTTCTGCATTAGAATCAGCATCGTTGTATGCAGTACTTACTGACACTTTCTTTGCCATACTGAGCATCACCTGTGGTAGTGCTGAGGAAAGTCAGATCGTAGTGGACACCTCTTCGTGATAGGACTGTACCTTGGGAATTTATTCATAGGCTAGTAGTGAGTCATGAAGCATGCAGGCTTATGCTGCTGCACTGTTCTTCACGATCTTTTCTATTCCAGCTTTACATACACAAAATAACAAGTCTCAATAAGCAAAGGCTATCAGCAGTTGATGATTATTGGCCTGAAATCACACCTTTGAATCCTGCGAACCCATCAGCTCTGCAGAAGCTGGCAGGGCTGAGCTGGGGGTGCCTGTAACATGGTGAAGGACTGAAAGAGCACGGGAAAAATTGGTGGTTTCGCGCTAGGGCAATTTAGAGAAAACAGGCAGCAGAAAGAGGTGGGAAACTGGAAAAAGATGAAATTGAGGTAGCAATGGGAACCTGACAGTGCTTTCATGTCTTGTAAGGGAGAGGTGCAGGTTATAGTTCAATAGAAACATCATTGCGATTGTATGGGAATGAAAAACACACTAGGTTTTCGGGGCGGCATTCATCATACCACCATCACTAGCATGTTACTGGGATTATTCCCCCGGTATTGGCCAGAGCCTCAGCCAGGGCTCTCAGTACCCACCTTGTTCAATGGAGCCTGGCTGACTTTCTTGCACTGAAACCTCTAGAAAAGTCCATGCACCACAAGGCAGCCTGGTGGGCTCAGACAGGTTGTCCCCAGTCAACTGGAGAGGAAAGCATCCACCACAGCACAGACACTGCCTGCCATCAGACCTCATCACTGACACCAGACATCACCCATGTACTTAACCTTGTTTAATTAATAGGTGGGTTTGGGGGTAGATTCCTTTGTAAAATTCCACATGATATTCATGTAGCGCTGCAGTGCTACACATGGTGCTAAAATATTGACCACATTCATTTGTTCATACTTTTTATATCATTTTAGAAGATTGCTTTATTTTAGGGGGGAGATGTTCTAACATAGACAAGAGAAGTTAAAAATACTATCATTTTACCTTTGGTTGTTTTCCAGACAGGTTAAAATGGCAGCATCATTACTCAGAGTTCAAAAAATCTTTCTGGTTTTTTGGTAGATTGTTTTCAGCAATCTGTTTAGTCTGTCTTATTCTGATTATTTTCTGTATATCAGACAGAGTGTATTTTTTAGGCCAAACTTGATTGCATCAAAAGGAAATGTAGTTGACTATTATATAAGAGATTCAAGTGTTTCTAGTGCAGTTCCTACTTATTTAAAAAATAGTTCTGAATTGTCTTGAGAAATAGGAATAATAATAAGAATTGCACTTGAGCAATTATTCATGTCAAAAATGCTACTTCATCCAATGTGCCAAGCTGATGGATTTTTATTTTAAACTGCACAGTGTTGCAAATACTAACTTTCGATAGTCTGTTCAGTTCTGAATGCAGGATTGTAATATTTTAAACATTTCATTTGCTACAAGAATAATGATTTCTGCTTTGCTAGAGCATAATATATGTAATTTCAAGTCAAATGGAAGTAATATTTTTCCAAAACTGTTGGCAAATAACTTTTTTTTTTAAAGTTCAAATTGAAAGTAATATGAGCTTAAGAAAATTCAGTGAAGAAACAAAACCATAATGGTTCTAATTTTTAGAGTTTTTTAAACTAACCATTCCAGCAAAATTGCCACAAACTGGCAATTTCTTCTAGCTATCCCCAACCTAGAAAAAAATTCTCAGAAAACACATAGTTCTTTGTATAACCTCTTTTTACAAGCTATATCTTACCTTTCAGTTTAACAAAGCTCCTAATGATAAGAATTTTCTTGAGGTTTGTAAACAGTGTGTATGTTTGTAGTGTATGTATAGGTATAGATATAGTGGTCCAGCATTACTGGAGCTCCAGCAATGACACTGGTATCAGTGCTCCCCCAGGCCGCCCAGCACCCCAGGTCTTTTTACAGCAACATCCTGTACAACCATTTTCAAAGGCATCATCTCAGTCAGAGTTTCACCTGAGTCATCCAATTCTATGTCACACTTCCAAATAACATACTTTTTCTAATCACAGTCTGTTAGAGATAATCCAGTATAAAACAGTGGTATGCATATATATGTAGTACAGGTATCTGGATGTATCTAAAAGTGTTAAACAGATAGTAATATACAACTGCTTATAATACTAACAAATGTTGAATGTGTATGATGAAGTGCTTTTATATATGTATGCCTGTGGGTAGGTGTGCTGAAAGCGTATCTCTGTAAAAATATACACATGCATGTGTGAAAATATATAAATTTATATATATAAAATAAACATAAAATTGAGTCCATTTCAGAAAAAAAATGCAGCGGTTTCTAGGAACTAGGAGAGGTGGAGGAACTACAATATTATTTCAACACATCAAATATTCTTACAGACATATCACTGAGGGGCTGCATGCCACGGAGCAGTGACTTTTACAGTGATCAGCCTGGTCCCAGGGATATAGATTTTGACTTTCCCATGTAGAAATACATCCACATGTCGACGTTAACTCATTTTTACATGTGTGTGTTAGAATTAGGAGCTGATACTCTTTCACTATGACTTCTGTGTGATCCTTTATCTTGGATTGACAGAAAAAGCCAAGCTTTGCCTGATTTGGGTATTCTACCAGTAAAGTGCAGGAGTGGCAGTGGCCAGAGAAATCAATATCAAGACTCTCTTTCTCTCTCTCACACACACATAACTGGAATGCAGCTGAGGGGAAGAGCCAGACCAAGTGCAGGAAAAAGGAGGGACTGGAACAAAGACAGTAAAGCAAAGGATAAAATATAAGGTGTTATCTCAGTAAAGACTGTCTCAAAATCTGTTTGCACAATGCAAACACATCGTATGCATGTAGACAACCTTTAATCCATCATTTTCCAAATTTGAAAGTTTTCTTTTTGGGTATATAATAGATGTCATAAAAGAGACTTGAAACAATTCCTCTGAGTCAAAACTGGAAGAGGAAAGTCAGTGTGTTTAGTCAGTGCCTGATAGCCTGCCTATAAATACCATGAAAGCAGCCCTATCCACTTGACAAGCAGAGTGGTGCATAATACCTCATACAGTATAATTGCATCTGCTTCAACAGACTTCAGCAAGATTTTTACTCCTTGCAGTGGCAGCAAGTTCTTCTCCCAAATCTTAGAAATTACATGGGCTACCGTGACTTCTTTGTGACCTCTGTTTGCATCTTGCAATAGCAGTTTTTAGGGACGGGCTATATATCGAACCTGTTCTTTCAGAGTAATTTAAATTTCTCATGCATTGTAGTCTTTCTATTATATTGCTATCAGTGATGGAATTAGATGTTCCTTTAAATCCTGATTTAGCTGGAAAAGAGAGAATTCACATTAAGCTTGTGTAATTTTTATTCCTTTTTCTTTCACATCTTTACATTTCAGTCAATTTGATGCAACAGTATTAATTTGCCATTAGATGAAGGCACACCTCGTATTTTTGTGTTTGAATTAGGCAGCACGTCTGTTTTTTAATTTGGGAGAGTGAGGGATTTGAGGAAATTGCAGAATGCTCACATAACTAATTTCTCTTTTAATGGCGACAGCTTTTAATCTCTTTCACATCTTGTTGGTATCTGAGCACATCTGGGTCTTACTTAGGTATTCAAAATCTTTGTTATGCCTCGAGAGCATCCTTTCCAAATGGATTCTATTTGTGCAAGTGAAAAAGAAGAATATATTATCAGTCGTCTTAAACAGTCTTGCTTTTGCACATTGCCTTTAACTACACGAAAATAACCATACAGACAAGTACACTTCTTCTACTTCTTTTCATAGTTGGGGGGAGGGGGAGAATCCTTCAGTAGAAGAAATGTAGAGAGTGGGTAAAAACCAAGTTAGGAAAACATTTAATTCAAATCCAAAGTAGAACCTGACTAGACCCCAGTGGAGGAGAAGAACATCTGGTATATGCAAACAGTTCTTCCCTGTGCATGCAGAAGACCTGCAACTGGACCTAAACCTCATCTTTGACATCATTACTTATTTTAATGATGGTATCATTTTTTGAATGCTAGGACACAGCCACTGATAAGTTTGGGGAACATGCTCTTTGTAAGATTATGCAAATCCTAAGGCAAGGACTGTGCAAATACAGAAGTACCTTTCAGCTTCTTTGGCCAGCATGTGGGACAGTAGCCACCAATATCGGAGGGATTTATCCTACACTTTCTCCATGCCATAAAGTTTCTCCCTCCATTGCTGCTAGTATTTGCTTTTTTCTTTATTTCCATGTCACGTAAATGACATTATCAGTTCCACTGTTCCCAGTCCTCTTGTGCTAGGCTGGCCTCAAGCGATCCCTGGTGCTATGGAGCTCTTTCTGATAGCAACAGCCTAAATCTGGACATAGAGGCAGATGGTCTCAGCTCTATCAGACTAAAGGCTGTCCTGTGCCTTCAAGCCGAAGTGAACACAGCTGGAGGAAAATGTGCCACCTATGGTTACCAGCAACACTGCACCAGAGAAACTTCTATGCTTGCAGTTATATAAATTCAGGATTGCCTCGGAATCCAAA
This sequence comes from Aquila chrysaetos chrysaetos, assembly GCF_900496995.4. Lineage (NCBI taxonomy): Eukaryota > Metazoa > Chordata > Aves > Accipitriformes > Accipitridae > Aquila > Aquila chrysaetos. Next base: position 13,260,538 of record NC_044008.1, read on the forward strand.
GCACACTCTCCAGGTCTTAGACTAAATGGACCACTGATTCTCCTAATAACTACTCTTTTTGAAGCTAGCTGAAGCTATATGAATAAGTGTGAAAATATGCATACCTCTGTTTTCCAAAAGTACCTTTTAGATGAGTTCTACTATGAGTGCTTTACGGTATTCAGCATTTAGTCCACAGGTCATTGCAATAAATCCTGGAGGACAGTGAAATCTGAGAAAGAAAATGAATATGGACACTGCACATACCAAAGTTAGTGTCCTCTCTTTTTATGGTCTTTATCATATAACAACATATAAGCGCATTGAGAAGTGTTTCGCATTAGTTATCCCTAGCATATTAAATAATTCATAAAGGTAGTGTTAATAATTGTACTAAAGTGACTTACAGCATACTATCAGACCTTTTCATTGCATAAACCTCCTCCACTGTCCCCGGTTAATCCGAATACTCCTTGCCATGGGAATGCTAGCAGTGCTGTTAAAATAGTTCTCTCATGTGGGATAATGATATACATATTTTTGGAGTGATAGTAAAAAGACTGGATAGTTTCATTCTCAATGAAAATAAAATGATAGAAGTTTTCAAAATTTGTTTCTTCACAGTGCTTAACTATAATTCCACCAATTTATTAACCCTGAAGATCCAGTCTTGGTAATGTTTCAGTAGTAGTTTACAGTACTCCAGGTTCACTAGACATTAAATACATTGATTGATTGGTTCATCTTTATGTAGGTAAATCTGTCAAGGCTAAACAATTTGGGGATTCCTTGCTGAGAAAAGCTAAAGGACTGCCAGTTTGAAAGTGCTGTGATTCGTTCTTCTAATATTAACTAGGAACATAATATGTAAACTTTTAACAGTATAAAATTAGAAAAAAAATTATAATTATATTGTGTAAATATAACATTTAGTACCTTGTTTTCAATTCTTGTAAAAGCTTGTTCTATTTTATGAGTTGGTTTATTGTCCTATGAACAGGTACGTTCTCCCTGCTAGAATTCATTCACCCAGCCATGCTTAACTTTGCTGGTAGGACAATACTATTTATAGTGATGTCTCTCTTGTTAGTGTCAGCAGCCCCAGATTTGGTTTGAGTGATTCATAAAGACAATTTTGGGTTTCTTTTCATGAACTTGTATCTTCTTGATTATAGTAAATGTGGAAAGAATTAAAATAGACAAGGAGCCCTGCTTTCATTTTTGTAACTACGGTTCTTCGGGTTTTTTAGTTTAACCTTAGCTGAGTTTCTTCTGATTGTAATCCCCATTGGAATTTATGACTGTGTCATTTCACTGTATTTCTAAAAATCACTCATACATACAGTCGACACCTTACTGTGTTTTTTGTCTGGAAATTGCTTTCTGGCAGAGCATGTATGTGAGCATTGTGTGCACACAAGCCTGAAAAATTAATAATTTCATACTTGAACTGTCATAAGAAGCAAAAAGAACAAAAGCAGTTGTAATACAAATTGCCAACCATTTTTAAAACACTGATTTTTGGAGCAGGATTCACCAATATACTGTAGGCTTTTTGTGCCTGCCTGAAGCCGGATAGGGGTCTTAGACATGCAGCCAGTTAAGGTATTTTTAAAGACAGGGAAAAACAAAGCACCCAGCACACATCAGTTTCCTTTCCGCTTTCTCTAGCACTCTGCTGCTGGCATTCACATCCCAGATTCCGCCTGCTCCTTCTGTTCCTGTATCCCCCAGCACACATGCTCACCCATTGCTCATCCTTAGTTATCTCCTGTCTCTAACGTGCTGCATCCCTGCACACGTACTTTTACCCTTCTTTGTGCACTTCTCATGCAGCAGATAGTTCTGAGAAGGCAGTTTGTGAAATGGCTGTCCCATTTCCTACCATTTTCTCAGGCTTACCAAATAAGGGTAAGCTGTGCATAAAATATGCTTGAGAAATTTTCCATGAATTGCCTTCTGTCACTATGGCTACTATCTCCAATTGGATGGGAGACTACAACTTGCTCTCAATTTTTGATGGACATAGAAGCGATACGCTCTCAGGAGAGCCGGTACCACCTACTTTCTCAAGAGCAGGATAGAAATGTTGTATGGAAGCTAATGACAATAAGTCATAGCCTTCTGAGGAACAATTAGATACAATGATCATTTTGGGAAGGGTTTTTTAACTACAGGCCACCCGTGGGATGATTCACAGTGAGAACATTAGGAGATGGCAGGCATACTGTGAGACTGCTTTTTCAGTCTGAACAAATAGTCTGATACGGGATCACAGTCATTCATAATAACCCATTTTAATTTACTTGTATTCATTAGCTAATTAACAAATTAATAAATTCAAACATCCAGAAAATTAATTTTTTTCTAAAGACGAAGATATGGTGTGTTCTCATACGCAACAGAGGATTAATGCCCCTTTATATATAAAATCTGAGATTTGACTATTGAGCAGTAGTCAATGCATCCATAATGCAGCTTAGTTTGTTGCAAGTGTTAAGATCCAAGCATTAAGCTGAACGCCTACATTGCACTGGAAAATGATAGAGTATTTACCCTGCAGTGGTGTCATTGTTGTTCAAACATTTACTGCAGTGGAAATGAAGTCACAGCGAAATTGTGAGTCCTCAGTGCTATAAACTGTACAGGAGCACTGCACATTCTCATCTCTCTCTCAGAAGGTTTACAAACCAAAACAGAAAATAGAGAAGGTGATTGAGACATACAAGGAGACAGACTAGCTAGTGGGAGATTGGATAATCCTCATAAAAGGAGAATGTGATTCTTAGCCATGCAGCTATAAGGGTGAAAAGTGACCTTTTCCTAACCATTATAAGGCTGGAGTTTCCTGTGTGTTACAAAGCAGTCTTAAAGGGGCTTGGTGGGACTTCTGTTAATGATGTTGCATCCTTCATCTCGCCAAGAAATTATTATGCAAGCTGAATTTTGTAGTTTAGACTCAGTGTAGTATTCAGGAATGGGCTGGAAAAGAAAGCATAAATTATTCAGTGGTGAAGGTGTTAAATTGTTTTGCAAAGAATAAAAATATATTGTCCTTGAAAATGAGTGCTTGGCAGTGAAGGAGGCTCTAGAGATATTAAGATAACATTTGCTTGGAAGGAAGGTCGGTTTGATAATACATTACCCTCTATTAACCTGGAAAAATACTGTAAAACCTGAGAGAATCAAAAGGACCTCCACTATTTCTCTTTGCCGTACAATTTTAAAGCAAGTAATATGTTTATACATGGCTGAAAAACTATTAAGTAGGTCTTTTGGTACAGAAATGATGTGAGAAGGTCTCTGAAGTAGAGGTAACTTTTATGTTGATGATTTTACTATCAAAAAAGATAAAATAGAGGTAATACATAAGATAAGCATGTATCAACCTAAAGGCTGAATGGCCTTTATAAAACTCTTAAGTAGAAAATGACTCATATACTAGCCATGCAATTGTATAAGATATTTGTTCATGAATTGGTAATCAAAGATGACTCCATTTTAAATGCACTGAGGTATTTATGTGTAGTAGACTATTAGTAAAAATCCACTTATTTAACTAACTGGAAATTATTTCACTGTTTTGATACATTTAAATTCTGCTTGATACAAATATAACACTTCCTGTCTTTAACTTTGCATAAAAGCATTAACCTGTAGTAATCCAGACTTCTTCTGAAGTGTCTGTCTTTATCTCTGGAAGATACTGACCTTGTAAATCTAGATGACTGCTTTCAAGATACGGCAAGATTTGAGGATTTATATATATGTACAAATATGAATGCCCATGTAGATATTCTGAATTTCTGGTTTGGCAAGACAGTAGAAGCTCTAATAACTAACATGAAGCAGTGAATGAGCACACAGTTCATCACAACTGGCAGGATTAAGGACACAAGATATTTAGCCAGAATCAGATTCTTCAGCATAAAGTTTGGGAGTGAATTTATAGTGTTAACAGCAGCATCTGGGGCAACAGTAATTGTAAATATTTCTCATGGGAAGCATTTGGATGCATATTTTTATAATAGATTGAACTTGCTAAACAATACATCATAGCAACACCTTCAGATTTCATGCCTGGCATTTGACTCCACATCCATGGTTTGGCTCTGAAATAAGCATGCTGATTTTCAGAGGTGCTGAGGGCTGGCAGTTCCCATTGAGCTTGGTCAGCAGAATGTGGACCTGAGCAATGAATACACAAAAAAATTCACAAATCAAAACTTCTAGTCTTAGCTTTAAATTAAGTTAATGACCTGACTGATAGTGAAATCAGATTTGCACTGGTCTCAGAGAGTCAGCTGCTAAAGTTAGGCATCTGGATGACCACTCTTTGTGAGTGTAGCAAGAAAAACAGAGTATTGATCAAACAGTGATGAAAATCATGGTCTTAGTAAATAGATAACAGAGTTATAAAACTGCCCAGTTCTGGCAGTAATGCCCACTCCAGTTACAGGGAATGTCCTCAGAAACCACAATATCTGTAAAATCAAAATGAACTTTCAAGTTGTACCTCTATAGATTTAAAATGAAGACTAATCCTACTCATCTGTCTTTGCACATGTTTTTTAAGTGTCCAACTAACTGCTGTTACTTTCACTAAATACTAATGTAGTATGTGACTAGCTATTGCTTGTCTTCATGGTGCTAGCATTACTCAAAGAAAGAAAAAACCTCTATTAACCATTTCAGTTCACAAGTAAAGCATGACTGCCTGTTACTAAAAACTCCCAGTTACATATATATTTCAACATATAAAGACATTTGTCTTTGTGCTGCAGCCTCTTTGTAAATGCTCCATCTAGTTCCTCACCTCATTCATCTCCCTCTTTCCTTCCCGGCAGTTTATGCCAAGAATTAGCAGTTGCAATGGTGTGCAGTCAACAATGCTACTGAAAATGTCATCCACGGGGGACAGGTGACACATTGCCAGGATTCCCAGGCAGGGACAGGGGCTGCTTGGTATTTACATCATGCTTTGCCATACCCTTATGCCTTTAGGCTGCTGGGAGGCTGGCTGGGCTACTTTCTTCCTCCTGGGAGCCATTACCTAGATAAATGTGATGCTCTGCGTACAGAAATAAAATGTTGTGCATACAAAAGCAAATGTGTTGTAAATTTTGACCTCCTTTTTCTAAAGAAAAAAAAGGGTTTCATTTCTACATGAGCCTCTGCACACAGTGACACCTTTCAAAGTGATCCCAAATAGCTATGCAAACATGGCATACTTTTTTTATCTTGCTCTTCAGATCCACTGATGTTTTGTCACGCAGTTCATTCACACCAGGCATTTCAGGATGCACAAGCAGTTCCTGCAAGCAAAACCTAGACAGAACAGGCTTACATAATTTGTAAATAAAAGGCTGCCTTGAAAATAGGTCCTTTTTCTGTGGTCTTGCCTCCAAGTTGCTTATCATCTTTTAAATAATTACTTTTTTGTAAAGTGGCAGTTTTAACATCCATGTTATGCTTTCAGATGCTTGAAGAACTAAAAACTGTCTAGCTGGAAGAGAATTTGCCTGCTTTATAGCACTTTATGAGCAGTATTCATTTAAGTATTCCTTTGCTATTGCTTTACTTACGTTTTTAATCTGCAATGTTTCATGTTTACTGGATCAGCAAATAATCAAGGTCTTTAGATTTTTTTGGAATGTATTTTATTCCTCTCCTCAAAAAAGTTAAATGCCTCTATTTAAATAGCTTTTACCACTATATGCAAAATACAAATAAAATGTAAATAGTTTCTTCTACTAATCCACATCTGCCTGGGTGTAATTACATGATACATGCTGGTTAAGCACAAAAATTTTGAATAGACAGCTTTTTAATTAGGCATGTGCATTGGGTCACAGTAGAATTAAAAAGGGTTCTGAAAAATTGATTGTATAAAAATGGCACCTGCTTACTCAACAGATCTGCTTCTTGGGTAAAGTTGCAGACACGCGTCTGTGTCACATCCTTCTGATGGCCCTTGTAGAGGAAGCCAAGTTCAGACCCAGTGTGCTCTATCCTTCCAATGATGGGGACAGATTTTAGCCTGAGTTAACCACTTCTACAATGATACTTTGCAGAATTACTGACTTTCAAATGTGACAAACAGCCGATTTACATCTGTTGCTCAGGTTTCATTAAGAGGAAAATTTAGGCCTATCTATCTAGCGCAAATTTGAGTGCCTGAATACCTAGAAACACATTTCGATTTCACTTTTTGTCAGTTTTAGTAAATAATAATTTTTGTTACCCTGAGTTTTTCCACTGAACCTCAGTTCCCAGAGTCCAGTGACTGAAAGGAGGATCTGTGGATAGTGGTTACCTGTCAGCTTTGCAGAGTTTGTCAGCACATGGGTAAAACATTCTGTACAAGGTGAAGACTGGGAAAGGGTTCTCCTACACTAATATGAGCAGAGATATTTTAATGGGCTGTTCAGTGTTCTCACATACCAGCAAGTGGTCCTGAAATTATTTCAGAGTGCAGAGGCAGCTGAGCATTATGTCTCCCAGCAGCTCTTTTCATCTCACTGTGGCTGCCACAGTATTACCTATCAGATAAAGTTGTTATAAAACTAATAATAAAGTGGTCAATTTTAAATTTAGCTCTTCCGATCAGTAGCTGTAGTCATTATATGCATGTACTTCTCCCCAGGTTACATTCTTGATATGTTTTAGCAGTTAATTTAGTGTTCCTTTTTAAAAGAAATAAGTTAGAATTTTCTTGACAGGTGTTTTAAGTATTTCAGTATTAATATGCAATAGTCATCTACACTGCAATCTCCTTTAAGAAGTTATTATAATTCAGTAATTTTTATTTTAAAAATAAGGGTGATTATGTAATGAGTGTTAACAAAAAGTAGGCCCAAATTTTTCAAAAAAAGATAAATCAGGCTACCATGAACTGCAGGATCCTAGGTTTTATCTTTTGTCTGTTAAAGTTTTGCTGTGCAGATGTTAGCAGCTAGAGCCAAATTGGTTTTACAGGGTTCTGTGGCAGGTCAGAGTACAAGAGAATTTCTGTTTATGCAGAACCTTTTGAAGTCTTTTACATCCAAAGAAATACCTCCACCCATTCTTAACAAAAATTACTTATTCACACACTGGATTAACACCTATGGCAAGTGGAAGGAAGTTAAGATTCAAAGTTTCAGAATGTAATTTGGCTGCTACTGTTTAACTAAATAATCTCTCATGCACTAGTTCTCTGTACTGCTACTAGTAACTGTATGTGCACATGTAAAAATGGTTTGTTTCTAACAAATCTTCACCTCTTTCATGACCATCGATCACGTGCCATTGTTATTGAAATTACCCCAGTTTATATCTCAGTACTGGAAACATGCTAACACCACTGAATTTATTATTAATAGGCTACAGTGCCAGCAATCTTGCAGCACTTTGCAGAAAGAGAAGACAAGGTCACTGCTGAGAAGTGACAGAAATAGCTGGTAATGACAGTAGATAGTGTGGGTGGGCAGGTGAAGGGAAAGCTTCAACAGTAAAGTAATCATGTATTGCTAGTTCTGAAGCTCATGCAAAGTATGCATATGCAGAATTTAGAGTATACGGTTGAGAAATGCAAGTGAGAATAAGTAATGGTGGAGAAGTTATCAGAGTTTACCTGGGCTACAAATGCAGCAAAAAAAATGCAGCCTGAGTCTTGTAGAGCTCGTGCTTCCTGTGCTGACTTGCCAAACTGTGGGCTGGTTTTAGCTCCATTGCTATTGGCTTGTGCTGGCCGCAGGGGGGTAGCAGAGCTGTCTCTGCCCCCCACCAAATCACAGCATTCTGTCATATTTTAAGCACATGAACACAGATACTAAGAGCTTGATCCGAAACCCATTAGAAACAATGGAGATGTTTTTACTAAACTTGGAATGTGATCGTAAATTAACAACAAAGATCTAATCTGCACTTTTTCCTCTGCATTCAGACTTCAAAGTTTAAAGAATTCTAAATAGTAAGAAGAAGGGCAGTCCAGTAGGCAATTCAGTTCACTGAGGTACCATAAAAAATTCCAGCCAGGAAACTGAGTGTGCAAGAAACGGTAATAACAAGAAATAAGCAAAGTGTTTGTATACAAATGGTGGGAACACAGGTAAGAAAAGGGAACTTTACCTACTAGTGCAAGATGTGTATACAGACATTCTAGGGGTAATAAAAACATAGCAGAAACAATATCTGGAGTCACTGAATAATATAGGTTCTTCAGAAGGGAGGGAAATAGAGGTGGTAGCATTACATGAAACATTAGGATTATTTGTGATGAAATGACTTATGTCAATAAACCAGATTCTGTTTGGATCAAGCACTTCAAGAGTGAAAAAAGTATTTTTGCAGAATTAATGCTTGCAGAAAATCCCCAGGGTGTCAGATTTAACTCTGCAACACTATTGTAGAGAGGAATGTAAGAATCTGTCATTAAAGGATGCTGAAGCTCACAAATTTCTTCACCAGTTACCAAACCAGCAGAAGATAATGATAGTTTAGAACTGATTTTTACTTTGAATTATGTAGATACAAAATGTAACCTTTAACGAAGCATTCAGGCATTGAGTCCATTAACATTACATGACAAAATAAGTAATGGTCAGCAAACTTTAATAAGCAAAACAAGCTAGTTAAAGAAGGGAAATATTCTGGGGCTTCATGGATATTTCTGTGAAGAAGACATCAAATTTCATCAAGTGTAACATACTGTGTTGTGTCTGACAACAGGGGACTAAGTTCAGCCATCCAGGAAGTCCCCTCCAGACCTATGTTCCTAAATTTGTCAGTTAAATGCAAGAGCCTTAAGTAAAGCAGAGGTAATTGCAAGACAGTTTGACAAATTTGGTTGCTGTCAGTATTCTCTAACATTCTTTGACTCAATGCTGAATTTGGGTGCTGGCTGCTGGACAGCAGAATCTGTTCTTGTGATGGTGTAGATGTTTGAGATGTAGGACAGGATATTTATTGTCTACTCTACTGGGTATCTATCAAACCTGCCACTTCACCTGGAAAGTCTCATTTAGATACCTTTTCCGTAGACCAACCCTCATGGTTTCCCTCATCCCTGAACAGTCTCAAGTAAGATAGGGTTAGTAGGACATGCGTAGAGTTTGTACAGGCTGGTGAGGAAGATGAAATTGGGGAGAGCACTCCACAGTGAGGACGTTGAAGTACAGAGATGTTCAGCCTGGAGAAGAGAAGGCTCAGGGGGATCTCATCAATGTCTATAAATACCTGAAGGGACGAAGCCAAGCTCTATCTAGTAGTGCCCAGTGACAGGACCAGAGGCAATGGACACAAACTGAAACACAGGAGGTTCCCTCTGAACATCAGGAAACACTTTTTCACTGTGAGGGTGGCTGAGCACTGGCACAGGTCGCCCAGAGCAGTGGTGGAGTCTCCATGCTTGGAGAAATTCAAAAGCTGGACATGGGCCTGGGCAACCTGCCATAGGTGGCCCTGCTTGAGCAGGGGAGGTGGACCAGATAACCTTCAGAGATCCCTGCCAAACTCAAGCATTCTGTGGTTCTGTAAGCAAGCTCCAGTCATTTTAGTAGGTTTAATTCTAAAAGCCAAGCAAAGTTTGATGCTTAATATAAATGTTCTGCATAACTTCAAAGATACCCACTCACTGTGAAACTGTGATTTCTGGAGGCAGACTATGGCTTGCTCGGAAAATCAGGCAGGAATTATAAAGGGGTTCGCTATTATGCTTGTCCATATGCACCCATTATTATTAGAAGCAGCAGAAGAGAACAGACAGAAAAGATGCTACAGAAATGTTTCAGGAAGTTTTCCTAAATTAGAGAGGTTTTGAACTTTGCATTAGCATGGCACTGGCTCTGTAATGCTCTTAACTTATCTCTCTCTTCCTACCAAATGCTGGGTACTTCTCTCTGTGTCAGCAGTGAGGAACTCTCAGCCTGGAAAATGAGTTAGATTTGGAGAAACTCCTACAGTCCAGAGATTTATTTGAAGGATTTCTGAAATTAACCCCTTTTATTCCTCCTTCATGTCTCATGATCTGAAACTGTTTCTTCCCAGTTTAACACCACCGTAGCTATTTTTTTGAGTTGAAATTAGTACCTCATGCCTTTTTCCCCATCCCTCAACCTTCAGCCGTATGTTCTCCATATGACAGTACAGCATTATGGGTCCCAAACGGTTCAGCTGTGAGTGAGTTACAACTTCAGTGTCCCTAGACATTCTATTCATGTTATACCTCAGAAACCACAAAGACCTTTAAAAATGTTGCTTCAAAAAATGCTGAAGAATTTTCTGCTGTCTTGTGAGAGATAATGCAGGGCCATATATTCTTACCCAAGACCTTCTAATGCTGTTTTGCCTGTTTAGTGACTAGGGAAAGGGTCTACTTGGCCTGCGTGTTTCCTGACTGCACTCCTTGTGCGCAAGCTAATTCCTTTTCAGTGGAGACTTATGTAATGTCAACAAGTTTATCTGATTTTCTGATTTATGAAAAACATATTGATTTAAGTTTTATATCATAGCTAATCCTGTACAAATGCATAAAGTGAAGGGGTGAAAACAGACAATGATTTACTTGCCCAACACAATAAGTGCATTGTTCCTTTTGCACCCTGCTTAAGTATTGCAAGAGAGGATGAACAGATTGGTCTCCTCCCACCACATATCTGCATTGCCAGCACTCAGGGAAATAAAGACTGCATGGATTAAAAAGTTGCAAGGGTACTATTAAGGCACAAGCTACTGAAACAGGAACATGCATTGAAGAGGTCTCAGTTGAACAGTATCAGTCCTATTATGAGCAATGTCAACCTCACTGCTAATGCGGAAGCTGGGCATGAGAATGCAGGTAAGATCTTTCTATACCAGGGCATGAGCAAATCACAATGAATTGCAGCCATTGCCATGACAATTTAGAACAGTACATTCTTTTTCTCTTTTAAATCTTGAGTTTTGAAAACTGTTTTACTCTCAGCTGCTTGAGACAGAAGCATTGGAGTTCTTTCAGCACTGACTATGAAGTGACCTTACTGCTTTTGCTTGTAGTTTGAAATCTATTTATGATGCACTTTTAAGGCAGTATTTCCAGCTCCTAAGGTTTCTGTGAATAATATTTGCAAACATTTAAACAAACTCTCTTAGCATTTTTTCCCTAGACATCATCTGAAGAAAGCTTTCTCTGAATCACAATTTGTCCATATGCAGTTAATTACTGTCAGGCTGTTAACGGGCTGATCGTGTGGGAATTGACCATTTCGTTTTCACATAGAAACAGCCTTTGCCTTTTGTTGTCACAGAGAAACAGCCCTTGCACTGGCATCTTGATGATGCTCTTTCTTCCTCAGTTTGCTTGATTAGATCTTTTGATTGAAGTACTTGAAAGACATCATTTCATAAATACACTTGAAGCAATTCCACACAAACCACCTCATCCTCCCTAAATCATTCTCATTTTATTGCTGAATTTTCAAATACCATTAAAAAACATTACGTTATGATAGGCCAATTGTTGAACTGTATACCTTGTAGACGCCTCACAGTGCTGTCTGTATAAATGATTTCTTGTTCCTAATTAATGGTAGGATAATATGATCTTCACTTAGAAAAATACTTTAACTTGTGGAGTTCTTTAACTAAACATCCTTCTCCTTTGTTATAAAGATGCAAACTGTTTTATTAAAGTGGAAACTGACTGTGGCTCATCAAACTATTCTGAATATCGTTTATACTGATTACTCATTTTAATTTTAACATGCACCTTAACAGTACCATAAAAAAATTATTTATGGCTATAAATATATAGATCCATTCTAACAACAAGAACGAACTTGAACTTATTTCTGAACTTTTTAGTAACAGAAGTTGGTTGGTTCATGAGCAATATGGAGACCCATAAATAGCCTGTTGACTCAAAGTATTCTGCTTTCATATATGCTCTGACTGGTAGCTCTGTACTATATGTGAGACAAGAGTTGGAGGTAAAGGTAGTATCTTTATTTGACCAGCTTGTTTAGCTGGAAATATTAAGCTGATTTTTAGACATTTGCCTAGATTTTCTAATAAAAAACTATTATACCTACCTAAAAAATTTGTCCTGTCATTGTCCTTGAACCATCATGGCTACAACAAAATGCCACTAAACATCTCTGTGATATGCAAGATACAGTTTAGTTCATGCCTAGAATAGGAAATGACTGTAGTAGTCCTGGATGTCTGATGGCAAGACATTTAATAGGAAACTGTCAATATCATAACCAATGGAAAAAAGATTTCCTTATGCACATGCATGCACAGTCTTGCATCCCTATTCATTGATTTTTTAGTCCAGGAGTGCTTACTATTTCCTTTCTTTTTCCTTCTACCTCTTCACCAAACAACGGTATTTCCTGATAATGAACCCTCCAAATAAACTTCTGTTGTATCTTATAAAAAAGTAATCTGTGGACTACACTGAAAAGAGCTGAAAAAATAGGGAAGAAAGGTTAAGAAAAGGTGTATGTCTGGACCCAGCTTAATTGTCCAGCTGTGAGCTTCCACAGAAAAGAAATAGTACTGTCACTGTCTATTTGTATTATATTTGCTGGCAGACAAACTTTTCTTTTTCGTCTCTATTATTTGAGTTAGTATGGTGATCTAATTTATTTTATTTTTTAGTAGAGTTCTATCTCCTAAAAAAAAATTTTGCACTACATGCACAGTAACTGAAGTTGTCTCATGTTGTCACTGTTTTTTCTTCTCTTTCTAGGTGATGTCATTGTCTATATTAATGAAGTTTGTGTCCTTGGACATACCCACGCAGATGTAGTCAAACTCTTCCAGTCTGTTCCTATTGGTCAGAGTGTCAACTTGGTGCTATGTCGTGGATACCCTTTGCCCTTTGATCCTGAAGATCCTGCCAACAGCATGGTGCCACCCCTTGCAGTAATGGAGAGGCCTCCGGTAGTGGTAAATGGAAGACATAACTATGAAACTTATTTGGAATACATTTCTAGGACTTCTCAGTCTGTTCCAGACGTAACAGATCGACCACCACACTCCTTGCACTCCATTCCAGCAGATAGTCAGCTTGATAGCACATTCCCACCACCTGCCCATGATGATAATGTATCAATGGCTTCTTCTGGGGCCACCCAAGCTGAACTCATGACCTTAACCATTGTGAAAGGGGCCCAGGGCTTTGGCTTCACTATAGCAGACAGTCCTACAGGACAGAGGGTGAAGCAAATTCTAGACATTCAGGGATGTCCTGGTTTGTGTGAAGGTGACCTCATTGTTGAGATCAACCAGCAGAATGTACAGAACCTGAGCCATGCAGAAGTAGTGGATATACTTAAAGAATGTCCTGTTGGAAGTGAAACTTCTTTGATTATCCATAGAGGAGGTAAGTTTGGAAAGTCTGTACAATTACGAAAATGTGTGTAAAAGGTTCTAAACCATAAGACATACATATATTCACTACATCCTTGTGTGCTAGATTGGAAATTAATTTCCATGTTGTGGGAGGTAACACCATTGGTTCTGGAAAAGTGTGTCTTGAATTAAGTATCCTAGGCAAAATCTAACAGTTTGTCCTACATTCTTTTTTGTGTTTTGAGTGTCAATGGTCCCACCTCTGTATAAGGGTCAAACTAGAGCAGTTCCAGACCTTTCACCCCATAATAGTTTGTATGGTGTCTGCAGCAAACTCTCATAGTCCCAAAGCAGTGCTGCAAGTTTTAGATATAATTGTATATATTGACTCATTAAAGTAGATCAAAATCAGAGCAATCTATTAGCCCTTTACAAGGTTACTGGTTTTGATAAGCCATTTTGCCTCCTTTTCCTTCATTGTAAAAGTATTGTACAACAGTTGTTTTGCTTTTCTCTTGACAACAAAGATCCATAGTGTATTTTTCTCTGTTTTAAAAAAATAGCTTCTAGCAACTTAGATTTGCTGACCAGCCTGACACAGTAAGCTTGAATATACACCGCTGGAAGGGGAGAGCCAAGACTTATCTGTAAGGAAGCAATAACAACAGAAGAGTCTTAATACCTTGACAGTGATAAGTAATTTCATAGCTTTTAATATTTTAGCCAAACAAATTTTCTTCAATGGTTTGAGATGAGCATCCATCACAATTTATTATTACCTGAAGTGAATAATGATTGAATTTCTTTAATTAAAGATCTTTGTTCCTCTAAAGGCATTCACATGTCACTGAATGTACGTTACTCTGTGCTTCAAAAGAAAAAAAAAAAGAATTCTATACAAAAATACTAATTACTTTCCTTCTGAAAAGTAGAGGTTGGGAAGTGAAGCTTTAGTGTTTGCGCATGCCAAGTGTTTGTCATTAGAAAACTTACTAATCCTTAGAACAAGGAATATAGTAACATTTTATGAAATTACAGAAATAATAAACATAAGGTAATTTAAATATCTGTAGATTCACATAGTCAAGAAAGTATTTTTCATATCTATATTTAAAAGAACTGTTTATAAGAGACAGAATCTGACATTTCTTTGGAATGAAACCAAATTAAGAGTGATAAGTAAAGGCCGATTGGTGTCACTATGGTATATGAACTTGGAGAAAGTTAATTGTTGCAGAGGTCCTATATTAGTTGGTATTAAATCTGGCTTTATTTAACACCCATTAAGAATCTGGAACAGTGGAGTAAGCAACATTTTTTTCTGAAGATGCTGACAAATTAGGGAGAATTGCATAGCAAAAGAAGAGTATAAAGGGGATTAGAAGGGCTAGTGTAACCCCAAAAGATGGGATTTTATTTTGAAAAATGTAAGCTAATCCCCCTCTAGAGGAAAACAATTCAGAACACCAATCTTCAGAGAGAAGTGGAGTGTGAAATCCAGTGTGCTGAACAAGCCTGAGTAATAATAGACAGCAAAATAGATATTTCAGCAATCAGTGCAGGACAGTAGCAAAAAAAACCCTGAAACAGCAACATACTCAAGCCCATGAGGATAATTCCTTTCTTTCAAGAGAATTTCTTCTTAGAGCATCAATTCATGATCAAAACCAGTTGATCAACATGATAGTTTAACAAGTTCTGGTATATTAACTGAGCCATGGTTATTTTCTACACATCGCTGTGGCAGATAGGAGATACTGCACTGAGCTCAACCCTCAATAAAAGCAGTATAAATGTAGACCATCTTATCTTTTGTCAGGCCAAACACTGAGGTACAGATAGTTACCCTCGCTCAGCTGACACAAAATACTAGATCCAAATGCAGTAACATGTTCCTGAGTCTTAACCCTCTGTTGCTGGGGCAGGGGGTGGTTGGTTGCTTTAGGGAATGCAGAGGAGAGAAAGAAAGCATGTTTTGTTCATGGTAAGACAATGACTAAGACTAAAGCAACTGTTTGGAAGTACTACAGAGTGATTAAACTTAATGGAATAATACAGAACCAATGAAAGTTTACTACCAGAAATTTCTGTATGTCAGAAATAAGGAATATACCTTAATGCAAAGTTGCTTGACTCTAAAGAAAAGGCTCATTTGAGTGATTCAAAAGAAGTGAAAAAATAGAGAGTATGAGACAAACCTACTCTACCTGAGATGGCTAAATCATAGCTTAACAGAAATATGAGAACTGTTTTAAGGTGACAACCTGGGGTTTTTTTTCATAAATTCATAGGAAAAGGGAATCCATGTGACCAAATATACATCTATAATGTAGGTAATTATATCTATGCTAGTCATCATGTCTCCTTTTATAGTCCCTGGGCAGAAATAGGCCTTTCTAAGGTGCAATTCATGTCATTCCAATGTAGATGTTTCAAACAAGTCAGGTGTACCCTAAAAGTATATATTCTGCTTGAATAACTACAAAGCGAATCGAGGATGTCTGGTTCAGATATACGTGTCTACCCCACATGTTATGAATAAGAAACAGATGATAAGATCTGGTCATGTGAGATAATCTGAATACAAAACAAAATTTTAGTACTTAGAGAAACCTGCTATGATTCTAAAATATTTAGCCTGTGACAACAGTGAAGCAAGGCATACTTTCTCCTTACTTGTGGATCCAATTTTTATTTTATTATATCCAATGTATAATGACACTTGAATAATACCATCCTTTTCCATCATTATCCTATGCATCCTGTCTTTAGCGTCTCATTTTTAAGATTAAGACCGAAGTACTATTCCTGCCTGTGGAAGAGGAAGGCTGTGTTTTGCATAAGGTTGTGTGTTGCCTTGTAATGTATTCTGTCTCTGATATGAATATGGCCTGACTGCATAGTTCACTGTGGCAAATCCATTTTTGTAAGTAAGAAGTGACTTAATTTCTCTCTCTCATCCAGCAATCTTATCTACCTTGCAGACAAGAAATGGATTGGCATTGGCTGAGATATATTCTCACTATAGGAAAAAAGCATCTTATGCAGGAAAAAATGCTCTCTCGTATGCATATAGTATGCATGCTACAGCATTTAAAAAGCCGTTGTCCCTCAAGCTTAGGATGTCAACAGCCAGAGTATGCAGGGGAGGGAAAGGTCTGCGTGTTTCAAAAAGGTGGAGGGAATAGCAGTACTCAATTTTAAAAAGGACAGTAAAGAAAACTGAACCAACACCAGACAGAGACTTGTCATGGGTTACAATCCAGCTGGAAGAAGTCCCACTGAATTTGTAGCATACTCATTTTAAAATTTCTAAAGCAGAAG
Organism: Aquila chrysaetos chrysaetos; assembly: GCF_900496995.4. Taxonomy (NCBI): domain Eukaryota; kingdom Metazoa; phylum Chordata; class Aves; order Accipitriformes; family Accipitridae; genus Aquila; species Aquila chrysaetos. Next base: position 13,277,161 of record NC_044008.1, read on the forward strand.
TAGTAACTTACCTGCTAGTTTAACAAAACAAACAAAAAAAAATCATGGAAATAATACCATTGTATATCTAAGAAAATAATAAGCAGCACTTGCTTAGATGACAACTATGATACTCTATCACTAGAGATCTTAAAATCTGCTTTCTGTTTATTAGTCAGGTTCTTTGCTAAACACAGACGCGCTGCTTAGTTCGGTTTCTTTGCCTCTGTTTTTGCTGACCAGCCATATAGTTTCCATTGATTACTATAAGCTGACAGAATTGCTGATACTGAAAAAAAAATGAAATTAAAGGGAAAGATGGTGGAAAAGTGTTGCTTAAAAAAAAAAAGGATTCAGCCTTCACACTTCATCCTCATCTTCTGCAGCAGTTTGCATTGAGTATAGGCTGCTGAAATAGTGTGGAGGAACTCCCAAAAATCAGTCTTTCTGAATTTGGATAAAGTAGAAATTCTGCATTAGTCCAGAACTACTGAAAAACAGCACTTAGTGGTTGAAGCAGTATGTACCAAAATTATGTAGAGCAAAATATTCACTAATTAGGACATCAAAAATTGGTTTTGTCATGTTCTACCAAATAAGCTATCCAGGTACCTGACATACGCCATCTCTTTTCGAAAGTATCTTTGAAATATATGAACCTATAGACAGTAGCCCAGCCCCAGAAGTGTTCCTGTCTAAAAAAGAACTGACACATTGAAATGTAGATCCATCAAGACTATGTCTTAAATACTGTTGTTAAGGAAATCTGAAGTCAATCCAGGACTGATTCATGAAGATATGGCAACTCCTAAACAAGTGCTGTGAGTAAAACATTAAAACTAAATGCAAAAAGTGGGAGCCTGACAAAGTTCCTGCATCGGATGGCTATTTTATAATGGTGGAATCCAAACAGGCTCTGAGAAACTGAGGCTGTGAGTATGAGACAGAGAGAACTGATGCACTGTCCATACTGGTTAATTGTTAGCCCACTCCTGGCATGGGACTGGAATAAGCCAGCAGCCAGTTTCACCCTAAAGCGATATGGGAGACAGTGTGGGCCACACACAATGCAGAAACAGTCAAGATGAGGAGGGAGAATTTAACTATGTAGATGTAAACTGAGAATGAAAGGATGGCTGAGTATCTTTCTCAGATTTTGTGTAAACCCCAGTAGAAGTTTATAACTGCTGAAGGCTGCTAACAGATACCAGTACACCACACGAATCATTTCCAAAACAGCCAAAAATTTCACAAAAAACATCTCTGCATATTCTAGTGAATAAGCCTAGCCCCTCAAAATGAGCAAGAATGGCTCATTCCTTCAGTGGAAGGAATACTACACACTCTGTGCGCTTTGCATGGACTGATCTCAGATTTATCTCTCTACCACAGAGATGAAAATTTTCTTTGTCCAGGCTTGCTATAAGATGTCTTTCAATTCCTCTGGTCAGGAAAGCTCATACTCTTTTTTCTCCAAGTTGTGCTTTCCCTTGGGAAAGCTGCTCAAGATAAAGCTGCAGGCAGCACCATCACCCTGCTAACAGTAGTCTGGCCCAGGCAGTTCTGATCTCCCGGTTCCACAACCTCAGCCCACCACTGAGGTCTCTAGAGCTTTGATTCTCCTTCTGCAGTTCTTCATTCAAAATATTAAGAGAGTACCTGGTGCAAACTGGAGACCCTGTATCTTCTGGCTTGCTCATCCCCGATTCAGGACTTTCTAGTCAACAGTCCTGAGGGTTTGAAGAAATTAAATTGTTAGGAGGATGGTGTAGGTTTTTGATTTGGGACTTATGGAAGTTTTCTATCATCCTACTGTCTCTACTCTTGTACATCCCTGAGTCATTGGTGATTTTTTCCCTTCCAATCGCTTCCTGAATGAACCCAGTCTTGGTTTAATTGCTTCTTATGGGTACTCTGAATTAATAGCAGTGTGTTTGTGCATACTTTGTTCCTGAAGGTGTGCTTCTTTCTGTTGTTTCTGACAAGAGATATTGGGAGATACAAGGTCTGACAGCTCTCCTGCTTCCTGCTATACTTTCTCCTCTCCAGACAGTTACTCCAACTGTACATTTGCTCCTGATCCCTTTTCTCCCATTTCTTGAGAGTATTCTAATGTTCAGAGGAACTTCAATCCCTTTGGCAACATGTGCATTTTTAGCCCTGCTGTATTCTTAAATGGCACGTATATCTTGTGTTTGTGAGTTTAAGGGACATTTGATCCCACAAAGGGAATGTAAATCATGTGAACTGTTGATACCTAGAGGTCAATGACATAAACTCCTTCTGTCCAACATGCTGCTAAAACATTCTCTTTCAATTTTCTCTTTCAAATTAATACACTGTTTTGCCTTGCCATCCCTCTATGAAGTGCTCTCTTGTTCCTGGGTCTGTCTGCTTTAAAACCAATAGAAAACAAAGGTTCGTAGCTGACCTTTTTCTTTTCCATCTCAAAATTATGAGCTTTTATATGACATCATAAATTCAACAGTTTCCTCAGCATGAGTTGTCTGTAAATGTATTCTTCTCATGCTGGCTTTTGAGCTGTTTCAATTTTTTGCTCATTTTTGTTGCTGTTCTTAGCTAGTAATGCCAGAAATACTTAATGATCAAAAATACCGTGAGTCATGCTACGTTGTCTACTTCACTGACTTTGCTGTTAGATGTCATGTTGCCCTTTTGCCCACCACCAGCCTTGGCCACTTGTCCCTTCCTACCTTCCCTACGTAGAAATCAGTATTTTGTACAAGATAGTTTCATAACAGCCTTGTGAGAGGGCCAGTTGTCTTTCCTATGTTAATTCTGGAAATAAAATCTCTGAGAGATTTTTAGAAACTACTGTTACCATGCAAGAAATACTGCTGTTATATTACCATAACTCCTGGAAGGACTGCTTTCCAGATTCATTTTTACAAGGCATGTCTCATCTTACAGAGTATCATATTTTTAGCTGTGAGATACGTACTCTTCTAGTAACCTTCAAATTATTTACATCCTTTTTGTCCTACACATTGAGACTGTTTTATACTTTGGATTAACTTGAAATATTTTTTAAACACCTTGTTGTACTCATCTGGTATAAAATCTATTTTAATAAATATTTTACATGTTATAGCAGGTAAACTAAAAAATAAGTTACATATATAGCTTAGTTTATGAAGGGATTCAATCTAAATCTTGTTAGTAAGAGAAATGGTAACTTCTCAGTAGCACAGGGAATGACAAATTTGAGCAGAGGGAGTCATGGCAGGAGACCAGTTATCCTAAAATTCACACTAATAAGACTTTCATATCTTTTCTTGTATAGCTCTGAGTAGCAGTGAAACAGTGTGCAATTGCTTCGATATTTCTGAATAAAAGAAAAAGAAACCATAGACCTCCTTAATGAATATGGATTCTTGAAAAAATAGACATCAATAATAGTTAGTAGCTATTACACTGTATTAATGGAAGTACTATTAATTGCATTGCATTTCAAAGTGGTAGTGTTATGGGTTTGCTGCTTCTTTCTTATTAATGTTTGTGCACTGTGCGGTACATTTGTGGATAATTTTGCAAAGCATTAGATAAATCTTTCTTACATATATTGCATAGAAGGTTTTTAATGACTATCAGCAAGCATTTTGTTTCAAAAGTACTTTTATTATTGGTGAAACTGTTTTGTAATGTAGGCTTATATGGTCTGTATTAAATTTGAACAGTGCTTCTATTAAAATTTATGGGGGCACTTCTCCTAGGGATGTGTGTGCCTAACTCTTGTTGACTTTAAGAGGAGTTAGTTTGCACACTGGAGAAATAGGTCCCTTTAGAAGACCTTTTAGCAAAAGGAAATACGAGTAGTAGACATAGATTCTTATCATTGCATGTTACAAAGAGGTAACTACCATTGCTCCTATGGCTATTTTGCCATTAAATTCTTATGCCCGAGATGAGGCTACATACAGTAAGCAGTCAGACGTTATCATTATTAGGTCTACAGAGAGACTTGCCATGCACCTAAGTTTTGTGCGGAGCTGCAGGAACTCTGCCTTCAGGACAGGCAACTACTTGTCTCTGTTGAGGAGCGCAGGGCACGTTTGTGTCTGGTAGCTGCAGCCCATGTCCCTGCTAGAACCCAAGAGCTCTCTTGGCAGCACTGCAGACTGATTTCAGTCTTACTGATATTAGTGAATGAAATAATACGAATGGAAGGAACAGGTTTTTTGTGAAAACAGAATTTTTGGCTAGCCTACACCGGAATCTGGCCAGGCCAGAGAAGTTTCTCCTGTGTTCTTGCAAGCAGTATTATCAGAACACTAACCAGGTTACCTTGGACTGTGTATCTCAGTGAAAAATGGCATCTTTTGAAGCCAAATACCTCCCAAGCATGGTACATGGGAGAACCTACTGCAATACTGGGGCATGAAGAAACTCAGTTTTTTCCTAATTGCCCATAGTCTAGGCTCTGAGTGAATCTAGCCTTCCTCAGAGGAGATCTGGGAGATCTCAGCCTAAGGAGGGAGAACTGCAGAGCTGGACTCTAAAAAAGTACCATAGAACCTGTGCTTGTGTACCGAGGCATGTCTAAAGTTTAGTCTAAATGTGTTGAACAATGTTTCTGTTGTTTCAGTATAATGTAATGTCCTATTAAAAACATCTGTTGGGTTTCCAAATCTGTTGTCAAAGTACCTTCTGTAGACATTGTGACGTGGTGATTTGTAATATAGTGCAATATTTTATAGTAATAAAGTAAGCTCATACACTATGAAACAAGTGAGTACATTATCTATTGTGCTACAGACACGAGACACAGCACTGCGGAGATGGGAAACTGTGATTTTCAGGCACTTCCTAAACCACCTACAAGAGCCACAAAACTCTCTTGGCTCCTACAGTTTGCCTATCCAGTAAAAATGCAGAAACTAAATTAGTCCTCTAGATGAGGTATTTATCCCTGTACAATTCTTTAAGTAATTTTCTTTTACATTCTTAAAAAAGGAAGGAAGGCTTTAACAATGGCTACACTTGCCGTCTATGAGTAATGCTCAACTTTTTAATTTTTTTATAAACCAAGAGCATACATTTATTAAATACAACATTGCCCTTCTCAGGAAGACTTTGGGTGACTCATAATTCAAACACAATCAAAACCAACACCAGGTTACATACACCTTTGCTGTGTCACCTTCAGATTACAGTACAAAAAAGGACATGGAAGCCAAAGCTGTCAGGCACAAACTCCGAAAGTTGACTCCCATGTGTGTCAAAACAGATTTCTAAAAGAAATAAATTGCTTTCCAAAGCCAGATTTGTCATAACTTGGAACAGTATTTCAGTGTATAAGAAACATACTGTGCAGTTTTCCTGTTTGGTAAACGAGAAAAATCTTGACTTTTATTTATTTTGTACCTTTTATTACCAAGAGCTAAAAGACAAGCTTTCTGTGCACATATTCCTAGGGTCACTGTATTTTTAGTGTATATTTCAGTTAGGTGCAAATTATATTTAATGGACTTTTTAGAATATTTTTTTCTCTAATGTAAGCATTTTTTATTGCATTTCATGTGTTCTAGATAGAGAACTTCTAAAGATCCTGTGATAATTAGAAAAAGATGAATGAATTAGAAAAATGCATGAATAAAAGCACAGACTCCAAACCTTTGAATGAGAAAATATTTTAATGATCTTTAAATTAATTTTATCAATTAATTTCCATTTCCACAATGAGTTGTTTTTTCCCTAGCAGAAAGTTTGCTAATATGTTAAAAGGATAAATGATGATGATAGCAATAATAATAATAATAATAATAATAATAGAGTTTTTCTTGAAGAATAAAAAAATTCATTAAGTAATACTTCAGGGATAAGTTAGCATCATAGAAAAGGTTTGCTGATTATGGGAAATACCGCAGTATTATCTGCATATATGTTAATAGGTTAACTAAACACTTTTGTCAATACAAAGTCGACATCTTTTTCTTACTCTCCATGTGAAATAATTTCTGTATTTTGAACTACTTGTTCTCAAAAAATGTGATTATTTTAGGCATCTGGGGCCAAGCAGTGCCTCTCCACTGCAGTATAAACACTATCATATCTCTGAAGTAGTGCGGAAGACACCTTAATCTGTTCCTTAAAGAAAAAAAGGAATGACCAGTGGAGACACTTGTTCCTTTTTATTTTGTAAATATGATCCTAGTGGGATAGTGCATCAGAAGACCCAGCTGCTCTTTTGCATAGCTCTTAAGCCTCACACTATTTAACATGTAATGTTCTCAGGAATAAGTATCAGGAATTACTGAAAGAAGATGAAAAGATTCTGGCAGAGTAATTCAACTGTGTAACCAAAATGAATGATGATTACATCAATGGGAGGTCCTAGAGCAGTCCAGAGAGAAGTATGGGGAAAAGAAAAGTCCACAGGGCTTTGATCTGTGGCCAGTGAGAGCCAACAAATGTGGTAGAGCCAAAGACAGTCATCTCCATCCAATTTCTGCCCTTCTTCACTAGCTTTTTCCATGTTTTACCCAGGTCCTTCCTCAGTCTGTATGTTTATTGCTTGTCATTCTGGCTCCATTTTTCCTTCATTTGAGCAATTCAGAGAAGCTGTCATTCTTGAATGTCAGCCCAGACTTTGAACTTAGCCTTGCTTTGAGCAGGAGGTTGGACTAGATGAACTCCAACTGTCCCTTCCAACCTAAACACTTATATTATTCTCTGGTTCTCCATCTTTCTCATGTTTGGGGGCCCAAGGTGCTAAAAGAGAGGGTTTCTGTCGGAATGTAATAAATCACCATCTGGATAATTTTAAACTTCTTCCACAGTACTTCCCAGTGAGAAGGAGAAGTTCTTTAATCTTGCCTTCGTATTACACCATATTAAATATATATATTTCTATAAAACAAATATATATTTCTCTATATATGAAAGTTCTTTAGAAATCAATGGAAACAGAAAGAATGAAGACATGCTTTTTTATTTCAGCTTGCCAGATGTGTTCACTGATATTACATACACAGCAAATTATTCTCGCACTATAATTGAAAAATAATGCATGTTTATTTATTTATTATATAGCATTCCTGAGACATCTCAATGGCTTGTGGGGTTGGCTCTAAAATAGGAACAGCTAGATAGTCTGATCTGGCTAACATTTACTACATGGACATCAACCACAGTGATTATTTCTACTAAGGTTAATCTTAATTAAGCAAGAGTTTTATCTTGTAACTTGTTCACTGTATACCAGACTTTCAACTCTATCAAGCTCTGTATCCTAATAGAAGCACATTAGGATGCATTGTGCTAAAAGAAGAACCAGCTATATACAGTTTCAGTCAAAACTGCCCTTTTAAAACAGTCATCTCAAGTTAATTAATTGTGAATGTATATTTTTACAGGTCCTTAAAGGCAAAGGGGCTGAATCTAGTTTACATGCTACATACTTCAGCCTATCTTCCTAGGCTTGCCTTGCAACACACACAGCCCCGTTCACCTCAGCTGTTGTCATCAGGGATCCTGTGTAGACAGCTACAGGGCATCCTTCCTCATCTGCGCTGGGCAGCAAGCAGGGATCCCTGTATGATGAGGAAAGCAAGCACCTCTATGGTGCCATTCAGCTACTGTAAATATCTAAAGTAGCTGAAATGAATAGTATTCTGAAAGAGTCTATTCTTCCCTGTTGCTTATTAAAGTTTTTAAAAACTCACCTACCGAAGTTTCGTATTTAAATTACTACTCACATTTGGTCAGATGAATCCCTACTTAACTGTAAAAAAGTTAGATTTCTACACTACACTAGTCAAAATAGTTAACCCTGCAATCAGTGGTGGAAAATAGGCACCTGAAGAGGATGACTTACGTTATTTTATTCAGTCATTGCTTAAGCAGCTTGTTCTCTGAGGTTGCCCGTCGTGCTCCACTGATTACGGAGAAGTCTGGCTGCGCACCTTAGCTGACCAGCCAGCCAGATAAGGGTGCATGAGATGAGTCCTGCCCACACACCAGAGGCAAGCATAGAGCAATTGAAAGTATTAAAAAAACCTTGTACTATCTCAAAAGTTGGAATCTGTCGTCTCATGCACTGTAGCTGAATCTGGAATCCCATTTATGCTACCACAGAAAGTAATCTGGATTTCTTTACGAAAGGGAAGTTATACATGTGGGCTTGCAGAGAACAGATTATTTCAGATTAAATATATTAATATCTTTATTAATATTACAAGTTTGATTATAAAATTTAATTGTTTTTATATAATGGACTTTTGTAAAGCTTTATGTGCAACAACCCCACTCCTTATTTAAAAATGGAAACAGGTAAAATTAGCATGGTTTACACTGAATTGAAAAATTGGTTAACTGATTGATCTTTTAACATAATTATAAGTAGGAAATGAGTAAGGGAGTTTATTTTTAATGAGATTCCTCTAGGATAAGTTAGTGGCTTTTGACTGTATTACACTTTTTATGAAGATCCTGTAGAAAACATAAAATCAATACTGATAAATTTTGCAGATGACAGAGAGATTGGTCCATGTCATTGGACAGATGACACACTATTGATAAAGAGCTATGTGGAATACTTAATAAATTAAGCATCAGCAAACAGGAAGCATTTTTATGCAGTCAGTGTAACTTAATTCCTGAAACACATAGCAAAGAATGCAGCCCAAACTTGCCAAAGTGCTATTGAATCATTATGCATAATCAGCTGAGCATAACATCACAATGAAAAAGGCAAATTCAGCATGATTACTTAAAATAAAAGTTATTGTTTGTATATTTTTCTCAGTAAGAGGCCATGAGTAAACTGTTTTATTGCATTTATTATGAATGTTAACAAAATCAATGAGATCCTGTTGCAGTTCAGTTTTCCCTGCTTCTTAAGTTCATACTTGTTTTTCTATCTTTTTTTCCATTTTTCACATTTACTTCAAAGTTATTACATGACACTTCCATATACTATGTAAAGATCAAGACTCTTGCAGGAGTCCTATCTTTAAGTAAAGTTTCTATCATTGTTAGTAATGACCTGAAATGTGGGATTTCTTAGGATTTTCCATCAGTTCTTCATTAGCAAAAGTAATGACTGATTCAATTGTCCATGTACAAGGTGGATGGAAAGATGTTTCCTGAATACCCAGATCCTCTAATATGTCTCATTTCCTGTACAGACAATTAAGCATGTAATTTCAGAATTTATTTCCTGTGAGGAATCTTGCAAGCAGTTGTTCACTAAAAGCTTGTAGAAATGGAAGAAAAGGACCTGGCTTGGGAAAAGTTGTCTAAAACAGAGCTGAAAGGATAGAAACCAGATAGTGAAGAATTAGGTATTCAGAAAAGATGTTTGGGGTCATGTAAACAGTTCTCTAAGGAGTCATGTTGTAGGATGATCCTTTTTTTCAGCAGAGAGGAAGCACAGGCCATGACCTACAACACTCTGGGTACCAAAGTCTACTAGCTATAAAACTGCTTGAAAGACATTTATGGTTAACATGAGAATCTATTTACTCAAAACAGCCACAACCATCCTCTCTGTCAAGTAGATAATAGTCTGATGGAGAGCATCTGTTTGGTTTCTTCCAAGTGTGTATGCTACGTTCCTTCCTCTGAGAAGTACCTGGGTCAGGCAGGTCCTCCTGCAGTGAAGACAGATCGCTTCTCCCTGAGGTCCTCCTCATGGAGAGACATTCCCAATGGCTGTGGGATCTGAGCAAGTGGAAGAGGACTCAGGGCAGGGAGCTGGAGATCTGCAGCCTAATCCAGGAACCTGCTGAGAAGAGCAAGCAGCAGACACATAGGCCTCAGAGGGAATGGGATGAAAATCTTCTGGGGACTGGCAGGGAGTATACAGAGCTTGTTGTAACTCAAGAAGTCATTGATTTCACTGGAAACAGGGACCGGTAATGTAGGGACATAGTGAGCACAGCAAGATGTTCAGAAACCCCTTTTGCTTCTATATTCTCCAGCTAAACATTTTACATAGTCATGGTTTAACTCCAGCCGGCAACTGAGCACCACGCAGCCGCTCCCTTGCTCCCCTGCAGTGGGAGGGAGGAGAGAATCAGAAAAAAAAGAAGTAAAACTCATGGGTTGAGATAAAGACAGTTTAATAGGACAGAAGAGGAATAAAATAACAATAATGGTAATAATAATAATAATAATAATGATGATGATGAAATTAGAATATACAAAACAAGTGATGCACAATGCAGTTGCTCACCACTTGCCGACTGATGCCCAGTTAGTTCCTGAGTAGCTATCTGCCCTGGCCAGCTTTCCCCCCGGTTTATATACTGGGCACGACATAATATGGTGTGGAATATCCCTTTGGCCAGTTTGGGTCAGCTGTCCTGGCTGTGTCCCCTCCCAACTTCTTGTGCCCCTCCAGCTTTCTTGCTGGCTGGGGATGAGAAGCTGAAAAATCCTTGACTTGGTATAAACACTACTTAGCAACAACTGAAAACATCACTGTTATCAACATTCTTCTCATACTAAATCCAAAACATAACACTATACCAGCTACTAGAAAGAAAATTAACTCTCTCCCAGCCAAAACCAGGACAATATATACATATCTAAGCCTTTCGAGCTTTCTATAAGAAGGAGTCTAGGCAGATCTAGCTTAAATCTTTGGCTAACTTGGGATTCCATCTCAGGTGGGAAGGAAACACCAAATCAAAACCAGCTACATTGCCACAAAATAAAAAGTAATTTCTTCACCAACATCCCAGGTTGGCATATTCTGCATACAGCGAATCGAAGGCTTGAATGCTGGAACTAAGGACTGATGATGCTTCTCCTCCTGAGCTGTAACCCTGACATCATTTCTGTGGCTATTTAAATGTGACTTAGTAATGAAGAAACAAATTACACAGAAATTCTAGGAACTTCAGAGATTTTTACAAAAGGCAAAAGTCCTATTACACCAGTTTTACAATTTGGGGTGATAAAACACAAAGATAATATGCATCATTGTAATTACGAGGTCAGAATAAGAGCCCCAAATGGAAATATACTGCTACCATTTTCCCTTTTGCTATTTAAAACTATGAAGGTTATATTTGGAAAAATACACAGATCTCAAAGAATAATAGAAATAAAAATTAGAAAATAGTGGTTTAGAATATAATAAGTAAGAAAACATTCGTTTTCTGTATTGGAAATAATGTTGCAAATTAAACCCAACCAATTTAGGAAGGAAAAATTAATGCCTCTGAAATTTTGCAGGTGAAGGATCAAACCTAGTCTCTAGAGAGTGAGTGTTAATTCTGAAGTATTCACAAGCTTTTTTTTTTTTTTTCTCCTGTATGAGAGATAAAGGACTGCAGTGTAACAAGATACGTATTTTTGTCATTAAATCAAAATGCAACTATTGCAGAGTGCTGGTGTAGAAGTTGCAATTCAGTTGCATTTCTAACTCATTCATACTAGGAAAGGGATGAATAAAAATTCATTACTTGTGTTTGTGCACAGAGGTACCCACTTTTATTCATTAATATGTGATAGCTACTTGCACACTGTTTTTTTCAGTTCTCATTAACAGTAAATAATCTGTACCAGATTAAGGAGAATTATAGATGTTTATCATGTCTCCCATTTAAGGTCTTTCTTTGTATAGCAGAACACACAACTTTCAGAACATTCTTCATGGAATAACTGTTCAGTGGAGGATCTGAAGATATTTTTGTTTGCTTTCTGTTGTATATTTGTTAATATTTTCAAATTGCAGCAATAATTTCTGAATAATTAAATTCTGAGTAGCTGGACATACAGTTTTGTTGAAACTAGAATGGGATTGTAATTGGTTTCCTCTAGCCTATGAAATATTAAGTTTAAAACACCTCCTACCAAGATTGAGTTCTAGACCTTTTAAAAAAATTCACCAAAGAGAACATCCACTGAGAAATAGAGCAACTTAGTCTGGACCTGTCAATTGCCTGATAGATCAAAAACTTGCTTGTGGTATGAGAAACAAAGGCCTGTTTATAATAGGATAAATTACTTCAGGCTCCATGTTATCAGGAATATCTAATATTTAGTGCTCATTAAATATTAGATGGTGCTGCTAAATATTACATGGTGGGTAGGTATTTCATCTAGAACTTAACCAGCAATTTCATCTGAGATCTGTTTCATTTATTTTTTTACCAGTTAAGTGTTCAATACATTCTGGAAACGCAGCTGCCTTTCACAAAAATGGCTTTAGTGAATCACTATTCACCAATGAAAACTCCCTTTGTCAGAAGAGCACTCACAAGCTCTAATTCGTATCAACCTTTTTCTTCCTCTTCCCCTGAATTAGACCATTTGTTGTTGATACCTGTGGCGTGAATTATACTTTTTAAATTAGCTCATAAGAGCTAAAGCCAGGAGCATATTCCCCTACAAACTATTTCCTATCCTATCTGACTGGGATTATACACCAGCAAAACTGTATGGTGACTGGGTAAAGAGCATACAGATCTCCCTTTAGTGTCTTTATATTTACCTATTCTTTGGGGAACCCTATGAAAAAAAGTATATATCACATCTGATTTGATGGCCATGACTGATTATTTGTACTGTTCATCCAGATTCCTTCAGCCAGCTGTGGTCTTCAAGCATAAATTCATAGGTTTTGTTCTGTGATCATATGGGCATACTGAGGTATACGGGTATACTGAGGAAGAAGAAGATGTTTTACAGATCCAAAGGCTACATCCAAGTTTCCTTTCTTATGCAGTAAGTTCTGATTTTAAAAAAGGAGGGACATACATGCTAGGTGCCCTGGCAAGTCTTTCTAAAAATGCTAATTTTTAAGCTTCGGCCAGCTGTGAGGTCCACAAGATGCTTCACGGTTGTCAGCACCATAATCTTCTCTGTTTAACTTGTCATGTTTATGTACTGTTCCAATTTTCTCAGTATTGAGGGGTTATTTCCATTATGTTAGACATGTCGTCCAAATCTCAACAGTCTGAAATCAATTTATGTTCCTCTGAGAGACAAAGCACTGTCACAGGGAAAAAAAATTACCTATTCACAGTTTTTCTTGCTTTTCCTTGTAATACATTCATTTAATACTTATCACTTCCCAACTATCTTGTCAGGATCCTTTATCAGCATCATTCTTTAGTCTTCTGTTCATTAACTTTTTAAAGTACTGCGCAGGACTACATGTGACCCGCACACAATCTAAACATCATAAAATTCACATCAATACTGTTCCTCTCTCATTAGACTTAAGGACACAGGCCTTCTTTATGTTAATTGCTCATCTCTAAACCTTCAGGAATTCAGAAAAATGTGACATTTCTCAACTTTTTTTTTGCAAGCCAGGTCATCTTGATCAATTTGTCATGCTTTGTACTCTTTAGTGCTCTGTACTGCAATAGTATCATGCACATTAATCATTATTTCTCTCTCATTTTTTTTCTTTCAGACTCCCATGGTCTTATGCTAAATCTTCTGAATTTCATGTAATTTTAACCATTATAATTTAGATTGCTGCAAAGCTTTAACTAATTCAGCTTTTTTCTTCTTGATAACTAAGTTGAATACTGAGAATTACCTCCTGACTGGGTGAACATGAAAGCAAAAAGAGGTTTATCTCTACTAGGTACATGTCAGTGTGGACAGTATCAAACCTTCAGCAGCTCAAAGCAAAGTGAATTACCTAGAGGTTCAACCAGGAAACTGAGAGTTTAGAAATTCACTGTTCACAGTTTTGTTACTCCTTAGACATCGGCCTTCCAGTAACATCCCTTGCTGAATATTCTGCTTTCCTACACTAAATAATATACTTTCACAGCTAAGACTCAACCATGTAGAACTTGAATGTTGTGATAAGTTTTGTTTCTCCTGTTAGTGTTTTCTTTCACAGTCTCCCACTGTTTGTCAATCTTTCTGTTCTACCTGAATCCCTATAACCAAGAATTAACTGGTCTGTCAAGCTGGTGTGAAGGAGCAGGAAATTGGAAAGAAATTGTTACTTTGAATAACATCTGGATCCAAAGAATCAAATAAGTATGCTATTGCTTATTCCAGCTTCCACCACTGTGGCCAAGTGGCATGATTACCTTTTCATTATGTTGCCATCAAGTGTTTATCATTCCGCCATGTGGTATGAAAATAAGCCAATTATAGTTAACACACCTGAGCTCCTGACATTTCCCATTGTCACAGAAGAGATTTCAAAGGCAAATCAATAAAATTCAGAACCATGCTGACAGCTTAATGCATATTAAACACAAAATTCTGAAGTTACTACAATGTAATTTAATAATGACAGAAAGGCAGTCAGGTGAAACCAGCAGGCTCTCTCAGTCTCTGTAATTTAACTTACTTGTTGCTTTATGATGAACTTTTGTCCACTGCTCCCAAACCTCAGAAAAACCAGGAGGAGTGAGACTCTGAGCTCAGCTCTGAGCTCACTAACAGACATCCTGGACCAGCTGACATGCACTGGGGTATCAAGAAATCTTCACTGGAGTGGCAGAGTCAGTGGGAGACTCAAGATTGTCCAGGATGACAACTGAAGCTCTGAAGCCTCCCATAGATTCTGTGTCTTATCTGCCAATCCAGCACAGATTTCTGAGTAACATAAGGTATGGCACCCTTGATACTAGGGTGATACCTATGGTTGTGCATCTGCGTTAAATTCCTAATTCACAGACTATGACATCAAAATTTAGTTGTCTGAATATCAGTGTCTAAATTTGGCACAGATATCTATGTGTCCATTATAATTGATGGGGGCTTCAGTAAACTGCATAAATGTAGGCATCCTATACTAATTGAGATGCCCTTGGGTATTCCACCTCACCTTCCCCCTATAGGTCCTTTGTCACAGCTGGCAATGTCATGAGGATATATAGCCCAACCCAAAAGACACTAGATGGTGATGCAACTGAGCTGATATCTGGAAAACTACTCAGTACAAACAACAGAGTTCAGACGGTTTTTCAGGTCACTGCGAGGTTGCCATCTCTGGTTAGCTGAAATCTTTCTAGACTCAGTTCTTGGCTGTTCAACCTCAGTTGCATGATTCAGCACTACTCCCGATGTGCTGTTTTTCTGTCTGCCGTTAGAGTGGAGCATTGCATTGCGAGGTCTCCCATTCAGAAATAGTCATGGACACCAAGGGCATTTCCCTACATTTATCTGGTTTTATTCTTTTATTAGGGAGTTTTCTGATCACTGTTTCAGGGATAGGATTAGCTGGTTTTCAAATCAGGATCTGGACACAGGGAGGGAAATCCTGGGAACAAGGAGGAGAAGTCTGTGAGAGTTTGGGAACAGGCATCTAAAGAAGGGGGTAGCTGAGGTGAAAACATGGATGCAATGAAGGAATTTAGAAGAGGAAGAACTGGCAGCATAGGTGCCAACACTAAATATCTGGTGACTCCTTTTCATCTATGCCTTAATATGAAGCTTACATATAAGCAAAGGAATAGATTTATTATTGAATATTTTTTCCCTCGCACTTGCTGAAGACTTTTTGTGAATGTATTTCCATGAAAAAGACTTTAGGACACTGTGTACAACTTATGCACCATTTACATTTTAACAGAAAACATTGGGAACATGCTTTGATATTCATCAAAGTGACATGCCATAAGGTAAACTGAGATTTCTCTAATGTGCTTAGAAAGTGTAGAAGTTTAAATGGGAGCAGACTCTAAACACATGAAGGAGCAGAGACACTGGCATAGTTAGGCAGATTTTCTGACTATCAGAGAGCTCTGGAAATATGATGCAGTATTCCTGAGAAGTTAGTTTTGAAGCTTAGATTAACTTTCAGTAAAGCCAGGCTGAGTTGTCAGACATGTTCTTAGCAAGCATACAGAGTCTTTATGGGTATGGGAACACTCGCAGGGCCTTCTAGAAGCAACAGTCACGAGCTGTCAGGACTCCGAAGACTCAATTTATATTCTAAATTATGTTGCTGATTCAGTGTGTGACATACACCAGTTTTTTCACCTTGCTGTGTCTGCTCTGCTCAGGGGGGGTTGTGTGCAGCAATACGTTTGCCCAAGACAGTGCATTACTTGCATTACTAGCTCTTGCAGTATTAGAGCAATACAGTAGAGAGCGTAATCCCTAGCCTGGACACATAAGCTAGTGACACTGATTTTAGCAGCAGTCATTGGACAACGTACATAATCAAACCTGAACATTCTTCAGGGAAAATTTCCTTCTGCCAAAAAAAAGGTTCTTTTTCTTGTCTGTACAGAAAAATAACCTTGACCTTTTCAAGGTGTTGCCAGAGTTTACAACCTGTGAGCAAATTTCTGAGATCTCTTTCTCCACTCATCATGTGTTAGTACCTGGGGTTTGCTAACTGGGTTAGTATTTACTTAAAATACGTATATTATAGACCTCAGTGAGGAAAATAACAGTTCATCCAGTTCTACTTGCAGTTGCAAATCATAAACCAGGATATGGACCTAAGGATTTGAGCTTCTAGTAGGAACTTCTATAATAAAAGGCAAGAGATGAGAGTCTTCCTCCATTCCATAGGATACCTTTTTCTACTCCAGGTCAAGTTGTCCCAGTAAAATCTGTTCTGAATTGTACTGTAGCAGCATTTTCTCTATTCTGAGACATGGCTGTCCTTCAGATAATATGGTTTGCTATCAACAAGGAAATAAATCTGTAACAGTGTAACACTGTTCCGGTAATAGGTGCCACAAAAGAGAAGAAAGTTCATATAAAAGTGTCACCCACTGAGACATTTTATAGGTGTTTAGTATCAAACTTCATCTGTGGAAAATAATCTACTCTTGTTGACCACATACAAAGCTATTTGTTCCACAAATGTATTTCTCATTTCCAGAAATTCCTGTAGAGATTTTTGTTATTTTTCCCAAAGCTAGTACATTTAAGCATCAAAAACCGTCACTGACAATGTTGCATTTACCTCTGCACTATTTTAGCTATGATCCAGAAATTCTCTGCTTCACATTCAGATTAATCAGAAGGAGATGGTATTTAGTTTGTTGGGGTTTTTTCTAGTTTCATAAATTATTTTAAATCTCTAACTGATAAGCAATTCACACAGCTGTAGCAGCCAAGCAAAATAAATAGCTGTATGTCCATTAGAATGTAAATTAACTCATTACTATGCCAGCTTCTGACCTTTTCTGATGGCTGTATTCTTGCTAACAAAGACTCTTTGCTATTCATGAAAGTGAAAACTTAATGGTAGCTTGAGATTCTCTGGTGTATTTTAGAGGAAAGTGTCATAGATGCAGGTGACCGGTGAGGGTCCCAGCTTGAACAGCAAGTACTTCTATCATTCATGACTTTAAATAGCTAACCTTTTTCTAATTATTTGTGAAGATCTGAATATTATTGGAAAATTGTTGCTTAAGAAGGCTAGGTCAGTGAAACTTCATGAACTGCACAGAAAGTGCTCCTGTGTATAAAAAGCTGAATATTGATTTAGTACCTGCTCTCACAGTCAATCAAGTTTTTGTATCAGTTCTATAGACTTCAGTGAGATAAGATCAGGTTTAATTTCCCAAGGTACTCCTCTACCTCTACATCATTTCTGATAAACCTCTCTGTCTCGCACTTCATGCTACTCAAGAAATCTGAAAGTTTGAAGGGACTCATGATGCCCCCAGGTCACCTGGAGAAGAGATGAGCCACAGAAGGTGCTACCCCAATAGGGTCTAAAGATTCAGCTGACCTTCCTGTGAACTGTGCCTGCTCTTTGCCTTGCACCTTTAGAGAGTGATAATCTGTGGGCAGGAATGTATTTGGTTTTTGGAGTCACTTTTCACAGGTGTAGTAGGCCAAAGAGAGTGAAAAATAGTGCTGATTTGGACTGGAGCACTACTTCAGTAGCAGTCTCACTTGGGTTGAGATCAGGAGCAACGGAGTAGTGGAGCGTAAAGGAAAATGCCACCACAAGCAACTGCTGAGGATCAGTTTGTACCATTGCAAGTCTCTTTCAGGCAAACCTGTTTAATAACGTGGGCATTTGTATATAGCTGTGAAGAAGACAGACGTGTTTCACAGTTTTATTAATCTGAACCTGCATTTGCTATAACAACTGATGACTGTAAGCAGCCTTCATCTCAGTGCAGCACAGTGCTACATCAGTTACTTGCCATGTTGCCAGTGTGTAGCCTACTGCAAGGGAAAAGACACTGGGTCTAACCATATATAATGTTGTGGGCCTGATCAAACATGATGGGTCATTCATCTCACTCTGATGTGGGATGTGTTGATTTCTGACCCATTGCATCAGGTGCCATCCCAACCAAAGACCAAATGGATCCTCCACAGCATGGCACCATCACTCTGAAGGACAGCTGACAACAGGACTAGCTAACTATGCTTGAAGAGCTAAAGCTCCCAGTCTTCTTACACCTACTCTATATTTCAAGGTAAATCAACTTTTTGTTGTTGCTAGAGTAAGAGCTCAATATTTAAATCTGTTTGAAAAAGATGGACCTTTGAAAAAATACTACGTGGTAATGACTGATTTTATTAGAAATGGAACTACTAGTTGCCACTCCCCATACATCATCTGATATTTTACATATGACATGACCAGTTCAAACTTTTTATCACCTGCTTGTTTTCATAAGTATTATTTCCATCTATTTTAATTCATTGTTTCCTTTTAGATTGTGTTTACTACAGTATATAAATTAATTTACTTGTTTTCATTGATCAGGTTTGTTTTCCTGAAAAGGGGAAAACATTTGAAGAATAATTGAATTAATGCTATATATTTGTTCTATGTACACAACAAAAACCATTATCTCTCCCACCAGTATTTTAGGAATTTTGGCTGGAGGATATTTTGCATCTTAATGAGTGAGCCCAATTGTAGCTTCAGTTCTGTGCACCTAATCCAACCATACCTAGCATAGCTCAACAAAAGGTAAACACGCAGAAGGAGAAGCCAGATGTAACATGAATGGTAAGAAACAGCTCCCTGCATCCTGCTAATGGTGTACACTGTGAGTCTGAACTCTCAGAGAAGTTCTCCACTGTCACATCCATTGGAAGTTAATGGGTATGTGACACCTCTAGAACTGAGGCCCCAGTGTAGGCAACTGATAGACATCTCAAGGATTGCAGTAAGAGAAAGAAAAAGCACAGGGAAAAAAAAGAAATGCTGTTAGAGTAAATTTATACAGTAACTTTTCTAGAAAGGAAAACTTTTGCTGAAGTGAAGTGTTGTCATGTGGACGTTGACAAGATGCCCATGGAGTCAGTCAATGCTCTGGAAGTGCTCATCAGCCATCTGTTCAATGACTTCCAAGCATCTACGTGAGAAAGGTCTGTGCAGTGCTTGGGACAGCTTTGCTCAGGAAGCCATATGCAACAAGACTTTTATAGCACAAAAAAAAACCAAGAAGCCCAGTGAAAGCTAATTGTGAAAGGCAAAACACGTGCTGTATCATCAGTGTGACAAGTGATGTGGAGGGAAGTTGACTTGCCCTGAACATTGCTTTGGATTAAAAGGCTTTATCTTTGATGCTGCTGAGTTCCTCCCTGCAGCACTACCACATGCTGTCACTGCAAAAATCAAACTGTTCCCGGGCTTCAGTTTAATTATAAGTACACATCTGCCACAGAGGTGAACACCATTAAAGGTCCTGTGGTTTAGCAATACCTGGATTAGTTACCTGTGATTTTACATGGTCTTAAGAAGTTTTCCAGGAATCAATACAATATGGAGATGGAAATATAGCAAAAAGCATCCACATGGCAGCAGACCAATAACCAAAGGCTGGTTTTGTATTACTGACATTACAGAATATGTCAAAAATCAGGATTTTTACTGAAGAAAAAAAAAAAAAAAAACATAAACCCAAAAACAAATCAAGACTCTATCTTGCAAATGCTCTAAGTCCTGTCTGATAAGCTTCTTTTAGAAAACTAAACTTTCCAGCAATAAGTACTGGCTGAAGTGTAAGGCATGTGAAATCTGTAAACATATTTTATGACAAAAGCATACTTAAATTTGTATATAAGAAGGAACAGATACAATGAGTGTGATGTGGTTTGTCTTTTGTTATAGGATATCTTCATTGAAAAGGACAAGTACAGTAAACTGAAGCTGGAATTTGCCTTGATCTGAAAAAAGAAAAAAATTTTTTTTTTTCCCCCAAATACACTAGAATCTAAAATATGTTTTCTGTTACTGGTGGGTTTTGGTAAAGTTACAACATGGAAACTGTCACAGCTCTGATTTCCAGGGAAGCTCATTTTGGAAGGTGGTAAAAATAATTTAAAAAGCACTGTCAAAAATAATTTTTCCAACACTGCTTTATGAGAAAATGTAATTCTGATTTTTAAAAAGCATATGGTTGTTACTGTACGTCAGCTTATTTATTTAAAATGAAACAATTAAAATTTCAATAAAGGTGTTGGCCACCAGCTGCTGTACTTTATTACATTTTAAACGGCCAACATTGACAAATAAATCATTATATTCTCAACACTAACTTTGGAGAAGTATATGAGGTTACGTACTTTATCCTCACATGCTTACATGTTATATTACATTACACTAGGTGGTGACCATAGTGTTGTCCCGCTAGCATCTGGCTGAGCAGTGGTGGTTGCTCTTTGACACAATTCAGTAACCCCGCTCTCCTTTCCAAAACTCATTCAGACCTGTACTGCTGCCTTTACAAGGAGTGTTAATAAAGACTTATTTAAAACTAAGAGAAAAATACAGGAGTCTTCAGAAAGTGAGCCACAGCTTATGTGGTGAAGCTATTACAAGAAGGGATGGCTGTCAGGCACATGGGTGAGCACAAAGCCACTTCTGGGAAGAACAGGTTGCATGAAGTATTTTTAGGTGGATCTAAGTTGGCTTTTATTATTTCAAATTTTAAAAGTGTATGTGAATATGGGGCTGAGGAGTGTTTATATATATATGTATATAGTATTCTCAGCTACTCAGGTTTTTATAGAAGACATCACAAGTTGGACAGTAGGCGGCTGGGAGTTTGGGGAGGGAGAAGTGGAAATCTGGAAGTGGGATAAGGAGGTTATAAGAGCTTATCCAATATGTGTGCCTAGTTAGATGTGAGTTGATTAGAAGGTTGAACAGTGTCCATACTGTATTAATACTCAGCAGAAGTTGAAAGCTGCACTCTTTGGAGAACAAATTTCAGTCTTGCCTCCAAGTCAGTACTGAATTGATGCCAGTCTGCCAGCAGCTGTCATTCAAGTGGGACCCCAATGTCTCTGGTGGGGAATACTCACAGCATGTAATGCACCAGCACCAGAAAGTCAAGGGAAAATGTGGTGTTGTGAAGTGACGTCAAACTAAGTGAAAGTCCACTGCTTCTCATTGCCAGCTGTAGATGTGGCTGCAGAAGGCCAACACTGTTGACTATGCACTAAATACATATTATTAAGATATATGCTTCAGGTGAGCTTCCAAACCTCAGTTTTCTACATGTAGAGGATTTGGTCCTGTACTTATGCAGGACTATATTTAAAGGTGAGAGTTAGAAGGGAACATGCAGAATACACAGGAAAGTGCATTTTGCTTATATGCTTTTTCATGTGAAGTTTCTGTTACACTTGCGATGTACTACATATGCATTATACTCTTGAATTCTTGAATTTGCAGCAATGGTTGCATGTATTCAAATATCAGTGATGATTCCGGACATGTTCACGATAATTATCCATAATCAGTCTCATGTTGAATAACTGATAATGTCAAACATTGTCTAAAGGTCAATTTTGTTTAGATTGGGAAAAAGGATGTTTAGTTTGACTGAGAATACAGATGGTATGTGAGGCAACATTAAAATTGTCATGAAATACATGAAAGATATGATAGGGTTCGCTTTACGGAACTAGGCCTTCACCTATTTAGTCTAGCACCTAGTCTTTGACATAGGTGAGAGACCATCTCATCTTACATGAGTTCTTGGTCTAATAGCTGAATTTAAATCTGAAGAATGGATTTTAATATTAGTTTCAAGAGATTTTCACTTCTAACGTGCTTTTGTACACATATGGATATCCAATACTTTTTAAAAATCCTGCTTTGGATCTTTTACTTCTGTGGCATCCTATATCTGTTAGGTTTTGCCTTTTATTTGTTTTGAGTGTAGATGTTGTCATTTGTATGTTGCAGTCCGTACCCATAGCCTCCAAGATAAATATAAGTCCATCTTCTCTTCGTTTGGATGAATAATGAAATTTTAATTGAGGGGTTTTTAAAAAAATCTTCACTTGATGTATATGTCATTATTTATTTGATTTATAAATAGTTATATTTTAATTTATAGGAACATTTGCTGATTAACTCCAGCAAAACATATTTGTAGGTGGTGACAGTAAATAAATAGGAAAAAATGACCTTTCAGTTTGTCCTAGAGTAATTTCTGCTGACAAAAAGTTATGGGAAGTGTACCAGTACCACTGGGAGGGAGAGTTACTTCTACCAATATTTTCTGAACACCAAATCAGGGTAGTAAGTTGATTGGAGATAACTTTCAGCAAACCTTCTTGCAAGTTTCAAGTCTTATCTTTAATGCCGAGGGGAAAAATGCTTTTTAACTTTCACTCTTATTAGCTGTACAGAGCAATAGCAGGTAATAAAAAGGTAGCCATCAGCCATCCAAGAAGTTATTAAGTAAGCTTCTACTACAGAATCTTTAACACTGAAGGTGATGTACAAGCCAGATCTATACAGGATGCCTGTTATCTCAGCTTGAATTTGCAGATGGAAAGAAATCTGTCTACTTGTTAATATAGCAGTTTTTATCTAGACACTGTAGAGCCAGTAAACATAAACCTTTCCAGAATTACTTTTCCCAATATACTTTTTGTTTAAAAGCACTATCAGTTTATACATCAGCATTACAAAACAGCCAGTGTTTCTCTGCAAACGGCTCAACTGCTTTTTCACTCCAAGATTTTTTCAGTCTAAATGAATTAGATATCATGGCAGAAGAAATTACCTCATTATCATAGAGGTCTAGGAATCTTAAATACTATGTACAAATATAATTCCTGTTGTGATTTGTCTGTAGAAAGATACTTTCTCATACTTTCCCTGGTATTCTCATGATTTAAATTTTTTTTCTAGACTCACCTTAGAAAAAGAAATAATGAAGTCAGTAAGTCAGTACTACTCTTACAGCTTAATTCATTTTTTGAATGAAAGAGCAGTCTTCCTATTAGATGTCTCAGTTTAAGCCCCATTTCTGTTTCTGACAAAACAAATGAACTCTTTGTTATTAGTTTTTAATCTTACTTAGGAAGGTCCACAGACTTTTTTTTTTTTTTTTTTTACCTGCTATTAAACTGAGAATGAGTTTTTTAATTAAAGCTATGCTGAAAGCTGGTATTTTAAAAAATGTGACCAAATATCCTTTGAAATGCTTCTTTTTATTAAATATTTTGTAAGTTTTTTAACATTGTGCTGCATAAGATAAGAACAGTGTCTACAATGAGTGTTACAAATTATCCCCTTTTATGAAAAGGACATATCTGGAGTTTCAAACATTTGTAGGCTACAATAGTTGAAATTCATGAACGTCACTAAAGCAATTTATCAGTCAGTCAATAACCAAGGAAAAGGAGATAACTAGTTGTGTAGAAGAGGTAGTCATGTCTGATCGCTTGCTAACTATGACAAAAAAACAGGACAGTATCAAAACAAGCAACCTTCCCAAGACTTGGCTACCTTATCTAGACTAAAGAAACAGTTATTTTTGTACAGGCTTTTCTTCTAAAAAAATCTCTTGTATTATTAGGTTTTGTTGATGGGATGTTCTGAATTGCTTCTTCTTAAAGGTGCGACTGCATTTGACACATCAATACCAGGTCATTTGGTGTCTTATCCAATGTCCACCAAGACATTTGGAAGTCCTTTTGTTTAGTTCTTTTAATTTCAACCTAATACCATGCTGTTTGTAAAGTATGGCAATGATCTCAATAGCTCCACTTGCATATATATATATATATATATGCATATATATATATATATTTGCATATATTTTTTCTTAGAAATTATCCCCTGTGGTTTCTGTTTTCACCCCTTGTGTGTAGAGAATTTTCATATATATCAACATTATCTGCAGACCTGAATGAGAACGGGAGCATAGACGCCACTTAGCGTCCACTTTTTATGCATCAGAAAAATCTGCTAACGTTGTTTTTTGTTTATTTCAGGTTTCTTTTCTCCATGGAAAACTCCAAAGCCTGTAAGTTCCCTTTCAAAATTATACACATTGAGTTCATAAGATGACTACCATTCAAAGCAAATTTCTGTAGACTTTCATCTAACCCTCCTGTTCCCAGCTCATGAGACACTTCTCAGCACTGCCCCAACTCTAGGTGAGACAGCATCAGACGTGGCCTCACTAATAAGCACTGCAGATCTGCTGGCTTGGAGTCTGCCAGCAGCAGTCTGGAGAAAGGAACATCTCAGTGTTAAGATGGGTGTCAAGAACCAGAAATGCAGTGGCTCAAAAATGAGGGGTCTGGAGAAGGCAGCAGAAGGCTCCAGCAATGAGGCCAGTCTAGTTGGCCTTCTAGTTGGCGATCAGCTTGAAACGGACAACATGTACATTTTCTGGTTTACAAGTGGCATGACCTTAACATCCTTAAAGTGATTGTTATTCTTTCTTGCATTAGTAGATCTAGAGCTGGAAATAGTCACACATCAAGTGAGAGCTTGGACTAGATAGCTTACTGATGTGCCTTCTAACCAACATTTCTGTGTTTCTATTATTTTGACATTAAACCCCAAGGTATGAAGACCTTTCCTACTGTAAGACTGTAAGCAATGACTGCTTTTATTCTGTTGACACTACGTTATATCATTTTTTGAAGTTGTGACAACACTCACAGTGTAAAAAGAAAACAGGCTTCTATTTTTGGTTGTCTGGTTTGTTTGGGTTTTTTTTTAATTTGACTTTTTTATTTAGATTGTAAAGACCTTAAAGTACTGCTTATCTTTCATCAGAGGTGTGTAAAGGAAAAAAGAGCCCTGACTCTGCCTGAAGGCTTCTAAGAGCACTAGGAATAACAACAGTAATATTTTTTAAAAGGATTTATAGCTTTTTTTATTGGGGGGGGGACAGGACAACACGACTTCACATCCTCTCATATTGGGTCATGACATGTCTAATGCATACCAAAATAATTTTTGTAGCCTGTCAAGTACAAATAGCAATTAATGAATCAGCTGATGCAACTCCATCAGACTGCTTCAGCTTGAGGTGGTTTTGATGTAAAAGGCTAGAGGATGGATGCAATACATTGGAATAAGTATTGCATAAGTTTGTTGATTCATCTAAGTAGCAGGACATTTGTGAAAATAAATCTGACTATTAAGGGCTAGCTTGTTCTCACCAGTTTAAGATTCTTGTCTGACTGGGACGTTCAACTTTTAATCTCAGGTAAAAAGTGATGAAATAGAGAACTTTTAGAACTTACTTGTTAAAGAGCCACAATCAAAGACCTTCCACTGTCAGTGCTTACCCTCTTTACGTACATTTCAAATCTATAAATATCAGCATATTGTTGATGATTGTCTGCACAGTTTTGTTATATAAACTGTATACTAGTTCATACTCAAGTAGCACTTGTGAATAATCAGAATCTAGAGAAACAACCTGAGTGATGCAGTTTTTCATGCAATGGTCTGAGGAAACCAGGGCTCACAGAATAATGCAACACCCGTGTGTGCAGATACTGTAACTGCATGCAGGCTAACCGTTCACAGCTAATTGATTTTGGGGTACTCTCAGCAAGAGAGTTTACAAATAATTAACCAGGTTAAGGTAGTGTGCATTCCTCTGTCTGTCACCACTTTAACTAGAGAAATAACCAGATATAAATTCCTAGTGCCCAAGACATGGAGATAAGACTGAAACCAAGTGCACCTGAAGCACTGAGTGCCTGCAGACAGTCTGAAGCAATAAGGCCAGCTCCAAGAGGTTTAGAAACCTTCCCACCACAGCAGCACAGCCCCGTGGGTCTGTAAGAGGAAAGAAAAACTGTAGGTGGCCCCAAACCAGGCTTCTTTTCTGCTTGGGTGACTACTGCTGCCCCCTCACCTCTCTGGCTGCTCAGGGGAGAAGCACCCACCATTCTTTAAAGCAAAAAAGGGGACCACGGGCCATTGGCTGGAAGAGGAGAGGAGACAAGCTCCTCTCCCCAAGGCAGAGGCTCAGGGATGGCGTGCACTGCATCTCAGTGGGCTCAACATCCCAGAGTAACCTGGGCTGACAGAAATTTCCTGTGGTTTCTATGTATATAGTGCATATATTATATATATCATATGTAATACAATTTGAGTAGTGCAAAATGAACTTGAGCAATGCCACCAAACCATTACCCTGACTCAGATTTGATGCCCTGCACGCAATACCATGCTTACTCATTTCCAGGAGTGCCACCTTCTGTGAGCTAGCATTATGGTAACTCACATTGCAAAACACTATGTGACTTCAGCTAATTGATAGGGGTTTGGGAGATATAATTCTCCTTGTGTTTATCTGTTTATGTAACTGTTTATGTTAGCAGTATTACCCACAAGTGAGAATGTTTTGCTCTGTTTTTAACTTCACACTTGAAGATTTAGAGCTAACCAGCAAGCAAGAATTAGACATATGGGACCCAGTAGGGTTTTGCCAACTGATCTCCAGTTTCTTGTCCTTCCTCCAGGGAGAAGTTTGCTCATCAAAGATAATTATATTTTCCTTTCCCTCTTTAAAGCCTTCTTTAAATATTTTAATTTTATTCAGTTTCACATTTTGAAAGAGGTAAGTGTTCTATTTCTCTGGCACTGTCCAAGAAATTAGGAAACTTTCCCTTCTAGATAGACAGGGCCCCACATGTCTTTCTGATTCATAGTGATAAGATAGATAGTTTGGTTTCACTGACTTGTATTCATTTTTAGATTCCCCACTGAAGGTAAAACCTAAACATAATTCTCCATTATTTTCCTTGATCATAAGGAACTTGTATTGAGCCCAGTTCTCCTTTCCTATGTAGACATAGGGGTCATAATCATGTTTGTTTCTGGAGACCTTTGAATTTATTCTTCCATGATATAATGATATACTGTATATGTGTTTATATATACCCAAGGTAATTCCTTTAGAGCCAGAAGAGCTACCATCAGAAGTATTATTCTGACATTCATGTGACTTGCTACATAGGCTAACTTACCCAACACAGAGGATAAATCTATCTTGGTATAAAGTATACCTGAAGGTACCCTAGGTACTTTCCTCTACCTAAGCTATTTCGATGACAACTTGGGTATCTCCATACGTCACTGTATTGCACAGGATCTACGTACCTATAGTGCCCTCTTATATCACATCCTAGTTGTCGTCTTTTTATCTGACCCAAAATAAATGTGTCTTTCTTGAACAACATTAGCGAATATTGAATACAGTATTCCATATCCTCATCATTAGCACTTCATAGCACTAACACTTTCCTTTTTCAACTTAAATATCATTCCCGATGCATACTAGTGCATGAGAGTCATCTTATGATACCTGAGATGACTGAGATAGATACCTAGATCTTTCTTTTCTTCATTGTTTCTAATGAACCAGCCCTACTTACTGCTGAATATCTGACAGAAGCACAACTTGAATTATAACACTACTCTGTATAAAGAATGAGGTCCTCATAGCCAACATCCATATTCTGTTTATTCTGAAGTATGAAGCTAAGTGTCAGATCACCTGGGATGTGCAGAGAGATAGTTACTCAACATGTTCACCAGGAGGACTCTAAAACATCTGTAGTCCACACAGACTTGGTGTGGAAAAAGCCTGATGCTGTTAATCATCAGAATAGAGAGCAAAGCCTACCTGCTGAGCCAAACACCTTCTGAAACTAAGGAACTAAAGGCAAATGATAATCACAGAATTTATAGAGCAAGCTTGCTGTAAACCTGCAATCATCTTTGATAAGGCACTACTGATACAACACTAGAAGTTGGTGGCATTTAATTACAGTTCAATTTGTTTCCAAGAGTCATTTTTTGTGTAATTAACTGATTGTTGGGTTATGTGCGAGAGCACGCTGTTCTGGAGGCTTTACCACCTTTTGCTTCAGGAGGGGTCACAGGAAAATATTAATTTCCTAGGATAAACATTTGTGTTTTGTTTAACTTGACCTCTTCAAATATATTTGGTAATGCAATTTAATTAGTAGCCAACTCCTTCAAAAAGAAAAATGCAGGTCCCCAAGTCTTCTTTTTCACAGTCTATCATATTATCTCCCTTCTGGCTTGATGTACTTATGCGACCACTAAGGGCAGTCTTGGAGAAAAGATGGATTGAGGTGGCTTTCATGCATAGACAATACATTGCTGTGTACTTGTCTCCTGTAAATGGTCTGGAAGACTTGAAAAGCTTATCCTGTGCTTGGGGGTTTGGTTGGATGACGGCAGTGTAATTTTTGATATAAGAAAGAAACAGTAAGAATTAAAAAAGACTTATCAGCCTAATGCCCACTTTTCTCTCACCATGTTCTGTATTTTATCATTGAATATTTGACTCTCACTAGCTGCTCAAATACCTGCTGTAATAATTTTCCCTTTGTGTTTTTTTTTTCTTTTTCTCCAATTGAAGCTGTAAATTCTGCTTACAGCTCCAGTAATCTACTTCTCCCTGGGCAGCTAGCTATTTTGATGCATTCTCAAAAGAATCAGTCTTAAGATCATTCAGTTGCTACCCAATCTGGCCACTTCTTTGTTAATTGCTACTTTTGGTTATGTATTTTCATGAATCTGATAATTGTATCTTCACAGACCCACAGATTCCATCTTTAGCAGAATAACTTCCAATACCTCAGCACATTCTGTGAGAGGCACTTGACATGCTTCAGGGGTAATGCTGGACCCTAATCCACATGGGATCATATTATCTGAGAAAGATCACACCTTCCCATGAGCAACATATTAACAAGTAAATTTAACCAAGTCATTTTATAAACAGCACAACACACACCTTTCATCTCAAAAGGCAGCAAATGGATTTGCTATTTTTACAAAACACATCTTCAACTGAAATTACTGTCTTTGGTCTCATTGTGGAAGTCACAGTTTTTTGCAAAATTTCATCTTTGTTCTCTGTATGTTTTATTCCAGATGATGGAACGATGGGAGAATCAAGGCAGCCCTCAAACAAGTCTGTCTGCTCCAGCTATGCCACAGAATATTCCCTATCCACCCACTCTTCACAGGAGTTCATTTCCCGATTCAACAGAGGCCTTTGATCCACGAAAACCTGACCCATATGAGCTGTATGAGAAATCAAGAGCTATTTATGAAAGTAGGCGTAAGTGAAAGCCCCGTTCACCCTGCTGACCATTTAATATTTTAAGCTTTTGCCTATGAATGTGTCACTGCTGACATAATTTTCCATAATTATCTTTTGTAATTTAAAGAAAGCAACTATAATCCCAGTTAATAGAGGCCATTATAAATTATTCAAAAATTCTACACTTACATATTTCCTAGATCTTGCCTAAATTCTGAAGTTTGACTTTCATAGTTCTTTTCCTTATATTTTTGCTCTCCTCAATTTGACTGTTAAATCCTTAGTGAAGAACAGTATATGTGCCACCACATTTTGCTGTGCTATTTTTCTTCATAGTTAACCAATAAGAGGATGTGACTTTATCAATAAAAATTCTTTCACTTACTTTCACTTTAAAGTAAAGTTAATTAAATTTCAAATTTATTTGTTTTTATAAAAATGACTTTGACAAGTTTTGACATTGTCCTTGGTAGTTAAAAAGAAACCCATAGCACTAAGTACTATTTGAAGATCTATACAAACCAGTACTGAACCATCAAGATTCCCATCTTGATTTTATTTCTCATGTTTTTGGGGCATATACCACATATTTTTCACAACAAGGGTAAAAGAGGTTAAACTTACTTACTCCTTATCATAAAGAACTTTTTAGCTAAAAATATTATTCTAAATTGTCCAGAGCTTTTGTGCTTATTAAGATCAAATCTTCAAAATAGTTTATTTTTTTACTGAAAGCTTTTCATAGCAGTCATTACTTGCACATGCCACCTTTCAATTCATTTTATAAATTACTTTAGCCTATTGATCAAATTACTTTATAAATTACACATAAAATATTGCACTGCAACTGATCCAGATTAGCCCATTAATATTAGCTGGGCCCAGAGACATAGAGATAAACCTAAACTATCATAATCCATGATCTGGAATGTACAAATTTCTCCAGCATGAAAAGGGACAGTCTGAAGGAAATACATTACTGTCCCAAACACTGGGTTGGTGCCGCTCTTACTTGCCTTGGCCCTTATACTTTCGTTACAGCATCAGCATCTCCTGTTTGGATTTGGTATTTCCAGTCCCTAGCAGGATGGATATGCTGGAGGAACACCAGGGTTCATTTTACATCAACTCTAAGTTAACTCTAATCTAGTCTCTAAATTGCATCTCAGATTCCTCAACTGTTTCCCAGTGCAGCCACTGCCACCATCTTCTGCCACTCTGGTCCATTTAGTGGAACATATTTCAGTAGAGATTGTCACTATAAAACTTGCTTTCCATAGTCCAGACCTTTTTTGGGGGGGTTCATTTGGGGTTTTTCATTTATTTAATAGGTGCCTGAAATTAAGATCCCAAGTTTAAATCTAAGTACTTAAATAAATTTCTGGCTTTTTTCAGCAATACCAAGTATCTTATTCTCCCTAAACATGGATTTGAGAACTTACTTTAGACCCCATAGAGAAAGTATTTGATCTTCAATTATAAACTCTTAGGTATACGAACTAAGAGTTCCAGTGTATTTACAAATACCATGCAGCCCATGCTGGCTGGTATTTTAATAAAATAAATATTATTTGCTAATGTAGCATCTTCCTCTGCTCCAGATGTTATTCTTGATTGGGCAGAGTACTCAAGACAATGTACAAACAGAGGCTATAATTTTTGGAATTTTAAAACTCTTTGAAGTATGGATCAGGATACAGTGTGGAACAGGCCAAAAAGCTGTGAAAGAAGTAGGACTAGCTTTGAGCAAAGTTTGGGAATAATTTTCAGACATCTCTCCTCTTTCTCTCTCTCTTTCCCTTGTGCATTAAGGGCTAGAGTGACAAATAAATAAAAATTTGTCAGGGCTGAAATGCTATTCCCCAAAGTGCTGGGATCTGGGACTATAAAGAGAAACTGAAGGGGAAAGAAACAATTCCATAGGTAGCAAGTGTTTTATCTAGTTCAGCACCTCTACTGAAAACACTCTTGACTTCATATACTGCTTTAAGGAAAAGAAACCCCTCTGCAAATATTTGCTTCCCATATTGGTAGTTTCTAGGGGTGAAGTATTTTAGCAAAAATCTGCCCTTTCCATTCAGCAGAGTCAGAACTGTACACTGTGGTTAAAGCCACCAAGCCAAGAGTGGAAAAGCGCAGATTACAGACTTCCTGCATTGAAACAAATATCTTTGTAAGACAATTAAGAAAAAGTTACACATCCTATATGTATATATGGGACACATGTTTATATGGCACCTTCTTTTGTCTTGATCCCCAATATGAAGAGTTCTATATTTACAGAATTGCCCTAAATATTAATGAAAGCAAATAGGCTCAATCCACATTTGCCCTTCATAAAACTGTGGCAATATAGATCTGATGTCAACTACAAAGATTGGCTTACACCCCAAAAGACGATATGTTACACCAAAAGATATATACACCACTCAATAAAAGAATGAAGTGATCTATTATTATTCATGGGTGCCTTCTACAAGTTTTCTGTGTACTTCCTTGACCAACATGAACTCCAATCTTTTACTGATATAATCTACTGTGTTCAGGAGCATATGCTACACCAGGGGAAGACCTGATAACTCGTAGGTTGGAGTTATGCTAGAGCCTCTGTTTAAATGGTTTAATTGCATTTGAGGTCTGTCCAAGAGGTAACTGGAAACTGTATACAAGCCTTTTTCAGCCAGCTACCTAAAAATTAAAAATCATGAAGCTGCTAGGCCCAAAACAAGAAGGTGAGGGATGAAAAGCAAGACTGCAGTAACCACTCCTCCCAGATTTCCAGCAGTGTCTTGATCTTCCAGCTAATCCTGAAAGCCTTAATTTGTTCTATTCTGACACTGGCATCCTTTGAACTTTTTCTCTAAGCCTTGATTCCACAGTTCCCAACCAGATCTCTTCTGCATTCATTCATATCCCTTGGTCACAGATAACTGCCTCCAAACCTCTCTATTCTCCCTGACATTTTTGTTTCATGAATGCCATAAGCACACATTCTAGCAAATTCAATTTGTCAAGCCTTTGATTGTTTTTATTATCTACATAGTGCTAGTGTTTCCTGAAGAGAGAAACAACAGGCAGGAAATCCATTACCGAGTCGAGAAATTGTCATCTAAATTGAGTATATAGGAGGGATAGTTTCAAGATCATACACAGTTTCCTACCATATGGCTGTGTCAGATTGGTTATCTTTGGTAAAGAAGTACCCTTTAAAGTGCACAGGAAAAGTTCAGCTACTTTGGGTTTTCTTAAGTACTTCTTATCTCAAAGCAAGTTTGCCTTATCTCCCGGCAAGACCAGGAAAGAAGGAAGTTCATCTTCTAAAAATAGTGCAAAGAAGTGAACAATCATGACCTGGAAAACTCAAAAAGAAAGAGATAGTGCTAGATTTTTGTTTCTCTCACAGTGAGACTCTGTTACTAAACAGTTCATTTTTGTACTGCTATAGCTCTGAATTTCTACAGATCCTTTTATCAGAGGATCTCACCGCAGTCAGCACTCACCAGGACCTCATCAAAGCCTCCTGCTTCCCTATCAGGGAGTTGAGCAAGTTATGCATCACAGCATAGTTCTGTGAGGAGCACAAGCGACACGACTCGAAGCAGAGCAAGAACTAGACCCAAGGAGCCTGATTCGCAAGCTTTTGCTCTAGCTGCTAGGTATGCTCATCCCTACCTAATGACAGCAAGAAAGGAGCTTCAAGCAGGAAGTCTCCATGAAAAAAGATTATTTTCATTCTACAGAAATGTTTTTCCACCTTAGGAACACAAAGGACCTGCCTGACCCTGTGCGACAGGGAGATTTCAATTTTTAATGATCACATATGAATTACAAAAGACTACTGCTTCTGCACTAGAAACAGTTTCATAGACGCAGTTCTACCAACACAGCTAGGAGACAAATCAAACGATGCATTAGTACAAAAGTGGAGTGCAACTCTATTTTGTAAGTCATAGCTCCTTGGAAAATTGTTTGTCACAAGTTAGCTGTTACCTGTCAGCTCTTACCTCTTAGATGTCACCTGCCTCTGCCATCACCTATCATCTGCGCTCAGTAGCTCCAAGTAGCCAACAAGGATCATAAAGTGTTTCCAAAGACTGATGAAGATTAGCACATCATCCAAAATAGCTGCCTAAAAGCAAAAGAAAGGAAATTGTTTTCTTCTTTCTTTGTCTTTCCTTTGTGCAGCTACATCTCTCTGCTTTTTTTTTTTTTTTCTCCTTTTTTTTTCCTCTCTTCCCTCCCCCACCCTTATTTCTTCTCCCTGGTGAAGAGAACCTGCCTAGCATTCTGCTGTTACATTATTCTGCAAAACTCAGAAATGGAGGAGAAGACCTGCTCAAATAACTGAATACTTTTTCCTTTTCCCATCTAACTATTAATTTTAGGCAAATCCTTTAACTCCTTTCTCCTTATGAAAACTCTTGGAGTGTGAGTGACAGCATGACTGCTGATAACCATGGAATTTAGGTACAGAAGCTAGAAAATGGAACATCGGATCAGGAATTCCTATTAATGAAAAAAATTACAAGACTTGATATGCACCAGTTGTTACAGCTGTATCTGGAGCTCCACAGTTGTCATTTGGGAGAACTCATTCTCCTGAATTTAACATTTTTACTTTCATAAATTCTCCTTATCCTCCCTTATATTTTACATTGAACTCTGTTTTATTGTAAATACACAGTTTATAACAAACTTTGTTCAGAGGCCTGTGTAGGCAGACATTAGTTAAACAGGAAACACAAAGCTGTTGGGAATTATAATGCTATAATATTTCTCTGGTTATAAAATGTATAATAGAAATTTGGTTTTCTATTCCTTTAAAGAAATCAGTAAAATAAAACAGTTTTTTTCAACGATTAGGTTACATTTTCCTTCAGTTAGTGTGGTAGTCCAAGACTGGTGATGTGACACAGAAATGCCAGTAGGAAGAATGAGATAAGCCAGTGATAAGCTCTCATTAAAAGTGAAATCTGAACAATTAGAGTTCCACCTTTTACTGGAAGGACAAAGGTTCCTTCCTTCAAAATCTTCCATGTTTTTTTCTGCTCTGATCATAGTATCATGAATTTTCCAAGTTCCTTTCAAATCCACAAGCTGTCTTATGCACTGCAATTTTTTTTGCTGCCAGAGAATTAGACAAATTGGAAAAGAACCAAAAAGTAAAGTCCATCAACAGCTGTGAAACATGTAAATAGCAAATGCATTAGCATAATGCATTATTAGCCTTCATAAAATAAGAGTGTTTACTTATGCAGGCTTATGAATACCTTTCTCTAAGGGTCACAGACAAGCATTTCAATACATATTCACAGGCTCCTTTCCTCTGAAATATCACTGCAGGTATTCAGCACAGATATGCGTTAAAGTATCAGCAATAGGAAAGATTTGTCACACAGCATTATACTGACTCATGTGTAACTTTGAAAATACCATCCTTGCAGAAAAATACTAAGGCCATCAGGGTTTCCTAAATTTGATACTCATGGAACGTAAAAAAAATATTAATTGTATAGAACTGAACACATTATCACCTGAGGGGGTCTATGGCATAGTCTACAGCTAAGCAGAATTTTCTTGTCAGTGCATGTTGGCTGAAGACCTACACAGTTACAGTCTTAAAAATTGAAGGAAATTTTTCACATAATTGTTACTACAATTTTTTCAGACAGTATTTTCCTGACAAAAATTTTGCCTCTAACAATATTTCCCATTTTTGCTCATCTTTGGTCTAAAAAAATTCACATTTTGGTTATGGTGCTTTAAAAAGATCTATATATGTGTGTATATGTATATACATAGCACTATGATAGTGTTAAATACATAGTATTCTGAAGCATTATATAAATATAAAGGGATTTTTGTATGGCTAAAGGCTGTGAGACTATAAATTCAGAAAATGAGGTTCTAGTTTCAGATCTTCCTTGAGCTCAGTTTGCCTTATTTTTCAATATTTCTGTTCACCAGCTACTGCCCTTCATGACATGCCTGCCTTCACTTAGTAAATATAAGAGTATTGGAATTTACTAATTATTACATATTATCATCAAACTACTCCTTGACCTAGAGTATGACCAATTGAGTTATAGGAAGGTAATTTCTCAAAGTCATTTCCAAACAGTACAGATTGTTGTTTTCCTTGCATCTATTGCTACCCCAAGCAACAGCATAGAGAAGGTCTAAGAACTTATATTACCAAATGAATGTAACCCTTTTTTTTTTTTAATAAGAGATGATACATAACAAAAGGAGAGGAAATTTAGCAGACCAACATCAAATAATTTTGTATTGTTCATCACTGCAGGAACGGTTACTTGCCATGACAAAATGGATTTGTTGGTTATAAGAACTGACAGTGAAACCAAAAGCATTTTCAAATGGAATTATGAGAATATCATCATCACAGTACTGTGGATGTAAAGTGATTTTGATTGCTGGATTGCGAAGTAGGTCCCAAATGACCTATGCTAATATGAAGTGTCAGTTTTATAACTGATGGCACTATTAAAGATGCAGTATTCCTTTCTCTTGAACAATTTACACTTTACTAAAAGGTATACGAATAGATTTTCATCTGCAAAGTGGTAGGGTGTACTTAAGAAGTCAAAGTAATAATTTAAGAAAACTGACTTGTAAGCATTGGGGAATTAATCACAGGTGCATGAGACCAATGGGAACTGCATTACCTATGTGCTGTTTCACCCTGCTGTTTGCCCAGCTTTGGAAAGGACATTGCAGCATGATCATATTCGTTCTGCTCATTTGTAAAACTCCTATTTACCTAAAGCATGGCTAGGACTAAGATGCTGAAATAGAAATGTTTCCTGGTGCTAATTTTTTTCCATGTATTTAGCATTCAACAAAGTATGATCCAGAAAATAATGCAGTATGGACAATAAATATTATCATCCCTATCTTTCATTAGCATAATTCTTCCTCCAGAGAATACCAGTGACTCCACTGGTGCAAGTAAGAATACCCTTGTGTCATGTTGTAGGTAAACTGAGCTCCTAGGGCTGTACCTTGACAGCAAAGAAGTCTGGTATTTTCACCATTGGTTTCAGTTAAGTCAGGATGGTGTCCCAGGTCTTGTTTATTTTTTATCTGTTTTCACAAATATTTTGCAGCTTTCAGTTTCAAAACCGTGAGTGTAATTTATTTTAGATTAAACATAAAGCTAGATGTTCAAGCTTTTTACTATTCTATCTTCCAATACCAAAATTAATCTTGGCTTTGCATTCATCTGATATGGAAGGAATCTTGATGTATAGGAAGACTCTTTAAAATGCGTACCTGCATCCTCATTCTCCAGAGCACTTAGAGTAGGCCCCATGGTGGAGATTTCTTTCAGCTACAGTTATATACAAGTGACAATCCAGAAGAAGGCTTCTTAGCTTTACTTTCCCAATTCTTGTTTCTAGGACTGCTTAGCTGAACTAAAAAACTTAATGCAGCAAACTTACCAAGTATTTTGTTATTCATTTAAGCTCTACTTTGTAATTATCTCATTCCTATTTCACCTAAAAGACTACAACTACTCATGGCAATGCAGCCACAGAAGTTCAACCAAAAAGGCTTCATATGGAGAATACAGAAATCTTACGTCAACATTTTAAAACTTTTTTCACTTTGAATGCCTGTTCCTGGTGGCAGTGTTGGATAGTCTGGTCTCTTTGTCCTGACCTCTCCAAACATGCCTTCTGCTGCCTCCTTTCCTAAGAGGTGGAGGCAGGAGGTTTAACATAGTAAAAGTTCAGAAAATGACAACATGAATTTAACAATAAGTAAATGGAAAGTTTCAAATCGCCTTGTGTAAAGGTTAGTTTCCTATAAAAACTCATTGACAGGTTTTTATAAAACAAAGCTTGCTAGTCTCTCAGTATTTTGGTAAAATTACCAGTTCAATCAGTTAGTTCTTAGCAGGTACAAGGCACCAGGACGTGCACAAATGACATGCATTCTGCTTGGCTGAGAACCAGTCCCAGCAGTCCTTCCTCTTCACTTGGAAGTTGCTGTTCTGTAGGGTCTTTGAGCTCAGAACTGTGCAAGTTTTGAAAACGACTACCTATATAGCTGCATTTTACATAGGGAGACATTGCTAATAAAGTCCCTTCTTATATGTTAAATGTTCTTCACAGATCCTTCCTCTTTTGAAGTTTTCTACTAGTCGCTAACATTTTGCCTATCACATGCCAGTGACATAATTACAACTATCCTGTACTGCACGCAGACACAGACGGCTGACAGCAGATTCTTCCTAAAATGAACATTGCTTTGCTGTAGTTACCAAAAATACAAGTCTGCACTTGGGTTTATCTTTCTGATGATTGTACGTTTAAGAACTTGAAGGCTTGACTCAACACATTCAGTATAGCAGAGTTCCAAGTTTCTTGTGT
Source organism: Aquila chrysaetos chrysaetos (assembly GCF_900496995.4). Lineage (NCBI taxonomy): Eukaryota > Metazoa > Chordata > Aves > Accipitriformes > Accipitridae > Aquila > Aquila chrysaetos. The sequence goes on from NC_044008.1 coordinate 13,314,791, forward strand.
GTGAATTCCTAAACTACAATGAAAACAAATGCTAGATGCGGAAGTGTTGATTACAAGATGATAATTAATACCATGAGACTCTATATGAAGTTCTACAAGGCAAAGAAGAGACACCTATGCAGGAACAAAAGCCAGATCAGACTTAATGAGGTTAGCTTTGAAGGAAACTACCTTATTGACAGGCACTTTTGCTTGACCACAAACAATAGTTTACAAAAAAGATACTCCTAACTTACTTAAAATATATGGCTATCTTAACATAGCAAGTTGTTCCCTAATTTGTCACAGTTTGAGCATGGTTGTGCCTCTTTCACTTTGCCGCTTGAGGCCAATTCTGGGGGATATTAGAGTGACTGCAAGCAGAAATGGAAACACAGAATGAACCAATCTTACATCAGCTCCAAACAGTAATTCTAGCTGGATGACCAAGAGAAGAGGCTTGTGTCCCTTCAAACCTAAAAGCTTATTGAGACTATCAAGATGAAATTGCTTTCTGTACATTAAAATCATTCCATCTCTTTTAAGAATTCTATTAAAATCTTGAAAGGATGTGAGTAAAAAAAATCATTTCTCCAAGTTTACAGTGGAGCAGCATCAGTTTCAAAGGTTTTGGTTTTCAGGAGTTGTGCTGGTGGAATAATTTACATTTAGATAGCACCTCTCATCTTGAAGGATCCCAAATCATTTTACAAAATCTGAAGTGTGTGAAGGCATTACACATTTAACCACCAAGGATGTGCAACTACCTATAAAATAAAGCACAATAGCCCACATGACACAACTCTCAACACAGACAGTGAACTCAAATACAATGGGAACACCAAATCCAGAAGGATGTTCCCATCCAGTGGAATCTCTGGACTGTATTTTAGGTAAGCAGGGTAGCAGTCACCTGAATTTGAGCAGGTCATGGATGTTATGTAAATACTCTTACCAAAAAAGTCGTAAGACATTCAGTGGCCTCCATCTCCATTTTGGGGAAAATGTCTTTGCCCTAGAACATTAGTTCAGGATTGACTCAAGTGAACTATGAATTACTCAGCTCCATCTCCATTTTGGGGAAAATGTCTTTGCCCTAGAACATTAGTTCAGGATTGACTCAAGTGAACTATGAATTACTCAGCTGCTACCATGACAGTACATGCTGCCTTTAGGAAGCAGCCCAGCAGAAGGCAGGTAGCTTTAGCCCAAACTCTTCTAAAGTGGTAAGGAGCTGCCCACAGAGGAAATACTGTCTTCTTATTTCTCTCACCACATCCACATATTTCCAGAAGGCTTAGCCAAAAGTGCTGGCCTCCAGTGCATTCTCTGGCTTCTTTCTGCCTGGAACTACCTACTTACAGTATTAAATCCACTCCTGTCTTCCTTCTATCTCAGTAAGATAAGGTATACTCATATGTTGCATCACTGTCCCACAGATGGTGCTGGGACAGACCTTACCCTATTTATACCATGTAATATGCGTGGTATGATATTCTGGTTTAGAGTCACATGAATGTGTTAGTGCTTTATTTACCTTTTTGTTGTTGGTAGACCAACAGAAATGACCTCTGGTTTGGGTTGGTTTGCAATTCACTCTGAATGCTGCAGAGATAATAAAACAGCAATTCTTAGTCAGAGCATTTCAAAATCAGCAAAGGAAGTGTGACAGTTATGGACTTGTTCCAGATTCCTCTAACGAATGCCAGCAAAGTAGTTGTATATGAAAACAAACCAGTTATTTCCTGCATTTCATCTAGTGAAATGCAAATACTTTGAAACCACCTACATGAAAAGTAGGTTAAATGGGTTTACCTGCATTTACCTTCATGTACAACCAGTGGTTATTGGCAACAAATATAGCAAAATCTTGCTCTTCTTGATGATAAAAGACATTTTGCAATTAAGTTGAATAAAAGCAGTGGTCAAGTCTTCTAAACACAGCCATTAAACTTCCCCTTTTATTGCTGTACTTGAATAAGCACAAATATTGTCAATAACGTTCACAATTTTAAACACATTAACAATTTTATCTTCATCATAACCTATGTTATGTTAAAGGAACATTACCATCTTATCATCTGTTTCACCTTGCATAGAAATGCACAGGGAGGTCTACTTCTAGCAGGAATATGTACATGTACCACCTAGGAAGTCAGGAAGGAGGGGAGGAGAAAAAAAAATGCAATAGAAAGTAGAAATTGCACTTCAGTAATTCAAAACACGGCAAAGAAATTGATGCTGCATCTTTAAATAACTTGAGAAATGTATTTCATCTTTAACTCACCATTTTCCTATTCAGAACAAGTGCTGCCCAGGACTGGTTTTCGAGTGGATTCCTCTGGCAAGTATTCTTCAGCCTTCATTGTTCTGTAAATTAGTTGTCCTTCATTTTATGTTTTAGTTATTCTTTCTTTAATCATTTCTCTAGATAATGGCCAGTCATGACTGCCCAGTCACCATTTTATTTTTGTAAGAGCTTTGTGGGGTTATAGAATGCTAACTCTAAATCTTTTTATAATAGATTTGCATTTTGAGCAAGGAAAAGTATTTCTTTTTCCTCAGCCAGTCTTTGTGTATGTTTTACAATGTTTTATGTGTACTTTCATATGTTAGTGTTCACTCTTTAACATAAAAATGTATCTCTATAGCTCATGCCCAAATCTAAGCTTAAGCAATATTTTGTGTAAAACCGAAATTAATTCTATCTTCATTTGCTAAAGAATAGAACTGATCTGTTATGCAGACCCACCCATTCCTTGCTCCAATACATATATCTTGTTCTGTAAAAACCTAAAAGCAAAAACTTTCAAAAATAGAAGCTTTTTCAAGTGTTTGAATCAACATTGGTCTTGTAAAGTGGCAATGGACTTGTTTAAAAACCAGCAGTATTTGATTTCCCAATGTGATAATGTTAAGTGAACAGTTAAAACAGGCGTCCCATACAAAAAAGGCTGTTTTGACAATCCCATTGAAGTCTTTTCTAGTCCTACACAGGTTGGACAGAGATCCTAAATTAAATATGATATTGGGCTTGTTTTGCATACCCCAGTAGAGTTTATATGTTGAATAACTCTGTTAGCACACCAATTCTTTTCTTCTTTTTTTTCCTTTGCTGATTTTTATACTGAAGTCTTTATTTACCAGCTTTTCCTCTCTATAAATATCAAGAGAAAATATGTATATTTTTTTAAAAGTTACTCAGGTTGGAGACCAGCAGACTCATGACTGTTTTCAAGCTTTTCACATCTTTCAAGAGCATCTGAAACTCAGATACAAAGTTATTGTAGATTTGTGTCAATCACAATTCACAGTAATGATTTATATGGAACAAAAATCTTCACCGTCTTCAGCAAAGGAGTCCAAATTAATTTTTATTTTTAGCAGGAAAGTTGAGTACACCCAGAAAGACTGTAAAATTATTACAACAAAGCTTTTCATCTTTGTTTTAATTGCAGTATAGAAGAGTTTTGATAAAAAAAAAACCAAACCCAAAACATTTCAACATTTACAGCATCATCCCAAACACCAGGTTTATCACTGTAAAAATTACATAGCACTTGCGCAACTTGACTCATACAGAAAATGAATTAATCATCTTCAGGGGTATATTTTCTCTACATACTTTTAAGAAACAATTGCATGTACAGTTATCAATGTGTAATTCACCTAGGTGAATATAGTACAGAAATGTAGCCGAGAGTTGATAATCACATCTTCACCTATGAGATCTCACTATTGTTCAGTAATAATCTATTCTGGTACCTTTACATTTAAAGCAAATTCCCCGTCGTCCAGGAACCAGAAAGCAGAATTTCCCAATGCTCTTTACTGTCCTCACTGTGCAGCAATGATCAGATCACAGCTTGTCCAATACCATTCTCAAGTTCATGGGGGAGCCAGCTGGTTTTATAACCTAGCAAAGTGAATTGGTTTTTTTTTTTTTTCTCTTCTAGGCCAAAGATCAGTTAAGAAAGTTTTCCGTTACACAAAAAGAAGAAACAAAATGCTATAACTATAAAAAAGAAAATTAAGTTACTAGCAGGCAAATCTAAAGTTCTTTTTCTAATATAAATGTGTAGAGAGGCAAGGGAGAACAGGGAACATTGTCATTCTTGCACAGGATACCCGCATTATACAATCAGAAGTATTGACTTGAAGCTGAAACTCTTCTTTTAATGAAACTGATAGGAGATGGGACATTCAGGTGGATTAAGTTGACTGGAAGGATAAGCAAAAGGAGTTTACCAAAAGTTGATTGTGTCAGACTAACCTGGTAACTGATTTTCTACACCAAACAAGCGATGCATGCTTAATCAACCTAGACTTCAACTAGATGTTTTACAAAGTGCCAGTTGTAATTGAGGCACTTCCATGTTACCCTGGAGAAGACAGTGCTCAGCACAAAGTGTAAAGAGGAATGGCTAGAAAGCAGATAAGCAATTCTACTAAAAGAACAGTTTCTGGACTGAAAGGGTAATATTAGTGGAGAGCCTTGCAATAAGTCTTCAGTGTTATTTTCATTAATGACCTAAGCACAAAAACTAAGGGTGGAAATCAAGTCCACACTCAGACATGTAACTTCAGGTATCTACGGTGCAGTTGTCTCCAGACCCATGGAGAGCTGGTCAGTGCAGCCAATGGAGTCGTATCATACCAGCATGAATGCTGAAACAACCAGCAACAGCAGTGGAGGAAATGCTCTTAAGTGTACTAGTCAGTTGCTGGAGATAATATGATATTACTGTGAAAAAGTAAGTAAAATCATGGGGTGCAATCCATCAGTGAAGACTCTGAATGAGGCAGGTGACCCAGTGACAAAGGCCACAAACAAGCTCAGGTACCAGTGTCGTCTTTGCCTATGTCTTTACTGGTAAGGTCTGTGTGCTGTTTGCTTGCAGAGGCTTGCAGTAACAGGGAGGTGGACTAGATGACCCAGGGATCCTTTCCAGTCCCAAGTTTTGTTTGCTTGGTGGGACATAAAAGAACATTATTTTTTAAAAGCAGTTTTCAGTGGCCTGGTAAGTGTTGGCAGAGAATGGGTTCCATAGACTTCTAGCTATTTGAGAAGGAAGGCTCTTCTGAGCAAGCATGATAGCATAGTCAGTTAATCCAAAGGCTTCCAAAAGGTGTTAGAGCTTATAGAAAAGTATGCCCATATACAGTATTTTTAGTCTAAACCTTTTCACGGTCAACCTGGCTTCTTATTCCATTCTAAATGGGTAGAAAAACAGCCTCTTTAAAAAAAAATAGTACCTCTCATTTTGGAGTCTGGTGCCGACATTGGTTTGGATCAGCTTTGTCAATGTATGTGTTTGAGGGACGTTTTCATCTCAGTGTGCCAAAGCATGTATTCTTCACAACCTGACATTCTTTTACTTTCTTAATGTATTCCCAACTGTGCATATTCATTCATGTGTGTTCAAATAAAGGTAGTGCTCAGTTTGTGACAGACTGCTGTAAACAGTGCCTGTGAGTGTTAGACCTGGGCTATAAATGGTGATCCTACTGTGTCTACCTACAGAGCCCTCTCCCTAGTACTAAGCCGCTTCCCTGTTACACTTAGGCACAGCAAATCAGGTAAAGATAAGGTATCACTTTCATCTTAAAATTCCTCTGCCTCTCACAACTTTGAAACAACCTTTGCATTAAGCTAACATACTGTGCATGCACAAACTTCGTTTGTTCTTTAATTCACTTTTGAGACACTTATCAAATAAACTGGAAAAAGTCAGGATAATAAGCTGTTAGGATCTGTTTAGGTTTGTCTTCTAAATATATGAGAAGCAAGTTGTTAGGGAAAGATACTACTTCTATTTTACCAATTGAAGTATTCGTGATTCAGTCTCACTCGTACCAATACACATCGCTGAAATAATGCACTATGCTGCTGTCTAGAGAGGATTTTTATTGCACGGTCAGAGTATAGAGCCACTGCACGTAGTTCTGTATCTCTGTCTTTGCAAGACCTGACTGAAACTGAATTGGCTTTAATCCCAGACTAAAGCTGGGGTCTTCCCAACTCCACAGTTTCTGAGGTGTCCACTGCTGGCTCAAGGGGGAATCTGTAAACAAGAGTCACTGAAATACTGCGTTTCAGCCATCTGTAGTCCCTCCCCTCCCGAAGAAACAAGGCACAACTAGAACAGTGTGCTGAAATAAATCTCTCATCCCTTTTTGTGTGTTGGGGTTGGCAACAAGCTGACACTGGCCAAAAGCTTTTACAATTTATAGACCAGATTGCAATCTGTACAAAAGACCATTCCTGTTAATCACTGTCCTGCTTTAGGTAATGAGCCTAAAGCATCTCTGAACATGCAGACAAAGCAATAGTCAAAATAGACAATTTCTTAATCCTCTAACTACTTACGGTTTCACTTTATACTATTTGAAATATTATTCAAAATTTCTCTTTTGTATTTTGAGGGCATGAAGACCCAAAACAATGGGCTCTTTCAAATAAAGCCAAAGACACTTTTATAAGAAACTGACTTTTAAAAAACACTATGTTCCTGAACTGATATATTCCACGGCAGAATATATGTTTACAGGCAAGTTATGCAGACATATGGAAGCACATTCTTAATGATTCATAAAGCTGTTGAGACTTTAATTGAGTAGCATTAAGGAGTTGAAGTTAATGCTGTTAGCTTTCAATTTAAACCCTAAGACTCAGAGGCTTGTAATGATAGCTTTCATCAAAACTCTTTATTGAGGGTATTACCTGAAAGTGGAGTACTTAAAAGATGCGTTACCTAAAAAGACATACTGCTTTATATCTGTATGTGGAACTAAAATGGCCTGTGATGATTATTCATCTTTTGTAAGTTGGACTGATAATTTTTCTATGTATCTCTATCTCCCATTTCAGTTTATTCTCTTTAGGTTTTAATGAACTGCAAGGAAAACACAAATTACATACCAGAGGTGGATGAACAGCAGTATATTATGCAGTCAGTTGTAGGAAGAAGGCACCTTTATAACCTCTATTTTGGACAGACTTTTCCAGTACTGTTCTCCTGTGAATGTGTTCTAGCTTGGTTTAGTGTATTCTGGTGAACATACTCATCCTCCAAGAGATACCTACATTTTCAAGTCTCTTCCTTGTCTGTGTACAACACATTGTGTCCCATTTGTTTCCACCAGCCCTAACCAGGATGCCATTAGTCATGTGCAATGAACACAAGGTGGGAGGGAAGATGGTGCAAACTCTCAAGACAAAGCCAAACGCTTTGCTCAGTGGGATTTCCCTTTAAACCAGGTCCCGATTACAAGGAGCTGGATGTTCACCTTCGGAGAATGGAGTCTGGCTTTGGCTTCAGGATCCTGGGAGGAGATGAGCCTGGACAGCCTGTGAGTTATTTCTTTCTGACTTTCCTTTTCATAACTCTCAAATCTGTGTAAAGGTCAGAAAAAATACTACTACATAGCTGAACCCAAGTGAACACCACGAGAAGGCTATAAGTAAAATGGCTTTTTTGTTCATCCATAGAAAAAGACAGGACTCTCAGGTTGTCTGCATCTAAAAGATGTCACAGTAAATTAAGTTAGCATCAGAAGGAATTAAGTTAGAAACAGTGCCTCACTCAACCCTTTACTGCAGAGCGTGACCTGGCATCTTTTAATCTTTACTTTCCAAAACTGAGTTTAAGCAGAAGATTTTAAAAATCAGATTATGTAAAACTATGTATAACTGTGTTCAGTGTAGGCAGACTATATATATGCATAAGGTTAAAAGATAGTTTTGACAATGCAATTTCCAGAAACACAGAAGGCCCCACCAGGGAACGGTAGTCCACGTTCCAGGTTAGACGACAACATCACGTGATGCATCAGGCATAAAAATGGTAGCTTTATACCATTAAGAGGGAGACATCCCCATAACCAAATAACAGGTAACAAAACCAACGTAGATTCATTGCAGTTGAAATAAAATATAAAATAAAACATATACACGATTTTTAAAAGAAATGTGTACACATTTTGGTAAACTAGCGATATATATATAAATACTATAATTTTGAGAGAGCAGGCAGAATTAGTACTCCTTCAGAATAACTTTGATGATATAACTATGGTTTGTCAGCAAGGACTAATCCCAAGTCGATAATGATAACATTTTATTATCACAACCTTATGCCTAGTCTGAGTCCTGTGTTACCACATTTCTGAGATAAAGTATAACTAGTTGATAGATTTATATATTCCATATTCAAATTCATACAGAATAATATAGTTGTCACTCAAGCATTAACAATAACCAACACATGGCTCTGAGAAACAAAGCAGCTCCTCTATTTTAAAATTGTCAACATCTGTCAAAGTACTGATAAATATTAATAGTTCACTGATGCGTCCTGCAAAAAGAAACAAATGCGCTGTATTCTAAAAAAGGTCCTTCAAGTGCTGATTGAAATGCAGAGACCCTATTTTAGAATAAGTGTTTTGGAATGGATTTTCAAAGCTAAATAAGGTGTAGCTGTACAGAATGACTCCAAAACAACACTGTTCCATCATCTACACTCGCAGTGTGCCTGAAGCCCCTCTGGCGTCTAACTTTCTTCCATGGAGCATGTCCCAGCACACATAAAATGAGGCCACTGAGCCATCATCTGCACATTCTCCAACTAAGCATTTTTCCTGTCCTTTCTGGATGGCCCAGCCAGTATGGGTTCTCAGAGTTCACCTACTGGGTGAAGCCAAAAACGAAATCTGTTAAGAGCTAGAGGAAATGTCCCATTTTATCATTTTATCCTGCAAGGAGTTGGCACTAGTGGAAGATTTGGAAATCTCCCTCTACCTGCTTCAGACAGTAGTGTCTAGTGGCATTTCCCACCTCCCAGGAAATTGTCCCTGGGTACAAGGCTGCTCAGTATTCTGGAAAAGTCTGTTGTGGTGTCTCCTTTAGTGCTTTTTTCATTACAAGTGGGTAATTAAGTAGTCACAGGCTGAGTGTCTGACTGGCTCTGCAGTTTGGAGGTTTATGACATTCTCATGGGGAAAAGTGCAGCTCAAATGCCTCGTCTAAAAGATTATTATTATTTATATAAAATGGAATGATTTCAACCTAAAGGACTGTGAGAAAACTGGTTTAGAATATCTAGAATTCTGCTGGTTAGGAATATGTGCCGGAGTTGTGGGAGACGTGAATTTATGTCTCTGCTCAACAATCCAGTAGAGTGGGAATTTGGAAATGAGTCTTTTGCCTCCTGGCTACACACATTATGCACTGAACTGTTACAGAGGAAACAGCTCTTTCTAGTTTCTTTTCAGCAAAGGACTGACCTGTCTTTACTGTCCAAAGTCAAAGAGCCATAGCTGGCTACCAAGTGCAGAGATAACTATCTTGCTATTTTTGGAGAGCAGGACCAAAAATGCTGCCTTCTGTGAACCACCTTCTAAGATGCTTCACTGTCCTGCTGAACCATTGCTCTCAGCCTGCACTTAGCCTCAAGGTTGCTATCTCTCTTTCAGGGCTTGCAAATACAAAAGCATTTTTCCCCCAGACGTATCAATCTAACAGGCTTTGTGTCTCCCAACAAACCATTTCTCAAAGTCCTCAGGAAAGATTAAGATTCTAGCTTGAGGCTGAGGGTCCTACGAGGCAAAAAGGCATCTCCTTAGAGCTAGGTGTTGCAGTGCTGAACTTCTCAATTCTCACTCCCTCTTTGCTGCCCATCTACTTGTTTTCACCACTCAAATTCATCACTAATAAAGATGACAGATGTACTCCACTTTTTTTTAGTTTCCATCTATTTTGTATTCAAAATACAAGACTTTTAAACTCTGTTTTCTCTCCTCCACTCCTTCCCTGCTCCCCCATGGACAGCCCACCCGCAGCCTCCCATTTCTTTCACCTCCAGAAAAGGAGAGGCAGTTTCTGCCTGTCTTCCAAACCCCTGCATTTCCTATGAAACAAAAACTGAGATGCTTTGAAATGTTTGTTTCAGCTCTCCCGCTATGCAGTCAGGTAACACAGAACAAAAGGAAGCTTTCATTGCCTTTTGTCTTTGTGGTTTGGTTTCTAAGAAGGTATATGGATTCTTCAGCATAAGGCAATAAGTTTTTCAAAGAGGAAGGTTCCACACAAAGTTTTTTTAGAAGGATAATACTGACACTGTACGGGGACTGTAGTTTAGTTTCCTTCTAGTTATATCAGCTCCCTGGCTCCTTAGAGGGAATAAGTGCTGCTGGACTACTCCACTTTCCATATTTGTAAGCATGAAGATGCTTTCCAAAGGAAAAACTTAAATTTATTGAGAAATTTCAAATATTAGGACTGTGGGTTGTGCCAGTTCCAATCACCTCTCAAATCTCATGAGATCATACCACCACAGGTATTTATCACATCTCCCAGTAACTTGAGGAGTTAGAAATAATCTGACTCTGTTACAGCAAATTATAATTTCACTGAAAGCTTGCAAATGTACAGAAATTGGAACTTTACTGAAGTTGCAAATTGCTGTCCCAAAGCAGGGAAGAATTTTGGATACATTTGTGCAGCTCAAACTCAAAATGACAGGAACATATACATAATTACACTACGAGTTTCACCTTTTCAACACAGATTGACTGGGATTCTTCTCAAAAATGCCTGCAAGATGTATGTCTATATTCCTTTCATGATCAGTGCCAAGAAACAGACATTTCTAAGACATAACAGATGTCCATAGAGCAAAACGTTAGGATAATGCAGACCACACCTTAGGAACTCCTATTTTTAGCAGTGATTAGACAGAGTTCGGATGATTAGCTTGGTTTTAGACATCACAGGCACTTAAAATTAGGTGAGAAGAATCACACCTTTTATGTGTATTACTTAAGTTTTACTATGTGCCTGTGAAGCTACTGTGTTATATTCAGAGAAACTGAAACACAAAGTCAAATAAATGCCAAGAATCAAAAAGAAACTCAGTATCAAAACAGATTAATATGTATGAGTTAATAGACCCAGGCTTCAATTCCAGATTATGCTCTGTCACAGTCTTCCTAATCCCAGCATTTCTCATGTTTAATCTCAAGCAATAGGTGAAACTTTCCCTTTTCTCTATAATACACTCTTTATTGGCTACCTGTCATCTTCCTTTTCCTCACACATTCAAAGCAATCTCATGCCAGTATGAAACTGCGCTACAGAGGTAATATAATCCTGATAAATATTTTTCCAATTTGTGTTTTGCTTGTAGAATTTATAACTATTATGGAAACTACTCAGCCATGAAATGCGAGCAGATACTGTATAAGAAACAAGTTCAGACACAGAAAATGAAAAAGAAGAAAATTAAGTTATTTTTGCTATTAAATGTACCCAGTAACAGATATGGTGGCCATCATCTTAACACACCTACCTGAAGTGTTTAAAGTAGGACTCTGCTGCTTATGTGAGGAGTCAGTTCCACCACTGAGATGAGTAACACAATCACATTCCACTGTGGACATGTGAAATATCAGCAATAATTACTTAATTAGTGAAAACTAGAGAGAGTTTTTGCACTTTGGTGTAGATACTGATGACCTACCATGCTCTGAGCTGCATTTGTGTTTCTCCAAAGGTTAAAGATGCACAAATTGTTCAATACTTTGGCAGCCAATTATAAAGAAACTGCAAATGCTTAATAAAACCAAAGGAGGAAGGCAGTCCCTACAATATTCCAAGCTGCAGAGGCTTATCACCAGTCTCTTCCCAACATAACTAGGAAAAAATTCTCTAGTCATATAAGATGCCCAAATGTAAAGGTTTTGAGAATACTTTCTGGAGATCTAGCTAAATGTAGCTTTGGACAGCTTTTTTCCTGTCCAGTAAAGGAGCATAAATACATATTTCATAGTTGGATTTTTCACAAAGTATTTTCCAAAGCTTTGACGTATATTCTTTCACTATTTGAAGAACAGAATGGAGAACCTGAAAGAGTCTCTCTAGCAACTCCGCTTGGCACTGCTTAACAGGATCCCAGGAACACCAGGAAGGAGGAAAATGCCGCATCGTGTTCTCTCTTTGCTAAGTTTTAAAAGCAAAAGTGAGCCAAAGGGAGGCTAGAAACTGGGGAAAATTCTCCAGGCTCCACATGGGGTTTCATTTAAACACTCTGCTGGGATACTTGCAACTCTGCAGCTAAGACCACAAAAAAAACCCCAAGATCACCTGCGTGACTACCACATCTAGCCTTTGCAGTTCATCATGAAAAGCAATACTTGATAGCTTTTATCTTTTATTATTTAAACCAGATTGTCACACGGCATGTCATATCCATCATTCTGTGCTCACTCTCACACTGAACAGGAGAAAGGAAAATTTGGAACAGGCTCTGTGAATGCTTTAATGTTCTTTCAAAGAAAGCAGGTTTTGTTTGAATCAATCTCAACTGTTCTACCAGTTACTCCACAGGGAAAATATATATGTCTCCTTCTAATAAATTATGTGAATTTATGTGCATAGAAAGTGGAGAAAGTCATTAAAAGGTTTTGAACAGATTTTTTACTAGTTTATATGTCCCATACAAATTACATTTAAATGTCGATTTGGGAAAACAACATCTGCCCAGAGTAAGCTGACATTTTTCCTCTTTTTCCATTTTGTTAATCAACCACTACCTGAGCAATTATTCATTATGAGTAACAACATTTGATATAACACTTCTTTTCCCCAAAGAGTCCCAAAGCAAACTCTGTGTAGTGGGGTCACTTCCACTACTGACCTCAAGTGTATTACTCCAGGTGCTTAAATCACACAGCAGCGAGGAACCTTCGATAAGAAATATGCAGACTAACTAATTTAAAGTCAAAAGGACCTTTATGTGGAATTAATTTGTTTAGATCTTCTGCATAATGTCATCTATATAAACTCAACACTTCTTATAGACAGATTGTCTTGATTTGAAGATATCAGGTAGATCATCCTTAGATCAGGATTCTCAGCTGTATCACTCCTATGCAGGTAGGAAGCATCTTACCTTCTTACCAAAGGCAAGGAAGCATCTTCAATCACACCCACAGAGGAGGAGCACAGCTTTCAGACACACACAGATCTCTTCACCTGCACCGAATCACTAGCTTAATTTCAAAAGAAAGAGAAAATCACTGCAACATTCATGGCACTAAATTGGAGGCTCAGTGTATATATGACGGGATTTTGTTTCTTTGCTGCCTAGATTCTCATCGGAGCAGTAATTGCCATGGGCTCAGCAGACCGAGATGGTCGTCTCCATCCTGGGGATGAGCTGGTGTACGTAGATGGGATTCCAGTGGCCGGCAAAACCCACCGATATGTGATTGATCTTATGCATAACGCTGCCCGAAATGGGCAAGTGAATCTTACTGTGAGGAGAAAGGTGCTACCCACGGGTGAGTGAAGGCTGGGAAAGATGAAAGGAAAAACAGATCTCAATGCTGGCAGCCCAAATAGGTGCTGTTTTAAAAAAATAGAGAAAATTAAAATCAAAGTGAATGTTTCTGTCATTTTGAAGAAAGAACAATTGTAAATATGTGTCCCTTTTTTCTGTGACAAAAACACTACAGCTGAGTGTTGTTTCCTTCAGAAGTGGAAACAATATTGGCAACCCCGGTGTGGTGATCATGAGTGCTCTGGATTTGTTCCATGCTGTCTTGGTCTGTGCTGTCGCTTCTTGTCCACCTTTGGGACAGAACGTTCACCTCAGTTAAAGCTGTTAAAGCTGACTGTGTCAATAAGCAATGAGAGAAAGGCTCAAAGACTGTTAACCGTTTAGGGCAGGAACTCATTTCACTCTTGTATGTGTTAAAAGCCCATTTCTGGTCTCACTGATGTCATTGATGGAATTTTACCCCCCTTGACTGCAACACAAGCTGGCTGAAAACCTTCTGTATGGCACAAGCGGCTCCTAGGAACAGGGCCAGATCCTCGCTTCAAGCAGACACGTTCAGAAAATAAACCTAAGTAAATGAAACCTTTAGACTAGCTCGGTCTCAATTATTGACAAACACTGGAACCTGGAAAAATGTGTGGCAGCATCTATTAAAGCTGTAATGGCAGAATTTGCTGCCGTTCCATTGCAACCTTTGCTTACTCGAGGAAAGAAGTTTATTTAAGAACTTTTAAAACCTTTGTGGTGAGTACACTTCACAGAGGCACCAGAAATGAGCAAAACCACGTTCCCAGCCTGTCCTGTCTTCTGCCTCCCCCTGCCCCAGATCCGCTGTCGTTGCCTGCGCCATTCCCCTTCGCTCCCCTGCCAAAAAGCCGCCCTCCCACTCACCTTCGTCTTCGCAGTCCCCCTCCCACTGCGGCACCGCAGCTCCCTGCCAGCCGCGCTCTCGCGGGACTGACTTTCTTCTGTTACTGACTTCAGACTCCTCCAGCCAGAAAGGTCCCCCTCCGCCCGGCGCGACGCCCCCTCGCAGCTCCCCCACCGCTAGGAAAATGGCCAATAACCAAGGTAATCCGCCGAGTGCTTGCGATTAGCACCTTTGCCGGGTCAGCTGGCTGTACAGACTGCAGGCAAAATTAGCAAGAGGGTTAGCGCAGAGTGGATGCCAGCCTTCGCTGCTGCTTGTTAAATATTAAATAAAAGGGTCTATTAGACGCTCTGGTCTCCTGGCACAGAAAACGAAGCAAGCTGGTAAAACACCTGGAGTTATTCTTGGGCCTTGAGAGTGCCACACCGGGGAGTATAGCGTGTAACTCATTAATGTTTAAGCATTTCAGGAGCTGAACAGGATTTTAATTTGGTGTGTTACAGCATAAGCTTTGTGGAAAAATTTTAAAGCGAGCGACGTTGGGCATGACTGAAAAATGCTATACTAACACGTCAGGCCAATTGATTTCGTGTGGATTTCTCGCTAGTGTGAATGTATACAACAGAGGGATCTGGGGCTTTCCTTACCTGCCTGGTAGCTGATGTACGTATCTTAGCCCTCACCTGGAATCGCCATTGTGCACAGATACTTACCCGGATCTGGAACAGAAAATCACCATTCGCAAGCTCTGGAAAACAATTTGATTAGGAAAACATGGTATTCAGAACAATGCGGATTAAAATGCCATTTTTCCACAGGCAGAAGCGAAATGTAATTTTTCTGATGAATATCTATTGCACAGCTGACAATCGAATAGCCATTTAAACTTTTCCTCCTTTATCTTTCTTTTCCTATACTTAATGGCACTCAGTTGCATTCTTTTATGGCCAAGCCAGCTCTTGGTCATTCTGCAGGGTAAGATAATTTCCTTTCTGTTGCAGCTATACTGACATAAACAATATTCAGCTTTCTGAAACATGACAGCAAGAAAATGAGATCTCTCTTGTCACTGACTATGGCATTTAGTTGCAGATTTGGTTCAATAACTCTTGGAGATTTTCAATTCTAATGTAGGATTATAATAATTGTTTGTTTTTCTTCCTCTTTATTCTCTCTAATCACTTTATTTCATAGTTGCAGAAGGACTGCTAAAGGACACACCTGACTGAGAAAACAACAGCTTGTCCTTGGATGATGTTTATTTTATTAATATATACACACTGAAGGTCTAATTTGCAAGCTCTCTTCCTAGGATGTATGTGTGTACGCGTAAGCTCTTCACATGTTCAGTAGAATGACCCTGCCACTCTCATTGCTCCGAACAGAAAACTTATTACTTACATTCATCTGAAAGTTCTGTATTAAAACTGTCAATAAATGCTGATTTGTGTAAACAACTTAGATCTGCGAGGAATATAAATCTTTTTTCCCATCTGGAAGTGTAACTTTGCTGTTTTCAATTGCCAAAACGCTTGTACTAAAAAAGTGTGTAATCCCGCAAGATTTAACTTGTTCTCTGTTCTTGTTACTATAAAGCAATACTGAAGTGTGGAGGGACTCCATTTTCACTTCTGCCCTTTCGAACTCGCCACACAAGAGCATCTTCAAAACCTTTAAGCGACCACTGCTTCTCTCATGACACCCACAAAAAAACTATTTGTGATTATTTTTCATTGTATAACTGCTCTGTTCCATGAACATCTTTTGAGCATGCTAATCAACTTGTAAGAAGAACATTATTCAGCTAATCCTAATTACTCTATGTTAGCTGCCTGCTTAAAGTCTTTTAATCCAAACACAAATAATTTTATATTGGATTAGACAGTCACATTTTCCTCTTGATGACAGATCAACCGGCAGACAAGGGAATAGTGCTTGCTAATGTTTTTGCAGTCCAGACAGCCTCAGTTTCTTACTTTCCTTTCCTTTCTTGTAGAGAGCTTAGCAGTGAGTGTTCATGCTTGCTTTATCTGATCGCCTTTGAATGTTTTGCATAATTGTGTAGATTCCTGTCTCTCTGCATCTATTACAGCTCCTAGTTTAATATTTGCGGTAGTCTGGGCTATAGACGGTCAACTGTATTCATGTTGCATTAGCAAATGTACTGTAAGTCACAGAGCCACTGAGCAAGTCAGACTGTAATACTGGTGTGATTTATGTTGTAGGAGAGCCGTGCCCAGAGAATGGCAGAAGCCCAGGCTCCGTGTCTACGCACCACAGTTCTCCAAGAAGTGACTACACTACTTATGCTAACAGTAATCACGCTGTCTCTAGTAGCAATGCTACACCCCCCGAGGGCTTCACTTCTCACAGCCTGCAAACCAGTGACGTGGTGATCCACCGCAAGGAGAATGAAGGCTTTGGCTTTGTTATCATCAGTTCCCTGAACAGGCCCGAATCTGGGTCCACAATAAGTAAGTACATCACATTTTTCAGCTTATATTTTTCCAAGTTTGGCCCAAATAAAAAAAAATAATTAATTAAAACCTAACATCTGCTAACTAGTCACTGCAGAGATTAAAACTGAAGAGACAGTCAAGGTTGCTTCCAGGGGCACCGTTTGTTTGTCTGTTGTGTGTTGGACAAAACCAAAGGTTATTCTGGCCTCTGAGGCTCTGTGCTTCACACACTCATTTGGCTGTCAGACGATTCACCCACAAAGTAGATTTTCTCTGTTCCTATATCCCAAAGAGACACCCTGCAGGTAAGCAATAGGGTTATGTGAATAAATGATTCCCACACACACAACTGAATTATACTTTTTTTTTTTTTTTTTTTTGATCAAGATGAAGTTCAGGAAGTTGAAATAAAAGCTTAGATCACAGCAAACCTTATGACAGCAGCTGTCTAGATAGGGCACTGCAGCAGCAACTGGAAAATGAGAAAACTGGTTAGACACAGGTGTAGAGAGGTTGATTTTTTAACTGGCTGGAGTAAAGATAGTATAAAAGTTACAACCCAGTACACGGAGATGATGTATATAGTGGCAGGATCTGCCCTTAATAATTATAGCTCACTTTCTGTCCAGAAAACTAATATTTGCTGGGGCTCAACTTTATTGCTTTATATAGGCATCTGGTGCCATTTGAGATGTCCTGGGTACATCTAAGGAGTGGTCAGACAAATGTGACATGGGACCTGCAGAAGACTCACACCCTTTGGTAGTGGCAGCTGCTACTAACACCAACATTTGGGTGTTTCAAATGGCATTTAACCAACTGAGAGCTGAGCCCATTGGAAGGAGGAACCATAAAAGGCTTTTTGTTGAGAGACATCCACATCTCCCACCAAATCCGTCTGAAATTGTGAATACTAATCACTGCTGAAAAACCAAGACAAGTGAAAACATTTATCATTTTGCAAGTTGCAGCCTAGTGCAGTCCTTTCCCTGCATTCAAAACATGGTTTGAACGAACTGTTCTTTTGCCCAAAAGTGGTTCCTGAGGAAATAAAATCACAATTTCAACTCTTAGGGCCAAACTTCTAAATTCATAACAGAAAAGCAACTAAGAAAGTACTGGGAAAGCCATATCTCACAATAGCAAATGATTTCAGAAAACTTCTTTTCAGTATTTCATGATCATGCAGTTAATAAAAGAGTTGCTTTTCATATTACCTCAGCTGAATTTTAAAATTCCATGATTGCCAGAATTAATATTGTAACAAAACCGTGGATAATTAGCCTCTTGGGGCTCTAGTTTTCATTTTATTGAATATAATAGCCAACTGGAAGTTCTTTGCAGAAGATCAGACAGGAAAAAAAAAATCCATAGAGGACATTGAGATACATACATATTAATCACTTAAGTCCGTCATGAATTTTTCAATAAAATTATTTCACAGATAGGGTTTGTGGTTGGGGGAGATGGAGAGGGAAAGAGGAGAGGAAGAGAAAGAGAAAATGCCCAAGCAACCAAAAGTTCTGTGACTGGAGTATTCTGCTGAAGAGACTAGACCCAGGTTCAAGACTCTGCTTTGCCTCCTACCCTCCAACAGGTCCTTGTGGTACTTTTCTTTCTCCCTGAGCAACTACAGGTAGCCACTGTTGAACCTCAGCTGAGCATCTCCAGTAGTAAAGGAAAATGGCAGTCTGTTGTGGAAGTGAAATGTGAATTTATTCAAATAATAACTGCATTGAAATTCAGTGATCCCAAAGAGTACCCAAATCCTAAGTTTAGGAGAACAGCAATGAACCAAAAAATGACATTTGCTGCAGACAGTGACAGAACAGAGGAGAAAATAGGCTTTATATGTGAATTCTGTTCCAAAACTGTAGCAGAAAAAATAAGCTGAAAATGACATAATCTGTCATCAGTAATAAAAACAGTCTAAAAATCATTGACTATTTGTAGTTTAAGGGAGGTTCATTTTCTTTACTTAATAATTATTTGGGTGAAGTAATTTGAGCTGTATTAACAGGAGCATAGCCAGTAGATTGAGGGGGACTTATTATCCCCCTTTACTCAGTACTCAGTAGGACCTGCCTAGAATACAGCATCCATGTTTTGGGCCCTTTGGTAGAAGACAGAACAGAAAAACTTCAGCAGCAGCCACTAAGACTTCCTGAGGTCCCTTCCAGCTTGAAATAACCTGAAATCCTTTGATTAAAATGCACAATCGGGGTAGAGAGCGTATTAACAGTAGGAAAGTATCAACCGGATATAGGAGGTGTAATGTCCAAAATATAGCTTACCTCAGTATCTGCATGGCACCATGTCAAGCACCTTGGTAGTCACTTCTCATAGCAGTAGTATGTTGATTTGGTGAAATGTTGTACTATAGTTCCAGTGTTTCTGGTTTCGGAGCCAGTGCGCTTGTTGCCAGCTCATGTATCCACATGTAGCACAGACTGATGCTGTGCAGACATACCCTAAACATATGCAGTTAAATGTTAACATTGTAATTGCAAAGGAACTCTGAAAGAATCAAAATGGACAAAATAGGTCAGAAAAGGGAATATCTTGTTGTGCCAGACACTACTAGGAATAACATAGCCTAAGAAGTTGTCTCACTGGGAGCATCCTCAGGGCAAAGTGAAGAAGAGTTCCTTTGATTCAAGAATGTTTATTTTGATAACTATATTCCCTTCTCTACTTTCTTGTAAAAGCAAAAGACTTGAGGACTTGGAACTGTAAGTATCATCATCACTTTTACTCAAGAAGGCAATTAATCGTGCACTGAAAGTATTTTCCTTGTTCTTGAAATCACACTCATAAACTATGTTTTACAATCCAACAAATTACAACAGCTCTTGCTGAGTACAGGAGCGTGAACCTTGTGTCACTAGGTGCTTGTGCTTCAAGCACTCTTAAAATTGAGGTAGTCACTCTAACAGAGTTGCTACTAGGCTCAGAGCTGCAGGTTCATGGGTTTTCTGCTTTGCAGTTGGCCTAAAGCTCAAGGGGTTACACAAAAGCTCACCCTCTGTTTGCCAGGCGACTTAAAACTAGCTCTGGCTGTGAAGCTGTAGGATCACCCCATGAAGTCAGAGTAGCAGTGCTCCAGTTGAGTCTCGTATCCCTTTCCCACCCTCTGATGGGATGTGCACTACGGTGGTCCCATGTAGCCTATTAGGAGTGCTTCGTGTCCCTCTGACCTGGAAAAGAGCCACGAAAGTCTCAGGAGCTCCCAGAATTAAGGCTGTCATTCTTGTTCCAAGAGGCTTAAAGTCTTGGTCAACTTTTTTCTTGATATGCTTTTCAAGGGATTTGTTATTACTGTTGATTTACAGACCTGCCTTTACCTTGCAGAAATTTTCAAAAACCTAAGTGCGTTTTTTTACTCTTCATACAGGCACAGAGTGAGGGCAGACTACAGCCATAATTAGGGAATAGAATATTTTTTCACATTTTGTGATAGGCAGCACTGTAGTAGCTGTCATTTTAATAAATTACTGTTAAGTAGTTTGGAGCCAGCCTTTCGATCTGGATGTAATTTTTACTTACTGGTACTTGCTTAAACATCCAATTCTTGTGGCACATGTCTTTTCCTGCATTCTATAATGGTAGAAATTTTGTCTCCCCTTTGTCAAAGCATTGCTTGGGATGTTCTCTAATCTAGCACAGGGGATTTTCTTGCACCAGACTACAGTTCTGATGTGGGGCAGATCAGAATGACAAGGATTGAACAAAGAGACTTCACAGGGCAAAGCAGGGGCATAGACAAGGTCAGCCACGCTTCAAAATTATATCAGTAAAAGGAGATAAAGTGAATAAATAAAGAACTGTGTTTGAGTGGTACATCCAGAAGCAAGTCATTTTTGCTAGTGGAGAGCACAGAGGATCTTAGAGTGCTAAGAGATTAAAAAAAAAAAAAAAATACACTTGGCCAGGCTGCTGACCTGTTCCTAATGAAAGGATTAACTTCTACTACCCCTAAAACATATTATCATGGTTTCGCCCAGACCCCATCCCAACATTAAAGGTGCTTTGGCTCTTGTCCCTTCTCCAGACAGGCCACCTAAATTTGACCTTACTCTGTGCTTTCTTTTGCTATGCAGGCTACACATAGTTTATCAAAATTTTCTCATCTCCAGTGGGATTTCTTTAGAGGACTCAGGGTCACGGTCCCAGCTGAATGCTTGAAAGCTAACTCTAGTTTTACACTTTTAGTTTGGGGTGGATCTGGACTGACTGAACCTCACAGCTCTGTGGAGGTCTTCCCAGGCAACTGCCTTTGCCCACCAAATTACAAACATCTTTTAGATGCCCTGGTTAAGTGGCAGAGTTAAGTGGCTAAACTGACCAAACTACAACCCATCTCTGAAGTCCTGTCCTGAGGAATATCTTCAAGCTTCCCCCAGTAAAAATACTTGCAGCACATGTGGTTCTGGGAGGAAGGGTTCCTCCTGGGGCTGTGCCCTCCGAGTCCCCAGCATCCTGCAGCAACACATGAGGCTGTGGACGTGCAGCTGTGCCTGAGGTGCCATTGCCTGACACAACAGTACTGTGTCACGTTACAGCTAAAATACTGAAACCGAATTAATTAATCTACCCCTTGCATTACATTTAGGATAATACTCAATTGTGTGTGTCCTCTGTGGTAAAACCCCATTCTTGTGGAGCTTCTTAGGGTATCAAGATAAGTTCACTATCTGCACCCCATGGAAAAGCACTTGCAGCCAGCTGGAAATGGCCAAAAGGAGATTTCTGGATGAATTTGTCCGAGAGCTTTATGAAGTACGCTTGTCCCTGCCTCCTTCATATCTTCCTGCTGCTTTTACTTCATGTGTTTGGGATGCAACTTCCTCTAGGAGAAGAACTTCTGATACCCTGTAAATCTCTTAACATTCTAACTTCTGTAGAAAGAAACCATGTGTTGTAAATAGATCTCGCTAACTGGCAACTCCCAGTGAAATTGGAAAATTGACAATATTTCCATGAATTATACTGTAGCAGGTAATGTCAATTAGCACAGTTATAAAGTGTAAACAAACTGAAAATACAGGCATAATCAATAAATAATTTTTAAAAAATTAAAGGCAGACAACTGTGCATACTTGTTATGATCTTCCTCCTGTTTAGCAAAAGAGTTGTAGATTTAATTTGCCCCTACACTGCATATGCCAATGACTGCTGTATTTTCAAAACATGATAAAACAAAGTCTAATGAAAGAAGTTTCTCTCATTTCTCAAAACATGCAGTCTTAACTAAAAACCGTAAATCCAAGATAAGCCTCTGCTGACTGCAGAAAACAGCGTTCTGAAATAAGTCCCATTCAGCCCCAGAGTTTCTTTGAACTCCTTGCAGTTTAGAGATAAAAAACAGCTTATTGATCTATGACAACTGTGTGCTCTGAGAGAGTTATTTGTGCTGCAATTTCACCCATGCGTCTTCCTGGTGCCTGGGGACACAATTTTCTGTGACCGATCTGCAAATTCTAAAGAAAACAGAGCTTTGGAAATTAGGATGTCTACACCACCTTGGAGATCTTTGGAACAGAGCAGTGAAAACCCACCTGCAGCATGAGTCCCCTGTGGAAGATAGCTGCGACTTGTGGGCAAAGAATCTGGTTTCTCATTTCTACTTAGCTTTGATATTCAGGTTTGAGCTCTTATTCTGCTTCTTCAGCTACAAAACACACTTTCTAAGCTTGTTTAACTGACAGTGTAATTTGGAGCTTAATGAAATTGTTACATGATTCAGTTTTTCAAATCAATATATGCAATTAATAATAGTGAAATAACTTAAAGAAGTGAAAGAGATTTTTAATATCACTGAAAATACGTTACTGCAGTTTGCAGGCATGAAATACTCAGTTGGCTATTTGATATTTTTTGGAGAAGAAAGCATGATCTTGACCACATCAGTCCCCTCTCTAGATGACTTCTGTCTTCCAGCATGTTCCCGAGTAGGTCATTTGGACCTGGTGGTGCTGCTCTTGTGTTCTCAAAGAACAAACTCAGAGAGTTTTCATAGCACAAACCTGGGTAGGGAATCAAGGTTTTTCTAATGATTCTACAGGGCCCATTTTGCTTTCATGAGAGGTCTGAATTAAAGTACCTAAGTTCCATTAATTTTTTCTTAGATCTTCAGATTTCTAAGGTACGTGCACTCCTTCCCACCTAGCTTCTTATGCCTGTGCTATGCAAGTAAATATGCTCCATATCAGCACACAATGGGATGTTTCAACTGATAGGTTCATTAACCTTACAAACAAAAGGGATTATTGTCATCTGCAACTGCAGCATGCCACAGGTTTCTATTTTCCAAATAAGTATCACATAAAATAGCCCATCAATTTCAGGAAAATATTTTATCTTGATTCTAATATTAGCCCTGATAGAAAGTCCACTGTACTCAAGCTTCCCAAATTTTAGATTATTCAGTAACAAAGAAATTACAGATGTTTACATTTAATATATTCTCCCAATTAAAATCTGATATGTTGGAGCCTGCGGGTTGAATGAAAAATCTTGTACCTTTTGAGAATTGAGGATACAATAAGTATTCATGTGATCAGCTGTATAACATTGAAAAGGACAGCTGGCTCAGGAAAGTTCATTTGCTTGGTTTACTATCTATATCCGTTAACATTAGAAAAGATTGCAAGAATTTATCTGCCAGAGGGTTTAATAGATAAAGTAGAGGTTCGATTTTTTTCCCCTTGACTGGTCATTTTTGACATTTAGCTTCTATATAGGGGAAAAACAGGAAAGTTGCTTTCTACCAAAAAACAGTCTCAACAGTTACATCTAGAAGTACTGAATAGATGTAAAAAAAAAAATCTTGATGTAAACCAGAAAAGCATTATTTGTTGATAACATCTTATTAGAATCAGCTATTTCTAGCACATGGGACTCCCAAGTAAGGAGAAATCATTTTAATTTCCAAAAAGCAAGAGGCTGATTAGATATACACAGTGTTAGAAGCAGTATCTATATTTAGCAACAGCCGTGGCTGTTGTGTACAGCTGACCCAAGCATAAGGACCCTCAGGTGTAACACCACAGAATTTACTCTTTCTTTTCTATGACATGAAGGTATGGGAAGGATCTTAATTTGGATGATGGAGAGCAAAAGTGGGTGATTTTATCAAATAAAATATTAATATAGAGAAAATTGTGAATTTGTAGTTATCAGTAAGTTTCTGAAATCAGACCTTATCCACTTTCTAAATGCAAAGATTTCTTTTACATCATGTTGTCTCTTAATTTTTTAATTTAAATTCTCTTTTGATAATGAGCTTAGAGCTGATCATTGCACAGTTAACTCCCTTCTGGGAAAACATCAGCTGCTAAGTGCCAGCACTGGGTCAGTTTCTGTTCCTGACACAAATGCTGTAAATATCTGAGGGAGCTTTAGGGGGAGACATTGATGGCTTCAAACATCTTAGAAGCTCTGGTGCTCTCAGGATTCAAATCTTCCTGAAGTCACAAATTTTTTAAAAAAACATACTGCAGAAAAGTTAGATCCCATCATAAGATCTGTTGTTAGGAAATGCTTCTGTGCCATTGCTGTTCTCTGCTAGATTTTTGGGGGATCTAGGATTATGACTTCTGCCTTGGAAGGATTTATTTTTTCTTAAGGTAGATATCCATATATATATCACTCTTGAGTATCACATTTTGGATGACTTGATAGTATTAGAGAAAAAAAATCTTATATGTCTATTTTGAAGGATTGTGTGTTTTATATAAATATAAACTGTTTCTCACTACTTTCCCATATATTCAACAGTTTAAAAAATCTGTATAAATCCCTGCTTACCATACTATTTTTCCCTTGCAGCCTCATCCATTGTGTAGTCTGAGAGAATTAAGAAATGAATTGTCCTGCAAAGGGGCAGCTTGTTTTCTGTGCTCACTCTTAATGTGAATAGTGAGATTCTTGAAGAAAAAGCCACAAATCCAAGTGTTTCTGTATAGCCTGCTAATATTAAATGCTGCTCAGGTAACTCAGTGTTTTGAAATAAGTGGATCAAATTCTCTGCAGAGTCTAATCCAGGCACGTGCTGCCACTGTTCAAAATGTACATGTTTGGAGAACAGCTTGTGGTGAAATTTTAAAAGAGGTGTGAATAGATTAGCAAACATTTTTAAGGGCGAGTGGAATTATTTACCACCAGTCAAGTGATCTGGGACTTCCTTTAAAAGGTTACATTAATAAATACTCTGCTTAGATAAAAATAAAGCACTGAAGATGCAATTTAAGAAAAAAGATGATGTGTTGACAAAGCCCTAATTAAATGCCAAACATGGAAGGTTTTTTCCCAAGAAGAGACCTGTGATGCTGGGAGAGACCAAAGAGCCCCGCAGCCCCGCGCTGTCCCTGGCCATGACCCGTGGCAGAGAGGACAGCACGTACAGCAGACGGGGACCTTCCCCAGGCATCTCCTCAGCTTTCACAACTGGGACTTTCTGATTTAATCAGCAGTGGCTCCACCCCTGTGAATTTGTCTAATCCCTTTTTTGAATCCTTTCATTCTTCTGGCCCTCCAGAAGGTTGCCCCACCTTCTCTTCTCCAAGCTGCATATAGCGAGTTCATGGACTGACTGCTCCTTTGAGCAGAGGCTGTCTTCTGCTTCTCACTGCCATGTTGTCTTTGTCTGAATCTTTGCTAGTTTAGTGCTATGATTTTTGAGATGAGGGTACTGAAACTATCAGCAATATTCAGACTTTAGGTGCACAGTAGTAACTAGCAATAGTTTGTTTCATTTGCTATTCTTTTTCTAACTCTTAAAATTCTATTTACTGTTTTACTCAGTTTATGTTTTTAGAGAAGTAGGCACACTTATTTCAAGATCTCTTGAGTGGTAATAATTAATTTAGGGCTCATCTCTGCTTAAGCTCAGACAGGGTTATTTTTTTCCCATGTGCATCATCTTGCGTTTCTTTTCGTGAGATCTTGTCTGCCACTTCAGTCAACCCACTCAGTACTGACAGTTTCACAGCTCTTCCATGCCTGTTTTAGATGTGACCATTGTGAATGATAAAAATTCTCCATTTTTGGAATTTCACAGTTCATTTCTACCTTTGTTCCTTAGCTTTTACGTAATTAATCCCCTATGAGAGTAGCTCCTTCTTATCGCTTCATAGTAAGTATTTCAGACCAAAGGCTCTTAAAAATTAAAAGTTTTCTAACATATTCTAACATGTGCATATTTTCATGAACAACCTGCACGTCAGATAACCTGCATCCCTTAGAAGCACCCATGCTTGTAAATAAATCCTTAAATAAATCCTCCCCTCCCAGGGCAGCAGCAGGGACCATGGTGGCCAGGATATTGTGGCTTAGGAGGAGACTCAGGCATAGCTCCACTGGGGAGACCAAGCAGAGATGAGAAACACCTTGGGATATTACTGGGAGAGAAGGAGCCAGGAGACAAACTTCTCCTCATACTATCTGGAAATGCACAGAAACCAGCTTCTGCTGAATGGCTGTGAGTTCATTAGCAATTCACTGGATTTGCCCATAAAACCCTGTTATAGCATACTGGTGGTCTCCTTTGCAGAATCTGATAGAGATTCAGGTTCCTTCTGCAAAAGCTTTCTACACCCCACCCTGCAGCAGGATCATATGACAACACATTGCACCAGTACAACCTCCGAAGAGGAGCATTTAATCCTCAAAAACCAAAGTGCAGTAGAAAAGGTACCCTGACAGACACAAGCTTTGTTCTGAAGGTCGCCCACTTTTGATCATTTCATGGCACAGCAGCATGAAGGGAGTGCAGCGATACCAAAACATTTAGAGTAGATAGATACCTTTATCAGGAAGGTAAATGCCATTAGGCTTAAGAGGAAGAAAAAATGAATACGAAGTTCCTCCTCTTTCTCCCTCCCTTCCCTTTTCTCAGGATCTGGAGCAGAATCGGACACCTGCTCTATTCACTTGTCAGGTGCAAGAAATCCAACAAAAATTATTCTGGCAGATTAATAGGATTTCTCACCCACCCCCCTCACTACTGAAATGATGTCTTAATTATTTAGACTAGCAAAAACATCTTCTTTAGGGTTAGAAATGGCAAGCATGGGAATTTTAACTATGGCATCTTGGCCATCATACTTTCCCTTCTTTCTTCCTACTAAATTTCTTGCTCTTTCATATAAGACAGTCTCATTTTCAGATATCTACTGATGTGTGGTACAGGCATGGTAACTTCAGACAGATCATTTATTACATGTACCAGAGACAGGCACGTTTTAGTCTTAGCTTAAATGATTCTTGGTGATGTTTTAAGAATTGATTTGATGCAAAAGGCTTTGTGTGGATGTAAACTGTTTCAGTTTCAAGTTACTCTTTTACGGGTTTACTTACTGATATGCATGCATGGCAGTTATACATCTGCATCAAGGACAAAATAAATGCAAGTTTTGTACAAAGTGTAGCTGTTCGTATTTAGTATATAAAGGTTTAGACATTGTAACATAAATTAGGTGCTTATTTCCTAAGCAGCAAGACATTTCTGAAGTACACTAGTTGTGTCCATATTACTAAAGCCATCATTTAATTTATATTCTTGCTTGAACTGTAGTGGTGAAGAAGCATGCAGTCTGATTATGGCTTGCACTTCAAAGTACCCACTTATATTTATAGTTCTCAGAAAATTAATTTTTAACACTGTAACAACACTTGTATCCATACTAGAAACAAAAGTCACTTTGAGGTATGTGTATTGTGACTTTGCATGAGATGTGCAATCTGTGTTTGTCACCATCACCTTCAGGGAATGTTTATCAGAGGCCTGAGAAATTTGTTCTGCAGTGATGGAGTATTCTGAACACATCTCCTGTTAGAGCTTTGTTTTATATGAGCATTAATAGCCTAGATATTTCCCCAAGAAAGTTTGATTAATCTTTTCTTTCACCTTTTCCAAGTTCTCTTTAGATATTAGAATTTTAAGGATATAATATTAAAAAAAAAAAAAAAAAAGAAACACAACTGGGTTTAAACACCAGTTGCAGGTGGATAGTGAGGGAGAGCAGCTTTGTGCTAAGTTTGCCAAGACTGAAGTGTGGGATTGCTGAGGGATACTCAGACACCATTAGGATATTATTATAATATATAGTCAAATTTAATTGTGATAAGCATATTTATGAGTAGTAGAGAGAAAGAAAAATAGCATGCTCTTTGGGGAGCCTAGATAGAGAGAAAAGAAGAGTCAGCTATAGTGTATGCATTTAGTTAAAAAACAGAGGAGAATAGGGAAGAAACACTGGGAGGAAGATCAAGAGTAATATTTAGAAAATTCAGTGGAAAATGAGGGAAAAGACAGAACAAGAGAATGGATGGAGTGCACAGAAAGGTGGAGAACCACAGAGAAGAGCAAATGGAGAAGCAGAGTTGATCTGTAATGTTTTGAAAATGGGGGCGGGTGTCTATTTGATGTAGTAAATGTGTCTATACACTCATAATTAACTGTAAATTCATGCTGGCATGTATCTAATTAGAAAGCTGCACATCTCAATAAATCTTTAGTATGATTTCTATTTATCAATTAACATATTTGAATGGAGGAGGAGAACAATTTAGTGAACCCTGAGCATTTTCAGTAATAACATCTATTTGTATATAAAATAAATCATGTTTGTAGTGCCCCTATTGCAACATACAAATAAAGAAATCCTGTAAACTAGGAAGTAGGAGGCAGTTTATGACTACTACTTATTGTGCAAATTTATCCCCTTCACTGTTTTAAAGCCTTATTGTTCTCTTGATGTGTTTATTACCTTGTTACGTGCCAGGTTTGCAAACCAGCTGAACCGTAAATTGATTTTGGACTTCATATGTGTATGCCATGTATATACGCACATCTGGATTCTAAATCTTTAGTGAAATCTGTACTGTGTTAATGCAAATGACGTTGTATAAGAATTTATATTCTTACATGTTTATACACAAGCTGGTTTTTAATTCATATAGAACTTTCTTCCAAATGAACTAATCTTCTTCTGCTTGTGAACATCACCACTTGTTTCAGCCTATGTTAACTGTGACAATTGTTCCTTGTCTAGCTGTACCCCATAAAATAGGGCGGATAATTGATGGAAGTCCTGCGGATCGCTGTGCAAAACTTAAAGTTGGAGACCGGATCTTAGCTGTGAATGGCCAGTCTATTATTAACATGCCTCATGCAGATATTGTGAAGCTAATTAAAGACGCAGGGCTCAGTGTAACTCTTCGCATCATTCCTCAGGAGGGTAAGTCAATGGCCCTTAAAAACAGGAAGAAAATTTTAAGTGGCCTGCAATTAGCTTGAATTATGTCACTGCTTGAAAGAACATCTTTTGTTTCCCCTTCTCGGCTATAATGTACAGCACACCAAAATTACAGCCTTACAACCAGCTCGAATAATATCTTAATTCCTGAAGAGGTTTCTAGTTATGAAAGGGGTATTTAAAGCAAATCTGGAGAAACCTGAGAGAGAGCTGAGTACCGGAGAGTCAGTGTTAATGACTTTTGGAAGAATTTGGAAGAGCACCCTACAAGAGAGTTTTGAGATTGTTCCCTTATATCCTGCTGTAAACCAAACCGAAGTTTGGCAAAGTGACTCACAAGACACTGCACTGGTTGTCACCAGGCATGTTCAGCCACCTCTGACAAAAAGTGATGTATAAGAAGAGCTCAGATTTGATAGTTTCCTCCACGTATATCACTATAAATGCACAAGGCAAGAAAGAACTGAACCCTAAATTGTCTCGTCTGTAGGGTGAGGATAAGGGGACAGACTCATTATTCTGGTCATTACTCCACAGCTAATCAGTGAAGATCTTTTTTGATGTTGGTTTCATGGAGTTTGGGGTTGATTTCAGGGCTTTTTTTAGTTTAGGCATGTGCCGTACTGGTGTATGAATTGTACTGTATTAATGAGACTGTGGCTTTATATCTCAGCAACAAATACCATTAGAGCTAGGAATGTCACACAGCAAGTAACATAATTGCTTAATTATCCATGCTCCAGTTAGATGACCTTCACCTTCTGCTGCTGCATCCAGCAATGGGACAAGGAAATGGTCTGACACTGGCCATGGACTGCAGCTGGGGGAACTTAGCTACTTTGTTAAATGAATGCAGTGAAAGGAAAAACCACAGACATACACAGGTTCAGAATTCAGACCAAAGAGCTGCTGTATAATCACTGGAGGTCAGTTTTTCAAACATCTACAAACAAGTGTGATGCTGCGTGTAGTCCGTGCAGCTTATTTAGGCCTCCCTGGTATCCAGATTAATTCATATTAGCAAATGGCTAGTAGTTCAGTGTTAGGGGTGGATACCTTAAATTAGAAAGCAAGGAGAGGTGCATCTGAGATGCAGTGCTACGAGATGTTCTCAGGTGCTAGTGGTGAGAAATGATTTGTGCCCAAGGCATGGCTTCCCTGTGTGACTGTGTGACACTGGACACTTCATTTGCCTTCTGATGAATTAGCTTCCCGGCTTACAAAATTAGGAAAAAAATCTAATACTTCTGTAATGTACTTTCAGGTGAAAAATACCATATAAATGCAAAGCAGTTTTAGAAGCAGCTTATGATTTGACTAGTTCATCCATAGTTATAAGAGTAATGTAGAAATGAGGGACAACATTCCCAATCTTCCTGTCTGAAACTTTGCTATACAAAAGAGAGTCACAGATGCAAAATGGGTGATTAAAGCCTTAAGCACAGTAATTACACAGACAAGTATTGCTTATGCCTGCATGAGGAGTGTTTTAAGTGCAAATATACAAGCTTTTTTAACAATTAAGTCTAAATTGAAAAGATTTTTAATAAAGTAGCCAAAATTTTTAGAATAATTATGAGCATGAATTAAGTAGAGAGCCATTAGAAATATGCAGTCATAGGGGACAAACTTACATGTTAAAAAAATAAAAAATAAAATCATTCAAAATACAAACTAGATTCAAATATAAAACTAGGCAAGATCTGGATCATGCATAGTTATTGCTGTTAGGGATGCTCAGCCATATGCATGTCCATTCTGGATACTTTGCACCATGCCACACTGGCCTCACTGATTCTGTTGCAAGCAGGAATAAAAAAATATAACATGTACCTTTGCTGTTGATAGTGCATGAGCAATTACTTCTGCAGTGCTCTCTCCTCTTGTGGGTGGAGTCTCTCTCATTTACACTTCTTAACAGGTAAGTGATGAGCAGCATAACTGTGCCAGTGTGTCAGGAGAAATATATTCAATGTGAGCTCAGTGCCGAATGTGTCTTCCCCCAAGTGCAGTGGGAAGCCTGAAGGAAGATTGGCATCCTTTATTTGTAACAAGGTCACAGGGCCAAATTTCCTACCCCAGCCTCTTTGTCTTTTTGAATTTTATGTTGTTTGGAAAGAAGGATTCTGGTTTTCTGCAGTGTTACTATGTGAAACCCTGGTCATTTGGCACAATACAGTGAAATAAAACATGGGTTTAGCTGGTTAGTCAGAATTTATTGAGATTGGGTTTACTGTGCACAGTTCCCAAAGATTTAAAAAAGATAGGAAATGCTTGTTGATCTCAAAGACAGCAGGAGCTAACACAAGCACCCCAGTGCTTTAGCTTTTGTGACAACAGTCTGTCATCCCATAACAGTGGTGAAAGCAATAAAATTGTTCATTCTCTCAAAATGAAAAGTATTTCGAATATCTAGAAGCTTTGCTAAGGCACATGGAGGACAGGGAGGTGATTCGAGACAGCCAGCATGGCTTCACCAAGGGCAAGTCCTGCCCGACCAACCTAGTGACCTTCTCTGATGGAGTGACTACGTCAGTGGACAAGGGAAGAACTACGGATGTCATCTGTCTGGACTTCTGTAAGGCCTTTGACACGGTCCCCCACAACATCCTTCTCTCTGAACTGGAGAGATATGGATTTGATGGATGGACTGTTCAGGGGATGAGAAAATGGTTGGATGGTCTTATCCAGAGGGTAGTGGTCAATGGCTCAATGTCCAGATGGAGATCAGTGTCCTCAGGGGTCTGTACTGGGACCAGCACTGTTTAATATCTTCATCAATGACATAGACGGTGGGATCGAGTGCATCCACAGCAAGTTTGCCGACAACACTAAGCTGAGTAGTGCGGTTGACACCCCTGAGGGAGAGGATGCCATCCAGAGGGACTTGGACGACGTCAAGAAGTGGGCCCATGTGAAGGTCATGAGGTTCGACAAGGCCAAGTGCAAGGTCCTGCACCTGGGTCGGGGCAACCCCCAGTATCAATACAGGGTGGGGGATGAAGGGATTGAGAGTAACCCTGCCAAGAAGGACTTGGGGGGTACTGGTGGATGAAAAGCAACGTGCACTCGCAGCCCAGAAGACCAACTATATCCTGGGCTGCATTAGAAGAAGCATGGCCAGCAGGTCGAGGGAGGTGATTCTCCCCCTCTACTCCGCTCTGGTGAGACCCCTCTTGGGGTACTGCGTCCAGCTCTGTGGCCCCCAACACAAGAAGAACATGGACCTGTTGGAGCGGGTCCAGAGGAGGGCCACAAAAATGATCAGGGCGCCGGAGCACCTCTCCTGTGAAGACAGTCTGAGAGAGTTGGGGTTGTTCAGCCTCGAGAAGAGAAGGCTCTGGGGAGACCTTGTTGAGGCCTTGCAGTACTTAAAGGCAGCTTACAAGAAAGATGGGGACAAATCTTTTAGCAGGGCCTATTGCAACAGGACAAGGGGTAACAGTTTTAAACTGAAAGAGGGTACATTTAGACTAGATATGAGAGGGTAGATTCAGACTAGATACAAGGAAGACATTTTTTACAATGAGGGTGGTGAAACACTGGAACAGGTTGCCCAGAGAGGTGGTAGATGCCCCAGCCCTGGAAACATTCACAGTCTGGCTGGACCGGGCTCTGAGCAACCTGATGTAGTTGAAGATGTCCCTGCTCATTGCAGGGGAGTTGGACTAGATGACCTTTAAAGGTCCTTTCCAACCCAAACTATTCTACAAATCTGTGATTCTATGATCAGTATTTCTAGGCTTTAAAAGAAAACATGAAACACTGAAGCAATTTGCCTTGTTCAGTTGGGTTTTAAGTAACGGAGGTGTCAACTGGAGTTATAGAAGTGACCAAGATCTCAGATTCCCACGGACTATCAAAAGGATACCATTAGGTTCAGATGTCTTAAAAATCTAATTATAACCCCAGAGCGTAAAAGTGACAAAGCATAAATTTTCAGAGGTAGTGTGTGACCAAAAATTATTATTGTCTACCTTTGCCCTTTAATAAACGCCGCGCTGCGACAGGCCTTTAATCTCCAGCTTCCCATTACGCAGAGCTGAACAGCCCAGCCTCGGCCCCCAGCTCGGAGAAGCAGAGCCCCATGGCCCAGCAGCACAGCCCCATGGCCCAGCAGAGTCCCCTGGCGCAGCAGAGCCCCGTCGCCCAGCACAGCCCCGTTGCCCAGCCACCGCCTCCCCAGCCCCTCCAGCTGCAGGGGCACGAAAACAGGTAAGAGTGGTTCTTCCAGCCTCTGCCTCCTGTGAGGACCACGGGACACCCTTGTGCTGGGTCTTCATGCTGTTTCTAAGTGGCTGTGAGCCATCGCTCGTGGTGCTCTGACAAGCCACGGTCCCGTGACTGCATTCGCAGAGCAGGAGTTGTGCATGCCAGAACGGTCTGTAAGTCTTGTTCAGGTATGAAACAAGTTATTATGAACAAGGGTCTAGCCCACCTTCCTCAAACGTCCATCAGGATCATATGTTTGCCAAGGAACTAAACACTGCAGTATTCCTTGCTAATAATTTCATTGCTAACATACTATCTGATATCACTACAACTTACAAAATACGGGTATATCAGTATCTGATCATGAGGTGGCCTTTTTTTTTTCATTATCGGACATGTGGTTTGTGTGGGGTTTTTGTCCGTTAGACTTCTGCAGTCAGGGATATATTTTTATAACAGGTTTTATCTATGGTGTGCCATTTTCCAGCCGATTTCTCGTGTGTAATTTATGCATATGCATTGACAAATTTATCTGTGATGGAAATTAAATTATAGGGGGACAGAAATTTTGTGACCAGCTGTATTAAAAGCTGTATATAAAAAAAGCACACTCAGGCTGTGGGATGATACAACTTTCTGTGATCTCCAATCAACACTATTTAGTCTTTGGATTAATTTTTGGCATGTTAAATGAGGCTGATTACACTGACTGTCTTTATGCTAATCTTCAGTAACCAACATACCTCATCAAGACCCTCTTCCCCAAACAGTAGATGCTGGTTACAGGATTGTAACTTCTTGCTTCTGGAGATACTTGAGTTCAGTTGTGATTTAGACACTATGCCCTCTAAATCTCCTTGCTTAACAGATGTAGCACTTTCATTTGCCCAAAATTATTTTCTCTCAATTACTCACACTTGGCAAATTTCTTTGTGTTATATTTCATTCAGTACTTTTTCCAAAAGTGATCACCTCCTAGAAGACATATGTTTCTGACAAAATCCAATGCAAAGTTTTCACAAAAGTCTCTCTGTGCAGTTATAAGTTAGTATTAAATGTCTGCTGAATTGGGAATTTTCAAAGGGGATCACTAAACTATATTAATTAAAGTTCCAAAAAGAAATTCTGTAATAGTTTTACTGAAAAGCGTAAGCTATAATTGGTCATGTCACCATTTACATATTTAGCAAAGATTACAGTGCCTCCAGCTGTAAATAAAAGCATCATCTTCTGGGATACAACTGTGGTCATATGTTGGGAACCTGCCTAAGGATTCTTATTCCAGAAAAAGGTCCATTATTGCTAGTTCATACAGTATCATTTTTCACTAGATTTTATGTCAGATTGCAGCTTGTTTATATAGCCATGGTCATTGTTTCTGTATCAAAATCAAAATACTGTAAGATATTTAAAACTCTTAGGAGTACTAACTACTATTTTTATTGTCAGTATTAATAAGGCTTAGTATCACAGTAAGCGTGTTTGTTCTCCGTCTTCTTTTTACAGGATCGTGATACTGAGTAAAGAAAGTAACAGGATTGCATGTATATATGCAGGTCTTGCTATAGATGCCACGTACAGGTTTTAAAAGAACATGTGGCAGCAGGCTATTTTCATCTTCTCATAAAAGTCAAAGGGAAATAGTTCTGATATTTTTGTGTCTGGCTAGACATTCAGCTGATTAAAGCTAGTGTGTAGGAAGATTTGCCATAATGATACTATAGCTGTGCTAATAAAGTAATGAAGTTTTGAAACATATCTGAAACATTTTAAAATGTTTAGATTTTTTTGCATTATCTTTTCATACATAAATTAACATGATCAAAACCAATGCTCTCATTGTTTCAGAATGTAATTTTTTTAAATCAGTAAGTCCATTTCAAAATCCCTTTCACAGTCTGTATGTGTCCATGTATCTGCATGTGTACATACATGGCCACTTGGTCAACTGAAAACTTCCAGACCATTATTAAAGCAGAGTTTGAAATGTATATTTCCTGTATAGCAAAAAAAATATAAAACGTGAAATGCCATTATGCACTGATTTCCACGCGGTAAGGGAGCCACTCTTTCCCATTTGAGTAAATTAATTAACTAGTTGCTGTACTACAGAAAGTCACATTTTCTTTGAAATGTTAGGACTCATCTTCCTGTAACCAGTTACCAATTAAAGCGATATTTTACTTATTATTACTTCCTCATTAACCAAATTTGTTCTCCTTTCACCCTGTGTTACTTCTGTGCATAACTACTGATATGACCTGCGATGGGCTTGTAGCCTGATAGTATTATAGGGAGTGTGTAATAATAAAAAACCACACTATATATTAACAGATGTTATATAAAGAATACCTTTCATTAAAAAGATAACAGCTAATACAAAGAATGTATCCTTTTTTAACCTTAAGAACCTCACAATAATCATAGTTTATGTCAATGAAACAGAGGGGTTATAAATGTCTGCACTGATGTTTCATTTACTCTACAGAAATCTTAATTCTGGAAAAAAGCACTTTTTTCTGCATTATTTTGTAGTGAGTATTGTGGGTGTTTTCACATGCAGTTTCGTCTTCCAAGTAGGCAAGATAAGCGGGAATCGAGATGCTTTTCCTGTTCCTGTCCCTTTGAGCCTAATCCTGATCTCACTGATACGAGCTGGAAAATTGCACAGTATGACCTGAGGGAAAATTGCTTATGTCCATGTTTCAAAAGCGCTCACTGTTTTTGGATGCCTCGCCTATTTACACTTGAAAGTTTTGCTTCTCTGTGAAAATTTGTTTTATGCGATTTTGCAGTCAGGCAGTTTGCTTTCACTCCTCAATTTTGCATGTAACGCATATTCTTAATGTGTTGCCACTTTCTGAAACTAAGTCATTTTGCCGTTTTCAGTTATAGGTCAGAAGTAAAAGCCAGGCAGGATGTGAAACCTGATATCCGGCAGCCTCCATTTACAGACTACAGGCAGTCCTCAACGGACTACCGACAGCCTCCACTGGACTACAGGCATCCTCCGGTGATGGATTACCAGCAGCCACCACCTCTGGACTACAGGCAGCCGCCGTTGATAGATTACAGGCAGCATTCACCTGACACCAGGCAGTACCCTCTGTCAGAGTACAGGCAGCCCCAGGTACAAAGGGAAATACTTAGAGCACTCCTAACCAGAAAGCGTTAGGGTCTGTAGGGAGAGACCATGTAAATTGGTAAAAAAGATGACATTATAGAAGAAAAAGGCACCTGTATTGGTTTTACTCTAAGTTACTATTTCTCTGTAGAGCTAATTACTTCAAGACCATTAATATTAATGAACTATGTGATCTGTCGAATAACACTACATTTATAATTGTGTGACTATAATGTTAAATAGATGCTATTTTTAAGGTACTGGAGAGTTAAAATAAAAGCTCTAAAATAAGCTGCCTTTGCATCAGCAGAGGAATTTTTTTATTCCTAGGAACATAATACAGTCATTGAACAGTGGATGTACTTAGGTCAGACTGCATTTCTACAGCATTGTTGAAAATGAAGATTTTTATCTCATCTGAATAAATAAATACATAAATAAATGTGAATCCTGACTGATAAAATTACATTTCTGTTGGTAATAGTCTCGATGAGGAGAAACTAGCTTGTGCAACTAGTTTCTTTGACATCAGGCATGATCTTACGAAGTCAAAGAAATAAACCTTAGATGAAGAGTTATGTTACCTTGGACAAGACTCTGCTGATGACAAAGATTTACCGATAGCTGTGAAGGTTTGAGGATTTAGCCCAAAGTTCAGACTTGCAAAAAAATCCTCCATTCTCCTTACATAAAGGCAGAAAAAAACCAGAGGTCTGAAAAATATTTAATAAGAGAATGTAAACTTCTGAACACTATATGCTGGAACCATATGTAGATGGTTTCTATGTCCATATTTTCAAAACCAGACACATAATATCAATGAAAATATCCAAATTCTTAAATGGGATCCAGAGAACCCTCTGAAAATTTTACACATTTCAGTATCTAAATTCTGAATCCCTATCCTCATGCGCATACCCTATAAGATGCTTCTTAGCCTCTGGAGAGATGCTTAGACTGCCTGTTTCTCACCATCTCCTGTTTAATTCTCTAACCACTGGTCTACACAACCCAGCCTTGCTCCTGTTTTTCTCCTGCTCCCACGGTGCTTGCACTTTTGGCTGTCAATGGATCAGAAGCAACAGAGCAAGTTCTCACCCAGACCCCTCTGTGGGGCTGGTAGTTAGGGTCCACCAAGGAAAAACTGGAAAGATGAATCTCAGTCTCTGCAGGACACAGAAAGGGCAGAAAGGGTGAAACTCAAATCTACTTTGCACCTCCTCCTCAAGGCACATGTTTTAACAGAAGAGATGAGAGTTGCTGTACTTTGTGACTCCATGCAGTCCAGCCTGCTGATCATGTTAAGTTCTGATGGGAATTTAGGAGGCGTCTCTTCTACTAATTTTTAGTTGTGATGATGCTTGTACAGGAACTGCCTGCTACCTCACTTGCCAAATCAGCACTTCTGCAGAGACATAAACACTTAGACTCAGGTGCCGTGAAAGTATTGAGGAACAACATGGAAACCATCTAGAGAGCTTTTGGCACCAGGCAACTGCTGGAAGATACCCTTTCAGGGGGGGGTTAAACTGAGGCATTTACATTTTGCTAAAGTCTCTTCTCAGAAATGGCCTAAGTCTGTCAGTGCGGAAGTATACTTTGAAGGTCCCTTAGCTCATATCAATTGCATAGATGCACTTTTGAAGAGATGTATTTTAAAGTTTTCTTGAATGTATACCATGACATTCATATGGTTAATTGTCTTTCATTTTGCATTTGTCTATACAGGACTTTGATTACTTCACTGTTGATTTGGAGAAAGGAGCCAAAGGTTTTGGGTTTAGTATTCGAGGAGGAAGGGAGTACAAAATGGATTTGTATGTGTTGAGGTTAGCAGAAGATGGACCAGCAATAAGAAATGGAAGGATGAGGGTAAGTAAAATGCATTGTAACAATTTTTTTCAACATTTACAGATATTTTTGCTGATGGGGTCAAAGAGAAAGCATTTCTTTCATCTCTGATCAGGTTTTGAAGAACCAATGCCATATACCTCTCATAATACAAACTTGTTCTGTAGGAGTTCAAGAAATTAGTTGAAACATATAGTAAGTCTGTGTAGTTTCTTTGCAGAATAAATGTATTACTTCTTGTTGATAATAGCTTTTACTGTGTTGTACATTTTTCTCCTTATGCTTTCACTCATGTCTAAGCAACTTAAAAATCTCTGACAAAAAGTTTCATGTTTCTTTGATAATAATGTCAGCATAATTAACAGTTATGCCTCTAATCACAAGAGCAAAGTGATAGCTATGTGACACTTACTGGATAACTATGAAACCTAAGACCTGGTCTGTGTTACTTTACTAATTTAATAAGTTGCCTTCATAGTGTTTGTTAAGTTTGTTTATTGATATTATTCAATCTTGTTTGCAGGGATCAGGTTTCACTGTTTGTCTGCATAGGTCTTAGTGCATTTGAGTCCTGTACTAGTAGAAATCATAATAACACTGCATCCAGATACTAAATCTAAAAGCATTCACTTAAGAAATTCCATAATAAAAAAAAAACATGTTCTGTGTAGGAAAAATAACCCAATCAAAAAGAGAGGGTTTTAATCTGTCCAGTTGTGCTACAGGACGTATAAACTCATCAAAGGTTGCTGATACCTTGCAGAATAGGGAGTAGGCAAAAAGGAGAAGGAGAAAACATAGATGAAAGAGACTACCAAGATTCAACATTAAAAAAATTGTTTATGTATCTAATTAGTGCAGCCTTGTTGAGCCAATATTTAACGACAAAGATGGGCAATGGAAATTGTGTTCTGTACAGTAGTAATAGCAGATTTTGTCATGGTTGTTACACAGATTCTATTTCACGATCCTAACAATCTCATCAAGTTTGACTTCATACTGAAAGAGCATTGTCATTGGTCTAAATATACAATCAGAGACTTTCAGTATATAACTAAGGAGTTTTAGTATGCTTTGAATCACTCTTAACTTGCCCATTTTGTAGAATTATAGAATTCAGTAAGACACCAGCAATACCATGGAGTGCAAAGCCCTGGCACTGGGAGCTTGCATAAGGGAGCAATGGCATAAGCAATCCCTGTGACGAGGAAGCTGGGGGGCAAGCAGGCAGGCAACTGGTGACTGAGAAATACTGCCACAATATTTTTTGTGTGAAATAAGGGTGAATTCATGCTGCAGCTAGAACTTTAACTTAAGAATATCTTCTCTGGTGTGTGTTTTCATTCTTTCCTTTACTGTAGCACTATCATAGTCAGTTGCCTTTAATGAAAAGTCGTAAGGAAGATGTACATTAGCAGCCATGTGATTAAAGATGGGGGAAAAGCTGTGCTTTTGATAAGCTCTGGAATCACATGTTTGGAAACATATGACTAAGACTACAGAACAACAGAAGAACAATGCCTTTGGAGAGGGTTCCTTTCAAATAATAACCTGTATTAGGCAAAAAACTAACCTATTAAATTCTGTGCATCATTTGAACAAACTAGTACCACAGAATAAAGTTAGACTAACCACTCTGTGAATAGCGTAAATATAAAAAGCGTGTAGCACAAATACACAGCTTTTTTTCAGTTTCATTAGGAAAAGTCCTGTATCTTATAAAGAAAAATGTTAATATATTTTCTAAAACAACTTATTTTAGAGCTTTTTTGTTGATGTGGCCACAACACACAGCCAAGTGTTATTCTGGCCAGATAGTTGTAACTGGTTTTTTTCTCCCCTTTAAAGGTGTCGTTCTTTAGAATCAGTATTACACTCCAGCCTTGTCACCGAGTCTTGTGTTGTATTCTCCTGTTTAACAGCCATTTTAACCTGACAATCACAAATGGGTTAGGAACTTGCAAGACTTTTATCTCCAGTGACCTGTAACTGATGGACAGCAGAAGCTCAAGAAACAGCTTCTTCAAAACAAAAATAGAAAAACAAAACAAAAAATAATAATTGCTGAAAGGAACAGAGTATATAGGAAGATGAGCAAAGGAAGCAGAGTTCTTTGCCCATATCTCCTTTCCTAAGTGTAGATCTGCTGTTAATAATGCAGGTTCATTCCCATTTCTTGGCTGGGACCACCACCCTGCTTGCTGCAGTTCTGTATCTCTCTGTTTCACAGATGCATCTCTATAGCAAAATATGCAAAAATCTGTTCAGTGCTTCTTGCTTCACATACCATCATCTTTCAAGATCGGATTCTCTGATCCTAGGCTTTCAGCACTGGGGGTAGTAAACCATGCTTATGTGGTAGGATCTTATCAGGAGCATTTTCCAGCTAATAGTTCTTCTCATGATCTACTTATCTCCATTATTGTTTTGCTTCCTGTTTCCTCCTCCTTTTGAACAGCCTTCTTTGATTTAACTGAAACCTTACAGAAAAACATGAAGTAGGCAACACAAGGTGCAGGTCATGCTTATAGAAAGAAATAATGCATATAACTCCACCATTATTCCCACTCACCAAGACAAGAAAAGAAAAATTAAACCAGCTAAGCAGTTGAAAAAAGTAGATCATATAATGAAACGTTACCTGTAAAGCATTTAGATATAATAAGTAAATGTATTACACAAATAACATTTTGTTGTCAGTTTAGTTATAGCCAGCAAAAGCCCCGATAAAGGCACATTCATATTGATACAAATCTCCCTACTTTACAGAAATAAATAAAAGAATACAAAGTACATTAAAGGAATAGAGCTACACCTATACTAATGGGTTTATAAATTTGTATAATTGAAGTAATGCAATCTCTAACTGAAGACAGCTCCAGATAGGCAAGTCAAAGTCTGCATGTTGTACTCTCTTAGTGGGCACTGCAAAACCATAGTGATGGGATGAGCCCAACAGCTATATTCCACTTGGACATGTGTTAAAAAATCTGAAAGTCTATCAGCACACATTCAAAAGATTCTGAGGTCTAAATACATGTAAAAGTGTTATGCATTACAGATGCAGAGTATAAATTTAAAGAAGAAAAGCTAAGATTACAGGAAATCATATGTAAATAAAGAAATTGTATGGAACTGTCGCTTGTAAAAGAAAATAGAGTAGACCCATTACTGAGGAAGGTAAGTATGAAAGGAATAAAATATACCAATAATAGGAGCAAAGAGAAATTGAACAAAAAGGCAATGATGAAACAACATGAAGAAAGTGACACCAAGATTGGGTCATCCTTATGACACTTTCAGTTTGATCTTCAGGCTTTTATGAACTCCAGTGAAGCTTGGGAGCAGATGAGAGAACAGACTCATAGAGTAAGCACTAGAAATGACGGTCTTCCACTGGCCCTGCCAGAGCTGTCTGGATATGAAAAGACTGATGGAAAGAGGAAAAAGGTTTGATGACATTTGTTATCACATCACCATTTCCAATCAGAAATCCTGGTCTTCCTTCCCACTGGCAATGGCATACTAGGCACTTACTTTGTGTTTTTGTTCAAAACAAATCCACTGAGGAACACTCCATTTTAGGATTAAGAGATCTAAAATAGTCTTTAATTGCCCTTCATGACTGATGGAGCTTTCTGCTTTGATTTTCTGCGGAATTGTTCTGGGAACCAGAAAGGTTGAAGACTTTTGAGTTGATGTTGTACAGAGTTCATCAGTCTCACCAGCGTACTGCTATTCTCCTCAAGGATCCCTTTCTGCCAGCCTATATAGACACTGTGTCATGTCTTAAGGTTTGACTAATTATTCCCTTAAAAACAGTTTTAAAACTTTCACAGGCTTATTACACTGTTCTTAGTTGTGGCACTTTTACATGCACTGAGACTTTTATTTGGGCTCTTAGACTTTGCTTCTGCAGAAAGCCCAAGCATACATCCTAGTTTAACTTGGATTTATCTGTCACTAGACATGGGAAGGAAATGTCCATCAAAGGACCCAGAAGTCCGCAGGAAGAAGTGTTTCTTCATATGCATCCTCTGCCTGCATGGTTGGTAAACTATTCTCAGCCAGTGTTGGAGACCCACAGCCATAATTGTGTAACTTCATATAAAACCATATGTCAGGTAATATACCACAATTAACTTTGGCAGGACTTTACTGCAATTCATAGATAAGATATACAGAGATTCCTTGCAGAAGACCTCTGCAGGGAGGAACCTCATCACTACACTGGAAGTAAATACAGATCCCTCTTAATTCTGACAGCTGAGCAGAGAGCAAGCTACAATGGTGAATTCTGAAAAGCCTACCACAACAAAGGTTTACAGAACTTGAAACATGTGACTCAAAATACTTCCAATAAACTAAGTGAATTTTCACAAAGAGCAAGATATCTTACAAATTAGGAGTAATGAAGAAAAGTTTCATTGGATCTAAGGAGAAGATTACAAAAGAAAACATGACTATCCAAAAATTTAAATGGTAGATAGACTCACTGAGAGCTCCGAGTTCTAAAAATTTATCTCCACCCTCCTTCTTCAGGATGAGGGAGTACCAGAAATATAAGACTCTGTCCACACCATGGCAAAAAAGGACTGAATAGGACCATGTCTGTGCTCCGTAAGACAAGGATGTATTAAAAGAACCATGAGAAAAGTTTGGAGAATTATTAGTGCCTTTGATATCTTATCCTGAACTGGCAGAGGTCTGAGCACATCAAGACTCCATTTCTCAAGCAATCCTAACATCAGGGTAAAAAATTTGAAACTGGTTCATGATGGCAATATTGAAGAATAAAGCTGCAAGGCCTAGTCTCAGACTAGGGCAAGAATATGGTGCACACACTATCATCAGAGACAGTAGTATTGAGTTGAATCAGTCACCAGAGATGAGGGACGTAACACAGCCAATGTGAAGCACAGTCCCCACAGCCTTTGAAGATTCAAACACTACTGGCAACAATTTTACACGTCTATTTAGATAAGGCTCATGATAACTCATATTTTATTCTTGTCTCACATTGAG
Organism: Aquila chrysaetos chrysaetos; assembly: GCF_900496995.4. Taxonomy (NCBI): domain Eukaryota; kingdom Metazoa; phylum Chordata; class Aves; order Accipitriformes; family Accipitridae; genus Aquila; species Aquila chrysaetos. The sequence continues at coordinate 13,357,912 of NC_044008.1, forward strand.
GACAATGATTGGCAGAGCTCTGCCTGCAGATCTCTGTCACTTCCTGTCTTAGAGATAGGGAACTGCTGACTGCTCTCACAGGAGTTGTTAAGGATGGTCGTAGTGTTTGCTAGACGTGTGAGATATGATCAACAGATCTCTTATTGCCATGAATTATATCTCCTGCAGCCAGCATGTTTACTGAAACCAGCGTCAAACAAAGAGCCTGTGGCTAAGAGCCGCAAAGGTAGAGTGTCTTGCACAAATGGGTTTAGTGAATGCGAAATTCATGAAGAATGAGGGCGAAATGTGCTTTTTTATACACAATGTGCGTCTGTGTCATTTTGTCACTTTGTGAGTTACATCCTTTTTTTCACATCTTCCACAAAAGTCATACTTCTCATCTCTGACATTTCTAGTTTCATTGTCTTGTCAACTCATTTTTCTCAGTCCACATACCCAGTTAGCCCTACATCTAGCTTCCTCATATCTCCTAATGCTACATTATTTTTCTCATTCTTTTGTAGATTTTTCTTATATATTTGCAGAACAGACATCTGAAATACAGGCACTGCAGAATTTTATATCTTTCATGCTTTGCAGTCCTCCTTTGACTCTTCAATCCTTTTTCCTGTTTGTTGCTTTTCCGGCAGCCTGTGCCCCTCTCTTTGTTTCAGTTGTACACAGTTGGAGATAAAATAGGCACAAGGGACAGGAAGCTCCTACAGTGTCAGTTACGAGCTTCTATGTTGTTGTTGCATAGGAACCTGTGTGGCCTTGCTTGGTCTGTTCTCCCTTGCCGAGTGAGCAGCACAGTGAGACTCACAACAGTAACCAACCTATGCTGTGGACAGGTTCACAGCATCCTGCAAGCTAGCAGAATTTGTGTATTTCGTCCTTTCTTGTGATAACAGAGCTCACTCCAACCTTATTTGTGGTTATTCAGGAAACTTCATCCACCTACACCAACAATTATTCCCAGCAAAATGGGAGAACTCAGTATTCAAGAGCCAAGGGTCAAAAAAGGCAGGCAGACAAGAGGGAGTCTGTCTCGTATTTGGAAGGAAACAGAACTGAAGTTTCAAATCGTGGAAGGCATAAGCATTACATTTGAAACTGCTGTCAAAACCCATGTATGAGCATTCAGCAGCATTCAAAACTGACATTTCCTTCTTTGTAAGTGTCCCAAATACAAGGTCAGGCAACTTCTTCTGGTTTTTACCTTCTGACAACATGACTTGTGCATTCCTGTTTGCAATAAGAGGGACAGAATGCCTATGAAACTCATAACCTGATATTAAAGCCCTCTCTTGAGCTATAGGAGACATAATTTTAAGTCCCCTTTGAAAAGCCTAGAGGCCAGGCTTCTAAACAGTAGAGTGTCATGTGATAGTTGGCTATTGCTAACTATGTCTCCCAGAAGAAATTAATTAGGTTCAAGACTAACTGTTCAGGCTTCTCAGAGGACTAGACAGTATGTAGGCAGCTATCTATCTGGGCTCTCTAAATGCTGTATAACAGTGGAGTTTAACAAGGGAATATAAACCTATGTCCCAGGGAAGGACACTCCCGAACGTGTCAAGTCAGGCACCCAGAAATCACTTGAGCTATTCTGGGTTCAGTGGATAGATAGGCAGAGCAAAGTTTAGAGCAGCTGTAGTTAATTATGTGCCTACAGTGGTTGGAAAGACTTTTATACCACACAAAGCAGAAGTCTTTCTCTTTTGCGTCCATCATGGGTTTTTTTCTTTTCAGCTTTCTGGATTGCTTGTTGTTGCACACATTTAGCTTGGTGTTCGTCTAGTCACTTTATCACCCTATCTGTTTTTAGCAGACCTTGATTTCTAGGTTTTTAAAAGATCAAAGTTATCTGTTTCCACCAATTAAGGAATCATTCCCTGTCTGAGGCTTAAATATAATATGGCTTCCACAGACACTTCTTTTAAGTCCATATCATCATGTATAAAGTATCATCATTCTTTTTAAAATGTATTTTTAGTAGCTGTTGTCTTGTATCTCAAAGACAAAATGCAAGCAGAAATGGCTGGCCTGCCACATATGCTGGTTTGTGAGATTCCCATTCCACGGCCAAATTTTGTACCAGAAATCACATGCAGTTCCTGTAGCTTCACACACAGGTACCTTCTCCAAATCTTTGTGATTCCGCTCTCCATGTGTTACTGCTATACTTCTTCAGTCCCTCCAGAACAGAGTCTTTGCAGGGTTATCTCAGCTTTTTGTAGTCCTATTGCCAAAGGAAAGGGGTAAATATGAAAAAACACTGATCGTCAACAGGACTGATTGTTTCCTGTCAGAGACCATCCAATAAAAGCTCAAAAGGAAGAATGAACAATTTCTTACTCTACAGTAAATGGAAATATTTAAGAGCATGTTGCCATGCAGAACCCACAGTTTGCACTAGCTCCTCACTGGTATAGAGCCTCTCCTAGATTTCTTGTTAATGCAGAATGGAGCGTCTGTTTGGGATGCTCCATCGTTGATTAGCCCCACATTAAAGGGTTATTTCCTACAGTCTGCAGCGGAATACACCTGAGGTTGCAGTCAGTAAGTACAGTAAGCACAGTAAGCAAGAAGTAGCTCAGCTGAGCTTGACAGTAGTTAGAGCAAAAAGTATTAAAAATAGCAGGCAAGCAGTTGTCACACAGTAGAGATAGTACATGACAGATACTGACATTTCTTTATCCAATCAAGAAAGCTGCAGCAAGGAAATGGGAAGAAGGCAAGAATGGCTTGATCAGTCATGACCTTTGTACAAACATTGAGGGCAATCATTGTATCCAAAAATAAACTAAGGATTGACCAGTGTAATCCTTAATTTTTGCCATAGCAAACTTTGGACTCCTGTTTTGGATCAAAAGAAAGCTGAAGACTGACATATACTGCTGAGTGACTCATGCGAATCTCCAGGTCTTAGAAGGCAGTGAAGTCCTATGTTCAGAATATTGGAGAAAAGTGGATATTGCTGTCAGAAAGCCTCTTGCAAGTTTACTCTAGTCACTGCAAACATAAAGGTGGAAGGAGCGGTGGTAGGTCCTAAAAGCCAAAAAGGTCTTCTCCAGGTGGTGTGCTGGGAGCAGTAGGGAGTCAGCTGCTGAGCACTTGACATGAGTGAGGGCTTGAGAAGGCTGTCAGAAACCCCACTGAAAAGTCACTAATATTTAGATATAAAATATTGACATTATGCCCACACATAAGAGACAGAAGTGTACTCCAGGAGCATACAGTGTTCCACCAGCCTCTGTTTGACTAAGGTCTTGTGCACACATTTGAAAGACAAATGCCTACAGAGTGATTCATGTCAGTTAAGTGGCCAATCTTTTCTACATAAGTAGCACTTACTCTTAAAACCTGCAGGATACCTGGCTTACTTTATGCGATAATATAAATCTTACCTTCATAGTAAGCGTTCAGTGAACGTCAACACTGTCATTACAACGGAACACAAAGATATTCTTAGTCCCATCCATTTATTCTCTGATTTGTGATCCATCTGAACAGCACAGGAAGATGTTAGCCATGCTTTCCCACCGAATTGCATGTCCCTTTGGGGTAATCTCATTCACACGCCAATTCCCTACTACATACATCACCATCCAACCTCACTCGTAGTGAGTCTGGGTTTGATTGATCTGAACTCTGGGAATTCAACTGGGATACTTGAGCATATGAGCTGTATGCCAGCCTGTGGCAAGAGGAGCTCAATGCCAGGTTAGTGTAATTGGCAGAATTCAAGGAAGAATATATTGACATGCAGACATAACGCTGATCAACATTCTTGTGCCTGCACAACAAAGAAATGCAAACTGAGGTCCTCAGGGATCCTGAATATATTTTGACAGTATAAAAGCTTAATAAATCAAGAGTGTATTAAGTGTAGGTGAACTATTATTCAGCATTTCTCCAAAAAGCTGTGTGGTTTTTTTAGAATTTGTTTGCAGAAAGGTAAGGAGAAAAGATATTCCTCTCACACATGTAGTTAACATCATTCTTGCAAAAATGTACTCAAATTGACACATTCAAAGCATCCTTGTAACTCTATGCCTAATAGCACAATCCTTCAAGCCAGCTGTGAAAAAGAATGAGTTAATAATCTTGCTAAAAATGGTTCAGTATGAAATTTTCAGACTAAAATACTTAGTTGGCAGGCAGCACTATATTTAAATCTGTATTTTATGAAGGATTTATAAGATTTTCAGGTCTAAAAAATTAATTAGCCCTAACTTAAAAAAATTAAGAATCAAGAGTATTAGAAAAAAATTAATACACCAAATGATGCTGCTCTGATAATTGAAACACTTTGTCCAGCAACTGGAATGACACAGGTAGCCTCTCTTCTGTTTTCCCAAACCACAACAAGTAGAAATTGGGAGAAATCACCTATGAAGGTGAAAGGATACAGATATTAGACCCATTCCTATGGCCAACCCAGCCCAGTATCCTCAATCCAACAAGGACAAGTAGAGGATGCTTAGGAAAGGAATATAGGACAAGTACAAAATGATTCTTCACTGGGTATAACAACATCCAAGCCCCTGGCAATCAGCAGTTTACAGATTTTTTTTATGCTAGAATTTTCATATTTAGTATCTAGGACTATTTTTTAACCATTTAATTGAATTTGCTCATGCTTTTGACATTTCCTGATATAGTATGTCAATGGATTCCAAAGCTAAATGCTTGCATTGTTTGAAAAAAGCTCCTTTATTTTGTTTGTAACTACAACATAATAAACTTATGATTGCTTCCTCTTTCTCCATATTGTTCCTCATTCTGTTGGCCTACATCATATCCACCTTTTTCCCACTGAAGCTTACCAGTCTATTTCATCTTGCCTCATCAGGGAGCTGTTCTTTACCCTTGATGAGCCTCACTAGCCTCCTCTGAACCATTTCTCATCTATCACATTCATCTGGAGGTGGAAGCTCCAGGACAATCTGCAGTTTTCAAGATACTGGTGCTCCTAAGTGACATAATGATGGCTTCTTTTTTATTCTCTATTCTTTCCCTAGCAGTTAATATTCTGTTTGCTTTTTTGACTGGGCTGACATTTTCAGCAAGCTAACCACAAGGACGATGAGATCTGTCTCTTCAGGGGTAATGGTTAATTTAGAGTGATTGTGTATGTAATTTTCCACATGTACTGTACTTAGCGCTTAGCACTTAACACCACTGAGTTCCACCTGCTGCTTTAACACACAGTATTGTGCTATCTTTTTACAGCTTTTAACTTTAAGTTTAGATTTGACCGTTCTGCATGGTATCATGTTGCCTGCAAATCTTATCACCCCAATCTTCAACCTCTTCACCATGTCATTTACAAATATGCTGAACAGAATAATCACTATGGTAAGGTCTTTTGATTGTGAAAATTGACCACTTATTTAAGGCATTTTTTTCCTAGAATTTAATCTCTTACCTAGAAGGCTCTGTTCTTTCTCATCCCGCAGCAAAGCCTTTACTGAAGGCTTTACTATTAAAAGCTTTCTGAAAATGTCAGTATACTAACCAGATCACATTTATCTATATAGTCATTGAGAGCTCCAGTGACCTGCAATAGATCTGTGAGGAATGGCTTCCCTCTACAATAGCCACACTGACCCTTCCCCACTATATCATCATTATCCGTGTGCCAAGTAATCCTCACCATCCTTATTGCTTTTTTCCATCTGCTCAATTGAACATGAGACTCGCTTGGTTACTTTCCAGGACCGTTCTTAAAGACTGGTGTCACACTTGCCACTTCCCATTCCTCTGCTCTTCAGCAATGTACTGATTTAGGCAGTAGATTACATCCTGGAGCTAGTAGTTTAGCAGCTTCTTATCCATATTCCTTTAGAGTTGAGGATGGAAGCCATCTACTTCTGGTGGTTTCTTACTATCCATTTCATCAGTTTGTTATAAAATCTTTGCCACTGACCCTACCATCAGAGTCAGTTCCTCAAACTCACCCCCATGGTGAGCAGCCCCTCTGCAGGAGTTTTGCTGCCCTCCTCTTTAGTGAACGTTGATGCAAAGAATTCATCTATTTTCTGCAGTCTTTTCTACCTGGTGCCCAAACTACCTTTTGAGATCTTGGTTCTCTGACATGTTCCACACCTCTGGTATGTTTGAAAGTATGTTCTTAGCTCGTCTATTTTAGCATTTTTCCTCCTCAGAATGTTTCTGTGGTTTTATGTTTAACTTGTCAGAGTTTATGTTCTTTTCTGTTTTGCTCTTTGGATGCAACTTTGGATGAAGCAGTCTAGATGCCGAGGCTTCTATGTAGGATCTATAAAATTGGTTTGCCAAATCTTGAATTTGCTTTGCTTTTGCCTAATGGGAACTGCCTGAGACCATCAAGAAGATATGAGAAAATTTTCTTCTTCCTTTTTAACAGTGTCTACTAGTTCCCATCCATGACTGTAGTGTTGGAAGTACATGCTATTAATATTACATTACGCTACACTGAGTCATCCTAGTTCTATTTTTAAAAAAGTAATGGTATATCAATTAACTCCAGTAGGATAATGAATTTTCCTTTTATCTTTGACACATTTAATTCACATATACATGGATTATTTTGCAGCAATGCTGCAGAAGGCATCAAGTATACTGTAGTACCAGAAGCCCACTTTGCTGTCTTGTTAGCCACCCACCACTGCAAACTCCATTTCCAGAGACAAACATGCACTCCCCATTTCCCGCAGACACTCGGTCATGCACATTTTCCACTTTCCAAGCTCTCTTTCTGTAATAGCACTTCTAATGTTTCTCCCCCTCTCAGGAAAAGGTGAAAAGCGAAAAGAAGAAAAAGCTAGAGCACCTGCTGAGGAGTAGTGTGAAAGCCATTTCTTGCTCTGCACCAGCTCTGTCCATGGCCCATGGCCCCCCTCTTCCCCGCAGCGTGCCCTCCCCCCTCGGGCGGGAGGCAAGAGCGGCTCTCTGCGGGGACAAAGGGCCCGGCATTTCCAGGGGTAAGAAGCCACAGCTGGTTAGCCACAGAAAAAAAGAGCTTGTGACTCCAAACCTTCAGGGGTGGTTGCTTCAAAAGTGGCGTGGGACACATTGGTGTGATTCCTCCAAAGAGAAATGCCATGTCTCTTACCGAGACACCCAAGCTCACATACCTAAAATGCACTGGAGGGAGTCCAGGACTAGAAATACCCCATAGCTTTGCTCAGGCTACACCTTCCACCTGGGATTTCCAGGCAGTATTAAAAATCCTCTGCTGTGAGGAAATTTGCACAGCAGATATCCAGCCTGTGCCTAATGCCAGGCAACGATATTAGGGCTTGACAGTACTTGGAAATTCACCAAAATAAATATTCTGGAGCTGCTATTTGGTCTCCAAGTACAATCTCTCAGCCTCTTGGATTCATTAACAATAACAACAGCAACAAATAATATGCAAAAAATGTTTCAGTTATAAAAATAGAATGCCCATATAAAAGGAATTAAGTGTAATTAGTCTCTTTCCTGAGGTTTAATTATAAAATGCATTAATAAAATGACAGATAGCAATGCCCTCTGCACAAATCATTTGAGGCAGCTTTTATCATTAGATTTCCTCATTTGACATAGAATGAAAATGTGCATTACAATTAATTTCATTTTGTGCAACCGGGAACTATACAACTGCTTAGAGACCGTTCCTTATGCACTGACAGAGGCAAACATGCACAAGGCTATCATCAGTAGTTTAAAAGTACATTTGAGTAAGGAAAAACCTTTTTACTACATTAAAGCTGTATGTATTTCCTTCTGATTCAGCCTGCTTCTGAAAATCTGTTTGTATGTATGCTTGGCTTTTTTTAACAAAACAGGTAATAATTACTATAAAATACAGCCAGAACAAAGACTCCACGGATAAACTCACAAGTACTAGAGGCACTTTATTCTAATGATTTGGAGAAGCTTTACAATTTTCTTTCTAATTAACCTATCAATAGTGATGTCACTTAAACATTCCTTAGGAATATTATCTTCTCATTATTGCCAGAAAACATGCTGCCCAATTTTATAGCTCAGTTGTTCTTACGCATGGATGGAGCGTCTGAATTAACTTGAACTGAAACAGATTTTTTTAAGAGACATTTCCCATACACACAAACTACTTTCATAATTACATTTAAATCATTAATATTCAAATTTAAAAACATTAAGGGGGGAAAGCATTCAGTGTTTACTTTGTGCCTGCACATTGTAAGAATATAATAGAGGAGCATTCTCTTTTATGAAATGCCATTGGGTCAGGAGGAGAACCAGTGGGTTTGGGTAGGCATTTATCCCAAAGAGCATGGAAATTCAGCCAGGGCCACGTTCTGTAGGAAGAAAGAAACACAATGCAAAATCAACGTGTGTAAAATTGGCAGATTCATAGCTGCAAAGAGCGCGTTTCTTCAGAATAAATACAGCTCAGGCAGCAGCCATGCAAGCTTCCCAGGCTGGCTTGCCAACGCGCTTCAACCTTAAGCTGGTGGGAATGTCTGGAGGGTGCGGAGGTCGATCACTCCGGCTTTGGAGTCTGTGCTGAAGACTGCCAGGAAGGTTACAAATCAGAGCTGATGCCAGTTCGGGGGGTGTCCCGCGATGCAGGGCCTGCCTGTTGGGAGCGGGAAGGGGTCCATCCGTTCATTTCGCATGACTGGCCACCAAACAGCTGCCAGCCTTGCATTCATTGCAGCTCCGTGCACACATCCCCTGTAACAACACCTTCAAATTAAAGTTTATTCCAAAGAGCCGAAGGCAGCCTGTGGCTTTGTGAGATTAAAATATTGGATTTCAAGGGCTGTGCTCTCAAACATTTTCTCTGCTATTTGTGCATTTAGAAATTGGTGATTAGGATGCATGCGTCCTCTCAGGCTGTCAAGCAAAAACTGTACCTGATTGGCATGGGAGCTGAAGGTATTATTTTAGGGATGGCTAACTCTCCAGATTTGGGCAATCGTTTTTTCTGTTAATTTCTTGACAAAAATTAAATCCATAAAGTGTAAAATGACAGAGGACCTAAATGCCATGCAAAATGATGATGTTGCTACACTGAAGTTTATCTTTTAAAATATTCTGGTGTTTCATCTGAAAAGCTTTATATCTCCACAGAAGGCAGCTTGCTGAAATGCCTCTTAAAAATAATGGTCTGATATTCAAATGTGCCACTTTCCAAGAAAGGAGCTAATGCCACAGGGTCACACCCAATAAAAGATTTAGACACTCAAACCTTGATGCTGCAACACCCGTTAGGTGGCTGGTGTCCCACTAGATGCAGAGGGAAGATTACATGTGTCAGAATGATATCCAAGCAGTCTGCAAGGAAGGTAGAAAAGGTAAGAAAGAGAAATATATTAACAGAAATATGCAGAACAGGAAAAAAGAGGTCCATTGCTTGCTGAGAATGTGGAGAAGGCTGAAATATTCAGTTTTTTCTTTGTATCAGTCTTCATTGAGATGTTCGGAAGGACCATAAACTTACATCAACTTCAACAAAGAGAAATGAGTATAAATCAGAATAAAGAGAAAACTGCTTAAAGCATACTTAGATTCAAGTCAGCTGAACATGCTGATGTTTGTATATGCTCAATGACTAAGAGAAAGTAATTTCTAGACTATTAGTAATTATGTCCAAGAATTCATGGAGGACAAGAAAGTTAGTAGCAGACTAGAGAAAGGAAAATGTGTTCCCTATTTTTAAAGTTAAATAATAGAGAAAAGGTCCTTTAACTTTCATTCTCAGAAATAATCTGTGACAAGTTATCAAAAAGTCCACCAACATGTAAATTGTGGAAAGCAAATCTTGTCACACCAGTCTAATTTTCATTTCTTATTTCTGATTTTCATTTTTATTTCTTTGTGGAAAAAGGGGAAGGACAATGTACGAGGCATCTTCTTTTCACCTTTCAACACCACCTTGTATGGAATTCACAGAAAAGGGATGGGGAAATAGACTCTAGGTGGAATCACTGTAATGTGGTTACTGAAAATAATCCCTCTCAAAGGCTGCTCTGAATGGTTTGCACCTGAATATTAATTACATGTGTGAAATTACAAGTGTGGTTCTGAGGGTTCTAGGAGTAAACCAGCTCGACTCGATAATTTCATTAGTAATTGGAGACCTATTGGTAAATAATAAAATAAAAGTTGCTGATGCCAAGATGTCACTATTCACAGAGGATTTAAAAGGACTTTGAGGAACTGACTTGGATTTCAAAATGAAAATTTCATAGTAAAGCAGTCAATCTGATAAAATTCACTGAGGTGCACTGTGCTTAGTTTAGGGCAGGGAAATCAGATGCACAATGTAAAATGGGGGATAACTGTCTAGACAATACTGCTGGGGATAATCTCAGAATCCAAGCTAACTGTGAGTCACAAATCTGCTGTGTTACAAAAAGGCAAAGGTCTCATTCTGGGAACATTATATACCCCCCACCTTAGTAATATCTTCACTTGGGAGACCGTGGACAGACTCGGAAGGATCCAGAAGAGAAGTATAGAGAAATGCCACGTGTGGTATGAAACTGCAGGAATCAACTTTTGATGCTGAAGAGAGAGTAATGAGGATCATATAACAGGCACTGGGTTCTTTTTGGACCTGTTTCTATGCTTACCATTACCTCTGGCCTCACCTTGGTGCATCTTCAATATGTGGGTATATCTAAGCTCTTCTTAAAGCTTCTGCATTTAAAAAAGACAGAAATAGCCCCACAATATCTAAAAATCTATTCCACAACAGAAAAGACGATAGAGCAAGCACATTTGAATGCCTGGACAGAGAGAAAGCATACAGCATGGTTTCCTCCCATATCAGACATAAGAGAATCTACATTGGCGAGGGGAAGGAAAGGGAGGTTATAAATGTTAACTGCAGAAAAAGTAAGAATAGGAATTTTTACCTTATTAGACACATGGGGAACCACACCTCAGTCAAAGTTTTCTCTTTCGTATGAATTCCCCAGATATGAGTGTAAAGTCTAATTGAAGCTTTTCTCAGGGTAAGAGTGTTGGCAACATTTCTCTTTCTTGTTGTTTTTCTTATCTAATCAGAGCTGGGCTTGTGCTGCAAAGGCAGTATAACTCAGTTATACATCAGTCAGCCACAAGACACAAATGCATGGAACACAATTAACCTGCTGCTCCTGCAACTATTCATTTTACCTTTGGTCTCACGCTTTCTGATGTAAATTTCAGAGCACCTAATTTTTGCAAACTTGTTTTTCTTTCCTCCTTTGGTCACATAACCAAGATTCTGGCCTTTTTAAGTTTTCCCAGGTTATTTGCACATAAGATTTTATAATAAAAGGAACTATCAGATCAGCTACATGCTGCCTACAGAAAAAAAAATATTTTAATCCACTGAAATACAGAAAAGGTTACATTAATACAAGATAGTTCCTGCATATTGACCAATGAGAACAGAAGAAAGGCAAACAGCAAGGGAAAAATGTGACATTAACTTAACCTTTTTACATATTAAACTGTATTAAAGTCTCTTTCTGTCTTTCTGCCTCAGAGTGCAGAGGATTTTATTTGAAGGACTGTACGTGCTCTGCACAGCTTTCATCAGTACTCATTTTAAAGGCTATTTATCAAGGAGTGTTAAAAACACCTCCTTCATTTGATCTAATCTGGCACCACTTCTCTCAAAACATGCTAACAAGATAATTTTAAATACCTTCTGCAAAACATGGTCTATCCAGGCAACATGACACAAAAAAGAGCTGTCTTTAAGCCTTTGGAAAATCTGAGTTTACTTTTACAGGATTCCTACAAGGGTTTAATTGTTTCATGACATTTAGAAACAGGTTTTCCCAAACTGATTGAATTTTGTCTGTATTTGGCCTGACTAGTATCCTTGTGGGGATGCTACAAGTCCATCTTCTGTCTGCATTACAGAAGTGGTAAGAGAGATTTTCCATTTTTGCTCTGAGCGTGTGCAGCAACTACATCCTACCAACCGCTTCAAAAGTGAGGGTGATGCAAACAGTCCTGCATGGCCAAACCCGGGGGAGATATCTCAGTGATCCAGAGGGCACCTGTGCTCTCTGTCACTGTGGCCTGGAGGTCATCAGAAATGTCTAAAAATGCATACGGCATGGTACAACCAAATGCGTTCTTCCTAACAGAGAAAATCCGCTAAGGAAGAAATTTGCACTGCAAAAATAAGGCCTTTTTGCAGAAAATAATCCTGATTTTTTCCCCCCACTTCTCAGTCTGTCTGCAGCATTTACAAAGTGTGATAGTAATGCTGAGAAGTATTATTTGGATTAATGGCTTTTTAGTTAAGTAAAGTCCTAGAATAGATTGCATACAGGATCCTGGGAGAGTTCTTAAAATAGGCTGGAACTCCTATTGACAAAGTATGAATTCCTATTGAGAAACACTGCCATAGTGCTTTCGGTAGCATTCTTTCTATCTATGAACAAAAGTAGGGACTAGATAACTTCTTGACATCCCTTCCACTTTTCTTTGATGCTAGGAGTCTTGTTGACATTTCATATTATGCACATTTATTTGGTAAATACTGTATTTCAAACTCAGGAAGTAAGGAAAGCCTCTGAAGGATTACACTTTTAGTTGACAGAAATACAATAGTAGCAAAGAAACCATACAGAACAGAAAACATTTCAATGTCCAAGGCCAGCGAAGAGCTGGTTTTGTCACAACGGGCTTGTAAGAGGAAAAGGAAGTGCCCATCATCGTGACATCTGTATAGCCTCCTTAAAACCCTCTCTAGGATGTATAGGCATTGTTATTTTAGTGTAGTGGATACACACGGTGAGGCAGCCACAGATGCAGACTGAGGCAGGCATGCTCCTGCCAAGTGGATGTGCTCCTCTGGCACTGATAAACGGTTTGCTGAACCCCCTCAGCTGAGACCCTCACGCACCCCTCTTGGCTGCCCATCACCTGGACCCGCACCTCTCCCAGCACCAGGAGATGAGCCCTCCTTCTGGGCTTCACCCCGGTCACCCGCCGGTGGGCTGGGAGGCTGCTGCAACGCAGCTGCAAAACGTGACCTCCAAAGGCTGTGCTGCTGCTAATACAGGGCTCACACCTCACCTCGCCGTGTTGCTCATTTAACTCTCTCACCAAATAAGTGGGCAGCTGTGGTATCGCAGCACCAAACAAGCTGTACAGCTGCTGCTTCCTACGTGTGCTGTCTGCCGTGCTGACCAGGACCAGCAGAAAGCAACCGCTCCCCTATTCATGGAGAAGGTTTCCAGCATCGAAAGCCATGGAGGTGCTCATGGAGAGAAGAGTAAAACCAAAACATCCCGGAGGGAGGCAAAGCTGGGAGGGATACTGGGATGGATGGGAGACACAGACATCGGTGCCCCATTTTACAGCTGTAGAAATAGAGGCAGAAAAGTAATAATGAAGCTAACTTTGACGGGAAAGTCAGCCAGAAGATGAGTGGCAGAAATCCGTAATCAGAGCCCCAGACTTGGCCGCTCTAACTAGACGGCTCAGCCAGGGGCTGTGCTTACTCTGAGCAAAAACCTTCTGTGGATAAATAGTTCAAAGCATGCTCTTGTAAGAACTCCAGCAAATCTGCGTGTCCTGTGCCATAGCACTAACCTTTGTTTAATAGCTTGCTTCATAAAAACTTCTAATTTGATGTGAAACTTTACTACTAAGATTTAGATAGTCAAATGATGGATCTTTGTATTTGTGCTTTGAACCTCTCTTTTCTCTATGAAAGCAGCAAGTTAGATGCACCAAAGTTCTCCTCGGGCCCACACAACACTGCAAGTTAAGGTGTAGCACAGATAATGTTTCCAGTGATTCCAACATATCAAGCAATTCAAAAAAACCTCTTACGTGTAGAAAACGTGAGGCAAGTTACAAATGCATTACACTGATTTTGGCAGAAGATGAGCAGCATTTGATATACCACATTCAGAATCCACTTTGGAGGTTATTTAATCTGCCAGTAATATCCCTTAGACAGACAGGAACAAATTTACCTTGATGTGTCTGTCTGTCATTCAAGTAACCTGTGATCCATTGAATATGTCTCTTTCTGAAATGCTCATTTTACTGCAATTCTGTCTGACTCAATATTCTTCTTACCTGACAGGTAGGAGATCAAATAATTGAAATCAATGGAGAAAGCACAAGGGACATGACACATGCCAGAGCAATAGAGCTAATCAAGAGTGGTGGCAGGAGAGTGAGACTGTTGTTGAAACGTGGAACAGGCCAGGTCCCGGAATATGGTGGGTTTTCATCTTTACATTTTTCTACGTGCATGAACCTATATAAATTAATTAAATTGCTTTTGAGTTAAGTAGCAAATGCAGATATTGATATATTGTAATGTCCTGGGGCACATTAAGTATGGGCTTAAGTGCTTACCTAAGTAGAGGTGGACTCACTCACATGTTTAAGTGTTTCCTCGGCTCAAGACCATATACGTGTGTACATCACTGTCATCTGCTGCCCTCCCGACACAGGCAATGGCTTATAAGATGTGCATTGGAGGAAGCACTTTGAACTCTTTAGGGGACATCTCTGAGTGTGCTGGGAGTTGCTGATTTGTTCATAAACTGTCCTTTTCTTCCTCTATTGGTACTTCTCTGCACATTTTGAATCACAACAGATGATCTTGTTGCCATGCAATTCAGTGGCTCAGGTTTAAACTCAAAGCATTAACAAGAATGTACTTGTTTCTTTGACAACCTCACCCATTATATTACCTCTGACAATATACACAGATGATCAAGTAGAAGCCAACTCTGAATAAAAAAGGAGACTGCTCATTGTGGTGAGAAAGCAGGATCCATTCTTCTCGGTTTTTTTGTTTCAGAGGGACTTCTGGGACTTTTTTTGAGTATTTCAAAAAGTGTGAGTCATTTAGACAATATAGAAACCTTATTTCACTACTGAAATGACAAGAAGTAAAAATAAATTATCCAAAGGTAATTTCAAAGACAAAAAGCTCTTTTTAAAAATTGAAATCAGGGCTTACTCTAAAGTATGGTGTGACAATGTCATATATTTACATAAGTTCTATGATGTGCACAGCTGGGCCTGAAATCTCACAGGAAAAGGGTTTTTTTAATGAAAATTCCTTGACTTCTTTACACTAGGAGGTCCAAAACTCGATAAAACTTTTTTAATGTTACTTTTGATGTTCCAGCATAATTTCCTATTAGAATCAGAAATTGCAGTAGCATATGAAAATTCAAAGTAATACTTAGGCTTAACTGTAGGTTCAGGTCAGTCTTTGTTACCAACAAAAATTCATTACCTCTGTTGGAGACATTAAAGTCAGCTCCACTGAAAGTCAGTGCTTTGCCGTCTGTCGGTATGCATGGTAATTGCACCATTTTCTTCTCTAAACTAGAGCCAATTCTGTGGCTGAGGCAGTACTCAGGATAGTGTATGTTGCATTTTTTTCCAGCTATCAAGAGCTTCTGAATAAGGGCAGCAAGGATGGGCCATAGCCCACTCATCTGGTGATAAAGTTACTGAGTTATACTTTTGGTGAGTAGGAACAAAGCCAAAATGGCTTTCAGGGATTATGATAAATCGGTACTGAGATCTTAAATATCAGTTTTAACCACTGTAGAATCCTTTCAGAGAGACCTCCAACAGATATTCAGATCACCTCCAAAACTCTTTTGTGGGGAGAAGTGCATCAATTTTAATGAAAGAACAAACAAACATCCAGAACTGATACAGTGGTAGTAATCCTTCTCAAATAGCAGAACCATATACCAGAAGTTCTCTGGTTCCTCAGAAAACAATTTAATCTAAGGGAGGTCACAGGAGGCTGCTATGAGCAAAAAATCAATTACAGTTCAGACCCATTCTAAATCTGACTTTCTTAAGATCCCTGTTCTGGATGGCACTTAAACCTAGGTTTATGGGAAATCCAAAATAAATTTCTGCATTTATATAATCTTATAGATCTGTACCTTATTCCAGAATCATAAGAAAATGTAAATAGATGTAAAAAAAGTTCAGGGTAAATAGCATTGTTTGGGGAAAACAAATTTCCCAAAAGGTGTAAATGTGTGCGAGCCTTCCCTTTCCCAGAAGAACATCAGTAGAAAATGCAGATAAACCACCACAAATCCGGGCACAGTTTGTAGTGCTAACAGAAAGAAATAAGACAACTTCACAGGACTGTTTAAAGCCATGCTCGCTATTCGGAAGGGCATTTGCAATGCTTAGCATTAGCTGTGTAAAAATGCAGATTAGTGCGAAATAGAAGTCGCTACGAAGAAGCGCTGTTTAATTGGATCATTTTCCTAGCTGCATTCCCAGCTTACAGCTCCATACGGGAGGAGAACTAACTAGCTGTGCTTGAAAGCCGTGTTGTCCTACTGCACTAAAAAAGCAGTAAAAGTGTTCAGGAGTTATTTTGTAATGTACATACAACCTACAGAAAGCATCACAGCAAAGGATAACATCCACATGTCTGCAGTTCTTAATATGTGTGTTACTCAGGCAGAGAACCATTAGTGCTGTATGCAGTCTGCAGACAGGTTGGAAGTAAAATATGAAGATGCCTGTAGAAATTAACTGAGATATTAAAGTCCTCCCTAGGTCATTTCCCAAAGCAACAAGAAATGCTCTAAGAACAAACAGAAGGTGCACATAAAAACGAACAGCAGCCTGCTTAGGAAGTTAAAAAAACAGAAATTAACAAACAGAAGCAATTAAAACCAGAGGGCATGTCTCAAGAAGGCCAGATCTCAAGGGTAAGTCATTGAGCTGAAAATAACGTCTGTCAGAGTATTAATGACGGAGATCCCCAGAAAGAACATCCCTTCCAAATAATGGAAAACTGAACACAGAGAAGATTGTGACAGTAAGCTCGAGGACAAAGTGGACCTGAGGTCAGCAGATAAACTAGTCAATATTTAGTAGTTCCCTCTTCTTCCCACCAGAATTGCACAGTTGAGATGTAACAAGACTAATTGGACCTTTTTTTACTGAAATAATCAGCCTTTTTTTTTTTTTTTTTTTTTTTTTTAGCAAGTACATGTCAGAAATATTTCTTATTCTCATTAGGGTCCAGCTCTGGAGACCATTAGTGGGAAATAAGACTTAGTTGAGTATAAAAATGCAAGGCTGGAGGACTGAGCTGGTATCTGTCTGGATTGCAACAGTGGTGTGCAGCAGAAGCCTAGGGAGAAATACAAAAACAGAGCACGTGTACCAGGGTCCTCTCCTGGATATTCTCTCTCAGTCTCTGACAGGTGAAATGGTCAGGGACTTCCCAAGTCAGGTCTAGCAACGCTGTGTTTAAAGACCTTTCCAACAGCCATGGCATTCACACTCACAGCATTAAAAAGAAGGAAGCTTACCTAGAACAACCTAAACCAACCAGCCAAAACCCATCACATTATTGTCTCTCAGTCTCCAACTTTTTGATTTTCCTTGTGCAATATAATCAATGCTTTTTAAATTCCAGAGCCATGTTTCTGTCAGTACAAAATATGGCAGTATGTATTTAAGTGCAAGAAATATCAGCATTTGAATGATGATGTGATTGACATCAGTAAAAGCAGTGTTAAGGAAAAATCATCAATGGTAAGGAAGTGATCTGTGAAAGAAAAGAATGTGTATTGAAAAGAAGAAAGCACTCAGTGAAGAAACAAAGAACAAGCTCCGGGGAGGATGTAAATCTCCTGAATGAGTTATGTCAGTTTATGCTGCCTGGAAATCTGTCCCTACAAGTACATCTCAGAAAACTCTGGCTGAGATGAAGCACTACTGAAACCTAGGGGAAGAAATAAAGTGTGTTGCAAATGCATCATTTACCTCAACTTCAGCTGCTGATTTTGCTTGAAAGCAAATGCCAAAGATCCCAGAGCGCTTCAGAGGAAGAAATCCCCTTGTAGCATGCACGGTAGCATCACAATATATGGGAAGGGGCACGGATATGATTAATGCTCCAAAATGATAGCTGATTTCACAGCAGGGTGCAACAAAAGAAGCTTAGAAAACAGATGTTTTATCACGCAGCATCTCAGAACATGTTTGCTGAGGATAAGGATAGACAGAGGAACTGTGCTTCCACTGAAGGTGAACTATCACAGTTCATCCGAACCCAAAGAACATCAGCATCGTCTTTCATAGGAAATGGTCTGCCAGCCATGTTCTCCAAAGAACCAAGTCATAGTGAGAAATCATATTACTGTGTAAGAAAGACTAGAAGTACTGCTGGGAATCCTGATCCTGAAACGTACTTAATGCCCAGGGAGTCTGGCTGGAGGGAGTGTGAGGTTTCATACATGTCACAGGACACAAAACTCACAGTCATCACTGTAGCACTGAGCACTTCTCAGACTGGCATTAAATACAATTCAAATAAAATGATAGACCAAGATTTGTCTTCCAATGGCTGCCTAATTCCCTGCATATGCATCTACCTAAGAGGTTATTTACTGACTTCAGCTGGAGCTACTGGGTGTGCAGCACTTCTGAAAATCTGTCTGCTCACACTGTGGGAGCCTCTTTATAGATGCTCATATATTTCAGGCCTTAGCCATAGCTGTATAAACGCCATGAGAAGGACGTGTACGTTGCGCAGCCAAACATTAGGATGAAGAGGCATCCCTAAAGGCAAAACATGGGAAAACTGTTCACAAAATCCCAAAATAGTAACATTACAGGTAAAGTAAAACAAACAAATCACAGCTTCTCCATCCAGCAATGAGTTCTGCAAGAGTCAAGTTAATTCTAATGACGGATCAGCCCCAGGAAGCTACAGTTTTGTCCGAGAACAACCACTGTTTTCTCTAAATATCTGTGGAAGAAGGTCCCTAGGAAAGCCTGGGATGTTTCATTCTCAGTCTCAGCAGTTCTGGCAGCTTGGTTTTTCTGGCTTACTGCTCCTAGCCTTTCCCGACTGGAGCTTCCATTACTCAGAGCTACTTTAAAATGTGTAAGTTCCTAGAAGTATCCGAAAGCAATGAGTCTGTCTTTTTTTTTTATTTTGTTTTTCAAATAATTCCAAACAGGGCATAAAGGTGGAGGAGGCTGAGGCATGGTTAACACTTGTCGGTGGGCACTATCCCTCCAGTAAGGCACAACCTCCTGCCCCAGATGCTTTCTGCCTGGCACTGCAGAGGGAGCAGAAACACTGAATTTCACCTGTGAGGCATATCTAGAAGAAAGCTAATTAATTTCCCTTCCCGCTTTCACAGCAGGACTTCAAAATCATACTTTCTATCAAGTTTGGTAGTTTTTCACTTAGTTTTCAGTTGCTTAAGAGCTCCTGCAGAAAGTTTTAAGTTTTAGAGAGTCTAGCCCATTCACACTGAGATTTTGGAAAACTTTTCCATTGCCCTGTCTTGGAAATCTGGATCTGGCCCTGAGTGTGCTAGGTCACGGTGTGGTGCTAACACACCCAGAGCCACGAGAACCAGAATCATTGAGGTTTGGTGAACAAGGAATCTGTGTCACGGAGCTGGTTAATGCTTTATGGATTTACACAACGGTGGTTTTTTCCCTCTCTCCCCTGCCCCTTATTTGACTGACTGTTAAAAGACATGTCCTGAGGTTGCATTGTGCATTTTTGGAATCTCTGTTGCTTCACACGATGCTAAATAATGTACAAAACTCACCCCATGGGTTCATGACATTCAGGTGATTTTACAGAACTAGAGTTTATATTCAGTTTTGGCTGTTTAAGGGAGGAAGAGTTCCGTACGCAAAAAGTGAAGTTTCAGTATACACAAAATCATTGCTGGTTAACAGATAAACGCTACCAGTTATTTAGCAGTAAGTCATTTTTGAAGGGCCTGGGAGAAACAAAATCTCAGCTCATGTTTCAGCACTACCCCACCAAGAAAACCAAAAAATGTCAGAGTTGATACCAATACAAGGATTTTTCATACAAATAAATTGGCACGGTTCTGAAATGCATTAAACCCTTTGCTTTAGATTTTTTATGACTCCTTCAGAAAGCACCTCAAGATGTACGCCACATCCATAGTCTGGGTGAACCTACATCCCGTATATATATGCACAGTAGTTTCAGTCATCCACTAATATTTAGACTTACAGCATGCTTATTTGTCTTAGCTTTACAGAAATACTTCTTTCCTGTTACATATAAGCTTTTTACTCAGTTGTTCTAAACTTACTAAGAATTCTCTGCTCTAACAATAGTAAAATATCTGTATGTCACTGGTTCTGTTAATTCTAATGATTGGTCCTAGGCTGTTCCTCCCCTTCCTTTAGGAATGGTACCTTCCAGTCTCTCCATGTGCATGAAAAGTGACAAGCATGGGTCCCCATATTTCTACTTATTGGGCCACCCTAAAGACACGGTTTGTAAACTCTGCATGTATATTATCTTTCTCTAATACACTTTTGTTTCTCACAACTGTTAATAGAGCCTTTTCCAACTTTTTCTTACACACTAGCTCGCTTAAATGTTTCTACAGTATTTGCCTTTTCTTTCATAACTGATTATCTTAGATACCAAAGCAGCTATAGATTTTACAAATGTCTTTTAATATCCTAGATAACTGGCTCTTCATGTAACACTGCTGCTAGTGCAAGAAACGCTGCCATAGGTCTGCTACATATCCGCTTTTTCTCATGACAGAAATTTATCCTCTGAATATGACTTCTCAGGTAGAAAATCTTAAACTTTTGAGAACCAAAGCCGTAGTTTTCCCCTTCCTTATGATACTTGGCTTCCAAAATATTAGTAATGTGAAGGTGGAAGTTAGGTGCTAATCTCAAACAATATCTATATGCAGCCTCTTGAAGAAATAACTAATGTAAAATTGAAGACTTTTTGGAACATGCTGTAAGGCAATACTTGTTTTTTAAACCCAGTGGCTATGCTGAATCTACACATAGCACTTTGCACTTGATTTCAGGCTATTTTCTTCATATATCAGATTCAGCTGCACAAATTGTTCAGATACATCAAATTTGTAATACGGAGTCATGGCCCAGAAATGATACCTGGAAAGCAAAGGAAAAGAAAAACTTTTTTTTTTTTTCTATTTTTTTTTTTATTGATTGCTGTCATCACAGAAAACGCAGAAGTGTTCAGATGCATTCAGTCTGTCTTCTGTTGACTTTGCACAATGTAGTATATTTGCTAAAATTATAAGGCCAGTCTCACACTGCTGAAGTAGACAGATTGGAAATAGAAAAGGAGTTACACCCAAAGGTATCCTCCTATCCTTTGAGCAGCTCCTCCAGTGTGATGCCCACAGAATTTCTGCCCCCAGCACCCAGGCACTAAACTGTGCTTAAGTTACCAGTCTTGTGCATGCAAATCCGGGTAATCGAATCGATTGCTTGCATATGTTTCCAGTTACAGCTTATTTCCAATTTGTGTCTACAAATAAGAATTTTTTGAACACAGACGTGTCGCTATACTTTGCTAGAGCAGAGCTGGACACATCCAGAGGCCATCTGAAAATTGTACCCATATAGTTCAATCATGTATGTCACCATCGGAGACCTCCTAGCAACAAAGAAGTTCCTGCATCTTGTAGAAATCTGAATTGCACCGTTCCTTGCAGTAATTCTCACCTTACTTCTGCTTTGTTCTTCACTAAAAGTAGTTCAGAGACATCATGAGGTTAAAAATCCAGGCTGACATTAGGGCCATTTTGCAAGTCTCAGTTGTCAAGCATAGGAAGTTCAGTAAACTGCAGTCCCACCACAAGTGTTATATATTTATAACCACAACTTTCTATGCATTTTCTTTATTTTTCCTCCTATAGCATAATGGACACATGAAATAAGCCTTTCTTCCTGAAATAAGTAGAAATGCAAATCCTCTATAAATACAGCTAAAGTTAGTTTTGCACAGTCACTCAGCTGTGAATGGTTCTGATTATTTATTTGGCAGGAAGTGTTAGGACAGAATTTTTTTCTTGGTAAAATACATCCAAAAAATCAAAAGCAATTTAGTTTGGGTTGACACCAAAACTGAAATACATGATTGATAACAAAGTAATATCAGGTCAAACGAAAATATGTATGTTATAAAATGTTTCCATTTCAGGTCTTTTCAATGAAAGGGTTTTGAGGGGAAGGATTTTCCTAAAGAGCCAGTTCTGCACTGGGGCTTTTCCCAACCAAAATTGTGGCTGTGCTATCATTCACTAGACCAAGGGTGTAAGTCAAATTTCCTGATGTAAAACAAATTATTGACCATTCTAACATCCCTTAGGAGAGGGCCCTACCATAACATCATAGCGCAGTCTGTTATGAGTCCACATTTCTCCAATAGAAAATGCTACATTTTGTATAAATAATCACTTAGGGCAGATGATCAGCAGGCTTACTTGAAGTTAGATATAGCACAGGAGAGATGCAGGTGCTAGAAGGTGGTTTAGAAAGTACATCCAGATCAAGTGATACATGCCTGTGCTTCCTTGCACCATGGGTTTGGTAGCCCTTACTAGTGACCACTGCATTTATATTTGCAAAAATAGATGAAAAATTGGGAGCTTACACTGTGGTTTTATTGTTTGAATACAGTTAAATCCTTCAGAAATCTCCGGTGAGCTGCAGACTGCATTTTTCTAGTTCTTTAACTCTGTTAGTATGTCTGAAGCTTTTATTTATGTCTAATAAATGGCTACAGCATCTCGGCCTGTCCATTTAAGCCAGATACTCCTACCTGTTCAGAGTACTGATCAGATAATCCAATTCATCCTATTTTTAATGCTCATTTTATAAATCTCTAGAGCTGGGGTTGGGTGTTATTTGAAACTTGAACTACCCTATATATCATTCATCTGATGTGAGTGCAAAAATCAATAGTCATTTTGGAAAAGTGCCCTTTCCTTCTGTGACCACTTTGGTGGAACTGCAAACATTCATTCATATTCCTGCTGCATTTCCAATACCACCTTCTTATTTCTAGCAATACCAACTTAATTTCAGGAACCTGTGGTGTGTAAAAAAAAAAAAAAAAAAAATGGACTAACTAAATGAATCAAAATACTGGTTAATAAAATTGGTCTAAACCGTCAGGCAATTTGAATATGGGCTCCCAAAGGTTCTAGCTATTTTATTGCTATGGGTAAAAACTATTCAAGGACAAAATTGAATATTAAAACTTGCTTTACAAACATGTCTTTAGTATTTAATAAATATGTAGCAGCTGGCAGGAAAGTAGAACATACTTCTGTTAAATAACAGTGTATGTGTATATGTGGGTGCGTATAGTTATTTCTGTCTTACAGCAGATTTCTATTTTAAAATATATGTAGACCTTTTACCTAGGTATCCCTTGATATAGAAACAGAAAATACAGTTGTGAAAGAAAGAGGGACACATGGAAAGACATTTTCAGTTTTGTGGCAATGTTTTTGAGCTTCCAGGGAAGCGATACCTTTTCCTTACTTTTTAAATGCAAAAATACTGAGTCCTTTCCATAGTCCTAAACGTTGCTTTGGCAATTACACTCCCAGTGGCTTTGGCCAGTCCAGCTGAATTCTCTAACCCCCACTTCACCCATCGGTATAATGGGGATAGTAATATTTACTTACCTATCTCATGGGAGTGTTATGGGGATTAATTGTATAATGCTTGAAAAGCTCTTTAAAGATTAAAATTCCTAGTCGACTACTCAGTATTATTATTAAAGCAGAACCTCACTAATCCACATGCATTATAATCCACACCAAAATTGGCAGTGTCCCCCCACATCTGAGCAAATATTTAATAATAAGGCTGTTGAGCAAGTTCTCTTATTACTAAGGTTTAATTATTATAATATAATATTCTGGAGTAGATTTACTAATATGGTGTAAAGTGTAGATAATTACAGCTAAACTACAGTGAATAAAAGAGATGAACAAACATTATCCCTAGTTTTGTTCACATAAACTGGCAAGCAGACTTACCAGCCAGAGAAGGGAAAAGTCCCACCCACAAACCTTTTTCTAACTTTTTTTTTTTTGGCTTCCTGTATTTCCATCCTGTTGACGATATTAGAAGATAAGCACCCAAAATACAGGGCCTGAAAGAATGCAGCCACCCCTCTGTCTCCACAGCATCAGTTTTTCCTTTCTTCATGTAATCCAAATAAATAGGAAAAATGGGAGTTCAGTAACACTTACTGTGTCTTTGCAGTTTGCAATAGAATTAAGTCCAGTCTTCTGCTGTTGCAGTGTAACATACCGTAAAGTCCCTTTCCTGGTGCTCATTTCACAGTCCCTTTCCTTTGCAAATTTGCAACGGGCCCCCAGTTAATAGCAAGACTGCATCGTTCCAACTTGTTCTTAATCAGAGTTAGCTTCCCTATGTGTCTGTGATGGTACCCTTGCAATATAGAGCTACGTTTCAAAGAGAACAGTATGAAGGCACAAACTGTTATTCCTGTGGCCTGGCCCAGTAATTCTCATCACAAAAGTTGTGCAGCAACCGCTTCAGTGGCTAGACTCCAAGGGATCTAAAACTGGTTCCACATAGAATCATAGAATCATTCAGGTTGGAAAAGACCTTAAGATCATCAAGTCCAACCGTTAACCTAACACTGCCAAGTCCACCATTAAACCATGTCCCTAAGCACCACATCTACACATCTTTTAAATACCTCCAGGGATGGTGACTCAACCACTTCCCTGGGCACCCTGTTCCAGTGATTGAAAATCTCTTCAGCACAGTCAGTTTTCTGCAATGAATGACATGTATTTCCCCATAGGAAAGCAGAGCCACTCATTGACATTTTTAAGTACATAGTGATTTGGAGACATCAAACTTCATACTCTTTAGAAGGGCCTGGAAACTATTGCGTGTCCTCCTCTGGCTTGACGTGAACAAGAACACTTTAGCTTCGTACCTCCTGACAAAGACTCCACCTCTAAGAATATCAGCTGAACTTGGGATTCAATGGCTTTGAACTCATATACATGATCTTTTAATTGATCTGTGGTTATCCAGGTGTAAAAAGTCCGGCTTTTTAGCTTGCTCAAAAGAATCCATAAACAGCTATCAGTCCTTTTAGGGACAAAAGCACAGCCATGGAAGTACAAAAAGCTATACAAAAGTATAACAAGAGGCAATCAAGCTGTATCAGAAAAGCCGTGCCAGCAGCCTGATGCTATGATAGCCAAGACTAAATTAAACTAACAGGACCTCTTATGACTCTCGTCATTGGCATTGGAAATTTGATGAGTCTCAATAGTCACATAGAGAGTGACATAAAAAACTGTTATTCCAGCCATTGGAGAGGAGAAGGCAAACTTTGTCCTTAGAGGGACTTGCAGGTGGTTCTGCCTCTGCCATTCTCACTCCACCATCCCATGGTGCAATTCCCAGCTGATGCTTTGTGGTCTGACCACAGGGAGAGGTTAGCAGAGCTCGTGGCCTCTGTGAGTTTTCTTATAGCTTGTTACTCCTAGCTTGGGAAAAAACCCTCAGAAAATGAAATGCATTTTTTTTACTTTGACAATATCAGGTAACTGTCACTCTCCAACCGAAGCCTAATGAACATGACCATAGAGCATGTTATATTTTGTTGAGCTACAGCAACACATACACAACCCAGAAATTTAAACATCTGGGTTTTCTAACAACATGTAATTTGTGTTTACTCATTATGAGCTGAATATACAATGTGACATTCATTTATTTGTGCACTTCCATCTCATTATACAGTTTTCAGAGAAAATTGTCTCAGCATCCGACAGGTATCAGATACCACAACAGCCCCAACAGCAAGCGTGGTCCCAGGGTCAGCTCTGCACCTTCAGTGCCCAGCAGCCTCCAGTCTGAAAAGAGTTTGCTAAAGAGAGACTAAACTAATTCTGCAGCTTCTACCCTAAGCAGGACGGGAATACTTATTCATGAACTTTGTAAATATGGATGCGTTCAAACCAAGTTATGTGTTTTGCTTAAGATCCTGCTGAGAACTTAAGTGAGAACCGCCAACACTCAGCGCCTGCCAGAAACAACTTTCTAGGGGCATTTCATATACAGTCAAAATGCTCAGAATTCCTCCCTTATTACATAAATTTTATATATTATCTGCATACCTTTAATAACGACAGCTATTTATTGACCAGACAAGATGTGATGCCTACTGTTAACACCCATTTTAGCTCTGGTAATTAATGATTTTAATATTTAAGTTTAATTAAGTGTGTAATATCCAACTCTTAAATTATTCAGTCTCTGCAGAATGTTTTTCATTAATACCACACATTCTATTAACATATTTATGAACACCTTTTATGACTTAATGTGGCTTAATTCTATTAATAAAAACTAATTTTAAAGTCATTATCTTTTTTAATTATACAGTAACTTGCAATGTAGATTTTCCAGCTCCAGCATGGCTCTGGAAAAGAACTGCTGAGGTTTCTGCAGCTTCTACTCTACTGCCTGACCACACAGAGAAAAAAAAAAAAACAACCTTCTTTACTGAAGGGATGAGGTTCTTTTGCTTGAGTAGCTCTGATCTGATAGATACGTGAGATGCTCAGCACTTCAAAAAGGGTACCAAACCGCCTGAAGGACCTAGTGAATGATAATGCGTGGTTAGAGCAACATCACTCAAGACTAGCACTTAGCCTGTCTGTAGACAACACTGATGCAGCAGTGAGGAGCTGGCTGTGGAGGATAAAAGCACTGTACAGGCTGCAAGTTTTCATTTCAGCTGTTCACAGTATTAGTGAGTAATTTTGTAACATTTATGCAGATACATTAAATTGATTCCAGCAAAAATCAAATTTACCAAGTTTACTCAGATTAGTGATCATGATAGGACTGTTTACTAGATCCGTATCTATTGAACAAGCTAAAATGGGTCTTGGAATGAGTGATAAACTGTGTATTCATAATCATCTGGCCTTAAGATTCACAGCCAGAAGACTATTACAGTAAATTAGTAAACTGATTTACTAAATTAATTTAGCTGTTTCAGGTCTGAAATATAACCTGTTTGTAAGTGTGGCTCTTGGTTATTTTTTCCATCTCCTATTCTGCACTTTAGGTAGGTTTTTTCTGCATAGAAAAATGACCCTTTTTTATTCTTAGTATTCTAAGGGCAGTGTTAAAATTATCTCGGTCCTGTTGTAAGGAGTGACCGATGTCATTGGAGACAGCCAAATGATGCAGACCTTAGGCATTATTACAAAATTACAGTGAATTGCTTGTGGATGTGATTTATATTTAAGGGGTGAACAAGGGCAGGGTAACCAGGAGAGGGCTAAAGCAGCAGCCCAAGATCATCCACGTCCTGGAGACAATCCAGTCCACCTGCTCTCCAGGACAGAGACTCTGAGTGTTTCTGAATTCATTAGTTATCTCCTGTATTAGGCTGAAAGGTCTCAGGCCACTTATTTGCAGTGACCCGTGCTTGCTAAAAAGGGCCTGACGTGGGGAAATGGGTGTCGATCTCTGTGTCCATCCACTCAGCTTTGATCCACAGCCTCCAAAAGGGCTTCCCAGAAGGAGCTCCCCAACATTAGTTGCGTGCATGTTCAACAGCAGAGCAGACATCTATTTCCAGAGGTCTTCCGAGACACTTCTGTCTCTGACTCTATACGGCAATTAAATTATTATCTCAAGTGATTGGGACAGTAAAACACTGGTGAAGCAGTGCCGTAATTAAACAACTAACTCAGGGAAAGGGATTTACTGAGGATGCACTGGGTATAGTGTAGGATCAGAAACAGTGCACAATAAGAATAGGAACTCTCCAAGTGTGATCACTTTCCATGTTTCTTTGTTAACCATCTTTAAAGAATACGTTACATAAAAAATTGAAAAGTGCTTTCTTCCATAGTGCTTTCTACAGATTAAAGCCAACACAAATCAATGTGTGTGACTTTCTTGTTTCAAGAAAACATTCAACATTTTTCTAAAGGGTTTTTTAAGTTTTTTCCTTGCAATATGCAGGTTTGCCCTCTCTGCCCCAAGTTTAAATTTTCCCTTTCTCTCCGTTCCCTTAGCTCCAAAAACAAGCAATATCATCTTCTGAGCTTCTGCAGATTTGGTCTTCCAAGCGTAACTAACAATCTGCTCTTTCTGAAGTGTGTTTCAATAATTCTCAAATTAGATCTCTGAACATGAAAGCACTTTTTCTAACAAACCTCCATGCAGAGTACAGAGATGGTGATGAAAGTGAATTTTACTTGAGATGAGACCATTCAAAGTCTCATCAGATGGCCCTTGCAAGGAGTCTATGAACACCATCTCTGCTGTAAAAATATTTGGGGCATCTTCCGTTTAATAACTAGGTAACGTATACAATAGAAGATGGATATAATGAACCCAAAGGAATTAAATTGTTGCTCATCAGTAATGATTAGTAGCATGAAAAGAAGTAGGGCATCAGTGTATCAATGGCACTGGGAAGTGAATAAAACAGGAAGTAGAGCTGCGCTTTCCGGTGTTGGAATATGTCAATGACTGAATTTTCTGGATGTAAAATTAAACATTTGAAGTTTACAGAGGAGATAAAAATATTCCTCACTTACCCTACATTTACAGTCACATCTCTTCAGTTCTTCTGGACACTTGCAGAAGCCATGTCACCAATAGCTCCCAGTAGTAGGAGTGCCCCCCTGTTCCAATATTAGACCAGTGACAAAAATAAAAACGCACAATGACTTCGGTGACAGAGACTAGGCCCGGCATTGTTTCATACTCCAACCATCAGTCTTTCTTAACTAATCATTCTACTTTTCTGAAAACGCCAAGCACAAAATTCAGAAGTAAAAGGTGCAGGCACTCAGCTGTATGTTTCTTTTCCTGTAATCTTTCATGACTTTGTTAACTCACTGTGGTTACCCTGACCAACCATCCTCAACCTTTGCAAATACAAATGTGCAAAGTCAAAAAAACAAATCACTAGAAAGCAGAAAAATTCCACTCTTAAGCAAAGCTACTATAAACATTCAGAGTCACCATGACATTTCTGAGTACAACCAGGCAAGCAGTATAATGAATGTGGTTACATTAAGATAGCAAGAAATTAGATTAGGTTTTCATTGCATCAGAAACAAGACTTCACAATACCAAACAGATCACTTAACTGCATGTGTAGGAAAGGAAAAGTAGTTCATATGCCAAAATAACTGAGTATAATCTGGATTTGGTTTTGTAATTGTATATAGCATGTATGTCATTTCTGAACATATAATCAACCTTTTGCACCCATAGCACACTGTCATCATAGCTTAAAAAAAAAAAAGCATAAGGGCAGTGCTAATGGATGTGTCCATGGTGACTGACCAAACAAAGGACCATATCACAGCAGAAGGCACCTAAATCCATTGATGTTTATTTCCAGAGCTATTGGTGTTGAGAGATCTGAACGTGGCAAAGTGCAGTGGAAGGGGAACCAAGCAAAGTGTCATTTTAAGCCAAGGAAAGTGTAACTTGTGAGAAAACATTTGCATAGCATTATTGAATAATTAACAAGAAGTGCAAGTTTATAGCCAGAAGTATAGGGAGCCAGTAAGGTGGGGGCAGAGCCCATTGCCACTCACTTTCCAGGAGAGGCTGGGGGAAAGGGTGGCATATCATGTCACATTTGTATGAGGCTGACAGCTGGACAGAAGGTTCCAAGAGCTTTTCTAACCATCAAAACCTCAGAGAATCATTTATTTCAAGATACAAAGGGTGCTGTATGCCTGGGTTGTGGAAGCTCCAGGATGAAAGATTAAAGATTCTTTAAATTTTCTGAAATATCCCTCCTTAGAGAGCGTTAAAGACAAGCTGCAGGAGACCAATGCAATCAGGAACATCACAGACATGTCAAGCTGTAATGAGAAAGAGCCAAATGCATTCCTGGTGTAACACTGCCAACATTAGTGGATACTCACCAGGGGACAATTTTGTCCCATTTTCGTTATTAGCAGCATCTGTAAGAACTGTTTGCCACCTTCTGGCAATACATAATTTCAGACAGAAAGTGGGAAAAAAAATAGAGCACCATATTTTTTATTTAATCAAAAACTCTTTGATTCCCTAGGAGAATAATTCTGGGAAGATACGAAAACAGCTGCTTAGACATTTCAGGAAATGTTTCATTCAGACTACTGAAAGTGTTCAAAGCTTTAATATATTGTTTGTTATTCACATACTTTGGAAATTTAAAAGGCACTGAGATTTTATTGTACTTAAGTAATAATAGTCTTAACATTACTATTAAATATTAAATAAATTAATATTAGTACTTTATGGTTAATTTTTTCTGATTAAAAATCTCACATTCTTGATACACTACCAAGAAATTACTTAAAATATTTTGATACAAGAGGAGAACCTAGTCACAAATCCGAGGTCTAACGTCTCTTGACCTGAGGTCTTAGCAGAGCAGATATGCACAGCAAGATTAGACTTGACAGAATCTTAGGAGGACAACCTGTAAAGAAAACATAAGTATTGCAGGAAATGAAATAAACTTATCAGGAGGCTGAGCTCTTTCCTCTGACTTAGTACCTAGGCAATGCTCAGAAAGCAATACAGACAGACCTCTCTTCTCCATTAGCAGAAAAGCCAGGTTTCTTTTGCTAGTGGTTCAGATGTAAGCCATCAGCAAGCACTGGATCCAGGTAGAAGACCGGGCTTTAGTTAAGAGAGGAGCAAGTAGACACATGAGAGTAGTACCCTCATTTCCACTCCACTGAACATGCGTAAGCTGAAGTAGCAAAGCAAACAGTTCTTGTACATGGCAGTTCTACCTCAAACAGAAAAGCCTTTAGACAGAAAACTTCTGCTCCTGATGTTTTCCTTTTGTCACTCTTCCTACAAAATGGCTGTGTTCATCTCCTACTTGTCCTCCTACACACTCAAGTTCTTGTGCCTGTTGGTGTCTCTTACTCGGTTAGCAATTTACTCCTTTCCTGGGAGTTATGCGAAACAGGTCATCGGTGAGTCATTCTTACACATCCCATGGAGAAGTGCCACCAACCTGCATGACAGTAGCTTGTGGAAGCTAAAAGCCACCCAGAAGACACCTACTAAATTCCAACAAATCAAATGCCATCACAGTGACAGATTATAGTGCTTCTCCTGGCTCATTTATCTTGTCTAAATTAGTAGGTCAAGGGAGATTTTCTCCCTTCAAAGAAGGGGGGAAGGCATCTATTAGCCTTCAGTGAGATGTATACCTTTGAAAAACAATTTCTCCCACAGTAAGGATGATATCCATAGTGACAAAGTCAGAAACAAATTTAAAACTACATTGTCCCTAAATGTCTCCAGCAGTTTCAACTGAATGCGATATCCTTCACTTCAGGTTGTAAGTTGTTTGGGCATTAGTAGTTCATGCTCTGTTAAACAAATACTGTCTTCTGTTCCTCCCAGAGGTGAAGGGAAAAAAAAGTAAAATCGTTGCTCTGTCTCTGGTTTAGTATGTTTGCAAAATGTTTTGAGATCTTGGAATAACAGACAGTAAAAGTAAGTTATGTTCACAATTAACACATAGGTTTTATATAAAGCTTAAAAACTAAAGAAAAAATATTCATTCAGAAATATTAATAACTGTCTCCAAAATGCAGCTATAATCTTAGAATAAGCATAAAGAGAAATCATTATTTTAGCTGCTCTACAGAATAAAATTTTGCATTTTTCTCCTGTTTATATTTGTTATGGAAAAGCAATCATTTTAGTGCTGGTTGAACAAATCCAAATGAACCCTTATGGCCTGAACACAGCTCTTTAAAAGGTTTTTCTTTTGAGCAACTAATTACTTACATTACTGCACTTTACTCCACTCTAGTAATTTCAATATTTTTCCCGTAATATTCAAACATTAGAGGAAAGTCAGCTACAATACCCTCACATCAGTATTCTCCTCACCAGCCAGTGACATATTGCAACAATGGCTTGTTGACATTAACGTCTACCAAGGCTGAGGATGACTTTCTACATAATTTCATTTCATTTGAAAGAAAAAGCAGGTTGGGGGGGGGGGGGTTGACTGTCTCAGATTGATGGTACTTAAACCTTATAGAAAGTCATTTTGTCAAGTTCTTACTTGCAAGTACTATATTGCCACAGAATATGAATGATAGTTTTATTTCATGGCAGCTTTTTACCCTAGCCACTGGAAATACAGCCCATATAGGTGCCTCCCCAGCAAGAAGGCCAGGCACAGTATGTTAAACAAATGGCAGTCCATGGCCCATCTGGGGTTCTCCCACAGCCAAAATTTCCCTTTAAGCTGTGGCTACAAGTCTTCTTGTTTAGTTGGTCAAGTTGTCTTTTTCTTAGAGGGAGGCAGAGGGAGGTTGTCTTTTTCTCTAGGGGAGAGGCAGAAATACAGTCATGCATATGATGTTGCACATCCTAGTTTATAGATATCTATATTTATATATTGTTACATGTAACAAATACGTTGATTCACTTTTGTTGAGGTATGTTCTAACCAGCTACAATTTCTCACTCCAACATTTGGTGTTTTTTCCCTCCCCTCCAAAAAGAAAACAGAAAAAAAATTAAAATTGTCCAGGGGGACAGTCCATTAATAAATCAGTTCTCTTGCCTCTAGGGAATAAAACAGCAGGCCACTCACCCCCAGGTCTCCTCCCCTGAGTGTCCCACAAATAACTGGTACAATATTGCCCTTCATGCCTCAGAGGAGCCACGAGAGGCATTTGCCACCCTGATTTTGAACGGTGGCCACCTGGCTTGTCCTCCTGGACAAGAAACAGCTGATTTGGATATAGTGGCACATTTTGCACAGAGGCAATCTTGTTACCCAAAAGCATCTTGCTGCTTCAGACCATTTGATGTTTTTACGGGTGTGCAGCTGATACTTCCCAAAGTAACAAGCTATTTCTGTAAGAAGTTCAGATACTCTCAGAGCCTTGCACAAGATCTGGTAATGGCCTACTGCTCTTCACTGCCACTCAGTGAAAAACATCGTCTTGTGGACAACTGGGAAAGAAGACTGTAGTTAAGTGAAAAACATCGGTCAGGCCAACGCTTGGCACCACCTCTGCCCTGGTGAGGTGTGACAAGGCCATAAAAAGCACAGACTAAATTTTCTAAGGCCCAAGGTGACGTGTTCAGTGCTAGCTCAGGTACCTTGCTGGCGCACACAGGCAGCTTCATCTTGCTCGGCGGAGTCCTGGGATAGTTTTAGAGAAACAGGCAAAGTGACTTGGACCCTATGCATGGTCCCTGATTCAAGTGTTAACCAAAATGGGATCCCCTGGATTTCCGATCTAAAAAGAGCTGGGGTGGGGTCTGCGCCTCCCCCGTCAGGCACAGCCTGTGGTCCTGTACCAGAGGGGGGGCACTGAAGAGCAGAAGTAAAGAACAAGCCCATCGAAGGAGATGCTTTTTGTAGGCAAGCTCCTAAGAGCTGATCACTCTACATGCATGAGCCTTCTTTTTATTTTTTCGTGCTCAAGTGCCAAGCAGGGAGCAGATGGTACATTACTCAGCCTTAACTGGAGGGTAAGAAAGTGTGATTTTTTTTTTTTTTTTTTTTAAATTCAGTTGAGACCCTCAGCCCATTTAGATTCTCAGCTCAAAGTTTATTTGTCTTACACAGAACTTGTACTTTCTACCCCTCTCAAATGCTAATCCTCTCCATACATATGCTCATTATGCAAAAGCATATGACAAACACCATCTGGGAAAGTAAATAGCTCCTCAGTTAACCACGCTGCTCCCTCCCTTTACGTCACCCACCTCACTATTGTCTCTCCTATTTTTATCTGCAAGACAGCAATCACTCAATCAAGCTATTAACTTAAAAGTGCTGGCTCAGTCAAGCAAGCTGCAGATCCCAGGCTGGGCAGTAAAACCCATTCCATTTTTCGAGATGATGTGCATCTTCATGATAATTTGAAAGCAGCCATAGCACTGAGAAAAATAAATGTATCTTTTAAAGGACAGTTGATATCACTGAGAGATACTAGTCCTGACCTGCAGAAGTCCATGCTTGTTTTTCAGCTAGAAGGTTACATTTTCTCTCCCATGAAATATGCAGCTCTTGCCACAAGTTCCACCTCGTTTCCATGGATTCCTGAGGTAGTCCTTCATCTCTGACAGATTATTGCTCATACTATTCAGAGCCAGGCAATGGTGCTAAATAGGGAATGACATTAGCCAAGTTCAGTGATTTCTCTAACCTCTGTGTAGACGGGTAAGAATAGTCGTGCTGTCATTAGTCATGATGGATTTGTTGTCTGCTGGAATGTTAATCAAAAGAAATGAGGATCATGTATGCAAGAGAAAGACATCTCAGAATATTCTGTTTTGTACCAATGGATTAGGCAAATCATCATGATTCAGCAAAGGAGATGTCTATTTAGCTAAATTAAACAGGATCTGCACAGTCCAACCACATTGTGTTGAGGCTAAGTAACCAGGAGAAATTCAAAATGCACAGCCAAGAGACTCAGCGGCTGACACTGTGATATAAAGGCAGAGCTTTGTAAGTACCCTGTAAGAATTGTGGGGCCATAAACACTGCAATATTATATCTGTTTAGAAAAAATATGAGACAGAATTCAATGATGACCTTATCTGAGCTACAAATTCTTGTCAATTATTATATGCTTGTAGGGACATGTTTAATAGATGGCAGAAAGTCCTTCTCATTTGTCCTCAGAGACAGCCCTGATATTGCCCAGCTAAGAAATCCATTATACGGCTACAAAAGAGGCAATTTGATTTCATGAGCACGTGCCTTTATTATTTTAAGAATAATTTAACGTAGGCAGAGGAAAGAAGAATCTGTATGAAAAAAGACCGAGGTTTCCAACATTTGCAGTTACCAGCCCTGTGGTTCTGCTTCTCCTGAACTCTTCTTATTTGGCGGGGGCGGCGGGGGGAAAAGATTATTTTTGTTTTCCTCCCCATTGACTCCCCTGGGAGTTTTGCCTCACCTAAGACAGAGGAGTTTCAGTCCGGTAGGTGGTTTGGGTGTTGATGTTGCTCAGAATACATATGCCTATGCAATACACGCTCTGTGCTGCTGAATACGCCCTTAACTCCCTTTTCTTTGTTGTTACAACAGACGAACCAAACTCCTGGAGTGCTCCCTCTGCCACCTCCCCAGGTCTGCCGGAAGTAGCTCTTTCCCTCGACGACATAATCTCACCATTATCTTCATCACACATAGCCCCACCCTCTGACCCTTCTCACCAGATAAGCCCAGAGCCAACATGGGATATCAAGAGGGAACATGATGTAAGGAAACCAAAGGAGCTTTCGGTGAACGGTCACAAAAAGAAAAGGTTAGGAGAACAAAGAGAGAGGTCAGCAAGTCCTAAAAAGGTAGACAGGTCAAAGCATGAAGAGGCTTCTTGGAAAGGATATTCAGAAGGCAAAAATAAGACCACTGATGGTGGCAGGCCCACCTCAGAAAGCAAAGTGGTGGGACACAGCGTTATGATCGAGGCTGGCGCGAGAGAGCACGTGTGTGCTGGAACCAGTGATGAACAGTTTGGGAGGCTGAGGAAGCCGGAAAGCAAGAGAGGAGGATCTCTTAGCAAAAAAGAAGATCACAAATCCGCGAATAGCAGCGAGAAGAAGTCGGCTGCAGCATCCGACCATGTCAAGCTCGATACAGGTGCTGCCAAGACGTACAGTAGCAACCGCTGCAGCTCGCCTGGAAGCGATATGGACCACAGCCAGAGGGACCCTGATGGGAAACCCGGCGAGTTCCCCAGGAAGGGACATCTCCACTCCATTAGCACTCGCAGCACCAACACCACAGTTCGAAAGGCAACGGTCTCCCCAGGGCCGTGGAAAATCCCTGGCTCGGATAAGCTACCTAGCGTCCTGAAGTCTGGTACTTCTGCCATGAGCAGATAAGCAAGGGACTGTTGCCCTCTAACTGTCTCAAACTGACACAGAACATTCTTCTTAGTTTTTGTCTCACATTGGTTTGTTTTAATTTATTTTAACTATCACACATATACACAAAGCATTGAGGAATGAAAACATTAGTGTGTAATTCCATGACAATGTGCACAGTATCTAATAAGTTCAAAAGCATATAGTCAACACGGAGATTTAAAATCGACCCTAAAGTCCCAATTCCATTTTAGGGACTTTGGCAGCTATGGAAGAAACCAAAACAATATGAAGGACAGTACATCAGAGAAGGATAGTGCAGTGTAGCTTTAGCATTTTTTTTCCCACTGCATGAAGGACTTGGATTTCATTCAAACTTTATATCAAGAAACTGGAACAAGTTAGAGCAATCACAAACTGGAACATCGCCTTAAATAAAACTGCACGGAGCAAGCTGAAACCGAGAGAGGATCTTTTCATGGAGCTAAAATGTTGTAAATAAATTGTTCTCGACATATCTAGACAGGGGTTAAAGGGTTTCTTTGAAGCATCGTTCGGAACTGTACACCCATGACACGTCTCCACTGTTAATGCTTTGGGATAGTCCACATGATACCCTGTAGCATAGTTCACTGGGCGCTATGGGAGGAGTGGGGAATCCAGTGGATTAGTTTCTGTGATACCATTTCTACTGCCATTTTTGTGAACAAACCATGTTTCTGTACCTTGGAAAGGAGTTAGGGTGGAGTTGTATTTGCAAATTATTCTCGAAAGCGATTTACTACAGGTTCCCCAAATCCTGCGAGGTAGCACACAAACCAATTGGTCAGGCTCAAAACCCAGACACCTGCAAGGCCCTTGCAATGAAAGGAAGAGTGCTACAGAGAAAAAGCTGCAGTTTCCTTAAGGAAAGGCCTTTCCCTCCTGCAGAAAACGAGCTTCACTTACCAACAGTGCTATGTTTCATACCCATCTACATCTAGTTAGGACACTCTCACCTTTCATCCCCTCAGTTTGGCAGAGCAGGTGCCTCTAAGGCACACGTTAACAGTAATTAGACTGGTTTCTGAAATACAGTTGTCAGTGTCCTCATTCAGTAAATTCGATATATCTCCATTTTTAAAATGGTTTCCATTTTATCATTTCTTCCCTACCTCCATTTTTTTTTTTTTTTTTTTTTTTGTCTTTTTTTGGTTTTATCTTTCTTGCTTGTCTGTTTTGAATTTCAAGCCTTAAGTGCCAGGTAAACATTCCAGTCTGCCTTCACAGGAAATAACTCCGAGTTCAGTCAATCAGTCATTATCTTGTTTCAAAAAGATGCGTGTGTGTCTATGTAAGTGCGCATATGCTTATTTGTCTGTCAAAATTAAAAGAAAATCCTGGGCAATAATACATTGGTAATCAAAAAAAAAAAATCATAAAACTAAGTACTGTCGAAAATTCATATTTAAAAACTAATGTTCTCTAGCAATCTTAGTTCCTCACATGCTCTGCTGAAAAATTAGATTGAGATTGGCTTTGTTCCAAGAAATTAGCACATTACTGTATGTCTCAAACATTGCACTGGACTGAGAAATTTATAGGCATGTTTCTTCCTGTCCAATTATTTGAAAAGCCTCAAGTCAAGGATTTTGCAGCTTTCAAACAATTTTTTTTAGAAAGAGAAATCCATTTATAATTTCTGAAAAAGCACAAGTCCATGTAGCTGTTTATAAAACTCTTATTTAATGAAAAAAAAAAATCTTTATCCCCTGAACTAGAATCCAATATAATTTGCCATTAATTTATTGAATCTGATTTTGGACAATGCTTCTGTAGTGTAGATGCACGTCCCAGTATCTTATTTTTATGTATAAAGAAAGCAAACAATGAAATCTGAAAAACAGTTGAGATTATGCTTGCATAAACTCTAATTTGCACAGTTCACAGCTACTCCTTGTGCAGTAATTGCTTTATGCGGCTGTAATCGATAACCTGTGAAGACAGCACATCATCTAAACCCCATTCCAAATAATATTTCTGTGTAGTGTTAGCTGTGAATTTACCCTGTACAGCTCTATCTCTATAAATATAATTCCATGTATTAATAGTCACAGAAAGGCTGTAAGTGAGCAACTATTTTTATGAAACGCACCACTATGGATAAATTAACTTTTACAGAAATCTTGTTTACTGTATGATATTCTAAACCACTGTCAAATAAAATATATATCCAAAAATCTTTTTTTTTTTTTCGATTGTACATAGTCTGCGTTAATTTTGAGTGACAGGCTTCAGTGTTACACCAAGAAACAATCCTTTACATGCATATGAATAGAATTAATCAAATAAAAAAAGGGAATGCTCCATTTTGATTCCTTACTCCAAAGAGGGGTACAATTTATGAATATACATGTAGGTGACCAGACAAATTCCACGTAGGCAAGTTAAGGTGTATGAGTCTACACAGATGCAGAGAAATCTCTCCCTTGGTGAAGTCTGAACTCTTATTCGCCTTCCAGTCCCAGGAGACACCGGACTGGGGTGGCCAGACTCCCAGTACTGAGAGACAACTTCTAAGCATACACCATATGTACAAAATGCATCTGGGAGCTCTAGCCCTAGAAAGGTTTTTTTACAATCTGAGTGAAGGGGACATAATTTGATTTCCAGTTTACTTTACAGAAATGACGTCTCAGAAAACATTATAAGGGTGTAAAAATAATGGTAACCAGACAGTCTCTTCTGGGGCCTAATCCATCCCTCACTGAACAGAACAGAAAAATGCTCCTTACCTTCAGTTAGGCAAAATAAATCACCAGTTTACAGACTGTAGGCGCTGTAAGATGTGCTGGCTGGAAAACTACTGATATTTTTCAAACAAATATGACATTTTTAAAAATAAATATTTCCTTTTTCCTTAAAATATAATTTTCTTAAAAAAATAATAATTTGCCTTCATACACTCTGAGTCAGTTTCTGCAGAGCCTCATTTTTCAAAAGATTAATGTTCCACGCAAAAAATTTCAACCAGCTGAAATAATAACATCATTTTTCATTACAATAAACACATAACAAATTTGAAGCATCTTTAAAACTCAAAAAGTATTTGCGGCTCTTTAAATAGCCACCATTTTCATGGTTGGAAAGCTGAGTATGGGCCTCATTCATACCCAGAGGTATCACAGGGAAGCGTGCTGAAACCATATAGCCTCACCCAGTCTAACTTTTTCTGGTAATAACATGTCCTTTCTCTTTTAAACATAGTAGTACAGCATTTGCATTGCATTGCCATTCTTATGACCCCTTTTTTTCTACTTGTTCATACCTATGCAATAACACAGCAAACTGGATGTTTATTTTGACGCAGATTCTCTGCTCCAAACTCCAATGCATCAGCTTAAGTAAACTTGCCTGCATGTGATCAGCAATGCACATTTGGGGAGGAGTTTTGGTAAAACCTTGTAGGCAGATGTTGGTGCAGTCCTTTTCTTAATCCGTGGCAAATGTTGCCTCTGGGGCTCACTGTCTCTCCAAGGATTTCTCTGCTCAGTAGCTTTAGGAAGTCCACACATACTGCAGACCCTGCTGGAAGAGCAGATCTTCAAACAGGTTTAATAAAAAAGCCAGAAAATTTAACAACTCCCACAACGTGTCACCAAAGATGCCATGTTTTCTTCCAGAAAGTTGCTGGACTGACAGCGCTCTTCATTTAGGTACAACAGAGCACGGGCTGCACTGGTTGCACTACACTACCCTCCCCTAAACAGGAGGGACATTTGTAGCCTGTATATCTGCCTGTTCCATGGCCTCAGTGGTAAGTCTGCCAACCATTTGGCACCAGTGTGGATAGCTGTCTGCTAGGAACTGTTACAGAAGTTCAAGCACAGCCCCATTTCTTCCCCGATATTTTTCATCTCCCGTCTGAATGTACAGCCAACCACCATTGCCAAGAATTTCTCATCTCCATCGAAGATCAGCTTCAGTCTGGTTTGCGCCATCTTTGCTGAATATGAACATCTCATGCTTAGCCTCCTCTACATCCCAGGTGCCCTCAGCACCACCAGATCTATCCTGAATCTCTTCTCCTCCTTCACAGCTCCCCACTGCTCCTGTTCTTAATCTTACCTCTGAGATAAGTCCTGCTGTCTTTCAGTGGATTGAATCTTCCACTCTCCATTTTCCCCTTCTATCCCTCAGAACTTTGTCTTCCTCTTTTTTCTTCTTTCCTTCTGGCCCTCTCTCACCAGCTGACATCATTTGCCACTCTCAACCTCTACCTTACATGTCTCAGCAGCTCCACATTAGACACCTCTGCTGAGAGGTGTCATGACAAGTTACTCACACCGGACAAATTGTTAAAATACTCATGGGTGTCATATAAACATACAGACATACCCAACACCTTGTATTGCAGCCTAACCCAAATCATCTGCCTTGGCCTCCAGAAATCAGCAGCAGTTACTGATTAGACATACTAACTCTACCTGCAGCGAGTAACTCGCTTTGCAAATAGAAATAATGTTTTTTCTTCAATGCTATTATAGCTAAATGTCTGTACTGATAGTGATCCAAGCATTCAGGCCAGGTTTTGTGGCTGCAACATGCTATGATCTCTACTGGAAGTCTCCAAATTCATTTTACAAAGGCAAGGACAGGCAAAGACGCAGGCACGTTTCTGTCTTAGTCACTATGTTCTTTTTGTATACCACTGCTGCAGCAGAAACCTGGGGCAGAACTGCAGAGGCATAAGTAGAAGAGCACACCTCACCTAATGAGGATGTCACCCTCCATGTTTCTCCTTGCTTGGAGGGAAGCTTTGGTGTGAAGGGAAAAAAGTTTCTTGGTACACTTCCATGGAGCTCAAAGTTAGAGAAGGCTTTGGACTTGCTCAGGGATGACTGATCTCATTAGGGATTCACTTCACAGTTCACTTCTGTATGTCTCCAAAAGAGTCCTTTCCCTCTCTTGTCCCCTTGACGCCTAGGATATTTTCTGTAATTGTTGCTATAAAGGCCACACAGGCAAGGCAGGCTGCCTGCTCTCATGACTAATAGGGGACTCGGAGAGAATTTCCATGGCTGTGTCACGCAGGGCTCCCACCCCCACGTCTGTTAGGCTCAAGGACTCCCAAGGCTGTTTCGCCATCGATCACGTCAGAGCCGAACATCACCTTTACCTTCACAGCTGTCATCGAAACTGTGAGCCTTTTTAATTAGCCATTACTCCCAAAGGAAAATCCAGTGCACCATCTGGACAGGAACAGCTGTGCTTCGGGAGGGGACAGGACTCCGACGAGCCCCATGGCCCAAGCCCCGCGCTGGACAGCCCGCGTGTCCCCTGCTGAGCACCCAGGACTGGCCTCTGCCTTGGAGCAGCAGCCTCTCCCCACCGCCCGAACAGGTACCCGTAGGCTCCGTGTAGACCATCACCCTCCTGGAGCCAGTGCAGGCATGCTCAGTCCAGCCTTCAGGGTCGCAGAATATTTTTCTTGGTATTTCTAACAGCAATGACGTGATCACACATTTATCTCAATAGCTGGCACCTAAGCTTAGAGCAATTTTTAAAAAATATATTGTCAAGACACAGTAACATAAGCAATATCTCTGAATTATAGCCAGTCTAAAAATGATGCTCTGTCCTTTCCTGCCTTTAGTGCCTCCATGGCAATAAGTCACTCTGCCAGTTCAATTAATCGATGAGGAGAGTTTTGCTTACAAGGTACAAATATATCTCTTTTAAACAGCTGGGGGAACACCAGGGCACACATACCCGCTCCCACTTGCACACACACCCGCTCCCACTTGCACACACAGGGGCCTGGAGCACCACCGTCCACTCCCACTCAGGAACTTCCCAAATATCTGTGCCTGAGTTGGGTGGCTGTCCCTCTCAGGAAAAAAAAACCACATAAGAATGCAGACTGATCCAGAAAGCTATCGTTTTTCCACAGATGAACTGCTGTAAGCGTTTTTAAGGCAGAAGATATTTAAACTGAAAAAATAAGCAAGAAAGAGTATGGGGAGAAAGAGAAGGAGTGACAGGGCTTTCTGTGATGTGGCCCCTTGCTGACCTGCTCTATTTTCAACCTCTAAGCTTAAAAATGAAGAAAGATGACCTATCAAACATGACAAATGCTGCAACAAAGCACTGCAAGTTCTGGGGACAGCAAGAAAGGATATTTAGTGATTACACTTCTGAAAAAAGAATTAATTTATTTAAGTAGAAGGCCTGGTTAAACACAAGGAGAGGGATGGTGCCAGAGGCGAGGAGATCATGCTGTCCTCTGCCCTCCGGGGGCAGCTCCGGGGTGCTGATGGGCTCTTCCGACACAGACTAATCCCCCCGTTTCTCCAGAGGCTGCAGCCTTGCTGAGCAGCCTCGGCGGCGTGCGGGCACTGCAGCGACCGGCCGGCAGCAGCAATTACTTCCTTGCAATGGAGGAAGGTCGAGAATGCAACCTCTGTGATACTTCTCTTTACCTTTGTGCCCCAGAATTGCTGCATACCACCAAGGGACAGCCCTGGTGCCCACCCAAAGGCGCTGTAGATGTGGAAGCAGTGGGAGGAGTAACTAAAACATGAAAGCCAAATCCAGACCTACGGTGAGAGCCCCAGTGCGGCTGTGAGTTGGAAGAAAGGTTCTGAGCAGCTGCAGAGCCACAGCTACAGCAGGAGACCCAGCAGGAGTGAGACCAGGGCACTGGCATCCTTCTACCCTCCCCTCACAGTAAATTGGGGCCATTGCTGTCACTGAAGCCACCTGAATTTTTGCACTGGTTTTCTAACACTCCACAAAAAAATGTAGGTTTTGCCTCCTGGATTGCCCTTTGCTCAAAAGTAGTGAAAAACAGCAGGCAACCAAACCAGTCCAAAACACCCTCTCCTGCCATCACCAGGCAGCAGGGCTGCCCATGGCGCTGAAGTTTCTATTCATACATATGTATGAAATTAATGAATTTTGGTGTTTGTACTTTCCAAAGTGATTAAAAACTATGCCAAGAGCTTTAACTAAGGTATTTAAAGAATTGCAGTCCATAAACCAGAAAATTGTTCACCCTGTCTCTAAACCAGCAAGTACAAAGAGGTACATTTAGGTACCGACTTAGTTCAGGAAGAAAATCAGACCTTTCCCTGCGTAGTCTACAAAGCTCACCATGTACAAAACACCCATTCCAATTAGCACTTCACTCACTCCAGAAGTTTTTAAAAAATAAGCCCAGCAGGCAATACGGAGCACTGTAACGTGTTAGTAGAGAATATTTCAGAGTACCTCTCAAACCTCGAACATCACAAACAATACCAATTGAGTACTCTTTTGTATGACCCCAGGAAAGGTGAATGCAAGCACGTGCCTCCTCCTGAATGACTCCTGTCCCCCGTACCCCTGGTACCGTGCAGATTTTCAGCGTGGCTGTTGGCACACACGTGCCTCGAGTGCCACGGTGGCTGCAGCAGGCCAGAAAGGTTTTGGAGGCACCTTCCCATCCGACTTGCACGCCAGCCCCGCGGCATCCCCCCTGCACCCAGGAGCACGCAGAGCCGTCCTGCGTGGCATCCAGCCGAGAGGGGGTCACAACGCCGGGCCGCGGGGCTGCACGAACAGCTCTGCATCCCCGGGCACGCGGCACTACGTCCCGCGGCGTGACGCCTCCCAGCCGCCAGCACCCGGCAGCACAAGCCCCCAGGCTAGCCTTGCGTCAAGGAGAAAAAGCTCTTTCCCTAACCGCAGCAGTTTATCCTGAGACCCCGTTCTGGGTCGTACAGCCCCCTTAACCTGGCTGCTTATTCATTTGCCATATTGATTTATAGCGAGGCGCTCCTCCTGAGAGAGGGCGGCTTCAGCAATGCGTCTGCCCTGACTTCATGTCCCAATACAAGATAGGCTTCACGTTTAACGCAACTGAAAGAGCCTGGCCCCAGGCTCTGCTCGTAAAGCATCTCTGGAGGATCAGCAACCTCACTCCCTGCAGGAAGACTCCTCGAGCAGCCTCTGCCCAGTCCCCGCTCTCTTCTCTCATCCCGCTCTCTTTATACTGAACGTTTTTCATGCTGGCATACAAATGCAAATGCAGCCTGAATTGATCCCCTCCATACCTTCGGTCCCCTGAGGTTAACAAGTAGGTCTCTACTTCAGTTTTATAGGTCCATTATGTTCTTTGATTAGCAGCTCCTTCCAGACTAAAAGGCTTTGAAATAAATTCAGAAGGTTTGATAGCTCGTGTTTGTAAGACTGATTGTTAAAGTGTTTTGCAAATTACATAGAAATTATTCATAATTCAGCCCCACTTATAAGCACTGCATCCCTGAGCTTCATTAGCTACAGGAAAATGCCAGCAAGCACCCCAGCAATGGGACTGGAGGTGACAAGGCGCCAAGT
The DNA here is from genome assembly GCF_900496995.4 of Aquila chrysaetos chrysaetos. Taxonomy (NCBI): domain Eukaryota; kingdom Metazoa; phylum Chordata; class Aves; order Accipitriformes; family Accipitridae; genus Aquila; species Aquila chrysaetos. The sequence goes on from NC_044008.1 coordinate 13,401,967, forward strand.
GCCTTGGGCCTGGATGCCACCAGAGCTCCCAGCTCTTTGTCAGACCTTCCCACTTAGGTGTCTACGCTCTGCTCTGCAGGACCCGTCAATCCCCATCGCTTATGCAGCTGCTGAAGTCCAAAGGGTAAATGATGGACCAACCTAGTGACAAATCCCCCCTGGTTCCCCCATTCATTTCAGGCATTTTCCTCGCACCAGGAGGACACAGTAAATAACGTGCACAGCAGCGTACAGCTCTGGCACCATCGGCCGGAGAGCAGGCTTGCCTGGGGCAAACCACCCTGGAGAATCAGATGCTGATTTTCACCTTCCAGGTCTGGATTGCCTCCTGGTGACCTAGCTAACACAGAAAAGTGGTTGGGGACCTCCGATCCAGGACTGGCCATGTAAACATTGCAGGCTCAGATGGAGTAAATGGGCCCCACAAGTCGAAGCGGGGTGGTATGAGCTGTCGCTACCAACAGTAGCAATTACTCTCACATCAAGCTACCAAGCACAGCAACCTCAGCCAACGTAGCCCGAGGGACAGTAAGGAACTATTACATCTTTTTTATAAAAGGTTGTATTGAAGTAATAGACAAAAAAGCAAAAAGGCAGTTGTAGCATGTGAAATATGAATTGACCCGCTCATTTTAATGGCACCTCTTACTCCCTTTTCTTGCAGTTAGAGACAGCCTTTGTATATCAAAGAGCTGCCCACAGCCAGCTTTTATAGGATACAGGAATGGTGGGAGCTGCTCTATGGGGACGGAGGGAAAGTTAGGCAAAGTGGGCTGCCACTGCTGTTGCTCTGTGCCCTTGAACACAGCGCACACGTGCGCACACACACCCCCGTGTCCGAAGCAGAGAGAAGCAGGCAGCTCTGCCGCTGGTGCTGACCCTTCCTCGCAGCCGCACCGCTGGGGAAGGACAACTTGGACGTGTGATCTTTGTGGCCGCTCCAGCCCACAGCAGGCTTGCTGCCGGGCTGCTTGGGACCGTGCCGCTGGCACGCAGGGTATGCCAGCCATGTTGGCAGGGCCCTGCTAAAGCTCTTCTACTCTGCATACAGAAGTATTTATAGGCAAGAGAAAATAGACTCTATAACCCAGTGTTAATCTTCTGAGCTTTAGCAGTAAGCATCAGTAGAAAATGCAAACATCATATTTTCTACTAAGGTCTTTCAGTAGAAAAGTGATTCACCAGCATAATAAAAACCATAATACTTTAAGAAGCAACAATTTTGTCCTTTAAGTCATAAATAATATACATAGTCATAGAATTCTTACAATTAGCTAATATCACACCATTTTAAAAAATATTGTAAATTACCTTGTACGTATGTAACCTTAGGGAACTACCAGATATTTTATGACATCTAATGGAATCAGGGCATGAAAACACAGAATAAAACTGATGCAGAAGAAACTACCAAGTCATAAGAACTCAAATGACAGCAACAACATTACGTACACTGACCTACAGTCTAAGTAACCTAACGGATATAATTCATAAACAGTAAAGAAAACTACAACTACATAAACTTATAAAAATAGTATGAAAAAAAAACAAGTTATAAAAAACCCAAACAGTCAAACTTTGTGTCTTTGGCAGAGGAAATATCCTCCCCCAGGCTGGTATCTGCCCGGTGTCCGGTCAGCCTAACACCAGCTGGGGTCAGCTTCACAAGAATAAGACTTTTCAGCCAAGAAGATCTGTAATTTCTTCTCTGTGTGTTCATTATGCAATGTCTTTCTAATTAGTTTTCCACCTTGAAATAGACTTTTTTGAGTTTTCCTATTTATTCTAGCATGACAACTATTGTGTAGGGGGTTACTGTCAAGAACTCAAAGGACACATTGCTTTAATCAATATTGGGAATTGGTAATCAATGGATAAGTCTATACTGTATAGCAAGGAGCTCTGAAAGCACAAATGTAGGATGGCAGCAGAGGAACTCTTCAAAAGATACATTACAGGAACAGGATGACACCAGAGTCCCAAGGTCACAAACACAAAGCACAAATTACCAATTAGTGGGCCCAAAAGGAATGTGACCTCAAAAGCTGTGAGGAACCCATTTTTAGGGCACGGCAAAAAACATAATGTGAAATATCCTGCATAGGGTGACAGCGCAAACGAGGTAGCAAGGGGGTACAATAGACAGCCATGGACCCTTCAAAACCAGGATCAAAGGAAGAAGAGAGCAAGGAATTGCTCCAGCACAGTCTACCTTGGTTATGGACTCCACACATGATCAACATTGCTGCATATCTGCAGCGGTTCCTCCATCAGCTCCAGCAGAGAAAGAGCTCTGCCGTTGGATTTCCCATTTGCCACATTCTGCCACTTCAGCTCAGCTGCCGTCTCTATAAGGTTATCTTTTACTATGCGTCTGGGTGAAGGAAATCAGGATTTTGAGAGCAGTATGTGGGTATGCATGTGCTTTCTGCTCCAGCTTTCCTCCACGACTCGGTGATGCTGCAGTGCTCAGAAGCACAACTAGTCATTATGGATTCAAGGCAAGTCCTCACTCCCTGTAAACATTTATACAATATAGAGCAAGTGAGACTGAGAGTACTCAGTAGCCCAATGGTTAGGAAGATGAATGTTAGTGTCTCAAGCTCAGTCCCTGCTCCAGAGACTAATGGGATATGAATGCAGAGCAGGATTCATCTCATCCAAGTATAGATATCTACCTTTCTGTTACTAATTCTAGGCTTTTTACAAAGGAGACCAAAAGGCACCTTTAGAAAGAGATTTGTCCGACACCTTTAGGATTAAATTAATTGTCCTGCAGAAGCATCTAAATCTTTCCATTGACTAGAAAGAGCATGCAGGGTTACTAGCTCCGAGTCGTGTCTGACGTCTCAATTTCTGAAGTCAGGATAGATAAATCCCTACTCAAAAGTTCCCAGCTGCCTTCAATTTCAGACGTGTCCTGACCATACCTATAGGATCAGGCTGTATGAAGGAGATAAGCAGGGAAACCCTGAGGGTTCAGCCGGAGCTATTAAGTTATGTTCTCTGTGTGCAACATCTCCACGCGGGTGCCCGCAGCTGAGGCAGGGACTCAGCCCCACAGGCAGTTAGGAGGTTGCTGAGCTGCAGCTGTGCCAGCCTGGGGCAACCTAGAGGATTGCCGCCAGCACTAATGAGGCAGGAAGGTGACCAGGCTCTTCTCAGAATCAGGACCTTCCTACCCAGGGAGTCCTGCTGAAGCCAAAACTCCCAGCATCTGTTACTGCCCTCCCTGCACCGCCTGCCTGGCCACTGGCTGCCGGCTGCCCCAGAACACGCGTGCAATGCTCAGAAAGTAACACAAAAGTGAAAAACTGTGGATGTCACGGGTTTATAAGAATGAGCATTTCACAGTGCATCTAACTAGCAGGTAATTACTACTGTGTTTGCAAAGGTGTCATGTTGGTAACTTAAAGTCTCTCTTTCCAAAGTTCACATTTGCATCGCAGACCCTATGTCCTCTTCCCAACGAGATTCTGCTGCTTTTCACCGTGATGTGCATTCAAGTGTCTAGAGACAGCAGTTCAGGGTGTGGTGTTCAGCTGTTAAGAGACAAATGCTTGTTTCTAACAGACCGCGCACGTGGTTTCCCTCAGAGTGCAATTCCTGCGTGGGTCATCACGGGTCCTTTCTTTCACGTGGTTCTGCCTGGAACCCATCAACATGTCTGTCCCTGACACATAGTCCACCATCCCAACTCTAACTACCTCAGACATGTTTACCTTTCCTTTTTGCAGACCTCCTGACTTATTTGATTTGTTTGGTCTGCTTTTTTTCCCCCATAAATTGTCCTTATGATTTTTTTTTCTGTTTTAAAAGAATTAAATAACCAGATATTTTAAAAATCTAAGCCCAGGTCTCTCAAAGAAATAGGAGCAGGTCCTTACGGAACATGGAGGAAATCAATACCTGGGTACTGCCTTCTTCCTTTGGGGACACAGAAGCAGAAATTTTTTCTACCTCATTGCACCTGTGGTATGATTGGTGAGGAACAGAAAATGAAGCAGAACTTTCCTGCCCAAACAGGGCACAGCAAAGAGGATCTATACAAGCACGCACGCACGCGTGCAATCACAGAAACACATCCCGACAGTTGCACAAGCAGCCCTGCTCAATCAGGGGTTTGCCAGTAAAGTCTATGTAGATATAGTCAGGCCTGAAGCGCTCTCGTACTGGGATCATTTTGGCATTCTATCATGAAACCTGAATTTTGCATTTAACATTATTTTTCTTAGGCTAATCATGTACTTGTATTTACGTATATCAAATGATTATTCTATTACCATGGAAATAAAAGGCGACCCATATGAAAACAATGAAGTTAGAGTGCTTAGCGAGCACCGTCTTTACCGTGCCTGAATCCCAAGATACTCTTTAACTTCCTCAGTTTTCTGAAGGATGGTTAGGGGATGGTTAATAGAGAAAGTGATTAAAACTGTTATCCCCCCTGCACCATACAGGGGCATTGGTAAAAGAGTAGGATATTATTGTCATGAAATGCTGAGTGCCATAGCTGAACTATGTTTGTCTGTTCTAGAATTAAACCATCCAGGATTTTTCACATCATAAGAAAAAGGAGATTGTAGCACTACCAAGCAATGACTGTAGTTACAATATATTTGCACCATTCACAGCTCAGTTTGACACTCCGTTGCTACTAAGTAGGTGACATAAAGGGTACTGTATGAGTTGGGACACACCGGAGGTAATTTTTGTTTCTTACCTAGGTGATATCTTAATCAGTTCTGTTTGTAGCCTAGGGATTTTAAGAATGGGAATTCTAAAGGACTTTTTTTCCTAATCCCTTTTACCGACTTCAGAATTTTTATTTCCCTCTAATGTTTCCTCCAAGGAAGTAAAAACCCTTTGAATTAAACTAACGTTAGTTGTCTTTTACTGGATAGCACAAAGAGAGACAGAAATTAAGGACTAACAATATTCTGAAACTAGCATGACCTTAAATTATGGCAGGTTAATAAATCACTTCAAATGTAAATCTGTCTGCTCTCACCTTGAGTTCTGAATACCTTTAATCAAGTAGCATAATAGAAATTTTGACGATCAAAGGCTGTAACTGCTGCCAGAGTGAGACTACAAGTTGGAGACACAGCTAGGACTTAAAGTTTGGGCTGTTCAACAAAAAATGCTTTGGAAATTCAGTCTCTCAGGAACCTGTAAAACATAACACAAAGGAAATGAAAAGGTTTCAATATTTAACAAAAGACATTGTAAATCTTGTAAAGCCCAGCATGGGTGATGCAGGTGGGAACTCAGAGACACCAAGGAGATAGGAAGGGAAGGAAGAGACTTTGGGGGGAGTCACAAGATCGACGTTCACAAGCACAACTGTGTGGGATGAGTTGTGGCAGCCTGTGTCCCAGCAGGGCTCTTCAGTAACGCCAGTCCCGTCTGGGACGAGAACGGTTGACACCACCAGAGTTTGGAGACCTGCATCCTGCAGTGCAAGCACATACGGTGTCTAGTAAAGCCAAGACTCACAAACCTTTGAGAACCAATGGTAAACGTGGGGGTTCTGTCCCGCTAAGGAACCTGAGGGCAGCTGCAGCATCAGCATCCTAATGCCGCCGTCCTGCAGCAGCTCTTTGTGGAAGCTGAGGCAAAGGTCCAACATCGCTCATTCTGTAGTCTTCTTTAACATGAACACAAAAAAGACTTGTATGCACCCGAATTTTTTTTTTTAAATTACCTATGTACCAAAGATCTGCAAGTATAAACAAGCAGTGTTTATAAGCCTTCAATGTGAAAATCTGGGAGGAGGAAGACATAAGGGCCAATTCAGGGCAGAGAAGAAAATTTGGAGTGGCGTTAACCTGCTTCACACACCTCCCTCCCCACATGGAAGTTGTACTGGACTGCTAAATTTGAGGTGTTCTTGTTTTTCTGAGCATGCTCTCGTTCACGCATTTGCTCTCTAGGCTCTTCCTAGTGGGGTCCAAGGCAGCATAAGGCTGTCACGGTTTTCTCCCTGTTTATCACTATTACTGCTTACAGTCACAAAAACACCCTCATCTTAGAGACATAATTTGTGGGTATGCCTGTCCCTCCACACTTAGGAAGCTTCTAAAGGGGCAAAAAAATGTATCCTTACAAGAACAGTAAGTTCTATAAAACTCTTAATCATATAAATCAGAGCAAACTCCCTATGAAATAAAAATGAAAGCTTGGCTCCACTGAAATCAAACATAAACCTCTCATTTCTGGGTGGACAGAATTTCATATAACACCCGGAAGAGAATTCAGCTGATACGCTCAGTTTATTACAGCGCAGGGGGAAGCACCCCCAGCAGAGTACTGGGCTACTTGAGCGCCTCAAGTCTTTTCCGAGGAACTTAAAATTCAGAGACCTGGTGCTGAGTCCCCTGCTTCGGCTCTCTCCAAAATGACAAGTAATTCTTACATATCATGGATTATTTCAGCATGTTCTGGAATGCAAATATCTAGGTTTGCTCCACCCAAAGCGAAACGCTCGCTGCAGGGGTGCTGAGTGAAACCCAGACACCTCCAGGCAGAGCCACCGAGGTGGCTCGGTCGTGCATTGCCACGTTATCTCCAAAGCTGAGCTGGCCTGGGAATATGCATAACCACAGCCACACGGCACTACACCTCAGCTAAGAAGCGTGATGCACAGCAGCCATCTCTGATTATCAGTATAACAAATGCAAGCTGGATCATCTGCAGTCCAAATAACCCATTCACAGAGAATCAAAAGCAGGCTTGCCCGGCTGCCTTTCCCTGCTGCTTTGTGCCTCAGCACCGGCAACGTGAAAGACACTTTGGCCATGGTTTTGTTTACCCAGCATTTTCTATTTGATATATAAACCAGAGCATACTAAACACATATATGTGTGTGTGTGTATTTGCATGCAGTCACATACATTTGAGCCAATTTCTTACAGCAGTCTGCACTGATAAATTATATCTATTGCTGGTCCTTCAGGTTCCTTCTGTTTTGCAGCAGAGGGCCTGGGAAGTCAGCTCAAGGGGAAGGACTGCTGCTCTTTAAACACTGCGCATCCCTCTTCAAGAAATGCAGGTCTCAGGAGGAGGCAGAGCTTGGCTTGCAGGGGATGAGTAATTGCCTTCTGGAAGCAGGCTGCAGCACTCAGCGGATCTGTGCCTTCAAAATGTAGTTTTCAGTCCCCATCTGCAGGCAGGATGGAGCAGAGCAGCTCAGCACCCCAGCTGGGCTGGGGGGCACTGGGCTGAGCTGGGCCCGGGGCTGGGGGGCACCGGGCTGAGCTGGGCTAAACCACGGCACTGCAGTGGAAGACAAAGAACAGCCTCTCTGCGCAAATCACGGCAGTGATGTGCAGATAAAATATTGTCTATCATGCATCGCTTAATCACCTGCCAGCCAAGGCTTTAGGGGTCTGGTGTCCTTACGTGGCTGTAACTGGGCAGTTGTTCTGCAGTTCTGCCAGAGAGTCAGGCTGGGGGATAAGTACAGGTTTGCAATATGCATACACTCCTATTTTGGTAAAATGGCAGAAAGTAATAATTTTAAAATTAAGGAGAAAAAAGCTATACACGGACGCATATCACATTTGTGCACATGGGGCAGAGCAGGCGGGCGGGTGGCACCGTGTAACGCCTCGGGGCAGCACCAGGGATGCAGAGAGAAGCAGCACAAAGCCCTGCAGAAACTGGGGGACTGCATCGAGTGCTCAGGCTGGCACCTTGTGCCGGTGACCCAAAGCACCCCCCAAACCACAGCAGCTTCCCAAGTCTCGTGCCAGACTGGAATTTCATGACAGCTGAAAGAAGAAAGCAAACTACTTACTCAGACAGTAACATATGTATCAATTGCATGAGCAAAACCAGATCGATTCAGAGATTTCCAGCTGAAGGAAAGAGCTATACACATGAAGAATTTGGAGAGAGGGGCGCACGCAGTTGAGCTGCGAGCCCCATAGCACCTGTACAGTGGCTCACTGCTCCCTGGAACATGAATAACCACCAAGGTCCTGCCTATACCAAAAATTTTGTTTGCTTGATAAATTGGTGCCCAAGTCCTAAGGCAGTAAAATCTTAAAGGCAAATTTTCCTTGCTCCTTACTTTGGAAAGCAGTGATTGAGAGCAAGGTTTTTAGCTTCAGCCTAAGGCGAAAGGAAAATACAACTCAATCAGTACTTTCAGGTAAGAGAATATTCCCTTTAGCTGAGGAAGCACAAGGAACCCGGAGGCTTTGATTAAAGTCCATCTTACAGCCCTTCCTCATGTTAGGAGGTTTCACCATCATCTAAGCACTCTCCTTCGTCTGCTGATGGACAGCTTGCTAATATATGCAATATTTTTCAAACTTGTCAAAAGTCATTTAAAATCCCATCAACATCAGCAAACTGAAAAGGGGGAATATTAACCCCTAATTCCAGCTAGTCAGGAACTGTGCTTTCACTGGCTTCTAATGAAAATTACTCTGTAATAAGTTTGTCTCCATTTTTTGTTGTGACACAGTCCTTTAATTAATGCATTTTTACAGCCAAAGTAATGAGTTTTCTCTGTCCTATCTGTCTGATAATATATCTTCTAAGAAAAATGAGATTAATCATTCTTTTAAAACATTGGCTTAATGATTTTTTTTTCATTTCATTTATGATATCTGCAGAGATAAATCAAAAAAAAACCAGTTTCCATCACCCTTCCAAAATGGGATTAATTTACTATAACAAAAATGGATGGGAGCAGCAGAAGTGCTCGTTCCAAATAAGCTCACAGTGACTAATACCATGAATATGAAAAGCTATCTTAACCGATTCTAAGTTGCAGATGGATCTTGGCAGAACGGAAGCCAGAGGAAATGAATGTAATCGCTGCAAAATATGTAAAAATGACAGAGAAAGGAAAGTCTAGACAATGTGAGATGATTGCCATGCTCTCCAGCTTGGAATGCAAAGCTCGTCTTCTGATTGTTCTGGGGTTTAATCTGCCGAACGCACATCGCTCTTCGAACCCATATGGGCAAGTAATTTGCCATATGTTTTAGTACATGGCACGAGTACCCAGAGATACACTACTGCTAATGCTGCAAATAAATAGAAAAAAGCAAGAAATGCCGCCTATGTGTCTCTGACACACTAACAAGAGGGTGGAGCTTTCCAGGGCTGTTTTTAAAACAACTACCAGCCCTCTACACGGTATCTTCTCCTTCTTCACGCTCATAGCCATGTGAGCTCTCCCTGAATCCCAGAGCCCTGGGACCAGAGATCTGGGGGTTTGGGTTGATGGCAAGTCAAATGTGAGTCAACAGCGTGCCCTGGCAGCCAAAAGGGCCAACCGTGTCCTGGGGTGCATCAAGCACGGCACAGCTGGCCGGCCGAGGGAGGTCATTGTCCCACTCTGCTGCACTGGTGCGGCCCCACCTCGAGCACTGCGTGAGGTTTCGGGCGCCTCAGTATAAGAAGGACATCAAACTGTTAGAGTGTGTCCAGAGGAGGGTGACCAAGATGGTGAAGGGCCTCGAAGGCAAGACTTATGAGGAGCGGCTGAGGTCGCTTGGCTTGTTCAGCCTGGAGAAGAGAAGGCTGAGGGGTGAGCTCATCGCAGCCTGCAGCTTCCTCATGGGGGGCAGCGGAGGGGGACGTGCTGGTCTCCTCTCTGGTGACCAGCGACAGGACACGAGGAAACGGCATGAAGCTGCGTCAGGGGAAGTTCAGATCGGACGTTAGGAAAAGGTTCTTCGCTGAGAGGGTGGTCGGTCACTGGAACAGGCTCCCCAGGGAAATGGTCACGGCACCAAGCCTGTCAGAGTTCAAGGAGCGTCTGGATGATGCTCTTAGTCATATGGTTCAGTTTTAGGTTGTTCTGCGAGGAGCAGAGAGTTGGGCTCGATGATCCTTATGGGTCCCTTCCAACTTGAGATATTCTATGATTCTATGATTTCCCACCATCCAGGTCTGGGAGGGCACTGCAGCCACTTCAACCTTGCATGGAGAAAAGACCCAGGGAAGGTGTCCCCGTCTCCTCCCACCCCCCGTGAAACATGGGAAGAAATCCTGGGCACCAGGACTCGAAGGAAACCAGCTGTGCTCCTTTCAGTTTGATACCTTGCCTCTCCTATCCCTCTGCCTCCCTACACAATGCAGAGGTTACATGCAGTATGGGCAAAACTGCTTTTGTGCAACCCTACTCCCAGCTTCTATCATTATTCTACACAACATCCGCTTTCCATGTACTTGGCCTTGAACTAATGAGGCAATGCCATCTTTCTGTAGGGAAAATATGTTCTCCTCAGGATCCTAGCTGCTAATTCTTGGTCTTGTCCTAAGTCTTTCTTCTCCCACCATGCACCCAGGACACGCTGCTCTCCTTCCCCATGTCTCAGTGACCCATCTGTCTGCTCCTCCCAACCACATCACGATTCCTCTCTCTTTTCTCCCAAGTTCATTCACACATGAACAAGACATCGCTCCATCATAAAACCAACATCTCCTGCAAATCTTAAAAGAAACTGTCAGCTGATGATGGTTAATTCAAAGGAGGGTGTGGAATCTCAAAATTTCTAAATATATTGAAAAAATCCTTATATTATTGAGTGAAGCATCTGAATAGCCTGTACAACCTTGTATACTTACCGCTGTTAAGTTCATTTGATACAGCATTCACCTGAACAGTTGTCAAACCTCAGGGCATCCTGGTTTAAATTAGGCTGTGGACACACACACAGGGCATCTCTGGTCTTTTGAGTTTGATTATATTGATGCTGGTAAAAACTATTTGCAAAATCATAGCCGCTAAAGTTTTGGAACACTAACAGTGTTTGCCTGTAGTCAAACATTTAGTAATTTACTGCTGCTTAAATCTAACTGACATCGTAAGCCAAAAAGGCAGGACTTCAATGTACATTCAAGTGAAAATTTTCTATAAACATTCCAACCTGATTGTAATACTAAGATTTTTTTCCCTCTGCCATGTCAACTCAAAATAGTAGTATCACAGGCATGTTAACCAGATAATCCTGCTGCTGGTATTGAACAAAGTGCATTAGTACAGCCCAGGACAATCCCAAAGAATAAGAAATGGTGCTCCCAGGTGATGATTCTGTAGAGTCTGCACAACCTCGGGATGCCCTGTGCACAGCCAGCGGCAGGCCCAGTCAGAGAGGAGTGTGCTGTCTGGGCTTATACTCACAACTATATCCCAAAGGCTCTGGAAATGTTTTCTCAAATAATAATCGCATTTGATAAGAAGCATCACAGGGAATTAACAGCCCTGCAGTCTTGCTTGTTGATCTTTGTTGGGTTTTATCTCTTGATTTACTTTGTATTCTGATACAATGAAGGTCTTCGCATTTTTAGAACATAGATCTGTGTATGCAAGGAAATATTCTGTGGCTGAAATAGGCAATGTGTACCTGTTGCCTCTTGTCTTCTCCATGTGGCTCCTTGTGAAGAGAGAGCCTCCATTCTCTTTGTCGCAGCCCTTTAAGTACTGGAATACTGTGACGACGTCTTCCTGAGCCTTCTCTTCTCCAGGGAGAAAAGACCCAACTCCCTCGGTCTTTCCTCACAGGGCAGGTTCGGATAGTGGTTTGATCGTCTTTGTGGCCCTCCTTTGGGTCCTCTCCGGTCTGTCTGCATCTAAGGTCAGTAGAAATTTTTTAATGTTCAATACCACAACCACTACCCAAGCTATCTAATCTGCATCATTTTCTTGTACTGCAATGACAGCTACTAGTTTTATAGAGCCGGGCTGGTATCTTGATGAGAAGTTACAGCTGTTGTTAGAAGGAGATGGTTCAAAAGATCAGATCTGGAGAAAAGAGCATTGTGGTTCTCAGTATATTCCCCACCTGCGAGCTCCAGATGTTGAATCTGCATTATCAGTAGTAACTTCAAGAAGGCATCAACCTTATCTTCAGTGAAACTAGATTTTTAAATTTTTTTTTTTTTTTTTACAAACAGGTCAGGGGAAGGGAGGTTAATGTTATTTTCCGGCATTAATAATCTATTTTGCCTTTTATTTCAAGAAACGTGACTGGCCCAGTTAAGAGAACTTGAAAGAAACCAAATATAAAGGTAGTGGCAAAACCTGCTATGCTAGTCCCAGTAGTGCATCATTTGGCTGTGCATTATTAAGCTAACACAAAGAGCATTTTGAGGAATACCATTATGCTGCTGCATAGAGAAAAGTGTTGCTGATTAGCATGTACTCGATATGCTTGGAAAATTAGTTCTCCTTCAGAGAGTTCAGCAACAAGTGAAACATCTGTTGCTTCCTCCAAGTTATAACAATTATTTCACAATTATTCTTTTGCGTACTTTGAATTTCTGATTTTTTATTTTTATCTAAAAAGCCAGGATTTGTGGTGCAATTGAAATCACAATGTGCCCACGTGCATGGGAAAGAAGAATAGGAAATAATGGTGGTCTCTAGCTGTGGTGTTATGTCACCTCAAGGCCAAAATTGTTGGCCGTCTACATTATTTGCATTCACCGTATTAATTCCACTCTATGCACAATGGGAATTAATCCCATTTCAATAGCTTCAATGGCTCCTATTTATTCCAAGGTTGATGCCAGTGATCACTATTGTGTGTAGCTACACAATACGCTTTCTGCAGGCAAAAAGCCAGCTTCAAGTTTCTACCCCCTTACCGCAGCACGTGCTTGTGCAGCTGTATCGGTACCAACGTCCAGGGTATAAACACCACTGAAATAAACCGTGTGAAAAGAAAACCACACCCGGGTTGGAGTAGCGAACAGCATGGCAGCAAAAATGCGCATCTGCACTCAGGAGAGGAAGGGGTTGCTTCAGCCAGCTTCACGAGCGGTGAGAACAAGTCGTAGCGCAAACTAGCAAGAGCTGCAAACAGCCAGCCCCCTCGACAGCCCAGAAGTCAAAAGACGGACCAGAGGCTTTGTCCCATGGTAACAGTCACATTCGTAAGACTAGGGATAGGTTCACCTCATTATATTCAGTGCTGGTTATCATCAGCTACCAAGAGCTATTACTTTAAAAGGCGATGAACAAAGGAGAGGTGAGAAATGCAGGTTAAACATTGTACTTCGCTCTTCCTGCTGCGTTTGCCTGCACAGCAACAGCACAAGGGCCGGGGGCCACAGCCCGTTACGGAAACAGGGCTCCAGCGTCAGCCTCCGGTGGCCATCGTAGAGTTATTTCTGCCACCCACATAGGCCAGATGAATAACTAACTTGCCAAATACGCTTAGAAGCAGTCTAACTTCGTAGCATGGGTTTAGCAAAACCTGGAACCAGGGTGCCTTGCTGGAGGACAGGGGTAAAACGTCAGCCGTTCCCCCTCTGCAAGCTGGAGACTTTTTTGTACTATTTTCATCTGCCCTGCAAACATCGTTTGGCCAGCCAGTGAAGGCTTGCTAGGAGTATCTTTGCCTCAACTGCAAAACTACAGCCCAAAGATAACGTAGGAGACATATGGGAAGCCTTGTCCCTGTCACCTCTACTCCTTTTGAGCACAGGGAACCCTTGATTCCAGCTGCTGGGAGGACGCACATCGCAGTGTCCGCTCCGCGCAGAGGATCTTTGCCAAGCTGGCACGGCTCTGGGTTTCTGGATGGGTTTTAGAGCTCAATGGCATCACATCTTTACATCTGGCAGCAGCATTGCCATAAGGGATTTTCAACGTACCAGGCAAAGAATGGAAGCAGCGTTAACCCAACAACTCCCTGCAAACAACAGAAGGAGCGTTTCCCCGTGAGCGGGTCAAGTTTAGAGCTGATCCTATCCGCCCTTCGAGTTACTCATTTTAGTCCTAAAGAGAGAGATCTCTTCAGGTACACCTGCGTGTTATTCTGGTGCTGGCTGTGACTGGTTTTGGTGCTGTTGCTATGCCGGCAGGGTGCTGTCTGCAGGCTGTAGCTCCAGCGAGCTGAGCCGTACAGAGGTGGGCAGCTCACCAGCTGCAGTACCGCACCTCAGGGGGAGACTTTCTGAGCGCTGGCGCAGGATTACAGCCTTCACATTTGGAAATCTGTTTTTCTAAGAGCAAACCAATAAAATAAAAAAAGACAAAAACCATCTTCCCTTCCAGTGGCATCTGAACTAATTGCACAGCTGCAAACACTGAAGGCCTCACTGCAGAACAAAACAGCAAAGTAGGATTAATCTACCCTAATTTGAGTGGCTAAAAGTTTCACATCTGATTCCAAATTATCCACACTCTTTTCCTTTTACACTCAAGAGACAAATACCCTACCTAGAGGATCACTAAAATTAGTATCAAAGATTAACTGAATGAATCCCCCTCTGAAGGTAAATGTGTGTTTCTATTGACTGCAAAGGAAGCCTTGGGTCAATTCAGCATCTTTGAGACATCTGAAGCACAGGTCAATGAACCGTATGCAAAGTGTATGACCGCAGCCATAGGTATGGCGAGCGGGGCGTGCAGAGCTGTTGGAGAGTGACCTTGCGCCAGGGTCAAACCCTTATCCCTAGGCTGGTTGAGTTGTCTTTGATCCCAGTCAGCACTATTGTAGAGATGGTTTAATGAAATATTAGAGCACTCCTTGATACGCCAAAGAAAAAACAAAAAACTGTTTCACCCAAACTCACTGTTTTAGTGCCATCTACCACTTAGGTTCCATTTGTGTAACTGCATTTTTCAATTAGCCAAGTAATTCACTTCCCATCCATTCGCATGCATGAGATAAAGCAAAAGATTTCATTTAATTTACAACCACGCGTCTAGAGACTCGGGCTTGGATCGTGATATTGTCAGGAGGCAGCCACCTAATCCCTGATAAATTTCATTACCAGTAAGACCATTCTCAAGGGGCAGGAGCTGTTTGTAAGTAAGAGCAATGCAAGTGTGCCTAAACATAAAGTACTGTCATTTTTAAACATAAAGACTAAAGTAATAAATGAAAAGAAATTAAATGAGTAACAAATGAAATAATTTTGGAAGCTAGTCCCTAAACTGCCTTCTTTCTTTTGCTTGAATTTATTAATCAAACATGGGAAAAAAAAGTAGTAAATAGGACAAATCTTTCTGCAGCATGACCTTATTTCTTACTTCAGATAATAAACTTATGCAAATTTGTACCAGAAAAATTGACTCCAACCAGCAATCAGTGCTGTTTATGTTATCACAGGTGCTTGTATCCATACTGAAGGTTGTAGCTTAATCTCTCAAGAGCTAGCAAGGAAAAGAAAATGTCTCTTTAATTTCTCCCTCCAGAGAATCCCATTACTGATAGCAGGAGACATAGGATTGTTTACAGCCCAGAGAATTGACTTTTTATCATGAAACCTAATCTGCAGCGATTTCAGATTTCTGAAAATTTGTCTAAAGATGGCAAGTGTCAGCTCAAGTGTAAAATGGTTAAAGAGTGGAAAAGAACAGGGAATGAAAAGGTAAAAACATACATTTTAAAAATTAATTTTATATTATATCATAACACTTTGGGAGGGTTATTTTTAACATCCTGAGATTACATATTGACTCTTCAACATTTAACCTAATCTAACGCTATATGGATATTTTACACTTACATAATTAAGACATTCCCTAAGGACGTGTACGAAAGGTAACAGTGGGAAGTTCTCAAATAACGAGTTCATACTAGCAACATGACGGTTAACGCAGCTGGCATCAACCAAACACTTTTCTTTGTCCTCTCCCATTTATTCCTATTGCTGCACTGCAAACTTTCCCTGGTGAAACCAAGACGGGACTTAGATTCTGGCCTGAGCTTTTACATTAATATGTGACAACTAAAATCTATGGTCTTACATACCTGCTTAGATAAAATCCATTGAGTCTTTGATATGACAGCACTAGAGCAAGACCTTCTGACCCCTTGTTGCCAGAAAGCCCTATCTGCCTTAAACCTGATATTATATCAGCTGAAGTGCAGAACAGCTAGCAAAGTGTCCAGGCTGCTGTGGTGGTAGCAGCGTGCTCCACCACTGGCCCCGAGCAGAGCTCTCTGCAAGGGGCTGGCCTCGGGCTGGAGAAGAAGATCCAACTACTGGTACAGCCAGAAGATGGTTGACAAATTTTCCTTCACATGGAACATCCCCTATACCAAAGATCCAATGTTAAGCAATAGTCTACAGCATCCTCAAGAATACTGTAGTTGGCCATACCTATTAAAGTCCATGGGGTACAGTGGTCATTTTAATCCTCACAAATAAAGAGGACAAACCCGGTGGCACTATCTGACCAGCTCTGAGACTGGTTGCAGGACATGGGGATCTTCTACATTTAGAACCGATCTCTCCACATGATTTAGCCTCCCCAAGATGACTTGGGTGAGCCACAGTATCTACAGCCACAGGTCGACAACAGTCTTCAGCCTGCGAGATGACCATCTTGCACCCATAGCAAGACCAAACGACAAGGGATCAGACTCAGCTGCAGCCTCCCTGGTGATTTCTGTAGTTTTCTGTTATTATCACTGAACTGTCCATTGCCAGCCACTGCAAGTTCTGTCTCAATCCTAATCAAGGGAACTAGAAGCACACTATGGGGAAGATCTTGGTGTCCCTAACAGAAAAGGCTTCACAAGAAGGCCCTTCTCAAGGCTGCCTGTATGTCTACAGAACATGCACCACATGCGAGATTCAAGGTTAGCAGTGACTGACTGCTCGAGGCAATAAGGAGGAGATGTCTCTCTGCCAAGCCCCAGGCAATGCTAGGCTCACGGTTTATATTTAATAATGCAAATACCCAACTCTGACAGTAGAATTGTCATCAAAAGCGGGTCAGGGTGCAGTAGGTCCAGATATCAGAGGAATCACACCCCCTTCCTTTCCCGAGTTACCCTTATCACAAACTGCCCACAGCTGCCTTGGACATTTCCTCCTTCCCAGGAGAACCGTTTGGTTGCTGTCACCAGTGGGGTCTATCTGCTCAATTAGCAAGGCAATAGGCAAAATGAGCAGATAAAATGAGCAAAGCTGACAGGTATTACCGCAAACATCTCTATCAGCCAAGTCATGAATAGTGACAGTACAGGTATCTTCCTGATGTTTTGCAGCACTTTTTGACTCGCGGGCCAGACACTACCCAAGGCCCAGCAGAATTGCCTAAATCACCCCCTGGCTGAACGCACCTCACACAGGAACTTCAAAGGACACCCCCAGGCTCCATCCATCACAGATGACAAGATGATGGCAACTTCCAGGAAAAGAAAGTGTTGGCAAAGCAGGATCCTAACAGCCCAGCAAGGACTGATTAGTTTTCCTAAGACTGACAAGGTAAAAAGGCAGCATTTGAGAGGAAAGCCACAGTACAAGTGAAGACTGTTGTGTTTGAGGTTTTTTTCTAAACAAAACAAAACAAACAACATGGGTACCTTCTCAAGATGATTTCCTCTGCTACCTTGCAAGTAATGACATTGGAAGAAAAGAAGATTGCTTTCCCCATACAATTTGTCGGTTGCTATTTATGACTAAAAGTTCTGCTTCCCCATCTCCTGTACCAATACAGATATATTTGTGCAGTCACGCAATAAAAATGAGATTGCTCTATGGACTAAGAATCATGCATTCCTTTTCCTCCACAGTTCTCTCTTACATTGCAACAAGTTCACTACAGAGAAACTGGTAACAAAAGTCTACTAAGGAGGCAGCAGTGGGTACACGAGCAGTACCAACAGCCTTTTTCCCCCTTTTCCCTCCAACAGACAAGTTGGATGCCTTTGGGTTTGAAGTATCCACTAAAGACAGCAGCACCAGCCAGCCCACCATCACCATCTGTAGAAAACAGAGAAATAAAGCATCTCTACTGTATACTACTGGATGCCAAAGACAGATCTTTGAAATTTGAACCAGTAATATTCTTAAGCGTTACCAGGAATGAAATGTGCTCGCAATCCAGAGAAGCTTTTGGAAGTTACTAAATCTGGTATCTCCCAAAGGGTTTTAAAAGTCCCATCTGTAGAAGATAACATGAAGGACTAATCAAACTACTGAAGTATCTTTATGCATTTCACCCATATTTTGTTTTAACTTATGCTCTTCTATTTTGGCATATACCAGGCTGAAGAAACATTGTAACTTTGCAAGAAAAGGGTTGTAAAATTATTTTACATAATCTACACACTGGATGGCTCACTGGAGCCTACCAGAGACAGTATTTACAAATAGGTTTGCAATCATATATTAGGCAAGCAGCATACAGATAAAGCCTCTTAAAACTCATTTCTATGGTTTCCTGAAAGGTTTCGCATCCCTTCAGATTCCAAACGTGGCACTCAGGAGGATACATGAAAATTTAGCTCCATGCTATGAGCTGCGGAAATACAACTCTCTCTTTAGGAGGTACCAGGATTTTCCAATCATAACAACTGGTGTAAGAGAGAGGACATATTCAGTATATGCTGAATTCATGTCTGAACGACACTGCTTAAGTTCCATGTAGGATTTTCTATTGGATGGGACAGTTTTAAGAAGGTCAGCATTGATAAAAATGGGACACGATCTGAAGCAAGCCAGTAAGCAACAATACATTGGTCAGATCCTATCATCTTCAGCTCCGTAACTATTTTGGAAGGTACTTAGACATAGATGGGGTCTGGATTAAGGAAACTTGCACTATCTGTAACGTTTTCTGGCAATATGTGAGAATTCTGGCACACTACGGTGTCACCAAGGGATGGATGTTAAAAAGAATAGCTCTCAGAAGATGTTAATTTCTCAATGTATGAAGTGTCTTTCATGACCACCAAAAAAAAATTTTAAATTGTAAATAGCCTACATTTGAAGTAAGTTCAGAAAGTGAGAAAATGAACACAAGTGTGGTGGAGTGTAACCTACTGCCCAGTCATCAATGGTCACAGGGATAGCACTAGCAGAACATGTTTAAAGTCCAGAGACTAAGCTATGGAAAAGCCAAAATTAGGCGAATAAAAATGGGTGTTTGAGAGCTGTAAATAGAACAGTTTTCTGTTAGAAAATATTTCACGACTTGGTAAACAAATAGATAAAATACATAAGCTATCCCACATTAATTCTGTCCAAATATTCCATAACATGTTATTGAAACATTTCACTTTGAATTCAATAAGTACTTTAGTTTGCCTGTATTTTGATTTTTACATGGAAGTGTATCTTGTGACAGAATGAAACAGTCAAAACGGTGATTGAAATTAATCCCTTAAATCCTGGTGAAATAGGACTGAATTCTGTTTCAGTATTTTTCAAATAAAAACAGTTATTTGGAAGCTGCATGTCCAGTAGTCTTAATAAAATTAAACTACTTGACATAACTAAAAGTGTCTGAAAGTTTGTGTTCTCGCAATAAAATGCAATTTCGACAACCATCATTTGCATTCCGTGTGCAAGATTTCTCTCCCAACTATGCTTTAATTTAAATAGAATATATGGATTTAAATCAAAACAGGCAGACTCAGAAATATGCTGGATATTACTAAAAGATATAGCTCATTGCATTGGTTTTTTTCTTTTTTACCATCAACCATAGAAAGCTTTATTCCAAGCCTGATCACACTTTCAGTTACAAAACATGTGGCAAAAAATAACAGTTAACACGCAAGATCTGCCATATTTCTACTTGCCTCTCACACTGGATTTTCCACATTGAGGGATGGAGAATAAACCTTTCCCATTTTTAACATAATGAATATACCTAATGGTAGCAAATAAAGGTTTTTATTATTTTTAACTTCATTTCACAAATCTTTTACTCTCCCCAAGCCACCATTTTTTAGTGCAACAATCCAGCACAGTGCTAGTTGCTGAGGTATACATGGTTAAATTAATTTCACCTTCAACCGAAACCGCAATGTTTTCCCTCCCGCCTTTTTTTTTTCCTGTTTTAAAGGTAATGAAAGCTGTATATTCACCATTTTACATTTCTAAAAATAATCCCATTCTAGAGTAAAGAATGGGTTTGCGATAGGCTGTAAAAAGCAATAGCCTTATCTTTTATCACCCACAGGACTCCTGCTGTACTTTTTTTTTTTCTTAAAATATATTTTGTGCAAAATTAAGTTCTGTGTAGGTCTGTACCATAATTTGGAAAAAACTGTGTATAAAATGTACTTAATTTTTAAAAACAATCCCAACATCAAACAACAGAGAAAGAAGAAACAGATCAGATGCAGCCGAAGTTTTCACATGAGAAACTAAACATAGTATGTTCTTAAAGCTCCAGTAATACATTCTTTCAAAAACCAGAATGCACTTTGGTCATTATTAAACGTTAGTACAGAGGCAAATAAAATACAAAATGCTTGTTTGTGTTGCTTTATATATAAAAATATTTTTATACCACATAAGTTTAAGATACATTACTTCAAATCTTTCAAGATTCTGAAGATTAGCAAACATAGTGCAATGTCCAGACACTCGTCACCTAATTACTTGTCATTTTTCAATATGAAGCCACTATTTTAGAAACATAAAATGTAAGAATACTTGTGTCTGGTGATATTAATCCTCCCAAAATAATTTGTAGATGGAAAGTTTGTTCCAGGTAACTTAATTCTGCATGGGTGAACATCTATTTTTGTCACACTGAAGAACCACGAGTCGATACGACTGGTCCGTGTGGGAGGCAGGGATAGAAGGCAGCGGGAGAGGTGGGAAACCCAAGCCTGGAAAACCCCAGGGAATGACCCCTGCTGGGGACAAATGGGAGGAAAGGAGGTTATTTGAAGACACAAATCTGCTGAATACCAGGCTTCATGAGCTCTGCTGCTCACCAGAGGAACTTGTTTTCTGTGTTTAACTGCTCTTAAACTTCAATGTGGTATGAATGGCATATACTATAGTGTACAAGAGGAGAGCATCTATCTATCTTATGCTCAGTCATTCATAGCATTCCTTTCACCAGTAAATCTTTTGCTTGTTTAAATATTCAACATATAATATATACTGCTCCATAGTTCACCATAATATATTCCAATCAATATACATTTATATGTATATATATAAAGTTTCTCATTAAAAGTAACAATAAAAAGTGCACATATTGAGCATGCACAGTCAGAGCTGCGCAGAACAGCCCAGTATTTCAAATAAATACAATATTTAATTTTATCAAAATATCATACAGCATGGTAACCATTTACAATTATTGCTCTAATAAAACTGTTATCAAAGAGCACTTGTTGACTTGTTATATAATACCTTATTAATATCCCAGGATATTTAAACTGCAGCCTATATGAGTTTAGATCCTGGAATTACTCAAAATATCCAAAATTCCCACTTGCTTCTAATAGCAATATAAAGTAATTCTGCTACCTGTCATACTGTATTGTCAGTACTTTATTTTTTGTATATGTCTCACTTTTCTATTGCAACCAAACATCTACTGATGTTATGTTGTCCTCATAAATGATTGGTGCCAATTAAATATTCTAAGCAATTTTACCACAGTATCAAAAATCAAATTACTTCCATATAGCCTTAGTGTAACTAAAGATGTTCAGCATTGGCTTCAGCTTTAACAACAGATAAAGTAATTTAGTGTAATCAATTTCCAGGACTTGGAGTTCTCAGACACAGTTTTTGACCCTTCCCAAATCTGACCCTTTCCAAAACTAAACAAATAAGTTTGAAAATGAAATATAAAATGTCAACTAAAATGAACATAAAACAGTGAGAAGATGAAATAAATACAAAGATTGCACAAGACAGTCAGATGTAAACACTTCAATTTTCCAAACGACATCCTTGAAGAGGTTGTAGCATCTGAAATATAGATTCAGTGGCTGCTTTGAGGCAGTTTTGTCAATCAATGAGCTTTTCTGTAACACTGTGTTATCTCATCTTCTTTACATATTGTCAAGATTTGATCTTCCAGAGCTGGAAAAGTTAGAGCAGTAAATCAACATTATTTCTCATCTCATCTTTCTGTTTACCAGAACTGCAATATCACCACATTTTTTTTTTCTTATTGCATTTGCTGCATATAATACACAAAATAAATTTTACATTTGTTTACTTCTAATAGGAAAAAAATGGGTAGACGTAAGCAAATTCAATGGCCAACTAAGGGCTTTGTGCTACAAGCTTGTGGAAACTAACATGCCTCATAACCTGAATCTTGAAATAGTTTCCAGAGTTTGTAGTTCAGAGGGGGCCAGAGAGTAGGACCTAACAAGATAGTCCTTCAGCCGTGACGAAATGACACTGTGTAAGATTAGTCACAGTAATACTGTATCTACTGTAATACTTTACTGCGGTGCAAGACAAGGATAGCATGCATCTTTCTGCATCCCTTAAAGAGCGAGGAATTCAAGAGCGAAATCAGATCTGGGATATGAAGAAAAGTTACATAAGGTCTTGTACTTATGTGTACGAATGTCTCTGTATTTATGTCTAAGAATTCTTGATAATTATGTGTCCTAAATGAAGTCAGAAAGCCACAAAAAGGCAAAAAAATGTTAAAAGTGCTGCTTGGACAAATACATCATTACTTTTCTCATATAGCTTAAATTTCCTAACCATTTTCAAACAAAAATATGTTCTAGTTAATACAGTTCAGAATTCACTAGGCTACAATGTATGATCCATCTATCATAACATTCTGAATGCCATGGTGAAAAAAAAAAGGATGCTTATCAAGTAGTTACCTTTAGATTAAATCCAAGCAAGTCACTGATGACACCAGATACAGCTGACAGGATGACAACTTGGGTGATATTATAAAGCAGTGGATTCATTGTAAGCCCATATAACCTAAAGGGACTGTCCAGTTCCTAGTAATGCAAAACGACGACATCGTTAAAAAGCAAAAATTACACAAACGGGTTTTTGTTCACATGTGTATTGAGTGATATTAGATAGTTTAGGAAGTCTTCAAGTCACAGTAGAGTAAAACATTCTCCTATTCTTCTGCATATAAAAAACAAAATGCAAGAAAATACCCATCACATTAACTGACTGTTGACTGATGGTGTCTAAATAACCCTTCAAAAAACTGGAGGCTACCCATCTACCAATTTGCTCATGAAGCCAGGAAGAGAGAGAGCTAGTTTTCCTGGCACCAAGGTGCCATCATTTTAGAATTCCTCCTAATTTTCCAGAAATCACCTTCAGTGTTAAAAGAGCTGATAGACAACAGAATCACAAAAACCAAGAAAAAGATTTTTCCAGTGACAGAAGACTACCTATTATGAAAAATTACAAAAATGTCTTTCCTAATGCAATTCCTCTCCTTTTCCATTAATTTTGAGAATAATTACTGATGAACATAGCCAGAAAAGGAAGATAAAGGAAAAAAATATCAATAACCATTTAACTGCCAATATTTTACTTTTTTATTGGAAGGATCAAAAACTTAGCCAAAATTTATCTGCAACAAAACTTGAACAAAGAGGCTATTTCACCAGTTTTCAATTCTTGGTGTGTGAATAAAGTCACCCAAACTTTTCTGGCCTAGAAATATGTCAAATAAAGGAAGAAAAAAACATTTTTAAAATATAATAGTGGATTATATAAAGTATAACAACTATCACTGCTTTGGTCATTTATATTTTCTAGCTTTAAAAATTCGTCTTCATTCCTCTCCTGCATTACATCCTGGGGCTTGAACAAGGCCTTCTAAACCCTTTTTTAATAAAGAAGTTCAGAGCTCTGACTATTCTTTCAAAAGAGGTGAAATAAGAATGAACAACCTTTTCATTTAGATGTAATGTGGTATAAAACTCTGCTGCAAATACAAAAGATAAAAAAAGACTTGATTCTGAGAAGTGCAGCAGAGAAATTATTTAAGGAAAAAGTTTTTAGATTCATCTTACTAGTTTGGGGAGTAAGAAAATAGTAAAAATATTCAACATAATATAGTCTTCAGTAAAAGCTTAAGGGTCAAAAACATCCAAAACCAAATTAAAAAAAACAACTCCATTTAGCTACTGGGCATGAAATACATAATTGCGTTGATCACTGACTACCATGAACTCATTTAAAGCTCATACTAGGTGGCTTGGAAATCCCATCTCACTTTTGGGCACATTCTCACAGTAACTAAGCGATGACCTGGGTCTGGGATTTGCGCCACAAAAGCCAAGTCCCCTGTTGGAAAGGCCATGTCAGTTGATACGTTTCTGGAAAGAGTAAAACATGAACATGTTTTTGAAAACACTGAGAAAAGTATGAAAAAGACTGAAGTGAATCAGATCCAAGGGGTGATCAGCATCCTGCCACCAACAGCAGCTACTTCTCACCCTACCTACATTCTCACAGCACACAAACATTTCAACTCATGAGATGCTCTGAATCTCTTGTGCTCTGTCTAGTCTAGCTGTCCAGTCTCTACTTGAATCCAGATAACCCTTCTGCATCCAGTGTCCTTTGACCAACAGTTGCACAAGTCTGTACCTGATGCACAGAGAATACTTCCTTTTGTTCGTTCCAAAACCAGGTCCTAAAAGCTTTGTGGTCCCTTATTCTTATACCAAGAGATACAGTCAATAACTGACTTAGCCAGGCTCTCCATATCGCTGTACTGTAACTCTCAACTTAAGTTGTTGCTTTGTCAGCTTTGAGTCCTTGCTGACTCAGTCAGTCCTCTCATGGAAAGTGCTGCATACTTTTTTTGCGATAAGGGGACTACACACACTGTTAAAGGTGTGCGGGTGGGGAGAATTACTCAGCTGACTAGAAGAAATACTCCATCGTCCCAGCTACTAGCTGGCTAGATTAAACAGAGTTTAAGCTTCATTTTAAGAACTGCTCCTTGGCACACAGGAATCAACGGGGTAAGGGACCAGAATTCAGTGTGTGGTAGAATGAGGCAGCAAGGTCTTAAAGCACCACTATATGCAAGAAACCTCAACTGTTTCTCTTAATAGGCTTGAATTTTCCTGGCTGCAGAGGAAAGGTATAATGGCATTGAGAGATATGGTTCAGGTTTACTGCATGATAACCCAGCCATTCCCTCTACTGATGGGGATCTCTGTACATGGAATCAGTATCAGTTGTGCTATACCCAAACATGGTGGGAGGGGTCTGTGGATTGAAGGAAATTTATCTGAGGGGGAGGAAAATACTTTTACATTTGCTGGTCATTCCTGGGGAACTGTTCTACATGACCACTCTATCTTGGACTAAATGAAGAAGTTGATGCCCTGAAGGAGAGATCAAAACACTGTTGCTATCTTCCTTCTGAACCCAAGAATAACAAATCGGCAGCATCTCTAAGAACTTTACCATAACAGCAAAATATATAATAAGATCCAAATGCTGAAAGCTGAAGCTAGACAAATTTAATTTTAAAATAGTTTACACAACTGCAGAAGTGATTAAGCACTAAAACACCATGCCAAGAGAAGTGGGGAGGCAAGTCATTAATTTGTTTTTTGTAGTGTCAGGACTGGCTTCCTCTTTGAAATGCCACTTTAGTCAATTTTAAGTTTTATGCTGTTAATTTTAGTGTAAAAACACATAAGAAATACTAGATCTATTTAATTTTATTTGTTCATAAAAGCCAAACCCAAAATAAAAAAAGTTTTTCAAGTGTTAAATTTATCACTCTTATTTGGCATTCAGGTAACCCTTAAGTAAATTTTGGATTAGAGAAATGTTTAGTCTGAAGGACAACGAGACATTTCTGGAGCAAGAATTAAGCTCCCAGACAACTGAAAGAACAAAACAGCTTGCTTCCCAAATTATGACAGATCTGTAAGTTTGAAAGAACACAAGAACTCAGCAAATGCAATTTAGAATCAAATGTGTCTTCCCAAGAACCTCAACCACTGCTTTGTTAATAATAACAATAACAAGTTTAAAAAAAAAGCCCTGAGCACGTCCATGCTTTAGCTCCAGATGAGTGAAAGTAAGATGACTTTTCCTCTGCAGAATTCTAGAAACTGGAAGT
Organism: Aquila chrysaetos chrysaetos; assembly: GCF_900496995.4. Taxonomy (NCBI): domain Eukaryota; kingdom Metazoa; phylum Chordata; class Aves; order Accipitriformes; family Accipitridae; genus Aquila; species Aquila chrysaetos. Next base: position 13,427,759 of record NC_044008.1, read on the forward strand.
AATAAAAAAAAATTCATGTACTCTCACCATGAAGAAACATCTTCTACCCTCGAAATATAGTTAGGTGGCAAACACGATAATATTGCATAAGCAAAAAACATTTCTACTCATCAGCAAAATTCCATGCAAAACAAAAATTTGCCAAATAGTTGAAGGGCACAGCTAACAAATATTTGAATTACATTAAATGAAATCCGTATCTTTAATTCACTTATAAATGGGCCTATGTAACAATTGCTCTCTGTCTTCCAAAAAGATTCTTCTATGACAGTAAGTAAAGAAGACATCAAGCATAATCCAGTTTTAATTAGAAATGCTAACCACTGACAGTTTTTAAGAGGAATTATTTTTGTGGAAGAATACAAATCCTCCAGCAGCTTATTACTAGAAACAGATATCGACACTCAAAACAGACAACAAAATTGCATCATTTATTTCCCAGGGGTTCATCATCCTGTCCATCCCGAAGTACCTTCTCTCACATTGCTCATATACTGTTAAAGAATAAAACTCACTGTACAGAATAATAATTTGCAATCCACAATGATAGCAACATAACAGACCGTAGTATATGAACAAGTAGCATCGCTGTGAAAGAGTTACACAGCAGATTTAAACCAGAGCATACTGTACTGCCTTCAGAAGTAGCACAAGTGACTCATGAAGCAATCTATTCTACTTCTTAGTTATATATAATACGGTAATACTATTTTAATTCTTACCTTCAGTAACTTAGTAGCAAGTTTTAAAACATTGTTCACTAGTGTCAGTTCCTCCTTCTTATTAGGCTTTTTCTCCATTTTCAAGTACAAGTTTATCTGATTTAAAGAAAATATAAGTATCAGAACTTATTCAGAATTTAAAGGAATTAATTTGGAAATACTTAATAATAAAATGAAGGGATTACTCAGCGGCCGTATGATAGAACAGCAATGACATGTCTGCAAGCAAGCAATTTTTTTGCTTCCTTTTTAATGTTTAAGAACAAACACTGGCTCAGTACCACAAGAAAATACAGTGGTTTATGATATAACAAAATATATTTGACACTATTGTAGCAACAACTTTAAAGTTTAGTGTAATCTACAAATTAGGCAAGAAAAAAAACACTACATATGTAAGGTTTGCATAATTTTTTTTTCCTCCTTCAGTAATTGCCTGAGGTTTGTCAATTCCATTTCCAGGTTTTTATACTAGTATGCAGACCTTAAAATGCTTAAAATCCCCCAAAGTTATTGAATAGACTGAAATGTTAAAACATAATTCTGCTGGAGTGTAATTTCTTTTAAAAGATTTTAGTATAACTGAGTACTTCATGAGCACCTTGAGTGCAGGGAAAAAAAAAAAAAAAAACAAAAAAAAAAAACAATCTTTCCAGTGCCCTGAAATATTTGAAAAATTATTAAACTCTTCATTGCTGTAGAAGAACAGTACATTGATCATTTAAACACTTCAGTGATTCAGACTTTTTTAGGTCATTGTTTCTGAGAAAGTTTAGTTCAGAGTACAAATTAGCTCTCTTTTGGCCTTCTAGCAATTTTGAAACATCAGCTTTCATTCTCAAATGACCTATCTTTGATATCCTAGACCAGGCAAAGGTTAGTTTTTCTTTTTTATTGCATAACAAAAGCAAATCAAAGGAAAAGATCTTGAAAGCTGTGAACTTTATTTTAGGATGACGACCTTCAACAAAATAAAAAATGAACATTTTACCAATATGCTGAGGTAGTCCTTCAGATGACAGAGACTCTTACCAAGCTACAGAAGCAAAGTTGCAGAAAGGAAGTGATGCTATAATATATTTAACCACCTTGTTGCAAGGTGGTTATTGAAATAAGGGCCACAGACATCTAAACAAAGTAACTGAATATTATCAGAGCTCCCTAAAAAGGTCACTGTAAGTCTCCTATACAAGTTAAAAATCAAAAACTATGCCTAATATATTCCAAGGCATATTAAGCTCCTGAACTATCTACTTCATTTTAAAGTAAATTATGCTTTTAGAGGCAAAGAGATTCCAGTCTTTAAATATAATACTACCGATTTCAAATATAAACAGGAACAAACTAAGAATAAAGGCTCTGTTTAGCAACTCTGAAAAAATGGTAGGTAATAAACCCTAGGAAGGTTCAAATCTCTTTTAACAGTTACTATGATTTCATTAATTTATGAAAAAAAAATCAACATTCAATAATAAAACTTTTAATCAGGAGGGAAGTTTGAATGTGTATATGTACAGCCATCTACCATAACTACTCTGAGACTTGAAACTGGCAAGAGGACAACTTTGATCAGACCATACGTCGTATTTTACTCAACAAGGAACCACTGAGCCACTTAATTTACAAGACCAATTAAAACACTCTCAGAAGGACTTGAAAAATTACAGGCAAACAGCATACAGTCAGAAAATCCCTTGATGTAAAATGATTGATCTTTTAAGTTTCCCATCATGACTCCTAATCATGAAATTCATAGGTTGAATGTAAAGCACACAGAAGTGGCTGAAACTTTGCTGACAGAAAGTAGAATTTGCAATTTCATCTTATCCGTGAAGCATTTACATTTAATTTGGGGGTTGAGGCTTGTTTGTCCTTTTGGGTTTTTTGTTGCAGTTTTTTGTTTGTTTATTTTAAAGCTTCATTCTCTTTTTAGTAAGCCTAGTAACACTAGTGTGTGATTTTCAAGGACACCACTTCAGACGTGTTTTTTTAGATCAAGTGAGTGTCGGTCAATTGTTTGGGCTTGACCTCTCATGAAAGGCCAAAATGTCAGACTTTCATGAGTCTGTGTGAAGAACACTGTAAATATGCTGTGGTATCTAGCTAGTATGTGAAACCAGTCCAAAATGAGTTCTGCTCAGGGTGACGTGTATCCTTTTTATTTTCTGAGAAACAATTGTGAATTCTATTTTGGTGTTCATTTCATAAAGCTCTCAGGCATTTTGGAGGAAAATGACTTACAACAGGATAAGCTGCATTCAATATAAATCTAAGTGTTCGATGACATAACACTTTCTGATTATTTTTTTTTCCCTCCAAAGTTCTGGGGACATAGAGAGAGTGCTTCTTTCAATGTCCATGCTGGCTTAAAATGCTCAAACACTGATTCTCATAAAGAGCATAGCATAGAAGCCTATGAAAGCAAAACAAAAGCTTGAAATTCTTTGTCTCTCTCTTGCTCTGCTCTCTGCATTTTTTTCCAATCCTTACCCCAAACATTTCCCTCTGTTTTCATTCCAGAAACAGAGGACATAAACTTCACTGGGACATTAGGCTATTCGTACTCCGAGGATCAACAGAACAATGCAAAGCTCTCCAGGTTCAGGAACTCTGCGAGGTTTCACACTGGTGCAAAACACGGTATTCAGTACAAGATAAATAGGCAGTCTGTCTTCTCAGTGTCTAGCCTCATCATCTTTATAAAGACAGAATGAATTCTCATTGAGCAAAATATGTAAGCAGTCATTTATACCATCTGTCATAAGCTTTACATCCTGACTTTGGGAGACTCAGTTTGGAAGATTTTATTCTCCAACTTGAACACATTTCCTGTAGGAAACCTGTGAAGATTTCTTGAACTGCCTATTTACCTTGTCCTGAATGCTGTGTCTTGCACCAGTGTAAAACCTCTCTGAGCAGAAAGAGGTTGGTTCTTACCTAACACTAACTGAACATGCTCAGAAAACTATCAGCAGTGCAAGGCAGAGCAGAGGGGGAAGTTTGCAGTACAAATGCCGACTAGAACATTCCTGAGAAGAAAAGTAAGTAGACCCAAAGCCAACCTTGACAGATGACTGAAAGAAAAAGTTTCCAAGGAGTCTAGAGGAGACTATATGTAACCCACACAACCCAGCAGTCAAAATTATTGGGCTGGAAACAGTGACCCACTTTGTAGAGGGTAAGTTTGTTTTCAAATCTTTTACTCTCCCATCCAACACTTTGAGAGTTTGGGTTTCTTTTTCCTATTTAAAAGCTACTTTTTATGTTTGTGTTCTGTTAGGTCTCAAATTATATCAAATGACATATACTGGTATCTCTAAGCCCACTCACTTAAAGAGAAATTGGGATATGGCCATCTCTGTTTAAAAGTTATATGGAACACTAAGTCACACACTTCTCACAGAAATTGAACTTCAGGTTGTAAAGTGTTGTTTCACTACACCATAATTAACTCCCTAATCCAGGCTATTTTAATACATCTTAAATGCACGCCTGAGACCTACGAGATGAACGACTTGTTTAGATATAAAAGTACAGGTCTATACAAATTCTCACCTGCTCAGTAAGTAATATTGAGGTATTGCTGTACTTTTTACTGGTTTCAGATCCAAGAGTAACAAATCTTAAGAGAAAAAGAGTTAGTGAAATGCACCAAATTACAAGTTCCCAATTGTAGTGACAATCAAGGAAGATCTCATGCATGTGAAGCAGCTGAAAACAAAAGAGAAAAAAAAATTTAATTCAAAGTAGTAATTACATTACAACATAAGAAAATAATTACATATCTCCTCAACTCCAATAAAAATTTCCCAGTAATAAGTATATGGATTGTTAAAAGATTTTTGAATCATAATTTAAAATCAACATTGTGTCAAAGATATGAGGTTTCATAAAAGATACATTCTGAAAGGCTCGATCAGAATTTAGACACATCTTTTTTTCGTATCCCTAAAGCAAGAGAAAAAAAATATACACTCTAAGACAATTTTAAACTCATGTTCAAACTTGCAAAAACACTATATGGGATAAAAACCAAAATATACCCTCAAATGTACTGAATTATATAGAAAATTGAATCCAAGCAGAGTTACTGCTAAATTATATTCTTATTAAAATATTTACAGTTAGCTACCAGGAAAACACATTAGCGTTAACTAGGGAAGAAAGTGGGAAAAAAAAATACAACCAGAAGCCATTCAGAAGCTTCCCCGTATTCTCAAACAGAAGCTCAAGGAAAAATCTTAAGCAGTAAAAATTCTTTAAACATAGATTTGCTTAGTAAAAGATATTCCACTAGAGGGCAGGCTAATATAGCCAACAATCTTGTTTCTCGCAAAAATCATCAACAAAGGTCAATCTCAACTGTCTTTGCAAAAGTGTGTTTTGATGCAAAATGTTTGGCGGGGGGGGAAGCAGCTGTCTTCCAAAATCCACAATGGAAAATGAAAGAGGACACAGATTTAAAAAATAATAGTAATATTATGTTAGGAATTATGCTATCAATAAGTTTCTTTAGCTCTTAGAGAGTAATAGTCTAAAGTAGATAAATTAACAATACAAAATGGAGCTTAATCTTATGAAAAGCTGTAACAGCTGTTACTGAATTTTTACTGTGGTCTTTTAACTTAATAGGAATCACCATGCAAAAGGCACTCAAAATTATTTTAAAAACTATTTAAGTCATGGCTGTTACTATACAAGGAAGATTTCCTCACCTGTGCACAACAGATAAACACAACTGAGATAGTCAGTAGGAAGGCAGATGAAACTATTACATCAACTGAGCGTTGAGGACCTCGACGCTGAAAATAAAGGATATACATATATGTGAAAACCTACCCAATCAGTGTTGATATTCAGCATATCCAGTTAGATTCACACCTTGAACCTATGTTTCATCATGGCTTGCAATCTGGCAATCTAAGTTCCAAACACCATATTAGATCCTAATAATATCACTACATTTGAATACTCCTAAAGGCGTGGGAGATTAAATCAGATGCAAGCATTTAAAGATAACTATGAGAAAAGAAAATGTTCACCACTTCTTCAGTCAGCTCCTTCATGATGTGAAGAAACTTTCATTTAGGCAGCATTCCCTGACATAACAAATTCAATATGGCACTCAGCTTTAACCCCAAGAATGAAACCAGTGCTAAAAAAAGATTTTTGGACATCAGATCACCACAGGATCAAGATATAATTTCACATGGTTGGTACTTTCCATTACTTGCATCTTTTTGACACACAAAAATTGTAGCTGTAAATCACTGTCCCATTGTGGTAGGTGCAGTAACACAACTCTCCCCCAGTACAAGGCAGAAAACTGGGAAACAAACACACTTGTCTTGAAAGGTGCAACCTCACTGTTTTCAACCATTTTTTTCTTGCTTACTGGTACAACGAAATGTTTCTACCCACTGAGCTTTTTCCTTGTTTGTTTGTTTTTGTTTTTTTTAATTAAAGAATTAAACATCCTGTGCTGCATTGAAACATGTACAAGTTATAACAGACATTTATTTCTCAATTTTGTTCTCCAGACATGCTACTAATTGTATAAACATGAGAAGAATGGGCGATGTACATATGCAAGATATAACCTTGGAACTTGGAGAAAGAAATAGAGAGAAAGAATTTTTTTTTCAGTAAAAAAAATGTGTAAGTGCAAGTTACTACTGCAGGTATGCATGCACTACTTCTATACTGAGCCAGACTGTTTTGCCTGTGCAAGACTTAACATGTGTGTATAGCCCAGCTCACATCTTCACAGGTGGACACATATATAGACAGGTAATATGCAAGTGTGTTTTGGACAAATACTATGCCAGTAAATGCCAGCAGCACCACTGCAAGAAGGCAGGCTTGCTCCTTAGCTGCTTGTCTCCATTCCTTTCCCTGTGCTAGCACAGGCATTACAGAGCTGCCCAGTGAACCAAGTAAAGCAATGATGGAGGTGAAAATTACTGTTCTTGACTGGTTATTTTTCAGCTGGGTCAGTTCCCTATGCACCTGCCTCTGACCACTGTCTGATTGCTTTTTTCTTAGCCACATAATTATACAAATGTTTCTGGTAGCATAAGAAAAGATGGAATATATAGATGTGGTTTTGAGGAAAGAAGGCAAGAGACTCTCTCCACAACAATGCTATCATATACAGTCTTTAAAGCATCAAAACTACATTCTATTGTCCAAGTGATGTTATCCTCCTCTCCTCCCACCCAGCAACACATTACAGACTACAAAGAAAAAGATACAAGTCTCTCAAATGTACAGTTTTAACAGGTACCACTTTTTTACAACCTCCCCAACAGATACTTCCGTAACACAAGGGGTGTTGTAAATGAATCGCCTCAATTCCTCTTAAAATGATGCATCTTTCAAATTTAAGATTGTGCTTTACATTAAAAATTTCACTTCCTTATAGTTCCTGCTTTCCACACTCTGCAGTCTCCACACCGTAACTTCTCCATATTTTCATAATCCTTTACCTACTTCTAAAAACTATTGATAGCAGATTTCATCTAATGCTCTTAATTACTGTTGGAAAGCAGCATAGGCGCAAATAAGGGGATTACCACCACTAGCAAGAGCTTGTCAGTTGCCGTGCACCAAAAAAATGGTTCTATAGAAACCAAATAGGGAAAAACCTAGCTTCATCTGAGTTGAATTACCTAATGCAGAGAGAAAAATGGAAAAAAACTTGGGGGGGGGGGAACAAACAATCAACCCTGAGTTAGATAACATGGATCCTTTCACAAAGAATGACCAATGCTCTGGCTTGAAAAGATCATTAGAGAGATATAAGGAGATTACTCAAATATGAGCTGAACATAAAATAGAGGGATCAGAATGTGTTACAGATAATACTTGGGCACAATTTCTAGCTTCACCTGGCACATATACACTCACAGCACAAATATGCACATAACTGTCTTGCTTCATAAATTCCTTCTGTGTTAATGACACTAGTTGGTGGGAATCTTACAATAAGGTATTCTGGATTATACTACAAGTGGTCATTTTTACCCAACATATTCACCCGAGAGACTTTTCTGCTAGCATTAATAAGACAAAACTCCAACTCTGAACACACTCACACTTTACTCCAAGGTAAAGACTAGACATTTACTTTCTCACACTCTGGCTGCTGGCAGACACTGCTGGCCCAAAGTTACTAAAATGAAATGTATAGGGCATGTGCACCAATAGGGGTAAGTGCATAGGAAGAAAAATTCAGACTAGAATACCAACCTTCCATTAACGGCATGAAATACTTTATATTACAGTGGTAGCAAAAATATACATTATTTTACCTTTAGATAGGACCTGAGAGAAAGCCACATTTTTATATTCTGTACTTTCTTCAATCGGAAGTGAGGAACCTCTGATTTTCTTGCCCTTCTGGCAGATGTTAGATGACCAAAAAGTTTGGCAAAAAGCAGCCTCTGCAGAGAAGAAAAAAAAAAATTACTGTAACTGTTAACTGATTTTCAAGGGCACTAAAAAGAAAATGGAGAAGAGGCTTCAATTAATATGTCAAAGTAACATACAATGTATCAGTGTAAATTAAAATACATTAATATAGTCCAGAAATAAGAATAGAATGTTACTAAAAAGAGGAGATACACTAAAAAGTTTTAAAAGTCTTCATATTCTAATGATAAACAAAATTTAGCTACACTTTTAGTTCCTTTCTTCAAATTTCAGACAACAGATCTGCTATGCTCTTAAAATTTGGGAGAAAAATCAAACCTGCCAGTCATTTGCATTAGAGAGTGCCTGTATCACAGAAGTTCCTTCCAAGAGAAATGATTATTAGAAACAGGTTAATTGTGTTCTACTGTGTTAAATCACATATTTTGGCTACAGTTTGAGAAAAGAAAGTATAAACATTTTTCTTTTGTGGACCAGTAAGTATCTCTATTCTGCAGCTAGTAAGGGATATTGATACTCTCTTAGAAGTTTAAATTGCAATAACAAGAAATAAATTAATAGATGTATTACTTCAGATAGCAGCTCTCACGGTGTCCAGCTGTGGGACTGATCTACCAGCAAAGCAAGCAGAGCTCTTGACTAGGGTCTGGACTGAACTGTTTTGAATTAAACTGAAGGTTTTGAATGAAACAGACTGGTAGAACAAACTGGAAATTATATAGAGTTTTTTTATTGAAACTCCTTCTCCTTGGGGAAAACCGAGACAAACTGGGACATGACTAAAGAGCTGGATTAACGCACTGAGCCAGAAATCTGAAATAAAGGATTAAAAGGTTTTCCCTCAAAAATGTTCTCCAGGAAATAAGGTCTAGCTACAGAGACTTCAGTCCATTGCAACTGAGTCATCTCCCAAACTGTAAGCCCACTGAAGTATTTGTCATCACTGATCTATGAATCACAGTGCGCTGAAGAAAACAAGTTTAAAATATCCACAAAGTCAAAAAACCGCAAACATTAAACCTTGTTTTGCTTTTGATGAAGCCTCTTGGATTGCTGTTCATACCTGTTTGTATGTCCTCTCTGCTACACATAGCAGAAAAAAGAAAATCCACACTAGAGACACACGGACCACAAAACTTATAATAACCATTGAGAGAACAAAAATGTCTCCATTTGATCCAAATGCAGTCATACAAAGGTCAGTGGCAGAATGTGCAGCCAGTTGTTCCAAATCTTTAGCTTGGGAAAGTCGAAAGACGAATGGCATTAAACCCAAGATTAAAGATATGACGTTTCCAAAAATTTGATAACCAATTCCTGGTATATAGCTGTTCACCTAAAACCAAAAGAAAACAAGGTATATTTTTAACTTTGGAATTAACTTGGAATTTCAATAACTAAATTTTTAATGTTACTGCCTTACTACCACAAAGAACACTTTATAACCTGGTAAGTTATATGAAACCTTCAACCAAGCATCTTCACAGTTTACTATTAAGAAAAAGGAAGCCCTCAAAGAGCACTTATTGCACAGGAACCAAATATGACAAATCATTTAAGAACCCAACAACATAACATTGCAGTTAAAAGACTCCAGTGCATATTCTTGTATTAAAAATTCATTCAACACTGAATTAGCAAAGTGTACCAGTCAGGCTGTGTTGCTTACATCCCGTATGATGCTCCTATGTATGTTTTAGTTTTAGGTTGTATGTTTTTTAAAGGTATCAAAGTGTTCACAGTGCAGACAGGACTGGAGTTCTTTTGTGCTGGCTTTCGCTTTGTTACGTTTACTTCTGCTGTGGATTGCACCCAAAACTGTATCGTCTCTGAGTCAGGTACAGAGATCTGAACTAAATTCGTGAATACACTGCTTTTTTAACAAGTTGGAGATGGTAAGTATCAACTTGTCAGAATCAGTGATAGTTTTATTAAGCTATGCTAGGATCTTATGATCAACTCTACAAAATGGCTACATTGTCTATATTGAAAAAGAGTATGACATCAATTAAATACTTTTCCCACTGTTTCCTAAAAAGTAGTACTAGGAAAAAGAAGGGAAGACTAACGAGACATCCCACTCCTCCTCTTAGATGTTTGTTTCCTAAAGAGGAAAGCTTTCTTTTCCAATCTTAACTTTAGTATCCAAATACCCAGATTTGTATATTCCTAACCCAACATATTAGTTGTCCATCAGAATCAAAGAGATAAATAAGAATATTCACAGCATATAACGCTTTGAAACAATAAAACAGAGGTTAGCAAGCACCTAACAGTGCAAACGCATTTTATTGTGCCAACCCTTAAGATTTGGTATCTATTATCTGTTAGTAGTAAGTAAATCAGAGTGATGTAAGCTGCGGAACAATAACAGATACTTGCCAGTAACAGACACTTTAAAAAAAAAACCAACATAAACCAAGCTTATTTTTGGTAGTGCTTAAACTTCTAAATACAGTATTTGCATAAAGTAAAAAGAATACTCACTCTGTTCATTATCATACCACTGATTTCAAGCACAGACATATCTGCTTTCTTGCAGTCATTACCCTCCCATACAATTGCACTTATTTTTTCTAGTCCTGGATTCAAACTGTGGATCCAAGGTAAATGACTCTGGGGAAGGCAAAGAATATATTCCATCAGAGATAAAAATCTATTGTTGTGTCACTATGCCTTTGTCAGCAATATGCTGGCAAAAAAACCACTTTAGATTGACACAAATATTGTTATATAGCATTTACTTCTACTATATGTTACTGTATGTTAACCACATTCCTCAATATCACCCACTTCTTTTCCAAGAAATAGCTGTGAATACAGAGATCTCTCCTTCCCCATACTTCATTTTCTAATAGTGTTGAGTTATTGTGGTTGAGGATTAATTGGCTTCTATTTTGCTCAAACATGTCAAAGAAGACAGAGGTATGAAAACAAAGGTCTATTTGTAAGCCATCTTTAATTTTGCCACATGTTTAATGGAATATTTTATTTCTCTGATTATTGTTTTTTCCCCTAACATTCTGAAAAGTACTTTTCTCAGGTTGAGCCTAAGGCCAACAATTTTTTTTATTTGCTTTTAATGATAATTGTGTACTTACAATCCTTGTTATGGATAAAGGCCCCCCTAGGCTAACTGTATCTGGCAAGACTCAGAGAAAGTGGTAGAATTCTAATCAATACATGCCACTCCAAGAGCCAAGCAATCCCAGCCTAACATACTGAATGCACTTATGGCTGAGGAACCTTTATGCTAAACAGAGAGCCAAGTGAGAACTGAAGAATCTGGAAAAATATTGAGGCAACAAGTTCTGCTGTGGCCATTTCTTGACCTCCCTCAGCCCTGTATCACTCCTCTCCCATTCGGGTGATTAAAATTGCTCTCAACTCTGCCTGGTCACCTACCTAGCACTATGTGCATCAAACTACTGGAAGTGGTGGTGCTGGAGGGAGGGCAGGGGGAGAGGCATGATATTATTTTTTAAATTTAATTTATTATTGATTAAAAGTAAAGCTTTTTATTTTATAAATTGCTTTATCAGTATTTATCTGAAATCTCTGTATTCTGCTAAGTACTCAATCATCTCCCCTTTTTTTTTTTTCCACTGGATGAAAAAGTTTGGTTTATATTATTAAAACAAGGCAAATATTAGTTGCAAGACTTCTTTAATCACAGATTTCCAAGGTCTCCCTCTAGAGGGAGCATCAACACCAGAAGCTGAAACTCAAAAATCCACAATCTACAATCAAACAGAAAAACACTCAACTGCAGAAAAACAAAGTCAATCCATACACTGCAATTCAACTCCCTATTGTAAGGCTTCCAGTTTAGTATTTATATGAAATGTAAGCAAGAACAACTACAAATAAACAAAAAAAGCAAAGACTGAATGAAATACAAATTGCTATCTCTTTTGGGGTTTGGAGGGGGGGCAGGGGGTTAAAAATCAACAAATACATAATTTTCAATTCTGGCTATGAGTGAAAAGCCTGTCACGTGAAATTCTTTTCCTTAGCTAGCATTAACACCACCTCTTGCATGGCATTCCTTAGTACTGATGATGCACTACCAACACATATGACATGTTTACCCAGCAGAATGTTTCACATTCTCTCCATCTCTTTACTTAAGTGGTTCAAATTAGCAATGCAATTTAAAGATAAGACTTGTATTACAAATATAACTGGCACTGTGACATCTGAATGGATTTTATCAAATGAAGACTAATGCTTGATTGTTAATGACCAAGTATTAAAAATGGATTCTGTCCAACATTAACCCAAGGCAGGCTGCAACTGAAGTGTTGTCCAACAAACCCTAAAATTTTCAGAAATGACTGCCTATATGTTGCTACAGAATAGCATTAAAGACGGGAAATGAAATTATTAGCTTTAAGGTAAAACTAGAAATATTATATCTAAATAGAATTTAGACATGTAATACATACGTAACATCATATATATACATTACATATACATACCGAAAATATTAGATACTATGTATGTTATCTTTGTTTGCTTTTTCATATATACATTTATATATAAGCAAACAGAAAGATGCCGGATATGTGGTCACAAAAAAAGTAATTCCACTAGAGGAAAAAACCAACCAAACAAAAACAACCCCCAAAACAACACATACACCCCTCCCCCCAAACCATCTACCACAGAGGAAACTTAAATCAATCAGTACTTGTTCTGAACTAGAGCTAAGATTCAAACACTCAAATATTCTGTAGGCTACTTCAGTATATTGTCATATCCTCTTCATTTGACAAATTAATGACCGAGTAGCAGAAATCAAATTATCCTTGTTTTAAGTCTATCGGATCACTCTGGCTTTGTTACTTCCATTTAATATAGAGTTCTTTCTCCCAGGCCTCCTGACATAAGATAAAGCTGATAACACTGAACTTGTGTGTAGTGTAAAAAAATCAAAATTGGTGGATACCAACCTGATGAAATGGGTCGTCTCTGTATTCTTTCTTCACACACGGATTCACTTGAGGGCTTTCTACATCTGTCTCACTGCTACAGGAAGAGTGGCACTCTGCACAGTGTAAGAGGTCCTCCCACAGCACATCTTCGGTTTCCGATTCTGGCCTTGCACTCTCAGAATCTTGTCTGGAGCTTGAACACCGAGAACTGCAGCTAGTACCCGATTTAGGTGTATCCTGAAATTAAAATATGCATTGGAATTAATGCAGCTTTTTTATTCTACACTGTTACCTGACAGAACAGTCAAAGTTCAAATTAGTGAATCCACATTTATCTGTTTTTTATGTTCCAATCCATCACCTTTCCTATCAGAAAGAATTACACATTTATTGAAGGACTGTCTAAGAGGTTGCACATTTTTAGATGCTGTACAAACAAGCAACAGTCCGTGGTCCCTGCTTTGTTGGGGAGGGGGTGACATAATGAAGAATCAAATCATATTAACTATTAAAAGGATATAATTAATTTACAGATTTTTAGAACTCATTAATTTAGACTTTAACAGCAATTATCAAGCCACAGACTCCAACTATGTCTCAAATTTCTGATTTTATAAGCTATAAATTAAGCCTCTTTTAAAACACTTTACAGCTTCATTATTTTAGTGAAAATGTGAAAGACAAGCGAGGCTTAAAGCCATACACATTGGACTGAAATTGTAACAGAGAAATGCTAGAGAGTGAGAAAAGCATCATTCACAAAGTATTTTAATTTAATTTGACATTTTGATCTTCTGCCTCTAGTTGTTTGAGCTGAAGTACTTTAGCAACTTATTAACTTCCCCATACAGTAAGGAATTCTTTCTCTAGAAAGGGCAAAGCCCTGGAGGAAGAAGGGACAGATATTTCTGGTCAACCAAGACCTGAGGCACTCAAATAGCGTTTCAAGCAAGCAGTGTGGGCACAGTTTAACTAGTTTTAGAAGCAGGCTTGATATGTTCCAGAAGTACATTTCTAAATGTAAGAGCCTGTAATAATAGAGGAATTGACTCTCAAAGTCCCCTACAAATCACATACCCCCATTGTTACTCTAACATATCTTCTCAAAGACAGAGTGAGCTTGTTTGAACAGTTATGCATCAGGTGTATAGAGGAAAAATAAGCAAGAGTATACATAGCTAATGATGGGTATATGTGTAATCTACATAGTCATACATAAAATTTTAATTATTTTAAAAAAAACTGTACTTGAGAAACAAGCATGCCTTATGTTCAATTTTTACCTATATCTTAGATAAAAAAAATCAAAATATTAAGTTCGGGACATTCAAATCTCCCCATGCATATATACAAAACAATCTAATGTTGTCTTCAGAACAAGAATGCAGAGCTTTAAACTACTTTCTACGGTAAACAGAATCCATTTCCTGCAAGACAGGTAAGTAATCTTAAAAGCAGTACCATCCTACTCATCGCTGTCCTCTGGCAATTTCCGTTCCCTCTTAACACAAAATTTATTTCTTTCTACTAGTTTGAGAATATAAACAATTTTTTACACTGAAAAAAATAATCAATGTTTCAGCAGACCTACTAATTTAATATGATTTGTAACACATTACTATCTGAAGAAATGTTCTTCGTTCTTCCTGCAAAACATGCTTCATGTATTTTACGTAAGCAATTTCGTAAAGAAATACGTAGAAAAAATTTGGTCTGAACTCTTTCCCTTTCTTTTACAAAATGAGGGATAACATCCATGCAGAAGGAGTCTGAACTATTTTTTTCTTAAAAAAAAAATATATATATACATATATAATTTATAGAAGGCAGTCACTACTGGGTACCATTGAGTCCTGAAGTTAATAAAATAAGAACATTAAAAAAGCTTGTTCAAACAACAATTAAGTTGACAAGTAAACATGAAGATAAAAGCAAATGTAGGACAAAAGTTGAGAGTATATCCACTGACTTCACTAATTTATTTTTTTTTTTAAAACAAAGAAAGCTTTCACAGATTTGAAAACTATTGTTTCATTTCCTTTGTAATCGTGTGGGGGAGGCGAGTTGGTAAGAACAAAGAAAGGCTTCCTCTTTCACAGCATCAGTCAGATAAGCAAATGGGGAACAAGTGTAAAATATTACTGCCAAAGCTACACACAGAGCAAATGTAGTCTCTTCACTTTCTGAAGGTATCTACACAGTCTTCGCAAGCTCTGAAGCACTCTATGCAGGAGAAAATATATTTAAGCTGAAAAAAAATTGACTGCGATCATGTCCTCCTGCTTCCTCTTGTCAAGCATTACCAGCTGCACAAGTACACAGTCAAGAGACATCTTCTGTAATATAAAACAAACAGTTCCAAGTATTGACCTATTCAGTTATCCTGAACCAAACATGCATAAGGCAATAAACACGCACATCAATTAGCCTTCTGGATCTTTTTAAACAAAGTCTGTAAGAAATAAATGAAAGACTAGAAGAGAAGATTATCTAATAATGTTTTTTACGCAAAGCATCGACTTCAAGGCTTTGCAATTGTTATCAGAGAAAGCAGTATCTGAACCCTTCTAAGGAGATGTTTCTCATATCAAGTAGAAAGTTTACTCATGAGGCTCTGCCTATTAAACCCATCTAAGTGGACTTTTATCAGAGCTGAAATTACTCTTTACACTCTTTTCTCATAGTCCCACTGAAAAAATGGCAATAAAGCCTTCAAAAAAAAAATAACATTCCATACATCTGTTAAGTTAAACACCATTAGCAAAAGAGAGCATAATTTCTTCAAAATTATAAATAAATAAAAACAAGATAACATATCCCTTTCTCTTTCAATGTCTGAGTCCTTGCGATTAAGGACTCTGTTAATATGGAATCTATGAATTCCCCTCTTCTAAGCTATGATGTCATCAAGTCTCTTAAAATTCTAGTATTTTTATGCATTAACAATTTTGTTGAGATTTCATGACAATATTTTAAAGGATTGTTTCAATAAACATGAGGGAATGACAACTCAGAGGTAGAGTCAATGAGACTTCTCCACAAGAAGGCTAGTGAATCCAAAATACTAACCAAAAGGAAACGAACAGCAGCATTAGCATGATGAAAATTTGCATGTTGCCCATTACTACTATTTCTGTAACAAATCAAGTTTCCAGAGGAGATAACTGGTGTCAAAAGACAGCAACAGAGTTGGCCATAACCTGATGCAAGATCTACAGAATATATTTTAGGCTCCTTATAACAAATTGAAAAATAGGATGCAGCTCAAACCAACCAAATAAAAACCTCTAAATTTCAAAACAGTCATGAAAAAAAAAAAAAAAAAAAAATCCCTGTCCCCCACCAGCATGACTTCCAATTAACAGAATCCTAAAATCCAATATAGGAGAAAAAGGTTTGAGGAAAATATATCTATTCAATAAGAAACCAAGAAGTTTTAACAACTTACAGAAAAGAAGCAATGGAAAAGAACATACCTCTAGAGGATAGTGTTTCTTATAATGGTGAGATTTCCTGTTTCGAAGTGTACAATCACTAGAAGTGCGTTCTACATTGCGACGTATAGAATATCCAGTTTCAGGCCCTTCCTCGCTAGAAACTTCATCTGATAAATTTGTCACAGTCCTGTGAGTATCCTAGTGTAAGAAATATAGTATTAGTAAGACATACACTCATACATACTAGGTCTTGTTCTCGCCTACTGAAATAAAATTTCTTTCTGCAACATTATTAGGTATGCTCAGTTAAATCAGATATTAATGCATTTCCAATTGTCAGTATTAAGTGGTGCAGCAGGAATTATAAAACAGAAATTTTAATATCAAAATAAGCATTTCTCAGATGAAGGGCTAGTTCATATTACAGTAAAGAACAATTCTGACATTCTTGTTTTAAATGTGATTTTGTCTAAACCAAATCTACGAAGAAAGGCTTAGAAGCAATATATCCAGAAGATTTGAAACCCTGCCCGGCACCCCCCCCCAAAACACCCACACAAAAAAAACCCACCAAAATTGTGATGGCAGACACTATAACATTGAATTATGAACATATACAGTACAAAGTTAACATTTACCTCTCCTTCCAACGATAACGTGCTACAGACTGCATGTAGAATACTCCAATCATTAATTTATTCCACTTTCCATTTCCCTGATTTTAAAGTTAAAAGTAGCCCTTACAGTAACAGAAAGAAAAAGGGCAGCGAAGGATCATTCAGCTGTCAGAAACTTTCTTGTATATTCTCATTTATTATGAGATCACCAGATAGAACCCTGTAAAGTTTAGCTGGTCTGGAAAAACCCACAGATAAAAGACAGCACACAAATGCATGCATTGAAATACAGAATGGCAAAGAATGTTTAGATGTCAGTAATGATCATCCTACAAGAAAAAGGAAAGGCTAGGAATATAAGACAACTTAACATAATATAAGAATACTTAACATAATTTTTGGCCCCAGGACCCTAAGCCTGATTTCATTTTTAAAATATTTTTAAGGATAAAGTAGATAAGAATGCATCAAAAGCATCATACAAATACACCTCACATATCATTTGACAAATTAATAATCCTGCTTTGAAAGCAACGAAGCACACTTACTTTGTGATGACTGTGATTGTTGAAGGCATCTCTCACTGTTGAGGTGCTCCACCCTGACTCTTCTGGCTTAATCACTTCACATCGACGTTCATGGGCCTGCATACATTCTTCACTGCTTTTACCTGTCTTTTTCCCATCAAGGGACACGTAGCCATTATCAGTCTCAGTGGATTTATCTATAGAGTTTTTTGCTTTCTTTGATCTATATTTGAAACAAATATATGTATTAAATTAATGATTCTCTCAATTTTTTCCCCAGTCTAAATCCTGCTTATCCCTCTCAACTCATGTTTTAGTTTTACTACTAAGATGACTGCAAACTAATAATATTAACATTTGATGCAATATTTGTAACTATTTCATCTTCTGAATAATACCCATTATCCCTTCCTAAAATTGTTACAAAAGAAACTGTCAGTGTCTGAAAGAAAATTATATTATTAGCTACTGAAAGAAGAGAAAAGGAAACCTAAGTTTTAAAACTAAAACTTCACAGCAACTTTGGCAATAGAAGAACCACAAGCCTCAAACATCAATGAGAAACTTCCCTATTCTATCTTAACAAAAAAAGGAGGTGTGCTAAAAGTTTCTTTAAGTGTTGTTAATTCAAAGTAAGTATGCCATTTCCTGAAGCTGCAAACATGCTATTTAGTACTCTGTACACACATATTTTTTGTTGTTGTTGTTGTTTTAAATACACTCTGCTTATTGACAACTCTACTGAACAGAAGGTGATTTACCCTTTTCCGTATTATCCAGTTACACCCCAGGCAACATATTTTGATATATCTTACAAACACACTAATTAAACTTGTTTTCAAATCACAAAATAAGTTTATGAATTATGTTTCAGTATTATCATTCTTGACTACTAATATTGATGAACAGTCTTCCAAAACATTCTCTAGACATCAAGGTGCTTATCTAGTCAACAGATGTAGCAGCAAGAATATCTCAGGTCAGAAAAAGGCTTTCTCAAAGCAAATGTTTGGATAATTACCCTTCCAAATTAGAAAGTGCAGTCGATGAAGAAATAAAAAGGAATAGCAGTTTGCTACCTTATCGATAGAGACTACTTTAAGTCCTCACTTAAGCTTCTGTATTCTCAAAGTAAATTACATGGAAAAAAAATCAGAAAAGCAATTAATATCTTGTATTTATTAGATTTTATTTGTTAGATTCCCAGAACGCTTGTGGGGGAAAAAAACCCAAGTGTTATAAATCAAGTTTCCAGATTTTTATTACAAGTAGAACACTGGACATAGGTCATAAAACTATCAAGAATCTGTTCAATTGATCTTGTACTCTTATGAGGGAATATGCATTGCCTTTCTCTTTAAGGAGTGAGGCATTCTGTGAGAGCTTGGATTACACAGCAGAAGATTAAATTCCTCTTTAATATGTACATCAAACAAATCAGAAGAATTGGGATAGTCGCCTCACATTCCTCCCAAGATAAGGTATTCCACACATACAGGGGAGGTGGAACACAAAAAGTGGCTAGGGAGACCTGGATAAAATGGAAAAATCCAAAAAGGAACAATTCATCTGTTGCAATGCAGACAAAATAATGAAGAGAAGAGACTAAGTTACTAAGGTGTTTCATCCTCCTTTCCCATCTTTAATCTCGTTCCACCTTCCCTCAGCGCTTCCTGGAAATAAGCTAACAGCATTTATTTATCTTTTTTAAACCAATGTAACAGCTGCTCCACTTCTCTTGTGGGAAGCTATAGAACTCGCCTACTATTCCCCGACCTACTCCCAAAATTCTTAGTCAACTTTATTTCTAAATGAGTACAAAACCAGCAGAAACACTTTCTGTAGTTACTATATATTTGCATGGATTAATTTTTATTATAAGCTTACAAAGGTAAAGAGCAAGATGCTTTAGTGTGTGTTTTGTGGTGGAGACGCAGTTAGTAAGCCTCCTGTTTGCAGATTACCAGTGTGCTAGCTCACACACAAAGTTTTAATTTTCTAGGTCCATTAAGATGATCTAAAACATTATTGAGGCTTTGGACAAAAAGGTCAAACTATCAACAGTAAACATGTTAGAACTTAATTTCTGGGCTGTTCCATAATGTCATTGTTTAACTAAGTTAATGAAGATGAGACAACTGAAGATAGAGAAAGCTTAGCTTATTATTTAATGGAAACATTTGCTGTTCCACTTCTGGAATAAAGCCAGTATCAGCCTTTCAGTGGCAACTCATTGTAAAAGAATAAGTTTCAGTAAGCTCAGTTGTGAGCACTAAGGAAGTACCACTAATATTAAATTATCTGGAATAAGCAGGAACCCAGAGAGGCCAATTTTTAATGCATTAAATACACTTTTGGCACTTCTTAAAAACATCTTTTTAATAGCGCAGAAGGGAATGCAGTTCTCATCACATACATACACACATCCAGCCAGAAAGACTTACTCCTCAAGTTACTAAGCTGTATGAGTAGAGTAACAGGACAACTCTTCCAAGTTTGATTTGAGAAGTTTTTATACATGTCATGTGAAACTTGAAAGCTACTAGGAAGAAGTAGCCTCACACAGTTCAGTAGGAATAGATAGGAGAAAAAAAAGAACATATGTATGTATGTATAATTTGTTCAGATAGAAATTCACTACTCAAGCAATGTTTAAGCGCTAAAACTGTAAGACAAATACTCGTCTGATACCAACCAAGGCTCATTTTGAAAAACAGGTAACTTGACTGAAGTCTTTCATGTGTTTCTAATGTAGAAACCAAAGTTATTTTTTGCAAGAATCCCTGAATTTAAGTGTAAGCCTCAAGCCAGAAAAGCATAAATTTGGGCTTAAAGTTAGGCTTTCATGCACTATACTGTGTTAAAAGAACAACAATAACAAACATGAACAATACTTCCATAGCTGATAGAAATTTATAGTTTCCTACAATTTTTATATATGTATGTCATTAATCAACTTTTTAAATTTCATGCTAGAATAAAAAGTATTTAAGACCAAGACAGGACACCACCATGAATAAACCCAAGGTCTTGAAAAGCTTGAACATATGCAAAAGCTAAGTCAAGAATGACTTGCAGTCTTATTCATGCATTAGAGAAAATATTAAGGAAGATTTAAATCAGGTTTCTGGAAGACTGTAGATTTTCATGATCAAGTATTCTATTCCCATGTATTTTCATTGGGATTGGTCAAAAAAAACCCCTCTCCTCCCTCTTCACACCGCAAAACTTTTAAAGAAGTTACAATTGTAAGATTTCCATAATTGGAGTAAACACACACACAGGGAACAAAGTCCCAAAATCAGTACAACATGAATAAATTACTGATTTGGATCTTGCCCTCCTTTCCAGTGAAACTAATAGTTAGTATTTTCTAAATTGCCCCTGTGCTGGATTAAAGTTTAGAATTATATTTTATCAGTCAGACTGAGTTCTGCCATTCAAAAGGATATTTATTAAGTACACAGTTCTAGATTACCAGTGACCCAAGTGTACGCAAATGGTCTAGGTACACAGAGTCCTGCCCTAAAGAACATAATTTCTGAGGTTAATTTTGAAACCACGTGTTTAAGACCTGTATTTAAAACTCCAGAAAAATGGTATCTCAAAGCTTAATATATGTGAAAAACTGCTGTAAATAAACACTAATGAGACATTCTAATGTGCTTATCTAAAGAGCTTCAAAAGATGTCTTAAGAAACAGGACAGATGTCACTGTACAGCTTCCTTGCACTGAGGTTTCATAAGATTTTCTTCAGCAACACCACCAAGTAGTCAATGTACTCCATGCTGCTCTCCTGCTTACTCATTCCCAGCCCCACACTTACCATCCCACTGCACTGATAAAACTGTTTGCATTACCAGAAAAAATATTACATGAAGAAACTGATCTGCATGATCTCCTAGGAAAAAAGATTATTCTGCAGCTGGACAAGTTCCTGATATGGTTTGTATGGCTCCAGACATACAAACAACTCCGCCTCTGCAACTGAAGAGGTAACAAATGACTAAGACCTACTTACAGCATTCTCAGTCACCCTGTGCTCTTTATCATTTGAAGATACTGTATATACTAAGTAGTCATCAGTGAGGCTTAACATCTATATATACACAATACCTCTCATTAAATGGTATAAACACATCCTTAGAGCAAGTCCCACACAGCCCTTCTCAACTGAAAACACTCTGAGCCCAACAGAAGGGAAGATAAGGAAAAAAATAATCTTCCAACACTCCTCTTCTTATTGCAGATGAGTATCTTCAATGAATGGAAAACATTCAAAAGTTTACAAGATTGCACTCCAAACATACCAGAAAGTAATGCGTATAGACCCAAAGAACAGCAGTGGTGTCTATTACTATGACTCATAGTTTGTCAAAGCTAGCTTCATCTACAAAGGAAAAAGTCAAATGAACTCTCCTCTTGCAATATTTTTAAGTATTTTTTAAATTTCTCCAGTTTCAACTAGATATTCCCAGAATGTAACATAACAGAAGATAAGCTTTACCAGCGGTTAAGAGCATGTATCACAAGTACAACAGACATGTTAGTGTTGCCATATTTAAGATGCAACATGCACAACAAAACATCAATGTAATAACTTGCAGTATCCCTTTTCTCAATTTCATACTATTTTATGAGCATATTTTCTCTTGTTAATAAATGCTAATATATAGCACTCACAATGCTGTGTGTATAGCATATCTTGAACAGAGACTGCTACAGAATGTTTTTTTAAAAAACTTTTTAATTGCCCAGAGCACTGCATTAGCAAATCAATCATTTGCAAAACAGCTCTGTAATGTAACAGGGTTAGATGTTTCTTCCAATCGTTACAAAATGTATCTTCAATGTTTATTTATAAACTAAACACTGTGCCTATGTGAATCCTGAAGCCTTTTCCTTCAGAAAAAGTGTGTGATTTGATGACAGTGATAGAGTTCAATAAGCATTCTCTCAGAGCAATAAGCAGCTAATGTAATAAAGTGAAATTAAAGAGTCGAATTTTCTCATTGGATTAAAATTGAGAAGCTGAGTTGGTTCGTTCCTGACAGCCCACAGAGTACTCCTACATCAAAATATAATTTAACTAAAAGTTAATTCAATATCTTTTCAAAATTATTGCATCAGCATTTACAAAAGTCAAGAAACACCACATTAGTACGTGTTCAAATACTGAGATGAGTTTACTATTAAGAACAAAAAACCAGATCATCCAAAGTTTAATCATTATATCATTGTTTACTTAGAAAAGGGATAGTGCATCTCTAACACATACGAAGCCTTGAATAAATACAAACCCTGATAAAAAGAAAGCAGCATGCCAGATATCTCTGAAGACAGCGCCAATACTGCAAGAGGTGCTTGTACCGTAGCTCTGCACTGTTCCCTCCTGTGTGTTATCTGTGGTACTAGAGCCATCTCCTTCCCTATGTACTTCCAAATGTGCTGCTTTCCTTAATTTCCTTCATCAGAAGAGATTAAAATTGGAAGGTAGCTTTATAAGTGCAATCTAGTAGTTCTATAACGTGTTCAGCAGTTTAAGCATGCAAAAACAAGCAAGGTTTCAAAACATTTTGCTAAAGCTTTATCATGTCAATTTAATAAACTCCATTTAATAAAACTAAGCATAACATTTACTCATTATCATAACACTTAAACCCAAAACACATTTCATCTCATCATCAGAGGCTTAGACCTGCAAAATTCACTACTGCAGGTTTTCCCATTTTAACGGGACAATTCACTGTAGCAAACCATACTCAGTGAAGTGCTGGACGACTTAAGTTCTACGCTTCCAATAGCATCTCTAATGTATGTTTCCCACAAAGATTATTAGTCAGTATTGCACAGAGTTCTAAAACTAAATTTGCAGTAATAGAAATACTGTGACTCTACCACTATTCAGATGCAAACTGTTTTGAGGCAAAACATCAGATTCAATGCATTAAAATTCAAATAAAACAATGCTTAAATTAGTCATTGTGTAGAAGTTAAAGAGCACCAATTAAGCACCCATTTTAAAGTTTCAGATAAAACCAGAACACCAATTTCTCATCTCTTGCCAAGCAGAGGCTGTAAACCCCTACAGTTTTTCATGCACGTTCTTTAGAATAGTTTAACAATCCTAAATGGTAAGTACTTCAACATAGACAATACCTTCTTCTTTTACCCCCCGTGCTGGGAGGTGGCTTAGGAGTTCGTGTTGAAACAATCTGACAATGCACAGTTCCAAGTAGCAACATTAGCCATATTGGCCCAATTACTTCAGTCAGAGGTATATTATGTGGGCTTTGAGCTGTATAGAACAACACTACAGCAGCAACTGGAAAAGAACGGAAATGAAGTTGAGTTCAATATTTGAAATGGCCAACTCGTTACATGGCTTTTGTTAAAAAGAGAAACAGTCAGATGTAGTCCTTTACCTGCATTTTAAACCAACCCATGTAATTCTGAGAGGAAGGGATTGTAATTGCAATGAAACAGGCAGTAACAAAGATTTAAACAGCTGCCTACTGTCTTAATATCCACCTCTTCTTTTACACTTGTGATATTATACCTATTGCTCAAAAAAAGGCGGCAGAATGAGGTAAGGGGGGGGGGAACCCAAAACATTTGGAAAGCCAGTTCTGTCATGAAACAGCTTTAAATTGAGATAAAACTTCAGTAGGAGACAAAAACAAAAAGCAAATGTCATCCTTAAAGCAGTCCAAATAAATTTAATTCTGTATCACCTATAACGACGCAGCACAATCCAACAAGTCAGGTAAGCATAGGACTCATCAAACCAGGACCAGGCTGTCCAGAGAGGCTGTCCATCCTTGGAGATATTCAAACCCTGACTAGACACAGCCCTGAGCAACCTGTTCTAGCTGACACTGCTTTGAGCAGGGGTGCAGACTAGACAACCTCCAGAGCTCCCTGCCAGCCTCAATTAGCCTGTGGCTCTGTGGAACCATACATCTATTTCAACACTGTAAGGACCAACAGACTTGAGACTAGAAATTCTTTATATTCTCTAGCAGAATGCATTTTAAACTCCATATTCCAGTCAAAGGACAAAATTGCCCATGTGGACAGACAGACAGGCGTTAAGTGCAACCCTGTATACATTTCATATATACTTGTGTGTATATTTTCTAGTAATGAGGAAAGATCAAAGACAAACCATGTAAACTATGACGCAGTCCAGCTGAAATGACCAGGACTCCAACTAGCACTTGTGGTTGGAAAAGGGTCAGCTTCCAATTCCATAGTTAACTGTTAATTTTGTAACCCTATACCCAGCTTTTCATAAGCCAACACCCACACCCACGCAGCTCTTCTTGCTCCTGTACCCAGAGCGCACACACTTCCACAACTCAGAAAGGTCTTTACAGGCTTCAGGTCAATCTGAACACATTCAACAGGCACGGGGCAGATGTAAGAGACAATCCCTCTCTTTTCTCTGCTTATTGTATGTTCTTGTGGATCTGCCTCTATGGCTTGAAGTGCTGTGTTCTGTAACTCATCTGAGCGAAGCTATTAAGAAAAAAAACAGAAACTCCAAGAAACGATTCAGAAACAGAACAGGGGAATAATTCTCTGTGCCTAACATCCACACATCCCATGAGAACTTGGTTTTGTTCTTGTACCACTAAGAAGTGAAAGCCCCGTAACTTAGACCTACTCCTAGCACAAGAAATACATACTACAAGTTCAACAGCTTTCACCAGTTCTCTACTAAAATTAATTGAAAAAAATACAGCCACATGCAAATTTATGCGTCACATTCAAACACCTAAAATCTATCCCATGAAGCCACACCTAACACAGCAGATACCTGGATGCAATGTTTTCCACTAAAAAGAGATTTAGACATGTTTTTCATGAAATAATCTTTAGCAAGGTAACCATTATTAGAAACATGATGAATGTACAAAACAATGGAATTATTTTTGATTGTGGTAATCTATTTCTAATATCCCATCAGCCTTTTTCCTAAAGTAAGGCACGGTAGTCTTACGTAGAACACATAGGGTGTCTTTTATTACTATATGTGGACTAAGTTTTTGCTGTATGAGGTTTCTCAGAAAGACAGTATGCATCAATCAGAAATCCAACTTATTAAAAAATAAACAAAAAAGATACAGATAGTAAAAGGTACAGATAACATTACCTCTTTCTAAATGAGCTTAACTGGGTTTCTCACACATACAATTAGCTTCGTAAATTATAAAGTGTAAATAAGTAGCCAATTTTGACTCCTACCATACAATTTGGGTAAACATAGACTTCTGAGAACACAGAGCTCCACAAATCCACATGAAATAACCTGCAGGAGCAGGCCTCCACAAAATAATCTCAAACTTCACTACAAGATTTCTTCTGCTACTTAAAAAATATTTAGCAAAGCAGAGTGATCTAGAAGAAACCTTCTTCTTCCAGAAGATACAAATCTGTAGACTGCAGGTTCCCACCAGAAATTTCACACAGATTTAAGAAAATGTTACCAATCTCCTGATCTTTTCAGTAGGATGGGAGGCAAATCCAAGAACTTCTTTCTGCACAGTGTGTCAACACACTGTAATTCAGATTATCCTAGAATTGCTCCTACCAACAGCAAGCTTTTAGAACAGAATTTCTTACACCACTTATAATTATGTCTTTACTTATTTATAGTATTTGGACTTGTACTTTTCTAAATTACAATGGTTTATTTTGTGAAACAGACAAAAAAGAAATATCACATAGAGCAAAAAGCTGTATCAAAGAAAGCAACCATACATTTCAAAAACTAATAAGCATTTATTTTTATAGCATTTAAAGCTTTGAATATTTGTATTGCCAAGTTTAAAAACACATACATACATATATATGTATCTTACCACAATAAACAATCATTCTATCACTATTAAAGTTTCTTGTTTCATACTTAAGAAATACGCAATGGAGATACACACTATAATTTCACACTTCATTTTCCTATTAGAATATAGAAACATTTTTAAAGTAAGAAGGAGGTAATGCTATAAACTAAATGGATAAGAAGTCAGAAGAAAAAGGTTTTACTTCTACCCTAATTCACCGGCCTGTTCCATGACCTTGGACAAAAAACATTTCTTTGTAGTTCTCTTATCACACATTTTGCTAATCATACTTTATACTAAAGAAAACCAATGCAAATAAAATCTGGAATTTAAATCTACAGCCAAGGAAAGAATTCTTTTCTGTAGGCTTACATAAATGCTAGCAAGTACCCTGCTAAAGCTTATCAATTTCAAAGCAGTAATTCCAAGTAACGCAGTTCATAAAGATGTATGAAATACTTAATAACTAAATAAAATAACTTAAATAAATATATATAAACAAAATAAAGTCAGACCATTTTACAACAGTGTCAGTGAGAACCTGTCATGATGACAGAAAGCCCAAGCTACAATACAAAATTCAGATTCAGGGCAGAAATATGGCCACTGGAATTTGAAGTGGTTTGTTGTTAAGCTTTCATAATAGATTCTTGACATTTTGGTGCTGCCTTACCTATTTGCTACAAAATGAATAACTGAGCACACCCTTCTGAGTAAAATATAAGCAAAACTTATATAGAAGTGCTAGAAGGAAAGGCTTGAAGGAGGTTGTTTTAAATAGTTTCCCTTAAAACATTTTGTCAATTTAATTTCACTTAAGTGTACATTGTAAGTCTTTCAATTTATTTCAAAAACCATCGAAAATTCTGCAGTTAATTCAGCACAATTTAAATGACAGGTGTTTCAAGTAGTTGGATTATAGTGTAATATGGAATACTATTAATTCTCTTCCAGGATTTGTTAATTCACAACCTCAGAAATATCAGAAATATTTTGTCACATTACAGACTAATAATATATGGATTAGGGAAATAATGCATTCCAACCATAACTTTAGTAAATCATAGATCCCAAGAAATCTGAGGGAAAAAAGAAGTTAATTACAAGATAGCTCTGTAATTAATATCCTAAAAAACTTGCTTGCACTCAGAATCTGCATTGTCTTACTATTTGCTGCTTTTAGAGTCTCATGAAGGCTCCAAAAATTAAGTGTGGATATATTTTTTTAAATAAATTTAAGAATGGGAACATAAAAAATTACTATAATGGTGTTTCTTAGAATAAGCCACCTATGAACACGGTAACAAACAAACTGTAATTTACTTATTTTACTGCCTATATTACTATAAATGAGATTAAAATTATTAACACTGTGGGATCACTCACCATAGTATACACAAATGCTAACGTACGCAACAATACTTCCTAAGCACCTATCTCGGAAATGGGGATAAGGAGAAGTTTTTATAGGAGACCACATGAATATTTGTCAATATTTCAAGTTTTGGGGCACTGGCATTGTGAAATTCATTTTATAGCTGCTAACACCACCACACAAGAGGCACTGCTGCCTTTTTTTTTTTTTTTTTTTTAACTATTTCTTGTTTTAAATACAATTTCCAAATGATAGTGATTCACAACTGCAAGGACAGATAGCAAAATTGAAAAAGTAATACTGTCTTTTAATTGAATTTCAGTGAAAAATTTATTAGTCATTTAGCTTCTCAGGGTACTTAAATAGCTCCCAACTTTCATTAACCTTCTGTTCCATTTCTGTTATACACATTTCTGATATTCTTTTGGTGACTTTCACACTGTTAGATACTGACTCACTACATTACATTCTTCCCCTTCTAATTTTCCTCTTATATATTACATATAATTAAGAGAAGCACAAAGTCAGATTACTAGAACTCAAGATTGAGCATCCCAAAAGCTGCAAATTGCCTTCTGTTTGTTAACAGTTGCCCAAAAGTCACACTTGTTCACATATGAACTGGCAGATACTCTGTTGTGTGATGATGCATAGTCTCCCCATTGCAATGGAAAAAAGAGCAGAAGCACATAGGACAATAAGCCTCTCCACTTGCCAGTCATTCAGGAGCACGGCTGAGGTCTGACTAAAGCATAAGTTAGAAGTTCACTGCCTCTGATGTGACAAAATAATTCACGGAATGACAACTGAAAACCAGTCAAACAGATCATCCTACCACGTGGCACAAGCTGCACACAGGTTTGGCCTTGCTTGCTTCTTGAGCAGAGCTCTTGATCTGCACAAGTACCAGAAAGACCAAAAGCCCAAGACAAAATACACTGCCTAAGCCAAAGGTTTCTTTGATATTGCTCAGTCCTGAACTAAACTAGATAGTCCTGGAAACCTAAATTATAAACAGAGATGACAAATGAATGTGTGCTAAATGCTGAAAAAAGCCTGTGGGGAAATCCTAAAATTTTCAGTATGCCCCCTTTATATATGTAAAACAAATGTTAACCAAATGACACATGCTTGGGACTGTGTCACTCCAATATTTCAGAAAATATTGGAATGAACCTTAACAGCATAAAGCGAACCAAGTAACATACAGCAGCTTCCATATGGTTAAAATAACACATTCAGTTGAAGCTGGTCCTGTAATCCAACTCTACCTTGAAGAAGGTAAAGAACAAGGAGCCAGAAAAAGATGACCCTCGATGTGACTTGTAGCCACCACCTGTAGAAGAACGGAAAGAAAACAACTCTCACGATTCCTTTG
The DNA here is from genome assembly GCF_900496995.4 of Aquila chrysaetos chrysaetos. NCBI lineage: Eukaryota > Metazoa > Chordata > Aves > Accipitriformes > Accipitridae > Aquila > Aquila chrysaetos. The sequence continues at coordinate 13,457,036 of NC_044008.1, forward strand.
CGGGTCAGAGATGTCCAAGGACTTTCAGGTTTTGCTTTAGCAAAAGCAGATCCTTTAAAGAAAGAAAAGAAATTTTGATATATTTCATTGTTATGGCTAATAATAACTTTAGTTGTTGAATAGCAGAGTAGTTAAGATAGTTATTTAAAGGAGCAATTATTAAACATAATTATTTGAATAAATCTCGTACTTCCACCATTTCACTCTCTCCTCAATCCAAAATCTGCGTAAATTGTTGGTACCCTCTTGACTGCCATTATCAGGAACTTCTACAAATACCTAGATTTTGGAATGTGTGAATAACAAAACATTGCCTGTTCTTACTATGTCAAAATTATTTTAAAATAAATTATTAAAAATTGTTCTGTTTCTCTGAGGTATCAGAAACTTGATATGAAGCAACAGGAAGTCATATGAAAACTCCACATGCCCACACAGCAGAGCCCTTTCCTGACACAGCAAAGGGATCTAAATCATCAACATCTGTAAATTGCTCCAGCCATGCCATTCAGGAAAATAGAATAAAGCTGAGAAATACAGAGAAGTATCTGTCCAGCTGAGTACTAGCCCCAAGAGCAGGAAAGCCACCCAAAGAATGATTTATCTTTGTCTCTCCTTCAACACCACCTTCCATCTCACTCATTCAAATGTCCTTTCTCTTTTGTATTCCTCCATTTCTTTTTCTTCCTGCAAATTCCCACTTCTCTGGCAGCTAGAAAACTGTGTAACTTTTACTTAATGGGGGTGTGACTTAAATTATGCCAAGGTTACTGCTTGGCAAGGGCAACTACTGCATGCTGCTACACCATCTTCACCTTTTTTACAAGCAGAACTGGCATTAGTGAGCTCTGTGCTGGCACAGGTAAAACACTGCCAGTACTGGAACTATTTTAATGCCAACTTAGACATCCATGCAAAGCAGTCATTTAAATGTTATTCATGTATACCATTATATTGAAGTGGTCTACTGCTGTTCCTTAATTCTTACAAATATTTAGTTTTCAGTTCTGTTTCTTTGAAGTTACAATGTTATTTGATTTTGTTTCTTTCTCTCACATTCCCACTTTCAAAAGTTCTGTTGTTAGGCGATGTGATAAAACCTTGTCTGCACACCCGCAGAGGAGCTCAAAGAGACAATGGCAGGAGGGGGAGCCCAAATAATACCCTGCCAGGGTTCTTCTAGACCCCTCACTGGAGCCATCAGCCCATCGAAGGCCCGTCTCCAGAAGCCCAGCGCAGGACAGAGGGCAGAGCGCGAGGGCAGGTGGGGATCCAAATCACGGAAGGAACACCTTGACCGGTCCCCCCCGGGCTGTCCCCGCAGAGCCGTCAGCCCTACTGTCCCAGTGCAAAACCCTCACCGCCAGCCATCGGGAGCCGCTCTCCACGCCACCTTTCAGACCAAAGGGGGTTGCTGCCCAGGGGTGTGGGGCCCATTATGGGATGCCGGGGGAAAGGAGCTCAGATCGCACAGGACTTACTATGGGATGTTTAGGGAAGAAACCGAGAGCAGGAGAAAGAAGGGGTTTAAGCGATTCGGGGACGAACAAGCGCGGGGAAATTGAGGGCTAAGGGGATGGAAAGGGCTGGTCATGCGTAAATAGCTGCTGCTCAGTGTGCCGCTTGTCTGGCCGTGCCATGCGCCTGATCAGCGCAGTCTGTACTACCTTCTTATTAAATTCCTTTAACTCTCTCCTGGGCGAGGGGCGGTCCGTTCTGCGTGCACGCGTGCATACACGAGGCTGTCCCAGCGCCGGGAGTCAAACTCCAGGGCATGAGTCAGGGGCACACGTGTCCCTGGTGCCAGCAACCTGAGCAAGCGCTGGTGTGCGACGGAGCATGTGAGTGCTAGCGAAGATCAAGCCAGACCAACTGGTGAAGGGGTGAAGCTGCCTGGGAGCAAGGGGGTGAGCGGGTCTCTAAAGGCCAGCTCTAGGTGTGAAGGTGACCGTGCATCTGTCTCCAAGGGCACGAGCACAGCAGGGTGCTGCGGTTAATTCGAGACTGGATTCAAAGAGCGCTACCTGGAAGGGATTCAGGAGACCGTGCTGGCTACTGGGCTCATGGAAAAAAAAGCTACAGCCTTCAGGAGGCATGAGGGAAATGAAATAAAGACAAAAATAAATTAAGACTAAATAAAGACTTTTTGAAGTCTCGTATCATCTGACCTTCTGTTGCTGTTTTGTTTCTTAAAACAGGCAAGAAATATTCAAGGCCTGTACAATTTTTGCTCTCCAGAAATTTCAACATAACCTTTCCTCTAGATGTCAGAAGATTTGGAAGATGTCTGAATGCATGGCAACAGGAGATCTCTGAACTAATAACTGCAAAACTTTGATCCATGACAATCCATGCAGTTCTTTTTTTCAAAATCTAATTCTAGACAACAAAATTGAAATCAAGTTTTTAAGCCTTCAGTTTAATCTAGAGGTCATCTTTTAACAGTATTTCCTATCCATGGTCTTCAGCGAGGAGTTACATAGGGTTGATTTTTTTTTGGTTTTGTTTTTTTTAATACTTACACTCTTGTTACAAGACACAGGATGCAGTTATTTTTATATTGAGAAATTCAGCTTTTTCTAGCTCAGGACCTACCTCTTACAAGATCGACATCGATGAGGTCTGGTTTCACATGTCCTGTTTTCTTTGGTTTGTTTCTCAAACCCTACAATAGGCAAATATTATCAAAATACATTCATGCAGATGACAGGCATTACAAAAGAAAAAATAGCGATGTGGTCAGTAATTGTATTTAACCTATACTGCTATTGAAAATTCAGACAAATATGTCAACTTCATAGATTTCAAGTACTATAAAATAAACATTCCAGGGAACAAGGCACAGTAAATGCCTTTTACACACTTTACAATCTAAACAAAACCCAACCAATTACTGACCCATTAGGTAATTTTTCAAACATAGTTAAGCACCAAACACTCATCTCCCATGGCTTGGGATTATGCAGAACAACATATGCACACGCTTGCAAGAATTAGTAATGCATGTATATTAGGTTTTCAGAACTTTTGCAAAAAATTACTTTCCTGAACCTCTTTTCTCCTTAGATGTCTAATTAAACTTCACAAAATGCTTACTTGGCAACTCCTTAATTCCAAACCTAGATAGCACATCATGTTGTAATGCAAGAGCCACTAATCAGCAAGTTCCACTGTCAGAAATCCAAATGCTAGAAAAGTATTGAATTTTTCTTAATACTGAATATAGATTAGCCTATTAAAAAGAGGAGAAAAAACCCCACACAACAGGAAAGCAACAGGAAAAAAAAGCAAGCTTATTTTGTCTTTTAGAAACAGAATCTTCCATCACTGAAGAGCCAAACTATCTTGCAAAACTTTCAAGTTTGTTTTAATGCTAAAATGTGATGCTGTACTCTCAAGTCTCAGAGACAGCTGTGAGTTTATTCTGATCCCTTTAGATTAGGCTCTTGGTCACATCAGCCAATAATGATTCCACAGAGTACAATTCATACAGAGTAAAATATAATATTTCAAAAAATATTTCCAGTACAAATGGAATTATGATGGAAGTGGTTTAATTGTTTTAATTCAAAAAGCAGTTAATTCATTGGTGAACTGTAGATTTCCACCGTTGTCATATTTTGTACAGGTATAAAAACATTTATTACTTAAATGTAAACATTAAATTCAGATGAAAGCATAAAAATGAAATTATCAATGAAAGAAAGATCAGTGGAATCTGGTAGTGTAGTCTTCATAAGAACAATATCGAGCAAATTGTTCAAATAGGTAGAGTGCAGCTCAAAATATTTCTCACATCTAAATTCAACTGGATTTATTTTTCATGCTGAAATAAAAATACAAAAAAATCAAACTGTTCACAATGAACTAGATATATAGTCATCACCTGTTGTGTCTATTAGAAAAATAAGAGTTTGCTTGAAACAAAACAAAAGTAATACATAGAACTGAAACACAGATAGGACAAAATGTGCTCTGAGGATGACAAATACAGAAAACCAGTTGTATTGTAGACTTCAGACTGCTGTTCTGTAAAATTCTTGCACGTTAAGCTCTTTGCAGCGCTTAAAACTGCAGTAATTTTATATGGAATGAGAAAACAAGCCCATAATTAGAAATGGAAATTATTATAGCTCTAGAACCAGCTACAGATCCTTGTGAAATCTTTCACAAGTGAGCCATTCTATTTCATAAAATGAGCTAAAGCTTAAAAATAAAATGCTGAATGATATAATAATTTTTCAAATGTATTACTGCTTATGGGCCACAAGATTTTTCTTGAAAGTCTAAATAAAGCTGTATATGCCTCTTAGAAGAAATAACCCCCTGGAAACACATGCACAATCCTAGGAAAAAATTACCACTGTGGCTAAAATTATGTTTTCATTTTAATGAAAGAATTCTGCAAAAAAGAAGTCAATAGTATAACTTGATGTATCTTTCATAGGAAAAGAAGTGGTAACACATTCTTTAAAAATGCCATTGGTCAAATCTCAAATGCTTTCAGTGTCCATGGACTACACTGAATTGGTCATTCTACTTTTTGCCACACGTGGTGAAAGAATTCCAGAAGCAATTTCTCCACTCTCTTAATGCATCACAAATATCTGTGCTATGTATATGTAGAAAAACAGCAGTGTTTCAAACTAAGGGTAATTAAAAAAAAAAATATTCATAGCGTTTTCATACTGTTCAGGCCCATCCAGTTAGTTCATATAATTCCTATTCAGCACCAAACACATTTCAGCTAACTAACAGCAAAAATAAATTTTAAATAAAAATGCTTAAGAACAGTTGCTGTTATTGTAAAAATTCTTTTGCAATTAATCTTAATAGATTCTATTATAGTTCTAACTACACTATAAATCTATAGAATCAGAAACAGATTTTCTATTACAAAATAACGCTTCTTTAGATTTTAGTAGAGTTCGTTTATAAACAGTACCATAGTAGCTTTGAGATTAAAGCGCTCATGTGCAATACCTGACCTTGGCAGTCTGTTTCAGCGTTACCGTTATTACACTAAACTCGGTCAACACGCACTCATACAGACACCATCGTTAATTTGTTAGTTACTGGGCTCCTGAGCCAAACGAGATGCATTTCGCGTGCGCACAAGGCATTATTTGCAGCAAATTGTGTCCTATCAGACAGCAGTTACAAGAACTCCTGCCGTAAGGGCGGCCGGCCGGCTTTCACGGTGGTGGAAAGGACCCTGAAAACACGCGACGCGCTAGGGTCCCCGTTTGAAATTAGTCGTCCTGGTCGCCGGGAAGATTTCTGGAAGCTCTCCCTCCGCACGCCTGGGGCGAGCGGCAGCCCCAGAGCCGCTCCCCCCGCGGCAGGCTCCCGCCCGCAGGAGCGGCACCCGCCCCGGCTGCAGCTGGCGCGGCGCCCGGAGGCGTGCTCCCGGCGGGGCCCGCCAGGCACCTCCCCGCAGCCCGAGCCGCCTGGCACGGCCACGGCCGCCCGGCTCTCTGCCCAGCAGCCGCGGGCGGGGCGGGGGCAGGCCGGGAGGGCAGGCCGGGAGGGCGGCGGGGCAAGGCGGCGGCGGCGGCGGCGGCGGCGGGCGGGCGAGTGCCGGCGGCGGGCTGCAGCCTGCCCCCGGCCCGGCCCGGCCCGGGGCGCGCCGCCAGCCGTGGGGCGGGGTGGGGGGGGTGCTGCAGCTGCGCCGAGACGCGGGCCTCGGGTTGAGAAGCACTTCGAAAAACACCGTCAGCCCCCACTTAAAAGTTCGTCTGGAGATTTTTTTGTGGGGGAACCGGGGAGCCCTGTAGTTCGAAGTCAGCAGTAGCGGTTTGTGCGTCCGCCTAGCACACTCTGCTTCGCTACTTGCGTACTGGGGAGAGGAAAAAACCACGCAGAGAAACTGAAGCAAGGCACGTTTTGCTAACGTTAAGAATTAGCAATGCCTTGAAACTCATGCAGCAGCAGCGTATTTCTTGTGTGCGGTATTTGAAGAAAAAAGTTAATTGCAAGAAAACGTTAATTAAATTAACGTACGGAGTACGACATAATATACAATCCATAAATCTGTTACGTATAGGATTGATTTCTTTTTCTCCAAAACAGTTTAGCAACGTGGCAGACATTGATGGCACTGTTAGTTAAACCAAAATCCAAAGAATGCTGTTAAACTGCTTGTTCAGGGAAACAAAGCCTGAAGTACTTACCAGTCTAATAAACTGTACAAAACAATGACAGCATCATAAAGGAGGAAAAGTAAACTGCAGGTATAAGGTAACTAACTGAAAGTAAAGAGAGCTCAGATAACTGACATTAGAATTCATCACAAAGAAAACTGAAAGACAGAGGTACTAAAACAACTAACCCCTGGCTTAAGGTAACTGAAAAGAAAAAAAAAAACACACCACCAAACGTACTGAGATACAGAAAGATGCAGCACACTAAATGCTGCAGAGTTATTAATTACATAAAATAGAGCACAGTACGACAGTTACATTCGGTTACACTCCACAAGTCTAGTTTTACTTTACCAGTATTAAATACCACCGCATACATTGTAAATTACATCAGCATAAACAACCACGGACAGCACTGCTGATAACTGGCCAAAAAAACCCCCAACAAAACCAAAACCTTTAAATGCTATAATATTGTATTACCTTTATTTCTCTTTGTTCTACTGATTTTTCCCATATTTGTTGATCATATGCCCCAATCTAAAAAGAACACACACAAGAAAAAAAAAATCTACATTAGGTTTTAAGAGACATTGACCAAACAAAATCAATCAATCTTCAACAAGACAAGCACGAAGACAGCAGGTTATTTCCTTGGGGAGACTTGTTTACACAGAAATCTTTATCTTCTTCATTCCATCTTGGCTGGACTGGATCTAGCTGATCTGTAAATGAGTTGCGATGGAGGGGAGAGGTGAGCGAGCAGATAGCCTCAGCCTCATCTCATGACTTCTGCAAGCCAGAGGACCAGGAAGACAACGCTCCCTCCCACCTCAGGTCAGGATTCCAGTCTCTGTACTGACAGAGAGCAGACCTACAGCAGCAACACTGACACAGTCTTTCAGTTAGAGAAAAGACCACGCATATCTAGTTGAACCCATACCTTCAATTACTTTATCGTTTTTTAAATAATCTCCCTCTGTATTTCCCATTCCATTCCACCCGCTCCTACAGCTACACTGTCTTTAGTTTTATCTCTTAAGATTGCACAGCAACAAAATATACGGTCAGGCTGGTAATCAACCAGGTTACAGGCCAGGGAAAACTCAAAGCATACCAGGAAAATGCACTTTTCCCACTGAAGCACTGATGAAATAATGTTCCTAGTAGACCCACTCCCAAATTTGTTCACTCTCATTAAGCTGTTAGTCTATTTACGCATGAAACTCTTCTAAAGATCTTAGTTTTGTCTAAACGTGAACAAGTTTTTAGTTAAAAACTTGGAATAAAAAGGAATTGTCTTCTCCTAGGCTCTAACCTCACCACAGCATTGTAGAAAACTCTGTGCATTTATAAGAGCAGAACCATAGAAAGACTAAAGGTTGATCCTGCAAACACTTCTTAAAATCCTAGCACTAAGAACAGTTTTGATGAGTTCTGTCATTTTAAATAACCATCAATATGGGTAGCTATAGTTAATGTAAGAAATTATTGTGCACTTGTCTACACAAGAAAGCTACTCTATGATTGTCAGATATTTTGAAGAAGGGCAACCTTAAACTTCAGGAAATTCCCATGTAAGAGAAAGTGACATGAACAAGTCAACATATGAAACAATATATCCAAGTTTTGTAAGAAGTTACCAAAGATCATCAGATTGCTTTGAACTCCGCACAAAGAGTGTTTCTAGATAATATTCAGTAATGATCTCTTTTACTGTGTCAATTTTAAAACCCTTCCATCCCAGCAGTTCTACCTAGACATATACATGCATGTGCACACACATGTGCGCACAACACTGCTAGATATCTGGAGTTTGCTTCATGTCACAAACTCTGAGCAGTTAAGTGCAAGATCACTTTTAGGTCATGAGGGAGAGACAGGTGCACTTCCTGAGATTCAAAGTCCCTTTGCTGACTGTGCAGAGAGCTGGTACAAGCAGCTTAGTCCAGACACCTGACAGAGGGGCAAGAGGAACCCCCGTCATTTGAGCGAACCTACTTAAATTCAATCTTACTGCAAGAGTATGTATGACTTCTCATTCCAGTCCGCAAACTGCAACAGACATAAAATGCCTGAGCACGAGTGCATACAACTTAAACCGTGTTCTAATTTGTCTCTTACTATTTCAGTCTTCAGTGTTAAATTAGAAAACATTCTTAAAAAAAGAAGTCATTCTTGGTTAAAAAGACTCTTTTAACCAAGGACCCAACATAAATGCAAAAACATATCCAGAAAGCCAATAGGCAAACATACCCATAAACAAAAAACCTAGAAGCATCTTCTGTACCTCTAAACCTGACCCATGGGGGGGGGGGGGGGGGGAATTTAAAAAATTCTAATTTATAGCAGTAAAGTCCAAACCATATCTAAAATTGGAAGTGAGAACAGTGAACTGAATTACCCACTCAAATTTAATATTTCCCATTCACAAGAGCTAAGCACCCAAACAATTTCTATAGTTTGTTACCTTTAAACTCTGAAAAAATATATCTACTGGCTTTTTGGTGACAATAATAAATACTTTGCACCTCTCATTTGGAAAAAAAATGTAGACTGTGGAAAATAATTACGGAGTCAGGCACTGTACTGGGCAGAATTAAGCACTTGCTACAATTAAAGTAATTAAACCAAAGGAAGTTTAAGAACTAACTCCACCTGGATAACAGCCAGCAATTAAAAAGTCAGTATCTTGAATAACCACTCAACCCAGACATTTATATCTCATTGTTCTGGCTTTTTCTCTAAATACATTTTAAATGAAATTTCAGGCCTTCCTGTTTTTCATGAAATTTACTAGGAGCCCTGAGTGATGTTTTTGTGCTGCATAATATTGTGTCCTCCCCTCCTCACTTCCAAAAAAGATTTCTTTCTACAAAGACAGAAAAGGGGATGCAAGTCTGTCTCCCCCTCGATTATGCAAGAAACAAATGCGGAAGGAAGCCTTTGTGCCAATAAAGCTGTAAAGCAAACTCTGTATTCCTAATTCCATTCATTGCTGAAACTGGTGTAGAGTTGAAAGAGTCTTTAAAAGAGCGTTCTTCTTTTAGACAAATAACAGACTGTTTGTTAAAGGAATTCTGGGAAACACAGAACCCAGAAGACATCTGAGGCAAGGAAGTCGAACGATTTAAAATTTGACTTAGTTATATTTTCCTATAAACATTTCTTTTCCCTCAAGGCTAGGTAGCAGCTTCTGTCTCCATAAAAAGACAAGAAGTAGGGATTTTGCCATTCATGTTTTTCTTTTAACATTGCCCCATAAAGCAATTTGTCCAGCAGGAGGTAAAATGAGAGACCTAAAACAACTTTAAGGGAGATGGTCTTTTACAACCATTTTATTAGACTACTGCATCTGGCCAATCGCCTCTGATCAACTTCAATTATTAAAATCTGAGCACAGGGCTATTAAGTAAAGGTGTGCTATTCCAAACTGAAAAGAGTTAAAGGGATAATTACAGACAGCAAGTATCGTTACAATCTCTCACAATTTTTTTATTTTATTAATCTACCTCATTTCACCTCTCTGTTTCAAGAAAGTTTTACAAGCACTTTAGGGAGCAGGCGTATGCACTCAGCACATGAAATTTAGACCTGATACTCAATTTCCCTTCTCTCCATCTGCATAAGCATCCCTCTATATTTCTCTTGCAAGTGTATCAGAAGGAAACACAGAAAAACAAAGGCATCGTTATAAAGTAGCATACTGGCACACTTCATTTCCCACTTAAACAAAAATAGGTAGAACTAGTGTTACTGAAACAAGGCAAGTAAAAAACATCAGCATTAATTTTTTTCCTTCTCTACCTTATGTCAGGAAAATACATTTACAGTTTGTGAAACATATCTTGCAGAATTCATTGAGAAGTGTTTTTCATTGACAAGCTAAACTATAATATATAATGATTACCAGATGCTAGACACCTGTATGAATTAAATTCAAGAACATAATTCCTGAATGAATTCAAGAATGTAAGTTAATACTAGCAAACCTTCCCAGTTTTAAATTATTGAGAGCACGAGTCAATTCCATCTTCAAAGAGTTTTGATTTACAAGTATTTGCATCTAAATTATGTTTCATGTTAAATCTAAATATTAAGTTGTCAAATGTTTGCATGTAGGCTCTAGCTCTTGGCTATTCATGCAGTTCTTTAAAATTGAACATACCTGCAGGACACTGAAAAGAAGTCTAGCATCTAGCAATACCAAAGAATTTAAGCTCTAAAGGCAAACAAAATGAAGGAATAACTTTCTAGAGATAAGATCATTCATGCTTCCAACCCGAAGAATTTAAATATACACAAAACTTGATCAAAGCAAGCTTTCCCTCAATATGCAACTGTCCCCAGGGCCCATCTGCAGGTGTTCAAGCATCCTGTGCCTGGAAGTGTTAGGCTAACATTTAGTCCCCAATCAACTCAACTACCTACATACTCCTGAACCCACCAACTCTACCTGGAGTCTCATTCATCACAGCTGCAAGTTCTGCAGTATCCTTCAAAGAAATTTTAAGTACAAAATACAAGGGCCCAAATATTGCCCGATTTTTAAGTATACAAGAATAAGTAATACTTTTAAAATCTGTTCAAGACTTAGTGCGAGACTGTTTGTATAATAGCTTGTCACTGATATTTTCAGTCCACCAGGCCAGTCTACAACCGGCAATAGACCTTTCTTTTTTTGCAAACTATACAACACAACATCCCAATTTTAATCTGATTTATCACAGAAATTTATTCTAATTTATAAAATAGCTAATTTAAGAGGATCTGAAAATTGTATTCTATAGCATTTATTTATTTATTAAGATTTGGCAGAAAATAAATTAACAAAATAAATCTCCCTTGATCTTTTTAAAATTATTTGTTAATCCAAGTTAGATAAGGAGCCTATCTTATCATTTTTAAATGCAACTTTCATCACCAAGCATCAACAGCAACACAACCCTGTTGTAGGAAACTTGTCAGTAATATCTTACAGATATAAAAAATTGTGGTATAACCTACCTGTAGCAGAACTAGCAGATGTTATTTTATACACATTTAGTTTAAATTATGCATCCCAGGCTTCCTCAATGCCAAGATTCTACCCAGTCTACCCAAACCAGTTACCTCTAAAATGTTCGGTTCTCAAGGCACCGTGCGTCAAAAAACACTAAGTAAAGAAGATGAAAGGAATTCTGTTCCTTTATGTATTCGCAGAATTAACAACTATTCTGCAAGCAGCTATTAACATTTTCAGCATATAAGGGATTACATGCAAAGATTGAAAACTCTGCCAGTCGTCTTTCACAATGGAAAAGTGGGGGTTTAGCATCCTGAATTAACTAAGTGTAATAAACTTCAAACAGGCTTTCTAGAAAAAAAGAAGTTTCCTCACACATAATTAATTCTAAAAAAAAATTATTAACTTGTATGTGACTTAGCATGGGATATTAAGCTATACAATTACACATTTGACAAAACTAAACTCACCTGACAAAGCTAGCTCTTTACTGGAAGATTAAATAAGTTTAAGATCCTTTTTAAGTGCAGACTCCTTAAAATGTTTTCTGGTTTTGAGAGATATGTGCACCTCTTGAAATTACCTAAAATAATTGTTCTTATTCCTTCCCAATCAAATACCTCAGAAAGCATTTGATCACGTTTCTTTATATATCTAAAATTTGTTTGGCACCTGTACAGTTTGGTTTTATAACATTAAGAGCAATTAGCCTAAGTAAAAACTAAGCTATTGAAAACACAGCTAAGTTTTACTTCAAATAAAGCCCAGTGCAAAGGGTTTCTGCACTGTGTAATATTTCTTCCCAGTGTCTTTCATATAACAAGGTAAATGTGCATCAAGATTGAATTTGAGCTTTGTGAATGACACTGATATTCACTTTAAGCTAATGTAGTGATGGTATCAACCTGTAGCCCAATACTCACAAGGCCTTCTGATTCTAATGGAATCGATCAATATTTCAGGAGACATTTATAATTTATGACCAAGCAGACTAGCAAAGATTATAATCCTAAGAATACATAGTATTTCCTGCTGGATCTTAAAACTTTAATGTTTATCAATAATGAAACCTGCATGCTAAGCTTTGCTCTTTAAAACCTCTAAACACTTTTACAAGCAACATCACAATAGTATTACAAATCCAAATGATACAAGATACAGAGCTTGGTAAATAAAAAACAAAGTTGCTTCCTTGGACTGTCTACCAAGGAAATTAAGAGTTTAACACCTTATTAAAATATTTAGTGCTAAAATATTAGCTAATATGCTTTATTAACTTTTACAGTCCAACATTCTTCAAAAAACTATGATTTTATTTATTAATTTTAAGATATCAATATATAATTTCTATACATGTAATATTCATTTTAAAAATATCCTTTAAAGTGCTTCATATTTAGTTTAAGTATACAGTTTCAGATATTAGACAAATCATTTCTCATTTTCTCAAAACTCAGAACAATATTATTACAAGTTATTTTAAAACTCATTTTATTTCTTACATGAACTTATCCCCATTGCAGCAAAGGCAATAATCTAGTAGCTCAGCAGTATAATTATCTCTGTTGTAGTAGATTTCTATTGTCAGGATGATTTTGTTTCAGGATGGTTTTCATTTTCAAGGGTGGTAGAGTTTTTTTAATTTTGTTTATGGTGGATATGTGGACCGGACAAGCTAAGCTAAGACAAACTTGGCTAATAAACCACAGATAGAAATCACTATATAATAGTTGTACACTATCTGCTAATAGCGAAGAGTTTAGTAACTTTTAGTCAAATGGAGCAGGACAATGCAGGGCTTAAAGCTGTGTATCCTGAGGTGCAGAGCTTTGGATTTATGACTGCTGAATTGTTACCTCTGATTACTAAAAGATTCTGGGACTCCCCTCCCTTCTCCTTGTTTGGCACCAGAGGGACTGCTGAAACCAACTATTCAGAGTAAAATGAAGCAATTCAAAACTTTAAGAGTTATTTATTATTAACTGTTCGAATTGCCAGCTAATGACCTGCTTAAATTCTGGCAATAACTGCAACAGCACTGGACTTACAGCCATTTCGCTGAACAATAATTTCACCAAAGCTTACTTCAAAGATACCGTCCCTTTCAGAGTACAGTAATAGATAATTAAATATTTATCAACTATGTATTAATAGTTTTCCTGTATCATTCTTTACAGATTAATTCTTCATAACATCAGTAAGCCCTACTTATTGCCCTGCATAATAGTTTACAGATTTTAGCATATCTACTAAAACCATGAAACATCTTTTTTCATTGCATAATTAAACATAAAGGAAAATTAAATACATAAGAATAGTTAGAAACAGTTTGCAGGTTAAACTAAATGAGAGTACAGGAATAACTAACACCTACTCTAAGCCATTTCCTAGTGATGTGAACTAGACACTAGGGGTAACTTCAGGTACCATTTCTTTGGCTTAAGTGGACTATAGAGCAAAACCTAAAAAGCAGCACAAACTGAATGAGATTCCATCTCTGTCATTAATTGCAATTAAGTGCAATCCCTTATAATAACATTTACTCATCTTCGAATTTCAAACTAAAGTCATCACAGAATCACACAGGTTGGAACGTCTGGGGGTCGTCTAACCCAATCTCCTGTGCAAAACAGGTCCAGTTACAGCAGGCTGTCCAAGGACTTATCCAGTAGAGATCCAAATATCTCTGAAGACTGAACATTTCACAGCCTCTCTGGGATCCTGTCTCAACAGTTGGCAAACAACACGTTAAACATTTTTATCCTTATATCTAATCAGAATTTCCCACATTTCAACTTATGATTATTGCCTCTCATGCACTCCTGAGAAGACCCTGGCTCCATCCTCTCTCTCTACGGCCTCCAAAGCAGTAGTTGTGAAAACAGTAAGCTCTCCCCTTTGCCCTCTCTTAAGACTGAGCAAACCAAGATCTCTCAGACTCTTTGTACGTCACATGCTTCAGCCCCATAACAATCTTGGTGGCCCTCCACTGGGCTTGCCAAAGAATGCCAATGCCTTTATTGTACCGGACAGCCCAAAGCTGGACACAGCACCCTAGATGCTGTCTCACATAAGCTGAACAGACAGAGGGGAATAATCCCTTCCCTTGACCCACTGGCTACACTATTGTTAACACAGCTCACTTACTCTTCAAGTATTAAGGATTTAAGACCTCTGCAACACTTTTTTTTTTTAATGATTATGTATTTGCACAAAATAAAGGAGCCTCAAGATGTAACTGGGAAAAGAAAACCACTCTGACAGCTTCATTATTCAGTATAATTCCCTGAAGACCACTGAAAATCCAGCAATTTTACCAGCATTGCAACTAGGATTTTAAAAAGGCACTGCCCTTACGCGCCTGATCATTTTCACTTCCCATGGCATACTTTCCTTGTGCCAGCACATTCATCTGGGTGGCTGAAAGATCAATCAGATCACTCAGGAAGAGAAAAGACAATGGTAGGTTATAGTTTCACAAGGCATAATGAAATGACTAAGGAATCAGAGAATCCCTCTGAAGACAGAGCGATTTCAGCTCTTTGCTCTCCTCCCACCCCCCATTAGGTTCATCTCCTTATAGATTCACAGTTTTAGTTTTAACTGCATTAGTCCCCTGACCAAATTCACCAGATAAGTACATGAAAGTCTGTGGGAATGCAAAGCAGGCATGGAAGCCAACAGACAGGCAAAATGCAAGCCTGCTTCGTTCAGCCACAGCGCCAGTTTTTGAGTGATCTTTTGCACAAGGTTCAGAAACTTGAATTTTGCCTCACCAAAACAAGGTGCTGAGGGCAATCCCCACTATTTGGTCAGATGACAACTTGAGTACCGAATGCCAGCACTATGTAGAAGGAAACTCTTCTAAATATGCTTCCTCCCCCACCCCCAATGCTTTCACAAATAGCCAGCTCCAATACTTGTCAAGTTTTGGCACTTGAAGGCAGGCCTTTTTGAACGGATGTAGTTTCGGCATCCAAAGTTGTAGGTAATATAGCCATACAGCCCAACCATTTGGCAAAAACTGGCTTTGGTGCCAGGGTCACCAATGCATCATGTGAATTCTGTGCCAAGAAGGAAATCAGGTGGTTTCAGAGAATGACATAATTTTTATTTCCTCCTTTACTAACTTGGCAAGTATAATCTTGGACTAATGAACTGTAAAACACTGAATATTATGGATCTTAAAGCAATGCAATTAGAACTCTAATTTTGCCCTTTAAAGCCATGAGAGAGAAAACATCTCATTTGTTTTATTGTGCCCTTTAACAGCCATACCCAAGGGACAGCCGAAACAGCAGAAAGCTGCATTGGTGAAGTTAAGTGATAAGCAATCAGGTGCAGGATTCGGGTTCAATTCATTAAGTTCCATTCTGCCTTCCCCTAGAACCATCCCCAAGAGAAGGAACAATATTATTCTCTCCTCCAATATTATCAACAAATTTGTATGAAGTTCTCCATTTTAGCAGCAAGGCTTCTGTGAGGATTGAAATTCAGAAAGTTATTAAGGTAAATCTACATATAGTCTCCAAACTGGAAACCAGACCAAAAATTGCACATCAACTATTATCTGTAAAACTTGAAAGTATTATAAGAAATTAATGCAAAAAGCTTAAGTTACAAGCAATATTTTAGATTATTACCAATTTTATTACTTTTAACATCAGTTACTGTTACTAAGGCAATACTTCAACTATGCATAAAGTATCAGTATCAGAAAGGTACATCATCAGATACTGAAATTTTTTAAAAATAATTGTGGGGGTGTCAGATTTTTTCAGACGAAATTTTATGATGGTTTTCTCCATAAAAGTAATCAATTACAAATCTGAAGCAAGTTCTGTATTCTGGTAAATACACATAATCCTAAGGATATTAACTAACAAAGCACATATATGTGAATATTAGCTTGGTAGCTGTCTGGGACCAAAGTAATAAACCATTCCAGAGAGCAATGCAGACACCCCTGCCACACCCTTTTATTGCAAGAACCAGTGCAGCAGAAAGTGTTGACAACAAGCTAGACAAACCCTGTATGACAAACAAATATCTCAGCATTGCACTCCCCAGTGCATCCAGGAGCACAGCAGCAGTTTAATTTATTTTGCTTTCTACAGAACCAACCTATATCTAGCAGGATTTATCAGTTCAGATTTCATGCCTTGCAAAAGTATTTGTACCATACCAGCTGGGAAACACAAGCTATCACTGGGAATAGTAAAGCTATGTCCATGCAATCTTATATCTCAAGCAACAAGCTGGTGTAATACACTATCCGAAATCTTACAATCCAACTTAAAATAACTAAGAATTGATTTTTACAAGACAGTAATCAAGAGCTCCAATGCACTAAAAGCAGAGTAAATCTATTGCAACAACAAAATACAAGTTTACATAATAAAAGGTCTGACCTTTTAAACAATTAAGCACATTACTAAATCATCCTCCTGTGAGGAGCTCAGTTTCAGACAATAGTATGAGTCATATGAGTAAACTTGGTGTTGGGAAAACTTGCCTGAAGTAGGGTTGGAAGAGCTTAATTGCTTAACTCTTTCCATTAAAGAAATACAAAAATGCCTTACTTTTGAGAAACCAACAGACCTTTGAAACTCAGTAGAGAGAGACATAAAATACACCCATCAAAAAGTACATCCAAAAATACATTAAAATTGAAAACAAAAGAAACGCAAGGAGCAAGTTATCTGTTCAATATTTCCTGTCTATATATTTTTCTTCTTTATGTATGACTAGAAATATCATAAGTTCTTCATGTTCTTTTTTAGGGCATTTATACACCAATTCATTAATCTGGAAATACCTCCCCAAAATAACACTTTATTTTCCTCATTTTATCATATAGGCAAGTCATATCAGTTTGATCAATACTGACTGCAACCCTGGTTCTCTCTTGCCCCAGAAACAATGTTTTAGTGCCAGAATGTGCTAAGTTTTGATCCCTCCCCACTTTCAAGTCCAGTTACTGTTGTGAGGAATCAGTGGATCTAAAAAGCAAGGTAAGTGGGACAACTTTGATAACTCTGAAACAACTCTTTGATAACTCAGCTTTAAAACTGAAAGCAACCACCAGTTCACAGAGTTCAGTATTTTGCCATCATAAGCAATCACATAATAGAAATGTATCAGAAAGGACAAAAAAATGCCTGGTACCCACTAACCACTAGCATAGCTCTTCCTGTTCTCCAATTTGAAATCTTTGGTGCAAACAACAAATCCTTGAGGGGTGGGGGGGGGGGGGGGGGGGGAATACTGTGCCATGTAAGAGATTTAAATAAATAAATAAAATCAAGGACATGGGTGAGAGAGCCTAGATGTTCCCAGGAAAGGATCACAAACTGCACTACAAAGTTAAAAAACCCCTTGGGGTCATCAGCCTGATCCATCCAGGAGAACCTTCAATAAATAGGACCTAAGAAATAACAATCTAATTAGCATGAACATTTGCATGAGATGCAACATTTCTTCAGTGCAGCCATTTGTCCCAAAATAAGACTGCACTTCCTCATACCAAAAGAAGCAAAGCCTGCTTGTTTGGAAGACCCCAGTCCACATGTGGATTGCAATTAAATTTTGTTCACGCCATGGAAAACACTGACATCTGGTTTATGCAAGATCTTATCCCTCCTGAAGATAGTCCAGTCTTTCACGAAGCAACAGGAGTCACCTCATCACAACTCCTTGCCATAAAGGCAGCATGCAATTCCTGGCCGAGAAGACCTCTGTAAAAGCCTACAGAGCCTCATAGCAGAAATATTATTGTTGCTATGAATGAAATAAATGGAAACGTGTGTGAAATCACTGGAAAAAAATGACAGAACAAGGGTTAGAAGAATGACTTGTACTGATAATGAGTAATCCTGTTAGGAGCAGTGTCCTGGGAAAAGTAAAATTGAGGAATAGGTTGTTTATATCAAGACCAGAAGGCCTGCCCTCTGTAAGATCACAGCACAGTGACTCATCAGCAGAAGATCCTGCCTTCCTAACATCAGGAGGATGGAAAGTTGGAGCATATCACATATGGGATTCCTTTTCCTGTATGATCGACAGGAAAACAGACATGTATTTTAAAAAAAGAAAAAAAAAAACAAATTAAAACAGATAACAAGCATGAACTTCATTTAAGATTTATGGAAACTTCAGACTTTCTTCCATCAAAGGACCATTTATATCTAAAGCTGAATACCATAAAAGATCTGTCCAAAGACTAGTTCATCATCACCAGTGAAACAGCCTCAGAGACATGATGAGGATTGGATAGCCAGCATCTCTTGCATTGTACAAAAGAGGTCCTGGCCAGACCAAATACGTGCACAATCTGGTCCTTGCAAGTATTATCAGTATGACAGTGTGACAATGAAATTTATGAGAATGAATGGAAGCTGGTAAAATCAGCATCACTTTCCCCTTCCATAAGATCCTGCACTGAATTTTGTTACACTAAATCTATAATAAGTCATCCTCCAAAACTTTAAAAAATAGGATTGGACCTGCAATCAAGAAACAGTTCAAAACCACAGTGTAATACCACTGATAATTTTACAAAAGTACTTTTTGTAAAGCTTGAATAGAGAAAGGAGAAAGTACACAGTACAAAACCAAAAAATCCTCATTAAATTCTGAATTATTTTCCATTTTTTAATATGTAATTGAATGTTTGGTATAAAGTAAGTCAGCAAAATTCATTTTTCTGCTTTTCCAACTGTACCTTTAATTCACAGTTGTAAAGATCTCAGCAAAGCATACTATTATTGTCTTATTTCTAGAAATTAACTGTTGCTTAGCTAGAAGTTAACCAGAATTTCTGTTTTGTAGACTGTGGCCATAATTTTAAGGACAAGATGCATCCTCTCGAAAAACTAGCCATAGGCCCACAGAAAACAGTAACTCATAGAAACATACTAAATCATGGAGAGCCAAGGCGGGGGGGGGGCGGGGGGATCATCACACCTTATTTATATCTTAGTAAAGAAGCACATCTCAAAATTTAGCTAATTTTTCAGCTTTTTAAAAGAAATTTAACTGAATAAGCCAACTGGCATACTAATGGCAAGAGGATAGCATGATTTGAAATTGTCAAAATAAAAAATTAGACAGAGACATCAACATTTCTATGTGCAAACATGAATCAAAAGATACAGTATCAGGTGGTACTGTAACTATGTATCTCCAAATGAGACCTTTTCCCTCTCAACCCCCCCCCCCCCCGCTTTTTTTTTTTTTTTTTCCCTAATTAACTCCTAAGAAGCCCTAGCCTATCTCTTTTTGGTATGGATTACACAGTTCCTTGTACTGACAGAAAATGCATTTCAGTTTTTCCTTTCTACTTAAATACAAGGATTCATTTATGTGCTATAGAAACAACATTCTCCTGTACATTAATTAACATTCTACTGAGAACAAAAATTTTCTTTCCTTTTTTCCATAGCACAAGTAGCAAAGGGAGTGAGGAGTTTTCAACATACAACAAAAGCTATTCCATTTTGTTAGATAGAGTAACTAAATACTTGTTTACTTTTGGAAGGTAAGTTTCAAGCTACTCACTCTCATTCGATGGTAACCAATAACACAGTATTTTATATTTATTGTACTTTACACATAAAACAGAATTAGCCAACTTTTTTTTTTTTTTTTAAGCCACTGTAAAAACAAATAGAAAGCTTACCTTCTTCTGGTACCAAACTATAGCATCAGTTACTTTGGACGCCATTTATTCCACTGAATTCACACAGTCATTTTAGGCTGTTAACAGAAAAAGACAGAGCTTTACTTCCACCTTCCCTACAAAGGCCAACACAGGGAATGTAGAAACATTCCCATTACCTGCAAAGCGCTGAACAGCTATATTTACTTTACACCTTGCCTCATTACTATTTTAGTAAGAGTTTGGGTTTTCCCCTCTAAGTAAACAAAAAACTACAAATCTGCTGCTACAGGACATCAGAAGCATCAGTTTTGTCCCAGTGAAACACAGGTGGCACAGAGATGATCTGTTATTGTCTTACGAGAACCGTACAAGAGTTATATTACATGCAGCTTTTTTTTTTTCTCTGATAAATTAAGGAACCTATAGTTATTAACACAGCACAGTATTCTGAAGTCCAGAAATAATTGTGTTATAAAATGCAAGAAAATTTCATACAGACTATTAGATATTTTTGGAGGGAAAAAAAAAAAAAAAAACAGTGCTAGAACTCCACTAATTATAAAATTAATACACCATGAAAACAGCAGACAAAAACTAAGTGAAATGGAGAAAAACAAGGAAGAGTGGTATGTCTGTTTTAATGGTAGCAAGTAGTAGTATTAGTTCATCTTTGATGTCATTGTCATTAGTTTCAATGTGGAGAAAAAAAATCAAACAAAAATTTCAGCCTACATAAAACATTCCTACCTTAAAAATTAATTTTAAAAGTTTTTTTTCATGTAATCAGTCAGCCAGAGTTAGTTCAGAAAAAAAGTAAGACTAAAGAAACACAAAAAGCCTTCAGATTTAGAATTATTGTCTTTCTACAAAATTGCATATATTCTCTCATTCTGGCCATTCTGTAAAATCAAAGGAAAGTTTAGGTGAGAATTACAGAATCCTTTCCAGATATTTTATTATAATATGCAAGTTCTTTCAGATATGAATGTATTATCATTAAAACCAAACTCAAATATTTCACAAATAGATTACTTCAGATATTAACAGATGAATAACAGTTAAATGAGCTTAGTACTGTCCTGGTTTCAGCTTGATAGAGTTAATTTTCTTCCTAGTAGCTGGTACAGTGCTATGTTTTTGAGCTAGGTATGAGAAGAATGTTGATAACAGTGATGTTTTCAGTTGTTGCTAAGTAGTGTTTAGTCTAAAGTCAAGGATTTTTCAGCTTCTCATGCCCAGCCAGCAAGAAGGCTGGAGGGGCACAAGAAGTTGGGAGGGGGCACAGCCAGGGCAGCTGACCCAAACTGGCCAAAGGGGTATTCCATACCATGTGATGTCACACCTAGTATAGAAACTGGGGGGGTAGGGGTGGGGGGTTCGCTGCTCAGGGACTAACTGAGCGTCAATCAGCAGCTGGTGAGCAATTGCACTGCGCATCATTTGTATATTCCAACCCTTTTATTATTACTGCTGTCATTTTATTAGTATTATCATTATCATTATTAGTTTCTTCTTTTCTGTTCTATTAAACCGTTCTTATCTCAACCCACAAGTTTTACTTCTTTTCCCGATTTTTTCCCCCATCCCACTGGGTGGGGGGGAAGAGAGTGAGCTGCTGTGTGGTGCTTAGTTGCTGGTTGGGGTTAAACCACAACAAGTACCTAGATTTCAAACTGTTAATTAAGGCAGGAAGCTGCCAGTGGAAGAAAAGAAGGAAGAAAGAATTTTAAAAACTGTTAAAATATTTGAGAAAAAAAATCTGAATACTTTTATGTTTAATAATCTTTCATCTCACTGATTCCCTTTAAAAATGTATGTATGTAAACAAATATGCCATACTCAAGCCCCGTTAAAAAAAAAGTCAATTGGGTACACTATACTACATGTGACCTTTTAACAATAGTTGGTAAAAACTTAAGTTTTCAGCTCCACCTAACATTCAGCATCCTTCCTGTGTTTACAAAAAGTTTACGAATGTTATTTTTATATAACTGTACCAAGTACTTAACATGCAAGGGAATTCCTATTTTATTCTGTAAAGCTATAAATTCCTAACAAATTATGCAAAAGGCTTTGAAAAAGTTAGTATAAGTAACTTCAAAACAATAAACAAGTTTTCCAAACATACTATCTGAACGATTCCAGGATCAAGCATAATTGGTAAAAATAAACACAAGAAGATCTCTTAAAAAACCCTTCACAAACACAGTTTCACAGAATCACAGAATGGCTGAGGTTGGAAGTGACCTGGTCATCACCCTGCTCAAGCAGGGCCACCTAGAACCAGTTGCCCATGACCGTATCCAGATGACTTTTCAATATCTCCAAGGATGGAGACTCCACAACCTCTCTGGGCAACCTGTGCCAGTGCTCAGTCACCCTCACAGTGAAGAAGTGTTTCCTGATGTTCAGAGAGAACCTCCCGTGTTTCGGTTTGTGCCCATTGCCTCCGGTCCTGTCACTGGGCACCACTGGAAAGAGCCTGGCTCTGTCCTCTCTGCACCCTCCCTTCAGGTATTTATAGACACTGATGAGATCCCCCTGAGCCTTCTCCTCTCTGGGCTGAACAGTCCCAGCTCTCTCAGCCTTTCCTCACACGACAGATGCTCCAGTCCCTTCATTATCTCTACGGCCCTTCGTTGGGCTCTCTCCAGTATGTCCGTTGTCTCTCTTGTACCAGGGAGCCCAGAACTGGACCCAGCAGCCCAGGCACGGCCTCACCAGTGGTGAGGAGGAGGAGTGGTAGTTTAGCCCCCAAACACCAAACTATGCATCAAGCATTCCTCCAAGATTGATCCCTCTCAGCAAAAAAACGTGATTTAGGGGTATATTTCTGATAAAAATATCACACTTATCATACATTGTCAATATCAACAACAATATTGCATCTTACATTTCTTCATTAAAAGGAAACAAGAATTATTAATCCATAGGCAGTTTTTATAGTGAAAGATTAAAGTTGATCTTCGTTTTTTGTTTATAGCATTTGCACAGTTAAGAAGGACAAAGAAAAATACAATGTCCAACAGGTGGGATAGAAACTGAAACTGTGCAATAGATTAAAATAAAAGTGTCTTTATGAAATGCCTAAGCATTAGAATAACTCATGACACTTTATTATACATTGTTCATCACCAAAAATTTCAGGGGTTTGGGGGTTTAAAAAAAAAAAAAAAAAAGATATTAGATTACCTGGTCATAACAGCTGTTTGTATGAAAATCACAAATACTCCCTATACAAAAGCCCTATCAACACTGCCATCTTCCAAGACATTTCTCAGAAAGAAAAGATGACCCTCTGAAAGACTCAGTCATGCACTGACACCTGTTTATTCAGTCTTCCCTGACTCGTGTATGGATGTACTCGTATTTTACACAGTGCATTACTTTAAAGACACTGTATTTAGTATGTTTGGATATGTATCATATAGACCATAGTACAAACCTTCAACAAATTGATTTTATACCAGCTCCTGAGGATTTCTAAGAAACATAATGCCATACATTTTCATGTTTCACAAAGCTTTTTCAAAAAAAGAGAAATCAAATACCCAAAAGGAACTATATTTAAAATTTCTAACAGTGTAACTCCAATATCCTTTATACAACCTCAGATAAAATTACAACACAATAGAAAGAAATGTCTCAGAGAGAGCTTAGTCATTACCAAATTTCAGAAATACCAGGACACTGACTTTTGGTGCAACTGAGCAAACGAGCACCGCAATTTTTCCACTGTTGATAATATTGTGTAAGTCACATCAAGTCAGTTAAAGCTGGCAGCCACGACTGTGTCAACATCTGTAATTGTTTCTGACCTATTTGCTTCTGATAATAGCAGTGGTTTTTCTAACAGCAACTACCAGTTATTAAGAATTCATTGGCACAATAAATGTAAAAATATTTCTGTCACATAAAACATGGAGCCCAACAGAGACTTTGATATAACTTGACATATTACATAGACTGGTTACCCTTCTTTCTCACCCATACAAAGCTTAAAATAGGATTTCCTTTCTTGTTTGAAAACCTGTTTAAGTAAACTTAAATTTAAAATCATTCGCTACACTCAAAGAGACTTAAAACCTTTAGCGATATATAGCCTCCACACATAACATGGCCTACATTGTACAGTCACTGCGAAAGCAGTTCCACTGCTCATGGAGCTGCCGGTGTAGGAAGGATGCCATACAGATTTTGGTCACACTTGCACTCCTCCTTCCCCGCCTTTGTGAGCCCATCTTGGAGGATCTTTAACTCCTCCTCATTTATCTTAAACCAACATCCCCTCTCACATACAATATAACCCTGCTTCCTACCACCATAATTACAGGATGAGAAAAAGGTTGGATTACAGGATGAGAAACTCATTATTGGCAGTAAAGCACTAACTGTTGAACCCACAGAGAAATCTCTCCCTCAACAGCTATGTTAACTTGATCTCTCTCTCTCTCTTCAAGATCAATGATTTTTCAGGAAACCAATGCTAACTTATGAATCCAAGACTTCCAACTGTGTCAATTATGGCTAAAATTGGACAAGCCATTTTAAAGGCAGCAATCTTTTTTTGCAGTAGTTCTCCAACTCACTCAAAACCGCTTTGGCTTGAGAAACAATTATATCACAAAGCTAAAAACCAAGTATAATGAAGTAGTTTTATTATTAATTTATTTGATTTCTATCAACAAACCTGTTAGGTTACCCATGGTTTTCGTATTTTTAAGAAACTCTCTACATTAAATCCTCTGTACTCTATTTTGGTGGTGTTTAAAGCATATTTGCATACACATTTGCATATACAAATGCAAAGATGATGCTTACAAAAGTAAATATGACAAAATCATGGGATGGATGTCTCAAAAGACTTTAACAGAGTTTGGTATGCCAAGTAAAAATACTTCCACAAGGAAATATCACATGCTTTCTTCAAAAGAGATACAACAATTTCTGAGACAGCACTGAAATGAAAGGTGAAAAGGTTCGTTTAATTATTTCTGGACAGTGCTTCTGCTTGCAGGGGCTGGGATTTGTCTGTGGTTTGGGGGTTGGTTTTTTTTGAGACAGTATACCGAGTTTGATACACTTGGCCTGAAGCTAACTTATCTGGATGAGAATTGGATGGTAACAATTCAAGGCACTTAAGCTGCAGCCCCGGCTCTGACTCTGCATCTGCCCAAAGCTCACTGAACACCTGGACAGGAGACTAAGTATTGCAACAATTTCAGAACTCTGCATATTCATTACAAGTTAATATGTTATTCAGCTGACAATTTGTATTGATATTGATCCTGAAGTCAGACTGTACAAGCTGGGCTCTAAGGCACATCAGTAGTAGCAAATGGGTCAAGTGAACAAACAAAAACAGCTGATACACATCCACAAGCACAACAGAGCACTGCCTGTTCTTCTGCCTTGTTCTCCCCCCATCCTCTCCAGATCTAGCCATTTGTTTCATGTTCTGTGTTGAGTACCTGCATCTGGGACAGGGACCAGCTTTTGCACTCAGTTGTACAATGTCCTGTGCAGAGTAACTACAGCAAAATTAACTCATTGGACATTTAAGAGTAACACAAAAAATACTCCCAACTTCAGAGATTAGACAGAACATCCAAATGTAAAAGCTTGATCACAACACCTCTGTGGCATTCATCAGAGTCGTTCATTGCATTTCCATCAAACCCACAGTTAATACTACTACTAACATGCAACATTTTTTGATCCAAACTTCGTTACTTCCTTAAAACTAAAAATAGATCACTACCTGGTTTTGGTGATCCCTATTCAGATGTGGAGTTTCTTAGCTATTTCTTTTCCACTACACCTTGCAATCAAATGAGCAGTTTTTGAAAAGCCACAGAAATAGGTATTTAGATGTCTTCAGGTAGTTAAATGTTCATTCAAGCAGTGCAGTGCTTATTGTGTAACACAAGATTAGATACTACACTACAGATTTAAATAAATTCAAAGTAAGTATATTTTAAAATTTTACTCATATCCACAGGGTTTTGGCAAACCAAGTCAAACATAAACGCATACATTTCTAAACAACAGAAAATAAAATCTATTCTGAACTCTGACAGAAGTTCAGGATAAAACTGTGCTCCTCATAGTGACAAAGGCAAAAAAATTACAATTTTTGGAAGAATATTCAAGTCTAAGCAGCGTCAACTAGTGAAAGGACATAATTAAAAATACAACACAAGCAAGGAAGCATAGACAAATAGTTGCTTCCCTTGCCTGTAAACACTGTGAATCACTAAGTATTTCAAGGAACCTGTTTCCTTTATAACAATTGTAACCTGAATGGCCAGGATACCATTCAGCTGTTGAGTCAAGACTTGAACGTCCTTCTCAACTCATTATGAACATGGAATGATGAAGTTGGCATGTTCACTAGACACCATTAGGGGTAAAATTGCAGACCTGTGGCATTTATCTCAAATATTTTTTTAAAACACCATCAATTTTATTACCTTCTGAATAAGAACTTTTTTCAGCAGCAAATTAAAGGCAGTTTTAAAAAAGATACTGCATAAAGCCATGAGAATAGTAGAACTTGATTTCAACTGCTTTCCACAATAGAACTGCTTTACCATTATGTTAGATCCTCCATATTACAGTTTCAGAGTCACAGGCATAATTTCACTAAGATTTCCTGGTATAAGAGACAATGAATCAAAATAGTAAAGCCTACAGTTTAAACTACTGATTTTGTAGCAACATTTGTATCACACAAACTCACTCAAAAGTAAAATATTATACCTGCTGATGCACAGCTAGAAACTAACTTTAACGAGGAAAAAAAACCCTCACTTTTCAGGTTCAACATTAAAATAGAAGTTAACTTTATCATCAAATGGCTGCCATTATTTGATATTTTAAGTTAATTTAAAATGAGCCAAATAAACAGCTTAGTCAAGCATCCACCATTGACCGAAAAGCTGCTTCTGCTGCAACGAAACAAGCCAACACAGGTATCAATGTAATGCAGATATACCACTAAAACTTACCAGAAGCCATCCTTCCTACACTCAAGTCCATGGGAGTTCTGCTACTGCCACCAAGAACAAGATTAAACCCTTGAAGCAGTGTTTCAAAAGACACATTCTTTTCATGTACATTACAAATAAACCATTAAACCTACATTTCCTTTTTTAAAAGGAACATCAGATATTATATAATGCACTCAGTGTTTTGTTTAAGTCGATCTATGCATCGCTTTTCTCAGAACAGTATTTCAGAATTGCAAATTGTATACAAGCAAATAAGAAACTTGTCACTCCCAGGTTCACACCTTTCAGTGGAAGTTTTGTCACATTCCTTTCAGCTAGCCTTAAAAAGGAAGGAAAAAAAAAAATTAAAAAATCAGACACTGCTAACCTGAGGACCATATCCAGCAGCCAGCATGAGAAGTAGTCTTGCTGCCATGCTAGCCAAGGCCCCCCCAAGTTGTTGCCTTGAAATCCAAGGTCATGATAATTTGTAAATAAAAAGGAATTAACATACTCACTTTCCCAAAGGAACAGCATGATAGTTTGTAAATAAAAAGGAATTAACATGCTTGCCTTCCCCAAAGAACACCAACAACTCTGCTAAATTTGGATACCAGCATTCCTAAGACGCTGTTCATGAAAAGAAAATTAATTTTCAAACTTTGTTCTTCACACTATCTCAAAAAAAAACCCAAAATAGCCCCAAACCAAAGAACAATCACGCCCAAACAACAGGTGAAAAAAAACATTGAACACCCCTAGATACCTGTTTGGGGAGGATTTTTTGTTTGTTTGAGGAGTTTATCAGGCCAACAACAACAACAAAATATGAATCAGACCCTATGCTGGCTGCTGTGTATCAAGCCCTGTTCTTTATGAACACAGATGTACCAAACGTGATATATCATGACACATACAGACATTTGGCAGCATGTCCATACCTGCCTGGGTCTCCAAGTAAGATGTCAGTTAGTGAAAAACAGATACTTTCTCAGGCCTCTGTATTTTGCCCACAAACCACGGTATCTGATCCCATTTCTGCCACTGCATGTTTATTCTTCCTTATAAAGCTCACACCCTTTATCACTTACCATCCCAAGCAGGAAGCTCTCACAGTTGCAGCTGCAGCATAGAGCGTGCAGCGAGAATCAGTTTTCAAATTCTGGTGGGGAGTAGGCTCGACTTAACCATCTTCACTTCCACAGTAAAAATGTCGATATCTGAAGGACAAACGAGCAAGGAAGTACCACAGAAAATAACTGTCTCCTGAGGAACACTTGTTTTGCCAGTGAATTACACAATTGTCTGAAATAGTAGCAAAATGTTGAGTATCAGGACTTTTATGATTTATTTCAGGTTCTGGGAAAAGAACATTGTGTGCAGTTGTTACAACCACTGTAGCCATTTCTGGAATCTATGCCCTCAGCCTTAAGGTCTGTGCAAATTTCCTAATTTTGTTACATAACTGGTTTCTGTTCATGGCTCCATTGGAAGTGACATGACACAATTTCAGTTACCTTACTTGCAAAAACAGAGGGGGGAGGACTCTGTACTGAGAAGTCCAGGATTCTACACCTCTCAATTTACTCCTGAGCCTGCTGTAGTGTTTATTAATTAGCAGAAAACTCCTAATATTTAAACATACTCTACTGTTTAATGAAGTGTAAAAAATTCAAGCCCTTAAAGGGGACTATAATCAAGTTAATTTTGTTTCTTATCTTCTGTAAGAGATATTAGTGACAAAATTCCCATTAATCCAAATACAGTAATTGCTGCCAGCATGCTAGATCTACAAGCCAAGACATTTCTGAAAATGCTGCATCTTTTAAAAAAAATAAAAATAAAACATAGTATATGGTCAATCTCAAGTTCTGCTCTTTTAATTCCTTTTTTTTTTTGTACTGAATACTACACACATACATATCCCATTAAACATATTTACAATCTTACAATGAGAAATCCCTGAAGTAATTCACATATACGTGTGCTCTTAGAACTGTAACAACTTTATTAAGGAATAGAATTTCTATAAATATTATGTTTTTCATTTATATACAAATTCTTCTTAAACACTCAAAAAAAACCCAAAACCAACCCAAAATATAGTGGCCACCTTGAAATAAAATGCTATGCTCCTTTTCTCCTCCTTGCCATTCTAAACACAACAATAATTTCCTGCAACAATAAATCTTGCTCACTGAAAATACTGACTTGGTGTTTAGGAAGACATGTTTATCTGTCACCAGGCAATGCACAGCAGAGTTGTGGCTTCTCGATGAGTACAGTCAGGAAGTTGAATACCACTCCTAAATGACCAAGTTTGCATCATGTTCTACAAATAGTTATCCAGCAAGTTTTTGAAGCAGCTGAGGCACGAAGCAGCTGAGCTGTCAGAAAGAGTTGCAGTCTCTTATAACAGCCACTGTTCTGTAGGAACATAGTAGCAAATGATGAGCTTATATTTTTTAAAAAGTCTCTGGAGCAGTCCAAGCAAGGAATTGTAGGGTAACAAGCCTTACATGTGTATTTGGCAAGCTCCTCAAAACCATCATTAAAAATAGAACACCATTATACCTGAAAGACTATCTGATAGGGTCTAATCAGCAGTTTCTGCAAAGGAAGATCATGTCTTAGCCTATCAGTATTTCTGAACATGTCAAACTAACTGATAAACAAGAGCAAGTGATAAAACATATGTGGACTTTCAAAGAGCCTTTGGAAGGATGTCAAAGACTTCTAAATAGACTGCTATTTGTGAAAAGCAAACATTGCCATGGATCAAAAAGCAGCCAGAAAATTGAACAAAATTCTGAGGTCAACATTCTTCATTGCAATAGGCTAATTGGATAATAGAGATTAATAGCAGCACCCAGTCTGAATAAAATAGCCTATTTATTGCCTGCTCAGGTGCCTAGAAGCTCCTTGGACCACACACAGCTGGTCTGCTAGCTCTTCCCATTCTGTGTCAGTCCAAGGCAAAGTGCACACAAATCCCTGTTCTCCTTCACGCAGAAGCATCCTAATTCCCAAACTAAACTCAAACTAAATCTTCCTAGTCTGCTTTCTTTATGTTCCACTAGCTTTCACGTACCTGACCACCCTGTAGTGACAGAGGTAGACGTTTAGGTTCTTATTCAGTATGCACATGCCCTGGTGGCTAGCGCTTTCCGGAGGTTTGACATTAAAGCCACTCAGGAGAAGAGCACCCAGAAATCACAACTTCCAACTTTCTGAGCACACTAACCATTAGACTTTTATGAGAAAGATGAACGCAGACACTCATCATACCACTGCTTCATCAGGTGCTGACAGCTAACATTAGCTTACAAATAAATAGAGATGCCCCACATTCCTGCTCATTCCCAGAGCTCTTAAGAGGGAACTCCCAGCAGAAGAAATCACTCACTAAGGATACATAAGGTCCACACAAAGCCAATGGAGAAGGTCAGGGTGGACCAGGAAGGCTTCACAAGTGTTTTAACCACTCTAAACCAGTCTTACCACAGTCCAACCTCCTCCTCAGTCACCAGCTTCCATCCCTCTTTTTAGCAGCATTGGAGCCCATCGCACAGGAGACAGCTTCAAGGATCTCACTACCATCACTAAGTAAATGAGCAGTTTTCACCTGAATTAGCTCCACAGATCTATGGACTGCAGAGTAAGACGAGCACTAATGCCATTGCCAGTAGTGAGGCAGCTCTCACCGAAGCCAACTTGAACACTCTGGCTCTCTATCCGCAAGCCTTGAGAAGTACCATCAACAGAGTTAATCTGGACAATTAAGACTGTTTCCCCTCGCCTCCTCCCACTATTTAGACCCGTAGCCTAGAGTTTTTACAAAGTTCTTCCTAAGTTAAGTCCTTAAATGGTGTGAACTGAGCCCTGCCCTAGTATTCCAAACCTCAAGCTTCTGTAAATAGGTCCAGCAGTGCTCACTATATTTATTTTTTATACACCAGAGAAGAAAAGAAAACCTGAAGTAGTAACATTTCCAGATGACAATTAATCTTACAACAGCAAAGCTTAAGATGATGGATCAACTTTAACAATGAATAGGCAACATAAACAGAATTTAGTATCAATAACACACATGATACCTATAAGGGGGGGGAGGGGAGGGGGAGTGAACTACATACACCACACAAAGCTTTAAAATCAGGCATCTCAAATCCAGAAAGGAAATTTGGCAGCTCAGCGAGCCCTTCCATTCAATATCCTATAGTCAGAAGAGCATAGAGACACCTGAATAAAAGAGGAATAACAAGGAAAACACTGCAGCACAGCTCTGTTGATAGGTTGTGCAATCTGACCTGAAATGCATGTAAGTTATTTGAAGAAGAATTTTAAAATACTGAGGAAGGTGTTCTGAGAAAGGCTATGAATTATCAACCACTTGAAAGACTATCCTGTTGAGACAGGCAAGTATGAACAGAAAAATAAAGAACTATAAATTATATGAGACTTTAAGAAATATACAGAAAATATAGTCAAGAAAACAACCACTTCCAATAATACAGGGAACTTCATTCATTAACCAAGCTTAGAGGACAGCAAAGCCAAACTTTTAACAGAGAAATATTATCTTACAACACGTAATTAGACTGTTAAACTCAGTACCATAGGAAGTCACTGAAGCCAAGATTTTACTCAGATTCAAAAAGAAAGCAGCTATTTAAACACACAATAATAAGAAAACAATAAACACACAGCTGAGGGAATCTCAAGCTTCGTGACCCAGGATGCAATCAAACGTCCGAAGAGATCACCGGGCTGTAGTTGGCCACACAAACTCTCTACCTAACCCAAACCCACAATGGCCAGCAGCAAATACCAAGGGAGGAGTATGAGCAACATGGCAAGCATAGAACAAACTGTCCCTTAAGACAGCTGAACATGAAGAGTGTTTAGCTGCCAGGCTGGCATCTGCCAACCACCTAACCCCCAAAAGCATCTGGCGCTGGCCAACTTCCAAAATGCAAGGCTTGCATGACTTCATATTTGATGCTATATTTCTTTAATTTCTTCTCCCACTTTGCAATTGTATTTTATTTTTTAAGAACAAGAACCACAAATGTATTTGCAAACAGAAGTTCATTCTAATGCTTGGACTCATTCCAGGAAGCCATCCAGTCTCTCTAGAGTACATCTACCAAGACCACCTCAACTGAACAAAGAATTAAATACTGAACGCTACATGTCTCACAGAGTATTCCCAGCAGAAGTGAATTTGGAAAAAAAAATCCCCTTTACACATTTAAATTAAGAAACAAGAGAATAGCTCTATGAACTCTCTGATATCTTCCCCCCAACTAAAAAAACCCCACAAACATAAGCTGTATTTCCAAATGTCTTGACAACATAATGAGTATCTCTATATATGTATACATGTTTGCTCTAGCTTTGAAGTTGGCCCTGCTTTCAGAGGGGGCTGGACCAGATAGATGACTTCCAGTGACCCCTTTCAACCTAAACTATTCTACGATTACATGTAGAGCATACCCAACCATCACACAGTAATATGTTATAGCCCTAATTACTATTAACTCTTTTTTCCCCCTATAGGCAATTTATTAAGCTCTTTGTATTCACCTTACAAATTTGAATATAATTTCTTCAAGTAGTTAACTGTTTCCTCTGTACCCAGCAAGAAGGACCTTTATGAATAACAGCAGAGTAAACTCAAGGGAGAAAACATGCTATTTAAAGCTTTCAAAGCCTTTTATTTTTCACACCACTACATAGGTTAGGGTAAGTAGTGGTCAACAGTCCTTGAACAGTGAGAAGGAGCAGTACCTCTGACAGAGGTATCCTAAAAGAGTTTTGTTTTGTTTCCTTTGTAAAACAAAAAAACATTACAGAAAAAACAGGCCTACCTTGTTGCGTGGGCAGGAGCAATTAAGTCTACCTGTTTTTAACAGTGTACCATGGCTCCCTATTGTCCTTCTCCACCTTACCCAACACTTTTTTCCTGCCCCCCACCCGTATTACCAACTGCCCCAACTATCTGGCTGGGCCAGTAGTAGTACACACCATGATGGCTCAGAGCTTAGCATGTAGATTGGCCAGCAGTTGCTCTTTTTCTGCAGAAAGGACTCAATTATAACTGCTTTTCTTCAGGTAGGAATATTAATTTGGGTCACTGCCTGTCAAAAGTTTTATAAAAATTTGTCACTGTGTAGGTACTTAACATCTTTCAGTTGCCGTTAAAATTGGTTTCGTCATCTGTCTGACTAAAGAAGTTACTCAAACAGAAGATGACGGACAAAGAAAGTAATTGTACAAGCTTTGTGTCCCTAGTAAGCCTAGCTAAAAATTCTCATAAACTGTTCGGTGATGAATCCGTAGAGCATGCTCTTTATTATGAAAAGAACTTCCTCACAGACAAAAAAACCCAAAAAACAAACCAACCCTGTGACTGTCATCACTCTCACTCACAGGAGTCCTGAGAAAAAGAAAAAAAAAAGTTTTTATTTCTTGAACAAAATTTCTACTATAAACAAGTAGAAGATATGATATTTAGAAAAAGCCTGGGAAGACAGTATATGTAACTCTGGAGAACTGGGAAAGAAATTATGTCCACTGCTTTCCAGTGACCCCTGCCAGCTATGACAGGAACAGCATTGTTCAACTCCAAGAGCCACTCCACCCTTTGCTGCCTCGTTAACCGACTCAAAGAAAGTTTACTGGAAGTCTTCTTAACGCACCTACGCCTCCCTTCTAATACAACATCAACACCCTGTTTCCTATTTCAAAGCCTACATGATTTTGAGTTGTCCCAGAATTCACACCAATATTAGGCAGCTATGGATACAGCTGGGACCAACTTTTTGAGTCAAGCTGAGCTAACTCTGCTTTGGGAGAAATCCAGCACAACCAGAATACTTGAAATGCTCCATGGAGCTCCCAACAATTACTGACAATTTATTTGTATGTCACATTCCACACAATACATGAGGAAAAAATTCTACTACAAGCACTGAATTAAACTAACTAGGTTTCCAAATTCTTTTTTCACATGACTCAGGCTCGTGTTTTATCCTTTATAATATTTATATCCAGAATAAAAACATACATTGGCAGCAAAACATAGCAACAGAAAATTCAACTGCAAAACATTCCACTTCAAACGGATCAGGATCTTAAACACACCACGTTCCAAGTATCGCTCTCAACCTTCACCTTCAGAAGTGAAAATTGTTTGCAAATATTGTGAAGTAGAGCTCTGGGTGGGGCAGGGGGCGCGAAGAAGTCAAAACTGACAGAATTATGATGTGCGTACATACATCAGTTCATAAACACCTTACTGGAACAAAAATAAGTCTTCTGAGAAAAGGATTATACTTTCCAGGGAGTCACAAATAGAGAGGCAAATCAAAGAAGATCACCAAAACCTTCAGAGCTACAGAAATAGCCAAATACACACAGCTATTTATAGATTATTTATTATAGAGATTTATTCACAGAACACTTTTAGCCTCTAAGCCCAGGAAAACAAAAACGTCTCATGCCAAGCACTAACGTATGTAACAGAAATATATCCTTCTGCCACTGAGTGACCACTCTAAGTACAGCTAAAGATACCTGGATTCACTTACTAGGATTAACAGGTTATTTCAAGTGATGCACTTCTCCTTGATAAAACAGATACCACCTTCTGTTTAACAGCATCAACAGGAAGATATAAGCGGGTAAATTACTGACGACACACTGTATTTAGTCTCATTCCTATTAGAGAACTTGTGTGTCAAAATTTCTGTAGGAATGTTTCATCGCAAAGATTTTCAGAACATTAATTAAAGTACTTTCAACAAGTCAGGTTTTCCAATTAATTACTTTTTCCAGTTAATTATACAACGGATGGATAAGACACTGGCAAATTTGGAACAAAATGCAAGACTCGGCAGCATTGCTTTTCAAGTGACCAACAACATGTAAAAGCAATAAAAGACAAAATACCAAGCGCAGAGCTTGAGAATGTGGACTAAACCGTCACTGAATCCGATACACCAGAGTCACATGCACTCGAGGAGTATGTACGAAAAACAAAAGTAAAAGCAGCAAACACCTGGATAGTTCTACTACTGCATAATCATTCTCCCTCACTGCTCTCTCCTTTGTTTCTCACAGAAAAGACAGCAAATAGAACACCAGGGAAATGAAGATGACAGGATGAATTCTAACTCATGGGAAGTAGCCTAACATTTAGATTCCCAAAATGAAAACCAAGGACAACACGTACGCTGTAGACTGGTTGTCACTGGGTTAGGGTGGAAAGGGGGAAAAAAAATGGGATAAGGAATAAGAAAGCAAGCGCCAAAAGAAGAGGAAGGCATGTAAAATACAAGAATACAGAAGGAGACGAGGTCAGAGATGAAGGTGAGGGTGCCGAAACGTAGGACCTTCAAAGGAAAGGAGAAAAAAAGTCACAGGCACTACAGCAGCTCAAGATGCGTTAGAGCAACTTACCATGGAAAAGGTGTATTAATTACAGCACGAGTCAGACTCAACAAGCAGGAGGAGTAAGGCGCACGCAAACGGCCAGCAGCTCAAGCCCTGAACGCGTAACTGACCGCCCACCACCCACGACAAACTTGGCCACGGGAGGCCAACCAGACCGGAGGCTCGCCAGGACGGCGCGGCGCCGCGCCCCCCCCCAACGGCTGGAGCAGCCCGCACCTGATGCGGGTACGCGGCGGGGCGGGAAGGGCCCGCTCAGCGGCCGCCCTCGGGCCCCCACCGCCCCCCGGCGGGAAGGGCCCGGGGCGGGGGGCCGCCGCGCCGCGGACACCCGCGCCCGCTCCCGCCTGAGGGGGACCTCGGCGCCGCGGAGGCCCCGGGCCTCCCGCCCTTCCCCCGGCCGGCCCGGCGGAGGGGCGGGAGGCCCCCGGGCCGGCGGCGGACCCGCTCCCGCCGCCCGGCCAGGGGCGAGGGGAGCCGCGGCAGACGGCTCCGCCGCGCGCCCGCCGGGGATGCGCCTACCGCCCCGCCGCCCCTCACCGAGCGGGCGCCCCCGCCTCGCCCCGGCCGCGGCTCCGAAGCCGAAGCCCGCCCCGGCCGCCCCCGCCGAGCCGGTCGGCCCCCTCCCCAGCTGCGCGGGGAACTTGGCGCCCCGCTTCTCCCCCTCCCGCCGGGGCGGGGATGCCTCCGCGCCGGCTCCCGCTCGCCCCCCCTCGCGCCCCCCCCCGCTGACCGAGGCGGGGTCCCGACCTTACCGGTCGCCCGGTGCCGCGGCGAGGCGGCGGAGCGGGCCAGCGCGCGCGCCGCAGACAACAGCAGCGAGGGGAGCGCGAGGCGGCGGGCGGGCGGGCGCGCGCGAGGCAACAGCTGGGGGGGGTGTGGGAGGAGGAGGAGGAGACGCGCGCCCGAGCGGCGGCAGCAACAGCGCGCCACCCGAGAGGGCGCGCGCCGCCGAGGCGGGGGCAGGGCTAGGCGCAGGTCGGTAGCCGACAGCGCCCCCCCGCCGCTTGCGAGGGTGGGGCCGGGGCGTGACTGGCGGCCACGCTGCCCAACGAGAGCGGGAGGGAGGTGGGGCTGCGTTTGACGGACGGCTCCCCGGGCAGAGGCGGGGCCGGTATGACAGACAGCCTCCTGCACGAATTGGCGACAAAGAGAAAGGAGGGGGGGGGGGGGGGGCGGGCTCAATGCTGAACGGCTGCCGGCCGCGAGGGGGCTGGCTGACCTTGATGGGCGTCTCCACGACCGAGTAGCCGAGGGGGAGGGAGGCGGGGATTAACTTGAGCGACACCGCCGCTACCTAGTGAGAGCGGGGCGCGGTAGGACGTGCGTCCCCGCTGCCCAATAGCCAGCCAGGCCCGGGGCGGCGTGTAAGGAAGGCGGTGGGTTTCTCTGCGGCGGAGCGGGCGAGGAGAGCCCGGCCGCCCCCCGTACCTGCGCGCTGGCCCCGCGTAGCCGGACGGGAGGGGGGATGCGCCGAGACCCTGCGCGGGGAAGCGGCGGCGGGTCCGTGCGAGGGCGGCAGCGGCGCTAGGGCGGCCCGGGCCCGTCAGGTAGCGGGGGAGAGAAGGGGGCTTCCACCTCGGGTTGCCGCGTCGCGCCCGTCCTTCCTCAGGCGGACGGGGGAGGCCCTCCGCCCTGGCTGGGGAAGGGGGGGGCCTCCCGCGGGCAGCCTCCGGAGAAGGCCGGCTCGGCCGGGGGAGGGCCCGGGGAGGGCGGGGGACCGGCAAGGAAGGCTGGAGCGGGTGCGCGGGGGAGGCCGGGCGGCCCGGGGTCAGCCGCGGGGGCTGAGGAGGGGCGGGAGAGGGAGACGGGCGGGAGAGACGGGCGGCCTGCCCCGCCGCCTGCGGGGGGTGCCCCGGGCCTGGCCCTGCCCCTGCTCGTCCGGCCGCTGCCGGAGCCGCAGCCCCGCGGGGGTCGGCCCGGGGCGGCGAGCGCTAGGCGACCCGCGGTGGAGGGTAGCGACCGTGCCCGGGCAAGGCTGGGTCGGGCCTGTGCTGGAAACGGTCGGTCTTCTTCGGAGGGCCGCGAGGGAGGGGCTGTTAGATTGCCGTCGCAGGCTCGGCGTAGCCCGGCACCCCCGGCCGGCTTGCCGCTTTCCTCCTTCTGGTCCTCTGCATGATTTCTGAACGTGGGGCTTCAGCCAGATTCAGCACTCGGGAGTCCCTGTTCCGCTGAAAAAACAGTAAAACGAGCACTCCGGTTAAGGGGGTGTTGTAGTTTGACGTTATTTGCACTTTTAAATCTACATAGGCTACCTCAACTAAGAATGCACCGTTTGCAAGAGGACTTGCGAATACCTAACCTGTGTTCGCATCAGACTAGTTTATGTGTGGTTTTGAAATGGGGCTACTGGAATATTTCTTTCTAGGCGTTAAAGTATTCATACCTACTGAATCGGCTTTAAAATGGCATTTAATCAAGCTGGAGTTCTATTTAATTTGGTTTCAGTGTATTACAATTTTCTGAACTTTGTTAGGCAATATTCAGGGTTCAAATTTATAGACCTATGTTATCGCTAATATTGAGCTGAACGTGTAAGTTTCTCTCCTCTTGATTTTTCTCCGTCTAAACAGGATATAATTAGCTATCATAATACTCTAATTATGTAGATCATCCCACCAAGGTCAGCAATGCTACTGAAATAGTGTTTCTCACTACTGAAAATTTTCACTTCCTACTAATTACATGAGTCCTATAAAGAGTCGAGAGCTTTTTTATTTTTACACCCCGCATTTGGCATTCCTTCAGTGAACTAGCTCTTCTGTGAAAACAGACTTGCACCATATCTGCATCCTTTTTCCAGTGTTAACCATCTTGCTATGATAGCTGTCCTCTAGCTAAGAATCTGCTGATCATCTCCTTTCTTTCCTAATGAGAGATGGTCAGGTGTTCCATGTAATCAAACCCTTCCTCATTATGTCACCTGTGTATCCCCAGCTGTCAGTCTTGCAAATTTGGTAGCTTCCTTTACTTGGACTATAGGATGATAAGATCTCAAAAGTACGCTTGGATTTTCTTCAGTTTTCATCAAAAAAAGCCTCTAAAATTGAATGGAGCCTTGCAGTACTGCCCAATCTTGCAGTTACATCTCTTAATTAGATTGAAGAAAGGCAGCATAACGCCCCATGCTGACTCTTCTGCCTGTGCTTTTTAAAATTGTTACAAAGGGTTCTGAGCACTTAGGAAAACTGAAAATCTTTTCATCAGGTGAGCAACCTTCAAATTGAGTAGCCCCATCTAATACACCTTCAGCAGCTTTCTATTTCCTCCAGAGACAGTTGATAGCACCTTCTCTGAGTATCTGATAACCTGATACTTCTAACAGTGTTGAATTCCTTTTTTCCTTTCAGGCCCAAGTTTCCAGTCTGTTCCTTTGGTTTCCGCTTTCTCCAGGTTGCTAATGAGAGATTCTCCTTCTTGTAGTATCTGTAGCATTGATTTCTAGAACTAGTTTTCAAAAAGGTTCTCATGAAAGGAATGTCGAAACTTTGTTTCAGATCACTACTCTCTTCACTTTAGCCAGAGACTTGCGCTTGAGAATATTGGGAATGTTTTCAAAAGACTGGAAGTACTTCAGGCAGGTCATAGTAATTGTTCTGTAATCCTCTGCACCTGCCAGCTCGTTTAGGTATGTTTACAAGAAAAGAGCAGTGCTATCTAACCCTCCTCCAATTTTTTGTCTACTTACTTAGCAATTAACTAACTCTTATGTTGAGTGTCACTGCTAAGCCTCACCCCTTCCCTAAGGAGGGGGTCTCGGTTCCACCCTGCCAGTAACTGGCATTCACCAGACTCTTCAGTGATCTGAGCAGAACTGAGACAGCAAAAAGTAAACTACAAAAATCTTAGTTTAAACTATTTTTTTGCTAGTTCAGCTCAAGGAACTGGCCTGCTCTGGGTCACACAAGTGTCAGCCCTAACACAAGGGAGGGGATGCACTGACAGTAACTCCAATTTAGATTATTTTTTGCTAAACTGGATCTTTTCCTTAAGAGAAGTCCCACTAGTATCCACTAAATCAAATCCAGTGAAATTTCAAACCCAGACTGAACAAAAAAGTAGGTCTGTTGAACTGTGTATCAGCAGACACAGATTTAAATTGTAGGATAATTTTAGTGGTGTACAAAATTGTTATCCGCTAGCTCTAATGTAGCTGGTCATCTCCTAACCAGTTAAGGCAGCAGCTTTTACTTCCCTCCTTCTGGTTCCAATATTTATCTGAGCACAGAGTTGGTTCAATTTGCTAATCTAGCAAAAAACTAACCCAGTTAAAAAGGTGCTGATAGACTTCTGCTTGTTCAGTGAGTTTAATAGGCTTAATTGGGTGATAGTGTGAGCATCAGTAATAACAGAGGAAGCAGTAACAGCTTGTGGCCAGGTGCACTGAGGGGGCAGAGGGGAAGCAGGTCTTGTCTTTCCCTTCTGGTGGTGAGGATTAGGTGCTTCAGAACACATCATCTCACCTTCAGTAATTTCAATACTTTTGTAATCTGGAACAAATCAAAGCTCAGTTACTTATTTCAAGTGAAAGAATATCAGTGTTCTAAAGGGAATTATAAAATTTCTAAAAATCTCAAATTTTAAAAATAATTAAGAAACCTATTTCAGCACCGTTTCCACTGGTGTATACATTAATTATCCATCTTTGTAGCATGAAATCTTGAGGAAGATCATAGTTCTTCTCACCCCTGCTTTTTATACTTGCAGTGAAAAGCTTCTGGCAGATGCAGTGGTAAAAGTCTTTCAGTTAGGAGTATAAAAACTAACTTTTATGACTGTAGGGTCAGATGCACTTATCCTTGTTTTTTCTTTTGCCATGACTACATAGAAATTTAAATATACTACCAAGCCAATAAAACTAAATAGTGTTCCTGTCAGCCAGTGTCTGCGTACTTTAGATACCTGCCGGAAAGCAAATATTATCTGTAGCTTTTTGTAGTTTTAAGATGCTGCTTGACAGAAACTGGTAGTAGGGCTTACTGGCTCGGTTTCAGCTGCAGCTCTGCAGGCAACAGGATCTTTCAGGTGGCTTGTTACTCAGGCTTGTTAGTTAGTTTACATTTTACTGATTATTTTGTTATACGAAGGGAATTGTTAGGTTTAGTTTCAAGTGTTGAACTATGAGTGCCTCGGTACTGGAGAAAAATGGATCTAAACCTATTCCTAACATACAAAAATCCCTAAATGAGTTTGACAGCTACTGTAGGATTAAAGCATAATTTGTTTCACAGAACAAATTTAGATTAAAGCAATTTACACAGCTGACTTAAGGCATGTAAATTGAATGGTGGACAGGACCAAAACAGAGTGCTTCATTGAGAATGGTGGTTATAAAAGAAATGCAAGGAAGCAGTATGTAGGTGAGGTTAGAAGGGGTGGGAAAGCAAGAACAAGAAATTTGTCACCTTTAAGGAATATGCCTAATGGTTGTATAGTGACATCTTTTGATGCCTTCCCCCCCCCCCCCCCCCTTTTGTTTTGTTAGGTTGTTGCTGACAGTGAAAGACTTCCTCTCAAAGCTGTTTAAATGAGAATGTCCCTGGCACAAAGAGTACTACTGACATGGCTTTTTACATTACTCTTCCTGATCATGCTGGTGCTGAAGTTGGATGAGAAAGCACCGTGGAACTGGTTCCTCATTTTTATTCCAGTCTGGATATTTGATACTATCCTTCTAGTTATGTTAATTGTGAAAATGGCCGGACGTTGCAAGTCTGGCTTCGACCCTCGCAATGGCTCCCAAAACATCAAGAAAAAAGCCTGGTATCTCATTGCAATGCTACTTAAATTAGCCTTCTGCCTTGCCCTCTGTGCTAAACTGCAACGATTTACTACAATGAAACTAGCCTATGTATTTATCCCTTTGTGGGCCTTGCTTATTGGGGGTATGGTTGAACTGGGATATAATATCTTCTATGTACGAAGAGACTAAGCTATCATATGTGGCTTTCAACAGAGATTGGTACCAAATTACTGGATTATTATAGTTTTGCCACAAACTTGATCTCCAAATTAGAATGCCAAATAAGAAATCAATCAAGCTGGGGACTTTATCTATACCAGGCTGAAGACTGAAAGTAGACTTGTTCCACTCCTTTATTTTAAAACTGTCACATATGTTCTTGTAAATAAAAGTATTTGTTCAACATAAG
Organism: Aquila chrysaetos chrysaetos; assembly: GCF_900496995.4. Taxonomy (NCBI): domain Eukaryota; kingdom Metazoa; phylum Chordata; class Aves; order Accipitriformes; family Accipitridae; genus Aquila; species Aquila chrysaetos. The sequence continues at coordinate 13,498,447 of NC_044008.1, forward strand.
CTGTTCTATTATGATTATTATTATTATTTGTTACATGAAATAAGATACAGGCTCTTCACATGCAGGTAGAAGATCTTCTGAAAGGAACCACAAATGTTCTACCCCAGAGTATTCAGCACATTGGGTAATCCTTAGAAAGAGGACTTGAGTTTTCTACTACTTATGCTGTCACTCAAGAAATAACCAGTTAGCACATTATAGAAATTACTGTAAATTTGCTTTAAGAATCAGGAACAATTGATAGTTACCAAATAAGAGCAAAAAAGGAATAAAGTGACTCAGCATTTTGTGACAGTGAGAATCCACTTCCAGTCTGAAAGACTAAAAATAAGCACTTTCTTTTAAGCTGCTGAAACAGACAATAACCAGTATGTTTACCTAGGGGGAAAGAATTTAGTAGCTGAACTGTGCCAGCAGTCCAAGATCCAGAGAAGAGGGAGACAATGGTGATTACCCTTCCAAGTAAGAAATGACCAGTGCTGTAAAAGACTGCAGCTATGGGGTGAGTTCTGTACTACATCTGTACCTGCAGGAAGTAGTATTTTAACAAGGAAGATGTTTTTTAATGCCCTAGTATATTAAATCTCTGGGGGTGAAGCCCTGGCTTTACCAAGTACCAGCAAACTGAGATGCTAGTAAATGAACTTTTTCAAGTAACAAATGCAATGAATGGGACTTCTGGGAAGAGCTGGAACTGTAAGCGTATTTTGTGGACTGAAAGTGCTCTTCCAGGAGCTATGATACAACCAAGTCCAAATGTAAAAGTTGTCTAGGACATTATTAACATGCATGCTGAAGATGCTGATCATTTACAGTTCCTAGGTACAAAAGAGTGTCTAGTGAATGAAAACAGCCCTGGAAAAATAGCCTAAGGTCAGAGGAGGTGACTATGTTGAAATGTCTCACAAATAAAATTTTAATTATGTACATTCAACTGTACTTGTCAGTAAAAAAAAAAAAAAAATCTTCCTGAAGTGTTTGTGTTTACTCTTACTGTTCAGAGAGATGTAGGCATAAATACATGGGAAGCATATTGTTAAAGACTGCCAAAAGGGCTTTATCTAAGAAAAGAACCTGTTCATTCTAAGGCAATGGATCTCAATTCAGATCATCAGGTAACAAATGATCTTTAGAAAGAATTTAAGTCATGTTTCCTTCATAGTGGTTGACAGTCCTACCTTGCTAAAGGAGAAACTAAGAAATGACACAGAAAAAAATCTTTCTAAGCATTAGCTGTTACAAAAAATGCAAAATATTTATAACCCCTTTATTATAGTAAAAATAATGCATTGACTTTTACTGAGCAAATGCAGGGGGTGCTTGGCCCCAGTTCATAAGCATTAGATAATTTATGGGGAGCTGAAACTACCATTTATAAATCTCTTTTTGCTTCAGTACCTATGAGGAACAGTTCTTTTGTGGAGGTGTATCTATGCCCTACTTAGTTCTGAGAAATAGTTCATGGAAGGGCCTTGCTCTCTGTTTGACAGACTTTCTGCCCACTCATATGAGGCTCCTTTGAAGAACTGGCTTCCTTTACCATCTTTGTGATTTTTCAACTTAAAATGGCACTTGTGATGAGGACTAGCTGCAGGGAGAGGGAAAAGTATTCACCTCGATATGTGCTCTTGGGCCTGCTGAATATAGGAAATGCGAGAGCAAGCACGCACAGATACATGCTATATGTAAGTATACGTATGTGTGTATACATATGGTATAGAGAAAATATGCTTAATTTGCACATTCAAGTTAGGTCTCTTCAGCAGTTCTTCAGTTCTGTCAAATGGAAACTAGGGTCAGTGAGCTTCCTAGGATACAATATTCCAGTTATGGCCCATGGCAGGCAAGCTAGACCTCATGTGGCATTTTTACTGGATGCTTCAAAAATCCATGGAGAAGAAGAGTGTTTAAAGACCTACCTCCAGTTAAGGTAAACTTTTATGAACCACTTAAACATTGATGCAAATACATAACAAGCATTTAAGCACTTAATACACATACATACATATACACACACACGCATCTCCGTATGGTATGTTACAGCACCAAGCATAAAACTGAGTGCCCAGTCCTCCCCCAGCTGATGATTATCACAGAAGAAAAAGCAAAAAAAGCCTTGTTCACACAATGCCAAAAAAACCCATACTGCTCAGAAGAGCAGAGCAGCTTTCCTCAGTCAAGCTGATGATGTTAACAGATCGTGACAGCTTCACACAACAAATGAAGGAAGAATAAGAACTAGCCTCATTAGGGCTTGGTATATGATTAGCAAGATGGGCCACAAATGGCAACTCTGCCCCCTTAATAAACCCCTTCTATTCCACAGATGTAACAATTATCTGGAAGTTTGATTCTAGTTAATTAGAGATGCCAAACACAGTTGTTCCAAATCTCCTTTTAATTGCTGCCTCTAATTCAATAGAAAAAGATCAACAATTTCAGTCTTTTGGTTGTGGGTTTGGCTTTTTTTTTTTTTTTAAACATTTACAAACCTTGAAATACATGACAGTGATTTTGAAAGCTGAAGCAGGCATCTCTTTCTGGTGTCCTACAGAAGTCACACACAAACTGATTTCCTTTAGCACAAGCTGTCTTCAGGACACAGCCTTTTTGAAGTGCTCAACTTTGTTTGCAAGTTCCTAGTCATACAGAGATACTTTGGTAACAGAAATTAATATCCCTTTTGACTTAGTATTTCATATCAGATTTAACTGACCTAAACTGTGCCAACACCTCTGTACACGCAGTCTCATGTTTTTGTGATATCAGAACTTCATTCAAAAGGACTTAGGATACAAAGCACACCGTAGCCCACCTAGACCTTTCCAGAGGTTGCTGCAGGAATTACCTCTATTTGCAATCACCCTGTTCTCAAAGGCACTGTCCACAGCTCTGAAATGGAGAGAGTGCTCACACCTTTACTTAAATTCACGGACTGACTGATCTTCGTTAAACAGAACAAAATGAGCAAAGAGCAGATTTGACGAAGTTGGCAGGGAAAAGGGAAAGCTGATACTGAGATGGCTCATGCTGATGTGCAAGAAATGGGTGGAAAGAAATGCAGATCCAAGTACCCAGCGCACTAGGGAACAACCTCATCTCAGCTACCTGCAGCAGCCGATGCAGGGCATGGAGGGGAGAACTTTGCCTTCATGGGCTTTGTTTTAAAATGCAATTCAATAGCTTGCTGTTCTGAAGTGAAACTGAAGTATTTATCATATATTGATGATATATATATTATATACATAATATATATTGATTATATATATTGTATATGGAGATATATATTCTACATTTATTTCTCTTCATATCATTTATACAAGCTTGAACACTTCAGCATGCATTGTAGGTGAGTATCTACTGTTGTCCGATTAAGGAAAATACTCAATGCACATGTGTGAGAGATTGTGAAACTGAAATTTTCAATCACCTATTCATACTGCTTTTCTTGATTTGTCACCATTTTAGACTAGGATCCAGCCTTCTGTTCTTTTCATACTTGAAAAATGCAATTATATGACATAAACATCCCTCTTATCCCATCAACAAACTTTAACCTGAATGCTCTAAGAACATGTGTACATGCACCCAAACTGCAATGCGAGGCTTGGGTGACAATATTAAAAAATAAGCTAGCACAGGACTAAGTTACACAACAATTTAAGAGATGAAAGCAGTGGTGTTTTCTGATGTATATGCATAGTAGTACAGAAACAAAATCTTACAAGTAACTTCATGGAAATTTTCATATTTACCCAGTTTTAAAGTTGAGTGACACAAAGGTATTGATGACAGTGAAATCTATGAGACTCCCAGAAACTCTGAATTCTAACATCAGGCATTACCTATTTCAACACCACTATATTTTGGGAACAAATAATATTGCTTTTCAGTAATAAAGCTCCTGAATAACTGCATCCGCAGAAGTTAGTTCTTTGAAAGCATAGCACTATCATGTAACACATCACACTTTTTTTTTTTTTTAAAATTAAGATTGAGGTAAAAATAACTGCACTGAGTTGGAAAAAGAGTGTTTGTACCTTTTTACTGTACCTTTATTGTGTTAAGGTTTGGATAGATTTTGTCTTCCATATGAGCCTTTTAGACCTGAACAGGCCTGGGTATCAACTTGCTGCTGAAAAGCATCAGGGTTTGCGGACTAAGGCAATTTAAGGAACCATTGCATTTGGACCACCAGAGTGCTATTCAGTATTAACTCAACATTTTCTCCTTGTACTGAAGTTGGATAAAGAGTAGAAAAAAAATCTGCAATGCAGTAATGCTATTTCCTTTGGTCTGCCTTTTCTAACAAAACCAACCTCACAAGCAGGCAAATGTAAGAAAAGTCTTTGTACAGCACAGAACAACAGCGTAAGAGCAAGAAACAGGGAAGAAATGAGAACCCAAGCTTAGTTTACCTGTATTAGGTTTCATCAGTGTTCCTTTTGAAGTTTATAAAGAAATCACTGCTAAAAGATGGGTTTTAGTCTAAAAATTTCATTTCCGAGATTAACAAAAGCTCTCAACTGCATCGATTAGACAAGTACCTGAGTGTTACTACATGCCTAGGATACAGCTTTAGCAGCCTTGACTTATGTTACATTAGTCTTACACACACAGGTCTAATTCTTAAGGTTTTCTTCTTGAGATACTTAGGGAATAGCTTTTCTCAGCTAACTCCCCTATTTTGTCTCAATACAACCAGATAAAACAATGGCCATAAAAAGCATAGTCCTTAAAACACAGGCCTAAGCTCTACCAAACATTGCCCTTTCATTCCGGTGGACTAGAAATTAATTGGTAAGAGAAAACATAATATCAAAATAGTTATTGAAAAATCAAACTTGATAAAAATAGAAGTTTAAACTGCTGTTTTAATCAATGTTTGTATCAGATTATCATAACTGTACACCAAATATTAAAGGACTAATGCCCTCATCAGTAGGCTCATCTATCAGCATGACCAGAACATGAGAAGATCAATGTCTAGCTGGCACTCAAGTACAGCACAGCTCCAAAGCAGAGGAAATATTAGCATCATAGCACAGAGAAAAACAGTGGCTAGAATATAATACACTAAATCTGCAAAGTCAGTATCCCTGATGATTCTAATAGAAATAGCAACCTAGATATTGTGAAGCTGCTGCTTCTGAACAGAACACAAAATAATTTGCATTTCTATGAAAAATGAAATGAGTGACTGGTGGGAATCAAAGTTTCCCAAATATTCCCATGTATGCTCCAATTTCAGTGGGATCTGCACAAAATATCAGTATCGCCTATTATACAGTTTTTAAAGTGCATTTCATCCATTTGAGAAAGTAATAAAATATCAGTTGAACACAGTGACTCACAATCAAAGAAAACATTCTCAACAGCGTCATTCACAGCAAAGCATAGGTCAGTGAAAATTTGTCCTTTCCATTTCCAACTTGTTTACATTCACAGTAAGGTAACAGGCGGTGGTCTGCCTAAAGACAAGGTTCTCTACGCATCTGACCACTAGAAAAAATGAGTAAAATTACACTTGAGAAGCCTGCAAAGTTTTTTATCTCTTTATGAGAATTAGTACAGTTTTCATCCTAGTAGGGTCAGGTGGTAGCCTACTCTCTCACAACACTTTATTTTGCCAAGGAGCATGGAGAAAACACAGATTTATTTCAATTGATTCAGCATCCTTATTCACATGCAGATATTAGAAAACAGTCATTTTGATCAATGAATACCAGTCCTGTGTTTCTTGGAAGACTTACTCAGTTTTCCAGATCTGTAATGTTCAGATCTGTTTCACAGCATTCTACTGTTTCATGTTTCCATCTTCTACATCATTTGCAATGCCAACTTATTTACTGTGCACATGTATATCTGCTTAAAAATCAATTTTATTTATTTATCACCAAGGAATTCTTTCACAGATGAATACTTAAATCATCACCCTCTGAAATAATACTTTATTTCTAATACTAGATAGAATTAATATTTCAGTTAAAGAAGTATTGAAATATTCACTATAGTAACAAGGAAGGGAAAATCTGCATGCCAGCAGTACCTGTAATGAAAATGCTGTTTCAAGAGTCAATTTGCAGGCATTTGGAGGGCTGGAGGATGACACAACACTGAGTAACACTTGTATGTAACACATGAAGTCAGTTGCCAGTGAAATGCAAAAGATCCAGTAATTTAAAAAAAAAAAAAAAAAAAGAAAAAAAAAAAGCAGCTACCATCTTGAAAGCTATTGGGTAGCAGCAGTAACAATGCAATTCTTTGCTACCCACAAATATGGAACCAGTATCTAGGAGAACATGTCTAAACTTCTGCACATCATGTCATTAACTGGAACACCACTGCAAACGCACAGATGTCAATACCATTGCAGTACAGGCAATAGGCCTTAAGCAGATTTTGCAGAAATCTGCGGAAGGGCCAAGAGAGACAACTAAAACTAAACTGGAGATTTCAGCCAAAATAACAGAAAGATTTCTATATAACTGAAATCCGGGGAGGGGGGACAAGCAATAAGCAAAGACTAGTTTCAGTACATCAGAAGGCATGAACCATTTATTGCTGAAGCAAAGTTTGAATATGAATTTGTATGCGGTAGGAATAAAGGTTATAGCATAGGACCACGTGAAACCAAAGCAAGACCTTTGTCAGACTAATGAACAATTTGGGAGCTGAAATCCTCAGAAAAGGTACTCCCCTCTTAAAGAACAACCGCATCAAAATGAATACACCACAGTAGAGGACAAAAACTTTTTTTTTTTTTTTTTTTAAAAAGAAACAAAGAAAGAAGTACACACTAATATAGCCAGTCAACCGAGACTGTCTACACCTTTGAATACAAAGGGAGTTCTGATAGCCATTGGTAATCCCGGTATTGTTTATATTCTGTCTGCAAGGAATTCTGTCTAAAAAGGAGAATCTAGTCTGCCTCTAAAATAAAAAATAAAGGATGCATAAAAAGTGGAAAAACTGCCACTTTTTTTAATCTCTTAAAATTCTGAAAGTGATTAAAAAAAAGAAAAAAAATAGGTTGAAGATGTAGGCAGTTCAAAGGAAAAATTTCAGAACCAAGACATAACCTGAGCAGAAGTTTGAGGCCATGATCAGCCAAGACCGCTGAGCAGGTCTTCAAAAGGAAATAAAGTTTTACTCTTAAGTGTAAAGTCTGTTTGCTAAACCATTTTCAAAGATTTATTTTTTCAGTTCGGACAGGGCCTATGATGCAGGAAGTTGCTTGCTGTCAAGGGTTTACTTTAGTAAAATCTGGCAGATTTAAGAAAAAAACCCAAACAAACTTGAACCAGAATGAATGATCAGCATATGGATCACCAGCATACAAACAAGGTTTGTTTTTTTTTAATTAAACTAAACAGTTGGGTTGTTTTATGGTTTGGTTTTTTTGTTGTTGGTAGTGGTGGGGGTTTTTTTGGTTTTGTTTTAAAAGAGCAGTATCTGGCAAGGATGGTATTGATAAAGCTGGAGCCTTCTGCTAACCCAGGTGGAAAGCTGCATGCTTGGTGCAAACTACAACTGGCAGCTCTTCTCTTTTACTGTTCTCCAACGGCTGGCACAGAGAACAGGAATGGAAGGCTACATAATTGTGTACAGATGTTCATAAAGCCAAAGAGATTACGGGTGGAAGTTTCCAGATAATCCAGAAAACACAACAGGAGCCAAGACCACATTTCTACTATCAGGAAGGCTTAAACTCTTACACGAACCAATTAATTTCTCAAATCAGAATCTGCTAGATTAATAACTTACCATGTCACACATGAATCATTTGCTCATGGCATGAGGGGAAAGCAAGATCCCTGAGGCTGCAAAACTGGTAGTAATCTCTTAGCCAGCATTAAAGAAAACAGCAGTAAGACTTAAGGATATATTAGCCACATCCAAGAGATTCATGTTTCTATTGCTTCTCTAATACGTAATTATGGCTATGTAGGAGTAATATTCAATAATTCAAATATTGATGTAATTAATAATTCTTTGACAGACCTATTTTAGACTTAAAGAAATCAGGGCACTCATCCGTTAAATGGCTGATTTTAGTGCCAGAGTAAGTAAGCAGTAACATTTTGAATTTTAACAACCTATAAGCAAAAAACATTTCAACAAAAGGGCCTCAGGCAGTTGAATTAGACATCACCTGGAAATCACATTGTTCTGTTGCTACAAATGAAGCCAAAGTGATCACTAAGTGCAAAGGTTATAAAGTAGGTACATAAGGATGTACAACTTTCAGAAAGTTATAGGGAAAAAATACAAAGGAAAAAAAAAACAACAGATACAGAGGGCTTTGGAAATAACAACAGGCCTAGGATCTTATGTTTTAAATACTTAGTTGGAGGACAGGCTGTAGGGCAGTTTACTGCTATTTGTATCTACCTGAAAAAGAAATATCATTCAGATGTGTTTGAACTATACAGTAATATGTTACACAAAGAATTAAGTAGGTTCAGTGACAGTTTTTGCCATTACCACATCAGATGCTAGCTAGCCTTGAAATCCTCTTCCCTCAGAACATGGCTTAAGAGAATTCAAGCATTCCATAGGTGGGGAGAGAGGCAAACAGTTAACTTGGACACCACTGTTATTTTCTTAATGAAATAACTCTTGCTTCCAAACTGGGACTCATGAGGAATCTTCCTACTAGACACACTGGCAAGCATCTTTATTGCCTGGCGCTATCGGCATAGGGAGCAATTAAAATCCAAACGCATCTCTGTCAATTACAGGTCACTACTAAAGTTGAGGCCTTTATACGTGAAAAAGTTACCATTTAAATATTCTTTTTTTAAATTTTAGTCAGATTAACTGACTTAATTTGGGGGGGAGGGGGGGGGGGGGGGGGGGGGTTGGTTTTTGTTGACATGAAATAGAACTGCCTTAACCGTGGCTTGAGCAGGGGAAGAGGCAAAGGTAGAAGGGACTTTGCTCCCTTGCACCAGCTCATCTAGAGAGATGCACACAGTTACTGATCACGCTCCTGGAGCCCAGGGGGTGTCCGACTGCCCTCCACAACAGGGGCAGGTTTGCCTCTCTGTTCCATATTAACATCTGACAGCAGGAGTCTGCGGAGTGCCTTTAATGAGCAACTGTAAGGAATCCTGTGAAGGGAGAACTGATTTTACATTCTGACTAATCTCCATTTACAAAGAATGCCTCAGCTCTACCTCAGTTTGCTACAGCTGCTCACCCCACAATGGCGTAAGGGTATCCTATGCATTAGTGCAGGTAGAAACATAACCATTTAGAGAGGCAGTTTAACTGAATTATTTTTTGCAGACCCAAAAATAAAACCAATCTGTTATTATGAACCTTTATTAAGCGGCTCACATTTCAGTATAAATCACACTAAAAAGATTTTTTTAAAAAAGATATTTACACTACAGTGCTGACACATTTAAAATGAAAAAATTGGTATAAATAAGCTCTATGGAAAAGCCTGGAATTGTCAAAAAGAATTCTGGCTCATCTTACAAAAAATATATATGTTAAATGTCAGCTCTACTCTAAAACCTACAACTCAAAATTATTTAAAGACTTCTTTATGTTAAACCTGCAGTGTTTACAGTGCATCTGGCCCTAAGTGCTTTGATACTTCACAGTTATGGACAGGCACTGAGGAATGTTACAAAGCTACATAACTATCTTCTGTAACAGATGCGAAGGCAAGTCACAAACTTGCCTCACAGAATTTATGAATCTTTACATTATTACATCATTAAGTTCAAAAAGGAATTTAAAACCATATATACAAATTTAGCACAAAAAATCATCCTCTCTTTGTCCATGCAGTTTTGGATATGATGAACTATGTTGTCTGGTATCATCTGGATGTATGTGACCTCCAGGGCATAACTTGCCTTGTAAGTCCTTGTTGCCAGGTTCAAATTTAGAATCCATCTCCAACTTAAATGCCGTCAATTCAACGTGATCCAACCTAGTCTGAACATTCTGGCCCCCGACGTCATTAGGTGCCACTGTCTTTTCAGCAAGATCAACATTCATGGGTTCTTCTTTTATTCGGTGAGATGCAATAGGTTCATGTTTTATCGGCATAAATTCCTGCTGCAGATACTTCATCTGCAGAGCATCTGAAAATTTGGTGTCTTCGGAGGTATTTTTGCTCATTGTACAAATTCTGCTGTCAGTCTGAAGTCCAATAACCGAAGACTTGGGGTCTGCAGAGGTACCTGCTTTAACAGTACTTGTATTTTGAGAAAGTTCTTCCTCTGAATGATACAGCTTGAGCCGGATGTGCCAAGCCAAACTGCACACAGCTGAAACTGTTTTGAACTGGTGCACAACATTCCTTGGGATAAAATAAATGTCATTATCGAATAACTGAATTCTGGCATATCGAATGCCTTCCCTTCGCAGTTGATTAAGTTTTGCATCATCAACCCACTGGACACACTGGAGGAAAAAAGGGGGGTGGGGGGGAAAAAAAAAAAAAAAAAAGCGGTGAAAACTCTGATTTAGGCCTAAAAGGACACCTGATCAACAGTTCATAGCATGCTTACCTGTGAGAGTGGAGGCTCATGCAAATCTAATTGCATTCGCTGAACTACCTCCAAGAAGTCTTCAGCATGAAAACAAATTACATCTTTGGTTATACGAGGCTGCTCAGACCTACAGAAGAGTAAGAATTGCACAGTCAGAGGCTGAAACTAACATGCTACAGAGAATAATAAAGAAAATCTGGAAGCAAGGATAAAGCAAATGATAAAAAAAAAGCAATTGTAGCATAACATACATTTTGAAGGAAAAAAGTTAACTAAACCAGCTAATTCTCAAACATAACCTCATTAAACTGGTTAAATGAATTAACCACAATTTCTTTACAAGTAGCAGTAAAAGCAGCCATGAAAGGTCAACAAAACTCACTATTTTTAATTTTTATCTTTAATTGACTTCTGCCTGCTTTGATGCTGAAAGACAGATGCCCCAGATATGTTGGGCTGTCAACACTCTAACATGATACGCCCATCAGGTACCTCAAAGCATGCAGCAGTCTGCCTAGTATTATGGCAAACATTGCTTAGTATCTTAGCCTCAAACACCTTGTTCAGAGTTAGTAGTAAAGCTGAATCTACATTAAGCTGCCACAATGCTAGTAAGCAGCAAATACTGGCATCCTCCACTAAACGTCCCTTAAAAATACATTCCTGTTTGTGCTCACTAGAGAGCTACAGAAGAGCAAAATCCGAATTCGGGTTTGTTTCCGTATTCAAACTGTTTGAATTTACCTCTTGTCCCACATCTCCCCCAAAGAAACACACACCATTTATGTAATTCCTATAGAGACATTATCTAGAATTAGCTAACAAAAGGCAGTAACAGCCACAATCCTTATCACTTTCTGATCTAAAAGCCAAACTCGGTTCTTCAATGGAAACATACAGAACTAAGCTGCACGTGTTTGTTTTTGAGGGATGTTTAGTTTTCAAAAAGTTTTTTAAAAACGCGGTGATATGAAGATTTCATTCATGTAAGATAAAGCTGACGCTGGAGCGGTTTTGCGAGGAAAATTTATCAGCCACAAAGAGCCTGGCTGATGACTTTCTTCCTTCATCCTCTGCAGAGTCCTCCCAGGGCTGACAGGAGCGCGGCAGCAGGGCGCAGGCTGCGGGCACAGGCGCTGCCCGAAGGAACCACGGGCGACCGCCGGTCCTCCTGCCACCCGCAGGGCCGGCTGGCTCCTGCCGCCCACGGGGCAGCCTCCGCCCCCGGCCGCAGCGAGGGCCGCACCACCCGCTCCGCTGGGCGCCGCACCACCCGCTCCGCAGGGCCGGGGCCCGGGCAGGGGCTGATGCAGCAAAACCGCCTGATACGGCCCACAGCGGAACGGATGTGCAAGCGCTCCTTTTTTAAAAAGCAAGATGATCATCTCTCTCTCTCTATATATAGATTTCCAGTTCTGTCCTCTATCCCCAAAACCTGCTTTTTGCCTTTCGACATATATATATATATATATATGGGGGGTTATTAATGTTCTAAGCAGCAGGCAATCATGTACAGTTCATTGGGCTTTTTAAACTGACAAGAAATGTTTATTTTATTTAGGTCATGACCTCAAGAGAGCAAAAAATAACCAGTCTAAGGCTATTTTCGGGGGGGGGGATGGGAGGGGGTGGGGGGTGGAAATCCCAGATCAGCTACTGAAAGCACACTAGGGTGAATTTTCAGATAACATATTTTACTTTCCATTTTACAAAGATCAAAATGTCTCTCTATATTTTGGTCTATGCACTCCTGAAGAGGATTTAAGCACTGAAAGAAAAAAGCTTACAGAAACATCTCTAATCAGTGGCATAAAGAAAAAAATACTAGCTACATTAATCTACTTTTTATAATGCAGATATGTTGTTGGGGTTTTTTTTAAATACGTATCTGCACCTGGAGTTAACAATATTTGTAAATGAAGTTAAGAATTGAAATAAATACAAAGAATATTTGCATACTAAAAGAACTTCAAAGCAATGTTTTCACAGCAGTGTCTACTCTGTTTTACCCATTATACAGGACACAGTTAATGATTCTTTTAAATCATTCCTTTCCTCAGCCCCTATATATATGTACAACAGTATGCCTTACCAACTCTGTGCTGCACCTCTATCACAAAACATGACATTCCTTTTGCAAACACAACAGAGGAAAAATTATTGCCAGATAATTTTTAATTCTGCATTTGCAGATTTGATATTTAGCACAACTTTGATACTATATTTTGTAAAACCTAAAGTTTAGAGGGTGACGTCATCCCCCATGCAAAACAGTAGCAGAGTAGTTCAGTTAGATGTCCAAAAAAGACAGTAAATCCAAACAGAACTGTAAGATGACTTCAGAAAAATCCATTTAAGTCCCTACTAGAGCACTGCTAGAACTATTTTTGGAAATAATTTTTTTCCTTAACCTCATTCTTTGAAAGGGCTGGACTCTTTTTGCTGTAACTTTTCAAAACAGATTCAAGACTACAGGTTTTACCATGAATATTTCTGACCTAATGTATAATGTAACAAATTCCTATGATCCTATAGAGAAGCATTAACAACTTCACGCTCTGGAACACAAACTTGAAAAGCTGCTTGTTGAAGCACAGGATAGAGGGGTTTAATTTTGCCAACAATGCCATGAAGTGCCTTTTGCTGTTCCTGTAAAAACCCACCCAAATTTCCCACGTAAAAATCTTCAAAGTTTCCATAATTTAAAATTTCTGTGGCGTTTCCTAAGTTCTAAAGCATGCTTGGTACACCTACAAAAATGGCATTAAGTAATCAGCCTGATCACAACACCAGAGTTTATCAGACTTCAATGCAGTGCAGTCTTTAAAATGTTTGCTAGCAATAGCCAGAGCTCTTCTACAATTTGCAAATATTCACAGAAACAAAAAAAAAGATCATAATCCAGTAACTTTACAAAACATCTCAAATCAAGAGCCTATCATATCTGGGAAAGCAAAAATTATTGTTTTGTTCTTCCAAACAGTATGTTTTGTTTCCACTTCTGTCCTCTATCCCCCAAAACGGCTTTTTGCCTTTCAACAGTTCTGTTCCTGACTTTTCTGAAAGACACTAGTTATCCTACCTAACATTAGCATTCATGCTTATCAACTACTGAATAAATCACACTTTAAAGTCTACAGCAACTTCTTGATAACAAAGCTTTTTTTGCACACCCAATTCATTTTTGTACTAACTAAACACAAACTAACAACTCAGTTCAGCAAGTCTACAAATTGCTTTGTTTTCTCCTCACAGAACACATGAATTTTACATATGGTATATCATCATTAAAACATGTGCATTTTTACTGCCATAGTGCCCTGATCACCCCTGGAATATGTCCAAGTTTCAGTGTTGTTCAACTACTCAAACAGACTTAAAAAAAACAACAAACAAAAACAAACAAACAAAAAACCCACCAGATTTTTCCAACTTCCATGCATGTTGTTTCCTTTAAAATAAATCTACCCTACCCACAGCTTACAAATTACAGTGAAGCTAGTATCTGAAATTATTTTAATGTCTTACATTAATTAATGATGCGTCATTATCCTAAGCCCTGATTAGTTCTCTTCATGTAAGTACAGTGATGTGGCTTTTCAAAATTATGCAAAAAAGTGGAAAAGGAAAGGAGAAATTATCACTGACGTCAAATCAAGCTTGAAATACATAATTTTTATTGCGTTGATCGTGTTACATATTTTCCTCCTCTACATATATCAGTCCCAAATTTTTTATTCTGCATTAAAAGATAAATTTTCAGTCCTTACACTGAAGTAAAGTGCTGATAGTTACTTCCCCCCCCAAAAAACTTTCAAAAAGTACCTGAAGTACTTTCAAGTTTGTTGGACAGTTCTGCTTAGTTTTGCCTATTTTCAGATCACTTTTTATTCTACACAATTTTTATTTTTACTGATTCCATTCATTTTTTCAAGTTTAAAAGGAGTTTTAATGGAAGTTGCATAGACACCCTTTTCCATAAGTTCCAACGTATCAGAGAAGATAATGGTTTAGATCTAAAAAGCCAGAAAATTTGTTTTTAGAATGTAAATGAACATGTAATGATTTCCAAGGGAAGAGGATCTTGTTATGAAGGTATAGGATGAGAATGGGAAGTTCCCACAGACACTTAAATTAGTATCAATTTAAATTTTTATTAATTTCCACAGGCACAGAAGTTTGGGGAGTGGGGTTTTCTTTGGTTTGTTTGGGTGGGTTTTTTTTTCCTTTCTTTGATAAAGCTTTGAGTCTCTCTCTCACTCATATATGTGCAAAGTGTAATTTAAGATAATCAGATCTACACAGTATCTCAGCTCTTGCCCTGCTACCACTGTTCAGTCTTAATTCACTCCAGCTTCTCACAATCAGAGCAAGCAGGAAGTTTAAGGCTTCAGCTATCATCAACCTGCAGAGGAACTGAACTGCAAAACCTCAGAGCCCATAATACAAACACATTAACATCTGAACAATCCAGTTCTTCCCCAACAGCAAGTATTCAATTTTCTATCTCAATGAACTCATGCACTCTAACACAAATTTGCATCATTTCATCCAAAGGGATTTCACTCTTCTAATTTCTAGACAGATACAAAGAGGAAAAGGTGGTTTTAGTGTTTATGTATTCAAAGGTAACCTCCAAAACTAAGGTCATTCTCTCAAACCAGGATCAGAAGATCCTAAAACATGCTTCTTAGATCTGGGCCAGGAAGCCAATGATTACAGGCTTTTTATTTGGCTAAAATATAAACAGCTGTAAGTGAGATACATTCATTTCCTGAATCTCATATGGGAATTCCAGAGACAGACACCAAAGAATATCACACAACCTCTGACAGGGATCTTTCTAGGTAATCTACCATAAATAAATCAGGTTTATAACAGCCATGACTTTGAAGCGGAAGCATTAAAATTCTGCTCATCTCCAGACAACACAAAGAATTGCCAGGAAGTCTTGACGTGCACCCCTGAGGCAGAAACTCACGTCAGTCCATACGCACTATTTAAAGCAAAACAAAGTGCAAGGTGTTTTTACATCTAACGTTAACTCAGTTACAGCAACTCAATTATAGATTAAAGTGTCATTGCAAGGCACCTTTCTCATTTCAACCACACGGCAAAACTGTATGCAATGTAGCAGAGGGCAGACAAACACATCTAGTGCACAGAGATGGGGGTGGGTGGGGGGAAGGCCAGTATCTACTAAGTCTTCATTAAATCTCTAATACTAGATTAACCTATTCTGTGTTCCTTCTACCAATTATAAATGGAAATTCAGGCAAATATTTTTTCAAACAGCTAGGTGAGTAAGGCAGTTGACACATACCACTCTCCACAGTGCACAGCCTTCAATACTCCCACAGCAGCTGTAGTCTGTCGTTCAAAACCTTGTCCTATGTGATCTGCATGGGCTCGTGTTCGGTCTTCAAATAGCATTTCACGGGGTTCACTGGTTCGAGGTAGGTACTGCAAGTTTTTTATTTCATTGGTAGTTCTGTATAAGAAAAACAGTATTAGTGATACAGAAGTTTCTCTTAATTACCCAACTTCTACCATAGCCAATAGGATTGTTTTTCTCCTTTCAGTAAGACCATGTAGTCAAATGAGAAAAAACAGTAACATTTAGGGCAAATTAAAAGTGTAATGAGCTATGCAAAAAATCAGAACACCTATGCAATAAAAAAAACTTTAAAAAAAACCCAAAACACAACAGCACAGCGTCAGGGCCCTGAGTGCACTAAAAGGCCCTAATGAGTGAGCAGCCTAACCTGCAGTCTCCACCCACAAACCCAGACAAAGAGCCCAGGAGCTGTATTTAAGCTCAGGCCTGGGCCTTCAGTCCTGGCCTGAGCCATGCTGCAGGAGCACTGGTCTTCACCTCAGCCAGAGGTGTGCTGGGTCACAGACCTGCTTCCCAGCTTGGCCTCAGGAGGGCTTTGTCATGATGGACCTGCCTGGCAAGCCACTGGACCTGATCCTCACTGGCAGACTGACTTGCTGGCTTGACCTGAGACCTGCTCCATCACCACACACTTCCCTGACACACTGGAGTCTGGGCTGAATCCAGTCCCCAAACGCCAGGTCTGCCCTACCTACCTTCCTCAGGCACTGTGAGACTGGGCCCCACCATGGTCAGCCCCTGACAGGGAATTGCTGGCCTTTGCTGCTTCCTGACTATTAGCTATACATTTCAATTGTCCCTGAAGTCATTCTTCATCATTCATGTTTCTACCAAACCGCTGGGAAATGTGCATGTGTATTTAGTTCCACGTTGTAGAACTGGGAATGAGAAGCAACAAAAGATTATTTCTTCAGGGTTTAATGAAAGTGAAGGGAACACTGCAGAGCAGGAACAGAGCCACAAGACCATTTTCTTGGCCACCTGGAGCCAACATCATGTGTTACATTTTTCCAAGAGCTCTTCATAATCATAACATACCCAAGGTTGGAAGGGACATCTGGAGACTGTGTAGTCCAGCTTCCCTCACTCAACTACAGCAGGTTGCTCAGAACCATGTCCAGTTAAGTTTTGAGCAACTCCAAAGATGGAGACTCCAAAAGCTCGCTGGGCAACCTGTCCTAGTGTTCAACCATCTGTACAGTGATTATTTTTTTTCTCCTTGTTTTAAAAGGAAATTACTGTAATTCAGTTTGTGCCCATTACCTCTGGTCATGTCACTGAGCACTGCTGAAGAAAGTCCTTCTCACAACCTCCCATCAGATGCTTAAACACATTGGTACAATCCCACTGAGCCTTCTTTTATCAAGTGTAAATCCCAGTTCTCCCATGCCTGCCTTTTATGTCACCAGATCTGCTCCAGTATGCCCAGGTCTGTCTTGGACTGCCAAGCCCAGAACTGGACACAATACTCCAGATGCGTCTCACCAGTGGTGAGCAGAAGGGAAGAATCACTCCCCTCAACCTCCTGGCAGTGCTCTTCCTAACCCTGTCCAGGGGGCTGCTGGCCTGCTTTGCCACAAAAGCACGCTGATGGCTTATGGGCAACCTGTCATCCACTGGGACCCTCAAGTCCTTCTCTGTTGGGCTGCTGTCCAGCCAGTTGGTCCTCAGCCTGTGCTGGTGCAGGGGGTTATTCCTCCCAGGTTGTGGGGCTTTGCACATCCCTGTGTTAACTTTGTGAGTCCACCGAGTCGACCCGTTTCTACAGCCTCTCAAGGTCCCTCTCACTGGCAGTGCAACCCTGTGGTGCATCAACCACTCCTTCCGGTTTTCTATCGCTTGCAAACTTGCTGAGGGCGTGCTCTGTCCCATGATGCTGGCCATTAATGAAGATGTTGAACAGTATTGGCGCAAGGTATCAATGTCCGGGTTACTCCAGTAGCCACTGTTTTCCAGCTGGACTTTGTGCTGCTGATCACAATCCTTTAAGCATGGCAGTTAAGCCAGTTCTTGATCCACCATGCTATCCATCAGTCTAGTTTGTCCTTCGTTAATTTGTCTATTAGGATGTTATGGCAGACAAGTGTCCAGAGTGGGAAGCCTTGCTAAATTCAAGATAAACCCCACCCCTGGCACTCCTCTCATCCTGTGAGCTAGTCATTTTGTTGTAGAATGCTATCAGGTAGATAAGGCATGATTTCCGCTTTATAAATCAATACTAGCTACTCCCAATGACCATCTTGTCCCTCGTGTTTGAAATGGTGTCCTTCCCAGGATGAAGGTGAGGCTGACCAGCCTGCAGTTCCCCAGGTCCTGCTTCTTACCCTTCTAAAGGATTGGAGTGACATTTGCATTCCTCCAGTCCTCAGGAACCTTTGCCAATTGCCATGACTTTTCAAAGACAATCAAGAGTGGCCTTGCAATGATACTGGCCAGCTCCCACAGCACTTGTGAGTACAACCCATCAGGTCCCATGGGCTTGCGTCTGTCTAATCTCTGTCTAATACGTTCCTTAACCTGATTCTCTTCCACTAAAGGAAAGTAGTCCTTGCTCCAAACATTCCTACTGTCTCTGGGACCCAGCATTCCTGAAGGTAAATCTCACCAGTAAAGACAAGGGCAAAGAAAGCATTGAATATCGTGGCCCCTTCTGTGTCCTTTGCCTCCAGGCCCTTTGCTCCATTCAGTAGACACCTTACATTTTCCCTAGTCTTTCTTTTGCTGTCCACATGCCTGTGGAAGTCCTTGCTGCCCTTCACATCCCTTGCCAAATTCAACTCCATATGGTCTTTGGCTTTAACTGCGTCCCCTTTATGGTTGGACAGTGTCTCTATACTCCTTCTGAGACACCTGACTCTGCTTCCACCTCTTGTGTGCTCTCTTTTTATGTTTGAATTTTAAACAAGAGAACCCCAAAGACATAATTTCTCAAGGCAAACAATATTCAAGTTCTGCAGAGGACATCCTTACTCTTAAGCTGGTACTTATACTCAGTACCACAGCAAAACTTAAAGACATCATTTAATGTTGGAGATGTTACCTTTCAGACACAAGAGAAGCCCTTATCCCTGAGGTCTTTAAACATCCACTCACATTTAAGAAAAGGGGTATTAATTCCAGTCTCATGGCATACCTCAGTATTTATATGCCTATTCACATTTCCCTGCAGTTTTCACCTTAAATTCCTACTGAAGCTCCAAAAAGGACCAGCACCTTACTTGGCAAGAGAGTAAACAATTAAAAAAAAAAAAATCCACATCCTTACAAAAGAAAGCAACTTAAAAGTATATTTTGAGATAAAGATTTACAGAAATTTATATAAGATACAGTATCAACTAGTAAAAGGTTTCAGATAAAATTAATTTGTAGAGAAAGAATACTAACCAGACATTTATCAAGCAAAATAATTCAACATACCTCTTCCTTTTGAAAGGTGACTTTGGCATGTCAGCCACAGGGATCATCTGTTCTCCTGGACGTACCCACATAATGGGACCATCATCACTGTCTTTACGACTCTCTAATTTTAAACTAGAAAGTGTTCCCCATGGCAGTGTACACTAATGGGAAATACAAGCCACAATTTTGAAGTGAGTTACTTGAAAAACTTTTTTAAAGCAGCCTTTATCTGTCACAATGAAAACATTTATTAGACCACTCAATTATCTAAGCAAGTATCACATACTCTCACTTTATTATAACAGTACTAGACAGTATATTTTCCCCCTTGTCCCAACCCACTCCCTTCTGTCCTTACTTTTAAGAAGGGTGATTCTTCCAACATATCAAGGAATTCAGGGAAGTAATCCCCCACTTCCTCATCAACTGCTCCAACCAGGCTGATCTGTCTCATTGGGCCAGCTCTATACGTACCATGAGAGTATGTTCTTTTTACCTACAAGTAGAATATGACAGCAAAAGTTATACCGAGTCCACTACTGCTCAAAGTCTACATTCAATAAACACCTTTAATCTCTATGCTTGTGTTTTCTGATTGATATTAGTCCTACAGTCTTCAGTATACTTAAGATTATTATGAAGTCAATTACTATAAACTCATCACCGAAAGACAGAAGTTCTTATTAAAGATACATGACAACTTGTATTTTATTTATTTTAAAGTCTGAAGGTAAGATTGAGTAACTATTTATTGCCTTTCAAGAAAATAACATTCCGAAGTAGTAATTGTGAAAAGCTATTAATGTATGTTCTGCTCAATAACTAGTAAATAAGGATTCTTACCCAGACTACTCCAGTCTAGCTGAATTTTTACCTTTTTCCTGTAACAGTTAGGCAGAACCCTGACTTGCAACTAGTTTAACTCAAACATTTCCTCTGCTGATCATCCTCTCCAGTATGGCCTCTGTGTGAGTACATTAACTGGAGCTAATTATCACAGGGAAGACAAGGCTTATAAAGAGTACAGGAAGAGAGAGGATGACAGTTACTCCTTCATTTTTGCTGTGCTGTGCTAACACATCTTGTGCTCCCTTAAAACTTTAAGGGCTGTAACATTCACCTCATGAAAAATCTTTTATTTTGAAATTTAACAGAAACACATATTGTTATAAGGGTTTTTTTTTCAATAATCTGATGTCATGTTACATCAACAAAATACTTAGGCATGAGATTGATGAGGATCACTTCCCCCTTAAGCTTCCAATCTCCTATTTAACAAGCTGAAAGACACAGTAGTATTACTAGATGAAATATGACCAGATTAGAACAGATGGAAGAGCAGATGGATTACTGCACAAACCAAGTAAGGCTCTTGCACTGCATCTCTAGACATTCTGCATCCAAAGCAAGAAAAGAAAAAAGGTGCAAGGAAAACAGTTAATGAAGTACTGCTTAACTATGGTCCTCACCCAAACAGACCATTAAAATTCCTAGCAATTATGGCAGTGCAGAGGAGAATTAGCAGTTGCTCCTGAAAACAGGACTAAATCATACAACATGGAAAAATACTGTGCCCTTCTGAGAAGCCAGACTGATGTAACCAGACGCATTTCAGAAATGCAGAACCAAATACTCTTCTTAAGATCATCTCAGTCATCATACACACCCAGGACATGGAAGACTGACTAGAAGTAGGATTTTAAAAAAAAAAAAAAAAAAAAAAAAAAATGTCTGAGCTAATGTAATGGGAAGCCATCACAGCCATACTGAAAAGAGCAGTACTGCTAGACCATAGTATTCTCCTATTCCCCAAATCCTCAGTCATACATTCCTGTAGCTTTTTTTGTACCAACAGCTGGTGATTTTGTGATAAAACATCAGAAAACATGCATTTCTGCTGAATCAGCATCAGCTCAGTCCTCAACTTTACCTGCACTGGCACAAAGCACCAGGAGCTCACACAACTAAAGCATTGGGACAAGGAAGGGAGACTCATAATTATCGGCTTACTGGATAGACCAATTCCAAAGTACCCTAAAAACAGTTTCTGAAGCTACAGTTAGTCGTAAATCTGTTATTCACATTGTTCATTGATAAACCTAACATGCAAAAGGACATTTCTTCCACTGGCATGAGGCTTAATACACCACCATTCCAGGCCAGGATATTAAGCTGCTGTTTTAATCTACACCTCTGATTAAAGTGAATAATTTTTTGCCTTTTTCCTTGCTTCCTTCTGCTATCACTACCATTCTCCCAAGTAACAAGTGATAGGACAAGAGGAAGTGGCCTCAAGTTGTGCCAGGAGAGGTTTAGATTGGATATTAGGAAAAATTTCTTCACCAGAAGGGTTGTCAAGCACTGGAACAGGCTGTTCAGGGAAGTGGTTGAGTCACCATTCCTGGAGGTATTTAAAGACATGCAGACATGGTGCTTAGGGACATGGTTTAGTGGTGGACTTGGCAGTGCTAGGTTAATGGTTGGAATCGATGATCTTAAAGGTCTTTTCCAACCTAAATGATTCTATGATTCACATAGTCTATGATAAACTAGTTGTGGAACTACTCCAACTGAAAACTCTACAACTGCCCCAAAAACTACTAACTGAAGTGAAGTTAGGAGAGGCTGTGAAGCTTTCAGATGATAAATTCACCTGTCTGGCTTTGGTACCACTAGGTGTTGGCAGTGAAGCATAACATAAGCAAAGTGTTTAAGTGCAACATAATCCTTGCTTAAAATAGATCAATTAAGAAATTTCTTATATATTCCCCAAAAGACCATATCACTGAATGTTAAAACTGAAAGATCAGCTCAACTTTTTTAAGCATTATTTGTCCATCCCAATTCACTCCTAGCTCTCCTGATCAATTATGTTCCCCTCATTCACCAGGTAGAACAGATTCCTTTTCAAGATCCAGCTCAGGAGAGGTGAAATACCAAAAATAATGCTAAGATAATGTCAAAGTCACAAATGATGAGCGGTTTCTTCTGGGACCATATTGAGAGACGTATTGTTGCAAATACAGAATGAAATGTTTGAACATTTAAGAACTCCATGGTGGGTTAACCCCAGGCAGCAGCTAAGTACCTTACAGCCCCTTGCTCACTCATATCACCACCACCCCTGCAACAGCGAGAGACATGGGAGAGCACAGGAAAAGCAAGGAAATGCATGTGTCCAGATAAAGACAGTTTAGTAAGTGAAAAGAGGAAAGTGAAAAAAAGAGGAAAAACACCGAGTGGTGTTTTACCACCACTCACTACCTCCCACAAGCAGACTGATGACCAGCCAGTCTCCAAGCAATAGCTACCTTCCAGACCAACGCTCACTCCTGGCCCTCTCAGTTTTTTATTGCTGAGCATGATGTTATATGGCATGGAACATCCCTGCAGTCAATTTGCATCAGCTGTCCCAGCCATGTCCCCTCCCAACTTCTTGCCCACCCCAGCCTACTCACCAGGGGTTCCAGAATGGAACAGGAAAAAAAAAAAAAAAAGCTGTGACACTACACAAGTGCTGCTCAGCAATAGCCAAAACACCACTGTGTTATCAACAGCTCTAGTCACAAATCCAAAACACAGCCCCATAATAGGCTGCTATGAAGAAAATTAACTCTGACCCATCCAGACTCAGTATAAACAGAAAATAAATTCATGCTGGTGATAAAAAGGGAAGATCTGCTCTTTTTCCCTTCTTTCCTGCTAGCATTAGGTCTTCCAAAGGCAGACAGGGAGCCAGCTTAGGGAACTGATCTGATTTTAATACACAAGTTACCTGAAGAATGAATTTATTTATTTATTTTAGGAAATTATATAAATAAGAATTAAATAAAGACATAGGCCATAAAGACTAATGCCTGGCCAGAAAGAACAAGAGGGAATCTGGAAAAGCAGGCAGCTGTGGACAGTGAAAAAAGTGACTCCTATTTCATCTCTTTCATGGGCTGGGTTAAAGCACCCTGAACTCTAGTCTCAGGTCAGGTGTTGCTATTTAAATGGCACTATCTCAGATTAGGCTAAAGAATTAGAAAAACATATATAAAAAGGTGAGGTCATTCTTAGAGGGAGGAACAAGCCAGCAAACAAAATTAATTTTCACTCACTCCAAAATTAGACTGGTACTAAATAATAGTGAGAAAACACCGAAAACCTTCCACTGATGTTTGACCAATCACAAAAGTAAAAATTAATCCTCTTAAAGACAACAACAAAAGAAATATAATCTATGGCATTTTAGATAGCAGCGACACTTTCCTTTTACTGTCAGTATCCTTTGGCTGGTTTGTTCATAGGAAGAGAAAAAGATTTCTCTATATATTTCTAAACTCACAAAAACAATGCTGATGTACTAAATCCAGTACTACTTCATCAAACTCTCTATATTAAATTATGCACTGACCAGAAATCAAATATTATACACCTTTTATAAGGTAATATTCCTGAATGTAGTTTTACAGGTTACAGTGTGACTATGTTTTTAGAATGTTACAAATTTGCTCAAATAAATAGCTGGAACAATCTAAATCCAAAATAAAAGAAGAAATCAGTGACATGCACTTTTTCTAGCAGGTGGTCAACATGATTAGAATTGATATGCGTACACAAAATATCACCAATGAAATACAGTATAATACAGTAGACAGGTAAAATAGAGACATATAGCTGAATAAATACGACATAGCCTAACTTCCTCCTTCTTCTGTAGCTTAAATTTGAAGTATGTCACCTAAAAACACAAAAGGAGACTGTGTCATTCTCTTGCATCAGGTTAATGGAAAATTATGACAGTAAAACCAACTGAATTCAGAATTAGTAAAATTTGAGAATTATCTGCTTCTGTGACTAGTATGGCATCAACTGTCTTAGTGTAACTCGACTCGCCCAGTTTTAAGTAAGGAGTTCTAGAAAGCAAATATTTTGGCATAAACACCTTGGTGTCTAAAAGAATCTGAAGACTAAATCTGAATATATATATATAAAATACTGACAACAACATATTTGAGCATTGTCATCACACAAATAGGAAACATTTTAGACACTATATGTTATACATGTGTCTTTTTCAAACAGAAAATGGAAACAAACTGGAAGGAACAGTCCAGAGAAATCAAGCATTTCAAGAGATTAATTTAAAAAGTGTAAACTGGGGCAAGTCACAACTGAATTCCTATTTTTAATATAGTAAGGGGGTTTTTTCAGTTGAAGTTCTAACATTTTCCTGCAATAATTTTAAAGGTTTAAATTTCTTTCAGCTTTTCAGCTTTAAAACCAGGAAGTCTGGAAAAGCAGTCCTCATAGAACAACAAAAAAATCCAAACCCGCTGAACCCAAAATAATTTCAAGAAACCCACAAAGAAAGCCCCACCAAAGACCAACAAAAACATTAAATCACCATAAAAATATGCTGGGAGATCAGAGGGACTACTGGGTTTCCATTTCACTACATAAGTGCACAAGCAATGCACTTACACATTTTTATCTTAGAACTGAAAACATCCAGCTTCACATTCACTGTATTCCTCTAAATCTGTTATCTCAAATGCTATAGTCATGAAGGGGCAATGTATCATTCTTTCTTATTTGGTACATTTTGAAAAAGTGCAGAAAAGGTTTTCTGTTCCTTGCCAACTCTTTTCAAATCCTTCAGTGCTTACATATATTTTCAGTTCCAAATGGGAACCAATACTGAGGCATCAAAATTTCAATGAACAAATATTCATCAAAATTGCTCTGAGTTTAAAAATACTTGCAAATCTACTTGGCTACTCTTCACTTTTAAACCACATGTAGTACCTTTTTTTTTTTTTTTTTTTTTATGTCAGGATTCTGGTATCAGACTAAGATAGTTCTAGTTGACAGTTCTAGCATTACTCAAATGTGATCCATTATCATTAAAGCTTTAATTTCAACAAATATACCATTTCCCAGTTGGAAGTTTCTGGAAATGCAATCCCAAGATTTCTACTGCAGTATAGTTCCTCCACTGTCCTTTTACCACTGTAGTTTATCACTTCACACATTTCACCTTGCAGCTGAAATCCTGAAATAATACGATGGATGGACGGACATTTTTAAAAGCAAAATGACCTATTATTGTGAATTCCAGCGACACTAAAACAGTGAAGCAATCAAAAAAGAATTAAAAAAACATCATTTAAGAATAGCATCAATTAGATACCTTCATGGAAAATGATCTTGTGAAAGCAAAGTAGCTATTACACTCTTGTAACTCAGGAAGATCTATGACAAGGTTCAGCCTCCGATCCTGTCCAAGCTGCCAGTTCAAACCTCCAGGGTTTTGTTTAGGTTTGGTTTTTGTTAATATAGATTATGTGACCAACAAGAGCAGCACACAACTGTCATTTCATATTTATTGGCTGAAACTGTCAAGAAGCAATCTGGAAAGGCAACTGTTTTCTAAGTGGAAAGCAAATGAGCATGTGTTGCAGATTTCTAATGTCATTCCACATGAACTGATTCTTTGTTCGGTGGTATTCAGTAAGTGAAGACTTCTTTGCTTGGAAGACAATAGGCTACCATCATCCATCAAAAAAGTCTCTTACACAAGTTTTATGGATTATTAGATAAAAAAGGAACAAGGCAATATATATGCTTTAACAGAGCTAAAATTCAAATTTTCATCATCCAGAAAGGGGGGGGGGGGAGGCTGTACTTTAGGGAACTTGGATAACAGCACGCAATTGCTAAACACAATCAAAACTTTTTAATAACTAACCAAACATTCAAAAAGCTTAAAAGGAGCAAGTTCTATCGAACGCAAAATTCAGTAGCTTTCAGTAGAAACAGAACTGAAGAGACACATAGCTCCAATATAAAGAACTCTTTCCAGAACACAGGAAAATAACACAGTATATGGAAATAGACACTGTATAAATCTTTAATGATAAGAAAAAGAAACACTAACCCATTATTTCAGGTTTTCTTTAAAGAAAAATATTTTCAACAATTCCCCTCAAATACTAGAAGAACAAATATTTTCCAGCAGGATTTCACAAATTAGAAAAGGAGTAAACAGCAAAAACCTCTCTGCAAAAGAAACTTTTAAGAGCTAAACAAGGAGGACAGCAAAGAGAAGATAATATTAAAAGGGGCTAAAAGACAACTGGAATGAAAAGCTGTGTCCAGAATTTTAAGAAATGAGGACAACCACTCATTTGAAAAGTCACAACACAAACATGAACTATCATTACTGTTGCATTTCTTCCTCCAAAATACTTAACGTTATTCTTTAGACTACCTGAATATCCAGTGTCCATCACAGTTAACATAGACAACATGGAATAAGCTACTTCAGACTGGGAAAAACAACCAACAAAAATTATTTCTCTGAAGACGCAAACTGCCTGCTGTTATGGAATGGGGTTGATTGTACAGTCCCGCACTCATCCTTGAGCTACCGCTGGTATAGTAAACTAATATAATTTGCTAACTAAGCAATAAAACTAATCGCTCAGGAGTACGTTAAGTTTTCTGGTGGATTAATGAAACAAACTGGCTCACCAGTTTGAGAAGCACCACAGCTTGGCACAAGAACATGCAACTGGGAGGAATGAAGCAAGGAGGACACTCTCTTTTAGCAGCAACAGGTACTAGATGGGCTCTGACAATTTGTCTAACTGCACTCTGAGCGGCGTAAAATACAACTGACTTTTCCTGAACTAAATAGGCTTAATGATGAGTATCCTCACATACCCTACAGTAGGAAGGCAGTAAGTTAAAAAGAAACAAAGCTTTAGTAAATCAGTAAGAACTCAAAAACACAAAACAGATTCTTCAAAGCTGGAAAAGGATAAACTCTTAAGATAAGGATCTTATAAGAAATAGGTGTCAAGAGAAGCAAGACAGAGAAGACTTACAGACCATTTAGCCTAGTTTCAATTTGCAGAAAAAACAGTTAGCTGGATACTCCTGTCTTAACCACCTAGAAAATAAGATGGTAAAAGCTAATAAATACGGACGTGTAAAAAAACCCCAATTAAGTCAAACTAACCTTTCTTTCTATGACAGCATATACTTTTCCAGAGGACCAGTACATACCTTGAAATTTGATATTTGCATTATGCTCTTAAAACTGCTACAGAAACATGGTCTAGTAACAGCAAACAGTGGGCATTTTTAATTTGTCTGTGTTCACATAACTACCAATACGAAAGGACGAATTTTGTGGCACACAGCAAGGATCTTTCCTTTGAACACAATGTATGCTTATGAAACCTGCACATAACACAAAGCTGCAAGCCTACTACAGGAAAGGATCAAAATTAGCAAGATCTTTGATAAAGTGGAAAAGAGATCTGAATACACAGGATATAATTCAATTTGAATAAAAGCAAAGAACTACACTCCGATACATATAATTAACTGCATAAAAATGAAAAGGGGAGTGACTCATTTAGCAGGACCTGCTGCTACAGCAGATCACAAACTGCTCTGAAAAAGGCAGGAATAGATAAAGAGCAATAATTTGCAGGACACTTAAGGCAATCTTCTCATACTCCTTGACGACAATACACAAGGCAGACATTGTCCATTTTCAGTACTGTATTTTAAGAGAAATAAGGATGACTGAAGAGAACGTAAGGGGAGAGCAGCAAGACCAATAAGGATATAACATGTAATGGTAGACTGAAATAACTCAAATTACTTAATCTGGGGGGGTGGGGGGGTGGAGCGGAAAAGAGCTGTTAAGCAATCTTGAAATACAGAGAACACTAAAAGAAAAGCAGAAACTGTTTGCCTTGTCCACTAAAGATCAGAATAAAAGGACTGGCAGGAGGATTAAGATAAGAGGACAAACAAGAAAAAAACATTTTTCAACAGATTTCTTTGAGAAGCATGGAATCACCTAGAGATCTCCAGCAAACACATCAGACAAGCATTTGCCAGATATGTCTTAAAAATAGTCAATATTGTCTTGAAGCACAGGAATTGTTGGGTATTGCTCAGCATTTTTTTTTCACCTGTACGAAGAAGCTGCCACTGGGACAAGACCGAAGCACAGTAAAAATCAATCTGCTAAGCATTGTTATGGTTAAACACCAAGTGTACACTTCAGGGTTTCAGCAAGGCAGTAAAAATTTACACTTGCCCAGCATGAAGACACAGTAATGGGTTCAAAACATTAAGGGTATTTGCCTCAACAGCACTAAATAGTTTAACTGATGTAAATAATAACCTTTTGCCACCTATTCGCTGCTTACATTCTTTGAAATCCTGGTAACAGCCTGACAAGTAAGATTCATAGCTATCAGGTAACTGATGCAGCTGTTGCCATCTACACAATGGAGCCCAGGGATGCACCTGAAGCAGACAATTTTCCACCACCAGAAAGAGTGACTTACTGGCTACAAGGATAGCCACACTAATTCCATTTTGCCCAATTATAGAAACAGTCTGGCTAAGCCTTACAGACAGTTCACAGAAATAGAGCTGTTCCACTAACCTAAAAAATTTTAAGAATTAAGGTGTACTTAAACACAGGCCCAAGCTAGGTGGTGAAAAACTCCCTAATTCCTCTCCCCCCAAAATTTAAAAGCTAATTCTGCTGAGACAGAATCAGTTCCAACAACAAACTCCTCTTTCCTGTGCCTGCTGTTTAACAAGTGAAACTATATTACTTCTGTCTGACACAGGTATATTGGGAAGCTGAGAGGAGTTCATTTTCAACTCCACAATTGTGAAAACTAAGTAAATTTCTCGAGAGATGCAGACTTTCCAGGTAGACTTAGGAGGACTCCAACAGTTTTGATCTCACCAACAGAATATACTGCAGAATCTGCATCTTACCACAGAACTCAGTGACTTGAAAATATGCATTACTTAAAACAAAAAAACCCTTCATCTGCTGCAAAACAGGAGGTGGAAGATTGAGTAGATACTGAAAGAATCAACTTAAAAATTCTGATAAAATACTCTATACTTTACATTTCAGGCTTAGCTCACCCTTTTTTTTTTTTTTAATACTTTTTAGATCTTTTTAAATAGTTAACATTTGTCAGACTGATTACATGTGCTACAATGAGTTCTCAAAAACAACCAAAGAACCTCATGTACTAAAGTGAGCCTCATTTCAGTGTTTTAGTTAAAACTAGCAAAGCAATACCCAAGTTTCTTAAGGCTAAAGAAGGTTGAGATAGACTCAAAGCAGACTTAATAAAACTAAGTTCCTACTTAGACATGAGAAAGTGATTCACACCTCAACTGTGCCTATACAACAAGTGCCAGGCATTGCTCAGGCAGCTCAAGACAACAGGGAACACAGCAGCACAGAGCTTTTGCAATGTAGGAACAGAAAACTACGTGTAAAATTGCACTGAAATATACTGCAACAGCACATTAGAAACCCCTTAAAAGATTCACAAAGAACTCTGTGAGACAGGAAAATATTATCAATCTGCACAAAACATAACAAGTTATGCAATTGTTTAGTACCTTTTATAAAGGAAAATAGAAACAGAAAACTGACAGGTAACTGATACTAATAAATCAGAAATTTACACACAGAAAAGAAAAATACAGCTGAAGGTTAAAACCACAAAATTCACAGCTCAGATTCAAAGAGCTCCTGTCATATCCCTGGAGGATGAGCACTCTGACACAGTGTCGCTATGACTACTAGACTCTCATACTCCTTCCTAGATATCTTTGATACTGGCCCCAGTCAGAAAGGAGCATACTAAGCTAACAAAACCTTTCAACTGTAGCAGATCACCCGAGTAAGACAAAAAAAGCAGCAAGAATAAGACAAAAAAATAATGAAATAATATGGAAAAACAGAATCAATAGCTAGGTAACCAAGATACTGGCTTAGATATTCCAGGAAACAGCAATGCTGCGCAGAAGACAATACAAGTAAGTCTGGTGTACACCTGTATACATTATTTATACACACTACACCCTTTATGTTAGCAAAAAATACAAGGAGCCAAATGCGTTCTGTCAAGCAACCAAATGCTGACAAGTGATAAAATGCTACGAAAACTAACTCAAAAACTGAGAGAAAACAAAGGAAAAGAAGACAACAGAACTAAACCTCCAGCCAAGTAAAATACAGGTTAGAAGACAGAGTATGAAGTTGACCAGTTGAACGCTGCAGTAATAGAGTTTGGCTTCTTTCATCTACTGCATTCTCTCTCTGTTCCTCCTTCACTTACAGGGAAATGGGAAATTATGATCTCAACCCCAACGACCACAGGACTGATTTAACTGCAGATATTGATGATACCATTGCAATGCCAAGTTAATCCATCCTTTCCGTAAAATAATTTCATTATAATTCACAAAAATAAAATTTGGGCTCTTCTTAACTATTTCTTCAGGGCAGATATTAGCATACAGCCATGCTTGCATTAATGCTGCCCAAGACAACAGGCTGGACTTAAAAGAACATACTTAAAAAGGCAGATCCAGCTTTTTTTATATAAAATTACTTAAGACAGAGCAGCTCTGGGTAGCTGCCCATAATAAGTTCGGTGATTTTTACTACTAAAGTAATGATTCAGTTTACATACTAAAAAAAAAAGTAAATATATTTCATAGAATATTCATATTCCGTGGCAGTGGATGTTTTCTTAATCAGCACCACAAATGTTCTCCTACAGCAACATTTTACTTCTGCATATCCTTGTAGATAACACACACCTGAAATTTGTCAATAAATGCAATAGTGTTCCATGCAAATGTTTACACAGCCGAAGGAAAAAAAAAAAGCATGTTTTTCATCAAAACGATGACAGAATAACTTATACTTGGACTCTTCATAACTGACTAAAAAGTGAAGACTAAAACAGTTTAAAAGTGTTCCATACAACATCTAAATTCACAAACAGGTTGTTAAACAGGCAATTATGAGCTAAAGTTGATATAACAGGATTGAATTTCTTCATAAATTGTTTCAGAGTATCTGTATGGGCTTTACATAATACCCTCATCACCTAGGTGGCAATCTAAGAAACTTAGAATTACTTTTTTTTCCCCTGAACTTAAAAAAACCTGAAATATAAATAATTTATATGCAGCGGTAATATATCTTCTACAGCAAGTTAATAAATAGCAGAGGTGATGTTTAATCAGTAGCTGTTGTTAAGAGAGTATACAGTCATTTCTTTCTGGAAAATTTACTGGGGGGGGGGGGGGTGAAGATTCAAAAGCTGTCTGTCACTTTGCCACAACTTAAGAGCTTTCAAGAGAATACAACTAACTGTGGGGTAACGTGATGGGGTAAGGATGAAATTAGTAGCTACATTAACCACCAGTAAGTACTCCTTTAAGGATAAATTTAGAAGCCTCAGACTACAAATGCAAATAATTAACTGTGCCCTACACAGGTTTTATGTACAACATTCTTCTGATGTATTAAAGCATTTCAGTTTTATGAAGAACTTCATACAGATTAACTACAGTTCAGATGCCCAGATAGCCGCAGCTGAATCATCTTAACCCTCCAAAATTCATGGTTAAGCTTTAGCTACAGAAACAAATCCAAAGAAACCTACACACACATGCATGCAAACATTTCCCCTCCCCCATAAAATCCAACTTTGTCTCAGTTAACAGGCTCCTTATCTTTAATACTGCAGAACTTATTACTTAAAGAATTCTCTTGTTTCTAGTCTTCTGCATCATCCACACAGCACAGCTATCAGTAATGGTATTCTAAAAAAAGCCCATTCACAGTTGTTTGAAACCATTATATGACTTTAGAAAGTAAAATGTATAACCTCTTACCTGAGCATGAAAATTTGACATAGTCGTTGTCTCTATATCTTTCTTTCCCAAAATCTCCATTTTCACTGGTGAATTGGGAAAATTAAACGAAAAGTAGTCTAAAAAGTCAGGTAAATAAGTAGCTGCCCCATGAACAATACCCATTACATAGTAAGCTGCACAGTTTTCATTTTCACTAAAAACCAGACCCACAAACTCTTCTGCAAATCTCTCCATCTCCACAGGAGATAAGTGGGAGAGTTCATTACTGTAGGCATGGATAACTGATGCACCTCCGTTAGGCTGGTGCTCAATATGAATCAGCTGTTTGAACTCCAATGTGTCCAACCTTTTGAGTTTATTTTGAACCCGTGGCTCCTTTAACGAGACAAATGGAAACTCACTGTTCTCTGGTATCTTGGACTCACAGTCCTTCTTGGGATCCATATTTTTCCCATTGAAATCCTTAAGATGATCATCTATGATGCCTTTGGCTTCCTGATCCTCAATATCGGAAACCAGTCCTGAGCAGATGGTCTGAATGGATTTGCTGTACATTTTTGGACGCTTCCTCTTCTCATTCTCTTTATGTTTCTTTTTCTTTTTCTTCTTAACTTTTTTAATCTGTAGCTCTTCTGCATTGGTTTTTGGTTTCTCCTTCCCACCTGTTGAGAGAAAAAAAAAATCATCTCTTAAGTATCTTCATACACAAAATATGTATTTAAAGATCAGAATTCAAAGTTACCAAAGCCCTCATCATGGCACACAAAGACCAGAGACCAATACCAAGGGTCACAATGTGTATCTTACTGAAAATGAGTAGTAAGAGACACCTGCCATGTTCCCATTATGACTGACAAAAGCTGGGGGGGGCGGGGGGGGGGCATGGAGGAAATCACAATAAAAACCAAGTTTCCCAAGGCTGCTTTCATGATGAGTCACAAACCTTAATCATACCATTTAACTGGTCATCAGCAATTATTATACCAGAAAGTTCAGAGACATTATATGACAGATGTGAACAAACATCGCCAAACAAGGGATTTACAAATGGTCAATGAGTATCAACCATCATCAGCAAGCTGTTTACAAGATGCCACTGCCAGAACCTACCTTGTCAGATGGCTTTACATGGTCATTCTTCCAGAACTAAATAAACTTTGTCAAAATACATGTGGAAACATCTAAAAACTGACCCCACACTTCTTAAAAAAAAAAAAAAATAATCATTTAAACAAAACAAACAAAAAGCAAACAAAAAAATTCAAACAACCACCAAAAACCAAGACCTCACAAAACAGAAACTAGCTTCAAGTTTATATAACATGCAAGCTGAACTAAAAACAAACTGTAATGGCCTAAAGCCAAAAAGTACTCATTTGGGGATAACATGTTCAACTGATTCCCAAGGCAAACATTCTCCCTTGTTTTAGAGTGTTTTCTTCGAGTGCTTTTGGGGTTTTTTTGCAAGTAATAAACACAGTAGCCAAAAAAACTCCTGTCACTACACTGCCCTCAAATCTAGCAGTTGAAATCACTTCACCAGTTGATAAATCAAATTACTGGGCATGTTACAGCACAAAATTATATTCACAAGCAATTCAAGATCAGCAGGTTCAGACACAGCAATTTAGAAGTTCAGTCCTGCAATGAAATACACACTTTCTAAGTAATCTCAAATTCACAAGAGTTAAGTTAGCCAGTCTCTACCACTATGCTGTAGTATATTCTCAGCTCACAATCCGCAGCCCAAGTAATTCACAAGAGTCCTTAAGAAAAAAAAGGAAGAAAATGAAAATAAAGATCACAACTGTTGGTGTGTGGAATCACACATTCTTGCTGATAATTAAGAGGTTTGGATATTGAAGGTGCAGATACTGGAAAGGAGAACAAGCAATTAAGACACTTGCCTCTAAGCCTCTTCAGGTTTGTGACAGCGCTGAGGATTTCTGAAGTGGAGGCAGGCGAGCTAGTTATCTCTCTAGCTTCTATTTTCTTGTCTTGTAGGGGGGAAGAAGTGCCCTGAGGTTACTCATTTCTTACTTGGCCCAAACAAGGAAGTGAGCTCTAGGATTTCTTAACCTAATCCACACAGTTAAGAGCTACAAAGACCCCCTTCACTCTAAATCAGATTTAACATAGCATACTCTGTGAGCACAATGTCACTTTTAGCTAACCAAATTCAGCTGCCAAAAGGCACAGTATCCTCATGAAAATCCATCCCTTCATTAGGCTAAGTTTAATGTAAAACCAGCATGGGCCTCTGCAACAGGACTGCTTCATCTGGTAGACACAATACTCGCCACTTCTTTGTTAACATCTTCATTCTGCCACAAAAGTCTTTAAATCTAGTGGGCATGGAAAGACCAGAAAGAGCAGCACTGTGTGTACAGCCAACTACCTCAACTTTAGAGGAGTCCTGAAAATAGTTCATTGAGGATGCCAGGGTACTTGAGTGAAATGTCATCACCTGACAAAAATCACCTACTGCTCACATTCTGGGGTATTGTAATAGTGTCATTACAGCACCAGTTCCATTAGGGGGGAAATAAAAACAAAGAAATGGTTTTATAACAGTGGGAAGTTCCACATTGCAGACTCAGAAATCTCAATCCAAACCTCAAAATACAGACTACAAAACAGACATTCCCCCCCCCCCCCCCGCCTGCAGGAATACACAACTAGAAAGCATCCAAGAACCTACAAGTATTTCAAACTCTTAAAAATGCTTTAACTTAACAATTAAAAATTGTTCCACTCTAAACATGAAGATTTGTTGCTATACTGATCAAACATTTCCAGATATTATATTAGTTTGAATATGGAAAATATGGAATTATAGCACAGAATGCCACAGCAAGGTGAGGTGGGGAAGCAGGGGTTACCTGTCAACTCACTTTTTCTCAAATGGAGCTCAGATTTTTGTAGGGACTAGGCACTCAGATCTGGGACTTCATCCATGGCAGTGAAAGGATGGAAATTTATATTCACTGGGGTACAATCAGCAATAATACAAATGGCAACAAATACAACAACTTCTAAGTTTAAAGCAAGAAGCCGTTTGCTATAGCAAGAGCCAAATTGCTCTCATACTTCAGCATGTCTATAATCACCAAAGAAAACCTTAAGAAGACTGCAGATCAGCATCTACATGTCCTTGCTGAACATCCAGCTATTAAATTACATTCCATTATTACCAGTTAAAATGTAAAAGTACTTACATAAAAGAAAAGTATGAATCTGTATCTGTACAAAACTACCTCAAAAATTGTTGACTTCTGTTTCTACAGTACAAGAAGGAAGATTATCCCATTTCACCTTTCAATCTGTCTCATTCCCTGCCTTTGATTATATCTTCCTAAAAGTTTTACTAACATCAGTTTAATTCAACCTCTCCTGTAATATGTGGTGGCTGGTTTTTTAATCCATCACTTAATGTATTTCACAGATGCAGCTATGCAACCCAACCCCCCCCCATTTTAAGTTTACAAAACTGCTAAACTACAAAACAGGCTTCCTAGAGAGGTGGTCAATGCCCCAAGCCTGTCAGTGTTTAAAAGGCATTTGGAAAACGCCCTTAACAACATGCTTTAACTTTTAGTCAGCCCTGAAGTGGTCAGGCAGTTGGACTAGATGATCGTTGTTGGTCCCTTCCAACTGAAATAGTCTAGTCTATTCTAATCATCAGTAAACAGCACTCAAAAGAGCAAAGCCATGGTCTCAAAAGCAGTGGTGTTTTTAAGACAGAAACAACAAAAAAATCCCCAATGTAACATACACAATTAAAATCAGATAGATGGAATGTAAATCAGTGTCAAATTATGTGAAGTTTACATAAACATATTCAAAAAGGTTTGCACTCAAAACTGATTGTAAAAATATGTTTAAGTTAGTATACACCTACGTAAGTACTCAAAACCTTCTTAAGAGGGATCACACTATGACATTTTAAAAGTGAAGAACATTCATCTTTCTCTGTGTTTGTTTTCACACTGTCTCCATGAAACCTTCAGAAAGGGAAAAAAGCTCTTAACCGCAGGATAAAAATAATTCTTTTTCTGGTATCCAACACAGTCGTCCTTCTAGCCAAAAGAAATTTTCTGTTCAGCTTTAAATACAAATATTTTAGTAACATTGACTCTTTTTACCTTTGATCACAGATTAAAAGTGTTATGCCCTTTACACATGCATCAACTATTAAAGTTCATCAGTACACACTTTCCCAAATCATGAGAAGTTGCAAAAGTGGTACACACAATTTGGAACCAAATGAATATTTGCTAGCAGCCTTTCATCTCTGAACACAACTGTCTTCTCTTCCACAAAACTTTTTGGATCTCTACATAACAAAAAGGATAGAGCTGAGGCCATTTTTAATTCTGAAACACCTGGAAACCAAGAGAGCAACCATCACTGAAAGAACAAAAGGCTGTAGAACAAAAAATGACCAGAAGCTCTACGGTGGGAAGTAGCAGAGACCCCTGAAGTCCTACCTGCAACTGGGAAAACAGATAGAAAAATCAAGATTGGGAGTGTCTATCTTTGGGAGACAAAATATGAATCCCTTCAAGGGTCTGAGCTACTGATGCCACTAGAGAGGAAAAAAGCCTTAAAACACAGAAATCAGAAGAACGGGGATTCCAAATGGGATCTTTTCAAAACGTTACTAGAATTAAAGACTTAAAAAAATTTACATACCAACAAGAGTAAAACTTAGTTCTCTAAAAGCACTTCAAGCAGAAATTGAAAGACAACATGACTTCAAAAACTGATTAGTTGTTTTGAGCCTTTTTCAAATTCACACAAGCTTATGCTACTGCATACACAAAACAAATTCTGTCAAGAACTCTATTTCATTTTCATACTGGCAGCAAATTACGTACTTAGGAAAAGTTATTTTTAGATAATTCAGACACCATATTTCGTAAAGAATTTATATTTTAATTTTATATTTATATTCTAATATTAAATTGAATATGAAAAAACTAGAAAAATTTTAAATTCATAATTATTTGTGCAGCCTTCAAATGTGGATTCATGATATAGCTGAGCAATCTAAGTGCTCATTGCCACAGATGGGTAGAGTCCAACTCCCCACTCTCCTCTGCCACTGCTCCTAGCACGCAGTCCTGCACCATTCCTGGTACTGACTGATGCTCATCTGACTGCACAGTAAATTGACTTAACTTAATGGCTTAGCAGAAAACTATTCACTTTGCTGCTAGATTAGTGAACAGAATTGGTTCACGGCATTGTCAGACAGGAACTAGAGCATGGAGACCACCGATAGCAGGCAATGAAGAGTAGCAGAACCCACACCTCATCAGTGGCAGCAGACCACTTGATCTGCTTGGCTACGCTGCCCACCACACCTTCACCTGTCCACCCCAAGCACTGAACAAGGCTGAATTTTTAAGGATAAAAAAAAATTCCCCTGCCACACAAAACACTACCTTAATATATGAGATAAGAACAAGTTCCTAGCAAACCTTAATAGAAAGCTTCCCAACCCAAAACCTTGGACTTTTAAATTTAATGTTAAAGTTATATAATTTACCTTTTTAAAGGTAACATTCTAGTACATTTAACTGCAATATGGATCAGACTACAATTTCTTCCCTCTGTCCTTTATTAGAGTGAGTGTGTGGGTGGTGCTGTACAGTGCTTGTTCCCATCATGATGTTTGACATCCCATATGCCCAACTTTACAATATTCATGTTCAATTATTTTAGCATACAGATGAAGTTTTCCTGAGGAATACAAACACAAAATGGAAAATTGATTTCTAGAAGTAGTGTTCCTCAGCAAAGCTTGAATAGTTTCACAGAACGAAGAGGCGGCACATTTCTAGCTTAAGGCTTCTGCTCTGCTGAATTTCAAAGATCCACTGTGAAGTAGGTGTTTAAAGCTGCTCAGAAGTTGCAAAGACTTCAATAGCAAAAGGAATTAGTTTGCTGAAATACTGGGATTGCTATCAGCAATGCTCAATAAAGTACTTTCATCTTATTCTTCTTTTGCAGTAGCTGTAGAGAGGAACAGAAACACCCAGTCACTCCTCTGCTGCATGTATCAAAATACTTTGAAGCAAAACGTGCTGCTTCTTCCAAAACCAATACTGCTGCTTTGACGCTTGGCTAACGGACACCAAAAAAGAACAGCTGCCTTCAATGTCTCCCTAGGGCAGTAATCAAGTTGCCTCACAGCAGACATACAGAATGTGGTGAAAACATAAGCAAGCAATCCAAAAGGCTAAATAACCTTACGGCTGAAACACCGTAAGACTGAGATATCCAAACTAGCTTTGTTTTAAGCAAGATTTGGCAGCAGCAGCATAGTGCTTGATGCAAGTTAACTTACTTCACCTCTCAAGTAGTTACTATTGACACACACACTCACAACCCAAAACCTTCAAGACAGGTTTTTCAGTCTTCACCAGCAATCACAATAAAGGTGTGTACATACATACACATACATACAACTGCTGGAATCTAATTTCAGCCAAGACAGTAGCCATTTTGAAGTGCATGGCATCTGCCTCTGTGTTCTGAGATGCATTTAGACAAGCACAGCTATAAACGAAACAAGAAACTTTTCCACTGCATGATTCAGAAACACAAGACAGAAGTAACAATTTTCACTTTAACTAAAATACTTCTTTAATACAAGTGAGTCAGAGAACTGCTTTGGGACTCCAAGAATGATGAATAACAGGGGTGGAGGATGGGGAGAAAAACCTTCAGCACCTACAGACATGCACAGGAACTTTCCCCTTGATCTGATGTTAAAAAGCAGACTGAGCTCACACTCTACTGGAGCATAAAAGACCAAAGAACAGCAAAACTTTAATTTTGCTTCGGCTCTTATTTAGCTAGAAATATCTGCACGAGGATGGAGTTATAAAACTTGCACTGTATTTTTAAATAAATTAGAATAGAAATCTATGTTCATTCTGTTCATGCATGCACAGTCAGCAATAACAGAACTAACTCTAAACAACCTTTAAACATTTTCTAGGCAAGTCAGGCCTTACATACCACAAATACTTCTGCCACTGCATATACCTATATGATAGGCAGATCTTTCAAGGTAACAGTAAATTTATTTCTTGTGGTGCCACAATATCCCTGTCACTCGCAGCACAGGACCTATTACTAAAGACTCAGATTTAGAACTGTTTGAATTTTATTCAAATAAACCAATGCTCTGTTATTATTAGATGATACGTACTTGTAATTTAAATTGATGCTAGACAGCCCGAACTCTTGTAACCACAGGTTCCTTCCAAGTGTGAGTTTTTATAAGAAGAAAACTCAGAAATTACCTGAAGTTTATCTTATGTTGTGTTTTGTCCATGAGATGAGATCATTTGATCTCAAATTTTACATAACCAGAGAGCACAAAGCTTTTACTTCATTCAGTTGTCTCAACTAGAGCAGCGTTTCTCAACTTTGAGATCACAGCCCCCAAAATTACTAGGATGGGAACTTCAGAAGCTTAAAAAAAAAAAACAAACACCAAAAAAACACGTTAATAACACCACTAAATTGTTCTGTTCCCACAGTTTCCTAGCTCACAGCTAGTACCAGGAAAGGACAAACATTTTTAACTGCAGCCAGTAATTAAAGTCAGTTTTTACTTCCTCACACTAGGAGAGCTCAGTCACCAAAAATTTAAGAGAGCTGAGCAGCACTTGGTCGGGGTAGGAGCACAGAGGAAAGAACATCAATGCAGAAGAGCCTAAACAGGGACCACATTTCCTAGATTTTTCAAGTGAACAGAAGGACTGGAACACAGCATCTTACTCCTTGTTCTATGGCACACGAAAAGTCACAGCAATTATCAACCAGCTGCAGGCATACTACTTGTTCTGCAGTGAGAGATCAGCCTGGCTATTCCTGTCATGAGCTACAAAACATTTAAGTCTTTGGCTTGGTCCTGTACCAACTGTCTCCTACTGCAATACTACGAGACATTCTACCTAGTACTCTCCAGTAAGGGGATAGGTAAGAAGTAACCTTCAATTAATGATCTCCACTTTCTTCCCATAGTCCCACATGGCCAGACAGATGACTCAAGCATTTTCTAACCTTCTCACTGCAATTCAGACTAAAGCACTGACATATTAGAAATTTATGATGACTCACCCCTGCTACAGCTCTTCAGGCTGAGTCTTTGAATAGTCAACACAGAAATCCCAGTTCAAACCACAGAAGTGTCCCCATGGATCTTCCAAGGAGTTTAAAGTTCATAACCACAAACAACTAAAAAAAAAAGCTTAGAATAGGAACAGCAAAGACTCCATTCACCAACGAGTAAATAAATAAAATATGCAGTTGCAGAGAACACAAGTGTTCTTGGAGGCACTGCCACTTATAGTAGAGAAAAAAAAAAAAAAGGGGGGGGGGGGGGCGGCAAAAAAGCAGCTACCTACCCAGCACAAGAAAAACCATGAGAAGCCTTTTAGAGCCTAAAACCCTCAAGTTTCTACCAGCCACATAGTTAAATAAGTAACAGGATTTTATATTTTGATTTTATGTATTATAACCTTATTTTTATATATTTTTCAATAAATATAATTTTATATAATAATTTGATGAGTTAATGAAAAACATATTAGAAAGTAGTTCAAAAGGATCAGAACAACTGACTTCCTAATAGAGTTCAAATATGCACATGGAATTCTGAACAGACACAAAATGCACAGTCATTCCACAAATAAGGAGGACGAGCAAGATCAAATGCTGACAGGTTGAAAAGCTAACAGACCATATGCTGAAAACAAACATAACTTCAAGGTGTCTCAGTACACAGCTCAGGAAACAAACCAAACAGCAGCAGTAGAACTGAGAACTCACAGCTATCTTGTTCTATTTATAGGCTTGAAGCTTGACTATTAAACATCACTAGAGTCAAGCCTAAAAAAACATCAAATAATCTTATTTTATGTTGCCTCAGCCCTCCTGGAAGTTGAATAGTCACAACCACCTTGAGAACAGCTACTCAAGATTTTCAGAAAGTGACACTTATAGGCATACAAACACAGGATGTGATAAAAGTTGCTATGAGGATAGACATTTACTTTTACCATGTTTATCTCATTAAGGTAACTGTCTCTTACACATCAGAGCCACACAAGAAGATCCTAACACGCTGCCTCCTATACCCTTTTCCAACAACTGCACTTATCATGAAAGTTTCAATGGGATGTTGTAAGATAAGCAGAGATTTAAGAAGTGATGAATAAAAATATAAAGCTCTAAAACATTTTCAGTTAATTCTTCTACAACAAACAGTCTGAAAATATAAAGTCTTCAAACAGTTTATGGAGTCTGGTCACCTGAGTTACCACATTAAATATATATACATAAAATTACAGATTAACTATTTTATGTACTTTAATAAAGTACTTTAAAAAGCAGCAACCTATTATTCCTTCCATACTTCTGAATCTCTCTATTCTCCAAATAAGTCAACATCCAAAATAAAAACCATAACAGAAATGCCACCTAGACTGAAAGCAAGGATAGAAACTTGGTGGAGGGGGAAGGTGTAACAGAAGATTTCTGTTCAAAATTATGGGTCTGCATAGGAGAATGAGAATCTGTAAGAGGAATCATGCAGGACAAATTTTTTGTGCGGTTCCACATGTCTGGATCTTAAAATACACTATGAGGTGAAAAAGTGCCCATTTAATCATCTTAATTCAATGAAGCCTTCCACTTCAAGCAGCAAAGGCAGCAAACACACTCCTCTAGCAGCATTTTTCACCTGCTATGGAAGAACTTGGAAGACTGTAGAGTAACCCACATAGAAGCAGACCTCTTTTCTGAATGGACCATCACAGTATTTTAATTAATCTGTGGCACTGAAATTATAAACTGAAACCCACTTCACATTAACAATACAATCACCAGGCGAAGAAAAATATTTTATGCACACCCAGCCTAGCAACTTACCCAAAGACATTTACTAGCTGAAGGTAGAAACACTGTTCTCAAAGGAAGAGTTCCTATAAATGTGACAGCATTGCAATTCTCTGAAGTCTTATCTTTGAATTCCTTGTATTTGAAATAAAGTAAATAAAAAAATACAGTTACTTCCGCAGTTTTCAACATAAAAAGAAGTTCCAAATAGTACATGTGCATGTGTTACACACAGCCTGTCATAATTTGTACCTACAGCCTTCAGATCAGTATTTCAGATCTCTTCCAACAACAACAACAAAACAAAAAAAAAAAAAAAAAAAAAAAATCATATGGAAACCTTTTAACCTGCATAGATTTTGTAGGCAGTGGTAGAAAAAGACTTGACTTTCACTTTTCACTGATGTACCAAAAGTCTTTGCTTCAAGCTCCAGACTCCCACTTTCAATAAGACACACTTCAAAGCTATTACAGTACAGCTCTCCCTCCACCTGCTCCATCCTAAAGCAGCATGCACTGACAGTGTCTCACACTGCCTGGACAACAGTAGAGACTAATCAAGTCCAGCACTGTTGGCTCCTTTTAGGTTATCAAAGATTTGTGTAGCCAACTAAATGCACTAGCTGAACAGAAGGAGTAATGGAGGGTAGAAATGAATCAGTCACGTAAAGGGATGAGAAGGCACCAAGAGCAAGCAGCAACAAAGACATCTCCAGAAAACTTGGAAAAGTAATCCACCAGCTACACAAAAGGTAAGCAAATGCTTTAATGCATTCTTTCTAAAAAAACGTTTTGAGGCCCACTAGAACTTAGAAGAGCTCTGCTCTCAGTTAATCTCATCACACATACCCTACCTGTATTTTACATCTCTATTTCACCCCATACTCATATATTTTATTGGTAAAAGTCGATAACTCGGTGCCTAAGGACTGTGAAGCAAAATCAGTATTACAGGCACATCAGTGTGGTGAGCTGTGTGCCCTGCACTCTTACCTCAGTCTTCACCATCCCCTCAATGTCCCATAAACTAAAACGCATTGCATGCAAATCCTTCAACATTTTCCCTTAAGACACACAAAGACAAAATATGGCAGGTAGGAAAAAGCATGCAGTATGACTCAAAGGTAGGTCCCGTCTTAAATATACCGATTTTATAATTACTTCTGTGGAAAAAAAAAAAAAAAAAAAAAATCTATAAAAGAATTTTAAAATGTTCATAAGAATGTAGAAGTAAAATAAATGTAATTTCTCCCAGAAGACTAAAAAAAAAAAAAGCTTTAGAAAACTATTTGTACTTACAGATGTTCATACCAGCAAAATAAAGATGTTCATTCTCCCTTCTTCCCTGCATTTTGACATTCCATAAACCAAGGCATTTAATCTTGCAGAAACACACACGAAGAATTTATCCTACTGCATTTTTAGAAATTGCTATGCTCCAATACAAATAATGAGAAAAATAGGACTGACTGTTTCTTTTTAAAGGGAAAACACAAATGGGACTGTTTAAAAATAAACCTATTAATCCTTTTTCTTTTTGCAGGATCTCTAGTAACCCTCAGCCATGTCACACTGGTGTGAAATTTTTTTGTATGAAACTTTCAATTTCTAAAAGGTAACTTTTTCATTATGCAGATTTTCTGAAAAGCAAATTTAAATCACTTATATTTCCTGAATTTTTAACAATATGCATGTGCAAAGAAGCTTTTTTACAAAAAAACTGAGCTCTTCCTTCTACACAACAGATTGAGAGAAAAAGGGGCAATTACATAGCCTTATTCTACAGAGAATATATCTGCAAGTGCAAAAGGATTACAAAAAAAATCTTTTCATTCTAGATGCATAAGAAAAGCCATCAGGGTCTCTGACAGCCAAACATTTCCTTTAGCAGCCTCAGGAACTTCAAGAATACCC
This sequence comes from Aquila chrysaetos chrysaetos, assembly GCF_900496995.4. NCBI lineage: Eukaryota > Metazoa > Chordata > Aves > Accipitriformes > Accipitridae > Aquila > Aquila chrysaetos. The sequence goes on from NC_044008.1 coordinate 13,542,325, forward strand.
TTTTAAAGAGTTGCCCTTCTCCAACGTGGGCAAGTTTTATCATTGCTTTCAACAGAACAGCAACCCAAGTTTAGGCAGATAAACAGCTTACATCCCTAAGCTTCCTAACATAAGTAAACTCTCCACATTCAGCTCAAAGCACCAAAATCAGGCTTATGCACCAACTCTCCTTCAAAAAGGCATCAGTCCCTCAGTACTGACCTCTTCTGTAACTAGCCACCTTTTATCTCAGACAGCTAGTTTAACTGTCTGAAGTCAGGCAGACTATTACCTCCACCTCCTCAATGAAAGTAAGCCACAAACAGAAGAAAAAAAACAAAAAAGACAAAACCCGAAACACTAACATAAGAATAAAAGCATTCAGCAGATGGTCAGAGTAACATTTTACAACAAGATCTAATGCCTAGAAGTAGTAAGCTTAGAGACCAGCACTGTAGTCTTTTAACACACACAAAAAAAAAAAAAAAAAAAACCACACCCACTAAGAAAAGGAAAGTAGACTAGTTCCAAACCTTTGTTCCTAAACCTACATGGTGAATTCTGAGCTCAGAATAAAAGGGCTTGAAGCTTAACTTTTGTTTCACAGGAAGAAGATATCCTTAGATGAAGAGTTAATAATGTGTGAGAAGGTCATAGAGGCACTGACCACTGATACAAGAAGCTGATTCTTGAAGTACTTCTGCCTTTGCTCCATTTCCCTCAGCTTCCAGGATGTAAAGCTAGACCACCAGAAGGAATCAGGAAACGTTATAGAAACTTCACAGCACATACGAACACATCCAGTCAGATTTTGGAGGCCCACAGAAGACATCCAGAGCTGCTATTCTGAACAGGATGCAAACCCAGTGGAGATGATCTGTCTGCTCTAAATAACTGCTCTCCTGACAGACCCCCTTCTTTCCCTGAAATAAGAGTAAATTTTGCAGGATACTGGCAAACCAAACATAGCCTCTACAAAACCCTTCTCGCCAACATCTTAAAGAAAACCTAAAGCATGACACTTGACTGATAACGTATCAGATCTATGAAACAGAGATAAGGCACATAAAGCACTTGTAGCACTGTTCTCTGTGAGAATAACCTATCCTGCTACTCAACTACCTCAGAACAGCAGGCCCTGTGCATATGCTTTTTTATATCAACTTGAAAATACAGCACTGTTTGAGGCCCAATATCCCCATTAGATATAATTTATTAGACCTGTGTAACAAGACTTGCTGTCTTTGCAGCTTCCACCTCATCTGCTGAACAGCAACAGAAACAGGAGAGGGCAAAAAAAGGCTGGTACGCAAACAAAACCTGAAAAACTTCACTGTTGGGGCAGTTAAGTGTTGCCCAGTATCTCAACCACCAGCTTCCTTTCATGCTCAGCAAAGACAAGCCACATCTGTTCTTTTCACAGGAAGTTACCAGCTTACACATTCCTCATGGTCTAAGCTGATACCTTGAGATCTGACCAACACAGGTTTCAAGCTGTTATAGTTGCTAATACAGTTACTTGGAGCTGTGCTCAGAGTATAATATGTGATATAGTAATTACAGGATTCTGTGCCTCTGATATGAACATTTTGAAGATAATGTTTTGTTTTGGGAGGTTCATTTTTTTGTTTGTAAATTAAATCCTACAGCAGACAAGATAACAGAAAAATATATCAGGAATTTGTTCCTAACTTCAAAAGCAGAGTCTGAAAATAACAGATTAAAAAAAAAAAATTTGGCCTACTTAAATAAGCAACATCCTCACAGAAAAACTGATGCAGCATAACCTAGATAAGTGAAGAACAAGGTGGATCAAGAACTGGCTTAACTGCCATGCTCAAAGGATTGTGATCAGCAGCACAAAGTCCAGCTGGAAAACAGTGGCTACTGGAGTAACCCGGACATTGATACCTTGCGCCAATACTGTTCAACATCTTCATTAATGGCCAGCATCATGGGACAGAGCACGCCCTCAGCAAGTTTGCAAGTGATAGAAAACCGGAAGGAGTGGTTGATGCACCACAGGGTTGCACTGCCAGTGAGAGGGACCTTGAGAGGCTGTAGAAACGGGTCGACTCGGTGGACTCACAAAGTTAACACAGGGATATGCAAAGCCCCACAACCTGGGAGGAATAACCCCCTGCACCAGCACAGGCTGAGGACCAACTGGCTGGACAGCAGCCCAACAGAGAAGGACTTGAGGGTCCCAGTGGATGACAGGTTGCCCACAAGCCATCAGCGTGCCTTTGTGGCAAAGCAGGCCAGCAGCCCCCTGGACAGGGTTAGGAAGAGCACTGCCAGGAGGTTGAGGGGAGTGATTCTTCCCTTCTGCTCACCACTGGTGAGACGCATCTGGAGTATTGTGTCCAGTTCTGGGCTTGGCAGTCCAAGACAGAACTGGGCATACTGGAGCAAGTCCAGCAAAGGGCCCCAAAAATGATTAAGGGAACAGAGCATCACTCACACAAGGAGAGGCTGAGAGCAGTGAATCGTTCGGCATGGAGAAAAGAAAGCAGGGGGAGGAAGAATTTGATCAGTGTGTACAAATATTTGATGACAGGTTGTAAAGATGTAGCCAGACTCAGACGCACTGAGGTTGGAAGGGACTACTTGGTATCATTTAGTCCAAACCCCCTGCTCAAGCACAGTCACCCAGAGCAGGCTGCCCAGGACTGTGTCCAGTCAGGTATTACAACCTCTGTAGGCAACCTGTGCCAGTACTCAACAACCCTCAGAGTAAGAAAGTTTTTTTTTTCTTGCATTCAGACAGAATTTCATGCGTTTTGTGTCCAGTGTCTCCTGCCTCAGACCACTGCTGAGAAGAGGCCATCTCCATCTTCTTCATTCCCTTCCATCAGGTGTTTATACACATTGATGAGATGCCCCTTGAGCCTCCTCTTCTTTAGGCTGACCAGTCCCAGCTGTCTCAGCCTTTCCTCATAGGAAAGATCATAGAATAGAATCATAGAATGGGTTGGGTTGGAAGGGACCTTTAAAAGGTCATCTAGTCCAACACCCCTGCAATGAGCAGGGACATCTTCAACTACATCAGGTTGCCCAGAGCCCCGTCCAACCTGACCTTGAATGTTTCCAGGGATGGGGCATCTACCACCTCTCTGGGCAACCTGTTCCAGTGTTTCACCACCCTCACTGTAAAAAATCTCTTCCTTGTATCTAGTCCAAATCTACCCTCCTTCAGTTTAAAACTGTTACCCCTTGTCCTATTGCAACAGGCCCTACTAGATGCTCCAGTCCTTTCACCATCTTTGGCCATGTGAAGGACTCACTCCAGTAAATCCATATCTTTCTTGTACTGGGGACCCCAGAACTGGACACAGTACTCCAGATGCAGCCTCAGCAGTGTTAAGTAAAGGAGAAGGATGACCTCCCTTGACCTGCTGGCAACGCTCTTCCTAGTGCAGCCCAAGATACCGTTGGCCTTTTTTTGCCATGAATGTGCGCTGCTGGCTCAGTCAGCTGCCTGTCTGCCAGAGCCCTGAGGTCCTTCTCAGCAAAGCTGCTTTCCAGCTGGTCAGCCCCCAGTATGTACCAGTGCTTGGGGTTATTCTTCCCCAGAAGCAGGACGATACTCAGAGGTATCCGGTGACGGACAAGAGGTAAAGTGTACACATTGAAATAAAAGAAATTCCTTTTAAACATAAGACAACACTTTTTTATTGCAAGAGTGGTCAAATACTGATACTGGTTGTCCAGAGATATTGTGGAGCCTCCACCCTTGGAGAAACACAGAATCCGATAGTCCTGGGCCACCTATTGTAGTTGACCCTACTTCAAACAGCAGCATTGGACTAGGTCCCTTGCAACCTCAACTATTGTACATCCACTGAATCTTAGAATTGTACAAGCAAGTGTGAGAACATGATCTTAATTACATTCCATTACAGTAAATGAAGTTGAAGAAATTAGCCAAAATTAAGACTGCCTGTTGCACATAATTTTTTAGTATTTGACAAAATTCCTGAATTATCACTCCTTAGTTATTCAGTTTTGTGCATTTAATGTTAGATATAAAATATAATACAGACTAATTTTTCTTCTCTACAATATATAAAATGATGACCTTCTTCAGCAACTGCAGAGAAGATGTAGGTATCACCAATATTATTCCTTGAAGCTCTAGTATTTACCATTACTGTATAAACAACATTGTGACAGTTATATTTTTAATCTCCAGCATATAACACAGTTGACAAAAATTAACATTTATAGTTAAGTTTTAATTTGCAATCCTCATACCAACTAATCCAGGAAAATGGCATTTAAGTTAAATGAAAAACATAGTATTAAAACTCAGTATCCAATCCAAATACGAAGATTTTAAAGCACTAGAATGAAATACCGCTACATAGTTTGAACCTACCTTTCTGCAATAATTTGACCTCTCCATTTTCTTTCTTGATTTCATTCATTATTTTGTGCTTCTTCTTCTCTTTTTGCTTCTTTTCCCTTTCTTTAATTTTGTCTTTGATTTGAGCTGAAATGCAAATATTTTACAATTTAGCAGGAACAGAAAACTAATTGTCGCATGCACATTTCATATTACTCTTACGTGAGCTCTATTAAGAGGATAAAAGGAGGACTTGAAAGGAAATCCCAGTATTTATAATATGAAAAACTAATATTTATCTGTTGCATAATCCAACATAAGCTTATTTAACTCAGACCAGTTTTGTTTGTTAGAACTGTATGCAACAACTCAGCATGTTAACTGTATACAGTTAACAATTTTCACTTACTCCTACTACCCTGTGCTCTTATTTTGCATTTGCAGTTGGCTCTTATTTCTTGAAATTCAAGTTACACGCTTTAGATAACAAATGGGGAAAAGAGTATGGTTTGTATTTTCTTGGATGCACATATACACTAGAAACCTCACATAACTACCTTCACATAGTTTAAACTTAAAGGCTTTTTCAAGTACCTTGGAATGAAGACAATTTGTCAGCTGCAAAATCTTTTTACATTAAGTTTGCCAGCTACACTAACGCATTAATAGCAGTAAGATGTAATTAATAAAAACACATGAAACATGCTGTATTTGCACAGCAGATACAATGCACTGGTGCTTCCCTTGCTTACCTACAATCAGCAACAACTTACCTGAGCAATCTCATTATTCATTCACTTTCTTGTCAAGTTCCTCCAGGTTTTTAAATCATTGTCATATAAAAGCAGACTTTAGGCCTGCTTTCTACATGAAAAATACTAGACCCAGAGGAATTCATAATTTCAAGTAGTAATCTTTTCAAGCTGAGTTTCGATTTACTTTTGAGGCCAAGCATTTAGAGAAGTCAGATTTTACTAGGCTTAGATGCACTGCAGCCAGCATTTCATGCTCAGTCTCTTGGCCTGAAGCCAAGTACCTGCTCCAAGAGTTTACTGGGCTTTTTAACCTCCACAGGGAAAGAGGAAATCTGATGACTTACGAAGCATGTGAATAGTTAAACAAAGGGTTGACAGTAATCCACATAAATGAATGCTGTAACAGTGACTCCACAGCATTCATATCTTTCCTTCCAGGAGTCTTCCAGTAAGGCTACAGAACTTGAACCCTAGCAGTTGTTAGGATGAAGACCGTATTTTGGGAAGAGCCTAAGAAAGAAAATAAAAACCAAAAGAGATGGCAATTGAGATGTGTCTGTTGTCTATCCACAGATCAAGATAAGCAGTGGGGAGAGAATAGAAACTATGCTTGCACAAAAATAAAAAGGAGTAAGGTAGCTGTGCTTAAAACTGTCTGGAAGTCTCAGTTCTAAGCAACTGAAACAATCACATCCAAGAACAGCCTTCTAATGGTTCAATGAGAAGGGATGACAAAGCAGATTGATCTGTATAGTAGACCATGGAATCCAAACAAGTTTTCCTAAGCAACACAAACCTGTCCTTTCTAGGAATAGGTTAAGCAGACATGAATCTTCCTCTCCAGCCTGCTTCTCTCCCAAAAGAAATCCGCAAATTGTAAATCCCCCGCAGTTTAAGAGTATGAAGTCGGAAATAAATTATACAACAGGAGTTTAAGTAACACTCCGACAGCTGACACTCACTCAGCAAGTAGGCTATAACGCCAGGCTTGATTTGTAACCTGCACTGAATGTTCAACTCAGCCAGGATTACAATTATCATAGGAAGACCTAGACTTTATCTCAACATTTGCATACCGTTAAGGGGCACACTTGACTTCTGCTATCACTTACGAATCAAAGAAAGATTGAAGAGCATATACAAATGCTGAGCCTTGTTGAAAGAGGACCAGCAAAAGACTGAAAGAATCCTTTATTGTAGGCACATGAATAGCATCACAGGCCAATGAATCTTCCGGTTTTGTCAGAAGCAACACATAAGGACAGAGAACAAGCTGAAACCTTTTAAAGAGCCTCTAGTTTATTTTCACATCCAGAAAGCAATTAGCAGAGTCAATGGTGAAACGTTCCAGACAAAAGAAACAATGGAAGTGTCCTGTGACCTCCTCTAGCAACAGCCACAAGCAAATCATACCTGAAGTGACTGCAAATACAATGTAAATGCAGCTGAGGAAGGTTTGAAATAAATTAAGCTTAACTATTTCCCTTTTAGAAATCACAGTACTGTAACAAAACCAGTGTACAGCCTGAGGCAAGTAAAGAACTGTTGAGAATCCCGATTTAAATGTACAAATTCTCAGGTTTCCTCCCACAAAGCCCACAGAATAGATAAGAAATGAGAGTCACTCCACCGATTAACACTTGATCTTAAGTCTCAGTTCAAATGCCTTCAGTTTATAAGTAAAAATAAGTATTTTCTGGTCTGGCTGGCAAAACTCAAAACACATTTTTTTTAAAAAGTCCTGGTCTAAATAAAAGGTTAATTGGAAAAAAAAAAAAAAAAAGGACTAGGCCCAGCATAAGTTCTGCAGGAAATCACAAAAACATTTATAATAACCCTTTCAAAATTCATCATTAAACAGTATTTTTATGTGAAGCCACCTAAGCATATTTACATTTCAGTAACTATTTTTCCATTTTAGTAGATATTTTAAAATAGCATTCCAGCAATATAAACTTCAGCTGTATTTAAGCTGAGCTATTTGCTCTCTCCCTTTTAACAAAGTTGTTCTGATAAGGAATAATCAAAAGATCAGGCACTGAATATGAGGATTTGTCTAACATTTCATCTGGGGGAGTGATTTTTTTTATTATTCAATCGAAACAGACAAAAAAAAAAAAACCTGTTATGTCTGCTCTACTTTGAAAAGGGAGAAAATACCAAATCTTAAAAGTTGGTATTCTGATTCTTCCAATGGGACAAAGTCATCATGATGCTATGAATCACATCTGAAGCGACAAAGAAGAATACTTAATAGCCATATAAGACACCAACAAAAACAATGTAATGAAACAGGTGTCTCTGGGAAAATGCCAGTTCCTCTACTACAGATTTAAATCAGCACTTTGTTTTATCAGCACATCACTCATACCAACATCCTTAATCTTAAAGTCATCCCTAAGCAATGCACTAGCTCTCAATTTGGCCAGAACACAGCTGGATTGACTGATGTCTGTTTCTACTCACTACAGTGTACTGGGACAGCTGATAGCTATTTCTCCTTAGCCCAATGCTTACTACAGCTGCAATTGCCTCCTTGTGACATTCAACACCCAAAGAAGTCAGTGGTCCTTAAAACATTATTCTATTGTTCATTTGATGAATTTTAGGGGCTGCCTCCAAAGACCAAATCACATATTCATGTGTCTCCACATTAATCTGTATTTTCCACTGTTTTTTTTTTTTAACAACAACGTTAGGGACAATTATGACTAAAACACAGTAATTAATACATACAAACTTTTCATACATATAAATGTTATTGTAGCATAGTAACCCTTAGAGTCATCTCACATCATTGCTCATTGTACCAGGTGCTCTTCCTGCACACATACAGACTTCCTATTCCTTTACCTACCTCTACACTACAACCAAAAGCCAAAAGTTTGAAGTAATTTGTATCCCAGGGTAAAGACTCAGGAACACTGTATCTTTTTGTAAAGTTTTTCCCCTACCAACATGCACATTAGCTTCATATGCTACTGACAGAAAAATATACTGCTCGGGAAATAACTGGTCAAGGACTAAACAGAGTTTTAAATACTCCCTACTAGGGTTTAAAAAAAAAAAAAATTAAAAAAAAAAATTCCAAGCATAGTAGGAATCAGCCATGGAAGGTCCAGTAAGATTTAGGCTCACGCCTCAGCTTTCGAGCTCTACTGCCTGAAGACAAAAAGTCTCTACTATTACAGAGTTATTTTTCACTCTTGTGATGGGCTGACCCTGGCTGGATGCCAGGTGCCCACCAAAGCTGCTCTATCACTCCCCTCCTCAGCTGGACAGGGGAGAGAAAATATAACAAATGGCTCATGGGTCAAAATAAGGACAGGGAGAGATCACTCACCAATTACCATCATGGGCAAAACAGACTTGACTTGGGGAAAAAAATTAGTTTAATTTATTACCAATCAAAATCAGAGTAGGGTAATGAGAAATAAAAACTAAATCTTAAAAAGACTGTCCATGCCCCCCTCCCTTCTTCCCAGGCTTCACTTTACTCTCGATTTTCCCTATCTCCTCCCCAACAGCAGCACAGGTGGACAGGGAATGGGGGTTGGGGTCAGTTCTCCACACCTTGTCTCTGCTGCTCCTTCCTCCTCAGGGGGAGGACTCCTCACTCCTCCCCTGCTCCAGCGTCGGGTCCCTCCCACAGAAGACAGTCCTCCAAGAATTTCTCCAACATGAGTCCTTCCCACTGGCTGCAGTTCTTCATGAACTGCTCCAGCGTGTGTCCCTTCCCCGGGGCTGCAGTCCTTCAGGCACACACTGCTCCAGCGTGGGTCCCCCGCAGGGTCACAAGTCCTGCCAGCAAACCTGCCCCAGCATGGGCTCCTCTCTCCACGGGGCCACAGGTCCTGCCAGGAGCCTGCCAGGGGTCTCCACCTCTGGTCCTCCCTGGGCTGCAGGGGGACAGCCTGCCTCACCATGGTCTTCCCCACGGGCTGCAGGGGAATCTCTGCTCCAGCACCTGGAGCATCTCCTCCCCCTCCTTCTGCACTGACCTGGGGGTCTGCAGGGCTGTTGCTCTCTCATATTCTCAATCCTCATTCTGACTGCAGTTACGCAGTTTCTCCCCCCGCCCCTTAAATACGTTATCCCAGAGGCGCTACCACCATCGCTGATGGTCTTGGCCTTGGCCACCTGCGGGTCTGTATTGGAGCCGGCTGGCATTGGCTCTGTCGGACATGGGGGAAGCTTCTAGCAGCTTCTCAGCAAAGCCACCCCCGTAGCCCTCCCACTACCAAAACCTTGCCATGCAAACCCAATACAACTGTACTAAATAAGCTAATGCCATGTGTATCCTTTTTAAAATACAGAGTTCTGTAGGAGTAAGTATCCCTATTTGGAGGAAATACAACACCCAAGAAATGAAGACATTTCTAGATGTCTCATTCAAGTTCACAATATGAGTGTCACCACAAATCCATATTCTTTGGGTTTAGTGTCATAGAAACAGTACACCCATGAATGAAATGCAGCAGCAGCAGTATATTAAAAAAAAGTGCTATATACAGACAGGAAGAATTCCATTATGAAGAAGTGTTCTACCTCACCTTCCTAAATGGTATCTAAATAATTTTTTTCACTTTACAGTGAATTCGCATGATTAACTGAATGAATTAAGAGTGATATGCATACTTCCTCCTCAAATCCAAAAGCTTCTACTTTTTCTGGATGTTGGGTTAAGTACATGAATAAAAGAAATGGAATATGTACTGTATTTATAAGGTAAACAGCCATTTACAGCTAAAGGCTATAGTAAAGTCTTTCTGTTTCCTAACTCGGTAGATACCTTCTCATAACGATTGCAGTGATTTCCTAAGTAGTAAATAAAGGAACACAAATTCAGAGACACCACCATTCAGATTTCAGAAATTTAACCAGATCTTTGCCTCTATTGCAAGCTTTCTACAAAAAGGTAAATTGAGTCCATAGAGAAGGAGTCAAATGGGAAACACTCTGTAGTGGACTGTGCAATGTAGTCACTGTCACATTCTGAAATTCACACCTTGAAGCCAATGCAGGAGCTCAAGCAAGTCCATTTCAGCACTGAAAGAGGCAAGCTTTACAACCTTGTCAGATGCCAAAAGCTGCAGCTGCTTTGCATCAGTTTTCCAGATGGTAACCCACATTAGTAGTCAGTCATAGATAATGTTCAAAGTATTCTGCCTCTCTCTCCTCCCTTTGATTTAAGGGCTGTCACCGCACATCAGGCAAAATATTTACAAACTACTGCTAACGGACACCATCAATATGGTTAACACCAACAGTATTGTAACTGAAGGGAAGGGGGAGGAGGAGGGAAGTACATAAACATCAGTTACCGTCCCTTCTATCACCACCCTCCTCCCTTTATACAAATACCCATAAAAATAAAACCTCAAGAAGCCATGTTTATCTGGTTATGCAGATACATGAAGTATGTTTAACACCACTATGTTAACGCTTTTGACACCTGCACTTTTATTAAGTCATACAAGGTACACTGGAGAGCAGGCTTTCTGACTTAATGAACATGAAAAAACCCATACAGTATTTCTGAGACCGCCCCCCCCCAAAAGTCATGACAGCTTTCTCATTCCAATAACGAGGAGTATTTGGCTGACATCCCTTTCAGTAATTAAAGTTTAAAATCCAAGATATGACTAAAGAAATCCCTCCAGTGAATGGGAAAACAGACCCCTTTCAGAACCAAAACACTTCCAAGAAATTTAAATCTCATCTTTACAATTCCTCTAATCTTTGCACTCTAAAGGAGACCTTCTACATGCAGAACTGAATGAGCCAACTTTAAGCACAAGCACTGGGGAGTTGCATCAGAAATCAGTAGTGGAGAACATGACAGCTACAAACAAGGCCTCTGCAAGCGGTTTCAGATCTGATGTTTCAGCCTACTGGTCTTGTTTCAACTAAGAAAAATTATTTATTATTCTACAACCAGAATAAGTTTCTGCTGTGTAAATTACACACAGAGCTAGATTCTGGGGTATAGGAGGGGCTTGCTTTTTTTGCCAGCTTAGGAAGTGAAAGATTTTGTTCTGCCTAGCAAAGCTTCACAATTATTTCACAGAAACAAAAAGGGGACAGGGCCCCTCAGGAGAAAGATATACTGCTCCAAATTCATCTCAACGTTGGACACTGAAGTTAATATCACTATCAGCTCTCAAAACGAAACTGCATAAAAATCTCAAACATCTGAAGAAATCTGAGAGGTCCCTCTTCCTCTTGTATACTACACTTAAAACCCTAAACACCCTCCAGACATTGCCAATTACAGTGGGGTATCTAAATAGAAATACATTAAAGAATTCAGAAGAGAGTGATCATGAGGCCTCACAAGCATGAAAATGACTGCTAAATTTAAGGAGTTTGGCAGGGGGGAGGGGGAAGTGAGTCAAGCCACAGAGCACAAAAAAAAAAAAAAAGCAAAGGAAATAAAAGTAAACAGAAGGAGGAAACGTTAAGCAGAAGAAAAAAAGACAATCTAACTAGCAAGATGCATGGTCCCAGCTCTAAAGAAGGCAAAAAGAAGAAGATCCAAAACTTTCTCCAGCCTACTTTGGTAAGTCAGAATATGAAATGAGCATCCTATCGGATGCAAACCGAACTTAATAAGCCTGAAAAGTGCAATTTCTTGAAAACTTAAAACCTGGAAGTGTCATGCAACCCAAAAAAACCAAAGTTATCAGAAGAATCACTGGTAAATGCCCACCTGAAATCTAACCTATCTTTCAAAGACAGCAAGAGAAAGAAAGGGGGGGGGGGGGGGGGAAGACTAGAAGTAAAAACAAAAGCTACAGTACCATGTTCAGCTTTCCTGCTCATATAGGGAACCCCCATCTGCAAGTTAAAAATACCAGTCTCATTTTGTAATTGCTTGCAAACTAAGGTTATCTTATCAGCAAATGGATCATTGGAGAAAAAAAAATGAAGATAAAGGGAAAATGTACACAGAAATGGCACAAAACCCAGAGAAGATGGTGCATGCATCTGAATCACACTTTACAGCAAGTCTATGGACCAAACCAAAAAACTTGGGGCAGATGTCATCTGATGAAGTGGGGAGTGGCTGAGCTGAGCTTTGCACTGTGAAGAAAACAATTTCAACTACGAACTGCTAGAGCAGAGTATCAGTTAAATGACTAACTGAACCAGTACAGTCATAAACTGGAACAGCAATCATTTCCATCAGATTCACACCATGTTTTAAAACAAAAATAGTTACACAGCTTCTAATTCCACTATCAGAACATACTTGACAAGTGAAATATAAGCTTATTTTAAACAGTTTAAACCTTGTATCTGCAGGATAAATCATGCATATGGCAAAATGTTCTTCCAGATTCTCTGCATGCTAGATCATCATCTCAGAAGGATTCACTCAACTCCATTCATTTAATTGAAACACAAGCTGTAAGTAAGGCCTGGTTATGACTCTGCAAGTTAAAGGTCTTTCCAATGAATTAGAAGACCAGAGAAATCTGTAAATGAAGACTTGTTCAAGGAAGAAAATACAAAAATTTTAAAGAGCTTTAAACACATCACCCATCTTGGCTATAATCAAGCTTGACATCTTCCTATCACTTAGGAAAGAAAGGTGCCTCAAAACCAGGCTCTCTTACCTTGTAATCACTATCGCAAGCAAAGAACAAACATCAGCTCCTATAATCAGCTTTTTTCAATGGCAGGTGAAAAATCTTCTCACAGTTTCCTCCTCGGTGTCAATGTCCCTTTATCATCATCACAGTAATTAAACTAGAAATAGGAAAATGCTGCTGGTACTGCTCAAAGTCCTGTGATGACAGTTTTCCAAGTCCAGATCTCACATTCATTCATTCTGCATCATTGCACACCCCGATTCCCTGTATTATCTTGTCTACACTGTCTCAGCAATCCCATGAGACAAATTTTGCCATTCTTCCCCCTGATCCCCCTAGCTTCATTCCTCATTTTCTCCACTACTAAGGTCTGTGCAGGCCCTCCCTCCCTCCCTCCCACCAAGGTAAAGCTCTTACTCTTAGCATCATAACTGCTGTATGTAGCAGAGTATGCACACAACTCACTGATTAGAAACGCGACTCCTCCCAATTCATAGACACTGGCACCCTTATCAGTACCAAGCTCAATTAGGAATTCCACTCCATCCCGCGTACCACATGCAATGCATCTCCACTTTGGCTAGATGGATAGAGTTTTTCCATCTTCAGAGCCTCAAAACGATCAAGGAAATCTCACCCATTCCACCTGCTTTTCTTTTGATAATATTGCCTCTTTCAGAGACTTCTGCACCTCTAGTCTCCTCATCTGCACAATTTTCTTTCTGGCAGGTGCAACACTGATACACATATCAGTTCTGAATGCTGCGAGAGAAAAACCATCAATACTGTCAATTCCGTGTTGCTGCTCATTTTCCATAGCACCAAAAGCAAAATGGTTGTCTAACTGCAGACTCCAGGAACAGGAGACTGCACTTGTCTGTATTAGGTTGATTTTCAGAAAGTATCACCAGCTGCACATACAACAGCTTCTATGAACTCATTTCATTACACCTAAAGAGACATATATTTCATTCCTACTTTCCGCCTATACGTTCTGTGTGTGCAAGCCTCTCAGGTTGCTTTATTATACAAAATCCTCTAATATATTCACCCTGATGTTGTATCTGTAGGCCGCCTAAATTTTTCACTCTATCCCACCCTTCCTCTAACCTTCCTTGCCTTTCTACAGCAACTACGTATGTCTTTTGCCCCAGAACAGGATCAGAATCACCTCTCTTACACAGTTTTTGCATGCTATTTCCTCCCTCTTTCATGTCAATATCTCAAATTCACTCATTCACTGCTGCAACCAGAGCTCCTGTGGTATCTTCTTCTAGACTATGCCATAGTCCCAGCAATCCCAAAGCACAGGTTCTACATATTCCAACCTCGCATCCTAATATATCGTTCTTAGTTCTCCTCTGTACTGAGGATTCTGTATGCCCCCCCATTCTTTTCTCCCTACATCTTAACTGCATTTCTCCTTTCCTCTCTGAAAAGTCAATTATTCACAGGATTAACAGCACAAACCTGTTCTTTAATCTACAGTCAAATACAGAACCACTCTGAAAAGGCTGGCTGCTCTCAGCAGAAGACTCAGTGCATCCCTCACCTTCTTACAGCCTTCTCTGCACAAATGTACAGTAAGTTTTTCATTTATATAGGAAACTATGCCACAAAATTTTAGCTATAGGAACCACTTCATCTAAACAGAAATGTGGAGACCCAGATATCAAAGAGGCATCATTTGCCTTGGAAAATATTATTTGTTGCCTGTACTGAGGTTTTCAAGAAATAAGTGAAAAGTAAAAAGATCTGTTCTGAGCAAACAGCAACTAAAAGGCAAGTACTTGTGCCCGTCAATCTGTAAGTTCTGAGAAAATATCCTTTCCAGATACAAGGTGCAAAATCTCCTCTTTAAAGATGAATCACTGCTTCCAAGAGGGTTCAATTAACAATTATTCAATTGACACCATCAGTGCAATCATTTCTTTTACCAATGTGCAAAAAAAAATTTCATCCTCTTACTGTAATACTGTTTTCAGAGATTTATTAACATGAATGTGTAACACTGGTAGGAAACTATGAAAATCTGAGTGAATATGCTTATTATTTCCATAGCTTTGCTAGAAAAATATTTGGTTGAGTTTCTTAGTGGCTATCCTTGAAGACAAGGAGGCTTCACCAACATCAAACATGTACTGAGTATCATTTAAGACTTTTTCCCAAGCCATCTTTTGGACAGGAACAAGAAAAAAAAAAACTAAAATGAAATACTTGAAAGCACTGAAATGACATACTTAAAGCCTCCTGTACCAGCAATCAAGATCCCAAGAACAAAATTATACAAGCAACACACTGACCAAAAAGAACAAGTAATTAAAAAAAGAAAGTACTCAAAGGTAAATGAATCAGAGACTAAGATACTAGTGGCAATTAGTAGAAAATAAAGTAAGGCAGCCAGACAACATAATCAATAGACAAAAAGGCATACTGATATTAATAATTGTTCTCTACAAGCTTGCCTCATCCTATAAGTAAAGATATAGGCCACAACCAAAGTAACCTAAGCCTACATAACAGCTATAATTTATCTTTCCTTTGAAAGAAAGGAAACTTGCTTAAACTAGGTAATGGAGTGAATGTTTCAAGTTCTTCATACTTCAATGTAAATGCAAAAGCATCAACATCTGGGTTAAGGTCACTAGAGACTGAGAAAGCATACACTGAAAATAAAAGCATGTATTCTTGTACTGTCTTCACATATTCACGTATTGCCTTTTACTTCCTAAGCATCTACTGTTGATCACAGTCCTCAAGAACCTAAGCAAGAATCTAGCCTAATATCTTGTCTTATCTGGTATGGCCGTTTTTATCCAGCCCCATTAATAAACTAACCCAGCACTCCTCCCCTTCTCCTGAAGGCCTCGAGCATTTCTTTGAAGATTTTACCCCAGTGATCTTCAGAAATAAAGCAAACCTGAAGCAGCAACTAAATGAGATTTCAAAAGCCTACGTATCTAACTGCATGCTCTCCAGTACTCGATGACTTAGCCTGTAAAAATTAATAACTGAATAAAGGACATAATTCGGGATTTAATTTTAAAACTGGGAGAGTTTTGTAGCACGTGGTCTTCTCCGGTTTTCCCCTCACAACGACAGAAATTCAGTTTTGTTCGCAGATCTCTAGTAAATTACTGGGCACCCTTACTTCCCTAATAGGTAGGAAAACCTAAGGCCTCTGGCAGCTTCTAGCTGACGCCATCGCTAACTCCACACCCCCTTTTTTGACAGGATTGACGGCAGACTAAGCCGCCGCTGCCTTCTCCACAAACTTACACAACGCCAGCGGTCTCCTACCGGGGTCTAGCACGCAGCCCGCCAGCCTAGCCGACCCCGGCTCTCTAGAGGGCAGGGCAGAGGGGGCGGACAGGTAAGGCCCCCGCGAAGCGGCACTGCCCCGGCCCCGGCCCCCTGAAGCGGGGCGGGGGCAGGCGGCCATTCTAACGGCTCGATCCGAGCATCACAACCATTTCCTGCTCCCTCACGGCAGCTGCAGCAGCTCCGGGCACCTTCACGTACGGCACCATACCCACCCTGCCCAGCCCGGGCTGGCTGCCCCGTCCAGAGCTCCTCCAGCCTTCACCACCCCTCCTCCCGGCCCTCCCTTCCCGCCCCTCAGCCTCCCTCGGGCTGCGGGCAGCGAGCGCTCCCCGCCCCGCCGCGGGCCGCGCACCGCCACGGCACCCGCCCCTCACCTTTCGGCAACAGCAGCTTCACCTCTCCGTTCTCCTCCTGGCCAGCCGCACTCAGGCCCCCGCCGCCATTTCCCACCGCCGCGACCACGGGCAGGGCCCCGTGCTTCCTCCTCTCCTTGTCCCGCTTTTCCTTGGGCCTCTTCGGCTTGGCGCTCCCGCCGCCAGCGCCGGCCGCCCCGCCGCTACCGCAGCCTCCCGCCTCGACGGCGAGAGCCAGGCGGTGCCGGTGGTGGCGGTGCTGGTGCTGCTGGTACGAACAGGAGGGGGAGGCGGACGACGGCAGCAAAACGGCGGGCGACAGCAGCTTCCGGGGCAGCTGAGAAGGAAAAGCGAAGCTCCCCGCGCTCCCGGAAGGGCCGGGAGGGAGCGCGGGGAAGCCCCACGCCGCGGGGTTGCTGTAGCTCGGCACGACCGCTGGCAGCGGCAGCGACTGCTTGCCGCTCCCACCGTTACCGCCGCCGCCGCCGCCGCCGCCCCCTTCACCGTTGACGCGCTTCGCGCCCTTCAGGCTCCTCTCATCGGCTCCCTTCATCTTCTTGGCGGCTGGCTGGGACCCACGGGAAACCTTCGCGTCCGGGGCCGGCCTGGCGCCGAACGGCTCCTGCTCGGGCGACGCCGCGCCACGAACAGGACTCGGCGGCTCCGCCATTTTGGGCTCCTGCTTCTATTTACTCTCGGCTCGCCTCAACCGACAGAACCGGGAGGGGCGGGGGGCGCCCCCGCCTCGCCCAATGGGCAGGGGAGGCGTCGGAGAGACAGCGGGATCGGCCAATCGCAGGGCGAGGAGGGGGCGGGTTCTCAGGGGATTGGGGGCGGCGGGCTCGGCTGAGTGCGCAGTCGGAGCGCAGGGGCAGGGGAGGGGGCGCCGCTGCTCGGGGGCGGGAGGCGGCGATCGGCCGGGGCCGGGAGCGGGGCGGGGAGGCGGCGATCGGCCGGGAGCGGGACCCCGCGGGTGTGGCGGGGAGCACCCCCCGCGCCGGGCCCCCTCCGCTGGGGGGCGCAGGGCGGGCAGCCGCCCCGAGCCACGGCGGGCGGGGCCGGGCCGCGCCGCGGCAGCCGGAGGGGGAGTCCGGGCCCGAGGGGCCGCGTCCCGGCGAGCCCCTTCTCGGGGATCCGGGTGGTCGGGCTGTGGCGCGTTACGGCGGGTCCCGGAGGCGCTGGCGAGCCGGGAGCTGGTTTTAACTCCTCGGGTTTGGGGCTTCCCCGCTGCCGCCTGGTACCGCTCGCTGAGGGGACGGCCGAGGGGATCCCTGCGGCCCCGCGGGCTGCTTTCCTGAGAAAGGCTTTTGCTCAGAAAGACGGCCGTTCCCGGGAGGGTCCGCTGCCGCAGCACGGGGGATCAGCCCGCTGTCCCGGAGCTGCCGCGGTTCGTTGAGATCCACGCTTTGCGCACAAGGCTGAGGTCGCAGCGGCGCTTGCGGCTGCACCCGGCTTTTCCACGCTCTCCCGGGTAGTCGGAGGAGGTCAGCTTACGGCCGGGAGGAAGGCAAACGCTGCAGAGGTTCGCTGCCGTGGGAGATGCCGTCCCACCGGAGCGGTCCGATGTCGGTCTCGTCAGCGAGGTCGCTGACACCCGCCCGTTCTGCTGAGGAGGTTGCGCTGCTGCTTCCTCCAAAGCACAAGGGGCACGGCCCGTAACGCGGAGTTTATCTTCACAAATAGGAGCCCCCCCAGCCAAGCCTTTGGCATCTACCGCTGCCGTAGCCGCTGTCGAGGCGCAGACTGAATATCTCACAAGAGCTAGTGTAAGCGGGAAGTGGCCACAAAAATAAACTGAAGGTGAGCTCTTGTTTCCTGGAGCGTTTGGATTGCCAGGCTCCTACTCCGGTCAGTCACACCTGCAAGTCTCCTTGTTGCAGTGGAAAGAACAGAGTAGCTACCACATGAAACTTTACCCAACAACCTGCTGCCAAATCAAATTGCTCTGTGAAGTGCTGCATATGATGTATTAGCAGGCAAACAAGGTTTTGAGATTAGATTTTTTTTGCTTCACAAACCATCTTCATTTGAGCCGCAACTGATTGGCCTGAGAATAAGCTTGCTCCTAGTACTTTGCCTCATTTCATTTTTTGCAAATTGTAAACCAGGCTGAATTCAGTTTAATCTTCATCTCGACAGCAGTGAAGAATATCCTCAGTGAGACTGTATCCTCAAACTGTATTTATGGGCATGATGCGGAAAATGGCATCTGCGTCAAAGCACAGGAAGAACATTTCACAGCACATATTTGAGCAGTAGTCAACTAACATCCAATCCTAGACTGAAATCCAGGTACAGATCTTCCCGTATGTACGTAGGCTGGAATAGCTACAATAGGCCTATGAGTACGAAGGTCATCTTCAGCTCCCTCAGAAATTTATTGCTTCTATCAGCAGGTGAAAAAAAACTGTGCATTTTAATATCTCTAGAAAGAAACTGTAGGCACCTCATGGCACTGTCTCAACCTCACAGGCTTTACAACCCAGTTCATCTTACTTCTGTGCTGGTATTGATACCAAATCAACAGTATATTAAGATCATTCAGTAAACTTATACTTCAGATAAGCCACAATTATGTTTTCACACCCTCACTTTTGGGGGCATTGAAAAACAGAAGAACAGCATTTCCTGAGGGCTTTGATCTTTAACTAGAGTAAATGCTAGAGCGTGCTTTCGGTCCAAGAAACTTGACCACAACCTCTCTGAAATGCCAAAGTCGCCTAGGAGTACCATGTCACTTTTCTCCACGTGGCAGGCTTAGCAAGATTTATTAGGCTAATTAGGCTAGCTAGCTATATAAATAGCTGACTATCTTCAAACGTGCATTTACACTAATGTAGTTAAGAAGACAAATCTTCCTATTTCTGAACTTATTGGAGATGCTGGATGTCTACAAAAAAATGCATTGAATCTTAATGCAATATACTAACGTGAAAATAGATACGAAGATAAAACTGGTGGAGGGGGAGTCATAGCCCAAAACTAGATGTAAAAACTGACACGTAAACTAATAAATGTGCAGCAAACTTTAACAGACAGCTGACAATATGCTACTAAACTTCAGTCAAGCTATTGTTTCCTTTGCTTTTTGAAGTAGTATATCATGCTTGTAAGCATAAACCACGTTTTTATTAGCAAGTTCTTCAGAAAATTCAACTGGAGCAAGATGACAGAGTACCTATTCAGTGTAATTGTTGCTTGTCGGAAAGCAGTGTGACTAATGTTTGGAGGTTTTCTGCTGCTATCTCATACCCATTTGTCAGCAAGGAAAATTACAGGGCGCTTGAAATTCAGAAGCCAGCCCTGTATTTCAGATCCCACAATCCTGCTGCTGCCGTGTGGTGGCCAGCCTGGCAGGCACACTAGAGAAATAGGTGTTGTCCCTGTCACTTGTCATTGATCACACGGATGCATTAAAGTGCTATGCCGTACCTATGGTGAGCACGCATTCCATAATACTTAAACCAAATTTCAGTACGTCTTCCTTTCTACTTTTTACTTTAATTAATCCTCTGGACGCTGGCACATACACCACAGACAGACGCTTGTGAGCAAGACACAGACAAAATAAGAACCACCAAAAATGCTTCAGAACAAAAAAACGTCTTTGAAAAAAAGGGGGTAAATACAAGCAATATACCTTGCATAAAATAGAGGTTGGAATCACAAATTTGTTCTGATGTTAATTTGAAACAGCAAAATATATATGCTTATAATAAAATGATGCAATCTCGAGAAACACCGTCAAAAACATTGCCCCTAAAACCATACTATTATAGAGAAATGTAGTAGCATCTCATGTCACAACTCCAGTCCCCCTGCAGTGACTGCACAGAGATTTATGAACTCAGAGAGCCTTTGTGGGGATCGGTCCTTGGTGGAGTGACTGCAGCATGGAACAGTATCCATAAATACAGAGAGCAGAGAAGCTGATCTGTTTTAGTAGAAGACTTCAAGCTCATTGTGGAAATGATACCAATATGCTTTTCTCTATAATTTTATACGCACTTGGGGAAATTTCTGAAGATTTTCTAGACCACAAAAACGCAAAAGAGGCAAAACCGTAACAGTAAAAATGCCAGGCACACATCAGTCCAGTATGGAACACGCATTAAGGATAAGCTTACCTGAGTGTTGGCTTGCTTATTACAAACATGTTGTCATTTTAATTAGAATAATTATGAAATGCTGATATAATTGGTTATTAATCAAAACATTTGTTTAAATACCTGTCTTGTTTCAGCAACTAAGGAAGCTAAACAAGTTAAAGTATATGCTCACCTAAACTGTCAAATTTCAGATGTCCCCTATAAAATAAAAAGCTATGTATAAGTGCTGTACACAGATTGAGTTACACTGTTTTGGCTTTATGCTCTTAGCTGCCTACCAAAGTGATGCTCCAGAACCTTAGTCAGGTCTCCAAATAGAAATACAATTTTCAGAAACGTTATTTAATCTCTTTATAGTTTCAACAGTTTGCTTTCCATGCACTTACTTCCTTGGTTTGGCATCTGTTCAGTTCCCAATTCAAGCATGGAAATAATTGTGCCAAGAGTAAATTGAAAACATTTGATAACACTTAGACACTTACGCTGGTTTTTGTCTGCAAAATTAGTTAAATGGATTTTTTAATGCTATTCATTTTTTCTTACAATTCATTAAAAGTAAATTTATTCACCTTTGGAAACAGGTGAAAACTAGCCTTCTTATGTGCACAGAATGTACTTACAAAGGTAGTTTCATCATGTAAAACTATGATTTGTTTTAGAAAAGCCTCATTTTCCATAGTCAAAGTTTTCAGAACAACCAGTGGCATACCCAAATTCTTCTGTAATTACCACCCAAACAGTTGAACTAAATGACACAGTCAGGACTCACTTGGCGCGTAACTGGGAGCTGCCGACAGTGTAACAAGCCTTGCTGCAGGGGGGTAAGAATTTCCACCCCACCGTTGTCCTTCGCAAGGGACAGTATCCCCACACCTAAGCAACATGAATGTGCAGCCCAGCATCTTCAGTTAAACAGGTGACAGTCAGGCTTATACTAAAAGGCCTTTTTTTTTTTTTTTTTTTTTTTTTTTTTCACAGAAGCAGCTGATGTCTCTTTTTCTGACTGCTTAGGGGTAGTGGGTTAGACACTTGGAAGAGGGGCAGAGCAGACAACTGGGAACAGTAATGTTTTTTATTACACTGTTCATCTGCCAACACTTTGTAGAATCCATAAAAACCACAAAAGGGAGTTTACACTTCAGAGAGGACCTACAATAATTGTTTCTTGTTTAATGTTTTTTCAAATAGCTACATATTACTGTTGGAACAGCTCTTCAGTCTTTATAACTTTTTTTTTCTCACGTGTTTAACATGAAATGCCTTAGCTTCTATATTTCTTTTTTGAAGTGTAATAACAGTCACAGCAATGGAGCAAACTTGAAAATATTGATATATATACAATTTCAAATTATATCTTCTTGCAGTTGAAAAGATAATTTGCTTTGCTCTTGTCTTCATAGCATCCAAAAAATTTAGTCTATTTGAAAGGTCCTTAGGATTTTTCAATACAAAAGGAACATAATTAATGACTAAAACTTGGGAAACTATGGAAACAAGAGGATGCAACTCAAGCACAACTATTTCCTCGCACGGAGGTGGGGAAGAGTGGATAAAAGTCTTGCTCATTTTCTTATTTCAGTAAAAATTGAGAAAATAATTTTCTTCAAATGAAGCTGCTGGTTTGCGACTGGAGTTTTTGCAGATTAACACCCTCCTCACTACCATTTGAGGTACCTGATTTCTCTTCTGGTCTGCACAGATCTATACAGATAGTTACACAAGTAGTAATTTTTTTCATTTCCCTTAGAATCCACTACCATTATAGCTACCTTCACTTAAATTCCTTCAGAGTCCAACCACTCTTAAGATTTATTCACCATATCCTGTCTGCATTTTTAAAAGTACAATGCAGAGCCTAAACCTTGCAGTATATATACCAGAGCTGCTAGAGCAAGACTGCAGTTGGCCCTGTCCTTGGTGAACAGGAGGCCGTAGGAGAAGGGCTTTTTCTGTAGGCAGCGCTCTGCAGGGCCATGCCTGGAAATCACCGTCTTTTCCTCTGGTTGGTGCTCTGCCTGTGGGCCACTCTGAACGACCTGCAAGTCATCTCCTTTGCTTAAGCAGGCACAGGAATCAGTATCTATTTGCTATGACAAGGAGTTAGAGTGGCCGCATTTCCAGGAACAAATAAGCTGAACTGTATCCGCCTGCACTTAAAATAGCCCCATACCCCATCCTTTCTTTCATATCAGCTTGGAAATTCTACAGGAGTCTTGCAACAGGAGAATCTGGGGGCTTCACAGCTGATTGTGGTTCTAGTTTGGTTTTGACTAAGAGCTTTTTTGGTTTAAGTTTTAACATAACCTCTGTTAACAGCAATGCTGAATAATTCTGTAAATCCTAGTTTTACCAAACGTCCTCACAGTACCATGTCCTTCAATCTCATCATTTGTTGTTTTACTGACACAGTGAAAATACCAAGATATTTTTGAAAATTAGGATGCATTCACAAGATCTTTTTTAAACGTTTAACGTTGCTTAGGTTTTAGTCAAGCTCTTCCCAAGCAGTCTACAGTCAATTACAGTCCCTGTTACTTAGTCAGTTGCATATGCCTACATAACCTACCACCCCTTCCTTATTCTTCTTTAAACTCTGAATGTAGATTTTCAAATCTTTGCACGTAAAGGGTAAAATTCATGCACAGTATAGGACACAGTTCTTCAGTTACCACTCTCTCTTGCCATATACCCTAAACAGCTCTTCATTTGTTCCTGAAGTGCAGTCCCTTCACAAACAATGGGGTGAGAAAGTTACAAGTTCATAAAATCAGTTTCATTAATACTAACAGCATTTTCCTGCCCCTTCTTACTATTTCTAACTGCTCCTCAGTTGGCACTACCCAGTAGGTACAGCATCAGATGTGTGCTAAAATATGCTATATAAACTTGTTGAATATTTTGTCTTATAGAGACTGTAGCACAAACTTGCTCATGTAGACCTTTGAAAGTGACAAAAGTAGGGTGTTACATAGCATAAAAGCAGAAAAAATCCCCTTACAATGTCAAATCTATACAGTGATTTCTGGATGTTGCTGAGCTAAATTATAGAATATCCATTGCTCTCCACTGCAGATTTTAGAAAAGTTCAAGTCACTTGAACAAAGTACTACTTCAGGGGATGACAACAGATGATTAATTTTCAGGTTCTGTGGACAACTCAGAGTGAACCAGCTGAACAAACAGGAAAGGACAGCTGCCACCTAGGACAGGTAGCACTGAGGGAGTTGACTGCAATAAGGCAAGTTTCACAATTGTACTCTGAAGGCCACAGAGCGAGCTACGAGAGTATTAATATTCTGAGAGATCTATCTTTATCCAGGTTAAACCCAAGATTCCTTCAGCCCATTCAATCCAGGGCAGAAATCCCTTGGTGAGTATCTGTAATCCCTAGTCCGTGATGCTATGGCTTTGGAAACAAGAAAAGGTAAAACTCTAGTGAAAGTACTGTCAAAGTCCCCTCTAAATACAGGTTGAGAAAAAAATTGGCAGCTATCAGTACTATTGAGGTAACATTTAGAGCTGTGCATAACGTTTGTTGGAGAACCAAATAGGACAGTTTCAAATCTGTAGGATCAGAAGCAATAAAACCCATTTATGTTAACAGGGCTAATGCAGCAAGAGACAAAGAAACAAGCAGGAAACTCTCTGCACTGTTTTCTAGAGCTGGAATGTGGTATCCATGCATGGGTAGGTATGCGACACCTACAAGCCCAGCATTTCCATTGCTTTTCAGTTTCAGAGTCTCTAACCTTCTTCCCCCATCCCCAACACAAACAGAAATGCAATAGGAGCCCAAGCTGGACCAAGGGAAGATGTTGATTTGGAGCCAGATGTTCTCCAGCTCAGAAGACTCCTCCAGGGCTCCAGTGTGTGAGGATATTTTCCCAAGAGAAAAAACAGTAACTAATAACATAAGAATTGTGTCTAAACAGGCATCATAACCGCAACTCTGCTTTTTAACATCCTTTCAGGAAAAAGAAAAAAAAAAGTGTAGTAGTTGCAGATTTGCTGCTTATGAAAGCTTTAAAACAGCCTACACCTCCAAAGCAATAATCAACACGAGGGAATGCTGCCTTGCAGATGGGAAAAACTTAAAAATAACCATTTCAAATGAGTGAACTCTAATGGTAATACAAAGGAAAAAAAAAATTATGGTCTGGGGCCCCCAGCATAAGAAAGACATGGACATGTTGGAGCAAGTCCAGAGGAGGGCCACGAAGATGATCAGAGGGCTGGAGCACCTCTCCTGTGAAGACAGGCTGAGAGAGTTGGGGTTGTTCAGCCTGGAGAAGAGAAGGCACCTGGGAGACCTTATAGCAAACTTCCAGTACCTAAAGGGGGCCTACAAGAAAACTGCAGAGGGACTTTTTACAAGGGCCTGTAGCGATAGGACAAGGGTTAATGGCTTTAAACTGAAAGAGGGTAGATTTAGATTAGATGTAAGGAAAAAGTTCTTCCCTGTGAGGGTGGTGAGACACTGGCACAGGTTGCCCAGAGAGGCTGTGGATGCCCCATCCCTGGAAGTGTTCAAGGCCAGGTTGGATGGGGCTTTGAGCAACCTGGTCCAGTGGAAGGTGTCCCTGCCCATGGCAGGGGGGTTGGAACTAAATGGTCTTTAAAGTTCCTTCCAATCCAAACCATTCTATGGTTCTATGAAAGGAAAGTCATAGACTCTCCCAAACCAAACTCTAAAAGAATACTTATTCCTTAACAAGCAATTCCTGTGAGTTATGCATACCCCTTATTGTTGCCAGAGTTAAAGTCAATGGCAAAGGAGAAGGACTGTATCACAGACCATGGATTTCCTTCTCAACCCCAGGGACACGGAGGACCTGTGGGTGGTCACTAGGAGTCATTCTGCCTTTATGAGGAGTGTACAGGTAGGGAACTAGTACACACGGCTGGCCAGAAAAATTCACGTGCATCTAGAAGGGAATAAAGGCAACCCCCTGAACAATTGGTCTAAACACGACTTTCTTCCCTCTGTTTCTGGCACTTTTTGCAATGGAAGCGGTGAGGTATTTCTCAATAGGTTGCTGTAGTTTCTTTTAAAAACTGACATCCAAATGGATTTCCTGATGGTTTTTGTTCCCCTATCCCTAGATGCTTATAATCTAAGCTGTTTCAGAGACAGTTCTCTGGAGTACATTTAATTCTAGGAAATTCAGGTCTGGTGTCTTAGAGACTGGCACTTATTTGTAGAGTAGCAGTTTGTAAGTGTGTGTGTGTATATATTAAAAAAAACCAAACCAACCAGCTACTTATAAGTAGCAGCTAATCTTTCACTGCTCACCTCAGCTTCTCACTCATATAAACAACATCTAAATGGAAAAATTGACAATAAAGAGCTTTCTGTCTATTCATATATTTTATTCCACATTAGAGGCAGCAGCTCTTCAGATCAGTGGCCTCAGTGGTTCTGGGAAAGAGTTAATTCAAGACAAACTGCTGCAAGTGAAAACACATTTGCCATAACGTCCTTAGATTTTCTCAGATGTATCAGCGTAACTGGAAGATAATTGTACCTGAAGTTTCTAGACCATAGGATTAGGAAAGCATCTCACAGAGACAGCAAGCTAGGTTTAAGTGGAAGATACTATACTTACTTCTCATTAGAACATATTTACATTAAGTCACCCAAAAATGTTTAAATATATGTACTGGATAGCAGTTAGGGGCTTTGGGATCCATTCAGGATGGAATGAATAACGTTAATGTAAATCTAACACATCACTATCAGCCTCGGATCACCGTCTTGAACATGGGAGAAAACCTGGCTCCTCCCAGCCTGTTTACGTAAACTCACAGTTGTACCATACATTGTTACTTGTACAGTCTTGCCCTGGCTCAGAGGCAGGAATGCTAAGCGTACGTGATTGATAGCCCCAAATTCCAGTAAACACGTAGAAAGAATTTGTCATCTCACCACAGACACTGGCCCAGAGTCTGCTCCAAGTGATCTCCTTCATGCTGGTTGATTCTGACTCTTGGAAATAATGGGGAGAGAGGAGGAGAAGGAGGAGGGGAGTAGAGAGAGAGAGGAAAACAGATGGAAAAATACCTCACACATACAATGGATCTTAATCACTGAAAGAAAAGACATTGAAAAGTGCTTGCTTGATACATCTACATAATACCATTGAGATAAAAATTAACTCCAGTGAGCCTTCTGAATCATGTAACTGAAGTGTGCACTGAGTTTATAAGAAGTCAAGTACCCTGGTGTCCTCTCTCTCAATCTTACTGTTAACGTATATTTTGGTCTCTAGTGATGCGGGGATTTGTTTCATTGTTTTAAAGATAAATTTACATAAGCAGATGATGTGGTCTGTAAGAGCACCTGTACAGTTTATGAGTTATGAGGAAGTCCCTAGAGCATGTCACATGCTCCAGAAGCGGTGAGGACAAGAGCCCTGAATTGCCAAAACACAAAGCATTCAGTTCAGTGACAAATGCCGGTCCCTTCCAAAATACTTTCCACCACCTGGGGCTGTGGACCAAGAGAAAATCTGCACCTCTAGGAGCTAAACCTCTCTTGGAGGCAGGGTTGAGCTAGATCTTGTAGACTGATCTGGAAGATATATAAGAGCCATTCTGGCTTCATCACCCAGAGAAGGCTGGCAGGTGCCTGAAGTCCAGGAGAGACCTGCCTTCTTTCATTTTTTTAATTATAAGAATAGAACGCACCTGTCTTATGAATCAAGGAGTCCGAGAGCACCTTCCCTGTTGTGGAATAGCTGCCTGAGTGGGACTTCAGTTTTTCTGAACTGAAAATGTGAAAAGCAGAAATGATGGAGAAGTAAATTCAGGACAACTTTGACCGCCACATAGTATCCAAACTGTAAAGAACTAAATCACTTGTAGAAGTATTTTTGTAGGGTCTGAAAATTTATTTCCCAAAAGGAAGGATTAAAACAAAACAAAACAAAAAAATCCACTTGAGTGTTCTTTCCAGCATCACTAAACTAGTATCAGTTTACTGTCTGAGAACACAGAAGGGGAAAGAGCTGCTCAGCAACAACACTTTCCAGAACTGTTGTGTCCCACTAATCATAAAGTATAATAAAGGTTGATTTACTTTATCAGAATAATAACTTGTATTGCTTCCTTATCAGTGGTTTACATATCAACAGACATTTAGATAAATATGTATTCATTACATGGCAACTGTATCATAAAGTGCCACTGTTGAGGTGTCACTCTGAGGTCTCAAAAATCTACAGGTGACAACAGATTGCTTTCTAAACCTGTCATTCTTCTTTTCCCCACCTCTCCCACCCACCCCAGGACATTTCAAGGATCAGTTTTCCTTTTTTAGGTCCCACCACCAATTTTTCTCCCACACTGGGGAGTAGTAATCATTCCCAGGGCCTGATCAGCCAAAACCAAAAAGGCTGATACACAATTGCACGTTTTTAAGAAACTCAAACCCCACCAATTTGTTTAAAGCAGCGTCTTCCTTGTGCTGCATTCCTGTTACCCAACCACACCTCTTCTGCCCTTCTGAGGATCTTACAAAACTGGGAACCTGCTTAGCAAGTTGACTTCAGCCTTTTATTACCCACAGGCAAAGACAGTTCCCTCCTTGTTCTTGCTATGGTTCAGCTCTTCCCACCTCTCTGGTCCTGAGCTATGTGCTCCTTGTTCTTCCCAACTCTGCCACACTCACTTCTTATCACACACCCAGCAGAGACCATGATATTTTATGAACATGTTTTGGATCAGCTTCTCTATCCAGACAACTTGTTTCACTTCTGAAGGGCTCACAAATTACTCCCCACAGATCTCATGACCTGAGTTATGAGTCATTTTTTAATTAACTTTTATAAAAACCAACACAAAAGTGCTTTTTCCAAAAAGCCTGATAGAATGGACTGTTCACGTCAATGGGAAATGTAACCCTAGACTCCTTACTGGAGTTCATGGTGATGGCTATTTTAGTTTTTAATTGTGTCTAATGAAATACAGATTAGAAACTACATTACTATTTTTTAAACAAAATTGCCAGCCTTTCACTGGTGGGTTCAACTGTGTTCAGATACCGGAGTAACATGTGGAATTCGACTGTACCAGAACCAACCTTCCCTCACTTACAGCAGAATAATTGTGTTCAGTGCATGCAAGAATGAACTCCTAAAAAGAGAGGTGTGCTGGGCAGTGGTGATAAAATGCGTAAGTGATATTACAAAGTTAATTATTCACCATAAAGCATATGCAGCAAATTATGAAACTATTTTGGAGATGCAGCAAGTAGAAGGAGAGCAGCTACAGCCAATGGACACCAGAGAGCTTGCATGTTTCCTCGTAAGATTTGTCTTCTTCCTGCCGCCTTCTCCAGGCTCACTTGAACAATGAATACACCGTTTAAAAAAGGTGAAAATAGCAAGAGAGCTAATAAAAAAATTGAACAAATGTAGCAAAAGACTTAAAAATACTCAGATTCATGAACCTGATTTTTTTTTTTTTTTGTCCTTTTGACATTAGGCCAGAGATGTAGCAGGTGGAGGTGGAGAATATACTGGGATGGAACCACATACCAGACAACTTCTGGTGAAGAGTGAGCAGAGTCAGTAAGCAGAAAAGCTCAGCAACAGCCTTTGATACTCCATGTTTGAACAATGGGATCCTCTTTGAACCAAGTCTAGCTCTTCATTTGACTTGACAGTCAAGCTCTCCATGGGATTTTGGCCCTACCTACCCAAAAGATGAATTTTCTTACATGCCTGTTATCTTTTACACTAAGGACTGTAACTCTGTGGATCAAAGTGGGAATTGTAGATGTGAAAGACAACTTCTACTTCACTAGCTGAAATTCGTGGAGCTCAGTCGCGCTGCCAAAGAGAGAGCTAACCGCTTTCCTTACGAGAGCCCCAGAACTGCAAACATTTACATGCATGCTTAACTCTGCAGATGAATGGCCTCATTGAGCTCACTACGGCTGTTTACATGCATAAGTTACTCGCGTAACTGTTTGCAGGATTTAAGCCAAAATGCAAAACTAATTTCTTGCCTTGGCTTCACCACAGTAAGTTTTTCATACAGACACCCTATATTTTCAGGGGCAAGAATCAAGTGGTTAAAGAAACCAACTGTTACTGCAACAACGACTTAACAGACCAAAACAGAAGATGTTTTCAGCTAAGTCTCTTCAAGGAAAGACCGTTTACTCCAGAAGTTCAGACTGTGAGATTTGAGCACACAGGCAAACAAGATTTTATTTACTCACTGTTTTAAGACTGGGAATACTAAGCTTTTGCCACGTACAGTCTTAGAAGTGATGAAGTTCAGCATTTGGTACAGATCTTGAAGGTGATTGGGGATCCCACAGTATCGCAGCAGAAAAAACAGTATTTTCTAGCTCTAGCTGATGGCCCAACACTCAACAAACCCGTGTTTTGATTAAGTAAACATATTGAAATGGTCAGAAAAATTCACGTCAGAAAGAGCCTGGCTATTGCTGGATGCTACCAGGGCTTACTAACCACTCTGCAGACTTCCTCACTATCTTAACAGGCCTAAAATATGCTGAGGGTTCCAGCAGGCCAGTCAGTGCATTGCAGTGGCTTGCCCCAGCTACACTGCGTCCTAGTTTAATGTGTTTTTTGCATTTAGCCCTGCTTTTTAGCCCCACACAGCATAACCTTCTGCGGAAGCTGTTTCAACTCCTCAGAGCATGAAAGGCCCTTCTTTGGTGAAGGGCTGCTGTAATTGCAACTTTTTTGTACTGTTGAGGTGTTACTTCTCCCTCAAGCATCGAGAAAACTCTCAAAGTTGTAGTTGCATGCAATTGTATATGCTTGCATATTTGCTCAGTTACATGAAGCTGGCATTATCCAAAGTCCTTAACGCCTTGTCTCAAACTCCCCATTTCAAGGTGATTTTCATTTCTAGTCTTTCTCTAGTCCAACCCTCTCTGGCTCAGTTTTCTCTCTCTGCTGCAGTGTGCCGGGGTTATGCTGCAGGCAAGAGCTTCATATTTAGGAGCTCCCCAGTGCTGCGGGCAAACCCCAGTTGAGTAGGAAAGCACCTGGGACTGCACAGTGCTGAAAGCTGTACTAACCTGGCTGGCTACCAGGACTCAGACTGCACCCCAAGCACACTCGCTTACATTTGTATCATCCAACTGCATTTGAGCTTTCACTACCAAATCACACCTATGGCAGCAGCAGCAACAATAAAATCCCTAGAAGCAGAGTTTGAGCATGGCCTCTTCAGTGCTGCTTTTCATGCTTGGAAATAAAAAGATACTCAGACAGCAAGAAAAGGCTCTGAATCAAAAGAAACAGCATACCGTAGAACCTGCGGCTGAGTGAGGCTACTTTTGCAGTTTGGCACACAGGACAGGGCAGAAGCAGTCCGTTAGAAAGCTGTGTAAGTAAGTGTACACTTGCAAACACAACTGCAGTTGCATCAGGACCACTAATGATTTCATGGTATGGACAGACATGTACTGATCTCATATTCAATGTCAAGTGCAGGTTTTTAAGACTTTCAAACTGAATTAGCAAAACCCTGATGATGCTTAACACCTGACTTTGCAAGAAGCTATGCCCTTATTTCCAGCCTGTACATATGGAGAACCCTGTTTCAGCTTATGCTTTATCAGTTTAAAGCATTTTAAAGTGGTTTGCACTTATATTGCTACAAAAAGCCCTCAAGATAGTAAATCTTCTTGTCTTTAAGACTATAAACATCAGTGTCATGTCATGTCTATCACATTACCCTTCATTTCAGTCCCAGCCAACCAGGTTAATGTTCTCCAGTTCTGTATGTGTCAAGAGAGCCAACAGCTGCAATGAATATGTATACAAAATTGCACATTGTTTGCATGTTGTTGACAGCAAAGATTATGAAAAACCTTTGAGAAAGAGTGAACCAGAGCTTTCATACACATATCTTAATGGTAACATCCCAGACAAGGCTCAGAGGTCAAAATCACCTGTGTTTTGTAGTTCAGCTGGGAGTGGGAGTGAAGAGGCATTGAGCTAGAGAATTTTTCTTTATCTAGGTTTGAGGGATTTTCACTGCAGGTCTACACAGATGTTCATCCTCAAAGAAAGGGAAGTAAACTTTCAATAAGTGTCTTAAACCTTCATATGCACAGCTTTAAGGGGTAATGTGGAAGTGAGCTTTACACAGAAACAATTATGACAGGTGAGGGGTCCCCCTGTAGAAGCTGAAATACCTCTCATTCAGCTCCTCAAATCCTCCTTGACTTCTGCCCTCCCTTAAC
Organism: Aquila chrysaetos chrysaetos; assembly: GCF_900496995.4. Lineage (NCBI taxonomy): Eukaryota > Metazoa > Chordata > Aves > Accipitriformes > Accipitridae > Aquila > Aquila chrysaetos. The sequence goes on from NC_044008.1 coordinate 13,574,024, forward strand.
TGTAGGGAATCTCTAACTGCACCATTTTCTCCCACTGACTTACCTCTTTCACAACTCATCTTTCTTCCATCAAATGCATGCATTTTTTATCTCTTCTCCTGAAGTTTTTCTGCTTGCCCTCAGTTCCATCCTAACCTTGATCTCCATCTTGCTGTTGTCTTTTGCTCTTCCCCTAAAAGCTATTCTTTTCCCTCACAATACACTCTTTAGTGTCTGTACGGGTGTGTGCACGTGGACAAATGTAATGCTTGAGCGTTTTGCTCCCCAAAACATTTAGTATTTGTTTTCATTTTCACCTCCATGCTCACTTCTTGTGTTCATCTCCTGAGATTTTTTTTTGGACTATGTCCAGCCTGGCTTCTCTCAAACCAGTTTCCAAAGGCTTTTTGATTTCAGACACATCAAGTGCAGGATCCTTTTCCTCCTCACGCTATCCTGAAAATTATTCTTCCTGTGGCTCATGCTTTTTCTGACTTCTTTCCCATCTTTTTAACACTTCCAGTGTACTTCAGGAGAGTCCTCCCCCAAGCCTTCTAGCACCGTGGGCACTCCAAGTAGTCCCTAACAAACCCTAATATCACATAGGTGTGCTCTTACAATCCAGATTTGTCTCCTCCTGCACAAAGGTGTTACACAATTTCTCTTCTCTTTTCATAGACACCTAGCCATCAGCTGAAGCTCCATTCGGCTTAACCACACCTTTTCTCCTCTGTTTTCCCTTTTCTACCCACTCTTCTTATCATTGTGCTTGCTGCCACCATCCCAACCATCACTGATGCCTATTCCCTTCCACCTGGACTTCAGGTGCTCCAATTTGGGCTAGTCAGATCTTGCAGGTCTTTCCTGCTGAACATGTAAGACCTTATCTTCTCAGAATTCTTGTCCATCTCATTTAACCTTCACAAATAAAATGTCTTGCTTATGCCCATGAAAGAACAGCTGCCCTCCAGACTTTTGCTAATTGCATCATTTATCCTCATATTACCTCTTGCTCTGGTGTTTTCCATCACACTTAACAGAACTACTTGTTTTCAGCTTAAGTGTCCTCCACACCCTTACTTTTGCCCTTCATGCTGTTCTAAGAGATCAACTTTTGCATGACTGACCTGTCATGCCAGCCTTCATGGTCCTCGCCAAGTTTTAAGGCCAACCTTATAATTTCTTCCATGCTGCCTCTCAAGTTTGCAAGTTTCCTTTAATTCTTCCAAAGCCATTTCACTGTTTGTCTTCCTCCTCTAAGAATTTTCCTTGACTGAGACACAACACAATCTTGTTTAGATTGCATGTGTCATTTTTACTTCCACCACAGAGGGCTACTACAAGTTCCTTGCACTCCTGCCCGTGACTGGGGGGGCAGGCAGGAACCCATATCCTTTTTGGTTTGTACAGCCTTTAGCACAAGGGGTCCTGGTCAGAAGCCTGGCAGAGGCTTTAGTGCAGTCCCACAACCCAAGGTTGGAATGAGCACCATCTGCAAGCACCTTGTATACTTTCTAGGTCCTGTATGAGAAGGGCAAATATAAAGAATAGGTGTGCAACTGAGGGACAAAGAGAAGACATACCAAGGAGTGACTAGCACAAAAGCTACCTCAGCCTGAGAAAATTAATAACTGACTTGTGCAGGCATTTAGGGACATTTAAAGCAAGCCTGGCCACCAACACAGCAGTCAAAGCTGTTTTCCTTGAAGTGATGGGCCCAGAAGCCCTTTGTTGGGCAAGGCAAAGTACCTTCCCCGGGAGGAAGAGTCACACTCTCAGTTCAGAAGTGCCAAGTCTGGACTGAAGGTTATTCCTTGGCCGTATGCCAAATAATTTTCTTGTTGTTCCTGAAGTAAATTTATTTAAATACAGTTCTCTCCCCTGCTGCAAGACTGCTGCTTTCTAAACATCCAGCACTCTTCCACTGTACTCCCCTGCTTGCACTTGACCTTCCTGCCTACTACTGCATTACTGACTTACTAGTAAGGGCAGAGAAACTGCTATTTACTACAGCTAAATAAGAAAAACTGTTTTGCCAGATGTACTTGATGTCACATGGGAGATGAAAACCAGCAGACTACTACCTAACCAAAGTTACATCAGCCCACATTTACATCCCAGCCAAAAGAGAACTGTGTTCAAACCAAAACCAATTGCTTTAGGAAAGTATGCAGCTTTCCATCAGCTGCCTTCCTACCTAAGATTCGTATGCAGTTTCTTGGCCCACAAGCTCCTGCAAGGCTAAAGAAATTCACTTTTAGGTAACTTGATACCCTGGAAAAACATGAAGATAAGAAAAAAGAAGTCACTGCATGATCATTTCAGGTATTTACACTTTGAACTTAAACTTTGTTTAGGAGTAAGCTACCTCTGCTCTCTCCAGCTGAGCTGCATGAGTGAAAAATAATAGTTGGAAAAAAAAGAATAAAATAAACGCTGTTAGGATACACTGTGTCAATTTTCTTTTTAAATTGTGTCATAGTATTTCTCTGTTGACTTGATGTTGTATTACACACAAAATACACTATATTCTCACCATGACCGAAACAAACCCCCAGAAGTCTGAGTCTTGGTCCCATACCAGTTACAACCTAGTGATCTAGCCCATGCGGCCAGTGGAAGGAAGTATCCCATGTGGGATTGTTTGTTTATGGCAAAGTCTGCAAAGTAAGACTTGAATAGAAGAAAGCACTTGCACTTATGAATTTGGTCCATTTTCACCCATCATATCAGGTATTACATCTGCCTAAATAAGAGTGACTAACCTGGCCACAAAGACACAGTACCAGATGGCTAAAAGGAAGAGAAGACACAAATGCAGATACAAGATTTAGTCAAAATAAAATTTGGTGCAGCAAAATACCAAACAACTAAAATCAAGACAACTACTGGAAAAAAGGCACTCCTCTCATGGTAGTTGGAAAAGAAATGCATTAGAGGAAAATGCTGAGTCAAGAGAGAAGGTAGCAGGAAAAGTGCTGTAAGCATCCATGGAAGAACCAGCACCAGGGCAGGTGCTCACGTTACCAACCTCTTGGACAAGATGACAGGGCTACTTTGCTTCATAAGCTCCTGTTAACAGGGTCAGTAAATCAGGTTAGTATTCTATCAGGCACTGTACACTTAGGATGTATGATAGTTATCAATTCAGTCTATTGACCTGCAAATATTCCTATTATGGAAGAGGAGGAAGAAAATACTTTCAGTTAAATATATCAGCATAAATGGACAGTTACTCAACTAGACAAATTCAGCCTGACTGCAACAAAATCTGGTTATAGTTGTGCATGTATTTTTGCCTAAAAGACACTGGTTTGCCTCTGGGTAATATTCACAATGGAAATATTCTACGTTAAAGCTTGAGTTCATGAATTTCAAGTAACTTGCTATATTATAAAGCCAATTTGTAGTCATAACTACTTACTGTGACTTGTTCAAACTTTTTTTTTTTTTTAAGGTTAAAATTGATTTTTAGTACACCTTCTGTTCTCTCCTGAACACACCTCGCAGGCAGCAGTCTTGGCTTTCTGTCCTTCCCACTCAGAAGCATCATCCAACTACTCTGACTAGATCTCAGAGATACTCTTCTTCCTTTTCCACCCTTACTACTGCTCCCACTGCCTTTGCAACACATAAGCCCTTTCACTCCAGTGCTCTGAAAGCCAGCAAGTCAGTTACTAAACTCAAATTATATTTTCAAATTCCTTTATTCTTCTGCTGTTAGTACAAATCAGCACAAACAAAAATAACAAAAAAAGCCTTTATGTCTGGGTCATTATACCTTAGGATATCCTTGCCAGTGTTTGCAAACTTTTCTTAACCCAGCTGAACTGCCAAATAAGACTGGGAGAAACACGGTCTTGTTTACAGTGTGCTCTGTGTGGTCCAATGCTTATCACCTGCTTAACGCTGACAATCCATTCCTTCCTTCCAGCCAGGAAGTCTAAGGCTTAGCTCTCATTTCTTCTGTGATCTAGCAGTAAAAAGAATATTTTCAGACTGCAAATCATAATAACAAAAAAGCAATTTTTATATTGTTTTTTCCCTGGTTCTTCATGATCTTCACTTTTTACCAGCTTATTCCCTTGCTTCAACAATCGTAATTGTTCTGGCCAATTGTCATCAAAACTTCTTAACCATCTTACATTAAACCGATACGTTAATCACGAGTTGAATAAATTATGCATGGCTACAGCTGGATTGTGGGTGGTCTGCCTGGCACGAGGCCAGACAGTCTCAGAAGTGTCCAGGCTACACAGAGCTTCCCTAATCTCAATTCTGCCTCACAACCATCTTCCTTACCACCACCTCCTCAATCCTCAGGTACACCAAAGAGCAGATGCTCTAAGATACAGTCATTGCCCAGCTCCTTCTTTGGAGCCCAAAGCCTCTGCTCAACTTTGATGAAAGTGGCTTTAATTGCTGTACAACTCTCCTTCCACATCCACAAGATAACACATGAGGAGCCACTTGTCACCAGTAGTACAGTATTATCAAGTATGTGAAAAGCACAATGATATAGATGAGATACATTATTGTGCTAAGTGACCTTGAAATAAACCAGCAGTGGTAACACTACTCCATTAAAAACATGGAATTTGTACTTACTATATATGAAAGCATAAGTTGCCACTTCATACCAAGTGCTATGTGACACAGTGGGAATTACAACCTGAAACACACAGTTTAATCCTCAAATGCAAATATATGTGTTCAGTTGTCAGATAGTAAAAAAAAACTGTTTAAAGACAGTATGATCTACAGCTAAAAGCAACTACTCCAGCAGCCCAGTCACTGTGTCACACTTGATCTGCAGTCATGCTTTTAGAAATTTGTCTCCAAAGAAATCCAATCCAAGATTTCAATATACAAAACCCCAGAGGTAATTCTTTGAGATTTTTCATTGTTCTGCACAGTTCCCAAGTTAGAAACTTCTTTAAGGAAAACTACATGTAAATGCAGCAGGCTTTCCTAACAGATAAGTAAGAAATAAAAATGCTCAAGTAATGCTCTGATTACTAAGAAGTAGAAAGCTACTTGCCAAATCAACACAAAACCTAAAATATGCTGCATAATAGAGATGAGCAATGATATTAGTAGAGGTCAGCTTTCTTCTAAGACTTGAGAATTTACATTTCTAAAACATGGAAAACTCATTCTTTTCTTGATGTGATAATTTACTGCATGATTTGTTCAATATTAATACATGTAGAAAATTTAATAAGTGTAATATTAGAAAATATTAGAAAAATACTGAAGGAACAAGTCAATGCAGTGGTTATTAAGAAGAATAGCTGGGTTGAGTAGTGTTACTGGTTCTTTGCTACAGTGATCAAGTCAACTGTATGCCCGATAAAAGCTCTAGAGACTGAAGTTGAAGACTGCTTTTGGAAAAAGTAACACGGAAGACTGGAGCTAAATGAAAGGAAAGATTATTCTGTGATTGATTTCAATACATGTATAAAGTGACTTGGTCTAGATCTGTATTCAGTGATAATTTGCAAACTAATGTAATATTCTAAACCCCTTTAAATTCAATTTCAAATAAACCACAGTAAAGAAGGGTCCTGTTTTTTGAAGAAGCTGTTAAGACTGGATAACATTTCAAAGTTACGATGTGAAACTACCCAGCATACAGCACCCAACCCTGCGCTTATCACTGTACCACCTACAACGGTGGATACAGAAAGTAATGACATTGGGCAGGTTTTGCCTTGCACTTAAATCTGTCAGTTTACCTGAAATAAACTAGGTGAAAATATAAATCTCAGATGAACGTAAGCAGGCAACAGTGAGTTTTAAAACAGGTCTGTCAAAGGATACAAAAATCTGTACAGGACAATCGCAGTTTTGTGTTGCTAAAGCAAAGAAAGGCTGAGAACTTTCCATGATGAACTCAGTCTGGAATATGATCCAAATCCATGCAAATCTAAGGGAAAAAATATGAACCTGGATGCACTTTTTAATTAAACATTACCAGATGGCCTGTATATAGTGCACAGATTTTTGTCAGCCCTTGCTCTAACTGAAATTCAAACGTGGAAAGCAGAAAATCTACAATCCCCACAGTTCTGTATTTTCTTGGTAGAGAAATATGGAAATGATCCTGAAGAAGTACATCCAAAACATATTTGGAAATTTTCTTATTTAACAGTTGTTTCAAAAAGTTACAATGATTTGGACTGTCCAGTGGTGATGACAGCCCATCGTGCATTACAAAACCACAGGAGATCCATAAATGGGGAAGTCTAAGCTAATCATCTTCAATGCAGGGGAAGGGGAACAAAGTTCAGGCCAACTTTATTCTGCCAACTGCAAGACATTCCAGCTGTCTGAACTGTTTACAAAGCAGAAATCTAGTTGATATAGGTTATCCCAAATGACATAAATAATTGAATTATTTATTTTTAAATGAATAATTGCAAAACTATATCCATGGGAAGTTAAGATAAGCATTTATAGTGTGTACAGTTCTTTGAAAGAGCTCCCCAGCTAGGCAGTCTGTCATGAGTACCAAATGCATCGTGATTAATCCACAGTCAAAGACAGTAATTGCAAGTTACGTACCTCTTGGAAGTTATAATAGGGCTGCTATCTGGGCATTAGCTTTCTTTTAGCAGAGAGGCCCTAAAGGTACAAGTAGCAAATTGGATGCAATGTTTCCATGGCTAAAGATCAGATTAATAGTTTCACTACCTAAAATAGTTGGGTTTTTTTCCTCTAAACATTCTTCACTTCTCCAGCATCATTGCTAGCCAGAACTTTTAAAGTAGTTTCTAAAAATAAAATCCTGAGGTTCACTATTTTGTTCACATACGAGATCTATAAGCTAAGCCAGACTGCCATCCTTCACTCTATTTTAGTTTGCTTCTGAATACAGATTTTTTCCTAAGAGTAAAAACACCCATAGTGAGATTTTGACTTTCTTTAATTTAAAGATTGTATTACAGAAAAGTTTAAGTAAGGAATCCTTATAAGGATTAACTCTTGACATAATATATTGCCAAGATACAGTGTAGCTGCAAGGGCTCTAGGTGAACCTTCATATAAGTTGCTTTCTTACATACACAGTTGCTGAACAACAAAAATGGTATTTACCATTTGTAAGAGAAGACAGTGGTATTTAAACAGTCCTTTTACCAGTGTGTTCTGGTTTTCCCAAATTAGAAACACGCCATATTAAAACTGTAAAACCCTATTATACAGAAAGTTGATAGAGATGAATTTTCTAAAGATTGCAACTGATGAAACATCAAAATGAAAACTAAGGAGTGTTGATTATGTAGAATGGTTTCTCTTTTACTGGCAGGTCAAATATACTAGAAACGTACAAATATTTTTTATAATCTAATTCCAGATGAACTCAAAACACTGAAGTAACATACACAGGCTAAGAGAATTCAATACTGTTTCAAGGCACTTACTGAATCTCCATGACTAGATGAAAACCAGAACAAATTAGGTCTGACAATTAAACAGTATATAATATAAAAATAACCTTTTGCTTACAATTTACAAAATGTATTACAATCTTTATCTCTGCTAACCTGCAATTCTGGCTGTGTGTGTCCAGCAATTTTTGTAAAAAACCCCAGAAACTATTTTCTAAAACTTCAGGGCAAATAATTTACAAATAAGGTACACAAAAATTTAGATCATGCAGAGATTTCTTACATCTTCTGTTAATATTTTATGATTGCAACTTTATCAAATTATATACTTACTTGCCCTGTACATATACAAAATAATGCATACGTGGTAATCAAACGTTAGCAAAAAGTAGTCCATAAACACAATCTGTCAAAAGTATTACTATATTAACATATGTCTACAAGCAGCGTGTAACAGGGTTAAAAGACATTAAGGCAATAATACTTGAAGTTACAAAATAAATCATATGTAATACTTTCTCCTAAGTGTAATAAGGCAGGTAGATGGCCCCAGCAAAAAGTTAAGTTGTAATACTGGAATCCACTGTTGTGAACAATGTTTAAAGTTTTGCATGGGATGTACTGTAAGAGTGTACCATTTGGTAGTTAGATCTACACTGCTCTGTGTTAGTTGCCTCCCAGAAAAGTGGAATACTATTTTTCTAGTTCTCAGTGGCACTTGAGTTTTCCAGTATAATTTATTGATAGTATGTCCATTGGTTCTTGGATCATGTCCATTCTGAAGGTGGCTCTCTTGGTCCTCTGGGCTTTCCACAGCGGTTACCAAAACCTAAGGAAAGAAATATTTTTAATACTCCTGTCCAGTCGGACAATGCAGTCTCACAAATGTTGGCAGCAGTCAGAAGGATCAGTGTAAGATATGCTCCAGCTGTTATGGAAGAGCTTTATTCTCAGGGCTAGAAAATGACTTTGTAGTATTAGGAACTCTAAAAGCACTATGGCCACAGGAAATACAAACATAAAGAATTTGTATCTAATTACAGCTCATTATTTAAACCTCACTTGGAAAGTACTTTTCAGTAAATACAGTATTACATCCAGCCTTTGTTATCATTTATTAATTTTTTTTTTTCCTTCTCTGCATACCAAAGCAGTTTTCTCAGGTATTATTTCTGAAAGTTTTCAGAGCTCTACAGAAATCATCTCCCATTTGAATAATTCCGTATTTCATACACTCTAAAAAACAAAGTGAAGAATGACTGAATCTCTCATTCTGGGAAAAACCTCTTTCAGCAATGCTGAAGAGACAAGGCAGGCTTATTTGGCTGGGTTCTGCACCTCAGCAAGTTGGAGGGAGATAGTAGTAGCAGCTATCCGAAGTAGTACTGCTAATGAATCTTCTGTTTAAATCATCTAGTCATTATGTTTTGAATGAACTGTAATTACCAATATCTGTTACTTCTGCAGGCAATTCTGAAATTTGACCTCTTGTATCAGTGGAACCAGAAAAAGAAATCTGAGGTAAAATGTCAGTTGGTGTTTTGTTGCTTCTTTCAGGGCGATCTGGAAAACACACACACACCCCCCTTACTGTAACATTCATTTAGTCAGCACTGTGTGAACGCTAATTTTAAGTAAAGCTCAGTCCAGACCACAACTTGCATCAAATATTATTTAAAAAAATAAAGATTTAAAAGCCAATTTCTCCTATTTTAAAAAACATACTTCAAAATTGTTTATGAAGCTGATGTTCAATGACAGTGACACATTTCTGTTTGACAGATATGGACTTTTTTTTTTAAAGTTTGTATGGATATTTAAAATCCCATCTAGCACCTTTTTATAGCAAGAGCTCACAGTACCATTTAATACATCAATATAAACGCATCTGTTCACGTTCTTTCTAAACTAAAGGTGCTTAAGAAGACATGATAGGTAACTATGTGTTGCATTACTTGTATAAACGCCCTATGAGCAAATCTGTAATATTTCTGAAAAACTAATTTATTTTAAAAAATCTACATGCAGCTCCAAATGGACTGTACAAGCCCATTCAAGCATAAACAGAAGATACATGGCAGACACAAGCTTACAGCTGAAGCAGCTTGCTGCAAAGTTAAACATCAGCTGATAGCCTACACTTCTTACTGAAGCCTTTTCAGAAGATCAAAAATAAAACACTTTGGTAAATATGCAACATACATATATATATATATACACACATATCACTGCTGAACTTATTTCAGGTTTACTCCTGTCTTTATGAAGTTAAAGAAATTAATTCACCAACTTTTACAATTTCTATTGCAATAACATGGGAAGGTTCTAACTAAGCTGAAAAAATGCTGTCATTATAATATGCATTTAAATTTTGTATTTTTGGTCTTCATTATTTTAGCACACCCAAAGTTTAACATTAATTTTTAAATTAGACTTGTAACTTGCTTCCTCAGAAAACCTTATAAGCTTTAAAAACAGAAGGCCTTCCAGAAATACCAGTGTTTTGACAATATACTTAGATATCTTCAGAGCAAAAGCCAAGTTCAGGAAAATTTTTGTTCGGTAGGAAAAATGTATTTTAAAAAAAAAATAATTTCCATCACTTACCAGGTAGTATAGGTGAAGTTGTTTTCAAACCCTGTTAATAAGAAATATTTTAAATAATTCTATAAAATGCTTCCAAAATACTAAAAGAACACCAAAAATTTAAGATGATGAAAACTTCTTCAAACAATATACATCATCAGTGGAAATATCTACTTGCTTCTGCATTTCTGACCTGCTATAACATGACAAAACATGCTACAGTAGTTAATAAAGAATTTACTATCAGAACCTTACTTAATATTTAATAAAAAGTTAAAGTAGCCACATTACAAATTATTTGCAAAATTAGGTAGGTTAGTTCTCATACTAAATTTACAGTCCCTGAAAATTCACATCTATCTTTTTTGTCACATTTTTAAGTGGTGTGTAAAGGTGGCTGTAAAGTATATTGGGGATGAACAAAAAAAAAAAGGCATGAATGTAAAGAGGATTTATATGCTTTTGAAGTTTTGCCAGCTGTTTACACTGGATGACTAGTAGACTGTTGTGAAAAGTACAATCTGATGGGCAGAAAAGGGTTTGTTTAAAATAAATATGGATATAAGGAAAAATTTTATCAAGCAGTGAAATAGGCTGCCCACAGAGAATATGAAGTCTCCATCTCTGGAGGTTTTCAAGACCCAACGGGATAAAGCCCTGAGCAGCCTGGTCTGAGTCCCTTCTTCATGCAGCAGGTTAGACTAGAGACTGCAATTCTCCTCCAGCTTGGATTAGCCTATGATCAATTAAGGGCAGAGAGCAAGCTCCATAAAAGCAGCATATTTACACACTTAAAGCCATAATTTAAGGTATATTAAGGATGACTTTTACAAATATTGCTGAACTTAGAAAATCAGACAGTTTTCTGGGAAAGAAAACATGCTCTTAATGCATCAGTTCAGGAGCTCAGGGAGAAGAAAAACTGGCCAGTTGCAGATGAGCAACAGCTGTAATTTTTCACAAGTATGTACTTTGTTTTTTGTTGTAGCTTCCAAGCGAACTAAAAATGACTGATTAGTACAGACTTGTCTCCTATACTTACTATAGAGACTGTTTGTTCAGGGAGATGCTGATCACGCAATATGCTCCACTCAGACTGTGCGATCATAACTGGCTTCTGCAAGGGTGTGCCTAGGAAAAATTAAATCAAACTCAACATACTTGAGTTCTCTCCATGATGAGGCATTAGAACACAGCATTAGAAATGTGCTATAAAGGAACTTTTTTTTAAATTAAATGCTTGTAAAAACATGAATCTCTCTTTACATGAAGAGCTTTCAAGGTAAGGGAAAACACAACATAATTCAAGACACAAGACTGCAGTGTTTGTATTGTGGATGTTCCTTTCCTTCATTTGGGCATTCCTAATCAACAGGAAAACTAGCTTCTTTTTCAATGATGTTTTAAAAATTTTGTTGCCCCAGCTGTGCAGTAATAGTAGATCTGAAAAAGACTTACTAAGTAAAGAAAACACAAAAGTTAGGACAGACATATCTGTCCTTTACTGACACCATGCAAAAACACAATCAAAATTGAAGTGTTTTTAGTGATTCCAGCCCCAAAGAGTTTTTATAATTTTTTATTTAAAGAAAAAACTTTGTTTCTTGTGTACTTGCAGAAAAGCAGCAAGTCTGCAGTATCCAAAGAAAGGATCACTTTGACTCTGAACTACCTATGCTTATGATACTCAACGGACATATTTACAAAACTTCAATGTTTTTATGCTGAAAATATCTATATTAACTACTTCGGCCAAAAATTTTTCAGTTTCACAAAGTGACACTAAAGCCTCAGTAAATAACTGGGTGTTTTGGAAGATACCAAACATCAACCTAATTTATCACTTCAATTAATCCTTTTTGTGTTCTGCCATTACTAGCTTGAGGAATGAAATATGAAGATATAAGCACATCATTTGTAAGTGTCAGTTTTCTCTTTCAGTCATCCGATACAGGCAAAGAGTAAACTATGTTAAACTTAAATAAACTGGGCTTGTTCATTAGATGCAGTGCAGTATGAAATGTCATCTTCTTTCCTTTGCCCAAGAAAGGAGAATCAGATAAGCACTGTTCATGTGTTCTCCCAGGCCCTACCTCAGAGCAGCAGGAAACTAAAATAGCTGGGGAATCCCCCAACTGTACTGCATTTCCCCACTGTAGCTGATTTCCATACCCTTCAGATTGAAAGCCAGCTCCACTGAAAACAATATTAAAGTCTCCAATATACTTAAATACCATGTAACAGCATGCTTAGTCAGAAAATGAGAAATAATTTAACTGTTTTCAAGGGTTTGTGAAAGTGAAACCTCAACATAAGCCATTACACATGCTAGATTTCATTCTATTTTACAATTTGCTCCAACACTTTAAGATTAACCAAAAAAGCAGGTGCATTCAAATATAATACTGAAATGCATTTCACATTTTATCCCCAATTATCACAAAACATTAAGAACTCACTCTGTTCACTTGCTAATACAAATGATTCTGGTGTTCTTTCTGGGAGTGGGGGAGAGGAATCTTCACTAGTATCAGCATCTAAATCAAATACAACATTTAGATAAGTTAAAACATATTTAAATTTTCCGCCTACATTTTTAAAAGTTGATCTCTTGATACGGGAGATCATCCTAAACTTGATATTAAATTTAAAGCAAAAGGAAAATTTGCTCTAAATATAAAACATTTTGGTTTACCATACTAACATCTTTGGAGCAACTTCATGCTAACAACACTACCTTCACATTAAGGGGGTAGGATCACTTTGCGTGTTATGAGAGAAAAAAAAGTAAAATACATTTTCAGTCTGAATAATTTGGAGAAAAAGAACCCTCAGCAACTCCAATGAATACATTTTCTTCATTCTTTCAGAAACAAAAGATAAGTAGAATTAACAGTCTGCCCTGGAATGGTACCATTTGCTTGTTGAACAAGTAACTTGCCAGTAACTGTAACCATAGTAGTTACTGTAATTTAATTGCAGTTCAATTACATGTCTATTTGCAGCCACCACAAGTGAGTTAAGCTCATTACAACACATTGACTTCTTGAACTCTTCTACAGATACCAGTAACTATACACAGTTGGTGCCTACTAGCTGCACCACTGATGAATCTCCCTAACTATGGTAAGAAGCATGTTGCAAATATATATATATGAGCTCTTCAGCTGTGCTGAAGACAGTAATTTACTGCTGATGAGCAGTGATTTTTTTTGTCTTTTCTTAAGTGGCTCTAACCACACTTCCAAAGTCAATACAACACAGCTAGATTGCATGGTGCAACACATTAAGCAACGTTGCTTTTCAGGACTGCATTGTGTGACAGTAAGTTCTAGGAAGCTCCACATCAAACACTTCTCTAAAGCCCCAAATCTCAGTTTTGCTTCCCAAGTCCACCTCAGGGCCCACCCAGGCTGGCTCCCACACCACTGATATAAACTAGTTAAAACAGTCTAGCACAAGGTTTACTAGCCAGAAGGGTAAATAGGAGCCAGAGGAGATGGATACGGTCGGTGCCAGTGGCACATCCTGTCCTCAGTCTGTTCCCTCTCGCCTCTCAGGAGTGTACTAACACAAGCTGTTCTGGCAGCAAAAGCCCCACTCCAGCCTGCTGAGGAACTTGGAGTAGAAATTAAAGGTTTAAAACAATTCAAAGTAGCTGCTGCCATATGAAGTCTCATCTGACAACTGTATTCTACACAGGATTCATAAAAAGATGAAAACACATTTTTCAACTACTGAAGCCATGAAGTTTGCCCTGCCAACATGCTAGCAGCAGGAACAGGAACTCTATCCCATTTTACAAGCCAAACATGTTCAAAGTGACTTCTCTGACATCAGCTCCATCTCAAGTTTACTATACAGCATAAGAAAACCTTCATTTATTGAAATAGTCTCTACAAAAATCAGATAATAAAGTCACTATGGAGTATGCATGAACTGAAAATGAGTTTTGGGGTTTTATTTTGGGGGTTGTTTTGTTGTTGTTGTTGTTGGGGGGTTGTTGTTGCTGTTTGGGGTTTTTTCTAGCCTCAGGGCACAACTACTTTTCACTTAATTTGAACTAAAAAGAGGATTTAATTACGCGGTAAGACTATGCACACCCAAGTTATGGTTAAGCAACTAGGGTGCTGGTACCCTCACGGGCAAGCTTCGTTGATGATTGTACCCAAATCCCCAGCTTCAAACAGAAGAGTCCTGAACAAGTATGAAAATTAAAAAAACACTGTAAAACATGGTTTAGGATCACTGGTGCAAAGCAATCTAACCCTGTATTCTTGAGTCCGAGGTAGATTACAAGACCTGCAACCTGAATATAAAATGGGAAGTGCTCACTATCATACAAAAGGGACCACATACACCCTCGATAACAAGACATAAATTATAAAAAACCAATATAAAAATTTTAAGCCATTCCTGTGAAATCAGCAACACACCAGCACCACAAAGGCTGTACTGTTATTTCAGGATTTCCTGATATACAGTTACATGAAACAAATTCTTGAGTGACATTTCTCCCATTTCTTTATTGTATTTATGTTATATCACTTATTTTATTTGCATGCTCTTACAGCAGCTACATAAAGAGATGTGTAGAGAGGTAACGATTTTTAAACAGTGATAAACAATGATTGCCCCGGGAAAGAAGGAAAAAAGCCTGGCTAAAAGCAGTGTTGGAAAAATACTATAGCAGGCAAATCTACCAAAAACAAATCCAAGGAGGACTGCTTGGTACAAACATTGAAGTAACTATGACATAAAGGGCTTTGCTATGCAAAGCATTTTTAAAGTGTCGCAGCATTAAAAACACACACATATGTGCAAGTATTGTTTTGTGCATATACATAACACAAAAGATCTACAGAAATGTTTTTAAAGCTGCAAAATAGGTCACATTTCTGAATATATGACTTTTGGTGAAAACTTAGTTCACAAAGCAAGTATTTTCAATTCAGCTGGTTCTGCATCTTGCATCATACACTGAGCACCATTTCACCTCAGAAAGTCATGTAGTCTGCAGAGGCTCCTGAAGCAAGGCCATCACTGTAAGGAGCTCCTAGCACAAGAGTCTGACCCAAATACAAAACTCATGTTCTCCTTTCAGCTCCACAGCGTTACTATGTGTTTTGTTGGACTTTGCACAGGCAGTTACCAAGGCCTAATTTGTTCTTCCCATCTATGTCCTCCATCTGATCTAAGTGCGCCAGCCTGACTGAAATCAGAATCTGCACATTTTAGGACCCTTTTGCCTTCAATAAATGATGTTGTAACTTTTTGCAGAAGCAGTCTTGCAAACTTTCCTTGCTTAAGGAATTCCAAAAAGCAGTAAAAGATTAAAAACAATCGAATAATTTTCAAAGCACTACTAAAGCAAAACTTAGATTTTTTCAGATGAACAGCAATGTTATTTTGTCTCCCCCTGCCATGTACAGAAAAAGAGGAAAGCGGGGCTAAATATTTACAATGCTATTAAAATGCAGGAGCCAATGCAGGAGCAACTTCAAAGACTGATACAGTGAAAGAGGTTACATCTACATTTTTAGGACCAGCACATCAACCAGTAAGCACGAATTTGATGTGTGTTTGGACAAGCCTGTTAAAAATACTTTGAATACCAAAAACTGCCATTATTATAGACACTTCCATGAAACCAGACATGGAGAAGAACATACGCCAACCAATAACACAGAAACCTGCAATTAAGAATGCATTCATACCTCACAATAAAGCTTTTGAAGCAGCTTATCAAGGTCTGTAGTACCTTGTAACAGACACAGCTCACATGCAAACCAAAAACTGGGAGGAAAAGAGTTACACCCTTTCTGAAGCTGCCATACTGCACTGTTTAAATTTACATTTAGAAAATTGCACTGTAAAGAAATTTGTTGTCCAACTCTACAGATGCAACCAGGTTAAAGAGTAGCACTTGTGAACCATGATGAAACCTACCTTTGCCATCTTTAGAACATGTTACAGCTGATAAGTCTTGCCTAGCAATAGACATTGGCAATACTTTTCTGGCAGAAATATTTTCAGTATTCGTGGCAGCAGAAACTGTGGCACTTGCGGTTGAAACATTAGATGCGCTTTTGCTCATGGCTCCATCAAAGTTCATCTCATCTGTGTCAGAATCATCTGAATGAAGAGGATTAGTAAAACAGAGGGGTGCTCGAACGGAAATAGTAGTATGATCAACATTATCACTGGAAGGATGTTCAACTGTGGTGTTTGATACCAGAGACAGAGTTTTAACACCATGACATAAGATGTCTGAAGACATGTCTTCAGACACTGACGTACGCAGTGCATTTTCAGGCCCATGCAGTGACCACGTGGCATGTCCCTTTTCTGTCAGAGGCAGACGATCTGGTCTTGGTGGAGTATCAGAAACCTGCTGACTCTGCAAACTTTCCGGTGAAGTTATTAAGGCTGTGTTAGACTGTGGCACACTGCAATCCATACATGAGTTTTGAGAAGCACCTACAAATGAATCCCCTGAAATCTGTTCCTGTGGCTTAAAGCTCTTATCAATTACACAGGATGACACAGGCTTCATTTTAATTGCATGTCCCCTGTTCAACAGGGAGTTCCCATCAAAGCTTCGTGGTCCCTCCTGAAGAGGTACCTTCCTGATCTCAAAACTTAAGTTGCGCTCCAGCCTTTTCTCTGCACATTCACTGGGTTCATTCCTCCCTGAATGTTCTGTTGACTTATTATAATTCTCGTTGAGGTCTGTTGAATGATCTGACGAAACCATGTGCAAAACTGGCTTTGGATGGTATCTATCATTGTCCTGCCACACAGTAGTGACTGTTGGATAAGCTGATGGGGGAGATGGTGTTAAGATTGGCGGTACTGGCTGAGGCTCTGGAGGCTGCAAGATTTCTTCTTTAGCGTCTCCTTCTACAAGGCAACTGCAAAAAACCCAAAACAATTGTGTAAGTTTTCTGTATTTTGACAATATTTAAGACATCTATCCATCTCTCTCTGTGGTAGTAATGCTTTCATGCCAATATTGAACTCCAAGCAGCGCTTCCACTGCATACAGACAATAGTTATAAAATATGACTAATGGGGTAGGCAAGAATTAATTCAACACACTCAAAACGTCTTTCCAAATATCACAGACACATGAATGCAGGCCACAACTAATCCTCATTGATAGTTCAAAGATTGCTCACATCCTTTCCCAGAAGCATTTTTTCAAAGACTCTGTAAGAAAGGCCCTCTTGTGGCAGGATTTCAGTACTTTTTTTTGCTTGCTTCATTCTTAAGAAGTGGCTCAGGGGAACACGACATATGGAATTCAATTTTCAATAAAGCCAAGAAAAATTTCTTTCAGAAAAAAAACTTGCAGCCTGCTTAATACCAAATATCTTCCTTTATTTTTATTTTTCTGCACATACCTAGGAGGATTTTATTTTTAGATTTGTGTATTTAATAGTTCCTCCATAGTTGTAAGGCTGATGATGCAGACCAAATTTAGCTGACATGAGGTGCACACTGTATAAAAACCATTCACAGTAGAATATATGATCCACATTACAGTGCATATTAGCGAGACCACAGCACTTATTATTACAGTTGTCGTGGTTTAACCCCAGCCGGCAACTAAGCACCACATAGCCGCTCACTCTCTTCCCCTGCCAGCAGGATGGGGGGGGGGGAGAAAACTGCAAGGGTAAAAGTGAGAAAACTCATGGGTTGAGATAAGAACAGTTTAATAATTGAAATAACAGTAACAACAACAACAATAATAATGTAAAGAAAAAGAAAATAACAAAAAAAAAAAAAAAAAGAGAAATAAAACCCAAGAAAGACAAGTGATGCAAATGAAAACAATTCGCACCACCAACTGACCGATCCCCAGCCAGTCCCCGAGCAGTGGCCCCCAGCCAACCTTCCCCTTAGTTTTATTGCTGGGCATGATGTCATATGGTCTGGAATGTCCCTTGGGACAGTTGGGGTCAGCTGTCCCAGCTGTGTCCCCTCCCAACTCCTCGTGCACCCCCAGCCTCCTCGCTGGTAGGGCACTACGAGGGGCAGAAAAGCCCTTGGCTCTTGTAAGCACTGCTCAGCAATAACTAAAACACCCCTGCGTTATCAACACTGTTTTCAGCACAAATCCAACACATAGCCCCATACTAGCTACTATGAAAAAAATTAACTCTACCCCAGCCAAAACCAGCACAACAGTTCATCTTAAGCTATTTAAAAGGAAAAGCTCTTCAAGCGGATGGTCAATTTACTATCAGATTAGATGCAGAATATTTGACAACAAACACTTTGCACAACCGATTAAGGTCTTGTCTACAAACAGGAACTAGACATTTTTATTCAGAGCCTTTAAAAATATTTTGTTTCATTACGTAAGACTAGTAACAGAGTAATAACTGGGGTACAAAACAAATGTTTGACAAGAATAGAAATACAATTAAATAATTTAAAGAAATGATACTTTCAATCCAGGCAGATAAATCAAAGCACAACGGACTACGGTTTGCAAAGGAGTGCAATTTGGCCACATGCTTGAGCTGAGAAACCAGTTCATTTTACACACAAAGCTCAGATCACTTCCTGCTGTTAGCAGAGATATCCTTCATGGGGAAGTAATAAACCCTCTATACAGGCCAGCACATAAAGTCCAAGATAGTGATACTTCGAAGACAGATGCTCCTATCCCCCCACGTTAGGGGAACAGACAGTTCCCAGGGTTACAGAGTCTTTACTGACACATTCAGGTGGTCCCAGCACCAGAATAACGTTGAACAAGCAGAAGTCTGCCAAATCCTCATACACCTTTAGTTTTCTAGGATAATCTATGTCATGGGCACCATGAATCATCTAAATCCAGCTCTGCAGCAGGAGACTTGGAACCTTCCCCTGGAGATAAGGTTAGAGCAGGACATTCTCCTCCCTTGAAAATTAAGTCACTGGTAGATCTGAAGGACTGAATCTATTCAGAAGAGTGTTCACAGTACTATTGTGACATAGACTTTATTGGCAAATTAATTCAAGGCTACACATTGAAAGCCAGAAAGAAGAGGCTTCCAAAAAGGCAAAAACTCTTACTACCTGTGAGATAAGAGATCACTGTGACAGTATCCTCCTGCTGCATTCGTGTAAAATCTGGGAGAACACAGCATACCTGGCATGTCTGGAAGAAGGTGTGCCAGTAATAACTCTCACATTGTAAGGACCAGCAGGATGATATGCCCATTATATTCTCCAGGCCCCATCCTTTCAAGCTATTTAAATGAAAATTCCATGATAACAGTAGTAGTTAATCATACATTACTAACTCAGATGAAGAATGAGAATATATTTGCCATTTAGAGACAATTCTGTGGAGGAAAAAAAAATCTCATAATGAGCCATCAGCTACATAATGAAACAGCACCTTCACAGCTTATAGGTGAAGTCCAGCATACAAATACAGGCTGCCGTTCAACTTGGAATAGTTAGATAGTGCTAGAGGTGGATGCTTTCTATGTTGTTCCTACAAATCCTTGACAGAGGAAGCTCTGTCTGAAACCAAGAGTCTAACACAGGCCTAAAACATTTCAGCAACTGCAGGGGAGCTCCAAGAAATCTCAGCCAGATCATCACAGTCAGTCACACATGTAAGAAGTACAGATCAGAAGTAAGAGGCATGACTTTCAAACCCTTTTTAATCAGACAACTACCTGGACAGAGAAAGGCTGTCACTACTGCCAAAACATTAACAAGACTTTTTAGAGCAACGGACAGACAAGACCAAAGAAAAGGCTTGCTATTAATATCACACCTTATCTGACTATAAAGTGACTACATCAGTAGACAAGGGAAGAGCTAGACACGTCGTCTCTCTGGAGTTCTGTAAGGCCTTTGACACAGTCCCGCACAACACCCTTCTCTCTAAATTGGAGAGAGATGGATTTGATGGGTGGACTCTTTGGTGGATGAAGAATTGGTTGGATGGTCACATCCAGAGGGTAGTGGTCAACAGCTCAATGTCCAGATGGAGATCAGTGACAAGTGGTATCCCTCAGGGGTCCGTATTGGGACCAGTACCGTTTAATATCTTCATCAATGACATAGCGGGATTGAGTGCACCCACAGCAAGTTTGCAGATGACACGAAGCTGAACAGCACAATTGACACACCTGAGGGACAGGATGCCATCCAGAGGGACCTGGACAAGGTCAAGAAGTGGGCCCATGTGAACCTTATGGGTTCAACAAAGCCAAGTGCAAGGACCTGCACCTGGTTTGGGGCAGTCCCCAGTATCAGGACAGACTAGGGATGAAGGGATTGAGAGCAGCCCTGTGGAGAAGGAATTGGGGGTACTGGTGGATGAAAAGATGGACATGACCTGGCAATGTGTGCTCACAGCCCAGAAAGCCAACTGTATCCTGGGCTGCATCAAAAGAGGCATGGCCAGCAGGTTGAGGGAGGTGATTCTGCCCCTCTACTCTGCTCTCATGGAGTACTGTGTCCAGCTCTGGGGCCCCCCAACATAAGAAGGACATGGACCTGTTGGAGCAAGTCCAGAGGAGGGCCACAAAGCTGATCAGAGGGATGGAACACCTCTCCTATGAGGACAGGCTGAAAGAGTTGGGACTGTTCAGCCTGGAGAAGAGAAGGCTCCAGGGAGACCTTGTTGCAGCCTTTCAATACTTAAAAGGAGGCTTATAAGAAAGATGGGGACAAACTTTTTAGCACGGCCTGTCGCGATAGGACAAGGGGTAATGGTTTTAAACTAAAAGAGGGTAGATTCAGACTAGATACAAGGAAGACATTTTTTACAATGAGGGTGGTGAAACACTGGAACAGGTTTCCCACAGAGGTGGTAGATGCCCCATCCCTGGAAACGTTCAAGGTCAGGTTGGACGGGGCTCTGAGCAACCTGATGTAGTTGAAGATGTCCCTGCTCATTGCAGGGGTGTTGGACTAGAAGACCTTTAAAGGTCCTTTCCAACACAAACTATTCTATGATTCTAATGATAAAACATACTTTAAAATAGACATTCTGAAATTTGATAAATCAATGACTTCACTTTGAAGACTGACAAAGGCTAGCATTGGTCTCCTGCACTTCTTGATTAAGGCATTTGGCTTTCCAAGTCAAGTCTCCATCTTCCTTTTGTTTCTCCTACTAAGTCTGGAAAAGCCTTTTTACTTGGAGGACATGGGCTAGTAACATAGCTCTAGGGCCAGAGAATCTTCCACCTTCTCAGCCAACATTAGTAAGAAAGTATTAATTAAAAACAAGTAGAAAGGCATATAAGAAAAAAGCAAAGTACCAAGTTATACTCTGTACCCCTTCAGTATTTTATTACCCAGCAATCCATGGTGAGGTTTCTTCTCATACTGCTCACATATGCCAGCCTATCTTCTTTGTCAGACAGCAAGAGAGGAAGCAAGGATGATTCAGAAATCTTCATCACATTTTCAAAAAGGTTACTGGAGAGCATAGACAAATAAAACCCCTCGATAGCTACAAAACTGAATTGCTACCTCTTCCCCAAGGGCATTATTTAAGTGAAACAAAAAAAGCGTGAAGTAGCAAACACACTGTTTCCGCTATGCTGGAATAAAGCCAACAGTGGGCTCACTTTTAGGAGTTATAGGAATAGGGCTAAAGACCACACAATTGCACAAGAATTCCTGCCTGTCTATTCACGAAAGGCAGCAGACAGGCTCTCGTTACTTGTCTGCATGTCATATCACAAAATCAAAGTAATACTATTAGCTCCACTACTTGCAAACAAGACCTAAAAAGGACTTAGCCAGTGCAAACTCTTGAGACTATCATGACCTATGTAAAAAAAAAATTAAAAAAAAAAAGGGGGACTGCCTCACATTTGAATCTTCCACAGAACTGAAAGCATACCTGTCTTGGGACAGACTACAGCATGAGTTTCATCCTTGTGATTTATTAGCACCATGCTATAGTAGTATGGGATGAAGAACTAAAATCCTTATACAAGGATTACAAACTGAAGAGAACTGTTTAGATTTTCAGTTTACGAAAATCCCTACCCACTGAAATACTCCAAGCTCCCCAGCTTCCAAATTATCTTCTAAAAGTTACTATATCTTTGTATATGAAAACCCCAGATCCCCTTGCAGTTCTCCCAGGTGCTCTCTTCCATTCTGTGCCTGACTCCTGTCACAAAGGGTTGGACCTCAAATTCCTTCTCTTCCTCCCCTCCCTGTGCTTGTATATTGCTATTTTACATTACATTAAGATAGGAGAAATACAAAGCACATAAAAACAATTTAATTAAAAGTAATTTGGGAAATCTCTTGCCTCTAGACATTCTTGAAAAATGAACAAGCTTGAGAATAAGTTGTTTGTTTGAATTAGTAAAGATAAGCCAAGTGGGGGGAGGCAGAGTAAGCCTTGCTCCAATTTCATACCCACTAAGAAAGACGGGAGAATTTCCCTCCTCTTAGATCTCTCTCCTCTCTTCCAGGAGGAAGAGAGACAGGGGGAAAAGGGAGACAGTTCACTTGCACACATGTTTACAAGCCCCTTTTACCAGCAGTGATGCTCATCAGTAATCTCCACTAAATCCTCCTACTGAAAATTAGGTTTCCCCCTTATTGACCTCATTTTCCTGACCCAGAGTTATACATGCAATCAGCAAAACTAATTTCTTATCTGGTACAGACATACCATTAAGCATTACAATTACCTAAAGATGCAAATTAGCATTAAACTAGATATGTCAAGATTATAGGCCCATAATACCAGTCAAAATTCACTAAGTTCTTCACTGATTACTGTTTAATGAAATCCCTCTCCCATTTGATTCATTAGTAAACAGAACTCCACATGTATACAAACAGCCCCCTTAGAGGTATGCATAGAATTGATGATACAGGAAATACTGCACAAATCAGCAACCCAGAAGTTGTTTAATCATCTTTCTTGTACGCAGCTAAAAACAGAGCTATTAAAATGGTCCCCATTATATTTGAAGGTAAAGTCCATTCCTTCACTCTTAAGTGAGAGCTTAGAGTGATCAAATGAGAAATTCTTTATCAAAATCATTCTTTGCCTTATTAATATTGAATATCCATCCTCAGAAAATGAGATGTCCAAATAGCATTCTGATGTCATTTTTTTTAAAAAGGAAATTGATGCCACTCAGGATTTCCTGGTTTTCTCTGAATATGTAACAATTTTTCCATTTTACTGTCATCATAGTATTATTTCACATGATCTGCATTACAAATAATCTTTTTGATTCTTTTTACAAAGCAGAAACATTAGGATATGTATACATTTAAGAGGTCTTTGTTTGGCAGTAGCTTTTTCTAAAACTCTTTGCCAGAAAATCTTGGGCATTTTGGGCTGCTGCATAATGCTTTCTTTGGGTATTTCCTTCAACAGCTGTGCTCTATAGACACTTCTCCCCCCAGAGGCAGAAAATTATCTGAAGATGAACTACTAATATTATTTACTATACTGTTTCCTGTCGTTTGTAAAACAGCTTGATTTAAATTACCAGGAAACTAACAGAAAGCTCATGAAAGAGCATACTGAGCCAGAAAAGAATCAGTGAACGAAAGAATACCAGACCATTTGAGAAAAAGTAAGCTTTCCTGTATTAGACCTTTAAGTTAACCCTGCACTGCTTTTACGTATTGCAAAAGAAAGCATTTCTGAAGTACATTTGTAAAATCACACTGTGTTATAAAAAATAGAAAGCCTTCTCATAACTCAGCCTTGACAGTGTCTCTTCATATACAACTGCTACTGATTATCTTGTAATTCCACTACCTTGGCACTTCACCATACATAACTGTATACAGAATTTCCCTAGGTGATCAAGGCAGCTTTTTCATACACTTTTATTGCCACACAACCTGAGCAGCTGATGCAGAGCCTTAGTGCCAAAGACCTCAAAGTAATGGCTTCTCAGCTGTCAAGTAGACCATGCATTAGGTAAGAAACTTTTTAAAATTATTTGTCACAATAAAAAATAATTAATTATAATTTGTCAAAAGTACAATAATTTTTCAATAAAAAAGCCATTCCACAACTTTGCACCAAAAATGTACACCTGGAAAAAAAACAAAGCTAAAATGAATCGATGGCAATGCTATTTTTGATTTTTCTGTAATATATTCTGAATTTTTAGAATGTGCTAAAATCTAAGCTGTTCTAGCCTTAATGGAAAAGAGCTATATTATTAAAACAGGGCACCATGGTTCAGATTTAAATTAAACTTGGCCAGTGTTCAAAAGAAAAAAAAAAAAACAAACCTTAAGTAACCCATCGTTATTCTATGCAGCATACTGTAGGGTTTCATTTGCAAATAAAAGAGTGTGATGCCAAGGTCACAGAATGCAGCTGCTACGATCAACCAAAAATAGATACCAAGCTCTACATCCTCCCTCATAATTAAAATAGGAAAATTAAATTCAATGTAAACCAGCTGAAGCTAGACAACCACATTATTTTACTTAAGCATTAAATCACTGCCATCCACGTGGAAGAAAAGCTGCAGTTCAGTGAAGCTATCAAACTATACCGCAAATGATTTATATAAAAGTATAAAGAATGAATAAAAATAACCAACTGGTGAATTTTTCGTGTAAAATTTAGGTACATGGGGCTTTTGGTTTTTTTAATTGTGACATACAAATCAGAGACTGCTAACTAAGAAGGAACACCAATCAACGGGTTTTATCTTGGCTCAGGGGAAAAAAGCTACAGATGCTATAAGGAGATCTATCATGTTTAACAGTTTCCTTCTCTATACAGGGATTAAATTAGAATCTTTCACAGATTCTGCTCTCCCATCCTCCCCAGGAAAAGGATGTCAACCTATGCCAGAACATCCACAATATGCAAAACCTGGCTCTAAGTCCTGACTGAATTAGGCTGCAGATTTGTAAAATTACCTCCCACATCAAGAAAAAACCATGCTCATTAGTGGGTATTCTGAGGAGATGTGACCAATAGCAAATAAACTCTTTCTTCACAAGCATCTTCCATGAGGGGTTTAATCAATTGTTTTTAAAAAATAATCTCCATTTGAAAATGATAACAGCTTTGCTAAAAGCTTCCATTTTTTCACCTCTGAGGAACTGATCTTCCTGCCAGTGCTGGCAGATGGGAAAGTAAGAGTTTATGGAAGAAGGCCCAAAAAAGACCTGGTTTTGTAAGAGATTAAAAGCTTTTAGCTTAACGCAGCAAGAACAATGAAATGCAATGCAGATAAGACAGAAGTGTGGTAAAACATGAATTATGAATATATGATTATTACATGAATATATAAAAAAGATAAAAACGTAGGTACACCTAAAATTATTTCAAGGAACACTAATAAGGAAATTATGTGTTGGACAGAATCTAAGTTCAGTGACTAAGTTTCAAGAAAAGCTTGGAACTCATCATGAACACAGGTTAACAAGACCCCTCTGTCATCATCCTAATCTACATAATTGAATACAATCACATTACCATCAATCTAAATAAAGTAAAAATGATATTACCTATATAGCACAAACTCTGCCATTTGTTTGTGAAGAGCCCCAACTCATTTCCATATCTCTCTTTCAATGTCGTATTCTCTTCTAACTTCTGCTTGACGTAACTAATGCTAACTTAACTATAACAGCTACTCATATTCTTATCTTACTGTATCATTAATGGTTGTTATCATACATTATTTCCAAAGTTATCTTATTGCAAATACCATCCCTGGGGCCACTAAAGAAGTAGAGCAATAGGTCCATTTATGGTAGTTCTCCGATATCCTCATTAAAATGGGAGTGAGAATCACATGCAATATTCCAGATCTGGTCCAAATTACTAGTTGATAGCCAAGTGGAACACTTCCATACCCAGTTTTAAACTATGTTTATTCCTGTGATGAGATGATGTAATATTGAATATACACACACACTGCTACCCATTCTGAGTCACCAATTTTCAAATGGCTTTCTATGTCCAATTACATTTTCTATATACTTATGCACATATTTAAACTTCCTCCTTTACTAAACGTAGAATATTTCAGGATTAAAAATTCATTTTATTGTGCAATCACTGCTCTCATCTTGCTAGCCCCTCAAAAATGGGCTGACTCTACTACATCATTTGCACCCTGCCAAATGCAATACTGGAAAGAAGTAGTTAATTCTCACCTTCTACCTTTAACCACTGAAGTATCAAATGAATAGGAATTCCCACTACTGACCTGACCTTGCACTACTCCAGTTTGACTACATTTTAAAGCAGTAAAACTACTTTCCTTTATGACTAAATGTTATGCAAGAATATTAACTGGCTGGTCATTTCTTATGTCATTCTACAACTTTAGGAAAACCAAGTGCTTGCCTTAAATGTCTATTTAACTACAGGCAATGTAGTGCAGGCAAGATCACCTGTCAAAGGGCCCTATAAGCTATAAGCCTTCCAGAAACTAGCTAGGGAACTTAGGCACTTACTTCAGGAGAGTTGCTTCTTTAGCTGTCTAACGCTCAGGTTAGGTACCCATTTTAGGCAGATGAATCTGTTGGTTCAGATTTATTTTGGCTTCCTTAAAGTCAAGTCTATTTATTTTAATAGCTAGAGAGAATTTTCCTTTTTTTCTGTTAAATGAAAGGATTGGTGAGATCAATTTTTCTTCTCAATAGGAAATAGCAGCACTTGTCTGTAAGGTAACATTTTCTTCAATAAATGGATATGTTCCCTTATGGTTTTGCCTCCAAAAATGAGGGTTCAGTCATTATTTGAGCCTTTTTTGAAGAATGTTTTGCTACTATCACCTAGCAGAATTAGAGCACAGGTAGATCTAACATATCTGACTACTGAAGGGGTATGCTTGTCTACTCACACATAGTCATTGCAAGATTGGTATATTCAAATGCAGACTTTACAAAGATATTAAAGCTTGTATTTAGACAGTGTATTGGATCTGGCTGAGATGGAGTTAATTCTTCCCGTAGTAGCCCTGTAGTGCTGTGCTCTGTATTGGTATCTAGAAAGGTGTTGATAACACACCAGTGTTTTGGCTACTGCTGAGCAGTGCTGGCACAGCATCAAGGCTGTCTCTCCAACATTTTTGCGCACCCCCCCCCCCCCCCCCCCCCCCCCCACAACGGCAGGCTGGGGCACGGCAAGATCTTGGGAGGGGACATAGCCAGGACAGCTTATCTAAACTAACCAAACAGATATTCCATACCATATGACGTCAGCTCAGATATAAAAGCTAAGTAAAGGGAGACAGAAGGGGGGCATTTTTGTCTTCTGGAGCAACCACTACACATACTGAAGCCCTGCTTCCCAGGAAGTGGCTACACATTGCCTGCCGATGGGAAGTAGAGAATAACATCATCTGTTTTTCTTTGCTTTTGCGTGCAACCTTTGCTTTCGCTTTATTAAACTGTCCTCATCTTGACCAACGAGCCTTTTGTTATATTTTCTCCCCCCTGTCCAGCTGAGGAGGGGGAGTGATAAAGCAGCTTTGGTGGGCACCTGGCACCCAGCCAGGGTCAACCCACCACAGGAGTCAATTACAAGACTTCTATTTGTATTATGTATATTTCTATTTATAAATTAAAAAAAAAAACCATCTTAAAAGTCTTTACAGTATCATTAGTTTTATTCTACTTTTAATTTATGAAGCATGTCAATCTGTCAGCATAAAATAGTATATTAACATAGTTAACTACCTGCGAGTCCGTGGAGGCTTTGGCGGAGGAGAATCCTGTTTCTCAGCATCTGAAGAACTGACAGCATTCTCTGTATTATTTTCATCCTGATTAAAAGAAAAAGTTTTCATTCATGGCTGTAAAGCTGATACACACAATATTTAAACCGTAAGGTCCAAAGATCCGTAATGATACTTGAAAATGATGTATGACAGTATTACATATTTCTGGCTATCATATAGAGATCACTTTTAAAATTCTACTCTAAATTAATGATATTCTTTTATATCTTGTGTCTCCAACTTCAAATTTTTCCGACTAAACATTTTGTTTTGCATGTAATTGCACAACCCGCTAGAGAAAATTCTCAAAGTCTAATCTTTCAGGTAAGCAGTGAGCAAGCTCCCTTATGTACTCCAAATTATTCATATTGAAAGCATTTATCTTCCAGTCAGTGTAATTATTTTCACTTGTACAATCACTACACTGAAGATAAGACTAATCTACAGTGCAGTAAGAAAATGAGAATTTCTGCTACTGTAAAGTGACAAGTGGATAAGATTTAACGTATGGTTCTAAACCACTTTCAAATCATCTCCCATATGCGTACAATGAAGTTTAACTTACTCAGCAAAGCATGAAGATTTTCATTTCATTTTAGGAGGACTATAAATATAAAATATATATTTTATATATGTATATAATTATTAATATATGTGTCCATACACATTTATATGTATATAGATATAAAATACTGTTGTGGGTTAACTCCAGTAGGCAGCTAAGCACCACAAAGCCACTCACTCATTTCTCCCCTCCACCCCTAGAGAACAAAGAGGAAAGGCAAGAAAACTTGCGGGTCTAGACAAAATTGTTCAGTAAGCAAAGAAGTGGAATAAAAGAGAAAGAAAACAAAGACATGATGCAAAAGCAATCACTTACCACCTCCCATAGGTAGACCTATGCCCAGCCAGTTCCTGAGCACAAGATGGCTAACCTCACTAAACCCCCTCTTTTTCCTCTTTATTGCTGAGCATGATGTTATATGGTGTTATGGCATATCTCTCTGCTTAGTTTGGTCATCTGCCTGGTTGTGTCCCCTCCCAACCTCCTGTGCACCCCCCGCCCCTAGTCTATTTACTGGGAGGGCAAACTAAGAAAGAGAGGTAGCATTGACACGGCAAACATTGTTCAGGAATAGCTGGAACATTAGAGTGTCATCAGCATTGTTTTGGTCATAAATCTAAAACACAGCACCCCAAGAGCAGCTATGAAGAATATTAGCCCCAACCCAGCCAGACTCAGTAAAAATAGGTATAAATGCATATGTATAAAAATAGAATATGCAAGAGTCTAAAGCTGATATACCATTTCCATACACATGCCACAGCCAAAGATCCAACAAAACCAAGGAGGACCTTAGTGTTATCTTGAGTTTAACATGTATTTTATCTAAAGGCTTTTCTTGCAGGAGTTTTCTTTAGAAAAGCAATTTTAAATAACCACAAACATCCCGAATCTGTGTAATACATTTCAAAGCAAAATACCAGGTATATGCAACAGGGTCTACTATCTGCCAGCCTATATGTTCAGACTGGGTGACAGAGACTGACCTCCTGTCTTACAAAACAAGAGGGAATTCCCTGTTAATTTCTGCTTCAAATGCGATAGTTGCATTTGAATTTGGTAAGCAATTCCAGCTTTGGAAGATAAACCATTACTAAGTTCTCTCAACAGCTAACTACCTTCACTTAGATTTAGATTCGTAAGTTACATGTTTTTAATTTCCATTACGAGTCTTAAAACAGCTATGATACCACTGTCTGCTAATGTGATGAGTCTATTATCAAATTCTACTCCTCAGTGTACTAAGTGAAGCTTTTCCTGTAAAGAAAATAATTAAATCTTTAATCTTTCTTATTGTTCTTCACTAACCTCCCCATTAACTAGCTATCCAATACAATATACCAAAAGTACTCCAGCAGAAATACCCTGTTGTTCCTATATCAATAGCTTGTGTCAGCCCTTTTAGACAAATTGCACAGGGAGTTCATTGTCCTGCTGACCACTGGCTGTAACTATCAAGGGGTTTTTTTGGAGTGAAATTCAATTAGCAGTTAAAAGCCACTTACATTTAGATGACCTCAACTGAAGCTCCCATTGCAGTCAACCAAGGTTGCTTGGTTTTCATAGAATAGTTTGTGTTGGAAAGGACCTTTAAAGGTCTTCTAGTCCAACACCCCTGCAATGAGCAGGGACATCTTCAACTACATCAGGTTGCTCAGAGCCCCGTCCAACCTGACCTTGAACGTTTCCAGGGATAGGGCATCTACCACCTCTGTGGGAAACCTGTTCCAGTGTTTCACCACCCTCATTGTAAAAAATGTCTTCCTTGTATCTTGTCTGAATCTACCCTCCTTCACCCCTTGTCCTATCGCGACAGGCCGTGCTAAAAAGTTTGTCCCCATCTTTCTTATAAGCCTCCTTTTAAGTATTGAAAGGCTGCAACAAGGTCTCCCTGGAGCCTTCTCTTCTCCAGGCTGAACAGTCCCAACTCTCTCAGCCTGTCCTCATAGGAGAGGTGTTCCATCCCTCTGATCAGCTTTGTGGCCCTCCTCTGGACTTGCTCCAACAGGTCCATGTCCTTCTTATGTTGGGGGGCCCCAGAGCTGGACACAGCACTCCCGGTGGGGTCTCACCAGAGCGGAGTAGAGGGGCCAGGTAGTAGATGCAGCCCAGGATACAGTTGGCTTTCTGGGCTGCAATTGTACATTGCCAGATCATGTCCAGCTTTTCATCCACCAGTAAGCGACCAGCCAGTAAGCCAGGGATGAAGGTAACAGATCACTTGGCCCCACTGACTACATTTGGAGCTTAGACATGTAGACCTCATGCAAAGCCTCCATTCCAGACCAAATTCTGCCCCTTTTTGTTTCCAGATCTGAGCCTTTACATTTTGCAACATTAAAGCACACTCTTGCTCAACTTGCCAAATAGCCAGGTTTTTTTTTTTAATTTATTTATCTCACAATAAATTTTTTCTTTTAAGTCTCTGTTACTTCTATTAATAATGATTTTTGGCTTTCCTGGGGTAACGTGTAAAAAACTAACAGCCATATCAGGTCAACTGATCATGTTCTACCTTACTGAACTAGGATTATTATCCATTGGTTGGCTCTCAGAATAAAGTATACCCTGAACTAGGTTTTAATACATTTAACATACTGGGGTTTATATCATTCTAGCTTCTTAATAAACAATATTGGTTGCAAGTCAAACACCTTCAGAGATTTATTGCATCAGCACTTCCTTAACAATCACTCTCAGCAAAAAGTGCTGTCATCAAGACACAGTGTCCAAAAAGTCACTGTCCAAAAATGTAGAATGAAAGAAATGGCTAATGAGGTATTTACAAAAAAGTATAAACGCTATGCTTGATTGTAAACTGAATGCAGGACCTCGTGATCTTACGTAGGAACAAAGGTACCCTTTGAAGTCCTTTGTCAGTTTTCCATGACTTACTGAAAAACATTAAGGCCTCAAAGAACTTTTAAAATCTAGCTGCAAACTATTGCAGACATGCTAATTTTTAAGAAAAACAACTCATATTTTTTTTTCTAGTCATTGATGGAATAAAATAGTGCCATGGGACATGGACATCCAACCCCTTCTACCAGACTCCTCTCAAATACGCAGAAAAGCAATTTACAGCTTTTTGACATCAGGTAATGGGTGACCATACAAACTGTTTCACTCTTAACATACATGAAAATGAATTTTATTGCCCTCATTCAGGCAGAGTACCATTCTGAAGGTTGGTGCCAAAGATACTGAGGCTCACAGTATCCAACAGCAGCAACTCAGTTTCCTGCTCAATGGTTGTGTCATGCACCTCCCCGCTTCCCTAAGTTGTGTAAAGCAAACTCTGAACGTCTCCCATATGTAGTCATTACTGTGGATAGTACTAAATGCATTGATATTGTATTAAAAAGCGCCCCCCCCCCCCTTAATCATAAGTACCAGCAACTAGAGTTAGAAACTAATGGAACTGCATCCTGAGAACAGAGCGGGCTGTTTGCCTTGTTTTAGTACCAGAGCACATCCAAGTTTCATAAGGTAGAGAGACATTAAAAAGAATGACTCCACAGGAAGAGTTCCTCCCCCTTACCACCAACTTCTCCATCCTACAACACATCAGAAAAGTACTCCAGTTCAGTTCCGCCAGCACAGAAGTTTTGAGGAACAGATTTCTTATTTATGCACTCAGTTTTCTAAAAGGTACTGGCAAGGGAAAGGGTGTGCCTGCTGGCCGTAGTGTAGACTAACTTGTCCAGAAAACAAACCAGCAGCTGCATCCCTGTCCTTCTGTTTGTAAAGCAAAGTGTTTGTGAACAGAATGTTTCCTGAGATACACTTTTCTCCCAGGGGGAAGAAAAAGCCTATTAAAGAAGCTAACATATGTCAAAGTTTTTAAAACTGTATGTATACAGTAAGAAACTGTTTCTAGTTGAGACAGGCAGAAGTAGCCGAAGAGGCACTGCCATTTTTGCTTCTAGTAATAAAACATATGGATATACCTTGCAAAAACATGTATAAACTCAAATGTCTGAGGCACAAACACAACCACAGAGAATTTACAAAAACAATTCCTTAAAAAAAATTTAAAAAAAAACCCCAAACAACAAAAAGCACACACACAAAATGGTACTTTTAAATTAAACCCCAGAAGGGAAGTTAGTGATTACCCCAGCTTCATACACTGGGAAGGCTTCAGGCAGATACACGTTCAAAAGCTTTCACTTCTGCAGTAGGTTAAAATCAGGATCAGTTCACTCTGTTCTAGTCATATTAAATCAGGAGCAAGAACGTTACATGAATTATTGTCACCAAAGAGATACTTTACTACTTTGCTTAATTAGCTCAATGGACTGATGCTTCTTTGAAAGCTTCATTTATGTTTAGACAACTCATTCCCCATTAAGTGAAAGATTTTTACTTCAAAGGCTGAAGATGATAGAAGTTTAAGGCAGTAACCAAATGCACTAATCCATGCAGGAAAGAAGACAGTGCTCATATCAACTGTATGCTGCTGCAGCATTTTTAAGTAATTGTGCTCAGTTAATACTGATCTCTTTTTGTTTTTAACTGAAGAAATACTGCTTGCTGAACTCTCAGAGCAAGTCTGTTACTTTTTCTCAGTTCTGTGTTACAAGATATAGTGAACAACCAGTATTTTGAGCACCCTTGAGTGACACCAACTCACAGATTTCCCCTTCCGTCATGTATCAAAATAAGTGAATTGGCAAACATGCAGAACAACTAACACAGAACAGAACAGAGGAAGCTCAACTGTAAAAAAGTGAATATAGGGTATCTCCCTGGGATGACCACATCCATTGAGAAGAGCAGATGGCAGTATTAAGAAAAAGCCTTCCAGCCTTCCTAATCACAGCTTATTGGCATCAGCCAACACTCTATTGCTTTTCTAGACATATGTTGCATTCTCAGGCAGAATACAGTTTTAAAAAGTATCAGCTTAGAAAAACCAGGACAACATATGTAGTTCACAAGGGTCATCATAGTGATTTTTTTTTTTTTAATGGATTAATGAACATGCAATTCAGTCAATTAAATAACTGTTCAGTGCAGCACCCTGCTTTCTTACAGAAGATACCTATCCTGTTGTGGCAGGCTTATCACTATAAGAAAACAGAAGCATTAACAATACGTGGGTACACAAAAGAATAGGAGCTTTCCCCAATCTTTGCCTCCATATACTGCTGAACAGTTAAAGAATTCCAATAGCCTTGTCGATTTTGAGGGAACAGCTACTCATATCAAGTGAAAATGCTAATAGTTAGGAATTTCTAGGTATTCTGTTAAATTACATATACATATTTACATATATGTGAAATGTGTGTATATCTATGAAAGGCTACATTAACAAATGAAAAGACCATAAAGTCAAATGAAGTGTAGGTTACATGTAGTCTACAACAATACAGAGCAACTTGTGTTCCTGTGGTAATGCAGAGG
This sequence comes from Aquila chrysaetos chrysaetos, assembly GCF_900496995.4. NCBI lineage: Eukaryota > Metazoa > Chordata > Aves > Accipitriformes > Accipitridae > Aquila > Aquila chrysaetos. The sequence goes on from NC_044008.1 coordinate 13,607,674, forward strand.
AACAAGGAATTCTCAAGGCAGATGCTGTGTCTGAATTCAACTTGCTAAGGTGACTTAAACTGTGCTATCACCTTCCAAGTGTGGGTCTTTTCCCCACCTACTTCCTCTAATGGCTGAATCACCAAACGGAGCTGTCACTAACATAGAGCAAACAGAGGATCACCATTTTAGACCGAGATTTCACAGGCATTGCCTACAATTCAAAACCTTTTGCCCAGGAATTGCAATGCGTAATTTTCTTTTGGAACTCACAGTGGAAACATTTAATGTCATTCAGAAGCTTTCTGTACTGGTAAAGTACAGCAAATTTACTGCAAAGACTTTTCCAAAAGTAATCTCATGGTTTCCCTTAAAAGGAATTGAGGCATTCCTTTTGCCCTTATCATAAAGCAGCATGGGAACCACAGAGGATCAGTAGATAAAAAGAGAAATACTTCAGACTGAAATGATACACTCAAATGATTCAGATTAAATAAAACTTTCCAAGCACAGGCAACAAGATAAATGTCTCTGAAGACATACATGATTTTTTAGAATGTTACAATCTCTCTCCAAGCTGCAAAACAGCAAAGAAAACTGGAACAGCAAAGTCTTTTCACTTAAGAGTTTCCAAACCACTAGCGTTTTGAATATCAACATCATTCTTACAGCAGCCGATCCCTCCACAGCTTCTAGAAAGGCAATCAACCACAGCAATAGAATTCTGTCACTTTTACAGGAAAAAATGCAAGAGGTATTTAGGAGTACTGGCAATGCCACATTTTGGAGAAAGTGTTTATTAATACAAGCTTCTATTAGTGGATAAGGGTAAAACAAGGACTTGCAGCACTGTAACATGATTGTTACTGTCAAGAGACAAAATTCAACAAGAAATATTTTTGAAGAGAAAGTAAACTTTTTGTTGTTTGTCTTTTCATCAGTTTTCTTTTTTCTACATACAGAGCATCCAACCTGACAGAATTCCATCTGATTCAGACTTTCCAAGACAACCATGCTTCACTTTAGATCATGGAGATGCCTCTCAAGTAACTCACAAAATATTCTACTGATACAAATCTGACATATCTTATCAGATTAAGAGTAATCAGCTCACATATGTTTCAAAGCTTCCAAACACAAAACCAAGTGTAATATTTTCACAGCCATACTAATAAAACCAATAATGGCGAGAAGCACACAGTTAATACTTCAAATACATGACAATGGGATCAAGACTTTCAGTGGGAAGGCAGCTGAGTCCAAGACTCAGTTCCAATTTAATTGTTTGATAATTTCAGAGAGTCCTACTACAGGGTGGGGAAATAGTTCTGATGATCAAATTTAGCATCTGAGTCTTATCAGAAAAAAATTGCTTCTGAGCAGCAATTTCATCTTTGCCCTGAAATTTGGCTACTGTGGGGACTGTTGAAAGTACTCTATCTAGTATCTGAAGACAGCTTTTCTTCATAAAATATCATTTACATACTTAGTATTATTTTAAGCACATTTATAGTTCTATATAATCACAATATGTATAACTATATGGTAAGAGTATACAATTAACTACATTATACTATATCATATGTGCATTTTCTACATGGCTTTGAATCCTATCAAATTCTAATAGAAATCCTACCCATATTGTAAGTCTATTTTCAAACACTGCATGTGTTTTTTTGTTGACTTTTTACAGTATTGTTTCCAGCAGGGTAAAGCTGGCAAGTTCACGGGAACACACGTTCAGGATTGTGTCTAAGCTACTTCCCTATGAATACTGCTACTTGTTGCCAATCAGATTAACTTTTCACTGTGATGTTACTGGCAAACACTGCTTACAAAGCTTAGGTAACTCAATTCACTTCAAACACCGCTTGAAATGGGAAAAGCAATTGGACAAAACCATGAAACCAACCCTAAAGAATACTCCAACTCTTCAGAGTACTACCAAAATACAATAAATGAAAGACGAAAGAAAATTTCCTCTTCAGTTCAGTGGTATCTCCTATATAACTAACAGTAACATATCTAAAATAGGCACATTCTTTTATTTGGAATTGTTTCCACCGAACATAATTAAAACCCTTCACATGTACACGATTCCACAGTTGCTGTAGCATCTGCAGGCAGAGTAAGATCTGGAAAGGAACCTTAGGATATTACATTATATTTAATAAAGTTATTGGAAAACTTTCTGCATCAGAGCTTGTTTCCTTTTAAGAGCTTGTTTCCTTTTAAAAACCAAACATTCTGGGATGTATCTTAGTTAAAAAACTAACTAGAACATTTCTGGGGAAAACCAGATGTTATATACAACAGATTCTACATAATACCCTTGGAGGGAAAAAGGGAGCTTTTTCAGAATAGCAAAAACAGTCTCAAGTGAGCCTCAAAGTTTTGAGAATCAAGTTAAAGCTACAAGCAGATATTTAACCATATATGTGAGGTAGAAAACCACCTTATAAAGCCAAAACAGAAGCTAAGCCTACACCAGGTAATTCCCTGAAGGCAAATTTCCTAACAAACAAATAGTAGCAAATTTGTTTTTAAGTGCTAGGTTTTTAGATACAGGAACTCTTCAGCTGTGAGACATTTCTCCTCAACCCTCCAGCAGAAATGTGCAAGCTACAATATGAAGAAGCATCATTTCATAACGCAAAAAAGGCTGTACCTAGCCAGACTGAAAGATTCATTTTGCCCTGCTTCTAGCAGTGACCAAAAGGAAACTTACAAGGAAGAATAAGGACAGAGCAGGCATGCAGAGATCCTTTACTAGGATGTTCTTTCTCCAACAGTTTGCAACTCTGGAATTTCATAGGTCAGAGGTTGGACAAATTAACGGAAGAAGATTCCAAGATGATGAGATATTCACCTCAAAGCTACAGACTTTCAGCTGCAAGGAGCTGTGCAGTTTCATGTTGCATGAAGAACTATCTCCTTTTATATTAAGTCTGCCATGTCTTATTGATACCCTTTAGAACGGGTTAATAGGAATCAGCTTTCCACTGTTACTTAGCCTCTATCATATCTAACTTCAGCATTTCTTTCCCAGCTCAATCTGGTTGTTCTTTAGATGGAGCCTTCTGAGATCTTTGATCCTTGTCCAAATTTTTAATGCTTGAATTCTGTAATACGCTTTTGAGATAAGCAGACCAGACCTGCAGGCAGTATTCAAGTTGCAGGGTATCCACACAATGACGTTATGTTCTCTACCCTTATTAGTTTCCAAATAATTGCTAAAATTCAAATTTCCTTTAAAACTTCTTGATTGTAACGAAGATCATATCCAAGCAAAACTCAAAACTCACACTCCATCACTGCATATTCAGAGTTGAGATTTCTCCCTGTCTCACCCCCATGCACATTACCTACCCATAACCTATTTGCTCTTGTTTTATTACTCAGTCCCTCAACTCTCATAAGATGTGCTAGACAGCACTTGCCTTAGTTACAAACAAAGCATACTGTGTTACCTCCTTATTCAGATGTTCTGGAATACATGTAAATAATAAGAGACTTTTTTGATTCTATGTAACAGTGCAGACACAGGTCAGATCACTATCAAATAACCAGAAGATACAGCAGACTGATCTGCCTATTATTTTATGACCAAAACTCAAGTAATAAGGAATCACTTCTGTACAAAGCTAATAAATCTGCACATTCCAAACCCTATCACGCTCATTCCTCAGGAATATAATGAAAATTCACAGACCAGCTAGACTGAATATGAAACCTATAACAAATTAAAACAGCCTGCCCTATCCATATTGCATTTAGTCCATCAGGTTTCTTGTCATGACTAAAGGCCTCAGAACTACTGCATGAACTGATATAAATTCTTAGGAGTTAACAGAAGGGTATATGCCTTTTTTTCCTAGAATGAAAAACATTTTAGACTTCCTAGAAAGCACAGTATAGAACAGCTAAACCCATAAAATTAAAGGGATGCTTATTAATAAAGGCAGACTTAAAATTGCTTCCAGATATTTCAAAGGGTCCTGAAAATACTACTCATACTCCGTCTAGAGAGCTATAAAGCCTACACCAATTAGATACTGAAGGGACAGATAAAATTACTGAATAAACAAAACACAGTCCAAGGATAAAGCGCAGTACACAGTTCTGGACTGTGGAAGAGAGAAAGAATATATTGATCCAAAAAGCCATTTTTCACATAGTGCCCGGTAGTAGCCAAGAAAACATATCTGAACATAAAAAAGGGAAAAAACCTAGGGGACATGAAATTTAAAGTGGAGGGACAGAAAGACAGAAAAATCCTCAAATACCGTGATTACCAATGAAAAATATTATTTTTCCAAGGTTTTTTTTCCTTTGTTAAAAGGGTAGGGTATGAAGCTTCCTGACAAAGGCATTTTTAAGTTATTTTTCTTTACCCCAATCTGCTCCAGTGCAAAGAGTACTTCAACACAATACAAAAGGTTAATACAATCATTCATTGCCAGTCCTGCTCAACCACATCAAGGCTGTGTTGGGCCAAGACCAAGGCAGCACGCAACAGCGTGTAATATCCAAGTCTCAGCTGAAGAGTCAGATCAATGCTTATCTACTGGTTTAAAATTAGGTCCAACACCACATTGGGGCAAAGGAAGAACATAAAACTTCAGTGAAGTTTTCCCCTTTCAAGAGTTTAACCTAAACATAGATCAGATTGAATTTACCTATATACACGTGTATTACGTTATTTTTATTTCTGTATAAAATATACATATATGTAGGCTGGTGTTTTATTTTTAACTTGCTCTTTACCATAATGTTTAACAAGCCATTTGCAGAAAGTCAGGCTTAGACAAAATTTCATTTGCTGCCAATATATCAGAATTGGGGTAAATACTGCTAATCAAAGCAGATCAGCTGTCAAGTACTGCCACCTCACCAAGGTAAGGGCACATTTTGCAATTTAAATACCGAGTTAGAGTCCTGTATTTCACCCATACTAGAATTCTTTCTATTGCTTCCCCCACTGCAATTGCATTTGGTATATGTGGTAAATATCCCTGTAATTATCTGACTCAATTTTTACAACCAAGTCCTCAGTGTAAGTTGAGGTAAGCCTGAGTACAGGCTAGCTGTCCCTATTCAGCAAAAACCACTTGTAGTCCAAACAAATTCTGTATGTGCCTTAACACCATTGAACACTTAACTTTAAAAACTAGACTTTACAGGAAAATCTTGAACAGAAGCTAACACCTACAACTGATTGAAACTCATATGGGAAAGACACATACCACTCCATCTGCAATCTTCCAGTCTGCACAACTTTCGTATTTTTGCAGTTGCTTTTCAAACAGTTGTGCTATGGCTCGATGGACAAGTTCATACTGCTCCTATAGTAGGTTACCAGATAAAAATTAGTGCATGAGATCTTTACAAAGAATGATGGTATATTATCATATGATAAAAATTCATTTTAAAACAAACTATACCTTTGTCTGCACTGCAGAATGCCTTTGTGTCCTCATTTCCTGTATTAAATTAAATACATTGAATTCTTCAGGTATTTTCTGAAACATAAAAGGAAGTCAATTACATTGACATAACCATTTGTCAGAACAGCAATACAAAAGCTGTTAGAGATCCAAAAGTATGTTTAACTTTTGTAGGTAAAGCCAATCTGTTCTCTCCACATTGCAGCTATTAAATTTTTTTTTAAAAAGCAATTCCTTTCCAGAACTGGTTTTAAACATTTAAACATTTAAACCAGATGAGAGCATTTCAAGTATTTTGAAAATGAGACATCCAATGAAAGTATTAACATGACACTGCAACATTAATGATGCTTCATAATCTAAAAAACCCAGAATGAAGTTACCTCTGTATATTTGAAATATCAGCCTTTAGGAGCTGCAAGATTAAGTGGAGACATTGAAAAAGTTGAATTCAAAATCACTTGATACTGAAATATATTTTAAAAGATATTTGGAATTTTACAGTAACTTTTTTTTAGATAAAAACTTGCTGTCAAAGGAAAGCAAGTTCATACTAAAGCATGAATGCAATGAAACTAAACATCCAACCTGTCAAAAGAGTTCTGGAACATCTTAAACATTTCACTGTTTTAGAACATTTGGGAGCTCAATCACTGTTATGAAATGATGGAATGCCACAAAATTTCTTCTTTTAAGATTCCTTACCCCAGCTTTAAGCAAATTCCATGTATAATCTATGGCACAGATGGCTCCTGTTCTTCCACACCCTGCACTATGAACATAAACAGTTAGGTGTGTTAGAAATTATTGTAGTTTGTTAAAAACAGTCTATAAGCTTTATATTTCCAGAGTCTACGTGGAAAAAAAAAAAAAAATCAAAATCCCTCAACTATCATTTTAAGCTCACTCAACCTGACGCCATAGTGTCATAAAAATTAAAAAGTTAGCAGTGCAAAATGGAGCATTGAAGTTTTTAATGCAAGTATTTCATAGCCAATCGGAACTCCAATCATGAAAGATGAAAAATGCTGACATTTATTGCCTCTTTTGTCACACTATTGCTAGTTACCACTGCTTCAACAGTAGGGATTTTGTTCAAGTTTAATGATAGATATGTTAAATGGCAGAACAGAATACGTTTAAAGACTTCCCACATTTGTCTGATTTAGATATCTGCATTTTCTGCTTTTTCTCTAAAAAACTTAAGTCTGAAAGTTATAAAAAATAACAGTGAAATATCAACATTTATTCTTCCTAATAGTATAAATTTCTCTATTTTACAAATAAAGAGTTATAAAGTAAGCATATTTATTACATTATAATTATACTGTTGTAAAGAACCAGCCTTCACAACTGTACTGACATTCAAGAGAAACAGGACAAAGTGAAATTGATTTCAGTGCTAAGTAAGTTCTTTTTATGGTTTTAGACCTGAATTACTGAGAGTGACAAGTTCAAAAAGAATGCAGCTAAAGACAGTAGATTTTTATACACTTTAAGAAAATAACCAAGCTCTAAAGAATAATAAGCACCAACAATCGAACATTTCCTGGCTTAGGAATCTGAATTCAGTTTTTCTGACATGTAATAAATTAACTTTTGTTGCTTTAAAAAGTATCAAATATCATAGGCAATAACTTTCCAGAGAAATTGACAGAAACTGTCAATTCACCAGAACATTTTCATGGCAGTTTAAACAGTCCTATTAGCCAAATTTCAGGTCAAAGATGAAACTGCTGCTCACAAGCAAAGACTTACCAACCAGAAACTACAGCCTGCTCATTAGAGATCTTTTTTTTTGTATTAGAAGACAGACAGAAAATTCTTAGGTAGTGATGCACCTGCTATGTAGTCTTTCCCTATTGAGAATGGAGCCTTCACTCCCATAACTGATTTGCAATGTTCTTCAAAGTCTATTTCATCCTAATGAGAATTTAAATGTCTTAAGAACGACAAAACAGTTTTGCTTTCAAAGACTAATTCTTTTCTGATTGATATTCTGTCTTAAACTGAAATAGAAGCAAAATTTCACTGCGACATGAGTTTTAAGACAATGAAGACTGTATGATTTTGAATGAAGTTTTGACATGAGGAAATAATCCTTTTTGGAAAACTAAAATAAATAAATAAATAAATTCTAATTTAGGATCAAACTAGTACATCTCACACCAAAAGTCTAGACTTAAAAAAGAAATTAAAATGTATATAAACTTCGAAAACAAATATATTTGATACCTGCAGTGTATGCAAATTGGTACATCTTCATGTTCCTGGTATTCTCTCATCAAGCTGATCATGTCCAGAATAGAATCAAAAGATGAAGGGACATCATGGTCAGGCCAGTTAACATAATGAAATTGATAAACACTACGAGTCTCCTAAGGGAGAGGGAGGGAGAAAGGTGTTACTGATAATACATATTTGAGGATTTTGTATGAAATAATCAGTTCTATGAACCTTCACTTTTTGCATGACTAAGCGTGCACAAGCAAAGCCATTTACTGTATTAAAAAAACCCTATAGCTTATACCACTTAGAAAAACAAAAGGGAAGTTCTGAAGTAGTATTTTGAGTGCTGCTAATGCATAGAAGAAAGCACTACAGGACAGTTCACAGAAGCCCCTCTCTATAATATATGGGTTAAAGGACCCACAACGTTCCATTGTGTTAAAAGATTCTCTGTCCTTACAGTCTTAAAATTTGAAAGGGAGAAAGAAAAGGAAAGACTACCATGAAAGGTTCTTTTTCCAATCACACTCCAGTAACTCACATGTGGGGGGAAAAAAAAAAAGGGGGGGGGGGGGGGCGCGAGGGGAGGTGTTGTTTTGTCACATTACAAAATAAAGTGTTCGTGTGTGCATGCGCGCGCACACACACAGAGGAGAATTAAGAAAATGAGATAAAAAATTCAGGCCATATCTAAATATGGATCACACCTGCAACAACAGCAGGTACACTCGTATTCTAATTAGCTCATGTTATAATAGTACTAAAGAAGCAGCAGGCTTTAGAACAGCCTAGTTACTCAGCTACCCAAATCCCTGAAAGACCAAATCCTCTCTCTCATCATCATCCAAACCATATGCAGTATAGCTAGTTCTACTGCACCTTTCCATGCTGTTGTCACACCTCTGGATTCTAGCATACCCTCAAACTAACGTACTAGAGGCGCTTATGAATTTTTTGATCAATGTTACAGGTTACAAGTTGTAAGGCCTATGCTACCTTCTGTTTAGTTATTTGAGAAGCAACATAGTGGGCCTCTTGAAAGACAATATAAATTTCTGTGCTCAATTGAACCAACTATTTTTGATGCTTTACTTTTGCCAGACCTGTGGAAGCACTGTAGCTAGTAAAAACAACACAAAATACAGCCCAAGAAAAGAAATTGTAGAAATCCAACTGATTATGTAAAACCAATGTCATCAGTAAGGAGGAAGAAAAGTTACAACTGCCTATTAAGGTCCACCAGGAGCTTTCACTTAATTACATTTAAAGAGACAAAGCAGTGATTTTTCACATTAGCAGAACCATGAGAAAGAAAATAATATCCAAATTTGTTTTTTATATGGAAATTAAAAATGAAAAGGAACCTCCATAGTCCCTAAAGAACTTGATGTTTTAGCTTAAAATAATTTTTGAATGTCAAACTGCTTTTCCTCCTAGCAACTAGAATAACTTTATTTATATGAATTTTAAGTTCTTTTGCATAGTATTTTGTATGATACTCTATTGAAAATTTTACGGAAGTGACAAAACTTTTCATTATTCTGGAAAACCAGAAAGTGAACTTAGAAGGGTATTACTTTATACCACAAGTATGTATTTTCCTCCCCAGTTCAAGGCTACACAAAGAAGTCTTCAAAGTAAGATGAAAAGTCTGTAATTCATTACCAAAATGCGTGCTTACAGAAATCCTGAAGCAAATTTGCTAGGTAAGTCTGCAGAAAGATAATTTTATCAGCTGCACAGGTTAAATATCAACATATCTTGTTAATCCTTTCAGTTACATTACTCCTTAAAGGAACATAAAACTTTGGGATCTTTGCTAAGATCAAAAGCATACCGCAAACTGTAGGTTTTTTGTTACTACTTAGTTTTTATGTAGTACACAAGCATCCTATAAAAATTAAGTGGAACAGAACTCATGGAAGTCAAGTAGCTAACAGGATTTGCATGTATAGTACATGCAAGCAAAATATAAATTAGCTACAGTTTCCGAAGTAACCAGTTTTCATGATACTCAGGTATTAAAAGTGATGTAGGTTCTGCTTTGGAGTTTTTGATATCTTTTCAGTTCTGTTTTTAAGTGCACCATTTCAAAAACAAGTTGCAAACCCCAGTTATTATGCAGTTAATTTCTGCTATCTAAAAAGTTTCATAACAGTCAGTTATTAGCATTCAGGACACACTAACAGAAGCAAACTGATTAAGTTCATGCATCCCACTGCAAGCACCTAGCAAACTACTGCAGACAAAAATTAGCCCCCAAAATTACCCCCCTCATGATTAAACAGTTTTCATAACTGTTGTGATATCGGTTGTTGAAATGGAACAAAGCATTGCTAAAGAAAACATATCAATAAGTGAGACTGACCTGTAATAAACGGTTTCTTAATACAGGATGCCAATTAAAATGACAGGTATTCTGTAAAATTGACTGTCAACCTTCATGTTTTTGCAGGACAACTCTACATTTATTTTTATTTACTGACAGTTGCTTTTCAGAAAAATAAACGGTCACCTCAAATCTGACACTTAAGTATAAGTTTGCAAGAAAGGCTTAAATCATTCATTCTTAACACTTGTATGAGAATGCAATTGCTTTTATTTCACTGAAAATATGACAATTTTCACAATTAACATAACATACTCAATTTAGGAACTAGGTCTCATGTTTTACAGTAGTTTGTGTCATAAGTTTTCACTAAGATGAATAAATACAATTTCTTCCATAAAGAGACTAGTTGTAACCATTTACAGTTGCCAACTTAAATAGTGTAAATTAATTGGTTTACCAGAATACTTGTCTGGTAAACCAATTCTACATCTTGAACACTAGGATATCAAATCTTCAAGAATTCTGAAGTCTTGAGCTCACTTTAAAAAGTACATTTCTATCTTGACCCTTGAATATATTACATACAATTCCTCCACACAGAAGCTCTCCAAGCAAAAAGACAATGCAACTAAATTTAATCAAGAACATTCCATATTTTTCATATCTTATTTCAATTCCAAAAGAGTAACTTCTTACAAGCTAGAGTGAGAAACTGACAACAGCTTAGTGATTTTTTTCTCTTTTCCCCCATTCTTGCTTTATTTTTACTTGGCAATACAAATATATGAATGGGCATCAGGAATATCTTTTAACATTGTAAAACCCTCTTGACAATAAATGAAAGTGTAGGGCAAATTCTAACAAGTACACATACTTTACCCAAAAAAAAGCTAACTATAGGAAACGGGGTTTTGACAAGTTTCATTCAGGTTATCATCATATTTTCCGTTGGGGTAAATAGTGAAATTATCCTAGTGTGATAGAAGCTTTCTAGTTGTTAACACATGCTATTGAAGACCACCACACACCTTTGGCTAACCAAGAACATATATAAAAGACAAGTAAGGAATTTCACTACTCTAAGCTTTTAACATCACTTCTGAACTTGATGATTTACATACATGTAGAGTCAGCACCTAAAAAAGTGAAGGTATTTTTATGAGTTTCCTCCATCATATCATTTTAGAGACATTTGAACAACCATTAAAGTTGAGACCAGAAGTAATCATATACTTACATTTTGAAATTCAAGTAATAATGTTCTAATAAAGTAATCTGTTCTTGCTTGCTCAGCTTCCTAAACATGAGAAAACAGTAATGAATTAGGAAAAAAAAAAAAAAGATCAATATGCAGCATACAGCATATAACTAAAAACCCAAAATCTAAATTGAGGTGTCTTTTTTTCAATTTGCTGGGTTTGTATCTATGATTTCACCAAAAGATGGGCAATCAAAACATTGATTTTAAAACAGCAGCTTAGCTTGCTACACAAGATAAGTGAAAGATGTTACTTTCACTTAAAATAAAAATGTGAGTTTTCAAACCAGCAAGTGTCTAGCCTGCTCCTGAAACCATCAATAAACCTTGTAAGAGTATTTCAAAGTACTTCTGCTTTATTTCTCCATGCGTTTATTTAATTTACAGATTGCCTCCCACAGCCATCTTTTAACACTTCTGCCGTATAGACTTCAGCCTCTTACCACTCTATCCTGTGACACCTCCTTTCAATTTTCCCCTTCTATTATTTTCAATTAAGGGTGCATCTGAATGGATCATTGTAATTGTCTTGCTTGTGGCCAAAAAGCATAGCTTCTAGGCTCCCAGAATTTTCAAATCTGCCTTTGGAACATCAAGGAAGGTTCATACTGTAGACACCAAATAATATTACTGTACTTAAAATATCAGTAATATCGCAATTTGCACATGCTTTTAAAAGCTTAGCATTACAGCTTCCCACAGTGAATTTAGGAGACTGGATATATGCTTCCATGTGTTCCTATCTGCTACTGGGAATTTACCATTTTCCATCAAGAAAACAATTGCAACACCTTGCAGGTTTAAGGAGATAGTGCGTAACTAGCAGCCCATATACACCACTGTACCCAAAGGTAATAGATTCTCAGCTGTACCTGAGAAGTCACTTACAATGTACACACAATCCCTTTCCACAAATACTTGCCAAGTATGTGACCATCACCCACTAGGTATGGGGGGGGGGGGGGGGGGGGTGGGGGAGAAAAACCTCAAACCCACAAGCCATTTTTTTAATCAATTTAAGGCTATTCAGAATCTTTATAGACTAAAATTTGTAAGTATATGTTTTCCTGACAAGATAAACTTGAAATGTACTTAATTCTCAGTAAACTATTTCAGGGTAAGATTAAGAATAGCTCAATAAACTGGCATGCTAGCTCTTTCTGAACACCTTAAAGCACTTCAGCTAGAAAATTGCAGCACATAATTTTCAGTTAAGGAGAAGAAAAAAACAGTTTTGAGATTAATTTGGAATGGATCAATTCCACTGTTTTAGAATAAGTGAACAGCTAAGGCTAATCATGAACTCCAGTGTAAGAAGTTCACAATAAGATCATTTATACTGATGACAGTTATACTCAACACTTCAATGTCACATTTCATTCATATCCTAATAGTAACTAATACAACATAACAGAACCTGATTAAACTCCCAGGTAGCAAGATTAAAAATAAAGACACAAGGAAGTGTTTTCTTCCAACAACACAATGGTGTGAATGTCAGAAAGAGTAAGTGACCAAAATTTGTCAAATTCATCGTCCACCGCATTATAAAAATATATACTGATAATCCAAGGGCAACATCCAACTAAGGAAGTCCTGCTAGTCCATTGCTAGAAGCTGACAACAGGTACAAGAAGCAGGATCATCCTATACGTGGCTTATTTTATATTTTCTTCCCTTAAGTAATTAGCCTGTCATTGAGCACAATGTGATAGGCTAGATGGCCCTTGGCATCACCTAGAAATGAAGGCTATGTGATCACAACTCCAAGAACTACAAGGTGAACAAAGAGGCCACAAATGTGTTTAAAGCAGGAAGGAATAAAGATACAAAAACAGGTGTGTACAAAGGCAACCGGATACTATCCCACACCTAAGGAATGCTGATCATATTGATTTTGGTGGCTATGCTCCCACACACCGTATCCTCCCCCATACCCTGAAAACGTCACAAATAATGAAGTGAACTTCTGCTACTTCTACTCCATCTTTCTGGAATCATAACTTACGAGACAGTTACCCGCCCCCCAGGAATTCTCCAGAAAAAGATTCAGACCTCATGGTGATCTGCTACTCATTTTTGTTTTGATTTTAAAAGCAACAATAGAAGCAAAGAAAGTATTTTCAAATAAACCTGTACCTGTTACCAACAAAAACAAGATAAAAAACCCTAGAAGTTTAGTTTCCATTTTCTTTATTCATGCTAATTAACTTTATGTATTTTAAAGGAGATAACCTATTCCAGTGTTACTTTCATTTCTCATGCATATCCAGAATGCACAAGAGAGAAACAATTGCATGAATATTATTTGATTTCTTGAGTATGATACGGACATTCAAAACTACATCATGTAAAGTTAAAGAAATGATACATAAAGATAAAAGACCAAGGCACACAGGTTCCCTACTTAAAAAAATAAAAATAAATCATGGAATATTCAAAAAACCACACAGCTTAAATACACACATTGTTTTCCACTGCATTCCTTTCGAGAGTCTTTGTGTAAAATTTGGTACCTAACGATTAAAAAAGCATTTGTTTTGTAATACAAACTGTTTGTTGAACAGTTATTTTAAGTTACAATTCAAAATTAATTTATAAAGCTTTATACTTACACAAGAAACACGAAATGGTCCAAAAGTTACAGCTGCTTCTCCATACAGAGGCCAGTAACGTTCACATTTTTTCTGTTAAAGCAAAGAATCTTAATTTAATTCATGTGTAGCACTGAAAGATGATGATTAACAGAAACAAAGCAGTCAAAATTATTATCTTGAATGCCTTACTCTCTCTTATTTGGTGCTTTTCTTTAACATGTGCCCACTGGTGCCTTGCTGGACTTCTTTTATAGACAGTAAAATGTTTTTTCTTTTGGATACCAAAAGAAAAACAAAACCAAAAACTTAGATGACCAATAAATACAGCCAAAATACACTTTGTAAATTAGGACGTGAACTTCATGACTGCCTGCATACGTGCAAGCACGCATCATACAGATGGAAGCTATGAGAGCTAATTTATTTTTTGTGAAAGTCTGGAGTTCACAATTCTGGACCACTTTTTTTTTCCTTCTCAGGTCATAAGAATATAGCAGAGAGATTTAAAAGATAGATTGTTTTTACAGCTGTATCAATTGACAGGAAATCCTGAAGGACTCAGGATTTTGATAGTTGGCCTACATCCCACAAAGAGCAAGGTTTTTTTCCATAGTGACATGACAGAAACAGACCATTGGTACAGTTTGGTATACAAACACATATATTCCACTGAGATGACACCTAAATAATAATGTAAATAAATGGAGCAAAGAAAAGCAGTCACATTCATTATTTTTCATGCATACAAATATAAGGATAGGCATTCTCATTCAATCTGGCAGATTATTTTACAGTTACGGATTTGGCATATGAAGCTTCTCAAGTATTGGCATATTGCCCCGCATGGGCAATGCTCATTTAGTTTTGTATTTAGTATACATACCCTTCCCATTTCAAATTCTCGACAGGCCATTACAATTATCTGAAAAGGAAAAAAGATGCTTGAAGTTAGCTGGTTTTAGATCAAGTAAATTCAGCAACACTTTACTGCTTGCTTCTATCTGGGCAAATACTGATACTCCTTCATTGGTTACTACTGAAGGGACTAATTAATACTTTTTCCTACCTGCAGATACATGCTTTTTAATTCTAAAATAGTACCCAAGTTCCATCCTGCACAAAATCTACAACACTACTACAACATTTTAAGGCTACTTAATTTGAATTCACTGTAAGCCTGTACAAATATCTTACATATTTATTCAGCCTGACTATAAAGTCTAAACTTAATCAGAAAAATATAGAGCCATTTGCCAACTGGAAGAAACATAGCTATATTTGCTTAAAATAATACAGACTGCTTAAAATAGGTGCAAAAACCTATTTAAAAAACAGGAATCAGATTTCTTAGGTGAAGCTACTTGAGATACACTAATGTGAACAGCACAATAAAAATGCACCAACAGGTAAGCTATTTGTTACAATAAATAACCACAATTTAAGTGTCCGATAAAACAAAAAATATCTTCAGAAATAATTTGTTGAACATATCCGATTTTAACAGTACTTAAAAGTTAAGCCCTGATAATAGCTGTTTAAACAGATATAGAATATATAAACCACTAAGTAACCCAAAATTAGCATAAATAAAAAGGTAGGCTTTTATTTTTTTTGTTTCACATGCTGCTTCTGTATCTGATTTTGTCAGTCCACATTAAGTCAGACTTGTAAGGTCTCCTACAGCACAGATGTAACCACAAGCACCAACGTATTCATAAATACGCATGATTTCATATTCATTCAATAAAATTATTACTTTGAATTTACATTATTAATTAAATTGAATAAATAATATTGGTGATATATAGAATGCTATTTAAACCACAAAAACAAGTTTTGAGAAATAAATGGACTAAATCACTGTCAACTTTTTTGATAATAGGCAGCTCAGGCAAAAGATACACAATCACTGTGCCACGAAATAAGTTAATACCCAGTCTTGGTTTTTAAGTAGGTACTTACGGCAACATTGTATTCCCATATCATCCTCCAGAAGTCTATTACTGTATTTGCTAGTGGTCCCTGGGTAGCAACATATGCTTTTGGCCCATGTACTCCCTAGGATTGCACAAAGGAACCATTAACGCTTATAAAGAAAATTTATCTGCACTGAATAAAAAAGGCTTTAGGTTATAATCATGTAAAATTAGAATATCTTTTTCTTTTTTGATACAACAGGAAGGGTGAATGTGAGTCCCATTTACATTAGTGGGAATTTTGCTGGTGATTTCAAGGGGACCCAAGATTATAACAGCTACTGTGCTGCCAGAGACTGTAACAGAAAATATTATTTTCTGTATGATCAAATTCTGAAGATTCCCTTTAAGTCCTCATTTTCTTTGTTACTCAAACATTTAATGATGAACATTTTAAAAACTTTCTGCTAAAAAGCATCCCCTTGAACAAATTTAAATTCCCCCCTTCCCAGTAATACATTTCAAAAATCCAAAATTTTAGAATTTGTTTCTTTATATAAAGTTCAAAATTTACATTCAGCTTTTCAAGCTAAACATTCAATAAGTGAGATTTATAAGAATACCTGTTTCTGAATAAGAATTACTGTGCAGAAGCAGCATCAGAATAAGGCTACAAGGAAAACCTAAGATATTCGCAATTGGAATCAAAAGTGTAACAGGCTTTTAGCCAAATTCTGGCTTCTCTTTAAGAATGTTATACCTAACTCCATTGCCACACTTCTGCCATGAACAGCAAGAAGTGCATATTAACATACACAATTTGTCAAATGCCTCATTTATGATCCCTCTCAAAGTCTGGTATTTTTAACACTACCAATTGTTAAAACAATCGTATCTGAATTTCCCTATGGTATAAAGTTCCAATATGGTTGCCTGTCACTTTAAAATGAAGTATTTTACATTATACTTACACTTAGAGCCATATTAAAACTTAGAAAACTGCTTTATAAATGGCATCATGTTTGCAAATTTATTCAAACCATAATAAAAAAAAATCTTCCCTCACAGTTTTAAATTCTTATCTCAGACTATAATATTAAAAATTGCACTGATATGAAATAAAAGCTTAAAAAGAACTTAAGAACTGTTAAGAGAGTAATACGTACCTTAATAAAGTTTGCATTGATGTAGTCTGAATCTTGTGGGGGAATTTTTAAGGTCAGTTTAACCCGGCTATGATCAACTAAAAGAAGAATTTTTTTTTTTTTTTTTTTTAAGAAACAAGAATTACAACACATGTAAATCAATATGTAACAGTAAATATAATATATATATAGTACATATTATATGTAAAGAAGAAATTACACATTAAAGAATGCTTCCCAAAGATAAGTCACACAAGCAAGTCAGTCAATTTAATTTATGGGTAAATCAACTCAGGTAGGGATAAGCAGAGTAGGTCCTACTGTGATGTGCTTCTGATGCTCAAGTTTACAAAGTAACAACTACTGGAATTCCAAGACCCACTCATTACAAAGAGGCAAAATTCAATTGATCAGAACTAATCAAAATTGTAGTTACACAATATTAACACAGATCACGATGGTCAGAATTAAATGCACATCTGCAGAAAGAATAAAACACCAGTGCATAGTTAAAGGAGCTGGCAGGTCTTAAAGTCTCTGCCAAGGAGGACTCTTAAGTATTACAACATGAAACATATACTGCGGTTTATTGCTCAGACACAGACTAACTTCTATCCCCCCAAACACTGGGCTAGACACTTTGCTGGGGCACTTCTAAACTAAAAGCAGCAGATTCCTTCATTCAGGGGGTTTTGACATTTCAAGTTTCTGCCTCAAGCATTACTGTCTCAGAGAAAGCTTCTTATGAAAACAGCAGATCTTTGGAGACCAAAATCCTCAGCAGTCTTAAAAGTAGCCTTTATTACTTGTTGACAAAATAAACCAAACATCTTGGAATTCTTTTTGGCATTGAAAACAAATTAAGTGCATCTTTAATGCAGAAACAACTTGATGATTCTTACTAAGAAGGAGGGTAGGTTGTTTGCCAGTCCTTCCAGCTCTTGTTGATACCAACACTTCCTAGCTATCACATAAAACTCTTTCAAACTATCTCTACAATAGAGGCTGTTGTAGTCAGAAATTCAGATCAAAAAAATTATCTTCGAACTGGGGAACAGAAGTATCTGCAGAAACAGCACCTGCTCGAGCAATTTCTGTTACTTTCTGCTCCCAGGGTCAATTCCTCAATCACAGAACAGCTGCTACAACTTTTATTAGAGCTAAATTCAAGAAAAAAAAAAAAAGAATGAGTCTATTTAAACAGAGGAAATATGGTTCATAGAGGGGTTTTTGTCAAAACATCACTGGTAATAAAACAAGGAACCACGCCCACAAGAAGTACATGCTAAGAGGTATTTCTATACAGAAAGCTCTTCCAAAAGCTTCCAAGATACTTCCTTCCAAGATGGTGAAATTTTCTGCCAGAGTCCTGATAACATGCAAAAAAATGTTTGTGTTACCATGCAATGCTTCCTAAAAAAGCACAAGTGTAGATTACAAGACATTCAGGTCACAGACTAAAGACAATGCACTCTCACATAAAAGCCTAGAGAAACCCTTAAAACATACTACACTGTATTACACTCTTATACATATAATCTAAAAGCAATAACACTTTATAAGCATGCAATGGTGGTGTCACAGACTTAATACTAAAAACTACTTTTAAATGGTGGATCAGACTAATTATAGTGGTAGACTAATGAGGGCTCCTATCTTCCCAGCACAGTAGATCCAAAATTCTAGAGCAGTCTCCAAATGTCAACATTTCCAGCCTGCCTCTATCTGCCACAGCTCAGCTCTTTCAGAGTTTTAGGTCTGGAACAGAATTCTCCAAGAAAAATTCCATGGCAGGTTCCAGCTTCAGAAGATTTAGTGCCTGGATATTTATATATACCTTAAAGGCTATATATTGATATATATATATGAGTTAGTACTGAGGTACTGATCTCTCTGGTAGCAGTAACAATTTCTGGTAAATATAGCACTAATATCTGATTCAGTTAGATTTGTAAGGTCTTGTCTGGATTTATAAAAGATAGGCAAAGTATCATCCCCCTTCGTCATCCAAACCATCTGGCTTTCATTTCTGTCAAGCTGGTCTCCCATCACTTTATTGCTGGACCCTTTGGATGTTTGAAGATATTCTTCTTCAACTGAAAATATACCTTCAATTTTCCTCAATGTCAGCTTTGAGGTTTGCTCATTTTCCCCACTGTGATCTGTGTACCCTTTCAGTTCCCAATGAATCAGGTTTTATTTTTATGTAGATGAAAGAAAAGCACATCTACCAGTCTAGTTGCTGCCATTCACTACTGTACTAGCTATTAAGTGTCTCATCAATTCAGCCTAGGTGCTACCAAGATTACCAAAATGCCAGCATGGAAGAGAGTATAACAACTCTTACTATTAAGACAACAATAAGAAGTTCCCCTCTCTTGTTCACTGCATCCATTAAACATGTTTCCTCCCAACTAAAAACACAAAACAAACACAAAAACTCTAATGATATTTAACTATTTTGCTGCAGCTGAGCTTAGTACCACACTACTCTTCAACATTTGATGTATGTTATACATAAATCCTCTAGCAAAATATGAACACATATGCCTTTCCTAAACAATCTAGGGCCTGTGGCTCTAGGGCAAAGTTTACTGCTGGAAGTGTTGCTCCAAACACTGATAAACAGTAAAAACTCCAGCACTAGAAAAACAGAGCATGCGGGTATACAACAATCTGAAACATAATTTGCTGGAGTTTACTACTAGAACACATTTTGAAAATGAAAGCTAACAATGCTTATGACCATTTTGAACTTCCTAGTCGTTATAAACCTCCTAACACTTCTGAGAAAGCTAAGCAGAGTAAAAATGTATATCTGTTGCTAATCTTTTGGGATATGAAAAATGGCATTTGTCAGAAGACTATCCTTAATCTCACTGCTGCCTGTTCATATTGAGAAGCATAGTAAAAGCTTCTGAAATACACGGCCTCACAAGCTACACAAAGTGAACTTGTAACAGGCAATCTTGTCATTACAGATCACTGATGCATTATATCCACACATTGGTGGTTTCAAAATTTAAATTCTGCTCTGACTCTTGTTTTCTGTGTTCATACATTAAACAGGAATTTCATTTGGGCTCTAGCAAAATACAAACCAAAGATAATCCAGCACTGAAAGTTCTCTTGACACAGTTTGCAGGATACAAACAAGTAAAACGATCTATTTTACTTCAAACCACCAAGCCAGGTTCCTTAAGGCTCCTTAAAATTTCATCTAAAGTTTATGCTGACATCTTTTTTGTTTTCTACCATGAATAACATGCTCCTAAAGAAAAAAATACAGTCAAGCACCTAGTAAAGTTCTAGACTATTCCAAGCTAAAATGAAAATGTCAGCTTGATAGAGCTTGGGACCTAGCACACATTTTATCTTTAGGTGATAGCTCTCCTAAAAAAAAAAAAAATATACAAATGTTCACTTACTTTGCCTTCCAAGTTAAAAATAAAAATTTTATGAAAGTTCTCTTTCAGCATTCTCCAATTTTGCCTTTCAGTAATAACTAAACAGTAAAATTCAAAATACATTAAGAATAACAAGCACTTTCCTTTGTCTTCTATTAACACATAAATCAGACTCACATGGCAATATATCCTTATATCTATTCTTTTTAACATTTTCTTCTTTTTCTCCAGTGGCTGTTGGGTAGATCTTCTCTGTTCTGTATTTTGTTGATAATCTTCTTAACCTCTGAAATAAAACATTTATATTATATTTTCAAGTCTCAATATAACAGAAACATACTTCATCAATTCAGCTAATACCTTGTGATAAGAAGATCACTCAAACCCTCTTCTCTCTTTCTACAATATTCACTATGATGAAGTTTAAAAATCTAATTATCCACTACTTTTAGGTCATCAGCAGTTTAAAGCCAAGTTGAAGCCAGCTCTATACATCATGAGACATGGAACTTTGCAAAAGCCACTACAGCACCAGTATGGAATACAGCTATATTTACTTAAGAAATACACTGCTCTGTTAGGGAGTAACAACTGCATTAAGAATACCTGTGAGAAACAGAAAAATCTCTTAATGCTCAGAATACCTGGAGGACGAACATGGAGCAGGCTGGTTCAGAAACAGCTGTTAGCAGCTAGTACTTTGAAGCACATGGCTTCCAACACAGACAACTGAACAGAAAGCAAAATCTCACTTTTAACTCCTCATGCCCAACTCCTGCTGAGTTTCAAGCTCACCCAGACAAAGAAGGTCCCTGCCTCTCAGGTACAAGGTATGTGCAATTAAGATGAGTGACAGGAGGTCTGCTGTATTCACAACAATGTCATTTTTTTCCCTCTCCATCTATTTCAAATCCTAGAAATTTGAAACAGTCAAAATCTCTAATAATAAAATCCAGCCCATGCCTTCCAGCAACCTAGGAAATAAGAGCAATACAGCTTTTATCATCCCACTCAAATTAGGCCTTTGCAACCTTAAAACTGAGGAGGAAAAAAAGGTATAAACTGTCTTTGAAAAAAAACACAAAAAAAAAAACAAAAACAAAAAACAAGAGGAGCCAGCAGTGCTTATTATTTTAGATTGTGTAGACATCCAGACTTAAAAATGAACCTGAAGAACTCAAAGTTAACTCTGGCTTCCAGCTAAAGCTAGGTGGTTGTAACACCAGCCATTCTGTGGACACTGACATGGTAGTGGTATGCAAGATGATCAAGAGGAAAACAGAGAACGTAGCTTCAAAGAACTTTACCATCTCTATTAAGTGGTATTCTGCACAGGAAGGACAGAGTTGCTCATGTTCCCCTCCCTCCATCTTTAATGCTTGATGATCATCCTTGAAGACCCAAAATCGTTCATGGCTTGCTTTCTTTTGGGCAAGGGGGAGAATGGGGGAGGTTGGTTGCTAGTTAAAAACATAAATCCTGTTTATCACTGACTATGCAACAACATACAGGCAGAAGGGCATCATAAATAAGAGGATCTGCTTGGAAAGCCAGTTTTCTTCTTGAATTCTTCTAAAACACTTGGGAGACTCACTGCACACTTCAATTTTTTAAAAAAGAAGGAAAAATTAATTGGCAACTCCAGACCCTCAATAATTCTTCCAGCAAAAAAGGAAAAGAAAAAACACACAAAATTTAGCATTTCTGTTACCCACAGAAAAACACTTTCATAAAATTTGTCTGGATATCGTGAAAATGTCCACAAATGTGGATAAAACTTTGCATAAATTTAGTTGAATAATATGCATCTAATAATCCATAAAAGTAGCATTTACAGAGCAAAAACAATGGCAAGGTAAAATAAACTTTAAAAAGCAAATCAAGAAATACCAGTTTTCAGACAATTTTTTTTTCTCTTCTCCGAGGACTTTATCACAGATTAAATCACTGAACGCTAAAGAGAGTAACATAACTAGCATGCAGGGGTCTTATTCTTAAAATGCATTGCTCTTTAAAAACTTGCAATGTTAATCAATGAAGAAAAAACAGTAAATATTTGGAGATGGAACAGTAAGTCTCTGACCACATAGTGACTGAAGTGCTAAATATATTATCTGAAAACACTGCTACAGTGAAGAATAGGAAGATTCAATTCTTGAAAAGACATGTAAACAGTTACAGGAAGCTTCATCTTTGCAACACTAAAAACAAATTCACAGCATAACCTATACACATAGCAGGCAGGGAAACCTGGTTTGTAACATGGTACAGACAAAGAATACCACTGCACATGGGAGACATACTGTCCTATGTAACGCTGCCCTTACTTGTGTCAAAATAAAACATTGTGCCTGTGCTAAGACTGGGCACAACCAGGAGTCTAGAAATAGCAATATAAATACACATAATTTAGCTATATCAGGTAAGAATAGCAAGACTGAGAAATAGTTTGAAACAGGCTATAAGCCTCCAATTCGGGGGGGGGGGGGGGGGGGGGGGGGGGGGGGAGCAAAGAGAAACAATGATACTTTCCAAGCACAGCCACCAATATGATTTTGTATATTGTTCCACATCTCAATCTGGTTGTGAGTTTTGGGGTTTGGTTTTGGGGGGGGGGGGGGGGGGGGGGGGCATCTTGCTGATTTTTATGGGACAAATGCCATGACTCTGCTTCGAAAAAGTAACAGAAAGAAGTTTGGAGAAAAAACCACCTCTGAAAACCCTGAGTAGAAGCAGAAGTTATTTTGCATGAGAAAGGATACACTTGAGGAAGTGATACAGGAAAAAGGTCAGGTATCAAAAAGCACTCTAAGAAGATGATCCTTTTTGCTTTAGCCCATTTTAAAAGGCATGCAAAAAAAAAAGCACATTCACAGGTACAACTTGGACCCATCGTAAGCCAAAAAGGCCAGAGTGACTAGTACCAATTTTCATTTTCTAGAAAGTGATGCTATGAGAAGAATTCCGCATAGCCTTCTCCCCTGCATGATTCAATATCTGTACAATCCGCTAAACAGACTGGAAAGTAGGATTAGTGTAACCCAGCTCCAAGGCAAGACTGGAACTGAAATACAGGTTGATTTTAGCACACATCTGTTCCTAAAATACTTTAGGATCCATGCTTTTAATGCATGTTTGTCAGCTGTTCTGTGACGTGGGTAATAGAAGATAAGTACAGTCCTGAGAGCAATCAGAAAGAGTAAGTAGTACTCTATGATTTGTAGTAGTATCTGCTACATGGAATAGTATCTACTTCACATTTTGGAAGAGAAAGAATTGACTGAAGAGTAAGGAGAGAATTCTAAAAACTGAGCTTTGAATGAAGTACCACAGGAACGGAAAAGTGCCAGACTCAGCAGAAGATTCTGCCCTACATGCAACAGAAAATTGCTGCAGAACGCTATTGCAATGTGCACACACAGCCTGCTGTAGGATGCAAGAGATTCAGTGCTTCCTTCCTAGGTTACAGCCTACAGTGACCAGAAGGAGAAGAATGTACTCAATGGCGGAATGGGGGTAATGACAGGGCAGAAGAAGAAAGTATTTGTTCAGACTATGCTAAGTTGAGGACAAGATAGCCAGTAAGATCTGTCACAGTCCAGTTTCATGCTCATTCATAATTAACAACTGTCTACAGTACAAAACAGCACTCATTTGGGTTAAGGCAGTAAACTGCAAATCGCTGCCCAGAAGATACTCAGATGCCAACAGCAGGGACATTAGAGATCCAGCCTGGTGCCTCTGCAGATAACAGTGGACACTTCCATGACACTTGCATATTCACTGGAACTGCTACTCTGGTACCACAAAAATCTTTATTCTTTTAAGAACAAAATGGTCAAAAAGTAAGTGTATATCCATGATTCATCATACTTAAAGAACTACATTCATGAGGCCTTAAGCTCCATTCTCATTAGAAAAGCTCGAGTTTAATTCTGCTTATTCATTGCGTGACAGAAGTGGTTTGTGGGATGGTGACAAACACTTACCACATGTGACAGTGGGGAGACAAAACTTTGAAGCAATTTGAGTTTCAGAAACGTACTTCCAACTTCCACAGTGGTTTGACAGTCTGTACTACAAATCTACTTCAATGTTTTTACAAAAAGACAAAACAGCTTTTCAAACCCAACTTGTGGAATCCTACCATATTAAGAACTTAGTCCAATCAGTTCAGGAAACACAGATCTCTGACTTTTGCAGTCAAACTATTTAATCTATTTAACACTTTAGAAAGCCTGTAAAGACATATTTCTGGATATCATAGAAATGTTGTTTGTGAATTGAAGAAAATACTTATACAGCCTATTGAGATTTGAAGAACTCACTTTAAAAGCCTGAACTTTACTTATGATACAAAAGTTCTTGTAACTCCTTTCTGGGCTTCTTTTCAAGGAAAAATTTCACCAGGGCTTCACTTATTTAAAGTCCTCAAATTGTCTCCTAAGCCTTATGTGACACTTCCAATGGTCAAAATATCAGTCAGTAAAACAGTGACGTTTGCTTGAATCTCCTTTTTGACAATACCTGAGGAGCAATACATATAGTGTCAAACGTCAGCTGCTAGAATACTCCACAGCACCCATGGTTCATTTGCTATGTGACAACAGGCAACAGCAACAGGCTTAGAAAGCTCTACGTGGTCAGCTATGGCAGAGTCGTGAGATAACACCAATCACACAAGAACATATTTTGTTTTGCAAAATTTGCTTAAGTGCATTAAGAAATACTCAAAGAACTGAAAGTTAAAGAAAAGCTTCCATAAAAGTTACCTTAAAAATCAAAGCATAAAAGATACTAGGAAACACTTAAAAAATGTTGTATTAATGCAATCATTTCATGAAATAAGACAGCTATTTCCATCGTAAGCTTGACATTGCATTGTTCTTACTAGCAGCAGGGGAAGAAAACCACATGAATTATGGTCAACTGTGCTGTCATCCTAGTAATTTAGATAAACATTACTAGGGCACAATAAATTTCCTAGTACTTTTACACAGTGAGGAAAATGTACCTGTAAGCAGCAGTGTGAACCAAACTATCACAAAAATGTAAAAATAACTACCTTCTTGCTATCTATGGTCAGATTACACAGGTTTCAGATTCTATACCAATACTATGAACACAGAGATGCCAGAGACGCCTTTGTCAAAAGGCAGCTCAAGTGCAGACATGGATGTATTACTGCTCAAATGGGGCTCTGACTTTCTAAAACTGCTTTGGTTCCAGAAGTATTTTAGCTTAAAGTCCATGCAAAGCCAGCTGGAGTTTCCCTACACCACTTTCTCATCACTGAGGGCTCTGGGAAACACCAAGACAAGCTGATGCTAATAAACTCAGCTGGAGGATGGACTATTCTGAGTCAGGGGTGCCTCTGCAGCTCTGGGTTGCAACAGCAAGGAATAAATGAAGACAGTGAACTGGGTTTCATTTAGTGACTCTGCCAGAACAAGAGCTGCGTGGGGAGAGTGGGGCACAGTACAGCTTAGCCCAGAGTTTCTGGGGAAGTCAGGTCCAGCTGAGCTGAATCAACACTGAACTGTCCCACATGGGATATCACTGGTTACCTCCATTCCCCTGTTAAGTAGCACAAATAATGCAGAGTTTAATATAATTTCAGGTATCATACTTGCATTTAAGTCTCCCAACTATCTCTGTGGTTTATATTCATACAAATAAACACAGCATGAAAATGTAAAAAGACCTACATGCAAGATAACGTCCAAAGAGCCTAAGCTGACAATTAAAATTAGTTATGATACTAATACTTAGTACATACATATGAAACTGAAGATAAAACTAATTTTTGAGAGTATCCCTCTCACCACTTTGCCTTAGGAGTATTCGAAAAATACACTTGTGACGTGTCAATCTTTCCCCAGTTATTCCTGTCAGCTTTCAAACAACAATTATTTTTAAGAATTCCTAGCCCTCAAGATGGAAGGAAAAAGCCTTCCCAAACACTAGCCAAGCATAAATAATGAAAGGAGAATGATCTGGTTCTGTAAAAGAAAAGCTCAACATTCAGAAGCTCAACCATATCTCAACATTCGCAGATGGCTTTGGCTGCAAGGAACAGGCTAGCCGTCTGGATTTAACCTATTTCAAGCCCTGAAAGGAGATTGCAAGCTGAATTGATAAAATTGATAGATACAAGAAGTTTTCACTACCTTAGCATTCTCTTCTACCGAGACCTACTAACTCTCAAGCTCTAGGTGCTCCAAGGGAACCTCTGCTGAAGTGATTAATAGACCAGCCTGATAACTACAGTCCCTTGGGAGCTCCGTCTTCTGCGTTTCATAGCAGGACAATGACAGGTCTAAAAACCCCACTGTGTTCAAGGAGGCTTGTGTGAACCACATAAAAGAAAAATCCCTCCAGAATTACCCAGGAAACTGAGAACAGCATCATGTCAGTACTAGATGGTATGGTCTATTCTATAACATCTTAACTCCGTTTGGTATTTTCTCAGGGAAGAGGGGAACTCATGCTGTGGCATTAATTGGAGATTCATATCCAATAAAGAAGCATCAGTCAATGAAGACAATGCTGGTAGATCCTCATGCAGTGAAGGCCAAATGACAGTACTGAAAGGAGCCAGTTAAGGAGTACATCCTACTTTCTTCAGTATCACATTAAAACTGGGAACAGGTAAAAAAAAAAAAAAAAAAAAAAAGACAGCATGCTCTCAAGAATTAGGTACTGCCAGAGTTAAGACCAATGTTTTCCATCTTTCCAAACCTGTGTATTCCCTAACAAAAATGTTAGAACCAGGCATGTCTCCCACACTGCTAATAACTAAAGATAACTTTACAGACATATTATCAAAATATGGGCTGATTGCTTCAAAAGTCTCCTTTTCTCTCCCTCATTTCTGAAACTATTTTTATACTATTTGCATGTTAATCCCAGCCTAAATTAGCAGTGTTATCAATTACATTTGCAGTTAATTTATGTTCAGAGTAATAGTTAAGCAACATACATACTGCCAGTAATGAGCTAGTTTTACAAGGATGGAGGACTAAAGAGATCTGTGGTTTGTTGATGAGCAAGTACATAAGCAGACAAAGCAAAACATTAAATTACTAAAGCATATTCAAGTTTTAGTTAATAAGTTACTAATGTATGTGCTAAGATATTCTAGAAAGCTCTGCAGCATACTCATTACACATGCAAGAATTGGGTTTGCAACTTTCTATCTCTGACCATACTGTTTCCTTAGCACACTCAATTTATTGCAGAGACTATTATGAACACATTACATCAAGTGAAAATGTGCAGACAACACAGCAGTGACAGTTACAGGCTATGAGTGAAGAACACAAAAATTTCTATTAGTCTGAAAGAATGTGATTAGAAAATTGACTGCTTTGGGTTGAAAGCTAGGAAGCATGTCTTGATGCAGAAACAGAAAAGGCATTTAAAATTATCACTCACTACAAATAATAGGCTTCTTAACAGTGTTAAAGCAATTCAGGAACAATTCTTGATAATCTAAACCAGAAATAAGCCTCAGATTTTTTGCAACAAGATGATTTTCAGACCCAACAATATAAACACAAACAGTATAAGGAAGCAAAGCAGTTAAAGAAACAAAGGAGGAAACAAAACTCATAACCATGGAGCCCCCCTGCTTTTATTAAAAGCATGATTTCCAAGTTACTGGATTCAGTATTTTCTTCTTATTCCTTCAGTCCTAGGTTTTGGTGGTTCTGTGCATGCTGACAGCACCAGTATATTAAAAAACATCGCATTTAATCTTGATTTTTCCCTTTAAATCTTTCTTTGAACATATACAGCTCTTACTCATCTCACCTTGCTATGTGATTAAAAGGGAAGATGCTCCTAAAAATTATTTGCCATAGATTTCTTTAAGAGAATGTTTTTACAACATTCTAGTTGATGAAATGTTTCAATGGATTCAATCAACATATCTGCAAAAAATCCAGCAGCTTGTTACTGAAGAAAACAGCTACTAAATACAGTAAAAAAAAAAAACCTCAGTTAACTGTAGCATATAAAATATGCCATCTTCCTATTTAAGCCTTCTATACCAGTCTCCTCACTGATTCATTTTTCACAAGTAGTTGAACTTTCAAGTCAAGATGGTAGCTAAAGGCTTGAGTTGTCCTTCATACAATTTTCTGCAATTTTTTAAGACAAGTAACACCATTCATTTTGGGGGGAAATGAATTATGATTGTTTCTTATGTGAAAAAGAATTACTAATATCTATAAATGTTTAAAGTCTTAAAACTTGCAGAATAACTATGCATACCAATCTACTGAATACAAAACATCTTGAAATAAGGAAGCAAAAGACAGTTTTCCCCACCTCCAGACCTTTTTGTCACAACACTGTAGATATCAACCGTATTAGTAGTTCTTGTACAATTTTACTGCCAGCATTTTATCAGTTTTGCTGATTTGTTCAAGAAACTGAGGGATGCATATTTATGCCTCATTTAGGTTGAATCTACATTCAGGTTTGAGTCAGAAATTTAAAGTCTTATCATATAAGAGCTATAAATAACTTGCAAAAAGAATTGTCTAACTCAGTCCAGTTTTCATTACATGCGTATTTCCTTTGTAGCAGGAAACTACTGTACCATCACATAACAAGGGTACATAACAGCTTCCTACAAAACAGGGTTTAGGCACACGTAGGGGACAACAGGAAAGGTTATGCATTGTAGCTGTTCTCCGAGATGTCATCTATACATGCAATCAGTGCAGGCATTTACAGTGTAAGCAAAACAAAACTGACTACCTCACCCTAGACTATGGTAGCCCTCAGAATCTCTGGGGGAATTCAGCAACACAACAATAACAGGTCAGTTGGGAGTGTGCACAAACATCTTGAATCCAGAGCATCTGGCTATAAGGCATCCAAAACCAAAAGGAAGATTGCTCAATCTTGTTACAGTCCCAAAGATTTGAGCTGCTCAGTAAGACAGTAACCGGAAGTAGAATCACTGATATTAAGCAGAGATTTAGCCTTAAATGAAAAGATGTAGAGAACAGTTTAAGTGGCCACCTCATCTCTCATCTTGCAAAAGCAAGCAGAAGTAAACCTGCAACACCAACACTGCCATAGCAGAGCCCTGCTGAAAAGTCTTGCCAGGAGCAAGTCTCAGAGCAAGTATGAGACGGGTGGGATGAACTTGCCACTCTGATGCTGGAAGTGGGGTTTGTTTGTTTGTTTTAAAAGCAAAAACTGGTATAGGTCTAGGTAAACCTTCTCTCAAGAGCCATCCTTTGACCATCCAGGAGAAGCGCACACTACCATCCACTCTATCTAGACAGACTAGCTCTGAAATAAAATTTTGACATCCTGGATGCGACATTGACACTGTCAGTGCAACATCTGAACTAAGTGAAGGCTTTTACAGAGTGTGCCCTTCTCCTGAAATAAAGATACTTGTCCTACTTCCCTTACACCAGATTTAAAGTTTCTCAGGGAAGTCAAAGCCCAACAGCTATGACCTAATAAGAATAGATATCAAAGTAATAGCATCCCCAGGACCAGCCCATGGAAGCACAGAAGAAATTATCTAAAGGCAAGTTGAGACTTCTTCCACAAAAAACACCCAAAAGGCAAGAGGTTTTATTCCAGCTTAATCAGGTAGCTAAAAGGAATGTAACCTATGCTTTTTTCAGGGCTACATGAGAGGGGCTGGCCCAGTCACTGTCAGTTATGACTCTACAACTCTTCGGTTTCAGTGCTCATGCCTTAACAGACATAACATCCTTAAACAGTCAAAAGCACCTTGTGACAAGCATTCAAAGGAAGAGCTGTATAGCCAATACAGATCAGGTACATTTCATATAAATAAGCAATACAAGGATCTAAATAGGTATCAGCTAAGCCTCTGTCTTTGAAGAATGTTTAGTTTGTTTAACCACATCAATTCTCCCTGAGAAATTTCACAATCTATTACCATCAAAACTTTCTTCTCCCCACAGTCTTTACCATTTTCTTGCTTGTGACTTCATAGTAACTTCATAGTATGTGGAATGAGGCATTAAATTCCATGGAGAATATATATATTTTGCTTTTGTGTCTGCTCAGCACTAAAAAAGGAAAAACAAACAAACAAAAAAATCCTCCACCAAACCAACCCCAAAGTTCTTCTCCCTCTTCCTTCACAAGATGCAAAACTCCTCCTTTTTTCCCACGCCTTGGAACACACTTCCTTGAGCTCAGTGTTTGTTTTTGGCCCAATTATACTAGGTGGAAAAAAAAGCACCACAATCGAAATAGGAAACCCTGAGCTTTCAGTCCAATAGAAGTAAACTAGAATTTCCTACGTGCTGGTCCCCCATTACCAAAGCTGCCAGAAATAAAGGCACAGGAGAATAGTCTTAAGGCATTTTAATAACACCCCCCCCCCCCCAAAAAAAAAAAGGGTCTGCTATAGTTGTTATGTCCTGCCTTACAGAAAGGCATCAAGGCTTTTTAACAGCTATGTCTTGCCAATTTATCGGAAACAGAGATCCTGCCCTGTAAGACTTTCACTAGGAATGACTTTAAGCTGAAAAGCTGGAGCCTAACAAATGTTCTGCGTAAAAAGCATAGCTGTTTGTGCAGTTAAGAAACATTGCAACTGGGATCTGGTTTGGGATCCAAATTACCTTACTGAAACATCTCTAGAACTCAAAGGTGCTGCTCCTTTCAGCTATATGACATCCTCTAGCATACAGTTGAATCACTATGTGACAACATAAGTCCAGTGTTAAATACGCTGATGTCAGACACGCAAGCAATTCCAAAAAAATACGCCAATTTTATCTTTCCCCAGAAGTCTGACTTTTTTTCAGAAGCAGGCTTGAACCTTGTATAGAAATACAGTATCTGTGGAGACATTCAGTAGTTTAGAACCCCCAGTATTCACCAGGCGAGATTAAGATACTGCTAATATAGTTATGTTAGTTCATAATTGGCAAGTAGAACACCCACAAGGTTTTAACGACTATTCCCCCTTCAAAAAGCCACAGCCTAAAACCTTTCCAGACATAAATACAAAAAAGAAAACTTCTGACAAGCACTGAATCAGTACTTCCATGCAGTAACATTTACACAGGGAATATATAAGGCAATGTAAAGGGAAAGAGAAGGTATCAAATAGAAAATACATTTCTACTAACTGGAGAAAACATGCTTACAACTATTTTCACCCCTTCTTTAAGGCTGTGTCTGGAAGCCAAGGAATGTGCTAGTTATAAAGAGGCCATTTATGACAGAGTTCAATAGCATTTTAAGAGCCAGAAAGAAGTAGCCTCATTAAAGACACAAACTTGTACTAAGATTTCAACTGTAATAACCCTAGCTAATAACCAGCACAATATTTATGGATAGGCAAAGGAATTTTGTGTCATAATTGTTTATATTTGTAATTTTTGCCTAACAAATGTGTCCCCGTCAGTTCAAAAGCACACACCTTCCAACCAGAATATGCCGATTCTGGTTTCAAAAGAGATAGAACAGGGAATACAATGGCCAACAAAATTTTCCTAATTCCAGCAGAAAGAGCTATAAAGCAACTACTCAAACAAAACCAAAGCAGCAATGGCTAGTACAGAAACAACAAATCTAGACAGTGTTATTCACAAGCATGATTTTAGATTATTTCTCTTCATTAATTTTTTTGATTTAATTACTGAATTAAACTGAACATTCAAGTCTTGGCAGTAATACTGCTAAATGCCTGAACAATATAAACTCTACCATTTAGTTTGTTTCTGCTGAATTTAAAAAAAGCCCTTAAATCTTCTGCACACATACTGTGTCGTATGCAGTTCCCTTCTACAAAAGTAACATAGGCAAATATGCAGCATTTTCTACGACCTTATAATACTACCACTCATACAGAAAATGTTTCTTAATTTCCTCATATTTTGTTCAACAAAGTGCTTCAAAAAAGTAAAGGCTGTGATTTTTCTTGAATATAACCATTTCAAATATATTGTTTGACATACCATTAACATAAAGTTCCATGGCAACCTTAATCACAGGTATTTTCAAGGCCATGCAAATCCAAAAGTGACTAGCAAAAGAAAAAGTTGCCTTTTCCGCAGTCATATATCATGATTTCATTAGAACACCCAAAGACAAGAATACTACAGTGAAGTTACTAAAAAGTAAATTAAAATACTGTTTTAATCAAACAGTTTGAAGTTTAACCTTTTTAAATCACGAAAAATTTAGAGGAAATTTTTAATTCTGAAGACTTGTAAAAGCTCACATCAAACTAAAGGGTCAAGTAACAGACATTGTATACGCTGTCTTTTAAAACCAGCATTGAGAACCTAAATTCTTGATACTTCTAAAATAAAGCCTTTATAGACATTTTATTGCCTTTTGTACACCAAAGCTGCAAGTCAAACTTTAAATTAGTTTCCAATTTGTAGGATACCTTTATTACATATATAATGTAATTAGTTCTGAAATTCTTCTATTTTGGGGAGCAGAGAAACGTTTACTTCATATGAAGTATACACTCAATCACATAAAGGTTTCTAAAATAGCCTCTCACTGATGTTTGTACCCTGCAGGCTATGTTTGTTACGCAGCTAATTTGCGAAATGCAGTCCTCCTACTGTGCCAAATTTCAACAAATACAAAGGTACTAAAGTCTGGTAAACTGGTAAAATGTAGCTAGTTCAGGCAAGTGCCTTGTCAATCAAGCTGCTGATAAATTTAAAATAACCCTCAACTGTCATCATTTGAAAAAGCTGAGTATTTACAATCCAGAATGTAGAAGTCAATAGTTTGTTTAGTAAGCAATAGTGAACCCTCATTAAGTTTTTTCTATCTGAAATACAAACAACTTTATTCAACACCCCTGGGGTTCTGGATGATAGATTTACTTCCAGGTATTACAGAAACGCACGGGAATACCTTCAGATCCAGCCTCAAGATTCTTATCTATAATTCTCATCTATGTGCAATAAGTGACAAAGTAATAAGACTCCACTTCCTTTCTTGGGAAAGGAAGCTCTTCTAACCTGAGCTTCAGATAAGTATTTGATATGGTGCCAATTCAAAAGAATAGTATGTGAATTTTTACAAGAATTCAGGTGAGCCAAGAGTCTCTTTAGTCTTTTTACAAGGAAAAATATTGGAAAAAAATATCTGACTGAAGGCATTTCACAAGCAGAGTTTCTCAAACAACTTCCCAGGCCAAATGTGGCATTTGCCTTCATGAGTTCTCATGAAAAGCAGAGCACACTAACAGACATTTGATGACAAAGCTAGAAAACAATCAACAAGAGGGGAAGATGGGAATATAACAAAGTAAGCAGACAGACTTTCAGGGTAAAAGAAATAAGACTAAACTTAAAAAATGCCAAATAAAGTTGTATACTAGAAGCTGACATTGAAGGAAACACACGCATATTATCATAAATTAACTAAGTGGCAACACATGAGTGTTTATAGTAGTCACCAAGGAAATAAAGACACAGGATATTTGCTGATAGACAATCTGTATTCAGTAGCAAGTCCAGCATGCTGGGAAATTTGTAGAGATGAGACAATATAAATTCTCAATAGGCAACTGGAGATAAAAGTTATTTTTCTTCTTAATTTAAATAAGAGATTTAAATCACAGTTGAGACTGTGATTTTTCTTTTTTGATGGATTGTATGTTCTTATTTTTCTTTGTAGTCTGATATTAAAAAAAACTGATTCAACTTGAAATTACTGAAATTTTCCTCCTAGGACAGAAACATTCATATTCTACTTTATCTATTGCTTGCATTGCGTAAGTGCCCTTTAGCACAGAAAAAGTGTTATAGTCTTTACTTTTTATTTTCAGGTATTTCATATAAAACATGAATTCATTTTTATGGTAATGGTTTTGCTTGTGATAGTCTATTTTTACTTGAGAATACTTTTGCTGTAACCAAAGAATGCCAGCAAACAGTAAAATAACCTTAGCATCTTTCAGTGAAAAATTCAATGTTTTCTCTGGACAAGGAAGCAGTATTTTCCTTTTTAAAGACTGTCACCAAACATTTAAGTCTAACACCCTCATTCTAAGCACTGTTGGTCCACACATTCTCTGACTCTTCCACTGTTAAATGGGGCCCAAAAGGCTTCTTTTGATTTTAAGCCATAGCTTAAGTCACTTGAAACTGTCTCTTGTTTTAAGCTCATTTAGAAATTTACTAGATGGTCAAAAAAACCAAAACCACTACATTACTGTTTAACAAACACTAGTGCAGAATGACTTAAACCCTCAGATCAAACAATAATCTGCAGCAATGGTGTTAACTGCTCACAGGCACAATGATTTACTCAGTTCACATCAACTGTCTCTGACAGCACAAGATGCCGTGCTTAACCATTAAACTATCAAGCTTTATGCAGCGTTTATTTTCTTTGATAAAGAAATCTGGATTTTATTACTTCAACTGAAATGTTAGTATTTCTTTAAAGACAAACCCAGACATTTTGATGAACATTTTCACAAAGTTTGATTTCTAGGCACTGTTCTCTGCTTAGGAATATTCCTGGAAAAACTGTGGTTTTGTTAAAACTTTTCCTGCTACTCGATTCCCAGTTAAACTAACAGATGTCTGAGATGAGCTGCAAAGCAACACTACCACACATTATTATGCTTCAAGTTTCACTGAAAGGATAGGCCCAGAACTGAAGGCAACTTAGAGGCACCATCTTAGAGTTAAGAAGATGGAACATCTGCCTCTTCTTGCTGTGCTACACAGGTAACTTATCTTCTTCACAGGCTGGGAGGACAACTAGGGAATGCAGTATCTTAAATAATTTTATTACAAACATCTGAGGCTCACATGCAGGTGACTTGACTGAGGAAAAAAAAAAAACCCACCCCATCACCAACAAAAATCAACTAGTTTGACTGCACAAACTTTACTCCTTAAACCCTAGAAGAAGTTACACAAAACTGGCTAGGCTTTGCTTCCCCCCCCCCCTTTTTTTTCTTCCAAGCAACCCTGAGGATCTAAACGAAAGCAAAATTTAGGTAAAATCCAGAAGAAAGACAGCCTTAAAGCAGCAGTTTGCTTGCCCTGTGTCTGTGGAACCCATCCACTAGATGTCAGTGTCCCCTTGGGCAGATGAAAACTTTGCATCCCAACGAAAAGAGGGCAGCTGATAGTCCTTAGTTATCATGTCAACTGTAAACGAGGAAATTCTTATAAAGCATCCCTGGGCATCACCTGGGCCACAACAGAAGCAGTCAGCAACAGCAACATTTGTGGATACCAGACACAGAACATAAATATAGTCCTAGACACAAAGTTTAGCCAGTAAGGTAAGAGGCTAAAGAGCAAAAGCTGTTTCATGCAACATTACTGATTAAAAGTACAGCACGTTGGTCAATAGATATTAAGGCATGCTGAAAATGGGTGATAAAAAGGCTGCAAGATAAAGGTATTTCTGCTTCCTATTTCCTAAAATACCCCAAAACACAAAACAATGCTTTTTGACAAAAAAAAAAATATACTAGACACAAGAATGGGCTCTACTTCAACCAAAATTCGAATCAGGCCTGAAGAGGCTTAGACTCAGAAGCAACAGAGTAAGTTATTATAGCACAGCGTAAAATCCCCTGTGATAGGCATGAAAACACCACACCCTAAATAAAGGACAGAGAAGAAGTCAAAGTTCAGGCATATTAAGTGCCTGTTGCAGGAAGAAATGGGTAGGTGTTTCTGTTCACCTCCATGAAATCTAGGTATTAAGATAAACTATAAATTTATAACGGTATATTTCAGTTGGAAGGGACCTACAACGATCATCTAGTCGAACTGCGTGACCACTTCAAGGGCATCTAAATTTCAGTTGAAAAGGAGAATACTGATATAAAAGGAATCTTACGCTTGATGGCAGGACCACTTACTCAGAAACTAATGCCACCCCTACAAATTATGGAGTGCTGACAGGCAAGGGCATGCCAGAGGGGAAGCAGCATCATGCATTACAAAAGCAGAGACACAAACAAAAGGAAGGTGAGAAAAATCAAGCTGAATTTCTATAATATATTTTAATCCACCCACGATTGTATAAAATCTATACTATCAAGGAAGCAATTACAGTAGTGGTAGCATCCACAAGAAACCTGGTGGTTCTTGTCAAGGAGATTGGGAAGGCTACGAAGCTGAAAAATAAGAAATTAAGAATTTCAGAGGAGTACAACGTACAGATTTCTTTCTTTTCAAAGATATCAGATCCATTTTCCAGAGAATCTCACTCAATCCCCCAGCAAGAAAAACACCTTGAAGCAGATTTGAGCAAGCACAGGACCTGGCTAAAGACACAGCTTCAGAAGAACAACTTACAATTACTACATACTTATAACTGGTATCTTTGCCAGACAGGAAAAGGCTAAAAAAAAAATATTCACCACAACTTTTTCCTTTAGAAATAGGAACTTTAAAAAAAAAAAGAAAGAAAATGAGGAAGTTGAATGAAAGGAAATTATAGAGAGCTAAAAAAGTAGAACAATTGCAAGCAGCACAGGGCCTGTTTAAACATGCTAGGTAGCAGTACCTGTCACTATCCTGACTGTCAATACAGCAGTAATGGGTCCTGGTGTCCTGTGATCATCAACCTGGTGCTGCTGTGTACACAGTTTGGGAGCTTCTACTCAGAATCTGCCACGGAGAGAAACTGGGAGGATGGCTCCGTTTCATGTCTTACATTCTTTCTCTCAGTATCTACCAGTCAAAATAAAGTATTAGACTAGGTACACATTTGATTTGACTCATTACAGCATTTTTTTATATTCTGAAGAAACCATAAAGTATCATATGATCCTAAAATCTTATCTACTTATCTTCCTCCCCAGTTAAGAACATACCTATTGAACGATGTAGAGCAGATTGTATCGTGCTGCCTGGAAAGCATAAAAAAATAATCTCATTCCTGTTATTGCTTTGTCCCAAACACAACTGTAGTTATGATCATTTTAACTGTTCATTGTTTTATAACCAAGTTATTTTCTTCTACCCAGCTCCTATTTGCCTGAGCAAGTCTCAAGACAGTTTTACCCCTTTGATCTTATGCTGCAAAACCAAAGAAATGTCAGGAAAACTGCCATCAATATGGCAATAATCATAGAATCATAGAATGGTTTGAGTTGGAAGGGACCTTAAAGATCATCTAGTTCCAATCCCCCTGCCATGGGCGGGGACACCTTCCACTAGACCAGGTTGCTCAAAGCCCCATCCAACCTGGCCTTGAACACTTCCAAGGATGGGGCATCCACAACCTCTCTGGGCAACCTGTGCCAGTGTCTCACCACCCTCACAGTGAAGAGCTTTTTCCTTACATCTAACCTAAATCTACCCTCTTTCAGTTTAAAGCCATTAACCCTTGTCCTATCGCTACAGGCCCTTGTAAAAAGTCCCTCTGCAGTTTTCTTGTAGGCCCCCTTTAGGTACTGGAAGGCTGCTATAAGGTCTCCCAGGTGCCTTCTCTTCTCCAGGCTGAACAACCCCAACTCTCTCAGCCTGTCTTCACAGGAGAGGTGCTCCAGCCCTCTGATCATCTTTGTGGTCCTCCTCTGGACCTGCTCCAGCAGATCTATGTCTTTCTTATGTTGGGGTCCCCAGAGCTGAACACAGTACTCCAGGTGGGGTCTCACAAGAGTGGAGTAGAGGGAGAGAATCACCTCCCTTGACCTGCTGGCCACGCTTCTTTTGATGCAGCCCAGAATGTGACTGGCTTTCTGGACTGCAAGCACACGTTGCTGGCTCATATTCAGTTTTTCATCCACCAGTACCCCTAAGTCCTTCTCCGCAGGGCTGCTCTCAATCTACTCACCACCCAGCCTGTATTTGTGCTTGGGATTGGCCTGACCCATGTGCAGGACCTTACACTTGGCCTTGTTGAACTTCACGAGTTTGCACAGACTCACCTCTTAAGCTTGTCCAGTTCCCTCTGGATGGCATCCCTTCCCTCCAACGTGTCTACCACACCACACAGCTTGGTGTCATTGGCAAACTTGCTGAGCGTGCACTCAATCCCACTGTCCACGTCACCGACAAAGATGTAAAACAGCACCAGTCCCAACACCGACCCCTGAAGAACACCACTCATCACTGGTCTCCACTTGGACACGGAGCCGTTGACTACAACTCTTTGAGTGCGACCATCTGGCCAATTCCTTATCCACCAAGTGGTCCATCCGTCAAGTGCACGTCTCTCCAATTTAGACACAAGGATGTCATGCAGAACAGTGTCAAACACTTTGCACAAGTCCAGCTAGATGACGTCCATTGCTATTCCCTTATCCACCAATGCTGTAACCCCATCGTAGAAGGCCACAAATTTGTCAGGCACAATTTGCCCTTAGTGAAGCCATGTTGGCTGTCACCAGTCACCTCCTTATTTTCCATGTGCCTTAGCGTAGTTTCCAGGAGGATCCGCTCCATGATCTTGCCAGGCACAGAGGTGAGACTGACTGGCCTGTAGTTCCCCAGGTCTTCCTTTTTTCCCCTTTTTAAAAATGGGGGTTATGTTTCCTCTCTTCCAGTCAGTGGGAACTTCCCCGGACTGCCACACCTTCTCAAATATGATGGATAATGGCTTAGCCATTTCATCTGCAAGTTCCCTCAGGACCTGTGGATGCATCTCATCAGGTTGCATGGACTTGTGCACCTTCAGGTTCCTTAGATGGTCTTGAACATAATCTTCTCCTACAGTGGGCAGTTCTTCACTCTCCCAGTCCCTGACCTTGCCTTGTGCGACTTGGGCAGTGTGGCTAGAGCGCTTGCTGGTGAAGACTGAGGCAAAAAAGTCATTGAGTACCTCAGCCTTCTCCATGTCCCGGGTAACCAGGTCTCCCATTTCCTTCTGGAGAGGTCCCACATTTTCCCTAGTCTTCCTTTTATCATTGATGTACCTATAGAAGCTTTTCTTGTTTCCCTTGACATCCTTGGCCAGATTTAATTTTATCAGGGCTTTGGCTTTCCTAACCTGATCCCTGGCTGCTTGGACAATTTCTTTGTATTCCTCCCAGACTACCTGTCTTTGCTTCCACCTTCTGTAAGCTTCCTTTTTGTGTTGGAGTTTGTCCAGGAGCTCCTTGTTCATCCATGCAGGCCTCCTGGTGTTTTTGCCTGACTTCCTCTTCGTTGGGATGCATTGCTCCTGAGCTTGGAGGATGTGATCCTTGAATATTAACCATCTTGCTTGGGCCCTTCTCCCCTCCAGGGCTGTATCCCATGGTACTCTACCAAGCAGATCCCTGCAGAGGCCAAAGTCTGCTGTCCTGAAGTCCAGGGTAGCGAGCTTGCTGTGCACCCTCCTCGCTGCCCTAAGGATCTCGAACTCCACCATTTCACGGTCACTGCAGCCAAGGCTGCCCTTGAGCTCCACATTCCCCACCAGCCCCTACTCGTTGGTGAGAACAAGGTCCAGCACAGCACCTCTCTTCCTTGGCTCCTCCATCACTTGGAGAAGGAAGTTGTCATCAACACATTCCAAGAACCTCCTGGATTGCTTACGCCCTGCTGTGCTGTCCCTCCAACAGATATCAGGGTGGTTTAATTCCCCATGAGGACCTGTGAACATGACGTTGCTACTATATCTGTCTATAGAGGGCCTCATCCACTCAGTCTTCCTGGTCAGGTGGCCTGTAGCAGACCCCCACTATAATGTCACCTGTCCCCACCCTCCCTTTAATCCTGACCCATAAACTCTTGGTCAGCTCCTCATCCATCCCCAGGCAGAGCTCCATGCACTGCAGCTGGTCACTGACATAAAGGGTGACACCCCCGTCTCCCCTGCCTGTCCTTCCTAAAGAGCCTGTACCCTTCCATTCCAAAACTCCAGTCA
Organism: Aquila chrysaetos chrysaetos; assembly: GCF_900496995.4. Taxonomy (NCBI): domain Eukaryota; kingdom Metazoa; phylum Chordata; class Aves; order Accipitriformes; family Accipitridae; genus Aquila; species Aquila chrysaetos. Next base: position 13,647,808 of record NC_044008.1, read on the forward strand.
CGGGAGCCATCCACCACATGTCCATCTTGCCAATGAGATCATAGCCCTGCAAGTGTGCTCGCACCTCTAAGTCCTTGTTTATTCCTCATGCTACATGTAATTGCATAAAGGCACTTAAGTTGGTCCCCCAATGAAGCTGACTTACTGGCTGAAATTCTTTTGTGCTGCTCTTTAGGTGCAGGTTTTTCTTCCCACGTGCATATATGCATTACAAGAATACTGTGCTTGCTGGTCTGTCTCTTTCCAAGGTAATTGTTTTGATAATTTTAATGAACAAGTGGTCCTTTAACAGCAACAAAGGCAATAAGGAAAACACAGCATCCTGGCCAAATTCCAACTCTGACAACATTTCCTGTAAGTCTTACACTGTATCTTCATCCACCATGCTGAAACTATTGGTTGGTCAAATACAGGTGTAGTCAGCACTGGCTTAACTGATCTGTAGATTCACCTACTCATCTTTCTCCCCAGTTATGGATATACCTATTACACCATGTGTGGCAGATTCTAATTTTAACATCACTTAAAAAAAATAGAACTAAAAATACAGTATAAGATAATTATAAGATGTGGATAGAGGGGTTTCCTATTTCTATAGCTTTGGGATTTTTTTAAGGTTGGTATGAGCTATGCTTCTTCATCAATGCAAGACTGTTCAACTACCACCAGGACAGAGTTTCATACCCACCCCTATGGACAAAGGTTAGCTGGACTGTTTTTATCATACTGGAGGCAATAGTTAACATCAATGACAACAGCTATTTATATATTGAGATTTTACATATCAATCACTTATCAGTCTTAGCCTTTTACTTCAGTTCTGTTTCCTTTAATCTTATTTCTAAGTCACTAATCCCCTTTATTGCCATTCCTTCTTCATATCAGAGCAAATGCTGTCTGTATAGTAACTTGCTACTGACACATGGGCTGCAGCCCACAATTGCCCATCTAGGAAAAGGAAAGTTGCTCAACACCAAATGAAGTATTCCTCTTTTCTCTGTTTACAGATACATTTTAAAAAATTCTGAGACAATACTACAGTTGTGGTCAAATTCACATTCTAATTCTGGAAAACCGGAAACCGTTTCAGCAAAGCCACAGAATTAACAAGGTGACTCAGTGAGATACTCTGACTGTGGACACTCAGAAGAGAGGCAGTGGGTGGATTAGCATCACAAAGCCCACTGCCAGCAGAGACTGGAGTCAGGCCTTGTTTGTAAAATACTGGTGACAGTTCCTGGCACAAGCAGAACTTGTCCACATTTTTACTGTCTCTTTCAACTCAGTATATTGCTCAACATACCTTGCTCACAGAGAGAGCAGCAGACTGCTAACCTGCACACAAGTAAGCTACGAATACCTTCCTGTTTTAGCTCACTAAAACGCAATGTAATCTCCACAAAGAAACTCTTGTTTTTGAATAGCTTCCTCCTAACTTATACTCCTCACTGCTTCCTTCTCCATCAAGATGGTTTTTTTACCTCCCTCAAGAAAAATTACACTTCATAGCATTTTACTGAGTATTGAACTTACAGATCTAAAATTGGAGAATCAACACTTAATTACACTTTGAGATAATGGAAATGTAAGTTTGTGAAACCGCTAGTCATGGCTCTTCAGAATGACAAAGTAAATGAAATACAGGAAATGAGGAAAGTTGCATTACCAAAGTTACTTCCTCAGATCTATCAAAGCTACTCTTGGGAAAGGCTAGATAAGAAAGAATGGAATCTAAAATTTTACAAAGTAAGATAGAAAATACTAAAAGCAAGCAAAGTGGGGGTTTCTTTTATACAAGAAAAAAAAGAACTGGAAAAGTGAGACTACATAGCACTGAACAACTTAAAAGGAACAGGTTGTACTGCTGCTTACAGCCATGAAATCTACGTGACTTGCTTTTCAGTGTGGAAACAGATATGCCTTAAGTCAGGAAAAAACCAAACTTCTGAATTCCTACTTATGTGGAAGACTGCTATTGCAGGATTTCTAGCTAGGAAATAGGCTAGATATTGCATGCAGTTTGGACTGGGGAAAAACAATGACCCTTTCCAAATACCAGAACTCCCACACTTACTAAAGGAGAACTATTTAAGCACACTATAAGTAGGACACAAACCAAGTTTCTCAATCTTATTTTCTCCTGATGGAAGTGGCAGCCTTCCAAACAAAATCAATAGCTTTAAAAGATCTCAATTTATTTTCAATGCGTCAGCTAAGTTTAACCTCAACCGCAGTGTCTGCTGCAGTTTGACTTTAAGGAACAGCAGCATTTTTCTGAAGCAATGCCCTCTTTAATCCCTGCATTGTGCCTTCCCTTAAAGGCTACCTTCTTCTCATTCCCACTTGCTAGCATTGTGCATCAGTATTCCACTGGGTAACCAGAACAGCTATTAATGCTAATAAGCCCAGACAGGAATACACGTTTGTTCTAAAGAGACAGTAACTGCATGACAAGTAATAGGATGAGACATACAGGATTGCTAAGTCCTGGCTTTAAAATGCAAAATACAGAAATACATACTCCACAGACAAAGTGAATTAATTCACAGGAGCAGTGAAGTATCACAACATCTTATCAGGACACAAGTGCTTCTTATAGATGCATTACAGTGAATAGTACATTATGTGAGAACACTCAAGTACACTACTTAGTAGAAGATTGCATCATGACCCCAATGCAAGCTGCACTGCTATTCTCTCTGAATATCGACTGCATCCCTTGTAGCTGTCAGGACTCAACATTTCTTTCAAGAGACTCAGATTAGGCTTTGGTCTCCAGGAACCTCTGTAATAACCAAGCTTAGATAATAGTTCAATACTACAATTCCTCTTTTCAGGAAAGGGATTCATAAGCAATATTACCTGGTCCAGTGCAAACCCTGGAATATTTATCCTGGTGAAAAGAACAAACCATAACATGAAAATTCATAAGGAACAGCATGCATGATGATTCTTACAAAGACCATTTGCAAAGAGAATCAAAAAAGTCCAACTTTCAGACATGCAGAGAAAACAGCCTGTTACATTCAAAACAGCTTTGGATAAACCCTTTCAATCCCTGCAGTTGCTTTTAACCAGTCTGGTTAAGCCTCATTGTCCTACTTCCCAGGCTTCTTTCTCCATTGTCCAGAGCTAACACACTTCTAAGATTTTTACTTATTAAAAAAATGTTGGTTATCAGAGCTAGAGAACATTTGCAAACTTAACTTTCTCTTTAAGAGGATAATAAAGCCAATAAAATGTGTGGCTAAACTATTCTGTTCTGAATTTAAAACCAGGCTCAAATAGCCCAGCCAGTTCTCCTTTGACCATTGAATCAAAACAAAACAAACAAAAAAAACAGCAAAAAATCCACCCATATACCTTCTCTCTTATTATAAGCCAACAATTGATCAATCAGTGCTTGCACAGCTTAAAAGGGAAAACTCACTATAGACAATCATTTGCCTTCAGTTCATTAAATCCATAACAACCTGTATAAAGTTAATGCTTGTTCTGAAGAGCTTCCAGTCTAAAAGCAAGGCAAAGACAAATGTGAAGATACTTATTCACATGGTTTTCCACTCATCATGCAATGGCCTCTGTCTTCCGAAAACAGTAACAACGGATGGTTTAAAAAATAAGGAAAACATTCTAGCAGTACAGGGATAAGGTAGCACAAGCACAGGAGTAAAGGGGAGGGAAGAAAAAAAGAAAGAAAGAAAAAAAGGACAAAAAAACCCACAAGAGAGAGATCAGAGTTGAGATGTGTTGAATCAAAAATACATGTTGCAATTTGCATAAGATCTGACAGAAGTACTATGCCCAGTGGAAAACTACACGCTTTGCAGGGATGATTCAACTACTAGCTGACATAAATGCAGAATTCCTAAAGGGTATCTTTTTTATACAATGTCCAGAAGCTAGATCCAACAAGCTAGAGACAAATCAAAAGACAGCAGTATAAATGCAAAAGGAAGGCCACACAAGTTTCGTCTATCTTTTCTTCTGCAAAAATCCTTCCTCCATGGCATTTGAGATATCCTTAAAATTCACAATACACCTTGCATAAGCAAAGTTCCCCAACTTTCTTCTGGACGTTTTCTCAAGCCCAGTTTATAAATTAAAAAGTTTCATGTACTTAACTTTCCACACAATACAACAATCATATATACCCATTAAGCTGACCTACCACAGGAAGAAGGTTGTGATCTCTATCCAAACAAATCTTCAGTTCAAACATACAAAGTTTGTAAGCTACATTCCTACAAACAGAACATTTCACTTTCTCAGTTGTTACCAATAAACACTAAATTCCAATACCACACTAGCAAGAATCTGTTAATGGGGAAAGGAAAAAAAAAAAGTCATACAAATCTTAAAAGTAAATATTGTCTGCTGTGTTGTTATCACTTATCTTAGAATAGTTTGCAAGGAACGCCACCTGAAAATCTACACCATCAGTATATGATTCAGGAAACTCCTGACTTCAGAACCAAGTTCTGGAGGTTTTAAAGTAATACATTGGCCCCATAAAATCTAAAGGACATGGCACTGAAATGCAAGAATAGAAGGAACTCATTTTTGCATTTATTTACCAAAGCCATGTCCAGTGACTCCCTGACATGCCCTACAAGATCCTTTACCTGACTAAAATCATTTTTAGTTCAAAGGTACTGTCCCTCTAGAAATAGATCAGTTCACAACTTAATTATATCCCTGCACTGAATTCCCTTTTTACTTCATTGCTACTTTTCTTACTTCTAAACACATCCTGGCCTGATGTACGCTTAATAGGTCTGGAAGTTATCTTCATCTGTAAGAGCTAAAAATATCATCACTGAGGTTTTTATATCCACATACTTTCTTCACTGTTCACTTACTTTACCAGACACGGAATATTTTTTCTATGAATACAGGAAGGGAAGCCTATTATGTATGCTATAAGACTGTACAAACAGGATGCTGGCTTCATTTTCACACAATCACCAATTTAAACAGTGCTAATGCTTTATAAAATGCTGCACCAGAAAGATACATTGCTATAGCTTTGCACAAAAAATGCTATAGTGTTTAACAACGTGTAAGTTACCTAATGTAAGCTCTCATTCAGGCTATTCCATATTAGAATTAGTTACGAAATTAGCTAGCATTTTAGAAGCAAATATTAATTCCCTTTAGGAAATCACAGTTTATATATGGATTTATGGCAACACCTTGTTGACTTTAGGATACAGATTTTATTTCCAGTGTTATTCGTGTCTCAATTTAAACCATTCATTAACAGGCTACAGATTTCTGTAACCTGTAAGAAATACAACTAGGCTTCTCTCTGCCACAGTTTCATGTATTCAAGTTTCCACCTGTTCTTTTCAGAACAACAAAAATGGGAAGTTGATATCCTAAATAATTTGCAGGCTGCATTTTCACTGTAACAAAAAAAAAAAAAAAGAACAAAGAAAAGAAATGAAAACTCAAATTTCATCATGATAATCAAAATATTAAGAAAAAATCTGGCACCAATTGAAGAAGCAACTGGAGCAATGTTGCTACATAATATCAGGGCAATTCCCACAGCAGTTCTGTGGAATAGCCTTTGGAAAAGCTCTTCTGTTTATAAGGAAAATATAAAAGGTTGCAATTGATTTGTGAGTGACTATATGGCTTAACACCCAGCTTAATGACAACTTACTTCAGAACATTCAGTTTGGAAAAGGGACTCGTGTCCAAAGCTTTCAATGCAAAGATCCTCTGTTCCAGTTTTATAGCAAAAAGCTGTTAAAGGAAACAATGTAGGTTACATTTCTCCCTTCTGGGCCTACTCTTCATGAAGTAGGAATAACAGAAAAATAAAGTATCTATAAAACAACACATTTCTTCACTAAAATAATTCCAATGTGTGCCTGAAGTACTTTCCAAGATCCTTCCACCTGACTAAAATCAGTCATTTTTCTGTATTAAAATTTAAATATAGTTCCCTATATGTCCATTAATATTTACACACAGTTATATTTCTGCAACCTCACAGGAAATGAGTTAAAAATAGTTTTACATTTTAATTTGGTCATAATAAAAATCAACACGGCTTTGTGTAACCACCTATACTACTAAAAATTGAAGTCTTACAAGAAACTGTCAAATACTTAGAGCTATCTGGGAAGACTCACAATATCCAAGAGATTATTTCCTTCCTTTAACAGTTTGTGCAATAGGGGTGCTGCCCTATAGGCAATTTATAATTAATTCAGTTCTGCGGGAATGCTCAGGTTTTTGAAGCAGTTAAACTAACCTACATATGCCCTTCCCTCCAGAATAGTATTTCATTTTCCAGCTTTATTTTGAGCTAAATGATTCCCTTGAGTACTCCTACTGGACAACTGTATTAATTTCAATTAACAATTACCTATTTGCTAAAATTATCAGAATATACATGAGGGAATAACTAATAATGAAAGCATAGCTTCCAGTTGTGATCCTACTTCCTATGCAGGAAGGCAAAGATTCAAGTAGAAAATAAAGGAAGAATTAAGACTTATTTTCTACATGTGGAAAAGCAGTAAAAAAAAAAAAAAGCTATGCAATGCAAAAATGCAGGACATAATACATTTACGACTGAGGCATCCCCATGATCAATTTTACTCACTCACAAAGCAGCTAGCCATCAACTTACAAACCCAACCTATCCACAGTCTAAATGCAATGCACTATTCATATCACTGTTTTTCTTTGTTTGTTCTGCTTTTTATGTTAATTAATTTCCCACAGTAAATTAATTTCCACAGTAAAACCATGCAAATACTGGACAGCTAATCCAATAAGAAAACCTGTCTAAGTAGGAAGCTATACCCAAGCACCATATATGCTACCAGAACACTGAGTGCCTTGAGGAAAAAAAGACAGTGTTCCACTGCCAGGTTATGCATTAGAGTCAGATACAGTCAAATAAGAAGTGAAACGTTTAGGACAGAGTGGAACACCATTCAGGCTTCTCAAGAGCTGTGCAGTTCCCACAGCAATCAGTCAGTTCAACATGATGCATAACCTACGCTGGCAAGTCACTTGAACACTTAAAGACAGCAAACCAATGTAGCATCCTTTCAATCAGGAACCTAGTTTTTCAAAGATAGCTGTGTCCTCCAAGAACTATCAGAGGAATAAAAATAATGTCAAACTAACAAAAATGAAAGACAACACCTATTTTTAAAAAAAATAAAAATCAAACAATGCAAAACAATATGAAAATTCTGGACCAACAGCCCCCTGAAATTCTCAAATGTGGTCAGTAGCCAGGAATCATGCCTATCAGTCTCCGAAGTCCAGCCAAAACCTGCGTGAACTAGAACCTTGTCTAAACAGCTACAGACATCTAGCTCAGCACAAGAAATGGATTTCTCATCCATTATATTGACCGTATAGCAGATAGGAAAGATAGCAGTGATAGCAGAGGTGCTAACTGCCCAACCTCAATAAAAGCAGGAAGACAAGCCAATGCCACTCATGTACCACATTCTTTTCAGCCTCCCATTGATTGTCCTTTATTAGCTGTCCAGAAGAAAAAGTCTTGGCCCCTTGTTCCCACTGTAGCCCAGCTACGCAGCTGAAAGATGGTCATCTACCTCTTCAGAGCCAAAGAACAAACTGCTCTCAATCTCACTGATCCACGTAGAGTACAAAACAACTGTGTGTTTTCAGATGAAAAACAAAAAGCAGATGTCATCCACACAAGGCAGTAAGAATGACAAGACAGCAAGACAGACAAACACATCAAGATGCAAAATTTTTCAAGAGTACTCTGACCTTAGGAAAACAAACAAAACCAGCTACAACTTACAAGACTACATGAGAAGTTAAAGTTAAAAAGATAGTTTAAAAGTGACAAGTTCAGTATTATAACCAAATAAAAGATTAAAGTTATGCATATGTTCTTTAAAGCAGTATGGTTTTAACTAAGTTAACTTCCCCTTAGAGACTGATGCTTTCCAACCCATGACTTTAGACACCAAAACTCATAGTTAAGATCATACAATTAAAACTAATATATTTCAAAAGAATCAAGGCCTGCTCTCCAACATATAAAAAATTAGAGTATAGCCCCTCCTCCAAAAAAAAAGGAACCTAAATTATATGGATACCTTTATGAACACTTAACAACTTTGCTAAGATTTCTCCAAATCATAGCAAATTAAAAATTGAACAAGCCAACCAATCCATACAGCACTTTACAACTTTCAGTCTAGTAATGTAGTTGCCCTTGGCACATTCCTAACACTAGGCAATTCAATTCTTTTTACTGGAGTAACGGAGCTCAGAAGTATAATAAATTTAAAAAATTAACTGTCAGAAGCATCATGGTAGGATTTCCTTCAAAATTACTCATGCTTCCTTCTAGAAATCTGAAGGAATGAAACACATATCTTCATTTGCTTTTGCTCCTAATGACACATCTAGCCCATGAAGCAACTTCATTCATAGCTTCAGTCCTCTTATAATAGCTAGATATTTTCCCCCATTGAAGTAACTGGCTACATCAGCTTGCTACTTTTTACAGCTGATAATTCAATTCTTCTAGGCTTTTCTTTCACAGGACACTTCCATTAGAGCAATATTGCCTTTAAGTCTTCCCATAAATTGATTACCACCAATAAAATTACCTTTTAAGGAAATTAAAAGTATCAGTTTGTAGGAGGATAGATAGGAGGAAAAATTAGGTCAACCAAACTAGGTCATCCATTTATACCTCTATTTTTCTGGCACCCTTTGGGAAACATTTCTCTATTCTATCTTTTTAGCTGTGTAAGATTTTTTTTCATTCTAAAGCTGATGGCAAAAGAGTAGTTAGAACAAGGCCCTCGGAGATAAAAGCAGTAACTTCCCTATGCAAACCTCACAGCGAGTGAAACATCCTGACATCAGTATTCAAAGATACTTTAAAACAACAGTTCCCAATCCAGAAGAACAACGGTCCTAAAGTCTGATAGACTTCACTGTGCTCTGCTCCTCTTACAACTCTTTCCTTACCTTGCTGTTGCACCCTCAGCTTCCCTAGTAAAGCTACTAGCTTTGTACTTGTACTGTCTCAGCCGTATTGGGTCTGAATACAATTTTGTTTCTCAAAGATGTAGAAGGACTCAAGACAGTACTCTAACAATACAGCCACTCTCTGGGGTTCCTGGTTCTGGATCAAAAACTCCACAGCCGTACCAGAGTGTTCTCCTTCCATGAACACATTCTGACTGTTCAAATTTGAACAAATAATTCATGAGTTAAATTTATATTGGCAAGGTTTTTTTGCCAGATGAAGCAGGAAAACAAAGAACTTAATCTCTTTGCAACATTCACATGCTAGTTAACAGAAATAGAAATGCATATCCATGCTTCATTTAGGGCAAATATATACAGCTGAGTTATCCGAGCCTGCACTGGCATAGCATAACTGTAGCAATTGTTAAGTACAACAGCCTGAGGAAAACACCAGGATGCAAATACCAGGATGCAAACAGCGCACTTCGTAACAGCACAAAGAGCTTCTGCTCTACCCAATTAACTTAGGCTTTACTCAGTTCCGTATCTGACCTTTAACACTGATGTCTCTCCCTAAATTAAGTCTGTTTTATAAGACCAAGAAAAAAAAAATCATCTAGCTTCCGATTTCAGTTCTACAAACACGTGCTCAAGGTACTACTATAGTTTAACCTTTCCCCAACACTAACAAGTGCATTACTATTTTCCCTATGCCAAAATGTCCTAACCATATTACAGTACACAACACAACACAAAATCCCTGAATCTTAAATAGTAAGTGAAGAAAATCAAACAGAATTTCCGTTTATTACAGGTCAATGGCTTTAAGATGAATTTAAAAGCCTCAGACTTCTGTTGCACTTACTACTAAAAACGTATACACATTAGATAAGTAGATATTCAGATTAACCTTTTCCTGCTTCCAGAGCTGATAACTACTATTTAGCTATAACAACAAGGAAAAATACCCTGAAGCTACTGCAGTTTTAAGGCAAATTATGTACACTCCAAAACAAGAAATTCATACTATAGCAATCAGTCACACATATATGCAGAGTAGTATATAGACATACATCCAGATATATATATATATGTATATGCATATACCTCTGCATGTACATCGATCTAGAGAACTATAGATTAGGGTCTCTGGTTGATGAACTATGGTCACGTGAGATATTTATATATAGGTATCTAGGTAGGTGTATATATATATACCTGCATACACGTTTAACTATAGACAGCAAAAGGCACTGTAGGATTGAGATCAGAATAAAAGCAAAGTATGTATTTGACATGCTATTTAAATTATTTGGAGCACGTGTAGTATGCCTTAAGGTGCAAGGTCAAGACTACCATTTGCTCCCCCTGAACAATTCTATAATAACCAGCAAAATCAGTACACAACCTTTACTCAGTAAGAACTGTAGACTTACACACTGCTGTCTTTAGAGACTGAGCAAACAGAACTTATTACCATGCAAGCTATTTGACACAACCCAGAGCATTGCCTAACTGACTTGTTTTAGTTTCATTTGCCCGAAAGAACTACTGCAATTTTAGGCAAAGTTTGCAAGCTCTTATACCCCAGGGTCACTATAGCAGCTCTGTGGTTGTATTCAACTACCTCCATGAAAATTCAAATGGCATCTTTGAAACAACAGGAACAGCACTCATTTCCTCAGAGGGAGACAAAAAAGCTGAATATTTAAACTGAATGGTTGTTCACAGAAAGTTGTATTTTTGTGTAACTTTTAAAGAACAGTAGTTCACAAAATTTCAGAAGCCTCTGAAGTTAAGGGTTACTGAAATTAATATTCAGTCATATTGCTCCAACCAGATGTAGTCTATGTAAATGAAGCTTTATGAATGGCCTGGATGACTATTACTGCTCACAATGAAGTAATCTGTTGATGTGTGTCCCCGCAATCAAGTTAACAGGATCCAGTTGAAATATAGTTAATGGAAATAAAACTTCAAAAATACATTAACACTCACAGCATAATATGTAAGATGAGTAGTAACAGACCCATTTTTTACCCTGAAATTACAAAAAGGCTCAAAGCATACCTGAAGTGACAGTTGTCTATGACCTATTAACACATCTCTAAGAGCAGAGCTTCTTATTACAGATCAGCTGTACAACATACTTACGGGTCGTTTTCTCGAAGGCAATTACTCTTTCTATCACACTTAAGGGAAGAGAAGTGCTCAGAACTGTTGATGTTCATTCAAAAGCCCCTAATTTACAAGAATTTCATGCAAACCTATATTTACACCAATTAATTTTTTTTTTAAGTTTCAAGAAACATTTTACCATCTAGTTGATTCTACCAAAGCATTTTTCCTAGTCTAACCTTACCAGATAAAAATTATTTCTCTTGAAAAGATAGCGTGTATTTTATAACTTATATGATAAAGCATAAGTTGAGAGTTCATGTTTCAAACTATGTGCTACAAGCATGAAATTCATTAAATAAATACTAGAAAACATCATTTCCAAAAACATCTATACAGCTGGGTTTTTTTAAAAATTAAAAAAAGTAACACAGAGAGATATAATACTCTTTCTTCACTAAGTTCCCAGATAATATGCTTGCCTCATAAATTTGAAAAGTATCTTCACAGATACTCAAGAGGTGCATTAATGGTATTTGAACCAGAAACATTTACATAAATGCACATTAATACACAGATGAGCTTTTAAGAAGGGTGTTTCCCAAGTGCTATGGCTGAATATAGTATTTGTGATATTTTTAATGCTATTTCAGAATGTACAGGAATTAGAACAAAATCAACATCACAATTGCCATTAGTACACAGACTTTCACTATGTATCTTAGTAGTCTTGATCAGATTTAGAATAGTCTAGATTGTTAATTTATTTTTAGTAGTCTTAAGCATTTTAGAAAAGACGCACTTTCCTGAAAAAAAAAACCAAAACAAAAACACACAACCAGGGAAGGAAAGTTTTATAACATCTGGCATAGCACTGCTTATGATCAGCTTAGCTTTTATCCTTAGAAGTCAAGCACACACCACCTCCCCTTTATTTAAATAGGATTTTCACAAAACGATGAGGTAGAAGCAATTAAAAATAAAAATTTTTAAAATAAAACCATCAAGAGGTTAAAAGCATAGAAACCACCTTTTTACCTGTTTCAAATCAATGACCCCTTCAAGCCCCCATTCATACTTTAGAAAACAGCACATCAAGTTCTTTACCATCTCCAAACCTAAGAGTTTCAGCTTAGATGACCAGAACACAGATACACAATATTCAGTTGAGTTAGTTACCAGTGTCCTCTTGAATGAAAGGTATAAAAAGATCTGAGACCAGATGTAGGTACCTAGTAACTCCTTGCAAAGTTGTTAAAAATGAGGATTATTTAGACTGATGATCTAAGAGGATCATATTGACATCACTCCCTCCAGAAAACAGCTGAGGGTCCCCTACACAGTATCCACTGCAAAAACCACCAACACTTTCATCCATCCTCTGTGTTCCATGGCAACAGATTAGCGAGAGATATAACCCAAAAGATTAAGCAAGATTGTCATATACCACAAAACATTTGAAACATCTGATGTTATGGTAAAGCTTTACACCATTCATATTTCAGTTCTCCTATAACAATGGCAATCTGTATCAGACAAACGATAGAAATGAGAGTATCAGAATGCTTTTTTCGAGACTATTGCACAAGAAAACAAAAATGTGTTATTTGTGGACAAATTAAATGAAAAAATCAGCAAAAAAAATTTACTGAGGTCTGTCTAGAATCTAGAAAAACTGTTTTCTTTGCCGTCATATAGAGCTTTGACTTCCAGCCCTTGTTTGATGTAAAACACATGTTCATTATAGAAAATCAGAATCTAGACCATGCTGGCTGTATTCACACAACATGAAACACCAAGAGGAAGCAATCTATACTTACTTCCTTTTGCCCAAACAGCAACGTCAGCAGAAAACAAGGAAAAACTATGCTCTTGAATGTATTGTAACTATACCAGTAAAATCCTAACCTACATTATTTTAGGAAAAAACCCATTTGCCCCTATATCCACAGATACATGCTTATTGGCAAAACACACAGACAAGCCTATACTGTTTTCAAACTATCCACTTCATTTAAACCTAATTGTGCACACCCATAGTACTGAAGTAATCTACTAATAAGTCCTGCTTACTTTCTAGTGCAAACTAATTAAAATTAAATATATTTGATTTCCAGTAACAAGCTTGCTCTTGGTGCCCAGATTATACAATTTATTTTGTAAGTGGCAGGGGAGGAAATAATCAACTTTCCACCTTCCAAGTGGAACATGTTTTCAGGTATGTCAATGGCATTATTAAATAGCAGTCTTAGTCATCTACACTATGGACTTTCAGTAACATTCAGCCAGACCAATCAGTCTACCTGCACATAACTCTAGCTTTTCCACCCTCTTCCAGCACTCCCTGGCACCTATCAAGTACTTTTAGTTCATTCACTCAGGCCTAAATATAATTCTGTAAGCCTATTACTCAACACATCCAAAGGCAATAAAGATGTGAAAATAAAGAAATGTTTTCAATTGCATTCACCCATTATTCCACTCCTATTTTATATTCCATTTTGACTTGGAAACAAAGCGATGAGTAACAGCAATTTCTATTCCACAAATTTGCCACTGCTTAGCAGCAAAAGTACATCCTGCACTTAAATGAGAAAATACAACTTCCTCCCCCCCCAAAACCTCTCTACTAAGTCTTAAAGAAAACAGAATACTGAAGCTTTTTACCCCCTTCACACCTCTCTCTTCTCCCTTTTCAATCATTTTAAAGAGCATCTAAGCATGGCTCTGTCAAAAAAAAAACCCAACACCAACACACCAAAACACATATCCAAAAAACCAACAAAATATCCCAACATGTTCATAGTAAAAAAAAAAAAAAAAAAACCACAAAAAAACCCCAGTAATTATGAGTCTTGTCATCACACTAATCTATATCTGCTTTACTACACAGAGGTGACTACTGACTCAAATGTGAATATTAAGGCCAAAGATCAGCATCCCAGTTTCCTGGGTTTCCTATAATTTATTATGCAAAAATCAAGTCCAAAAGTTTGAAATAGAAAGTGTTAAGAGGACAAAAGAAATTTTGAACACAGTTCTTTCCAAAGCATTTAACACTGTTTCAGGTAATATATCTTTCTCCTGAAAAGCCTTGCCAATTAGTTCCTTCAGTCCTATTTTCCCATTTTTAGTAGCATTCTCTTTGCTTGCTGCTGTATGAAAGCAATGGGAAAGCTTACTGACTATTCAGTTGAAAGCTATAGAAACAATAAGCTGTCAAATAGAGAAATTGAAAGAAAAGCTATTTTTCCATACAGGGGTGCCACTACTTAGAAGAAAGGATGGCAAAACTATTGTACACTATTCAACTATAACAAAGCTAAAACATTAGGCTATTTATCAGATATGAAATGGTAGAAGTCAGTTAGGAGGTCTAGTACAAAGTATATAGCATAAAGGACATTAAAATAATCCCACATTTTCCACTAGTCTAGGACACCCTTTCTGCAAAGTACATATAGTTTACGTGAACAAGACTGACTCGTCCATACAAGATAGCAATATAATTGCTATTAAACATAAATTGACAAAACTATCACTTAATGAAATGTTTCTGTCAAAGTATTTAACCTTTATTCAGCGTTAACAGATTTAGAATTGTCGTATCGCTCCAATGCCGTTCTTCATTTTACAGATTTCTCTCTTCCTTTCCCACACGCTCAGATGTTTCGGCAGCATACTTTCAGTATTTGCAAAATCCTGCCCAAAGAGCGTGGCTGATTTCCCACGGGCTCCCACCCCACCCTGGATGAACTCGTTACTTCCCAAAGTCCACTCCACTTCCTCTTCCACCCCTGGACCTGCCAGCACTCCCAACGCCCCTCTGCCTTGCGCAACATCCGCGGCCTCCTCCCCACATTTCAGACAATCCCTGATGCTACATCTACATTGAGGTTTGGGGTTTTTTTTGTTCCCAGATGACTAGCAAAGACTGACAGCTTAAAGGGCTAATGATGTGGTTTTAATCCCAAGTAGCGCCAGATAATAAAACAAGCTACAAAGATACACGTATACTGAGGTCGCTAACCTGCTCATCTTCAGCTCTTCTGTGGGCCAAAACGTATTTTGATATTAAGTGTTTAAACAATATTGAAAAGTGCCAGCGACATCTGCCCGATCAAAATTATTGTTCACAGCTCAGACCATCTATTCAAAAGATAAATCTCCTCAAACATTTTAACAGCCCGATTAAACAGCTAAAATAAACCAGGAAAAGAGCTAATTCGCCAATAAATTCTCCCCCCGAGCACACACACGTTAACCAAAGGCTGACGGTGAACTGATCTGGAAGGAAGAAAGACGAGGGATACAGGCAGGGCTGCGATGGGGGATGGGGGAGCAAAGAGAGATGTTAGGGAAGGGAAGATGAATATTCCTCCAAGGACTATTCAATACATTTAACACATCTCCTCGGAAAGAAGAGAAATCGCAAGCAGGCGGCTACAGGGGCAGATAAAGGGGGAAAGGAGAGAAGGAGTGCCCGACTATCCCCAGATGACATTATACATGGCAACCCTGCGAGAAAAGGGGCTGTTAAGGGAGAGGAAGAGCTAACAGCCCTCCCCGAGACGCCTCTGTCCCCTTTATCTGCTCAGGGAAGGAAGGGGGGGGGGGACGGGGACGTGGGGGGAGGAGGCTCCCGTTTAATTTTGCAACAGCCGATCACCTACCATCTCCTCAAGAGCAGAGGAGGGCCGGGACAGGGGGCTGCGGTGACAAACCTTCCCGAGGGGTGGGGGCAAGAAGGCGGCTAAATTAAGGAGGCCACTTCCCCCCCCCCCCCCCCCGAAATCAAAAAGCGGTGGGGGGTACGGGGGGGCCGGCCGAGCTTCGGGGCTACACAATAGCAGGTCACTCCCAGGGAAGCGATGCTTCCCCCGACGCCCCCCTGCTCGCAGAGGGATGGGGAAGGGGCTGCGGGGGCAGCCCGGCACCTCGCCCCCCCCCCCCCCCCGGCGGGACCACCCCCCCGCCCCGAGGGGAGGCAGAAACCCTGCCCGCCCCCCCTCCCGACCCCGCCGCGCCGCCGCCCCTCACCATGAAGTCGCTGGCGAAGTTGTCCTCCCCATTGTGGTCCGTGTCCTTCATGGCCTGGACTCGCTTAATGAATTTCCTCAGGATCTCCTCCTGGCTCATCCTGCCCCGCCGGCCGCCCTGCGGAGCGGGAGCCCCAGCCCCGGCCGCCCGCCCGCTCTCCGCCTCGAGCCCCCTCCGCCGCACGAGCCCGTCACCCGGCTGCCTTCCCTTCCCTGTCTCGCCTCGCCTCTCCCACCCCCCGGGCCTGCCCCGCGGCCTGCTGGCGCGGCGCGGCTCCCCACCCCGCTCACGGCCGCTCGGCCGCCCGCTCCATCCTCCCCTCCCTCCGCCCGACCCTCCCTGGACGCCGCCGCCGACACAGGGACACGACGAAGTCCCCACCTCCTCCCCCCGCGCAGGCGCGACTCCCGCTCCTCCGGCGTTTCCTACGCCCGCCCCTCCGCGGGAACCAGCCCGCCCCCGCTTCGCGCCCATTGGATCCTCTGACGGCCGCCTCGTCGTATTGGTGACCACGCACGCTAATTACCGGCTAGGCCAGCCTCGAGGGAGAACTTCGCTGGGCTCTTGCCTCGCCCCGCTCTGCTAGCCCCTCCCGTTTCCCGCGGATGGGACCTTCCGAAGGGCGCCGAATGGAGCTCTGGAAGGGACCACTTGGAAGGCGGGGGGGGAGGGGAGCGGAGCGAAGTGCGCTTTCCTCTGGCTGGAGTACAATGGGGCGGCGGTGGGTGCCTACAGCTCCGGGGCCGGGAGGCAGCGGCCGGCGCTACGGCATGCCGGAACCTGTAGTCGCGCCAGCGCCGCGTCCCCCGCGCTCGGCGGCCCGCCGCGGGGGAGGGCTGCGGGGCTGGCGATGGATTGTCGCCTCCTCATGAAGCGTCCTACTGAAACGCCTGGAGGAAGAGGGGTTCCCCCCTCGGGTGGGAAGCCCGAAGCCGTGGAAAGTGGCCGGGGGGGGGAGGGTCCCTGCGGTGGCCGTGACCGAGGCGGAGCGAAGGGCTCCCCGCGGGGCCGGGCCGGCGGGCGGCGCCGCTGTGGTAAACACCGGGCGGCGGGAAGATGGCGGGCCGGGCAGGTGACAGGCCGGGCGCGGACTCCTGACGGGGCACTGCTCTCCGCGTGTGGAAGTGTATATATACACACACTTAATAAAAATGTCCGCACGCGAGGATGAAACGCGGAAGCGCTGCTCGTCGGTGTGTGTAAGGGGCGGTGGGTTGGTTGCTGCAGCGCTGCAGGGAGCCCGGCGCAGGGCTGGCTCAACGCGTCCTGACAGGAACAGGGTCCCCCCACCCCTCGGTACTGCAGCGGGGACGTCTTCAGGCACCTCGGGCCTTCCCACTAGAGAATACGTTGAAATTTCTTTCTTACCTAATGTTGGACGTTTTGGCAATGTCAAAACATGATCACCCAGCAAGATAAGGAGAGTGCTGTTTCTGCCTTTCTTTTATGTGAAAAACTGAAAACATCTTCATGTTTGGTGTCCTGATTACATTTATAACTTCTGCTTCTGCAAAGCAAAATAATTTGAGAGGTGTGTGTATGTATAGCCTTATAACATAATGAATATACTAAGTCTTTTGAAGTATAATTTTATTGGTGAAGAGCTACACAGCCCGTATTGATGTAGGTGATCCTATAAAACTTTGTCACACACGCTAATGATAAAGGTCCATGCTGAGAAGCATAACCCAGTTAAGGCACTCCTACAAATCACCCATTTTCTACTCATTCCCACCCACTGTAGTATGTTGCGCTTGCAGTCGCACCAGCACAACTGCTTGTTGGACAACGCATCAAACCTGCTCAGGGAACTGATTCAGCTGCAATATAAGCCCATAGAAAACCTGTGTTTTTTCTTCTCAGATGATTCAATTAAGCTGGCTTTGCTACCAAAACAAACCTACATAAAAGCTTGGTCTTCCTGCGGTGGTGTAAGATATTACTGTTTTAGATGACTGCCAAAGATTACCACCTCTGCACCAGAATTAGCAAAATGGCATGTTACCACCCTCAGCCCAATTCAGTGCCCAGCAACTCATCCTCTTCCTAGTGAAGGAAAGTTTCGAGCTACAATGTAGGACCCTGAACTGTAGCTGCTGGTGCATGGACACACGTCTCCTGCATCTGCTACAGAAGCAGTCATCTCTGGCAGGGGGGCAGGTTGGAAAACTAGGAGGGTTAGCATCCTCACATGATTTGCTGCAGACTTCAGCCTCTTAGAAACGGGTTATTTTTTTAGCAGCTGATGGAGCCTAAAGTACAGCAGACATAAGGACACATCAAAGAACTGGGAAAGGGCATCAGTTCTGTGCTGAGGTTTATTGAAGCATGAGCACCCCGCACAAGCACATCAGCTGTCAGAGCTCAGTCTCCTCTCCATGTCCTTTGCACCAGCCTCCATAGTAAGCTAATCAGTCAATCAACCCTGAAGAGCCACAAAGATGCCTGCTTTTCTTGTGTTAATCCCTCTCTTCCTTCTCCTTTTCCTTTTCCAAGCCTCCTCTTTCTCCCCTACCAAAAAGCAGCTTTAAAGGGAAATACAGAAACAAGATAGATAGATAGATAGACAGAAAGGGTACAGAGATCACCAAGGATAGCTGTGACTTGGATCGTCATATAATCTTTTCATGCCACCTTGCTTGATTTCCATCTGCTTCAGGAAGGTTGCTTAGTTTGCTCAGCACTTGCCCCAGCAAACCTGTTCCCAAGTGGCATATAACTTTAGAAAAGTGGTACTTGGGACTAAGCAACCAATTGATGAAGTCTTAAATGTAGTATGGTTTTCTTCACCCATTTATTCACAGAACAGAGTTACAGAGGACTTGATTAGGAGAGAAGGAAAGATGATGCTTTATTGCACTTGAATCTCACGTCATTATTGCCTCACATTGAAAGGACCCAGTTATCAGCCTGGCCTGGTTCATAATCTATCACTGCTCACTGCATTGTAATAAACTGTTGTAGACTAGCAAGTGTAACAGTGACCCTTCATTTGGGTTAACTGGTAAGAAGGATATACAATCTCAGAAGGAAAAAAAAAAGTCCCCCAAACCAGGCATGTGTCACTAGCCAAAACAAAGGCATATACGAAACAAAGAAAATTAGAAATAGCTGGGTGGAGAACTTTGCTTAGCATTGTTTGCATATGCATGTGTACCTGTGAGAGCTGCCAGACAGTCCTGAGCACAAACCCAATAGCACCAGTTTTATCTCCCTCAACCCTGCAAATGTTGCGTGAGGCTGTCTCGTCTCTGTGCTATGAACACAGAAGCCTAAACTTTCAGGAGCAAAAGCAGTGCTTTAACTGACACTTTTGATCTGAAACTCAAACTGTCTGGGTTAAACCCAGACATCTGACCAACCTAGCATGTGTGCATGAGTGTGTATTTGTGTAGCTGTAGGAGAGAGGCGGAAAAAGAGAGAGAGACGCAGGGCGAATTACTCACCCTATAGATAGAACAGGAAGTTGCAACCAAAATCTGTAGAAGAAAATTGTGGTTGTGTCTTGACAATACATATAAGTATGGTTCTTGGAGAAAAGCAAGTACATCACCCGCAGCTTCTCTGCTATTAATCTTGTTTTGCCTTACTGTGCACCACTCCAGCTGCTGCAGGGAAGGAAGACAGCCAATTTTTTCTGTTCAAAGGTGGCTTCTCAGGTTCCCACAAGGTAAGCGTGTGTTAACTGGTAAATTTGTTTCCCGGCATGCATACCATGGTTATGCCCAGTCAATGGGTGGAAGTACCAAACGTCCTAGTTTACCAAGCTTCAGAGGTTGCCCCGAAGACTGAGATGGAGCACAGGCTCACCTCAAAGCTGTTTGGCTGCAATGTCTGTGTGGCTTGGAGCCATGTTCAAAACCCAGTGCATATCTACCCAAAACTGTGTTCCAGAAAGAAATCAAAGAACTGGGGTGGGAGGGAAGGCTGAAAGAACCCTACAGCTCTGAGTAAGTGCATCATCTCCTATGGTTTGATTCCTCCTTTGTCCAGCAAAACAGGACTTGGTACATTCCTTGTAATTTGGCATGACTACATTACAATGAGAGCTCACTTCACCAATTTCTCCTCCCCTTTGCAATAATCTACAAACTCTTAGATTTTAACTGCCTATTTGGAGTAACTTATTAGTTACAGTGGTGCATAATTATTAACATATTACTGTAGTTATAATCAAACTATGATCAATATGTCCTGTACATGAAATCCCAATTAATTTTATATATACTGAAAGTCTGAAAAATATTTTTGTAATCAAGATCGTTTAAGATAAAAATTAGATGCTAACATTCATAGGTTCTAAAATAACACTCTTAAAATGTATTTTAAGTGCAGTTGGTTGGAAGTTTTCTAAAAACGTGGTGTTTCAATGGAAAATGCTGTTTCTGTAAAAAAATTTTCCACAGGAAACAATTTTGCCAAAGGTTTTCTGCTTTCTGACAAAAACAATGCACTGTTATACTTACAGATGCAGAAATGTCTGTACCATTGAAGACAGCACAACTTGGGATAGGGACCCAGCACATGAAAGAACTGGAGCGTGGAGTATAAATGCCAGGAAGCTGTTGAGCAGCTGAAGGGTACACATAAAAACTAAGTCCAGATGAAACATTTGTCTTTGATCTGACAAACTGAAATGCAATGTGTCTTTCCACAAATGTCAAAATGTTTCATGCTGGTTGAAAATAGTTAAATGAAACATTCAGGAATATCAGCATCAAGTACTTTTTGTATACTCTGGTCCTCAAAGGATTTTGGTATTTAGTCACTTTTGTTTCCAAAGAGGATAAAAATAATCATATCAGGTTTTCTGGCAGATCTCAGTTACAATTTGACCACTTAGGTTATAAGTAACAAACTAACAAACAGGAATCCCCCATGGATGCTTAAAATACTCAGTTTGAACACAAAGGACATTGTGGACAATAAATCTGAGGAAGATGCATTGTATCCTTCGTATACAACAAATAAATTGAATTCCTGATTTAAACCCGAAACTAATCTCATTTTAAATGAGTCATAAAGACCTGATCAGTGTCTGTATAATATGTTCCATTCATACCAATTAAGTGCCATGTGACTGCTGGATTTCTTGACATTTGCCTCTATTACTCTCAGTTAGGCAATGACAGACTCCTCTTCTATAATTACCACTGAAAATACTACTACTACAATTTAATTTTACGTGCCTTGCTTAGTTTTTATTTATTTACTTACCATCTTCTGGGATTCATTGCACAATATTGCTAAAACACTTTAAATGTGGCATTTCTTATACAGCTAATAAATATTTTAGATCATAATTACTGAGTTTCATAATCAGTGCATAATTTGGATTCCTCTGTAACTGTAACATACACACACACCCAAATGCACACTGTTTCCATACATAGAAGAAACTTTGTTCTTGCTGCTGTACTTACCATAGCAGCATTCAGGTTTAAAGTGGTTTTTAGGTATCACTAATACGCAACTGAAATGAAAATAAGTGTGTGCATTATGATCATCAACATAACCCTCTACCATAACCAGATCTAGAAAGAAAACAGCTGTGAAATACTGTCCAGACTTGAAAGTTTTCTGTTCAACTTTTAAAAATTTTCATGTAATTAAAGATATACTCTGTTGATTGAGGTATTTTGTTTGATTTTTGTGAATGTAAAAAAAGGGGGTTTCAGAATACAATGAATATTTTCTGCAAGATATTAATGGTAGTAAAATAAATAGCATATGGGCCCCAAATAAATTTGTGTGTCCTTTTGATAGCTACTTTTTGATAGTTTCATTGTAAATCACTGGAAGGCCTGATGACTGTTATTTATACATGTCACTTTTAATGTAGGAATGCTGATTTCAGTAGGATACCTGCTTTGCACTATCGCACATAAGATCAGGAAAATCAGGAGCCATTTTCCATCTGTATCTTTCGACCTTATTAAAATTGGACATACGATTTCTGAAGTGGGAATGTTTCTGTCTTGTGACTATGCCATACATTTGACACAACATGACAGAGGTCTGGTTTGCTGCCGGCCAGCAGCCAGCTGCAGCACTACGGTGGGCTGCTCTGGGGGAACCTCATTTGCCTCCTTGTGACAAAGCTTTCGTCAAGGGTATTCCCCAGGCACGGCTGCAGCACATCTGAAATGGAAATACCAGCAGCAGAAGGTAAGCCTGTGCACAGGGCATATTAGGTATTTGTGCTTTCAGATTTTTGCCTGCAAGTATCAGAAAAAGCATAATTTGAAAAAAACAGCACATTTAAAAGACACGAGGGAAGAATCTGGGTCTTCTAATGGGAGGCACTAATTCAAAATTTGATTTTGAAAACAGGTAATTGAACAAAAATGAAGTTTGCAGTATCCCTTTAAAAAAAAAAATCTTAGTACTGAAATCTTGCATCAATGAATCTGAAAGATGTGTAAAAACTGAACGAGCTTCGTATCATTTATCATGTTTAGTTTTTGTGTATCACCCTCTAGAACAAAAGAATTAATCTGTTTGTTACCAGTTCTATTTCAAGAAAGATTCTTATCCCTTAGTGTAGCAATATTTGTATTATCCTTAAACAAACCTCAGGCTAATGTTTGTCTCTAGTAGTATATTAATCAATACAAATTAAAATATTTCCACTTCTCTAAAATGCATCTTTACTGAAAATAAAACTAAAAATTATTAGGCAACTTCTGAGCCAAAATGATTAAACACTGTTCTTTTACCTGGGATTAGCATTCTCTGGACGCACATACTATTCCATTTTATTCTGAAAATCCTATTAAAATAATAATAACAAGGACCGAGACTGCTGCTACTAATGCACTAGATATGCTGGTGAAACTGAGCTCCCTAAGAGTTCCTCCTGCGAAATGCCTGCTGTTGTGACCATTAGTAGTCATAACGGCCAGTTCAAATTCTCAACTGTTTTGTAGATTTAAAAAAAAAAAAAAATAGTCTCTTAAGGGAAATAGTAAGCTTTGTAGTTTGGGAAACAAAACCAGATGGAAAAAAAAAAAAAAAGAAACTAAAGACACTCCTCCCCCTCAAGCCCATGAAAATTGTACTGTAGGGAGCCACCCTATATGTGACCAGGTCTGGTTTTATATTAACTTCAAACAAATATCGGTACAGTTCTCACTTTAGTCTCTAATGTGAGTTTTCTCCCATATTTCAGTGAGAGGTTTGCTGTTATATCTGTGCACATTTAACAAAGTGACATAAGCCTAACATATACTGTGTTCAACAATATTCATATTTTGTTATCAGAGAGCACAACAATAGTTCTATTGTGTAGGGCAGCTCTCCTCAGAGGTGGAAGGAAGGCTGCACACAGGCTTCCAGAGTGGTCCAGAAATATGATGGTGACACCAGACTGGCTCATGTAAACAGGAAATCAAACCAGGATGTAAACTGGACTGCTTCCATATTCAGTAATACTCAGCTAAAAATAAACAGGTTGAATAGAGGTAGGAAAGCCAATTCTCTCTGTAAATTCATTTTTCAACTTGAATTTTTCAAGACCTGACAGAAAAATTCAAATAAAATGAGTTTTAGTGTTGCTTTATCAATACGTCTGTAATGAGATTGCAGTCACGTCCAGAGGAGCTACTAGCAAAGGAGAATGGAAATTCTCTCTTTCCAGAGAATAGTAAGGTTGGAGATGAAGGTTGAAAAGGGAGATGACTGCTCTATAAATGTATCAAGGGATTAAAAAAATCAAGGGGAAAGAAGTTCTACTTAAACTGAAAGACAACATCATCATAAGAATAAATAAATACAGACTGTGAAATCTAGAAATGATTAGACATCTTATTCTGAGAACAACAAGGAGTTCTCAAGCAGCCTTTACAGAGTGAGGAGGAGAAGCTGGTTTTTTCTGTAAGAGAATTATCTAATGCTATTGCCTTCAAGACCATGGTGTGGCGTTCACCTGGGAGATCCCCTGCAGTCCTCAGTTCCTTATGAATTCTCTGACTGCTGACCACATCTATCTCAGAAGGAAAGTCTTTCAGAAAAGGAGGAATTCTTCAGAATAATTTAAGTGACATGAGAAACACACATCATACACAAACCATTAGTGAAGTTTCCCTTCTGCAGACATCTATTTGTGGTACTGTTCTAAATGTTGTGATTTGATGCATATCATGTTCTTAATGAAAACATAGAAAAAAATGTGGCAATTCATTTAGCCTTTGTTACTTCACCATCTCCATCAGGTATGCCAGATGCCATACAACAGGCTTGGAGCACGACAAACAATTACTGACAGAGAAAAAAAGGCATAATAGCCTCACATATAGCTGAAATCTGTGGGACTGAAACTAGCATAACTGTCCCCCAACTTTAGGAATAGAGTAAGAACGGGAAAGGAGTAGCAAAAGTCACCAAGTCCAAGCTCCTGCCATCACATGTAAACCTGGATATAATCCGATTAATAAGACTGCCAAGCTTCATCTTGAAATAAATCCCATTGTTTGCCTCCACTGGCCTCATGACAAGACTGTTCCAAAACCTCACTGCTGAAATGTTGGGAGGTTTTCCTTATTTTAAACCCCAATTTTTCAAGGATTTTTTTTTCCTCTGAAAAATATCTCTTCATCACAAGCATCTTTGTCTTACTATATTAGAAAAGCTACACTTTTGCTCTCCTCTTATGCCATAAACTTCTAATAATTTCTAACAGGTCTTCTCCATAGCTGAAGAATCAAATTAATTCTTTAAACTGAATCAATCTCTCCTAGATAAGGAAGACTAGATATGTTCCAAGTTCCAGATTATTGAAAAACTTCCCTAACCTCTGGGTCTGCTTGCCAGGGATAAAGGGTAAAAGACACAATGAGTAGATGCATTTCTGAGGGAAAAGACAAAAAACACAGGAGGAAGCTTTTGGTTAGAGTTTCGTTGCTTAGTAAACAAGAGCAGACCAGCATGTCACTTATAGGATCTATGCTTGCTGCCTGAGAACAGCGGCAAGAAATGGCCGAAGGTACCCTAATTTGTCAGGCATTGGAACAGGCTGCCCAGGGAAGTGGTTGAGTCACCATCCCTGGAGGTATTCAAAAAGCACGTAGACAAGGCACTTCAGGACATGGTTTAGTGGGCATGGTTGATGGTTGGACTCGATGATCTTAAAGGTCTTTTCCAACTTAAGTGATTCTATGTTTCTGTGATTCTAATGGGTAGCCATCATTATACCCACCATAAACCATGTATTACACTAGGAATACAACACAGATATCAATAAACCATAGACATTTACAGCACACTCCATTAACAGCTTATCAAGTCTGTGGCATTGCCACAGACTTTGTGACATTGACATAGGACCTAGAAACCAAGTAAGTCAACTGGTTCAGCATTCAAGGAGCGCTCTTTCTTCAGAAAATGGTCTATATGATTCAGTCTTGGCACCTCAGGCCCACTGGAAATGCTGGACAAGTAAATAAATAAGGTGTCCAGTATTTTCTCCCCCTGAGTGTAGGACTTCCTTAGAAACCTGGAGGCTGTGGAAGGAGAAAAGCCCAGACAGACTTGGCCACAAATGGAACGTCTGGGTTCAGGAGTTGCAGTTCTGACCTAGAGACTCACAAAAGACGTCCTAGGTGGCAGGGCCAGAATTTAGGTGGCTGCCATGAGAAAGAGGAATCACAATATAGTAGAGGTGGTGCATGTTCTCATTCATGTGCAAAGTCTGAAGGGGAAAGATTTTTACACCATCTGGAAGATGACGAGGTGATTACAAGATGTAAAAGCAGACTCTGTGACAAAGGCCTGTAGAGGAACTACCCTCCAGCACAATGGAGTTCACTCTTAACTTCCACCCTGTTCCTAGTCCTCATGTCCTCAAGGACTGCCTTTCTTCCTTCTTGACATACTTTAGCCTTCTGCCACCAAAAATTTCATTAGTATATTCTTAATTTTGATCATTAATGAAGGTGATGAATAGAACCACTGAATGATACTATGCCCAAGACTGAATTCTGAGAAATTCCACTTGCAAGTAGTGAACCAGAAGATCATCTTGCAAGGACAGCCCACTCTTTGCTTTAGACAGTTTCATATTTACCTTACAATTCCTGAACTAATCCCCATCTCCTTACCATAACTAGTCATAGATAAGCATTGCCTGACTGTTTATTAAGGTTAGATTTATCTCCTTTGTTTTTGTTTTGTAAAGAAATAAATATCAGCATTGAAGTTAGATACTAACATATGTGATCATTTAAAAAAATGTTGGCATACACTTTTGGCTTCTCTAATTAGACTATTATGACAGAATATTCTTTTTAAAAAGCTGATTTCTGTCTGCTGGCTCCTGTATTGACACTTGTTGAACTAAATTTGATGGAACAAAAGAATCCAGAGAATCAAAAATATTAGCATGCAATTTTCAGTAGTTAAAATGGTTCCATTTTCATAGTACAGACTTTGGGCTTTGTAGTTTCATAGCAAACTAAAAAGTGGATGGTAAAATCTATAAATTTATGAACTAAAATAGAAAGAGGAAGAAAAAAATGATTCACTTGTGATAAAAGGAAAACTGCACAAAGAATGAGGGTAGAATACAATGCAGCTGTTACATTTCAGCATCACTCATTGAAGAAAAGTAAAGTGAGGCTCTTAACATGATCTCTTTTCTTCCTTTTATTTAGCTCTTACGTATAAAAATGCAGTAATTGCTCAAATAAATCAGTCATAAAACTATTTTGCATGTGTATTTGACTATAATCTTTGAGCACACACTCTTGAAAGTGCTAAGACTTCAGCATTAATATAACTTGGTTGCAGTATTGATTGTATATATGTTTTCTGGGTAATTATTTAACTTTAAAACAGCTCACTGCTTTTTCTTTACTGGTTGTTATACCAATTTATACTTTCTTCAAGTAGGGAACACCTCGATTTCCATTAATCACAAAAGAAACTACTTGATTAGAGTCAGAAACCATTATACTTG
Source organism: Aquila chrysaetos chrysaetos (assembly GCF_900496995.4). NCBI lineage: Eukaryota > Metazoa > Chordata > Aves > Accipitriformes > Accipitridae > Aquila > Aquila chrysaetos. The sequence continues at coordinate 13,674,920 of NC_044008.1, forward strand.
GTTATGTTTTCTGAGTGCAACATGTTCTCTGTACTTCGAATGAATGACGTACCTGCTACATTGCCAGATATATAGTAAAGTAGGCAATTATCTGCAAACATGGCGGGGGGGTTGTTGTTTTCACATCAGTATTAACCATCTCAATCAAAATGCAAAATTCACACTCACTGCCATCTGGATGTTTATACTGTCCAGGGACTTTGTGTTTACAAATTGAGAATGGCTTTCCCTCCTCTATTGATGTAATTTCACACACTAAATAAGCAAGATGTAAATCATCATCGAGTATTATAGCATAAACTAAGCATTTTCAAAGTACTATGTGTCAAAGAATGTAACTGGATGGAAATTATTAATATTAAGAAAGAAAAAAAATGGCATAAGCATGTGGGTAGGGCAGCAAAGATAAAGTTGTGCCTTCCATTACAGACAGCATCTTGTCATATCTCCAAGAAACAACAAAGCTAATTTGAAAGTGTACATGATGGAGAGCACACTTGGAGTACTTCTAATTTATGATAGTAATAATCACAGGCAATGTACAAAAAAATAAGAGGCAAATCCGTTCCATTAATGTTTTTTGAAGTTACAGCACATGCCCTGTGATAGACACACTGCCTGGACTGTTGATATTTCTTACAAATTACTGTGGTGTTAGTGTGTTGGAAGGATGTACCTGCTGAAGAAGTGGCCAGGAAGTCTCCCAGAATAAGATATGTAATTGACAAACATTTAAGATCATATCTGCTATATATACATACAGGCTGTCTTATTGGAAATACCTGCAGAATCCATTAGCAACTCTTTGGATTACACTATTTTTCTCCTCAAAAACCAAGAACCCACAAGCTTGTAACATAATAAACCACTTACTTCTTTCCATAATCTATCTGGCAGAGTCAATGAGTAGGTAATATCATGGCTGAATGCTTTAAATACTAAATACAAAAATGGAGAAAACTAAACTACTCAGGTCCACACAGAACTACTAACGCAGAATGCTCACAAAGTTAGCTGTACTCATGTTTTAAATCTGCTTTTAATTTTAGCCTTTACTTCCATTATACAAATCCAGTGAAGTTAACAGTCACAGTATTGTAAAACTAGTAGAACCAAATAAACAGTCTTTTAATACACTCAGCAAAATTTGCCATTCCTGAAAAGCTTGATCTATGCTTAAGCTCAAATCTAGATGCTGCCTGACCTTCTTTTTTTTCAGCCTTGCTTCATTCTAAATGAAACATGAATGGTTGTCTTCTGTATTGCTCACAGAAATGGAGAGCCACACAGGAGAGCAAACACTCAGCAGCATTTTTATTAAGAGGCTTCTCAAACACGGTGATCCCAGCAGCACTGCTCAACCCATACCGTAGCATGGACACAGCATCTTGGAGCTGTCTCCTGCGTGTACTTCAAAGGCACAGAGCTCCAGCTGCCTAATCCTGTATCCATTTAATACACCTCCCATAAAAGGCAGCTCAGAGAAACCATTGCTAAACTTATTGCTTGTTATCCTGATACCAGTTTTTAAGCAGGACTCCAGGGCAGATCTTCAATACTCTGAACTAATAACCTGTACTGGTTAAACCAGAAGAAACTATAATAAACAGCAGAATTAGTAGACATCAGGATAAATATGGTACAATCAAAAAGAGTCAACATGGCTTTTGTAAAGGGAAGTCGTGCTTCACTAATCTACCAAAGTCCTCTGACAGAGTCAATAAAACATGTTGGCAACACGGATCTGTTTGATACCATCTGCCTGGATTTCCAGAAGGCACTTAAAAAGTTGCCTGCCTCAAGGCTCCTGAGGAAGCTAACCAGACATGAAGAAATATTCAGAAGATTGGAAGAAGGGAGAGGAACTAAGAGTTGCCTTTCACAGTAGAAAGAGATCACAAGTGGAGTCCCACATAGCTTGCTGCTGAAGTCTGCATTGCTCAACACAGGTCACAAGTGACCAGAAAACAGTGTTGAAAAGGGATGAAAATGTTCGCTGATGACACTGAATTAGTCAGAGTGATACAGACTATAGCTGATTGCAGACTCACAGAAGAACCTCCTACCACATAATGACTAGGCAACAAAAATTCACTGCAGAGAAATGTAAAATGAAGGCAAACAATGCTAGAAATCACTACAAAAGGAATCAAGAACATAAAATATCCTTTTGCTGTTGTATAAATACATGACACATCCACATCTTCAATAGTGTTTATAGTTATGTACCCATCTGAAGACAGATATAGAAGTACTGTAAAAGCTACAGATAAGTACAGCAAATATGGTTAAAGATACAGAGTGGTCACAGGATGAAGAACAATAAAATAGATGAAGGTTTTTGTTGTGAAAAGCACTAAGACGACATATGCTAGAGATCAACAAAATCAGGAGTGGCCTGGACGAGGTGAATAGGAAATAGCTGTTTCTTTCAATCCACAATCTGGAAGATATCAAATGAAACAAGAAGAAAACAGTCTCCAGGAGAACAAAAGGAGCTATGTCTTCACTCATCACATAATTAACCAGTAGAACTTATGACAGGACATTGTGGATGCTAAAAATGTACCTCAGTTCAAAAAAGAATTTGATAAATTCAAGGAAGAAAAGGACACCAAGGGCTATTCAATACAAAACCACAGCATCTAGTTTAGGAAGCCCCAGAATAACTGATCACTAGATACTCAAAAAATATTTTGGGAGGGGTCTCTAGGAGGTCCTTATAATCTTCTCAGGACACTGACCTGGTGGTCAATATTGGAGACAAGGTGCAGAGCTAGATGAAACTCTGATCTTACCTGTATTGCTATTATTCAGGTTTGAATTGGGGTTATGCGCTGTCAGTGTAGAGTCAGTGCGCAGAGTAAAAGTCTTCTATGTTGGACCTGCAGAATGATCCTGGAATTTCTGGGCAGTGCCATCATACTGTGCATGCACAGCCGCACTTTTGGGGAAAACATCAAACCTATTGTACGCATGGAGCCCCACTCTCTGATGTGTTGTGAATATCCAAGGTTTCCAAAACTATGTCAGGCCTCCACTCACAACTGTGCACGCTCATTGTCATCACAAAACCATCAGATTTACCAGGAAAATGGCTGCTGCATACCTCAAAATCTTTAGGTAAATACAGAATTCCTTTCTACCATGCCAGACAAGATTTCTAAGTGACAAAGAAGATGTATTAATGAGAAAACAGAAGGATGGTAGTCCTCCTTGGAATATCCTCTTTTACCTGGAGTGAATGTGGCTTCTCTGACTTGAAAGATAGGGTTTGTATCATTTGGTGGTTCTTGTTTTCATTTCTGCAAATGAGCTGCCTCTTTGTCTCTGCTTGGTGGTAGGATCAAAAGGTTGTCAGACAGTTACTTTTCCTTACCCTCGTCATTTTTGTCGTCACAAGTTGCACTCTCATAATGAGAGGTGGTTGAGTTCATGAGAACACCCTCAAATGTCTGCGTTTTTGCCAAACTGATCTTCCTGGTCCATATTACCTATGTGAATGAGGCTCTCGAATGCAGAGGTGTGGCTTTGTAGTGAAGTAAACCAAGATAGGGCCTTAATCATCTTCATTTGCCTTAGTGTTTGCTTTGCTGTTTCAACATAGTTTTCAAAGTCCATTGACCTCTGAATAATACAGGCTGCAAGTGTGGCTATGAAACCTCCATACCTTTCAAATATTTGAAATTCCTGAGATATTTAATGTGTTCTGTTTTCTGAAACAACTTTATCATAGATGTTGTTGGCTAATGCTGTCCTGTTGTGATTCATTTCCTTGCTGACTAGTGAATTACTTAGCTGAATTTCTTGAATAAAACTAGTGCAATAGTCAACTCTGAGCAGGTCCTGGTCACCTCTGTGTTCAAATAATTCCATTACCAAATGTTTCCAGGCTCTGCTAGCTGCCTCACGAATGAGCACAGGCTTATTGTAAGTTTATCCTTAATATTCCCTGTACAGTGAAAAAATAATTTATTCTGTTTCTGCCTTGTGTTGGATTTTTTTAATATTATTCTTGCAAGTTCTTTAGTCAGCACAGTACCAGCATGAGTTCTGTAGGATTTTCCCCAAATCTACGCATTTTCCTCAGAACTGTTTCCCTTTCTTTTAGGACAAGTCCATTTCCTACAGTCAATTCTCTGTTTTTATTTTAGATGTCTGTAAGAATTGATGAAGTTTTCTACCAACCATCCAGAAGTTTTTTTGTTTCCTAAAAGCATAGTGTTGCTTCTCTCTATGTCTGATAGATTATTTGTAGATTATGGTAAGTGTATTGTGCTCTTGTTTCTCCTTTGTCTTATATCTTTTACATCTTCTCGTACTCTGAAATAGAGTGAGACCTGTTTGCCAAAATGCAATGTAAGCCTCCAGGCTTACATTAAATTACAAGGTATATTTTTCCATCTTTTAAGTTTTCTCACTGAAAAGTTGGCAGCCAAGATACCAAACCTTCCTCAAGAATATTTTCTAAGAATTCTTTATACAGTTCACCAATCCAGAGCTTGTCCAGACTGTTATCCTTGCTGTCCATAACATTGTGTCTCACTTCAAAGTTCTTGTAGACACATTATGATTTTCATGTGTCTCACGACAAAATATGGGAAGTTTTCTTACTGTTACTAATGTGACTTTCTACTGGGGGGAGGCTGGTGCTTTTGACTGTTGCTGAATGACCACAGATAAACTTTCTGACATCTAGTGACAATGTGAAAGAATTCTTCTTCTGCTTGAGCATAATACTGCTACCTCAGCATCAGTGTTCTCCATTTGCTCCATTCCTGCCACAAGGCTGCTCCAAGGGCTGCTTATGAAGCAGCTTATAAACCTGTAGCATTTTCCTTTGTTTCGCACATGTTCAGGAATTATCAGGCTTTCCAGCTCACACTCTGCTTTCAACAGTCAGCTCAGCAGAAGTTGGAGCCTCCGTTGGTTTCAACTGCTTGGCTTTTCTAAAAGGAAGCATTATACATGGGTATAGATATTTATTACCGATTCCTCTCATTTCATCTCCTAAAGGCTTAAGCAAATGTAATTAATCAGTAATGAACAGCCTAGTTTATATTTTACAGAGAGTCATATTTTAAGCTGAGAAATGTCCCAAATGACAATACATGTTGATTGCAGACACCCCCAGCAGCAACGGCAATCCAATTTCTGCGAGACATTCTTACGCAGCCAACAGTTGGACAGGGGACAATGTAGGAGCAGATGTTTGTGGCCTTTTGTCCTATACAGTATTTCTGCCAGAGGAGTTCAGCCCTGCTTACACTTCTTGTTCCACATGCTCTGTGAGGAGGAATGGAGGTAGCCAGCATGAACACTCATTCGGGTCAACCACAGGAAAAGGGGTACAGGGAATTACTGATAGCTCTGCTGGAGTCTAGTCGGCACTGGCTTTGATGGTTGTTTATTTAGAATATATCAATAGCTGCTGAATTCTGAATCTCTTCTTTGTGGTGTGACCACAAGAAATGAAGACTTAAGACTTACGCTTAAGAACATTATTCTTAGGGGATTCTGATGTGCACTTTTGTCCCGTCATTAGCAATGATCTGCAAAGGCAGAAACAGAATCAATCTCATAAGTATCATAATCCATCTTGGCAGAAAATGCACATAGAAACTTTAATGTTTTAAAATACTTTCCACTTCTGCATGAAAAACTGTGAAGCATCTGCCTCAGAAACCTGGGGTTTTTAAATAGCTTTCTGAAGGTCAGGTAATTATTTTTTAATATTATTATTTCATAATTTAGTTGGATGTTTATTATGGCTTATGAATACCAAATACTTAATCCTCTCACTCCTTTTGTTGTCATTTTTGCGCACACTGCTCATCACATACTTGTCTAATGCAAACTTCTTCATTTTGACCTACCAGTGATCTCAGTGGTTTTTCACAGAAGAACCTACCTTTCAGAAATGTTTACGATAATACATTTTCAGTTATTATTTTCTTGTTACCTTTTGAGTTTATCATTCACAATGTATTATAGTGGGTGGTTACTAAATGTAGATTTCTACTCACTAAGGCTTTAATTTCTGCTAAAGCTTAGTAAGAAAGATTCACGACCCAAGCTTTAAAAAGGCAGCACATCTTACTTTCTACATTTTTAAACAACTGTTTGTGAGACAGGTGGAGAGAGCATTTTCAGGTCAATTTTGCTATCAGGAGAAATAGTTCAACAGAAGAGGAGTTTTTCCAACAATGTCAGCTGAAATAGGGTAAAATTCTAAGGATTAGGAATTGAGTGTAAAAAGTATAGGTCTGTTAATGTACCTGACATACTAATGTGCATGTAACTACTAGCAACATACATTAAAATCCTTCCCCATTTCTCTCTCCCCTCGAATTCAACAGGTGGGCGGTCTATAGCTAATGGTCTCCCACTGTGATGGTCAGTTAATTGTCACTCAGTGATATTCACAAAAAGCCCTAACATTAACAATTTGTCTATTTTTACACCTCTTAATTTTTTGTACTGGTATTTGGTGTACACAGAGGTCAAACAGTGAATTTCAGCAAACTTATTTAATTATGTTTCTTTCCAAAATGTCAACAAAAATTATTACAACATTTTTTTTGTCATGGTAGGTCAGATCACAGTCTGTCTGGGCCCACGTCCCCCTGTAATCTGTCTCTAAAGTGGCCAACAGTGGATGCTAAGGGAATAAATGCAAGAGATGACACATCCATGGAGTGGTCCTCCAGAGGCACTGGCACTTAGCAGCTGTAGGAGATCCTGAAATAGTTTATATATTGACCATCCTGTGCTATAGTTAGCAAAGAGTATCTGAATTTATCAGCTCCTCTTCTTGACACTATGTATTTCACGTCAGAAACATTCTGTGGTATTGAGTTTCACAATGTAATTTTAAGTTATGTGAAAAACTACATCCCTTTGTTCATTTTAAATCTGCTGCCTGAAAGGATTTAATTTGATTCCTCCTAATTCCTCGTATCACAGAAAATGATGACTAGCCTCCCTTGCATTCACAAGTTCAGAGTTCTCTCTCAAATCCCTCCTTAAATTTTATTTTGTAAGCTGGTGAGTCCAAATCTATTTTGGCTTTCTTCATACAGAAGCTATTCTAGCTGCTCCATATTTGCAATTTTCAGCTGTCATCTTTAGACTTGATGTTGTAGTTTAACCCCAGCCAGCAACTAAGCACCACGCAGCCACTCTATCACTCCCCCCTTCAGCTAGACAGGGCAGAGAAAATATAACTAAATACTCATGGGGGGAGATAAGGACAGGGAGAGATCATTCACCAATTACCATCATGGGCAAAACAGACTTGACTTGGGGAAGATTAACTTAATTTATTGCCAATCAAACCAGAATAGGATAATGAGAAATAAAACCAAATCTTAAAACAACTTCCCCCACCCCTCCCTTCTTCCTGGGCTTAACTTTACTCCCAGGTTCTCTCCCTACTCCCCCTGAGCAGTGCAGGGGGACGGGGAATGGGGGTTGGGGTCGGTTCATCACACGTTATCTCTGCTGCTCCGTCCTCCTCAGGGGGAGGACTCCTCACTCCTCCCCTGCTCCGGCGCGGGGTCCCTCCCACGGGACACAGTCCTTCAAGAACTTCTCCAACGTGACTCCTTCCCACGGGCTGCAGTCCTTCAGGCACACACTGCTCCAGCATGGGTCCCTTCCACGGGCTGCAGTCCTTCAGGAGCACACTGCTCCAGCATGGGTCCCCCGCGGGGTCACAAGTCCTGCCAGCAAACCTGTCCCAGCGTGGGCTCCTCTCTCCACGGGGCCACAGGTCCTGCCAGGAGCCTGCTCCAGCACGGGCTTCCCACGGGGTCCCAACCTCCTTTGGGCATCCCCCTGCTCTGGCGTGGGGTCCTCCCCAGGCTGCAGGTGGAGATCTGCTCCCCTGTGGACCTCCCTGGGCTGCAGAGGGACAGCCTGCCTCACCATGGTCTTCCCCACGGGCTGCAGGGGAATCTCTGCTCCGGCGCCTGGAGCATCTCCTCCCCCTCCTTCTGCACTGACCTGGGGGTCTGTGGGGCTGTTTCTCACATGTTCTCACTCCTCTCTCTGGCTGCCGTTTCTGTGCCCCAGCAACATTTTTTTCCCTTTCTTAAATCTGTTCTCCCAGAGGCACTACCACCATCGCTGATGGGCTCGGCCTTGGCCAGCGGCGGGTCTGTCTTGGAGCCGGCTGGCATTGGCTCTGTCAGACATGGGGGAAGCTTCTAGCAGCTTCTCACAGAAGCCACCCCTGTAGTCCTCCCACTACCAAAACCTTGCCATGCAAACCCAAGACACTTGACTATCTTGAATAATTCTTCACCATTTTGAAACTTATCACTGGGATCTTCTCTGTCTATCCAAGATTTTTTGTGGCTAGTTTATTGAGTAGTATCCATCTCAGTACCAATACTTTCATAGACTGCTCACAATATCCTTCACTGTGAAGCCATGAACCCTGAAGAGAACTTTCTCTTTCATTATATGATACCTCCATTTCTTTCAAAGACTTTGGTGAGGGACCTAAACTTTTAAAAAACTTGAAAACATAAGTATACTATAGACACTGGGTGACCCTTGCCCATTTGACCTCTAACATCTCCAATTACTTTGTCAAACACCACATCACGTACAGAGGTTTTGTAGATTTTTCTCCAACATATCAATCTAAAAAAGGTGTTTACTTTTTTGTATTATTTTGTATAGTTTCTACCAATCTAATTATATGGACTTTCTCCTCATATGACCTTTCTGTTCTAGAACAGCACCTGGAAGGCTTTGTTTCCCTAGCATCTATCAATTGCAGAAGTAAACAAAGAGATTATTAATATTTGATTATCATTCAGAGATCTGTAGCTATATCATTAAAACTTCTTTTCATTCTTTGTATTGTATGCACAACAAGTCAAGAGAACTTTAATAAAAAATTAATACAATCCATCTGCAGAGCTCCAAAGACAAGTTTAACTGTAGACGTAGGTCTGAAGGCCCTTTGGAACTAATTCAAAGCCCACTTGAGTCTTTTTGCAACTCCAAAGACCTCTACTGTATTTAGTTTGTTTGGTGACTGTGTGTTTGATGCAAAGAAATATATGCAATCAAAATTTGCTGCAAAAAAATGCTTATTATTGGTTATAATGTTCCCTGTGAGGTTGATGTTCTGTAGAAGATTTCCTACTGACTGCAGTGAGCACAGAGTAAAGCTAAACCACCCCATTGCTTCTTTGTTTTGAGAAGCAAAGCCCATTTCAAGAAGAAGGAATTTTTCCATGAACTCTGTGCGATGCTTTGGGGGAACCAAATCTCAAAGTCTGTACTCTGGAAAACTTTTACTGAAAGTAACAGCTTAAAGCTAGGACTACAGAAGACTAATTCTACCCCAGATAGTAGATCTCTAACCTTAACTGTTAAAAATGCTGCTGCAAAATAAGGAAAAGAAAAGCTTATCTGGCATTTTATTGAACTTTATTCCATTTGTGAAAAATGTAAATAAGCAGTGACAAAAATGTCAAGGCTGACATTTTATCTACCTTTCCTCCTTTTCTTACATATTTTTGCATATTCCACATAACTCCTTATCAGTTCATTTAAAAAAAAATGCATTTTATGTCTATTTTCTCAATGTTTTGACTCAGAAGTTTCATGCATGCACTATAATTTGCACATTAAAAGCCAATTTACAATGCAAAATTTCATACTAATTTTTATATGCAATTCAAATTGCCAGAACAATGGTGCATACATTAAAAAGACTGCATTTTGAAAATGTAATCTTATGTAGGCAGTAGATTGCTATTGCACCTACAAAAGAATATCAGAAAACAGTGAAACATGTCTCACAAGTCATAGCAAAAGACACATTAGCACTTTAAGCAGTAGTTTGTTTGCATGAAAATTAGCACTGAGAAGTTTTACTGGGAAACCAAGTGCTTGGGTTTTCCGTTAGAGTACTGAGTGCAAGATGTGGAGTTATTTTCATTTTTGTGTTGCTTCTGTTCTTCTAACCCACATGGGAATACCCACTTATTTTGAATTTTCTGGAAAAATCCCACTGAATTTTAAACAGAATACTTGTATGAAACTGTATGAAACTAAGATGACTAAGACTGTGTTGGCTGGATGCCTTTGGGGAAGCTATCATCATTAGTCTGCAGTCAGGAATATGATGTTGGATCTCATCAGGGGTGTTCGGGGCTGCAGAAAGGCTAAGAGAAAGCAGAGTTTCCAAGTCTGGACTTTACACCTGCCCTAGTCACTTCTTAATTAATACCAGAGGATGATTTGTACAATGATCAAGGGTAGAATCTGGCCAGCATTTAAGAAGTTAGATGGTACTGCTACAGAAGTATTATAAAGCTGTTATTGTCTCAAGGCAGAAATACATACACTCTGGTATCTCTGCAAATTGAATAATACACAGTGGCATCAGTTCTGCAGCCTGGAAAAAAATGGGTCATATTTAAGATTTTTCCATAACTATGAGGTAAAAAAATCCCTTTTTGTTAATGATTCCTGAAATTCTGGACAGTCTGAATTTGTTGGTAGGCCCCATAAATGCCCCTTGAAATGACACTGACCCACTGTGCAGTCTGTATGCGATAATCCTGTTTCAAAGCATGCAGAGGGGACAGACGTGAAGGGACCTGCTGAAACATACTTGTTATTTCTTAGAGTTAGTTTTGTTCTGCTGAGTTGCTCTTAAGCTTTTACTATCCCATGCTTTTTACTGTCTCCATTTACTATGCTTGCACTAAATTCCCCCTACACAGCCTGGAGTAAGAGCAGGACAACCACAGCCTCTCTGCAGAGGTACAGTTTGTAACTTACACTGAGATCAAATGTTAGTCACTGGGGTAAATACTTCTTTCCATTGTCAGCTAAAATCCACGCTATGTAGGTAAATTAATATTTACCATTTATACAGCATTTCATGTTTCTGAAATACTGAAAAAAATTAAAATTTATTAATCCTGTCTGTCACACATATTGAGGTCAAACTTGTTTTTATGGGCAGCAGTGTTACTCAGAATTAACTCAGTGGAACTGAGTTTCTCCAGCTTTATATGATAATATAATTTGGCTTTTAGTGTTTACAAATAAATTAAAGAGGTTAAAACATTGAATCAAATTTTGTCCTGATCTGCAAAGCCATTGCTGTGGTCTTACAGGATTCCATAGTTTTAAGCAATGGCAGGATCAACTTATTTTGAGGTTAAGCTTGTGTAAGGGGTTAATATGTTTGTGGGATAAAATTTATGCCTGAGTCAAATTGGCCCAACACAGGTATTTGCCAACACCCTAGGTCCTTGCTACATCTGCCCTACAAGTGTAAAAATTCAGAGCAGGGCAAGATGTCACTGAATTTACTCATGGCTACACCAGTGCATGCAGATACAGGCAAACATTTATCCAGCAGAAGGGATGGTTTCTCTTATTGCAAAGGAACATATGAAGGCTGGCACAGAGGAAGGAGAGTGAGCCTACAGACCGCTAACTAGGTCCAATACAGCAAATCCTCATCCTACCAGTATTATTGCATTTTATCATATTAAAAATATATTTAAATAATTGTAAATTTTTAAAAATGAAACAATGTCTCCGTAAATGAAGAGCAGATGGTTCATTCTTATTCATGGCCACACGAGGAAAACGAAGAAACAACTGGCTTAATTTATAGCATAGGAGATTTAGCATAGGCATCAGAAAAATGCTTTCCAACCTAAAGAATTGTTAAACACCAAAATAGATTAGCTCGGAAGGCCATAGTCTAGGAAGGCTTTAGGAAACTGGAAGTTCTAAGAACAGTTAGGCATACTTTTATTGAGGATGGTCTAGGATACAGCTGACCAGCTCAGTGTAGGGGAATGGACCGCTGATCTCTTGAAATCCCATCCAGCTTTTCAGTACTACGATTCCAGAAGGGCAGGCCTGCCCTTAGACTGCTGCAGTACAAACAATCCTGAAAGTAAATGACCGACTTGAAAGAATTGTACAACTGAATAAATTTAAGAGAAAGGAAATGTCCTTACAGTTTTCTTACTACTCTTTATCTCAAAGTTATGTATTATATTGGGTCAGCCAAGAAAAAAAATACCATATTCTGACGCAATCCAGTCCTGTCTGTTGCCCACATCACTGTTTCTTTTTCCCTATCTTGATTACAGATCAGGGTAGTAGAGGCTTAAAATTGCAGTTGTCAGAACAAGAGGTCACTTGAGTCATTGCAATTTTCAGAAATGTGGCTTGTGCCCTCAGAATTTTCTCTGGGAATGTTTTATTGTAAATGAAATATACTTCATATCACCCTGTCTTTGCAAGACTTTAGAAGAGTTGATAAAGTGGGACAGAATGGCTGAAGGGTTTTTGCTTGGGTTTTTTCACTGCATAAACATCAGATCAATACATTCCCGGTTTGGCCACTTTTATGGCAAACTGCCTGCACTTCTGGTAAAGAAATAGTTTAAATGAACCAAATTGAAATCTAATGCCCTATTGCAGTCATGTTGTCTGCATCACCCCTTTAGAGAGGGCAAATCCTTTTGAGTAGCAAGAGCTCGGCCTCTGAAACAAATTCTTTGCTGGTGTAACTCCTTTGATGCATATAAACCTGACTTTCGGTTTCTTCTGTTTTTGCAAATTTGTGACTTAAGTTTTCACAAGTATTTTTCATGATACAAATTACATTTCTCTGGAAAAATCCAAACTCTGACCTGAATGCAGTCTTGACCATCTAATACTGTAAAATTAGAAACTGAAAGCTGAGATGACACATTTGAAAATATACAGTCAATCTAATTAATATTAGAGGAAACAAAACAAAAAAAAGCAGCAGATAAAGTTCACTAATGTTCCCCTTAAATCCTGATTTTATTCCCACCAGCAAAATCAGCTGTCTAGCTAGTTTCTAGAAGGCTAATAGCTGATTTTCAAATGTGCACCTATACTTTGCCCATAAGTATAATCTGTAAAGATGCAAATGGAATGCAAATGTTACAAACATCACATCAAATTCTGGTCCAAACTGAAACCAAATTATGTTCCCATTTTGCACCAGTAAACCCCCAGCACAGGTCAAAGGCACAACCAGTAGCCAACAGAACAGAAGATTCTAGCTGAGCTCTGAGCAAAAGCTTTACTGCACCAACCACACTGAAGCAGGAATAAAAAAAATACTAGCGTAAAATAACAGTAGAAAGTAAGCTACATTTATTCTCTAAATAGCAGACAAAATAAGTGCATAGTATTTGTGGTTCTCAAATGCTTCAGAGGACTGCAGAGTATTTAGTGGAAATCTTTCAAAATTGCCAACTAAACTGACGGACATCTTGTTTATACATGTTACATTACCAAAATTGGGCATTACTATATTTAAATGAGGTTTTGTTGAAGTTTTTCACGTCCTACCAGTTTTAGACTAAACCAAACAGTGGTTTATTGAAACTGAAACATTCTCCAGTCAGTCTGGCCTGAAGACAAGCCTTAAGTGACTTTAATTCTGGAACTGTTTCAATTAAAAAAAGAAAGTTTAAAGATGCTATGCTAATCATGTTAATATATTTTTTGCTGCACAGAATTTTTTCCCAGCTTTTATATTTATTAGTTATATTTCCAAGACTTTAATATCTGCCTCTAATTCTCTTTGCACTTATTCTGTATTCCAGATGGGTTGGGAGAGGTGCAAACCTAACCAGAGACTGGATTACAGTATTTAGAAAGTATGCTGTAACATGTAACTCCTAGTAGCTTCAACTATATACTCGTGGGGTAACAGCAGCTGAAATATGAATCTAGCATCTGGGACAGTCCGAGACCAATAGGCCAGTTAATTTACAATTACATTCTCTTCTCTGTTGGACAAATAAAAATAGAAGATGCTTACTGTAGTACTTACAGACCCTAACATATCTACTTCTTACTGTTCAAAGATACGCAATTTTAAGCAAAAATGATACATGCCTTACATGTGCACAGTTGTACTAAAGGTTGCAGCTTCATCTTTCAGGTCCAGCAGTAATTCCCGTGCTTTTTTGCTTCTGCAATGTCCCCATCTACTCCAATCCCAACAAACCTGTAAGAAAAAAACGTTTCCCTCACCTTTATGAACACAGTTCATCCTCGCAGACTACTAATCCCAATTTAGTTCAGTAGCAGGCCCAGTTTGTGGTTGCAACCATTTTGCTAGCTGAGTTCATTATTCTTACACATCGCTTGCACGGCTTTGCCTTACAGGATTGATAGTTACAAAGCACCTGGGGGGAACAACTGTTTCCCTTCTTCCTCCACTGGCTAAACAGTTTCACAAGTTTACTTTCTTCTGTAATTCTCAAGGACTTGGATGTTTTCATTAGCCTTTGGCTGTTTTGAAACTTTGTAGCCCCCACTGCAGAAAATAAAGCCTTCTACCTCACACTCGTCCCCTTCAATCATGGGCATGACTCTTACTTCACTCTCTGAAGTAGTCACATAGTTACTCCAAATTTTGTGCATCCAGGACATACAAGTGAATTAATGGCATTTCACCTGAAAGGACCAGCCTGCTCTGACTAAACTGGTCTTCCAGGAACAAGAGCGTGTTTCAAACACTCAGCTTCCCCTGTTTGCGACAACTCTTATTGAAAGGATGGTCAGAGAGCAATCATTACAGTAGGGCTGCAGCCCTGAACAAAACAAAAGCTAGCAGACACAGGCAGAGCTACTCTTACAGTGTTTGCAGTCCACTGAAACAGATGCACGTACACTGATTGTTTGAAAGCGAGAAGTAAACCGTGCACGCCTTGTGAGCCCATTTGGTGTGCTGGAGAAGTGGTGGCTTTACAGACTTTACAGACGCATCTGAAAATGAAGCACTGAGAGGATCTGTACAAATAAGTGTTCTGTGCTCTCCGTGGTTTGGGGAAGGTGATGTCTTGGGGATCTCATCTTTAGATAAAAAGACATAGGATAAAAGGCTGAAATACATTACTCATGATCGTTAGCTTCTTAGTCATGCGAGAACTACAAAAAGTCCAAACAACTGGTTAGATTTGCATGTCGTGCATTTGTACACGGCTCCTCAACACATTTCTCGTTGCATGAACAGAGCCCGATCAGTGAGCTGGAAGTGCGGCTCTGCAGGATGCTGCCTGCCCTCCTCGGTGACCCTGATGATTACTTCATCAGGTTCTTTTGTGGAGACAACAGCAAATTTTCTAACTCCACCTAGATTTTAAGGAAGGTTACTCTTTTGCAAACTTTCCATACATTAAACAACTTCAAACCTTTCCAGAAATGACAAAAAGCAGATCAGCAGTAGGCTGTATTACTTTCCACTGACTTCACTGGCTTTAGTTCAGGCAATTTGAGATGTACTGATATTTAAAATGACCTACAAAGCTGACCTTTACATTGAGAGCCAAAAATATTATTTCAGGGTTTTGAGAAAAGGAGACTAATATTGATACAGACTATGTACCAGTAATTAAAGTGTAGAAGAAAGAATAAGAATGTGGTAATTAACAAAAAGAATTTTTTTTTTAAGCCCAGAATATTCAGAGTTCAGGTTAGATATAGTAGAAATAAAATAAGTTAAAATAGCAACGTGTCCTTAAGGTACCTAAACAACTGTAACCTCACTTCAGAGGGAAGTCACACAACAATCAGACAATTAGAATTAAGGCATCCTTTGCTGCATTTAGCTCCTAAATAATTAAAACTGGTTTTTTAAAGCTGTATTTACATTTTTGATGTAAATGGGTTTTTTCCAGCCTGAGAATACCGCTCAAGGCTATTATTCGTGGTGTTCTTAAAATAAAATTGTGTAGAAACATTCACTCTGCATAATATGGGACATACAACTCATTAGCTAACCTCCTTAGGCTCTCAGTCCAGAAAGCAGTTCAGAGTATCTAATTTGAGGTCTTTAAACAGTTCAGAGCATGAAAACTAAGCGAGCTTCTTGTTCCCATAACCAGGAACCACAGTCCCACTGCTTGTGTGCCCAGCACCACCCTGCACATTTCTGTACCCACAGTCCCCACCAGGAATGTGTGAACATGTGAACCTTACTGCAGCTGCATGGCACTGCATAGCTACTCTCTTTCTGCTGGGCAAGAAGCAGGTGAGAAAATGGGTTTGGCAAGTAGTGATCATAGAATCACAGCATGGTCTGGGTTGGAAGGGACCTTCAAAGATCACCTGGTCCAACCCTGCTACCCTGGGCAGGGACACCTTTTACTAGATCAGGTTGCTCAATGCCCCATCCAACCTTGAACAAGTCCAGGGATGGGGCATCCACAACTTCTCTGGGCAACCTGTGCCAGCACTTCAGCACCCTCATCATAAAACATTTCTTCCTTATGTCCAATCTAAATCCACTCCCTTTCAGTTTAAAACCATTGGCCTTTGTACTGTCAACACAGGCCTCGGTAAAAAAATCTTTCCCCATCTTTCACATAAGACCCCTTTAAGTGCTGAAAGGCCGCAATAAGGTCTCCCCGGAGTCTTCTGTTCAGGCAGAATAACCCCAGTTCTCTCAGCCTTTCCTCGTAACAGAGGTGTTCCATCCCTCCGATCATTTTTGTGGCCCTCCTCCGGACCTGCTCCGACAGGTCCATGTCTTTCCTGTCCTGAGGGCTCCAGAGCTGGACGCAGTGCTCCAGCTGGGGTCTCACCAGAGTGGAGCAAAGGGGCAGAATCACCTCCCTCGACCTGCTGGTTACGCTTCTTTTTATGTAGCAGGATACAATTTGCTTTCTGGGCTGTGAGTGCACATTGCCGGCTCACGTCCATCTTTTCATCCACCAGCACGCCCAAGTCCTTCTCCACAGGGCTGCTCTCAGTCCACGCATCCCCCAGCCTGTGTTGGTACCTGTGTTGGCCCGACCCAGGGGCAGGACCTTGCACTTGGCCTCATTGAACTTCATGAGGTTCACATGACGCTATGGTGTCTTACTACTGGGGCTGGGGAATTCAGTTCGTCTTGATATTCTGAAGCCTGCAGTGTGGATGGCACCAAGTATAGACTGTTTCTACAGCGATTTTACTGTCCCCACCAGTCTGCCGTCCTCGACAGCTGCCACCTGCCCTAAGGCTAAAGTTAAAAGCAATGTGTGAACTACAATTGATAATTAACATTAGATGGCTTTTGTGCCTATGAAAAGCAAACCACTCATTTACATGCCTTCATAAGAGATAGTTATGGAAATTAAAGTATAAAATGGAAATTAGAAGACCTAGGTAAGAATTTGACAAGCAAATAGGCATTGACGTAAAACAAATTACAGGGAACTTTATTACAATATTAAAGGTACAAGTTATGGATCAATGAGACTCCCAAGAAAATAAAACAACAATTACAAAGAATAAGCCTCTGTATCTCATTTTAAATGTAATATGCAGTCACAGAAAAACACAAATAAGTGTAATAAGGATGACAAGAGCTTGGGGATAGATTTTATATGAAGAGACATTAAATAGACTTCTCACCTTGGAATAAAAATGATAGGGAAGGAAAACCTGATAAATATATATAAAATCCTGATTAGAGAATGATTATGCACTATTTTTCTTTATATAAAAACTAGAGTACATCACACAGAATTATCAGGCAGGAGAATTAAATAGACAGATGTACTTTTTCACATTTATTAAATCATTAAACTAATTGTCACAGATTTTTTGGGTGCCAAGGGAATTAGTAAGTTCCAGATTTTCTTGATCCCTGATTTTTATAATCTGGAAGAGTTACAACAGAAGGACATATAATCTTTTATGTTTTTATATATGCTTTCTCTTAGCATCTATTACTGGCCACTGTCAGAGGCAAGATGCTAGTTAGATGGACCTTTGATCTGACTGGCACAGTTAGTCTGAAGTTTTATGCAAAACAAATAATCACCTCTGTTTAGCTTTTTTCCAGCAGAGAACATTGGTTAAAATCATATTTTTCTTGTAATAAAAATACAACAACAACAGAAGGATTACAGAGTAAATAACATAGATGTTAATATAAACTGATAAATTTAAAATAAAAACTAGGCAGTATACATCCAACCACACTGTAAGAATGAGAAAGTTCATGAGCTAACAAACAAACTTTCTCATTTAAATAATGTAATTATCTAACAGTATTGTAAGTCTGTAGCATGTGTATATACCTGCAAAATTAAGATTTCTAGAAATTCTAAGATGAGAGTCTTTATCACAAGGTCAAGTGGTTGACACAGTCTCTAATGACAGACTTATAAAAGGCCTAACCATGAGCATGACAGGACAAACAGCTCTGCCCATGTAAAGGAAAACCACACTCCTTATCACCTAAGTGTGCTGACAAAATGGAAAAACAAGTGCATATACCTTATTTCTGTTTTTTAAAGAAAGTTTTTCTAAGGCCCTCTTCAGAAGACATTCAGGAAAGCCTATAAGAATGATCCAGAGCATGGAAAGCATCCTCTCTGAAGACAAATTTAAAAGATAATTGTGATTAACTTAGGAAAGAGCACAGAAGACTAAGAAGTGCTATAGGGAAGATCGAGCAGGAGTTTGAATTTAATCCAAAGCAAATAAATGATGGCAGTTTCTTAAAGAATTCTCTTTCCTCTTACTTCCCTCTTACTTCTCATGTACCCTGTAATTAGACTGTGGATAAAAAAGGTCATCGAGCCTAAAAGTTAAAAGGAATTAAACATTTCTATGGATTTCAAGAATATGAGGAGTTCTAATTAATCTAAATACCCTGGAATATTAAATGTTAGACTTTGAGGCATAAATCAGTCTCTGACTATTAGAGATTGGAATGAAACCTAATGTCCAATACAGGTGCATAATATCTTTAGTTGACAACCGCAGGGCTTCTTGCACCTTTCTCAGAAGCATTTGGAATTGACCACTTCTGAAGGTACAACAATGCAATCCATATGCAATTTTAAACACATTTTCAATTCCTGTACTCCTGCCATTACAAGAACAATTAAGTGATGCTGTGGGAAGTGGTAGAATCAAGCCCAGTTGCAGCATTCCTCGGTTTGGGACTGGTGGCATTTGTAGTGGAATGAGGAGCCAGTAGCCCCAAATGAGAGAAAGAGGAAGAGGAAAGAAAAAAAAGAAGGCTTTTGGTTAGACACCAGGGCAGATTGGCAGCTGTAAGCATGTCAGATATAATGATTTCAATGCTTGTGTTTTCTGACCAGGGTTAAAGGAGAGGAGCATGCAGAGGAAAAGATGGAAGAGGAGGCTGGCCAGTATGTGCTTGTAGGGAACTTGGCACAGATATCTATGGCAGCTGTGTTTTGGAGGGAATGGAGGGAGGCTGGACACCTTAGGAAAAAAAAAAAGTCAAGGCATGAAGACTGCTGCTTGTAGGACATTAGGGTCAATGGCCATTAAACATGAGGACTACATGAAGGAGCTGGAATGGATAGAAGTGCTGAACACAGGCCTCAGAGTAGCGTTTTTCCATGTGGAGCCTTCACACAACTAATAAGCAAGCAAGTCCCCTTGCAGATACCGCTTGTAAGTATTGACCTAGATGACAAGAATTGTCATGGGGTCCAGTAACAGAACCGTCTGCTCTGATGCCAGTAATGGGATAGTTAGGGCAGACGTGGTCTGCTTTCCAGCATGGCCTTGGCCTGGTCTTGGGAAAGAAAAAAAGCTGAGCCTCAGCTTCCAACACAATTGATAAAGGGCAACTCCTTTCTGCCTGTGCCCCTGCAGTTTGTGGGTCTTCAGAAGCAAGGAAAGATGTATGTGCCTCTGAGACTTTTTTTATAAGAAGTCAGTTGCGGCAATTACACTCATGGTGTGAAGAAGCTAGGAAAAGAAACAAGAGGAGAAGAATGCTAAACTGAGTATGTCCTGTAAGCACCTTCTACATGATCTCCAAGCAAACCTCGAAGAAGTTGCACTACTATCATGATAATCAAGTACATCTCACTAAGTATATACAGGAAGGCAACTACTGTAGAATGAAATGCTATCATTTTCTTGGCGGTATCTACCTATACCTTAGAATACCGGGAAAAATAAGTATGTTGTACATTGGCAACATTTGCAGATTACCACATTTTTTTTACAAAGTTCACTTAGAACTATAAAAGAATACAAAAAGCTCCAAGGGCTGGTGAAACTAGGTTAACTGGCAATACAGACAAAGTCAAATGCTGATAAATGCATGACAGTGCTGTCTGGAAGGAATTCCTTCAGTTACTCATAAGCATAATGGATTCCACCTTTACTGTAACCACTCAAGAAAAAGGCTTAGGCATCATAGTAGACAGCTAACTGAAGACACTTTTTCATTACACGCTTATATTCGAAAGAACAAATAAAATACAGGAGCTACAAAAGACCACCATATAATATACTGATGATTCAAGTATATAATAAATACATTTTCACCACGTATAATAAAATACAGGGAAATAAAAAGAAGTGGTTCAGATGTGAACAAAAAAAGCACTGGGGACTTAAAAAAGCACCTAAAAAGTCAGACTTTTCTGCTTTAAAGTGAGAAAATAAGAAAAGAAATGAAAGAGGTATGTAACACAATATAGGTTGGAAAGAAGACACGTCAGGTATACCCATTTATAATCTTTATAATTGGAAGAGTCATTCAAACAGACTGAAAGACAGTAGACTGCTAAGAGTATTTTTTTTAATACAGACAACACATCTTGTTACCCAGATCCACTAATGACAATATATCAGCTTCTAAAAGAGTATCATCCTGTAACAGAATGAAAAATAGAAAATTATTAGCGACATCAACACAACAGGTTTTTAGATGTTACAGAAGAAGATGCAAAAAATACAGGAAAAAATTGCCATTGTCATACTGTACTAGTGTAATCCCCTAAAACTGCAACAATATTCCACCTAAAAATAATTATATCTTGTTGAGAAAAAACAATTACTTTATTCAGTAATATTTGTTATGATTCAGAAACGTAGTTGACTGCTTTCTTCTAAAAATATATGCACGCTCTTCCAAAATAAGGAGAATTCAATGCTTTCATTTGTAGCTGTAAAAACCTAATGTAATTACACTCAGTTTATTGTTGCGGTACTGGAAGCAGAACTTAGCTGCATATTTTTCCCTTGTTTTTGTATTTATAACATTATAAAAATAATATATGCATCTTAAGACTTGATTCTGTGACATTTACCAAGTCCCACTATGCTGGGAACCAAGCCTGCAAAAGCATACTCATGAGAATACGCTCCCCAAGTCAGGTCAGTGAATAAAAGCTCCTCACATGAGTAAGGCTATAAGAATAGACTACAGGAGGTCAAGGTCAGTGGTGAGTTTTGGCTGAGTCAGGGTTGGAGGATAAGGCCCTTATGAATCCTATAAATAGTTCATTGTTAAAAGAGGTCAGATTGAATTCTGGAAGTATTTTGGAAAAAGAAACCACTGCGTGACTAATGACGTACACCTACCCAAGCCTCTCTGCTTATTAATGTGACATTTGTTTGGAACCAACACATATAATAAATAAAAGATATTTTTAGGATGTGCCGGGGAAATGTATTCAGATTTCGAGAGAATAATTTGAATGTATGTAAAGTGTTGCACTGTATCAAAGGAATGGTTGTTACAGCATACAAATAAGGTATTAAAAACTAGTGGTTTCTATTGATCCTGATGGAAACAGGAAATCAGGCCAAGGATGCTAAGAATGGGATTTACTCGCCTGACTTATATCAGCTAAGAGCTGATACCTAGGCTCCTTTTCACTGTAAGTAAGTCGAGAGAAGCAGGCACCTCCACGGACAATTAACCCCATCCTAAGGCTGTAGTTTGGCACAAACTTAAACCAGCCTAACTGAACACCAACACTGGGGAAAGCAGTTTCCCCAAGGCCCTTTGCCCAGCGTGAGCGGTTTGTTCCCAGTTCTGTAGAGTATCTTCATTTTTGTTGACGCAAGGGTTCGGTAAACTTGATAGGTAGCTGATGTTACTGAAACCAGCCCCTCCCACCTCCTTCTTTCTCCCCTCAAGGTTATTTTTCAGTTGGATAAGTACTCTGGTCTGGAAACTAAGCCAGCCCTGGCTGGGCAATGGCCCAGAGCGATGCTGGGCAAAAATGACTGCTTCTTTCAACTTGAGAGTCAGAGGATAGTGTTTGGCAGAGGCTTGAATGAGCCATGTGGGTCTAACACTTCACTGCTACCAATACAGGGAGGTGTATTCTTCTGTTGCCCTCCCTGCTGCCGGCTGCACACTACCACCACTTCCCTTTGCAATGGCTGTGGCACTTATAAAAGCCTTCTGTGACTGGAGACACCTTCATAACCTGGCAGAAAATTAAACCATTAGAAAAAAAGTAAATAGATTTTAGAGGGTTATCAAGTAGAGTTGGATCACAGAGGTGTCAGATGTGCAGCAGAGCTGGCAAACAAAGAGGCTGGATGACCTGGGAATGAGTATAGGGAGAAAAAAAGAAGAAGAAAAGGAAGTCTGGGACCATCCTTTCAAAAGTCATGAGTTGTTAGATCAGCTGCTCATCAAATCACACCCTCAGGGCCCCCTTCCATATTACACTGTATGTGATCTAATTGGAGGCAGACACGGAAAGGGACAGTCCCACTTTCCTCCAGGCCTCCAGCTGCACATTCCCGTTAGGCATGACAAGAGATGGGAAAGGACAGGAGATCCAGCATCCAGACTCAGGCAAAATGCACCATAAAGTAAGTACCAAAACCAGGTTGTATCAATTGCCCTCTGGAGTTCTTCTCTTTCTTCATTAACTAGAAGGAGCCTAGACAAAAAACTCATACTAGAACCCTGGTTTCAAAACAGATGAAGTTCAATGAGACAAAACTCAACGGATGCATTCATCCTGTGCTGTCCCCTTCTGTAGTGTCCTTACATTTTGAAGGGATGCATTTCTGCTAAATATTTCTTTTACATTTTATAATAAAAATGACAATGAAAATGAAAAGATACCTGAAAAGTGAAAGAAACTGGAACTGATCTGTTGATAAATGCATTATTGTATCTGTTCCCAAAAGAGTTGCAAGTCTGCTGCAGAGTATCGACACTGTCCTCTTGCAATGCAAAATGAAGTCAAAACTGAAAGGTCACATGGGAAAAAAGGACAAGTTTCTAAACACTACTGACAGTCCTAATGAGGCTGTAGCTGGAAGAATAAACACAGAGCAAAGAGCTCCTTCAACAGCTGTTGAGACAGTGCACACTCACAGAGCTTTCGTCAGCGCTAGCAGGGGTGAGTCTGTGTAAAGAACAAAGGAGCCTCAGAGCCTGGGCCATGGAGGGAGAACAGGCGGAAACAAAAAGGCCACTTGGACAACAGTCAGGGACTTCGTTAGGTCCCGTTCTCTTCCCCTCCCTTGCTTTGAGGAATACCTTAATTGTTTCAGAAGCCTTGTTGACTTGAAGTGTGTTACTGGCTTGAGCATGTTATTGACTTCAATGAAGCTATTTAAAAGAAGAAGGTGCTGTTCAATATAAGCATGAATAGCAAGATGGTATTTTTTTCCTTAGTAGTTAAAAGACTATTTCCTATGATTAATTATTAAACAAAGCATAGAAAAGCACATCCATGAACCACTGGCATCTGTAACGGATGCTGACTGACTTCAGTGAAACTACTCTGATTTATGCTGATATTCTGTGATTAAAGATACTGAAAAACAATGTCATTCTAACACAATGAAATAAAGGTATTTTATTCAACCAACCTTCAATTGCAGCTTTTATTTTTACTACCAAAATATTGATTCCTAATTGCATCTTATTTCTGTTTCCTAGAGGGTTTAATAAACATATTGACTACCTCCTTAAGGAAAACAATTTATTTATGTATTTTGTGTTTGGCTGAAAACATTCTTCAAGGAAACAACTGTCTAGACACGATGACAATAAACCCTCTGTTGCTGGAATGGCAGGAAAAGAGGTTGCCCTCAGTAAGCAGTACCTTCCAAAGAAGTCATGAGCTGTTTGCCAGGCTGTCATGTGTTTAAATAATTATTTCAGATATTCATGCTTCATAAAAAGTCTTAAGTATAATTTCCTGATGCAGAACACATTGATGATTTATGGCTCCGTATATTTTTTTCCATGAACGAAGCTTTAGTCTGTTGAGAGAGCTAAAAGGTATGTTACACCCGTCAATGCCAGGACAGGGGGCAATGCCTCATCATCCCCACACTTGTGTCATGCTATGATTTTGTAATTCCTGCCACATGAACTGTTAGAATAGGGATGATAGGCACACACGCAATTAGCACAAAAAGTGTTGTCAGTGGCAAAAAATGCTGATGCTGGTTACAATATGACCAGTAGGGCCACTACTGCTTTCTGATTATTTGCCTGACTATGGTCAAGACCCATTCCAGCTAAAAATTTGAGGGAGATCCTCCCATTACTAAGGTGGGAACAGATTCCTGATAGAAAAAAAAAAGATAGAAAAATTTAATCTGTCATTTTTTTCTAAGCGCTTTAGTTTCACATCCCTATCCTGGAGGTTGCTCCATCGGGATCAGCTCCTGTGCCTGCACGCAGCTTCAGCCTGGCTCTAGAAACCCAAACTAACTGAGCGTGATAATCAGAAAAGGAAACTGAGTATAAATAGAAAGTGAAATTCACGATTTGGTTTCATGGTGCAAGCAAAAAGGAAACAAAAGTCAGAAATGGGTTATAACATTAATTTCACTTGGCAGAGATAAGAATTTGGGTTGGTTTTTCTTAAACCAAGCGCTTCTTTCTCCATCTAGCAAAGTTGGCAGATGTTATCAAGAATACATCAGACCCTCTGTCTTAATTCAAAGCCTGCTGAAGAAAGTGTAAGGGTTTTTTTAGATGCTTATGGCTTTTGCATCAAGCTTTTAATTTGATGTATCAGGGTTGAGGTGGCGTGATACACTGTGCTGAGTTACTACTTGAAGTGCTCTGAGTCAGCTTTGTGGTTTCTGAGGAATGCGGTGTGCTTCTAGGAATTCAACCTGGATTTCTGGGCCTGTAGATATGGCCTTTAATGGGCGTAGCCAGGCTGATGGCTCAGGGAATAATAGATTTACACAATAAGCTCTAAACCGGTGAATTATTTTTTATAGTTGTGAAGGACATAGATATTACAGATAGAAGTGAGAAAATAAAACCAGCAGATAACAATGGGAACACAAGAAGAGAAAGAAGAAGCCCCATCCCACTTCAAAGTATTAGGTGCTATTCAGGTGACAGCCGCTGTAGCAAACACTTAGGTAGTGGTATCTTGAGGAGAAAGAGCAGCACTGGATTAAGTTTTCCTCGTGGCTTTGCAAATTCTTATGCAAGATCGTTTGTTTGTTCCTTAAATGTAGGACTGTACAGCCCCAAATCTGCAATTGTCTGTTGTTTCTTGAAAGATGGGGTATCTTGTACATTTTAGTAAGTAGGCACTCTGAGTTTCATTTTAAGGTTAATGCTGACATCAGTTGTCAGCATTTTATGATGTTTCCTGCAATAATTTAAAAAGTCTGACTGCTGAAGTTAATCAATTCAGAAACTGCATCACTTTCTCCATTTACTGTGAACCTCATTTATTTGATTGGAAGTATTTCCTCTGTACTATGTAAACACACAAACAGGCAGGCAAACCATCTGCTTTCTCGTTAGATATTTTTTTGGCAACTGAATGCAGATATATGCATTCCTAATGTATATCATGACTGTGAATTAAGCTCTCAAAAATAAGAAATTGCAAAAAAAGCATTGTTTATACAAGCTTAATCAGTTCTCTTTGCAATATCATTCATCTTGTAGTATACAGTCCATTTTACTTAAGACTCCCCTTTTATTTTGTTCATAGCACAGATTACATTTTAGAATTGAATGAAGATACAACCAATGAGACTGTTATCTAAACCAGAAGTGGTTTTATTTTCATTTTTACATATAATGGTGTGTGATTTTTTGAGAAAGCACAGATAATTACACCATGGAGTCATAATAACATTCCCAAGGGTCATCAGCACTGTTGCACCTTTAAGAGTCGCAAGGAAACCTTTACCACTTGAACCAAAGAAACTGGCAGAAGTAATATCTTGTCTTATTATACAGATAAGCCACTAGAAAATAGTGGATTTCAAATCATTTGCTGGGCAACAGAGAAACTTAAGAATTCTGACTTCAATTCTGGGAATACTGACTTCAGTTCTACACAGGTTATAAACCTTTGTCTTGCCTTTCCAGATTCCTTCTTCCTCATTCCCTTCTGTTCTGGCCCCTTGCTCCTATCAGTTCCTTCAGCTCCTGCTGGTATCATCTTCCCCAGCTCTACATGGTTGCTTTTCTCATGCTTCTGTATCTCTAAACCCTGACAGTCATCATGAATCGCCTCATCCCTTCCTGTTTCTCAAATCTCTTCATCTGTCAAGCTATCACTTCCTTCTTCTCACTGAAAAGATAGGGAAACTTCTGAGAGAATTTGTCTTGCCTCGGTTTCAGGGATTAACATCAGAGAAGCTCTTCCAAGTTCCTGGGATGGTGCACTGGAGGTGAGGTCCCACTCTATGCCAAGAGTCTCAAGAAAGCATATTTATAAACTTCAGTGAGATACTGCGAACATTATTGGGTGGGTATACAAAGGGTCCCTTGCGGTGAAAACACAGTTTGAGGGTAAATTTTGTTGTTAACTATTTCCTTAACAAGAAAGGTTTTTCCTACTGCACACCTGACAGTGAAATCTTTACTTGTACAACCTCTTTCAGCAACTTGTACAAAGTCTTCCAGTCCTTTCCCGAATAAGGACTGTAGAATGGATCCTATGCACAGGCGACGAGAGAATGGATCTCGACACCCACTCGTCTCCATAGCTACTCACCAGCTCACATCACCTAAGAACATTTCCAATTTCCTTTAATCATGTTGACCAGCTTAAGTTCTATGGTGGACCCAGCAGTTGCTCTCGTTAACTCCATGCAGCTCCTACTGTCTGAAAGGCCTTTCTCATATTGTGTAAGGTACTCTAGAGGAACAGCATTGTCTTATGATTCTTGGTCTGTAAATATTAGAAAATAATTCATCCATCAGTTATGTGGGCTCTCTTTCAAGAACTATAATAAGTGACATGGTTGATTTTGAAACAAAAGAACAGTGACAGTTGTTTTGGATTTTGTTTCTGTTTTGTTGGGTTTTTTTAATGCAGGGCCATCAAACTAGGTAGCTATATTTAATTTTCTTTCTTTTCCTTTTGCATTTGGAGTGCCTGTTGTTATAGGCAGAATCTTTGTTACCCATGTCCATATTTCTTTTTGTTTTGTTTTACAGCAGAAGCAAAAATTCAGCCAGTTGGCCTCATCCTGGCCTTAAACACACTCTATAGCTCTGGGCACAGATTTTCTCCATGTGAAAATTTCCCATTTTGCACATACTTACAGAATCAGTCATTTCATTGGCTTCGTTTCCCTCCTTTGCTTGCCTCTCTGGTTGTGTCATTCCCAAATACTCATAATCATGAATTAGCCCCACCTCATCTCTTGAAAAATGCATCCATTTGGGACCTTTTGTCTGTTTTCTACTTTTGCCTCTGAAATAAATATTCCAGTCACATTTGCAAGCTTTCTTTTATAAAAGTGAAAATATAAGCTGAAATTTTTGCACAACCACTTGATCCAAGGAGCTTTAAGAACAGTGCTGATTATGAAACTCGTGATAAAATCGTAAAAGCTGGCAATACAGAGTTTGAGAGAAAGCATAAGTCTGCTTTGCATTTCGATTATCAACTTGCCTTTTCGTCTGCACTTTGCAGACGTTACCTGATTCTCGTCTGGTCTTTATATAGCCCCAAATCTTAGCAATGAGGGGAAAAAACTTGGTACTGGACTACCTCTTAGAAAAGGCTCAAGCTGTTCCATACTCAGTGTATGTCTAACTTGGTGTGTGCCCTTACAGCCTATCCACTTTTATGCCACTTTTAGCTGGCTGACATCAGCCAGCACATGTCAGAAGGGAAATGGTAATTACAGGCAGGCTATAGATAGCCATGGAGTAGCATCTTATCAGCGCTACAAATATTTTCAAAAGCTAAAAAAACCCCAAGCAAACAAACCACAAAACCCCCCAAGATTACACCAAGGTTTACCTCCTTTCCTAGTAGAGAGACGAAAAGCTGGATCATGCCAGGGCCTAGCCTCAGAGGACACCCTGAGCTCTGCCAAGGCAGTTTGCACAGACAGACTTATCTATTCAACGAGCAATTTCACAGTGCCT
Organism: Aquila chrysaetos chrysaetos; assembly: GCF_900496995.4. Taxonomy (NCBI): domain Eukaryota; kingdom Metazoa; phylum Chordata; class Aves; order Accipitriformes; family Accipitridae; genus Aquila; species Aquila chrysaetos. The sequence goes on from NC_044008.1 coordinate 13,703,097, forward strand.
AATCGCAGAAAACAGGGATGCTGCCTGAAATTCTGGAAAACACCTAACACTTGCAGGGGGGACGCGAGGAGGGTAACAAATGGCCTTCTGATCAGCGGACACCGGACGTCGGAATCTTGACACCAGACCTCACCCACAGGCAACTGTTTAAGGCACTCCGAGTCACGCCGTGAGGGAAGCTTCAAAAAGGATCGGCCGTTCCTCCAGCACGCCTCGGGAGGAGCCCGGGCGCCAGCTCCAACGGGCAAACGAGGGCCTTCGAGACCACCTGAAGCCCCACGGTCACCTGCACGCAGGCTGCCCCCCCGTGTGGCGCGGCTCTGGGGCGCTGTCCCCGCGGCTCCCGTCCCCCGGCAGGGAGCGGGAAACGGCGAGGCCTCGCAGAGCGACCGGCACCCCCGGAACCCCTCAGCGAGCCCCGCCGCCGGCTGAGGGGGACGGAGGGAGGCGGGAGCCCGCCCAGCCACTCCGCGCCGCCGCCAGCTGAGTGACACCAGCGGGGCCCAATGGGCGCCAGGGCGGCGGGAGCGGGCGGGCCCGTGGTGGCGGCCGGCCCGTAGGCGCCGGTGCGGGGGGAGCTCCGGCGGCTGGAGCCGAGCCGTGCCGGGGCGAGAGGAGGGTGCTATGCTGCTTCACCTGGTAGCCGAGTTTGACCTGCAGAGGGATGTGGTCCCCTGGCTGGCGGCGCGGGGTTGGGCGGCGGCTCTAGGTAACGCCGCGGCCGGTGGCGCTGCGCCGGCGGGCTCCGCTGCGGCGGGGCCGCCCGCTCCCGCGCTCCCCGGGCAGGGCCGAGGAGGGCTCCCCCTCGGCCGCCCGGTCGCTCCCAGCCGCCTCCGTGCGCTGCCCTCTCCCGCGGGCGGAGGAGCCGGGCCTGGGGCGAGACCCCTGGGTGCGGCTCGCCCGGGGCCTGCGCCTTCCAGCCAGGGCCGCGCCGCCTCCGGCCGCGGGGGGGGTGTCGGGGCTCATGGCGGCGGCGGCGGCGGAGTGCCACCCTCCGGAGCGGGGTGCGGGGAGCGGCCGCCGTGAGCCCCCCGCCTCGGCCGGGCTCCAGAGGAGCGAGCTACGCCCGCCCCCGGGCCGCGCGTTCGCGGGGGGGGCTCGTCCCTCAGCTCCCTGCGGCCGGGGTACTTGCAAAGGCAGGGAAGTTTGGTGTCTTCAGGGCACTTCTGACGGGCCGAAAGCACTTCTGCACGTCAGCTACGCTCGGCAGCTTGTTCTTCTGCTTCTTCACGCGTTTGGTTTTTTTCTCTTTCTCTCTCTCTCTTTTTTTTTTTTTTTTTTTTTTCCCCCCCAAAAAGGCTTCTAGTGTGACTCCCGCTTCTACACTACTCCCCTTTCTGGGAGGAAAAAAAAAACCAAACAACAAAACCCAAACACTTTTGTCTATGTGGTAAATGAGTGCTAGTTAAAATTAGATGAAGCGTTAGCTGTCACAGCAGTGTGCGATAGGTAGCATAGCGAGCACTTGATGCAGTGGTTGGAAAAAAAGAATGACCACCTTGTATTCTTGGCCCTGTGGTTTTTTGCTTGTGTTTGTTCTCATTCACCTGCAGGGCAGCTGGCTCAGTTCTTCTTTTCAGAAGCTGATGGAAACCTTAGCCTAAAAAAAAAAAAAAAAAAAAAATTAATAAGTAGTACTTCAGTAGAAATAGATGGTCACTGATACAACTTGAAACCTCAACTCCTTTGGTTGCTTTTAATTAACTCCAAATATTTAACTTGCTTCCCACGTTGAGAAGCTGTTATCAAATAGTTTCATAACAACTTGTTTGGAGGTAAACTAGAAGGTATCAGCTTTTTTTTGATTTTATAAAAGAAAATTATTTACCAAGCCATCAGTTACAAAATCTGTTAAAAATTATTTCACATACACTAAGTAGTTTACTGAACAAGTGTTGAATGGTGTACTGAAGGGATTTGAGGTAAGATTCTGAAATTCTCCATACTTAATCAATTAGTCTATGAATTTATCAGTTCTTCTGTGATGAATTCAATCAGTCAACCTATGCATTTATGTCACAACAATCTCAAAATGGTGCTGACTTGTGTTTGGGAAAGGGACAATTGTATTTGGCTTTTTAAAATGTATTACAGACTCTTCATTCAGTAAATACCCCTGGTAATACAGAATCAGAAGAATCTAGGTTGGAAGGTGCATCTGGTCAGATACCAGTATTGCTGTATGGCATTTCAACTTTTGTGTGTGTACTGACTTTTCCCCTTGATGTAGTGCTGTTGTATTAGGAGGGTTAAGGTGGGAGGCAGGAATTTGAAAAGATTCATTTAAACATCAAAGAAATACCTATTCACAGAAAGTAAGCAATTTTTAGGAGCCATGGTACTTTTGTGTCAGTGGTTTCAGATGTTATAGTTATTCATATTTATTATTTTCTTTCCTGAGGATTTGAAAACCCTTGATAGCTTGAGAATTTCTAATTGCATGAGAGCTGGGAGTAGCTATGATGATGAGAGGGGAGCAGCATATGAAAAGAAACAGACTTGTTCTCTTCATTCCGCTTATTTTTGTATGAGCCGCGTATAGCGGCCTTCAGGAAATCAAACGCTGCATTCTCCGGAGTATGTTGATGTGAGTTGTTTGCTGGGCGGGCAGGTTGGGTTGGTTCTTTTGTAGCCCTTCATCATGTGGGGATGAGGAAGAAGCTGTAATTCCATGTGCAGTTTTACTGCAGGACTTTCCAAGGGCAGAGATGATTGCCACTTCTAATTTGGCTCCATATTCCCACTGACAATGTTCAGTGACATGAAACTCGCTTCTGAAACGGAACCTTTTCAACATCTTTAAGATCTCTTAAGTTGGGTGATAGAGAAATTCATTGACATGGAGATTTTGTGTGGACCTTCTCTAGCTAAATTTTGTTCTGAGGAAGTATTGTACGAGAGAGAAGTGTGGAGACCATAGTACTCATCTTGAAAGTTTGAGGTGGTGGTTACATTCTGGGAAGTTTCCGCTAAAAGAAGAGCAGAATATATGGTTATCTGAGACTTTCTCAGTCGTCACCAACTAGCCCTAATGTAGTGGTATTGTAGTGTACCCTGAGTGATCCGAAACCAGTAGAAAGTGATAAGTTGTTAAATGTACATGAAGGATTTTCATTGTCCTCCCACAATAAAATACGGAATTTATTTCCTTCTGATAATACTTATAAAAATACTTATAAAATACTTATTAAAAAGTTTTTATACTTTTAAAAGTATAATACTTATAAAAAAGTTTTTTTTTTTCCATATCTCTGCAAGCTGTACAAGCCAGTTTATAGTATCAGGCTTGTGAAACTTAAGTTTCACATGTCTGTCTTCTGCCAACGCTTTGTGATAACTGCAAAGTAAATAACGTCGAACTTGACTAAATGCTTGCCGAGAGTTGTGGAGAATTCTTTTTGCTGATGCTTACTGAACCACAGGCTACCTTTATCTTAAAACTAGTACCAATCATGCAGCTCTTAACCTTATTAAGGGCAAATTTTCCACTTTTAATGAAAGTTCCATCTGAGATAAACGCACTTTTGGTGGCTGCAGCAATTAGAAAACAAAAAAGCAGCATCAGGAAAGTATGCATTTTGGTCATCTTGAGTATGACATTTTATCTTTTTTTTTCTGGTGTTTTCCTTCTTATTTTGCACTGCTTTGTCCAGATGTGCTCTTCTCTTTGTCCTTCCTAGCTTCCTGCTCCTCTGTTTCCCTTTTAACCCTACTCTTCCATTCACATCCCACATTGTATCCCTTGTCCTGCATTGCTTAATTCCCTTGTACTTGTAGATATATATATATATATATATATATATATGTGGTGCTTAATCTTGTGGTTCTGGGGTTTTGGGGTGTGTGTGTGTGTGCATGTGTGTGGTGTTGTAGAGCTAATCTCTGAAGGTGTAGTTTATTTCCAGGCATTCCTTTGGGATGCTGAAGGGGCAGGTGGGAGCAAGTGACACTTTTCCTCAGGCTGGTTCTATCTCCCTGTAGTGTTCTGAGGATTGGAGTGCAACTTAACTGTTGGAACCCCATGTTGTGTATAATGGATAAATGCAATTTAATTTCTGTGAATGGAAGATGGTGAAAAAAGCATATTCCATTTCATCACAAAAGGTAGTGGCCATTAGAATCACAATTATAATGAAGAGTTAGGAATTTACATAAATAATTCTTTCCTGTGTGTTTTGAAACCCCTTAAGTATTTTGTGTTGAAGTTTATCAGATTTAAATCATGGTGTAAGAAATATTCTCTCTGTCTTTCCAGAAGGGAGTAATTTTGGCATGTACAAACAAATATTTATATGTAAAAATGTATTTAGTATCTTTGCTTAAAGTGTGCATAAATTGTGTGATGAACCAGCTCAAATGAAAATCCTGTGCCTTTTGATACTTATCTTTTCAGATACTTCTGGGAAATCATCAGCACTCTACGTTGTAAATGTTGAAAGAAACAGTAAAATTATTTATACCTGGAAGGTATGTCTGTCTTGGAACTTAATAAAAATACAGCAGAGAATAACACCATATGTGTATCTTGCCTAACTGAGTCCTTGTAGTTCAAAATTTTTTGCAGTGAGGGTTAGAACACGAAAACTCGACTGATTACAACTTGGGGGGTTGGGCAATGGGAAAATACCCATCTCCACTTCAGACAAAGGTTAAGAATGATGAAATGGAGAGTAAAGTACCGACCTGATTAAATCCATAGGGGTTTTGCTCTTGATTTTTTGGGGGGCCAGAATCTTACCCTGAGTGAAATGACGTTTCTTTAACAGATAAACTCTTCGTAAGCAGTGCATTCTTTCACCCTCAGAATTTCTTAGGGAAGTCTGACTTAAATTCATGTGCACTGCTTTAGTTAAATATGTTTCCTCCTACCAATATATATGTTAAGATGCCATTTATCTAACACTAATTCTGCTTTGTCTCTTCTTTGTTACTTTAAGATTCATCTGTAGCACTGTATTGCAAGTAGTCTGAAGTAACTGTTGTTTATTTGATGTCTTGAAGTATGTAGAGCTACCCTTTTTAACATAGCATTCTGCACTCCATGGCATATATATAGCTTTTAGGTTGAAATGCCTGTAGTTCCAAGAGATTTTTATATGGTTTGAGAAGGTTTCCCCTTGATGAGACAAACTGTGCTGCTTTTCTGTGCATCTCGGAGAAATCTGTAGACCCAGCTGGATTCTGGAGGATCTTGGTTTTTGAAGAGTACGGATTAGAGATAGCAGACTCCAGTGGAATAGGACTGCCTTTTGTTCCCCTTCAGCTCAACAGTGCTAAAACTCTCCAGCTTCCGTAGGGTTAAGGGAAGAGGTGAGGTCTTCGTCAAGGTATAATACACTTTAACTGTGGGTGGATGTTTCCTTTAGTACAAGCATAGGGAGGGGAGTCTGTACAAGACAAAAGTAACAGTAAAAACAACACTAAAGAATGTGTCAAGTTTTTCTTTTTCATTGCTCAAAACTCTAGAAAGACTTAATGAAAGTAACCCATTTAGTTCCCAACAGGACATCTGTTACTGTGTGCGTGTGATGTTCCTGCTTTCTAGCATCTGTGGAATCTCACAATAAGCTTTTTTGGGCTTCTGACAGTGGAGTCCAACTGCCTTGTATGCTGTTCAGGCTCTTGCAACTGGCACAAGGGATGGGTTGTAGCTCAAGGTTCACACATCTAAATGTAGGGGTTTGCCTGCATGCTAGGTATCAAAGCTCCCACTGTGATTAGTAGGGATCTGAGCAAAACCATTGGTGGAGTTTAGAGAACTGGCAACTTGTAGCCTATACTTTGGGAGGAGGTGTGTGGGGTGGAGGAGGTGGGCAAATAGCCCACTAGATTTCATTGACTGAATAGGCCGATGACTCGCAGGAGGATTTGAACACCTAGGCTTAGTTCCCTGAACCTATGGGTAAAGGCTGCATAGGAAGTCACTGAAAATGTTCACTGTAGTTTCTCTTTCCTAATTTGGGGAATAAAGTGACCTCTGCAGCCTGTGGTAAGAATGGCTGGATGACAAAGCCTGAGAACTGGAACTAACAAACTGCACAGCTGTGCTGCAGTTTGCACCTCTCAAATGCCATCCAAAAGAAGATGCTTCTACTTCTCTTCCTGTTCTCTTACCATGATAAAGCAGTCTCATCTTTTTCTCCTCAGTGAGTCAGCCTGCTGAAGAACCAGCATCTATTTATTCCTCTGTTGGGAAGGATGCTGACGTATTTTGTTTGCTTCCACTATAACTGTTTTTTACGCTTGTTAATGGGTAAACTGGAAGATACTTCCTGGATTTTTCTCATGAAGAACAAATGTATCTTAAGGTGGTATTGCATTAAATGTATGATGCTTCTCCCACAGAGAAGTTGCTCATAGTGTGTGTGTACACATTTCTTTCTTGGATCAGTAGAACTTCTGCTCATCAGCTAAAAGTGTTGGTACCCACTTAGGTGCTATTGATGTCAATGGGAGTCAATACGTCCACACTTGTCTGCTTGCATGATAAGAACATGTGGGTATGTCTGTCCCAAACCTCATGCTGGTCTAGGTGGCTTGTATATTGGTAGGAGCACATGTGGTGTCCCAGGCTGTAGCTGCATAGCACTTAGCCAGTGTCCTGAACAGGCTGGGTCCTGAGCTGCTAATGCTGTGCCTTTCCTGATGTCTATGCTTTTGTTAAATTAGTTACATCTTTGTCAGCTGCAGTCACACCTTGGGACTGTGATACCTTAAACCAGGACTGAATTTTTTTTCCGCTCTCAAGAGTAGAATGCTAAAAACCAGCTAGTGTTGGGAGTATTGTGTGTCTGTCTTTTTATACTTTACTACTGACTTAACAAGGATTCAATCCAAATGTTTTCTTTCCTCAAACAGTCCATTGACAACGAATGGGTATAGTTCTACGGTTTTGGAGTTTACCGCAAACCTTTTAAGTGGAGTATCCATTTATATTTATATAGAAGAAAAAAGAGTCTTGGTGTATGCATCTTAGTGAATGACAAGTAGTTTTAGGCCCTGAATTGATCCTTAGTTTAAATTTTTACAAACTTGTTCTAAAATATAAGTATTCTTTGCGTTTTGCTATTCTGTTCTGCTAATATACGTCGTCACACAGGAAAGCTTACCTGGGGAAGACAGACTGCTTTTAGTGTCTGCAGTTAGTCCTTCTGTTTCCTTAAACTTACGTTGGAGAAACATGATGTAATTACAGCTTCTAAGAAACTACAGATCTTACTGAGTTGTTAAGGCAGTTTAATACCTCTTTCTCTTTCTCTCACTCTCCCCACTTCATGATAAACTATTTATAACTAATGAGCTACCACTTTTGCAAGACACAGTTATATGTCTGTGAGCCTTTCCTGTTGGTTTTATAGCAGCAAAATTTAGCTGTGACATTGTCAGTGAGGATAGTGCACAAACAAGGATGTAAACTAAACTGAGCTGCCCTGGCTTGTTTCCTAATAGATAGAAATAGAAAACAACCTTTGTCTGCTAAGTGGAAGTAAATCAAGTGCGTTTTGCATTAAATCAGGGGAAGGTGGAGAATGAGCTTTATTTTCAAGCTTATTTTACGGTGTTCTGTTGTACTGTAGTTTTGACAGCGTCTGTCTTTTGTGACATTAATAGTTGGTGTAAAGGAAGATATTTTTAACAGTGAATTCTAGTGTCTGCGCTTCTATTTTGCAAGGCAATGCAAGAATCTTCAGAGTAAACATGAAAACAAGCATCTCGGCTTATGCACAGATATGGGCACTGTTGTAGTGCTGTTACCAGTCTCGTAAAGTATATTTTTCAGTAGCTAAGCACAGAGGATGTTAGCGTTTCAGACACACTTGCAAAGAGTGGTTATTTGTGAAAGCACTTGCTTAACCTTAAATTAGGAGGCCTGAAGCCTGTGTCTTAATATAAAGACATTTTGTTTTCCATGTTTAAATCAGAAGTCAAAGACTTTTGTCATTGGCACAACAATAATGAGACACTCAGAAATAGACCCCTTAGGAAGAGAATACTCAGGCTTTTGTTTTAACTTCACAAAGCAAGAAGCCATAACTTTGTAAATAACCACAGATTGCTCCCCTCTCCCCCCAAGCTGTAGTTAAAAACAATGATGCTCACTGTTTGAGTACAAGCCTATGTAGCTGGATTTAATTTCAACAGTTCAGCAATTTAGTGCTTATACCTAGAGTACATTAATGGACTTCAGCTTGATTTGATATACAATATATGCTGCCAAGCAGAATTTGTTTTAATTTTTTTTTTTTATATTTTGAAAATTTAAAGCATGGTGAAAATTACCAAGAATAAGTTTTGATTTGAATAGTCTTAGAAGTGCCACAAACAAAATTGTTTTATGTTATTACCAATAAGCTAGAAAGGATGTGTATTATGTTTCTTTTCAAAGGCAGCAGGCTAATGGTGTCATCTGAGCTTGTGAAATATATTTAGCGTTCAAACAATTATTTCCTAAGGCAGAGCTGAAATCCTTTTTCCAGCCTGCAGCCAGATCACTGGAAGCTGTGTTTGGTGATGTTCGATGTTTCTGTGCTCCCAAGTTGGTGAGGTTTGGAACACCAGCCTTAAATCTTCCAAGGGCCATAGCATTCCCTTTCATTCTTGTACAGACATCTCTCTTCCTGGCCCTACTGCCTATAACTAAAACGAGTTTAGAACCAAAGTGAGAGAGGCACTTGGCTTATGCAACGGCTTGTGGGCTGTAAATTGGCCACATTTCAGCTTTATCCCATGTGTTAGTTCTAAAAGGAAAAAAAAAATCTTTGTTCTCTTTCTTGCCTTGCTTTCTTGGAATTAGATAATTAACTGCCTGTTTATAGGACAGGGAAGTGTGTGAGGATGTGTGTCAAGGGGCGGGGGGGGAAGAGGAGAGGGAGGTAGGAAAAAAATAAAAACAATGTTTAACTTTGTGTATATTTACATTGCCAGTGCTGATTTGTTTTCATCCATAGGGAAATGAGAGAAATACTCACATTGGATTGTACGATCTTCAAACTAAACAAAATGAGGTGAGAGCAATGCCAGGCTTCTCCCTGGTGAAGACAGTGCTGTAATGTTTCAGATTTTGATGCCTTGCAAAACACTTAAGTTATGTCCTTAAGGAGTATATGCTCATTTGAAACGAAGGAGAGACCAGAGAAGGTATTCGAATGATGCTCAGTAGTATTAAGATGCAGAACATTACAGAACATCTGAATGACGTGGGAGTAGTAAAGCATTGTGTCTGCAACCTTTTTTTCTAAACAACCAATTCAAGGCCTTTCCACTCTTCTTCACACTGAACATGTATGCTAAGTAAATGTTTGGGGTTTTCTTTGTTATGTGTGCATCCTCAGTCTGTTTGGTGCTACCATTTGTAAGAAATTATTCTAAAACTGAATGTTTTGCAATTCAGTGGCTGGAGTCATGATAATGGGCCTTTACAGGTGTCCCTATAACAGTATGAAATGGGTGAAATTCTGTATTTACATAAAGGTCTGCTGTGCTGCTCTAGTGGCAACTTAGAGCTCAAAAGAACCAGTAAGAAACAAACAAATGAGTAAAAGGAGAAGTGATATAATTGAGGCTTGAAATATGGTTCTTCTTGCTGTGAAATGATTTGTTTTAAAAATTAATACGGTGTACTGGTCAGCAGTGTTTTCCTAAGGAGGAGTCATCAGATGGTTTTCTTTATATGGTTAAAAAAAATAATTTATTAGCATTAATGTGTTTCTCTATAGCACCTCTATATGTTTGAGAGGGATCTACACATAATCAGCTGTTCGGTCAACAATGAAAGGACACTATTGGGTAAATATGTGTTTTTTCATTAATTTTTTTGTGTGTGTCATGGTAAAGATTGTTTAGTTTAGGAGGATGATACATTTGGGTCTAGAATTACTTAGATCTATTTTGACCCATATGTTGCCCACAGCAGTCTATGCATTTCAGTGGATCCATCACCAAATAATGTAGGTAACAACATAAAGACACAGCTGTAACGATATTGCTGTTTTAATAAAATAAAAATCTGAGACACACTGACCCTTTGTTCACTTCCCCCTCCTGTATTTATACATGCCTCCTACATCTAGAAGAGCTTCTGTTGTTCCTTTAACATAGATGTTTTTGGTAAAAAAATTGGTGATGCTTGTTCTTCGAGAATGTTTAATAAGATTAATATCAAATATGCATGCTCACTGTGGTTGTGTTGGTTTTTCTTTTTTTTTTTTCCCCCCCTTAGCGGTCAGCTTCCGTCAATATACAGAGGAAGAAAGAGTAAGTCGGCTATTACAGTCAGGTACTACAAGTGGATTGTTTTAATACTGTTAGAAATACTGTACCCTTTTGCTTTTTTTCCCCACATAATTTCTGTTTAGAAAACAAAATTGTGTATTAAAAAAGAATGTTATCTAAAACATGTTCTTTTTGCAGTATCCAAGTATTTAACCTTGCTTATTGAAATTCATCCCATTAATAATGTGAGAGTCCTAAAGGCTGTGGATAGCTGTGTTCAAGTACAGGTAAATTATTCAACTAATTTAAATACAAACCTTTTTAATCCACTGTGCTGGAGAGAAAAAGTGGTTGAGTGCAGAAATATCGCATGTTATCTTGCAACTGTTACAGAGATGGTGTGCCTGTGTTTCTTCATTGAATGAAAAAAATTAGAAACATCATAAAATGTTTGATGTAGAATATTTCTCTGACATGAAGGCTACTTTTTTATTTCTCTTGAATCCTCCAAAGCTTGCAATTATAGTGATTGGTGACTATTAGTCTGTAATAATAGCTATTTTTATTAATTAAATATCATTAGTGTGCCTCTCTTAATTTAAAAATATGTACATATCCAGCTTAAAAAAACCCCACATTATAGATAAGTGTTCTAAAATACTTTGTTTATTTACTTTGTGAAACTTTCTGTATAGTTTCTTTATCCAGTTGAAGGCAGAAATAATTCTACAGAGAGTCGCCTCTTGCTAGTTTCAGAAGATAAATGTGAGTTAATATTTTGAAAGTACATTGTCATTCTTTTACTTTAAGATGACCGTTTTAGATTATATTTTTGGTAGACTTTTATTGGAGGAAAAAAAAAACGGGGAAAAAAAAGGGCATGAGCTATTCTGGGTAGTCCAAATGTCTTTTAAAAACTGTATAATTTAATGGGATTTTTTTTTTAACATGTTAGCAGAATGGCCAGCTTTGAAATTACTTGCTTAGTTCATGCATTCATCAGTTATCTTTATTTCCAAAAAAGCTGAAATAGACTTTTATAGTTGTCTATATGAATTCAGAGCAGGTCAATTGACTATGAGAGATGGATTGTGATTTAACACATGACAAGTGGGGTAAGAATAGGATAATAGTTCCTTCGATTCAGCTAACTTTGCATGTTCAGCCTATTCTAATGGGAGGGAATGGATAGAGGTGGATACTTGGCAAAGGCTGTTTATCCCTTTTACCTTTCAGTCTTATTACAGAGTGAGATCGCTTTTCCCATCTCTTTGGAGAGGCCCATCTTCTCTGCTAAGCGAGACACCAACCTTTAGGTAGCTGGACTTGGGTGGGCAGAGTTCATATCCTAATACGCTCACATAGTGCTGTGAACTGTATCAGAAACATTTATACCATCTGCTGGGTGAAACTTGCACCCTTTGCACAGGCAAACTACCAGTAACTTTTAGGAATTTTGCATGGGAAAGGACCATGAGGTGGTGTTCATGCTAGGAAGTGGAACAGGGCTAGGGTGTAGTCTCAGGCACGGGCATGCAGCTCTGCATGCTCTTTGTAAGTGTGCTCCTTGGCTTGGTTTGGCATGTTTCAGTTAACACTCTCCCTGACGGTGCTGTGGTGATGTGGGCAGAGAACTGTTTCCAGAGGGGTGGTATGGCTGAAGCCACCCTCAGGTCAGTAAAGGAAGAGAGTCCAGGTCTCTGCATAGGCACCTGTGTTCATGTATCACAGATTTCCTCTTACACTGAGTTGATATTTCCTGGCCCTAATGTGTTCTTATAGCATTCCAAGAGGTGAGATTTGTTTAATAAGCTGTATAAAAGCATATAAAAATGTATGTTTGTAATGATTTTTTTTTTACATATTTTAAAGATATCGAACAATTTGACATTCATGTTGCAGAAGAAGAACACAAAGTGGTAAGACTTGAAAAATCTTGGGTTTTGAGGTTTTCTGCTTTAATTGAAAATTTAAACATTTGTAATTTTGACTAACTGTTTTTGTAGTTGTATACTTGGGCAACACAAAGTATGTTGGAAGTATTGATAGTATGGCAGCTTATGCAGCTAAACACAAAGCTGATTGAAAAACCTGCATACCATGTAATCTGTGAGGAAAGTTACTCATTTTATTGGTTTTTGTTTGTTGCTGAATGTGTCTGGGTGTTAGAAGTTGGGAGTAAACATAGTGTATGTACATTTCTAAACCATTTAAAATCTTTGCAGTATCACCTTCCTAACTTTGCCTTTTGGGAGTCTGTGTGTCCCGGTAAAGGATTCATTTAAAAAACAAGCAAACAAACAAAAGACATAAAATTTAAATACACTCCAAGTACTGTGAATCTTCCAATCTCTTTTTCCCTTCATCATCTTTTCCTGTTTTTAACATGAATCTGTTTTCAACAAATTGTGGATGTTCTGCTTAAAAGACTTATTATTAATAAACTTACATCTAATATAGTAAAGAATTGTCACTAAAGCCAATGTTTTGCTTTATGGAGACAAGTGTAGGCTTGTAAGGAAAAAGTTAAGGTCCTGATTTTCAGTCACTTTGAAGTTCTTCATGGTTTTCTCAAAGTTTGTCGTTGCTTTTAAAGCAGGTGGATTTTATATACTAGACTACAGTAGTGGAGTAAAGACTAAGAGTGTAATCAGAAAAAACAGACCAATCTGCTGTCCTTCTAACAAACAGATTTGTTTTGGTTGACATGGAATCTCCCTACATCTTTCAGGAGTGCATTTATACAACCCCGACAGTTTTCCACAATTCTGGCCCTTTCCCTAGTGTCAGTACTCTCTATCACGTGGCTGAGACTTTGGACAGAAATCCCTTTTGTAGCTAACGCGTCTTCCTTCAATAGTTAACATAGCTGGTTCTGAACTGACTGTGGCATTTCACTCGTTTTCACTTCTCTATGATGAAGAGTGCTGTCTTTTAATTTGTTCACTTTGAGCAGCTGAAGTGGTTGGTGAAGTTCTTGCAAGCAAGGAAATCTCAAATATTTCATAGTAGGTATACCCTGAAAACTGTGCTCCTGATCTCTTTAAAATGAGCACCTTGCACACAACAAATGTGGACTTTGTGCAGCTAACAAGTAGCATATTCCCTCAAAGCACCTTACTATTTGTGCCTCTTGCGTCATTGCTTTTCTCTTTAAAGCACAGACTGTGCGTAATTGTTACAGAACTTTATTTGATGACTTCTAATGTTCTTTCTTTCCCTTTAGGTGATTCAAAACTCAGGTCAGCTTCCAAGAGCCAGAGTTGCAGATGATCTCATTTGGGCACAGTGGGATATGATGGAACAAAGGCTCTTCTACATTGTTCCAAAGGTGAGATGAAAGTCATTCTAGTAGTTTTGTTCCTGCCTGTCTCATGACAGTAAAATTTTTGAGTGTGTGGGGTAATAATAGTGTGAGTTTGTTTTTCATTATAGTAGTCTGTCTTGTTCCTGCCTCAAATAACCTAAAGCAAAAGCTAGACTTGCCTTAACTGGTATTTATGTATAGTAAATTGCAAGAAGACTGGTGGTCTCAGTGCTTTCTATAAAAAAGGGTGGGTTTGTTAGGTTTTTTTAGCTTTAAAGAGGCCTTTTATTCAAAAGGATCTAAATCTACCAAAAACTGTCATGAGTATAATGCCTCTGATCTAGAAAATTCACATGTAGAAAGTATGTTGTATACAGACTTACTGAGTGACTAAATGAGGGCAGGTTCTTGGCTAGAAATGCTGAAACTCTTTGGGTTTTTTTGTTTTGACTGGCAGACTATTTGCACTTGATGTATTCTATGTAAATGAAAATTGATTTTTCTTAACTCTTCTTAGCCACCAAAAATATGAGTGTTAGGAAACAACAGGAAGTGAACTGTGATGGAGAAACATATTCCTGTTTTTGTTTCTGAGATACCCTTTTTGAACTGACCAAAATAAGATACTGTTCCTTTTGCCATATAGGTAGTTATGGAAAACATTTTTTTAACTTTCTAGAATATGTGTGTGTATTTGAGATATGTAATGCTGTGCTTCAGGTGGGGGCCCACGCAATTATAGATGATTGTCAGATAATGATCTGGCACAGGAAGGAAGCATGTCATAGTGCTATTGTGGGGGGTTATATGTGGTTTTTAAAGTCATCTTTGTCCCCTAAGTTCTGCATATTTGTTAGCAAAGTGGGTTGAGTGTGTAGAACGCTGTGGAGTATCCAGTCACTTTTCAGTCTATATGATATGCTTTCTATTTTATCAGTTACAAAATACATCCTCTTAATTCCAGGAATCAAGGAGTACTTTAAAATGTGTCCAGTTTTATCCTGATGAAAGTTTTAACTCAATAGTAAGTCATTAGTATTTTATTATACAATGGTTTTGAGTTGGATGTAATTATGTGTTCTAGGCACTGATACAGAGATGTGTTTCAGTGTCTTGTTCTTGGAACTTTTGCAGAGGGAAACTGGGGTTTGTTTTTCCGTTTTTTTGTTTGTTTGTTTGTTTTTGTTTTTTTTGTTTTTTTTTTTCATTGTATTCTTTTCAAGAATATATTCAGTCAGATTCAGGTTGTGCCACGGTAAGGTTACTTCAGTGGAATTGCATAGCTATTGACCTAGAAGTAAGTGACATTCATGACCTTATGTTGATCTTATACTCAAGTATTGAAAAGCAGGGTTATCAAATGCACTAGACAAAGAAACCACATACTAACTTTGTGTCAGTTTTAAGTGAGACAGGACAATCTGTCATGGTGAAAGTACGGAGAAGAGAACATAAAAATTACAACTGTTGAACCTGTAATTGTTACTAGGCTTTTGTCCCAGTGGCTGAAATTTGCTCTAATGCAGGAGGTTATCTATCTCACAATTTATTTTCTTTTTTTTTAAAAGAATCTCTTTTATGTTTTGGGGGGTGATTAGAGGATGATAAATAAACTTTGTTAAAATGTTGAATCTAGTGAAATATGAGTTCGACATGTTTTACTGGGCTGAAATATTAATCATAATATACTGACCTCACTAAATAACAGGTTTGTTTTAATTTTTGGTTAACAGCTGGAATCACACCTGGATATTTCTGTAAATGACACGCAATTAAAGTAAGGGGGTTTTATGTTTTGTTTTGCTTTTCTTTTAATATATAGCATAATGTTTTACAAACCTAAGTAAAATTTGTGTCTGAACCACAGTATCTTTGTTTGCAGTTGCCTACATAGTACTGGAACATACAAATAATACGAACACTGTGTCCAAACCTCCAGTTCCTCTCATTTTCATCAGGGTCAGCTGAAAAATGTAATTTAATCCTTGACTGCTTTTTGGTGCCATTCTTAAAAATTGTCTGAAGAGCTAGCTATAGGTTAAATCATCCTTCCTCTGAGTATTCTGTACCTATTTAAATTAAAATTTGTTTTAATCTAGGGCATGTCGTAGTGGTGATGTCAAAATTCCTGTCAAGGGAAGCTCTCCACTTTTAATTGCTGTTACATGTTTTACTGGGCAGTTAACCAGACCAGTAGCTCCTCTTTATAGCTTATGAGACACTGCCTGTACTCTTTTCTCTTCCAGCATGCTATTTCCAGGCAGCCTGCACTTTCAAAGGCTAAGATTAGTCTGATTCTGTGTCTACTGTGCACATGATTGCATCTGAGCTTGTCTCCTTAAGGCTCCCTTTTAATTGAGGAAAAACTAGTTAGGGTGGTCTGACTCTCAGTCGTAATTCACCTCATCCTCATCTATCTTCAGTCAGTTGAATTTATGTTCAAAAAGGGCCTGTTTCTCTTTATGAATAAAAAGGGAGGCCAAAGCTACTAGATCAGATATCAATAACTGAAGGTAGTTGAGTTCCACCCTGCTCAAACTGTAGCTCTCAGAATGTCTCGGTGCTATGCAGAAGGTTCAGTGTGGTGCTACTGCACATGCAGGTTGCCCTAAAGGGGCAGTGTATCCTCTTGCGGTTAGTACTGAAAAAATCCAACACTTGTAAAAGCTTCAATGCTATAATTTTTTTGTTGTTGTTGTTTTCCAAAACTATTGGAGAAGACCTAGGGGAAAATCCCTACAGGATCAATATCCTTTCTGGAAAAAAAAACCAAACCAAACCAAAGAAAACCCAACAAAAAAGCCAAAGCTTACTGACTACAATCTTCTCTTGCATGTTCTGCATGGCAAAAGTAGGACTTGTAGATTTTAAAGATATGTAAAACCATTAAAACACAGGCAGTACGAGACTGAAGAAGAATGTCATGGTATAACAAGTACCATGTGAGTGTGATTTTTTTGTGCTTCCTTTTCAAGCATTTCCACTGAAATTAGTGTGCTTAATTGCAGATTAAAATGTAGCTTTCCAGACATAAGAATGGCAGAGTTAGGCTGCAAAGCCTTTGAGTTCTCACATATGATGAATGTTAGGATTTCCAGTACTTCATCGGAACTTGCTTTCACTTCAAAGTATAGGAATGGTTGGACAATGCTGCAGTAAGTGAATATGAAGTTTTCAGGTGTAATCAAAATTGTTGGTTTCTGATAACAGTGTGCAGTCTTGGGATTCTCATTTGTAACAGCATTGAGCAGTTTGGTTAAAGCATAATTTAACTTGCATTAGAGAACATTTGATTATAATTTAATTAGTATGTGTTGATTACATAGTGACTGTTCTCGTGATCTGTGTTGTGATGAATCTGTGGATGAAGAAGTGATTTATTTAGTGATCTTTATTTGCTCATAGACTTGTGAATTTTGGATATGATCACTGTCAAGACCAAGATGTTGCATCTAAATCTTTGAATCTTCAGGTTTTTACAAGTAAAGCAGGTAATGAATATAAGTATTGTCAAAATGATCTCCACTAGTAATTACCATGCAGTGTAATCATAATTGATTACTAAATTTCTTTGTAAAACATTATATATATATGGGGGGTTTTGTATGGGGGTTTTTTGTATGTGTGAGATTTTTATTCCTTTAGAGTATACTTGACACGTAACTGTCAAGGAGGGAGGAGAGGGAGAAGGCAACTGTGCACTATTTTGTTTGTTAAGTTTTTTTACCTTCTGAAAGCTGCATTCCAAGATGAGCTGAAGAGTACCTGGGGTTTTATATATCAACACCAACAATAAAACAGTCACCCAGAAATTTTCTGGTAGCCCATCTTCAAAGAACTGGTATCACACGCTTATATGGTGAAATATCTGGCTAATGTTGTAGTGTTTTCTGCTAGTTTCAGAGCACAGGTGGTACCAAAGCATGGTTTTGTATTACATTAGAGCAATTTAATGTTAAAGGTGATGAAAAATGCATTAAAAAGTAAATTCAGGGAAGGTTTTGGCTAGGTCTGTTTGTGTGTCTGACATAGTATATAATTGTGTTACAGAGTGGCCATGCGTAAATGGAGCATGTGCAATAGAGATTCTAAGAGCTTCATGTTGCTGTTACTATGTGATACTTAGAAGGTCCAAGTATGTGATACTAAACTTAGTATGTGATGCTTAAGGGTTTAGTATATGTATGATTCCTTAAACTTAAACCTAAAATGTACCTTAAACCTTTAGGATTTAGGAGTCTCCCTGCATCCTAATGCATGCCATGAGCTTTTTTTTTTTGTAATTAAAAACTGGTCTCAAGAGGCATCTGTTCATCAGAGATGCCTGTATTTTCAGCTTCTAAATTAGACCATACAGCCAAGCAGAGATTGTATCTGATTAACTTCTGAATAGTCTACAGAGTTGTACAGGGATATGACATGTTGCAGAAGTGGCTTTACATCTCACTTCTGAAGGCACGCTGCATGCACATGGATGAATTGCTGAGGTATTTGCCAGTTGCGTTGAAATGGCCATTAATGCAAATCAGGTGAAATACAGTTACCTTACACGGATTTTTTTACTTACCAATACAGACAGCACACTTACAAAGATTAGAGGGAAGGAATTAGAAATAGGGGAAAGCCAAGTTTCTATCTACCAAATATAGATTAGGCTACTTTGTTAGCAAGACAGACTACTTCTTATACAGACACTCTGTCCAATAATGGAAAATGTTATTGAGTTGTATATATATGTTTCCTTTTAAACCTATACTTCTCTAGGGTTTGTTCAGATTGAAGCACCTCCTTTTAGTTTAGGATGAAATTCAGTTTTCCTCCAACAAGGCAGCTGTTTGGTTACCCTGAAGTAAAATGTTCTTTTCTCTCTGGCCATGCAGTATTTAAATTCTGTGTGGAACCTTTCACACGCGCTTTTCACTGTGCTTAATGTAAAACACATAATTGGACAAATACACTTACTAGATGAGATTGTATGTGGCTTTTCATTGAATGTTGTTTGAAACAGAGGATTACTTTACACAACCCATTTTGAGTAACTAACAGTTTGGAGCAAAGGATTTTGGCCCTGAGACTGTACCTAGTTGTCGAAGAACACTGTGGGTAATCGCACTAAAGTTAGTTTCATTTTGTGCCTCTTGTTTGTCGTGGTTTACAAAACTGGACTGCAAGCTCTTTGGGGCACAGACTATGCCTTCTGTGGAACTGCTAACATGCTTCAAATATTAATGCTAATATCCCTATTTGTACCATTTGGACATCTCTGGCAAAGAATAATTGGCATAACTTCAAAATGGAATATTCCATGCAATTTCCCATTTAATAAAACTGTTACTGGTTACTGCCAATCTGAACACTGAATGAAATCACTCTTCCTTTCTCAAACTTCCGTAGTAGAAGAAAAGTAGTTCTGTTCCTTATAGTCAGCACAGACAAAACGTCTCCAGATAAAAACCCCTATGTACTTCTAGGTTAGCTGAGATCAAGCAGTTCTAGTCTCAGAATTAACTTTGTATGTCAAGAATTCAGTGGTTATTTAAACAACACTGGGCTGTTACATTTTCTTTTAGCACTTTAGCAGTTCTTGGTTAAATTTGCTTGGTATTAAAAAAAAAAACGCAGGCAGTAAGATGACATAAACCCTGGATTACTGTCACCTACCTTTACCTGCCTAAAAGTTAAGCATCTGGACTATATCTATAGAAAGAAATAGGCATCTCCAGAGGATGATTGCTTCTGTCCGTATTTCTTCATTTTCTGTATAGGAGTCTAAATGAGAGATGTTTGGATGGCTGAAGTTAGGTGAGGCAAATCACTCCTAAGCCAGTACAACTAGACAAAATGCCATGGTGCAATGTTGTATTTGAATTGTGATGCTCAGATGCCATGTCGAGATGTTGGTACAGCCTTGTGTCTTATGCTTCTGCATGAACAGAAATGAGGAATTTGAAGTTAAAGTTTCCTAGGTAAAAATTAATGTCTTCATAGGCGACTCTTACAATTTCAGTGGTATGAAGTTTATTTATCAAGTGGCAGAGTTGTAATTTTTTTTTTCCGTAATTCTGCTGAATCTAGTAACTTGCTGTTACCCTGTATGAGTAGAACTTAATTTTTAAATGCTTCTTTTTTTTTTTTTTTTTTATCACTTTGTTGTGGTTGAGATCTTTTTTCCCTTTTATTTCAGAAAAGATAAGAGTCCATCCAAATATATCTTCATGTGAGTCTTCTCACCTTGTGGCATTTAGCTACAGCTCTTACTGTTTGCAAATGATTTTGAAATGGATAGTGTAGAAGACCTGGTTCTGCCTTTGCATGAAATGCTTACCTTATAGGTGCAATAGGACAACAAGCTTTCCCTGCACCACTTGGTGCACTTAGTTATTTTAACTGTGCCTTTTCCTGTATAGTTTGTATACATAAACCTTTATTTTGTGCCTTTTTCTGTATACCTTGTATACATAAACCTTTGGTTTTTTATAGAACAGTATCTGTATTAGTATTACTTTTTTTTTTTCTTTTAAGTGATAAACTTTCAGTAAAGGTAAAAGGTTTTTCGTCATAGTTGTGGCCTAGCTGTCCCAACTGTATTGGGATAATGTGGTTTGGAAGCTGTTTATAACATGAATGCCAAAGCAGCTTGCCAAAGCATCAGAGTAAGTGGATTAACGTTTTTATAAGAGATGGAGAGAGGGCTACCATCCAGTGGAGTCAAAACAGTATCAGTCTGATTTAGAATTAGGGTGGGAGCGGGGAGCATTCCTGCACAGAGTACCTTGGCTGAAATAAGCTTGTGCCAAGGACTGACTTTTCTCCTAAAAAAGGAATTAACAGCTCTTTGGGCTGGAAAGGGGAGAAGTGACTATCATTTCTAGTATGAGAAAGTCCTAGTAGTGTATCGTGCTGCTGCCAATATGAAATTACTTAGAAAGCAAACAAACTGTGTTTTTACTATGTTGTTCTGTGCATATTTGACAGTCCCTGAACAGAAAATATCTAGAGATTGAGGCAGTCTGTGGAGAGAAAGGCTTGATCAGTTTTCTGGCTGCAAGCATGATTTCTACTGGGAAGGGCTAAAAATGTACTTCTTGAGAAGAACTGGCCATGTCAGAACCCAGGTTTCCATTGTGCCATATTGCCTCCTCTGTTCTCTCCTATTTTGTGTTTTGCTAGGTAAATGATGGTTAGAGATATGTAATATATATTTCTGTAATCTTTCCCTTTTTTGTGAGATTATTTTTAGTTTCTAATTTGAAATAGTCTTGATTTAGTTTTGTGCAGCATAAAGATGTCTAGGTATTCAGGTGGACAAGTCAATTTTCTTTTCCTTTTTTGTCTTTTTAGGAGGCTTGTGTGTGTGTTGTAGTCTAGCCTCTGATACTCCTGATGAAATAAGGTACTCCATATATTTTTTACATAAAGGTAAGATTAACCTGTTAAGTAATGCTTCATTTTGGAGAATGTCACTTTGCTGAAAGAGTCACAGAATGCCTTGCAAAACAAGTAACTACTAAAGTCTGCAGACAGACTACTGTGGCTGGTGTTTAGAGACTGCAGCTGCCTTCAGCTGCAAAGTTGACTTTCCTGCTGTAGACTTCCTGCCTGATGCTAAATGGGTAGCTTCAAACCAATGGCCTTGTGAGTGGCTATTAATTTGGTCCCTTATTTCTAGCCAGACTTTCCGGCATGCTGAGCACAAGCATCAGTGAAATCTGTGGGAGCTTGCAGGTGTGTTGTACTTGTGCCATAAGGCATTTGTATGGGAAATAGAGCCAACAGCTCTTAGCTTGAATGTCTGTTTAGAATTCCAGTTCAACATGTCATTTTCACAGCAAGAGGTGCAACACCCGCTGACTGTAAGAATAGTTGCTATGTAAGTGGTGCTCTAGCTCTTAATTTTAAGACCTTTTTTTTTCCTTGAAAAGAATAAAGAACGTTGTTTTATTCTGATCAGAATAAAACTTGTCATTAGCAAGATCTTTCTCGTTTGGTAGATGGAGGAGAGAGGCGAATTATTTCTCCATTGAGAAGCTGCATAGTTTGGAGTAACTGTTCAAGTGGACAACATACCTCTGTTTTACTTCAAGTGTTTGCTTTCTTGTGTCAGGAAACTCTTTGTACGTCAGAGCTGCACTAACATGTTGCTTTGCTGCTGGAATGTTGTGGGATTGAATGAACTGCATTTTTGTGTTCTTGAAGGCATTAACAAATTGGAAAAGTCCATTCTGGGTGTGGCAGCACCCTGCATTGTAACTGCTGTGAAGGGCTGATTTCCCCAGATGTACTTGATGTGTAGCTGAAGGGTGGTTGCATTGCTTGGAGCCAACCATGGCCCTTGTACATCCCTATCTGTACCAGGAAGAAACTGAGGATAAATATGGTGACATTGACCAGCTGCATCTGAAATGACCTTCATGGAATGGAGTTGTTTGGTGCAGAGCTGTTTGTGGATTCATGTGAGATTCATCAGTCATACAAGAGAATTTTAAGACTGGTCCTGAGGTGACCCACAGAAGCAGCAGTCTATCAGGTCCATAAGCATCATTTTGGAGACATGTAAGGAGTTCAGTCTGTGCTGTAGCATCTGTAAACTTGGAAGGAAGCTTCCTGTCCCCTTAAAGCAGTTACTGGATGCAGCATAAACACAAAAGTCACAATGTTGCAGGTGTATTCTGCATTGCTGGTATTAGCTTGTATGTGTTCGCAGTGGCAAGTAACAGGGTGGTGATCATGAGTATACTGACTCGTTGCAAGCAAACTTCAGTCAGTATCTTGTGTGAAAAACTATTTGTTTTAGATACTCCTTCGTCTCTAGTGTCGCTGTTGGTCTTCGAGGTCTCATTTTTCTTTTTTTTGCAGCATAGATAAAGCATATCTCTCTGCTAGGGTCAGGAATCAAAGTCCTGGAT
The DNA here is from genome assembly GCF_900496995.4 of Aquila chrysaetos chrysaetos. Taxonomy (NCBI): domain Eukaryota; kingdom Metazoa; phylum Chordata; class Aves; order Accipitriformes; family Accipitridae; genus Aquila; species Aquila chrysaetos. Next base: position 13,725,522 of record NC_044008.1, read on the forward strand.
GAGGGGCTGAAGTATGGCTCATGATCTACTTGTTTCCTTGGTGGTCCTGTAAACTGTGGGTCTATCATCTTATCTTGAATTTTCGTGCAGTATTAAGTAGCATCCTGATCATGACACCATTCAGTGTTTAGGATATTGCAGCATGGACATTTGGAGGCCAGTCATTGTCTCCTTTAGTTATTTTAATCTTCAGCTTTTCTCAGAGATTGAGGAAGTTTGAAGGCTGTATGTCATTCTTGCTGGATGCCAGAAGTAGTGTGGTGCAAGTCTAGAATAAAATAACAGCTGTGCTGATGCAAAGCCCATACAAACACAGCAGGTCTGAAATTAGCCTATGTTTAAACAGAGCTGAACTAAATTACAGCAATAGGGCATGCAGATAAACTATCTGGAAATTCTTTAAAGCAGTTGAAAGATCACCAACATGTGAAGCACAGCTACATAAAGGATTTGTGTTTGGGTTTTTTTTTCGGGGGGTGGGGTGGGGGGTGTATTTTTACACAAGCTTGCTCTTGGATGGAATGCTTCTTTAAACACGAGCATAGGCTGTGCAGTGCATGGCTAGTTTCCACATACTAAAGAACTGCATTGTGTGGGTGCAGGTCTACTAAGTATGCAGCAACTCTGTTTAGGATGAAGTAAATCTGTCTCTGCAGACAAGCCCATAAAACAGTCTAAAATATCCCTATTTGGGTGTATTGGCCTGCTGAAGCTTCTAGCTATAAAGTCATACTTGGCTTGTAACAGATGGTGTTTATTGTTTGGGTTTTTAAAAAATATTATTATTTTTCCCCAGGTTACAACAAAACTTTTACAGTTTCTCTAGAAAGAACAGAATCTCATCAATTGAAGGAAGTGGCTTTTATGAATCTTGGTAGGTTACTTGTGTTACTTCCCTGTGTGACTGCCATTCTCTGTCCCCAGTAGGGAGACAAATGGCTAACCCTTCTCTAGAAGGAAAGGATTTTTTTTTTCTTGACTTTAAGTAGTTGTGTTATTTTGCTGCCTTTTTTTGCTTAACTTTTATATTTGGCATTTGATACTGCAATACCTCAGTATTAGTAAGCAACTTCCTCTGAAATTGCCTCAGAATCTGCTCTGGAGATCAGCTGCTGAGTTCTTGAGTGTCTCAAGCCTCTTGAATCCTCCCCTGGAAACCCAAATGTATTGCTAGTGTTTCCTGTGTTAATGCAACAGCAGCTTTTAATTAACTCCTTTTATATTTCCTAGATATAATCAATTCCATCAGAGAGAAGTGGGCCAAGATGAGAATCATGGGAAGCAGCCTCTTAAAGCAAATAAGTGAACAAGTGCTAAATTGACCACTGTTATTTCTTTAAATAGACTATTATGTGGCTGCTTATTTGCCTGGCCAGTTCCTGCACCTCCTGAATATTGAGCATCCTGACCTGCTGTGCTACAGTTTATTTCTGACAGGTATAGTAAGACTGCTGCTTGAAGTAATTTTATTGTTGTAGTGGAAACTTGTTTAAATCTCTTTACATGAAAGTTGTATTTCTCAACAATTGCTTTATTGCACAGTGTTCTGAAGAAGGAGAGACATTGAAAAAATGAGAACGGCATTTTTGCCACTTTTCATTTTAGAAAGAGAATCTGAAGTGACATTTCATACTTCATCTATTACGTACTTCTAGTTTGTTATGAAATGGAAGAAGACCTTTCACTGAATTCGAAATTCTTTGCCTTGGTTTCATAGTTTCCCTTCCCCCATCTTTGCACATGCTTCTTGGTCCTCCACTGTTCTCAAATTTCACATGGAGATGTAAATTTGATTTTACATTTCCTTCCTCCAATTGAGTTGCTGTAAATGTGTGTGTTTGGAGGGTGTGGGGAGAGGAAATCTGTGTTTCCTTCACCTGATCAGGCTGATGCAATTTGATTTAGAGTCTCATCTGAGAGGCACGTTATTTCGTTTCCAAAAAACATGTCTTTATGGGAAGTGGGTTATTTTTGGAAGGGGGGGGGCTTTGTTTGAAAACAGAAATCTGTTCTTCTGATTGGGTGAGGGAGAGGTAAGTAGTGGGAACTGGTGCAGGGGCAGCATCACAGGAAGTTAATACCTATTGTATATACATAATGAAATACTATTCTGCTAGAAATGAGTGGAAAGCATCACTGTTGTATGGTGGGCCTGATTGCTCTGATGCAAAGGATCTGGAATCCTACTGTATAGTACTGTGGTGGTGAACCTTAGTACTAGCATAAATAAAGTGGTTTTGATCTGATACTTCAATCAGTAACTATAGAGCAGAACCTTCCTGTTCTGGCCATTGGGATTGATGGTAAGAGATCCACCAATACAAGTTTGTATCATGATTCTGCCTGTGAGCAGTTCTGAACTGTACCAATATGCTTAGGTGCAAATTCTAGTGTTGCATCTCTCTTACTAGCCTTGTGCCCTTCTCTGTTCCATCCTATGTACTCTGATTTGTCCTGTGACAGCATTGTGAGCCTCGAGTCTGTACACCTCTGCTTCAGCAGTAGGGAAGGAGAGAACTGAGTATGGACTGTGATCCTCATTTAGTTCCTTTACCCAGCCAGCACCATTCCTCCTCCTCTTCAGCATAATTACCAGGGCAGCTAGTACAAGAGGCAGACTGTTTCTTACTGCTGGGGACCTGGGAGTCTTAAGAGAAATACTGGTGGCAGCCAAATTTTATGTTCTTAGTCCTTTTTATTCTCAAACCAATGTTCTTCAGGTGAGGATGCAAGAATTGACATGTTGCAAAACTGCTCCATCCAATCCCCACTCATGTCAACAGTCTTGGACTGCCACGTAGGAAGTATGTATGCCGTGAGCATCAGTGACAGCGCCTTACTACAGTTCCTGCAGAACAGCAAACAAGACAGTGAGAGATTGGCAGCTCTACATTGTGCCCTGTTATACTTCCGACACACAGAAGACTTGGAAATGCAGGTGAGAAAAGAACCTTCTCTTAAGTTTTTTCAGTGACTGATGTCGTATACAAAGCAGCGTCAGGGCATGAATGATACCAGCCAAAGAAGAGAAGTCCTGATTCACATGTTTTGGCAGTGCCAAGAGCCTCATCAGCTGGGCTGCCTGAACTGCTTTATTGGTCAAGGCTGTCCTGAAAACATTTATCTGTATCACTACTTCATGCAAAGTCTTACTACTGAAAACAAAGTTTCTGTAGTCTCTTGCAACACATGCTTAAGCAGAGAGATGTGACAAACTCACTTGTCCTCTTTCTGACAGATAATTTGGTGGATTTCTGAGAACCTGTCAACATGTCATTCTTTTGACCCCATTCAAGAATTTATCATAGGTAGGTATTTCTTTTCCTGCATGCTGAATTTTCCTGCATACCCTAGTTGTGGCTGAAAGAGAAGCCACAATGTCACAAACTGACTCTCTTCTTTCCACACTTTTTGGTTATGATTTATGTTAGCTGACCTCCATTTTGTGGTGTTAGACACAATATCAGTAGTTTATAGGATACATAGATCTCTCAAAATCAGATTGGCAGTAAAGCTTTTCAAATGCATTCTTCTGTCTAGTGGGACAAATAGATTTATCATTATTTTAGGTCACTGGAGAGCAAATTCTCCATCTGGCTGCTGTCTTGGATATCTGGGATGTAAATAATTGAGATTGGAGCACAGGAACTAATCTCTAGCCTAGCCCAAACCGTTTTTTCATAAGGATTTGGCGTATCATGATATTCTCTTCTAATAGTTGATTCCTCAGCCTAGCCAGTGCATGTCCTGTGCCCTGAGCCTTTGTACAAAGGACCCCTGCAGCGCTGAGCTGTAGCCAAGCAGCTGACCCAGCCCTGCAACCATCTGGACTTCTCTTCCTCCTTTTGTGCAGAGAATGGGACCAGTTCCACCATGGAGGAAACTGTTTCAGAGATACCAGCAGGATTTGTCCCTAAAAAAGTGTTAGACAAGGAACTCACTGTGAAGCCTGCTCTCGTTAACTAATATTTTATACAATCTTGCCCTTATAAGTCTTTTTATGTTGCGTTCAGCCTCCCTGTACTGCAGAATGTGTCCAGAAACTCACAACCTGGATAAACTTTTGCCCTACACATCACTGCTTGACTGGATTGGGGTAAGATAACAGTTGGTACTTTAATAGCTAGAGGGAGTCTGTGTTTTCTCCCTTAATACAGCCTTTAACTTGTATGCCTTACCTTTTCGTAGACATACTATAAATTCATATCTGGGCTTTATGCCCATTGTATTTTGTCAAGTCTTAACCTTAGTGGTGTTTTCCATGAGTTGATTCTTTTTTGTGTCAACAAATAAAAGCATTTATAAAACAAGAACAGCTACTAAAATGGAATGGATGATTAAATCTCTCAGTTTTCGTAACGAGGTATTAATTTGTTGCATATTATTCATATTATTATAATGAATACAGAATACATTTAACCAGCAAAATCACGCAGTTATTTCCAAGAGAAACAGTATCAGTAGAGGTAAGATTTACGAGTAAGTTTGCAGAAGTAAAACAACTTTAGGCAAGACTCTACAGTTAGAGCAAATAGCTTATTTTATTTTCTCTGATCTGACACTGTTCTAATATGTTGTATTTTTTAAAATGAGATGAATGAGAGAAACATTTTCCATATTTCTTGTTGGCAAAACTGAATGTATAGTTTTAGCTAGCTAGCTAGTTTCACAAAGGAAATGGGTAATGGAGATTCACTTAGATACCCAAACAGGCCCGTGTTTTATGCTAAATTATTTATATTCTTACAATTTGTCTGTATTTATAGATTATCCCTGGAGTAACATGTGCAACAGACATAATTTCTCTACCTGTGTTAGAGGTAAGTTGCAGTATAAAACTACATTTGTATTTGCAGATTAGGAGGTGCTTTTTTGTGGGATGAGGGTGTGCTAAATACTACTGAAGCAGTGTCCCCACAGCCCTATCCCAAAATAGGGGTGAACAGAAAGTTGCCCTGTTTGAAATGGCTTATGCATTTACTAACATATCAGTTATTCAGGCTGATGTTTGGTAGCTCAAAGATGTTTTGTTTTGTTTTGTTTTTCCCTTCCTGAAGAGACTTCTTCCATTCAACAGGGAAGATCCTCCAAGAATTAATTCTTGTTAAATTTGATTGATACCTCTTCATTTTGTGACTTCGTTAGCTGTTAACTTGGCACAGCGGACATGTAGGATTTCTACATACCTCTACGTATCCCCACTTTGAGGGATATTTCATTGTGCTGCCATCGCTACCAATGGTTCATGACCCTCTCGCTTTGTTTTCTCCAGAGCATCCTGTGATTGCACTGGTGTCAGGGCTTTGGCTAGCTAAATCTAGACAAATTCCTGCACAGACTGGAAAAGGTGGTGAGCTGGATGGGGGGAGTACATGCTGTTTGAGTAGGAAATTGTACTTTCCGTTGAAAACAACATGAATGTTGCTTCCCATCTTCCATTCCACTCCCTCGGCTCCAGTTTAGAGAAATACTTGAAATTTTCCTAAGTGTTCCCCTGCAAAATCTGAAAGAGGCTTTTAATAAGCAGGTTGTCATGGAGGGCTGATGGGGAAGAGTCAGAGCTTGAACGGAACACTACCAGCAGCACATGGGAGTAGACTCTGGATACATGACAATATTGTTTCATGTAGCACTTTAAAGAGGTGAGAGTCTGTTTCCTCCCCAGTGCTTATAATTAGCTTATAAAGCTTCACTGTTCACAAAATCTTTTAAAATCGGTGAAATTACCCACTGGTCACTTACCCTGCAACAGTGCATCACAGCTGTACTGCTACAGATTCACATGACTGCTGTCAGGGAACTGGGCTTTGCATGCTTTGCTTGGGAAGGCTGCCCTGAGAGCTGGGACACCTGGGAAAATCAGATCTTGAGAAAATTTGTTGCTAGATAATCCCTGTAATTCACTGAGGTCAAAGTTAGCAGGCCTTTAATTTGTCTGAGATTGAACCTCAAGCCCCTGGGGGCAAATGCCTTTAGCAGCTATACTTCCTGATTGTGGAACTCATTTCCTATTTCTGTCTGAAACCTAAACAGATTGAAAAGGTCAGAGTTGAACTAAAGACAAATATTTCCTGCTACTTTTGACTGCAGATTGCTCTGACTCTTGAGTGAGGACAAAGATGATAGTACACAGGGTAAGGTTTAGTGCTTTGGCTGCTCTGTACCACTCCAGTGACACAAACCCACCATGGCTTGAGTTCTAAGTGGTCAGTTGTTGGTGTTTCAGTTGGGGTGTGTTGTCGGCATTACAAGTCAGACCCTGGTGACAAATCTGTTTCTACAAGTAGTATTTCTTTTGCAAAGATTTTATGGCATTTCACAGAAACAATGGTGAATTGTTGCTTTGAGAGGCTCTTTGGAGTTCTGAATTGTGAGTTCTGAGCCTGTGAATTGTTAAGAGCCTTTGGGAGGGCTATTTCCATATTCACAAAAAAATCTGTGCTATTTGGGTAACAGGTGTATTTTTATCACTAAATTCCTGTTCAACAAGAGGTATTGAGAGAGTCTGTGAGAAAGGGGGAACAGTCAGTCCGATTGTCAAAAAGCTTTACATAAGGACTGCAATTAATAAGAGTCTGGTTTTGTTTTTTTTTTTTTTCTCCTTTTAAACACAGAAACCAAACTTAAAGGGGTGCAAATGGGCTTGATCAGAAGGGGAGAAGGAAGGGCAGGAGGAAGAAGGGAAGAAAACAGGAGGAGGTGCAAGAGAAGAGTGAAAATGTGTACTGCAAGCAGTTGTCAGAGAGATCAGCACAGGAAAAGGCAGCCTCTCCCTCATGCTGTGCTGAGCCACTGGGGTGAAGAGTGATGTTTTAAGGAGTAGCTCCCTGTGCAGCTACATAGTTAGTTACACAGCTCTCTGAATACCTTTGCTGCTGGGTGGACATAGCACTACAGTTCCCCTGGAGAGGACATACACCTCTTAAAGGTCATTGTTACCCTGCATCCTTTCAGAGGGGTATAGCAGAGACCTCTCTTTGTCTTCAGTTAAAAAAACAGTACTTAGGAAAGGCTTCATGGGAGCTTTTCATAGGTTGCAACCTGGTAAGGCCTTGCTTTGACTTCTGGCAATACAATGTTTTTTACGTGTTCATGCTTAGGTATTAATTCCTGACTCTCTGGAAATGTCTGCAAAATAAACACTGTGTAAGACAAAGAAGCTTTCTCTTTCTAGTCGTTGCCCTGATGATCCTCAAGAAATAAGATTTCATTAAAATAATACTTTATTTTAAACTTTGGACTTTTTAATGAGGTCTAATACAGTGCAGGTTTTCAGTGGTGTCTGCTTTTAATTCTGAAGTCTACCACTTCCTGTTACAGATTCAATATATGAAAGAAACTTGCTGTCTTGCTTCCCCCCTGCCACACATCAAACAAAATCCAGTGTGGCCCGAATGCAATTTTGCAGTGGTGGTGCTGTCGTAGTTGCATAGATTGGTCACTAGATGATACCCTTACACTATATTCTTGATATTTCTCTGATTTCATATTGGTAACATTTAGGGAACCTACTGTAGTAGTAGGTTGTTAGTTAGCTCCAGCAGGGTGAACATATGGTGCCATATGCACTCCTAGTTTCCAGCTGCTAAATATAACTAACATGAAGCAAAAAAGAGATTTATTTTTCTCTTCTGCAGCTACAACAATAAAGTGACAATCATCACTGGCAGCAAAAGGGAAGTGGCTGGCAGGATTGAGTCTCTGCAATTTATTTTCCTTGGCAAATTGTAGTTTATAGTAGGAAGTGGTTTTAAAGGCTTCTGAGGTTTTCTTCTAAAGTTATTGTCTTTGTAGAAAAGTAGGGGAGAGAGCAAAATCCAACATGTTAATTGTATTAATGCAAGATGGAGGAATTTTGTGAAATCAACCTTTTCTTCCTTCAAATATCACTACTGTAGTTTCTGTATTGGGAGATAAATGTATATAAAGAGGGGCAAGAACAGCTAGTACCATATTTTGTTTTTTAAAACTGCCAAAAAGAATTGCCTTAATCTCGTCTCTTCCTCACCAATGATCACATCACCCCCTCTTATAAACAGCAGCTTCAAATCTTTATACCCAGTCCAAGAAACCAGTGTGTGTTTGTTTGGGTTTTTTTCCTCCTGTCTGTTCACAGCTGAGTTTAAATTAATTTCAACATTAGAGTCAAAGGCTTTAGAATTGCTATGGAAATGTTTGGATTTTGTTTCTTTTCTGGGATGAGGCACTGTTTCTTGAGGTTGGCAAATGGATGTTTGCAATGTAAGTATTAGTGCAGCTTGAAAATAGTGGCAGCCTGCAGCTGCCAGGATCATGGTGGTGTTCCTCTATTTGGAACTACTAGAAACCTGGAATGGGATTTTTTTGAGCAAATGTAAACATTTACATCTAAGTCAGTTGCCTAAGGCTCCTTTTACAGTCAGGGGAAGCCTAGACAATATGGCCACTGTAGTCTGTGGTGCAGTTCTTCCCATCCCATCCCAAACATGTGAAATAGGTCAGATGAATTATGACCTACAAGTACTCATTTCTTCCCAGTGACTTAAAAGGATCTTAAGGTGGCAAAGTATCTGCATTACAGGCACCAAATCTTGACCTCAAGTTTAAGTGCTACCCCTGCCGTCAGATCAAGGGAATAAAAGTACTGGGAAAAAATAGTGTAACTGCTTTTGTTTAAATTTTTTCACTTAGATTGTTATGAAGCTACATTAACCGGTTCTTTCCAATCACTTAGTGGGAGGGTGATTAGGTATTTCTTTAAGAGTGCAGCCTGTATTCTGTATTCATACTTTCCCTACAATACTTTGCAGTTCCAAAACTCCAAAGGCTTCTGGGAGAAACTCAACTCAAACTTGGAGAGTGTGAAGTATGCAGAACCACACTTGCATTACCACAGTAATGTGCTCAGGAGGGAATGGCGTAACCTTTCAGAAGAGGTAAATACGCGTGCACTGAAACAGCCTCTGAAGTGGATGTTTTAAAGCCCAACATGGAAGAGTTTGCTTTTTTTATTTTGAGGATAAAGAAATGGGAACCTGATGATAAGTGCAAAGACTTGCAGTCATTTTACTTCTAAGGTGATTGCCTGTAAGTCTTACTCTGTTAAAATAATGTGAGAAACTAAACAAAAGCAGAGCTTGCACATACCTGTATTGTCATGTAGGTTAAATGTGTGTGAGTGCCTATGAGCATGGGTAGTTGGAAAGCCCATGGGTAGTTGGGTTGAAGCCCCACTGTGCATTATTTCTATTCGAAGGGAAAACCAGCTTCATTTCTTATCTGCGTTTTATCAGGGAGTATTTTAATTGGCCTTCTGCTTTGTTCATTTGGGGATTTTTGTTTGTTTACAAACCAGAGAGAGGAGAGAAGAACCACAGCGTATTTGAGGAATATTTTTGAAAATGCCAAAAAGTAGGTACCATTTTCTATTATATTTACCCTTTCTTATTTTATTGAAGTATATTGAAGGATTTAACATGCCATTTAAATAGTTGATTAGGTATCTGATTAGATATCTCAATTTAAAGAAGATTATCCAGCTGAAAATCAATTATTGGTATCCTTGTAATCACTACAGCATGATCTGAAATATCCAGGCCTGTAGAGCTAGGTATTTTATGATAGACGTGAAGAGTTATTCTTATGCAACCTAGACAGATGGATTTTTTTTTTAATGCTATTTAATATCTTTATTAAATTTAGTCACATGTACAGTTCTTGGATTTCTTTAGCTGTCTTTGAAAGATCAAAGGGTCATCTAAGCTTTATAATGTTCTTATGAAGTTCTTTAGAGTAATGCATATGAAACAAGATGATTTTTTTGTTTCAAACCCCAGGGTGCTTTCTCATCTGGACACTTGGGACTCTGGTAAGTAAAACTTGTCTTCATGTAGGCCTTAGCTGTAAGGTTTATTAGAATACTTCCATCTAGCTGTTGTTGGCTAAAAATAAGTTGCTGGGTGTGTTTTCAGCACTGAAGAGTCTGAGGCATTAAGATTAATGGTTATTAAATTACAGGAAAACTTTCTCTCTGATAGTAGTGGTAGGATCATACACTGACTAGGAAACCTTTGAAAATAAAGTTCCTACTTCATGTGGGATTTAACAACATAAGCAGTAAACCTTTGTCTGCCTAAGGATTTCTTCTTCAGGATTTTTCTCCTGGAGGAGAGTATCAATGGTGTTACTGCTGCGTCTTGTCCACTTATAGCTGCCTTTGCAACTCTAGAACTTGTGTACAGTAGGAGATTATGGCTCGTGAAAAAAAGTCATGGTGTAGAGATGACAGACTTAATGAATTTCCCTAGGCCAGGAACACTTGAGGTTTTGTGATGCTCAGTTCCTCTGTCACAAATAAGTAAAACTGAATTTAGTGGTAAATTATGTTCCTGCAGTTTACACATCAGTGCCTTCTATGTATTCTGCCACTGTGTGCTGTGAAATGATGCTGGTCTAAGTGCTGCTCGCTCCTTTTATTACGAAGAATTTTCAGTGCATTCATTTCCAGCCCTAACACCAGTCATCCACACCACTGCTGGTTATTGCTACAGGCTCTGACTTTGAGGGACCTTATATGAACTTTGTGAGCCTCAGGTTCATGTTTTCTAAAGGTGCTTATTGATAAAGAAGCCAGATGTTTAACCGTTAGTAGAGAATTTCTAGACAGCTGCCAGCTCGTAACAAGCATCAATGTAGTGTATCTTCCCTGTAGATTTTTCTTCAGGTCCTTTAAAATCAAGCAACAAAGGTCTTTGTGCTGCTAAGTGGTGGAGTAAATATATTTCAAGGTGAGCAAAGATGGCTGGAAAGAACTTCGTAAAAATTTAGCACTTGGGTCTGTAAAATGTTGACTTGGTTTTATGCTACCTAATGAAATAAGAGATTGCTTTTCTTCCTTTGCTGTTAGTAGACAGGAAGCAGTGATTAGGAAATACAGGGTATTAAATTTCAGTAGATACTATAACCTCCTTCCATTTAGTTAGAAAAGTTGTGTTCTTTTACATAGCAGCCTGCAAATCTGAATAACAGAAGCAGCCAGACCATGGGAGAGAACCAGGAAAGTGGGAGGTGATTCTGTGGAATATTTACTTTCTGTCTAGCCATTTCCTTGGAAAACCCACACTGCTGTTTTAGCTTGTTTGGTTGTAAATGACAAGATCTAAATAGCATATGCATTTGCACTGGTGTTACCAGAAGGTTCTCCGTGCCTCTTTGCTGTACTGTATCACCACACTGTGATAACTCTTAGTTAAATATCAAAGAAAAGAGTAATGCAGAAGAAGCGTAATGTGGTGTGACAGCCTTGTGTTCCTCTGTTAAGCACTTGAGGGAGAAGATGGCAGATACAGGGTTATTTTCTATTCCTCAGTTGTCTCTTATGCAGTCCTTGATTCTTCACCATCTTAGTTCTGTAGGTGAGTAAATAAAACCACAACTTCTGTTTGTTTGTGTATGTTTCTAAGTACTTTTGAAGCTGGTTGAAGTCTCCTGGTATTTCTAGTGTCATGTCCTTGAATGATTCTTGCTCTGTTTATTTCAGAGGAAAGGCTAGTACCTCTCTTTCAAGAGGAAGATTATCAGCAGCAATTACTAATGGGACTGGTATGTGCTTTTGTCACAGTGTGCACTAGAGGACGCACAGCCTCAACAAATGTAAAGAGTAAGCTTATAAGTTCCAGTGCTGAGTGGCAGCTCACTCAGAGTAGCTATGGGACAAACATTGTATTTCCTAAGTTTTACAGTTCATAGTCATGATATCGTGATATCATCTTAACAGGGCATGATATCATAAGGCATAGGGGAAAAAGAGCAATGGAAAGTTAATTTGTCAAAATGCTTTTTCCCAATATAACTTTTCTTTGGCTAGAAACTGTTATTCCATTCTCCTGGAGTTCATCTTAATCTGTCAGTTACTTTTGGACTACTTTACATCCTTAAAATATGTATAAATGAATTCCCCACCCACTGCTTTCCTCAAAAGATCACAGATATTCTTGCTTCTCAGTTTCACACCTTTTTTACTGTCTCCTTTTCTTTCTACCTCACTTCTGGGACTGCTATGACTATTCTGAGGTCCCTTCCTCTTTTGCACTGTTTTCACTGATGATCTCCCTAAAGGATCATCAGTCCTTATGCTTCTGGGTAATAAATCATATCTCAAATCCCTGCCTGTCCTCCCTCTGTCTAAATACACATCTTCGTTTATCTCTTGTTCTCTTACTATTAAAACCAAATAAAACTCTTCAGCATGCAGTGGTAAGTCTGAGCACTGCATCTGTGAAGAGCCCATCAACACTGTCCTGTCTGTCCAAATCTAATGCAAATTTTCATTCTTTGCAGTCTTGTCCCCTTGTTTCCAAGTTCTGCCTCTCATTCTCTGAAGCCTTTCTACATTCCTTCCCTGCAGTTTATTCAGCCAGATCCAAAAAGCAGGTCACTGCTGTCCTTTTTCTATACTTTCCTAATACCTATATCGCTGTCCTGACATACTGAGATTAATCTACTTATAAACTCCTTGAGACAGAGATTTTTATTTGCCTCAGTTTTACTCTGAGCTTGGAAACAAATAACACTTCGTAGTAATTCTTAGCAAAGAATCAGCATGGACTTGAGTTGCAATCTGAAGCTACATGAGGTCAGAGAGTATTTCAGAAAGGAGAGGGTAGGGAGTGGCATGAACTGTATGATAACAAACACCTGATTTTAAAGACTTTACAATTAATGTTTAACCTGAAGTTGCCATTAATCACTTGGGTTCTCAGGTTCTTGGTTACTACCACAAACTATACTTGTGCTAGTTTTCTCTATTGTAAAATCTCTCAGGTTTATTTGTATGTAATATATACTTATTACATTATTTATGTAATAAATACAGGATTCAGTGTTCATATTAAAATCCTTCTTTCACGCTGTTCACTTGGCTTGACCCAGAGAGATATAACAACTGTAAGCTTTTTCTTTTCTATGTCATTGAAAGTTCAACTTAGCGCTCATTTTGCTGAAATTGCACCAAGTAACCATTTTGAATGTTCACATCTGCTGTTGAATTTGACAAGATTGTACGGTAGCTTGGGATCTCACTCTGAACTGGAGTTTTGTAACAGGGAAACATTTTGTTGTGCTAATGCCCATTAGTCAGGCCCTGCACCTGCTGGAGCTTTTGCATCTTTTTGAAGATGCCCAAGGACACTGAATTCTTGGCTTTTTTTTCCTAGATGGTTGCTCAGCTAAAGGATCACCTTATGAGACATCTGCAGTATGTAGGAAAAAAGAAGATTGACCAAATAGTTTTGGATTACGTTGCAAACCTGGTTAGTTTGATTTCATAGTCACTATTGTGAGCAAGCATGTATTTGTTGGAGGGTAGGGTCTTGGGTATGTACTGTGTGTATGTAGCATATATTTGGTGGGAGGAGATTGTTTTTAAGATGTTTAACCATATTTTGTTGCTTAATATTGTATATATTGATAAAGGAAAGAATAACACTTAAATAATACTTAAAAGAGCTGCATTGGTCACTCAGAAAAGACAGTTCCCTTTACAGCTTGTACAAATGTGGTTTACTCCCAGAAATGAAAATGTGAATTCATCCTGAAAGTTGGTCTTTAGATCCATTTTGCTTCCTGTAGAATACATTGCTGCATGTCTTGAATAATGAAAGTACCATCAGGGGAAAGACAAATTAAGAAAAAAAGATTTCACTCCAATATGACATGAGAATAAACCATTACTACTCCTACATACTGAATTCGATGGGCTTTTTGTGAGTGTAGCAGGAGACAAAGTTTTGCCTGAAGAAATCCATATAAACTACAGTGAAAGTTTCTTTTCCAAATTCCTATTTTTCTGTCTTTCATCCTCTTAAGAGAAACTTTAAAAAATAAGGTGTAAAAACTGTGACTGTTGTTCATAGATATTATTGTACCTGATTTTGTCTGTCTCAACATCAAGTCCTTTAAGTGCAGAATGCAGAGTCCACAGAAGGTCACATGGCAACTAGAAAATCATCTTCTTTGTCTTTGTGCTAGCCCTGCCACACTGTTTAGTAGAAAATCCCCACAGTGTCGTTTTCTAGTGATGGAAATCTCAGGAAACTTTCTTGAGGCTACTGGTGCCTGCATCTTTTTGGAAGTCCTGTGCAAATTGGTTGTGCTGTCAACATTACAATGTTCTCTGAACTGCTGCAGCTTCCACTGAGGCTACTGACTTTTCTATTCAGGCCTCGCTCTGTAGCTTGGCAAGTTGTTTCACTCGTAATTGGCAGTCTGTTTTCTGTAACTTTATAGGAAAGAAAAAAAACCTGGTGGCTGATTAAAATAGGAACAGTACAGCATGAATCAAAGCTTTGTACCTGAAAACAGTGCTGAAAAAAAGCACAAATGGAATGTTTATTCTTCTTTCATTCATTTTCTAGTTATCATTTGTTCATTCTTAGTATAAACTAAGATAAAAAAATATGAAAAACACCTATGCAGCCTTGACATGCAAGACTAAACTATTGTAGACTAAATCTTACAATCAAACCAAATCTCAGCCCTCCCCATCAGCAAACTCTCAGGATTAATTTTTTTTTTTAATGTCACTAAAAGTAAGAATTCTCTCAACTCAATTTACAGACTTCTCATTCTTAGAAAAGCTATAAACAAAGAAAATATGTCTCTAAAAACTGCTTCTGTCCTCTGGCCAGTGCATCTTAGGTGCTGTTTGGAAATATTTAGAAATTATTTCATTATTAGGCTTGGGTTTCCCCTAATCCTCATCAGAAACTCTGTATCTTAAACCTTTCTATATACTAAATGTTTGGAAGTTCTTCAGGGGAATGAATTGCTTTGATTCTTGCAACAGTTTTCTGTAAAATCAGCAGCGTGTAGCTGAGCTACTGAAACTAATGAAATAGGAAGAGACTCGAAATTATTTGCTTGTCTGTTTGCTTTCATAAAATACTTTTTTATTACACTCAGGAGCAAAGGAGTGGCTGAGAATAAGGCTCTGTGGTGTGTAGCCACTGTATAAATCACTTGCAGCTGAAGTTGAAGTAGCCAAGACATGGGAGCATTGGCAGTTTCTCATAAACCAACAGACTAGTGGCTGGTTGCTGTCAGAGACCTGTGTGTACTTGTATGCAGAGAAGTAACGTGGGCAAGTGTGAATGACATGTCTCAGTGGGAATTCCCTTGTTTATCGAGGAGGTCTGCAGAGCCCGAGTATGCCTGGTTACCAGTCCACATGCCACCTAGCCTGCAGTAGTTGCATGTTTGTCCATATTCTCTCTTCCCCCTGCTATCACTTTATCTTAGCTTTACTCCGTATCTCTTCCTCTCACTCTTTTCATTTCAGTGGGGCAGGAAAGGGAGGGAAATAACTTACAGGGACAACATAACATTTGCTGCCCTGACAGCAAGCAGAAGGGGAGGCAGAGTGAACAGACCACCTGTGGCACAGGAGGGAGGCAGACCAGAACAAACTACTGAAATTTCTCTGAAAGTGGCTGCACCTTTTTTTGCTCATGTCTGTGGCTGGCTATCATCTGATGTGGTCTCAACTGCAGAGGAAAAGCAGACAGACACCATTTGGATTTGAGTTTCCTCAGAAGGAGGATGACTGCCTTGTATCCCCTGCACAGGAGGGGATCTGGAAGACAGCAAGACCTTGTCTCACTCCCTTTTTTCCTTTGCTTCCGATTCTTTTCTTTCGCTGCCGCTATGTCTTTCCTGTAGAAACAGCTGCAGGAGCTGAGCACTTGTGGTTCCGAATGACTTTAGTGGAACTTCAGTCTACTCAGCACCATTGCCTGGAAACATAGATGTTTCAAGACAGCAAGGTGCTTTGCAAGTGTCAGCCTAGGCCGTACTGTATGCACTGTCTCACTGTTGATCATGTGTTCTCTCATTAGTTTAGAGCACTCCAAGGGAAATGGCTTCTGATACTTGCCCAGAAAAACCTAATATTATACGTCTTTGTTACTAAATAAAAAATGGCTTTTCTGTGAAGGTATGGCTTTAGCTCTTAACTTGGTTCCCCCAGAGACCTGCTGCTAGCCTTGGAGATGCAGCTGCCTGTACTCCCTTGATAAAATAGATAATGTTTCCTTTCTCTCATGCATGTTACCCTGTGTGTTATATACTGAAAAAAGTTTGAGATATGGCTTCTCTTTCTGTATGTATTTTTCTACGATGTCCTTTGTAGATGCTAGATGCTGATCTCCAAAGTGAGTAGTGCTGTTGGTGAGGGTGTCATATCACAAGCATGCATGTATTTAAGGTTTAAGTATGTTGTGATAGCTAGGTTGACTATGACTTAAGAAGTTATCTTTCTATACCCTGTGAAAGCTGTACAGTTTGCTGTATTGTTAAGCAAAGAATATTGCTTCTGGAGGATCATACCTGTGAAAACAATTTTTGCACAAGTAATAAGAGGTGGTTTCAGAGTTTAAGAACCTTCCCTTCACCTCAACACTGATCTTCAGATCCAGCTGTAGCTCCCAATGCAGAGGCCTTAGCTGTGCCCTGTGTGCTGGCCAGAGATGAAAGTCATTCTGGTAGCAGGTGCGGTTCTTGTGACCCTTCTCTGAAAACTGGAAATCACTAATTTCCTGGAAAACGAGTGAAGAAAACTTGCCATATTCCAGAGAGATTAAACTGGAGCTTTCCGGAGCTTTCCACTGTATCCAGAGAGTATGAAGATGGAAAGTATTAGGTGGTTATTCTGTATCAGGTAGCTGTGCAAGGCTGGATGGAGTGGTGGAGAGAAAAGGTGCTACCTTGTAGAGCTTTCTGGCCAAGGTACAGAGGAGAGCACTCAGGAGCATTACTGAAGACCAATATTCCTGTTCTGGCCTTTGCATATGAACCTCTCCTGTGTGTCCTGTTTCTCTCTTGCTCAGAGCCTGTGACAAGTTAGAGGTTGGAGAGGGCAGAGCCGATGAGGAGAAAAGAGCAGGGAAAAAGGATTCCTGGATTCTGGCCATCTCGGGAGGGTGGGAGGGGTTTGTAACTTCTCGTGACACCTCTCTGCAGAGCAGGAGTCAGACTTGCTTCTGGAGAGTTTCCTGGGATTGGTTGATTAGTGCACTTCGAGGCCCAGAGTTAAAAGGTGTAGAGGAAGTGTCTCAATTCTGTTACTGAGATATGGAAGTGGTTACACGTGACAAACGTGAGGTGCTGGCAAAAGGAAGTTATTTCACCTCTTTCGTCCGTGGTTTCTCTCTTTCAGCTGCAGAAGCTTAGAAGGCCCAAGGGGGATCAGGGCTTGTGGCTTTTGTATGCTGACAGTCTGTACTGGAGGTCAGTCTGGAAGCACAAAGAAGCGACAATATGGGCCAAGGGATTGATGTACTTGACTTTGGACAAAAAAGAAACTCAACAGAGGGAGAGGCATTTGCTTGTCTCATTTTTCCTCCTTGCCAGGACTAGATTTGTGATTCCTCCTGCAGACTTTTTTCAGCAAACTGAGTATTCTGCTGTCTTCAGCATCATCCAGTTTTGTCTGGGCCCTAGGGACCTTTCCTTGCCAAAAGCTCAGCCACTTGGACATGCAGTTTTTGCTTTTATGGCAAACAGATCTTTGAGAACTTGATGCAAGAGTGTGAGATCGGTTGATCCCCAAGAAGCACGATGTATTAAGATGGTGTATGTCTTGCACAGTGCTATGATGAGCTTAAAGTACTTACTTTAACCTTCTGGAATGGGGCAATTCAGTAACAATTCAAATTCTAATCAATTTTACTTTTTAAGCCCCTAGGAAAAAAAAAAAGATAAATACTGAAGTCTTAGTAGGAGTCTCATGATAAGTTTCTAAAATAAACTGATGTGTGGAATGAATGAAGGCCAAGTGCCTGCTGTACACAGGCTCCTAGAAACATTCAGTCTTTTCTTTTTCGCTTTAGCTGAATCTGGTACATCGAATAATGAAAGAAGTTTGGAGGAGATACCAGCTTCATTCCTGCATCTTCTGCTTGTGAGCAAGTCATATGTTAAAGCTTTCAGCCGGCCTTTTAAAATATGGGCATAATAATTTTGGTCTTCAACAGTACTATTTGCTTGAGCAGTCAGTGCTTACTCTACTGTGAAAGTCAGTATCACTGTCATGTACTCTCTAATGATTCTGCTGGCCCTCTTTAAGCCAACATGAATATTAATCATACAGGCAGTTTTATGGCTGGAGTTCAAAGTTGCTGAGTTCACAGTGGTCTCAAGCTGGGTAGTGGATGTTGAACACCTGTAAAAGCCAGGTCACTTATACCAGCACTCAAAATATTTCACTTATTGCTGTTGATACTGGGTACTGCTGAGAGACTTGTAAATATGCAGTAATGGGGGAAGGGGAAAGGGGATACCACAGAGACTTTGCGTGTCAACATTGAACAGCTGGTGCTGTTAGGTGATAGATACCTAAGTAAAAAAGATAGCATCCCATGGCAATTCACCCAAATTGCATGCATTTAGTGCACATGTAGTACAACAAACCGACCATATCTTCAGGAGAGTGTGGGCATCTCAGGTTCCTAATATGTTGCTACTTTGTTAAATACAGTGATGAGAGAGGAAGTACAGGAGAGTTTGCCGTGTTCCACATTATGAGTCGGATTTTGGAAGCAGCAAGTGGCATGTGCATGCCTTTACCTCCTGGTAAGTCCTGTGGTTTGCTGTTTTAATCGTAAGTGAGGAGAGCAATGCTATGAATTCCTCCCAGAAGAGCCCTAGTTGCAGCAGATGTGTCAAGTTAGCTTTGGCAGTATTGAAATCTGTTCAAGACAGTTACAGAGGGGAAGACCCTCCATAAACACGTGCAAGGGAAGTAAACAAAACTGAATAGTTACTCCAGATAGGGACAACAAACCAGTAGTTTAGTTCTGTTTTCAGCTTCCAGTGAAGTGCTTGGGCACAGTCTTAACTCAGAACTAAGATTTAGACTTTTCACTTATATATTTTGCTTAGACAACTGGACTTTAGTGTCACGGGCTATGAGGGAAAATCGTATCCTGGAGGAGAAAAAAAGCGTGGTTTTTCTCATGCTGTTGCCCTGCTAATATTTTTCAGTTTTATCCTGAAAGGATTACCTCTAGCCTTGATGGATGAGCTGATCTTGATAGTTGACTTTCATTTCTTAGAGCTCCTCATAATCGCTTTTAGTCTTTTCAAAACACTTGCTTAATTTTTGTTACAGAAATACTTCTTAACTTCTTAATGCTTTCAGATTCTGTTTGAATCTTTCTAGTTTGTATTTCCTGATCTGTCTTCAATCTGTGAAACTGTTTTTGGTATGAGGTTGTCCCTCAGACTTACACTGTGTGGGCGCAAATGGTGTCACGTGATGACAAGACCATCATCTGGCTGATGTTAAGTGAGGAGCTAAAGTCTTAACGCTGCCTGTGGGAATGTGTGGGTGGCAGCCACATACTGTGGGTGGTGAGGCCTCAGTTTTTGATTAATCAGGAGGAAAGAGGGAGATAAAAGACAAATTAATAGAACAATTCAGATACAAGGCAACAGCTTGGAGATGTTTAATGATTGTGTATGACTATAATAACTGTTTTCAGTCCCCTTAGCTTTACTCTTTCTGATAGGATTGTACCTGAGAGGACTTAAAGGATGCCTAAATAAGACTACATGACATTTGATAAACTGATTTCCTCACTAACTAGAAACACAAGTTAAGGACAGTGTTCGCTTTAGCTAGAGTAATGCCAGTCTCTAATACAGACTTAGAAAAAAAGAAAAAAAAAAAATTGTTGCGCCAAAAAAGTTTGTGTCTCTTTCATAGGTTTTCACACTCTGCACTTAGGGCTTGGTGTTCGATGTCTCCCTCTGCATACCCTTCTGCACTATATTGATACTGGAGTCTTGCATTTGACAGAAACATGTGTTGGGAAATTGCTGAAAGGTACAGTGAGTTTCATGCATTTCATTTGTTACCAGCCAGCTAATTGGGAGTGCTGTCCTTTCAGCCGTTCAAACTCAGACACAGGATTTACCGCCCAGGAGACTCAGCTCTTCTCACAGAGTGTTGTTTCGGTGAGGGCTGTACCTGATGGTGTTGCCCAGCTGAAAGGAGAAAGTTAGGGCTCAAACTATGTGATTGACAAAGAACAAAGAAAGTACCTGTTTGGGGAGAATTTGAGCTTATAATTTTTCTACTTGGGACTTCTTAGAAAAGTGAATACTAAAGCTCATCATAGAATTTGTTGGGGGATTTCTGTGATTATTAAAGTGCAGACATATGAGTAAGGAAGTTAGTCTGCTATCCAGTCCTCAGCTTTTGCTTTAATTATGTTTGGAACAAGATGATCCTAGTGCTGGGATTAGCAAATGGCTAGAAGCTCTGAGTTAGGAAGTAATTCAAAATAAGCAAACAAAAGGCTACCTGGCCCAGCATCCCTATATTTTTAGTAAATGTTGAGCTCATGGACGTCTTCGAAATATGTCATAATGTTAACTAAAAGCAGGAGTTAAAATAAGTTCTGTATGAACCTGTGTAGTCATCAAAAGCAGATCATGTTCTGTATGTGGTTTCCTCTCAGCAGGTGCTAAGTAGCTTGTTTCCGCAAAGGAGGCTTAGGACAAACTAGCACTCGTATGGTGGCAATGACTGGGGCCTAAGGCTTCAGAATGAAATGGGGAGTGGGACAAATTGGCAGTTGCAGGCACAGTTAGCATCACACCCACGTTTATTGCCTGTTCTAGATCGGAAGGGAGGAAGAGAGAACTGTAGCATAAGTTTCCTGGGATGCAGCAGCACTATGATAAGACTTTCCAACAGTAATGCATTTCATCCCAGCTGCAACCATGTTCCCTTGTAATGTCCTGTTTCTCCGGTGTTCAAGAAAAGGGACAACACAATATGCTGTATTAATCTGTGCCTGGTCTTGATAAATGAAATATTATATATGCAGGGAGTTCTTAGTCAAAACAGATTTGAATTACTGTATAAATTGTTACATAAAATGGTGAAGTTACATACAAATATACAGAAAAATATTTATATAAATGGTATAAATATAAATAATACTCCTAATAGTGCTTATTTAAAATGAAAATTTTCATTTCATTACAAAGGTTATATTTATTCAGAACATCTTCAGTGAAAGTTGAAAGTGTTAGTTATGTGGGGTTTTTTGTTGTTGTTGGGTTTTTGTGTTTATTTTTTTTCTCCTTATAGATCTGGATGACACTGAGAAGAATGAAAAGCTGAAGTTCAGTATTGTCATGAGGCTTCCCGAGGTAACTAATGACTTTGGATGTAATTTCTTGGATTTTGGAGTTGATAGGAAATTTCTCCCTGTGCATAGGATCAAGCCAATGGAAGATTTAGCTGTGATTCAAATAGGGCACAGATATAACCTGAACCTCCACAGTTTCGCCATCTGCTGCTTGTGACCTGTAGGGCACCCCGATAACTTAAATTACAGACTTGTCCATAGTGTTTTACAGTGTCTCCAGTACCCTACAGGAATCAGGCAGGACTGACACTGTTCTGTTGAGTACTCATCTGCATAAAGCAGTAAGGGTTTAATAGAGTTTAAAGAGGATTTATGGGGGTTTTGTGTGTGTTTTTTAGCATCCACAAATGTCTGTCTCGCTTGTGACCTCTGTATTTGGTTTTATACATTTTATCAAATATGCTCGAAAGCTGGTACAGCAAAAGCTGTAAAATCTTATCATACCACAACTCTGTGGCTGGGATTGAATTACAAGATCTCCCCCTCTGTGAAATCTTCCAGCCTCGCCCATTGGTAAAGTGACTCGTTCAGCCACGTGCTGGAACTAATTACTGATGCTCCATTGAAAGTTCCAGCAGAATGGCAGATTGACTGCTCCTTTTCCCCTTTTGTTCTTGGTGCACACCACAGTACTGCAGAGGAGCACAACATCTCAGTGAGCAGAGGAAAACCAGGGATCCCCCCTTGGGGATTGCCTTGCTGTAGAACAGGCTTTTCTCAACATAAGTTGCTTATTGTTTGCTCATTATGGGCTGTTACATATAGTTCAAATGGCCAGAAGTGCTGCTTTAGTTTTCCTCTAACAAGGGCTTCTTTATCTGGCAGCAGTTCTGAGAAGGGGAAGGGAAGGAGAACTCCACAGGCGGTTCTTTGTCCTCTGTATCTTGTTTTGGGCATGGGTTGGTGAGCTGGGGTCAGCGTGGGGCCTCTGAGCTGTCAGCCCCAGGCCTGGTGGGTGGGGAACGCCATTCCAACCCCGCTTTGACACGAAGGGCTGAGCTGTTAGGGCCTCAGGGGACATGTACTGCTAGTTATGCGTGGTAGACTCAGTGCCTTATTGTATCTATTTACAGTTTTGGGAAAAAATTTAGAGAATAGTTTGTTTGCCAAAAAGGACACTTTGGGGTGACTGGGACTATTTTGAGCAGGTTACATTCACTAAATGACTTCAGTTGCATCAGAAGCAAGTATTTAAGCACCATTGAAACTATCCAGCCTTTCCTAAACGAACTCTTTCAGTAGTCTGTATTACAATACAACTGAAGGGGGTGGGGGAAGATGTAGATAGGGAAAATAGCAGAAGGTGCAGCTGATTGCACAGTGTGTTCATATTTGTTTGCTTGTTGGTTAGGATTGGAAGCTTTGGGATATCTGGGTTTGAATCTCTTTTGCCTTTGGGAATGTGAATCGATGTTATCAATTCCCAGGACCATGTCCTAAATAATGGGATGCAAATTCTGTTCCCAGTATCTCTCCTTGTTGGCATTCTGCTTTTGTAAGATTCCTTAGGCTGAGCCTGAGAGAAGCCCCATCCTGAACAGAGCATTGAGGAATGGGGCATCTGTGTTATTCTTTGGGAGAAGAATGGATCTAAACCAAAGAGTCACAGTAAAGGATAAACGGTGATTTTAAGCCTCAATTAATATTTAAGTACACATGCAAAGTGGGAGGGAGGTAACGGGACAGATTGATTGACAGAAACTTACTGAGTAGCTCAGTGGGTACTGAGTAGCAAGGTTTTGATTGTTTCCCATGTTTTGGGAGCATATTGCTATCTCTTAGTTACTGGCTATGGAAGGAAGGCTCCAGGGCTAAAAATGATGACATCTTGGCTTCTATCATTAGTGTCTGAAAAGAAAGCATCTGTGTTACAGCCTGGATTTTGATTCGGTTTTTTTTCTCCTTTTCCCTCTCCTAAGTTTCCACTGTCCTGTTTATGTTCTCAGGTTTTTGGGTTTTGTTTTTTGCTTACTAGGCTCTCAGTCAAAAGGTCCGCCAGTATTGGAATCATCCAATAAATGCTAATTTCATTGCACGGAAATATGTGAAACTTTTGCTTGAGAAGCTGGGGAACAGGCAGGTAAGAGCACACAGGCCTTTTTTTTTTTTTTTTTTTTTAAATCTTTTGCTTTGACAGTGTTGAGATTCCTGACCTTTCTGTAGACTATAGCACACTAAAGATGACACTGAAACTTGGCACTGTGTGACTTTGTGAACTAACATGAAATATTCTTCCTTACAGTCTAGCAGTCCTATCCCTGAGAGACTCTCAGTCCCTGTAGAGTTTTTGCCACTTAACTACCTGACTAATATGTTGGCAGAGATAGAGAATCAAGGTAACGTTAATTCTGTGCTTCGGAAGACCGGTAATTGTTACCCTTTGATGCTCACACTCAGTCATATCCTGACTAGATTGACATAACTGAGTTCTAAGACTCCAGTGATATCTGAACATGTAGTTTTGGTTGTCCTTCTGCTGATGGGAGTTGTCAGGGGGCTTTGTCGCTGCCATATCGTTTCATCCACACCCCCTGTGCGTTGAATCCAGTTGGCAAACTTGCATTTTTCAGAATACAGGTAGTGAAACGTGGTTCATGCACAGCGTGGTGGTAGCTGTTATTCTGTGTTCAAATAGGGAGAATGGCTTGTTTCTTATTTACACAGTATGGTGGCCAAGAGGCAACCAAAATCAGATCTTCCACCTCAGAAAACAGCATCCACATCACTAGATTAGGAGGGGCTCTGAAGTAACAGGTATTTTTTATTTCAGTGCTGTTCCTTTTTCTGAAATTGAATTCAAATTGGTTAGGGCATTTGCTTCATACAATGGACCTAAGTATCTGCAGATTTTTTAATTCCACTGAGAAAGCAAGGTGCATTAAAGGAAGCATTACATTTTTTAGCATTACTGGCTATGCCTACACTAGTAAGAAAAATGAAGTCAGGATAAGGACCTGCAGGCTAAAGTAGGATTGTCCATGTATGGATATCATTCCATTTGGGGAGGAAGAAGAGTTAAACTATATAGAAGCATATGAGAGTGTGCCCTGGTCTGTTTTATGTACTAGCACAAACATAGCCACTGTGCTCAAATCTTGTTTTGGATATCCAGTGTAGAATTAGTATGGAAATTCCTAGCAGCCTGCAGGGATGGTCTGTAGTTTGCTTAAATCCCACTAACAGGAAAGCTTCTGCCATGAGTGAGCGTCCAAACGACTCCACTGAATGCTGTAGATATTTTGTGGAAATGAAAACACGGTTCCATCTATTACCTTATCTTTCAGTGTTGTAGGTCAAGATGTTAAACAGACTGCAGGACTAAGTGTATGAGAACACTTATGATTTTGTAAATACTAACTTTCTCACAATGATTTTTCTAGGTGTGCATCCATATGAAAAACAAGATCATGTTAATGTAAGATTTGTAGAGGAAACGGCACTCAAACACACTATGACATTTTTGGGCCTCAAATATTCCTGAAATAACATGTTCTTGAAGGAAGCTAACTGTGGTACTCTTATGTAAAAGTATTCACACAGAAGTGTGCAACCAACTTTTTTTTTGTTTTAAACTGAAATGTCATGTTGTTTTCCAAATAATCTGCAGTTTTGTGTAGTCACCATTACTGATATAAGCTACTCAAAATATTGTTTGGTGCAACATATTAAGGCTGAAATCACCGACTTCTAGAAAAATCCTAGAGAATTCATCTGACACAAACCCAGGTTTCCAATGAAAGATACCTGTGGTTTCATTGTTTCATGTTGAAATGGTCAAATAAGTGGAACTACAGCGGGTATCAAAACTTGCTGTGAAAATTGGTATTGATGTCAATTATCTTAACAAGATAGACAATCCTGAAAAAGGTAGTCCAGTTGTATTGTACAGTGACAAGAAAGTGGTACCTGTTTACTCATTTAGATTAATAAAATGATTTCTCGGTGTGCTTATATAAAGCAGGTAAGAATAACAAATGATGAATCAGTTTTTTGTATATAATGCATCAGTAATGGTGTATTCATTCCTCATGGTGGTCATGTGTTATTTTACGGTACTTCTGCCTTTGGAGTTTGATTCTAGTATATTCAGTTTTGTAATTAGTGCAAAATATAATCTTCTTAAAGTGCCTGTGACAGGGTTTTGTTTTGGTTTTTTTTAAGATGTGTATAATATATTGTAAGCAATACAAGATAAGAAAAAAGTTCTTTAGAAATTTACCTTAATGGTGGCTTGGACAGAGTTTTACTGAATTCTTTCCTTACAACTTTTAGTGCTACAGTTCAAGCCCCAGCTTCAAAAAGAAATGGAGATTGTTTTTCCTTCATTTTCAACTTTTATTTATGTATAACTGAACCAGTATTGTTTGGGTTGTTTTTTTATATTCTGAACTGTGACATTCATTTAAAATAGTAATAATAGTGGTTTGCTATGCAGAGAAAATCTTAAGTTCTGACATGTAGGGTTTCTGCAGTCTTTATTGGATTTAAAACCACCTTTGTCAAAGTTTCAGACTATTAAACTAGTGAAACTCATTGACAATTTGATACAGATTTTTGGAGGTTTTCAATAGCAACCTCTGATATTCTCTCTGAGCAGTTTCCACTGATGCTTCCAGTTCCTTACCAGTGAAATAAAAAGATCCAGTTCTCAGGAGCGACTCAGCAAGTTCGTGGTCATTCCCCTGTCATTGCCATCAGCTGAGCAAGAGTTTTAGCTTTCTCAAGAACTGCATAGAGGGAAGGAGTATTTTTCTCAATATAATTAGAATTTGTCTGGCAAGTGTCAACTCCAGTCCCAGACTGCAGAAAGCTATGGTGGTGCGTTTGTATAAGCACTGGGGACTTTGTTCGTATTATATTAATAACAAGAGAAGATTTTCTAGCCTTTTCTTCTTAATGAAATGTATTATAAAATATAATCAGATGCAATAAAACTTCACCTGCAAAAAAAAAAAAAGTAAGCGTAGTACAATGATCACTCATTTTTCTTAATATTTTAAAATACTGCACTGCCATTTGGGATACCAGGCTCCTCCTAGTCAGGAGAAGGGAACTTGAATCACCAACTATTTAGCTATGCTTCTGGCATTGACAACTACTTTTGTTTTTAATACGGAATTTGGCTAAACACTAGTGGACATTCCTTCAGTGCAGTGTAAATGCTACTGACCCTAGAGATTCAGCAACCAGTAATGGCCTCTCCTGCTTTAGGTGCTGTCTGGTCAGATTTCAATTGGCTTTACAATAGGTTTTCTGAAATGTCTCATATTTGAACCAGGTTCACTTGGTTTGAAAGGAGCCAGAGCGCCGTAGGGCCGCGGCAATGGGAGACTGTATTCGTCATCTGGGATGTAGGCGGTTGGGCGTTGTTCCGCTGTCGTGTGGACATAGCCGGGCGCTGCAGCTTGTTCCTCTTCTGCTGCGTGCTGTGAAAGAAACACATTTTGATCACATAGTGATTATATGCTTTAAAACTCTGGTACTCTCCTGAGCCAACGTACAGAATGCCTAACAAAGGAAACACCATTAGTCTAGTCCTTAGCAAACCAGGAAACCCAGAGGGGTATTAAAAGGAAAGCGTGAGTTATTGACCATGTAGATGTGAGTGTGTCCTTTTAAACAGCGTACAGTTTGAGCCTGTATTGCTTTTGTTACTTATGAAGAAAACAGATTAGATGAACTTTTAAAAGTTGTAATGAGTGTGCACAGGACATCTCGGGAACAAGATAATAGTTCTGATGCTTCAAAATGTGGCTGTATTTACGCTGACAGCAGCTGTCACTGAATACTGTTACTGCAGTGAGCTTGCGTCCACAGCACTGAAAGGAAACTGAGCATGAGGAGAAGTGTTAATGACAGAGAAGTTCCTTATTCTAAACCAGTTTTTCTGCAGCACTTCTGTGTGACTTCAAGTTCTTTGAAGTGTATGCACAGCATACTCCTCTCCCAGCTTTGTGCGCCTTTCAGATTCCCTTGGAGTGATCAACTAAAGGATTCATATAGCGAAGCTGATTTCCCATCAGCAAGAGTTCCTGCAGTATGCACATCTCACTTTTATACTACTTTTTCATCTCTGGAAGCTCTCTGCTCTGGGATCACTGATGGTCTCAACTAAAGAGGCAGAGTATGCAGCAGGGTAGAATTTGAAGCACTATTTGATATGCTGCCCTGCCTACCCTCGGTGTCTTGCCCAGCAGTCTGATTTGTTGCTACTTTGGATCTGATGGTCACTGCATCTGGTATGTGGAAGATGCTAAATTTATTTTTCCTGAACCCCACACCCCACCTTCTGCAGCTTTATCTTGAAATCAAATGGGAAGCAGTACTTCACTGATGGCTATCTCGCTCATCAGTCCAAAACATGGTCACACAAATTACTTCTATAATGGAAGGTAAGTCTTCCTTTTAGTGTATTCTCTCCTTAAGATTCAATGACCAGTTCTAAGCAGTGTTGCCAGGCTGCAGCTAAAACTCCACAAACCCACCGTGTACCGCTTTAGTAGCTGTCTCTGTCTGTACCATCGTCTCCACTGACTCCTGGGGCTCTGTGTTTGGCAGCAAACAGCTACGCAGCGAGCGCAGCTCTTTTTCTGAAAGACAGGCTGGAGCAGTGAAAAGATGGGGCTGAAGATCTAATTGCAATGTATGGCAGAAACTTACTTCAGCTCTGGCTTCAGCTGCTTCTTTTTGCATCTTCTCGTTGCGTAATATCTTCAACCACTCATTTTCTGTTTCTTTAGGAGGGGGAAGGCCTTGATCTATCCTTGATGAAACAGTCATCAAAAATTGCTCTTTGTCTCTCACTTCCTGCTGGAGTTTAATGGCAAGTGCTTGCTTCATGGATAACTCTGCAACAAAAGCCATTATCTTCTGGGTTCTGTCCTTTATCTTCTTCTGCAGTTCATTTGTCTGGAATAAGTAACAATTGCATTTTAGTTAGGGCTTCCCTTTAGACACTTGCTGGGCGTGACACTTAGGTAGGTATTGGGTAGGTGAGAACAAGTCCAACTTGACAAGGTTTTAAAAAATAGTTCCATACTTGAAAATGACTTAATGAAACAGGATGCATGTTTCTTGTGTGTACGTATGGAACCACAGAAACTGGCAGCCTAAGAAGCCACATTTACTCCAATACAAGATACAGAAAAGCAAGTTTGTCATTACCTTCTGCCCTTTTCAGCTGAATAGCAAAACTCTCACTGCCCTCAAAGGCCTGGTACCCTGATTCTCATTGAGTTTATGCACAATTAACTTTGTAATAAAGGTGCAATAAGCCCAATCTTTACAAGATAATTGAGTGATAATGCGGACACAGCGGGGCTGTGGGTTGTGAAGTTATCCTTGGCAGGGGGACAAACAGAAAAGGAACAGGACAGGAATCCTTGAGTCTGACTGGAGATGATTTAAACAAAAAAAAAAAAAACAAAACAAACCCAAACTTAAATACTCTTTTTTTTTTTTTTTTTTTTTTTTTTTTTAAGTGACTAATAGGGAATTGGGAGAGTCAGAGAGTACACTCGCAAATGTAACTTTTGGCACGCTGCCATTTTTATGGTAGTTTATTAGCCTGTGGCCATGATTTCAAAAACCCAAATAACAGCCATGTTATTTCTCTGTCTGTGGAAAAGGAAAGCTTTACTGTAAAGACATGTTTTGTTTTGAGCCTTTCCGAGTGCCAAACCTAACACCTAAGGAAAAAAAATCAA
This sequence comes from Aquila chrysaetos chrysaetos, assembly GCF_900496995.4. Taxonomy (NCBI): domain Eukaryota; kingdom Metazoa; phylum Chordata; class Aves; order Accipitriformes; family Accipitridae; genus Aquila; species Aquila chrysaetos. The sequence continues at coordinate 13,754,425 of NC_044008.1, forward strand.
CCCTGGCCTTGTTTTACATTAATTACTTTGGGTTTTTTTCTGTCTTTCACTTGGCTCTGCTCTGCTCTAGTTGGAGCTTTTTCACTAAAGAGGTGGGGATGAGAGGATTTTTTGCTCTTCCCCAAACAATACTACTGGCAGTTAAAAGCAAATAGCTATAATTATATAAAAGTAACTGTATTGAAAATGGTATTTCTTTCCTGTGTGGTTCTCCCTACCTATATAAGAAACTTTTGAGCCAGATATCAAGTTTATCTTTTTGTATATTGGAGTAGAATTGACCTGGCTTTTCCTTATTTCTTTTTAGCCTTTGCCCTGTTTGTTGTGGAAAGGCTGTTAAGTACATGTGCAAAAAGAGGATTCTACCAAGTTTTTAAGCATCTACCCGAGAAAGAGCTAATCCTCTATTTTGATGAAAGGTACTATTTATGGTGCAACTTTCTTTCAAAAAGAAAGTACACTCACCTAATGCTGTTGGTATGTTGATATTACCATTACTACTAAATGTCTGTAATTTCTGAAGACTAACATTATTTGCGTATCAATATTTCCAGCCACTTTTTTAATTTGCAAGTGAGTCATCTTACCTCTTGCCCACATACTATTTCATTTTGTATAGGCCAGCAAGCAGAGCATGCAATGCCCTCCTTACCCTTTTAGCTAGCAGCAGTGTGTCCTGCTTCCCGTTCTCTGCTGTGGCACGGATTCTGTCTGTCAGCCGGGAAATGTGCTCGTAGAGAAGATCCGTCTCCAGCAATTTCTCCTCCTTTTGCACCAGCTCCACCTCTAGCTGCAGCGAGAAGGAGTATATAGGGTGTAGATAAATGACAAGGGAAAGTGTAGCGCAGGGTCTTCCTGTGATTGCTTTGAGAGCTGCTGAAATAATACAGGTGAACAGCCATAAATAATCACTTTGCCACCAGTTTTCTCAAAATTTTCATGTTATCTGCCAAGTATCAGGCCAAAACTGGTTTGGTCGGTTACTGTCAGTCATACAGTTCTTCCATATCAGACCGGGCCCTCTTGGGGGACCAGGGCTTACACCAGCATTGTTACTGCCTTGCTGTGACTTTCTTGAAAGCAATGGGTTTTTTCTAGTGGTTTTTCATTTTTAATCTGGTTCCTTGAGTCATGCCATAATGAGAAGGTTTCAGCTCTTGCTTTAAATACCTTTTCCCTCCTGCTGCTAAAAAAAAACCCAAACCCCCAAAAAAGGGCTCCAAAGACTAAGAAAGAAAGTACTGTGCAACTAAAAGTACTTTAAAATCACAAGGAGATTGAAAGAGAATGTTTAAACTTATCTCATGACTCCAAGAAACCTAGTTTTTTAATGTGCAGGTTGGTAATAGCAGGCTGTGTTGTAGCCTGCTTGGCTATGCAGAGCTCCCTCCTGTCAAGGAATATGGGACAGTAAAGCAAAAAGCTCAAGTAATTCAAGCAGAAGTGTTCATGGTAAATCCTTACAAACTGGATTTCAAGAGGAGGACTTTGGCGTGTACTGCTCCGAGCCTGTTACTCTAATACCTTCACAGCCCTGTGTGAATCTACCCCGAACACTATATACAGTGGGGGGAGTTTTGTGCCCCTATAAATGGGACAGACAAAAATATTTAAGAAAATACCACTGTTGTTCATTCCATTCCTTTACCTTCCCCCCATACACCATACAGGAGGTGCCCTGAAACTGGCTTTTGTGTTGGACGTAATGCTTCGTTTCGAAGCCTCTCCTGGCAGTCGCTGGCAATGCTGCAGTCAGGTGTGCAGCTGCGCGGCTGGCCTGGCTGCCACTTCCATGAAGGTCTGTTCTGTGGCACCCTGCTCGGCGTGGAAACAAAGCAGTACAACCAAAGCCTGAGAAGGATGTTTGTTTGATCCCATGTCACATATGCAGACTTTGTTAAGAGGGTAGTGGGACTGCCTCCCGCTCACAGCCCGTGCATAGTGGTGGAACAGCTAATAGCCAATTGCAGAAGAATGACAACTTTCTTTGTTAGCAGTTCATTATTCTGCATTTCTTTGCTGCCTTTTCTGTGCCTTCCTCTAGTGAATTGGGAGGCTCTGCACTGAAGTGGCAGTGATGCAAATGGACCAGCTAGCAGAGGATGCTGCAGAGCCAGGTACACCACACAGAGCTCTCCCTCTCCAGCCTCTGCTGGAAGACATCAAAATGTCCCACATCCAGTTGTCCTGGAAAGCAGATGCTGGGCTAGAATTCCCATGAGCCAATCATAATCGTTTTAATTCCTCTTACAGAAAGTTTATTTTTAAAATAAAAGATACCATTTGCTTTTTCTAAAAGTGGTCAATCACAGCAGGATAGCTTGTGGCATGAGAAGTGACGTTACCTGCTCAATCTTTTTTAGCAGCTCAGGTGGAGATGGGTCCTTCCCTCCCAAGTCTCGCTTTCTACTCTCATTTGCAGGATCAGCAAAGATTTCCTCCATCTGTTTAAGCCTGTCCTTGCACTGGGAATACTAGCAAACACAAAGCCACAGCAGTTATTTTTTTCAGACAAGAAGCCAAAAGCCCCGCTATTCCTACATGACCAGAGATGGAAGGTCGTGGTGTGTCTGATTTACACCAGGAGAACTGCACTAAAGCAGCCGGGGTGGCTGCACTGCCGACACCTGGGCTCAGAAGCAAGTCTCTGGCCTTGCTGGGTGAGCGTTTGGGATGTGTAGGCCTAAGCTAAATGATACTGGTCGAACACTGGAAAAACATATCCCTATGAAACCAGAGGTGGGTGTACATCATTCTCCTGTCCTGTTGCTAACAGACTGGAATTTGCAAACCGGTAGACTGTGTCATGGAAGGTCATCCCTATAATGCACAAATATAAATTGGCTTCATCTTATTAATGGCTTAAGTGTCTTGAACACTTGTTCTCTTGACTCCTTCTCCACATGCAACACAACCTGAAATTGTGTAAAAATAATGCAGCTGCATGGAAGAGGCTGCTTCCCTGAGCCACCAGGTATCACGACAAGAGCCCTGGACTAGAAGATGATTTTTACCTTCTGAACATGTTTGGGAAGTTAGAAAAAGGCTGCCCTGGGGGCTGATAGCTTCTTCAGCTTCTGCTGGTAGGCTGGATGAAAAGCCACAGATGGTTTGTACCAAACTTGGGCCATAGCGGGGCGGGCTCAGGACCACCCTCCACAGCCACTGTCAGCAGTGGGGGACAGAGCGGAGCTGCTGGGGCTGGGCAGCGAGCTGAGACCTGCCACAGCTACGGCTCCGTCCTGAGGAGGGGGAGAGGAGCACTGGGGAAGGGTGGGGGCCCCCACCGGTGTCTGCTTCCTTCCCCGTGCCCCAGGTCTCTGCAGCCCGGCGCTGCTGGCACCTTCTGTGGTGGAGGCGGCTGCGCAGCGGCAGCTGCGAGCGCCTGGGGCTCCTGTGGGACTCGCAATTTGGGCACGTCGCTGCAGGCTCTCCCGGGGTTAACAGGCAAGATCTCCTTGTGCTGCGGTGGCGGGGGGTTAATACAAAGGATTGAGCCATTTTTAATTTTTTTTAAGGAGGCAATGGTGTGACAGTTGCAGGATGGAAGCAAACGCTGCTGTCTACCAGAAATTGAGTCCCACCTGCTGCTTTGTCCTCAGGCTTCTTTTTTTATCCTCAGGAATACACCAAACGCTTGAGGTGGGAGGTCTTCCTTTATTCCCTACAATCTTCTCCCACAGGATCCATGTAGGGATGTAGAAAGGATGCAAGTGCCTGACGATTTGGTTGCAGGTTAAATCTGAAAGTCCCACTTCCACACTGGTTAGCACTAAAGGTTTCATCCCTACAGGCATCCAAGTTTTCTACATTAAAGTTCTCAGGCATGTGTCCTGAAATGACTCGGTGGTGACACTGAGCAATGTGGTATTCCCAGGACCCAGAGAGGCAGGTGTTCCCTGACCTTTCTGATCTGAGACCTTCCCATGGAATAACACTTCCCAGAATACACCAGATGGATATCCATGCTTCGCGCAAATACTCGCTGAAGGAGTGGCTGGGACCTTTTCTTCATGTTTGGACTTGCAAGACTGACAGTGGTGGGGTTTTGTGCTTTGACGTGCACCTGGCCATCTGTCAGCGCATTGTCACTCCAACCCTGATCTGTTAGCACTGACACAACGTAGCCCAAGGAAGTTGCTATAAATGCTAACCGCCAACTGCAAGTGATGATCTTATGAAGGAAATAAGTGGTCACTGGCTCTCAAAGTTACAAACGGTCACCAAAAATATAAAGTAAATGTTTAGATGTTGCTACCGGGTTGGGGCTTGTTCACTGGGAGTTAACAAGTCATGTTTAACTGGAAAAGGGAAAATTGACAGATCTTCTTGCATGGTAATGGAATGTTACCAGAACACTTGTCTTAAATACTTCTTGTTCTGGTAAAAAAGCATCACACAGCTTCTTCTTTTACACTTTGTCTAAGAGCAGGCAAAGTAAAAACCTTAAATGACTGTAATGAAGAATTTCCTTGGCAAACCATGATTCAGTGCATAACTAGGTACTGAAAGATTTATTTTAGTTATAAACAACTAAAACTCATGCTCAAAAATACACAGAGTGGAAGAATGTAAAAGCAGGACCAGCACAAACAACAGGATGCAGCTATACTTCCAGTGATGTTTCCTATCTGGGTTCAAATTTCTCAACAACTAACCCAGGTGAAAATACCTTGTTGGAGGCAGTGGTACCTTAATGAGATTAGGGACAGCTCTCCAAGTAAAATTTTGCAGGATTGAGTAGTTAATTTAGAGAAGAAGGACTAGTGCAGCAGAAACACTCTCTGAACCAGATAAAAAGTCCATAAAAAGTTTCATGTTAAATTTAAATACAAGGCTTACTTTTAAATGCAATATGAATTGGGAGTGATTAGATGCAGGCTAATCCAAAAGTATAGCAAAGAAAGCACATTTAGAGATAACCATGCTATTCTGTGCCTGCTTAAGTGATGTGACTGTAGGCATCTTTATTTTCTCCTGATTCGTAGTGTTTTCCTTGGACAAGACTTTAACTGAGTTCTAAGAGATTCTAAGTCTTAAAACAAAAAAATCCTTTCCTGGAGTGGATTTAATACAGGGGATAGGAAAAGGCTCTACAAGAGAGGCTTTTCTATGTTTGATTGTAATCAGTCAGAAGGAATTGTTGAAGGATGAACAGACAGGAAGGAACACAAGCCTAGATAAAGGGACTGGTCTGAAAAAGTGGAGATCTGATGTTATTTTGGAAATCTCAGAGAAGGTAGGTGAGGTACGTAGAGCAGTAGAAAAGGGCAAATATCCTACCTATTTTTAAAAATGGAGGGGAAAGGAGCTATGGAACGATAGATAACTTATCTTCACTTTCTGAAGAATAAATCTGGAATAAATCATTAAGCTTTCTTTGTAGGTAGCTAGAAGAGAAGAAGGGTAGGAATAACAGCCAACACAGGTGTGTTGAGTAATGCCAAATGAGACCAATTTCCTACTATGATAATTTAACAGGTGTGTGGATGACAAATAGTAGGTATCATACATCCTGATTTTTACATAGCTTCAATATTGTTTCATATGACATTCACATAAACAAGCTAAGGAAATCCATTCTGGATGAAAATATAAGGTAAGTACTACATCAGTAGAGTAAGGTTCAGCTCAGACTGCACATACTTTTTGGAGGAGAAGATTCAAATTCAAAATTACCTTGGTCTGAACAAAAGAGATAATATTAAATAACAAATGCAAGGTGCTACATGTAGGCAGGAGAAATTACCTGTACAAATACAGAATCAAGGTCAACTGTTTATGTACTCTTTCTTCAAAAAAGGGTCTGGTTGTTACATACATTTACATGAAGATGAATCAATATGTCATGTTGCAAGAAAGGCTACTGTCGTATCTGGACACATAAGCAAGAATGTAACCTGCAAGATGCCTGAATGAATCCTTTCAGTCTCAGCTACTGATATTAGGCACTGTACCTCAAGGAAAATAAAGACCAAGTTGCCAAAAATAAAAGAAACGCAAAAAAAGAATGATGTAAGAAAAATCTGTAAGGGCTGATTGAAAGAAACAGAATTGTGTAGCCTAGCAAAAGGATGGGAGAGGAACATGATTAACTTTCTCCCAGTAACACGACATGTTGCAGGGAGGAAGACAATGATCCATTTGTCATGTCCCTGGTGGACAGAATACAAATCAATATTCTTACACTGCAGCAACAAAGATCCAGGCTAAAGGTTAAGAAAATCTTTCCACTGTTAAGGAAGGACGGGGATAGCTTGCCAGAGAAACGGGGGTTTCCCAGTGGTGGTTTGAAAGCACGGCTTAGCCCTCTCAGGAATGACAGGCAATCCAATGCAGGAGTAGGAGCAGGATTGCCTAGATAAACTCTTTACCTCTCTACTAGCCCTGTTTTTCTATGACTGTGATGATGTAGTCTGGAGGTTTTAATGGGGTTGTATTAAAACCTGGACAAATGTTGATGCCAAATGCCTCAAACAAACTGACGGTCCCTGTCCGTTAGCTGAACTCCGAGGCATGAAAGTCCTATCTACAGCATCTTGACAGCTCAGCAGGTCTACATACTGGACTAATTAATTATTAATGCTAAGTATTTCTCATTGATGCATGAAGGCAGATTAGTTTTCATGGGTCATTTCAGTCAGTGGGAACAGTCCCTTGATGTGCAGTCCCAATTAAAAGTTACATAATTTTATGCCCAGAGAAAACCACCTTAGAATCTCACCAGGTATTTTTTGTGTCAGACAAAGGAAGTACCTGTAAATATTTCTATTTTTAATGCTTTACATTGATAGTAACAAAAATACCTAGTCCATGTTACAAGTACTTGCTTAGAAGAGGTCTGGTATTGCTTAAGACAACAGTATTTTTTATTAGCTAAAACCTATTCACCAATGTTTCTCTCTTCTGTGGAAATATGCAGCTTCTGATGAAAAGCATACGAGTGGAACATACATCAGTTTGATTAAGCAGCTCATGTGGAACATAGGAGACCCAGGTGGAATTTTTGTTCTTGCTGAATTGGCACACAGCCCTGACCTGTGCTTTTCCCCTTCCCAATGAGTACCACAGCCACCTAGGCAGGGGGGCAGTTTCTGCAGCCAATTGAATACAATGTTCTTATTCATCTGTCTACTCCAAGAGGTGTATCTCTAACAGAAATAGATATCCCATCTCAGAACAGCTAATTTAGTGCTGATTGAAGCATCTGCTGAGAATACGTGGGACTTCCTAGATTCAAACAGTGCCTCTAAAAGAGTCAAAATATTTCAGTCAAATGCAAAAAACAAATACTGAAATATTTTCTATTTTGTAAGACTGAATCTTGTTTTCCTTTCAGATCTCTCTCTATATTTGAAGTATTACCAATGATGTATATCTCTTGTTGGAAAATCATTCAGCATACAATACTAGAAAGTTCAATTCACCCGTGAAGTGATAAAAAGAAAAAAAATTCTAGGGTAATGGGAAAATTGGGATATGCAGGAGAGGAGAAAAATAGAACAGATAAGAATAATGACAAAGTCTGAAAAATACCCGCTACTTAAGGAGAAGAAAACTGAGAAGAAAATTTAAGAGGTACAGGTACAGGATTCAGCCTGCCTAATTCAGACGGTCTAAACTGTATTTCAATTGAAGATGGCTTTTGAAGCATCCTTCTTATATGATTCAAAGTTTCCCATACCATCAATGGGGAGAGATAGGTGCCTTGAGAATAAAGACCTCTAGCAGGAATATCATGCTCCCTAAGTAAGGTTATCAGGACCTCCCTCTGGAGGCAGACACCCAATTTTTTCCATTAATAAAGACACCTTGTTCACTTATCTGCATAATTTGTTCTGTGGGCTCCTAGCGCGAAGTTAAGGTTAGGCACACCGGCTCCTACACAAGGTCACAACAGAATGGAGAAATAAAAACGAAGAGGAGAACTCAGAAATGAGATTTACAGTCTGCATTATAGGAGCTCCAAGGGCCTCTGATAGAAATCAGGGTTTCATAGTCCTGTGGTGCACTGATCCTTTCTCTGAATGTTTATAATTATCTAAATTGAAAGATAGACAAATGGTAGTCCAAAAGGAGCTCCTGTTACCACCTCTTCAGATTTCAGCTTGGCTTCAGAGGTTCGTTTAACACACAAGACAAGTGATGTAGAGCTGTATTCACCATATCAAGTTAAAGCCTTGTGCAAATGATCATTATCGTAAGATCCTTTGCACATCATAACTGAACAGATGCTGAGTTGGATTTCAACATGGGCTCAAATCTGTAATCGGTACAGGAAGTAGCAATCTGAATTTGGCAACCAACACCAGAATTCAGATTTGAGCTTATGGCTTATATTTAAATCGTGGAGATAAAGCCAAACAATTTGAAACTGTTTCTCACTAGACTTAATGGCTATTGGCAGTGGGAGGAAGAGTATTAATGCCAGAATGGTTGAGCATAAGGAGACGGCTGGGTTAATGGCCGGTTTGAACCACATAGTGTTCAGTAACCACAGTATCTACTTACATTTAAAATGGCTGATAACTGGTAATTTGCCATTGTTCACTGGAAAATCTCTGACTTGGGAACAATTATTAAGACCACTCCATGTGTAATATCACACGACTCTGTATTTTCCTACTTTTTAATTTTATGTCATTATTGCAAAAAGACTTAAAGCACCTGTAACAATAGCCTCCCTTTAACAGTGATTTTTAGGCTTCACATGAACCATCATAAGAAAGGAGAAAGTTTTAGGAATGCAGAACAGAAAAAGCAAAGTTTCATGATTGACTCTGTCAGTTCACAAAAATCATCTGTATTCTGTTACTTTATTTGACTCAGTGACTCTCAGTCTCACTCTAAATCTTACCTGAAAACATATCTTTTTTTTTTTCTTTAGTCTATCATCTTTTTTTTCATACTGCCTCTATTCATCGTTTAAATCTATAATGGCACTGTAAAGTTCTTTGGGGTATGATTTGCATAAGGTATTGTACAACATTTTATTCTTTTAGCAGAGCATACAATTTCTTTAACAGGCCAGAAGTAACAGAATAGTGCAAGCACTATTTCACAGTGAGTCACAGCTCCCATTGATGCAATTATGAAAGGCAATGGTACACCCTAATTTATGATTTTGTGCAGGCACTACAGAATATGTATGGAAAAAATTACCATCTGGAGATAAGGTCAAAAGTAAATGAGCCATTTCAGAAAGCAAGGAAAGAATGTCCCAAACACTGCAGTTTGTTAGTTGTTTAATGTCATTTTGTAACTAGAACTAAAAGTTACACTGTTTTTGTGTAGAAGAAAATATATGTGGATTATATCACTGTAGGCAGCAGAGTTTCCAGAGTAGGCTCAGGGTCAAGTGTGAATTGAGTTATTATTTTAGAATTTTGAAGAGCTAAGTATATCTCCCACCCCTCCACCTACCCCCATCAACAGTTTTAAAAAATTTTATCTATATTCCCATTTTTTCCCCATGACTCCCATTCTCCAGCTTAGTCATACTGACATTTCAGGCTATGGGTAAGGTTAGCTGAGATTCCATAGCCAGGAAGCGTTTGGCATGTGCATAACAAAGTGCATCAGCCAGTTACACCTAAGCATAGAAACTTATGTATCTGAAGTTAAAAACATGCAACAGTGTTTTGCTAGACAGGTGTATTACTGAAGTTTCTGTTTTAATAAACCTTGTACATCCAGCCTTTTTTTTCTATGAAATTATGTAAAGTTTTAAAATACACAATAATACAAACAAACAAACAAAAAGGCTTTCTTTCCCACCAACCTGTATCTGAAGTACCACCAGATGTGCGTCCAGGGCATTTTTCACTGGGAGAGCTTTGAACCACAATTTAATCTGTCTCTTTTTCTCAGCTACCTTCAGCTTCAGAAATCTGATCTTTTCATCCATAACCTGCATCTCAATATCTCCATTTCTACACAACATCTCTTGCATGTTTATTTTTTCATATAAAATGCATAGTTCTTCTTCTCGATCTCTGAGCAGAAGACCACTGCAATAAGCCCAAAATGAAAAGGTAAAATTAAAAAAAATTTGACTCATATTCAGCGTATTCCATTCAAGAACATAACTGGTGACTTTGGAAGACAGTAATAATCTGGGGAAATGTACAAAGCTTTCACAAATATTATTTTAATATCATGACAATATTTTAAATAGGTAACAAAATAATTACAATGTGAAAATCAGAGAACAATTGCGAGGGTTACTCCAGTGTCTCATATAATTTTATTAAAAGCTCTTCTGGCCTTCCACAGCATTCATTTAAAAATGGACTAGCAAGATCAGGGAGCTTTACATCTTCTGCATTTTTATACCTTACCTGTGCACAAAGCACAAACAGAGCAGGAGGCTACAAGTTCTCAAGGCATTCAGAAGCCAAGCCACTATATTTTTTTGATAATGGTTCTGGAGAATGAACATCATCACCAATGGAGAAACATCTGTATAATGCAAAGCAGCCCTGACACTGCAGTGAGGCAGACGGTTTAGTGAAACATTGTAGTGAGGCATTCTTTTAGTATTCCTAACTAGGAGTGCTCATAAGCTGAAAAATATTGTTGCTTCATGAATGTCAAAATTAAACACTACATTACATCAAATTTACATGTATACCTGTCATTTTGTTCCTGAATAGCCCTTTCATATTTTTTGCGCAGCTGCACAATTTCCTCTTCGATGCGAGTGACTGTATTGGTAAGTCTCTCGAGATCCAGACACCGTTGCTTTTTCTTTTCTTTCATCTCATGCATGATTTGTACAATTTTGCAATAATCACTTTTGAGACTGTCTGTAATTGCTACATTATTTGTATTCTTCAGATGTTGTTTCTGCAATTTTCTTTAACATAACAGAAAAGTAGGAAAGTTTTTAGTCCCTTCAATTTGAAAGCAATTTCAGCAATTAAAAGCAGAGCTTAAACTAATTCCTCAAATACACAAAGGATCTTCTATGTCACTGCTTCACAGAAGCATTACAAGAAGTAGAAAGACTTCTTGAGAACAGCTTCTCTCTGCAAGCTCTTTCCAGCTTGAAGAGAACTGGATTATGGCCCAAGAAAATGCTATAAAAGGAGCACTGCACTACAGCTCTTTTCATCTCCACTGGGTAGCCAAAGGGGACAAAGAAAGAAAGTTCAAGAGCAGAAGTTTAAACTGTGATACAAAGTCCTAATGTGTAGAAGTCCTGCCCTTCTATTTAAAGAGTGATATTTAAATAATTTCGTATTTGTGATTCAAAGGTCTCCAAGTTTATTTTTTATGAAACAATGTATCACAACATTCACACAAGAAAGAAAATTATCAATTTCCTGTTTGACAGATGAGAAAAAAAAAATCACAGTGAAAGGTTAGTGACAAGATCTCATTATAGACCCATAAAAATGAAGAACAGGACTCATTATTTCCAGTGACCTTGCAGGCCACTACATGATGGTCCCTCACTTAAAATACAGATTCTTGTTGCCACATGGATCATTCACTTGCTCACGACATGGAACTTAGAGTTACTGCCTTTGATTGTGGTAAGTATCACTTCTTGACCAGGCATCACTACTTTATCTACACTGGGGAGATATTCACGTCAATATACAAAACAGGTAGTGAAAGGAGAAGCATGGTCTCCTGTTAAAATACAGAACTGTGGATGAAATATCCTGCCTCCCCTCATGGGCTCCATCATTACATTGCTGAATTACTCTACACAGAGCAGTGAGCTTCTTTCTGGTTCATTTTCCCTGTGTGTATAACACTTTCAGTTCCACAGGGTATTACTGGATTGAATTAAATTTCTGTAAAGCAAGTTTCAGACTGAAAGCATGACAGTACTGCAGAAATGCAATGTGTTATTAAATATTTTCCAAAAACCCTTCCTTTTATTTGGACTGATACTCTGTCCTCCAAATTGTGTAGGTTGCAGTTAAGTCAGTGATACTATGATACTAAAGTCTATCACTGGGATTAAAAATATTTTCCATAGGCAAGAGAATTAGTGATAATTCAGTACCTTTTGCCAGTTTTAAAACTAGGTTTGTAGAGACCAAAATGGGATCTGTACTGGAGTAGGGTCGTCTATAATAATTAGATATTTCTGATATCTAGACAATATATATCTGCCCTCTTAGCCTTGTTTTCCCCCTCCTTTTACCAGTGATTGACTGTGAAGGCCTCAAAAATTTTAGCACAAAATGTCAGCTTGTGTGTCTTGACAAAATCACTTATATCACTGAAGTTCCACTTCTTTTCTAGCTACCTCCAGCATAACTTTGAAATCAAGCTACTCCGAGATTCACAGTATACTTTGAGTTAATGTATCCTGAATGCATTCTTTGGTCTGGTTGTGCAATTTTTTGGCATCTAAAGTAAAGCTTTGGGAAAATCAAATTATTTTTAAACTACTGAATTTTGGCTGTGCTGTTTTGCATACACAGTTAACTAGCTCCCTACTTTCCCAACTCCCAATTTCAGAGACATTGTCATTCTTTCTATACTGCAGAATATCATCACCAGGATGGCAAAAAGACATCTCCACTAACTAATGGTCTAGGAAAAAAATAGAGTCACATGCACCCCCTCTTCTGCCTCACCCTCTTTGTTGTGAATGTAACCTTTCATTTTGACTAGGATTGCCTGGAAATTGAAACCATGTTTTGTTTGATCCGAAATAAACATTATCCAATAAACTTCAGTTTGAGTTTCAACCAAGAAACCCAGTTTGTTCTAATTTAATAATCAGACAGCCGCATTACTAGCTAGCGACTGATTTAATAGTACCATGCACCAGTCTATTGTGGAATCAGGTATGTATTGGACTTCTTTTTGTTGATGGATAAGCAAGTATAAGTACAACAGTGTTGTTCATATTGAATGAAATAGCATGATAATTCAGATACCAGAAGCTCAAGAACTGTGATACAAAGGAAATGCAATGACAATTTATCCCTTCAAAGGACAGGAAAGTGAAAGAGTAAGCAGACAAACTTAAAAAATGCTTCGTGACATGCAGTAATGCCCAATCTAATTGTGAAGTGTTAGGGTGACAAGAAATTGGAACAGGTTATGTAAGGGTTTTGCTAAATGTCTTGTGATCAAGTTTTAAAAATCAGGATAATAACTATCAAGGATGATATAGGCATAGCTGAAGTTGAACTGGATTATCTCTTAAGATTCTTTCTAATCTTACATTTCTATAATTGTGATCTACAGCTTACTTAAAACTCACCTTTCCTTGGTTATAACAGTATTCCTTAAATTCTCTATTTCATTTCCTAGCAATTTTACCCGGTTTTTAATTTCACTTGCTTTCTGCTGAGCAGCATGTACCAAATTTATACATTTATTCCTTTCATTTTGGATAACTTCATACATTTTAGCAAATCCTTGGAGTCTGAGGAAATGACAAGTGTGAAAGAAATAATTATTATAATTTTATGTATACATGGATAAAAATTGCTTTAGAAGACATTTTTTAGCTAATGTATTATTATTTTCTTACTGTTTTTGGATTTGTCTTTTCCTTTTTTTATACTCTCTTATTTCAAGATCCTTTCTCTTTATTTCTTTAATAATATTTTGGAGTTGTATCTGAAATTTAAATAGAATTCCGTGAGCACTTTAGATATATCAAAGAAATATCTTCAAAGAAATGACTCAGAACAGCTATTCCTCTTAGATGAGGAAAACACAGTGAGGCGAGATTATTCTAAGAACTTATTCTATGTAATGAAATGCTTTTATTGTAACAACATTAAAGAACACAGTTTTTCTACGTATATTAAGCTTACAATGACTGTTATTAATGTAGATGATTTGATGCTGCATCTTAAAATGCTTGGTCCCTTGTATCTGGACTTCTACTGTTTCTATTAATCAGGCTCTCAGTTCCATCACTATATAATTATTTGGCATATGCACCACTGAAATTGTACCTTTTCAAATCTAATTTCTTTTTTACTCTTTCCTGGCTTTTAAGCAATCACTGATGATTGAGTAGAATGGTACATTTTGTTACGGCTCTGGACCTTTTGTTTTCACTTGTGTTCAGTCTTTAATACCCTGTGTCATTAACTTTCAATGGAGAGGCCTCTTCTCACCTCCTACTGGTAACAGGAGGAGGTATTAAACAGGATTGGTATTAAAAAAGCTGGTGCATGTTGGGTTGTAACTCTGGGCATGTGTGTGTGTGTGTGTTCATTATTTTGTAATGTTTATTTTTTGATCTGTTTATGGACTGATTTTTACTGAAGGTGCAAAGCCTGACATGTTTGCTTACTCTATTTTTATAGACAGTCAAAGATTCCCAAAGTCTTAGAAGGGTAGCTTATCTAATTTATTTGAATAAAGACGTACATTGTGGAAGCAGAAATACCTTGTACCCCTATACAAACCTGGTAGTTAGTATCAACTGTGCAACATTACAGCACATATATGATATTATAATGCCAGCAAACTGCAGGCAGCAAACCCAGTAACTAGTCCTAGTTTCTGTGACCATAGGAAAAGTTTCTTTCCCTCTTTCTTCACATTAATATAACAATTTACACCCAGAAATGTGTCAGGAAACTAAAAATTGCTGCCTCTCCTTGGAATGAGTAGCAGTTCTGTTTTTCTTTTAATGTCCATATATTTGTAAAATAAAACACATAGTTGTACTTCTGAGAATCTCAGTTGAGGCTATCTGCTTTTCTGCCTCTCTATTCCACAGGCTTGAAAGAAAATGTCCTTTCAAATACCTTATTTCAATTGTGACATGATATTTTAACATATTGTTGCACTGCACCATAAATTGCCAATAAAACAACACAGTATTGTGAGCTTCCTGTGTTGTGATGGAACTTCAAAGTAAAGTGGGAAATGAGAGTCCACAAGGCTCTCCTCACTAGTAATTTTCTTCATATACCAGCTTTCACTCTAGAAGAGTCTTCCAATTATATGAGATAATTTTTTACCTGGGCTTTCTGAACATCCCTAGATTTCTGGTCCCTCTCTTCAACTTTGAGCCAAGTCAGATGTGCAAGTCTGGATAAGTCATCTCTGCATTTTTCCTGCTCTTTGAAAAGCCGGCCTTCTTCAGCAATATATTCTTCTAACATGTGGGCATCCGTATCTGACAACATTTCCTAAAGAAAATTAAATTCAATTCCTTATGCATCAATGCATCAGTGTTGGCAAACCTGAAGTCGGAAATACTTAGGGTTTATCTGCAAAGTACACATATATACAGACTACATGGATTTAAAAAAAAAAAAAAAAAATTTGCTTTAAAATACCAGCTAAAACACCATGCACAAGCCTTATAATAACATGTCAAAATATTTTATCACCTAGAAGCATTTCTGTTCCTCAATCTAGCATGTCTTTCAGCTATTGCCCAGTGGGCAGAACGGTTCATTATGGCCACATAATTTTTAAATAAGCATACTGACAGGTCTTGACATGTCCATATTACACAATGGATGACACTGAGCTTTCACATTAAGAGACCAAATTTAGACATTTAAAACAGAGTATCTAGATGCCTAGCGTTGTCAGTCCAGCCAGTGAACTCTAAAGAGCTATTTGTTCTACTCAGTGTAGGTTAACCTCTTTAGGAGGAGGTGAATGGATGGCTTCCTAGGCTCCACTGACTACATGACTAGATTGTTACTGACTATCCTGGCACATTAGATACATATCCCATACACAAATAGTGACATGTAGATAATGAATGTATATGTATTCAAACACAAGCTGAATCCCACCTGATAATGTTAACGAATTCAAAGACAGCACAAAACAAAAACGGATATAAGGGAAAGAAGATAGAGAGGTATGATCTTAAGAAGAAAGTATATCTGAAATATATTGCTTCTTATAAAGTCATTTATGTAGTGGCAAGTACTAATACTCTCATGATCAAGACATCTGCATTTCCACACTATATATGGCTGTGCTGAGTATAGACAGACATCCACAAATGACAAAACTCTGAAGATGAAAAATGATAATGTACAAATGCTGAATTGTCCTTGTTTCAACAAGACATTCTGCCATATGCCAAGGAAATTTATACCCATCATACTTCCAAGTTGTAATGTCGTTAATGATGTTCAGAAGGACTTAACCTAGAAAGTAGATTTGCTTTCCTCCTTCCAATATGTGACCAGTAACACCGAAAAAATGTTTTTTAAATATGACAAACAAGTGGTCTTTAAAATTGAACAAATACTATCACGTGTCTTCTCACCAGAAAGCTGCATCTAGAAACTCCCATCTTTTTAAATTCCAACAGTCCCTTTATTCTCATGATTGAAAACCAACTGTTACAGTGAAAAAGTATGAGAAAGCAGAACTCAGCACCTGTTCAGCTAAACTTCTCTTGGTCATTTCAATTTCCTTCTGCAGTTCTTGTCGTCTTTCTAATAATAATCCATTACTCTTAGGGATAACTTCTGCCTACAAAAATAAACCAAGCACACTGAGTGATGCAAACAAAAGATGTGAAAAATGTAATTTGCAGTTAATCTATCTATCTGAAGTAGTTACACAAATTAAGAAATTAATTTTCTGTCTGGTTACAATAGCTAGTCCAAGAGTTCTTCAATGAGTAGAGTTCTTCAGCAACATATCCAAGTTTCTCAAATTTTTCTTTTAAGAATTTCACTATAAACACTCAACTTCAGAAAGCCCAGTTTAAGTAAGTACTGAATTTATAAGGGTTGTGTTTTTCAGCAACTAAACTGTCATTAAAAAAGCAAAAATCACAAAGAGAGACTATGTAAAAATGTCACCTTCTAAATTCACAGAGGATTTTCTGAGTGAAATTCTGACCTTACTGAAGGAAAAAAAATAGATCTACCACTGATTTTAATACAGTCAGTATTTCATATCTGTGTAGATTTGATATCATATTTTTTTGCATTTCATTATTAAAGTAGGATTTTCCTGCTCCCTCCTTAGGGTCTAGAAAGTCAAAACTAACAACATAAATAGTTATGTACTATTTTTTCTTGTAAATTATGGGAAAATTTGTTTATTCAATCAGATTTTAAAGTGAAGTATGTGAAGGGAGATACATTAGAAACTACCTTCTGATGAAACTATATCTGAATAATCCCACTAGAACCACTTGCATGATGTAACTTGTAAGGCAAAAGGTTGTATTGGCCTCACAGTGACTAACAACTTAAAAATTCATTACAGTTATAAGTAAATAAGAAATAAATACAGCAGGCTAACTATTCAGGCATATGTTGCCTGTCCGTAATTGCAAATCTGTAATTCATACAGGTGGGAAAAAAATGACACCGAACAACACATCTGGAAGCTATTCAAACATAATACATGCAACCCTGTGGTATCTTTCTCAGATCTCAACCAGATGTTAGAGTTCAAAACACTATGCCTCAATATAGATAATGAGATGTTTTGTACATATGGTTTTCACTTCTGTGATAATATTATAAAATTAGATGTTGTTCACTTGCATTAAGGGAAAGGGAAATGAGAGGCACAGTAAAGGTCAAACTGTGGAGTTACTTTGGTTTCAGCTGACAACTTTGAGATTTGATTTGACTTAGGTTTGCTAAAAGGTCAATAAAACCTATTCTAAGCAAGTTAATTTCACTCTTGTGGAGGGAGCAAACACGGCTTTTCTGTGGAGCATATATTAGTTACCACTTCTGTTGTGTAAAAGGCCCTAGTGTCTGTAAGTAGGCTTTTCCACATTTTCAAGATGGGATTCTAAAGATGCCATCAAGTTCTGGAGTCTAAAAGTAGAAAGCTCATATAAACATCTTTAATCCATTAAGGGCTTTTGTTCACATAAGACATGACTAAACTTAGGCACTTTTGGCTGTCTCTGCGTTGGCCTGACCGAAGAGAAGGCATGCACGGAGACGAACTTCAGTTCTGCTCTGGGCTGGCAACAGCCGGAGCGGCCAGTTCTCTTTCACACAGAATGTTGGTGTTTAGCAATAGCTGACCTTTCACAACTTACTAAGAAGAAAAACACATTTGAAGGAAGTGTTCCTGTAATTTCCTTATTCTACAAACCAGTCATTCTGCACTTAGCACGTGATTTAAAGTAAGACAAATTTGGGGAAGCACACTGATGTACTGCTGCTTCTGCAATCACATTTTTATACTAGCAACTAATTCTTGCAAATTTGTCACTTGGAGTCACAATGAATAAATGTTAATCTGGCTTTCTAAGTAGTTAAAGGGTCTTTAGCTACCTAATATATTTTAACTTTTCCTAGGTGTGCTCCCAAGTCTTCCAAATTAAAATAGCCTCAAGATAGAAAAAGCCAAGCAGAATCAAGCTTGCCACTCTAGTCTTTTGTACTCCGGTACTGCGTTTGAACTGACCATGCTGCAGAGGAGCAGTGATTTCACATTTGATCTTCTAAAAGAGCCAAGAAAGGAATCAGAGAAAACACAAAGCATGGGAGGATGGGCTAAAACAACTATATTGCCATGGCCTGTTTGTGTTAGGGTAGCATCCTGCAACTTCCGGAGTAAAATACTGCTTAGAATTCCACTTCTATCTCTATTGGTATTCCCTTCCCCTCACTCCTTGTGATGATGCTACTTGCCAGACCCATACAAGCCTATAGGATAACATAGCGTTAGCACTGAGGGAATGCTCTGCAATGCAACTTAACCATTAAGAGTCTCATTACAGGTGTCGTCCTTTTACAGCGTGAAGGGGTTGGGTTGGGTTGGGTTTGGTTTGGATCTTACCCAGGACTGTGAACTCTAACCACAGCCATCGGTGAGTTATGGCATTTGATTTTAGCATTACATGTTTTCAAACAATTGTGGTTCTCCCTCCAGGAATATTTCTTTATAGAAGCACAGGAAAAAATACCATTTCCCAAATTCTCTTAGCTGATACTGAACAGAAACTCAGTATGAGCTTTAAGATCAAAGTCTGGAATATGCATCAGCCCTTTAATCAGTATTTCAGGAAATTCAATCTAAAACTTTTTTGTGTAGTGATAGACCTTTCCTCCCTCCTCCCAGGTGGGCTTATATTACTAGGTAATTAATACACATGTGAACTCAGGAGGAATTTCAAGGGAGATAGGAAAAAAATTGTACTATTTAATAATATTAAATATTATTGAGCAATGTTTAGAGTTGTTTCAATAGCAAAGCTAAGTATGTATGAGTTTTGATATCATATAGTTTTTTTAAAAAACTTTACAGTGATGTAAGTAAGACTTTTTTCTGCCCTGAATTGCTTAGAAGGACCAAGAAAAATTTCAAGGACACTGTGTCAAGGTACAAAACAACAAGTCTTGTGAGAAAATATTCACCTGGGGAAGCAAAATTAATTTTATAAGACTATCTTACAATTTAGACTAAGCAAGGAGCTAGTAAAGGAGAAAAGCTTAGGAAAGAGATAATGGAAGAACCAGTGATGAGAGGAAGAGAATACAAAAAATTTATAGACAAAGTAAATTTTTAAGAAAGAATTGGAAGGAGAAAAGAAAGGAAATGCTTTGAATAGGCAAGGAGAATGAGACTGCCCTTTAAAATCAGCATAGCAGAAGGCACAAATAAAAAAGAAAAGAGTAAATCAGTATGGGAAGAGGAATGGGTGAAATACTAATGCAGGGAGGAAATGAGGAAGGCGAAATTTTGGTGGAAACAAAGAGAACATAGCAAATTATTTCATATTATTTACTACCAAACTTTATATAGTGCTAGTTTCCTGTCCCCTGGAATAATGTTAAATACATTCTAAATTATTTACAGTAATGTACAAACAACCTTCAAATTTTAAAAAGATGTATCTTTTCATCATTTGGGAACTAGGGAGTACTTGGCTCTATTTTTCTGATACAAATTTCTTTGAGGCCAATGGGCAAGTCACTATATTATTTCACTCATAAATGACCACAATTCCATAGTGCTTTAAAGGAAGACATGACACCACAGGGCCAATATAATCTCCCACTTCTCCTTGATATGATGCTCCCACCTAAAATCCTATTCTTAAGAATAGTCCAAATATATCTTGATGCAGTATTTTTATTACAGCCAGAGCACCTAGAGGTTTCTCTGTTAGTTATACGAAACACTCTTGACACTTTTATGTGCATAAGACTTAAAACAGTCTTCTACCCTTCCCCCTTTTAGGACCAGTGAAAAGATTTCATAGGCAGATTTCTTACAAGAAAATTTAGAATCCTTATGATCAATGCATTCATACAGACCTCTGATTTGAGTCTTTTATGCTGTGACTTATCTTGTTCCAAGGAATCATAAATCATATTCAGTTGTAACTCCATCTTTTTTAAATTTCTCAGTTCTCTCTCTTTCTGTGTTTGCTTGTGAATGAGAATATCATGTTGCTTTTTTTTCTCCAAGACACATTTTTTTAAATTCTCTTCCAGAGCTTCTCTGTAGACACAGAATTTTAGAAACATGTTAACTTGACCAAGACATGTATGCAATGGGCATGATCATTTTAATGGGTTTTGAGTACTGCATTGTTATGGCTGAGCAGCAAGATAAACTCGTGAACTACTGACACAAACTACCTAAAAAGGTAGCATTTTTATAACTTTAATCAATTATAATATTCCTAATGATGTCAATAAGGTCTCACAGTCTGTTCTAAATATGCTAAAAATTCCAGAGAAACTATTACTTATAAGAAGAAGAAAACAAATTTTTTAGTATGAGGGAATATTTACATCTTCGCTTCACTGAAACATTTCAATTTAAAGTGCCACTATCCTCTAATACAAAACTTTAAAGGCAAAAGCATTGCTGCTGAATGTATGGCCATGATTACAATTATACACCTTCCTCTGCAAAGAAGGAATCATTTGAAGCTTGCAACTAACCTAACAGTTTATTTTACTTTACCAAGTATATATAAGCTCATAATTCAACAAAATATTAGAGAGATGAGTAACCAGTCCCCACTGAAATTCAGGAGTACGTGAGTGCAGAAATCTATGACCCTCATGTGAAAATTAAAATACTGACTTTTTTTTTTCTTGTTCAATTTACTTTCTGTGGGTTACACAGAAAAAAAATATATTTTCACTGGAGAGAGAAAACCTCTAAAAGACTTCCCATTCAGAGCAAAATCCAGTTTCATTCTCCCAGGATTTTATCAAATGCTTATGCTTTTTGATGTTCTTCTTCAAGCCACATCCCAGATTCCAGTAGTTTATATAAGCATTTCTGAAGCCAAAAAGAAGCCTGATGATAATTTCTAGTCTGCACTGGTTGCAGCATAAAACTTGAAAACATAAGCAATACAGCAGAAAAAAGAAATAGATCTTTGAGAACAGAGGATTGTTCACTCATACTACATGGCTTATGTCTACTACTCCAACCTGTCTGATAGGACCGCTGATTCCTTCTCTCTGCTAATTTCTAGTAATTTTGTCAAAGTAATGTATTCTCGTTCTTTGCTTTCTAGCAAAATTTGTTTCCCATCCAACTCCTTCATTACGTTTTCTCTTTCTTGCAAAATCTCTTCAGTCCTTTTTTCAATTGCTTTCAGGGTACCATTCAACCCTTCTATTTGGCCATTAAGGGCTTCTTTCTTCTTCTCTGCATCGCTGTGGATATATTTTAACAAAACAGTAGGGGTTAACATTTCCACATGCATATTTAAATGGCAAAATGTAAGTTGCCAGTTTTCAACAATAAAATTGCAGATAGCCATAGGACTAACAGGTTGTTTAGCACGATGACAGTATTAAAAAGAGTTCCAGTAAACTGATTTCTGTCAACATTACTAGGTACATGGGTGTGACACTTCTAAATATTATTCCCAAGACTGGGAACTCTGGTTAGTTCATTCTGTGATGTGACACAAGTATAAAGACTCATTCAAATACTTCATTAACAGCAATCTACACAATGTACTAGTTTTTTTAAATTGCTTCTCTGTAACACTATAGGAAAAACTTTTTATATTTATGATGGCAGAGTTGCATTAAGCAGAGTAGTAAGGAAAATGTAGAAGAAAACCATTATACAAATTTTAAAACTGAGAAATTTAACGTAGTCTAACAATTTCTATGTTATAAAGAGGGACAGCAAGCAGGAGACACAAAAACTTTAGTGCAACCCTGTGTCCAAACAGGGTACAAAAATCATCATTTATCTGGATGGCAATTGGACTGCTAGGTTCTGTGAGCAACCTGGCTGAAACTGCACAGTGCTAATTAGGTTTTACATGTACAGAAAGCAGCACATGTCATGCTTCAGGGAAGAAAAAAACCAACTACATGAAAGAGAGAAAGAAAAGGCTGGCTACTGGCTTACATTTTCCGTTGAAATATTAGAGACCAGAATTCACATCAGGAGCTTACAGCAAAGCACTTCTGACTAAAAAACTGGTTCAGAAGTATCAAGAAAGAATGATTATTTAGTTCAGGCCAGACTGTTCACTGTGAAAGTTGCTAGATTAACTGAGGCCAATAGAGATAAGCTACTATACAGTCACTGAGAACTAGAAACTGTAAAAAAGCCTAATCACTGGATTACATGGTAACATTATTTTCCATTAAAAAATCTAAGTAGATCTGATATATAGTAATGCAGCACAGTAAGATGGTTAAGTAATTTTTGACCAAGCTTTGTTCAAAATTTTAATTTGTTGTACTAAAATTTACAATGTTTCACTGTATATACTATATTTTTCAGTACAGTGCATAGATTTTAAGTGCATTACAGATGCTTTTTTAAATGTTGACCCTGATTTTAATCAACAACTATACTCAATCATCTCTGTAACAAATGGATGAAAAGAAGTCATACATACATATTTATGTATATATAATTATTTATTAAAAGCATACATTTTTTTCTGATTCATCTTCTCAGTTTCTTTTCCAAGTTGTGCTGGAACACCAAGGATCTTAACTAGCTCATCCTAGTGACAAAACAGAAAGGTTAGATTAATAGCCTCAAATTCTGATGAGATTTCATAGAAGTAATATTCATCTAGAACTGCTGTGAAAATGGGCAGGAAACATATTTTCAAATTACTTGAGCTTGTCCCAGAGAATTGTAGCTGCTACTTTTGAAACTGAACATTGATATTTACGATTTCATTATGTCTGCAAGATAAAAATTACACTTGAATATTATTATCAATACATCTGATTATGTTATCTATACCATGGAAAGGAAAGCAGCAAAGACCTGGGTATGTTTTTTAATTCTCAGCATAAATCTGTATTAACTTGGATCTGAGCATATGTTAGAGCAGTCTAAAATAGCACAACATAGCAAACATGTCATTATAGAAACGATTTTTTTAATCAAAACCATGACTATTATTATTTTCTAAAGGATTAATAACAGATATGGCACAACAGCATGTTTTACACCTATTGAAAAATTATGTAATATATAATGTAATGGCATCTCATGAATCTGGAATGACAAACAACATCCAGAAATTTCACCATTTGCTTGGACAAAGCATGTACCCATATACGCATACATGCACACACATACACAGATATACATACACACAATTAATTTTGTGTTACTTTTAAATTGGCCTGCTTCTCCAGAAGCTTTTCCATTTCTTTCTTATCTGTTAACATCAGCTTTTGCTTCGATGAAACATCTTCCTTTATTGCATTAATTTCTGCTTTTCTTTGGATTACTTCTTTGCAGAGCTCATCACAATTTTCTTTCAGCTGTTTAATTTTCTTATCTGCTTCCTTTAAAAATGAAGTAAAAGATCAGATTAATTTTATTTTTCCTTTTACATTTTGCAGGCTTGTGATATTACAGAATCATTAACATTGAATGATGATAACATTCATTACAACAAGGTACGAAATACAATTTTTTGCCATGTGTGT
Organism: Aquila chrysaetos chrysaetos; assembly: GCF_900496995.4. Classification (NCBI taxonomy): domain Eukaryota; kingdom Metazoa; phylum Chordata; class Aves; order Accipitriformes; family Accipitridae; genus Aquila; species Aquila chrysaetos. The sequence goes on from NC_044008.1 coordinate 13,778,277, forward strand.
GTTTCATCTATCAATAACCAGCAGAATTTTATTTCTGACAAAACCACATATATTCATCAGGACTTATGACTGCAAATGTATTTTCCATACTCACATCCTAGAACAAAAAACCTGCAGCTATCTTTACATGCAGTATCCATTTGCTGAATACAATAAAAAATTTTCTTGAGTAAACTTAAGAAAATCCAGATCTTTTCTGAATCAATTATTCACTCCTTGCCCTAGAGTTATCAAACCTGAATGATATAATATACCCTCTCCTATAAAATCTACCTCTTGATTTTTCTATGTATTCCAGATTTTAAATAAACTGTAGAGTTACACACCGTGGAAACATTTTCATTGATGTTTACATATGTTAGCTGACAGAACATAAAACATGGCTTTTCTCATGTTTTGTACTTACCCTTTGTTTTGGAATTCTTTCATATTCATTTTCCAGAAGCCTTTTTTCTTCTTGCAAACTACAGGAAAATCAAAACAGAGCTACATATATTAGTAAAATAATAAATATTATTATAATATAGTAAATGGTAAAAAAGTATGGAAGCCTATCTTGTGTTAGACTAAAAGGTATAGTGAATTATCATCAGGGACAATTGAAAGGTGTCCAGATTTAAAGGAAGGTTGCTGACTGGTAACTGGAAGTCCTGAAAGACAGGTTGTACATATGCAGGCTTTTTCTACAGTGCACACATGTAAACTTTTGAATCTGATTCTTCTTAGTCTTACCACCTCCTGCAGGGATGCATTTATGCCTCATTCACCCTTGCCTTTATACTAGCAAAGCATAACAAGTCAGATGGCAGCCTACACCCACAGTTCCTCCCAACCTCAGAAAACAAAATTTTAACATGGAACTGAGGCAAAAAGAAAGAGAAGGTGGATTATAAATATCCACAAAGACATCACACATCAAAGAAAGTGCAGTTGCTAATGAGAACTTTTCTTCTTCCTTTGAGTGATTGCTCATGCACCATTCACACTGTGAACAACTGTAAGTGAAGCTCCTCAAATCTGAACAGGGTCCTGTGAAAAAAAATCCTGAAAAATGACAGGGGTTGTAGACTAAGTCAATGGGGTATAGTAGAAAACTAAATTGAATAGCCATGGTGATCTTAACCTATATCCAAAACTATGTTGCAATTTAATTTCAGGCAACAATAGAGAGAGATGTTGAAGGAGGGAAGAATGAGGAAAGGAAAAAAATAGGAAAGGTCTTAGATTGTCTGGGTGTATTTTCAGTAATGCTGCCCTGAGAAAGATGAAGGAGTGACTACAAAAGTGGAGCTGAACCACCGAGCTTGTTGGACTTACAATAGGGAGCTTCCTGGTGGCAGGTAGGTGAATACTGCCAAATACAAAAAATTAGCCCTAGTGAAGAAATACATCAATACATCCCCAGTGCATGCACAAAACAATTCTGTACCTATAGGAAGTAAATGGGCTACAGCAGTCTGCATGCCATCACGACCACTTAACTTAACATCACTGAACTTAATTAAGTCCTTGTGCTATTGATTTGGAAAAAGGAGGCGGGTTCCTGAAATGCAATTACTACATATGATGACATTTCTGAGTCTCAGGCTATAAAGGAGTAAAGATTGCAGCTGGGGAATAGGTGGAACGACCAAATCCTCTGTCTCAGATATAGCAAAGAATCAAGTTCAGCACTTAAATTTGTTTGTAACTCGAGCTGGAGGATGTGCTCGTCAGGCCTCCTTGAAACTCAGGGCAGTCTGTGAGAATAAATAACTCTTTAAATAAGGGAAGTAGTAAGAGAATGGGACAGGCTTTCATGAAATAGCTGTGTCACTTGGAGCTATTAACTATGGCAAGGGAATCCTGTGGCAGCCCCACCGATGCAAAGCAGCTATTACAGTTGCCTCTGAATGCAGCTGATACAGAAGAGAGGCAGTTGATTGGTATTTCTTTTTTTTTTCTCTGAAAACTTTCAGTGGCAGCCTAAGACTTTGCATGGTGGTGGTTCAGGTTTCAGAAGGTGGTGGTCATGGGGAGAGAGATCAGTTTCCCAGCAGCCAGCCTCGTGGAGGATTGTCCCTAGGATCTTGTGCTCAATTCTTTATCAGTGCTGATTTAAGGTTTCCTTCCCCCTCAATAAATTGTTTCTTATATTTTGGTCCTCCAACCACAGGAGCAAAGCTTATACCTGGAAGCCTCAGGTGACATCTTTCTAGTCAAGGAAAGGAAACAGTCAAAAAAGAGAACAGGGTTGGTGGTGTTGCAATCCAGAAAAAAAAAAAAATCATAAAGGACAAGCTCTAGCTCAGATGAAGAGCAAAGAGAAAATAAAGACACAGAGTAGATGTTGTTGATTTACAGCATGTATGTATACTTGTATGGGCAGAGTCCAAGTATGCCTCTACAGGGACTGGTAGTCTAAAAACTAATTTGAATGCCAGTGTTTGAACACCCAGAGAGTGAATGAGTTTGCAAAAAAAATCTTTCAAAGAAAAAAAGTTGAATTTAGATCAGCCTTCCCCCAAAGTTGATAAAATTAATTACAAAAAAAAGTTCTATTGCAAAATCTATTATAACTTGAGAAATCGCACAGAAGAGTGAAGAAAGACACAGAAGTATTTTGCAGGTGTACAGTGCAAGTACATGCGAGTAGAAGAAAACACCATAAGGTGATTTCTTCTTTGCTGCAGTAGGGCTCAGGAACTACTCCTTTTATATTCCACTGTTTAAAGTCAATGAGGGAGAGCACAGGGATCAAAATGCATTAAAAACTGAGCTACTTCAATTCTGTGACAGTAGCTTTAGTCTGCCCCTCTGTACTGTGCCCATAAGCTACAACTGTGCTGGAATGCCACAGAGGTCAAACACAGTGTTTGCACATACCAACAGGTTGTCTAAATGTATAAATACGTTAATAAGGACAGTTAATATTCCCAACACATTTTGGCAGGATTCCTAGTTGAACTCCTTGGGACTGGCATAATCACACTAATTATAGTGAATGTCCACTTTGCACAAATACCTGTAACTCTGACTGCCACAAAAACTGATTAAATAAGTCCTCTGCGAACTGATTAAAGAGATACTGCATTGCTTGTCATCAGTCTGTGCTGTGTCCTCTATAATATCATGCCAGACAATCAAAAGAGCAATCCCAAAATTAGGAGGGAGAGCAAAGTTGACACTACTTTTCTTTTGTCACATTCCTCACTCATGAGGACAGATTCCTGTGGAGCCATTCCAGTTTCACAACAAAGACTTTTCCATCCAACAAAAGTAAAATGATTTGAACGCCTCATTTTCTGTGACACAAACAAAAGCAACACTGAACAGCAAGCACCAAGTTACCTTAAGAGCTGGCAGACCAAAAACTTTCACACAAAAAACAGTGAAGGTGAGAAAAGAAAAAGGCGGTAAAAGAAAGAACTTAAATCTCTCCCTTTTGAGAAATGAGTTTGGTCCAGCTGCCCATATCCAGAAGTTAGACAGGTACCCCTATGCTAACATCCTCAGGCTTCCTTACTGTCAGGGATAAAAACAGGAACCTCCAACGGGCAGGTCATCTGACATCCCAGGTCACCTATTTTAGGGAGACAAATTACCAGCTGAAAAGAACATATTTCTCTCTGTTGACATAATGGCGTAATTCCCATTGTTTTATAGCCCTTCTTTGAGGAGTGTATTTTTCAACATCATGTGGTTTTTATTATTATCATTATTATACCTGTAACAACATACATAATGAAAAGAAGATGAAACTCTTAAGTTTAAGCATTAATGTTTGCAAATGTTTCTCACATTGCTTTACTTATTTTCATAAAGCTTAATAGCAGTACTGTACATGAAAAGCTACCGTGGATGCAGATATAATGAGTTAAAAAAAAAGCACTTGGAAAATTGGACCATTAATGAAAATACATTCCAGACTTTTCCCTGAGAGATGTCTACAGCTGCAAACTGACACAGAAATAAAAAAATTAAGTCAGAGAGATTAAGAAATGTAGTGGTAGTTGTCAACAGAGGTCCATTTCAGCTCCTCAGCTCACAAAATAGCCAGAACGTTGTTATCATTACGAATCTCACCCTGCAAGAAAGCAGACTCCTTCAGCTACTCTGACACATAGCTGGGATTGCTGAGGAACCCACAGAAGGTGCTCAGCACCTCAGAACTAAAATCTAGTGACCACAAGTAGAAGATATCACAGCTGACAAGTTGCCAGCATGAGATTCCTGTAAGGCTGTTAGCTGTAATTAGTTTGTACGTACTGGAGAATGCAGTCACAAGACCAGTTGATAACAGCCTCAACTCTAACTCAATTTATTTTACTTATGGCTTGTAATTCTTTACCAGAAAAACTATGGACAAAAGCTTAACTTTTCACTTTTTAATTATTGAGTGACTAATCCTGAAATAATTACAAGCATTGAAATAATTTTCCATATTTGCAATGCTTCTACAAGGACAAACTCAGTTTTGCAATCCTGACTTGCATGCAATAGCACATAGCACTTCAGTGAATAGCCATTTTGTTACCTGCACAAATGACTGTGAGGGCTGTAGATTGGACCTAGGCTTTAAAATAAAATTGTTTTCAAGAATCAGTCACCTTTAACCTCACAAACTTTTGTTATAGATAATTTCATTACAAATTAATTGCTTGCTTTTAAATATATGGTTCAGATGATAAATTAATTTTGATTATATATTTATTATTTCTCAATAATAAATGATTGTTGATACTATTACCTGTCAAAGAAAAGCAGCTCTTTATTTTGTCTCACAAACTAGGACTCTAAGCCTCACGTGGACATTAAAATGAAAAGTTTCCTCAAGCTAGAACAAATCCTTGCTGATCACATTGATCCCTTCCTTGTTCTTGTGTTAATCTGATTTTTCAGTCCATATTCTTAATTTACTGAGGCTTGTTCAGTCCCAGTTATATGAAGAAACTTCATGGCTTTGAACGCAATTGTACCAGGACTGAACTGGGATCACTATTTTTCCTTTTACTTTATTAGACTTGCCTAATAGTTTTTGAAACGAAGAATACTCCTGGAGTCAGCTCGGACTTTGGGGTAGTGGCCCAAACTTTATAACCTCAGTAAAATCCTTCCAACTGTTGCTCCCCCGCTGTGCTGAGCGCTGGAGCAGACAGGCTAGCAATGAACCCAGCACAAGGGTAGAGCAGAACAGGAACACAAACTGGAAGAAGAGGCACACACTTGCAGTGGCAGTACACCACACCCATGCAGTCACCCGCAGCGTGACTTCCCTGACAGCTGAAGCGCAGCAGAGCTGCGTCTGAACACCTTGTGTACCTCCTCAAGCGATGAAAAAAGTCACAAGATTTCTGAAAACCTGGTGATACTGCATTGCTGAAAGCAACTTATATTTACTCTTGGAATGTTGATTGCTTGTTGGAACAATAAAGAATTAAAATAGAAGATGAACTATCACCTTCGGCTGTTGAAAAAGGTATCTGATCTGGAAAAAAACTGTTTACAGAGGCAAGTAAATAGGAAATGAAATTTGGAAAAGAGAACATAGAATACTAAGGGACCTTGAGACAAAAAAAACCTTTGCTAATGTTACGGTATATCTATATGACTCTTCAAGAGAAAAAGTTTACTGTTGTCAGATTTGAATCTGAGTGCCAAAAGGGTGCTAAGTTCCCTTAGCTACTAGAGAAAGTGAACTGAGGCAGGAAGTAAAGGCAGCAGAGACTAGAGAGATGCTTCAGAGAAAGAGAGGCTTACAGAAAGAGGGAAGCAGAAGATCTGCAGAGGCTCTCTCTCACTTCCAGCTCAGCAGTTATTTCTGAGTAGACAAGATCCAAGACTTCTAAGAAATGGAAAAAGCAATAGATAAGAGACACAGATATTCCCTTCAAAAGGTTTTCCCTTCCATGTCCCCCACCTGCTATACAGAAGAAGGTAAATAAGCCATATGTTTGTTTTCAGACTAAACAGCCGTTAGTCATAATTCCCAAAGAGAAGTTTACTTGTAAGTGCCAAGCACAGCTGGGACTGTGTTAACACAGTCAGACAACACGGGAAACTGTTCTCCAGAGAGATCAAGGGCCAAGAGAGGTTGGACCATGAGTTTCTATCCTTCTGAGAAACAAAGGAAACCAAGCAGTCAACTAACGGCAAACTTATAATATCTTTGAAGCGGCTTCCCCTCTGTCTGTGACACCGCCCATGCACACAGATATTTCAAAAGACATCGCTTTATTATTTCTATAAATCCATCAGGCATATAGATCTTCATTTTACATCAGTGTTACTATTAGATCAGCTGCTACTCACAACTCTATTCAGGACATTCATTTTCACTGTCTTTCACAGGCATCAAACCCATGCCTTCTTTACAAACATGTATTCACATCCATTATCTGTTTTTCTTCATAGCTCATTTCTCATTTCCCCACTACATTCACGCGTCCGTTCCCCACATAGATATGTATTCTGCCAGTCCTGTTCATTTTACACTACTCCAACATTAAAATCCCTATCATTTCTGGAAAGCAGTATCTTCTCTCCCAATAAACAAATCCACACATAACCGAGGCACATCCTCCTCACTCCACAGCCACAACACTTATTAAGAGCCAGTGTTATCACCAGGCATAAAACAGATTCCAAACAAGGAACAATTAAGTAATCTGAAGCTCTTCAGTTTAGAAAGTTGGCAAATTAAGAAGGGGGATACAAAAGACATCTATCAAACCATCCTGCAGCAGTGAAAATGAAGAGAGGAACAGATTTTCACTGTCTCGTCTCATCCAATACAAGAACTACAGGGCATGAAATGAAGCTGGTAGGAGTCAGGTTCACGAAAGCAAGGAGGTGGCAGTTCTTGTGTAGTTAATCTGTTGAACTCATTGCCCAGGGTGTTGCAATGCCAGAAGTTTATATAGTTGAGGAGGAGACAGGAGAAGTTCAAGGAAGAGGGGTCAACTGAGGATTCCTAAATACAGAGGACTGTATTTGGCTCATGAAATCCTCTCCTCACAAAAGGCTGGGGGCTACACTTTTGGTCGCCATTATATACTGGACCTCTGCTCAGACGGGACAGCTGGTTTTGATCTCACGCAATACTTAAGATCAAACAGAGGAAGTTTCTTATTGAAGTGAAAGAATATTTTTCACAGTATCACCAACCCAAAAAGTGTATTTTTAATCTGCAAGATAGGATATTCAATTCATATATAAAAATTAATGCAGTAAATGTGCAAGGGTAATTGAAACAATAGCTAAACTGTGTTTTGTGTAGGACAGAAATCTCCTTTTGACTAGAGGTAGAAAACAGAGGATGAGTAAATATCCCCTAAACATATAAAACCCCATCATTTTTTGGAAAAATGATGCAAAACCAGTGAAAAATGTTCGTAAGATATGAGGACAAATGAGTAAAAACCATGATATTTTGAAGAGCTCATTTCTGGACTGCTTGGAAATTGCAATAAATTCTGTATTTAATAATTATTTCAGGAAACTTCATGTTGCTTAGTTATCTCATAGCAAATAATTTTTTCCAGATGCTTTCCATGTTTCTGTATTTCTCCCACTCCCAATTTGCTTCTTTCTCAAGTTTCTTTCTCTCTTAGAGCAAACACTTGGCTCTAAAAAAAAAATAATAATCAAGAAAGAGCTGCCAGAAAATCTGCTCTGTGCAGTTTGTACAGTGCCCCTGCTCTCCTTGCAGAAAAACAGTTTTAACTGCTAAGCTGCTGACATTGGTTTTTGTATTTATATACACCAACTACGCTACAGCTGGATTGAAGATGGGTTAAAATAGCAAGCACCCCACAAAATGAAAATATGAGTTCATATCCATAGCTACATATTTTTAAAAATGCAATAGTGCTGCTTGTAATTTTGCTATAAGAGCTTCACATACAACACACTCATTTATGCAGATAATTAAAATATATACAATATCAAGCTTATTCTAGACTTTTTTCCTTTTATAGAAACGTCAAGTATTCACTCCTTTCACAACAAGTATCTCATTTTTCCGACATGAGAATATACAAGTACTTCTCCTCCTTTAAATACCTGACTAGAAAAACTTGAATACACTGTACTTCTGATGTTAAAAATAGCATTGTGTCTATTTATGACATTGTTTCCATAAAATCCCAGTCACGAGGTCTCTGAGACACTTTAATCATTTGTATTAAAGGTATCCTAGACTAGAATTGTTCCTGTTAATTTTGCCTACCTAAATATTAATCATGCAATGTAGTAAATCTTAAACAGCATTTCAAAGGACACCATAGCATGTTCTAAAATTAAAATTATCTACAAATCTCGCACTGGAGTAATTTTATTCATCACTGAAATGTTGCTGTTACTAGCGAAAGTTTGTGACAATTTGTTTAACAACAGCCATCAAGAAATGTCCTCATGTAAGATGGAGAGGAGATTGAATTATATTCTATGTTATTATCTTTCTAGATAGGCTATGATAAAATTAGCAGTGTTTGACCACTATCACCTACCATTCCATCTTGAACTGAATTTCATACTCTCTTTCTTTAATAGCATTGTATTCATTCTGGCAACTAAGAAGTTGTTGCCTTATTCGGGAAACTTCACTGGAGGATTCTTCAGGGAACTGTTCTGCTTTTTCCAGTTCATGTTGTTGTTGGTCCAGTTCTACACTAAGACGTTTGGCTTCCTGCAACAGCTGGATCTCAGATTCCTGTAAACTACATTAAATAGAAAAATTTAGAACTAGGCAATGAGAAGCATAAGCTTTGTATGTATATTCCCTACGTATAATATTTAATTCAAGGTTTTCAAGATGTGATGGGATTAAGTCCTGAATAATCTGGTCTGACCTCCTAGTTGACCCTGCCTTGAACAGGAGGTTGGACCAGAGACCTCCTGAGGTCTGTTCAAACCTGAATTATCCTATGATGCCATGAGAGCAATGGAATCTTATGTGAGGGGGGTTTTCTGCATACCTAGAGTTGGAGTGGGATTCATCTAATCTAATTTTAACCAGATGAAAGATGGTTAGTTAGTCTAATTTATTTGTCTAGCACGTCCTAGAACCAATAAAGAGACGGGGAATCTGTTTTATCCTAAGAAGTGCTGAAGGCTAGATTTGAATCAGCGTGGGGACCAATAACAGGGAAGTATTCCCCAGGACAAGGCCCAGTCTGGGCTATGTGACACCTTTAAGTTCTTAGTAAATACCGGGACACCTACTCAGTGCTGAATTGCATGTTGCTATTGCTGTAGTGTTACCAGTATCTGAAGTAACTCATTTAATGATATACAAGCAGCAAATACATTTGTGGACTTCCATGGAAGCTTATTATAAGGCTTCTAGACATGATCAATTATCTGATCTGACTTAGCCACAAATGATGTGAAAGCATAAAGAACTCTATCACTTGCCATTTATTAATTAAAAATATAATGCAATTTAATATTTCTTAAAACAAAGGAATTTAGAATCTCCCATATTGAGGAACTCTAAACGATGACATTTATGGCTTAGCAACAAAAACAAAATTACGTATCGTGCTGAAGAATAGAGTTGAGATGGTAACTATAAAAACACAAAATATACAACTGACTATACTGCACAAACATAGCTGACATAATAGAGCAGAAGAAGTTTTGTTTTGTGTAACATTTCTACTTAGATAACCACTTCCTTTTTTAAATCAGAAAATAAGAAAACCACAGACTTCAACAGGAAACAAGAGTGTGTCTTTATCACGAAAAAATAACTTCATGTGTGATGTATTTACATAGTAACTTTTTAAGGGAAAAATAAATTGACTTATTGACACAAGATCCTGTACAATATTTAGATTTTCTTTAAGTCCAACAGAATGTATGCTGTTTTAGGAGAAAATATAATTGGTTGCAGTAATACACATTCATTTCAAACATAATTCTTACATAAAACATAAATTTTACATAAAATTACATAAACACATAAGTTCTGATTTTTTCAAGATAATAAAAAAATAAAAATAGAAACAAGAACTGAGTGTTGAATCTAGACCAGATCTTGCTCACTACAGTTGCCAACAGTATTTTTTCATGTGAAGATTTAAATTTAAGTGAAGACAATGAAGAAATAACTGGACATCTACACAATGTACACATCTAGAATCACATGAGTGCAAAAGTAAGCTTGCCAAGTCTGATGTGGCAGCTTCTGAATTTGTAAAGTGATTAATAATCTAACAGAGGCTTAAGAAGATAAGATTCCCAAGCTGTCAATGAACTATCAGTATTACCTGACTTTCTGACAGCTTGGTGTATCAGAATATTCATATTAGGTTCCTAAATTGAGATAGTAAAAATAAGAGTTTACAATTGGGCCACATGATTTTGTGACTGAATGGGTTTTCAGGGGTCAAATATGAGCTCAGGTACATCAGCTTTAGGTGCAGCCTCAATGCAAAATGGATGGGTGAGACAGCACCAGAATGGGATGACAGCCTGTTCCCAGAATTTCAGTGGTGCAGCAAACATAAATTCAAAAGCACATAACACTTTGAAGAAACGTATAAAAGATGTTCTCTGCCAGGTGACATCTCTCAGCTTTTCAGAATGCTAAATTGTGCAGAACTGAAACCAGAAAATAAAGGAGTGTTTACCACTAAACAAAGGATCACACTGTATACTTAAAACTCTGTGTACTCTAGCAACAGCGTAGGAAATTATCTGCATACAGAGTAGCTGCATTCATCATATTAGACAAATTTGTATTGTATATCAGACAGATCAGATGCAATCATTTGGCATAGGTGTCACGGGGATCTACGCTGCTTAAGATGCATAAGACTTTCCCTTGAGATTTTTGTACGCGATTTTTGTAAAGGAAAGAAGAACACACACAGCTTGAAGACCTCATCCAGCATAATTTGTTTCCATGTGGCATTGTAACAGCACTGGAACAGATGGGGATTAATTGGGAAAGAGATTAAATTCAACTGTAATAAGTGAAACGGTAAGTTCTTGATCCACGGAACTGTACTGCACATGTAAGAGTGAAGAACTAAAAATTAAAAAGTGGTTTTGATTCTATGAATGGTTCATGGCAGGAAAAGGGTGATACTGAACCTATCATCAGGACTCTCTTTATAGCCAGTGGAGAAAACCAGACAGCTGCAGATGTCTATGTAAGGAGAAAGTGTGTGGTCCCTATTTCTTTCTATTGATCGTTAAGGGAGTCTAGATACCTAGGTCAGATTTGCATGTCTACTGATGTTAACATAGGGACAAGAGAATCCCACTTTTGATGTCTGAAAAGTCCTTAAAATATACTGGAGATCATGATCAATTTTTGGTAATTGATTTCCCTTGCTTTCTTTTAGCAGTAAGAGAAATTTATCTGTGCGAATTAGTACTCGTTCATGCATTGGCATTTTGCTTTGAGACATGACTACATCTAAGTAAAGAATGTGACATGATTTTCTCCAATCAGCTTTCTTACAGAAGTATGGCAATTTCATACTTCTGTGAGAACCATGGAAAGAATGAGAGATGTAATCTTCCATCTAACATTTTCACACTTTTGGTGCACAGTGTTTATGGGAGTTTTATGTGTGACAGAAAAGACAGCTGAGTCCTGTTTTCACTCAGGCCATACTCCACTTGTCATACATACAAAGGAATTGTCTTTACATAAAAGAATGTTCTATATAAAAGAATACTATATAAATACATAGAATAAAATATGTAGTAATATGTTTGTATTTTTTCCAACCAAAGACTGGTTTCAAACTAACACTGGCTAAAAGTCAATCGAGTTCAGCAGCTACTGGATTTCTACTTCAGCTCAGTGAACACCGGTGTGGTAGAAACCCTCTCAATCAACTAATCCAAAACCCACATAATATGTTTAGTTCTGAGCATTAAGAAAATGCTTCTTGCATTTTCTAGGGAGTTGAACTGGTTTAGGAGTGATGTTTTTAATTTTGCTTTCCAAAAATACTTGCTATGCAGTAATCTGAATAAAGTCAGATGACTTTTTACAGTCAGAGCCATATTCTAACTCCCCATTTTATTAAGATGAAACTAGAAGACTCAGCTAACCTCTAGAAAAACTGTGTTTTCAGGATTTTGGGAGCCCTTTTTCAAATTACTTTACATTACTTAGCACTTGTCACTATTCAGATTGCCAGGAGGCACACCAAATCCCAGCATAAGCAGGTATGACTTGAATTAGTTTTAGAATCCTTAAATTAGCCTTTAGTTTCAATGACAGAATAGCAATAGTTCTCTTGTAAGCAGAATTGCCATAAAGGTTTTGATGTGGACTGTCAGGGAAATTGGGCTAAAATATTGTTAATATGGTGGATATTATGGTAGATATTACAGAAATATAACAGGAGTATCATGATGCTGATTTTACTGATAATTATGGGTATACTGTAGGTAATATCAAAATTATTAGTCACCAATACTAATGTAGTATTGCAATACTTGCAATAGGACTGCTCTGTTCTGTGACACACTGTTCACCTAGTACAACTGTAGTACCGCATCCCACTTTGTCCCTTACTCTTTCCTTCCACTCACACATGGCCTGCTCAAGCCTGGCATCAGGCTATGAGCATGATCTCTTCTCTTCTCCCTCCTCCAGCAAGTACTGGAGCAGGGCAGACTCACAAGTACTACACCTAACTTCCGAGCTTCATTTATACTTTGGAGCTTAAGGTTCTAACCTTCTAAATTTATTAGCAGTCCTGTCTAATGTGACTGTCAATATTCTCAGAGGGTAAAATTCATACCCATTTAGATGTCACAAAGTCTCATTATCCTTCTTAGAAATGAGCCTTTAGCTTCTTCAGTTGCTCTCTATGATGTTAGCTTGGCAGGTCAGAGTCTTTTCATATGTTACAATTCTGGCTACATGATCTTCAACTATATTTATTTAAAACTTGTATATTGTTTGTTGCAGTTTGTGCTTCCCTCCATTGCCATTATTATTATATTTATATTAAAAACAAAGATGTTGTTCAAACAAGTATTTAAACATCCCAAATTACCTTGAAAGTTCCTATTAAATAATACTCTTTTTCAACCTTGTGTTTTTGCTTCCTCTTTATGAACAATCACTGTAAGAAAGCCTTAAATCATAATTAGCCTCAGCATGAGCAGAAAATTACTTTACATATGTAATGCTTTGGCTACTTAAAGTCTAAAAAAGCAGTATTATACCTTATCACAGTCTTATGCAGCAGGGTGTACTTTCCCTTCAGCTCAGCTACTCTGGTGCCTGTGATTTTTCCTGTGGAAAATAGCTATGGAAGGGAAACAGACAGTTATGAAATCTCCTTAGCACTAATATTTTCATTCTGCAGCAACTTTTTATAACTATAATTGGCAGCCTTTTAGTTTATGCAGTCTTTGGTAACATACCAAATCAAATACATAACCAAATCAAATACACAGATGAAAAAATGCTTATTTACATAATAATTCAAAGCATAAATATAAGAATATAAAGAATGTGTCTGTCACAACTACAGTGCTACCCACACCACCATTTCTTCTCTGATTTTCTGTCTGTATTAATATTTCACGATAATTCTGTCTTGAACTCAGGCTCTGAGTCACCTGTTTTCCACATTGCTTAACTGGTTCAGTTTTGGTATATACCAGCTGGCCTGCACAGGTGAAACTGAGGCTTGAAGTGTCTCCACAGGCAATACGGTTGTAAAAAAGAGGAGCTGGGCTCAAGCTGGGTCATCCCCAGGCCACAGAATGCATTGCGTTACATGCCTTCGGCAAACACCAAGATCAAACCACTCCACATATTTAGTACTACAAAACCCATATGCGTGTGATGCAGCGTACCTATCTCTTAGGTGATTCCTCAGGTGTCTTGAGGGCAGTAATTTGGGCCAATGAGCCAGTCCTCCTTAATATAAATAGGAAATAGGACTAGGAACCCAATTTTCCCACTGGGAAATATCACAGCAGCAATATGATTGTATCTCCTGGGATATTTCTTTAGAAAACCTTTTCTTACCCTCCTTTGGTTGCAGGTAAGGAGAACCAGGTTAAATCCAGGTAAAAAAGGTAGGGTGATCTGGGTCTATAAAAGTCCATAGCTAGCCTTTTGGGACAGCAAGTCAAATCTACAACTTCTATGGGAACCTGCCAAGAAATGTGGTTGTGCAGATCTCCTGAAATAAGAAATGAAGTTACTACAGCACCAGGAAAATCCCAGAAGTCATACTTCAACGCTTATGTTTGACAAGGCCTCCAGGGAAAGGCGTTTTTCTAAGCTGAACTAAGGGCTGTTTAAGAGATTCATATGTCGGCTAGTCTGTAGATGCCCCTTTCTTGAATATCCACATGAAACCATCCAGAACCAGCCCTACGGTCAAGAAGCAGAACCCAAGTTAATATGCCAAACGAAGTATACATTTTGTTGATAACTGTTTATGTATTTTTTTAAGATCCACTACAAAACATATCATGGTAGCAAAGACAATCTTTGCTGTCAGAGGCCCTGAGAAAAGGAAAGGAGATCTGTCTTACATTTGTTTGCATGAGATTAAAGATAAGCAGCTCTCAGTTATTTATTTTGGCATTCTCTATGATCCAAAGATACTGTTCACTTAAGTTCACAATACTAACTAGCTTTTCTGTGAGAAAGAAAATATTTCCCTATCTCAACCCATTTATTTCTTAGCCTCATATGTAGGTATAGTTGTCCTGTTTGGGTGGTACCTCACTAATGTCCTTTCTCCATGCTCTTCTGACCTATACCTGTGAGTTCCAGTTTTTCTTACTGCTTAGCTTCTCACTGCAGATCTATGCCATGTTTGACAATGTTTCCGCAGAAATAAACTTCCTTGTCCTTGAGGCTATCTCTTCTCCTTTAAATCCATAAGTTTTTTACACCTTTTACACTTAATTTCTCAGTTCAGTTCAGAGCTAAGAGCTCTATTCCAGTAAGTCTGGTCCTATACAATGTGAAGACACGTAGCATTGAGGACTACATAAGACAGACTGTATGGATAGCATACCAGCATGTCAAAGGGAGTGAGACTTCTGTGAAAAGTATCATCACCAGATAGTTCCCATTACCACAACTTTATTTGGAGAGCCATCAGTGAGTCAGTTGCTGGGCTACCCTGATCCCAAGATTTGTTATTAAAGCCCAGCACACTGTTTCTCCAAGATTCTTGGGAAGGCAGAAGGGAAAGAGGCAGCTCCTTGAGGGGAAAAAATAGTCAGTTGTGGAAGAAGGGAGTAAAAGCATGAGACTACTGTAGAAAAATTGTATTGTTCATGGTGATAAAAGCAGATGAGGGATGATGCCCCTGATACACAGATATATACCGCTTTCAGGGCTGCCTTTCCCACATAGGTGATAGCAGGTGATGTGTAAATGAAGTGAACCTCAGAAGTTATGTTAGCTGAATCAATGGATGCTCCCAGAAATTCACTGAATATCTAGAATGGGGCTAGCAATTGTTTTCCTTACACATTTCTATCATGCTGATGAATAGCAAATTTCCAGTCCCTGAATACATTGCCTATTGATAACAAAAATTAGAGATAGGACTGGAATGACAGTAGGCACCCACTTGGACCTGGAACTATGGTTGTACACAGTCAGCAGAAAATGAGTAACAGCTTTTTGCAAAAGATACTGAAGATGGGTAGGGGTCACCTTTTTTTAGAGCCACTATTTAGTGGACAGTATGAAGGATAAAGTCCGTCTTGTTTGCCATCAGGTGGGCTGAGAAGTAAACAGTTTTCCAGCTGGGATGGCATTGGTTCCTACTAATATCTAGAATGGAATTAGAGTCAGGAAATTGATTGTCCTTCCATCTTCTCAAAAGGCTATTCACAGTCCTGAAGCAAACCACCTCTTGTGGCCATGGACATCCCCCAGCTCAATGGCAAATTACAGTAACTATTATAACAATTTTTCCTGTAGAGTTTCTCCTCAGAATATTTTACACTTTATTCCATTGCATGGAAACAAGCACATTTGGCCTTCTTGGCTTGTAATCACAGACCTTGCCTATCCTCTATCTGTGGAGATATGCTTCTGCCTCTGACTTTCCATTCCAGACCATCTCCTCACATATCTTTTATATATTTTTGTTTACACGGACAAGCATCTTATGCTGGAGAACAATATTAGCTACTAAGTTTCCCTTTAGCCATCAAAATAGCAATTGGAGACCTGTAATCTAAGGGCGGCAATTGGATTATCTTAATTTTGTAAAAATGTTTGTGCCTATTATATCTACCAGTTACTAAATAAAATTTATACTATGTTCATAATATCCATTATGAAAAGCATATACAGTAGTTAGCACAACCACATTTTAAAATGCAGCACAATACAAGTTAATTAAAAAATCTACTTGAAATGGATTAAGTGATTACTCATTTCCCTGATGCTTTTTACCTCATTCAGAATAAATTTGATTTTGCAAGCAAATTATAAATATGCGTGACAGAAGGCTGTATGGAAGGAGACATCTTGTACAAGCTACCTAACACCTCAGACTCTGAGAAGAGAAATGCTTGCCAGAGAGAATTAATGTCTTGTATAAAGGTCAGTATTGAAGTCCCCAGATTTCTGTGAAATCTATTGCCAAGGGTCTTGCAAAGATTACTCAAAAAAAAAAAAACCCAAACCTCAAAATGGCCCATCTTGCACATGTAACACAAGACTACAGTGATTAATTTGATTAATTCCTAGTAATAGCAACATGGAAATTCAATGTAAAAAACAGAAAATATTCCCAACTTTTTTATTAATTGTAAAAATGCTTGAGTTTAAACAACATATGTTTGAATAAACTTTGGGTTAATTAAAAAAACACTATACTTCAGCAGCAGTGACTGTAATGACTATTAGAGCTTCCAGATTTCAACCTTAGGGAAGTAAGCTTGCAAGTTAGTTCAAAAAAAGTCATCATCAAAGAACACACAAATAAAACAAGTAATGATAAAATAGCCAACGGTATTCATATATATACAAACATCTGCACATAAAAATGTAACATTTCTAAATGAAGGTTTATGATCATTTTCTTCTGGTATGTTGGATCTGTATTAGCCACGTTTCTATAAAAAAAGCTGTGTACAAGACTAATATCCCAAGTTTAAAAAAGAAGTTACGTTTCACTCCTTCCCCTTCCCCCCAAGACACACTCATAGTTCATTTTATTGCTTGGAAGCTCCCACATTGCTGGGGTAAGTAAAATGGTAGTTCTCCTTAGTTAAACTAATTATGTTGCTACACTGAAAAGAAAAAGAACGAGTAAGAAGATGGAGTAGTGAGGAAAAAAAAGGGCTTGTGAATGGCAACTGAGGATGTCTTTTTCCAGTCCTGTGTTAACCATAATGTCCTGGAAAGAACTGAGATCATTTTGTTATACTGGTGATCTCAAATCTGGAGCTTGGAATATAGTCAGGTAAATATTCTTAAACTGTTGAGTCTTCCAGTCCCTTTCCACATCAGTTGTACTTAACTGTATTTTGCTTTTTTCAGCTTTTCTTTCTTGTTATACAATGAACTGGGACCCCATACATTTTTAAACATGCTCAAAATTGATAGATCATCTGGATAAACTAAAATAAATTCTCCTTATCTAAATAGAGAATTATTGGAAAGTTGGATGAAGATTTGGCTGCTAACGGATGATTGCCTGGCAACTTTCTGCTTTCCTTTTCCCCATACTCCCATAAATGTAATTACATAAAAAGTATGGAAGTATGTATCTTATTACTGGATTTACTTGTATCTTTTCCTTTTAATTTAAATTTTCTGTTATGCTTATTTTATCCTATTAAGTTACCCTTTCCTTTACTTTATGCTCATCTTTAAATGATTAACATAAGTGTAATTCTCTTTGTTACATTTTTTCATGTTACCTCGCTACTTGAAGCTTGGCTTTTCTACCAGAAAAACAAAACATAACAAAACAAAACCAAACCCAAATTCCAAAACAAATTCATTTCCTTCAGTCAGTGAAAAGTCCAATGAAATGAAGTACTGGATAAGCCTGTCCTGTGATAAAGACTGTGAAGGAAGATTTTCCTGAAAAGGGGAAAGGGAAGGGCATAACCCTCATATTTTTCTAGCAGGCAGAGGTGGATTTTCTGGCTCAGGGCAGGAACTTTTTAAATATAGGAATCCATGAGAAAAACAGAAAATATTTATGCTCAAATAGCTGTTCGGTACACCTGCATAACTTTTCTCTATACCCATACCAGTAATAGGTTCATATTTGCTTGCTACCAAGAGCTCCCCATCAGAGGTCTCTTCAAAATCTCTTGAAGAAAATTCCAAGAAAAATTCCAAGGTTATGCACAATCTGAGGTTACACACAATCTGAGGGAGCTCTTGTATATCCTTCCAGCTTGAGTTCAGGTCCGCTAGCCGCTGGATGTAGGACCACAGTAGTTTCTCCAAGGCTGGAAGGTAGATGTAGATGAGATGTTGGTAAGAAAGAGAAGATGGCAGAATATTAATGGGAACTAAAACCATGGAAGGAAGACGACTCTTCCATGTGTGCAAAACTAGTGAAATCTGGCCCTAACTACATCAACATGTCCTCACTCCCTCATTAAGTGCAATAGACTTTTACATTCTCCATTTTAACAGATTATATTCAATCCTTTCTGACAGTCAGCTCAAAGCAATACACCAAGGAACTAATCTGGAATTTCAAAACAAGTTTTCTGTAACTCAAATGTGATATAAATAAGAACTCTAAGAACTTTGACATTCTCCAGTTTGAATTTCAAGGCTTTTTAAGCTTCTTTTGGGACTCTCCAGAAATGAATAAAACTGAGCCAAATTTTAAACTTAAAAAGATGATGCAATCTGAATCTTGGTCTAACTCCTCGCACTCATTTTATAAAAAGCATCAAGAAAAGCACAGAAGATAAATATAGCCACCACCAAGAAATTACTGATTAACATCAATTACTCATAATCATTATGGAAGTTAAACACTTGAAGGCTTCCTAGGAAAGACTTAATTTCAACAGTCCCTACAATCTCCGCATTTCAGAGAAATGATGGAGCTAACACGTGTTTCTAATTATGTTTGCAGATACTGCAAAATAACTAAAACATATTCTAAGCTCGAATGGAATAATAACACTTTCCACCTCTTCATTCTAAGCTGAAGGTTTTGTAATTATAACAAGATATTGTGACTACACTTAATGTTATTTTAACACATAGAATATCCAACATTTTATATTAATTTTGTTTATTTCAAACATCTGAAAGGTCTCATCAAACAACTCTTTTGCTTCATAATAGGAGACAACAGAAAAAATATCAAGGGATTAATATATTTTATAGTTTGTATACACTCAGGATTTCAATATAGTATTAGCCACTTGGCAAATAAATGGCTCTTCTGGCCAGTCTGCTATGTGAGGTTTGAAATTTTCTCTCTGTGTTGTTTACTTGAAGACCTTTTCTTACCTCTTTTGGATAATACTGAAATGTTTAAACATTCAGCAAAGAAAAAGGATAAGTGCTCCTCTTTGAACAGAAAACTTTGTATCCTCTGTCAAAATCCTCATTGAGTCCACACTGTTTGGACACTTACCACACAGTTCAGGTGTTTCTTAGTCTGGGGAGAAGGCAACACCATCTCCCATTGACTTTTCAGGGGTTATTTCTACATTGCAGGGGGCCAACATATATAAGCATGCTGAACCCATGCTATGACTCTTGCATTTCTATCCATATTGCTGGCTATCAGTCTCTACAGAATCTATTTCATCCCTTAGAAGAGGTGAGTTAGGGATATCTGCTGGTGTTTGGCTTGCCTGTGCCCGACATCCTCAAATTATCTAGACAAAAGCTTGGACCCATGATAATGCACTAAGGGAACTGAAGCTTTCTTCTCAAGTTCAGTCCATTGCTCAGAGCAAGTTCATAACTGAGGTTGCACTTGTGGCAGAACAGTGCAGAACTGTCTACACAGAAATGGAAAACAAGGAGCATCTGCTCCAGGTCCTTAGCATCACTGTTGTCATCAAGTAGAACTGATAGTGATATGCTAGCAATAAAATGAAGAAAAATGCAGCATACTAACTTGGCTTCTAATTGGCCAAATATAATAGTTTATATTGTTCTCAATTTCTGAGAATTTCTATGACTTCTCATTACTTCTGAAGATCATGTCCTGGCTAATTCAAGATGGGGCATCCAAAAATGAAGGAAAAACAATTACAAATCTATAGAGGTAGTATTCGTAACTGCTGTGGGAATAGGTTTCTCTTAAAAAAACCACAAGAAAACTGCTCTGAAAACTACCAGTCCTGATGCCAGAGAATTTAATGGGCGCAAGGTCTTCTGTGACAATTTCATCTGATTTCCTGAACAATACATAGGACAGTTTTTACCATCTTCACCACTTTTGCTACAGGGCTTGAAGTATGCACTTCATTTTCCAGAATGCTTTGTTTACATAATTTTTATTACCACATAAAGCAAAAAATAAACTCCATGTAATACAAGAGAGGAGTAGAGTCAGAAAAATTAAGGCTGGAAGGAACCTCTGGATGCCATTTAGTCCAACCTCCTGCTCAAAGCAGGGATAGTTTCAAAGTTAGACCAGGTTACCTCAGTGCCCTGTCCTGGCAAATTTTGAAAATGCAGTGACTGAATAAAGATGCAGTGGCTGAATAAATATTGCACCAGTTATAAGATAGTGTCTGTGTTCTGCTGATGTACCAACAGCTCTCTCTACTTTTTACCCAAAAGAAGATACTAATTTGTCCTGAAGTATACTGAGTCTAAACATTGACTACCTTACTTTGTCTCACTTCCATATTTTTTCCAAACCATGCAGTTAAAGACCAAAATGTATTGCCTTTAGACTTTAGGAAGCATAAGGAAGGCAAAAAGAGATGCCAGAATAGATGATAATAATTAAGCCAGTGTATTTAAGATTCTGATTCTTTTTAATAATAAAATTTAACTCATTAAATTATTTCAGACTCCTTTCCAGTATTTATAAGAAACAAGAAACATCCTCAGTGAGGCTCTTACTTGCCTTTCACAATAGAGGGAGCCAAAGATGACTAACTAGCTCAGACTAAGCACCAGATCTTTAGATGACCTAAACTCTGTTTTTAATGAAAAGTGTTGCATCACAATTTATGTATGCCCAGTAAATATCATCATTACACTTTTTATTCAGTCATCTACATCACCCATTTTTCAATATGCCTCAAATATTCATACAGAGTTATAGAACACTAATGCTTCGAAAATTACCTAGAAGTTCTCCACTAAAAAATATTTCAGAGTTCAGCATATATTTCTAAGTATTTTAAAACAAGAAGATAAAAATCACTAATTTAAGACTGTAAATACTTAGTCACACCATAAATTGTAGTTATCAGTATTTCAATGCAATTCTGCATTCCATTTTGTAGATTGGGAAACATTTAAAGTACAGACATGAATAGCTATACTGCAGATATTTAGGGAATGATATGCCGTGTTTAAGTCATTATTCCAGAGAAAAGTTATGATGGTAGAAGGTAAAGAAAAATGCAGTACGATTTTCAAATTAATGCTGTCATTAGTGTTAAAAAGTCAGGTGGAACCCCTCTCATCTGTAACTACATACATACTAACAAGCAGTAGATTTTTTAGGATAACTATAGGAAGTCTCCAGGAAAAGCTTGTTTATTAGCCTTCAAGTAGAAAAAGATTTGTCACTGAGTTTTCTCAACATTTAATTTATGTGATAAACAACAACACCTGAAGCCATGAGGCTATTGGTTGCACAAATGCAGTCAGGCATTGCTCTCCTGATGTTTGTGATGAGCGAAATTATAACAAAGTAACAAGTACATTTCTATAAAATCACATTAATACGTAAATCTGTTTTCCCTTAAAAATGCTATTTTTACAGGAAAAAAATCACCTTTCTAAGCCATTTCTATTTGGAAGCTAAAATAATTTAAATAATTTAACAAAGTGATTTTTTTGTGTTTGACAAAGTGCTTCACACATTATTTTGTCCTCTTTCCAATTCCAAGAAAACCATGAATATAATGAATAAGAAGATAGCACGCACTTTTTAAATATAGCATATCATTATTTCACAAAGTGAGGGCATAAGTTTTATGGTTCCTTGAATTCTGTTGTCTAAAGGAAAGTGACTTAGTTCCACAACAAAAAGCCAGTAACTCAGAAGACAAAAGTCAATCACTAAAAAGAAGAGCCTGAGAAATTATTAATAGCTATTCACTTTATTTTGATATGGAGTCTTTTATGCCTATATACCATTGAAAGGCTCATAGTCTATTACAAAGTATTGCACATAAAAAAAGCTTTATGCAGATCATGCTACATAAACAAGACAAAACTGAGAGTGGGGTAAAGTAAAGGTATATGTGAAAAACATTAATATACCTACTTATGGCAAATATAGCGCTGTATTGCCTTACACAGAATTTCTACAATTTTACTTTTTTAATTACAGATGGATCAGCCAGGCATCCTTTAATGAAAAATAAACTGCTGAAAAGCCTTCTAAAACTAACAAATAACAAACTAGGAAAAAAAATATCATGGATTCTTTCCCAAGGCATAGTTCATAACAGTAGTTTTGTCCCCCAGTTCATGGGAAAAAGCAATCCTTACATGGAGAATATAAAAATCAGCCACCATCAAGATGATGGGCGAGAAAATACTGCATCTGGTGTCCAATTGTGTCTTGCAAGGCTCAGTAAAAGGGGGGATAAGAGACCGGTAAGATAGGCATTTCAGGAGAGGAGATAGCTTTCTTGCTATCACCTGTTTGGCCATGAATCTCTAAAGGATGATACTGAGTATCCAGCACAGTCTTATACCGGCTGGTTTTATTGGAGCAGGTTTGCAGGAATCAAAAAGGAATTTTCCCGAAAAGACATAGCAGGGAAAGGCTTTTGTATTTGGTATGTGGTCGTTCTCAGAGTGCATTCTGGTTTATTTTCTCCATATAGTTGGCCAACTACAGCATCTTCTGTGGCTATAGATAAAGGAAATATTCAGCAGTAAATTCTAGACTTTGAACGGGCAGATCTTCAGATGTTGTGGGAGAAACAGAATAAATATGAACTTAGTTTCATGGATCTCTTTCTTTACAGATATGGTCCTCACTTTAACAGAAGGAGTGATACTCTTTGACCACATGAATTTTGTAATACATATTACATTTACAATTGCTTATATAAATATGTTATCTACTATTTATATGCTCTAGGTCAGTGTTGCCTTTCTGCCTGTTGCCAGAATTTATAAATAAAGCAAAGACCAATCTAAACAGATAGGGAATCCACGCAACTGCTAGTTCTACGTAATGTGTATCTCAATAAGAATATTAATAATTAAAATCAAATGGAATAGGGCTGCCTTCCTTTTCATGCTCTGATGTGTTCTCATAGACACATGAGGAAGTTGAACAGGTAGTCCCATGATCCAGCGGACAACATAAAGACTGCTTGCATGAAGAATGACTACTGAATTATAAAAGAAAACAACTGAATTAATCAAAAAGAATCCTAAATCAGAATTTGTTTCTAGTATGGAGTTTTGGTATATATTCCACATTGTGGGAAAAACTGAAAATGAATCTAATTACTTTTCATCCTCTTTCTCAACCAAAACATATCACAGAATCACTGAAGTCTACAAAAGACATCAAAAATATTACTGCAGCAGTTGAATCTTAACACACCCCACCTCTGCCACCAAAGTGGTTTATATGAATGAGCCCAGATGTGCTTCAGGTTTGTTCATACCTATCATTTGAACTGCTTATACAAACCTGGATGTTTCGCAGCAGCTCTTCTGCAGATGTTAACTCCCAGCACAATGCCAGAAATCAAACAGATGGCAAGCTGTCATGTTTTAAATTGCCATAGTCACTAGTTAAATTAAAAACTGCCTACAGTTTTAACTTTGTTGTTTTCTATTTGTCCTACATTCCATTATCTGCCAGAAAAAAACCTTGCTCTAAAAAATCATGGGAAATAGTTCATGCTGCTTTTGATAAACTTTGAATAAACAGTCCTCAGACAAGTCTGTTAAACAAAAACATATTACTTCTTTAACCTTGCAACCACTGGGTAGTTCTGGGAACAGAATTAAAATCTTCAGTACAATTTAAGAATATCATGAACTCTCAGTTATTCCCTTTATCTTTAGGAAGATATGTCTATAAGATTAAGTTATCTCTTCAGTCCACAGGAGGAAAAATAGATTCCTAAAAAGAAGACTAAAAGAGATGAAAAGCTACAAGAAAATGACCTTTAACCAACCAAAAGACCTTGCTAGAAAATTCTCACTTGTGGTCGTCAGCTGTTATTCAGTTAGATCCTTTCACAGTTGAAAAAGATTGGCTTTTGGCTTTTGTGATTGCTTAACCACTTTAAAGTTTTAAGTATTATACAGAACACTCTAGGGATCTAGAAAAGCCCCATCTGGGAAGGAACTTTGTTTATAAACAAACTGCAGTTCTCAGTTTTGATCCAGTCCAATATATCTGCCATTAGTTAAGCTGCATCAGCATCTTACAGTTTAAGATTGCTCAGTGCCCTTTCTCGGGGCAAAGACTTGTGAAAAACTCAGTTTGGAAAGTTTGGTTCATTTATCCCAAGGAAGATAAGAGGCACAAAACACAAAAAAGGCTCTGGCATACTACTTTGAGTTCCTGAGGGAAGAAGAGAGCCTGACAAATTGTTGGGAATGGACATTCCCTGACAGAACACGAAGACCAGTCCTCAATTACATGACTTTTCCAGGTAGGAGAAGCATACAGATATCTGATAGGGAAATGAGTCTTTTGGGCTCCAAACAGACTGCTGATAGCCCAGCAGCAGAACATCAGACTAACAACAAAAATAGGACGCTAGCAGAGCATCTCAAGATTACAGAAATCTCGTCCAAAGGAGGAAGTAAATATCCCAAAGTGAAGGTATATAAGAGACCAAGGAATGAGTGTCTCAGGACAAAGATGTTTGAAAAGCTCAGATACCTCACATTACTATCTGAACTTTTTATTTGACATTCAGCATTACTAGAAACTTCTGCCCTTCTTGAAGTTACTAAGTTCTAATGATATTTTAGGCTTTCAATGCAGCACAACAGTCATAAATTATAACAATATTTGATATGCATTTAAACATTTCAAGGCAATTCATAAGATGCGGTCTACCAAGGATAATTATTATTAATTTTACAGATGCAGAATAGTTTGTCCAGTTCAAAGTCCCACAGCAGATAGCAGAGTTCATTGTAAACCAAGCAAACAACAGTGTGGGAGGAAAGTGGCTTCCCAAATAACAAGGATTTATGAATTCTATTATAGTTCTAAAGCCCTTCAAAAGAGGCTGGTATAGCTTTCCTCAATTTGCCAGCAGCAGCCATACAGGAGAAAAAGGCTCTATAAATACCTGATTTTAGACTGATAGAAAAAAAGTTAGGATCCTATTAATCATATGACTTAGTTGCCATCACGGAAACATGGTGGGAAGACTCCCATGACTGGAGTGCTGCAATGGATGGCTACAAGCTCTTCAGAAGGGATAGACAAGGTAGAAGAGGTGGTGGGGTGGCTCTCTATGTTAGGGAATGTTTTGACTGTACAAGCTACATGATTCTGATGACAAGGTGGAGTGCTTATGGGTGAGGATGAGAGGGAAAGCCAATAAGACAGATATTGTGCCGGGAGTCTGTTATAGACCACCCGACCAGGTTGAAGAGACGGATGAATCATTCTACAAGCAGCTGGCAGTAGTCTCAGAATTGTGTGCCCTTGTTCTCGTGGGGGATTTTAACTTTCCAGACATCTGCTGGAAATACAACACAGCAGTGAGTAAACAATCTAGGAGGTTCCTGGAGTGTGTGGAAGATAACTTCCTGACACAGCTGGTGGGTGAGCCAACCAGGGGAGGAGCCTTGCTAGATCTGTTGTTTACGAACAGGGAAGGACTGGTGGGAAGTGTGATGGTCGGAGGCCGTCTTGGGCTTAGCAACCATGAAATGATAGAATTTTCAATTCTTGGTGAGGCAAGGAAGGTGGTCAGCAAAACCACCACTATGGACTTCCGGAGGGCTAACTTTGGCCTCTTCAAGGCACTGGTTGAGAGAGTCCCTTGGGAGATGGTCCTGAAGGGCAAAGGGGTCCAGGAGGGATGGACATTCTTTAAGAAGGAAATCTTAATGGCTCAGGACCAGGCTATTCCCATGTGCCGCAAGTCGAACCGCCAAGGAAAATGACCGGCCTGGCTGAACGGGGACCTTTTGCTAGGACTCAAGAAAAAAAGGAGAGTTTATCATCTCTGGAGGAAAGGACGGGCAACTTGGGAGGAGTACAGGGATCTTGTTAGATCATACAGAGAGAAAATTAGAAAGGCAAAAGCTCAGCTAGAACTAAATCTGGCCACTATCGTAAGGGACAACAAAAAATGTTTTTACAAATATGTTAACAGTAAAAAGAATCCCAAGGAGAATATCTTTCCTTTAATGGATACAGAAGGGAACGTAGCAACCAGTGATGAGGAAAAGGCCAAGGTACTTAATGCCTTCTTTGCCTCAGTCTTTAATAGTGAGTCCAGTTATCCCCAGGGTACTCCACCCCTTGAGCTGGAAGGTAAGGATGAAGAGCATAACATACCCCCCTTAATCCAGGAGGAATTAGTTAGGGACCTACTTTGCCATCTGGACACTCAGAAATCTATGGGACCCGATGGGATCCATCCAAGAGTACTTAGGGAACTGGCAGGGGTCCTTGCCAAGCCACTCTCTATCATCTATCAGCATTCCTGGTCAACAGGGGAGGTCCCAGAGGACTGGAGGCTTGCCAATGTGACTCCCATTTACAAGAAGGGTTGGAGGGAGGATCCAGGGAACTACAGGCCTGTCAGCCTGACCTCGGTACCGGGAAAGATTATGGAACGGTTTGTCTTGAGAGCACTCACATGGCAAGTCCAGGATAAGAAGGGGATCAGGCCCAGTCAGCATGGGTTTATGAAAGGCAGGTCCTGCTTGACCAACCTGATCTCCTTCTATGACCAGGTGACCCACCTAGTGGATGAGGGAAAGGCTGTGGATGTTATATTCCTTGACTTCAGCAAGGCCTTTGACACTGTCTCTCATGGCATACTCCTTGAGAAACTGGCGTCTCGTGGCCTGGATAAGTGCACTCTTCGCTGGGTGAAAAACTGGCTGGATGGCCGAGCCCAGAGGGTTGTGGTGAATGGGGTGAAATCCGGTTGGCGGCGGGTCACAAGTGGTGTTCCTCAGGGCTCGGTGTTGGGCCCTGTTCTGTTTAATATCTTTATCAACGATTTGGATGAGGGGATTGAGTGCACCCTCAGCAAGTTTGCAGATGACACCAAGCTGGGAGGCAGGGTCGATCTGCTCAAGGGTAGGAAGGCTCTACAGAGGGATCTGGACAGGCTGGGTCGATGGGCTGAGGCCAATCGTATGAAGTTCAACAAGGCCAAGTGCCGGGTCCTGCACTTCGGTCACAGCAACCCCATGCAGCGCTACAGGCTTGGGGAAGAGTGGCTGGAAAGCTGCCTGGTGGAAAAAGACCTGGGTGTGCTGGTTGACAGCCGGCTGAATATGAGACAGCAGTGTGCCCAGGTGGCCAAGGCGGCCAACGGCATCCTAGCCTATATCAGAAATAGTGTGGCCAGCAGGAGCAGGGAGGTGATTGTCCCTTTGTACTCAGCACCGGTGAGGCCGCACCTCGAGTACTGTGTTCAGTTTTGGGCCCCTCACTACAAGAAAGACATTGAGTTGCTGCAGCGTGTTCAGAGAAGGGCAACCAAGTTGGTGAGGGGCCTGGAGCACAAGTCTTATGAGGAGCGGCTGAGGGAACTGGGGCTGTTCAGTCTAGAAAAGAGGAGGCTGAGGGGAGACCTTATCGCTCGCTACAACTACCTGAAAGGGGGTTGTAGTGAGGTGGGTGTTGGTCTCTTCTGTCAGGTGGCTGGAGACAGGACAAGAGGAAATGGCCTCAAGTTGAGGCAAGGGAGATTTAGGCTAGATAGTAGGTAAAATTTTTTTACTGAGAGGGTTGTCAAACATTGGAATGGGCTGCCCAGGGAAGTGGTTGAGTCACCATCCCTGGAGGTATTAAAAAAGTGAGTGGACGGGGTACTTCAGGACATGGTTTAGTGGGCATGGTTGATGGTTGGACTCCATGATCTTGAAGGTCTTTTCCAACCTAAATGATTCTATGATTCTATATGAAAAAATTTAAAATTTTACTCACCAATTAAAATCATACATTTCATCTGTTACAAACATTTCAGTTTTGATGCATATTTAACTAAACCAAAGTGATGTCAATATCTTACACCCAAGTTGCAGTCTGGAGGGTGGTCTTTCACCTCATTGTTGGGGAATTATCATGATCTGAAAGGGAGAGAGACAAAGTTTTGCCACATAGCTAAGAGCACTGTGGCAGGTTCTGGGATGTCAGTTTAGAATATGGGAAAGGTAGATTCAAAACCCATTTCCCAAGAAAGTCTCCAGACCATTGTGCTATGCAGGAATCTGAAGGAATTGTAGCAGGTTAGACAAGTAGGTTTTTTTATCAAGCCTCCCTCCTGTACCATGAATATAGCCTGTGGTCTCTATAAAAGCTAGTAACATTCCAGAGATCATGAACTTACGGAGTATGTGTGTGCCTAATGTCTGTTTAATGTTTAATCTGTATTATGAATAATTTCAAATAGGGTTTAGGGAAATAAATTGTTCATACTGGACTGATTAAACAAGAACTGGTGTAAAAACCCTTTACCCATGCAAGTTATTTGGCTCTTGACTGAGTGATGAATGCACAAAACTTGTCCATGTAGCCTTGCTTTGCGGCACAAGGAAAATGACATAGATCATTAAAACTGCATGGGCACGACGTGAGAATCACAAAGGTGGCTGTAGAATAAAAATGAGGAAGTAAAAGAATGGCAAAGGTCACTGTAGAATAAAAATGAGGAAGTACATGGCAATCATCACCTTGAGCTGAAGTATTCCATTTGGTGTGATTAGTCATGCAAAGTACATGATTAACTCCTAAAGCTCATACAAGGCACAATAAAAAGAAAAGCAGGAACCGAAAATTAGGAATACAGAAAAGAATACCCCAATCTGATGGGCACATGGGAGCTCCTTCCCTAGCTCTCTGCCTTGATTTAGATTTAGATTCGGGGCATTATTCGGAACACCAGGATTTGCTTTGCGTTTTCTGGACAATCAATCCAACAGCTAGGATCCCAGGCATCAAAGCTGGGGGGGGGGGGGGGGGGGGGGGGGTATGTCTTAAGTTCCCTTCCCTTCTCTCAGAAAGGTTCAATAAAAACTACTCAGGATCAGATAAATGTGAATTTTAACAGTGATGTGCCATACAAATCATGAATATTCCAGATAACTATTCTAAGCAGTGCTAGGCAAAATAGGAAGAAGAAAGTGCTGCTCAACCTCTTTAGTTTGTGACTCTATCCTGAAAAATGTTTGGAACCAAAACTATATGTGTGTTTCAACATGCTTTGGGATTTAAATCACTTTCATGAATACATCTATCCAGTTAAAAAAGAATTTTAGGAAGAAGGGGACTGAGTGTCAGTGAAACTATTGCTGTGATAAACCTCAAACTGGGGAAGGGGCAGTTTTTCACCTTTTCCACCTGCTGTGGTAAAACTATAGTATGGTTTTGAAAAGCAGTTTTAGAACACTCAAATGTTAAGAAACAGATGTTAGAAGACTGTTATAAACACAGAGCTAAGTGATTTTTTCCCCGAAAAAGAAAATCCATGTACAACAAGGAATGAAATTAAACTGCATAAGTGATCAGCACACATGCATTTCATCATTTTGCTTACATACACTAGCTCTGAGTCAGGAATACTCACTGAAACGTGCTACTCTTGCAAGCACTACCTACTTTGCTCTGCTATTAAACACTCGTGATGCAAGCACTCCCACCCATTTCTGAGAACACTGTAGGCAGTCTGATAACTCACAGGCTTCAAGCTGCCCTTATAAAGTTGTTCCACTTTTGCATACTTCCTCATACTGCTAGTTTCTCTGTGAAGATGAAGCTGCTCATTTACTTAGTCTTGCTGAAGACAGCTCTCCTTGCTTTAACAAATGTCTTTGCAGTTGTTTTAGAAGATGGAGAGGATGCCAAAGAAGGAAAAGTTACCGAGACTTGTCCTATAAAGCTCAAAACTAATCGGAAATGTGATGAAAGAGAGGATTGTCCATATCAGATAGATCTGCCTCCGATGACCATCCAGTTACCCAAAGAATTCAGACTGCTTGAGAAGACTCTCAAAGAAGTACAGACCCTTAAAGAAGCAGTAAACAAGCTGAAGAAATGCTGCCAAGATTGCAAGCTGCAGGCAGATGACAACCAAGAAAGAGACCGTAGTAATGAATTCCTGCTACCTAATGCAGAAACTCCAGCAGAAAACAGCAAAATCCAAGATAACAGAGTAAAGGAACTGCAAAGCAAAGTTAACAGAATGGCAACTAGCTTAAAAAATGCCAAGAGCCAGATTCAGACACTGCAGGGTCGTTTAGAGAAGATGAGCCTCATAAATATGAACAATGTAGAACATTATGTTGACAGCAAAGTTGCTAATTTGACGTTTGTTGTGAACAGCCTTGATAACAAATGTTCTTCTAAGTGTCCAGCAATGCAACCAAGACCTGGTATGTAACCTGTTAATTCTTACTGCCTCTATAAGCTTTCTGTGCATTTTACAAATAATAGGTAAACAATTTTAAATATATTTTAACCAAACAACTGTGTTATTAACTTCACAAGTTAAGTGTTTGCTCTTTTGCTGTTTATTTATACTCCTGTAAAAGATTTCAGCTGCCACTAGAGGGTTACTGAGAGCTGCAGGTGTTAGGTTCCTCCTAGAATTGGACTTTATTATGGGATTTAAAACACGAAATTTCAAAGGATTTTTTTTTTGCAATTCAACTAGTAAATGTGAACAATTAACTTTATTTTACACTGTATTACCCTTCATCAAGGATATTAAACATCAGTGAACTACATATACTTTCTCCTTGGATGAGAAGGGGTAAATATTCTCTAGGTGTGTGTTAGAAAACTGCATGGCTTTTTTTCAAATGTGAAACTGCACCTATTCTGAAAAGGTCTGCAAGACATTATTAAACATCAAGTGAATCTAGTAAAATCTTTAGTTTTTAACAGATGGATAATAAAATAATTTTTCTATCATCACAGCAAATATCTGAAAGGCTCAGCTAAAAAAGCTTATTAACAGTACTTCTCAAGTGGGTAACATAAGTACCATCATTTTAATACTAAACCCTTAGTATGAATCTAATATATAAGCAATATAAACCAGAAAACAGGTGCTATCACTGACAAACACTTTTTTCTTTTAGTTTTTAATTTTCCTAATTAAAATAAAGAAATATAACTAATAATTTCTTTCTAATGTTGACTGTTATTAAGGGAAGATTCAGTGGGTTTTTTAAAGTCATAAAGCTTTTTTATCACATAGAAGAATCTTTGAAACAAGAAATATTCACTAGATTGTCAGTATTCTACCACTTAGATATCATACATATGAAGATAGGGCTCTCTAGAGATAAAGCAGAGAAAGATTAGGCTGCATTACAGTTTTTAAGTCCCTGTTGCTTAGCATTCAAGTTTAAAATAAAACTGTTCTTCTGTTTGCCCATATTGAAAATTGAAGGATCTGCAGATGGTACAGTGTATGTACAACTGAAATTCTTGTATGAAAAGTACGAAAAGTATGAAAAGTATGAAAAGAGCAAATGAATAATAATAAAAGTAATGCTTTTACTATATCAACAATCAGCTTAAATCAGATACAAATCAGTATAAATCAATTACTTTAATTCATATGTAAAACATTCACAAAAAGAATGACTGATATTTGGTATATTAATAATGGGCAATGAATCAAATTCAAGTACAGTACTTCATAACAGACTAAATTCATTTTAGATATTTCTCACACTTACTGAAATGTTGGGTACTGTTCATAGCATATGATCATGTAGATATTCCTTATATTTTACAGTAACTGATGCTAAAAGTGTTTGTAGCAGCAATATATACATTATGAAAACTAGCAAGGATAACAGCTACAACTTTTTCCTATACAGGAGCTATTCCTGCATCCACTGAAAGTAATAGCAAAACTTTATTTAGATAGGAGTTGAACTGGTTTATAAAAGGATTTTATCTGAAATGAATATTCTCTGTCAATATCTGCTCTGAAGCTTAGCCCACGGAAGATCTTACACAAAGTTCAGTGAAATAAATGAGAATCTACTGTAGATTTGGCTTTTAAGCCTTTGATTCCTATACTTTGTGCTTTCATAGATGTCCAGTTTTCTGTACTGGCAAACAAGAAGTCCGGAGTCATAACCTGCTGCAGCCTGAGGACACTCCTCCCTTTCAAGAAGTAGTTTAATTGTTTAAATTTTCTAGCAAAAAGATGCAATTCAAGCCTGCAAATCAACATGCCCATAAATTCAAATCCGCAATAGGAATGAACATTATGTTTTTGACTCTTAACTTGGAAACTCTAAGAGCTCTCAGTATCACTTACTTAAGAACATGGAATTATAATACTGTGCTGTTGAACACAATGTCATTACTGCATGACACTGTGGATCAAAAATAGATTTTCACTCTGCAGGAAAAATCTGGGGGTATTTTACTTCTGAATAAAATACGTTACCCGTCAGTGTGAAAAAGCTATGTTAATGGTAGCTGCTAAAACTTTTCCTTACTGTAAAGCCAGCAATGTCACATACACAGGAAAGCACCGTCACTTTTCTAGCTTCATCTTTCTAGGAATCACAGTATTACTACAATAGATTAGACAATTTTATTACTTTTTTTCCTGTTTCCTAAAGTACAGTCAACATTAACACATGAAACATTCCTAATGATGTTATGTTCTGTATCAAATTATGTCAGCTGAACAATAGCCAGGTTAAAGTCATTCCCATATGGACAAATCTTTTCTTCTGACATACTGCCAGATGAAGATTTAAATTACAGACATAGTGTGATGGCATACATTTAAATACAAAAAGCAGCAAGTGTGTAACCACAAAGCATTAGAAATATGGACTGAAGAAATCAGGCTGAATTTACAGGAAGTAATGAAAGGATAAAGAGAAGAGTAGAGAAAAGGAGAAAAGGGAAAGCAGACAATCAAAATTGCCCCACATTAGGTAGTTTCGATACAAAAAGTCATTTAAATGGGATTATTAGACAGCTATCTGATGCAGACATCCTAGGCGGCACCTTTTATAGAGTAAACCTGATGGAAAAAAACTGTTTCTCCCTAGAACTGAAACTGCTGTAACACTATTTCCTATGTAGAAGTCTCCCCAATCCAAGTTCTGTATGCCACATCAGTCTGGGTAAAAATTTTGTTTATTTTTAACTTGAAATTATGTTTATTCTAATACTATCTGTTCTTCCACCAGTTATACAAATAATGCAGAGAGACTGTGCTGATCATTACTCAGCAGGCAGAAGGAGTAATGGAATCTACAGGATTAGCCCTGACCCCAGAAATGATAGCTTTGAAGTTTACTGTGACATGCAAACACATGGAGGCGGCTGGACACTGCTGCAACGGCGTCAGGATGGTAGCACTAACTTTAACAGAACCTGGAACGACTACAAAAATGGCTTTGGAAACCTCAGCAGGGAGTTTTGGCTGGGGAATGACAAAATTCACCTCCTGACAAAGAGCCAGGAAATGCAACTGAGAATTGAACTTGAAGATTTCAACGGTATCAGAGAGTACGCGAAATACGAACACTTCTATGTGGCCAACGAACATCTGAAGTACCGTCTAAGTGTTCATGGCTATAGCGGCACAGCAGGAGATGCCCTTCACTACAGCAGGCATTACAACCACGATCAAAAGTTCTTTACAACTCCGGACAAGGACAATGACAGGTATCCTTCAGGAAACTGTGGAGCATACTACAGCTCTGGCTGGTGGTTTGATGCATGCTTGTCTGCCAACCTCAATGGCAAGTACTACCACAAGAAATACAAAGGTGTTCGCAATGGCATTTTCTGGGGTACATGGCATGGTATTTCTGATGACATTCCCAGTGGATATAGGCAATCCTTTAAATCAGTAAAAATCATGATCAGACCCAAAAGTTTTGTGCAGTAATTCTACACCTTTCTCTTAACTAGTTTGCATTGGATTGCACTCAAAGTCATACTCAGTATTATATTCAGAATTCAAGTATTCAGTTATGTTTGGCATAAAATAGTTCTAGACAAAACAGCATACTTCCACATAAATTTTTAGAGATGGTTTGACCCATATAACGTATTAAAAACAGCGTGGATGTCTCTGAATAGTTATTGCTAAAACTTAGCACAGGTTAAGTCTTGGTATTGCTATGTAAATATTCTAAACATTGCTTTTGGTGCTTTTACTGGCTGTGATATACCAGATTTTATGATTTAAAACTTTTAAATGGTCTTCCACAAATTGTGTCTGAATGGACACCTACATTTTAACTCAGAGGTATAACTGAGAACATATAAATTTCTCAACACTTAGAATGAAAATTAGTCTCTTTGAAACAGCCTGACTTCTTGTAACATCTATCCATCACAACTTCAAAGGTATACCATGGCAATATCAATAAAAATTAGAAAAAGTACTACAAATTATTATTTTTAAAGGACTAGGAAACAGAGGGCCACATGGTTTGGCCAAAGACACAAAAAAAGCCTTGAAAAAACTTAGAAACTGAAGATGATTCCTCAAATCTTATCCCCTTTATCAAAGATTATTCAAAGAAGTTGGTGAAAGGATTGAATAAAAGCAAGTGGAAATAATGGAGAGAGCATGTAATGAAAGACAACACTTCTTGCTCATTTTGGTTCCTCCGTTCAAGCTCAAGGTCCTATTTGTCATTTGTGGGAGAAAGGAGCCATTATGTAGCTTATTGCACATTTATATAGGCAGGTAGACAGGTAGGAAGAAGACACATCAAGAAGAATCCATGTCTTTGCATTAATGCCTCTAAATACATACAAAAAGAGTTTCCAGTGCCATTTTGCTTTCTCCTGAATCTTTTAGGTAAGCCAAATGTTACAACATGACGCTTGTAGAGACTCAAGCTCTCATTTAAGTACTTCTCACTCTACGTACCATCAGACCTTAAAATTATAAGAAAGATACGAAAAGATTGTGTTCTCCCCATTTTCTGAGTACCTCTTTTGTAGAAATATGAACAACCCACTGGCAATTATAAATAGAAAAGAGAATATGTGAAAGACTTTTTTCTTTTAAAATATAACAAATGAAACAAATTTTCAAATAATTCAGGACATGCAAATTAGAGATACTATTATTAAAGCTCATGTTGTAGATAGCAAGCACAAATTTGACTACACTTATCTATCGCCCACCCTAGAAAGGACATGTCTCTATAATTACAGTGACTAACATTCTGAGCAGAGATGCAATTTATCTTAGCAAGAGGCTATTTTGCTATATTGCCTATGCCAATCTTGAGATGCAGATAAACTATACTAAGACTGTATTTCTTTACCAGTTAAAGTGTGGTCTTTGCTGGCATAGGCTTTTTGGTTAAAAGAGACATACCAAAGAAAAAGTATACACCTGACCGAATACTTTACAAACATGACCTTTACTGTTTTTTGAGAGGATAAGAACTATTATGGTTACAAGTTATGCAAATGACAGTGGCAATTGCTAAATTGTAAAATATTAATATATATATTTTAAGGAAGTAAATACTTTGAAGGATATTTCAGTGTGAAGTGTGATTTGGTTTATTATATTTCAATTTTAAAGAGTAATGGAAAATTTTAATTGCAAGATGTATAATCTTTGCTTGAGAACTTGTTTTGAAGCTATAGAATATTTATTTTGGGATAAAAAAGAGTTGTCAAAAAAAAAACCAACTTATGAAGTATTGGTTAGAAGAGCAAATATGTAATTGCATATGATTATATTTAATCATTTTGCATGAAATGCACAGTTTGCTCCTATTCATTATCTGGTAACTAGCTAAGTAGGACTTACAGTATCTACAAGCTTCTACTTGAAAATGTCTTTTTCCTGCTAAGCTGTTAGAAGTGAAACTGTTCTTTTTTGTCCTGTTCAAAGGAAACTTTGTAAAACACAGAAATTTTAATAGAATAAGCAAATGTGACTAATATGACCTAGAAAGCCTTGTCTGAAGTCTTAAAAAAAAAAAAAAAGGGAAAAAAAAAAAAAAGAAAAAGGAAGTGTAATGTTGTTACACAAATATGAATATTACCTGCCTGGAACTGTTGTAGCTGAATCTCCCATCAATGTGTACTAGTCTTACAAAGTGTAACTCCATCTACTTGTTGCAAGTATTATTTTTGTTTTTCCTTGATGTAATAAAATTAAGTCATACTGTTAAAGCTGTACTACTGTCATAGATGTTTGTGGGGACTATCAAAAAAATTATCATAATTTTTTAAAAGTAATTTTCTGTAAAAAATGAAGCAATAAGAAAACACAGATAACTTCAGATGACCAACAAAGATAGCTTTTAAGAGATCCATTTTATGACACTTCAGCTGCCAGATAATACCAAAGGCTGAAATCTCAGATGTCTTTTTGAAACTATTTTGGAAGAGAAAAAAGTAATTGCCCAATCAAGAGTTTATACAACCTGTATCTTTAACATGAAAGAGGAGAAGCAAACTCATCTGGTTTTTGTATTACACACAACCTTTCAGATCATATGCAAGTTTCATCAAAGCATGTGAATAGAAATAACACCCCAAATTAAAGCATACAATTTTTTATACAAACAAAAGGGTCTCCACTTAAGGCTTAATAGTGCAAAAAATGTCTTTCAATTTATGGAAAACTTCTATGTAACATTGATTATCATATGAAAACACTTGTGGTTTTGATCTCGCTAATATTTAAATTGTGAATTTTAGTGAAGAAGATTACTAACAGCAAGTTTGCTAGCAAAATTCCTATGGGTTGTTTCCAAAAAATAAAGTCGCAAACCCATCTGTTCAATGTGATCAGCCAAGCAGACTGTAATGTCTTGGCTTTATATGCATTGCTTAAACAAAAAAAAGCAGAAAAAAAATGAGAGAAGAAATTAAAAGAAGGTCTGAAAGCAGTGATTTTTTTTTTCCTTCCCCTTTTTATGCAAATATCTGTTTCCTTAATGGTTTTTTGAGAAACACTGCAGTCAAACTCAGAGAGTGAGTTATGAAGAACAAGTAGTTTGACAATTTGGTGGAAGATAAACTTGCATTGATGTGATTATTTTCAAAGGAAATCAAGATGGTTCTCAATCCATACCTAGGACACTGTGTTTATAACTTAAACCAAAATAAAACAAAAAAAACCCCTGCCAAATTTACTTAGCTTCTATGACTTACATGTCATAGAAAAATCAAAACAGGAAGGATGTGACTTTAAGTTTTCATAGAGAAAAAAGGTGACATAAAAACTAAATACTGGCCTACCAAGAAAGAGATTTTAAATATATTTTTATAAAAGTGTTCTGTGTTCTTTTTTGCAGGAGATAAGAGAAAAATAATATGGTATATATGGGCCTGAAGACACTGACATAAGTTTCAAAGAAAAATGGCTGATAAATACCATCCACAGGCCCTGCTAAATGCAAACATTCCACTTACTAAACTGATCTCTTTCATTCACAGCTTTAATGAAACTTTATGGAGTTATAATACTTCTGCCAGAAGTGAATTTTGCCATCATCCTCAAGGGTAACCAGAAACAGAAAACAGTGTTTTAAGATGATATGTTAAATTCAACCCTTGCACAAGTCATGAGAACAGGATATGAATCAATATTATTTTTTAAGTCCTTGTTCATCAAATTTTTCTGATCTCAGTAAAAGAAGAATCCTTTTGGAAAATAATAACTGGAAAAAATATCTCCAATTACCTAATTATGTTCGTATAATCTAAAGAAACTGTAAGTCTAATTAATATTACACTTCCCTGAAATAGTACGCCAACATTTAGAATTACACAGTAGAAAATAAGTAAGTTTTATACACTTATTTTTAAGCAATTACATGGAGTCAATGATTTTTATGGAGAAGTAGGATCCACTTCGAGAAACAGTTGTTCTCATTTCTTTCTTCAGACAGAGTACAAAAGCCCCTCTGCTTACCTCTGCAGCTCAACCTCTAAACCCAAGGATAACAATTCTTTCTCATGCAAATCTTTAAGGCTGTGTTCATTAAGGAGTATTTGGACACAGGTTTTTTGAATAAGTAAACCTGAAATCACGTTTTTAACATTTAAAAATAACCTAATCCCTATCACAGATGATTCTCCACCACTGGACATCTTTATCGAATGTATGTTTGGTTAACATTGCTCTGGCTTCCTCACCACGCAGTTGTGCTGACATAAACATCATAAGCCAAGGCCAGGTAGACTCACAATTTTAGTACAAGATCACCCTGTTTTGGACTATCAGATCTCAGATAACACATTTTGGCTGAGAAAAGCGGAAGAGGGAGACAGCTTTGGAACATAAGACAGCAATACGCTTGTCTTTTTAAGTCTCACGAGTCTCAGAAATTGTAGAGAAAAGGCCAAAATGCAAGAAGATGCTGCAGTTAAAGGTTATTCCTTCCAGTCTTGCAGCTTTAGGGAGCTGTGTTTCCTCTGTGTGGCATGAAATCTGCACTTGACTTCATAACAGCATAGAAGAAACAACACATCATACATGCTTTCAAACATGCTTTTCAGAAATGAAAAGAAATACCACCTGCTTTGTGATAATATGAACACATGCAACAGCTTCCTGGTCTTGTTTCCTCACAATGTCACCTGCAAGCGGTAAAAAGAAACTCTCAATAGAAAAAGCATATTACACTGGCTCTGATCCCAATCCTGCTGTTTAAAGGCATCTGTAAATTCACCCCACTCCTCTACGGCTTTTTATAGGATTTACCACCAACTGGAACAATCAACTTACCTATTGCAACAACTGATCAGTTTAACATTCACTATGCAAACTATTGCTTGCTTGCTGAAAGCTGTTGCAAAAAAACCCCAACTCTAGCTTACAGACACATTATCATCCCTAGCTGGCTCCCCAGGCGACCATATCAACAAAGTTAAAAAAAGTTTATTTAATTAGCAGTCAGATTCCTATGGGTGGAGGTGGAGGCAACATCTGTCTTTGCTGTCTGTGCCAACACATTTATACAGCTTTTTTTTTGTGCCAGGAGCCTTTGAAGCATGTAATGTGGAGTGTGCCAGGATCAGCTTAAGTTTGAAAACGTTGCTTGCATTCAACAGCTGTGTTAAGATTTTTACGTCTTTGATAGAGCACATATATGTTTGGAGAGTACTGAAATAAATTATCCACTGCTATGGTTACCATGCAAAAATATACTGATGATCATACTTTATAAAAGTAGAAAGCACACTACAGTATGTGTAGGTGAACAGAAATTAAATTGGTGCTTGTATAAAAAAAATAAAATTTCTATCTTAGACTACCAAGCTAGTTTTTCTAGGAAATTTTTCATTTAAAGATGTATCAACTTTTTTTTTTTAAAAAAAGGAAAGTTGTTTACACCTATCATTTAACCTAAGTTAGGAGAGACTTAAAAAACAGCTTGTTAGCAAAAGAAATTGGAAAAGTCTATATTTTCTAGAGTGGCATTGTTAGATGTTGGAATGCCATTGAAGAAATATATGAAATACTGATTCTTAGTATTTATATTTAAAAGCTGTAGCCAACCTTTATGTGACTTTCTCTTCTTTCTTGCAGCACAGATTAGAAAAAAGAGAAAAAAGAAAAGTACCTTTCCCCCCTTAAACCACATTCAAACACCAAACATATGCATCATTCCATGACTTTAAAGCTCTTCCAGCTCGCACATCCACGTGAGTCAGCGTCAGGTCACCAGAAGCGAAATTTGCTTGAGAAGTCACTGTCACTATACTGTTCGTTTTTTGGTAAACATGGAGATTTTGCCCTGTGATTCCAGTAGAACTAGGATTTTGGTTAACATATTTATTAGCAGTTCAACCACTTTTGGCGGTCAGGGGTAATAAGTTCATTAACCTCAGAAAGACTCCAAGTTTCAAAACAGTCTTGAAAAATATTCATGAAAAGGTTCTTTCTGCTTCCTGATGGATGGTAGCAATAGGATGCTTGGACACCAGCAGAAAGAAACATAGCACGATAGTGACAATTTCCATCAAAAAAAAGCAGTGCAAATGGAAGATTTGGTGCTGGTATCAGATAGGAGGCACAGTCCATTTTATCTTTATAGGATACAGAGTGGAACAGTCTGCATTAGACCAATCAGAGAAACCTCCCAAAGGAGTTTATTCTGCTGCAGGTTTAGGTTTAGCACATAAATGGATGATGTTCATTAGCAGAAAGGGATTACTGTGGTACCTTCCAAACAAGGTACCCGCTCACTGAATCTGGGAAATAATAAAGCACTTTTCATTCACAAGTACGCTATTTTACAGAATTAACAGCTCCCTCATAGCATCCACTGCAAAGACATGCAAGATAAATGTTGCAGAATCCTTTTTCTGGTATTGTTTTAAAAACAGGTGCATACATTTGAGTGAACTAAAAACTATCTTTATAATCCAAGAACATACAAACAAAAGGAAGAAAAAGTACAGCACGGAAAAGCTCAAAGCCATCACTCTTGAGTAAAGCCTAACAAGAACTGCTAATATAATACTAACTGAAAAAGACCTCAAACTGGGAGAAGCTACCTTCCCACCATTTGATTTCTCTTTTTTTTTTTTCCCCCAGAAAAAGAAGAGCTTGTACCTGATTTATAAATAAACAGAATTAACTAAACAGAATTAAAAGATACTAGGCTCCATGACTGATTTCTCCTTCTAACTGAAAGAACCTGAAGAATACTAGTTTTTGGATAATCTCTTGAATCAAAAAGATGAACCAGTAGATTTTGTGAGCAATTCATCAACTTTATTAAATCTTCAAAATTTTGCAAAGATAAAGTGAATGGAAAACTGTTCCTGGAGTGTAGCTGTCAATGATTCACTATCAAATCAGAAAGATGTATAGAGTAGGTGTCTTTTTTATGTCTGGGATTAATTGTGATTTGGGTAACAAAACAAAAATTAAGCAACAGAAAAGGCTTTGAAGACTATAACAGATTACAAACTAAACATCAACAGCATCATTATGACAACTAATGTTTTATTTATTTATGCTCCCATTAAAATGGGAAAGCCTGG
Source organism: Aquila chrysaetos chrysaetos (assembly GCF_900496995.4). NCBI lineage: Eukaryota > Metazoa > Chordata > Aves > Accipitriformes > Accipitridae > Aquila > Aquila chrysaetos. The sequence goes on from NC_044008.1 coordinate 13,819,586, forward strand.
ATCGGGTGGAGGAAAGGAAAGAACAACTTGAGTGTCCAGAGGGAAAAAATGCTACTGTACAGTGCAGGGAAGGGCAAAAATTACGGGGACAAAAATTATGAGACTGGGCAGAAGGCAATTTGTTAATTGGTCTTTTTTATTTTCATTCTGCCTAATCTTGTAATTTTGAGCATTTAATCCAGTTTCATGTCATGGTCTGTTGCTTTTTCTATTCAAATGGCAATTTCAGTATGTCCTGTGCTGCTTTAGCAGTAATAGTAGTGTTGTAACGAGGTTGATACATGGATAAAGGGAGAGCTAAAATGTATTATATTACCGTCTGTTGCAAAAAAACCCATAAATTTGCATGCAAAGAATGAGTATAAATTCAGATCATTTTGCTGAAGCTAGTTACTAGTAAAATATTCATTTCATGAAACTAATAGCTCTTGAAATATAGACAATGTACATGACATAAAATTCAATACATTTTTTGCTGCCTTTCAAGAGTCAAATTGTATTGGGTCTGGCTGAGATGGAGTTATTTTTCCCCATAGCAGCCCTGTAGTGCTGTGCTCTGTATTGGTATCTAGAAGGGTGTTGATAACACACCAGTGTTTTGGCTACTGCTGAGCAGTGCTTGCACAGCATCAAGGCTGTCTCTCCAACATTCCCCCCCGCCCCGCCCAACGGCAGGCTGGGGCTGGGCAAGATCTTGGGAGGGGACATAGCCAGGACAGTTGACCCAAACTGACCAAATGGATATTCCATAGCATATGACATCAGCTCAGCTATAAAAGCTAAGTAAAGGAAGATGGAAGGGAGGGCATTCGTTATTTTATGTTTGTCTTCTGGAGCAACCACTACGAGTGCTGAAGCCCTGCTTCCTGGGAAGTGGCCAGACATCGCCTGCCAATGGGAAGTAGAGAATAACATCATTTGTTTTCCTCTGCTTTCGCTTTATTAAACTGCCCTTATCTCGACCCACGAGCCTTTTGTTATATTTTCTCCCCTGTCCAGTTGAGGAGGGGGAGTGATAGAGAGGCTTTGGTGGGCACCTGGCACCCAGCCAGGGTCAACCTACCACATCCATATACCTGGTCTATAATGCATTAAATTCAAAATGAAAACAGCATAATTTATTGCATCTTAATGTAGCATTTATCCAAGTAATATATTTATTTCATCACACAGGTAGTAGCCTATGTAGTTTTCCATGAAAGTTATTAACATGACGCAGATTGATTTATTTCTAATGGTGTACGCTAGAAGAAAACAGGGTATGAGGAAAGATTCGCAAGTCAAGAAATTTAATTAGAAGTGTTAGAACAAAGGTCTTTATTTCAAGGACATAACAACAAAGGCTAAAAGAAGTGGAAAGTTCATTTTGTGAATGTATGACAGTCCTCTAACCAACAGCAGTGGAAGTACTGAGCTACGCTGATGTCAACTTGGTAATAAACAAAAACTCTTGGTGAAAAGAAGCAAGTCATGATGAACTCAGTGGCTTTTGTTCAAACCTCTGTCCAGTTTTTAATATTTTTACCTAACCCACAAGGCTAAACAATGTTACTATGTGTTATTAAAAATGAAGGAAAGAGAGTGTGCATGTTTGACTTCTTGCTATTTATATGTTTGGCTATCTGTTGTTTACATGAAACAAGACTGGCTTGACTGGAAGGTTTACTGCTAGAAGGGATATATCTGTTCTCAAATAAATCTTATAATATCAAAAGGTGTCCCTTCTGATAAGTATTTGCTGCTATGCAGGCATAAATGACTAGGCAGTAAACCAGAGATAATATAATACAATTCTGCTTCTGTGGAAAAATTCTGAAGCTATTCCAACAAGCTGAAGCCAGTGTCAATGCAACAACCTCTATGGTGACCAAAGTCATATATTTATCTCTGAATTATGTATAAAGTTCAAGAAAGGAAAACAAACACGTCAGTGGAAGAGAAGAAATGTGAATAAGTGATGAAAAGCCAAAGTGACCCATAAAGCACAAGCACGGACTGTTAAAAATTACGGTAAGAATAAATGAGTCATAGTTCCTTCTAAAAATTGACAAAATGACCGAGAGACCTCATTTACAAAATCCTATGCAAATTGCTTACTTCAGTTTTCCGCTGCACATTTTTTTCCTGAGTTGGGAACAACTTCTAATACTAAGGTTACCCTCTATTTCCCATTAATGGTTTACAATGTTATCAGAGTTAAACAAGTTGGCCTTAAATTTGACACACAGAATAACCTCTTTGGAAAGATTTTTTGGAGGGGAAAAAAAAAAAAATCAGTCAAATGACCTGATAATTTTCTAGAATAAGACTAGAAAAATAAGTTTTCACCATGATTACAAATAAGGAAAACAAAGCAGAAATGTAGAATATATTTTAGAATGTTATACCATTTAGATTTATTTTATTTGGGGAAGGGTGGGGGGTAAGGATATCTTGTACTTGTTGACATATGAAAAATTCTACAACTGAAAATGTATAGAAAAAGTACAGGAATAGCTGGAAAATAAAGTTCTTCCCAAAGCGCAGTTTCCATACTTTCAGTAGACAGGAGGATTTCTGTAAGGTGAGAGGTCAACTCTCTTTCAGAGTTGAGCTGTCCTGGACTTTTGCAGCTGCCTTGGACTGAGAAGAAAGGGGTTTTGTGCTACAACAATACTGGAAGCTGTGGGCTCACCATATACTGGCACTGGACTGAAAGAAAATCTCTCTCCCTCCTGTATATTTCACTTGAATGCACAAGAGATTAGAGAGAGACTGACTTTGCAGCTTCATGCTATGTTCAGTATGATCTAATAGCAGGATAGGAAAGGCACAGACCTATTTTCGTCTTCACTACAAATTCTCACCCTTTCCTTTCTACTGACCTTAGGTCCAAGGCAGAGAGAGAGAACTGGGCTAGCAAACTGATCTGGCAGATCCAAGCTGGAAAGAGCCCAAGGTAAAGCAACTTAAAGTAAGAACTTTAAGAAAAATGTGATGTATGAACAAAGCCTGCCTAGGATATGAGACACGTACATTTTTATTAATAAGAGGGCAGAAATTGCTCTCCTTTGTCACTGTGGGAAAGGCAGGAAGAAAGCTGTATTATTCACTCCAAATGAAATTTAAACTGGGATTTAGGAAAAACTTCTTTTTTTAAAACTCTAGCAATGATGAAATGCTGGAAGAGGATGCCCAAAGAGCTATCTCCATCAGTTAAACTTTTAAAGAACAAATTAGACAAATATCTGCAGTGAATCTACTTCAGTGTAAATTTTGGATTAGATGATCTCTTAATGTCTCTTCTGGCAGTACATTTTTAAGGATTCCATTTGATATGTATTTGATATCTTAAATTCTAAAATATTTCTAGTATTCTAAAAGTTTCCTTAACACAGAAAAGTCTGCAAAAGAAACTGAGTTCCAAAAGGTTTCTTCCATCATCATCAGTTATTAGTGCCTCTGGAGCCACTTACCTTGGATTTTTCCTGCAGCTATTGAGTCTTTCTAAAAAATCATGATGCAATTACCTCTATAGCTAGAATACTACAAAAACAAGACCTCTCTATTCTCATTCCCCTTAAGGCCATGATCACTGAAAAAAATAACATGGTTATCTATTAAGCTGTCGTGGTTTAACCATCCCCAGCAAGAATATGCCCCATGTATGCTTCTGCTTCACAAAATGTTCTTACCACTTAGAAAAAAAATCAGAGAAGAAATAGCTACAGATAGCTATGGTAACAACCTTCAATTACGAGCAACAAAATATACACATTTCAGATTAATTGATCTGGACACAGTATGCACTGTTATAGATAGAGAAAGCTGGGGTACATGGTACCTCATCTAAACACTGAAATGCAGGACTTGCTGTTACATCAGTGGATCCCTCATCTCGGCTATAAACTGTTGGAGCTAGAGCACAGATAGGCTGCTCCTTCTTGATTTCCAATTCTGTTTCACTGGAACTGGAACTTTCTTCACCAGCCTGACTCATTGTTTGAAGTTCTAGGAAGTAACAAAAACCCGAAAATACAGTTAATTAGATCCAGGGATATATATGACTGTGCAAGATACATGTGTAGTGTAAAGAACACAACATCAACATGTGAGACCCACGTTCAAACAACAAAAGTCACAACGTGAGCAAACCAGGTGTGTCTACAGTTATAACTTCATGAAAGACTCATAAAAGGCTGCACTATCACTCTATCATTGTTTGAGTATCTTTAAAATCCTCTAATAGTTGGCTATATTACTGTCACATAAATGTTAGACAACATGCAAAACAATATTTCTTAAAGAACAGGCACTGAATAACAGGTTTTGGCTGGAAAAGGCCTCTGGGGTCATCTAGTCCAATCTCCTGCTCAAAGCAGGGCTAACTTCAAAACTAAATTGACTTGCTTAGGGCTTTGACCAGCTGAGTTTTGGAAATCTGTTAAACTGGGGAGTCCAGCCATTGCCTTCAGGCAGGTCCTTATAAAGGAAATCCCCAAGTGGATGGGACTTCTATAGGTATGACTGCTATAAACTTTTCTCTGTCATTTCCATAAGACTAATCCAAGAATGTGCTTCCCCTTCTCTCCATCCAACGTAAGCCCATCCTTCACGGTGTCTGTTGACCTTGCAAAAGGAACCCCTTCACAGAACCCAGAGATCTTGAGTACAAGAACTGGTCTAACTTGTGTGAGTAATATCATTATTCATGTCTTTAAGTCATTGCATAGCCATACTTAAAAAAACCCAAACCCAAACCCAACAAATAAACCCTGAAACCATACAAAAAGAGAAAACATGATATAAAATCTAAGAACAGGAGGTAGAAAAATACTGGAAAAAATAATTATTCTGAAATCTCCTCATGTCAGAGCTCCTATGTAGTACTAACATATCAGTTATGTACCAGGTTACATGTTTAGTATCTGTGACCTCTGCTAAAATAATATAACCTTGAAAAATATCCAAGTCAACTAATTCAAGAGTAATAATAAAACTCACAGGATTCAAGCTGTATTTTGATCCCTAGTAGTGAAGTGTGGGAATCCCTTTTTTCTTCTCCAAAAGAAGGAGCTTTACAAGAGGTTAAAATCCAAATTTTATAATCGTAGCTTGGTATAAGCTTTATCCTGAAGATTTCAAATTAGGTAACACAGTTTTTTAATAAATACACAGAGAGAGAAATAAAAGAAAGTTGGAACAAGTAGGGTTGTTGGAAAAGATAACTTTCCTACAATTATATTTGAGAAAATCCCACTTTTATAGCTCTCATTTAGGAATAGAAATCTCTAAGATTCTTGCATTAGGAACAGCTAGATCAATGATATTTATTAATTACTTCTGAACAAGATGAGACCTAATGTCATCAAGTTACTATAACTTCATGTAACTTCACTTTGTGTTTACTATCTCAGTCCAGCACTTGAGAATTATGTTCCCAGGCATCAATCATCAGAACTGTCTGAAGTGTGTGAAAATGCTGAGATGGAAGAGGGAAATGGGAGGTGGAATACAAGGGGATACAATGATCCTGGTACCCTGATAAAACAGCAATGTCTATCAGGTTGGTACTTGTCATTATATCAAATGCCAGTTAATAGCTGCCAAAACCATCTTCTGGCATAACACCACATTAAGACCTTTTTATATTCAAAGAGTTTTAAAATACCTTTTGCAAGAAGGCAGCATGAAACAAGAAACAAACATTTCAGGAGAAAGATGTAAAGACAGCTGGGATGATTAAGGAGAGGCAATAAGGATCTTACAGAAGGAAGAGAGGGGTCAGAAGGACTTCTGAGGCACACAGAAATCTTGCCATGACACAGGGAGACAGGGGAGCCATAGAGTATTTGTAGAGCAAAGCACAGTGGAAAGTGGAGACACAGCGCACATGGAGGAATTCAAGAATTCCTTCACAAGTTCTCTGAAGCTGGCTGTAGATGAAATGAATAGACAAATCAGTATCACAGTATTTTAGTTCAAAATTTTGGGAGAATGATTGCCAACTTCTGCAAGTGTTCACCTGACAGCAGCAGGTCTTTCTAGATTAATTATTATGCAGAATAACTATTCTGCAGAGAACATCGTATTCTGCTGTTGGACAAAATCATTACAAAACACCTATCAGCTGCCAAAGATGTAGAACCCACCTCAAATTAGTCAGTCTTGACATCATTCAGCCTTTCTCTGCTGAAAGAGAGCTTTTTATTATAAATCAAGGACAATCAAAATTAAAACTGTAATAAAATCAAGAAAAAATTTCAATAGTTTATACCAGATATCTCCAATGAAACAACCAGAGCAATTTTGCATTCCAAAGCCAGAAAGCTGACAGTTAAGAAAAATATAATTTCTTTTTATAATTGTGGTAGGAAGATGTATATAAAAATGTTGCATTGTGTGTATCTACCTGTTGAAAAGTCACTTGTCTATAAAGGTAGTGAAATTTAAACTGGCAAGTTTATGACTTTCTTCAGTGCTGTTTGGAATTCCTTCAGGAACATTTTGACTTTTAGAGAGATTTCAGCGGCTGTATTTGCTTATGGAAAAAAAAGCAATTTCATGATCCCTCCTGGAGGAGCCAAAACATTGTGAAACCACTGTAAACATCATAGATGCCAAGAAATAAACTCTGAAATACTGTACATAAACATGTATACACATTTATAAATAGAGAGCAATTTTTCATCTATAAAGAACTGCTGAATATTTTAGCATATGCATTTCATGTTTATGGCTGCTGCTGCTGCTTTATTTGCTCCTCTAAACATACTGGAAGAATTTAGACAGAGGGAAAAGCACAGTGTCAGAAACCCTAAGCAGAACAATGCCAAAACCTGAGACCTTCATGGGTGTAGGCATTTTTGTCGATACTTGTATGTGAAACATAGAGTTGACGCCAGTCAAAAAATACACTTCCTCACAGTACAGTAGTACAAAAGACTCCTCACCAAGACTCCAATTTGCTGGGTAGGGAGAGAACAAAAACAATCTTCTGAATCTGAAAAGTTTATCATATTATGTTAAGACACAACTATAGACAGCTGAGACAGAGGAAAACAATTAGCCCTAGCTAGTGTGATAAGCGCTAGTGTCCACTCCTTTTTAAGAGGGAAGGGGACAGACTGTAACAAAAGGTATGTACATTTATGGGACATCAAAATAAGTTTAGCATTCTTCAATTACCTACTACATAATTAAATTTAAAATTCAACTTATACAAAATTGGATGTACAAAGTTCAAAAAGCAAAGTGGAAAATTTGTATTTTTGCTGTATCTGATAAATAAACGGTCTAATTCAGATAGAAATGAAAGTTGGCATGATTTCTAAATTTACAGAATAGTTCAATAAATATGGATGTTTTCAAACTGTAGAACTGCAAGTAATATCACAGCCTTAATCCAACACACAGAATTGCAGAGAAAGGGAATTACAAGTCTGTTTTGGAACCTGGGTCAAATCAGGCTGAGAACTGTCTTGTGAAACAGCTTCAGGACAGCAGTAATGATAAAAGTCAGAACTCAGATTCCCAAGACTAATGCCAGCACCTTTACTTCAGTATCTCTCTAGCAAACAGCAATGTTCATACACAAGTCAGTGCAGAATCCAGATAGGTGATACTTAGCTGCACTGACTCTTTCCAGAGTGACAGATGCAAAAAGTAGTAAAATTTCATTCTGAACATGAAGAGATGCAGCTCCATGTATGAAGATGCATCAACTAGACTAATTAAGAAGACACAAAATTTATAAAAATCCCTGTTGAGGAAACTACACTTCAACTGATCGACTTCATTAACATTTACCAATGAGCCCCTTTAAACTTTATCTTAATCCCTTGCATTTATAAAATTAGAATCATAGAATCATTTAGGTTGGAAAAGACCTTTAAGATCATCAGGTCCAACCATTAACCTAACACTGCCAAGTCCACCACTAAACCATGTCCCTAAGCACATCTACACGTCCTTTAAATACCTCCAGGGATGGTGACTCAACCACTTCCTTGCGCAGCCTGTTCCAATGCCTGACAACCCTTTCAGTAAAGAAATTTTTCCTAATATCCAATCTAAACATCCCCTGGTGCAACTTGAGGCCACTTCCTCTTGTCCTATCACTTGTTACTTGGGAGAAGAGACCAACACCCACCTCACTACAACCTCCTTTCAGGTAGTTGTAGTGAGCGATAAGGTCTCCCCTCAGCCTCCTTTTCTCCAGGCTAAACAGCCCCAGTTCCCTCAGCCGCTCCTCATAAGACTTGTGCTCCAGGCCCCTCACCAGCTTCGTTGCCCTTCTCTGGACACGCTCCAGCACCTCAATGTCTTTCTTGCAGTGAGGGGCCCAAAACTGAACACAGTGCTCGAGGTGCAGCCTCACCAGTGCTGAGTACAAAGGGACGATCACATCCCTGCTCCTGCTGGCCACGCCATTTCTGATACAAGCCAGGATGCTGTTGGCCTTCTTGGCCACCTGGGCACACTGCTGGCTCATATTCAGCCGGCTGTCAACCAACACCCCCAGGTCTTTTTCCACCAGGCAGCTTTCCAGCCACTCTTCCCCAAGCCTGTAGCATTGCATGGGGTTGTTGTAACCCAAGTGCAGGACCCAGCACTTGGCCCTGTTGAACCTCATACAATTGCCCTTGGCCCATCGACCCAGCCTGTCCAGATCCCTCTGTAGAGCCTTCCTACCCTCCAGCAGATCAACACTACCACCCAGCGTGGTGTCGTCTGCAAACTTACTGAGGGTGCATTTGATTCCCTCGTCCAGATCATTGACAAAGACAGTAAACAGAACTGGCAGCAACACTGAGCCAATAATTAGAAAAAGATTCAGGTTCAGAAAAGCATCAGTAAGATTTTGATACCAGTCACACAGTCTTACCCTTCAAGCCCATGCTTTTTTAATTTCAAGGGGAAAAAAAAGTATTAAGCACATTATTTTTCTCTGCCATTGTTACAGAATTAAAGGTGTGAATTCATCATTAGAATAATATTAAACTATTTACACTGCTATTGCTGGAGGCAAAAACTACTATATGTTGAAGAGTATGTGTTAAAATAATATCTTTTCAATTACAACTTTTGTATGAATGTACATTCAAAACAATTTATAATTTCAGTCTGATAACATCAGGCCAGACTGGGAAGTCTGTGAAGTCAATTAAAACAATGAGCAGTTATTTGTGTAAGTAGTCTAACTCCAGTGGAAATATTTATGGAAGTAGCTAATTACTAGTATCACATGCAGGTTCACAACTGGACTTATAGATGGTACATTATACATTGACATGTATGGTACTTTCCTTCCTGATGGAAATTATCAGTTTCTTAATATATTCCCTCCCTCATTCTTTGCTACCACACAAATCTGATCTGTTTCAGTTAAAGCTGGGTTAGTTACATTGGTGTAGACTGACATGTAAATGCTCCAACTCACAAGAGATTTTTTTTTGTTTAACGCAAGTCTAAGGTTTAGCCAGGTTTAAACAAATGGGTGTAAGTTCACGTTAAGCTGAGCTGAGGCCATAGACATAGATCTCCTTCCACAGCCAGCTGCATCCATGGGTGTTACATATTATTTCCTTCTCTTGCAGGAGGAGATACCTTCCTCATCAACACTGATCTGCAAGAGGAACAGCTTTATGACTACTTTCTCAGGCAAAATCAGCTAAGGAAGTCTGAAAAATTTCAACCAATGTTATGAGCTCAATTGGCTAATTTTTCTGGAAGTTGCTAAGGGGCACCTTTCCCATCTGCCTGCAGGCAGCGAGGATGGCGGGAGACAGGCAGTACCCAGAGCAGGGAGGCAATGAACAGAACCTCAGATGAACAGTGAGGCATAGAATCATAGAATCATTTAGGTTAGAAAAGACCAAAAGCTGATCTAGCTCTGCGTACTTCCAGCCAACACCGGATGCCTGGGGACAGAAGAATCCACCAGTCACAGTGTGGTGATGCTTCCCTGAACTCATCCCGTCTTTGAACTCATGCAAAACTTCCATTATCTGCAAAATCCAGGGGAATGGAGATTTTCATCTTATCTCTGCATGATGTGAGCAACCAGCGCTTTTTGTTTGTTTTGAATCTGGCTCCTTGATGCCACCTAGTTCTTATACTGGATGAGTCACTGAATAATCACAACATTTCTACGCCACTAGGTTTTTTCTAACATTGTATCTTCAGTTGATAATCCTTCTTCCAGGCTGAAGAAGCCAATCTACCTGCTGTCACTGGCATGGAAGCCCTTCTCTGCCTTACACTGCCCTTGTCATCCTTCTCCAAAACTTTGCCAGTTCTACCATATCCTCTTTAAGGAGAAGGGAAGAGATGAGAGCTACAGATAATATTAATTACATAGGAGTACCATGGATTTATTCAATCACACAGTGATCTTTTCATCTCCTAAAATTTTTTATTTTCTAAATGCTTCTTTCCTAAAGTTAAAGCTTACAGTCTTGCAAGCAGCAGACCTCCTATTTTAACTGGGAAGAGCCTGTGCTTCAGCATGAAGGGACGTATCTTTAAACAACAAAGCTATGCCCACATTAAATGATCATTAAAATTAAAATTACATCACGTACAATAGGGCATTATAATATGCATGTAATTCAGAATGGATTGTTTGATTAGACTGTACAACCTCATAGACAACTACTTTGGGGGAATGAGAGCACACCGCATACCTAAACTGCTTAACAATTTCTGTTATAAGTTCCATTGTTTCTCCTTGTTTTTAAGTTTCTGCTATTTGGGATGGAATCACCCTGAGCCATACAGACTTTATCTGCTGGAGTTCTAATTAGATATGGCAGGGAGAATTTGAATGGTAAGATTTGCCACTTCCCTTTTCATGTGGTTTCCATGAGGAACTGAATTTCCTCAGAGAATTTCTGGTAGCGTGACAAACAAAAAATCCCTGAAATCCAAACCATTGTGTGCTTTGGAGACTGCCTCCCCCTGCCATTCCTGAGGAGAAATGGTTACCATCACTATACGCACCCTAAAATACCGAGGGAAAAACAAAGCATGCTTTGCCTACCCGCTGAAACCTAGACATGCTTTGAGTACTAAGGCTCAAGGAAGCAGTTCAGAAATACATCACTGAAAAAATACGAATTACAAAATACAAATAAAAGAACTAAACCAGTGTAATACAAATATTTCATAATAGAAACACATGAGAATTTTTAATAAACTTGGAAAAAATATCCTGACTACAAAATTCTTAAGCCTTATGATATGGAGGAACGCTGATAAGTAGCTAGCCCTGTGTGTGGTGAACTTTGCCCAAACGCTGGATGTTAACTCAAAGTGTTCTTGCATCTGCAGGTAGGAGCCTCAGCGTGGGTGTAACACCAGCAAGAACACTCCTGCAGGGCGGCCCCATTTTCCTGAGCAGTGAAGTCACATTATTTCTTTATTACAATTATAGCAAATGGGTGAACTTAATCCTGCCCAGGCAGACTAAGTTTATGCCCTGTGGGTACCTGAAGCAGTCTGATCTTATTCTGTGATTAATTCCAAATATAAAAGTTCAAAAAATTTATTCCTTCTACAGCCACTCCTGTATATCCTTTTTATTTAATTCCTCTTCCCTTGAAATATCTCTCTCACTTACCTTAGCCCAAAAGCACCTCTGATAATGCTTTGGCTTTAAAATCTATTCTATAACACTTTCTAATGTCCAGTTTTTGTTATTTTTTTGCATGAAATACAGAATATTCTTTGGCCTGAAACAACGCTGTAAGTAAATATATGGCAAAATATATGGCAAAATGGCTAGTAAGCATTGTAATTCACTAAGGAATCACGCAGGCATGTTGAAATTGGAGCTCTAATATAAATCTTAATTTATAAATTTGATATAGTTTTCTTTTCCTGCAAGTGACAAGTCAGAAAATTAAAGATTAAAATAAATCTCATTTTACAGTTGGACTCTGCTATGTGGAATACCAGCTGATATGGGATTGGCTGGAATTCAATCAAGAGCATTGAAATGAAACTGAATCAATATCATAGTCAAAATATAGATGGCATAAGTAAAACATGAAAAACATGAGGTTTCATATGTATGGAGAAAGAAGAACTTCTTCCTAGCAATTACTTTTATTTGTTTTCTTCAGTATTTTTAACCATATAAGTAAGCTTAGACTGTATCTAATGAAAAAAAACAACACAAAGCAGTGAAATATATACACAGGTAAGGCTTAAGCATCTTTGAATGGTTTCTTCAACAAAGTTCTCAATCATGCAAAACTTGACAATATTAAAGAAGATGCATAGCATAGTACGGAGCCCAACCTGATAAACCTCTGCCTACGCGAGGAGCATCAAATCCCAAGATACTGGACGAAAAGGAGGCAGTGGGAAAGCAGCACTAGCGTTTAAGAGGAGGTAGGAGACTATGATAAAGAACAGCAGCACTGACTGCAGGGAGAAAGCGGTGGCAGCGGTAGGTCCTACCTAACCAAAGACCTGGGATTCCCTTTGAAGAGACCGTTAGTAGAGTTATTTGTTGAATTGGCTGTCATCTAGTGGAATTACAGCACATTGCACCACACTTCTTACAGGTCTGTAATGGTTTCCCTGACAAATTATCTAACAAACATTTAGATTTGCTATTTGGTCTCAAGAGTGAGAATTTTGTAATATTTTTTCCAAAAATCAACTATTTCTGAAGATGTGAAAAAAATCATTTCTATCCCCTGTCATGTCCCAAGATATTTCTTGATACATTTTTGTCTTTCTAGAACTATTTTTCTATACTAAACTGTCATATGGCAGGCTGGCCCTTTTTGTGTTTCATTTAATGATTTTTGAGACTGAATAATGTAAACCAATGAAATAATTTAACTTGAAGGGCTTTATTGATGAATCAGAATGTTTATTAAACTTTCCACAGTGAAAATTACAGATGGACCAAAAAGCTAGGGCCATCTTATTTCCTCTTGGACACTCAGATCTCATTTCAGATTCATAATCAATGCCAGACAGTGATAAAAATGGAAAGGAGGCTAAGGAGATGAAAAGAGCTTGATGACCAAATATCACATTGCACAGCTTGCACAGTTATTTTTGGAAAAGAAGAAAAACAACACATGGAGTACAAAAGGCAGCAAATAAATAAAGTAACAGACCCAGATTTTATTATTTCTTGTGTTGCAATGTAGCTAAGACAACGCACCTTTCTGCGCGCGTTACACTCTCATTATTGGCAGTAAACTACATCTATGACAAGAATGCAGCCCCTGACTTTACATGATCTATGCCCACATCCCCTACCTCTTCTTTTTTTTAAATTATAGTACAATGATAGTGTGGACTATGAAGTCCATAAAAGTCTTTCTAACCGAATTCAGGAGTTCCCCACTTGTTTGTAAACCCTATAAGGACAATCGTCTCATGACGTATTTGTACAGAACTCAGGAAAATATTTATTTGGCTGGCTTTAGAACTGCTAGGCTGTTTGTTAACTCCTAAAAAGCAGTCACAGTAAATAACATGTTAACCAAGCTGTCTCGACAGAGACCAATTCTGGAGCTCCGCGACACCACTTTTGAAAAAACTGTTTTTCCAGCACGTCTGCCAAACTGCTTCTTCATCCTCTGACCGAGGACATTTCAATGCCTGCGGTCTCACTGTAGGCTTAAGCGTAACAAAGACCAGGCTGCCACCCGAAGCCCCGCCATTTCCCCCTTCCCATTCCTCTCTTCTCCCCTGCGTCCTCCTTGCAGGCGTTACATCCCGCGGCTGCAGAGGCTGCTGCGTCAGGGAGCTGAGCAGGCCGAAACCCAACCAGCACGGCTCTTCCATTGGAAACCGCGGCTTGGCTGCCCCACGATCAGCCCAAGGGGACGACGGAAAAGGCCCTCACGCCCTGAGGCACCTCGTATTCTCACGCACGAGATGGCACCACCCCACCACCACCGGAGCGGGGGGAAGACTCCCGGCACCCAGGGAGGCGGGCGGGCCCCGGCCCACCCGGGACTCCTCGAACAGGACTGAGGCGGCCCCGCGGCCCGCCGCCGCTGGACTCGCTTCCCACCTCTACGTTAGGGCCGCGGTTTTGCCTCCCCCGACCCCGGTCCCGGCCCCGGACGCCGCAAGTCCCTCCGGGCCGCAGAGCCCCCGGCCCGCCGCAGGGCCCTACCTGTGCGGCCGCGGCCGGCCCGGCCCGGCCCGGCCCCGCCTCGCCTCGCCTCGCCGGGCGGCGTCCCCCGTCCCTATGGCGACGCCGGCTGGCCGCCTTCGGCCTCCCTCGACCGCCCCCGGCCCTCACCCTCGCTTCTGATTGGCTTTAGCGTCCCGCCCCGCTGCCCAATAGCAGCAAGCTACGGAAATGCTCCGCCTTCCCCCTTGGCTGATAGGCCGATGAGGACGGCTGGCGTCGCCCGTTTTCCGGTGACTGTAGTTCTTTCCGCCCACTGGCGAACCACGACTCCCAGGAGCCTCCTGGGTGGGCGGGGCTGGCGCCTGTCGCTGCCCGGGCGCGCGCCAGCGGCCGCCGCCTGTTTACCGGCCGCCCCGGTGCCTCTCCCCGCCTGCAGCAGCGTCACGTGACTTGGCGGGGCGCGGCGGGGGGGGGGTAACGGCCGTCCGCCGTGAGGAGCGGCTCCCTGCCCCGTCGCGTCCCGTCCCGCCTCGCCTCAGGGGGCTTCTGTCGCGGCTCCCCGGGGCCCCGGCGGGCGGCATGAGGGCACTGCCCGCGCGCTGGGGGCCTCTGGCGGTGCGGGCGGCGGGCGGGTGGTGGGGGCCGCCCGCCCCCCGCCGCGGCTGCAGCGGCTCCGCCGAGGCCGGCGGCCGTAAGCCCCTTCAGGAGTGGGCGCTGGCGGTCAGCCCGCGGGGGCGGCTGCGGGTGCGGCTGCCCTGCCAGGTGAGCGTCCGCCCGCTGGACCCGCAGCGCTACCCGGGCGCCGACCGCGTTCTGGTGGCCGTCAGCGGCGCCGGCGGCAGCCCCCCGCCCCGCGGCTGGCAGCAGGACCGCGTCCGGGTGGAGTACGACGAGGCGCTGGAGCAGATGGCGATCGTCGCGGACGGCGTGGACAGCAAGACCGCCGTGGACGTCAGGACGCCCGTGAAGTTCGGTGGGTGAAGCGGCGGCGGGGGTCCCTCGGCGGGAGAGGCGGCTGCGCGGCCGGCTGTCAGCCCTCTGCTTGCGGCGTGCTGGCACGGGGAGCCCGCGGGGAGAGGGGTCGGTCCCTCAGGCGGTGGCGCTCACCGGGGCCTGTGCTGGCTCCGCTGCTGCTCCGGTGGAAGCGCTGTTGGCAGCGGGTATTCGGAAATGGCGTCGTGCCCCCTCGCGTTAAGGAGGTTCGAAGCGTCCCGGTTTTTTCTGTGTTTCCTCGCTTCTTCGGTGTTTGCGTAGATGATTTGTTGCTGACCTTCTTGTCAGCAAGAGTTAATGCTGAAACTTCTGCTGTTGAGTGGTAGTTACAACGCACGCTTTTATTTTTGCCCTGACAGCTGGTGTTCCAGAAAAGATGTAACTGCAGCCCAGCTGGGAGACAGCAGTCCTCAGTATGTGCTATGCACACCTGCAGTTGAAAGGTTGTTCCCAGTAGGGTTGTTGGATCTACCAGCTCCATTGGTGGTTGTTACGCTGAGAGGCCATCCACAGGGATCAAAAACGTTTGGAAGGTAACAATGCAGATGAAATGCCAAGAAGGGCTCCCTTGTCTAGTGGAAGTCTTACATTATCTCTTTGGACACAAAGCAAAAATCTATGCAGGGTTTCTGGTAAGGAACCTACAAACAACTTGGGAGAGCAGCTGTAGTGGCTGAAACCAATAAACAACTGTGCTGGACTGAAATACTGGCAGGGAAGGAAAAGGGCAAGCTTGCTAGGATAATTCCCCTCAGGGAGCTGAGGTTTAGGAAGTACTTGACCCAGAGAGATTTGTGTTTAGTCATTGATGTGGGTTTTTTTTCCTATGGATTTGTGCCGTTGCCTGTACAGTGCAGAGTAAGTTTCACCATGCTGGAAAAACTTTTCAGCGTACAAAAAACACGGTCCTTTGGTTTGCTTCAAGTGGTTGTTCAAGACTGCTGCTTTATTTCATTTAATGCTCTGCTGCAGTTTTGGTATGAGAAATGGTGAATAATCTCATTCTACTTATGCTTCATACAGGTCATCTATGACTTTTGTAGAGTGTGGTGTTATATTCTCTTGGTTCCAGCTTTTCCAAACCCTTACAGCAAAGACATTCTGCACCTTTTATCTTCTCTTATGTTTTTTTTCCTGTATCTTGAATTTTGCTATGTTGTTTTTTGATTTTTGGGGTTGGGGTTTTTTTTTCATGTTTTCATTTAGAAGGACTTGAACTGTATATCATTCAAAATGGAGAAGTGCTATGGATTTATCACAGCAGTATTCTCTTTCATTTTCTAGTCTTACTCATCCCTATAATTTACTACATTTTTTTTCTTTTTTTGAGCACTGTTGATAACTGAAGGCGTGTTTCTTAAATATGTTTACCAAAACTTATGGTCTCTTTTGTTTCCTAACAACTAATATACAACTAATATAGAGCCAAACATTCTGTAAATAAAATCAGGGGCTTCTCCTCTTCCTTGCCCTCAGTGTGCCTTACTTTGTCTATGTTAGAATAGGCATACTGATTTGTACCATGAGTCTAGCTAGCCCGCTGTCCTGTCTCCAGCAGTAGTCATAAACAGGTGCTCAGGGAAGAGTAAGAACAGGACAAACATGCATGATACTTCATCTAAGTGTTCTCTTAGCTGTCAGCTCTTTTCAGTTTGGGGGATTTTCTGAGCCTGATACAGCTCAGCCCCTCAGTGGATCTCTCTTCCGAGTGTCCACTTAAACATGTAAACAGATTCAGGGTGGGAGCTTCCTGGCAAACTCCATGCCTCGTGGCAAAAAGTCCCACAAGGCATACCATCCATTCAAATTCTTGCTGTTTTATCATTTGAGTAAGTGGTATTCCAAGGTCTCTCTGCATTTTGTCAGTGAGTTTTTAACTAGTCTGAATAATTCAGTGTCACTGATGAAACTTTTCAACCTTGGTATTTGTGCTGATTTCCAAATTCATGTAGTATTGAAGATGAAGCACAGTTTACACCTAAAAGACAATACAGGACTAAGCGTTTTGTTAAAGACATCTGAAAATCCAAGTTCATTCTCTTAAACAAATCAACTGTTACCTATGTATTCATTGACTCTTTCACTGAACTGTAGCAGGACTGTCTTCTCCAGGAGACTTTTGTAGTTTTGACTCTTCCCTAAGAATTGTCAGTTACATTCTTACAGCTGTTTTTTTTTCTTTCCTGCTTGGCAAGTGCAAAGATTACCTTGGCTTGTCGGTAGTACATTCAGAGAGTCCATCTCAGGATTACAGACAATCAAACCGAAACCCAGCATCTCATTTATCACCCTTCATTTCTCTGGTACCAGGTCTATCTGGTTACTGTAGCTGTTAGTAATTTAATATTTCAGTTTCTTCAGGATCTCTGAGTGACTATTATGTGTTACTCCAGACTTGGTTACTCTCGGGGGGTAGAATTCATTGTATTAAGATCTGGAGAATCTCAGCCTTCATAAAGAGTTTCAATGTGGGGAACCTTCCCAAAAGGTCTCAATAATGAATCCTGATTGATGGAAAAAAAAAATCATTTAGCTTTTGTCCTGTCTTTTGAGATTCTTATGATAGTCTGAATGTCAACCACCCCTGCAGACTGTCTTACAGCCTTCCTTCTTGAAGTAGGTTTCTAAGCTGTTCCATCTGGGTTTGTGGTAAGCTCATGCAATTCAGGTTCCCTGGACAGTCTGTGGATTATAGCCCCCTTCTACTAGTTGCTGTTTGTCACCCCATAATTAGCATGATGTTAGTATTGTCAGTTCATGCTGTTATCCAGGCAAATCCAGAGAAATATTTCCTAAAATATAAATATTTTTTTTGTACTCGGTGAAGTAGAATTGCTACTTGCCAGTGAGGTTCTACTTTGTGTCCATTCAGCTCTGGTTTGGTTTTTGGGTTCTCTGAGTAGTAGTTTGTGCTTGGGTTGTTCCTCTTCTTTATTTAGGAAAGAATTATCCATTAAACATCATTGCATAAGCAAAAGATCTTATCCCTTGTAAAAACATATCTCAAAACAGAAAGAAACTGTTGTTGCTCTGCAAGTACTTTGGCTTTTCTCTGGCCTTCCTTGAATGCGTGAGGAGGATGTAAACTCTGTTCTGTTTAGACTGTTTTATCTGAGCTCTCTTTCTGTCACTCAGCTGTAAGAAGTTGAGAAGTTGATGTGAATGTCTTTACAGTATTCTAGCTTCTTTCTTCATTTTGGAAGTGAAGGCATTTCATAACAGCTTTTGCAATTTAGGTTGGAGCTTATCTTGGAGGCTCTAAGTTAGGTAAAACTCCTTAGACCCCGAAGAGCATGTGCAGAAGATGCTAGATGATAAGCTTAAGTATGCATTTTAAACCAAAAGCAACTTGTAAGCAGCCCAGTAGGGCAAGTACTAAAGGATCCTCTATTTCTGTCTTAGTGTCTAGTTTTATGCTGTGTATAGTCTTTCAATATCATGCACAATCTGATAATCCTCTCTGATACATTTAACCTTCAAAGATGATAGATGTCAATGAATTTCTGTTTATTCTAGATTACTTATTTTTCTTCTGGTCACGTGTATATGTTAGCTATTTATTCCAGGGACAGTGTAGGCACATGGCTGTAGGTTCGCAGTCTGCTTAGCACATAGAGCCCTGTGTCTTGGCATGTCGAACTGCATGTGCTAATTAAACCTGAAACCAGCTCTTTGATTTCTGGTTACTGTACATTGTCGGAGTACTCAGAAGTAAACCCAACTGAGGCCTTGCATAACCAGAATTTGAGAATCATCCGTCCTGTTTTACCATGTTTTGCTGTTCTTATGTTTTGCTTTAGTACATACATATTGTATTAGAATCATAGGATAATCTGGGTTGGAGGGGACCTCAGAAGGTTTCTAGTTTAACCTCTGGTTCAAAGCAGGGTCAGCTCCAAGGTCAGAGGAGGCTGCTCAGGATTTTATCCAGTCTGGTTTTGAAAACATCCAAGAACGAAGACTATACAACCTCCTTTGGCAAACCGTTCCAATGCTTTTTCCATATTGTACCCTGGTGAAGAGAACAGAGGCTTCGAAGTCAAGGAGGAGAATCTTGAGTGTTGAAGTGGTAGCCAAGATTCATCGAGTAGAATACCAAAGCTCTGTCCCCTCTGGCACAGGATCAAGCACTCCTGGGCTAGGCCTACTTGTAAGCTAGTATGTTTTTTTATTATTGATTCTCTCCTTCGGAAAGCTTAACTTAACTAGCTTAACTAATTCCAATTAGTCTTATTTAAGTCCCTGAGATCACTTAGCTGTTTGGCTAAACACTGTAGATACTTGTGGAACTAAGCCAACCGAATGGATGTATGGGCCTTGAAGGTTTCTGTGAATTACCAAATTCATAATTTTATGGTATCACTTAAACAATTTTTATGCCTACTTATATGAGGGGAGAACCTAAGCTCCTGGGACTGCTTGTTTCTGCTTTTTATGTTAGTGGAAAGCGAATGTGAATGTTTTCAACAGTGTATTTTTCTGAAGTCTTAACATTTTAATGAGTTGGAAAAAAAGGTCATCAGTGTCTAGTCCTAAGTATGGCAGAGTTACAGCCTCAGAGTAGCAGATGCTATAATCTGACGCTCTCAATAAATAGTTTTTCCTGGACTGAATTATTTTACATGCATGCTTACTTACTGGTAAGCTTCCTCTGAGCAGAGAAGTAGATCATCATGAAGTACTTCTAGTAGTCCAGGGCTGCTGAGTCACTTAAAATAAGTAATTTTCCAGTCTATTTCAAATATTACAGCTTAAGGTGGTATTTCTGGGGTACCCCTGCCTACATTCTGATACCAAAGTTCTTTTTTTCCCTATGTACCTTTATTTCCAATACAAATCCTTTGCACCTCAGAGACCTTCATGCATTTTTTGAGGTTTGTGTGGCTTCAACCCTCATCTTTGCTAAGGGGGATTCAAGCTAGCTATTTTTGGAGCTTTGGCACTGAAACATTGTATCCTGTTCCTTGTTGCTTGTTAAAATTTCTTTAGCAATGTTATCCAGCTTTTAGCTTGCCTCTTTGTGGAGTCATTTATCCTTGCTTCAGGAAGCCTGTTTGTGAGACAGAGGCGTTCCATTACTTGTCCACTAATTTTTGGTATATCAAGGCTAGCAAAGCACTGTGACTCTGCAGAGGATTAAGGCACAAAGTATGTCTCCAGGAATCCCTGGTGTTTTTTGACAGCATGCTCATGAATCCCTAGACTTGGGTGTCCTCTTTTGACACCCATCTTTGATACAGCTAGGATTACACTACTAATCTACCTTTCAAATGATGGCCATAATATGCCCTGCAGGATCAGCAGTTTTTAACCTTATACTTGTAAAAGTCTTACTAAGTTGGTATAATGGCTAAACTGACTGCTCTTAAGCCTTTTCCTCACCCCTTTTGACAGAAACAATAAGGGCAAGAGGGTATCAAGTTGATTGAATTCAAAGATTTGCACAAGCAAACTGGCTTTTAGACCTGTCTCTTCTCAGAAAGCGAAATAGAAAAAGTCTCAGATGTAGATCCTCCCAAGGACTGTGCAGTTTTCCAGTGGGTGAATTGAGCAGTTTTGAGCAAGACAGCTTGTATTTCAAAAATAATATTGCTTTCTTTTTGAACTCTACAGGTTTGTGCTGTGCAGGGACATACTGTTTCAAGTGTAGATGTTTGGAGAGTGCCTCTATTTGTGTCTCTGGGAACTGTCTTTAAACAATCCAACTGCTCCCTGAGAAGTAAAACCCTATGGAAAAGTTTTGTCTCAACTTCAGAACCTGTAGGTCAGCATCGATCAAATTGAAATAGCTCAGATACCACTCAGATGTTTTTAGTCTGATGAAACCGTCTAGGCTTTAACAACATAAAACCTTGTGGAGCTGGCCCTTGAGTCTCTGATGATAGTCACCAGTCCAGTTTGCTAGGTTTTGTGGTTTTACATGCCTCAAAGCCTATCTTAGAGTTTACTTTAAATTTAAGAAACATACAGTTTGATTAAAATCTCTTTCTTGGAAGTCTTCTGTGAAGATGCTAAGAAAATAATATCTGCAAATAAAACTGCTTTCTGGAAAACCTGCTTATCCAGTCCTCCTCTTCTAGCCCTCTTTCTTAGGGAATTGTTACCTGCAAACACAGTCAGCATCCTTCACTAAATTTAACCTCTTAGCTTACTGTGGCAATAAGGTAGCACTCTTGCAGCAAAGATCTAATGTGTTTTATCTTTGCTTCTTGGATTCTCCTGGCTTGTTAGGTGGAAAAACTTCCCTTTGTTGTGAATTGGAGCTCTCAATCTCTTGTCTTCATCTGCAAGCTACTGTCATCATGGTTGCAGCGTTTGTCCTGAGCAGCAGCGTGACAGTATTGATCTTCAGCCTCTGCTGTGTTGCAGAGTGTGTTATACATACTCTGATTCTCCTTCTCATATTTCATGTCACCTTAACAGCTAGTGGAGGTGGAAGAAAGACTTTCACAGGTGTTTCAGTGAAAGTTTCTTTCCCAGATAATCTCCTTTTATTTAGAGAGTAATAGGCTCACTATCTCTCTCTTAGTCCTTCAGTTATGTGTCTTGCAGCAAACACTTCTGACTCCTGTTCAGTTTTTCTTTTCTCCTTTGTGTTTTTTCCTTAGAAGAGCAAAACCACTTTTTTCCTCTCCTGCCTTTACCTTTTGCCAGTTGTTATGGTGGTCATTTGTATAAATTATTATTAGTATAGTCAGAATCCCTAGACTGCACATTCTCAAACTTCTTCCTGGTTCCTTAAACTCAGGGTGAGCTCAAGTGGCAGAAAAAGGCTTTTGCTGCTCCTGCGTGAAGCATTATGAGCCCATAAATTACTACCTTGATGACAGTTATCTACAAAACCTAGTGACTTTTCTTTGTGGGAGCCTATAAACAGTAATAAGGTGAGGTGATTCAGACTAGAGGCAAACATGCTTCTTCATGCCAGGAAGGTAAGACAGGCCTTCCATAAGGCTGGGGAGGAATGACACATGCAAACTCCTCTATACCTGTTCTTGTGTTATGCTGCTTGCTAGTTGAAGCAGTGTAGGTCTAAGCAAGACTGATGTATTTGTGCTGTTGAATCTTATTACTCTACATGTGGCCTCAAACAACCTGCCAACCTTCCCACCCCAAAACCCCTGTTAGGGTACCCAAATGTCTCAGTAGAATTGCTAATAGAATTGGTGACTAGGGTAGCTATGAGATGGAGGTGGAGTTTGGGAGTGGGTTAAAAAAAAAAAAAGATAAAACTTCACTAACGGACCGCACCCTGCTGATTCCTTGCCAGAGGTTACAGTCACTCTGCTGCCAAGAGGCAATGTTCTCTTGAAGCTGGATGGCCATACACAGGCTTACAAAATTTTCAGTGTCACTTGTTGATAGTGACTAGTCATGCAATTGAAAGTATGTGGCCAAACTTTGCAAGAAGATTCTTTAGTAACAAGCTGCTTTTTCTCCCTACTGTATGTAGTTACTATATAAAGCGATCAAGTACTGTGTTAAATAGATCTAACTCTTCTCATTCTGTTGCTAATAAAACTTTTAATTCTAGATTTGGATATCAAAACATCAGGGACTGGCTGCGTGAAGATTCAGAAAATAGAATGTGATAACTGCAAAATAGAAACAGAGAAGGGGACTAGCGTCTTGCAGTCAATAAAGGTATGAAGAACCCTCCCCCACCCCATCAGTGTTTTAAAAGGGATTGTGTGGTGGAATATAGTTTAAGAACTTAATTACCAGTTCTGGAGATGAGAAGTACTCTGGTATTTCTCAGTGTTACTATGTGTGTAGCATCTCACCTTTATTTATCACATACCATTACGACACAAAGTCAATAACACTAAATGATGTGGAGTCAGAAGTCCAGGTACCTTTGATGATAGCCAAAGTCAGCAGAAAGTGACAGCAGTAAGCCTGATCTCTGTCCATCCTGCCCCTCAAAAAAAAAACCAAACCAAACCAAAAAAGACAGACTGCTATTTCCTGTCTAGTAGGTTAATAGTTATGCTTGCTCAGTTGGGACTTTGCAGTATGCTGCTTTTTTTTTCTGTGTTTTTTTTAATAATTCTGATATATCAGTGCTATTGACAAACTCTTTAGGTTAATTTTCAATCAGAAGTTACACATTACATGTCCAAAATACATGACTGAAATATATCTGATAAATACTGTATAAATCATGGTCATGACCTTGTTTCTTCAGTCTTAAGACTTCAGGTTTGCTGACATAGGCTTTTGTAGAAATAATCAAAGTATATGTCACTTAGGTGCTGTCTGGAATCAAATTCACTTGAATAATTGGGATGGTACCTGCAGGAATTGGTATAAATTCAAAAGAAGGCTTTTCAAATAGGGTAATTCCTAAGTTTAAGTATTTTTGAGATATGAAAAATCTTTCAATGTTTTTCTCTACCATGGTAATACATGATTTTATATTGCAAATATGGGAAACTGAACTTAAGGGGAAATTTAATATACAATAGAGCTAGGTTTACTCCATATTTAGTGAACTACAGATGACTTGAATCTTCCAGATTCTGTGTAATTGACCATATTACTCCTAAAAAGGTAACTAAAATCTAACAAAAAATTAACAGTACTATATGTGTTATTGCTGTCTAAAGCTTTGGTTAAAAATTACTGTTATATAGCAGCAAACAGCAGCACATGAGAAACTACATAATGTGAGAAAACAAGGTAGTTTTGGCCAGCAATAGTGACAGTAATCACAGCATGCTATCACAATTGTCAAGAATTTCTTGTGATGTCATGGAAAAAGAGGATTCTCAGGAAAGACAACTAACTAATTTCATGGGCACCTTTTTCATATATAATCTGAGATGTGAAAAGTGTTGAACTTTAAAAATTAAAAAGTCAGTTCTATTATTCTCGAGACTTCAATGAGCAATGAAACAATACTCTCTAATGAACTGAAAAGAAGGCTGCAAAGTCACCCGTTTGGGGCTCCTGAGACCAACTCCTCCACAGCCTCATTATAGTTTAGAGGAGCTTGGTGTTGCTTTTTTCCTCTGTCAACTTTGAGCCTTGCTTGATTCACAAAAATATCAGGAAGACTACAAGTGTAAAAGATGATCCTTCCCCTGTGCATGCGCCTCTATGTGCCACTACGTTGGCGGCCACAGGAAGCTTCTTTGCTGCCTTAAGCCTCAGATGAGAAGAATGGCCTTGTCCCAGAAAGCAGAAGGCATTTAATATTTAAAGTATCAAGAAAGAACTGCAAATTTCTTGTTAAAACAGAGCTTTGGTAGATTATAAGGCTTTGGCTTTTTTTAACCAAAATAGTTACCTGAAGTATTCTTTTGGGTTGTGAGTGGTGACTGATTGTCTTTGTCCTGGTTACTGTGATAGCTTCAACATATGGGAATAGAGAAGATATGTTACCACTCTTGGTTTTGTTGACTCTGAAGTAGCGAGATGAAGGTTTTGAATTAAAATTACCGACCATGCAGGTGTTTGCAAGAGGAAACAATTGTTCAATTACAGTATCTCTTAGCCATACAACCAGTTTTTAGTCTAATGTTTTTGAGAAGTACTAGTTCTAGTAAGGCAACTGTAACTCATTTTTTTTCTAATACAGGTTCAGGAATTATACTCCGTATTAGCAGAGAAGCAGAATTATTACTGAGAAGCAGAATTATTCACCTTTGGGGTTTTTTCAAAGCTACTGAAAATCTTACAGACTAGATTCTGTAGTACAGCACAAGAGCCGATTCCCCTTTAGGGAATGTGCTTTACTGAGCAAACTGAAGTGATACTGCCCTCCCCTGGATGGATTCAAGAGCTGTTTAATGTTGCTTCACTATCATGCTCTCCACAAACCTCATCGACTAGCAAAGCAGTAGACTCTTTCTTTACAGTAGAGAGCAAAAGATCGTTGATCAATGACTTTAATCCCCACGTGGCCAGATTTATTTATTTATTTATTCAAGAGCACCAGCAAACAGCTTCATGACTGCTAATTCTCTTGCCACAGACTGCAAGAAGTTGTTTGTATAACTTGTAATTCAAAAAACTTGCTGATTTTTAGTATACTGTATGGTTTCTTTACAGAATACATAGAAATTTGACATCTACTTTCCTTAATCATGCATGTTAGTAATTGAACAGAAAAGATGAGTATTCTCTATGAGTTTTCTGATGGATTTTGACTGGTACTTTTGGTGTGGTAGGCATTATCTGGCCAGTGAGATTTGTTGAGGGTTGTTTTATTGGGATGATTTTTTGTTGATTGTTGTTTTGTAATTGGCAAAAGCCCAGTTCACCCTATCCCTTCCAAGTCTCTAGGTCATCTGATAGTAGCAGTAATTCCAAAATACAGTTATGACTTCTAGGTCTTCTTCAGAGTATAGTGCTGCTTCTTTTTAATTTTTTCTCCTGCTTCTTACTACAGTCCATCAGCTTAGCAGTGACAGTGGGACCAAGGAGACCCTTCAATTTTGTTTCTGTGTTCAGCGGTTACTTCTGACTCCTTGACTGTGCCAGTGATAACAAGAATTTCCAGGTGTCTTGTGCATGGTCAGTGGAAGACCTGCCATGCTTCCTCACCACACACCATGTCTGAGCCTGATTTGTTAAAGTCCTGCACCACTGTCCTTCCTTTCTTTGAACTGAACAAGTTTTTCTGTTTTTCTCTTAACACCTGTCATGGCCTTGACAGCCTTTTACCTCTTTGTTACTCAAACCTTTCTCCCTCGCTAGGAGAAGCCCTATGACAAATTAGTGTTTCTTACTTTCAGCTAGTGGAATGTTCCCTCTTAATGAAAAAGCTACTTGACTATTATAACTTGCTGCTTCTCTCGGCAAATCCTGCTGTCTGTTAGGTGTCTCTATTGACACCTACCTCTGAAAGCCTGTTTTTTTTTTTAAGAGGATAGGGATAGTCTAATAATTCTGGAGAAGAAAGTTCAGGTACCTGTGTCTTTATCAGAGATTTTTCTATCCCAAAAATGATAGATTTAAAAAAAAAAAAAATTGAGGAAATAAGTGTGTATGTTGTGGTTTTATTTTATTTAACTATCAGCGGCCATACTGGTAAGTCATTGCTATACATAAATTCTTCTAATCTTATGAGTTCCTGTATTTTTCTCACGTTATATGCTTGGATGATTTGCTTTTTAACCATTATTCTGATAATGTGCCTAATGTAACTGCCTCAAAGGAACTGTGATGTCTGGCTGAAGCATCTAATTTAGCTTTACCCTGTTTACTGTACATGGAGAGAATCATCTATTATATTTGTATAGAAGCTTAACTGAACACCCAAGTTATTTACAACCTTTAAAAGGTCTGAAGCACTGCTGTACTCTCAAGTTAGGGGCGTTGCATTTTACTGTGGGGAAGCCTCTTAAATGAAGAGGAGGAAGCAAGACTTGGGAACACAAAAACTAAGAAACACTGCTGTAGAGTTCTTCCTGTCTTATGAAACCCCATGAAACTTCTGATTCTTGGTCTTTCATCAGAAATGTGTTGGAGCAGTATAAGTCCATGTTTTCCATATTGCAAACTTAATTTCATATATATATATATATATATATATATATATATTTTAAAAGTCCTTAATCTAGTTGTCATCTACTTAGACCTAGTTAATGCAATTTATTATCGCTTATCCAGACAGGTGTATAATAATCTACATATCTTGAATATTTCTGATATGCTTGATTGTCAAATTTAACAGATGGTGTCCTAAATTAAATAGCATCTACAGGAATAATACCCTTTTCAACAGAAACAAATATATCAAAAAATGGAAGTGGTGGTATGGGAAAATGAAGGATATGGGGGTGGGGGGAGCATATCCAGCATTAAGTATAAAAAATGCTGAATATTTTTTTAATTCTATGTCATTCCAATGTTCATGCTGGTGAACTTAAGCAAAAGAGCTTTGCTGTCGAGATATGTAGACTACTTAAAGTCAAGATTTGTTAAAGTTGCAGCTTATGAATACAGTTAGATGATTTAAATCTGATTTTTAAATTATTTTTTTCCCCTTCTCCCTTCTCACAAATGGTTGGCTTTTACTCTCAAGACCTGGTTTTTTTGTCTTTCTGAGATTAGTTTGTGTGTATTTCTGTACATGTTTTTTCTCTGTCAGTTGTATGCAACAGCTGAAAGGTATGAGGGCTATAGCGTTTTTTGACTTGAAACATGGTTTCTTTGTGAAAAACTTGAGACTGTAATGCAGATGTGTGCAAAATACCTAACTTGAATTCGAATCTGTTTGGAGTGAAACACTGTAGGATCTGGTTGTACTTGCAGGCCTCAGGTTTGCACTGGTATGCATCCACAGAAGCTTTTGGGTATTCATAATACTCCAAGCATAAGTAGCTCTGTGGTGTGTTTGTGTGTATATATATGATTATCCTACAGACTTCTGTGACACTGTAGGTTCCAGATCACTGGAAGGTTTTGCTAGTTCATTTCTCGCTGCCAGCTCGTGTTTCTCATCTGCTGCAGCACTGGGTATATGCATACCTTGGTTTCTGGATGGAATATAAATAAAATACAAAGTTCCCTCTTTCTTCCCCTGCTGCTTATTTTAATATATACTGAGTAAATGTTTTTCTAGTTCAAAAAAACAAATCAAAACAAAAAAACCCACCTGTATTGAGAATAAAAGGTTCCTCAGCATCATTCTTTCCCTTGTGTTTCGGTTACAAAGAAAGGTGACTTGTTTTGAGTTTGACTCCACTGGAAATAAACAGCACATTTGGCAATCACCTGAGAAGAAACCTTTACAGTAAAATGGAAGTTTGTGATCCAAGGTGGTTATTGTGGTACAGCTTGAAAAAATGCTTTGCGTATTGTTTTCTAAATATGATTATTCTAACCATATGGCTTTTAAACTTTTTTTTCAGAGCCATAAAATTGATATACGGACAAATGGTGGCAAAGTAATTGGTCTTGGAACACTTTATGGAAATACAGATATTCGTGCAACAGAGAAGGGTGTAAGTAAGAAGTAAAACTTTGTCTTCAATGGCTTATTCAGCTTGTCTGTTGCAAAATGACTAAATTTTGGGAGTGAGCTGAAGAATATTTAATGACCCTCATTGGTTGATTGTCATTTCACTGTTAACTTAAATTTGTCTGGTTAATTATACTATCTTATCTTATACTTGATTTGGATTAGTAAACAGGCTCCACAGAAAGAGCAGGAATAAGCATGTGATCATTCCATCAGTACAGAGGTTGTGCTAGCTCATACAGCTCATAAGCTTTAATTATGTAGACCCTCACAACCCTTTTAAACTTTTTACTTGGCTGATATCTAGGCACCTGGATTCTACAATAGGCCAATGAGTTTTAGTCTCTCATGAATAGTGGCTTGATATTTGTACATGCTGTACGCTTCCAGCATTATATGGTTGTAAGAACGGAAGAGTAGAAGGTTTGCATATTTCTTTGCAGCTGAGGAAATATAATCACATAATTTTGAGATGCAACGAGAAGAATCATGACCAGCAATAGAGTTTCATAGAGAAATAGCTTGCTTTTTTCAGCAGATGGCAGTATAAGACAAACATCATACTACTCTAATCTGGTTTGGTTTCTTGCCATAAGGAGTCAACTCTCCATTATTTAAAATAATGTAGAGCTAGACTCCCTTCCATAATGCTACAGTTCTCGTACCCAGTCTGGCTTTTGGGCTCAACTTGAATGTTTAGGCATCATAATATCCATGCCACTGGTTGCCTTAGGACTCATTAGATCTGAAGCATTGCTATATGAACATGTGGAGCCAAGTCAAGTCTGGAAGTAGCTTGGATGCATGCAATACTCTGTCAGAATCAATAGATACCCTTAAAACCAGCAGCACTGGAAAGAATCAGAAAGAGTGCAGGTAGTTCTCCCTAGCCAAGGATAGAACTGAGATCAAGCTATTAAGTTCTAGGAGTCCAAAATCACCTGTGTGAAGTGCCATTTGGCACTGTTCTACACCTTGTAGGCTGGGTTCTGAGATCATATGTTCGCTTACACTGAGCCAGCTGTGAGCTGTTCTTAACATCTCTCTGTAAACTAAGAAACTTGCCATTGGATTTTCCAAAAACTGCCAACATTAAATTACCTGCATTTCTTTGTAGTGGATGCTAGCCTGCCTTTTATGTACAGAAGAGCCCAGAGGCTGCTGTAGCTGTACTATTGTTGGGGATTGTTTAGTCTGGAGAAAAGGAGGCTGAGGGGAGACCTTAGCGCTCTCTGCAGCTACCTGAAAGGAGGTTGTAGCAAGGTGGGTGTTGGTCTCTTTTCCCAAGTAACAAGTGATAGGATGAGAAGTGGCCTCAGGTTGTGCCAAGGGAGGTTTAGATTGGATATTAGGAAAAAATTCTCCACCGAAAGGGTTGTCAGGCATTGGAACAGGCTGCCCAGGGAGGTAGTTGAGTCACCATCCCTGGAGGTATTTAAAGGACGTGTAGGTGTGGTGCTTAGGGACATGGTTTAGTGGTGGGCTTGGCAGTGTTAGGTTTACAGTTGGACTCAATGATCTTAAAGGTCTTTTCCAACCTAAATGATCTATGATTGGTATTTCTGCATGAACATTACTTCATCCCAGCAAGACCTCCCAGCGTAAAGCAGAGTGGGTAAGGTCTGACTGTGACATGCTCTCTTGATGTCACAGTTGGACTGATCAGTGCTAATTGATTGGCAGTTCCCTTGGGACTATTACTAGTTAGTGGAGTTAGGTTCCATCCTAAGCCACTAGTAGCCACAGGGAGTGGAATAGGGCAGAGGTAGTTTACAGGTTTCTTGGTGTGTCATCCATCTTCCTGCAGAGGGCTTCTGTTGGAGGGATCTGAAAACTGGAATCCTTGCATTCTACCAGTGAATAAGATTGGGTGCAATCTAGGAAGTGCTTTGACTGCTGTGGATTCATGCTGTTCACAACGTAATAGCATGGTGGTGGTCTTTAGGGTTGTGCTGCTTAGTCATTTGTCCCAAACTAGTTTGTTACACCAATGCAGTCCATGGAGTTCATTTCAAATAACATCTTGCTGGTGTTGATAAAAACAAGTGGATGGTAGAAAAATTATTAGATCTATATCTACGTGAAAATATAGTTCATGAAAATGAGAAATATAATTGTTTTGCTTTGAGTCTTTAAATGCTGTTTAAAAACTTTTTTCAGACACTCTGTCCTTCTGAAACAGTAAAACAAACTTCATGCATATTAAGTTGAAGTGCTTCTTTGTGATCATAAATATTTATATAGTCTGTTATATTGTTAGAAGTCACTCTTACTCAAGTCACTACAGCTTTACAACTGTGAAGTGAGTAATTTTTGACTGGAATTTACAGCTATGGAACAATATTTTGGCTTATGTTATTGGACTTCTCATCAACAAAGTTTGTGTAGTTAGGAAGGACAGTGTGAGATTTCTTTTCTTGGTTGGCCACTTCTGTTAATAATCTGTCAGCCTTATGTCTCCTGTGTATGTTTGTATGAGATGTTTCTTCCATCAGTTGTAGTCATCATTATGTAATTATGGCTATGTCAGCATTTCCAGCCCCCTCCTGGAGGTGTGGAGGGAAAGGATGTGGTAAAAGACACTAAGCACTTGAGAAATAGAGAATATTTTTAAGGGGGAAAATGGAGAAGACACTAGTAAAGTATCTGAGCAAGGGTAGCACAGAAAGGAAGGCCAGGAAGAAGAATATGTTGGGAAGGAGTTGTTTATGTTGTATTTAAACATAGGAAGATGTTAGTTTTCATCTTGAAATCTGTTCAGGTGCAAAAACATTCTCAGTCTGATTTATGAAGGTAGACTGACCTTTTTTCTTAAAAGGGTAAGAAACTGATGGAACTTGAGCATGTGGTCAGTCTCAGTAACTGCAACTCCCAAGGCTCTACTCTCAAGGGAAGGAATTTTTCCAGAAAACCTGGTGGTTCAGTGGACAAAAATAATCAAATTTGTTTGACTGGGGAGTCATTAGCTAATCTGTACCACGGGGACTTTTCTATAACACTTACTTAGCAGAGCCAAACATCTATGTTCTGCCAAAAATTCATAAAAGTTAAAGAATTTGGGACTGAAACATATTTAGTCTCAGTAAAAAGTAATCCTATCTTTTCTTCATGCTTTCACTATCTAGAATACTTTTTAGTCTTGAGCAATCTGATTTCCCTGCCCTCCCCCTCCCTGATTTGGGTTATTCTGAAGCAAATGTTCATTGTATTGGTAGGGTGTTTGTTTTTGTGGGGGTTTTTTTGGTTTTGGGTTTTTTTTATAGTAACTAGCTGACTCAGTACTATTTATCTTGTGCTGAGACAACTCTTTATTGCTGTGCATTTTTAAGAAAGGTAGTTGGGGCTAAATAAGATGAGTTGGTATGTGAGCTTGTTTATAATAAAGCACTTCATAATATTTAAATAAGATAAATGTCTAAATAGAGTCAAGACTTGCATACCATAGTAACAGATGTAGCTTTTGGGGCTTTCGTCTTCCAGTTCAGGAATGCCACAAGGCAGCCAGTTTACACTCAAACTATGCTGATAGTTTCATTTTATCTACCCTCCACCCTCCCCCCCCCCGAAAGTGTGCTTCACTCTATTTTCATTGTGCTGATAGCAGTGATGGCCCTGCTAAAATTGGAAAGGTTTTTTGCAAGACATTTAACTCTCTTCAGAACAGGTTTGGATTGTAAAGCCTAAAATTACAGTGGCTTTTCTTTTACTTGTTGCTTTGGCCATGTGCCACAGCAGGTTTACACTTTGCCATCCTGGGCGAGGAAGTAGTGGAATACTCTGTGGGAAACATTCCTAGGACAGTTGCAGTGTAAACTTATGTTTGTTAAGGTGTCTGCTTGTTAGAGTTTTGTTAGAAGCATTGGAAGATTGAAAAGCTGAATTGCTGTCACTTTCAGTAGTGACAAATTATGCCTTAGTATCATTGGTTTTGTTTACTGTTGATGCTTAGATTCTGTAGCATAGCTTTAAGCATCATCACCTGCAGAGATTGTAGATATTGACTGTCACATATCTCTAATTCTAGCACAGCACTTTGATGACCAGATTTTCTTAAAGGTTAATGTATTTTGTTACATTCTTGGAGACCTACTTTGTATTGTATCATCATGTCAAAAGTCTTAAGACAGTAGTCCATTCTGTAATCTTATGACTTAAGGTGTAAAGATGGTGTAAAGCTCGGTATGTATGGATTGGAGAGGTCACGGTATAATTTGGCTGTCCTATAGTCCATACTAAACCACCTGCTTGGGACACAATACAGGATGGAGTTTGTGCAAGACTAGTTGCTGTTTGTCAGAATACCTCTTACTTCATCCATAGTTTATTCTTTATGTAATATAACACTGGTAGGGTCAGCAGACTTATTTTTTCATATTAACTTTTTTCCACAAGATGACAATGCTAAAATGACAAAGTGGATTTAAGGATAATTTGACATAAGGCACAGTTTGATCTAGAAGGCCATATATAATTTCATGAAATGAATAAGGATTTTGTGCAGTTCACTTAAAGTCTGCGTAAGCAAAATAAAAACAAATTGAGTGGGGGTTAAGTATGAACTATTGCATGATTCCATCATAAATCAAGTTTAACAGAGGAAGAATAGAATTAAATTCATATGGTAGTTGCACAAGCATGTGATTTGTTCTGGTTTGTTCATGTAGGTGTAGGTTATGTCACATGACTGGTCACTTGTACATAGATAACCTCATCTATCACCTTTTATTCCCCAAATCTATCCATAGTGCAACTTTTCAATTCTTATCCTTTCTCTCAATTTCTGTTGAAAAGAAGTAGAAATTGAGATCTTATCCCTCATTTTTCAAGGCTTTGTATAGCTTGAGGCTTAAGTCCAAGAACAGAGGCTTGAGTAACTGAGGTAATATGAACAATTATGCCGAGAAAAAGAGCAGCTCTGGCTTTTTTGCAAACTTTCATGAAAGCTATGTCTACAAAGTGAGCCAGTTAAAAATCTGCATAAATAGCTGTATGTAACAGAGTGGATGTTTCAGTATGTGGTGGCAGAAAAATGATTACCAATGCTTTAAGTGTCATAATGCTGTATGAATATTAAGTCTTCATTATTAAGGCTAATCCTTTTTTTTCTTTTCAAAATGAAGTGGTTTGGTTTTTAAAAATAACTCAAGTTTTTCTGTCATCCATTTGTGACTATTTGGGTTCTTTACCTGTATGATGGATGCAATAATTCATAGGAATGTTGTAAAGAATCATTAACTTATTGGTCAGAGCTCTTGGATGAAAAAGTTTGGGTATTTTTGTCTTGTGTAAGAACTTGATTCCTTTTGTTCCGTACCAACAACTGCTTTCCATTTGTTTTGCCTCTTAATAGTGTTACTTCCCTCTGCCTTTTCAAACTGTGATGACAAGTTTTCCATTACATTTATTTAAGTTTATTTCTCTTAGAGTGTGAATATAGAGAAGCTGCAGGGGACATCCATCAACATATCTACTGAAGATGGGCTGCTGAAAACTAAGTACCTCTATGCAGAAACATCATCTCTGTCTTCAGTAGCTGGTGATATTCTGCTGGGAAGTATTCATGGTAAGAAGGAAATACTGTCACAAATTTGGCTGCTTTGAAGGTATTCATAATGTTCACAGTAACAAATGGACTAATGCTACAGACTATCACTAAATCAGCTGCGCATGGTATATGAACAAAACAGTTCTGTCTTTGTTAAAGACTGAATTGGTGAGAATTAACTTACCATATAGCATACTGTATTTATTTAAAAAACCCACAATTTTATAAGCACACTTGTGAAATAGCAAAAAGTGTATATTACAGGAAAGAAACATCACGCATACTAAGGATGTCAAAATATTTTAAAATTCAGCAATGAAATTACACAAAGTAGTAAAGAGGCTACTCTTTCCCTCTCTCCATCCTTTATTTTCTTCGTAGGAGAAGTAACTCTTACAGCATCTACTAAGAACTATGGTAGAACTCGGTTGTATTTAGAAGATTTTAGCAGAAATAGTCTGTGTGTGTGCTGGCGCCCTGTACTAATAAAGTGGTGAAAGTTTCTGTTCTTTGATTGGGGGAAAAAAAGTCTCTAATCCATTCACCCTTTAATGTACTTCACCTAGAACTAAAACTAATTAAATTGAGAGTCTTTTATAGAAACAGCAGTCAAGGTTGGAATCTGGTGTGGTTTTCTAATTTTACAAAATTCCCACTGAATTCTGACTGTGCTGTAATGAATTTGTGGTGATTTAACATTAAGTAAAACAAACTGAAGGATGTACAAAACCTGAAAATTACTCAGGTCAGTTGGAGTTCTAGATTTCCAGCTATATGCCTTATAAACAATTTGCTGCAATTTCTTAGCCATTTTGTGTTGTCATCTTGCTTGAGAAATGACTCGTTTCTTCCTTAAAGGAGCAACTCCTTTGTCCATTTACAGTAAATTTAAGAATGGCTTCTAAACCTGTTAGGTGAAGTTCACTTCAGCATGCATAGGCAGAAATAAGATTTTTTTTCTTCTTGTATTTTTCCTAAAATGTAGACTGTATTGTTACTGGTACTTCTGTCTGATAAGCTGTTTTGTTTTTCTAATTTCAAACTGATACAATACTGTGGAATGATCACTTTATGAGCATGTTCATGCCTCTGTGCACATCCAAAAGTTCATTTTTTGTTTTCATGGTACAAAAATGAAATCGTAACTGCTGTAGTTAGTGACTTACTTCCTTAGTAATGCCTCATTGTCATTTAGCTGAAGAACAGTGTGAAAACAAATAGAATTGTATCCAAATTATACAGACATTTCTTATGTTACTTCAGGATTATTTTCATGAGCTCTCTACTAAATGGGTCTGGAACACCTAATGTTATTTTAGCTGTTTCTTTTACAAACAATTGCACATTTGCTTGGTACTTCTAGTCTGTTTTTTCAGAAAAATATTTTCTGCAAAACATCATGCTCCTCAGTCATGTTTTAATAGTAAGAGCAAATACTTTTAAAGTCTTTTAAATCATTACATTGCATATATATATATACACACACACACACAAACACATATATATTAGTGGAAAAGATAAACTCCTGTTATATGTTAGGAAAAAAAATGGTCACTTTCACTTCTAATCTTTGTTCATGAGGTAGCTCAATTTTAGTAGTAATTTTGTTTGTAAACACTTGGGCAGATTGTTTCTTAGGCAATTAAGCCCACTATTTCCCTATAGCTGACAGTATGCTGATATTATAGTAGGCATAAAATCAGTACATCTGTGCACAAAAACTAAGTTAGACTTCATTGCTTTTGCACTGAGAACTTTGAAGTCAGGGCAACACAAACTTTACAAACCTGTCTGAGACCCATTTTGTAGTTGAATCTTGGGCTGTACAATTCCAACACTGTCAGTGCCTAGGCTTTCTTAATTGCTGTTTTGCATGCTTTGTACTTTTACTGAATGAATTTCATGCATTTAGTGAATAATGCATTATTTTGTAGAAATTGGTTTTGAGTCATTTTCATCAGCTTCTATAACAGGCATTAGAGATGTCGGGTGCCACTGAGCTTTTGAGTTGACACTTGAAAAACAAAAGGGCAACAGCTCTGAGACTGAGAAATGTGCTACTTTATCCAAGGGGCAGTAACATTATAGTGAAACTTCTCCACAGAGGGGCACATAGGAGAAAACGGAAACCTCTCTTTGCAACTGTGCCAAAGTCTTGGGTTGAGTTGCATTGATTATTAATTTATTTTATCCACAAAATAGTTTAAGTTGGAAAAGAATTTGACATCTAGTGCAAACTAATGTTTAAAGTGGGCTCAGTCAGAGCAAACTTGCTCATGGCCTTGTCTGGTTGAGCTTTGAATATTCTCAAGGACAAAGATTGCATGACCTTTCTGGGAGACTTGTTCCAGTCCTGAATTATCCTTCTGGTGTGAAGAAAACTTGTCCTGTCCCCGCCCCCCCCCCTTTTTTTAATCATAATTTCCATTATGGCAACTTCTAAACATAATCCCTTCTTCTTGCTGCATCACCATGAGAAGAGTCTGTCTCTTTTCTCTATATCTTCCCCTTAGGTGGTTGAAGACCACAACAAGATTCCTCCTCAGCCTTTTCCTTTTAAAGCAAAACAACCCAGCTCTCTGAGCATCTGTAGTGTGCTCTGGGCCCCTAATCTTCTCAATACCCTTCTCTGGCCTCACTTCAGTACATCACTGTCTTTCTTGACTGGGAAGCCCGAAATTGGACACAATATTCCAAATGCAGTCTCACAAGAGGGCTTTACTTGCTGGCTATACTCTTAATCATACAGCTCAGTATGCAGTTGACCTTCTTTACTGACTCATACTGAAGTTGGTGTCCAATCAAGATGCCCAGGTCCTTACCCGCAAAGCTTCTTTGCAAGCAGTCAGTACTCAACTTTTACTGCTTTACAGGGTTGATTGCCTCACGTGCAGGACTTCAAATTTGATTTTGACCTTCTGTCATAGTCTAGTAACTATTTCATTATGTGAGGGAATCATGCTGGAAAACATGGTTATTGAAGTTACTTTATATATTTACACACTAATTAATATATAGGAAAAGGTGAACATGTAGGAGCCTTATCCTGTCAGTGACCTGAATAAGACAAAGTAGAAAATCTGCAGTGTTTTGAAGTTAGTATGGTATAATGCTTGAGCTTGGCATTCTATAGTCCATTCTGAAAAGAATCTGATACACCAAAGTATGTTCCATAAATTTCAGCTATGTTTCTGGATTTCACTGTATATAAAGTGGGATTGTAGAAATTAATTTTATCTTCATTCTTTTTTAGGCATGCAAAGTCAAAGTGGTAAAAAGCTGCATGGTGGTTTGTTTGCTTTTTCTGTGCATCAGAATAACCCTGCCACCATGAGAGTCTTCAAAACCAATTGAAGGGATGGAAATAATAAAATGTAAAGTGATGCCTTTATACCCCAAAAGCTATCTTTTGCCTCTGGTCCTATACTTATACTGACTTGCAATACTGTAGTTTGAAGATTTATAGTGTTTATGGAGAAGCAAAGCTTGTACATGATAGAAAAGATAACTATTTCTTCAGAAGCAACAAAAAAAAAGAAACACTAAGCCACTGTCATCAATATTCTGTTAAAAATATTATATTTTGGACTTTATAGTATTGCACTACAATGTTGAGGTCAGTTGGGTATAATAATCAAACTAGTAATTACCTCTAGTCAGGTGTTTCTCTCTTTGCCCTTGACGTGTCCAAAAAATACTTGGCTAGCTTAAAAATTTTAAGTTAAGTGTTGGCCTTCATGGAACAATTACTCGACCAAAAGTGCATTTCTGTGCACTGTCTACAGACAGTGCAGGTCACAACACAGCAGGACATTCCTATCTGCTTTAAAAGCAACTTTTGTTCTAGCTAAATGTTTGAAGTGAGCCTATCACACTAATATGTTTACATTACGCAATATTAGTCATATCTGTCATATAAGTCTGTGGTTAATAGGAGTTTGATTTCTACATGTTTAATATTTTTCAAGGACCTTCTTATCAAAACAGAAAACAAATAACACAGAAAAACAAAGAGCAGACCAGCAAATCTGCAAGTCCCAGGGGCTATATTCAGACAGTATAATCTAGCTTCAGCTCCATGGGAGTTGCTAGCTGACAAAACACTAAGCTTTTTGTAGGTTGTACAAAAATAAGTGCTACTCATGATAAAATGGGGAAGAGGGTGGGGTAGTTATAGTGTGCCTTTTAAAAACAGCAAACAGTAAAGCCAAATGTCTTTCAAGTTCATTGAAATATGGTTTTGTTTCAACTCTGATTTTCAGAACCCCTAAGTATTTTGTACAGTATGTGCTTGAAATGATTAATTTAAGACTATTGATGACAGGCTGCTTTTCTAGCTTTCAGCCCACATACCACTAAGACAAACACTACAGGTCATATACAGTGGAATGCATTCTACCCTAGTGGTTGTTTACTACTGTGTAATTACAGAATGATAGGAGCAGAGCTTGATCCATTTGCAATTTTTAAAGGCCTCTTCTGAAAGATCTGAAAATTGTTGTGAATACTGTGTATTACTAAATTGGACTCAGTTACTGTGATCAACCTAATTTGTCAATCTGTCCTCCTCCTGGAAGGATGAGAGTGTAGCAGGAATGACATGTTGTGGTTTAGTTTTTTAATATAAAGCATTTTTTGTGAGGCAATGATATATGTGTAACATACTTGGAACTATGGAAGTTTCTACAAACTTTGTTCAACTGTTAGTAATATAGATGACTTTTCTGTTATGGGGTACATCTGTTTTCCTTCCAGATTCTCTTGATGCCATAGGTAAAGGGGAAGAGTATGTATTTTGAGATTTTAAGGCTAACACACCAGTGCCTGTTCAAAGTAATGCAAGTTCAGTAGGAGACTATTCTATGTTTTATGCCTTACACTCTTTTGTTTGAAGTTCTCCAGTTTGTCCAGCACACTCAGATCTCACTGAAGTCAATGAAAAGCATTGACAAGGGACTATCACGCACATAAGAATAAATTTGGAGGGAGTAGGTAATGTTCAGTGAGTCCAGGAAGTAGCCTTTGAGGA
The DNA here is from genome assembly GCF_900496995.4 of Aquila chrysaetos chrysaetos. Lineage (NCBI taxonomy): Eukaryota > Metazoa > Chordata > Aves > Accipitriformes > Accipitridae > Aquila > Aquila chrysaetos. The sequence goes on from NC_044008.1 coordinate 13,858,221, forward strand.
TAAAGCAAAAAATCCCCAGGGAGGGGGCATGTATGTATGTATATAAAAGGAAAACAGAAACTGTTTATGTTAGTCATTCTATTAAACTGCTTACATCATCCATAGTGCTGTTGCAGGCATCAGGGCAATTAAAACAAAACAAAACCCCATGGCCCAGAATAAAATAGGAAAATATTGTGCTTTAGCCTCACAATGCCTCTCTGCTTTTCTCTCTCTCACATCCAGTCTGTGTCTTTAAGCTTTACTCAGAGTGTTTTTCTTGTCTGGAATCACTTCATTGTTACCCACATGTGTTGACATTTTTGTTTGTAAAGTAAAAATATTCAAGCAATATTACTGGTTTATGCTATTTTGCTTTTATATGCAAATCAGATATACTACTACAACTATAATACCCTTCTATAGGATCACAGTACTTTAGCCTTTGTTACAATTTCAGAAAGCAGTTAAATAATATACTTTTAACATTTTTTCCCCTTTTCTTTTCCTAATAGGTAACACCAGCCTTCAGACCAAAACAGGGAGTATCACAGTAGGTAGGTTCTACCTTTTCTCTGAGATACCTCTTTTCTCACTGTTCCCTTCTCCTTTCCTAAAGCTAGATAGTCATAGGGAAAGTAAAAAGGAGATGATTTCTGCCCTCTATTCTTTTCAGAAGTAGCACTGATAGCTATGTAGCTGATGGAGCTCCTTTCCAAACTTGACTGTCAGCCTCTTACAGTTGGGCAAGGCACACTCTTGTTTTTGGTACCACAATACCCACTGGGCTTTGCACAAGTTAGACTGAGTCTGTGTCGTCTTTTAGATTAAGGTGGGATAAAAGGACATGAGAAAAGACTAAGCATGCATCAAATGTAATCATTTTGTCTTTAACCTAGTTCTGTCTTACATTTGTTGATATTAATGGTTAGCTATGTTTAATTTTTATATCACAAAGCATTAATCATTGATGTATTACATATTGGGTGGGGCAAAGGCTTGTGATAATTTAAACAAAGTTTCTAAACTTTTACCCTAATCATCATTTTCCCTTCAGAAATAAAAACAGCTCATAAATTTTTTTTCAGGAACTTGAGCTTTTATACAATAGGATAACTCAGAGTTATCAACTATGGTATACATTATATCAGTTGCATTATTTTAGGAAAATATTATGGCCCCTTCTTTGACCATTTTATAGTACCTCAACACAAAAGTGAGAAGCTCAAATTCTGGTTATTTCTATGGCAGAAAATTGAAGTAACAGAATCATAGACAAGGCTCTGTTTCTTGAATGTACGTAGAAGGATTTCCCCTTCTGTAAATGAACTTGGTTACAGGCCCAAATCTCAAAGACTTCTCCTAATGGTAGTAACCATAGTCACTCACTAAGCATTGTTCAGGGACGAGCTGTACTATTACAACTCTTCTGTTTCTAAGCAATCTATATTAACATTCCTGGAAAATGAATGCAATACACATTCTTCTGAGTTAGTCATTAAACCACAGAATTAAATTAAGCTTGCTAGTCTGTTTTTCCTTCTGTTAAATAAACTCATAGAATATGAAGTGTTTAAATAAAGGTTTCTTAACACAGGAGGTAGCTCTTTCCATCAACAGAAGATGATTATTTTCCTTAATTAACCAGGTTCAGCTTAAACATTAAGACACATCTTACAGTTGAATAAACTTTGTTTTTCAGATTTCAATTCTGAAAGCACTAGTTAGACTTAATCTTTTCCTAAAGAGCATTAAACATCCTTTAGATTTTTATGGATTTTTCCAAAGGCAAATAACTTTTAAGATCTAGTGGTTCAACTCTAAAAGCTTGAGAAAGAAAATGTAAAGTTTTAAGTGAAAGGTTTTTGTGTATGAGAAATTTACACCACAAGATAGTTTGCTGGATTGCCAGAGACCTGACAGGGATTTGCTGAAAGAAATAGGAAGAACGGCTCAGATCTTCCAACTTCCCTGGCTGGGTTTACCTAGGGATGTAGTTATTTATTTCACTGGAAGCAGAATTTTATCAGTGAACTGAAAAAGTGCGCTCATCTCTAGATTTTGGCGATGTATCCTTAGCTTTTGAGAGGTTTATTTACAAGTCAAACTAAAACATAGTTGAGAGTGCTGGATTTTTTTTTTTTAAATATTTTGGGGAAATAACAAGCGACTGTATTGAGTTTCTTATTCTTGTATAATTCTGCATTAAAATAGGAAACCAATGCTGTTGTCTCTCACTCCCTTTAATTTTCTGCCTTTATTATTTATAGAATAGTTTTATTTGATTTATTTTTTTATTTTGGTATTACTTGTTTGTCTAAATCTATTCTTATTTTCTGAAGACTCTATCCAAAATTCAGTCCAATTTTAAGCATCTGGCATGTGGCAGTGTTTCACACTGATGTGTTAAAATATGAAAGTAGGGATTATTCCTTTTTTTTTTTTTTCTCCAATACTGTGAGCTTTGTTAGTTACAGACAAATTGGTTTCCAACCCTATGCTAGAAGCTTCCTACTTCTAACAAATGTTCTATGGGTTTTGCGTGGGTTTTAATTTAAAACAACCAGACCTATTTTTCCTCCCAGTTTAAGTTTCTATTTAGAATAGTCATTAGAAATCTGAATAATCTTACCAAAAGTAATGGAGTACTTTGTTTTTAGAACTAGCTTAATCTTTTAAATTTTAATTTGGTAAACTCGTAGGAAAAGTCAGGTTGGAAGGGACCTCAGGAAGTTGCAGAATGACAGAATGGTTGAGGTTGGAAGGGACTTCTGGAGGTCATCTTGTCCAGCCCCCCTGCTCAAGCAGTCTCTGGTCTTCAACCTCCTGTTCAAAGCCATGCCAACTGTGAGGTTGCTCAGGGCTTTAGCCTGTGGTCTTGAAAACCTCCAAGGATGCAGGCTGTACAGCCTCTCTGGGCAAACTGTTCCACTGCTTGACTGTCCTTAGGGTGAAAAAGATTTTCCTTCTATCCAGACTGAAACTTTCTTGTTTCGGCTGATGTCTGTTGTCTGTTGTGCTCTCATCATGCACCGCTCTGAGGAACCTGGCTTTGCCTTCTTGATCATCTCCTTGCAGATACTAGGGGGCTGCTGTTAGGTCCTGAAGCAATCTGTTCTCCAGGCTGAGCAAGCCCTCATCCCTCAGCCTCTCCTGATGGGGAAGGTGCTCCACACCCTGACTATCTTGGTGCTTCTCTGCTGCATTCACTCAAGTTTATTGATGTCTCCCTTCTCTTGGGAGCCCCAACACTGTACGCTGCATTCGAGGTGTGGTCTAATAAGTGCTTAGTGGAGAGAGATAATACCTTCCCTGATATACTGGCCATGTTCCAGTTGATACTGCCAAGGATACTGTTGGACTTCTTTTCTTCCAGGGTATGCTGCTGGCTCATGTTCAGTCCTGCTAGAATTTGCTTATTTCTAAATGTTATTGGTATGGTCTGAATATGTATTCTCCACTCTGCTGCCAAGCCAAATTTTCCCCTACCAGCTAAAAAAAAAAAAAAAGCAGTTTTTCCTTACTGCATGACTCATGTTTAACCCAATTATGCATTGAAGAAATTAATCTTCTGTGTTTGGTATAGTCAGAAATGATAAAGCTTATGGTGGTTGGTTTGTTTCAGAGGGGAAGAAACAACCGTAACCAGCTTATGGGCAGCAGGGACTTATTCTTGCAAGGAAAACTGTATATTGAGATTCAAGAAGCTCATAACTTTTTTTTTTTTTAAATATGTCAGTGTCTGTTTGCCTTACTGTGCTAAATTCAGTAACCCACACTAGATGACCTAAAGGCTTCAGTGACTTGCTGTGTGATGAGAGTGTCATCATAAGGCAATTCCCTAGTACTGAGAGAAAACACCAAAGTTTTATTTTAAGAAGGGAATCAATTATGGAAAACAATTATGGTATTTAAGACAGTTTTGGATAACTGAAAAATAAAACAATAAACAGTTTAGAAGTAATGCTACATCTGTAAATTTTGTCTTGAGGATTCAGTTTTGAACATGTGATCTAGGGAATTTTTAAATTAAAAACCTCATTTCTGAATTCTGTTAAAGGCATTTGTTGTACTTCATAAAGTACAGCTCTTAAGTACTTTTTTAAAAAAAAAAGTATCCATGGACACACCTATCTCTTAATAGGAATTAGTTCTATTTATCTAGTCTGCCATCTGCTTCAAGTATGTTAATGGTCTGGCTTTCATTTTAAGTGTCCTTCATCTTCCAACCTTGTATTTCAGAACTTAACCTTCTTCTGTGTTCTGCTGATGACAGACCTGTAATTTTTTTTTTCCCATTGTTCCCATGCTGTCTTCCACGCCATTCTATATTAAGGGTGCTGCTCTCCAGGCAGGTTAGAATCAGCTGCTTTTTCCTATCCCTCAGGTGTCAGGCTATGAAAAATGAAACTTTAAAAAAAAAAAAAGTCCACTATGAGTTAATATCTGATGAGTTACTAATTGGTTTTATCATCATTCTTTGTTTCCATTTTCCCCTTCCCTCTCTTTGTGTGCTTTTGAATATAGATTACATAGTATTCTGGACAGAGTTTATGTCCTGAAGAAACTACTTCTAAAAATTGGAGCATACAGAAAAAGTAGCTGCTGCCTGAGAACAATAGGGTTTTTCTTGCAGCTTAAAAGAATAAGCTTTTTTTACTTCTGTACATTTTCTATTAGCAGTAAACAATTCTGGTGATTTTACATCACATGTTTTATAGCACCTTGTATCATGGCGCTGAAGATTCTGAATGTTGTTACAGTAGTACTTAAGTTTATATTGTATTTGGAGCAATATTTTTTTTTTCAAATCTTTAAGATACATTTTTTTATACTTGTAGAATGTATATTTTGCTACAGTTGTCAATACCTATTTGTTTGTAGGAGAAAAATGAAGGACTACACCACCCATTTCATCCACAAATGGATACTTTTGTTCCAATATAGAGCTAACCAGTCTACATTCCAGACAGTAGAAATATAACTAGACATCCAAGTATGATCCAATTCTAATAACTTCTAACAGGCAATATTTTCCTACAGATATGATGTCTGAAAGTCTTTCATAGGATGCCACAAATGGAAAAATAATTGATTTTTCTGAAAAATGGTTTCCTTCCCTGACTAGTTTGGGTGCACCGAAAGCTCTTGATAACTGAATCCAAAGTGATCTTTTACATCTCCTTAAGTACTCTTGCTCTTATTTAGTATACATTAGGTACATACTAAGAAATGCATTATCTTATAAATATCAGGTTTCTTCATTATATTGCAAACATACATTTCCCAGTTATGCCAAAGTTAATCTACAGAAATCTGGCTAATGAAGATTTAATTTCCATGGATTTAAATCAAGAGAACAAATCTGAAAGTCTGAATCTAGACTTATTTATTCATAGCTAGACTTGGGTATTCGTCCTTCTTGGAAAGAAGAAGCTATGATATCAAAGAACTACATGTCTTATGCATATTAAAATACAGGGATGTATTCAGTCTTGCAGAATACTATTTATTTATGTATTAAATCTAGTGCAAAACTCAAAGTGCTTTTCCTGTTGGGATAAAATACCATTGCCAACTTAAGAAGTCATTCTGTAGTTTGAGGGTTTTTTCCTGAGTAGGTCAGCATTCTCCTTAAATATATGTCCTGGTTTTGGCTGGGACAGAGTTAATTTTCTTCCTAGTAGCAGGTACAGTGTGTTTTGGATTTAGTGTGAGAATAATGTTGATAACAAACATATGTTTTAGTTGTTGCTAAGTAGTGCTTATCCTAAGTTAAGGATTTTTCAGTTTCCCATGCTCTGCCAGCAAGCAGGTGTACAGGGAGCTGGGAGGGAGCATGGCTGGACAGCTGGCCTGAACTAGCCAAGGGATATTCCATACCATAGAACATCATGCTCAGTATATAAACTGGGGGAGTTGGCTGGGAGGGGTGGGTCGCTGCTTGGGCATCAGTCAGTGGGTGGTGAGCAATTGCTTTGTGCTTCACTTGTATTTTCTTGGGTCTAATTTCCCTTTTTTGTTATATTCCTTTTCACTACAATTGTTGTTATTGTATTTGTATTATTATTGTTGTTTGGGGTTTTTTTTTTAGTTATTAAACTGTTCTTATCTCAAAAAAAAAAAAGAAAACCCAAAAAAAAACAAAACAAAAAAACACCCTAAAACATCAGTGTGTTATCAACACTATTCTGCTTTTGAATATCTCTAAGGAGGCAGACTCCACAACCTCTAAATACACCAATATACATATACCTTGGTAAGATTCCTTTGAACCTCCCCTTCTCTAGTCTGAGCAATCCCAGCTGTCTCACCTTTTCATCATAGGAGAGATGGTCTAGTCCCTTAATTGTCTTTGTGCCTTTCATTGGAAACTCTTCAGTAAGTCCATGTCTCTCCTGTACTGGGGAGCCCAGAAGTGGACACAGTACTCCAGGTGTGGCCTCACCAGTGCTGAATAAAGGGGAAGGATTACCTTCCTTGACCTGCTGGCAACAGTTTGTCTAATGCAGCCTGGACACCGTTCACCTTCTTTGCATCATGGGCGTATCACTGGCTCGTGTTCAACCTGGTGTCCACCAGGACCCCCAGGTCCTTTTCTGCCAAGCTGCTTTCCAGCTGGGCTGCCCCCAGCATGTACTGGTGCCTGGGATTGTTCTTCTCCAGGTGCAGAATTTTGCACTTCTCCTTGTTGAAGTTCATGGGGCTCCTGCAAGCTCATTTCTCCAGCCTCTGTCAAGGTCCCTCTGGATGGCAGCATGTCCCTCTGGTGTATCAGCCTGTCCAGTTCCCTCTGGATGACAGCATGACCTTTTGGTGTATCAGCCACTTCTAGTTTTGTGTCATCAGCAAATTGGTGAGGGTGCACTCTGCTCGATCATCCAGATCATTAATGAAGATGTTAAACAGGACTAGATCCAGTATTAACCCTGGAGTTCACTGCTAGTTACTGGCCTCAAACTCGAGGCTCACAGTTGAGCGGATTTACATAATTTATTGAAACTTCCAGAGGAGGTTTTGTGGGGGTTTCGTATTATTGGCAATCATGTTCCTGACTAGATGCACATATCTCTTCAGAAGTTGCTTCCACCCCATTAGTCTCTTAAACATTTAAAGCAGTAGAGACCTATAGCTAATTGGTTTGCAGAGATGGTAAACACAGTATGATATAGTCTGTTGAAGAAGATGCATAAATATGGACAGTGTGGATAGATTTTTGAAGTGGAGGATCCCATTTGATCTAGAGTAGGTCAGAGGCTTATCAAGGTGAAGTTGTACTTGGCACATTGTATTATGATGCAGGTTCAGGCATGTAATAATTTTTTTTTGGAACAGAATAAGTTACCCAAAAGAGACTATGGCCTTTAAAACCAATGAATATAACTTTAAAATCTAGGTAGGAAATAGATCATTTAGAGGTAAAAGGATAATCTGGACAATTTAGTTAGCAAAGGAATTGTTTTTTTCATGAGAGATTTCTTTGCTTTCTGTGTTAGATCATCTGTTTTGCTAGGTCCAGATGGTGAGTATGGTAAAGACTGCTAATGATTTTTTTAGTAGTATGTGCAATTAGTCTATTTACAATCATAGAATAGAATCATAGAATCAAATTTAATGTATACATTTCAGTTTCTCATTTTTCATGTGACAGTTTTAGAACAATGAACTAAAGCAAGACAATTCATCAGTCTATCAACAGACAATGCTAGATAGCCAGTTCAGTAGGAATTAAATCTTCCTCACACTTCAGATATGTCGGAATCTTATACTTTCTTCTGTCTTTAACCAAATCATAATAATATTTTGTGTTTTCGTAATGAAATCAGCTTTGTTACTGATTTTAATATGAGCAATGTCAGTCATTATGTGCTATTAGGAAAAGTAAGTATGATTTTGCTTAGATTTAAGGAAAGATCGCTTGTGTTTAATCCTTTTTTCAGTACGTGGTTTTATAAAATGGAGGAAGGAGAGATACTAAATGTTGCAAATGATGTTTCAGTTTTGTCACCTTTGTGGGCCTTTCAGTGATCTTGAATTGTGTAGTCTTTCTCAAGTTATGTGACTTAGGTCTTACTCTTCAAGCTGTACTTATTTTTCATAAAGCTTAACAAAAACTTTGTCAAGGACATCTTGCTTCACTGCTTTTTTTTTTTTTGCCTTTTTTTTTTCCTGTACTGGTAAATTCTTAAATAGCTGAAGTTGCTCAAGAGTGACCATCTGTTTCATTTCCAGTAGAAAAATTCATCCTTGTATTTCCCCTTGAGCTGTCAGTCCTTAGCAAACTCTGAATTCAAAGTATGCACTTTTTTCTTGTTTTTACCTTCAGTTATTCACGTTGATGTCAGCTAACACTGAGTGGATGTTTAAAAATAAATTGCCTTAGCTTTGTTCTGTCATAACTGTAAAATATATATTGTTTCCATTATTATTGCAGTTATGTATTTTGTCCTACCAGATTGTGTTAATATAGGTAACTTCTCTTGTTGAAATATTTATTTATTTATTTATTTAAATTTGGGCTTTTTTTTGTTATATAACGTCATCTTTGCTGTTTTTAATCCATTTTCTGGTTTTTTTCCCCCTTCTCATTTTTTTTAGTTACAGACACAAAACTTAAACAGCATCTTTAATAGACTTTGCAAAAGTGATGAACAACTTTAAGTCTCTTGGCATTCTTATTTGTATCTAAGCATTTGTGTTTAATATCATATCCATAAAATTCTTTCCATAAATCATATTCAGTTGTTTCCATAAAATATATTTCATGTTATCTCCATAGATCAAAGCTAAACAGGTATTGTAATGTCAGCCTTAGTGTTTGGCTAATGCTGCCAAGGTTCTCAGTGTTTTTGAAACTTTGCTGTAATTTCTTCTGCTGTACGAAACTTTCTATTCAATGTTGTACTCTGGGAGTCAAAATTTGGCAAGTCATCCTCCCAAAACGGTCTTCTCCAATGGAAAAGCGTTCCACTTTCCATTGAGGTTGGCTGTTCTTTGGTGGGTTTTGGGGGGTTTTGTTTGTTTGTTTTTTTACTTTCTAGGTAAATCTGTGCCTTGGTGAACCTATGCCTACTGCCCTCTTTCTGCATCCTTTATGGTTATGCCTTCTGCAGACAGAACCCAGTCTCTGACAAAATGAGAAGTTTGGGTTTTTTTTTTTAATATATATTAATTGAAAATCTAGAAAAGAATACTTTGTTCAGTCTTGCAGTGGGGCTACTAGATTTTCAGAAGACATCTTTCCACTGTGAAGAATCTCACAAGAGCTGCTTTTGTACTTGAAGAGTGGCAAGAGGAAGGATTCACTGAATAAACACTGGTCCCTGTAAAGTACCACGAGCTGCTGGTGGTGTACAGACTGTTAGCAGTTGCTCTCGCTGGAGAGGGTCACTGTCCTATCACAGGAGACTCTTCTTTCTTCCTAGTGCTGATAAGGGAACTAATTGCATGTTTTGTTTAAAGCAGAAGAGTCAGAGGCTGGATATTTCCTGTATCTGTTGCCAACAAAGTATCTGTCAAGATTATGTGGAGACTCAGTGATTGGCTGTTAATAAATTTGATTTGGAATATCTGTAAAAATAGCTTTCACATGAAAATGTCAAGCTATCACTACTAAAAATGTTCATTAAAAAAGGTTGATTCATATCAAATTTTCAAATGACTTTAACTTTCAAACTTAACTATAATGAACAACCTTTTAAAAAATCATCAGTAAAATGTTTCATTGTCACTTACACAAGCAAAACCTTTTTTCCAGTTCATTAATTTCAATTAACAAAGCATTAATTTTTTCCAGATTTGAAACAGAACTTCTTTAACATAAAATCTATTGAGATGGCAGAAACTTTAACATCCAATTCTAGTTGTTACTGTTTTCTTGTTAGCCAAAGATGGTCTCAGTTTCTCAGCTGACTAAATATGGATTGGCTACTTCTTTTTTAATTACTTTTCCCTACAAAGAAATTGGTTTTAGCTCTGGGATAATAATCCCTTTCCATGTTTTTACTGTTGTGTGTAGTACACTGATCTTCAACATCTGTGCTTGAGATCTGGGATCAGAAAAGCTCCAGCTGAGTTTATTTAGAGCTAAAACTGTATGGCAAGCCTAAGGCATTAATGCTAGATGTCCTTGTTATGGTTAATCAAGTTCATTCTCTCATTAATGTTTTTCTTTTTAAAATGGGAAGTTTCATTCAGCTTTGATTTTGTTATTTTAGCTACTTCTGAAAGTTTGACTGTGTTTCTTTTTCTATGCACATCCAGAAACTAAGAAAAACAGTCTCTATCAGTATTTCAAGATTTCTTGCCAATTCTTTCATTTCTAGCATCGTATCTGAAAAGATGTTTCACTGACTGCCTTTTGCTCATGTATATATGTAATTTTTTTATGCTTCTCTAGAGTTGCTTCATAATTTCTTTGCAACTTTTATCAACTATAGGTCTGTTCAGTAGTTCAAAAGTTAACTCTTTAGGACTTCACTGTTATATTGTGGAAATTTATGTATTTAAAACTGGAATACATTGCAAGTAATTAAAGACTACTTTTCAAGTATACAATTAAGGCTTCTTAAAGGCTTTCTATTTGTAAAAATGTTTCTTCAGAAAGTTTTGTTGTCATAAATTTCAGCTAGTAAGGTATAGAAGAAAATGTAGGCCTGTCTATTCCAGGGCAAAGAACAAATGCTGTTTTCCTATATATATTAAAGTGCAATGGTTATCTCAAACATTTATTTAAAATTCAGATGTAGTGAATCAGACTTCACAAAGCCTGATACACAGTTCTGTGTAATGAGATGTTACAATGCATAACTGCTGCTTGTTTGCGTGGGGTAGCTTTCTTGGGTAAAGTTCTCCCTGTGCAGAGTCTGAGCAAATTAACTCTTTTGGAAACTAAAATAGATCTTAGTGTTCAAATTTGGTGCTTGATCTTCACATGAAGATAAATTCATCCTTGTAGAAAGAGGAGAGTGTTGTTGGGGCCTTGTAGATGCTGCAAGTCCAGTAACAACTGCAGGGCTATGGCCTTGGGACCAGTGTATGCCACAATTCTGGACTGGGGGGATAAGTTTTGTTCAGAAACTTGTTTTCCAAAGAGAAGTGTGGCATTCAGTAAATGAATATAAGATACTTCTCAAACACAGAAGAACTGACAAAATCAGTTCAAAGTACAAAGAAAGATTCTAGCAAATTTTTATTTTAAAAGAATGAATGATATGCAAGTTCTTTTATTTTCTTTTTTTTTTTTTTTTTTTTAGATTCATCTGATGGAAGTCTAAAAGCTTCTACACATCATGGGACAATAGATGTTTATGTCAGTCAATTAAGAAAAGTGGATCTGAAATCCCAGAAAGGTTAGAAAACTAAAATATTTTTTGTGGCAGCTTCTGATGTAAAAGAAAAGGGGGTAAGAGTCTTTGTTTATCTGTCTGGAAAAAAATAGTTTGTGATTGTCGGTTATCTACATTCTTTTTTACCTCATTATTAGAAGATGTATATAAATACTTACAATACAGTAAACTCTGTAAGTGGCAATGATACTTAAAATGGATTACAGAATTTTTGTATTTTTCAATACTTTCTTTTTTTCCTGGCAATGTACCTAGCAGAATTCTGCAGAGTTGACTTGGATCACAGTCTTCCTTTGCCTTGAGCAGAGTTTACTCCATGATGCTGATACATGTATGTGCACAGTGACCACTGACATGCATTTACATTTCTGTTTCCTGCCTTTTCTGCGTGAAGTGTCCCATTATTGAAATCAGAAGGCAGAAAAACAAAGATGAGAGGGCCTTACCCTACCATTCTTCCTTTTTTTCTCCTGATTACTCCATAGAATTTCACTTCTTAGTTAAAAGCTTACCCCTGAAGTTGGATTAATAGTTTTGCCATTCAGAAGATAGGATACTGTAAATGACAAAGCCCTTAATACATCTTGCTAGTCCTAGTTTTGCAAAAAAAACACTACAGCATTTTTATACTTGACTTCAACATCATGCCAGGCACTTCAGGTGATTCAAATGAACGTGGTATTTGGTACCCTTCTCTTGTCTGTGAGACAATGCCTGTGCCCCGTTAAAACCTAGCAGTTACTCAGAATGGGAATAATGAAGGAAATGCATTGAAATCACTTGTGTGCCCTTCTTCTGTACAAGCTCTTCTGGTTCCATTGGTGCAAAGAAATTTATTTTTGTATTATTTCTTAGTTAGTTACCTTTTGAAGTTATTACTAAGTTAATGTCTCTCTGAATTAATAGCAAAGAGGAAGGTATTTAATAAAAGCTAATTAAAGTTATTTTCAAAACATTGCCTGACATATCTTCTGGCAGCACAGTTTAGTAAAGGCAAAATTGGTGAAGTTCTGTTTCCATTTACCCTGCAAATTCAGAGTAACTGCTGACAGCTGCAGTGTAGAAAATGTCCCATTCGTGATGAATTAGCTGTATGTGTGTTGGATTTTATGAGTCACATCACTGAGCAACTCTCCAAGGAGGACCCAAAGATGAAGACCTTTTCCCTTTCTTATCCTAAGGCTTTTGTGTATCCAGCAAAATTTAAGCCTAAATTATACTGACAGTTATTTGTTCATCAGGACTGATGCAGGCAAGTGGTTCTGCTGAATTTAAATTGCATAGCTAGGGTTGCTTTCTGACTGTTACTTAGTTGTTATAACATCAGTTTTCTAAGCATGTTCTGCTTCAGCTTTTGGGACGTATTTAAAGAAACTTGTTATGTTTTTCTAAAGTGAATGTTGGAATTGGGCAAAAACTAAGAAGCATGTATACAGAAAGCGTATTCTGAATTTTGGTAGGTTTTTGTTTTAATGCATTGAGCGCAGCTTCCAAACTTTGTGACTGAGTAGTTCCAAATATGACTAATGTGGGCAGGTTGGGGGCCCAGCATCTGCCTTCAGTCTGATGCATAGAAGCAGATATTTAGGGGAAGCAGAAGTCAGAACTTCTGTTTTTAATCTCAAGGGTAAAATTATATGGGCCACCAAAGCTGCAATTTTGCCAGTAGTTTACATTTTAGTGATACATAGTTTAAACTGGTTAGTCACTTTTGAGACTGCATCTGTTCAAGGATGTGAACAGCTGGCCCTGTGCAGTAAAGCAAAGACAATTGCTATCGTTAACAGTATGTAAGTGGCATCTCATCGTTGCAGAGGAGCAGTTCTTTCATAACATGCCATGCAGTGGCTGGATTAATCATCAGATCCAATCCCCTATCCTTGCTCATGAGTGTAAATATGCAACTAGAAGATGAAACTGAAGTTGTAATACTTGTGAGATCTATTAGATTTGCTTCCCTTGATCATTCCTGTAGATCCTCTACCAAGCACCATTGCTAGCAGTATATGTCAATGTTAGTTTTCATGTTTGCCAGGGAAATAGTGACACCATTTTCCACATGACATACAGTATTCTGTTTATGATAAATTAAGATATCTTCATTTATCCTTTCAGAGACAAAAAAAGAGGTTACTGTGTCTGAAGGCTCTTAAAAAAAAAAAAAAAAAAAAAAACAAACAAAAAAACACCCAAACCTGTTTCATGCTTTGATCTCAATGTTAAACTAACTAGCTTTCATTTAAACTTATACCAGGCTCTATTACAGTCAAGGTACCTGCCTCTCTCAAAGCCTATTTACAGTTGTCTGGAAGAAAAGTGGATGTGAGCTCAGAGATCCAGTTAAAAGAAACACAGAGTGCCTCCAGAGATGATCACGTAACTATAAGTGGTAAGGCTTACTAATCTTGGCTTCCAATAAATGTCTGTCTGGCCTTAGTCAAAGGCATCCATGTTTCCTTATGAGTTTATTGCTCTTGGCATCTTCTTCTTTCATATGTTTCAGGTTCAAATGTTTGCTTGTGCCATTGTACTCCCCATGTTACTAGACAACTTTTTCGTTTTGTTTGGTAAATGACTGAGTGCAAACAACTGCTTCTCTAACAAAAGTCTTGGAGCCAAATTCATCCTCAGCATTATTCCAGTGAATTTGTGGGAGGTAATCCAAGGCTGAATTTGACCCATTGCTTTGTTGGCTTAGACAGTCACATATAATAAATTGCCAGGGAATGTCTGTTAAAAATATAATGAAAAGTTTTCTCTGTGTATCTCTGTTGGGTTGGAGGGGGAAGTAAGAGGGGTATATGGCATATTTGTAAATGTACAGTATAAATGTTAAACAGTGCAGGATAGGCTGAGAAATGATGGGTGGGAGATAGCTAGGAGAAGAGCAGAAGAAGCTGGAGCATGGAGGAATAGCGAGTACATGGGAAGGTGCCTGCAATTACTGGAAATGTTCTTCTAATGCATTTCAAATTGAACTCAGGAATCCCAAGTCTTGCTGTTTCCTGCTTTAGAAAACATTTGTACAATTCATTGTCAGGGTGTATATTTCTCTCCTCCTCTGCAGACGTGTTTATCTAGAAGTTAAGGCTGTTGCTGTTACCAATTACGCGGTTTGCTCGAGCGGAAACATTAATGTAATGTGTCTGAAGGCTCCAGCTTTGTTTTTGAGCGTGCTATGTCAGTATGACCTGCTATGATAGCAGATTGGGTGAGGCTTTGAGTTTTCTTATGTTTAAAACCAAAGAAAAATATGTACAAAACTTCTTTTCCTCCCTATGTAAGATGATAATCTCAAAGTCAGGAAATATTGGAAGTGGATGTACATAATTTTAATATGTATCCTGCTTATATAAAATAGTAGTCTTGAAATGTATAGGTGTACCTCTTCCTGTCTTGAACAGTAACTAGCATTTAAATTTACTAGTGGTTATTAAATACAAATTTTCTTAAAACCATGGTTAGAAGTTCTCAGGGTAGAAACCTGCGGAAGGGCTCCAGATTCCAGCAAGGCTCTACGGAATGAATTGCCTCAGTAATAAAACAACGTTTCTCCCAGTGAAGGAGGACCACTGGCCAGTCAAACATCTTGTTATTCTGGCAACATTAAAGATAAGAGTGGCGTTTCAAATATACGCAGCTGAATGGCTTCTCTGGTTTCGTGACCCAATCGGTGTTTATGTAGGACAGTCATCACTGAAGCGGATGCAAGTTTTCAACCCACCGTTCTGTA
This sequence comes from Aquila chrysaetos chrysaetos, assembly GCF_900496995.4. Classification (NCBI taxonomy): domain Eukaryota; kingdom Metazoa; phylum Chordata; class Aves; order Accipitriformes; family Accipitridae; genus Aquila; species Aquila chrysaetos. Next base: position 13,873,281 of record NC_044008.1, read on the forward strand.
TGGAAATGATCTTGGCAGTTGAGGCCAAAAGCAGCTCTGATTAGTTAACCCTCACATATACATATCCCAAAGGCATGGAAATCGGCAAGAATTATGCAGAGGCAACAGCTTTAGGCCACTGATTATTGGTTGTTTAAAGAGGTTACAGCATTGCACAAAGACTTTATTAAATGTAGATCTAAATTGATCGTAATACGGGTGAATGAAAAATAGACCCTGGAATTGATTTTCTGCGGGACACAATTCAGCTGAACTACTGCTGGCCTGAAGTAATGTATCTTCATCTGTCTGTATACCTGGCATTCAGCTTTGAGTGTTTTTTCTCATAATGTAACCAATGATTTATAGCAGCTTTCTCCTCCCTTTTCTTCACTGGTCAGTGAGAAGCAACAAACCTGAAGGGAGATGAAGTACGTGGTTTTAATGTGTGCTTTGCTCCTTTTCTTACTGTGTTGAAAACAGTGCCTCCCTTTTCTTTGCCAAGTCAGTAACATTCCTTTGGTATGGCAAGGGAGATGCTTCCTGCTTCTAGTTCTCTTTACCTTACCCTGTGGGGACAGTGTATTCTTTCTGCAGTCCAAGCACTTGTCCCCCACCTCATTCTCAACAACCTCTTCCTCTTAAAGTTGATATTTAAGAATTTTCTTGTACAAGTAGATTCTGAAATAAATTAAAATCATTTAATACTGTTTCTATATCATGAAACCATTATCCACCATTGAAGTTTTAGGTACAGAGTCTATAGCTCCTTCTGCTGCAACTGAAGAAATATAAAATGGAGAGAGAAGAGGGGTTTTGCCAAGTGGAAAAAAACCTCTATCACAAGAGCATGGCAGTTTAGATTTTTATGCTTCTGAGTTCAAAGGTTAGTTTAAAAATAGATGATTTTTCAGAAAGTGGCCAGTTCTCATGTGGATAACACAGGAACTGGCTGCTTTCAGGAAGCTTTACTTGCGTCTGGGAGTAGTGTGAGAGGTGTCACTCCAATGGGAAGACAGGGTAGAGTTCTGTGCCTTGGGTAAACATTCACCTAGTCTATCACCTGCTCTGGGAAAGCCTTCCCTACTGCTGTTACAGCCATTATGATGTATGTCATCACCTTGCTTCATGGCTCCCGTTCCCGTGCTGAGTGGGGAAGTCAGAACACTACAATCCCCCAAGCAGTCACATCCAGGGTTTTGAAAGGTAGCCAAGGAATAGAGCAGGATTTAGTCAAAGCGAGAAGATGAAAGCCTGGAGTGAGTGTTCTAGAGGCAGAGTGATGAGAGTGTGAAGAGGTGTTTTGCTCCTTTTAGAAAAGGAAGGGACTTTACTGCAAAATTGGGATACTCGCGGAGGAAGGGAAGGAACTAGAGAGCAGTGCCAGGGAGTTTACTCTTCAGAGTAATTTGCAAGGATAAGGCATGTTTCCATTGACATCAGTAGGCATTCTTAGTAGTAGTATGTATGGTATAATGAAATCTGTTATAAAAACAGATTTTTCATGCTAAGCACTGGTCCAGCTTCCATCTGTGAAAGTATTTGTTTGGCTGCCTAGTTTGAGAGTGCTTGAGTAACTCCAGTAATTTCTGATTGTAATCATGTCAAGGCATTCTTTTCCTTTCGCTGGCAAAGTGGGAAGCCCTTGCTGCTCAATGTCTGTGCCTTCACCATGTCTCCAGGTCTGCCTGTATTCTTAAATCAGCTGATTTAAGAAGCCTGTAGACATCATTAACCATACCTCGTACTATATATGGTGAGAGGAAGGGTAGCAGGCTAAAAAGTGCCAAATATTTAAGCAGAAAGAGCTTAGGAGATTGTCGTGTCAAAGGGGATACAAACATGTTGAAGGGCAAGGTTAAAATTCAGATAATATTGATTTATATGCTTTTTAGGTCATTTTTCCAATAAGTCATTTTAAGTTCAAAGTACAAAGGTACGAATAATGACCCGTGTGCTCCCAAGAGGAGGAATATTTCAATAAAAACCATCAGTAAACAGGAAACAATAATGTTACACAGTTGGAAAAAAAAATAAACAGTGTATTAACATGACTATTCTGTAAAACTCAAAATAATCCCTTGGCTTTGCATGGCATTAGTAATACTTCGCTGGAACGTGTCCAGTTTTAACTACTGTACTTCAAAAAAAGGATGTGGACAACTGCAGAGACTCCAAAGGAGAGCACATGATCAGAGGCCTAAAAACATGATTAATGAGGGAAGACTAAAAAAAAGTGGTGTTTTTGTCTAAAGAAGAGAAGACTAAGGGAAAATAAGGTGCATTTTTCCAGTACATAAGAAATTGCTGCAGAGATGAACGAAATCATTCTCTGTCTACTGGTGATAGGATTAGAAATTATGATTTGACCTTATGGTAAAGAAAACTTAGCTACATAGATAAACTTTCTGGTAGTAAGCACTTGTGTCTGGTGAGGCCATAGGACTGTCAGTACTGCAGATCGTGAAGAACAGGCATGTTCTTCATGACAAACAAGGATGTCAGGTTAAATACAGTGCTTTCAACCCTGTTTTTCTCTTGTCCTAAGTTGATGTGACCATCTGCTCCCACCTACTCCAAAGGAAGGTTATGAGACATGTAGATGGATAAATTTATGGACTAATTGAATGCAGCCAGTGGGCACGCTTCTGCCCACTTTGATTGCAGGCTTGTGTGTTGACAACTGTAAGGTTGCTGGAAAAAGTCTTGCAATCATTCAGAGACTTTCTTTGGATCCTTGTAGTTGATGGTGTCAATTTCCAAATATAATTGTCTGGAATGTTAACTCCCCACACACACACACTTTTTTTTTTTTTCCTTCTTAAAAACATGTAAATCTTCCATCCCTGATTCCAGATCTTTCTCCATCCCTGGCCTCAGTTCTAGTGCCAAGTTCATATCCAGTGGTAACCTTTGACCTGATGCCATCCATCTGCTTGGTGCTGAGTGAGATTTTAGCTTTGGCAGTGAGGTACTCCATCTGGTTTTCAGCACTTGCATGCGTTTCCTTGCTAAAAGTCCTGCAGTGTCACAGGTGCTTCTCAGAGGCTGTGGATGTTTATGTTTGTAGGTTATTGTGTCTCCCTATTCTTACTTTCTCAAGTTGGCAAACCAACCTCTTCATGTTTTTCCTTCCTCTTACAAAGAACATACTCTTTGGGAATGATTGTCTTCTCCCAAGTCAAGAAATTCTTGCTCCCTATTTCATCCAGTGTGACAGCACTTGCAGCAGTTAACAGGATTTTTAGCCTTTGGTACTAATCCCACCCCATCTACAGCACTAGAGCTTTGCTGAGCCACAACTGAACAGTGTTCCTCTAAGCCATGTCTTCTGGTGACCATGCACACAGGTAATAGGGCATTGTCTTTCATGTTAGTTTATACCTTCCCTCAGCTGTCTGTCCTGGGGATGGAGAGGAATCTCCTATTGTCTTCTCTAACTCCCTTTTTCCTGTGAAATTTTCCAGATAGATGTTGCCCTCTACCTTTTGTATTGATCCAGCATCCAATTATTCTTTTGATCACTAGAAACTCCATAGATGGCCTTCTGCCTCGTGTGCCTCTGGAGAGAGTCAGCCTAATTACCAGATTCCCTTTAAAAGATGGACATCAATACCACTGTCCTATCTCTGACTTTCTGTTTTTTTCTTAATAACCTCAAGTCTTTTCACTGTTTGGTTCTCCAGGTAGATTGTGGTGAGAAGCACTTTTCTCCTTACAATAATCATTTGCTCAGGCATGCACTGGAATAATAAGGCTTTCATGTCTGCATGAGGTTAGATCTGGATTCCCCTCTGGAACACAGGGAATTTAGACAGATGTTTCCTACCTTGATGTCCTTCAGGAATAACTTCTCACTGCTCACAGAATGGCTTCTCATATGGTAGTACTGGGAGAGCAGCCTCTGAGGTGCTGTGGACTTACCCTGTAGGGTTGCTTCAAAGCCAGTGTGAAAGGAGGGAGCTGACTGCATGAGTCTCATACACTGTGTACAAGGCTTTACAGATGTGTTTAAGTGCTTTTGTTACCAGAAATTCTATATTGTTTACTTTAAGGTAATTTCTGTGTTTCTAGCTGCATGGAGTTCCAGGGATAAATACAAACACAGCTGAAGGGGCAGTGAGTAATGTGAGGGAAGCAACTTACCTTTAGAAGGGAAATAACTGAAAGAGCTTGTATTATGGCAGTCTGCTGAAACTTAAGTTTCTTCTGAAACTTAACAGCTGAGCGTAGCACTTCTCCCACTGTGCAGCTGACTTGGGTCTGTTGCATTCAGAGTTACGGTTCTGATCCCAGGAGTAACACTATCTGCTGCCATGTCCCTCCCTGTTTTCTCTGTTCTCAAGGGACTTCTTCAAAACTTTCCTTCTTTCCTAGAAGCAATTTTTATTGACTCTTTGCCACTAGAATTGAGTGGGAAGAGCTTTGTTTTAGTGTCCCTCTAAACACTGTCCCTCTGTGAAGCCTTGTTTCTTAAGCAGTATCTTAAAAAAGCAAAGACCCAGGTTGTATCTGGAAAAGATTACATTCCTTCAAGTCAAATACAAAGTTCATCCAACTTTTATAAAACGCATTAAATGACATGCTATCCTACAGATTTTTATTGGTTTCAGCTTGCATTTAACTCAAGCTGTTCACAGCCTTTTTGAGATATACAACAGTCCTAACAACACCAACGAACAACATTTAAAATATGCTTCTCTTCCTGTGTTTTATGATATGAAAATAGAGCTCTCTAACTTCTCCAGTCTCCAGGAAGGCAAGCAAATAAACAGTCAGTACTTGACTGTATAAAGTTCTGCAAAAAAACAAAACCCAAAACAGCGCAAGCATTTTCCTGGGCGTTAAATTGAAAAGGTGGCTACGCAGCATACCAGTGCATCTATCTTCTGAGCTCATGCTGTTGTCTTGACTGGTGGGTTTTGAAAAGAAATCCCCCTTACCCCCTCTGCCCCTTATTCTCAATTCAGCAGGCTGTTGGCTTTTGCAATTTAATCATGCTAGCAAAGTCATCCTCAAAATCCGTTTATGTTCCCACAGTATTCAGATTACAGGCAGTGAGCACAGTTAAGACCAAACTGTCATCAAAAGGTCTCCAACTAAACCTTGTTGCTTGATTAGCACCTCATACACAAAGCTATTTGAATATCTTAAGCTTGATTTGAACCTGCTACTGGCAATAGGCTTAATAACCTTAGAATAGTTTGAAGATCTTCATCCCTAAGGAGTGGAACTTGACGCTCATTTTCCTGCAGGCAGTTTGATATTTTCTGCATTCCCTTCACAGGCAAATCTCCAAAAGAAGCATGAGGAGCAAAACAGTTTTCTAAGTTCACATAGCAAATGCAAAATGAGAAACAGAGCTCAGATAACAACCGAACTTTAAACAGCTCTTGTTAATTTGTTTCTGTGTTTCCTCAAAACTCTTCTGTAAGTTTTTAGCAAAAGTGTAGCAGGGCGTAAGCAGTGAATGAAACTGTTCATTTACAAGGCTGATTCTGTACTTCAGTGTTTGTTCCTTGTACAAAAGTACAAGCCATAGTGACAAAAACATGAGAGATGAACTAGGACCAAGCTCTCCAATACGTGCTTTCTGGAAATATATCTCTGCCCTGCATTTATTGTGTCCTCTCTCCTTAGGAAAAAAAAAAAAGCTGTGTTTTCAGTGCTCTACAACTCTGTTAAGGGATCAACTGAAATTTTCCTTTACACTTCCTTGTTGGTTCATTTTTTTGATACCTGGAGGCTATTTCCTGTTTAAAATTCAAACTGATCTAATGTTTTAAGGGCTACCTCTACTTAAAAGATAGATTTTGTTTTAATTTGTTCTGTATTCTCTGATACAGTACTATTGCAAATCGATGATTCAGGAAAGCTTTCTGAGGAATTGAAGTTACAGATTTCATGTACAGCAAACACATCTGTTGAACTTTGTGATGATCATCATAGATTTAAGTCCGTAACTAGATGGAGAGTAGAACTGTAGATTCTGCCTTGCAGTAGGAATGATACTGAGTGTGACTGAGACTGCTGCTGCCTGGAGCAGTCAGGACTGCAGAAATTGCACTAGACATCCACTTGGAGATCCTTGAAGGCATGTTGTAGTCTGATAACAAAGGACACTGAAATACCTCTTCATTCAGTGGGAGAACTCTGACAGTGTTGGACTCCTGAAAATCCCATACTTCTAAACAGTACCTCAGCCTGCTAGTGAATTGATGTGGGTTTGGCCCATAACCTTAAATTAATCCCACTTAGAAGTACTGAAATGCTATTGAAAAGTTTTGGCGCATAGGCTTGAGTTGTGGAAACCGATCCAGTGATGTCAGTTGGAGTTTTGCCACTGTTCTTGACGTGGCCAAAATTTAACTTCAGCTGTGTTATAGGTCAGAGCAGAGCATGTTTGCAAAGTTGCTTCAGAATCTGCTTCCCTGCCATCCCTCGTGCTATTCCAGGCTCAAATTAGTTCTAAACTTAGAATTCACTCAGTCACACGAATGCTAAAGTAATAATAAAAGATATTTTGTAAAGATAAACCAAAGAGAAGGTTGATCCTGTGATAGAGGCACTGATTTGGGACTTAAAAGATCCCAGTTTAATTCCCAATTTGGTCATAAAATTCTGTATAAATTTGGAAGGTGACTTATTCTCTCTGGGCCTTAGTTTCTTAACTGTAAAATGAGAGTAAGTTGAACTTTCTCCTTTGTCTTTTACACGGTGAGCTTTTCAGAGCATGATCATGCATACTAAGTTTATGTGAAATATGTAAGACAACAGACATCTCAGGGTTTCTGTTTTTTTAAGCCATTATCTTAAGAAAGCAGTAGTAGTAGCAACATGTCTGGTCATCTGGAAAATCAGGTCTTTCCCATATCTCTTTTCTGTGTTTACAATAAAGATTAAAACTTTTCAAATTACTTGGCCAGAATAATGTCTAATGTAGACCTATGTATTGGGTTTGAATGGCAAAGTTTTGGTAGCCGGGTGGCTACAGGGGTGGCTTCTGTGAGAAGCTGCTAGAAGCTTCCCCCATGTCCGACAGAGCCAATGCCAGCCGGCTCCAAGACGGACCCGCCGCTGGCCAAGGCCGAGCCCATCAGTGATGGTGGTAGCACCTCTGGGAGAACAGATTTAAGAAAGGGAAAAAAAGTTGCTGTGGGACAGAAACCGCAGCTGGAGAGAGGAGGGAGGACATGTGAGAGAAACAGCCCCGCAGACCCGCAGGTCAGTGCAGAAGGAGGGGGAGGAGGTGCTCCAGGCGCCGGAGCAGAGATTCCCCTGCAGCCCGTGGGGAAGACCACGGTGAGGCAGGCTGTCCCCCTGCAGCCCGTGGGAAGGACTCCACGGTGGAGCAGGGGAGGAGTGAGGAGTCCTCCCCCTGAGGAGGACGGAGCAGCAGAGACAACATGTGGAGAACTGTCCCCAACCCCCATTCCCCGTCCCCCTGCGCTGCTCTGGGGGGGAGGAGGGAGAGAGAACCGGGAGTGAAGTTGTGCCTGGGAAGAAGGGAGGGGTGCAGGGAAGGTGTTTTAAGATTTGGTTTTATTTTTCATTATCCTACTCTGATTTGATTGGTAATAAATTAATTGTTCCCCAAGTCAAGTCTGTTTTGCCCGAGATGGTAATTGGTGAGTGATCTCTCCCTGTCCTTATCTTGACCCGTGAGCCATTTGTTATATTTTCTCTCCCTTGTCAGCTGAGAGGGGCAGTGATAGAACAGCTTTGGTGGGCACCTGGTGTCCAGCCAGGGTCAACCTACCACAACGTACTTCCTAGCCCATAATAAAATTTACAGTACTATATGATAAAAACTGCAACTTTATTGTAATAACATGTTACGGGAAATCAGATTAATGCAAAAAACTGTATCAAGAATAAAATGTCAGAAGCCCCTGTTGAAAAGATATAAATTCTACCAAATAAAAGTCTTATAAGTATTTCCAGGGAGCTTGAAAAAAATGGCAATGTGAAGATGACATGTTTACTGTGTGTCAAATTAAGCTAAACGGAACTTTCTCTTCCAGGTCACATGAATCAAAGGAATGAAACGGACAAATGGATTAAGGCTGACACGCAAAACGGGAAAGTATGTCTTAAAAGCCAAAGCTGGATCCAGTCTGTCAAGCTGAAGAGTTCTTAAAGGTGAAATAGGCCAAAGAGATTAAATCAAAAAATTGTAATGGAACATTTCTGTAAAATTATGAAACTTTGTTGATATATATTCTTAATATAAGAGAGAAACAATATTAAAAATGAGGGCGTTTTAACCCAAGATTTGCCCTTGACAGTGGCTGGTGCTTAACAGGTCTGGTTTACTCTTAGTGCCTTTTAGGAATGATGAGGTCTTTCATATTCAGAAATTGTATAACTTGACCCACTTAGCAGGTCAGTTTAAAAGCTGGTAACTTTCAAACAGAAGTTTGGAGCCATCATTTAAAAATAAAAAGCATTTTCAACATCTCATATTTGAAAATATGAAAATTTACTTCCAAGATGACAATGCTCTGCAAGCTATTTTATATTTTTGAATTAAATGTCTCAGTACTGTGGGAATTCTGCTGGTTTATGCAAAATGCAGAGAATTTTCTTCAACCAAATAATTTGTATCATGGATAGGATAAAACCACTGTCAGAACTGTAGTTATTTGGTCTTCTCGTTTGGTGTTTGACCCCTAAGCAGTTTCTGCCTTCTCAATGGGTACTGTACGTGTAAAACTACTTACATGAAATGACAAAACTTGCTCTGTGTCATCCTGAACCACTTGTTTGTGGCTAGAAATAAGAACTCTAGCTATGTCTACTACTGTTCGTCTGCAAAGAAAAGCTTTTACAATAAATACTCAAAATTGCAATGGATCTGGCTGATTTCAAGAAGGAACACTCCACCAACTGGACTTCAGATAAGAGTCCACATGAACATTCCCTTAAAGCAAAAGCTGCCCAAGAATGGAAGTATTGGCCTAATAAATGAGAACTGTAATCTCTTTGTTTGCTACATTTCCAGTGACTTACTGTCAGCCTCACATGAAAGCATGGCAAGCTCTTTGAGGCAGAGGAGGGAGGTGAGGGAACTATGTATGCCCTGCACAAGGGCATGCATGATTTTGTGGAGGATTTCGTGTAATAGAAACACACAGTACAGTAAGTGGAGCTTTTAAAAGCCTTTCCATACATATATATGGCACCTTATAAAAGAAGTACTGAAATCTGTGTTTTTAAACTGAAACCTCAGAATTCCTGCCAACCAAGTGGATAGAGAGTAGCAGAGAAGAGTTCAGAGTGTCAGCTCAGGTTTTAAGTTGTGTATACGTGTGTATGTACTTTAGATCATGATGGTATGTTATGAAATTAATTTCTTTCCCACAGGATTCCCCAAGACATATAACTGCCCCTGGCTAATGGACTCAAGGGCACCATTTTTACTATAATTCACGGTGCTTAAAAACTCCACATTCTGTTTGCTGTTGTGTGTACTGTTTGTTTGGATGAGGTGGGCTCTGATGTGTATGGCAAATTATATGTATTTTTAATATAAACACTAATATATAAAACATTACTAATACTATTACTAAAAGCAATGTGATATTCCTAGTTATTAGTAATTGTTGCACTTTTAAAAGGTACAAAATTAATGTTTAATGGTTTTAGAGTTCCTGGAAAATTTTTGAAACTAATGATTTTTGTGCACTGCTGCAGACAAAGTGAAAGAAGCACCTCTAAATTCACACTGCATTAAAAAATAAAAACAGTGTAGTAGATATTTCACAAAATCGAGTCCATTTAATGGTTCCATTATTCACCCAGAATACAAAGCCTGTCAACCTCTGTGATTAAGGTGGTGCTTTTTGGGACTGATGCATCAGCAATTTAAGGGACAAGGTAGTAAGAAAACATGTTATTTCTTCCACGTTCAAAAGAAAGCAAGCTAAGGCGTTCATATTCTAAAACTAGCTGGAATTAAACATTAGGATTGTTAGCTACTTGCTTAAAGAAGTTAGAATAAGCCATCAGGAAAATTGTGCTACCACTAAAGCTACTCTGATTATATTTTTTTCAAGCTAATAAACATTGAGACCAGCTAGAACGTCAAGAATGAGCTGAAGACAAATCTTTGGGAGTTTCCCCAAAGGCATTTGAGTAATATCTTGTTCTGCTATAATGAGATGAAAGGTACTATTCTCTAGACAAGGAAAGATCAGTGGATTATCAGTAATTAGGATATGAATGGCAAATCCCATGTGTGTCTTTTTTTTTTTTCTTGTCCATTTGATGAGAAGACATGTTCTTGTAACTGGAGAAAATTTATCCTTTAACACTCTTTTCATCCATGCTACTTTTCTTTTGATTCTCCTGACTTTCTCAGCTGCCAGCCAGCCTGGAGTTCTGATCTGCAAATGTAAATATCAGCTCACTTAGGGAGTTGAACTCAGCCTGAGAGGCTTTTATGAGAATTAGGGCTCTGGGTGCACAAGTGACTGTTCAGAAGTAGAGAACTGTGCTTAAACGTGCATGTCTAGTTGTGTATTAAGGAATCAGTCGCTACTACCTTTTCATCATTCTTCATTGCTCAAGAACACTGTACTTGATGAGTACCAGCCATGTCAAGTGTGAAGTTCTGTGGGAAGTCAGAGTGTTTATGTCCTGGAGAGGACCTTCATGGCAAACAAGAACCCCAAACACACACAGATTTATTTATTGCTTACTCTGCACAGGACTACAAAAACTTCTCATTATTGAAAGATGAAGACAGCTTGAATCAACATCTGAAAGTTAGCAATGTTTCAGTGCGGCTGTCTTGCTTGAAGGCATACACACTCCTGCAAGAAAGATTTGCAGTGCTTCCTTACTAATTCAACAAATGGCCTTTTATTAAAGTATGATTAGTTTTAAGAAAAATAATAACAGTGTTCTTTTCATGCTCTAGTGAAAATCCCTTGAACTGTAGATGTTGTGCAGTTTCTTCATTTTTCATTTTGAAGAATTTGTTTATTCAGGCTCTGATGTGTGTTTTTTGGTGAAGGTGAGTATGTTACCATCCCGGTCATATCCAAGCCAGGAAGGAGGGTCAGCATCATTATGTTCTTGTTTCTCCAATTTGGCTGTATATTTCCAGACAGCTTGTCTGTAACAAGAGTTAAAAAAAAATTACAAAAGTAAAGAAAAAAATTTTGCAGAGGCTGTTTCTACAAAGAACACTAAAAGCTGTTTAATGAGCAAAAGTTCCTTGTTCTAGCTGAAGCTATCGATATTATAAGAGGTGTTGTGGAAACTAAAAAAGAAGATAATTAGTTAGACCATAGAGTCACAGAATAAATTATGTTGGAAGGGGCCTCTGGAGATATTTAATCCTGGTCTTGCTTTAAATGGATCCAACTAGACCAGGTGGGTCATGGCTTTGCCAGCTGAGTTCTGAGTATCTCTAGGGATGCAGGTTGCACAGTCTCTCTGGGATCATGTTCAAGTGTTTGACTTGACTAGCCTTCTGACTAAAAAGTAGTTTCCTTGTACCTAATCAGAACTTTACATATGCCACTTGTTCTATCAGTGCAACTTTGAGAACAGTCTGGCTGTGTCTTCTCTTCTGTATCCTCTGATCAGAGATATAGACAGCAATAAGGTCTCCCCCAGCCCCAGCCTTCCCTTCTTGTGGCTGAGCAAAGCAATTCTCTCAGCCTCCCTTTACACATCATGGGCTCCAGGCCTTTAATGGCCTTGGTGGCCCTCATCTGCACTTGCTCTAGCGTGTCAGTGTCTGTCTGGACTGGGGAGCCTAAAACACAGATTTTTGGGACTGAGGTGGCAATGCCATTGGAATAATAGCATTGCTTTTTGAAGACAACATAACACCAAACAAAATAAATAAAACAGTTAGATCAAAAGATGTCTCAAAGTCTCCAGAGTGGTTTTTCATAGCTATATAGGAAGGCTATAGTCACTGTTTCTTTCTTTGAACAGTCTCTGTGGAACCTCAAAGTATTTCTACCCTTTCCTGGTTCACCTTCTGCTTTCTTTTTGGCTAACCTCTCCACTTGTAGTTATCTTCTGTCACCCACCTCTTTTTAAAGTGTATTGTTTCTGAAACGGAATTGGATACGCAAAGGGCAGTGTTACAGAGCCTTACTGTTACCTGCACTGGCCCCAAGCTCGCCCCAAGGCTGTCTTTTGCAGCTTCTGTGATAGCTGAACCAGAAGAGAACTGCTTACGATGTCCAAAACCACCCATGATCCCTCTGATCTCCCTCGGCATTTTGTGTCCACTGCCCCTTTGCAGCGTTGGAACACAAAAACAACGAACTAGAGCAAAATGACACAAAAATAGGAGAAAATCAGGCCTGCTGAGTGAAACACCCTAAGAAGAAGTTGAAAAGTAACTCTCCCTCCTTTCCAGGCGGTATCAGTCCAGCAACTTTCATTGCCTTCCCAAGCTGAAGAAACTCAACTGGCCACTTTCAGTCTTTTGAATGTCTCTTTCTTTCCATCACTTCTGCAACTTGGCTGTCAGCCCGCTAGCAGCTGCGCAGAGCACCCGCCTCCCCCAGCCTTCCCCCATCGCTGGCTCTTGCACTCCAGAAGGCTCCCCTGGGCTGAGCGTACTCATGTGCTCATTGGAAAAGAGCCAGCTCTCCACATCTCCCGTCCTCTTCAGGAGATTCAACCTGATCTGGTGTGTCACAGCTGCAGCAAGGTAGCTTGTCTCCCTGCTGGCCAATTTCCTAAGCTTTGTAACAGAACATAATATATGGCATCCAGACAATAATAGAAAAAAAATCCAAATTAAAGTGGTCTGTTATCTGCCAGTAATGCTACTACAGTATTTTTTTTTCCCCAAAGTGAAAACGCTGAAGATGATGGTTACAAAAGAGGCAGACACACACAGCTGTAAAGCTTGCACCACCACAGTAGGAAAGGGGAAGCAGGGAGGGGTGCAAAAGGGACAACATTAGTGAAGCAAGGAGGGCTCCTTTTCAACTGCTGCAGGATACTTTTTTTAAAAATCTAACACTGACACACTGTATGAACCACATCCACACAAGGCTGTATCTGTTTTTATATTAGGGAGGCCTGTGCCATTGAGGAATGTGTGCACAATTTATATGAGCTATAAGTTCTAAGCTATAAAATAAAAAATCAACTCATCCAAGTCCAAATTCCTGTTTTTCATGGAAACTGCAATGTATGGTGGCTGTCTGAAGTGTGCATAAGGGGAGCCGTTACTATTTTTTGGAAACTCATGCTGTCCCATGCATGGAGCTACAGTTGATTAGTTTGCCAGAAACAGCCATTCATTAGTCATCAACACATGGCAAAACAGATCATTTATTTAAGATATACTGTACTATGATAGAGCCTGCTTGTTTATTTATATAGTGTCTTAAATGAGCACACTGATGAATAAAAGCGGTTCAGCAAATAATTACAATTATCTTTCTTTGGCAAAGCAAATATCTCTTGGTGTAAGTCAGACAAAAGTACTGGCCCAAACACATAGCTTGAGCAGCACCGGAATATATAATTGACTCCTTACCCAAAGTTTCAATCCCTTTTACTAAGAGGGGATAGCTAGGAAATTCAGTTCTGCATCACGCTCTGAATTCTGAGCCATTCCAAAATTCAGACATGTTTGACTGGGTCCATCATAATAAAAAGCAGAGGTTTTGAAAAAGGCTTTTTGAGATGAGGTTACAAAAAACAATCAAGAGGAAAAGGTAATGGAAAAGAAAAACTTAAACATGGAAGAACTGTTTATAGTGCAAATGCAGGAGAAATTAAGCCGAAGAGGCAGGTGGAGGCATGCAGCTAATGGGAAAAGCAGAAAGCATCCTGCAAGCATGCTCCAGGTTACAAAAAGTGATAAGACTACGTAAAGTCTGAAGTATTCTGAGGTCTATGTCAGCTGCAGCAGTTGTATCATTTTATGGCATCCAGTTCAAGTACATATGATGGCTGAAACTTGGCACTCCAGGAGCCTCCATATCACTTCTGAAGAGCAATTTACAGTCAGTGAGAAGACAATGAGATATTTTTGTTGCTTCTTCAAGAAAAAACTTAAGAGTAATTATTCTTAGTCCTTTACCAAATCATGTGTAGGCTGTCTTCATTTCCAATTACATGTTGTGTTGGACTCTCAAATCATTTCTACCTTGAGACCTGAATATTTGGATAATGCCTAAGAAATCCTGCTTTTTCAAGAAAACAAAGTTTTTGCAATCTCATTTCTAACCAACAGCAACCATCAGAAAACACAACAATTTAAAAAAAAAAAAAACAAAAACCCAAATCAGAATGTTCTCCCAATGTCAGATGTATTGTAGCTATTAAAACCCAATGTAATTTCTGTTTAAAAGGCAAAAATTTTAATAGTATTTGTTGATGACTCACTTGTTAACAGAGTAGTCATGAATTTAAAAGAAATGGAACTGGTTTCATGTTAGTGCAGACAAGAAAGAAGAAAGCATTTCATTTTGTTCTCAAACAACAGCTTTTGGTGGAACCAAACTTACAGATGAGATGCAATTTGGTGAGAGCACAAGGCTGGCTGGCTTCTCAAGGCAATGGCAGATTTCCTTTCTCATTTTGCACCCAGAAACGTTAATGGAGAGCCACACCCTTCTCAGCACTGCACCTGACTTTAAATGGTACTTGTGTTTTGAAATTTAAGGAGAATGTTTTACAGGGATGAGAAGTGTTCCTCTAAAGATCCCACTGTGTTATTTCTTGTAGGATTAGTCCCAAGTGAATCACAGTCAATACAACCTTTTCCTACAGAAGCCACATTTTCAAAAGCAGTTAGTTAGCTTTCTTTTCCTCTAGCAGAAGAAATCAATTGTACCAGTATCATATACTCCCACAGGTAGATTATCCATGATTCTTTATGGCATTTAGAAACAGGATTAATTGAAAGGTCACTAGCCTCTGGATACAGAAATATGCAGCAGGGTATCAGGCCACAGACCTTTTTTTCTCCTAACATTTAATAAACCTGGACCCAGGCTAGTATGTTGGCAAATGTAATCTCAAAAGCTACCTGATACTGGAAAGAATGGACAATTTATATGCTCATAACTGTTTCCTATGAAGCTGCATTGGACTGAAACTTGAAGAACTTTGTGGCTCCATATGTTTTCTATTTTAATCTAACGAAATAGTAAAAATAAAACTTTGAAAAAGATTGTGACACAATACAAGAGATATGCCTCAATATTTGCAAGGCTCAGTCTATTAAGAGATGACTGCTAGGACTGGTTACCATTTAATAATTAATAAATGGGGAATTCCTTTGGTAAAACGAAGTATACATGATTTATAGATTTTGTAGGGCAACTTTAAACTAAAAATGTATTTCTTCTATTGCTTATTTAGAACCTAAGCCACTAGCATGTTTAGTTCTCCAGATTAATCTGATTTTTACATAGATGTCCTCTTCCATCTCCTTAAACAGGGAACGAAATGTCTCTGAAATGTAGGTTTGACTCCTGCAGAATGTAAATTACACCCAAAACCAGCCTTCTCCTCTACATGCTGTGAAATTCTAAGAACCTGAATAAGGTTTTAAGAGTTAGTCTGAAAACAGAGAATGAAGCCCTGCTCATTTTTCTGACAATCTGTTGCTTATTATTCATTACTAAAAATATACAGGTTGTGAATGAAATACATACTTGTATAAAAATATATTGTGACATATTAGTGACAGTATTGTCATTGCTTTTGATGTCATTGAAAAGCTACTGCAAGACTAACTGTAGAATCACTGCCATATTTTACTGTGCTTTTGATGTAGTTATTGGCAGAAGATAATTTTTTTTCTCATCTTTGCAATATTGGCCTTTAATTACAATAAAAAAAGAGTTTTCTAAAGTGTGACACATACAAGATGTGGAATATATCTGAATCTAGCTGTGAACTCCCTTTTATTTTCTGAATATCACTCCATCTAATGACAATTTGAGAGTCTTATTGAAAAGCCACTCTGATCTTGATGTGGTCAGTCTATTCTGCAACTGCCTAGGTCTAGGGAGGCCCTTCAGACCTCTTGGAAGGAACAAGCAAAAAAAAATCTTCCTTGCTGGATTATTCTACTTGATCGATCCACCTGATGATAGTTTTTTGTCCCAGACTCAAATGGCACGGGATAGGAGTTTCCTATCATTGAACATATGGTACAAAGGGTTAGAGACTGAGGCTGGCAAAGAAAAGAACCAGCCACCGTCACATACCTGCAAATCAGGCTCAAGAAAGTAAAATTGGCAAAGTTTGCCTAGTTCTAAAAATCACCAAAAGGGCAAAGATAACACTGGGTGGAGATGTGTGTCTCATGGTCGCTTTTTTGTTTTGCAAAGATCTATAACTCTCTAGGGCTTTCTTCACAGTAAAAATAACTGGTTGGGAAATTCCTTGGCTGAGTCATAAAAGTTTAATCAAGACATTTGGAGAACCCATAGCATATGGGAGGCAGAGGCATAATCCTGGGTCATCCTGCAAAGGCTACAGTAATGCAGACGGTTTTCTGAGAAGTCATATCAGTGCTTTGATCATGGCTCACCCAACATGAATTGGAACTTGCAGAAATTTCTGTTCCTGCTACACCTCACTTCTACAGGAAGATGTATAAGCAACCAGAGCCTGAAAGGGACGGCACACTGTTTACTGCTCTAAGCAGAGATATGAAGTCACAGAAAAAGCAAATCAACAACAGTAATCTGGGGGTAAAAGAAAATCCCTTGAGGCTTAATATGAGAAAAACTGTAAATCAGAAAGTTATGAGGAAATAAAATGTATTTGAAATACCTTTTTTCAGAATGAATAGTGTAGTTCATTTACAATATTTTTTTCAATTACCACTTTTGCATACCAATCCTTCAAAACATTTTCTGTATCTAACACATAGTTAATTAGAAGTAGAGGTTTTAAGAAGGAAGTTCTGAGTCGACATTAAGAAAAATAAGTCACAGAGAAGTAAAGAAAATAAAAGTAATGACAGCAGAATTGTTTGTGGTGAGACAGAGGGAAATAAACCAAGGAGAGTTTGGAAAGCATGAAGCACACTGGAAATATCTTTTAAGTTATTAAGCATCTGCATTGGTCTTGTGGTCTCTAAAAGTGTCTATGAAACCCTGGAGTGGTTTAGCAGGGAGTGCACTATCTAATCTACAGTGGTCCTTTTAGAGTGGGGTTAGAGCTCTCCTAGTATGGATACTCTCTATATAAGATGGTATTATATATTTCTTACTCTCATAAAGTTTAAGTTACATACTCAGATATATCAACCATGCTTAAACTTTAGTTCTTTTCTAGTTTCAGTCCCTTTGGTATGTCTGGCCACTGTGCAGTTCTAGGAGCACAGCACCTGGTCTGTGATGCTCTTAACCCCCATGGACAGACATTGAAGCCACATCTTGAAGACTCGGAGCTGAAAACATGGCTCTAAACTCAGCTCTCCCAATTTTCAAGAAGGCTAAGAAGGAAGACCCTGCTAATTACAGGCCTGTCAGTCTCACTTCAGTGCCTGGTAAAATTATGGAGAAGGTTATTCTGGGAGTTATTGAAAAACATTTGAGAGACAACGCAGTCATTGGTCATAGGCAGCATGGATTCATGAGGGGAAAGTCCTGCTTAACCAACTTAATTTCCTTTTATGACAAGATGACCCATCTAGTTGACCAAGGGAAGCCAGTAGATGTGGTGTTTCTGGATTTTAGCAAAGCTTTTGATACTGTCTTTCACATTATCCTTCTGGATAAACTCTCCAGCACACAGCTAGACAAGTCCATAACATGTTGGGTGAGCAATTGGCTGACAGGTTGGGCTCAAAGAGTTATAGTAAATGGGGTTAAATCAGGCTGGTCATCAGTCACCAGTGGGGTTCCCCAGGGCTCAATTTTAGGGCCAGTGCTTTTAAATATTTTTATAAATGATCTGGATGCACAAATTGAATGTATATTAAATAAGTTTGCCAATGATACTAAACTTAGAGAGAGATCTGGATAGACTAGAGAGCTGGGCAATCACCAACTGTATGAAATTTAACAAGAGCAAGTGCTGGATTCTCCACCTGGGACATGGTAATCCTGGTTATACATAGAAACTGGGGTACGAGAGTCTGGAAAGCAGCCCCACGGAAAGAGATCTGGGGGTTTGGGTTGATGGCAAGTCAAATGTGAGTCAACAGCGTGCCCTGGCAGCCAAAAGGGCCAACCGTGTCCTGGGGTGCATCAAGCACGGCACAGCTGGCCGGCCGAGGGAGGTCATTGTCCCACTCTGCTGCACTGGTGCGGCCCCACCTCGAGCACTGCGTGAGGTTTCGGGCGCCTCAGTATAAGAAGGACATCAAACTGTTAGAGTGTGTCCAGAGGAGGGTGACCAAGATGGTGAAGGGCCTCGAAGGCAAGACTTATGAGGAGCGGCTGAGGTCGCTTGGCTTGTTCAGCCTGGAGAAGAGAAGGCTGAGGGGTGAGCTCATCGCAGCCTGCAGCTTCCTCACGGGGGGCAGCGGAGGGGGACGTGCTGGTCTCCTCTCTGGTGACCAGCGACAGGACACGAGGAAACGGCATGAAGCTGCGTCAGGGGAAGTTCAGATCGGACGTTAGGAAAAGGTTCTTCGCTGAGAGGGTGGTCAGTCACTGGAACAGGCTCCCCAGGGAAATGGTCACGGCACCAAGCCTGTCAGAGTTCAAGGAGCGTCCGGATGATGCTCTTAGTCATATGGTTCAGTTTTAGGTTGTTCTGCGAGGAGCAGAGAGTTGGGCTCGATGATCCTTATGGGTCCCTTCCAACTTGAGATATTCTGCGATTCTATGATTCTAAACCTGATCAGAACTGACTGGCTTTGAAATATTGTGGGGAATCAGGAGGCTCGGCCCATTTATACCAGTGGGGAAGTTTCTACTTTGTGGTAGATTATCTGTTTTTTCCAATCGTAGATACATAACAAGTGTGTTTCACTTGTACTTCATGAAACTATGCTTGTAATACCTTGACTCATTTGCTGTAACCATGCTGCAAGGCCCACGTCTACTTCTGCTGTATACTGACATTCAGTCATTGAGAGACAGGCTCCCACAAACCCTCGGAGTGAGCTCAAGTACACGCTGTGATGGCTGAGAGCATTAGGCCCAGTCTGTTTTTGTCCCTCATGTTCCCATGTGCCCTCGAGGTGGTATCCTGTGTCTGCAGAAACTTCCCTAAGAGGATGTTGTTTGCCATAAAGATAAATGGGGTGCCTATTTCCCTTCACTTCTGGCTGACGCTAGAATATGTAGATACCCACACCAGGCCACAGGAATCCTAAGGCAGCAATGTGGACACCCCCTAGATAAAGGAGTAAGATGGCTCAAGCCAGATACCTAGCATGGCACCATGATGTCAATGAGAAAAAAAAAAAACCCTCATGTTTTGGGGTTTCCAACCACCTCTGAATTAAGATTAGGAAATATCCTCTTACTTACTTGGTAATATTTCTACAATACAGCATCTTGAGAATCTGGAGTTGTTTACAACCTTTCCAAAGATATTTCAGTGCTTTGTCAGTAAGATGAATGCAACCCGAGACATCCAAGAAGTGGAGATAATGGCAGGCTGCAGCCAAGTATTGGATACAGGTATCAGTCATCTGTAAATGAAGCAACAAGACACGCAGAAGTTAGAAGATTATCGAATAGTTGAAAGAAAAAACCACAGAGCACAATTTTAGTGTCTGATTTGTGGGAAAACTATGTTTTAAAATACTTTGTGGAAGTAAAGTTTCTGGCACAGCAGAATTCTGAATCTCTGCAAGAGGCTCTACAAGGACTGTCACTTAAATATCAGGAGTATATTAGGCATTAATTAACTGTGATTCCAGTACAGTCTAAAGTGTTATGGGATTGTTTTCACCTAATCAGAATGGTTTAACTTTCCCAACCTCGTAATTTTGCATGTAGCACATATAAGCCTTTAGCCTTACCTGCTATTGTATTGTTCTCGCTAAACTATTAAGTTGCACTTACAGTTTAGTTATATCAATTTTGTATCTCAGTTCTCTGTTACAAATGAGTGTCTCACACCAAGACCTTTTTAATGTATAGTTGTTTTTCTTTAGCTCTGAAGCACAGCTGCTTAGTTTCACCTCACAATTCCATTTTTCTAAACTGATATTCATTGCCATTGATGCTGGAAGGCACATTTGAGTCTTCAAGGCACATAAGCAGTCATGCAAGCTACTTAATTGCTCCACTGACCAAAACGGGAACAGTCAAGAATACATTATGCACATACTTTAATTACGTTGTTCAGTCAGGACCGAAAATCAAGAGGGGACATACTAAAGACCTTGTAAAGATACTTGATTAAAATCAGTGAAGTGGGATGGTGGAAAGAGAGACAAGGGTTTCACTTGCATTAAACAGCCAATCTCATGAGAATCTAAAAGGGACAAGGAGGCAAGATGAAGCTGGGACCTTGGGCTGTGGAACAGAAAATAAGCATACTATCTCATGATACAGTCTTCCTGGAATATAGAGGTAATTCTGTGCTTTGCCTATTCCAGATTTAGCTATATGCTCAATATAAAGATCTGCAATAGATTAATAGATTAAAAAATAGATTAATATTTCTATTGAATAAAAAGAAGTTGCTGACTCTGAAGTCAGTAATCAGTATCAGATGCATTTAAGAGAAATCTACATTCATCATACACTCAATCCTATTTCCTTTAGAGGACTGAATTACAGAATTAATTGTCCATCGAACTGTGTCTTCAGAACTTAGCTATTTAAATAGCTGATTCATTTAACCAGAGATTTATTTTCAATTCTTGCTGGTTTTTTTCATGTGTAGGATATGTTTCCCACATCAACTTCATTTTTTTCCTATGAAATAAGAATTACCCTTGAATCAGGCTCATTCCTTGAGTAAGACTCAGAACTGCACTGCTGAATATTTTATAGTATCAGCATTTGCAAAATTACTTGTACCTGTCCTAGTATACAGAAACGTGATAGGGAGGCTCACTGCACTTTCACTAAAGCCAGTGGAGTTTGTTCAAAGACAATTAATTTGCCCCAGTAGATATGATTAAAGTGATAAGTTCTTCTAATTTTAGAGTAACCTGCATAGCACATGGCAAAACATTCTTAATAGACATGTATTTCTACTATTATTTTTTTTAACATGTTCTCTTGCTATGATTTTTTTTTTAAAATTTTTTTTTTAATATATAATATAGCTGATGTTGCAGGACACGACTGTCAGACATATTAACATATATCCTTTGGAACAGGTTCATTCTTACTTTAATCTCCTGACCACTTTTAAACAGTCTCTGAGTGGAAAATATTTCCTTACTTAGCAGCTGGATCCCCTCAATTTACACTAGAGATTGCCAAAGGATTTGAAAGACCCATTAGTTTTAACATCCACAGTTGTACCCATCTCATTTTATGGAGTTGCAAGCTGGATTCAAGTCAAAAAAGGACTTGTAAACTTATGTGTAAGTTTATTTGGAAGAGTCTTGATGTTCTTTTCTGAAAATAGTAGGGTATTAGCTGTTAACAGATAGGCTCTATAACCATTTAAAGAAAAGATACCATCCAGGAACAAAGTGTTGGAAAGGGATTACTAGGTCACTGAGTCTACTTGTTCCCATTTGCAGGAACTACAAAATATGACTCAGTTTATTCCCTTACCAAGATCCATCCTAACATTTCTTAATACTTTGCCCCTGTCTCCCTTCCCAGGATGTTGTTTTACACTGCTCCGATAATCAGAAACTCTCCCAATTTCCAGCCTGAATGTATTTACTGCCATTTTATAGGGTTGTTTTGTTTTCCTGTGTTAGTACATAAGGTGTAGCGGAAAGTGTGGCAGAGACAACTGATTGCAACACTACCTAACTTCAACTACTTTGGGAAGATCTCCATGCACAACTTCTATTATGAAAAAATAGGAGAAGCTTATGAACTTTTGGACGGCAAACAAATTGATCAGAGTATCTATAATTTAAGGCTGGCTAACTAGTCAGCCAAGTCATCTCAAACTAGTTGGCCAGGAAACTGTTCAGCCAGTGCAGTGAATAAAAGGATGTGAGGACTGTGTGGAGGACTGAAAAGATAGTCAAGGGTTATGGAGATGGGTGTTGGAGAGGAGGAAGGCAGGGACAAGCGATGGCTGCAAACGTATTGTGGAAGGAAACAGGACATGGGCACTTCAGTAGGAAAAAAGGGGGAAACTAGTCCAATGAGTACGGTGAAATTTTAGGGGATAGTTCAAGACAAACTTTTCCAAAAGTAGTAATAAAGTTGGTCTATTTCCACTTAATAGTGATGGAAGCAACATTACAACAACTTTTTCCATGAAATTAAAAAAACCCAAATCAGCATTTTAAAAATTGCATTTGAATGCCTATTGCCAAAATGCAGCAAGTATATGCTTTTGCTATTAAAGAAAATAATTAAAGGCACAGAAATAATTAAATGCACAAAAGCCAGAGGTATTAAGTCAGAAAGCACAGGAAAGAAGATTTAGGCCTTCATAACAGCAATAATTTCAAAAAGGAACACACATTCTGATACAGAAAAAAGATGCAAGACTTTAATCAAAAAGAAATAATACTGAAAATATAGGAAGCAAAAATGCTGTAGTATAAGCTCATGGTAAAGAGGAACTAAGTTTCACTATAGATGAATCTTAATCTAAATAAATTAATAGCTGGAAATAATTGTATTTTTTTTCAGATATCTAGACATCCTGAATGAAAATTAGTTGAGCAGCTTTCCTGAAGAGATGTTAGTTAATTGAATATGGCTGCAACTGCACATGGTTTTATCGGTAATAAATACCTACTAAACACAATATATCAGACTCACCAAAGCACACTGGTGACAGTGGGAACCACTAGCAAAACTGTCACATTAACTTGGATATGAAGGGAATATTCATATAGCCCTGGGATGACTATTGTTCTGAGTTTCCTTCTAGCAGTCAGTAGAGAGACAGAGCTTCTCAAAGAACTGAGGAAGGGTTCCCTGACTGATGCTTTGTAGGAACACTTCTCTCCACTGACTATAAAAAACAGCCTAAGGAAGACTCCCTTCCATAGGTATAAGTAAGTTATCCAAATACCTCATAAATTTTATTTTCCAAAGGACTTAGTTTCTTAGCCTTAGCATTTTCAAAATAATTAAGCATGAATTTACATCTCTGAGTGCATCAGCTTTTAGGCACTACTTCTATTTTCGAAGTAGCCACTGCCCTGCCATGTAAAGCCACTTTACCTGCATTTAGAAAGAGCACTGGAAAAAATAAAGCATGAAAATACCAGGAGTTATTAAAACAAAGACATGACCCTCCACCCTTTTGAAGCACCCAAACCACCAGAAACTGAGAGAATATTTGCAGGAAGTATCAGTAAAAGCCCTTCTCTCTTCACCCTTCTGTAGACATCAACCCCTGGAGAGACAAACTTTTACCTGATACAGCACAGACACCTTTTTGTTGTAACTGCAACCATAAGAAGAATGCCAAACACTCTCAAGAGCCAAGCCTCAGAACTTAAAACGTACGGAAAGTCAGCTGAACTTAAGCTCTGATTTCTAAATTAGTTGAGTTCGTTGTAGAATTGTGACAAGACACAGATGCCAGCAGGTCAAATTTCTGAATTAAATATTAAGTACTTCTTTGCAATAGCAATCCCAGAACTGTTGCCCCATTTCTTATACATACCTTTGGGCAACCTGCTACGTTGACAGACGTTAGCCTGTGGCAGTGAAATGCCATTGTTTTCACAGCTTCATCCGTCAGCTGAGGGCAGTAAGAGACATGGCAGTGTTCCAGGTATTTTGTGCCCTTGCAGAACTCCTGAAAGAGCGACAAACAAACCAGTCATTCTTAGGTGACACGCCTACTCTATTTTTCTCAATTTATGATACATTTACATCAATCCTTTGATCCACTTCAGGCACTTCAGTTTTCTAGGTACCCTTTATTAGTAGCGAAGTCATTCAGCCGTTGGCTGTGAATGTCACTAGAAAAAGAAGAGCTGCATTAAGAGGCCATTTTCCATTGCTTATATATTATACTATGTGTTCATTAGACTAACATTCATATAGGTTCCACTCTATATATTAAAATATGTTGAATTTGGGTTTAAATTGAGCACAACCCAGAAACTAAAGGTTTGTGCTTAAAGGACAAGCCCGAAATACATTTATTCTTCTACTCTCTGCAAATGCCTGTTTTTGTGTATATTAACATTTCTCCCCCCCCCCCCCCCCCCCCACCCCAAAATGAACAAACAACTGTATCTGTATAAATTACATTATTTTCTTGGAAAGGAATGAGTAAGAATCTCAGGACTGTCACTCAGGAGTTCTGGGTTCTGATTTGCTCTGTGGAGTTCAGGCCAGTTAACTGTGGCTGAAGTGCTGTCCTGGTTTCAGCTGGAATAAAGTTAGTTTTCTTCTTAGTAGCTGGTATAGTGCTGTGTTTTGGATTTAGTAGGAGAATAATGTTGGTAATACACTGATGTTGTCAGTTGTTGCTACGTAGTGTTTAGACTAAGTCAAGGATTTTTCAGCTTCTCATGCCCACGCAGCAAGAAGGCTGGAGGGGCACAAGAAGTTGGGAGGGGGCACAGCCAGGACAGCTGACCCAAACTGGCCACAAGGGTATTCCATACCATGTGACGTCATGCCCAGTACATAACTGGGGGGAGTTGGCCCAGGGGCACTGCAGATGGGCATCGGTCAACAGGTCGTAAGCAATTGTATTGTGCATCACTTCTTTTGTACATTCTCTTAGTAGTAGTAGTAGTAGTAGTATCTTCCCTTCCTTTTCTGTCCTATTAAACTGTCTTTATCTCATCCCCTGAGTTTTACTTTTTTTTTCCCGATTCTCTCCCCCATCCCACCAGAGGGGAGTGAACAAGCAGCTGTGTGGTGCTTAGTTGCCAGCTAGGGTTAAACGACGACAAGCGCCATGTAATTCCTGCTGTGATACCTGTTAAGTACAATTTCTATCCTCATTTTTAGAGCAAATAACCACCTGCTGATTCTACTGACTTCAATTCCAGCACCTTTGTAACTCAGGTATTAGCTTTTTCATACACCCTGTAAAACAGATCATTTGGAAAATAACAGACCAAACCATTCAGTGACCTTTCCCAGCTTATAAAATGGAGCAGAGATAACTTCACACATTATGAAATCACAAGAGCTGTTTACAAAACATTTTGGTGACCTGCAGATGGCAAGTGATAAATAGGTGTAAGGTAGTATTATTACTATTATTGCTATTATTATTATTACTACTACTACTACTACTAAGACATTCCAGCTTCTACATGAGCTTTTTAATTTTTACATGAATACTTTTTCCATGTTCTCTTCTACAAGACCAACTGAAAAGACCAAAGGGACAATTTGACCAACTCAATGTGTTCATGTATTTTTCGTCTTACATTTGATACTTGCACCTGTGACAGGTGATCATATGAATGAAAATGTTTGGCAAAATGCACATTAAAGTGTATATTTTAAATAGCATCAGATTATCCCACATAAAACTTTGCTTCTCATGAAACATGGGTAGTTATAACTTTGGCATACTATGCACATTTATTGTTTGCAATGAAACTCCTATGAAAGGCCACATATATTCATGAAATATATTTTTCTCCTTTGCACTCTGAAAATTCATTTACCTTTTGGCCTGAATCTTTTTCAAACCTGAAAATATTCACTTCTGGGCCTATAAAGAGAAGGAGAAGGTAGACCATAACTTGCGTTTGTGGAAACCTTCTCTTGAAAAGCCTGCAGATTTGTTAACTTGAGAACCAAACAACATAAAATCATATTTCTTCACCTAACAGTGCCATGATGTGGGCATCACAGAACATTCTGCGGCTCAAGAAGCTTTAGCTTCAGTGAGAATCTCTCCTCTTCTGTGATGTCCATCCTAAAACCATGGTGAGATGCCTTAAATTTGTCACTGAGTTGATCTTCCAGGCCTGCTAATCTTGGCCTAAGGCCAGTGTAATTTGTCATTTACTGGAAAGGAAATTCTACCTCTATAGGGGAAAGAAGAAAATACTTATGTAGTAGATTGAATAAAAAACAGTGGTTGCACGAAGCTTTTCAAAACTTTCAAGAAGTAGTCCTGAAGTAAACAGACTAAAGGCCACATGGATAAATAACACATGTGCATGCACACAGAGACACACAAATGCACATATTTATCATGCACAAATATTACATATTTATAATTCTGAAAAAAATTCTGTAGTAATCAGACTATTGCCTTTGACACATAGCTATTTTTTCCTTATGTAAAACAGGAACTCAGACACTAACATATGGTTGATCACTGGAAAATATTAGCTTTGTTATGACCAAAAATTATGTGATTCTGTGTGATTTTCCTAAGTCTTACCTAAACAGATGCAAAGAAACTTATTAAGTCTGAAATTTGTTTCATAGACTGGAATTTTAGAACTTTTTGTCTGTATCCTCACTCTAGCTTCTTTTTTCTATCTATCAGTATAGCTGTAGCAAGGCAGTGCTTCTTGGGCTTTGGGTTCTTGTTTTATTTTACAAAAATATTAGAAAGCCAATGGTTTAACTTAGGATTAGGACAATTCAGATTTTATATTAATTGGCTTCTGTACCTTTCCTATTTCAATCTTAGCTCTACAGGCTGTTTGTTACCTGCAATACAGAAACATTCTAAACGCAGTAAATGAATGTTTTTTATCCATGTGTAAGAGAAACTGTACTCCCTTCAGAATTAGGCCTTATATGTGATGACTTAATCACTACATTCTCGGCTGGGGTATGTAGTACAAGCTGAAGCCAAGATTTCAATGCCTGTGAGATATGTTTATCTTGTTTTTACTGGCATAGTTTGTCTACACACATATTTAAAATATCCTTCAAAGTTAGGTTCTGAATTTGCTCTTAAGTTTAAGTCTATGCCTACATTATTTTGCAAATAGCACTAAAGTTATATTTGCCATCAAAGGGAATGGAGCTTTCTTTGCTCTCTTCATCTCTGTATCCCTGGTTCTATGCCTATAGAGAAAATAACAGAAGTTGTGAAGATAAATAATGTTTGCAAAATATTTAGACGCTACAAAGAATCAAATACCATATGAAGGAAATAACATCACTTTCTAACTTATTTGCACAATTTTCATTCTCTGTAAATAAGGCCTGAGGACATACACAAGCATCAATGAAAATATGAAATACTAAATTGCTGCTTACTAAGTGAGCATCATCTGAGTTATGAATGAGCAAAGATCCTATTTACAAAATATGTGAACACATAGGCATTTACATACTGCTATAATGCCTGGAAACAAGTAAAAGAATTAACACTATACAGTCAACATTATTTCTGTTTATATTATTTTTGGTTCTATTATTTAGTTATTTTATAACTTTGCAGCAATTTACCTTAACAGTGTTAGTAAAGCCCCCTTAATATGCATTTTCTTTTCACATAAGTGAAATATTCTTTATATAATCAAAGGATAACCAAGTCATGCAGCATACAATAGGATTACTCTCTACAAATTTTCCACAAACTCTTATCCTTAGATTCAACTTACAAAAAATGACTTGCCATTTTGTTTCAAGTTACTTCATACCTCTTCTTCTTTCTCCTGCCCTCCCTAGATCCATGACAACATGGCTTCTGTAACTAACTCCTACATGTACTCCCTGCTGATGCCTTCTTCCTCAAAAAGTTCAAATTCATATGGCAGACAAGGAAAGCATACACACTTTTTTTTTCACAGTCTTTTTTTGAACTTACTCTACATAGTGAGATAACTGAAACAGCTTCTTAGCCATAAGCATAGCACAACACAGAAGTGAATATTCTCCTCTGAAAGCAGCAGTGCTGGTGCTACCCGGCTTTCTGTGAGGTACACAAGATGTACATACTTGGTCATTGTTTTGGTTAAAAACATGGAACTTTACACAGAACATTCATGAAAGGTGAGTCAGAACTACTCCTAAAGAAGCAAATCCTAATGGCCTGACGTGTATGTTGGGTAAAAAGATTCAATCCAGATGCATCGCTTGTGGTACAGCAACAACTGACTCATTCTTACAATATATGGCTATAAAATGATGGATGTTGGAGCTTTATAATGGAAAAAATGTAGAAGCTGAAGACTGGGATTATGTGATGGCATTGCCTGTACCTGCAGCCTTATGATCTGCAACTTATGGGCATGAAATTGATATAATTAAAAAACATGGTTTAAGCATTTCTGTTACATATGATTAGGAACAATTCTCAGTTACAGAAAAAAGTGCTCTTATTTGGATGTAAATCCTCCCTCCTTCCTAACAAGATGGATGGTTCTTTTTTCTACAGTCGTTACCAACTAGTGTTTATTTCTTTTATCGCTCTGAAACACAAAGCAGTAAATCTATGCAACCATACTGAATTTGTCAAACCTCCATAAGGATTTAGGTAAATTTCAAGCAACCTGTGATAAGGAATTTCACAGTTTAACTATACATTTTGGAAACATTCATCTCCCTTTCTTCATGCTGAATTTTCAAACTAGGTTCATTTCATGCGCACTAAATTATGCATGGAAGTAAACAGCAAAAAGTTGACCCTTATCCACCCTTTTCATGTCACTTGCGATTGAACAGATCTCAGTCGTATTCCCTCAGCCATCCCTTTTTCAGACCCCAGGTTCCTTGCTTCCTTATCTGTTCCTTTTATGGAGATTGTACCATACCTCTGATCATCCCTATTACCCTCTCGGAATCTTTTGCAGTTTCCAGTGCAATGCTTTACCCATAAAAAGAATTACAGTAACACTGAATAACTGATTTTACCAAAACAAGACAATAAGTACTAATAAATCAGAATTTAGTATGTAGTTACTGCTGTGATTATAATGTAAGTCTAATAAATATTTGGATGGCAAGTCTCATTGTTGACATTCATTAAAAAAACCAAGAGTCCGTAAATCAGAAATATAAAAGAAATTTATAAGCATTGTAAAATGAAATTCAAATTATTAGTATTGTATCGGTATTGTATTAGTATTAGTGTCAATATATCAGTATTAATATGTCTATGATAACTGCTGATTATTCAAAAGAGAAAGTATTTTCTCACTGTGTAACTTCATAACTTATCACCAATGTACATAACTGCCTTTGTGGCAACTTCAATTAGTAGGTTGCCTTTCTACAAATTAATTAATTTCCTGTCTGATTACTTTATAAAGATTATTGACCCTGGGAAATTTCTAAGTTCATAGGCTAAGTATGAGATCAGAACACTAAACAATACATGTTTTAACCTAATCTTTTTATTTTGAGAACAATATCTAGCTCGATAGTGCCCAGATCCAATATTTAAATTTCAAAACCACTGTATATAATAGTAATTTTAAAAATAAAAACAATTAAAAAAATGAAGTTTAGTGAGATTCAATAGATGTCTTGCTGTGAGCATGATGAGATCTTTAGAATAAGAAGCCAGTATTTCAAACATCTAGCTTAAAATACATGTAGTCCATTTTCTAGCAGATTAGTTTCATCATTAGATATGAATAAATTACGCATTTGATGTTTTTAGGATATTTTTTAAGGTTTTATTCAAAAAATAACACAGTGCCATTTGTGCTATTTTTCCCATAAACCAGATAATACATCTATTCAATCTAGAGAAGATGCACATGCATTTCTCACTGAAATATAGTTTGTTATGTTTAATCATAATAATCACACCATTTATGCTGGTAAGAAATATGCCTTTAGAGGTATATTGAGACATATTTTTGTGTCACTAAGAGATAATGATGTGTAGCAATATTATCAGCAGCACATGAGAAACCAAGTGTAACAGACTGAAAGAAACTCAACTATTCCATTGAGCTAGGCATGCTAAGTCATCTAAAAAGGGCATTCAACAAATGACTGACCAAAGAAGCAGAAAGCAAGACCTGAAAGCCCACACCAGCGATGGGAAAAGTATGTTTTAGATAGAAATTGGTGAAGGATTTGTAGAGCAAGAAAGAAGTAATAGTACCAGCAATTTAGATTGCAATTTGCACAGTACAATTCAGTAGAAATTAAGGCTCTTATGGAGTGAATTTCAGAGTCAAGCAGAATTCAAGACGCATTAAAATTCATGGAAGGAATGGAAAAAAAATTGAAAGGTATGAAAGGGGAGAATCATTTGTAGGAGTGAGAGTGTAGAACGTTGTAATGAAGAATGAATGATGATGTACAGAGTAAAATCATATCAGTTTTGGACATTGTTAATTTGAAGAAATAGAGAGGCTTCCAGGAAACACCAAGAAAAGAGGTGAAGTTTTACCTGAATCCCAGTATCACTGATGTTTTTGCATTCTGATATAGAAAGTTCCTTTATTTTTCCATGGTGGCCAAGGGATCTCAAACCCTAAAAAATTCCACAAAAATTAATCTTAAAAATCAAAACATGCTATTATATGTAATTACATTTAATATGTTAAGATGGTCAATAGTATTCAATGTCTGTGTATTAAAGCTTCTATCTAAGAATTACAGCACCTTTTAAGACATTCTCTTCAGCAGAACGTATATAGTTTATCATCCAATTTTTGCTTGAAGAATGTACAAGAGTTAAGAATTCTTTGCAGAAATAATTCAACTGAGAAAGCAAAAAAATTAGATTTTCCTACCTGTTCAGAAAGAAAGAATCTGAAGAAAAGTAGTGTGGTGTGAAATAGTTCCACAGGACACAGACCAGGACTCTCATAAAGCAAAATACATTTACAGATCTCCTCCAAAATTTGGGTTTGAAAGAACTTTTCAGAAATTTTTTTTATTGGAAGAACAAAATACTATTTGCAACAACCAAATAATATCTTAAAATTGCTGCCTTTATGATTTGCTTACCAGTAAGGGCTTTATGGCTACAGCTGTGGTACAAGACAACATTTGAAATGGTCCAGTCACACTCGTAGGTGCATGAACAACCCCTATATTCAAGACAATAGGGAGGTAAAAACTTTGGTAAATTCCTATTTTAGGAGTGCAAAAGGATCCGAAGATGCTTTGTGATATTTATTGCTTGTACACCAGGAAACAGGACCATGTTCTGATCCTAAACTCTCTAATTTGAAGGAGAATTAAATGTTGATTTTGTAAAATGTATTTTGATAGTCACAGCAGAATATGTCTGTGCTTCATATCAATAAAGCAAACTTTACTGAAAGACAAAGTTATTACTTTATTCCATATGGTTAATAAATTATCTACAATTAAGCAGCAAACAGCACTGCACAGAGAGGAAATATCATCTTGAAAAAATAAGCACATGTAAATAGTGTCTGGAATCCAGATGTGGACACTGTAATGATAATGCTGGAAGAGTGTGGCTGGAGTTCAAATTTTGCAAATTCCTGAAATCTCACAAGCTGAATAAAAACAAAAAAATGAAGGAGATTTCCAATCCTGGCTACTTAAAAAACCAAAGGAATTTGTATTTTTCTCAGCAGACGCAGTTATGTGGTGACCATTACTTTCAACAGCTTGATTAAAATCTACAGATTTCAAATTTTTGTTGACCACAGCACTCCTATTCAAGAAAAAAAACCAGTTATGTACTTAAACCCCCAAATGGGTTTATGTCAGAACTTGAATTCCTGACAGCAGAGACTGATAGTGATAGGTGTGACCTTATGGACATAATTTCTTCTTGCAGTTTTATTTATTTAAAATTGGTGCCACTTTCACGTACTTGGTAATGAAATATTAAAGAATATTATAAAGATTATTTTGCTACATGACAACTAATGCTGCTATGACTCCAAAGGTAATTTATAATCATTTTATATTACAAGAGTGACATTGAATTACAGAACAACTTTTTTTTTCCAATGAAAATCAAGGTCTCCTTTGAGGCGTTTCATCAATAATTCCAGATTTGAGAAGGGAAAGAGCAAAGACATGGAAGACAAGGAATGTCATTAGGAACTGTCTATGACATAGAAAAACTATGAAACTTTTACATTTCCAAAAATACACCTCTTCTAAGCTATACAAAATTTTTAATTATTATTTTTGTATCAAACATATATACAAAGGAGCCAATTATCACTAGTTTTATTGGACTTCCTGATTTATTCAGTAGTAGTCCCTGACAGATAACATCAGGGATCTCCATCCAGGATACTGACCTACTTCTAGAGACTTTTACCTTCTATACTAAGCCTCCAGACATTTTTGAAAGATATGGTCAGAGCAATCATACTATCATTGGAAATAAATGCTAGCAAAAGCAATACTGTGCAGCATACAGACTTGGATCACCCACCCTATGTGTCTCCAAAAACATATTTCCCCTTTAACATAAAGAAATCAC
This sequence comes from Aquila chrysaetos chrysaetos, assembly GCF_900496995.4. Lineage (NCBI taxonomy): Eukaryota > Metazoa > Chordata > Aves > Accipitriformes > Accipitridae > Aquila > Aquila chrysaetos. The sequence goes on from NC_044008.1 coordinate 13,905,618, forward strand.
CCCAGGTATCTTGGATCAATCTTCTGTTGCCATGGAGAAAGGGAAGACTTTGTCCTGCATGTCTTCTATAGCATGTGTATTACCATTTCCATTTAGAAAACAATTTTAAGAGAAACTTCTTATTCCTCTCCAACAGCTGTTTTTTTCAAGCAATTTTTACATTTTTGTTCTGTTTCATTTACCTTATTATGTAAGGCCTGCAAACAATTTCAGAACTTCATTTATTATTATTTCATGATGGTTTTTGTAGATGAGAAAATGAGTATCGACTGTACTAGTTGGTGAGGGTCTTCACTTGCTAGAGACAAAAGTCATCTGAGGCTGTGGCATACCACTCTATATTCACAAGCTGCAAGTCTCTGCCTTTCAACTACAGTCTGCAATGAATGTACCGTCTCTCGTTAACAATAACCATGTGCTACGCTATTTTCAACTTCTGAGATTTCTGTTCACATATCTTTCTGTAACCTTAAAGGTCAGCATCTGTAATGTATATTTAAGTTCCAGAGATATACAGATGTTACTTCCTGTTCATACCCTAAACCAAACACATTGACCTCAAAGTGACTCCAATCTCGGAAGACAGCTCTTAAGAGGTATCTCCCACCTTCTGTTTCTGAGCCATTTAACATGAAATGACTCAGCTTATTCTCTAAAATGCTCAGATTTCTGCACAGATTAGCCACAGTCAGGCACCAGTTCCATGGATCAAACACTAGACAAGAGGAATGTAATTCCTATCATGCAGTATCACTTTGCTAATAACAATACATATGTGGCAGAACAAAATTCAGTTTCAGATAGCAAAAACCTTCTGGAAAATGGGTAAGTTCTTAAGCAAATGTAGCTATACTGTTTCCAATACCTGAGCTAATGTAAAGGTGGGTCAGACCTGTTTACATGAACTGCGGAGACATTTTTCTATTGCAGTACAGAAATCCCCCTGTATGATTTTGTGCGTAATGCATGCCATAAAATTATATTTCTGTACCTAACACCTTCTGTGGTTAGACCAGATCATAACTTACGAAATATGGTTGCCAATGTTTCTTGACACCAAGTCCAGACAACAGGGCTTCCATTGTAACAAAATATCCTGTAAAAACATCAAGCCCAATTTTCACCATTGCTAAGTACCTTTAATTCCTATTGATTTGCATTGGGACTCAAAGTGTTAGCTCATCTGGCATTGATTGTAATGACTCTGTGTTAGTATTTCCTGTTTCTATGCAGAATTAAGTTGCTAAGTCTCCAGGTCAAATTCTCTCCTCTATTCTCCCAAGCAAACTGGAGTGCTAACATCTGAATTTGGAGCCCACTTTAATGTATTTTAACATTTCCTTTTCCCTGCCTTGGGAATGTGTGTGATTTGTTACATCCTTTCCTTTGGAAATCAAATGCAACTAATTCATTTGCAGTCTGTTGCTGGCTATATCTGTTAGACCTGATAATATTTTTTTCTTAACTTTCACAAGGCTCTTACTCAGACCTACTGGCCTAATTTTCTAACAGACCAAAATGTGGTGCCAGGCTATGGATTCAAGTCACCGTAGATTCAGAAGCCCACTAAGAGTGCAAAGAAATTACTCTAGATAACTGTGGAAAGCCAAAATGCCACTTTTGGAGGTTTTTTTTCCCCTTATTTAGAAACTTATTATTAAAATATTAGTAAATATGTTGCAGCCTGGCCTTCAGGACCAGCCAAGATCTGAAGATCATTAAGTACAAACACATAAGTAAAGAAAGTTGAGCTAACCCTTTATACTTCCATATAACCACTACTCCAGAGTTCTCAATGATTACAAATTATCCTCAACTTTAAAGAGTAACTACATATAGCATGCAAAAAATCTGTGACTGATCAGCTGACTTGATGCCACAGACAATTCTTGAGGAGGCATTTCAGCCAGGAGAGAGAATGGGGCCTTAGATTATTACAAGAGAGAATTTCATGCATGGCAGTCATTGTGGAAGAAAATGCAGAAGAAAAGAATATTTCTTTGTATACTTCATATTTCCTTTTTATCTTTGATTTCAGAACTGTATCAGGGTTCTTCCCATTTTTAAAGTATTTTACCAATTTCTTCTGTTTTAGTCTACTTTTTTCTCTCTCATTATTACACTGCATATAATTCACCACTGATACTAAGCTGCCCCAAGTCTATGACAGGGCATTGTGACAAAAACAGAACAAATGTTTGTTTGTTCTGTTTTTTGTGACAAAAACAGAACAAATGTCCTTCCCACTATTAAAAAAAGTTATCAAGACTTAAAAATGTGTGTTAATTTATTTAAAAAAATTAATCTTTAATAAAGAAGGAAATATTTTCTGAAATGTACAAGGATGAATGCTAAAATAACTGAGTGAATAAATTAATATTTTTAATGTAATTGTGTTTTATTTTATTTAATGTTATGTTATGTATTTTATAAGAGTAAGAGCAATATAGTCAAAGCCCTAATGAAAAAAGTGCAGCAACGTCTTTGGTATGCCACGAGTCTCTCATATGCATAAAGCTGATACCCCCTGCATTGGATGACATTTGGTTTTGTTAATGAATGGTCTTTGATTTTTATTTAGCAAGACATGTAAGTGTACATACAACCTTAAACATGTGATGAATTACTTGCCTTATTCTAGGTTCTGTTTAGAAGTTTGCCTAGGCATTTTCTCTCAATGTAAAATGCATAACTTTCTATAGAATGCCAAAATTTGAATACATGCAATGATTATTTATATTCAATTCCTAGTCTTTCTGTTGATAAGTAGACTCAGGACTAGGATAAAAAACTTCTCCAAACATGAGAGATGAGCACTATATTTCTTATTAGCACTGCATATTTTAATTACTGTGAGTCTACAGGGTACTGTAAATATTATTTTATTAACAAGATCTCATCAGGAAAATTCTAAGAGTCAATATATTTCTTCCAAATGCAACACATTCCCTGAATGAAAGACAGATTGCAACAGGAACATTTCACTTATTTGGCACCAGAGAAACTACACAGGAAGGCACCAATAGTGGAAAAAACTTCCATTTTGATTAACATTTAAATCAGTCATACCTGAGGCACAAATGTGCAAGAAAATCTGACTCTACTGTATCTTTTCTCCTCTGACCTTTCCTTAAGTATATGTTACCCTTATTGCAGTAAATTCTGCTCTGCTTTGATGGGCAGAATGATTCTGCTGACATTTGAAAAACTAAGAAAGGAAAATTCTCCTGCGTAGTGCAAATCTATCTTGCGCATTCTACGTGTTTCACACTAAATAGGAAGACAGCAAAACCAACAGAGATCTACTGCACAGACTACAGGAAATCACATGAGCCTTACAATTTCTCTTTATCAGCACAGCATAAAGGTGTTGATTACTGCACATAAAACATTGTATGCTCTGCTACATTTTGGAAGCAATCTGGCGACAGTACTTACAAATTCTAAATTGAAAGATATCTTAATACAACTTCATCTATATGCTAATAAAATGCATAATATAAAGTCAATGCATACAAATAGTAGCTTGTTACAAAGCAGACTGCTAATTTCCTTTTATCAAATCATGTTTTAAGATTAGAAAATGCATTTATTATATATGCATGAACGTTATACACGTAAAACACAGTGAACAGAAAAAAACATAACAGTTTTATAGCTAGTACTAGCAATCAGATCAGAAATTACAGAAAATGATAAATGGCCAGTTTCCGGGTTAATTTATGTGTCTTGTGGGAGGAAGGCAACTGAATGCCTTAGAAATGCAGTGTAAGCAAAAGAGCTTGGCTTATTGCCGAGGTCATGGGTTGTGCTATGTGAAAACTAGAATAAGAAGCAACACAGCATTTTAAAAGACTAGCTGTGGCAGGCAAGGAGAAAGAAAACATTTATACTGAAACATTGTGGGACTGTAATTCAAGGCATTATAAATTTCATTCAGATAAAATTTTATGGTATTTTAAATGATTGCATTACATGAAGTCGTCTTGGATCTCCCAACGCTCTTTATTTAGCTTAATTTTTTTTTTTCAGGCCTCCATAAAAGATACAGGCATTTTAATTACTTTTTTCACATTTTAATTACTTTTACACAAACTCTGGGTTAGAGCCAATAATAAAGTTCTTGGTCAAAATTCTGTTTGAACAGTGACTGAGTGTCTCTATGGCAAGTTTTCATTTCTCCTAGATTTCTGTGTTCAGTGAAAAGAGTTTGCCCCAAAAGTAAAAGAAACAGCAGAACTGGCTCTGAACCCTGCACACAAGGCAGCACCTGCCAAGAACATCTAATGAGGAGGCCTGCCATGTTTAACCTGGCTCCCACACTTGCTATTTTGCTTTCCAGAGTCTTAGCAACTTGACACATTGAAGATACCTTGTTAGTAATTCTTTCACTAGCAATTATTTTCTAGACCACAGTGTAGAGCAGTGCCTCTGCTAGAGCTAACAATCAGGATTTTTCAACATAAAATCTAGTTCATGGAAAACACAATTTTTACAAATTTAAAATTTAAAAAATACCTTTTTTTTTTTTTTTCGGTTTTCCTCAGGTCTAATCATCCTGGAGCAAAAAATTTCTGTTTAACAAACTTTTTTTCAGATCAGTTATACAGCAGCCAAACTTTCTCTTTTTGACGGTTTCTGTTTCTCTCTTTCAAATGTGAGAATTCTCCAACATAAGAATTACCTTTTATTGGGTACTGCCTATACATGGGCTAATATTGTATAATATACATTTCTAAAATATGTTTTCATGATATTGTAACTCCATTGCTTCATATCGATGCAGGTTTTTAAATGAATGGATTTTTATTGCATTTTTTCAGAAAGCCTAAATAAACAGTAAACACATTCATCATTCTTTAATCATATATATATACCATATCTGAGATGCTGGTTCCAGAGAGATCAATGGATATCAGTGATGACATATTTCCCAAAGCTTCAATTCCAGCATCAGTCACATTTTCACAGTGACGCAGATTTAGGTAGGTCAATTCATGACATCTAAATTAAATTTAAAAAAAAAACAAACAGAAATGTCATCTTTCCACTTTTGTTACAGAAATGTAGTATAGCAAGTACATTTTTGTAATAAACCTTGCTAAGTTTTTTCAGAGGACCTATGAAAATAAGCGCTCTAAACCCATGGAATTATACCAGACTTTTGATACCTAGTTTACATAGGCACTTACAAGGATTGTACTCATGATATATAAGCATTGCAAATATTTCAAACCATGAACAGCAATGAAATTAAATCAAAATATGGAAATCAAGGACCTGTACTACAAATAAAAATATTTTTTAAATTAGTTTGATGCTTGACTTGTCCCCATCTCCAAATCCCTTGTATCTTGCACAGAAGCTTCAAAGCTCACTGCAATGACAGAATTCAGGACCCCATGGCTATATCCACACCCAGCTACAGCTACACAAGTAATGGTGCACAGCAAATGAAGACATTGCCAGGTTCTGCAAATCAGCACTCACTGACCACACATGGAAGACTAAATTTTACTGCATAAGCACTGTAAACTGTATGTTCCCATAACCAAACCAGAAGACCTGAGAAATGTGACTCCTCAAACAGTGCATCTATGCTCAGTGATGCTCAGCTATCCAATACCTACTTCTGAGGAACTGGAACTTAAGAAGTTTAGCAATAGAGTGCTTTTTGTTTGTGCAGACATCAGTATTTATAGAGTTTACAAAAATGTGACTTATACATGCTAATCTTTTAATGCAGTTTTGTCACTGACAACCATTATTTAAGCACTTTTTCCCCCCTAAAATTAAGACTTCTCAGGTTTCCATATTTATGTTGATGAATTCCCCTTTATATAATGGGTCATTTTTCAAGAGATTCACAATGCCAAAAGGGACTAGTCATTTATCTACTACAATATTCTGTATAAAATTGGCTGTACAATTTTATCCATTTATTAACATATTAAGAACATTAACATTAGAAATACATTGAAAGTCTAACCACACTATAAAAATATTGTACTGGACTATGGTACCTTTGTGCTATTTCTGTGACAGAAGCATCAGTGACAAAAATACAATTAGTCAAATTCAGCTCTCTCAGCTTAGCTCCTGAAGAACCTTGTACAAATGTCCTTACACCTCCATCACTGATTCTAAAAGAGAAATGTAGGCAATACTTATAATATGTATTTTTCCTACTCCATACAAGTCAATGTGTAATTTGCATTGAGCAGCCTGCATTGTAGATAAGCAGAAATTAATAATTGTCTATTTTTAATAACCTTTTAAACCCCAAAGGAGTCAGAGTAATTAATGGCTTGATTAGAAAGATGCTGCTCTTTGGAACTGCTGAAAACCAGAACTTTCTGAATAAAAGTCTGTTGGCGATTACGAGAACTTCCATTAGTTCCAACACTCCGATGTGATAGCGTTCCAAAAGACAGAGCTTGGAAAACATATCTAGAAAGTACCAGAACCTGTTTAAACATTTTAGAGTACTATTTGTTTTAGTATCTTTGTTAACTTAAGGAACTGAAATAATTTAAAGGAAAAATTATCTTCTAGCACAGAAGCAAAAGTCATACGTAGTGTATGTATGTAGTGGCTGTACTGTACACATGCATGAACAGCTAACCTTATTTCGTCCTTGGAGTGTTTCATTTAATCAATTGTACGTCTCACACACAAGTTGCCAACTCATAATATACACAAAGGCTATAAAAATTAAGTCTTTCAGCCAAGCTGAGAGTGTCAGAGAGCTGACTACAACTTGGGCAAGTGTTTCAATACAGTTCATATCTCTGGAATGTTTAACATTACTTGTACACTTAGCTTTTCAATACATTCCCAGTATTTATTCTGTGTTCCCTGATGAATAAAAAATTAATCCCAGAATTCTGTAGGACAGAATTTTGGCTTGTACAGTTTGTTGCAAAGAATCACTGCAAATCCCAAAGTCATAGAAACATATGGGTAGGAATAGCAATAGTAATAAAATGATAACCTGAACAGAGCCTCATTGTGTGACCATAAGCTACAGATGAAGCTATAATTCATACAGTGTTAAATTAATCACTCTGCAATAATTCAACCACTGTGGTAGTTTTGGTGTTATTTCACAGTGCGGTTGTTCTTCATTCAAGACAGATAAATTTAAGAAATACACTTTCAGAATAATTAACTTGCATAAAGTCTGTAAGGAATGCAGAGCCTGGCAATATAGTCAAGTGAATTTAAAAAAACCTCACATATTCTGTAACCACACTGGGCTTGAGGACTGAAATAGCCCCATTATAACTTTTGAAATAATTGTTCTGTGAATACACATGCTCAGTTTCTCTAGTCAGCTCATTAACTGTATAAGAACACAGGCCACACACTGCTTTACCATACATGAAGATAACAAACTGGGAAAATGTGCCAAGGGTATGAGCCACTGCATTGCCTGTGTCCATTTTTAGACACCTTTTTACTCACATCTTTATTATTTCTTAATTCTAATAATCATGATCAGTTAATTTTCTTTCTTCATTGTTCACATGTAGTCAAATACTTCCTGTAATTTAAGAATTCTGAATTGTTAGATTTGCTCTTTCTGTCCCTTTCATTTCTTAAAAAAATTTTTCATATAACTAAGTTAGAAAAACTTAGACTCTTAGACTAAGATGAAATGTCTATGAAAAAAAGGAAACTGATTAAGAGCACCAAGATGGCTAAGCATTTCAAAATCTGTTCTTAAGATTCCACCACCAGTATAGTGCTTCCCTTGATTTCTATGAGAAATTCCTAAATGTTTCTAACTCACAATGTGAACTTTTATAGCAACACATTGTCCAAATAAAAGAAACATAAATACTAACAATCCCCCTTTTGTAGTTTCATATCTCTTGAGAGAAACTCTTTACCAAGTTTAGATATGTTACAATCTATAACTTTGTTAGTCTGCAAAAGCAATAATATAAGCACAGAGTTTTACAATAGCTTTACAACTGCTTAAAAAGTTTTGTTAAGGTAATTCAGCAATTCTTTAGCAGTAGAGACAGTAGACACATGTGCAAACACACTCACAGCCCAAAATTTGGCTAACAGACTGGAAAATCCAGCCTTCTAAATGTTAAACCAGAAAATGCAGGCAGCTGTCCCATCTACCCAGTTGAACTACCAACATGATGTCATGGTATTACTCCAGCACTTCTCAGCTCATCTACATGCAATGTTATCAGATTTTTACACAGCATTAACAGGCAGAAAAGTACTTTAGTTACACATTAAAGCAGAATCCCTACTTCACATGATGTCAGAAATTTTAAGATAAGCAGCAATTCTACCTTCTTTGTATTATTTTATAGGTTTGTTCATTTTGAAATGTTTGGAGATTTTGCGTTCTCTGTTCCCTCCCACCCTTGACTCCATCACTGTGCCACAAAACAGGGAACAAGTGTGCAGCTTGGAAGCCCTTTCATTTGTCTTTGTTTCTACTGACACATGACACACCTGAAGTGGAAAACAGTCTTCACATAAAATATACCCTTCCTCTACCACATAAATTACAACGTTGTCTTGGTAATTGTAAAAAATGGCAGTTTTGTTTATATCTTAGTATTAGATAGTTATGAAGTATTATTTTAATATTCACAAAATTAAACAATATCCAAATTTTAATAGAGCTGTGGCACTGGCATTGTCTTTAGTTATCATTTTCATCTTCTTCGCAGCCACATTCCAGCACTAAAATATGCCATAGCTATTAAGTAATATCACAGTTGATTTTTTTGCTTGAACTGGAGTAATAATGAATGGGTTTTTGCAAACATGATACAGGAACAAAAACCTACTTGTATAAAATATTTTTTAAAATATTAAGATACGTGCATTAACATTCTAAGAATTTATTTTTAAAACTGAAAGATGTGCTAACAGGACTTATTATGAGCATAATTAACTTTACTAAAATTCCTTTGCAATGGTTTACAGAAATCCGGACGTGATATAGTACCTTATGCAGTCTGCTACATTCAGTACAAGAACATGCTTCAATGGTGAAATCATCTTAAGACTAGCATCTGTAATATTCGGGCAATCGGCCATATGAATGTGCCTGATGTATGGGCAGCATTTACTCATCAACTTGAAACTTAAATCAGTAATTTGGTTATTCCCTGTTGAAATATACAAAGATGTAAGTTACACATCTGAAATACATTAAGGGCCTGATCCAAATACCCACTGAAATCAGCTGAAAGATTTATTTCAAATTATCTGCATGAATTTTAAAAATACATCATCCTATTAATTTTGTGAATTATTATACTAACCTTCAATGCTGACCTTGACAAGTTTACATTCAGCAAGGGCTTTAAAAGCTGTATCAGAAAGATGTGGAGAGTCAAGAAAGACAACAGACATTATCTGTTGGCATTTTTCAACCAGAGCCTTCAAAGGGAAAAACGTAAAATAAAATATTCATATACCTATGCTGTCACATAACAAAAGATTAGCAAATATTCTGCATATAATACCAAATGTTACAATTTCAAACAAATAGTTATAATGCATTTTAACAGTAACTTCTAGACAGTGAGCAATATATAAACTACTGACATTCTACATATATTTATTATGTTTGGGAACACAAGGAAAAGTAAGTAAGCAACTGGAGACATGAAGTATGGCAGACACCCGAGACACTGGTCTAGTTAACAATAATTTTTGCAGAAGCCTGAAAATTCTTTTTTGATGGGCAAAATCAGTAGCAGAATGCTGTTCCCATATATTATACTTGTTTAACACTGAAAAAACTGAAAAACTCTCATTTATAAACTAGAAGACCATAATTCAGCGATACCAATGTAGCAAAAGAAGACAACTGAATTTTTCTGAAAGTGATGGCAAGTGAGCAAGATTTATAAATATAACTAGATAATAGCTTTAAAAAATGTTTTCAGTGAGAAATTTTCCTCTTAAATTGTATCTGCATAACTTTCTTTAAAGTAACTTGAGAGGATAACCCAGTTCCAACATCAAAAAGTTTCTCAAAGTACAGATTTATTTTCAATTTCTTACTTGAATACATCTGTCTGTAAGAGTTGGCATTTTGTTGATTAGCAAATCTTGAATCCCACTGCAGCCATTGGCAATATTTCTGAAGCCATCAACTGAAATCTAAGTAAGAAATAAAATAATTATGTCTTAGCAAGCCTAACAAAAAACAATACAGGAATGGCTTGAGATATTTTCAATACTTTAAAATCATAGGTACCTAGATGCTCACTAAAACAAGAAATACATTAATCCCCAAAAAGAAAAACAGACCCATGAGGCATACATATTATTCTAAAGTTTTAACAACATAATCCAAATCCAGGATCTGTTCCAAAAATGTGTCTACTAAGCAAGCAAGAGTAAGGCCCAACAATTTCTACAGTCAACACTATGGGAGTAGCAATAAATGTCATCGTCACATCCTTCTACCTTTGTTTTCCCAACCTTATGAGGTATTCACACATGGCAAGTACTCACATCTAGTTTAAAGCAAGGTTTAGATGTGGTAAACTATCCTCATTGTTTTTTCCAGATCCGTAGTAAAATGTGTGTTAAATTCAGACGGGATACAAAGAAAGATCCTATGCAATCACAATAACATGGAGCTTGTTTACAGAATCCTTCATATAGGACCACATCACCAACTCTGTATACTCTAACAGAGCAATATTCAGTGAATTTATGAATGGACAGATGGATCTGTCAGTTCAGTTTATTCCTTTTATCATTCCATGCAGTGGCTTCAGGGAGTGCATCCAGGGAGTCAATTCTTCAACTGCCCAAATTCAATATATGTCAGTTCACTCTTGGGCATACATAGTTCTTTTGACATATAAACCCTGTGTAAAGTACAAGACAGTTTCCTTTCAGCCCCATGTTCTACAGACAACATGGATGTGAACCATTCCTCCCTATGAAATAGTCCTCCCTGATATTCGCATGTAGAGATCTCACTATTTCCCAGGTTTTTGAAGTTGTATAATATAATAATCTTGTGCAGCTCAGACTACAGCTGTGCTCTGCACCGGGAATTCATTTGCAAAACATCCACAAAAAAGCAGTCTGGCATGTTCTCCTGGGTACCAAATAAGGCCTGTGGAGACAAGAATCCAAAGGAGGAAACTTCAAAGATAAAGTATACTGGGAGGGATTCTTGCTGTACCCCACCTCTTCAGCTGCTGGAGAAGCCTGATTTGTTTCGTTACATTGCTTAAGGGGAACAGCAGTGTAAAACACAGGCTTTGCTTAGGGTATATATATTGTCTGACAGTAGACACCATTAGTAGACAGGAGATAGTCACAGAAAAGCAAGCCAGAAGCTAAGCAGCACCTAATCACCCACCACACATCAGTATGGTAGCAGTGCATCAGAAGATGCTTCCAGTTCTTGCACTTGCAGCCTCTGGCCTTTGTAGCACATCTGACTGTTCCTCACAACTACTTATCAGTGAAAACAAGGGTCAAGCCTGCTTTCCTTCCACTCTAGCATTGAGTGAGGGCATTAACACATTGGGTTTCTGGCTGTTCTTTTTGCAAACTTAACATTTGGGTTCTTCTTGCAGGTGAGTTTTTTTCATGAACTGAGTATCTGACTTTAAGTTATAATCAAACCAGACTGTCTTGTCTTTTCTGGCATAAAGCCCCATCCTTTAACTTACGGCCAGGTTGGGTTGCTCTTTATTTTCAGGCTGGAGTGGCCTTTTAAACAGATTCTTTATAAATTGTTTTAAATATTTTGATGTCAAATGTCTTGTCTCTACTTCGTAAGGGACTGTGGCACTCTTTGCACTTTTTCCCTTGTGCAGGGGGGTGTCAGCACTAGAGGGGAACTGGCTACATGTCTGTCAAATGTGTTCTTAGGCTTAAAGTGTTTGTGCAGGTCTCATGTCCAGACAGACAGAATATGGTGTGGCTCATGACACACGCAAGTACTGTTAGCACTGTGGATGCAAATAGTCTGATGTGTTCTAAACTCAGGACAAGTGGAGCATGAATATTTTTCCTACAGTGGGTCTGTAACAGCCTGCAAAATAACTATAGGAAACATTTTACAGGTAAAGCATGGTGATATAAATCCCATTAACTATCCTCTGTCAGCTGCCTGTGTTCAAGGTCAGGTCTGATATGGTGCAGCTGTGGAACACTGGGTCAGGCTCCTCTGAAAACATCTATACTGCAACAAAGAGCTGAAGAAGGAAAAAGATCAAAATCTTGGGAGGCAGGAGGGAAGGCTGCAGAACATGAAAGATAACCATCGTGTAAATACAAGCTGGTCAGAGCATGTAAAGCCTGTTAGTGCACTCCAGGCTCTCACACACCCTCCAACTGAGACATGTCTGCTGGACAAAAGAACACCACGACTTTGGGAATGTGGTTGATGTGGATAACACATGAGTGTGGATCTGCAGATAGCACTGCAGATCTCACCTGTCAGCATAGATAGGTTGGATTTGCCCACCCCAAATGACTGCAAAACAACCAGTACTAGTGTAGGGCTCATATGGCAAAGGCAATCCTCTTTTCAACTGGTAGTGATCACCAGAAGGTAAAATGTCAGCATGGCAAGATGGGTGCTAGTTCTCAGGACAGAATATGAAATTCAGTTGTCCAAATTCTATAATTTTGTACTCACTATTGGTATATGTAATGTAGGACAATGTAATCCTATCTCCAGTTTCCTCAGCCCAAAACCTCTGGTCTGTATGAAAGAGACTAGCTTAAATTGTGAGTATCACTCAAGCAGCTGCCTGAGGGAGGTATTGGGAAATCTCTATTCTCTGCTGGTCAGGAAGCACTAATTGCTTTAACATGGCATGACCAATCCATTCAAGTAAGAGTTTACCTAACCCTGCAACAGGCCTCCTCATTGTTGGATCTCAAACAGCGCAACAACAGAAGACAGCGCATTTCTACAACATGCACCAAGTAGTTTAATATATTAAAGTGAAACAAATCACCCCCTTGAAATTTCAGCTTGAGAGGTGAATTTCTGGTAATTGAGTCTTGTTCTTGGTCCATATACTACAAAGAGCAAACCACTCCCAAGAGAGGATATGTTACACCACACAGTTTGTTGTAATACATGGTTATAATCTGAACACGATGCATTTTCAAAAGAAGACTGAGGTTTTCACTCTTCTAAAAAATCAGCCACAGTTTGTTAAGCAGTTTGAGTATGCTTTAGCTGTTATGACAGTAGGATTTCCCCTTGTAACTGCTAAACAGATTTGCTATAATGAGAAGGAATAACTCTGCTCCCAAGGAACAGTCACTCAAAAGCTGAGAGAGTGCAGAACACGCCATATTCAGCTATGCTTACTGTTCAAACTGAAGAGATTTTATAAGACTCAGTTCAAATGCATGCATGATTGTAACCAACTACAACTTACTCCTATGACTGCTAATCAAAGGAAGGTATGGGGCTTAATGGGGCCTGCTGCCAATTGTTCTTGGGATTATTTTTTTTTACCATGAACACATTGTTAACTATTAAAAGAGTACCTACCTAGGCTAGTGATCACAGTTAGATACAGAGAGTAGGAATAAAAGACCTCTCATGTCTAGGTAGCTAAAATTCAGATGCAAATACAATTCAATTATGGATCTTAGTTACATTACAGTACTTGTTGCTTTGGCCAAGATTTTTAAAATATCACTGAAAAAACCTAAATGCAGACTCAGGACACTAGTTTTAAGGTCCAGACTTTGGAAATGTTAGCCATTTATCTGAGCAGTAAGATAAATATTTGCAAGGCTTACAGGTTTTTCTGATAATTGTAGAAGAGGAATCACAGTTTAAAATCAGGGTAATAGGTAGGAAAAATGCTAAGTCAAGAATGTACCAATAATAATGATGGTGATTTAAAAAAAAAAAAGACTGTAAATGCTAAAGCTTTTGTTTACTCCACTGAAACTAGTAATATAACTGAGGTGTCTATGTTAGACAATTATCAAACCTGGGATCTCTGTACAGCAAAGAGCAAGAAAGATCCCAAGACAGGTCAGACCTGAAAAAGCCTGAATCACCTCTAGAGATTGCTCTCCCTCTCTAATTGTTATTTAAATAAATTAAGGTAATTTTCTAGGCACTACCTTAGGTTAGACACCTAAAATTAAGTGAAATTCACATTCTCAAAAGGATAGATAGTAGGTAGCAGGTAATCAGATCAAACTCAACAATGTTGAGGGACAGAAGTAGCATATCTGTTTCTGAAATTCAGTAATGATTGCATAATGTTAACTGCAATCTAAAGGACTTTTAATCTCTTTGTCTGGAAAAACACTGTTTGCTTAACATAGCCATTTGATACCACAAATAGCAGCAATTTAGTGTTTTCCTCCATGGAAGCCAAAACCAATTATACTGAAGCAGCTAATAATACCCCTGCACAGATTGTTTCAAATCTTTTTCACTTGAACTGTTTTTTAACTTAAAGCTGGATAATGGATCTCAGGCATCAGGGTGAGAAAGTTCCAGTGTGAAACATGCATTCAGATAAGACTCAACTAAATTAGTCAACATTTAGATGCTGCTGCAATATCTTATGTATTTGTCTTATTTTCCTTTATTCCTAGAACAATGAAATCTTAATCTTTAATTTCTTTTCAAAAGTCCCTATGGATTATCTATGAAACTTCAGGCACTCCTGAAGATAAGGTGTAGAAATATGAAATTTTGTGCATATTTTATTAAAACAATTGCTTTCTCAACTCACTTGCAATTTCAATATATAACAAATTGCTCAAGAGCAAACAGCTTGACCCAAGAATCAATGTTAGGATACATATGGAATTTAATACTGCATTCTTTGCCCCGGTTCAGTAAAACCCCATTTAAACCTCCTTCTTCAAACCAATTGTGAGGGAGGATGTTTTGAAGGTTATTATGAGCCTTAGATCCTATAAAATTCTGCAAAACAGACTTTTCCTGCATGACTCAGTAAGATAATTTTATAAATGTATTATTTTTCTTGCATGTACAGGATCAGAAGTCAATGCAATGATTGTACATAAAATACAATTCCTTGTCTAAGGAGTTTTCAGTCTAATATGTAAATGACTGAATTGGGTTTTTTTCTTAACTGTATGCTAGTATACTGTGATCTGAAATGAAAGTACATCAAAACAAACATGGAGCAAACCACAGATAAAAATTTGTCCCCATAGATTCAGAAACAAAATGTAGTAGAATAATGAAATGCTTGTAAGAATGTCAAAATTCATTTAATTTCATCTTTTTATAGTTTCTTAATTCCAAAGAATAGGAACACACAGAATTTTAATTCAAGTTTTGGCTTATTTGCTACACATACAGTGCTGCTTTAAAATTCCTTCTTTCTCTGCCTGAACCAATTGTATTTGTGGAATCCACCCTGCAAGGCACAATGCTGTCTGCAGCGCAGAAGGGGTTTTGAAGAAACACTATTCCATGATTCTAGTACTGTCAATGCACTGTCAATGCAGAAACTTGAAAATCAGTGTTCAGGATTGAGCAAGTACTCTTGTGGTACACAAGGGGCTATACTTTTTTTTTTATTCTGTGTTTGTCAAGAATGACAAAATGAATTGTGACATCCTTTCACATGTTTGGCACATTACATTGATGGCTTGCCTCCACATGTTATTTTTCTTTTAATTTTCCACTTTCCAAAAAAGCTTATATTAACATACTCCTGAATTAGCATATTTCTAAAAATATAGAATAGTGTATGCGTAACTTATAATAAAGTATTCTTCAGTTACACAAGTTTGTACTCAGGAAATGTAAACAATCAGTCCTCTTCTTCAATAATAAAGAACATGGCTCAGATTTTCTCCCCAAGTGATGGCCCCTTTTTGCTCCTTGATTCATCTGAAGAAGCCAGAATTTGACAGTAACTGCCAAAATGAGAATTCTCCCAATGAAGCCAGAGCAGGAGGAACTCAGATGGTGAAAACTGATGAAGCCTACACATTTGACAATAGTTTCTCTGACATCCCCACAAACACTGCAGGATGTCAAGAAATGAAAGGGTCAAATCTATTTTTCCCAGTGGCTTGTGATCTCTTATCCAGCTGTTGCAAACTATAGCAATTGATAGACTGTTCTAACATTTTGGGCCAGAATAGTTCTAGTCTGAAAATCAGCCATAGATGTTGGCACCAAAAATAAAAAGTCAATTTCTTTGAAAATCTGCATGTTTCTAATTTAACTGAAAATATCTCTCACCAATCGGTTCTAGTTGTATAATCTCAATGTAATGCGTTGGTAAATGACATGCAATTGCTTTATACCCTTCCATCTTTTCAGTTTTGTGTCTAATAACAGAAAATCTTCCACCTATACTGTTCAGCTTCAAAAGCAGAACAAAGAAATCTTATGCTTTCTAGCTAATTCTCTGAGAATATCAATGGTGTAATAGGACACCTTTGAGAGCAGGACACAAGAGAATCTCTATATTTTTGTGAAAATATCTTGAAACTCATTAATGAAAATATTTATCACCCGTGTCATAATGACACAACCTTAGTTACTGAGATTTCATGCAAAAAACCCATACCTACAATTCATCCAGTATTACTACCATGTATTAATATAATAGTCAAAGGAAAGAATGCCTCATTTTATGACAACAGACTAGAAAATGTGTGCTTAATTCCCAGTTTTCTGCCTGACTATGTTTTAACAGCTATTTAAATGTTCTGGTCCTCAAGATGCCACTTGCAAAATCATTACCATAATCACCCATTTTACAGATGGGCTTTCTAAACAGATGTTCAAATCCTACAGTAGTAACGGTAATATAAGAACTCATATTAAAACAACTGTAATGTTAAAATTAAGGAAAAAACAGGAAACATGAAAAAAAAGGAAAAATATATATTCTATAGAATATATATTCTGTTCTATGGAACATTTTTTAGCATAATTTAAATGTTTATACTATAGGTTCAATACATTTTTCTAACTAATTCTGAAACATTAGCCTTACAGAAGTTCCCTTTGGTTTAGTTGATCCAATGAGGGGGAAAAAAAAAAAAAAAGAATTCTATCTTATTAAAATGCTTTCTGCAACAGTGATGCAATTTGATGCTCTTTTTGGGTTTAACTGTTTACTTAAGTACTCAGTCATAATCAATAAGCACTGTTCCAGAATTGTGGGGAAACCCAAAATGGAGGAAGCTGTGGAATTCCTTTCAGAGCGCTCAAATACACTGGTGAGCAAACCCATTTTCCTCTGGAAAGGGAAGGATTGAGGTTTTCCCAGTTCGATGATGATCACTTTTCTCTGACTACTCTTACGTCATGCTTTCTAGAGGCAGATCCTTACAGCTCATTATTACACTTCTGAACAAGCAGGAATGTTGCTTTTGGAAAAAATAACCAATTACTGGCATTCTGAAAAAGTAACTCAGAGGTAGGTAGTTCTTAATTTTCCTCTAACCTCAGCCCTCATTTCAAATTTCACACTGTCAACGCACAATAGTCTCAGCATGATTCTCAGGAACAAGAAACAGACACAGTAAAGAGCAGTCAGAACAAGACTGTTGCCCTGTCTGCCTTCATCCTTGGTTCGGGAAAGGTTTTGTTAGATGGAAAGTTAAACAGTTATATTCCTCAGACTCCATCTCTTTATCATTTCACATGTATTTTGTAATTTGGAGGATCTTCTCAGTTTATAAATAAATATATGTGGGAGTCTTTATTAAAACATTGGCAGACTTTTATTGCCTTACAGTTTGGCATTTCGTATTGCTTTTGAAGTATGTTTCAAGATACAGTATATATTTGAAAGTTTCTAAAATAGTACCAGATTCTAAAACCTTGGTTTCCTTTAGAAGTTTAGTAGGAGACTAAAATAATCCAAAACATCAACTATTTTTAGACTGCAGTTATAAATACTACTTCACTTTATATATTAAACCAATATAAAATTGTAACAAAAGTTCACTTTTTAATTAATTTCCTTCTCAGGAAATCAAGTGTAAATTCATATTTTTCCAATGCAGAGTGGCTTTTATTTTTTTTGATATCTTAGTAAAAACTGCATTTTCAAAGCTCCTGATTTAAAATCCTAACTAATCATGACATAGAATTAGTCTATTTATGGCTACAAAAAGCAAGCCTTGTTCTCATTATGCAGTAAGTACTAGATCTGTTTATAGATCTGACATTTTGTTGGAAGTGATCCAAACCTATAGTGCTATTATTCCTTAGTAAAATTTAAACAGCTGTAGTCATGTAATTCAAAACCCTGGAAGTCTGCTGCAGTGCTTGTTCTACTTCAGTATACCATGAATGCAGGATGCAGCCAGTCATATAAAGGATTCTCTTCTTCACAGAATGAAAGAAAGACGTGAACTACAAACCTGAATGCAACCTGAAAGGTCCAAATAGATGAGCCTGTGACAGCCTCTTCCAGAGCTCAGGTACAGTAAACCTTTGTCTGTGAATTTTCTGCAGTGAGCTAAACTCAGATACCGTAAATTGGGGAAGCTGCTTTGCAAAAAAACCAAAAGAGAGCGCAAGTTATTACAAGGGTATGTTACAGAATCGATAGAACATAAAATACCACAGTTAAAGTATTCTGAAAATTACTGTAAAGAAAAGATGTTCGATATGAAATAGGATTATCTCCTTGCTGAAGCTTGAAAGTCCCTTTCTTCTGCTGCACTTTTTCCTCTGCTCCTTGTACTGCAAATTACTGGGGGAATAGCACTATCATACAACATATTTCACCATATGAAAACAGTATCATTTTAAAGTTATCTCAAATAACTGCAAAAGCATACTTTTTAATTAACTGGGATTTTTGTGTGCATACTTTGAAAGCTAATAGACTTTTCAGTATAAGTTTGCTGGACTGTCTTTGCCATTGATTTTACAAGCAGTGCCTGCTAGAAATGAAAACCAGAACTCTAACAAAGGACGTTAAAAGCATAAAAGTACAGTTAGAGCTTCTCAAGTCATATACTTATCTAGAAGAGTACTATTAAAACAATCTGAAAAATTGAAAGAGATACAAAAGGGAATTATCCAAAAGTGAATCATCCAGTGTTAGGTTTTGATCAGTTCTTTGGGAAACATTTCTTTACACTAAACATTAGTTACAAGAAAGCAAACTGTAAGTGGAAAATGTTAAATCAACAGCACTCTGTAAAAGCAAGAATTTATACTCTGAATATACTTAAGTTTCCGTCTGCAGCTTTGGTTTATAACATACTGAAAACTATTCATTTTACTGAACTACATTTCTAACTGGAATAAATAACAATTGCCACAAGCACCACAAATGAAAGCATGCAGAAAATCAAAACCTAGAATTAGGACCTACTACTCTGGTAGACATTTAGTTGTAGGGATATAGTCATACAGTTCTGCAAGTCAGCAAAAGTAGGCATTTTGAAGAAAGATGGGAACACCCACTGAAGAGCTGACTGCTTAAGGAGTGGCATACATTTTTGGAACTGACTTTATACTTTCAATATAGAGTGGGGAAACACGCTAACTGGAACTGAATGCAAAAAAAAGAGATAGGAAGCTGGAAAAGAACATTATTGTAAAAAAAGGATAATACAAAAAACCTAAGAAATTAAATATAAGATTATATTTCATGGGGAAAAAACAAACAAACAAACAAACCAAACCCCAAACCAATGTGCATCAGAACCAGATATCAGAATATAAGGGCATGTGTTTGTGGTGTGGTTTTTTTTAATGGAAACATTTAATTCATATTAAATACAGAAATAAAAGTATCCTTCTTTGTAGAAGCATAAGCCTTTTTGCATTTTAGTGACATATTCCACAGAAATGAGTAGGGAAAATCAAACTCCGAGAGAGTACAATTCCAAACTTAGCTGACAAAACAGATAATAATTTAAGAGATTGGGTTTTATACTCTGGCAGTTCTGAGTCTTTTTAAAGTATATCTTGCTACAAGGTTGCACAACTTAAGACACAGGGAAGCCTTTCTTACTGCATTTTGAAGACTGTGATCAAAACCTTCCAATACTTTTGAAGAGACACTGATTTTCTTTACAGGTCATATGACCCATTTTTATGATCTGGGAATTTTAACACATGCCTCCTTCTGCCATTTTTAAAGTGACAGCTTTCTTAAAACTTAAGCTTGAGCACACAGACTACTAAAAATCCTTGTTTTGTGTTACAGCTAAATTCTGCAGGAATTCTGTCATACTGATTTTTCAATTAATTTTAGCATTAGCAATGTCAGGATCATTGGTTTAAAGCAATCTGACAAAATCACCTCCTGATATTTATTCCTGATAGAAAATATTCATGTCTACCACATGCAACAGAACTTTTCCGAGGGAAATTGTAGCTGATGATCTGTGTTGTGCAATACGGAGGTTAAAATGCTTGTATAGAACAGTAAGAGACATCAAAAATGACCAAACAGTTTTGAGCACACTCAGCCTACACTTCACTTGTTCCTTGTTCCAATAACAGACATCTGATATACAATAGCAAACTTCACGTGCAGTATTATGAAATGCAATACTGCCACCTCTGAGAACTTTGTATTAGTTACCTTACTACATAGGACCTGTGGTAAGCTAATGCTTTTGAGATGGCACATGAAATGTTTATGAAATTTGTCTGGTATCAAAATCTTCACAGGACAGCAACTTTCTGTACATCCCCATAACCTCAGAAACAATGAGCTTTGCTTTTTGTCCAAAAATTGTCAATAAAAACAGTGGTATCTTATGGTTTTAAATCAGAAGCATCATGCGTGACTGGGAAAATTTCTTATTAACAAGGTACAAGTTAACTGCAAAATATATTTTGTCAGTGGAGAATTTTTCTTTTTGTTTTAAACATTTTATTGCATTGAAAGCTTCACCTGCTCTGGAGAATTCTTTCTTGGGTATGTGCTATTTATTCATCAGAAGAAATGAACAGTTCTGACTTTTGGTGGCAATAGCATGTTCAGGTAACCAGAATAATGTATGCTGAGATTACCTATAGAACAGCTGTTCCAAACTTCAACATAAATATTTTTTCTTTTTAAATTTCCATATATCAGCCAACACGGAGAAACACAGATTATGATAATGTCCTAGTTTCAGCTGGAATAGAGTTAACTGTCTTCCTAGTAGCTGGTACAGTGCTATGTTTTGAGTTCAGTATGTGAAGAATGTTGATAACGCTGATGTTTTCAGTTGCTGCTAGTAGTGTTTAGTCTAAAGTCAAGGATTTTTCAGCTTCTCATGCCCAGCCAGCGAGAAAGCTGGAGGGGCACAAGAAGTTGGCACAGGACACAGCCAGGGCACCTGACCCAAACTGGCCAACAGGGTATTCCATACCATGGGACGTCCCATCCAGTATAGGAACTGGGAAGGGGGGGCGGGGAATCGCCGCTCGGGGACTAGCTGGGTGCCGGTCGGCGGGTGGTGAGCAATTGCATTGCGCATCATTTGTACATTCCAATCCTTTCATTATTGCTGTTGTCATTTTATTAGTGTTATCATTATCATTATTCGTTTCTTCTTTTCTGTTCTATTAAACTGTTCTTATCTCAACCCGTGGGTTTTGCTTCTTTTTCCCGATTTTCTCCCCCATCCCACTGGGTGGGGGGGAGTGAGTGAGCGGCTGCGTGGTGCTTAGTTGCCGGCTGGGGTTAAACCACAACAGATAAGAATAATACTGATGAAGAGATGGGTGGTAAGACTGGAGACACTAAATGGAAAACTGCCAAAACAAATGTTATTTATATGAGGATATGGCATTATAGACTAAGAAAAACAAAAGTCCAAATGTATTACACAAATACCAAAGAAAAACATGTTTCTGGACTTTGTAGGGCTGCTGTTGAAAGGAAGACATTAGTTTTCCTCATAAGAAAGAGAAACAATGTACAGCTATCTTCAAATCCATATACATCTTTGTGACGGCTGCTATTCATGGACCAGCATGTCTCTTTTCTGTATGGCAGTTTTTAATGCAGCAATTCTACCTACCAGGTGGACTTCGAGTCTCATGGAGGGATACATGTAAAACAGAAATGGCAGACCTCTGTAAGAATGTAAATTATCTGCCTTCAGCTCACTGATCTTCCAAATAAGAGTTTGGAATAACTCTTTCTTTTGCAGTTGTCACACAAGGCCTTGGCTCACAGAATACACCTATCCACAATCCTCTCTTGCAAATATAAATTTTTAAGAACATATCTAACTTGCAAACTTCTTGCATCATCACGAGTAACTGGACATGTCCAAGAAATTTTTGGCTAGCATGTTCTTTTAAAAGTTTCTGTAAAACTCTGTGAAATATATAGCGTAGTCTAGCATACATTTTTAATTATACTAAAAAGAGAAAAGAACTGCTACCTAAGTCAAATGTATCGGGCATTTTTTTCATTTTGCATAGCAGACAGAATCCTGTAAATCACTCAAAAAGAATATTTCTACTACATATGCCTCTAAGTTTCCTGCAAGATTAAAACAAACACACTTTTGTATTTCTCTTTAATTTTACCTTGACAATAGTCGTAGTGTTCCATTAGTAATACCTGTATATGACAGATTTAAATAGAGAAGAGATCTGCAACCTTCTGATATGAGTCTCATCGATTCATCCTGAATAATAAAAAAAAAATTCCAGAAGTACATTAGAATTATATTTGTATTCATTTATCTTACATTTTTATGCAGAATAACAAGGGAAAAAAAACATGAATAAGTATCTTTAAATCATCATAATAATTTTTATACATCACAGCCATTTTCTTTGGAAGCCTCAGAGTAGAATACTGAGAGACACAGGATGCTACTGTTACTCACTTGAAGTATGGTAATTTTAACATTCCAGTTCAAGAAAACATTATACACTACACAGTCCTACAGAGCACAGGGGACTTTTCACACGATTGAAGGTTAGCACATGTCTACATATTTTGCTAAACCAAGATTCTTGTTAGCCAATCTTGGTATCTAAAAGCACTGGTGAATTTTCTCCATAAGCTCTGGTACACTTCTGTAACCCGTAATATCATTTACAAAATGCTTCCTGTTTAGTTCTACCCTCTAGGTGGAACATTAGATTCCAGTAATTCTAGGGCTTCCATGTTTTATTGACCTGCAAAAGTGGTACTACCTAGATTGTTCTATATATCATTCCATTAGAATATAATGGGAACAAACCTCCTAGTATGAAGAATGTTTCACAATAAATGTCAATATAATAGAAAGGGAAAAAGTCAGCACTTATACATGGAAATGTAATAGTTGAGTTTCTGTCTTTTGCCATGTTTTGGTCACCTCTTTAATATTTCAGTTAGCAGGCAAAAGGACCATCAAGATAGCTGGAAATTCAATACGAATCAACTTTAAAGAGGACAGTTTGTGCTTTTTAAATATAGTCCTGCAACAAAGGATTTGAGAGAGGTGATATCAGTAAAAATAGGTATGTTGACGGAAGATAACCATAACCTGAAGAGAACTGAAGGCATAGAGAGTGGTGAGAAAGCATTAGGGGGATAGCACGATGGGGAAAACTCTGAAACCTTCCATATGAAAGCAGCACAACCAGGGGTCCATCTCAAGTGTCTGAACACAAACACTTGTAGCATGGGAATCAACCTGTAGGGATCAAAGTTCATGCACAGGTGCAGAGCTATGATTTCACTGGGATTCCAGAGATGCAAAGGGGTAGCACACACAACTGGAGGGCTGCAAGGAATGGTTACAGAATATTTAGGAATGACAGCCCAGGAAGGTGAGGACAGGTTGCGCTCTATGCAAAGTTATGCTTAAATGCACGGAGCTTTGCATTGGAATGGGTAACAAGGCAGTTGACAGCTTATCTGTAAGCATTAGAGGCTAGACCTATGAGGATTACATTGTGGTAGGTGTCTGCTACAGACTGCTTGATTCAGAGAAGAAGGTAGATGAAACTTTCTTTGGGGAGCTGAAGGAAGCCTTACAATTGCCTATCCTGGTTACTCATGAGAGACCTTCAACCGCTCTGATATCCACTGGAAGAACAATATGGCTGGGCGCAAACAATCCAGGAGACTTCTACAGTGTGTTGAAGACAATTTCTTGATCCAGGTGACTGACAAGTGGTCTAGGGAACATGTTCTTCTGGACTTGTTTCACAAACAAGGAAAAACTGGTCACAGATGTGAAGAACTAGAGTGACATTGGTTACTGCAACCATGAAAATGAGTTTTAAATCCTGAGAGACGAAAACTGGACAAATTGGAGAAGAAAAAGCCTGAACCTGAGAGCAGATTTTGGCTTGTTTAGGGATCTGCTTAACAGGATCTCGTGGTTGACAGCCCTGGAGGGCAAAGGGGCCCAGGAAAGCTGGTTGATCTTCAAGGCCAAGGTACTCAATGACTTTTTTGCCTCAGTTTTTACTGCTAAGGCTTGTCTTAAGGCTTCCCAGGTGCCTCCCAGGAGCCTACTAGCAGAGTCTGTGGGAGTGAAGCAATACCTATGGTAGAAGAAGATAATGTCAGGGAGCACCTGAGGAAATGGGACAAGACAGGATGCATCCAAGAGTACTAAGAAAGCTGGCTCCTGTCACTGAGAGGCCTCACTCATTTTTGAAAGGTCATGGCAATCAGAGGAAATTCCTGATGAGTGGAAGATAGGAAATGTCACATCCATTTTCAGGAAATGGAAGAAGGAGGATCAAGGAAACTACAAGCCAGTCAGCCTCACCCAAGTCCCTAGGAAGGTTATGAAGCAAATCCTCCTTGAAGCCCTGTCCAAGCACACGAAGGATGAAAAAGTGATAGAGAACAGCCAGCGTGGATTTACCAAGGGCAAAGCATTCCTCATTAAGGTGATAGTTTTCTATGATGAAATTACTGGATCTATAGATAAGGGGAAAAAAGTGGCCGTTGTGTATCTTGACTTCAGCAAGGCCTTCAATGCAGGCCACAGTATCCTTATAGCCAAATTGGTAAAATAAAGGCTGGATAAGTGGACTTCAAGGTGAGTGAAAATTTGTCCAGGCTGCCAGGCCAAAGAGTTGTCACCAATGGTGCTAAGTCCCATTGGTGGCTTATAGCAACTGGCATCCCTCAAGGGTCAATATGGGGACCATTACTGTTAAATGTCTTTATAAATGGTTTGGATGATAGGAATAAAGTACATTCTCAGCAAATCCACAAATTATTCCAAACTGGCGGGAGCGTCAATACACTGGAGGCTAGAACTGCTATTCAGACAGATTTAGTCTCGAAAAATGGGCTGACAGAAACCTCAGGAAGTTCAACAAAGGCAAATGGAAAGTCCTGCATCTGGGATGGAGCAACCCCATGGATCAGTACAGTCTAGACCCTGGACAGAAAGCAGCTATCAAACACAGTGACCTGACAGTCCTGGTCAATAACAATTTCAATGTATATCAACAGTATGCCCTTCTGAAAAAGGTGGCCAACTGTATACTAGGCTGCATTGCCAAGAGTGTGATCAGCAAGTCCCTGCTATGCCTGGCATCACCTAGGAACGTGCTTACTGGTGTGTACCAAATGTGTATTAGCAAGCATGCTAACAACCAAACAGAACGGACAGTTATGAAACAGTGTTTAAGTCTTTACAATTTGGCAGGTGCTGGCCCTCTAACTTACTGCCTTCATGCATCAACATGATCCTTGAAAAGCATACAACCTCCAAATACTACTCTGTAGTTATAATATCATATAGCAAGTATTATGTTATGTAGCAAGATGATTCTACAGTGTTACTCAATGAACTTCATAATATAATATATCTTTATCCCTTCCTTGTAGCTGGTATAGTAAAGAAAATTATATAATCTGTGAAAATGGTGAGAACAAGATATTTGGCAATAAAGCTAACATCAACATAGGACAGAGATGATGACAGATGTAAAGCAGAACCAAACCAGAGTATTATAAATTAGAACCTCACGATTCTTCTGCAGCTCTTGCCTCTCTAACTCAACCATCATATGCCATTTTTGTATGAAGTTCATAAGCTGTAGTTTATCTGTGGTAATTTTTTAAATTTTGTGTGTAAATATTGGTGTGGTTCTGGGCTAGACCCTTGGACATACACTTCACTCCAAAGACAACTAAACTATACCAAATTATTTGTTTATATACTTAGCATAAATAGCCTATAAATGGATGTATACATTATATGAATCTATTAAGAACCATAATGTCTAAAAAAATATTGATTTTATTTTTAGATTGATGTTATTATTAGAAAAATTTGCACATATTGGTGTCATTTCTAAGAAATTATTAATTAAAGCAGAGTCAAACATTGTTTTTCCATCAGAAAAGAGCAATGAAAAAACATAAAAGAGAATTAACAGAAGAAAGATAAAACTGAAAATGTTAAAGGAAAAAGAATGTACAAAATATATAATGGTGATTGCATACTTAGACACTTTTCAAATAAAGACTCTCACAAATATCCAGAAATTTAGTGAGACATTTTTAGAGCCCAAGTGTACTACTGAATGAAGGAATAAAGGAACTTGGAAACAATTTAGGATTAAAATGTATTGTTGACAACTCCAAACTTAAAAAAGCAAAAAGAACCTCCCCCCAGACTGGTGGAGTTTTGAAGCCTTTTTATTAAAATTAATTGAGATTGAATATATCATTTTGCCCTGGCACTGTAGAAAACAAATGAGAACTTCACTGAGTATCTCTGAATCCTACTAAACTCCATTTTCAAAGTACTTAAGAACACAAGTCTCTACTTTTAATCAGGAAGATTTGTGTACCCAAATAACCACAGCACTTCAAAAAATCTTCCTTCTTGGTATAATTAGAGTTCGTGGAAAAAGTCTGTAGTACTTACATTTAATCCCTGGCATTCAGACAGATTTAAGTCTTGCAAATTCTTACATTCACCTAAAAAAAAAAAAAAAGTCATATTAAAGGTGAACAGTTAAAATTCTCAGTGTACAACACAAACGTAAGAATTCCTATTACAGATTCAGCCCATCTAGGCCAATATCCTCCCTGAAACCATGGCCACAGCATATTACTGAGAAGAAAGCACAAAAACCAAAAAGTAGAATACGAAGTTGGAGTAAGCTGTCCTGAGGAAATGTTTCTTCTTACACTCCATCAACTAATGGCTGGCTTAGGAAGCTGGTTTCAGTCTTATATTACCAAAGGACCGGAAAGCTACCTAATTAAGCAATCTGGTGTTCAGAAATGCCAGAATTAAGTTTTCCACATAGGTTTATCTGTCCCTCCCACCCATATATTACGACATCGGTATCTAATTATATAAGTGAACAATCTTTTCCCTCTGAAAGTAGAGGTGCAGCAATCAGACCAACTGTAGGAAGAGCCCTGCTTATCTTCTGCAGGTATGGAATTTCAGAGAATTTAGCTGCCTGAGACAGTCTCTTCTGTGTGCATATAATCTCCTATTTTGCAGAGATTGTTGAAATTCTAACAAATTAACAAAAGATAGATGTCTGAGACTAGAAGAAACACTTACACATCCTTTCAGCCACTCTTCTGCCAAATTTTGAGTCTATCCTCCAAGGTAAAGATGCAAAAACTCCTATTAAACATAGTAATACTTTTTGCCTTAATCTGATCTTCAAAAATAACTGATCTGTCTAAAGTGAAATGAAAAAATAGACCTCATACAGATACCTAATATGGAAAATGCAGTATGAAAGGTTTACAGAGTTAAAAGAAATATATTAAAAAAATCTTTAAAAACACATTTTCACATGGTAAGCCAAATACATGTTTTCAATTGCAGCCAAGCACTAGTACAACAATACCTCTGTATATTCTTTTCTACAGGGACTGTGACTTCATTGATATCCTGTAATACTGTCTAACTTAGTGCCTTTTTGAAGAGTAGGACAATACTGAGAGGGATTGCACAACTCAAAAGAACCTAACCAATTAAAATCATCCTTAAGGCTGCTAAGCCACAGAAATTACAAACCTCTTATACGTTTTTTGCCCTAGCACTAAATAAGACAAAATTACCTTTTTACATGTGAACCTGTAGATGCTACCAAAAGCAGCTGCTCATTTTGGTATTATAGCTGAGTATAATTTAGTTAGCAGACAGAAAGTAATACTAGTAAAAAATTCCAGTTCAGACCCAGGAGATGAAAAGGAAGAGGAAAGAATATTTCCAGAATTATTTATTACCTTTCCTCCCCCAAGTTCTTTTTCTATTTCCAAGCTCTCCTGGATAGAATGAGCTATCACATTATCAGAACGGTGAACAGTTCAAAACAACACAGAGGATCCCAGTTATGATTCAAGTTATTAAAACACATGATCAATTTACACTGACTAGCATATAGGTGCCCAAAAGTAATAAATAAAATTTAATTTTTCATGTAAGGGACAAAGTTGTCAATGCAAACCCTCATTCACACTGTGAACTAACAGAATCTGAATGCAGATAGACAACTGGCAACTACGGGAACAAAATGGAGAAACCAATCAATGGGTTTTCAAAGGTAATATTAACAACTGGCCACATGGATTAGAAGGATGCAGTAGCATGCAGAGACAGGACTGCTTCATCTGTCTAATGAGTAAGAACTGCACAAATACTGAGAATGCCCTACAGTCGAGATGTGGTTTAAACTGATCTACCAATTTGTTTAAAAATGAAAAATTTCTTTGCTTTCAGAAGAATTTTACCTGATATTAGTTGATTTATTGTGCTACCTTTCCTCCAGATAAAAACAAGTTTTTTGAGCCCAAAACAATGGTGTTTTAGAAACAGAACATCTGTGCAATGATCTGCCCTCCAGACTGGGATTCAATACCTTCCCAGGTGCTAAGGTCAAAAAGGACTGAGCATAACACAAAGAAGTCCACAGTCATAGAGAAAAAGTAACTAAGTAGTTAAGCCAAACAGTGAAGAATTAAAAAAAAGTTTCAGAAGGAATGATACTGACTAGCAAAAGTAGGAAATTTGTGAGATGGAAAAAAGTTAGAAAATAAAAAAACTCGAGGGGTTAAAATATTTCTAAGGAAACTCAACCTTGTGAACAAACTTCACTGAAAATTAAGGAAAAGGGCAGTGGACAGGAGTAGTATGGGAAATTCAGGAGGGAACATAGGCCAAAAAATTACTATAAATACTGAAGCAATTTGGAAACTGTTGCAGGGAGCAGTCCTTCTCTAACTGACATGGGCCATGAGAGACACTTGGTAGTAGCAGGGCTAGTTATGATAATTGGGGCTCAACCTGAAAACAAGTCCACACTTGAGCGCAGTCTGAAACCGGGGGTTTGATAGGCACTGGATAACTTTCCCTGGTCTGGCTCTGTATGTGTTCCAGTGGGTCAACACCCAGAAAGCTGGAAAATATCAGCTTCAAGCTCCTCTTTGAAGCTCATCTTCCAAGAGGAACTTAAATACAAAGAAGATTCAGCCAGATGCGCTTTTCCTGAATACATGAGAACCTTGTAACAAAGATCAGTTAGAAATTCGTCCATATAGTTTCCCATGTTTAATCAAAATGAACGACAGGTAGACCAGAGACAGTAAAAACAACAAAAAAAGAGATAGGACATTAAATCTTCAAAGTATTTGTAAAGCTCCAAGTAGTGTGATGATTGAGTACTTGACTGAATGCTGCACATTATGTACAAGCCTCCATGAAAATGCCTGTTTCATCTGTACTAATGTTTTACTTTTCTTCCAACACAGGGATCCCACATACCCCAGCTGTGCATCCTCAGATCTGTATAATACTGATTAAGACTATCCAAAAATTTCAACTGTTCCAGCTGTCACAGAAAATAACTGGGGCCAGCTGAATGTCAGGATGCAAGTAGTTACTATTATACTACTACTTCTTCTTTGTAAACTGTCTGACTGTAGGAAGACAAGGAATAGGAGTTTGAGAAACAATGAAAGGGAAAACATCTTAAGGAAAGCATCTAGCACTGTTAAGCGCAATGCCCTAGGCCTACCATGTGATATATACAGTTATCTTCATGAGAAATACCTAGATTGTCAGGAAAGAAAATTGATTTTTGTGGCACCTGATTGGCCAGAGGATTTAAAACACATGCTGCTAGCAAGAAACAGGATTCGTAAACTGAAGAATAATATGTTTTCCAAGTATAAAGTACTGAAAAGTCTGGATTTACAACAGAATGATATATCAAAAATTGAGAGCGAGGCTTTTTTTGGTTTGAATAAACTTACCACACTCTTACTTCAGCATAACCAAATTAAGAGTTTATCTGAGGAGATTTTTATTTATACACCCAGTCTAAACTACCTACGTCTTTATGATAACCCCTGGCATTGCAACTGTGAACTAGAAACTCTTGTTACAATGCTACAGGTTCCAACAAACAGGAATTTGGGAAATTATGCCAAGTGTGTGCACCCAATAGAACTGAAAAATCAAAAGCTAAAGCAGATAAAAGCTGAACAGCTATGTAGTGAAGAGGACAGGCAGGACCCCCAAAACATAAGACGGGAGAAGACTGAAGCTGTCAAACCAGAATTTGATTCCTCTTTGTGCCACATGTATGTGTTTCCTGTACCAACTCTGAACTGCAAAAGAAAAGGTTTGTATCTGTCCTTATAACTGAATTAATTATTTTAATACTCTTGCTCCCATACTACATTTATACACATATTATTTACAGCAAATATAGTACTAGTACTTGCTTTACTCACTTTAATACTGTTAATTGTTTTCCGCTTGTAACTACAAGCAACAGGTAGGAATTATTTCTGCACTTTACCTCTACTCTGCAGCCCCAATTCCAGATATTCTTTAATGTTCTAGTATAAGATATCCAACAAAAATCAACAGGAATAAAATTAAGCACGCTTAAGTTACTGAAGGACCAGCATCTCACTAGCCTGATTTTACAACTATAAACATTCTAATCAGTCAAATTACAGCTGTGCTGAAATTGTTGTACTGAAGAGAAAAGCATAGAGTGCCTTTTCTTCTTTCCAGTGTACAACACAAAGATAGCAACAACTTTGACAGAAGCGAGCTGTGAAGCAGGACTGGAGCAGCCAGCTGTGCTTACAATGCCCAAAGGAACCTGATTGCAAAGGAGAGCCATTGCATCCTCACATTTTCTGTGCAAGATTTCTTCTACTAAGGAAGAAATTGTATGCTTTTGTTCATAAAGAAATACCTCCTCTGTGTTCTTCCTCCCAGCATCCAGCAAACATTTTGAAGTTGAAGGGCCTTCAGTAAATGTTTTTCAGACACTTGGATCCATTCCATTCCTAAATCCTTCTCAGGCTTCTAAAAGCCACAGTTAAGCCTTAAGGGTAAACCAGCTGGGGCATATATCAACACAAAAGTGCACATTTATTCATGCTTTATATTTCCTGTATTTTATCCCGTGATGAAACAAAGGAAACAACAAAACAATTCAGAAGAGAGTTGTTCTTTAATATTACAAATCTGAAATAAAAAGCACTACTAGAAGTAGCCAAAATTGGTAGGATTTTGTCACAAATTTTGCAAAGCATAGCCTGCAATACCAGATCACTGCAGTGGTATCAAAGAGATGAGCTGAATACATGAATACACTCAAAAACTTTTGGCAGAAAAAATGTTACTTTTTTCTCTAAGTTCATTGAAACATTCAATGTGGTCTGCTCTTCATTGGATTTTCACAGGCTTTTATGGTATTTTTTTACAAAATGGTTTGCTGTCTTTAGTACTAATAATGAAGAAATAAAGTTACTTCAACCTCTGCATGAGTGTACTAGAAGGTACAGGGACTCCATCCTTCAGATCAAGAACTAAGTATATCAGTCCAGGACTTCCTGAATGTCTAGCATGGACACATTGAGTACGTTCAGTATTTTTTAGGAAGTATCAGATCTACTGTACATATGCTTGACAGCTGGATGCAGATATCCCATGGACATTTGGGATTTCTGAACATATGGTAATCTTTGATGAAAGCATTGTACTTACTGTCTTTGCATATGATTACTGTGCAGCAGATGCACAATTTCATTGGAATTTTCATCAGAAATAGGAGTATAATGTACCCAAAATGCTGGGAAGACACAAAAAAATTCTCTAAATCCACATGGACAAGATTTCAGAGTAGGAAAAAAGGGGCATCAGTTGCCAAACCAGTAAGATGACATGAAAAGCTGCAACCCATTATTCCTTTACAATGGAGGGGATGGAATGACAAGCAGTATACCAGTACTATGTATCTCTAAGGAGATATGACAACAGGTCAGCAGCTTTCAGTTAATGTCAGAAAGCTCATGGAAGAAACATCTTAAAAATACATATAACCATGTGTATGTTCTCCTTTTTGAAGAACTTCTTATTTTATCTCATCAGACCAGTGATATGTCAGATCGTTCAGTACTTCAGAATTAAAGTGTCCTATGTCCTTGATTCTCTTTTATCAAAAAAAGCAACAGAAGTTGGAAGCAAAAAGTAACTTCTGTTTGCTTTTCTGCAAAAGAATTTGTATTTGCAAGAGCAGTTGAAAAAATATATTTTCTAGTACTGCCAAACTCTCCAAGTCTCTAAATTCAAGCATTATTCACCTTCATTTGGTGATAAATAGGCCCTGAAACTTTGACATCTGCAAAAGCAGGAAGCACTCCAAACAGAGCAGGCTGGAGTAGTTATAGTATTTATGTATTTATAATACCAAAGCTCTGCTCAAAATCAGATATAAGGCAGGAAGACTGATTGATACACTGCTTTAGTCTTGAGAATACCTCAGAACTTCAGAAGTACATTGACAACACAAATTTCAGCACAGATCCAGAAACTACTTGCTTTCAATCAAAGATGGTCAAATAAGAGATACTACTCATTTTCTTGTAAAAACAGCCCAGGATTAGAATACTCATTGAGTAAACATAATCCTGGAGATTAGATTTATTAATTTTTATTTATTTTAAATTTATTTAAATTAAAAAATTAATTTATTTATTTACCCTGAGAGGATTCAAACCACAGTTTGCACTTCTCAAGAATGTGCCCTTACTACTGGACTAGAAGCTATTCTTTCTGTAACTCTTTTGCAAGGAACACTGTAAGGATAGGTACTCAGATGACTGAGAGGTGCTTGGCTACTTAGGTAATGCCAATGATACAAGTAGGATAGAGAAGTAGATAGACAGAATGCCACTATGCTGCCTGGACATAACAACTGTAAGTATTGTAACAAATATAAAGTCTTAAATGTTACTAAAACACTACATAACTGTAACTGAAGAACTATAATTATAACTGTACATATTACTATAAATACTATAAAAACTAGTATTTTTATTGCTGATAAAATTTAGAACATTTTACCTTTTGGGAACACAAAACAAAGGATGTAAAACCGCACACTATAATTTGATTATGGAAGATGTTCATATACCACTGAACATTTTTTAATATAGTTACTCTGGTTTCTTTTCTTTAAATAATCAAGCACTTCACACATACTTTTTATTAGTATAGTATCTTCACTACCTACCCTATCCCTATGCAAATGAATAGTAGAGTTCTATTAAAATAAAAATACAAAACACAAAGAGGCTTTACTATAAGCATCAATGAAGACAGCAATTTTCACATGAAATGTATAAATACAAGTGAACAAAGCAATGAAATTCAGAAGTTGAAAAAACATGTTGACACTAGTAGTGAGGATAAAAGGGAAAGAAAACAAGAAACAATGCTAGACTGACAAAACTGTGTGGTATGCAACTGTGATAACTAAGCAGTAAGAATAATCTAAAGCTGACACAAGTTATATCTTTTTCATTTTTTAAGATTTAAAGAAAGTTCCAGGTAACATACCTCCAGATATAGTTAAACTTGATTTGTCCAGCAACAAAATTAGACAACTACGAGCCAAAGAGTTTGAAGATGTCAGTGAACTGAAGATATTAAACCTAAACAGTAATGGAATAGCTTACATTGATCCTGGTAAGAATAATTTTAAATATTCATTAAAAAGTTATTTGTGTTTTATTAATTATAAACTTTGATAATGTCTCTATCAGATATAAATGTGGGGAAAAAAGGATTTAAAAATCTAGAAGTTGGTGCAAATTTTACCTTTTGTACCACTCAATTCATAGATTAAAGGTTTGCACTGAAATGTATTCATCATGGAAATCAATAAAGAGAGACTGATTTCAGCTGCCCTTTCTTAATACTAAACCAACCAAGTATAAAAATTTAATTCTGCAGACTGAAGGCTAATCATTTCCCAAAATGCTAAATAGTTCAATGATTTTTTAAATATCTTTGCCAAATCTAAGAAAACTTGTCATATAATGAGGGTGCTTTTAAATTATATTGGACAATAAAGTAATAGACAAACCAAAAGGATTTAAACTCTTTGGGGTTAAAAATCACTACATATAATTGCTGTTAAGTTATATATTATTAGAACTCAAGTGGCCCTGTTGGCATTTTGCTTATTGCCTGTGTGATTTGCCTTTTAATTATGAAAGCAAACACAAGGAGAGAGAAAGTATGAAGCAAAAAGACCCTTCTCTAGTAGCATTTTGGAAATTAAACTGCAGTAGAAAGTGATAATATCAGTAAAATGGTACTTATGAGGTTTAACATTAGACATAGTCAATTTATTTAAGACTTCTGCCATTAAATGAAACAGTATACTTGCAAAACATATGAACCGCTCTCTGAAATGTGACTCAGAAGCATTATTATGAAGCTCCATGTTTATTCCATATCTTAAAATATGAATTTAAAGGTTCTACGCACACACACACATACAAAAACTACTAGCCCTCCACATTGTCTAGTACATAATAAATTTCCATATTTCTACTTCTGTATCATGGCAGTAACAGTAGAATTCTATGACCAAATCAAGCATTCATTCACCTTCACTGTCCCTATTCTACACTCATGCATGCTCTTTAAGTGGTTTATAACTTTACCAGCAGTACAACTCCCCTAATGTCAATATATTTATACCAATATGCCACTTGTGAAGGCACAAGCCATATTTTAAAATTCAGTGTTTGAAAAGTCTTTTTTGTAGGCTTTTGCAAAAAAAAAATTAATAAATGTATAATTATGAAAATGTTTTTCCTGTTGCAAATATGCATGTTTTGTTCTAACTTATCTTTATAAGATACCAATAACTATTTTTCTATTGACTAGCTGCTTTCTCAGGTCTCAATAACTTAGAGGAGCTGGATCTATCAAACAACAGCTTGCAGAATTTTGAATATGGAGTACTGGAAGATCTTTACTTTCTGAAAATACTGTGGCTGAGAGAGAATCCTTGGAGATGTGATTACAACATTCATTATCTTTTCTACTGGTTGAAGCATCACTACAATGTTCACTACAATGGCCTAGAATGCAAAATGCCTGAGGAATACAAAGGATGGTCTGTTGGAAAATATGTTCGAAGTTATTATGAGGAGTGCCCAAAAGACAAGCTGCCCATTTATCCAGAAACTTTTGACCTGGAAAAAGATGATGAGGAATGGGAACGACACAAAGAACAATCAGTTCAAACAGTAAAGAAGCACGGTGTAATTGTCACTGTGATAGGCTAATAAGGGAATTATTTTTTTTTTAAGTACATTCAAATATTTGATACTCTGACAAAGAAAAACATACTGTTTACATTTTTGTTAATTATACTGATTGTTTGTAGGACTATCTGCCTACAAAGTTCTGTTTATTGCAGTTAATAATTACAGAATGGCATTAGTTATACAGCATCCTTCATCAAGTAATTGTTTCTAACAATTTGTTCTGGACATTCTTGTGAAATATTTTGGCAAATATTTGAAACTATACAGTAGAAATCGATAGACACAAATGTACATAATGTGGTGGGGAGGAGCTGTCTTATGTATGAACACAGCTTATGAGTTGACACAGAACTTTCTGCAGGATTGTGATCAAGACACATTTTTCTTGAATGTATTGACAGTTCTTTGTATCTATCAGTTTCCTGAAATATTCCCAGAAAATATTTCTAAGATTTTTGTATCAGCTTCCTGTTGTTTTATTGTATACGAAAAATCAAACTCAAGACTAACCTTAAATACAGTTCTAGAAAAACAGGAATGGCAGTCGTTATACTGATTAGAATTCAAACCCAGAAGTTGGGTTCTACTTGCTGACTTACCAGTGTTCCTGCTCAGTCTTGAGTGAATAACTCAGCTTCTGCCTCTTCCGTACCTGAGCTGCCTGAAACCATGAGTAGCCAAGACATGGTTGGTTCCCAACATCCAGCTCCACATGCTCATATTTGCCTTGTTTGGTTTTTGTAGTAGGCAGAGCTGAAGTCTTTCTAGGAGATATTTTAGGTTGCCGTGTCAGTTTGACACAGGTTACATAACATCACTTCTAGGTAAAGAGGACCACGTGAAGGCTGTTGTGGTCTGCATCCAACATGCCAGTGCCCATCCAAACTGAAGGTAAGTATGCTTTTGAGTGCTCACTAAAAGTGCAGGACATTCTCACAGTCCACCCTTCCCCCAGCTTATTTGTAAAATGCACATTGTAGCACCTCCTTACCACACAACTGTCTATGTGAATATAGATTTATTAAAAATTGTGATTATTCTAATACTATGGTAACAGAGCCGTACAAATGCCCCAGCTAAGTAGACAGTATCTCTAAAGATAAAATTCCTTGCTACACAATATACTGGCTAAAAGTTCTTTTACAAAAAAGCTGAATGACTATTGTTAGCTTTTACAAAACAGTTCTGTTTTTTTAATTTCTGCATCAGTTAATATTGAACTAGCAGAACTAGTGCCTCTTAAAGGCAGATATTATAAACCCCTTTTTACACATGGAAAAGATAAGTAACTCCTCAAGCTCACATGGTGGACAAGTAGGAGATGCTGGGTTAAAACTTCAGTATTCCCAGCTCAAGCCCTAGACCAATCTCCTGCTCTTAGATCAGCAAGAAATATGTAAGTGCAGGATAGAGATTCAGAGCCAAAACTTTAAATATCTGTTGGCTACCATGGAAGAAGTTCTGGAACACTCCAGGGAGAAAATTTCCTCCTTTAAAGATCTGCACACGATAACAGTGTTTGTGGATTCCTCTGGTGCTTTAGCCACAAGCTCAAAAGGTCACACATTTTGTTTTAGAAGTGCAATACAAAGCACTCAGTGCTTTTATGCTAACATGAAATAAAAGAACATAAAGGAAAAATTCAGAAATTATTAAGGGTGGTAGGAATGCCAAAAAATCCTTAAGCAAACACATCCTATTATTAACTGCATTCCTTCATGTCCTCCATTATTCAGATTGTGGATATATTTAATGGTGCTTTACTGATAAACTAAATAATTTAGCCATTTCTTATGCAACATCTTTTAAAAACTTTACAGCAAATGCAACAGTATCTGACTCATCCCTGCTCCTGGGAATATCTTAAGCATTATCTTAATTATTAAAGGTTAATCTTGATAAGATGGAACACAGATGAAAATCCCATTTGGCCAGTAATATTCTATAAACGGGGCATTTTCTAGAAACTTAAAAGTGCTGAAAGAAAAAAAATCTGTCATAAGTAGTAGCCAGCATGAAGTGAAGAACTCCTCCTCCTCTCAAATTCTGGAGGATTATTTCAGTACAGAATGGAACTACTGGGAATGATTGAAAAGGACAGACAATGGAACCGCAGCAGATCATCTGTTATTGGCAGCACAGCCAATGAAGAAAAGCTGAGTAGGAAAAAATGAATTTATAAACCATGTTAGGTTAATTTCTGCAAAGAGCATTAAGAAAAAAAACTAGCTTGAGGTAGGCTAAAGTCTGGGTAGAAAAGGCAATCTAGAAAAGGAATATAAGATAAAAGCTGGGTGAGAGGTCTCTGATCTCTCTAGTCAGCAAAAGGTTACCAGTTGGAAAAGCAGTGGAATAAGACTGAGGACCACAAGCAGTGGCCTAATTGTTGTAAATAACAAGTTCAAAGGCCCTGGGGATTCCGAAACAGATCACAAAATGTGCCTCTTAGGACCAAGACTAAAACCTGGAGGTCGCAGTGATATATAGGATAATTGTTCAGTAGAAGCCAGAGTTAAGGGTGTGTGTGTGATCTTTCAGGTTTCTCAGTGGCACCAGAAAGTGTTGCATCTGCTGAAGGTTCAAGGGGGATGATGACCTAAACATGCTGCCTATATGTAACAGCACAAGATGTTTGGTGACAGCTATTAAGTGTGAAATCTGTAAGTGAGGGACATACCAACAAGGACACTCTAGAGGAAGATGGTTTAACAACTATCCACCAAATAAAGGTTTCAGTGTGAACTTGTGAAATCAGTGTCATCTCAGAAGCTCCATGAAAGAAACACTTGTGCAATAACACCACAATGAAATTCAATACTTTAGAGCAGATCTGTCTAGACCTCTAAGAATCAACAAGTGAAAAGACTTCTAGGAGTCAAGAGAAGAAACGACAGAAGTTTTGAATGCTGGAATTGTCCTTGCTACTATTTTCCTTAGATTGTCTCTGGAGCCTTCAAGGAGTAGCTGGAAGTTCTATTCTTTTAACTGCAATGCACTATAATTTTATTCCTTACTGTCTAAAGCTATTGCATATTTCAGTTTTTGCAATGACACTAGAGAATTGTTATAAAATAGATATAGAAGTATTCAGGTGGCGATTTAGTTTCCTATAATTTAAAAAAAAAGGCAGGGGGGGAAGCCCTCCTTGAAAAACTAGCTGGAACCCATTAGGGTTTTCTGCATGTTGGCATTTTCAGACACCGATACTGAGAATGTGTCAGAATAGACATAGAATAGTAATTGCAATTCCAATTCCAAATAATGTAAGTACACAAGAATGGAAATATTAGATTGGGGCAAGGGTAATATATGCTAGTATGTTCTCCTGACAGCGTCTGGTAGCAAATTCTTTGAGAAAAGACTGTATCAACAGGAAAAGCATATAGGAACTATTAAGATAGTAAAGAAGGAGGCAGCCCAAGGAAAAAGACAAAAATATATTTGAAAAACGTACATACAGGGAAGAGGACTAACAGTTGATAATAACTTCAGCATTACAGGGTTAACTGCTATTTCTCTGAGCTTCTCCGAAATGTACTGTAAACTAAAGTGCACCCTCCATGAAACACCATAGCCACAAACCACAATGTAATGTTGACATTTCTTTGTTCCTGTACTATTTAATCACAAAAGTCCCAGAAGCACTTCCATGTCTAAAAGAAAATCGTGGGCCTTCCTCTTCCTTTACATGCTTTTTAAGTCCTTTCTTTCAGTAATCTCTCTCTTGATTCCCCTTCTTTCTCTGTCCATATCCAGAAAATAATTGTATGATAGTGCATTGTCTTCCTGATATGCAGCATATATACTGGGAGTGCTGTCTTAAGGAATAAACTACAGTGCTCTATAGAAGCAGTGCCCCTCTCTCCACACAGAACACATGAAACACAGAAAAGATTATTTTGCGCCATGTTTTGCCATGACAGGGTGCAGGAAAAATGGATAGTTCTGTCAATACTGTGACCACTACTGGGAATAAAACACTTCAAAAGCTTCCGAGGAAATTTTAGCTCCTGCACTATGAATATGAATAGCAGCTTTTAAATGCAGTTCCCAGTCACATATCAAAGTCAAACGATTCTCTAAGATCACTGAGTGGGTGGAGTAATACCAGAAACAGCTGAGCTGTAATCCATGCATCTCATATACTCATTTTTCTTTGGCACAATAACACATTCATCTGCCAAAGACAGTCTGAGCTGGAATCATACAATATTCATATGTAGATATTAAACAATGACTACTATTTCATGCATACACGACATACCAAAGCTGCAGTACATAAAAACAATTTTTTAAATTGCAGCTAATTCATTAATTTACAAAAAAATATTAACATGACTAGCCAGCTGAACAGACCTAAACCCCAGTTCAAATCATTGCTGTTTCACCATTAACAATAAAAACATGTTGCCAAAATCTGTGTAATCTTGGATTTATTTGGAAAGATGAGGTCAGAACTGTAGTTCAGGGAAGTTCGAATGAAAAGGTTCATCACATCTGTAGCCTATAACTGCACAGACAGTTCAATGCAGTTTGTTAGTTCAAGAAATGTCAAAGGAAGAGAATTTCAATATGATTCTCAATCACTAAAAAAGACAGAGAAATAGTTTTGCAGCAATTTTAAACGATACACAAGAGCTTCAAAAGAATGGCACAAGTAGGCTGTATGATCAGTATCAATGAGTTTTAACAGAAGAAATATGTTAGTAATCTAAATAGCAATAATACACTGATATAAATGTGTTTCATTCTTAAAAAGAACTACTGGCTAGCTTCAAAGTTAGAAGAAACAGCTTTAAAAATCAGTGTTTTCTAAAAGCCACTGTGGACCATCATACATGATTCATCACAATTAGTTTAAAATTAATAGCACTGAGTAGATGTAAATTGACATGATCTTTGATTTTGAGCCTACAGAAAACATAAATTATCAACAAAAATGGGAAATACATAGTTTGTAGATACACGAATTTAGTGTCTTTGATATGTAAGGTAAATGGAGATGGATGGCAATCAACATACTAATATTCTGACTGACATAACCAACATGATGATAATTCTAAGTTAAATTATTTTAACTAGATGTGAATCAGTTAACCAATGTGATAGAAAAGGCAGTGTGTATATAAAATTTAATTCTATCACAACTATTCTTCACATGTTTTTAGCTTTAAACACAATACACATTACTACGGTTTTAGTTTTGTACTCAAATACATGCAGAAAACAAAATCATAAAAGGATTTAACATTTCTAAGTACAGCCCCCCTAAGGGAGGCAACGTGGCTGTTTATGATTTATTTTGGCTTGCTTTCTTTATTAGCTGCCAAAGTTCATTGTAATATCAAATTAAATTATTTCACTGAACAACTTGCATGCTGGTATCATTGAGAATGTTATTTTATCCTGTGATTTAAAAGCCAAGACCATGATCAAATATACTTTTTATTCTTGGCCAATTGTTCTTTTCCGTCACTGCTCTAGAGAGCAAATTGTTCTCACTCGTAATTACACAGTCACTTTCTAAAACAAAAGAAAACACACTGAAATTGTTATAGGCTGCATCAACAATTTCAGTCATGTATTATCTATTATAAACATACTAGATATACTACAGATAAACTATACTAAATATACTATAACAGTATATACTATTATAAATAGTAAATGCATTATAGTCTCAAAACATCAAAATATGCTTTTTATTTAAAAAATAAAAACATTTTCCTTTTCTTTTTTATGCATTTGCATTCAGTGTAGGCTAAAAAAGAGTCAATCAGTAACATCCTCCTGCTTGAGAAAGACTGAAGTAAAACTGTGCCAGGAATCAAAAACACTTCTTGGGATCTTGCCTAGCTGTAGCAGAAGAGTTTTTTCTCATGAAAACACTACCAAGAGGTTTTAAAAATGGCTGAATAACAGTTAGGATGCAGGTAATTCCCAACAAATCAAGTAAATTTTCACAGCTAGCACTGAACCTCTAACACTGATCATAAAGGCTTTTATTTTCCTGCCCACTTCTCTGCTTAGTGGAGCATATAACTATATGGAGAAAGAGATTACTGACCTGACACTATTGCAAAATGCTGTCAACGAAGGGAATTAAGCTCTAATCACATAGTCACATGTATTTCCACACCTATTATCAGGAAGGACTAAGATGCTTTTCTACACCCAGGGGGACTCTGTTCTGGCAGGAGAATCAAGTACTTGTTATTTGTGCTAAAACTTGAACACCACATTAATATCTTGGACCATGCTTGTATTCTTTTTTTTTTTGTCTGTGAGCCTCTTTTTGGAGGCCAGTAACTAGCAGTATACCCTAGAGGTCAATACTGAGTCCAGTCCCGTTTAACATCTTCATTAATGATCTGGATGATGAGATAGGGTGTACCTTCAGCAAGTTTGCAGATGACACCAAACTGGGAGCAGTGGCTGATACACCAGAGGGACATGCTGCCATCCAGAGGGACCTTGACAGAGGCTGGAGAAATGAGCTTGCAGGAGCCCCATGAAGTTCAACAAGGGGAAGTGCAAAATCCTGCACCTGGGGAGGAACAATCCCAGGCACCAGTACATGCTGGGGGCAGCCCAGCTGGAAAGCAGCTTGGCAAAAAAGGACCTGGGGGTCCTGGTGGACACCAGGTTGAACATTAGCCAGTGATGTGCCCTTGCCACAAAGACGGTAGATGGTATTCTGGGCTGCATTAGGAGCAGTATTGCCAGGAGGTCAAGGGAGGTGATCTTTCCTGTCTACTCAGCACTAGTGAGGCCACACCTGGAGTACCGTGTCCAGTTCTGGGCTCCCCAGTACAAGAGAGACATGGACAGACTGGAGGGAGTCCAACAAAGGGCAAAAAGATGATTAAGGTACTGGAACATACTTCCTATAAGGAAAGGCTGAGAGCTGCAACTGTTCAGCTGGAGAAGGCTCAGGGGAGCTCTTAACAAGGTATATAAATACCTGAAGGGTGGGTGCAAAGAAGATGGAGCCAGGCTCTTTCAGTGGTGCCCAGTGACAGAGGAGACAAAAGGCAACAGGCACAAACTGAAACACAGGAGGTGCTATCTGAACACTTTTCTACTATGAGGGTGACTGAGCACAGGTTGCCCAGGGAGGCTGTGAGTTTCCCTCCTTAGAGATACTCAAAAGCAGTCTGGACATGGTCCTGGGCAACCTGCTCTAGCTGGCCCTGCTTGAGCCAGGGGTCCCTGCCAACCTCAATCATACCGTGATTCTGAGACAATTATCTCAGCGGAGTTCCATTCTGGCTTCCTGATATATTTAAGCACATGTTCGCATTCCAATCTTATTTGTCATATTACAGCATTTCACACATAATATAAACCGTTCTATGGCATTCTAGCAATGTTCAGTCATATGGATATTGCTGGGCCTGGAGACTATAATGAAGGAAGGGGGGCCACATTTAAGGTAATTTTACAGATCTCATACTCACATTGCTTCATTATGGCTGGACATATAGAGAAGAATATAGGCAGTAAAATGGGACAATAGCAAAACATAGCATGAAGACACAGTTTAAAGAGAGAATTAAAATTTTAAATATATATGTAATACTTACTGATACTTTTAAAGCTAGGCCAGTGAAGAGAATAGCAACCTCGAAGATTCAAACGTAATACATATGGACGCCACTTCTGCAAAATATTTACTACTATTTGGTCCTGAATTTTATGCTTCACTGATGAAAAATTGATCTAAAAATTTAAACAATTGATATATAATTCAGTATTAAAAATAGGTAGTACATACAAAATACACATAATTATGAAAATCACTAGTAAATATATGAAGTTCTATGTAAACACTGAATCAATAGTCTGGAAAACACAGAAATGTCTGTGTATTACATATATAAAAATTCTAGACAGCTGACTAAAACTACTTAAATGTAGAGGAAGCATCTGTCTACAGTATATATGAAGCTGAGGCAAGTCTTGAACTGCTGAAATACGATGTCCCAGAATATTATGTGCAAAGAAAATTGTCAGACTTGAATACCTACTTTATTTTTTTCCCTTTAAGATGTATAAAACCCTAAAGTTGCTAAAGATTTTTTTTTTTCTAATTAATGGTCTACTGATACATCAAGATATCAAGAATATGTAACCTATCATCTTAGCTTTAGTAGAAGAATCCTTAAGTGATTTAAGCTGCAGGCTGGGGATATCTTTGACTAAAACCATTATTTTTCTTAGTATCTGTCAAAAGTTCAAGTTTAAGAAGTTTTAACAAAAATTACTAGAAAATAGTTTTAACAGTCTATCTACCGAGTGTTTCAAAAAAAGCAGGAAAGCCAACATACAAATGTTTAATAAGAAATATCTCCTTTTTTGGAGAAGACTTTTTCATGCCTTCTTTAAATTTGTTCATAAAAAAAGCCAGAAAGAGCTTTTTTTCCCCTTTTGTATAACCTGCTACAGCTACACCACATCTGTTTGTTGTACATTTCATAATACATGTTTATTACCCAAATACTTCGAAAAATCAATCACCATTATTTCTGTGCAGAATGCTTGGAAATGATTACAGTACCAGGAAGTCAGGAGTTCAGAACGTTTTACAGTTTTTCACCTTCTTACTAGGATTTTGTTCTTCTTACATTAAAATTATCAGAAGTTTTAATACTAGTTTCATTAACATCATAAATTCATCACAGTAACTTAAGACTAGTCCTAATAAAGGCTCCAGGCACCTACAAGCCAGGCACTGTAGTGTCTTTTAGGTGTTGGTGCCCAGTGTAGATTCAACAACTCAAATCTGAGCAGAGACTCTACAAAATATACATCACAGCTAAGCACGTCAGAAGGTCCATTTAAAGAAACTCACACAGAACAGGCAGCTGCCTAGAACCAGACCGTAGGACATGTAAGCAGCATTG
This sequence comes from Aquila chrysaetos chrysaetos, assembly GCF_900496995.4. Lineage (NCBI taxonomy): Eukaryota > Metazoa > Chordata > Aves > Accipitriformes > Accipitridae > Aquila > Aquila chrysaetos. The sequence goes on from NC_044008.1 coordinate 13,950,049, forward strand.
TTGAGCCCTCCAGAACTTCTTTACTTCAGTCAGGAAGGCAGATATAGGCCTCCAGCTATCTGGGAACTAGAGCCTGTGTCGCACTGAGGGGACAGAACAGTGTATTTGGGAGACCCAAGTTCAGATCTCTTTTCAGCCTCACAAGGCACAACCCTGTTCACCTTCTGGATCCAAAATGGATCTCTTTAAGTGGGAGAGAGGTGCCTAGTGTCAGGGCCCTCGGTTCACCAACAGGTTCTGCAACTTCTTCCTTCCTCAGGGGTTTAGCTACCAGAGTCCAAGGTCAGTCCCTATATGATACAGCAGTGTAACCCTGGATAAGACTGCTGGGAAAACAGTTCATTGTGTGGAAGAGCTGGAGAAGCATCATTAGGGGTTTCCTCACTTGGCTCAGGAGCTGCCCTTAAGCTCATGCCCTTGCCCTGAGTCTTTGCTTGAACCACACTTTAGGCATGTCTGTGTCCACCCTTGTGTCTGGCTGACCCTGACCCTCATTCCTGAACTTCACTTCCTGACTTGACCTTGGAGATGCCTCTTCACTACAGGGCTCACTGGCAGTCTCTGGTGGGTGGCTGATCCTGGTTACTCTCACTGGACCTGCTCTGCTCTTCTTGCTCAGGTTCTGTGGGACTGTGCCCCTAGTCAGTGGGGGGGCACTGCCCCTGCCTGCCCTTCTAGCACCCTTGGCTCCCAGCTCGCCTTCCCTTGCAGAGCAGCCCTTCTACTCCCTCACACCAAGGATGCAGGTCATGCAGTTTCTGGAGAAAAGAGAAAAACAACCTCTTTGATCACCATCATCATCATGAACTTTTAGGTCCAAAAAGGAGATACCTATCAGATTAGACATCTCCAGGATTATGCAGAAGATGCACTGGGTATTTTGGATTGTAATTTCAGACTTGAGGGTCTAAAATCTGACTAAATAATGTTTGAAGTGCCCACAGACTTCTAAAAACCTGGCTTTAATCTTTCTTTGTACTGCTGATAAGCAGCTATATGTGAGGCAAAGATACAGAGGCAACAGTAATATTGGTTGAGGTCCCACAGCTAGTCTTAAGCCACTGCCTAAGGACTGGGGAGCCTTGAGGTAGTCCTTCATACCTGGAGCGTCATGAGCACTACTGAAGGCAATAGCAATGAGCAGTGTGACTGTATCTTTAAGTTCAAGGCAAAGACAGAGTAGCTATTTCAGGTGTGGCCTCAAACAGACCATGCCAGCATGGTCACACAATGTGCCTTAGAAGGCAAGTTGACTGAAATGTGTGTGCTAGGGAATTGGACTGCTAAGGCAGAAGAGACAACGCAGTACCTTGGACACTGACATGTGCTCTGGAGACACAGTGACCACCTGAACCACTCTAAGAGGTCATGACTATGGAAGTGAGCTGGTCCGCACCACTTGTTCCAGGGATGACAAGAGTCTCTCTAAAGCAAATACAAGTAGTCTCAGAGTATCTGCAACTGAGTTTACGTTCTCCTTCCACAGTAGTCCTATAGTGCCAGTTTAGATTACCTAGGGAGCCTAAGAGACCTCACTTAACTGTCTAAATTTAGTGGGCTACAGCCAAGCCTTAGTCTCCAATTTTCTTTCAGTTCCACTGATTTTATAACGATATACCACAGACAGCTTCATCTGAGTTGCTCCTATTTTTTCATTCATGTAGCTGAGTAGAACAAGTCATATTCTGGGATAAAACTTTTATCCTAGATATTTAGCATTCTTAAGTAAACTACCTCATTGCCTCACTCTTTTTTTTTAAACAAATAAAATTGAAATAAAATATTGAAAGTGATTATCTTACTTACGTCACTCCATAATGAACTGTTCTGAGTTAGTAGCATCCACGTTTGGCTAACTTGAGCACATCTTGCCAGATCAACTAAATTTACATAACAGAAGATCTAAGTCAGAAAAACAGACATACATGATATTAAAAACTATTCAATAAGAAGCACTACTGTATTAAATGATACATCATCCTAAACAACAAGAGCTATTTTCAAATTGAATACTTCTTTCTTAGGAGTTTAAACATACCTTTTATAGCAGAATGTCAATAATTACTCTCACTAACAGCCTTAACAAAGGGTATGAAAAGACAGTTTTGCTTAAAAGCTCATAAATTCAAGCTATGATGGAGAATGAGAGAGATGTTTTAAAACTGAAGATTTTTCATGGACTATCAGCAGTTTCATTTCACCCATATTAAAACAACACTTGTTAAAACACCTCTCCTAAACCTATTTGAGACAATATAATTTGGACAATTTAGTTGTAGATTAAATACAGTACATTTAAATTCAACTTAAAATTACCTATGAAGAGTTTTTGTAGCTTCTACCTCAGAGGTCTTTTTAATTTAACTAGTATAATTTGGTAAATATATCTATAAATCTTTAATCTCAGAATATTAAAGTCAATGTGTTGTATTATGGTAGAAAAAATATAAAAGCTATACTGATAGTTCATTTTATACAGTTAAATATTCTAAAATAAACTGCTACCGCTAAGCAACATTTTGAAAAACTACATTATAGCATTCCAAAAGGTCTTGTCCTGGTAAATAATATTAGATACAGCAATCTCAGGCCATAAAAGTAAGAGACTGAATGAAGAAAACATTTGGCAAACTTCTGCCATAGCTCCTCACCTACCATTTTTATGACCAAGTCTCAAACAGTATTTCTGCCAACAGAATGTTAATGTTTCATCTTAGAAGAAACTTGGTAAAACAAAATGAGGGAAAATACGGTAAAATTTAATTTCTTCGCTACAGAAGCAAATACGCATTATATTATAACCACCTGAAAACATAAGATCCACTTAAGACTCAAAGACAAAGAGCATATGCAGAATTTTATGTAAGGCCACTGGATTATTTGCATACTAAAAACTCCCATACCCATAATCATTTGCAGAACTGAATTACTACATCATATGCTGAAATATAAACATCTGATATGAAATGCAACACTGAAAATGTGCAGTTCTAAGTATGAAAAATAAACCAGCTGAAAGGAACAGTTAATAAAATCCCACATCACTTTTCCTAAAGCAACTTTTATATAAGGAAAACTTTATGCTTGTAATGCAATTACTTTCATAACTGCACAATAATACATCAATGGCAACAGTTTAAACCTAGTATGGTAATTGGCTGATAGCAAAAATACAAAAAGAACTTTCTAGTTTTATCCCATAACCTGTCACTGAAGAGAAATTTTTCTTATTAATATACATTTTCAAAGAGCTTAGCACTTAAGATATGTACCTTAATAGTAAGATGTCAGAGTGAAAACATAGCAAAGATACCAGTGTGTTTTAATAGAAGAACATTTCCATATTAGTTATACAACTTCCCATAAATAATGCATACAATAAAACCTGTTTTTCATTACAGCAGTATATTAAGTATGATTTGACATATACTCCAGAAAAATGAATGCATACTCTGTACAGAATTCACTCAAACTATACAGGCACAAGAGAAATCTTGAGTCAAATAGAGGCTTTGAGACTCAAATGAGTGTTGTACTCAGAAGCAATACACATAAAGCTTTTACAAAAGTAAAGAAATAATTGCAAATTTTGTTTCGCTTCTGGTAATCAACATAGCTAAGAAGTGAAGAAAGAGCGACTACCTGTGTAAGTGTAGAGTGCATGGATTACCAAAGTGCAGGTTATCTTGGTTATACTGAAATATGCTTTACAATAAATGAGTCACTAAAAAACTGTTAGAATCAAAAAGGGGTGTTTTAATAAAAAAGATGTTTCACTAAAGGAAATACTCCTTCCTTAAGAGAAACTTTTATCCTGATTTATATTCTGTGCAGTTCTAATGAAATGAACAGGATTGAAAAACATATTGGCTAGAACCCATTTTTATCACAGAGATTAAGTTCAATTAAAAGAAACAAGCAGAAATATCAAGAGTATTCTACCAAGATTTAAAAAGATTTTCTGTTTCAACCTATAGAAACTATCCAAAGGCTGTAATTTCTTTAGCTAGAAAAGGATAAATCAGGTAGGAAAATCACTGATAATGCATCTTTTACCACTAGCTTTAATACATTCCAACAATTTGCCTGCTCCTCAAAATATGCTGCTGTCCCACAAGCTGTCTGTATTTCACTTCATATAAACTACTTAAAAGAATTTTAAAAAATCAGGTTTTCTGGCTTTATGTTTTTATTCTGGAATCTTGGGAGCTTGCTACAGCCATACTCATTTTAAAGATATTTAGGTGGTTCAGAATGCAGTTGGGGACTTACAAAGATCTCTTAAAGTACAGAAATCTGTAGGCCCTTTTCAATAGCAAATTCCTTCTGTACACCCCATTGCTTCAAAGGCTTGCATCCCATGATAATTATAGTTGGATCCATCACAGGCTTCTCTAATCAGAATTCTGTTTAATTTGGACATGTGGATTATTTCCTTAACTTCAAAACTCAATCTAATTTAAAACTCTAAGGAATTTTGACACAGCTCACAAAAAGTATTTTAATAAATGGAACTATATGACTTGTTAGAATGAGAAAGAAAATATTGACTGTATTATTATTCATTAATAGGGTTTAGTTTCATATCAGAAGAATGAAAGCAAGGCTTTTAATTTGACACTCTCTTGCTAGTAATCTTTTGAATTTCCAGTTCTGAAAAGGTCTGTTAAAACATTTATTTCATGTTAGGTCAAGACCACAGTAGCCAGCTTTAAAGTACAGCAATAATTTTCTGTCAATAACTCAACACTAGGGTACTGTGGTATCACTGACTTTTTTAGGAAACTGTAATTTACAAAGCGAATGGTTTCCAGCTGGCCCTGAGGACAGATCTTGTCCCCATAGTAAATACCAACTGACAGATATTTTTTTGCATGGGAGCAGAACAGAAAGATGCAATAAATGATAGCATACTAATACTGATATTTACTAAATACCCTGTGATTTTGAAATGATCCACCGCCAAATATCAACTGCAGTGCCAATAAAGTCTCCTTACCATAAGTTCCAAAACTTTGAGAAGTCCAGGCACGCTTTACTTTCCGCAGTCTGTGAAAGCTCAGGGCAAACACAGATTTGGCCTGGAGGAGACACCCAGTAACAATCTCCTATTGAAGGAGATTGTATCTACATACTGGATCCACCAAAAAGAGAGCATGAGGATTCACAGAGGGAAAGAAAGGAAGAAAGAAAGGAGAGAAGGGGAGAGGGAGGGAGGGTGGAAAGAAGGAAGGAAGAAAGGAAGGAAGGAAGGATCTGCCTTTCTGCAGCAAATGCTTAGGCACTCAGTTAGTGGGAATCTCTGGTCTGTGCCAGTAAACAGAAGAGCTCCTTCTGCACTTCCCGTACGGAATAGAATAGTGACAGCTCAAGAAAAAGTAACCAGGTGACAGCCACACAAATTTGCACTTCTCTCTGGATCAATGGAGCTGCATTCTTCTTAAAAACAAAATGGAAGCAATTCAGTAGGCTTCCTGCTTTTCTGTAATACTTTTTGTTCCCTCTGCACTTTACACATAAATAAAGCCATTATTTTCTGGCGTGCCCTAAAGATCCAGAGCTCTAGCTTCCATCCCACATGTGTAATAACTTGCATGACTTATCCCACGTACACAAAAAATACTTGCAAAAATACTTTCAGCACAGCTGGCTCAGCCTGTTCTCTCTTGTGTGCCCTGAAGGAGACCCTCCAGAAGGCACTCCCCAGCCCTGGATGCTTCCATGCACCCCTCCCCAAATCCCTGCACTGCTGCTGTTGTTTTCTGTTGATCCTAGTCCTTAACCCTCCCTACCCCAACATAACCCAGGAGAATCAGCTCCCATTCCCTGTGGCCCAACTTCTCTTGGGATAGCTCCCTAGGAAAAATAGGAAACTGCTGCACCCCCATACATCACAGCAACTACAGCATACCCCATGACAGCTCAGTTTGTCTCACCACTGCACACAAAAAAAGGAGGGAGGTGGCAAACCCTGTCTAGCACACCAGCCAGTTAACACAAAAAAACCCTGTTCTTGCCTCAGCTACTGTCTTCATCTAAACCCCAAACCTATGCCCTCACTATCTCAAAGTAATGTTATTCTGTTCATTCTGTTAAAGACAGAAGTTGGGGGGGGGGGGGTGGGTTTGGTTGGGGGGGGGGGTTGGGGGTGTGGAGTGGGGCAGGGGGGAACAGTCAAGAAAAGAGGGAAGAGGGTGGATTGGATGAAATTTTGGGGAGGCTTCTTTCTCCTCCTAGGGTGTATGAGGCTTCCCAGAAAGACCTGCTCCTATCTCGCCCTTACTCTCTGTGTGAAAACCGCCATCTTACAGCTCTGTGGTCAGTGCAGCCTTCAGAGCAGTGACAGGGGTTTGAACCTATTTGTTAAATGCGAGAATTTAACTCACATCTCCCCACAAATGGTGAAGGGACCAACTTTTAAAATTATGCCTAAAAGGAAGGCACCAATATTTCCTTCTCTGATTACACTTTGAAAAAAAACCAACAGCAGCTGCTACACCCTTTATGCTCTAAAACTGCCTATGACTCTCAGGCTAGAAAGGCAGAGACCTGTTTCATTGACAGATCCAATAAGCTTAGCCTTGAGGCACTGCAGTTCACTGCACACCCTACACCTGCAAAACCAGGCAGATCCGCTCTTGCTTCACCCATTTCCCCACCACTTGTTCCCCATCTCCTCCTCTGTACCTAAAAAACTGTTCATGCAGCCACACAATGGGCTGGATTAAGGAACTGATCCAACTGTCAACTGATTCAGTAAAAGAAGAAAACGGAAGACATTTTTCAGATCTGTTCCCTGATATGGTTCACATAAATCGCAGTAATGAACACAAAGGGGAGAACAGTGCTGGGGCAAGAAAGGGTAAATGGGAATAATAGGAAGGTTGGGACAGCTTCCTTCCAATTATAATTGTGGGTTCAAGATCCTCAGCAAAACTTCAAGTTCTAAGGAACTTGAATACTGAAACCTTGAGCATTTGCACAGTTAAATAATACTCAATGATAATTTTAAGGATCTCTATTTTAGATCTAGGTGATAAACTCCTACCTAAGCTCATTTTGTTTTTAAATCCTTTAGTGAACTGGAACATAGGTTCCCCCCAGAAATAATATTGTTACATATTAAAACCTTTTTATTTTCCTGTGGTGTAAAGAGGGGGAAATAACAGGACTCAACCCTAAGAAAGCAGGATTGAAAAAAATCATATTTTAAAATTATTTAGTAAATACAAATAGGAATAGAAAACTACATGGGGTTTGGTTCAATGAACAGGCAGATATTACATATAGGAATATGTGAAAAAGTACAGAGAAACTCATTTGTACACAAAAGTACACAAATGTATACTGCTTAAGATGCAGAATTTTTGCATTTCTTTATCTTTACCTGTGTGCTCAGTCACAAGAAAAGAACTGTGACAAAAAAGGCATATTCCTGAACAGGCACACTGCTAGTTAAATATCTTTTTAATTAATCAGCAGATTTGAAAATACTCAATCTTATTGTTATTTATTGCTTCCTGAAAATCCAAGATACTGATCACTCTCTAGTGAAAAACTCAACATTGTCATTATTCTAACATTCCCTAATATATTCACCTTACTCTATTGCTGTTCTTCATTTTATTACCTCTTGGGTTTTTTCACTGCAGTGACATCATTAGTTTTGATTTCTTTTATGACATACAATTTCCTTAGCTCCAGCTTTTGGATTTGGATTTTAGATATGTAAATGCCATTTAAATACAGACAAACAAAAATGATTCCTCTTCCTACAATGACATATTTATACATGGATCACAGAAATATGCCTTAAAATTGCATAATCCACACAAATTTCATTTTTTCTTATTCTTTAGGTTATTATTTCGTATTCAAATCAGTAGAATTCTCACTTCCTACTTCATCCTCCTCATAAATGCACTTAAAATATAAACTATGATGGGACCAAAGTCTAAACTGCCAAACTACCTTGCCTTTCAGCTCCCAACCTCAGATTTGGAATTGCTCTAGAAATGGAAGACATCAATGTTTTCTGCTAAGCCACTAAAGTAGCACTTGACAGTATATTTGATTTATACAGGCTATAAAATCAAGTTTATATATGAACAGAAGAGAAAATTATATAATGTATTTTTACAGCTGCTCTGTAGCCTTAATCAAAAAGTATGGCTACATACCTCAGAATAGCTGTCATTCTTTTTGATAAGTTAATATCCAGATTCTGGTTTTCATGTGCATAGTCTTTATGTATGTGAGATCTGATTCTTTGTGACAGCAGCACATGTAACTGTGAACATGATGTGACCTCAAAAAAGGGCAGCCTAGAAGGATAGCTTAAAATCTCACTATATTTTGAGCTCATGGTTTGGATGTCAAAAAAAACAAGGCTCATAGATTAAGATAAAATAAAGATTTCTCCCAAGCTACAAAAAAAGGAATGATGCTGTCAATATTGCTTGTTATAGAACTAACAGAAAGATTACACTATTTCAAGGTTTTTTAATGAAGAAAGGATGCTACTACCAAATTCAGAATTCCTGAAAATTTGAATAATTGTTTATTTATAGGCATGACAAGTTGGATAGGTATGGACACATGCAAGCTATAATACTATCTTTGATACATATATATATACACACACACACACTCTTAGATTATACTATCTTTTATATATAATACTACTGTAGTGTATAACACTACCTTAATAGGAAAGAGAACATTAGGAGGTGGCACTGTAGATCAAATTTTGGTCATTCTGCTACTCATACAGTAAATTAATCTCTTTCTCTGTTTTAGTGGTGTGTACACTTGTATGGGAAGTATGTTCCCTTTTGAGTGCACTGCTTTTGAAGAAGAGGTTCATATTAGAGGTTCTTCCTCAACTTGTATCAATGCCTTAGTAATCAGAGGTATGAGTATCATGACTCCCAAATTCTTTAGGAGAGATACTACTGCTGGTGCAAGGGGCCCATATCTGAATCGTTTGATAGCAGAAGCTCTGGTTACTGAATGAGCCAGTACTAAGAAAATAGCACAAACTAAACCCCATTGATGGACCTAAGTCAAAATAAACCAGTCTCACATCCATGAAGGCCGTATGCACCACCAGTGGAATCCATATAGATAACATCAAGAAGAATTAAAGCATACTCTATTTTTTGTGAGTAAGGTCTGTAAACTATGTACATGATTTAGCTTACAGATTCAAGTTTCCCGTGACGTCAGTGGCATTATGCACATGCTTAAAATTAAGTATCTGCATTTGTGTTTTAGACTTTATTGGATAAAAACTGAATTTTGAGTTCACTATTGTCCATACTATTTAAAAGAAAAACATATCATGTTTTTCTGAAATACCACTTTAATGTTTTTGCAATGTTAAATTAATGGAAAAACACGATAGGACAAATTAAAGCCTATGAATAAGAAGATAAAAAGAAAACATTTTAGCAGTAGTTTGAATGTATCCCTCAACAGCAATTATTTTCAGTAACCAACCTATAATGTAGTTAAACTGGCCTCTACAACTGAAGGTCCCACAACCAGTAGTTAATAATTCTGTTCTTTTTCTAAAATACTGCCACAAATCAATCATCTTTCTTCTGGGCAGAACCACCTTGTCTTCTAGAAGTCAGCGTATTAACAAGCTTTTACCCTCTAAAGTTACATTTTGAAAGGATACAAAAATACTGAACAAAGCAACCTTTCAAACAAACAAATTAATTTAAACAACTGAATAAAAATGTTTGGAAAGAAATCTCTCCCTACCCACTGCGCCCTTGCACTAGATTCTTCTCCTCTACTCTTGCTTTCTGGCCTAGCAGTTTTTTCTGTCTTAAGAAGCTGCATAATGTCCATACAGTCTTCTCTCTATTTTTAAGAAAATTAAACTGCTTTCTATCACATTTAGGGCTTTGCTTGTAAGTTTCTATTCACTGTAAACAAACCCCTTTACTTCTCTCAGAAGTTCCACTCTCTACCTATCCTACAGATTTACTGATTTCTTGTTCTCCCTTTTTAAGTCTCCCTCTTTCAGTCTCAGCTCAGAGAAGCTTCTGGATGTCAGGTTAGGGCATGCAGAATATGATCAGGTGCCACTGAAGGAAACAATAGCATTACCATCCTTCAAAGGATTCCAACCGACTCAAAGTGAACAAGGTAAACAGGAACTTTCCTTTCCATTGCACAAACACATCTTTTTCAACAAAAAAAGATATATACCATTTATGAAATATACATATTAAAAATTAAAAAGAACACCAACTATCACAAACCTGTAATAAGGCTTTTTCTGGTAAATGGGATGTTTTATGTCTGACAGTAAGATCATTTGATTCAAAACAGCCCTTCTGATTTTCATTTGCCAAACTCTGAAAAAAGATGGTAAGAGAGAAGTACAATTTTATCTTAATTGAAGGTTCAAAGTTTCAAATACATTTAAAAATAAATGAAATTAAATTTGATAAACTTAACTAGGTATTTTCAAATCCCCATGTAGTTACACATCTATGAACACTTGTAACTGCTGTTACTGAGAATAATCATAGTTTTAGGGTGCACCTCATGATTTTGCGTTGTAGCAATACAATATAGAAGCACAGGAGACCATCTGCATTTCCAAACTAAAACACTGTGTACACACAATATGACACAAACATACCACTAGCACATGCAAATTTTTCAGACAAGTCTTCAGAAGGCATCACTACTGAAATCTCTCTGATGTTATATTGTATCCCACAATGTATATGCATGAAAGATACTAAAGTATTTTTCATATATAATCTCAACATGGGAGTAACAGTGAATCTCCTTTTATTCTAGCTCTAGAAACAGAAGAGTTTCAGGGGGTATAAAATTGGTTTTCATTTGAATATTCCTACAGGGAAGAGACGAGAAGAGCAAAGAAAGGGGGAATATGCAGGAAAGGAGAAATTAGGAATAAAGAAAATGGGAAGGAAGAAAACAGTGGGATGAGAAAGCCAGAAAGAACAGAGTAAATGGAAATAACGAGCTTTATATTGTAACTTCCCATTCTGAAAATTTATTTGCCCTTTAGTAGCAATGCGAGTTCTTCTGGCCCATTAAGTTTATTACATATTATAATCATTGATGGTTTAATTCTGCATTTTAAAATCAATCAGTGTCATCTCAGATGCCCTGGATTATCCAAGATATCCACAAAAGACTGGCAGATATGACACTGGACTGGCAGAGGATTCTTGCATTTTTTGAGCTTTAAGCTGGAGGCCTGTCTGGTCTAGCCTTGCCTGAGATATCCCAGGACATGCTGAATTGCACGAGAAAACTATGTCTAGGTGACATAGTTGCATCCAAAATGCCTACAAAAGTGTACATAGTACAAAAGTACACAATAAAAAATTATTCAGTTATATGCTTTCTGTTATATCCATTCTAATCTAATTATGGAAGTCAAACCAATCCTTGGCAACTGCTATTAAGAATGGAAAGAATTTAAGAATATTATTCCCTAAGAATGCCCTGATACACTCCAGAAACAGGATTTCTTTTGTGTACTCAATCTAGTCAGGCTAACATTTTAAATATTTTAAGATACCAGCAAGAAAAGAGGAGAAAGAAAATGTACAGGAGAGAGAAGAAACAAAAATAAAAGTGAAAGTCTACCGACTAATTTGAGAGAACAGGGAAGAAGCAGGACTAATGACAGGTTTACTCCAGGAAGGATCTGACAACTGGTGTCTGGCAGCCAGCAACTGATAAATTGTCCACAGCTGGTTTCCATTCTGACCATCCTACAGTAGGGGAAGGAAAAGGAGCTGAACAATGGGAGAGCTTTATCCGCACAGGTGTGATTTTTGGAACCCCCAGGCTATTAGCAGTGGCTGGGTCTTACAGCTCCCATCTCTCCCCTTCCCCACATGGTATCTGCTGACCATCCCACCAAGCTACGGCATTCTCTTCCTTCACAGGAGAAACCTTCCCAGAAATGAGAAGAGCCCTGTTTTTCACAGTGAGACCAGACAGGACTGCTGGCAGTGGGGTATATGGGGCTGTCCATGTGTTGCCTATTCTCAGGTGATCACAATTTTCGTTACCCCACACTTTTGGGGAGGAGATGAGGTTACTGACGCTCCTCCTCATTCTGCAGGAATCTACGTCTCTTGGATTCTGGTGGCAGGGATCCAGAGCCATCATCTTTACTGATTATCATCTCAACTGGTAATACTCCCCCTAAGACATCAACCACCTGATCCAATACAGCTAGGTCACTGATAATACACAACAACACTCAACCCCTTTTGCTGCTTAAGATATGACCAAACTTTTACTTGTAGAATATAGAGGCAATGACCTGCTTCCCATAACACCATAAGTACTAAATAGTAGTATTAGTGGTACGCTTCATTTAATATTGATAGAGTTGTTTTTCCATAACAGTTGGAATTAATGGAGTTAATCTTTAATCATTGCACTTACTATATTCAAAGTATTATACTGCATACCTCAAAATATGCTTTCGTTTCCAAAGAACTGTGGGCCTCTGCATGCCAAGCTTTCACGACAGCATTTAAATATATTTTGTTAAAGATTTGTTGCAGTCTCTTCACTGCCACTGAAAATATACATAATTATAAGCAATTTGAGGACCACAAGTAAGAACAAGTATGTCATTTAAACATTTTAGATGAATGACTGTCTATCAAATTAAATTTCAATAAAATAGCTATTCAATTCAGCTTCTGTAAGGAAATAAATAACAACTTTTTACAATAGATATGATTAAGACTCTTGCAATAGCATTTCAAGTTAGCAGGCAAGGCATAAACATGACATATTTCCAATTTATCAGAGTTGTGTATAAGACATTTCTGTCTTATATTATTTCTACCAAATTACCCAATAATTTGACAGAGCTTGGAGGTGCAAGATGTATACAGATCTCAGTGAAATACAATAACAAAACTTTAATAATGTTTCAGATGGCATAGAAGTCAAAAGTCATAAGAATAAATTCAGTAAAGTCAAGTGCTAAGTGTTACACCAGTGTTAAACATAAGAAGAACAGTAAAGCAGCTTATGAAAGATCATGTGTTCATTATGATTTAATGTAAACATTAAAAAAAATTACTTGTAAGAAAAGTTTGGAAGGAATTTAATTTTCCTTAGTCCAGCACAGAAAAAAAAAACATGGGGAATACTGTATGCGTCCTTCTACGTGTAAAAGGTGTTACAAATGCAAGTAAAATAAAATGCTCTTCACAGCCACTGAAATAAAAAACAGAGGTAAAAAGTGCAATTTTCACAAAAATTTAAGTCATTCAAATTTTTTTTGTCAGTTAACTTTGTAAAAAACTGCAATAAGCTACAAAGGGAGCTGAGAGACTCTTCTTATTTGATACTTTCAAGAATATACAGCTGTTTAAGTAGCTTAGCCTATCTCATGGACAAGGACTAAGCTTGATTAGTGTGACATGCAGTCTTCACTATCAAAAGAAGGATTAAAATGTAAATTTTGATATATTGAATACATTCTATAGAATCATTTATCTTTTTTTTTAACAAAAAGGTGTCTTGAAATTCAACTAAAATAAATTATTATAAAGGTACATTTAAGATCCATTCTTGTTTGTAGGGAAAAAAAAAAAAAAATCAGCATGCCTCAAATCTGGCAAGAGATGCCATGTTAACTGTATAAACCTAAGTCTATTTTCTGTTACCTGAGTCATGTTGAAACACTATGTGTTCTAGGGAACATATTGTATGATATTACTTAATTATACACTTTAATAAGTGTACACTTTACACTTTAATTACAAAATTTAATAACTTTTTAGGCTATATAAGCAGTAAGGTACAGAAACTGGAAATATTTGCAAAGCAAATGCCTACAAAATAATATCAAATTTTCATTGCCCAAGGGAGGAAGACAAAAACTCTCAGGATTGCAAGGGAAGTTCAGACTGCATCTACATTAATTTGCTCTGACTTTCATCAGTTGGGATCTAACAGCCCACTGACCTGCCCCTTTATTTAATTCTTTCTTATAACACACTGTTCACTCTTGAACTTTTTCCACAGATCACTCCTTCGTGGGTTGTGTTGATAGTACAGTAGAGTTCTACTATAAGCAGATCCCCAAAGTGATCAAATTTTATTTAAGAAAAAAAGACCCTTCCCGCCCCTAATTCTCTGTCATTCCAGCAACCTTGTTTACAGTGTAATCTTACAAACGGTTATACTGGTACTAGTCAAGAGTCAACAAACAGGGTCACAGAGCCAAGAATGACTGAATGGTGTTTCTCCATATGTCAGCTTTGTCATGGAAGGAAATATATTGTGTAACTATGCCCTCTAGATGTCTCCTCCTCTGCTTCCATGAATTTAAAATTAACAAAAGGTGCCTTGGCTGAAAGTAATATTTAGAAGAGAATATAAAAGGAAGTAATAAAAAAGAGTAGAAGTCTCTGTAAACTGCCTAGGGGAGTGAGACAACAGCTTCGCCTCCCGCCCTGTAAGAGCAATGTTTGAGTCATACATAACTGCCTGAGCTCAAACTCAAAGCTATAGGTAGTGCTTTTGGCCCATTCTTTACTTTCATGAAACTTCTGTCTGGGTGGACTCAGGTTAACAGAGTCTCTGTTCACAGCTGCTGCTGTGTGGAGACAGTTAAAAAAAGCCATACCCACAGGATCTGTGGAACACAGTCTCAGGCAGAATGAACAAAGTATTTTTTTTTCTGTCTTCTGACTTTCTTAATCTTATTTTGATCTTCACTCCTTCCCCACCTCTCATCATGCATTCCCTCTAACTGAAGCTGACTCCAATTCTGTGAGCTCTCCTGTTTTATCCCTATACTGTACTCTTCACGTCCCAGAAAAGCATCCCGACTCACTCCACCCTGTACTTCTGATATAAATTCCACTTCCCTAACACCTCCCAAGCTTGCTTTGTATTAGCATCAATGCTCAGTCTTTAGAGAAGAGTACCAGCACCACCTGGCCTAACAAAGAATACAGGGAACTTCCTCTCATGGCATTCAAGTTGGCACAGATCAACCAATGAATGGCATCCTGCAAAAAGATAGCTAGATAAATTGTTGGACCAAGCACATTTAATTTATACAGCATAATTTTCTTTTACATAACATGTATTTTTTTGTCTTATGCAAAGCAGCTATATAAACTTACATGTCATTTTTTCCTTGTGAATCTGCACCCACATGCTCCACTTCTGTATAATAACTCTTAATATTTGGACGTTGTAATGGACTACTGCTAGAGCCATCTTCTGCTTTACCTCTTTTCTTTTGTTCTTTTTCAGCAGATTATATTTTATCCACCCTCTGAATTGTAAAACAGAATGAGTAACTTAATATGACTCCCAACCTGAATGAAGTAAAAATCTATAAAACTCTGCAATTTGCTGTAAAATACAAAGCAGTCAAGCTCAACACTATAAACTTCTGAGTAGAACTGATATTTGTTATTTATAATTTAAATAAAATATGCACTGATAATATTTTTCAGTTGTAATTCATTCACTCATTTTAATAAAATTTCTACTTGTTCATAATATTCTACAGTATTGAGCAATAAAAACTTGCTTGTTTCCACCATCGTATACTCCTGCTTCTGTCAGCTATGCTTTAATGTACAGATCTGTATTTGAGTGTTTATAGAAAATAATTTAAAAGTGCTAGATGCATGCATTTACTTAAGTCCTATTTACATTTTCTTGGTGATACAAATAAAAATTAATATAATAGAATACAAACAATTTATATCTTAACAATTTTAACCTTTGGTAAAAATCCCATTTCTTTTCTAAGCTAAGTAATAAGAAACAGTTAGATTCAGAACAAAAAAAATGTATTTCAAATGAATCATATGTTGCTGATATATTAAAATACACTATCTCTCCATACCTGATTTGCTGGAAAGACTACTGAATAAATTAGACGTTACATGACTACTTTTATTTGCCAAAATCTCTCTCATTTCAAATAATAATTAAAAAAATCATTTCATATAGTTGGGAGCAATTATAAATGGAACATTCTACTGTTCCAGTCCAAATTCTGTGACAATTAAACAAAACTCTTAGCTCAGACAATCTTCAGAATGCTGCTGTAAAGGAAAAAGGAATAATCTTCAATGTCCCCGGTGTATAAAACAAAAAGGAAAAAAAAAAAAAAAAAAGATTTCTCTTGTAGCAAGGAAGGCTCAGGTATTAGGAAAATATTTCTAGTAGAAAGGATTATGAAGTACTGGAATAAACTGCCTGCAGAGATTGTCATGTCTCCAACACCTGTGATTTTTAAGATTACTAAAACCAGCCTAGATCAATGTTCACCAAGGCTAACCACAGTATACCTTGAAAATCTTCACCTCCCTACCAATTCTGTTATTCTATGATTCTTAGTAGGATTTACACCAGTCTTCTTAACAGAGTTGTACCTCCCATACAATTAGCATTGTATGCTTTTCAAAACAAAATAGCCCAAACTTACCTATTCTAAATGGAGGATCACTAAAATTTGATACACATGCTTATAACAAAGAAATTAACGAACATGTTTATTTATTGTGATCATCACATTTTAAAACACTTCTATGTATTATCCCCATATTTAAAAGGAAAAGTTGTATTCCATAAAGTATGAGTTACCTAATCCCAAGCATAAAGGAAACCGAAGAAAGAACAGAAGAGAACACAGACCTTTTACTTTCAGACCCAAACACGAATTATCCTTTTATTCATGGATATATTACCATATTCCTGGCAAATAGAACGGATTAAAGTACAGAAATGTCAAAGGACTTTGTTCAGGTCTGGAACAGGCAGAAACTCAGAATTTACTAGTTTTAACATACAATAACATTGGTGAAGAAAAATAAAGCCAAATCTAAGTTTCTAATCTCTCTTCATGTTGTTCTGTTAAAATGAAAACTTGTTCCTCCCCCAAAGGAACTACATAAATATTGCTTTGGTAAAAGATTTTTCCTGAGATGTTCCTGAGGTATATGTAAAATGCATATACTTACCCAAAATACAGCTTCATTAAGTTTCTGCTGTAAAAGTCCCATGCTTTGGCACATAATTCTTCAGTCATCTAAACAAATCATTTATGACATTAGTACACAAAACACTGCTGTGTTATGAATATTTTAAAATCAGACAACAGTACGAAATCTTGTATTTTCCATGTTGATTGGTGCAAATTAAAAGTGTCTATTTTAAAGAGACGAATGTTCAAGTATAATTTTCTGTGTATAGTTAGAAGTACTTTGCTACCAAATTACACTTTTGTTTTTACCCACAGAAGTTAAAGGAAAAGCTAAATTAGCATACAAAACAGAACTAATATGTGTGCTTGAGGGAAAGCTCAATAACTGAAATTTAGTCTTTCATACCTCATATCTACCCTTTTATAGATCAGCTGTATCCAGCAATTTAGTATATTAAACAAATACTTTAGTTACTCTTTGCAAAAATATTTTCATGACCCATTGCTATGTAAACCATTTAGCACATGATTCTAACTCATACGTATTTTAATAAACCTGTTTGAACTCCTACAAAACCAAAATCATGTAAGACTACAGGCTAAGAATATCCCTCTAAAATAAAATATGGTCCTTTGAATGTGCAAATAGAAACTGGGCCTCAGAAAATACTGTTTTTCATCTCATTTATTGTTCTTACTCCTAAGAAAATCCATGAGAGGATTTGACTGCAACACGTTTGCACATTTATACATATACTGTATAAATCAACCATTCCTCTTTTACACTGATTAATATAAATTTGAGTGGTTGGTAAAAGAAGAAACAGCTAAAATTGAATTGCAGTAAACTGACAGTACAGATGTACTACGAGAAAACAAAATTGAGTACAGTTATACACAGGTAACTAAGAGAAAAATCTGGTCACACTGCATGCCAACTTACTGACTAAATTACTTAGACTACTTTCTTTCATGGTCATACAGCAATTTTCTCCTCTGAATGTTTTAAAATAACAGTTTTTCTTCTCTACAGGTGACTTTTTTTGATCAGTAAAACCAAAATGTTTACCTCTGTATTGCTTTATGTACAATAATACTGCATTTAACTGTAACTATTAATTGTTAGTGTTGATAGCACTTTCCAAGACTTAACGGTTCAAGTGTAATTTTAGGAATCAGCCTAAGTAAAACTAAATAATGCATAGAAAAAAAATGCAATTGAAACTAGATTCATATGTATGTGGAACTCTTTTTTAAATTATGACCAAATATGAAACAGGAACTACTTGCTCCCTACTATATGCCTAGATGACATTAGGTTTTGGACGCAAATCAGTATCAATAGAAAGAAACACACAGTATCATATTCCTCGCCTTAGCTATAGAAGAGTAATATGAGAAAACTTAAAACCAGAATATGAGTATTCAGTATTAGAAGATTTGTTCACAGCATAGATTTAATGCAAATGTTCAATGATTTTTACCAATTGTTCACCATCTAGTCCGAAAACAGTGTTCAGGTAAGTTTCTGAAATCCTCTTTAATTTGGGGTGTAATGACAGGTTAACACACATATACCTTTAAAAGAGAAGCAAATTGTATTAACCATATTAGTATACCCAAAAGAAAATGCATCTTTTCTCTGTACCTAATAGATTACAGTTATATGTTATGGTATCATAATGTTATTATTAAAAGATTAAGACTTATATCACTTTCATTACAAATACCTATAGCAGCCATTTTTTGAATGTGTTTACAAAATATGAAAACAAATTATGATTTACTGCTACTCTTAGAGCTATGTTGAAATATGGTGTACATCAGACCTTAATACATTCCATGTAATATCTGTCTTGGACATTTCCTATCAGATTATATACTATTTTGTTTCTCATCTTAATATTGACTGAGCAGCCATTTCAAATTTTCAGTAGTTGGAGCAATGTCTCCTGCTGCTGCAGACAGGCCATGCCATGTCTAGGTAGGTAAACTGTTTTGTTTTCATTTTAAAAAAAGAGAAAACACACTGCCATGAGCCAAATAAATCAAAAAAGACTATGCTCCATTACACTTCCATGAAAAACACGTTTCCCAGAGGGCCAAAATTAAAAGAGAAATCAAGTCAGTTTTCAACTTCTAGGAAAGACATCATAAATAGTGTAAACAATAAAACCTCATCATTATGGTTCAGACTGTTGGTGCACCTTGTGATATGAGGAATTGTGTTACCCCATGGAGAACCCCAGGGAAAGGACACAATAAGGGCACAAATCTGCCATCACCCACTGTAATGATTTTACCTGCTACCACAATGTACCTAAGTCAGGCTGTGAGTACATGCGGAGTGTTTGGGGGTCCAGGCAACTCCTGAGATCTCTGCTTGAGTGGGCCCAAAGATTAAGGATTAATTATTCACCTCCTACTGAAAACTCAACCTGAAGTGACAACTGCACATAATATAGAAGTGAGGTAAGTACCTCCCTGGCTAGCCCTTTGAAATTACAGCTTCTTCACATTGCAACAGATGCCTATTTTCCTAGCATTAACCATGGCTTTGTCCATTATATTGCCCTCTCTCTTTTTTCCAATTCTTATTCTCTAGGTTTTTCTAGCTCCCATCTAAATAGATCAGCAGCGTCTTTTGGGGTCAGTTTTAATCCAGTGATGAACACTGCAATTTTCTGACAACGATGAGGCATTTTACAGAACTCAGTATCTCAACAGAACAGTCCCTTACTAAAAACTTGTATCAGTGACAGCAAACCTACTTAACCTAACTCTAAAAAATTATATTGTATAGACTTTACATGTTAAACAGAATTTAATTCATATTGAATTAAGACTTTCCACCTCCTTCATGTACAAAGCTCTTTCACTCCCCAGCAGATTTTTTGCCTCCAGGGACCTTTTTTCTTTTCTTATTTGCTTACAGTACAATCTCTGTAGAAGTTCTTCTCAATATTTAAAGCTTTCTTGCAGCTTAATCCTGATGATACCCTAAAACATCACGCTTGATTATTGCACAGCTGTGACACCTACAAATGAAACTGCATTCTTGGATGAAGTCCAGCAAGTAAAAAAAGAGAGTGCTCCATCTTCTTAGTGATTCATGTCAATGCAAATACCATTATGGCTTGTTGCTCTTCCCTCTGCACCAGCTGAAGTTTTTTCCTGATATTCAAAATCTTCAATGGACCAGAATTTATAAACCTCAAAGATGGCATATTTACAAAACACAACTTTTCTTGAAACACATCTGAACCATGAAATTACTTAATTATATGTGTAAGTTAAAGCAGGAGGGGAAGTAACTTTCACAGGAGCTGCACCAACAGTAATGAATATGCTTCAAAAAAAGGTAAGAACAGATGATCTTACAATACTCAAAACTAATGCAAAACTTTGTGTCTTGTTTTCTGCACAGTAAGCTAAGAATACACACACACATTTTCACTCTTTTGTCAGGTACAGACTAAATATAAATTAATCAGGGTGGGGGGGGGGTTGTGTCTACCAGTGGGCAAAAAGTATTAACAAGTCTGAGAAAAAGCACTTGCTGTGAAACATATTTTTAAAAATTCAGATGGCATTTTTAGCCTATAAGATTTGCACATATTTTAGAGACCAAACCCTGCTCCCATTTAAGTCAATAACAGTATTTTCTAAGATTCCAGTGTAAACAGAAATAAATCCTTAGTCTTTTTTTACTCATGCTATGATGACTTCACTTAAAAGGATGAAAGAACACACAAGAGAAAAAATGAGAAATACTACAGTTAATGATTCAGTGCTTGAAGGCCACATCCCTGGTTCATATAGGTACACATACTGTGGACAGCAATGAAGTTATAACAAGTAACACAACCTCAGTTTTGATTACCACAAAAGTAAGGGTTTAATATATTAACTAAACAAAGAGGAGCATTAAATAGAGGTTATATTCATCAGATATTCTGTAGAAAAAAAACCCACAACCCATAGATATGAAAATAAAAATATTTTCTATGTTTTTAGAAGATATTGTCTTACTGTATTTGCAATATCATATGCCATTAATATTTGCAGAAAAAGCGGTATTAACATTTAACTTGCAGTCTACACAGTAGATGCTGTGCCATTAGCATATTTTATAAGTCCAAGTTCAATATTATAAACCACATAGCACACACACAATCATTTAGTATGTACCATAAGACAGCATCTAATCCCTTTTCCATTATTTCTCTGAGCTTTTCTTCTAAAAATTTAAGTGGATCTTCTGGACGCATAACAATTACACCACAAAGCAGCACCTGCAAAAAGAAACTTCAAATTAATGCCTTTGTGTTAACAGCAAAGTAACATCTAGATATGAAACTGTTAAAATAAGCACAAGATTACCAGCATCTTTTAAAATACTGTAAAAAAGAGAAGCATTTCTTTTTGTCACTTACCTCCCCTTTCATTCAATTTTTAAAGGTGATATTGCATGTAACAGCATAGTTCAATGGCTAGACTTCAAAGCACTGGGTTTAGGGTAGTAATAAAACATGTGGTATTTCTTTAACAATTTCTACTAAGAATTTCATTGCTTTTAATGTGCATTAAAGAAAGAATATATAGAAGATTGGATAATTTTATTTACTTAATGAAAAATAGAATTTAAAACAAGATTAATCCTTTGTACTAAAGAGTATGTTGAATGGGAAGCATGGCCACAAATTGATCTTGTAACCAGTATTGAAAACAAAATGCAGTTTAAAAAAAAAGATTTGCTTTTCAGGATTGTGTTATCACACTATTTTGCATTATCTTTTAGTAATAATGCACAATAACCAGTGAACCATTTTTCTCATTTGTCCTTTAGCTGTCTTCAGCTAAAGGACATAGATTGTTTATTTTTGGATTGTGAGCTCACATACAGCAAGAATGTCCAAAGTATATTGATTTTTAAAAGTATACTGGCAAATTGCAGTTATTTAAGTGAATATTTAATGAAAACTATAAACTAGAAGTTTTTGTGCCCGGTAAAAATTTCAAAACATGACTGTGTATCTTTAACTAGACGTTAACCTATGTTAAGGCAAAAGATGCTGTCCTGGTACACACTCTCTTGTTTCTATTTCCCTCTGTCTGTTATAAAGAAACTAGCTTTTATTGGTTATCACAAAAACAACATCTGAATTTTTTAGATTTTCTTTCAGCCCTGACACTTAGAGAACTGTTTTTCTTTGCCTCTGCCCGCTTTTCACTACCACCACTCCCCATGGTGCAGTTCGATGGTACACAACTAAATTTTGCCATTCAGAGTCTGCTCTGGCCTCTCTAAGCTCATCACCAAAATTCTGACTGTGCACTCTCACCATCCACTTATGTTTAATTTTCCCAAACCATGGCCTTTCACCTATGCACTCAGTGCATAGAAATACTTTCTTCATTTTCTAACATCCATGTTGATTGTGACTTGTTATTACTGTAATACAACTGGTCTATATAAATATAAAACTAAATTTTAAAACCAGGAAATATCTGAAGCATGTTTGCTGGATCAAGACAAAACAATAATATAATGGTTTACTCACTGTACAAACTCAGATGATGCAATACTACTTTCCTTTCAAGACATGGCCTCTTGCTATTATTAAATTAATGTGGAGCATGTGCTTGAATCCTTTTCAGGAAGCATGGTGGGAGGACAAGGGAAAAGAGGAAGGCTCTGAATCAAAACCATGCTATGGATATAGAGCAAAAGCCATGCACAACATACAGGTGAGGAAAAGCACCCTGTCAAGCGGGCCCTCACTCTGTAGAGGCAGAGAGCAGGGCAGGCAGGTAGAAGGAGCAGCCTGGGAACTTTTGTGTGCTGGAGAGGCTTTCCACATGCTAATCAGAATACAATGTAGAAACAGAATCAGACAGTAATGTAAATTCGAAAGGATCTCTGAAGGCTGTTGAACAGAAGTTGTGGATATCCCATCACTGGAAGTGTTCAAAGGCAGGCTGGATGGGCCTTTGAGCAACTTGATCTAGTGAAAGATGTCCCTGCCCATTGCAGGGGGGTTAGACTTGATGGTCTTTGAAGGTTTCTTCCAACCCAAACAATTCTATTATTCTAAGTTAAGACCAATATGAAAAGGCAAAGAAAAATATTTCTTTATGCGCAGACACAATGAAAGGCAACTGTCTTCAGTTTAGACACCTTGAATATTTATAACACTAATCAACACATTGATTCCAACCTTAGCATCTCTTCAATCTTCTTAACAAAAATGTAACTTGCAAGGTATATCTTGATGGTTGACTATATTAAGAAAATATTACAACTCCATCACTTTTCACTGTAATTAATGACAAATAATATACTTTTAAATAAT
Organism: Aquila chrysaetos chrysaetos; assembly: GCF_900496995.4. Lineage (NCBI taxonomy): Eukaryota > Metazoa > Chordata > Aves > Accipitriformes > Accipitridae > Aquila > Aquila chrysaetos. Next base: position 13,973,398 of record NC_044008.1, read on the forward strand.
ATACAGGCAGTTAAATGGCTTTCATAACAAATTTTCGCAGGGACAGATTTCCCAAAGCCAATCCCAACATTGGTCGGCTACTCCCTCTGCTGGATTGAGCCAGTACATGTCTGCCATATGAATGCCATTTTTTATTATTTCAAGTTTTGTTACTTTTTTTTTTTTTTACTTTTTCAAACACACATAAACAACTATTTTCCTTTGGATGTTCTGAAAGGTCTCTAAAACAGGAAATCCAAACTATGCAACCATATATTGGAGTGCAAGGCCTCTGTTTAGCATTTGAGAATTCCTTTATAACACTTAAATAAGGAAGGAATCGTAACACCTGGTCTTGCAATTCTCATTCAGGTACTCTTCAGTGATGCTTGGGCCAGGCATAAAACTGAAAACAATTAAGCCAAATCTGTACAAGTCTGGCTATTTCTATCAGACTTCTACAAGACTCTCAACAATCTGAAAGAGTCCACCTACAATTTTTCTCACCCTATAAATTTTATTTATTCATAACATTAAACAACTAAAAGTATACTCATACATCAAATGATCATTAGTCACACATCATCACAACCCCCAGCTAACCAACTACCAAACAAGTATTAAAAAAAAAAAAAAAAAAAATCAACAAAACTGCTGCATTGCAAGTAAGTTATCAGGCTAGAATTAAATATTTAGGTCAGTTTTTATATGAACTGCTTCTATTCATCAATCTGAAAAAGCTCATCTGTTGTTTAAAAGTTCACAAAGGAAAAGTCCTAAAATTGTGCAGCATTCAATTTAAAGCTCAGTAATGGAAGAACCATTTTTAGCATCCCTTCCTGTGTACATTTAGCAACTGTTAAAAATACATTCATACCTAGCTACATATATTCTTATTCCTTATTCATGTGTGAAAGAGAGCTATTGAGAATCAGCATAGTCATCATCTGAATAAAATATTTGATACTGATATCCAACAAGTTTTACAAACTCTTCAGCTATAACATTTTTTTGTCATTGAAATGAGCTCAGTACACAGACCAATAGTTTTGTTGATGTTAACAGATATTTTCTAAACAGTAACTTCCATTTATTTCCAACACCAAATAGAGAGCATGACTGGGTGGCATGGATGATGACTATCAGCTGTGCCTTAGAAAATATTCCCTAAGAGGATGAAGAAACATTCATGTCTTGTCTATAAAGTTTTCCAAAGCAAAAAGTTTCAATATCTAAGTTCTATGCCTCAAAAATCAGGTAACCTAAACCCAACATAGTCATTTTTACCAAAAATTCTTAACAGTGGCATAGTTTCATCATTTTCTCTTACTCTTACAAATCAAAACAGCGTCTACCCAATAGTAATCTATTAGAGATGTAACAAGCTTTAAACTTAATGATTCTCCCAAACCCCATAACCTATCCAGAATCAGTAGATGGCTAGATGTAGTTTTGTTAACAGGTCCTGCTGTTTTCTTGCAAACCCTCATAATGTGCAGTGCTTTTCCAGAAGCACCTACTAAAATCAAGAGACTGTATCTTTTCCTGTTGAATATTAAAAAATGAACTAAATAGGTTCCACAAAGACTCTCTTTTCTGTGAAGCCTGGATAAAAGGCCTTGATGATGGTTGGTTTTGATGGGTTGTGACTACTGCCTATCCCTGCTCATCAATCTTACAGTGTCTTTGTGTTTTTCATGCCCATTTGTGTTTCTTATGTCCATTTGCTGACTCACCATCAGCTTATAAGGCACCTGGGTAGGGAACGTCTTTTGATAAATGTATAGCACCTAGCACAACATAGTATCCTGAGTCATTACCTAGGTTTCTAAGCATTATGATGATGATGATGATTATTGCAAGAAGTAGTATGTGAGATCAATATAAAAAAAAAATTTACCAAGAAAAATATGAATTTTGTTATTTTGCTACAGAGGTGTGTTATTTCCCAGCCTCATACTTCCAGTGCTGAAGATGTGCTGTTCACTGTATATTCCAGTTACATTACCATTTATACATTTCAGCTATTCCATTAACACCTTGCTTAAATGTCAATGCAGTGTTATAAATACTAAATATTATTATTATTATTTCATATCTACCTGCAATAAGAGACTACACCCTTAAACCAGATGTGTTTTGCAAAGACAGTAAAAGCCTGCTATCCCCAGGAGGAGTTCTAGCATGGTGTGCAGCACCCCAAAGCAGCAAATTAACTGTGATCATGAAACTGATGCAAAACTCTGACAAAATGGTAGTCAACTTTGTCTCTGGACAACCCAGAAAGTCTGGTCTGTTGTGGCTGTTCCCCCGAGGGGAAGAGGAGAAAAAGAGGAGGTTGTGTGAAACACATAATGAGGCCAGGACTGGCCATGAGCTTCAGCCTTCCATTAACCCAGAGCAGAAAGCCTGGCTTCTCTCAAAGGCTTCTCCTTCCAGCCATAACCCCATTCCTCATCCTACCACTTTAGCCATTTACCCTTCATGGCAAAATTCATTTGGGTCATACAGCAGAAAAATCATAAGCCAGCTCTCTATCCATATTTAATTTTAACTTTGTAAGAATACAGCTACTAACAACAGTGAAAGTCGTCATACGCATAGTGTTTGCAGGATTACAGTTTGCCTGACTTTTTATGGATACTGTTTAGAAGTAAATCTGGATGAGAACTGAAAGAGAGAAATCAGACAGGAATGAAACACTCAGACGCAGCAGGGAATCCCAAATTATTTGGACATGATTATTTGGACTCCAACTGTGTTTGGACCATGTCCAAACCACAACCTAACTGTAAAAAGACTTAAACAAATGGCCATTTTAGAATTCTATATCCTTAATTTTGAGAATATCTGTATAAATGTTCATAGGTCTCAGCTTAGCTTTGATGTTCCTTAATACAGGGACCAGTATTATCTCATTTACCTTCATACCAAGCATACTGTAACTTCAGAAAGAAATTAAAATGTAATAAAATGAATTAAGAAATATGGCTAGATATCAGCAAGCACCAACCTCTAAGAAAGAAGAAAAAAAATGATTAAAAAAAAATCTTACACAGGCTAATTTTTAACTGGTTCTTTCTTCTAAGAAATTCCTTTTAATCTTAATTCTTTCATTTTTAGTTTATTAACTTAATGCCACTGTTGCTATAAAGGTATTTATAACTTTTGCTTAGAAATGTAAATATGAGCTATTTTTGAAGTGCTGAACCAAGAAATACACCTCACACAAATATATCTTATCTTTTGTTTTTCTGTGCTTTAAAAAACAAAGAATGATCAAGAGACAGACTCTCAGGAGAGGTACTCAGTCTGCATGGCAGCGCTGCTCTATAATTATTCTAATTGGCTCAAGATTTCTTTATTAATGTTTCCATGGAAATCCTCACTGTAATAGCTGCTTGCAAATGGGGTCTATTTTTGGTAGCTTAAAAGTATCAGGATGTCTCTTAAACTTGTATTTGTGCATTGTGCCTTTCTTTGTTTTAAGGAAACTGAAGAACAGCTGCTGCAGATTTTGAAACAGGCAGAGATGAATGTGACAAACAGGGAGGAAACTAAAAAAATAGAGAATCAGTTAAGAATCATGAAGGCAAACCCACCAACTCTGCTTCCCCCACAGTCCTTCATGTTATGACAAACAATTTTACTCTCCAACATTTCATGAGGTTTATTTACTCCTGGGCCAATAAATATCTAATCCACCTGAGACAAGGGGACCAGTATCTGAAAGGTGGTCCACCGCCATCCTTACCTTTGACAGGCCATTAAAAACTACAGGTTGTACCCGTAGCACTCAAAAAGGAAAGAAGTGTCCAGCTGACACGTAGAGGTACTTCTGTAAAAACTAAAGAACTTAAGCAAATCTAGGGAAGGTGCTGGTGCAGTTCACTGCACTTGCCTTCATTTCAGTCATCGGTTGAGTTTAAACATGGATTAAGAAGCAGAATTACCTTGTTCCATCTTGCTCCTATGTTTACAGTTTTCACAAATTGCTTGAAGCAAGCTATTAACAGAAGAACGAAACCACGGCCCACACCAGCAGAGAGCAGCGTCAGGGGTGTGAAATACCCTGGCCAACGCTGAGGGACCCGGCACCTGGGCACTGCTCAGGGGCAAGGGGGGGGGGGGGGGGGGGGGGAACCCTTCGCGGCGGGGGGTCGCCTCCCTCCCAGGGAGGCTACCGGGCGAGTCTGCGGTCCCACCGGCTCCAGTGGGGACCAGGCTGCCGACCACCTAGGACGACCGGCCGGGTGGTGGAGGGCAGGGGCGGCCGAGAAGGCTGCCTCCCACACACCGCGGGGCGACGTGCTCCCCGCAACGCCTGCCATGGCGCGGGCCGACCCCGCCACCCTTCCCGCCCGCCAGCGGCGGCGCCTGCGCGGAAAGCGGGGGCGCGGGCCGGGGCGGGCGGCTGGCTGGCTGGCTAGCTGCGGATCCCGGGGTGTAAGGAGGGGGCCGTTTCCCGCCGCCCCGCTCGGCGGGCTCTGCCGCCGTTACCTCGTAGACGTGGAGGAGGTTGTGGCGGCTGAAGTAAGCGCGGAGCTCGGGGCTCGCGGTCCCGAGGGACGCCATGGCGGCGCTGGGCGCAGCGGCGGTCGCGTAGCAACGGGCCCGCGGCCTGCAGCTGCCCGGGCCGAGGTGCCCTGCCGTCCCCGCTGCCGCCCTCCGCGGCACCTGCAGCCGGCTGGGACGGGCACCCTGTCCCTGCCCCGCGGACAGCTACGCACCCCTGTCCGCCCCAGCCTGCTCCCCGCTCCCCCGTCGCGTGGGGCGAGGAGCGGTGGAAAGGCTTTCATGCGCCCGGAGGCAGAGAGAGGGGTGTCTGCCGATTACTGCTCCGAGCGGTCCCGGATGGCCCTCCCAGCCCCGCACTACCAGGGTTTCCTTGCCAGTGCTTCGGCTCTCCACCCCGGCCCAGTTTTCAGCCGAGCTAAGCGCTACCGGCGTTCCCTGCTGCTGCTGCCAGCGTGCACCACGGAGGCCCAGCACGTTTGCAGGTGTTAGGTGTCGGAAAGGGCAGCGGCTGAGAAACCGTGGCCCTGCATTCGTATTTAAAGCCAGCAAGCGTGGTGAGGATTTGGCCGGCAGGTATACGCACCCCCGAGGCAAATGTTTTCAGCATCTGTATTTTTAATACATTGCCGTGTTTTGTTAAAACTTTAAATAGTTGTGGTTTGGTTTTGGGGTTTTTTTTTTTAGGGAGGTTGTGTCTGGCCTAATTAATGTCTTTATAAGCAGCTTGGTAGCTATAAAAAAGGCGCATCTTTATTTCCCTCCCAGGTACCGGCTGCAGCAGCCTTCCCAAAGGGGAAGCCTGTTCGGTACGCGGTGCTCAGACCGGCCTGGGGGCGCGCGCTGGTTTTTTTTCCTCTAAAACGTCGTCGCTACGCGGGTTTGCGCTTCGCTGCGCCCCAGCAGGGCCGGGGACTCCCTCGGCACCCCCGGCAGACCCGCGGCAGGGCAGAGCCGCGGGCCCCAGGGCCCGGCTGCGGGAGGGAAGGGAAGGGAAGCGGGGCCGGAGCTGAGCTGAGCCGCGCCGGATGGGGCGGCGGCTTCCGCGGGCGGGCGGCGCGGGCAGGGGCGCTGCCGCCGCCGGGGGAAATGGGGGAGCCGCGGGGGGCGGCGGTGAGAGCGGCGGCCGTCCTGCTCGGGGCTGGCGCCTGCTACTGCCTGTGGCGGCTGGCGGCGGGCGGCCGGCGGCGGCGGCGGCCCTCAGGTGAGGGGCAGGGCGGGAGGGCCGGCGCGCCGCCGCCTGCCTGCGGGCCGAGCGGGCCCCGGCCGGGCCTCCGCTGTGCCGGTGGGCGCGGAGCAGGTCCGCGCAGCTGTGGCGGGGCCCGGCGCCGGCTTCCAGCCCCCGCCCCTGGAGCGCGGCTCCGGGCTGCTGCCCGCCTGCGGCCTCGGGGCGGACCTGCTCCCCGTGAGAGGGGGTACCGCGGTCCTGCCTGTCGGCCCTCTGATAGCCATGCGACGCGTTCAGAGGACTCTCGAGCACGTTTTATTTTTACAAAAGCCTAATTTTTTATTTTTTACATCCCTTAAAGCGTACGTCCAATCAGTGTATTTACTTACTGGGCTGATTTGCTGTTCTGATATTAAAGTTATTTGTGTCCCCCCTGTAATTCAAAGCTAAACAGTCTTTAGACGAGGATGAGGGTGAGATGAGGATAAAAAAGGATTTTGTTTTTCAAGCAAGGTCTTGGATCATCATAATTAACTTTGACCTCGCCGAAGAATACCGTGGTGTTTGCCTGGTGAGATAGTGGAAGCAAATATGTGGAATTATAAAGGACTGGTTAGCTTCTCAGAAGTCATCTCGAGTCATCGCTGACTAGTCCAGTAGTCATAGATTGGGTCTTCAGGCTATTCAGCTAGCTAAATAGTTCTGCCTCCAACCTGGCTGAAAATGGTCTTTGATGGCATTTGTGTCACCCTTTTTTGAAAGCCAGGTACTCCATAACATCATCCTGACTCAGAAACAGCCTTCCTCAGTTGTTTGAGTGATGCCGTCATAGGCAGTGTTCTTAACATTGGGGTTGTTACTTTGTCAAAGGACCTCGGGGTTCTAGCAAAACGTCTTTATCATAATTTCTGGAAGTAGCAGTCTGCAAGTCAGAAGTTTTGTTTTCCTACAGTGTCCAGACAGATTTCCATATTTCATTTCAGGGAACACAAGGAAAAAAGTTAACATGTTTGGTGAATATTCCTAATAATTTTGAAGGGGAGGTTTGCTGTTGGTTAACCAGAGGGTAATACACCTCAAGATGTTACTATGTATTCCTTTTATTTTCTACTTTGAAAAGAGGCAGGCAGAGGACTGGAGGTGAGGGAAAGGCTGGAAATCTTGCTGTCGTAAAACAGTCTTTTTGCCATGATATGACGGTTGGGTACAATCAAAACAACGCATCCTACAACTGAGAGCTAAACCTCAGCTTTGTAAAAAACGTTAACTGGTAACTAAGTGAAATGTCTCGAACTCGGTATCAAGTATTTCATTTTTAAACACTGACAGACAACAGTCCTCCAGCATCAACCCATACCGTGGATGAGGATGCTCTACAGAAACTTATTCATTTGCTCCAGGCCACAGATGATCCATTAATTCAAGAGCAAGCTTTAATCACTCTCAGCAACAGTGCTGCCTTCTCTGTAAATCAAGTAAGTATTGTTCTGTAAAAAACAACAGTGTTTCAATACCAGTTGTAATGGAAGATGAGAGGTGCTGTTTTGCTGAAGAGTGACACAGGACTGAGAGCTAGGATAGCTTGTGTTCTAAAACCTATTTTATGTCTATGTTTTAATTTCTGCTAGCCCAAATAATATAATTTACCAGCTTCACAGAATTTGCCTAAGCTTAATGTTTGTACAACTTAAAAAGTCTGTACAGACTTCTATATTTTAAATATGCTGTAAATGTATCTTTTGTTGCTTACAGTTACGTAATGTTAATGAAAGGGTTGAATTGGAGAAGGGTTAAATTCTTTCAGGATGAGGTCTGAAATTTACTGAGATAATTTAAACTAATTTTTTATCTTTACAAAGTTGTATGATACTTACATCTTAGCAACTTTCCAACTCTCCAGGTCTCTTCAAATCAATTGGAAATACAATGCAGAAAAGCTTTGAGCTGGATGCAGATTTTCATGCCTTTGTAAAGGTTTAACCTCCAGGGTCCCACCCTTTTTTTTTTTTCCTGTCCTTTTTGCATGGTACTTATGACAGCTGTCTATTTTGGATTCTCAGAACTGTTTTCTTAATAGAAATCTCTCGGAACAGAATGTAACTGAATCCCAAGGCCCATTGGCCCATTTTTCATTTACTTGAAAACAGTACATGTTTTTTTTCAGTGATGGTTAGAGTCTAAGTGAAAAAGATTTTAAAAAAATCAAATGTAATGGAAAAGAAAGATAAAGTTTTGGAAGTTCTACTCATAATAATATAAAGCTGTTATCTTGAAATTCTGTTCTGTTCAGTCAGGACTTTTAGGTACTGTGGCCTGGCTCAGCTATTCTATAAAGTCATTATGCAATAGTTACCTTTGATTCTTTATAATCTAAAATGCTTTAAGCATGCTCTGCAGGCCAGATTTTAAAACTAAAGGTGTTGTGCCATTGTCAAATAATGTCAAATAATACTTTGGCCCTAAGCAGGACTATCCTTAATTTCAATGGAAGCAATAAAGCAATATCTACTAACACTCTCTCTTCAAACAGAGTAGTCTGTTCTGGAAGTCTTCATTCACACATTCTATTTGCGTTAAAATGGAAACTTTGAGGAAAGCCTTCAGCATTTAATTTAAATTTTTAAAAATCTTATTAAATATCTGTTTTATATTTCAGGACATAATCCGAAATTTGGGTGGCCTTTCTGTTATTGGAGGGATGCTCTCAGATTGCGTTCCCAAAGTTAAAGAAAAAGCACTAAATGCACTTAATAATTTGAGTATGAATATTAAAAATCAGGAAGAGATACAGGTAAGTTTCTTAAAGGGAAAAATCAAAGTAATTGAGACACAGGAGATAGTATAAGGCTTTCAGCATATTTGTTAAATATAAGCCAGGATGCCCAAATGTTTTGATGTTAGCCATACGAGTCAGCAGATCTGGATGATCTGTGCGTCCTAAGGCCAAAAGGATAACTTAAAAATGCATTGGATCACTGGCACTTACTTTTTTAAGACAGTTAGGAAACTAGGCAGTTTGTGTTCAGCTTTCACCAAATGCTGTTAAACAGAGATTGTGCTGCTAAGTTTGTAGTAAAATTATGTGAGGCAAGATGAGTTCCAAACATGCCTAGAACATCAGCAGTGGTTGTTTCATAGGATGGATTGCAGACTGAACTTAGCATTACTCCTTAGGCAAGGGAGAAGAAAACAGTAATTGATCCCCTGCGTTTGTGTAAGACCAATTTTTCAGGGTGATACTTTCATTTTAAAAGAATAGTATGTAAAAATGATAACAAGTCCCGCTGGTAAATATAGTAGATGCTATGGATGTGAAAGGACCAACCATCAAAAAAGTATCCACTTTGACATTATCAGATTAATCAATAGATCAAGAAGTGTCCAAGCAGTGAGCTGATGCAGATTTGAAGATTTTTACTAGTTTTTTCATTAGCTTGAGAAAAAGGCAGTTTGACTGTATGTGGTAGTTTGCAGCATCTTTAGTGCTGAGCAATTTTTTTTAAAGTAGTGCTTGCCAACAGCAGATATTTATGTAGGCATATAGGTAGAAAACAACTCCTTTGGTAAAGGCAAAGTAATTTTTTTCTCAGTTAAGACTCCAAGATTTGCTGTATACTGTCATCCAGAAGAAAATTTGGTAAATAATAGTTGTTAATGTCAGTTGTCATCACTGTTCCTGAGGAGTACTCCAGTGAATGGGCCACACAGTTGGAAGAAAGGATTTTATTCCAAGACTTGCCCTTAGCTTGTTCTTAACATTTAAGATGACGTTAGTTGCTGTAAGTGATTTTTTAAATAACTCCTTAAAGCAGCTGTGCCACTTCTGAGATGGAGTCAAAGGAATTTGGGTTTTCAGAGCAATTTATGCTTCAGGAAGGTTAGTGAGCATAACTCTCTAACATCTGCTTCTATCATCCCAATAGAATGTTTGAATATATTCAAAACAAAAAAGTACTTGTTTCTAAGAACCTTGATCAGGTTATGTATTCAGCCAGCAGTGTTCAAGAGGTATTTACGCTACTGTAGCTAGACCACTGATCCTATTCGTGAATAGAAAATCTGCTTGTGTCAAAAAATGCCTTCTCTTTTTTTCTGCTTCCCTTTTTCCCCAGGTATATATTGTGCAAGTTTGCAGGAACGTTGAGTCAGCTCCCCTGAACTCTGATCTGCAGCTAGCTGGACTCAGATTGTTGACAAATATGTCTGTTACCAGTGACTACCACCATAAGATGATAAACTCAATTCCATGCTTGTTTCATTTGCTTTCAGAAGGAACTGAAAGGACACAGGTACTGGGTAGTGTATTGTTACAAACCATTTATGAAGCCGCTTTACTTGTCTCCTTTTTACTGTTCTTGTAAAATGGTTTTGATTTTCTAAGCACAGTCTAATATTCATTAGTGATAGCAGATAGTGCATAAAATATGGATCTATATTACTTTCTCAATGTAAATTCAGAAAGAGGGGAGAAAGGGAATCTTGATAATGGAACCGTTGGGCTAGAGCTCTACTAAAGCAGTGCTGTGTGCACTGCTATTGTCCTATGCCTTTGCTATAGCAACTCCAGAATTCTCTTCTGCTTGCTAAACATTGCTACTGCATCACAGAGCAAGGAGAATCTGCATGTGAAAGGCTTCACTGATGCACGAATCTCCCTAGGGAAACATGCCAAGCAGTGATAACCTAAGTTATGGACTTCTGTTCCCTTATGCTTATTGCACCTCTTGCAACTCTAGTGACTGCAATAGGAAATTGTGCTTATTTGTGAATTATTGTAATATTGAAAAAAGATAAAAGCTTCAATTGGGGACCAAATTCAGGATTTATTCAAGATGTCACAGTACCATCGATATCAATGTACTCAGTTGCTCTATCAGATCATACCAGTTTTCCAAACCACATTTCCATTAAGCTTAGCAGACATATTTTACTGACGTACTATAAGTAGCACTTGGCCTTTTTCTAGTGTTTAGTTAAAAGATTAGTGTTATAAGGTCCAGGAAAGTACCAAAGTGTATCTGTATATACTTCTGATCACATTTTAAATACAGTGCTTAACCATCCTCTGTCTATTTTAAAAATATTCCATATTTTGCCTACTGTGAGTTGTTGATAGATCTTGCCTTACTTCGATGTTTAAGTTAAACTGAATTTGCTTCTAAAATGTCTATAGTTAGTACATACGTGCTAGTGACTCCGTAAGGTCTGTTTTTTCCTATACCAAAGACTGAAGTGCACAACTCTCAAGAGGTTAGTTCACCCATTTTACCTTTTCCTCTCTAAGTAAACGCTGACATTATTGGTGCCCATTACTGCTGTACTTACTGTTTGCAATGAACTTATATGTTCCTCACTTCAGATTCAAGTTTTGAAAGTGCTTGTGAACTTATCTGCAAACCCAGCCATGACAAGACATCTTCTTAGAGCAAAAGTAAGGTTCTTGCTGTTTCATTATATTTTTAGCATTTATACACATGTATACATGTAGATATGTGCAGGCATTAGAAAAATTTTACCGTATTAGAAGTATATATGCAACTCCAGAGTAAAATTCTAGGCAGTACCTGGTTAGTAGTGGTAGCTAGAAGTGTACATTCATTCACAGGCTAGCTTTCTTCCAGAGTGTAGTGTAATACAGATACTGTACTTGCAGAGGGAGAGTCACAGGGTCTATGCGCTTGAAGACAGTTGGCCATACTTCTATGTACCATTCCAAATAATCAGTGACAACTTGCAGAAGCCTGTTCTCACCTTCCCTTTCCACCAAAGGGGTAGTACTGTAAACTTTTGTATGTAATAAAGGTACCCTGATGAGTTTCAAAAACAACCCCAAAACCTCACTTCCAGACGCGCAGTCAGTATATAGATTGAAGACCAGGTACAAACATCAAACACAACCAGTACTGTAAATGATCCTTCTCAACAGCTGTTTCTATAGCTAACATACTGTACCCAAGATGACCACATTCCACTGAAATCCCCACATCTTTCCTCAAATGCAGCCATAAAACTGTTGTCTCTTAAGCACTGTAAGTGAACTTTCCCTGTGCATTTACTTGCATCTTCATGGAGAAGTTTATCTGACTATTGCTGGCCTTGGCATGCAAGTTTATTTCAGCTATATCCTTTTCTCACACCAAAACAAAGAGTCAGGGACTGGAACAGTGCTGCATCCTCCTCCCGCTCCCCAAAGTAAGTTTCTTCAAAGATGCAGTGGCTTTTATTTTTGAGCTATCTGCCATGAGCAAATCTAGAGTAGATACTACCAGCTTTTCATTATTAATACAAGATTAGGGTAGCTAAACATTCAGTTCTCTGTTAAACGTGTATCCTTTTCTGATTTATTATATGTGCTAACATAAAAACATTCAGACCACTGCAGAGGGCAAAGCAACATTATTGAGAAGGAAAGCAGACCCTTCCAAACGGGAATTTTCCAGACAGCCACATTTTGGAGATTGAAAGTACAAAGCATTTATTAGCCTGTGATGCACAAGCTAGTCTTTTCTAAAGAGGAAATGTGCATGCAGTGCAAGTTTCTGGCATGCTTTCACAACATGTGGAGTTCTGGTATTTCATAGGGTTTGTTTTAGATGGTTTAGGTGCAGATTTTTTCTTTTTTTTTTTTTTTTTAAAGTTAGATTTAGTTACATGTACTTTTACTGCTGGTGATTAAGTATGGATTATTTCTTGAATGTCCTAGGTGCCATCACTGCTGTTGCTTTTTGACAACTGTATAAACAGAGATATTCTGCTCAGAGCCCTGGTGTTTGCAGCAAACTTGAAAAAGAATATGAACAATGAAGATGGCACCATGATTCAGGACCAATACAGTGAACATTCAATTTTCTCCACGCTCTGCAGGGACTCTACCCCATTTGCTCAGAAACTGGCATCTTTGTTGCATCACCCCGATACAGAAGTGAAAGAGCAAGTTGTGAGAATATTAACACAGTAGTGATTTTTTTAAAAAACAGACTGACCTGATGAAAATATATAATCTTAGGAATGATATGCTACAAAACTCCCAACAAGCAAACAGTAAAACAACCATAAAAAATACTGAATACTACCATATTACTAGGCACAGATCAGTTACTACAAAAGAGAATGCAATGTCTTTAATATAAGAGCATGACAGTTTTTTTGTTTGTGGTTTTTGTTTTTTTTTTTTTTTTAACACGAGCAAGACAGAAGCAATAGCTTAATTAGTACTGAGAAACCAGTGTGCAGCTGGTACATGTACACAAAGGGGGAGGAATAGTTTAAAACTTGAAAACTTTCATACGTACAGTGAACATTTTAAATGGATGACTAAAGTGAATCAAAATATTATTCTCAATGTCAAAGAATTTTTGTTGCCTTAAGTATTTACAGCTGTTGAATAAATACCTCTATAAAATGGCGCGTTAAAGATTTAGCAATTAGAGATTAGACCTTTACATTTTATTAATCTGATATCTGCTAAATGGGTGCTAGCAAATCTTAGAAAATACTAAATAAAAACAATACCAAACTATCATTGGCTTCCTACAAATGAAATGTTTCTACAAATTTCCTACAAATTTTTCAATGAAAACTGCATGTTAAAGTTACTCAGCCTATGTTTTTTCACCTTACCTGCATGGAACATATTCTAAAACTACATTCTCATATGCTTAGTATATCCATTCCACTTAGCCAAACTGCAGTGTAGTTAACAACTGTGCAAGGTTTCTACACTGAAAAAAATGGAAAGGATTTTATCTTTCTTTAAAATTGCCACTCTAAGGAAAGCATACATATTTTTCAAAGTATTTTATTATGAGTCAAAGATCATCTGCAACTGCAATTCAACATTCTCATCTTTATAAAAAAAAGTCTACATTTTTACAAAAGCTTCCTGTTCTGCAGCAGCCCTTGAGCCTGCTTTCCTTTGAGAGCTTTACTCCTTTTTCTCTGCAACTGGAACATCATTGGAATAAATGCTTCTGTTGAGTTAGCTCCCCTAAAGTTTTAGTCAGCAATCCAGAGTTAATTAAAAATGAAGTGGAATACATATAAACATCACTATAAAAAACCCAGAAGTTTCACTGATGAACATAAAACATACTAGAAAACACTTCATACTAAAATGAGACTACAAGAACTTCCTGAACACCGCATCATAAAGGAAGAAAGGTGTCAGGCGTAAAGGCTAGAAAACAAGTTTTCCACCTTGTACCATTTTTAAGAGCTGTATTACCTCAACTGTTACCATATGCTTCATCTTTCTAAGTTAATATACCCACTCTGCTCTTAATAAAATATTACTCTTCTTTTTCTGTAATTTAATAGATATTTATTTTCAGTAGGCAACTTTGCAAATAGCTAAAACTGCAAGAAAAACTTGACCTCGAAAATAAAACACCTCTATGCCCTGAGCAATACAGGGGTAAATCTGTATATATCTAATTTATCTGCAGAGGTAGTTTTAACTCATCAGGAATACAATTAAGGCAGAAATAGAAGTTGGCATGACTCCCAGTCAGAACCCTGACAATTGCTGCATTGACAGTGAACTTCCCTTTCTCCTTCCCACTGCTCCAAAACCACTGTTTTGTAATAAGCAAGTTACATTACAATCACTTAATGTTTTGCCACTTTGTGATTTAATTTTTTTCTGCTTCTGTATTAAACAAAGAAAAATAAAGGCTAGGTCAGACACTAACAATTTACAGATCCCACCTTTCTCTTCTTCTGAGAAGAACTTAGACTAGTCTGTTCTAGGTATTTATGACATGTGTTTTCTAAGCTCAACAACAAAGATGTCTAGATATCCCTCTCCATATTCTCCAGCCTAAATATAAGTTTTTCAAATATTATCTTTTCGATAATTAAAATTGATCTCTTATCCTTTGCTTTGATAGCTGACAGAAACCAGTCACCCTTTTCTAAAATTACATGAAAACTTGTTACAGTGTTGTCTCAGTCTTCTTTTTCTGGTCTATTTTTAAATGCTTTCTTCATAGAACAATGCTGTTGAGATGTTTTGAAATCAGGCAAGACTCTCCAAAGTGTCTTCAGGCAGGTGTGTCTAATTTGTTTTATCCCCCACCCCACACCCTAGATGGAATCTTATCAGCACCAAGCAAAGCATAACAGTCACTGTTCTACATACAAATGCTGTGAATTAATAGATCCAAAACAAAACGTATGCCATTACTGACATTTAGTCTCTGATCCTTGTAAGTCAGTACTTCTCTGCGATGTGGCTGCTTATCTAGGTATTATGTATTTTAGTTTCATTCTTTCTTTCTGAAGTACAGAATTCTACAGCATAGTCTACCGATCATTTTGAAAATTGGAAAAAAAAAACCCCACCCAAAAAACAAGTTCAGTTTTAACCATGTCCTTCAAAGTACTCAAAACATCCTGCAGCTTGGTGTCCTCCACAATATTATGAGCATGTCATATGCATTATATTATCCAAATTGTTATTGAAGCTATTGTGTAAATACAAGGCCCAAAAGAGACTTCATCTGAAATACCCTCACAAAATCAACACTGAATGACTGACAGTAGTTTTAAACCAGTTTTGAACAAATTCTGGTGAATACATCTGGACCGTACTAGAATTACCCTTTCAAATGAAGAAATCTTGATATTTGTCAAATATGAATCCCACCGAAGGAATATACAATACTTTTTCTTACATGTAAGTGTAATCCTCTGTTCCAGAACCCTTCCTCAGCATGAACTTGGACTAACTGCTTTTTGCCTCCTTGTGCTGTTCTTTGTTGGTATTAAGATGTACGAGACTTCTAGGACTTCCCAATATAAATTTTTTTAGAAGATAACTGTCAACAATTAAAATATTACTTCAGTTTGCTCCTAGCATGAAATCTCATTAACAGGTTTTAATTACTTGCCAGAAGTTCATGTCTTTAAATTGCAGGGAAATAATGTGTCTTTTTTTTTTAATTCATCTTCATGGAGTATGAACATAAAATGTAATGCACAGCAAGAGCGAAAAAATACACATATCCCATAGACCAAAACAAATCATGAACAAAAAAATTATTTGCCAATGAATTAAGAAGGAGAATAACAACCCTTTTTATTGGCAACAATAGGCTTTAATTCTGTAAATTACCATGGCAATTTGATACAGATACATTTAGCTGAGTTTTACGATACTGAACAATATTGTAATCGCTCATTCAACTTCAAAATTATAGGAAGCTATAAGAAAAAAAATACCACAGCCCTTGCTTAAGACTTTTCATTTAAAAAAACAAAAAACCAAAAACCAAACAGTAGTTAGTAATAGGCTAAGTCAATGCAGAGGCAAGCGCCATTAAGGGATTCTTCCATTTCACGTACTGCATTTGACAAGAAAGTTATTTTAGACACATTCAGGCCTAACTTAAAAACATTGACCAAACAATGGAAGTGTGCAGATACTCTGGCCAGCAGTAAGTTTTACACATCAATAATGCAATATTAAATTATCTCTCTCTTTAAAAGGCACATTTCTTTAGATCATTGTAAAATTCAGCTTTTGTGGTTCATTAATATATGAAAATGTAGAAGCACTCAGTAAAATAGTTATTTTACTGTGCTTGTGCTTTAACAACACAGCTGTATTGGAAGACTCCACCCCACAAAACATACAGTGAAGCTATCAAGGTACAGGGCATAACCTGAAAATTAATGACTAACAAGTGGGAGATGATATTCTAACAATGACTTGAATTAGTCAGCCATTAATTCTAAGAATATGTCCTGTGCTGAGTTTATTATTGCTGCTGCAGGTAAGATGAAGATTTTTAAAAAAAACCCAGTAATTTATCAGTGGCGTACACAAGAGTTGAAACTGCAAGTTATTCCCAGACAATACCTTATATATTAACCAGTTTTTAGATCACCCCTCAAAATTTATAAACAATAGAACTAGTAAAATTTATTGTGCAAGTTTTAGTGCTGAAACTGACAAACCTGGCATCTAAAAATCCAATTCACTCCAATAAATCTATTTTGTAAGTACATCATATTCATATTTGTAACATTAATTAGTAGTTCAGATCAAACAGGGCTTACACGGAACTGCTACTGTTTCATTATTCAAACCCATCATTGGTACTCAAGTCCCGTGATTCTCCATGGTTTAAGACAAAAAAGTCTTCTTGTTTCAAGCCATATCTTTCAAGAGCTTCGTTCAGTTTAACTGGAGGATCCAAGTAATACTGGAAAAATAAGAATAATATGAGGGAAAAAAGATACCATTGCAGCATTTGGGGAAAAAAAAAAAAAAAAAAAAAAAGGATATCACTGCTCTGGACAATAAATGGTTTACATTTTAAACATTATCTAAAAAAGGGGGAGGGAGGATATTTGTCAAATTAAAATGTTTGGTTTCATTTTCAGTTTTTAAACGATAAGAATGCTGATTTACAGTTGTAGAGTAACCAGCAAGGCACAATCTATCATCCAAAATTCAGTCAATGTATTGACCTAGACCCCTTCGAAGCAGAAACACAGCAAGAGGAGGAAGTGCTCGCAGGTCAGCAGATGGCGTGCTTTCTCGTTTGGTAAAACCAAGTTGTCAGCTCTAGTGTTTGAAAAAACTATTGCCCTTTCAATGAGGTCCCCCTGAAGTTATTTCGTTATATTTGTTACATTTCAGAAAAGGCATCATCAGGGAGAAATCATCCTTTTTTTGTGCTTCTAAATGCACAGTAGCATTTGTACCGTGGGCACTAGTGACACAGCTTATTGAAAGCATCATGGATAGAAAATGTTATATCCAAGTTAAAGAAAACATGACATTAACAGGTGAATGCAGACAACAGCATTGGGACTGATTTATAAAATAAAAGCGGTGCAACTGATGCAACGACAAAGTTGAAAAACAGCTACCAGACAGGGTGTATCAAAGCAGATGTAGGTACTTCCCTTTCAATGCATTTTTAGTCACTATGAAGGTACCTGTGTAGTAACCTCCTTATTACAACTAGGGACTTGGGGGTGGGGGTTGGGGGGGGGGGGGGGGGGTGTTTAAAAAAAAAATCAGCAACTTGGAATAACTCAGTTTTTCATATTCTTGCTGGTATTTAACTATGAATCAACTATTAAAAATACTATTCAATTTACTTACTATACAGACATGATTAATAAATACTGTATTGACCTACAGGCATGCAATTCTCACTGCCTCCAAGTGACGCACTGCTGAGTTTACTTTTATTATTGCATACATGTCCCCACCTTTCCTGTTCCTCAGCTTTCGGAGATCAGAAATCCTCCACATTTGTTTCAATAACTTTCAAATTCATCTTAGTCTCTACATAATTATTATGAAAACCTAAGCATTGTTTTGAACTGCAATACATATAGTAACAACTTTTCACTCACACGAAGTTTACATTTTAAGTTTACATTTACAGATAGGTAGGTTAAGCTGCATGAGCAAAGCTTCATT
Organism: Aquila chrysaetos chrysaetos; assembly: GCF_900496995.4. Classification (NCBI taxonomy): domain Eukaryota; kingdom Metazoa; phylum Chordata; class Aves; order Accipitriformes; family Accipitridae; genus Aquila; species Aquila chrysaetos. The sequence goes on from NC_044008.1 coordinate 13,991,502, forward strand.
AATGACTATGTACTCAGGAAATCTGAACTCATACATAGTGTTGAAATTTACCTCATTTGCTAAAGCAAAGGTCCCCCAATGAATTGCTACAGACTTCTTTGCTTGAACATCAATATGGATTCTTACTGCTTCTTCAGGATCCACATGCTGGTATTTCATAAACCACCTACCAAAACACAAAGCAAATTCTTTTGTGTCACCTAATTCAGTGCAAGATTTCTTCTTTACTTTCATTGGATAAGTTGCAAAGAATAAAAAAAAAAAAAGCCTAACTAATCAAAAAATCATGGAGCATGTATGTCTGAAAAACATACAGAACACTCAACAAGCCATATATCAACATACCCATGAAACAACAGTTCATGTATTTTACTCCCCCTTTCAAACAGATTTTTTCTTATCTATATTTTTAATAGTATAAGGACATATTACTGGTGCCTTGAGGCATTAAGGCCATAGATTTAAATCCATCCCCGAAAAAATTTTAGGTTAGCAACACACACCAAGAAGTGTGTGCTTCAGAAGATAGCCTAAGGGAATGGTGTTAAAGCAGGAGAGAGAACCTGGCAATTCTTGAAAGATACCGGATTTTTACAATGTTATTCAGATTCCTATCTTCCTTTCCCAGCCTGTACATGCTTTGCTTCCAGCATTATATGAGCATTATCATCTAGAAGTTTAGATACCCCATCATAAGTAGGATACAGATGCCTAAACAAACAGATATTTCACACACTATAAAGGAGTCATCTTTATCTCCAGGTAAGTTGCAAAAACAGCATAAAGACTGAAGCAAGGAAAAATGTAGCAAATTGCATGCACCTAAATGGGTTGGATTAAATGATGCTATTTCAGAAAAAAAGCCACAAAGTAATTCCAGATTTTTTACTCAACATTTTTCATGGAAGAAAGTCAGCTGATTCATCCTTGCTGTGCTTAAGACTGAAGAAATAAAACTGCAAGAACATCACACATAGAGACAAGCATCCTAGACATTTCAGCTCCATCTTCCAATTGCCTGCCTTTTTTTTTTTTTTTTTCTTCCATTCAGCAATGTCCTTTTGCCTCAGCAATCTCCTCCTTTTGCCTCTATATTCTATTGTATATTCTTAACAAAGTATGGCTACAGTTTTCACCTCCGGGTGTATTTGTCATCAGTATATAATTTCATTTATGTATTTTGATCAAACTTTGCTTTTCATACCTTGGCTCATAAGCTCCAATGGGGATGGCTGCAAGATCAAAAGGTCCAAACCTTTTACCTATCTGTTCAAAAGCAACACAATATCCAGTATCTCCTGAAAAGAAAAACCTATTCCAAGGTCCCAAGACAGACCAGCTGCCCCAAAGAACCTTGTTGTCATCTGTCGCAGTCCTTTTGCACCAATGTTGAGAAGGAGTGAAGACAAAAGTTACCGCATCGTGACCAGGGACGCAGTTCTCTTCCCACCAATCCAGTTCAATCACATTCTCACAACCACATCTCTGCATCCAGTCCAAGAGCCCCAGAGGCACAAACCAGCGCAGCTCACTCCCAAAGCGTTCATTTAAACTCGTTACAGTGTTGTAGTCCAAATGATCATAATGGGTGTGGCTGATCATGACTGCATCTATTTTGGGGAGCTGCTCTACTGTGCACGGAGGTCCTCGGAAGCGCTTGGGACCCACCAGCTGAGTAGGGGAAGCTCGCTGGCTGAAGATTGGGTCAGTAAGAAATATAAGTTCATCCATTTCCACCATAACTGAGGCATGTCCCAACCATGTGACTCGCATACCAGTTCCTGTCTTCCCAGCAAGTTCCGGCTTTTGAACAAAATAAGGTTTTAATACTGGAAGCTCTTTATCAAGTTCCTAGCAAAAAAGAACACAATATGCATGAGAGATTTCAGAATGTACTTGGCTGTGGAACAAAAACTACATACAAAGCACAAATCAATACAGTCAAGACTTGTGCTTTGTTTATATTTTTAGGCAGAGAATGACAACCCAAAACAGATGCCTTTTTAATGACCATTTTCTCAGCTACTTCCTCCTAATTTCATCTTAAGTTTTTGTAACATTTTCACTTCTCTGTGAAGAGAGAGAAGAGAGAGCTCAAGAGTACCCCATCAGGCCAGGAGACCTACTAATAGAGAGAGTCTGAAAGCATTGCAGTGAAAGCACTGCAAGGCACTAACAGCATCCTGGGAAAGGCTTTGTAATCCATTGACCTTCCCCAACCTGGAAAAGAATATCTATATATACACACACACACAGTTACTGTAACAAATGCTCAAGTTCAGCTTGTGCAACTAAATGATGCATCCCCTAAGTCCTAGCACAAATAAGTCACAAACCCACAGATGAAAGAGAATGCCACGTTCCTAACAGCACTCCACAAAAGCTGATCTATTAGCCTTTAGCAGACCCTCTCTCTCTCCCCATTACATATAGGAGCAGCACACGGAGGTTAACCTCACTTGGCTAATATTAGCTTTTACAATTCTCTTTCTATCCTGCCAATAATTCAATGAACATTTGTAAAACACAAACCCATTTTTAAGATGAACCTTAGGGCACTTAGTTATGCTTCTCATGATGTTTTATTGAAGCCTTCAAGGTAATTAAAGTTTAATTATTACTAAGTCACTATACTGATTATCCCCGTTCAGTATGCAGTCCCATGAATGACTTCAAATCAATCTAAATCCATACTCCTGTGTAAAAAAGTTATGGAAGCCTTCCCCCATCTCCCCTCTTGTTCCAGCATCAATACTTATGCAGTCCCTACTCAAGTCTGATGGGTCAGAGAACTGATCCAGCTGTACATTAATCCAGGGGAGGAAAATAGACAACTTTCAGCTCAATCAGCTTCCAAATTTGACTCTGTGTGTAGCCTCAAGTTGGCACAAAGGAGGCCATGGCTGTATATTATCTACTGAAACTCATCATCCAACCACCAGTCATTCTCTCATTTTGAACCGGAGTTACATTCTTCACTGCAGTTTGGCTGAGACACTTATGCAGAAGTCTTATATGAAATAAGAGTTTTCCTATTAAAAAAAACCAACCAAACAAAAAGTTTTCTCAGAGTTCCTGACCATCTCCATCTCTGACACAGCATGTCTAAGTGTCTCCTCCCAAACTGTTCTGGTCTGAACTCACATCACTTTAGAAGATTTTTCCTGGGATAGGCAGCTTCTACAGACTCCTGACACTCTTCTGCCCCGGTAATCACAGATGTCCCAGCAATTCTGGTTCCTAGTCAAGTTCTACCTGCAATGGTTGCTGCTCTCATTGTCTAGGTCTAGGATAGTAGATTAGTGCTATCAGCAAGTTTATGAAGAGCTGACCTCCCACTTCCTTAAATGTCCAGCTGATGCTGTGACAGTTTAGGACTCTAGGATTTCCCTTGCTGAAACAGTCCTGACAGCTTCAGGAAAGTTACTCTCTCCACAATATTTTATTGATTTGGAGGGCATACATTGGGAAAAAACAAAACACACACACCTCCACCCCCATGCAATTCTACTGTGAGTAATAAAACATTCAAGAAATTGCTTTTTCTGAGTGCTAATGGACAAGACATGTCTACTGAAAAAGTTTCATTACTGTCTTCAGGAACAAGAAATAGATAACCGTCTATAAAGCTGAATGTAAGGCTTGTACAATACAATCACTTAATGCATACAAAAATAAACAAAGTATGAATATTAGACTAAGACAAACTGCTGCTTCTCCAAGAAAGAAGCATAACTTTCTTTACCTCTATTTCATTCTGGTAGCAGAATTCTGAACCATAGATTGTGACACTTCAATTAAAAAAAAAGTGGAAGATCCACAAAACTAACATAATTGACTCAAAAATGGAAGTTAGGACAACCCACCAAATTACATGTGGTTAAATCAACAAATCTGATTATATCAAAGAAATTAAATTATTACATTCCATATCTGAGTTAATTGTCATAATGCAATTTAGGTCAGTAAGTACGTATTTTATGGAAAATGTTCTTTTTAAGTAGCTGTTTACAGGTAGATGACAAATTATTCTAAGAACTCTAAATTAATCCACTTTATTTTTGCTGACATTTGACAAAAACTAGTTTCTAAAATTAGCATCATGAAATATTAATAAACAATACTATATGGATGAAGAACTGGCTAATTGGCAGATGTGAACAGTGAGTTCTTAACTGGGACTCAAACATATTGTACTAGTTTTGGCTGGGATAGAGTTAATTTTCTTCCTAATAGCTCCTAAGGTGCTATGTTTTGGATTTGTGCTCAAAACAGTGTTGATAACAGACCGATGTTTTAGCTATTGCTGAACAGTGCTTACACAGCATCAAAGCCAGTAGGCTGTAGGTACCTGAGAAGTTGGGAGAGCACCCAGCCAGGACAACTGACCCCAACTCACCAAAGGGATATCCCATGCCACATGACATTGTGCTGAGCAGTATAACAGTTAGGGGAAGAAGGGGGATGTTTGGAGTTGTGGTGTCTGTCCTTCCAAGTAACCATTACACATGACGGAGCCCTGCTTTCCTGGAAATGGCTGAACACCTGCCTGCTTATGGGAAGGAGTAAATGAATTTCTTACTTTGCTTTGCTTGTGCATGCAGCTTTTGCTTTACCTCTTAAACAGTCTTTATCTCAACCCGCAAGTTTTCACACTTTGGCCCTTCAAAAATTCTCTCTCCCATCCCACTGAAGGGGAGTAAGTGAGCCGCGATGTGGGGCTTACCTGCCTACCAGGGTAAAACCACAACACATCTGCACTATTAGATGCTTTACAGGGATGTCACTAGGATCGACACTATTAAGTATTTCAAATAGTTGATTTAAAAGTAGAACTAATCACTTAAAAAGGCACCTGTAAAGGACACACAGACAGGAAGATGGATAAATAAAGAGTAGCACAGTTCAAACAACTGGTATCCTGACCTATTTAAATAAAATTCTGTGAACAAAAGTTCAACGCAAACAAGGAGCAGAAAGGCAGTGTAACTTGGAAAGCACAGACTCCGCATTATATCTACAGGTTTGTGATACACAGGCCTCTGATCTAAATCAATGATTCCTCAGAGAGTGAGATCAGAAATCAGGCATTTTGTTGAGCTATCATAGTAAATCACATGGGGAAATAGCTAAAGAAATTACTTCTCAGTGCATGGATTTTATGTTTGGGGTTGGTTTGGGTTTTTTTTAATGTTTTACAGAAGTATGCTAAAATGCCCAAAATTACCTTTTAAAGCAATAAGGACTCATAAGATTTCAGATTAAAACACAAGTTTTACTGGCAGTATACTTCATATGAACTTCTTAAAACTCATACAACAGGGTAAAACAAGATAATGAATGAAATACATAATCCTATGGAACTTTTATCCTGCTATAGTACATTTTGTTCTCTGTCAGGCTAACTAGAAACATTAATACTACAAGGATTTGCAACAGATCTTTGACACATGACATTAATGTCAAAACAGCTACCAACAGAAGCAAAATGTGCCTAATACTGTCTTATCTTCATCACTGCAGTAATACAAAAATTCCTCCTGCTGTTCCCCTTTCCCCCTCCCATGTTCTTCTTTCCTTCCTAATGCAAGGCAAGAAGAAACACATGACGGGCTTTGGCAAGACTAGCTAATTAGCTTAGGATTTTTGGTGCTTAGTGCATACTGGAATACCACTGGATTTTACAGAAATGAGAACAATCTAAATTGTTGATCCAACAACTAATAATTAAAGATACTCCAACAACACTGAAAAGAGTTACTAATAAAGCCTGTAACGAAAATATGAGAAGTCTATGCATTCTGGATAATTATATAGACTTCTTGTGAAGGCACAATTATAATACATATAGCTTTTACACAGTGAAGTACATATCCTGCATAATATGGGTTGGTTTTTTTACGTATGCAAAGCACTTGGTACAGATAAACTGAACCTGCCCACCATAGCAGGGTATCACTAGGCACACTCAATGTGGAAATTGAAGTAGTAGTCTGCTCAAAGGACATTCTATCTGACAGTGCTAAATAAAGTATGGAGCCCTTAGTTTGAATTTTAAACAAGCTCAGAATTGCTTTACAGGTTGATTTAGGTGTGGAACAAACATAGCTGGTACAAGCATCAAAATGGCTGAGGAATCAAGAAGTGCATTTCATTGATCCCTATCTAGGTTTTTCTATTTCTGATTTACTTCACTGAGCTCCTGAATAATTGCAGGCACTTAATTAAAAAATTTCATATGCAAAGCAATAAAATTAGTCCAAAATGAATTTCAACTGGGTCAGAGAGACAGCTTTACAACTGGAACAGTGTAGATTTCTTTGTAATCATCCTTTATTGCAGGGATAATCTGTAAATTAAAGGGGAGTGCTGCAGTTCTCCACTACCATCAGAGAGCTGTATATTCTGTACTATGAAGTACACCTTAGCACTCCCTTCCAAGTACTTCAGTCACTAACCAGGTTTCTGACTAGTCCTGGCAAGATATGAAGCCTATTGTACACATATGGAATAGGGCAGCGGTCAAAGGCAACTGAAAACACCAAGCATGAATTTTACACAGATGTGGCCAAAGTATAATGCAGCACACTGCCTAGAAAGCTGTACACACTGAGGCACAACCACTGCTACTACTACAAGGTACAGATAATGTCTAGAAGCAGGACACCAAATTTAAAACAGTTAATTGTTGGAAGGGATCCCAAGACCGACATATGTTTGCTGTGCTTCTTTCTGAAGTCAAATTATTGACTATTATTATTACAGAAAAATTACAGCCAAGATTATCTCTCCCTTAAACATGTTCCATGCCACATATCCTTTGAGAAATCCCCAAACCTCTGACCATCATGTGTTAGTAAGTAACATGGCTTTTCTGTCCATAAAGCTGATCAAATTCCTTCCTTCACAGGTAATTCATATAAGATAAAAATGAAAAGTGTAAGCTCTTTGCTAAATACTGACTGTGAGATTTATAGCTTATGCATGCCTTTTTGTATGCTTAAAAGCATTACTAACACCTATTTGTTCAAAAATGCTTTCCCTGGTTCTGCACCCTTCAGCACAGCTTTTCCGAAGTGCAGTCAACACATCAGAAAATACACTGAGAAGTAATCCTAACTGTCAAAACTGTAGCAATCGTAACTCTTCTTGGGGCCACAAAGATAACCCATGGCTTTCCAGTATCCATTACTCCTCATGGAAAAGAAGCTTCTCTCAGAGGCTGCTTCCCCTGCCTCCTTTATATACAATATCTGACAGAAGCAATACACCAAGAACTAATAATGGTGTTTCCCAGTAAACTGGCACTGTACCTTTAGTATTTCAGTACAAATACTTGCTCAGGTTAGTTTTAACATATGCAATTTTTTCTCCTTGTGTACTGAAACAGAAAAACATAGATTTGCAAACACTTCCATAAGTAAATGACAGCAAACATTTATTACATTTTTATGAACAAAGATGTAATGCATGTAGTAAATGGCAGTCTGGAGAAAAAAAAAAATAAGGCAAAATTTTTACAATGAGACATGCCACAGCTATTTCATGCAATACAAATGATGTTAGTAGTATGCTTCATAAGGCAATACCTATTAAAAAGGAAAGAGTGTAACTGTAATTTATGACTGAGCTAGGGTGTCATTTTTGCTGGCTTTGTAAATATAAACTGAGCTGGATAAATCAAAGGGTGTGAAACTAACAGAAAGAAGGAAAAAATTAAAGAGGCAGAAAGTATTAACCCACTTTTTGAAAAGAATAAATTGATAATAAAATCAGAAAGGAAAAAAAATACTTAGAAAAGTCTCCAAAAGATGCCTAATAAGTATTAGTTAGAAACTGTCCTATTTTATTAATTAAAGCAGAGGTAAAAGCAGTCTAAATCAAGGACAGAAAACATTCATGTATTTACCTGCTTTGAGCATGGCACATTGCTGTTATTTTTTTCCATGAGGGACCATTTCAAAATATTTGGCAAGGTTGGCGATTTCCACGTTGGCCATGGGTTGACAAATTTCCCATCTTTCCCTCTCTTTGATTTAGTCACATCCTCTTCTAATCTGTAGTCCAGCCTGAAGCTTTTCCTGGAGGTCCTGGAAGAATCGCTGCCCCTGGAACCTCGACCTGAATTCTGGCGTTTCCTCACTGCTTCTTTAGGATACTGGTTACACGCAGTCAAAGGCTGCTCTTCATCTGTTTTCTTATCCATATCTTTTTGAGGAGAACTAAAATAAATTTTAAATTAATCAATCTTTTCTTGGACTAACATCAACATTCATAAGGTTGAATGTTCTCACACACATTAGAAACAAGCCTGCCCTTCTCATTTTATGATCTACTGTATTTTTTTCCTCAACAAAATATGCTTTTAAAACAGTTGCTATTACACAAAAGACTTCAAAAACATGCTGTGGCAAGTAGACATGAGATCTTTGTAGTTCAGGCAGAGTTTTACTCCCCGGTATGCACTACTTCAGATACTAACACTATTATCTACCAACTGCAAGAGTGAGGGGGAAGGGTTCCTTAATTTACATTTTGGAAGAATAGTAAGTTCCTCCTGAAACTTACAACATTTAGTGCCTGATGTAATATGATCCTGCAAACCTGTCAAGAGACACTAGAACTATACAGCACCTTAAGATTAGCCTACATAGTGACCTTGGTTTGTAGTAAGAGCAGCTGCCTCATGTAGCAAAAATAACACGTTACTTCCACTGACAAGATGCACATACATGCAGAAAAGTCAGAACGCAAAAGACATTTGGTCCTATTTCCCATTTTGTCCAAAATTAAGGAAAAGCTTATTGTAATAACAGTAAAAGTAACTGTTTCAAATACAATTTTGATACATATTTAACTGAACTGACAAGTGAAAGGCTACAGAAAATTGGAACATCTCAAATAAGTCATGGCTGCAATGTCTGTTCTTAGTTCCATTGTGAAATATAAAAAAGTGAGAAAATTATAGAAATAAGCTTTTCTCAGTTAAGTCACAATTCTGGCACAGTTCTTGGAAAACTGCAAACTCAGTAGTCAGAGTCTCTTATTCCAAATTGCACTTAAGTGTTGCAGAGTTTAGGAATATGGAGTCCTATTCATCTCATTATATCCAAGGTAGAAAAAACAAATATCCCTATTTCATTTTAAAAGTTCCTGAAGCAATTCAGTTGAAGCTAAATGCCTCAGTTTCTATATTTACTTTCAACATTTCAGTTGAAAGTAAATACATTGTTCTGACAGTTCTTTTAAAAAAATAGGGTGCTACTTCAAAGAGTACACAACTTTCTGGTACTTACAAACTCTACCTGATAAAAACTAGAAGATGACCAGTAATGAACAGACAGCATGATATACTGCTTAGGTGCAGGAATAATTTTTAATAAGAAATTGTAAAGTTTGTCCTGTAGAAAACTCTCCACCCCATGTTTTAGCCTATCTACTATTTCATTAACTCAGATACTCAAACTTCAGCTGTATACTCATATGAGAAGCACTGGGCTGAGGTACCAAAGCCAGTCCACTCAAACAACATTTTCAGAGAACAGAATTAAAGCCCACAGTTTTCTTTAGAAATTGCATAACTCTGTGCCCCTCATAAGTTCATAACTACAGGGAAAAAGAAATACATTGTCACTGCAACATTACAGCTAAGATTTTACACACATAAGAAATGTTATCAAATTGAACCCAAATGCATTTACTGGTGATGCTCCAACTTCAAATGCAGAGCCTGTCCCTGCTATTTCAGCAGCAACCGATTACTAAACAGAAAGTATGGTGTCAGTTGCAAAGATACACAACTGATAAATATTGTGATATTTTCTTAACAAAATAACAATTATTTTGCCATACAGTAGAGATAAAAATTAACACATCAAAATTCACTTCTGATAAAGAAGCATGAATAACGTTCAGAAAACATTGCTGATAGAATTTTTTTATAAATAGTACCCTTGGTCATAATCTTGTTATAATGTAACTGCTTTGTACTCTAGTTTCCCCATAGTTTTACTGAAACCACTTCATTTATGTATTTTCTATTTAGCAATAAGATACCACATCTGCATCATAATTTTAATTTAACTGTTGATACTCCTAGGCTTTTTTCTCTATTTCACTAAACATTTACTGGAATCAGCCTTCAATGAACAGCCACCCAACTTGCTCTATACCATTTTAAGCAGACATACATGGTAACAAAAAGAATCAGTGCCACAAAAAGGCAGACGGAATACCCCCAAAATTGTAATGGATATTTTAACTGTTACTTTAACTTAAGAGGGTTTGTTTTGGTTTTTTTGGCATTCCTCAAAGAACATTTTCAATGCCAAGTCAGCTTATTAATTTAGCTAAGCATGCAGACACAGTGTAGTTTCTCTTCTAGAAAGCATCATGAAAACAAATCACAAAAGCTTAATCAGATAGGTACTTAATTCCAGGAAATTCTTCTGTTAACATCTCAGATGTCTGATTTTTAAATATATATAACTACCGTAATTATTGTTCCTACAAGACATTTTATATTAGAGACTGGAGTGCCTAAGGTTTTATTTTTAAGTTTCTGTTTATCTATTCATTCATCTCTAAAATAGGTGAATTCTACTTGTGCTTAAATTTTCATACAAACCTTTGATCTTATTCTGAAAGTATAAACCTCTAGGGGAAGTAGGGATCAACTATGCTGATTAAACAAAGACAATGCCAAAGCATTTAAGGCACTGCAGGTATCTGTCTGCCAACATATTTTCCACATGATGCACATACATTACTTTTCATTAGTATTCCATAAGCAACTGAAGGGATAAAAGACCTCAGTGCTCACAGAACACTTTAAACCCTTTTACATGCATAAGAAAGGGACACATTTACAAACAATTAACTGACAAAGTTTTCCTGATGAACTGTAGATTCCTTTGAAGCATCAATCTTGCCAGTTCATTTCTGTTTCATTTAAACTGGCAAAATATATCCTAGAATATTCATGGAATACAGTAAAAGAAATCTAATTTTTCTTATTTAAAAAAAGGTAGATGATCATTTCTTGAAAGCCAGCAATCATTAGCTTAAAATAAAACTCAACCAGTTACTAGTCCAAGGAGATTCTTACCCTTTTGCAAAAGAAAGCCTCTACAGACAAGGAGATTTGGCAGGTATATTTTAAATATTAAAAAATACCCAATCAGAAATGAGCTGATTTTTCATCCAGCTGTCCTGAATTCTTCCCTCCAAAAAATAATAGTTTGGCACTTGAGAAATAATTTAAGCACTGGACTGCCAGCCAAATTATGAGTGATGGAGACACCAAAATCAAACTGGAGTAGAGTTCTGTTCACTTGGGAGGGGCAGGGGGAAGGGGTCATGTCCTTGGTGAATATTTGTTATTGTAAGGGTTCACAAGAAGTCTTCTATTTTCCACACTTTTAAACAAAGAGGAAAATTACTATTCTACTTAAAAGCATTAAACTGCTTTCGTAACAAAAGGAACCCATCCTTCAGGATGAGGTGACTTACCCCCAAACAAGGGCAAGTGCATTGCCACCACTTGTAATAGGGGCTCAGGCAAGACCCAACGCAACCACCCTCTCTGTGCTCAGAGATGCATCGCTGTTTCAACTGAATTCAGAAAAAGAAATGGACAAAGACATAGAAACTACTAAAGGAGACCATTAGTCATGCCAAATCCATGAGGCCAGAAGGTACTCAAGACAGAGGGGAAGAACACCACTGTCTGATGAATAGGATGAAGCCTAACATGAATCAAAATGCAGAGCTCACATAACTGGTTTTCCAGCACCAAACACTAATGGGCCCCTAGTAACCCACAAATCAAGAGAAGTGGTAGATCAGGCAGGACGTGGCATGGAAAACCCATGTCTTATGTCCCAGTAAACAGGCTTACACCTGTAAACAGGATATAGCCCTTAGGACAACAGGTTTAGGGTCAATTGTTTATTTTAGCATTGCTTATATAACTGAAAACTTGGATACAAATATTTTGGCTTTGAGTCTTCTGTTTATCTAGGAAAATAATTAAAAGTTTAACTAAACATTTTAATACTTTCTGTTCCAAAAGAAGGCTGGAAACAGGATACATCACAAGCAGCACTCTGACATTAAAATTTTTCTTTTTAAATGGTCATTTAAACACAGCAGAGCTGCAAGCCAAATTATTTTAGCTTTTTTTGAAGAAGAAACACATTGACATAGAATCTACTGTGTGAGTCTTCACGTTTTACACCCAGTCTCTTCTAACATCCACTACTCCGTAAATGAAATGGATGTAGTTCCCCTTACTAAGCATACAGACATGCTACTAACCGTGAAGTCTGCCAGAACAGACTTATCCCTCTTTTCTACACAGAAGTGTGGTCCTTATTGAACAAATCCATAAGCCAGAAAGTTTAAGAAAGAGTTACTATGAAGCTATTGTTTACTGGAACCCAACAACAGCCACAGAACTTTATACTTACCTTGCAAACATTCCATAGTTTTCCAAATATCCTTAGTTTTCTCTATTTTTGAAGCAAGAAGTTCGGTTCATTTCTAACAACTGTCTCTCTGTATAGACTGCATCCAGAGCTGGGCTACACTACACATCACCTAAAAGGGACAACACACAATTCCTAGCAAATTCACACCACTGTAGCCTTATCAAAGCAAGAATCCGAGCTTTCTGCAAGCCATATACTGCCACACAACTTGGAAGTTTTCTTTCAACATGCATATTTTTAATGACTGCAAAAAGCACACTTTTTGGCTTGAAACTAAAAAAAAAAATTTCAGCTAAAAGGTCAGGTATTTGCAATATTTGCAAACACTAGGGAGCTTTGAAAAAAGGCTCCCGCACACTCAACTATCAAATGACTGCCAGCTAAGTTTTGGCTGTGCTTTTATTTTTCCTTCAGGTCTGAAATTGTCTGCTTTAATTAATGAACAGTTTCAGACTGGAAAATTCTGAATGCACTTCAACTTTTATTGTGCAGTACTTCAGGCTGTTCACCATACCACTGTAGACCTACCAAAGCAAGAATCTGAGCTTTCTGGAAACCATATACTGCTACACAACCTGGAAGTTTTCTTTCACTATACATTTTTTTTTTTATGATGGCAACAGCAGTTCCAACAGCAATTATTCCAGACACTCCTGGTCTTAGGATTTCACACAAAGATCTCTCAAGCTTGCAGCTAGCAGATCTATAAATACTTTTATTATTTGGGATTTCCCATTAAAAGTTGCAAGCAAGAACAACCATTGCAGAAATTGCCATTCAAATTATTTGGTATTTTAACAGCCAGCTTGGGACTCTGTGTGATATCCTATTTCCATATTTTCCAAATATCCACAAAGCAAAAAAAAATCCATGCTATTACAGCTGCCTTCCATTCTTGGATGTACCCATTTCATAGCAGAGCTATAGGCTGCCAGCCCAGCTCTTCTCTATTCTCAGCAGATCTGTAAGTATCCTGACTCTGCAGTGATCTTGTGTACCATTCAAGAAAGATGAATAACCAAGTTGGTAACAGAAACAGCTCTCTCCATAAACAACGTCATAGAATTAGGATGAATCCTTTACCATTCTTACCTAGTTTTGAAGATCAACAGTAAAACAAAGCAAAGTTTTATTTAGACATAACAGAGAAAAAAAATTAGTTACAAATAAAACAAATGTGAAGCATTTACCCACGGTCGTCTGTTGTTAGGCATATTCTTACAACAGCTGTATTACTTAAGCAGTCACCACCATGAGCCAATCCATTTCTGCCCTCATTCCTCCCTCAGGCTTGCCAAAACAAACATTTGTGTCCACATGGTGAATTAGTTTGAGAAACTGATCTAGCTGATAGTCACTTCTTACCTTCCCATCCCCTAGAGAAGCACTTAATCTTCACCTGCATCACTGCGTAACCATGCAAGTGTTTGTACCAACAAACTGACTAGGACAGGGAAGGGCAAGAACAGGAATATACTGTTGTAAACAAAAACTACTCATGCCAGTGCTGCTATAAAAAAGTAATTCATTAAATACCCTCCATTTAGAATTCACCCAGTGTAGCTCAGTTACGTACACCACCAAGTTAGCTTCAACAATTCCCCCTACACTTAATATATTTCAATCTATTCCATAGCCAACATTTCATTCACATTTAGTACTGATGCTGCTTAAACTCTCTGGCTGCCTCTTCCAAGAGTGATGTTTCATATTATAACCAAGCAAATTCAATAGCTACCTACCACCCAAAAGGCAGCCCACTCTGGGCACTACATATTCCGACCTCTACTTTCCTGGCATTCATTAGGGAACTAAACCAACAGAAAGTTATTCATAGCCTTTACAAGTGCCTATCAGCTACACCCTTATATGCCTCTGGATACAAACGCAAATAGGCTTTAGAGTCAGGTCCATCAGTAGCACCTGGAGCCAGCTATTTCTCAACCCTGGGTTAAATCCGATCAGCTATGGGCATTGTATCAACTGCATAAAGAAGCCTCTTCCTAGAGCTGGGACAATACATAACTACTTTTCCTTTGTTTCCAGGTGTCCCAGCTGACTGTCCCTGTCCAATATGAGCACTCTGTAGTTCCCAAACATGTTTATGAACTGTATTTAATATTATAGAAGTTTTCTGTTACATGCATATTCTGTTTAGGTTATGATCCCTGATATGACAGTAGTTGTCCATAGGGGCCACACATGTTAACAGAGATGACAGACCCAGTAACCTGTTTCTTTAGCTAGACAGGCCTATTAAAATAAGTTTTTTCCCTCTCTACCCTCATCTTTTACTGCAGTCTTGAATAAAAGCATCCAAAAGTTGGCATATGGCCATCGCATTAAAAAGAGCAGCCTAGACTATCATTATGATTAAGCACAAGAGCAGTGTAATTCTGCGCTATTGCTGAAGCAGTCAACAAAGGAAAGCAGGAGTCAATCTTCCCTACACTGGAATGGAAAGTGCTTTCCTTTTGCTCTCCCTAAACAACCAATTTCATATGAGGACTTAATGTACAGGAAAGAATGTTGAAGACACAAGAGCCGGGATGAAAGTTTTCCTACCTGCTCTGCAGGACTCAGAGTGACAACATACAGAAGCAAGGTTTGTGCATTACAGCTGTGTTACAGTACATGAGACAATAACTGGATCACAAATCAAATGCAGACAGTTTTTAAAATCAACAGAAAAATAAGAGAAGATAGCACATGCACACAGCTGGGCAGATAAACTGTGGATTCCAACAGCAACAATACTCTCCATGGATGGCCCTTCACACTTGTACAGAATTTCAATAAAACTTTTCCAAAAAAGCAAACATGAAACTTGTACCAACCCAGCTACAGGATCTGGACCCCAACTTCAGTGTTCTGGCACCAGCTCCACTCCTGTAAGTATTTATGCAAATGAGTAGTTAGTTAGTTTCATTTGGTCTACTGATGTGACTACAGTTAATAACAGAGACAAACCTTTCCATGATGGGGCTTACTGTTAGAAAAAACAACTGAACTTTAAAGTTTAGCATTTATAAACACACTTTAGCCACTCCCATGCATTAACAGCCTATGCATCTTGGGTTTAGTATTTTAAGTTATTATGTAACATTGAAGCTGTTAGCACATGTTTTTCTTAACCAAAACGAAGTTTTAAAGTTGGGAAATCTTTACCCTCAGGATGAGGTGCAAGCTTGTACATCTAACATCTTATGTCAATTAGATATGACTAAAAATAAATACTACTACACGTAATGAAACTAAGGCTCCACTTGAACATACTATAGGAGAAAAGTGATTTCCTTTGCAGCACATGGCCACAGAGGCAAGGTAAGAACTGTTTCCATAAAAGTGCATAGAAAGTACGTTAAAACCTTGATCCATAGGATCCACGTGGCAAAGCAGGATCTGAACCAGTTCATTTGTAATAACTCTGGCACTTTTATGTCTACAACTGCGCAATTGCTATCTCCACCTCATTTACTAAGCCTTTTAATTTTCTTTTTCCTTTTCTCTCCATGCCAGAAAGGAACAAACTCCTATGCAAACTTTCTCTAGACTCAGACCGACAATAATCCTTTAAAACCCTATAAAACCTCAGTTGTCCAGGAAGCAGAGCAACACCCAAGCACTAAACTAGTTTTTATTCTTAAGTTAATATACAGTCATACAATTTTGTTTATATACGTATTTAAATGCTTGTCTATTTCATTCCCTGTCTTCAGTTCAAAGTCCAAGCACATAGGACCCAATGTTACTTCTCTGCAATATAAAAGTATTTCCCTAAATTCTTTCTAAATCTACTTAGATTTCAACATAAGCTCAACTTTTGCTTGTCCCAACAACACTCTCTCTCTCCCTCTGTCTGTGTATGTATGTACACACACCCCATAGATATATGGATCTTATAGAACTATTTATAACATTTGACTTCAAATTTATTGAAATCCAAACAAATAATTTCCAGGTCAGTTAAAACAAAGAAGTCAGAATTTTTGCTTTGTTGAAAAATATGTTTTTCTTGAATGCCACTGTTCAAAGACCATCTTTCACATGAGTTAAGCTAGAAGGTCATCAGCCTTTCCAGATACAAAGTTTCAAATCTCCAAAACTTCATCCTGGAAACCCAGAAAGCATATGCGATACAGCACCCTTATGGTTAACTGAAACACAGCCATTAAAAGAAACTCCAAGTGGCAGAACACCAGACACAGCAAAACACAAATCCCAAGGAAACTGGAAACATCACAACATGTTAACATTTTTCATGACAACCCTTCTTCCTATATATAACCAGCCTTCTACCATATCCCCACGACTCTAAATTATGATGTCTCTTCATGTACTCTTAAGGAAATGCAAACTGCTTTGGTTGTTAGTCAACAACAGAAGTGTTAATATTAAAAGTTGTTTGGTTTGTTGGGTTTTTTTTTCTTACAGAAGAGTCAAGGCATATTTCCAACACACATGCGAGCCATCTACTAATTTTCAAGGCACCATCCTAAATATGTAGGTGTTTTAAGGAGACAAAGTGTTTCATTTAAACACACCTAAATAGACACACATAAACAACTTGTTACTGCCACAATCTCATTATTATCAGAAACAGCTGAACCTCACTGAAACCCTCCCTCAAAAACCGGTCCACAGCATGGGACATTTCTGCCTAAACAACTGAAACTATTTCCAAATATTATAAGCAATAAAAACTGAAATCTTATCATAAGCCTTACTCAGCAGACAGTAGCTCTACCAGCTCCAACCATGGTAACAGGTCTTACACAAGAAAAATCTCTTGATATACATCTTGATATACATTCCTTACCACTTGACTTTTCACTCACATAACATCTTATTAAACCTTGTTTTTCACAGTAGGGACACAACGGCAGCAAAGTATTTTCGTAGTGTCACTTGGTAATGCCCAATTCTCTCTGCTGAACAGCTGTGTAAGGTATATCTGCTTGGGCGCAGTTGTATGTTATTCAAACCCAAATCACCCCTTCTTTATACAGCTGCTAAATACCAAGATATTAAATGCAGACAGTAAATAACATGTAACTTCTTTCCTAGATTTTCTAAGAATATTCAAACCAAGTGCAACGTCTGGTTTACAGAAAAATCCTTTTTACTGAAAGCTGCATTTAAACACAAGATTTTACCATGGTCCTGGCTCTGAGTATATTAGAAGCATGATTCTGATTACAGTGCTAGCCAGCATACTGCAAGCTACATACTTACAGCAATTGACTGAAAAAAATTAAAGTGAGATCAGGAAGAGATTCATAGATGTGACAAAAGTAAAAAAATAATTTCACAGCAGGTGTTATATAAAGGCACTAATTAATATGGCAGCATTTCCATTCTTCTCATCACAGACAAAACAACTGCCTTCCCATTTGCAGAAAAGAACTTAAAAAGCTATTTGAATGGAGAATTAGCAGTTTTGGTTCAATCTTGAGCTTATAAAGGCTGAGGAAACAGCAGATTTCTACTGAGGTAATTCCTCAAATCTACTTGGTTAATACAAGTGAAGAAAACAATAATAATAATTAATTGCTTCCTTTTGAAAAGGCTGCAGATCTCTTTTGATTTGGGCCAAGCTAAAACCAAATTAACTGTTATTTATATTTGAACAGTTTCACCATCATCCCTTACTTCCTGGCCTCCTGAACACATCCTCTCCATCACAGCAAATGTATCAGACAGGGCCTTCCAGTTTCCAGGTATTCAAAACTGCCATTATCTTTTTATAACAGGTATTTCAATTTCAGATCATTTGGGGCATTTCTAAATCAACTGCTGCAATAATTCTTGCATAAATAAGATAAAAAAATCTTATTTCTTCTTGTAAGTCTGATCTATAAAATGAATCAGGCTTCCTACTTTATTAACTGATGAAGCTGCTACTGTGAATTGAAAACTACATGACACATTTCAAGGGTCTTTTGCCAGAAGACACAAGTGATTTTCCTGTCACTTTCTTTAATTTTTAGCTGGTGTAGTGTGAAAAAAAAAGACAAAATATCTAAGTATTAAAACTGAAAACTTGCTTCATAATTGCCATTTAGCAAATAGAAGAGTAAGAAATCATAATCACCACTAGAAAAACCACTTCTGCAGAAGTTTAATATGAACTTAACTGCACTCCGTCAAGACATTCAACAAATACTTTCCCTAAATCCTTACTAGAGGTAATTGCCGATCATTGAGATTATTTGACCAAACTAATTACATTAAAGGACTTTGTTAATGCTTTCCACCTCGCGCTACACAACGCAAGAAAAACGCTGACGATAAATAGCGGTTCGTCTCTCCAAAGGAAAACATTCACTAAACCGTCAATACCATGAAGCGTTTGTTGGGGTTTTTTTGTAGGCGATTATATAACTTGTTTCTTTCCGAGTGCTACTGCAGCATATTTTACTGTCAATTTACGGGAACCGAAAGCATTGCCGCGGGGAGGGCGGGGGAAGGTGGTGGGACTTTTGCCGCCGGCGTTTCTTTCACCGGTGCGAAAGGATCTCCCGGTCCCAAGTGTTTCTGGAGCTGGCGATAGCCGGGATTTGTCACTAACCGCCGCGGCACCTTTCGGGGGCCGCCCCCCCCGGGCAGCGGCAGCCCCATTCCCGCGCTGCGCCAGCACCGACGCCGCAGACAGCCCGCACCTACCTCAGGGGCCGAGCCAGCGCAGGAGAGCGCCGGCTTACACAACTCCTCTCCGGCCAGGAACCAGGGCCCGCCGGCCCCGGGCACCTCGCCCACCGCCTAACTTTTCCGAGCGGACGCCCGCACTCGCTCTGCCCCGCTGCCGCCGGCGGGGCTCCCCGCCTCGGCCCCGCTTCCCACCGCCTCCCGCGGCGCCTCAGCCCGGTCCCCCCCGCCCCCGCCCCGCTCACCCGGCGGGACCCCGGTACCGTAACGTCCGGCAAGCCCCGCTCCCGCGCTCGGAGCAGGTGCGCAGCGCCGCGCTGCCCCGGCTCCCCTTCCCCCGGCCGCCAGCCGGGCTTTGAAGGCGGCAGGTCGGGCAGGTGCCTCTCCTCCGCACGGGCTCGGGGCGGGAGCCGCCGCTCAGCGCCGCTCCGCTCGGCTCGGTCCCTCCCTGCCCACAGGAAGGCGCGGGGGCAGCGACCCCCGCCCCCGGAGAGCCGCTCACCTCCCGGACTGCTGCTGCTGCTGCCCCTGAGGAGTCTCGTCCTCCTCCTCCTCCTCCATAGTGCCGCTCCACCCCCTCCGCGGCGGCTCCGCGGCTCTCCAGCAGGAGCCGTTGAACGGCTGCGGCTTCCCACCTGACCAGCCCGCCACCGAGGGCAGCGCGGCGAGCTGCAGGCAACAGCTCCACAGCGCCCTGCTCCTCACCATGGCGCTCCCGCGCCCAGCGGGGCCCCGCCGGCCGCGGGGGTGCGCGGGCTCACGGCGGCGGCGGGCCGCCTGGCGGCGCCTTAGCAAGATGGCGGCGGGGGGGAGGCCGGCGCTGAGGGAGCCGTGGCGGCCGGACGCCCTCGGGCCTGGAGCCGTGGCGGGGCAGCGTCAGGGCTGCCAGCGCGTCGCTGCCGCTGGAGGCCGGGCTGCTCGTCGGTACCGGGGAAAGGGAAGCACTGGGTTCTGGTTCTGCTCCTGGCGGGCTCCGATGGCTGCTAAACGCTGCCCGCGGTCCCATTTGGGAGCACGAGCACGCTCCGACCACCTGGTGCTGCCGTGAAAAGTTTCCTAAACTCGGTTTTCTCAGGAACCTGAAGCGGTGCCGCCATCGCCGGGGGGTACCGGCCCTCACGGGAGGTGAGGCCACTCGTGGCCGTCAGCGACGCCCCCCAGCAGCCCAGCTCGCAGGCCCCTATATCCCCGTGGCCATTTCCCCTACGTCAGGAAGTTAAATCTCATGCCCAGATTTCTTCACGTGCTGGATTACAGCCATCGCCTGACACCCTGTTTACACCTGTGAGTAGTTCACATGGGACTCCAGCCGATGGGCTGGGAATTGAGGGATTTTCAGGCACCCAATCCAGAGAAACTCGGTTCTCAGAAATAAATATGTATGTTTTTATTCTTTCCTTACCTCCTTAAGCACAAAAATACAGTGGAAGGTAAAGGACAAAGCTATGCAGCTGTGATATAAAAAAAAATATACAGCAGGAATATGAAGTCTAAGACTATCTGGAGCTCTGATAATGCATTTATGTACATTTTATCTTGATGCTCAGGAATGGATGTCCAGTTTATTGGTGAAGAAATCTTACCTATATTCAGAGGCCAAGTTCTCAAGATAGGTCTTGGGAAGCTAGAAATATGAGCCTTACCCTTCCTATCATTAATCTATCATTCTCTTAGTCTCTGTAAGGTAAAGGAAGGGTAATACTACTAAATTATCTCGTTCTTTATGAGGAAGACATGTATTAGTTGCTTATGGTCAGGCAGATTTGCTGACCTTTGCCAGTGGAAAATCCTAATTTATTTCTTACTTCTGGCTCTTCTCACCTGACATTTCCTGATCATTTCATCTCCTATCAGTATGTCTAATGCTAAGCTGGCCTTGTAGTAGCAATGACTTTTACTTATACATTGTTAAACACAAATCGATATTGATTGAAGTTATTTCTACTGTTACTTTATGGACTCTAAGACCTACTAAATGAGTTAGATGATAAAGCTGCTCTCCACAGCTCTGATCAATCACCATTAACAGTTAGTAATGATTAGTGCCGATGTATAGAAATTTCTGTAAGCCACCAGGTAAGTGCCTCTAGGCTGGTAGTAACTGATTGCCAACAGTAGCATATTTGGGATGCTCATCCTATACTTTAGCTGAATATCTCCTGGTAGGCAGACCTGCCTCCACATGTCATTTAGAAGTAGTTTGTATGTCACCAGTGCTACAAAAGCCACAGTTCAGGAGGCTCTGCTTTAGTAAATGTATTTTATCTGTACTACAAATACAGATGTCAACATTCGGAGGCGGTAAGTGCAGACAACTGGTGTCTGTGCAGCATGGAGTTTTCAGTTTGAAAGAGAAACATCTCTTTTCTGGTGTAACAACTGATGAAGAATTACATGGTTGTTCAAGTAATTTCTGACACCACTAGAAGTGTATATCAGCACCTATTACCTACTCTGCCATGCCAGTGTGCACAACATGAGAAACTTCAACTGCAGAGGTGCTCTTCAACAGAACCAGTATTTTAAACTAGTTTACTGTTTCAGTATTCCCATGAGCCAACTAAGATCTCAGTCTAGTCTTGCTGCTTTGGTAGGTTTTGATCTTTCAATGCACACAAACACATTTAAACTCAGGAAAAGTCCCAATGGGACATCTGTGCTCAAATAGTTGTGTAAACCCAGAACAGAGATCTTTCTGACTCTTAATACACCCCAGACATGCTAATAGCTTAGAGGACTGACGTTAGGATCCTGCAGGAATTGGAGGCCACAAGTTACTAACAGATGGGAAGGTTCCAGCCATCTGTGCATGAGGTAAGAGTTTTTTGCTTGACACCTAGTCTTAAGAAAGGGAGTTTTAATAATTTTATTTTCTTCAGTGGCATGCATTCCTGGCATTTTTACTACTCAGACTGGCCCTATATATTGTCCACTATATATGGAAATAAAAAAGATTTGGGAGCTTCCTTCTACGTCAGAGAGGCACAGATACTGAGGGATAGCAAAGTGAGGTTATTTTGGGGTCAGTGTATTTTATTTTCTCACAGTGAAATTTAACAGCTGTTTTATTGAATAAATTTTTGGGGTATATCATTTCATTAACCACTCTGAAGGATAAGTTCCTTAACATAGCTTAATCTGCTTAATATAACAACCTATATCTTAATGAGAATCGCAGTTAGTATTTAATGAGTTGTATCTCCAGTGGTGTCTTTCCCTTGGTGATAGTGTATGCATTAATCATGGGCAGGACAGCTCAACTAACTTGATTATAAAACTTCTTTTGATGAAGAGTTTAACCTTCTATGCAACTGAAGTTTATCAGTATTTTTTTTAGATCTCTGAAGTGCAGAATTAATATCCTCTTCACAAAGTTTAATTTAGTCGGTTGACATAAGCTGTGTCAAAGCAAGATACTCATTGTCTTGGGCAGTAACTGAAGCACAATCTAAAGTAGGAAAAAGTAGGAATTCTTATAGTTAAAATTTTTATAGCTTTATAACTGAGCTGTCTTAACTTGATTGAAAATCCTCCTAGATAAAAAAATAAAAAATGTTGTACCATCTCTCGCTCCATCTTAGAATATCAAGTCATAGACCAAAATCCCTTTAGGCTTAGGCTTGCTATATACTAGGCAATGTTAAATGTTGTAGTGCAGATGCAGTTTATCGCAGTAAAAAAGCACACTTGCTGGAACAGTTTGTGCTGGATCTCTCAGTGAAATAAACTACCCTAGCAAAGAAGTTTTTTACCACTCTAATATTAGCTATACTGAAATTTTTACTAGTGTAGAAGTTTTGCACTAAAAGAAATTCTACTAGGCTAGTAAAAGCCTCTCTGGCAAAACTGGCCCATATCGGGACATAATCAAAAAGCCTAGCCTAGCCCTTCTAATTACAGTGTGGAGAAGAGACCACCCTTATGGTATCCACACTGTTTTGGAGAGAAATTATTTGGCACCTGTTGTAGGCAGAGGCAAGCAGACTTTCAAATCATGTTGGATATTAAGTTACCCTGTGAAAGAGGGTTACACAACCAGCTAATGTATTTATATATATATATACACACACATATAGGTACAAAATGCTTCACAGTAATGTTTAATCAAAACATTGAATTGCCTTAGTTACAAAATTGATATGTAATCGATATACAATACTTAATGAAATGACTGTAAATGTTACATTTACCATTACAAATCCGAACCTCTTACATGATAAAGAATTTGACAATCTTTAGGACTACAGAGAAGGAACTTATGAACTACAGTTAAAACAAAACAAAATGTGCTTCTAAATATTATGTGAAATACTCTCTGATGCCTAGCTGGTATCTCTTTAACTTCTACTTAGGGGACAAAACTGGGGGAGACAATAAACTGGAACCATAACAGAGACATTTAGGCTGTGCTATACTAGTAACAGGAGCATTCTCCAGCCCTGACACCAAATTCTACAATGCATGTATTTTCATACAGATAAACCTTCCTAGCCCTGAAGAGCAGTTGGCGGCATCAAAATTGCTGTTGAAAGTCTTCCCTAGCCCACACTAATCCCTGAAGCATGCTTGGGCACTATCTGGGAGAATGCTCGTTGGCATGAGTCAAAACTGAGTTAGCAACCTTGCTAGAAATTTCGTGGTTATTAAACTGTGGCAACGTCCAGACCCATGCCATAGTTTACAGGAATGCATCAATCCTTAGACAACATCCGATTTTGAGATTTAACCATGTATCTCGGGGGAAAATAAAGTTGTTACATATGTTTCCAAGATTGGTGAATCTTGGCAGTGTCATTGTGAACAAGCAGTGCCATGAGATGATGCTGTTACAGTCAGTACTGGATAATGTATTGTAATATTGCATAACATTTTGCAAAATTACTATCTTTAAAATTTATTTAGGAAATTCAATTACAGTGTCTAAAAGGCCTGATCAAATCCAGATTGCTTTGTGAGTGGCACTGCGCAGAAAGAAAAATCCTTGTCCTTTTGCAATTGAATTTGTAATTGGGCACAAGATACAGTAACAGGTTTAATAAACAGGAAAAAGACATTCTGGATGTACAACAGAGAAAAAAATAAGAATATGTAGGCTAGCTCCTAACACAGTTAGGCTGTTATGAGTGTCTTGACTTTTAATTGTGAATTAAAAATTGTAGAACATTGTGCTGCTTTCATTGCAGGCAAGATGATGACAAACTGTTCCTTTGTGTCTAAATGCATTACTGAAAACTGTCCCTCTAACAATCTTTTTAGACTGATACTAAAATGGATTGAGTTTGTGACTATACTTTATTTAAGGGAGCATTTCTTATGCATAGTGCCATGGCTTGAATGTGAATGTTGGCTGTTCATAGAATCATGGAATGGTTTGGATTGGAAGGGAACTTAAAGATCATCTAGTTCCAACCCCCCTGCGATGGGCAGGGACGCCTTCCACTGGACCAGGTTGCTCAAAGCCCCATCCAACCTGGCCTTGAACACTTCCAGGGATGGGGCATCCACAGCCTCTCTGGGCAACCTGTGCCAGTGCCTCACCACTCTCACAGTGAAGGACTTCTTCCTAATATCTAATCTAAATCTACCCTCTTTCAGTTTAAAACTGTTACCCCTTGTCCTTTCACTACAATCCCTGTTAAAGAGTCCCGCCCCATCTTTCCTGTAGGCCTCCTTTAAGTACTGGAAGGCCGCTATAAGGTCTCCCTGGAGCCTTCTCTTCTCCAGGCTGAACAACCCCAACTCTCTCAGACTGTCCTCATAGGAGAGGTGCTCCAGCCCTCTGATCATCTTCGTGGCCCTCCTCTGGATCTGCTCAAGCAGGTCCATGTCTTTCTTATGCTGGGGGCCCCAAGGCCAAGCACAATACTCCAGGTGGGGTCTCACCAGAGCAGAGTAGAGGGGGAGAATCACTTCCCTCAACCTGCTGGTTACGCTTCTTCTGATACAGCCCGGGATGCGATTTGCTTTCTGGGCTGTGAGTGCACATTCAGTTCACGTTCAGTTTTTCATCCACCAGTACCCCCAAGTCCTTCTCCGCAGGGCTGCTCTCAGTCCACGCATCACCCAGCCTGTATTTGTGCTTGGGATTGCCTCGACCCATGTGCATTGCTAAGATCTTAACTATACCCTCTAGTTTAATTTCGGGTATGACAAGATCGCTGTCTGTATGTGTAATGATCTTTATTCTCATGCCATTTATATCTCTGTGGTTTCACTTTTTGTGTCTCTAAGAAGTATTTGGCTCTAGCTCTGTGCTTTTATTCACCACAGAGCAAGTAGGTTACTGTGGGGCAGAACGCATCATCTGACAACCCCAATGCTGGGTTTCGGTGGGTCTTTAAGATGATCTGACTGCCTTGATGGCTGTGAATGTAGCCCTTCGGCAGAAAGTGCCTGTTTTGTGTCCTCTGGAATATGGGAGGAAAATTCATCCTGCCAAGACACTGCTTCCTTGTTTGGCATATGATCAGCCTGCAAAATGAGAGGGCTACTGCACTGGCAGTACTACAGACTGCTCAGAGAGGGACAAGATGCAAATGTGTAGGAAAGGAAGGAGGCATGTTATGAGAGTATGGAAGAATATACTCTTACGAACTTCATGGTGGAAATATGCTGGCTGAGGGTGTTCCAGGCTGCGTACATCTGCAGAAAGAGTATCTAGACTGCCTGAAGAGAATGCTGATAGTGACCACAAGCCTGAGTTTTCACCAGCAGTATCCCAAATAGGTTGCTCTCAGGATGATTTTGGGGGTGCACCAATAGCGATGTGCTGATTGTGGGAGTGTGACAGTCAGTCCAACCATTTATTCTACGTGCTTTATAAGAGCTGTCTATAAAGCTGCAGAGTGTTAAAATTGTCTCTTCCTTCTCATGTTTGAACATAACACCTTTGAAGTCTTAGACAATATTGGAGGTTCATAGACATTTATTTCCTTCTAAACAGTGACATACCCATTCAGACATCCTAGGATTGGAACAACTTCTTTGAATTCACTATCTGTCTCATTTTTGAGTTTAAAGTCGTAATACCTCTGACAACAATGCAGAATAAAACCAGTGATAGTCATGGAAGAACTGGGGCCACTGTTTACTCATATACTTTCAGAGCACATAGGGAAAGACAAAGCCACATAGAAACATAAAATCATATATAAACAGGCTTTTTCAGAAAGAAACTAAGCAAGCTTGGTATCCTGTTCATTTTTATTCACTGCTCTGTACTTTCACCCTCCCAGCGCAATAATCCGAGCCCACTTCTCTCCATGCTTTCCATGACATATGTTTGGGCAAGAGACAGTGTGTGCTGTGGTTAATCCAGTTAGCCATATGTGCAGGCAGACTGGCCAGCAAGTGCACATGCCCACTGCCAACTGGCTCATGCTAAGATAATACAGGCTGCTGTGTTCTACCTACTTTTCCCATACTCAGGGAACTAATTTGAGTCTCCTTCCTATATCCAGATACTAGTGTTAAAAGAAAATTTTAGGAACTGAATTACTTTGGGCTGTATTAGGCTTACTTCAGGGGTGTACTATTACATGCTCCGAGGCCTTGGTCCCTGGACTGACCAGAACAGATGCCTTTGGAGCATCATTTAGATCCCATCAAACACAGATTTTTAATATTTACTTTCTATGAAAACCAGGCTGCAGGGAAAAGGACAGATACATACCCAGGTTTCTTCACAGTGTGAACTGGGGTGTAGCTTGAGTTGCCCACCTTTACTGAGAAACTGGGAAATGCTCGAAGATATCCTAATCCACAGAAAGCCCTTTAAATTTCTTTCCTTGTTTCAAATATCATTGAAATTGGCAGATTAGTTTGACAGAAAGGCACAGAGCATGTTTCACAAGAAACCTGGTTAAAATGAGATAATGCTGGTGGTATTGTAACCGAGAACTTCTGCATAATTTCAAGTAAGTTAGTTTTTAGATTACAATGAAAAATACATTATGAAATGGAAAACAAGAAAAAAAAAAGACTTTTTAAATCTTGTAAAGTTACTATAGGGAAGTAGTCATGAATAAGAAAGAAGGTGTATAGCAATGAGGTAAGCCAGAGCTTCCTTGTGATTGCTTGTAGATACTCAGAATCATGGACCATCCTTTTCCTTGCCTGCACAAACTGTTTGTGTAGCTTTATTATACAAGCATCATAGAAATACAGGGCTAGAAGGGGCTTCAAGAAATTCCATAGTCCAAACCACCACATTCAGTGAGGATCTTTCATAATTGGAGTATTACTGTAACTGTCAGCACCCCATGCAGGCATGCTATGTGCTACATGAAGCTGCTTTCAGATGCTAAGCTGCTGCTCTGGCACTAATGGAAACTACTGGGTTCCCAGGCTGACCTCAGTACCCTGCTACCGCCTTCCTGAAATGAGTCTGAAACCTCTTCTTCATCCACAGCTCCCGGGAGGAAGAGGGAAAGGAAATCCGCTTTGGTTTTAACAGCTGGCACTGAACAGAGGAGAGAGTTATAAATAAATGGAAATAAAGAATGAAGGCATGTGACTAAAGCCATGAAGGTCACTTTTTGGTATGCCAGCAGATGAGCAATGCTCCAAGTGGCATTTGACAAAATGTCACTCTGAATGTGTAGACATGATGATGATGTCAAAAGAGGCTCATTTGAATTGGGATTCAGGAGGATCCTCTATTTAAATCCTGTCTGAGCTACTGACAGGCTGCATGACCTTCTACAATATATTGAGCTCCATGGGTCAAATTGGTCCTCGCTGCAACTAAATTGACTACAATGGAATTATTCTGGGAGTGAACTTGATTTCTCAGAAATCAGTCAACACAGCTGGTTCACTGAATAAATGAAAGAAAGCAAGCATAGATGTCACTGGAAAACAGATGCATCTGAACAGAGTTTTTTAGTTTTGGCAACACTAGAGCAGAACTGCACAACTGTTACTTAAAATGCATAAATAATTGTTGATGGTGGTTTATTGACAATGTAAACTCTATGAAAGTAACAAAGCTACGAAAGTGCCATTGTCTTTTTTAAAGGGAATGTAATTATCATGTATGTTATAAATAACTTGGGAAATGACTGATGCTTCTTTAAGTATTCTGGTATAAATAGTTTTTTCTTCAAAATATAGTAACGATAAATGACTCAAGCATACAGCACAATGCTGCACAGTGGTAACCTTCTTCCATAGAAAATGCTTTTGGAGTCAGATAACAAAATAATGGTGTTAATTAATAAAATATAATTGTTATTAAAAGTACTTAAACAACATAAGCAGAGGATAAAACTACCTCTAAAATGGAAAAAAAAAAAAAGATTGCTTCTAAGCTTCCTGCTTCTTGGGATAGAAGCTTTTAGAAACCACAACTTCTATGGATTTTGGGGTAGATAAAGAACAAGTGACTTGCTTCTTTGTAGCAAATGAAGTGAGCAACTGGTGTTCTCTTACTGATGTTTAACTCTGCTATTTATGTTTAATCATAGAAGTACTGGAAGTTTCAAGTGGGATTTCCCCTAGTTTCACCAGGACCTCTACAAAAGTAAGTTTCTTTAGAGTTGAAATGAAGAAGTTAGATTGGGAGCATGTTTTCAAGCCTAGCTGAAAGGACACCAAATCTTGATGTCTGTGTACCTGTGTCACTAGGAGAACTTTGGGGAGCTTAGAAAGTCAGTGTAAAAAGACCTAGACAAAACAGTGATTTACAGAGCAATTGCAAGGGATGTTCTCCAGCACAGATAAAGCTAAACAAAGGGTTCTTCTCTTATCCCTGCCATTTCTGTTATTTAAACCAAATGAGCAATTACAAGTCAAAGGGTTTTTCTATCCCAGCTGCTCATGTGATTGAAGTTAAAAAAGTATTTACAAAACACAAAATTGAACAACCTCAATAATTTTCCAGTTTTATGCTGTACTGTTCTTTTACCTAATTCTAGATAAAACAATACTGAGATTTAACAAATAGGAAAAAAAATACTTGGCATAATTTAAGAAAACTTGGAGATGTGACACTGGTACATTTTTTCCTCCTTTTTCATGCCAATTTAGTAATGAGGACAATGGAGTTGCTTCTCTGGACATGATTAAAAAAGAGATCTGAAAGGGTTTTCCAGTTCATCCTCTTGCTTCAGAGCAGAATCCACTCTATCTAATCAGCTCCTGACAGATATTTGTTCAACCTGACCTTGAAAATTTGCAGTCATGATGATTCTTCAGACCTCTCCAGAGTGAGCTACTGCATAACATTTCTTATATTTCAAAAGCTTTTTGTAAAATTTAACTTAAATCTTCAAGCTGCAATTTAAGGCTATTACTTCATGCCATATCAAGTTGACACGAAGAACAGTTTGTATCTCTGCAATACTTTTTATGTGTTTAAGAACTGATATCATATCTTCCCTCAATCCTCTCATTGCTAGACTAAACAAATGAACTCTTTCAATCTTACCTCATGGGTCACATTTTCTATACCTCTGAAAATGACATGGCTCTACTGTGGTTTCTTTATTGGTCCTTCTTCAAGTAAGGAGCCCCAGAATGGATGTTGTACTCCAGCTGAGGTCTTATCAGTGCTGATTTGAACAGAGCCTTGCTTCATGTATCTTTTATAGAGCTGTTTATACACCCCAGTGTGAAGTCTGCTTATTTTACAACAGTATGACAGCACTGGCTTGTTCAGTTTATGATGCAATGCTACCCCTCGATGCTTTTCTGAGGGGTGTGCTGCTTACCCCTCCGTCATCTCCTGTACAGCTGATGAGTCTTAAAAATAATACCTTACATCCTTCCATCTTCAACAACATCCTGTTTTTTTCAGACCACTTCTGTGGTTTTTACCATTTTTTATTCTGATGTTTATCCTATGATGTGATGTAGTTGTGCACTCTTACCACTTAGTCCACTGCATTAAGTGACAGATTCACTTTCCTGTCTCCTAAGGAAAGGCCATGCACCACTCATGAAGGTGTCATGGGGCAGAACTAGCACAATTCATGCATGCCATGACCACTCCCTGCCCACTTCCA
Organism: Aquila chrysaetos chrysaetos; assembly: GCF_900496995.4. Taxonomy (NCBI): domain Eukaryota; kingdom Metazoa; phylum Chordata; class Aves; order Accipitriformes; family Accipitridae; genus Aquila; species Aquila chrysaetos. The sequence goes on from NC_044008.1 coordinate 14,021,647, forward strand.
TGTGGCCCTCAGGAGAAGACAAAAGGGAATGGGACGTGAGATGGGAGAATTTTCAAGGAAAATTGAATCTGGCCCCTAGACAGATCCAGAGTATTTCCTTAGCTAGCCATGCATGCTTCCTGCAAGACCAGGTTAAGACACTCATTATAGTCAAGATATGAAGCATCTATTGCTTCTCCTTAATATGCAAGGCCTATGTCCCAGTTCTGGAATGTTGCTTTTAATAGGTTGTTTTCTGGTAAAACCGCATTACCTGTTACTTATCACCATAGGATTACAGGATAATTTAGTTTGAAAGGGACCTTAGGAGGTCTCTAGTCCAACCTCCTGCTCAAACCACGGTCAGCTATGAGTTCAGATCAGACTTTATCCTGTTGGATTTTGAAAACCTGCAAGAGTGTAGACTTCACAAGCTCTCTGGGCAGCCAGTTCCATGGCTTGACTGCCTTACAGTGAAAATGTTTTCCCTTAAATCCAGTTTGAACCTCTCTTATTTCAACTTATGCCCATTGTCTGTCATTCTCCCACCATACAGCCTTTTGAAGACCCTGGCTCCATCTTCTTGATAATCTCCTCTTTGCTATTTTATAGATGCTTAGGAATACTTTATTTTTTCTATTATTTGGCAAAAGGAACTAAAAGACAAAGAACTGCCTTTCCTGAATTCCTGAGTCTTGGATTCTCCCTTTTTTCCATTTGCATGCCTGACCATTTCTTTTCTTAACTTACACGTTCCTTAGAGAGGGAATGAAGCAGTTACTTCTGAGAACTAGTAGAGAATGGTTTAGGGAGCTATATCAGGCTGATGCAATTTAGAACATTTAATTTATCTAAGTTGTCTTTATCTGTTCTTTCCCTTTTCTATCTGGAAGTCTTATTCCCTTCTCTAACTTACAAATCAAAGCAAGGCAACATACACAAGCATTTGCAGAAGTCAAAGCAAGGAGGTAAAAAAAGAGACATGAGGAAGCATTTCTTTACCAAGAGGATGGTCAAACACTGGAACAGGCTTCCTAGATTGGTAGTCAATGCCCCAAGCCTGTCAGTGTTTAAGAGGCATTTGGACAATGCCCTTAACAACATGCTTTAACTTTTGGTCAGCCCTGAAGTGGTCAGGCAGTTGGACTAGATGATCACTGTAGGTCCCTTCCAACTGAAATATTCCATTCCATTCCATTCCATTCCATTCCATTCCATTCCAGGTTCTGCTGTGAGTGTCAGCCACCATTTCATGCAAGTCAAGTTGTCTGTTTAAAAGCAGGTACTTTGAGTTCAACTGGAGCGTCTCATTGACTGTGCTGAACTTTGATTCAGGCCTTTAGAGTCTTTGCCTGCAAAGATCAGATAGCAAATCTTAACTACGTGCATAGTTCCTGGTGCTTTATTGCAAACTGTATAGATGGGGTTTCCTTATTCAAATGTACATGATTTGGGGTAGATTTTATGCAGGCAGAGAGAGTCAATCCATACTTTTCTGAGAAATGTATGAGGGCCTTACATGGATGAGAGGAAAATTGCGTGTAAATACCACATATTGTTTCTTGTATTTATCCAGAGGCTGCTGAAAACTTTGAAAAATTGTAAAAAGAATAGTTTCAAGAGGCTTTGGGGAGTTTAGAGTTGCTCAATAAATCCCTTCTGATCAATTATATGTATAACTATACTAAAAATTACTCCTAGTGCTTAACTTGTAATTAAAAAAGAAAATATGAGATGTAAATAATTTCACTGGTAGAAAGCCAAGACTGGAAAATATGGATTATCACAGGAAAAAAAAAAAAAAAGAGGGAAAGTCAAAAGGAATAGCTGTGAGATTTGTGCACTGTGCAGCTGGCAGTAGATTCTGAAGCTTTCTGGGTTTATTTTTTATACCTGACTGGGGAAAATTGTTTCAGGATAAAATAAATACACTACATATAGTACAAAAAGTAGATCTGCCAGCATTAATAGACTAGCAGGATGACTGATAGCCATAGTCAGAAACACATGAGATTATGGCTAATGCTTAAAGTAGTGCAGCCACTATGCAATACCATCAATGCAATAACTAGCTAGAGAGTAACTGTCCATCCCCTAATTCTGTTGAATCTACTTAGTAGTTGTGACTTGGATTCCTATTCCAAACCTTCTTTTGTTTGACATACTGCAGCTCATCTGCTATGAAGGCCATGTCATGTTTGAAAATGCCTCTTAGGTAGATCTCTTAAACCTCTCATATTAACCTAGTTCCTCCTTATATGCTTACTTAATTGGGATTTCCAAAGAAGAAATATATATTCCAGAGGTACATAGGTACTCTCATGCCTCTCAGTCAGTATCTGAAGTTCTAGAGGCAAATGTGGAAGGAAATGTGTTTAAGGCATACTGGATCTTTATGCACGTGCCTCAATTTGAATGTGTTCTGGACATCTCAAACTTACTGCTTGACTACAGACCAACTCATTAACATGTATGCACTGAGATTCTTGCATTGCAAACCTGATGATTTTCTGAGCATATGTGGCTTGAGCTGCATGGCTTTTGTGAAGAAGAAGAATCACAGTGCGCATCAAGTACAGAGAAAACCTGTGCATGCATAAGGTCTGGGATTAGTAGGTGTTTGGCAGCCTGCTTGGAGTTGCTGCTCTGCACTAGCTGCCAAACATCTGGAAGTTAGTAGAAAAATGCAGAAAAGTGGTAGGGAAGAAAATGACCACCAAAGCAGCTGTCTCCCACAAAAAAATGGCAGGTCTGGCACTCTGGGCTATAATAGGATTTGAGAAAGGCATCAATCTGGGATATAGACCACAGTGGGTTTGAGAAGCTCCAGAAATTGTTTTCTTCAGAGAACTATAAAAACAAGGCCAGTGAATCTGAAATCAATCTGAAAAAAGGTCTTCAGTGATATGCACCACTAAACTCAGTGCAATCAGATTGTTAACTTGAAGTTTAAATATCAACTTTAGCAAGTTAGCTGCTTATGTGAGCAGACATATCCAAACAATGTTATCCCACATTCCCAAACTCCTTCTGCTGGCTTCTCAGGTTATAAAATCCCCAACTTTCTCTTTGCCAGCCATCTGTCAACACCCCTAGCTTTTCCCTTAATAACTTCTACAGTGTGGTTATTCATTTCACAAAAATCAGCACAAAATGCAGTTGCTTGAACCCTGAATATGTGCAAGCATAAAAAAATAAATTTATTGTAATGTAAAGATAAATAACACAAAGATACTCAAGTGATTGCTTTATGTGTATTTAATTAATGATGAGAACTCAGTATTTAAATTTAAGTAAAGTTGCTGCAGAATTTCTAGGTTGTTGCACTAAAACACTGGAGGCCCTTACAGAATGTAAGTTCAACTTGTTGTGCCCTTGTGTAAATACATTTATAATCCATGTAATATCCTCTAATAATTTAATAAATTATATGGATCTGATCTTTAGATAAGGGAAGCCTGGGATGAGCCACTAGCCTGAAGCTCAGGGTGAGATTTGTTTTGCCTGAAGGTAGGTGCCTAGAATTTGGGTATCTTTAGTCTGCTGAAGTAGTTATTCGTTCCTCTACATTCACCAGGAGAGATTTCTTAGTAATTATCCTAAGAGAGGTGTCCAGAGTACAATGGATAACCCACATTTTGGAGGTGCCTGTTTCCCTCTACTGAGTATTGAGAGAGTGTGGAGAACTAGTTTTATACAGCTGAAGTTAAGTGTGATGAGTGATACCACCTTAGTACATAAGCACAAGGCAGGCCTACAGCACACAGAGATGAGCCAGGACTTGAATTTGGCCAGTTCACAATAGCATCATGGACCCTGAGGAGTCTACAACATCATGGCAGTGAGTCCAGGCTATAAAACCAGCTGAGAAGCTGCATAGAGCTGTAAATTTGAATGCTTCCACAGTAAAACTGCAACTGGGAACTGTATAGCTAAACAAAAACTGCCCTGGATCAATGACTATTTTGGGTAAGTCTATACTCACACTGTATTAATATCTGTATAAAACTACATGGTCTGTAGTTTGTGTTTGCTAATGCTTACTTAAGCATTACTGAGATTATAGGGATTAGAGATTGAGAAAACAGGGTTTAAGGGAGGAGATAAAAGAGAAAACTCAGTTATCTGGATATTAGAATAGCATGTAACTGTACATTTACTATATTATAAGCTGTGACAAGTAACATTAACAGCATTTTTTCTGTAATGGAAAATCTACTCTCCTTCCATAGGTTGTTAAGAAAAGCTGCTCACAGAATTGCTACCTGAACAATGTCTGAACAGAGGAAGAATGAATCACAGAATCAAAGAATGGTGGCTGTCTTGGCTGCCTGATCAGGTGCCAAATTCTAATATTTTCAGTAATTGCATTAATTTAATTTTTCACTAACTGTGTTAATTTCTATTGAATTATACTCGAGACTTGAGTGACCTTTCAATTATTTTCTGGAGAAAATATTTTGCTAAAGTGACCTTTTCTTAAAACAAGCAAAAGGTTGAAATAAATGTTGGAGTTTTGGGAAGTCATCCACCATCAAATCAGAATAATGATATAAAACAATGCATCTGTATGTGGTTATAGTCAAAGGAAGGTACAGAAATGACACTTGTATAGAATGCCAACAAAAGTAATAAAAAAGGACTAATTTGTAAGATCCTTGTTCTGTAGTGAGCCTGGTAAAAGGCAAGGAGAAACCTATCTGTTTTGCTAAATCAGATGAACTTAACCACAGGAATTTCCTATTGAGTTACTGCATCAGGCTGAATCTTTTGTTTGGCTTGTTCTTCTTGAAAAAGTGTTGTTATGAACTATCCAAACTCCTTCATTTATCTTTCTGATAAAAACCTTCAGAAGTCAGGTAGTAAGTTGTTTGGTAGTTACTGATAGGTCCCTTGTTCTTATTTCAGTGCACAAATACCTACGAGAAAAAGAACTGCATGCAGGCAGAATGCTAGAATATTCCCTGAAGAAAGTTTTTAATCAGCAGCTTCAAAGAAGTGCTCTGTTAATGAGCAACTGAAATGTTATATATTCAGCCAACAGCCTTTATGTTTAATTTAGACAATCTTCCTTGCAGCTCGAGAGTACAAAAGACCAGTGTCAGTGGCCTGTAGGCCTTTGCAGTTGCTGCCCAGTGATTAACCATGGGAAAGAAAAGCTATTTGCAATTTAATTAGCTGGAGGATAACCTATAGGTAATACTGATAAAAATAATCAGTTAGATGGCAGTAAGCAGCTGGCACGAAAATCGGACAACACAGTGTCCATAAAGTTTAATTCGTATTCTCAAAACAGCTTTATTCACAAAAAAACTCTCCTCTGAAAAAAGTATTGTTTCTTGAGCCCATGTTTTTAGGCTCGTTTGAATTCTGCTTGCTTGGCTAAGCTAAAGCCAATTCCTGGCAGCAGGATTTTGACATATTCATTAAGTGCAATACTGTATCATTGCTTTAAAAACATAGCGGATTGTAAATAAACAGTGAACACAATGACTCTACAAAAAGCCAACACAGCACTAAACAGTAGTTTAGCTGAAGGCAATTTCAATTGTTAATGCTTTTACTGTGTGCTGGTTTCAGCAGTTTTGAAGGTCTTTTTCATGAGTAGTGCTGTTCTGATGCTCATTTGCTGTGGCCTCTTGTCTGGGGTTGAATCAACCTGTAATTCAGCATAGCTCTTCCTGACTACTTCTATAGTAACCTGATCATGATATTGTGTCTTGCTGATATGAACTTCTTCTTTATTTCAGAAGAAATATTTTATCTACACAATTGAAAGAAAAAACCTTTCAATGTGATCATGCTTGCTTTGCTCATATCAAGATTGTCATCCCAGTTCAGAGTTACAGCAGTGCTGATTTCAAAGTATTGTGTTCAGCCTGTGCTGACACATGGTTATATATGCATCAGGTATGTATGTGCAGATTTCTGGTTTATATCACTTTCACTGCTACTACATGGAACTGTTTTATGAAGTAGAAGTATTTACTCTAGAAGCAACCAGCTAGATCTATGAGTGCTGGAACCAGCTGAATCTTTTTTCATATTGGGTGTTGTAGAGTCTCTCCCTGTGTGTGTGAGCTGATACAGCAGCCTTCTCCTCAGCTGATGGCTCCTGGCTGCTCATTTTCATGAGATGTAGGAGGGGCCTTATTTTTGAGATCTCTGTGTCAAGTTTGGTTGATATTCAACAGTAATGAGCATGGTTGATATTGCACAGTAATAAGCATGGAAACCTCTTTTCCTCGGAAAACCAGTTGGAATTGTATAATTCAGACTGTATATTTCTACTGGTTTTGGTGGAGTTCCTGATGAGTTTGAAGGGTAAAGCCTGCTTAAAAACCAAAAGTGCCATTAGGTCCTTTTCCAGAAACCTGTTTATGACGGATGCTAATCTAAAATAGCTACTTAGTGTAAAATACAAAGCTCTTCATACTTAGGGTGAAATCTGGAGTCTGGATTTGAAGAAACCAGATTGTTATCCTGAGAATCTCACCTATATCATCTACCCATTTCATCAGGCTCTGTGGCATCCTGAACTTGGCAGGCAACTATTTATGTATTATGCTGATGACTGCAGGATAAATGACAAGGACATCGTTTATATAGAACTCCCCTCTACTAATCCTGGCCTTTCCACTTCATTGTTGCTCGAGACTGGACACATAAGAACTATGTTCATTTTCTCCATCTGGAAGCTGCAGATAATACTGTTTACCTAAACGAGAGGGATATTGTGAGCATTCGTTGTTATAACAGTCCATTTCTAAATAATCTCATTGTAAAAAGAGATTGCTAAAACCATTTAAAAAGTAGTGTTTTGTAAGAGTTTAGTGGTGAATGTTTATATATTCAGCTCCTACTGTTAGAACACCAGTATTTGTTTTATTTTATTGCATTTTTAGGTGAATAATAACATTTCTTGATTTAAAGTTGCATCTGTCTAATGACCTTTGTTGGATGCTAAATTTTAGATTGCATTTACATATGAGACACTGCTATTTTGTTAAGTAGGATTCATATTATGAGGATAATCAGTTTATCTTAAGCTGTAATTCTATGTCTAGCAAGGATTCAAATTTCTAGGATGGAGAATGGCTAATGGCTTAGTGAAGTCTGGTAAAACATCTTTGAGATAAATCCCAGCATAATGAGATCTGTTAGATCTAACTGTAAAATGGAAGAGAAGCTTAATTTCAGTTTTCAAATGCACAGTTTGGTGCTTTGCTTTTTTATTTTACAACTTGATAGAGATATATCTGAAATTAAAAAAATGCTGGAACTGGATGGATCTTTTGAATATGCATAAACTAAAAGGGAGAAACTAAAGTGAAAAAAAAAAGCAGAAGTAGCTAGCTTCATGTAAGATTGGTTTTTCTATTCCACAGAAACTAATTTGCCTCCAATGTAAATTCTCTGGTGAAAGGGTGTGCCTACTTTGCAGCTACAAGATCCTTCTTACATAGGTTATGTGGGTACTAAAATAGTACAGGCAGCAAAATAACAGTAACAATAATAATTTCAATCACAGAGATCTACAGTTACATACGCAATCAAGGGGTCATTGTCAAATTAGGTAGCATCTGGTTTCTTGGCATTTAGGTCTGTATTTTAACTAGTGTGTTAACAACCGTTTCCACTTTTATTTTTAAATGTATGCAGTATATCATGCTTTTGTCCTTTACTATTTTCATGCAATTACAGTCCTTGTGACAGAAACTGGACAGGCCCTGGTGCAGGATTAAAGCTGCTGTTTAAGCACACAGCATATGAAGTGGCAGTGCAAATTCTTTAGGGCAGTCAGTACAATTTCATTCTGAACTGCCAAGGGAGTAAGAACTTGCCCACACACACAAAATATTCCAGAAAAGCTATGTATTTAAAATACAATGTCTTTTTCTGACATTGCTCCACGTTTTAGAGTCTGAGAAGGTAAATCACGGTGAATAGCCTTCTCAAGCTTTAGCATCTGAGACGGCTCAGGAGCTACTAACAACCGTCACTGTCATTTGTGAGTCACAGTAGTTGTCACCTAAAATCTGCATGTGACTGCTAACATTTCAGGGGGAAGGGAGCACCACTTCTGACAGCGCTGGTGAATCAGCTCTGAGTAACAGGACCTTGGCAGTTGTAGGAGACAGCTCACACTGAGCAGAAGGATCCTCAGTTCCCACCATTTTTGAGACCCAGCATGGAAGTAGAGCCCTGGGCAAGAGACAGAGCAACTGAGGGCACTCATCAACTCAGCACTGAGCTCCTTCAGAAACTGGCTGTATCTATTAAAAAGGAAAGTACAAGGGGCACAGAAGGCAGGTGCTGAAGGACCTGGGGCAAAGCCAGTTCTACACCTGGGGCCCAATATCCTTTTCCTTCTGATCACCTGCCAAGAGCCCAGCTTTCTCTCTGTTTTTGGAGCAGAGCAACACAGCAGTAGGGAAGGTTTGTAGTATCTGTACTGAGGCAGAGGATGCCAGAAGTACTGTGCTGCAGTCTGAGGCAGAGGGGAGTTCCTGACTTAGGAAAATAGTACCAAAACACAGTGCCTTCCCCCCAGCATATGTAGTACAGATTTTCTTTTAAAGTAGTATTTTGGTTCTTTGTATTGTGTCACACTTAACACACTGTGGGGCTTGGACAAATAATAGAATTTCACCTCTGTTTTTCCTTAATTTTTGAGATAATACTTGATTAGCCAAATGAAAAGCTCCTAAAACTCCAGGGAAAAAAGTAAAAATTTTAAACAGGAAGTAAAAACTGAAAGCACTGCTTTCTGCATGTCTGTACCTATGTATCCACAACCATAATACACTCCAAACATACTCAGGAACGATCTTTGGCACTGAAATGAAGTTGCCTCTATGGGTACATTGCCAGAACTTTTCCCAGCCCAAATCTGGCTATTGTCAAGTACTGTTCCCACAAGCTTTTCCCAGCCCCTGGCAGCTGGGAGGGACTGTTCCCGGCAGTCTGCACTGGGCCGTCCTGTGTGGGGAGCTGAAGGAGTTCACCAGCGCTGGCATGGGCTGTTCCCTGCCAGCTGGCCTCGGCAGAACACTGCATTTACTGCTGTAGATGAAGCCTTCCTATCCGTAACAGTCCAGCCTCTTAGGTATGTCGCACACATTCAGAATACTTCATAAAACAAGCCTTTAGGTTATTATCTTGTTCCAGTCTCAGGATTTCCCCAGTTAGGGTGGATCTGTCTCACAGAAAATGCAGCGCCCTCAACTAGCAGTGTGTAAATGGCCTATTTTAACACTGCATGGAAACACATGGCCGAAGGAACCTCAGCGGACAGTAAGTTCTACTCACAGCAGCTCACAAGCTAACTAAAGAAACACAGGACTTTGTGGTTACCAAGACTGGCAGTAATAGTTTATTGAGAGGAAAACTGGCTTTCCTGAATTGCACTGTTCTCTGGAGCCGAGTTAAGAGCAGGGCGAATAAAACCTAGGCCTGTTTTGCAGTTTATAATTAGCCAGCTCTGGAATAGTTCAGGAGCATCCCACTGAAAATACGAATTACAGGGGAAACAGCGCTTTTGCAAGGAATGCAAACTTTCCATAGCTCTGATCAGGTACTGGGCCTCGCTCCCATTGCTGGGCCCATACCGCGGAGGCCTGGTCGAGGCCCCGGTGCTGATGCCTCCTCACGAAGGGGTCAACCCCCTCCCGGGGCCACCGGCAGCGCCGTGAGGGGCTCTGAGGAGAGGGGAGATTACCGCGCTGCCACAGAGGCTGGTTAGGAAACGGGCAGGTAAAGGCGAGCAGGCGGTTTTAACCGGGGGCTGGGTGGTGACGCCAAGGCTGGGAAGGGCCCCGAAGCCGCCCGGCCACGGCGGAGCCCAGGCGAACGCAGGGGCGGAAAGGAGGGAGCTGCCTCTGCGCCTGCGCACCGCCCGCCGGAAGTCCGCCGCCGCCCCGCCCACTCGCTCGCCAAGATGGCTGCGTCTACAGCTGGCTTAGCGGCTCGGCGGCTTTTCCTGCCTTGGTCTGCTCGCCTTGTGCGAGCGTCTGGCTCGGGGGACCGGGTAGGCGGCAGAGCGGGGAAGGGGAGGGGAGGGAGTTGCGGAGAGCCCAAGCGCCGCAGTGGCTCCCTACGCTGGTGCTCGGGCTGCCGCAATGGGGGCGGGAGAGCTGGAGGCCGGGAGGCGCGGTGCACGCTGGGATTTGTAGTCGCGGAAACGGGGGGGGGCTGCCGTGGTGCATGGCGGGAATTGTAGTCTCCGCCCGGCTGAGGTGAAGGCGGCGGCCGCCCCTCGGCGGGACACAGTTCTGTGGAAAATTGTGGAAAATGAGCCTGGGTGCCGCAGGCCCCAGGGTTTGCCGACTGCTCGCCGGGGCCGCTGTTACCCCATATCGCCCCCCGCGGTGCCGAGGCGTCGGGGCTGGCTCAGCGTCTGGGAGCCGGAGCGATGCAGCGCTGGGACTGGGGCGCGATGCCTTAGAGAGGGGCAGCGGGAGCCTCCGCCCCGGCACGGGTCCTGCCGTGCTCACCCCAGGGGAGCTCAGAGAAAGTTTAAACCCTTCTTCTCTCCCGTGGTTTGATGGAGGCTGCCCGGAGGCTCTGATCCCAGAGCTCTCCACTTCTGTCATCTTGCCTGTCCTCCCAGTTTGAAGCCTAAGCTTTCCTTCTAAAAAGAGGAGAGGGAGATTTTGGTTTCAAACGCAGGTTTTTCCTTCCCTGTAATGCAGACTAGCAGTGAAAATGATTCCTTGGAACAACCCAGGCTGGGAACTAACTGGCAGGGGAGCAGCTCTGTGGAAGAGGCCTGGGGGTACAGGAGGACAGCAAGCTGCGCACGGGCAAGCAGTGTGTCTGGCAGCAGAGCAGGCTGGCAGCAGCCTGGGCTGAAGAAACAGGAACACAGCCAGTAGATCAAAGGAAGTGATTAGTTTGCACTTGTCAGGTGGTTAGTATATGGCAGCTGGTTTTGGGCTCCTCAGTGTAAGGAGGACATTAGTGAACTGGAGTGTGTTCAGCAGAGATGGTTGTGGGCTGGAGCATGTGCCCTGTGAGGAGAGGCTGAGGGTCTGAGGCTTGTTCAGCCTCGAGAAGACACAGCTTCAGCTGGACCTAACAGCAGCCTGCCAGTACCTATGAGAAGGTTGTCAGGAAGACAAAACCAGGCTTTTCACAGTGGGGCATGGTGGCAGAATGAGAGGCAATGGGCATAAGTTGAAACAAGAGAGGAAAAACTGGATATATGAAAAGCGTTTTTTCCCATGAGGCAGTCGAGCCATGGAGCAGGCTACCCAGAGAGGCCGCGCAGTTTCTCACCATCCTGGGAGATTTTCAATACCCAGCTGCAAAAAGCCCTGAGCAAACTGGTCTGACACCACAGCTGATCCTGCTTGGAGAAGGAGGATGGACTAGAGACCTCCTGAGTTCCCTTCGAACTTGAATTGTCCTATGATCCTAAAATATGCAAGTTTTGAGAGATCTAGCCTATTGGTATTCCAGGAGGAGAGTGGGTGAGAGCTGGATTTTTTACTTTCATGGTTAGGCCAGTTACATGGTGAGGGAAAACTTTGTTTATTTGATACATTTAGAATTTTTGGAATAGCTTATTGCCTGAAGTATGCATTTGGGCTACATAATTAAATTTCTCCATGTTGAAAAAGCGCAATAAACTTTTTTAACTTCCATCTTCCCTTCTTTTCTACCCCATTCTGATTTAATGTGCTTTAACTGCCAGATGATTGTATAAAAGGTGGCAGTTTCAGTATCTGTCCCTGTTCTGAACAACAGGTGACTGTGATTTGCAGTCCTGGACATAGGCCCTTGGACTGTATCTCACTTCACTTTAGAAAGTGGGTACCCAAAAGAATTCTGGATGTTAAAAGATATATTCAAGGTCCTGCAGGCTCTTGCTGGCAGAACTGGGAAACAAATGTGGCGCTCGGAGTAGCTGGCTGATGACAGTAATGTGCTTTTCTGTCAGATCAGTTGATTGGAGGGAAGCAGATGCAGTCTACTCCATTTTAGTTATCTTCATGTTTTTCTTCTGAGTCAAGTTAATGCATCCCTGTTGTGAAGTAGGGGTGAATAAATCAGTGCTGAATTTTTTCTTTTTAATGCATGCTTTAAAAAAGATCCACAAACTTAATGTTTAAGTTCAGGAGTACATTTTTCAGAAGAACATCCTAGGATATAACTTAATCTGTGCGTGACTGATGCTTTTTCCTTACAGTGTGTGCATGTTGGAACAGGCAGGCTCAGAGCTTCCAAAGCAGCAACAGAAGTAATCTTAAATGTTCCTGAAACTAGGGTGAGTCCTTTGGAAAACGGCTTGCAAGTAGCTTCTGAAGACTCTGGACTCTCAACGTGCACAGTAAGTAACTTGTAAAGGGAAGTTTTTTTCATAACTGTTCATGTATGTTCATTTCCTTGTGGAACTAAATTGCATTCTTTCAATGTTTATTAACAATTGTTCTTAAAACTTAAGCTAGGAAATAGAAATCTTAAGGCTTTTGTAAATGATGTGATTAGATTTTTTGTGACGATCAAAATTTTCTTTTTCTTGAAAACCTGCTTCGTTTTAAGGAAGAAGCCATTTAAAAATAGGTCTTGAAAATCTAAGTGTAGTTCATACACAAAAACAGCAAAGCTGCATCATTAGCTGGTAAAATGGCTTTTTTTTTTTTTTTCCCAATGAGGTTGGACTTTGGATTGATGCTGGAAGCAGGTATGAAAATGAGAAGAACAATGGAACTGCTCACTTCCTTGAGCATATGGCTTTCAAGGTGAGTATCAGTATTGACGTAGAAGTTTACAATGGATTTCTAAGTTATTTATCTTTAAAGATCAATGATAAGAACTTTGTCAGAATTGTATAATTGTATAATTCTCCAAATCGAGGAGGGAAAAAAAGAAGTGGACAACTTAGACTTTGGTTTCCATTAGAAAATGAAACTTAAGTCCTAGGTCTGTGTAGCTGATACACAACTATAGATTAGTAACACAGGTCTAATTTTAACTCACTTTTAACTTCTTGTAGTAGTCTTAGAAGACACTCAGTCGCCCTTTTACCAGCTTTTTATTTTCATTTGGGAGTGTAGTAGGATTTGTATCTTACTTTCAAGCTTGGAGAGATTAGTATGCCAGTTTTCTTTCCAGAAGAGTTTTTCTTTCTCTTGACCTTGACTTTTCCAGACAAGAAGTAGTAATGACAAGTAGGTGAATTAAAGGGTCTAGTTTGATTTTCTTATTGTTTTATTTCAGGGAACAAAAAAGAGATCTCAGTTAGACCTTGAACTAGAGATTGAGAACATGGGAGCTCATCTGAATGCATATACATCCAGGGAACAAACTGTCTATTATGCGAAGGCTTTTTCAAAAGACTTACCAAGAGGTAACTGCTTTCATTCCTCAGAAAAGCAGCAAAGAATGAAATGCTTATCCAGCTCCTGATGAGACAACACAGAATGATGCTTTTGCAGCGTATCCCTTTCTTCCTGGGTGAAAAGTCCTTTCCTGAACTTCACAGGAACGTGAGAATGCAGATTTGGAAAGGCGAGTGCCAGCAGGGAAGTTAATATTTGAAATATTTTTGTCTTTAGATTCCCAAAAGAAAATACCTTTTGGACTTCTCCCTTCCTGCAGAGCAAGTCTTTTGTCCCCTTGCAAATCTTATTAGCAAATCTTGGGCCACTTGGTCTTTGGGGTGGGTTTTACTTTTGGAACCAGATTTTTCTGGTAGTCTGAAAATACGCTTTCCATTCCCATCCTTATTTTCAATCAGCTGTGGAAATTCTTGCTGACATAATTCAGAACAGTACCCTGGGAGAAGCAGAGATTGAGCGTGAGCGAGGAGTTATACTTCGAGAGATGCAAGAGGTTGAAACCAATTTACAAGAAGTTGTCTTTGATTACCTTCATGCTACAGCGTATCAGAAGACAGCCCTAGGACGGACAATTTTAGGACCCACTGAAAACATCAAGTATGTCAAAATTTGTGGCTGTCTTTAATTGTGTAGTAACTTCTGTATATTGAAAACACTCATCTGAAAATGTAGGGAACAGCATCAGTTTTCATTTATTCAGTACACATTTATCTCTTTTTACTCTAATAAACTTTACTGACACAGTAGTGATGTTTCTTTGACTTTCTAGATCCATAAACCGTAATGACTTGGTGGAGTATATAACAACACATTACAAAGGACCCAGAATGGTCCTGGCTGCTGCTGGAGGTTAGTATGAGACATTCACCCTGGATCATGTGAAACTATGCTTAAAACCATGGTCTTTAAGTTCCTGGGAACAACATGATGAATTACCCATTGTTCAATAGGTCCTGGAAGCTCACTGTTAGCCTTGTGTGTTTTGTACCTTCATACCCTTTGAAATTTTGTTCCCTTTTCCCCTCAGTAATATTCCAGAAACCTTCTTAAACCAGTAACTAGAAGTGAGTTGGAGGCCAAGGTCATTTTCCATGTGGGCAGGAAAAGAGGGGCCTAGAAGGGGTTCAGTGTGAAAAGGGGAGTAGCAAGGAAAGCAGAGGCAAAGAGAAAAAACATTGAGGCTTCAAACTGAGAGCAAACAGCTTGATTTGATGTAATATTAATAGAAGGCTATTGAAGAGAATTAAGAAGGGTGATCCTGATGATATTACTCTGTTTAATGGGGCAGTGTGAGGAATCTGAAAGTGGGGCATTAAAGCGGGGGAACAGTAAGTTACTACTTGGTTGAGTCTTTGAACTGTGCAGCAATTTAAATTGTTTACAGAGTAACATTACAAAATATGTGAAATATCTCTGTTCAGGGGTCTCTCATGATGAGCTACTTGACCTAGCAAAGTGCCATTTTGGTAACTTGCCATCTGCTCCAGAAGGAGGACTGCCACCCCTGCCACCTTGTAGCTTCACTGGTAGTGAGGTAAGCTGTTGGATGGCTTTTTGAGCTGGGCCCTATATCCACTGTGAGCACAACTGACATGTGCTCTCTGCTGAGGAGAGTGAGCTGCTCAGCCACAGACTCAGCAGATTAAAAGGTTTCTTTCCCCCAGTGAGGGCAATGGAGTAGCTACTTTCCAAAGCTGTACTTTCTAACCTTTCTTGGACAAGCCTCACTGCCACCACTTTTTCTGTTTCATCAGTTCGTGGAGGAATACCTCCCTTACCCCTGCTGCTACTTCCTTTTTATCCCCTTGCCTACGGTGTTGGAGCATTTCCACTTGTTGAGAATCACAAATTTAAAGGATATGGCAGAGAACTGAGGCATCTGCATTCTATTCCCAGCTGTATTCGGACTTCGGAAAGTCAGCTTTCCTTGCTGCTGTTAGTCGTAAAGTGACTTGTAATGCCCTCTCTGTGTATGTGGCATTAGGCTTGCTGATGGTGAAGTGCTCTGAAATTGCCACAGGGAAGACTAGTTAAGGCTGATGTTAAATAAAGCTTCATATGCTTTAATTTTTGGTTCTCTATGTGCATGCTTTATAATCCAGATGTAATGGAAATGTCTGTCTCCTGACACTTAGCTTCCTGTATACATTACTGTGTACAGGTTGTACTACAGCTACTTTCCTGTGTTCCCACAGATTCGTATAAGAGATGATAAGATGCCCTTGGCACACATTGCGATAGCTGTTGAAGCAGCGGGCTGGTCGCACCCAGATACAATCCCACTTATGGTAGCAAATACTCTGATAGGTAACTGGGATCGTTCCTTTGGAGGAGGTGTGGTAAGTCAACCTGCAAGCACCTTCCTGCTGTTAATGAGGCTGGTGGGCTGGTGAGATCTCTCTGACTTGGGTACTGCCAATACAGACCCATTCAAACCTATCTGATGGCGTTACTGCCACTTTATGGCTATTTCTGAAGGTCCTTTTTTGGAGCGGGAGAAGGGGATCCAGTCGTGAGTCTGAGAGAATTTGTTGCCCCAGATCTAGCAAAAACTTAGGAACTGGTTCTAAACCACCAAAGTAGAGGTGACTTGAGGTGTGCCAGCCCTCATGGAAAGTAGGATCTTTCATTACCTGTATGTCATCAGAACCTGTAGGTATAACTATCCTTTTCTTGAACCTAAGTAGCTTTATGATTTTGGCTTAAATCTGGGCTGTTCATTGCAAACATGAGATTACATGCAAGAAAAGAAGCTGTTGAGATGAAGAGCTGATAATTAACCTTGTAGCTTCTGCTGGAGCCTGTGATACTACTGCATGTTCTGTCATCACTGAAATGAAAACAGGAGACCATGGAGGTGACTAGTAAACTTTCAAAAAAACTTCATAAAATAATGTATTTTTCTTTTGCCTCAGCAGAATTTATCCAGTAAACTTGCTCAGATTGCCTGCCATGGTAACCTGTGTCACAGTTTCCAGTCCTTCAACACCTGCTACACTGATACAGGGCTGTGGGGACTCTATATGGTCTGTGAGCCATCCACTATACAGGACATGGTGCACTTTGTTCAGAGAGAATGGTAAGCTAACAACTCTTTCTTTAAAAGATCATTTTCAGTAGAGGAATACAATTTAAAAAAATAGCAGTCATTTAAAGAGAATATTTTTGTTTCTCTGCTTAGGCTTGCCTGGAAAAAACAAATGCATCAAGTTCTGAACTTTGATGCTCAATGCAGAGTCCCAACAGCCAGTTTCTGGCACCCTTACTTTAAGTGAATAGATTAAAGTTTAGGTTTGGTTTTTGTTCTGCCCTGGAAGAATAAATATTAACTGTAGTTAATAGCATTCCTTGTACAAGAAAATATGGCAGTGATTTTTTTTTTTTTGACTTGTAAAGTGACAGGAGTTATGAAACTGTGTCAAACCTTTTAGAATACTACTAAGTCAGTGTACAGTGCCCACGAACTGCATGTCTGACAACTGAAAGAGTAAATATTAATGAATGAGAATAATGAATGTGCGATTACCTACAAATACCATTTGTAGTTACCCATTCTGCAGTTGCTATCCCACATGATGTACCAGGTGGTGGTGTTACATAAAGCTCTAGTGAGTACACAGGGAAATGAAATTATGTAAGGTAGGTGAGCTGATATATATGGAATTTTGAAACCTGGGATTCGAGATAATATTCATTCATCTGAGGGTTAAATCTAAATTGAAAAGAGGTCCATAGGTACAACTATAATGCTAGAACTGCATATGTGATTAGAAACAGACATACATTATTTAAGAGCACTGATTTAAAGTGGGTGAAGTTGAAACAAAAGTTGAAAGAAAACTTGAAAATGAAGAGTTTCTTTAATTATGTGCATCAATTCTCATATACCGTTATTCTATGAGATCTTTGTAAACAACCTGTAGAGCAAATGGCATCATTTTAGCTGTCCATTTGCTGCAGCTTAGCACCAGGGACTATATGAACCATCCCTATGACAAAAGTGTGTTAAGGCATCTAATGCATCCCCGTCCTAGTGAAATGTTCCTTATGCAGTGTGGTGAATCATTATCTCATGGAAAGCCAGGACATAATGCATTGCCTTCTGGGCTAATTACCTCTAATTTTTTGGCTCTTACTATCTTAGCAACAGCTATTCTCAAGATAGCAAGTATGGGCAACACTTGGCTCAAAATATTAGTAAAATGAAATACAGCTCTAAGGGGAAAAACTTGCTCTTGGGTATATTGGTATGCTTCCAAAAAACCTTACTCTTATGCTGCTGTTTTGCATCCTATGGCTTGTTTCCATACCAAATTCTCTTACCTATAGAAAAGAAGTGCCTGGTAGGTGTACCAATGTACATGCACCTCTATATCACAGGCAATCTTGTGTGCTACAAGTTACCATTATTTAATTCCTTTGGATTTAAACTATTTTTCAGGATAAGACTTTGCACAAGTGTTACAGAAAATGAAGTAGCTCGAGCGAAAAATCTTCTAAAGACAAATATGCTGCTACAACTTGATGGTGAGACTTATGAGAGCTTTTTATTCTTAGTGGAGTTGTATGCTGATAACTGAAGCATATTTTCCACTATTTTAGGGTCCACACCAATCTGTGAAGACATTGGAAGACAAATGCTGTGTTACAAGCGCCGAATCCCAATTCCAGAACTTGAGGCAAGAATTGAAGTAAGTGGCACTCATGTTGCAACTTTTAAATTAGGCCGTTGAGACATTTAATTGCTACAGGAAGTAACAATACAGAACTTAGAGTGTTTCCAACTGAGAAAACTTTCAACTGTTTTGTTGCCTATTCCCCTGGATTATACAAAATTAAGATCAGTGGCTCTTAATACTTTTTTAGATGGTATTGGTAACAGAGGTGTCTCTTTACCCCTTTTAGGCTATTGATGCCCAGACTATTAGAGAAGTTTGCACAAAGTACATCTATGATAAGCATCCAGCAGTTGCTGCCGTGGGTATGTTGTACAAGTTTTCCTACCCTCCCATAACCCCTCCACACCAATTGGTATCAGTTTAGCATATGTCATGGCCAACTTTCTTTAACTTCCAGGTCCAATTGAACAACTTCCAGAGTATAACAAAATCTGCAGTGGCATGTATTGGCTTCGTGAGTAGTGAATAACACCAACTTTCAGTATGTTTGAGCTTTAAAAAAAACCCCAACAAACCAACACAAAAAACCCCAAAAATCAACTACACCCCTGTTAAAAGCTTTTGAGTTGGAGAAATGCATTCAAGAAAATTAAAACTCAAGAACCAGCCAGTCCTGTGTATCTGTATAATTAAGGAAGGAATGAAAACATGTACAGTATTTGCATTTTTATTATAAAACAAAGATTGTCAGTAAGAGTCATTTCTTGACTTTAGTAGCATTCATCACTTGTTCTTGAGCAGCTTTCTTCGCCTTGACCATTTCAACGAGTTCCTAGAGAGTTGGAGAAAAAAAAACAAAACCAAAAAAACCCTTATCTAAATGTGGAACTTCTTAACAATGCTGTGGTTTTGAACACTACATATATTCAGCCTGAAACACTCTAGCTCTCAACAGAGTGAGGAATCTAGACAGTTTAATAACTTAAAACAATTTCTCATAGAAACAAATAAATTAATGGAAGGTCAATGCTCATCTGCTTCCCCTGTAGCAGGAACTTTACCTGCAGGAGGCTAGGGATAGGACTTCACCATCTACAAGAGCTTGTTGTCAAACTGTAAGGCAGATCTCATGAGACAGACTTTCCTTCCCAGCTTCCAGAGCCACTAATTTCACTGAGGAAAACTTAGTCCTTACTGCTCTTTTGGGGTTGAGTTACCACCAAAAAAAAAAGTCTTCCCATAAGGCTCCATCTTGTGCTAGTTTGCAGTTGTCAGATACTGTCTCTGGTAGGGAAAGCAACAGTAAAAGCAAAGGATTCTAACAAGACCTGAGCTAATTACAATCCTAGAAGGAGGTGAGGTACCTTACCTTGTATCGCTTCATGCAGTCTTTTTTTGACCGGCCCGGAACAGCTGCTGCTATTTTCTCCCATCTTTCGGGAGTATTTACTGGATAAGTCTTCAATGCTTGTTCTAAAAGCTTTTGTTCTTCTGTAGTCCAAGGGGATGAATCTAAAGGTGATCCTGTTTTTAAATGCAAAAATGACAGTAAGAAAAAAAAATTAATAAGGAATCTATGAGATAAGCCCAAGAAAATATTGTAAAATCTATTATAGTTGCTTTAAAATCCTTGCAGTTTTGTGATCCAATTAGTCTGTCCCAAGGGCTACCCAGTACTAAAAACCTGAAAGAAAAGAAAAACCAACCCCGAAACTGACTGGACGAGTGGCCCTTGGGATCTTTAAATAAAGCACAGAGAAGTTAGAAGGTAACATCTTTCATTGTCAGCTGAGTGTTAGATCACTGCAGCTGCCCTGTTAAGTAGTGTTAGGGCGGCAATGTAGCTCTTCCTTTTGCGTTTCAGTAAGGAACACTAAGTAAGGAAACACAGCCTTCTGCAAGCGTCTGCAAAATTTGGAGTTGTTTGGGGTTTAACAGGAGACCAAAGCTTAGCTGTAGGATGATCCTGTATCTCAAGTGCATCCCCTCAGGCCTACTCTTACCTGAAAATGTAGCACCCTCTGAGGAACAGATAATCTCAGCATCAGCCTTAACCTGTTGCCTCACCAGGAAGCATTTCAAACTGTCACTAGTTAGCTATGGCTTGTACTGTGTGTACCAGAAACCCTCAAATCCAGTAACAGAGCCTGGATCACTTTCTTACTTGCTACGTAAGTTTGTAACAACTAAGTTTGTTTGTAAGTAAGTCTTAAGTACTTAAGTTCTGGATTACTTTCTTACTAAGATGCACAGGGGACGCAACTCTGCAAGAAGGTCTCTCTTTTCACCTTTACCTTCAAATCGTTCCGAGGGGGCAGCGCTATCCATCTGAGGCACCACACCATGTTCTTTTTTAAATTTGTCAAATGCTTTCTTGTTTATATCATCTTTTTGATGAGGGTCTATGAGCAACAGACATTGAATACAATAATTAGTACAAGAAAATTAAAGCTGGATGTAATAATAAAAACACTGTGTAGCAGATTATTGTAAACTCATAATCACATAATCAAAAAACCTAATTCCTACTTCCTTTGAAATGATGGTAAAGAGGGTGGTAGATTAAAAAAAATAATAAATCAGGGTCCAATAAACTGTACTCAAAGTATCAGGCTCTCCAACCCCGATCCTGCTTTATACTGCTCAGATGAGTACTTTTTCTGTATAAGTTTAAGCTTGAATCTGCAACTTCACTGAAATCAAAAGGGATTATTCTATCAAGTAAGGTCTGTGGCACAAAACCTGCATATTACACCCAGAGTACCAGTGTGTTAGAGGGGCAGTCGGGAACAGTATGAAAGCTTGGGTCCTCCTTGTGTAGGTATTGGAATGGAGAAACTTCTTAAACTGTTTTTTGGAATGTTTCGATTTTCCTTAAGAACTTGCTCAAGAGCCTCCTCTTGTTATCCAAGCTCTTTAGGCTCCATTTACCACAAGAGGAGATAAGCCACCTTAATTCAGGTGTCTGAGTCTGTTGCTGAATCCTATTTATCTTTTTAAAGTATCTCTATAGCTTCATCAATTTCATTTTTCTAGATGCCTTCCTTTGTAGAGAGCTTTTTCAGAGGCCAGCTAGTCCCTCTCTGAGTGTAGAGGAGCCTAGGCAACGCATGTGGCCTAGACATCTGTGCATCAAGTTAGATTAAAAGAATTCCTGAGATTCACTCATGAGGTGGTGACTTACATGATAGGTATTAGGCTGAAAATACTGAGTTACATAAATACTCCTCTAAATCTTCCATCTGAACTACATTTCTTTTAGGGATATATAGAGGATTTTCTCATAATAAAAACTCAATGCTGTTCAAAGAAAATCAAGCTGTATAGAAGCATGCAGACAATCTTGTTACAGAAATAAGGTAATAGAGATACCAAGCTTTTGGAGGCTCTTTGCTTTATTAATGACATCTTTTGCTGTTCGTTTTATTCCAGTAGCAGAGTGCAAGTTCATGTAATTGGCAATAACTTCCCACCTAAAGCAAGAATAGATAGGGTAAACCAGCGTATTACATAATAGCGTATCTTCCTACAAGCTACTTTCAAGCTCCCATGCACATTTATATCAACTCTTAAGTAAGTTTAATCATACTTAAATACAGATAAACTGTCATGGTAGCTATCCTGTAAAGCTTTCAGTCGCTAAATGCAGAAGTTTCCCTTAAGAATTCAGTCAGCTTAGGTGAGCTCCTTGGCTTCTGATATCGAAGAAGGACAGGATAGAATATATGTGTGTAAGTGCAAACCTGTAATCCTCAAAACTCTGCTCAGCTGTTGCTTTCCTGAATTCCCTAAACACTTCTGACATTAAATACTGCAGACTGCACTGAAAGGGCTGAGAAGTTACTAACCGTGTTTCCACTGCCCTCAAAAAGAATACCTAAACACCAGGTAAAGGGGCTTCAACAGGAGAGACCTGGAACAGCCCTAGCCCCCAAATTATTCCTAGTGCATTCTTAGGAAATGGAGGGGAATATTTGCACTTGATAGACAGTAGGATCATATGTAGGCCTGTGTTCTCAATGAATACTCGTGACTGCTGAGCTGCAGTGCAGAAACAGGTATTGGTATCATCTCCATAAAGAGTACGACAGCTTGGTTTTTTTTAAAAGTAAGCATCCACATCTTGTAACGGAGGCTTCAAATCTGTGAATCCTAAGTGGAAGAAGGCATTTCACTCCTGGGAAAGAACAGGATTTAAGGCATGCTCCTGTTTGATGCTTATTAGTAAGCTGATTGCCAGTGCTGTTTTCTGTGAAGCCCAGCCTTTCCCTTTTCCCCTAAAGAGAGCTGGTGCACTTAACTCATATCTCTGGCTGTTTTCCTCCTACAGTGTAGAGGAGAAACCAGCCTCACATTCATTGTGGAGCTACTGGAAGTAGCTTACACACTTGTATTCCTACCCAGCTGCATCATGGTCACTGTTCCGGTTTTGTTCTCTGTTTTAATGACTGGAGCCTATCCTGAAGTAAGCTCTGTGCAAACATGCACCTCAGCACCAAGTTTGGGGGGAAACAAGATACAGGACCAGAGCGAACTCCAGTGACACACAGAGCATGGTACCAAGAGAAGTCAAACCACAGGCTACTCAACAGTCAAGGAAAAGGAGGAAGTTTAGGGAGTCCTTATACTGACATCAAACTCAGGATGGTCTGAAAAGAAGTTGTATCATGCTTGTTATTTAATTAAAAATTGTTAGTAGTGCTTTTAACACCAAACCTGAGAAGTACCTCGAGTTAGTCCCTGCTGGGAAGAGGTTCACAGCTTTAATTAACAACTGTAAATCATCTTCTGGCCAATTTTTGCTTCCCCCTCCACCACCAGTGGATGACTTTTCTGAACTCTTTGTTGCTTGGCGCATACGAGCTTCTGCCTCTTCTTTCTCTCGCCTTATTTGTTCATTTATTTCTTCTATCTGAAGGATTGTAAACAAGCATTATTTATTTATTTATTTTTTTGTTTTACAGCGAACACAAACCCCTCTTTGTGGCATTGCTTTGAGCCTTGAATTTTGCTTAGTTTCTGTTCTGTACATGATACATAAGGAAATGGAGGAGCTTATCTGCTCCAGTATTATTTCCCTCCATCCCGCATGTAAATTTGGCCATCCCAGATTAGGAGCTACGGCAGAAATCCATCACAAGTTCACTAGGAAATTAAGTGAACGCTCCCAGGATTAAGGCAAAATTTCTTGAATCTAGTGTGAATGTCCATGCTAACACCTGACTTACAGGGACAGATCCACAAAAGTATTAAGAACCTAAAGTGACTAGTGAGGGCAGTTAAACATCCCTGTTGAATACATTGACTCCCAAATCTTCCAACCTAACTGCTACCCAAGCTTGGTTATGCCTGAAATTCTCAGTTACTATGGTTGTACTAAGTTAGCATTAACTGCAACAACCCAGATTTTAGTTACTAAGTGCTTACTCAGGGTTAGATAGCTCCATGTAGTTTGTTAGCAAGCAATTCAACAGAACTTAAGTTATCGATCGCACCTTTGTGAACTGTAATGACATCCTGAGACTGTGGCATGACATATCTTTAAGGTATCTGCTTCTGAGTATGCCTAGTCCAGTCTTGGCAATATTAAAAAAGCTATGTGTTTATGCCTGTTGGCAGGATGCTCAAACTAGGTTTCTCGCTGTCTATCTCAATAAAATCTTCCTGGCAAAAGGAAAGTTATCTGATAGATAACTTTTATTAATGCAAAAGTAGAACAGTTTTAACAGACAGAAAAGTGACTGTCCCGTGCTTGGAACACTCTCCTGGAGACTGGAAGATTGGATTCAGTCTCCTGTAGAACAAGAGGGGTTTGAGTCTTAAGTTGTCTGATGAGTAAACCTGACGCTGGGATGGGAACAGATCATCTTCCTCACCAGGAAAGAAAGTTCACAGCTGTGAATCCAAAGCAGATGAGAGAAAGTACCTTACACTTTCTGCAGGACATGGGTTCAGCCTTATTAGTCCAAATGGCTTTTCCCTGCTGCCAAAATTTAGGCAGATCCTTGCTGAGTTTTCTAAATCTTGATCACAAGCGTCTTGCTTTTCCTATACTTTGGTATCCAACCCACTGGCCCTTCCAGTGGCTACAGCCTACAGCACTTAAGTCCTTTTGTGGATCTAGCCCCAGGTCATGGATACTTAGGCTAGGATTTTTATTGCATAACAGAATAGGTTAAGACTGCCCTCCTTCCCCTCTAGGTAATTGCTACCTGTTGGGCAAAACTTAAATTCCTCTACTGTTTCTGTATACTGTACAAATGGTAGGTTTTATGTCCTTTACTAATTAAAAACACGTATTTTTTTCTCAGCTGGCCCTGGTTATTTCACCAGCCATGAACTGCACTATGTAAAATGAAGCAGAGGTCAAGTCTGCCTGAGGACTCTGAAACTCAGGTCTTTGTGTTTAACAGGCAGGATTCCACAGCAGCTATGTTGTATCTTACTTTGATTTGGTCATGTAGATTTCACAAATCAAATTATTCTGTTATTTTGATTTGACACTCAGCATAATTACCTGTTTTACTACAGCCGCCTTTCCTCCTTCCCTTGTTGTGGATGTAAGTGCTTCATTCAAGCATTGCAGACTAAAAATAAATTATTAAGTTACAACGGATAGCTAGTAGAAAGATGGGTATCAAAACGAGCAGAAATCAGCAGCAGGAAGACTTACCTTGCTAGCTCAAGACGATCACAAAGCTTTTCCACCTCCTCCATCATTTTAACACAATCTGCCTCATTATCAGAAAAGTAATTCCAGTTCTGGAAGCAGAAATACATGTTCTACAAAGTTCTTGAACTTTATTGTCCTGTTCCTTCAGACAAAGTCTTAACACACAGCATTCTTCAGCCACTACTGTGTTTGGACCTATTTGGTCAGCTTTACTTACAACTCAAAACCATATAAACCATATGATAAGTATGTGTTTTAGTATTTTGCTTTTTAGTAAACCCACTTTCCATACCCATCTCCAGCCACAAGAACACGCAAGCGTGTGATAGGGTCCGATCTAAACACACATAGTAATTTCACTGATGTAACCTGTATTTCACTATAATAATATTTAAATACCTTGCATGTCGTTCTCAGTTTTTGCCTTTCTTTCTTGATTGCTTTTTTCTGTATCTCTTTTTCCTTTTTTGCTACTAATGCTTGTTGCCTAACTTCTTCTTCCTCCTTTTCTTTTGCTAACCGTGCTGCTTCTAATTCTGCTTGTCTTTGCTGCAATCAAAAGGAAAAAACAAACAAAAAAAATCAACAAAGCCACACTGTTATAGGGTCATTCAGTCATTCAATATTAAAATGTGGTGTTTCTGGTTTTGGTGGGGGTTTGTTGTTGTTGTTTGGTTGTGGGTTTTGTTGTTTTTTTTAATACATCCATACTTTAATGTTTGGTTTTCCAAGGATTTTGAGGGAGGTGAAGAAACATATACCAGTTGGCATTAACTCAAATACTCACTATAAGGACCCCTAGTTTATAAATCCTGACTTCCTTGATTCCTTGACAACGAAGTTACAAAACTGTATGACATTTCCTATGCCTGCCCCAAGAATATGAGCTTTGAAAAACACAGTGGTCCAATATTTCTCCTGCATCATTATTAAGATAGAATCCTGCAGTGCTCCGGTATTGTCTTTTAAGTCACTTTTCAGCACCTTACAGTTCCCTTTCATTCCTGGTACTTGTTTTGGAGCCATCTTTTCCAAGCTGTTAATATTAATCAAACATGTTATGTTACCTCAAAGTGTTTCATACCAATCAACCATTCACAGACCATATGCACAAGGCAAGCAGCTGTATCCATTTTATGAAAAAGGAAAGTAGGCCATAGAATTTAATGACTGCCTCTAAACCAGAGGAAGTGTATGCAACAACAGAACTCAATTTTAGAAGTTTTTTTTGTTTCAGATCTGTGCTCCTTGTTTTCATCTCATTCTCAAACGGCTGTCAGTCTTGCACTGCCTGTTGCACAGGAATCGAAGACAACAAATCTTTAAACCCCAATATAATTCTAACAGTAGCTTTCTGACACATGTAGAAGCTGAAGCAGTGGATCAGGTGTGAATGAACCAGGGTTTTTCAACCCAAATAAAGCAGTTAACTTACTTTTTCTTTTGCTTCCTGTTCTTTTCGTTTTGCTTCTACCTTTGCTTTCTTCTCTGCTTCTTTCTTTGCCTTTTCTTCCTCCTTAAATTTCTTTATCCTGGGATCACAGCTGTATGCATTGTCTGGCAGAAGAAAGGATGCATTATGTACAAAATAAAAACAGGAGATTTCCACTGTTAGTTAACAAATCCCTCTTCAAAAAAACCAGCAGTTTGCATGCTCACCAACAAGTGTCCTGATTCTGTTCATTTCTTCTTTTTTTCTCAGTGCTCTAGCAGCTCTGTTCTGCTTTTCAATCCACCTCCTTTCATCTCGACTAAAAAGGGAAAGCATGGTTAGTTCAGTGCTAATATCCTACAGTGTCAGTCTGTTAGAAATTCACCAACAAACTTTTTAAAAGTTTCCCCACACAGACGCTCTTCTCTGAATACTTCAAAAAATGAAGTTCCAGGCCCCAAGGTCATGTCAAAAATGCTAGGCGTTTACACAATTACATAAACCTTCAAAACACTTGACAAAACATGCTGCTTATCTGTCATTGCAGGGAATGAGGTCATGGACTTTATTTCCAAAATGCAGTCCACTTGTTGACCTAACATTAAACCCAAGCAAAACAACTGAAGTGCTGGTATACAGTTTAATTAAAGGGCAGCAATATAATCAATGTTAATTATCTCCATTTTACAGAATATAGGTCCTGTCACATAAACCCATCTGCACAGAAAGAACACTTTCTATGAAGTACTGGGACACTCCAGTAAAATCATGCTGAATTCACTTGAGTAAAATACAGCTCAGGTTAAATGGATTAAAAATTGGCTGACTAAACCTGAAAATATTTGTCAGTGCTGTCAAGAAAGAGGCAAATTGAGCCCCCAAATAATGGGGGTCTATATCCTCATCCACACAACCAAATACAGAACAATATACCTTAGAACAAAGAAAACAATCCCCGTAACAGAGCAGGAGACTACTAAGAGTAGATTGAAGGTTTAAGGTTTAAAACACAAGCAACATCACCTTTGACAAGAAGGGATAACAAGAATCATGACCATCTGAACAAAAGCTGAAGTGTAGTTCTCTCTCTGAAGTACAGCATACTATGTACCATTTGTCTAAATGTTTTTAAAAAAGGACACTAATGACAGGAATAAGCACAAAAAAGAGCTATGCAAATAATTCAAGAGCCTTCCAATGAGAAGCCTAGAGATTAATCTGTGTAATTTATCAAACATACAAGTGATATGGAATTGATTACAGTGCTTTCACAGAATCTTCACAGGAGCAAGAACATTGGGTCCAGAGAGGCTCAAAAAAATTAACAGCAGGAAAAGGCATTAAGAGAAGAGGAATGAAGGCCTAGCTATAGCCTAAATATGGCAGTTTTTAGCCACAAAGCAAGCTAACCACTGACTAACTACAAAATTGATTTCTATTCAAACTTGGAAGAAGAGGTTCATACAATGCCAGTTATGGTTATACAAGGATGACTAAGTGAAAGGTTGTGTCCTGTGAAATAACGTGTTAGACTAAATGATTTGCTGCTCTAACTTGAACATTCTGTGTTATAACTGTAGGAAGGATAAAAACAGAATGTGTTTTCCAATGGCAACATGGTCTGAGTAATTCAGCAACTATCACTACATCAACAAATACACAATTTTTATTAATATCAAGCCATCAGAACTAATCTCTCTAAATTCTAGAAAGTATCGCTTGTCTCAGCACAGTTAATAAAGAGTTGGAGAGAGAAATGATACCTGCTTACTCATCCACTCTGTTCTGGCTCCAGGTTCAACCTGTGTTTGGGACTTGCTGGAACTGCAAGTCTGAACTTAAATGAACACATTTCAAAGCACCTCAGAAACACCTCTGTGATGCAAGCAAGAACTACTTCAATTACACAAATAAGACAAAGAGAAGCCCACAGTCAGTCCAGTTCAAGTCCATGACTGACTACTAAGCTGGGAGAGTGGAATTCAGTCTTAGTTCAGCTACCTTTCTTCGTATGACTTACAGTCTAATAGAAAGTTGGAAAAATCTTGCTGTATCAGTCTCTCAGTCTCCTGTCAAATTTCTTTTTACTTACATACCATTCTGCTTTTTCTTTTTCCTCTTCATCTAAATAGGAAAACTCTCGCCAGGAATCAAAATTATACCTACAGTAAACAAAAGTAAAAAAAAAAAAAATAAAAAATCAAACAAAGAATGAATGAAAAAAACCCAACCAAACAGCAAAACTATTACAAATAATCTACCTTTTTTACTATTAGGTTTTTGTAGGCAATTATACTGTTATTTACAGTTTATACTACATAATTTACAATTATACTGCACCTACAGTGATTCCACTGTGTTAAGTCAAAACACAAGATGCTATTGAAAGTACTGATTTACATCTATCTGTACTGTAGGACAGAGTGTATTTTAGGATGCAATCAGTCTCACCAACTCTAAATGTCTACAGTACAGTTGTCTAAGCTCCCATTACAGGCAGTGGAGATACAGTGCAGTCTTTAGAGTTGAGAGAGAAATTAATTTTAATCTTTATGTAAGCATCTGTATTTGTCAGGTAAGTTAAGCCATAAACTCTACTGACTTTACTGGACTAGACAGACCTCCCTTAACTAGGGGAGCTTAAATACCTAGTAGACACCTCCACTAAAAAAACACAAGTTACGTGAGATGAACCCTACTTCTAGTCTGTGGGTCAACTCTGTTCGCAGCCATTGTGGTCAGAGAACTGTCAGAAGCTCCCGCTTTAACTGTGAATTTACAACATAGATGCATTAGCTACAAGAAAGCCAGCTCAGTTTGTGGAAGGCACCAAAAAGCTGTGGGTAATTTTGTGATGTTAGTAGGTCAGAACAGACCACAGCCTACAACCTACGTACAAAAGGGTCTGCAAGCCCTTCATATCACGTCTTGAATACTGTGAATAGAAACTGAGGTATCGGCTAACTTACCAAAATGAATAGAATGCATCTACCTCTTCAAATGATGAGTTCATGTCCCCAAGTTTAGGAACATTTTTCTTATTTGACCACCTGAAAATAAATGGATATATTCAAGAAATAATATACATAATCTTACTTCATAACATGGCAGTGTTAACTATGGAATCAAAATAACACATCAGAGGCTCCCTCCCACCAACACAGAGGGGCACCAGGAAAGAGGAAGAAAATGGGAGAGTTCCTTCTAAACATCCTCCAGATTGGGCCTTTTTTGGGGAGCTCCCCCAGAAAAGCAAACTCCTCCTGCCCGAGTTTGGTGTGCCTACAAGGAGACCTGATGGAGCACAAGCTATCTTTGTAGATATTCAATTCTCCACACACATTCTCCTGGTAGAAAAGCTTACAGAAAGTGGATAAAAGGTGCTCTGTGAATAACTCAGCTCTGTGGTAGGCTACAGGAAGTTTCCCACATACTCTAACAGAGTACGAGGGAATAATGCATGCTCTGCCTCCATTCCATTTTTTCCCTACAAAGAGGGAAATCTTCCATAGGCTCTAGAATTTTTTATTCCATGACACTGCATCCATTTCCAAGCAGAGAAGGGAACAACCCATCTGACAACCACAGATCCAGGTCTGAATCTCTGGAATACTTGATAAAAGATTCAATAAATCTACTTTAAATAATCAACGGATTGTTCAGAATGTGTTGTAAAGTGCCTCACACAATAAACCACTTTTTTTTTTTTTCATACAGGTAAAAGGTGAAATAAACTTCTATTGTGACAGCCTTAATACAAAGTTAATTGGCAAGCATGAATCAAATGCAGAAAAAAAGTCACACACCTTAAGAGAGAACCACCAAATATTGATAGTTACTTATCTTCTCTTTTAACCAGCTAAATTGTGAACATAACTATTGTCTTCTGTTAATGTCTCACCCTCATAAGAAAATCATAAAAAAAGGAATTTTTAGTCAGTAGCATACACACACTTGGTATAGTAAATAATTTTAAGATGAAACAACGTGTTGTACAAAAAGGACAGTAAGTAATATGGCGCTGAGAACAGACTTTTTTGGTTTTTTAATCTCATCGGTCAAACTCAATGCCACCAGTGTGACAGTTCAGTTTATTTTAAAATGAAGTAATAGAGAACGCACTATTTTACTTGTATTACAGTTCTAGCAAATTAATGCATCTCCCAGCATCCCTTAAAACCACACTTGTTACAAACACAATGCCAGAAGATTCTGCAAATACTGATTGTGCAGCAACAGCAGAGGCAGTCTGACATAGCTTACCTGGCATTTCTTTCAAAAACTGGTGAAAAAACTTCAAAGAAGTTTTCTTTTGCTTCACTTTTGGAAGGTACAGAATTATCAAAAGTAGGATCTATGCTGTTAAATGCTCGTCGTTTCACAGGATCAGATAATATTTCGTAAGCTGAAAAAAAGTTACCAGACATAAAACATGAGACTAAAGTGAGTCTTCCCCACAAGGTGCGAATGTTACAGAAAAGCTTCTAAATGTTTAAAAAGATGCTCTCAGATCTGTGTTTGATCTATCATTCTGTACAGCTTGATATTTAGTTCTTTTAGTGACACCAAATAGCATTGCTGTCAATTCCTGTTAAACTAAGTAGGAGGAAAATGCTTATGAAAAACACCACATTTAACCATTACAATGTAACAAACCAGATTATATTTAAAATAATTTTATAGCAGTAAATTCAGTTTAGGCAGTGGGAATTTGGGCATGACACCTTCAGGCTTTTATCCTACACCAGATCCTTGCAGATAAATTGACAAAACAGTCTACTAAGACAGGCATGGAGTAAAAGCAGTCTCCAAGTTACTATGATGTCAGAACTAGCAAGAACAGGAGCCATTCATTAGAATTTTTGCAGCTCATGATGAAGTTGTATTGAGACTTGGTGGTGTGGTTTAACCCAGCAGGCAGCTAAACACCACACAGCTGTTCGCTCATTCTCCCCCAGTGGCATGGGGGAGAGAATCAGAAAAAAGGTAAAAGTCATGGGTTGAGATAAAGACAGTTTACTTGGACAGAAAAGGAAGGGAAAATAATACTAATGATAAGAGAACATTTAAAACAAGTAATGCACAGTGCAGTTGCTCACCACCTGCTGACCAATGCCCAGCCAGTTCCCGAGCAGCAGGCAGCCATCCCCTGGCCAACTCCCCCCAGTTTTATTGTTCAGCATGATGTCATATGGTACGGAACATCCCTTTGGCGAGTTGGGGTCAGCTGTCCCAGCTGTGTCCCCTCCCAGCTTCTTGTGCACCCCCAGCCTCCTCGCTGGCAGGGCAGTATGAGAAGCTGGAAAGTCCTTGACTTAGTGTAAGCACTGCTCAGCAACAACGAAAACATCGGTGTGTTACCAACATTATTCTCGTACTAAATCCAAACCAGGGCACTATACCAGCTACTAGGAAGAAAATTAACTCTATCCCAGCCAAAACCAGGACACTTGGAAGGAGTATAAAACACCACATAGCTACTAGCCAACACATGCACACGCTCCCAGTTTTCCTGTTCTTGCAGTTCTGCAGCTGGGGAGCACCTCATTACTGAATCTTATAACCTGGAAAAAGCTACACACTGTCGCTTCAGTAAACTCTTGTTTTCTCTCAAGAAGTGTGGAATTACTTTGTCTGTCAGTTCTACAATACCCACTATCTTTCAATAAGAGTGAAAAGTCAAAGGAATCAAATTCACATTGCAATCATTCACGGGCTTCTCTGACTGCAGACCACCGCACCGTGAAGGTGAGATCTACATGATAAGCTGGAGGAGACTGTGGTGCTCTGTGGTTCTGTAAACTGATCCCACTGCATGTGGTAATGGAGAGAGGAAGGAATCCAAGGGACCACCAATGAGCTGCTGTCTGCTAGTCTTCCCTTCCCTTCTGGGAAGGGACCTGCCTCTGCCAATACTCTAAATGACCCCAATTACCCTCTACATTGCAAGCTAGGAGCTTCAATAACCCTCATACCATTTTCCTGATGCAAGAAATTCCACACACATCCGTTGGTTCCTCTCCCACTTAAAAGATGTCCTTTCCATAGAGATACCCAATTCTACTCCCACAGACTGAGTTCTCCCAGTACTGTATCTCCCACTCATTCCTTTGTCAGACCCAGCTTTGAATCCCACCTATGGACTCCTGCCTTTCCAAGTTTCTTCTCTCCATTCCGTTACCACTTACTCCTACTCCAGATTCCCCTTCCCTACCACTGCATTTCCTTCCTCCAGGGTGCTGCCTGGAAGCATTACTCCTCTTCCATGCCACTTTGTGCTTTCCTTTCTGTTTATCCTTAAACTTGGATAGTAAGAAGTCAAGCGGAAACATATTTCGCTCCTTGCATGTAGAACACAGAGCGTATTCCTTAATTCAGGTGTCAGGTTGCTGACAGGATTGCGACTACAGGAAAAAAAAAAGTCCTTTGGCAACTTTTTTCCTTTTGACAACTCCAAAGGAGGCTCAAGACATCATTAGCTTGTCTAAGATATCATCTAACATTTTAACTAGTATTGTAAGAAGACACTCAGAAGAAGAAAGTTTAGAACACACAAATTCCAAGATTTCCTCCCACCTGGACCTTACTGAGTCAAAAAAAATTGTTTAAAATAAACGAAAAAGCCAAACTCCACAGCATTTCTAGAGGCATAAGTCATACACCTAGAACATTCCCTATGGTTCTGGTGTTCTAGGTCACTACAGGCAAGAAGGGAAATGTTATCACTCGGTCATCCATGGGCAAAAAAGAGCAGCTGAAGAAACTGATATCCTACATCAAATCAACAGATGTTCTGTTGGCAGAGTAAGCGAATTAGAATTCAGTTTTTCCAGTTGCTGTTGGTGTCTTAAGGGAATCACTTTAGAGCACACCAGTTTATCCCAGGTATGTGGCTACCTCTAGTGGTTCATCTTTGCATACGCTGCTACAAGCGTTCACGTTCTGTCACCAAGTAGCACGGCAGACTATCAGCTGCATTCCCATACTGCTTCTACCCAGAGGGAAGTTATGTTAGTGTGATCTCGATTTATTGAGGCAGTTTTCTAAAATGGAAAAGAACTTCTCTGGCTTTTTAGTAACTGACAACTCTTTAAAAGCCTAATAAAGCACTACAAATACATTTCAGATTATCAGGTAGATTGAGAGAGTATAATAAAAGAGATCAATTGCTTACCTTTAGTTATGCATGTAAAATAATCATTATCACCTTCTCCTATCTGTTCCCCGGCAGCTTTTCGCTTGTCTGGATGATGTTTCAAAACCATGGATTTATCTAGCAAATAGATACATTACGTTTAGAAATGCTTCATCATCAACAGTTTATTTCTCACAAACTGCAAAGTAACACAATAATTGCAACTAACATTTCTCTAATTAGATACTTTAAAAAAACCCGCAAAAACCCAAACACCAAAAAACATCAGGAAGAAAACAGATAAGAGTTAATGAATTTTTCTTTGATTTAATGCTATTGTCATAATTTAAATTATTTCATCTTTGCTGGGACACAAAATAACCACAACTCAGAAACTCTATTCCACCTTCATCAGCTGAAGAAGTACTGATTTTCTGGGACTTATTCTACTATTATGCATAGCGAAGTCCTTCAGTAACTGTAAGTGTACAGTTAGCTTCAAAATGCATAATGCAATTTCAGGACCTTAACTGTGCAAGATTGTACAATTCCCTGTGCAATCACACTGAAAAAATAAAGAATAATCATTAATGTAATTTTAGTTGTTATTTTTAATGAAAAGCAAAGTAGTTCAGATAAAATAAAAATTGCATTGTATCCCTTTACTCAAGTTCTGCACACAATCCAAGATGAAACTAGCAAGGAAACTACAGCCATGAGCCTGTGAAGACTGCTGCACTTACC
Source organism: Aquila chrysaetos chrysaetos (assembly GCF_900496995.4). Classification (NCBI taxonomy): domain Eukaryota; kingdom Metazoa; phylum Chordata; class Aves; order Accipitriformes; family Accipitridae; genus Aquila; species Aquila chrysaetos. The sequence continues at coordinate 14,055,575 of NC_044008.1, forward strand.
CATGGATAACATTAAGCACACACACGAGACTTCATGGTCAAGTTCTCTCTCTACTTAGGCCTTAAATGCTGAGATATAACTAACACACACAGATTATCTACTAAAGTTGCTACCAAGGTTGTCTTCGTGTTTAAACAGCAAAACCAGATTTTAAACCGACATCTTTGCCAATAGGTCTAGCCATATTATCCTACAACATAAAATGTACCTTCTTGGCTCACTATAAAATACTAGAGAGAAGATATCATGCAAGTAGTTACAGCAACCTGCCTTTTGAGAAACGAATGAGAATCCTTGTTAAAAATAGGAAAGCACAGTATATATTGGTGAGAAAGACTCACATCTCTAAAGCGTGATAATTGAGTGCTGTTAGGATCCTGAAGAGAGAGATGCCCCAGTTCTTGCTCGAGAAGAGTAGTGAGACCACTAATCATCACCAGAATAGGTGTTGCTCTATGCTATTGTTGTGGTTTAAGCCCAGCCAGCAACTAGGCACCACACAGCCACTCTCTCACTGCCCCCCCGCAATGGGATGGGGAGGAGAATGGGAAAAAAAAAAAGGTAAAACTCACGGTTTGAGATAGGAATGATTTACTAACTAAAGTAAAATAAAATGTAATACTAACAACAACAATAATAAAATATAGTAATAATAATAGTAATGAAAAGGAATGTAATACAATAAAACTAAAAAAAGGAAAAAAACCCCAAACCCCAAGAAAAGACAAGTGATGCACAATACAATTGCTCACCACCCGCTGACCGATGCCCGAGCAGCGATCCGCCCCTCCCGGCCAACTCCCCCAGTTTATATACTGAGCATGATGTTCTATGGTATGGAATATCCCTTGGCTAGTTCAGGCCAGCTGTCCGGCCATGCTCCCTCCCAGCTTCTTGTGCACCTCCTTGATGGCAGAGCATGGGAAACTGAAAAATCCTTAACTTAGGATAAGCGCTACTTAGCGACAACTAAAACATCAGTTTGTTATCAACACTGTTCTCACACTAAATCCAAAACACACGGTACCAGCTACTAAGAAGAAAATTAACTCTATCCCAGCCGAAACCAGGACAGCTACATTAGCACATGCTCCATGATGGCACTGCTAAGCAACATGTACCTGAGGCAACATAATTTCCTGAGTCAGTTGGTAATTTGCTGATTTCCACCCATTTTCATTTGGGAGTAACTTAATCTTCATCTGTGCTTTCACTGGGGACAGTGATTCTACTCATACCAGTACAGTTACACAGGCAATTGTTTGCCAGATCAGCTCACAAAACCATCAGCTTATTTCATAAAGGCTACTGAACAATCTTCAGAGTACTTTTAAATCTTTCTCCACTAAATACCTGCATCCTTCTTGCAAAGTCAACTCTTGGTCACGTTGCTTTCTAGGAAAAATGTTCTGAAGCCCAACATGGTGTTCCTTCACATGCAAGTACCACAAAATACCCCCAATCACCTGCATGCACTTTTGAATCATGTCTTGATTTAAGACACAGGCCCATGACATCATCAAGCAGCACAGTGGCACTTGAAGTTCTATGGTTTACTTACCCAAAATGGCAAGGAAACTTAACCTCACAAGACTACGTTTTTAACAGCTTGGAAACATCCCAGAGATCCAGCCACAGGAACTCTACAGTTTTCACACGGTAAAATGACCAAAGAAGAGCAAAACCAAGCTTCTCAGCTTGGCCTAAGTAACTTTTTGTTACTTGAATACCCCAAAATTCAAGAGCTACTGCTCCATTCCCATGCAACACTCAGTCTAATCAGAATGATAACAGTAGCATACTTCTTAACCATCCGCTAGCATTAACGTGGCACCTAACCACTGTAAGGGGGCTTTCAGTACCAACCTACTGAAATACATAGGGCAGGGCTAGCTGTATTTCTCTGCCTTTCACTGAGCCTGGGTGCAGACTCAAAAATGCAGAAACGTACAGTTATAGTCTCAAGGTTGTTGACAAAAAAAACCCACAAGCAAGAAAGCTGAGATGTGAACTCAGTGATATTTTTGAATTCCCTAGCTTTAGGCCTGGGGATTTTGGAGCTGTGATGTGAATTTAGAAGGCTGGTAAGCAACGCAAATCAAAGAGCAGGCATTTTTAGGCCTGTGAAATGGCAAAAATCTTGTCCGTGGCATGTATGTATTTTCATGTGGAAAACAGTTGTGTACATCTGAAAGAAAGGTATGCTTATGCAGGAAAGGTACTTACGAGCTGCTTTGATTTGTTTCTGAGTAGCCCTGTATCGTATATTTCCTAGCCCAAGGACTGCATAATGGTCTTGATTCTGAGGGGGGGGAAAACAAAAACAAAAACAAACCCCTAATAAACACTGGTAAATGCAACCTAAAAAGCCACAACACATGCAGAAAAAGAGTTCTTCTCCCCATCTTTTAAAAGCAAGAGGCAGAATTCTTCCCTCTCTCAACAAATATTAGAAAAAGAACAATTGTCGTAAAGGCCATAACTTTTGAATAACCAGATATTAATAAATTAAGCCACTGTTACAGAAATTCAAGTAGCTTAATCTAAATTGGATTCAAGCACTGAATCCCAGAAAGTTCAATTACTGAAGAACTGAATTGCTGTCTTTAATATTAAGAGTGCTAACGCAATTCCAGAATAAGGAGGCGGCAACAGGGAGGGGAGACACTTTTACTGCTTACAGGCAGTAAAATGAAAAACAACAGTTCAAGACGAAGATCTTATCCTGCTGTGCACTTGAGTTTGCCTTCATCAACTGGTTATGCCTGGGAAATACAAACCCAGACATAACGGTAATGGACACAAACCAATTCAGATGGGGGTGGGAGGGGAGGAGGAAGGGGATCTTTAGCAGCTGGGAAGAGCAGATAACTTTGACAGGAGATTTCCAGCAAAAATAATAACACTAATCTATATCAACTGAATACCTTCCAGTCCTTTGGATCAAGGGTTTTTAACATAGGAAATTCTTCAAGCTGCAATTCTTCATCCCCTGATTCTTCAGACAGTTCCTTCTCATCTTCTAGCTCCTGGAAAGAGGCAGAAACATTTATGTTTCTCCTCTTAATAAATGCTTCAAACCATCTTCCCACAGGTTCCACTTGACAGAGTACTGATGCTATAAGCAAAAACATAAAAACGACTTCACCTTCTGCGTTTTGGTTTTTTTTGTTGTTTTTTTTTTTTTTTTTTTTTTTTTTTTTACTTCTTTTACATCAAACCCCACGAAAGCACTGCATCGCACAAGGCTACATTGCCAAACCTTCCAGTTCGCTCTAAACCCACCAGACTGCTAGACTGCAAGAACCCGAACACATGCCTCTCAGACGGCTATCTTCCAAACGCTTCCCTGCGTTCTCCAACCTGGAAAGGTGCTTTCAAGTTAAAGGAACGCCCACGTGAAACGATCCTTAGTATCTTCCCGGCTTTGGCAACGGAGGAGGAAACTGCGGCAGACAACAGCGAATTCGGGTCGCTCTCCCGTGCCTTCCCGCTCCCCCTCTCACAGGCCACTCCCCCGGCCGCGAAGCCCGACTTGTTGCTCACGCACCGCCGCGAAACGAGCACCCGGGCAGAGGCAACGCGTGAAGGGCACCGACCTGAAGTAAAACCGAGAGGAAAGCCCTCCGCAGACGCACGATTTTGCACAGCCCGAGCGGGCGCTCCAGGGGTGGGTCTTTCCCCCTGCAGCACGCCCTCGCTCTAACCACGGGAAAGCCCCGCTCCTGGCAGCCGCGGCAGCGGGGGGGGATCCCGGCAGCGACGCCCCGCTCCCCTCCCCGAGGCGCCGCCTCCGCCGGCCGCGGCTCGGCTCCAGCTACGGCCCCGCGGCCGGGCCGCTCCCGCTCCCCCCCGAGGAGCCGGCCGTACCTACCTGCCGACAGCGCCCGGGTGACGGCCGTGACCTGCCCCTCCTGCGCCCCCCGCAGCATGGCGGCGGCGGCGGGCGGCGGGCCGCAGCGAGCCTCGGGCCTGGGCGCCGCCGGGCCCCGCTCGCCTCGCCTCGCCGGTTGCCAGGAGCCGGCGCATGGAGGCGCACCGCGAGCGCTTCCGGGGCGGCGGCGTGCGGCGGGATAAACGGCCCGCCGGGGCCCCTCGCCCCACCGCCTCCTCCACGCCGCCTACGTCGCAACGGGGCCGGCGGCAGCCCGAGCCCGAGCCCGAGCCCGAGCCCGGGACGGGTTTAACCGGCGCGGCGCACACCGCTCCGGCGGCGGCTGTGTCGGGCGGAACTCTCCGGCGGCGGCAGCGGTGGCGGGGGGGAAGGAGATGGTGGTGGCGCGGGCCCGCGGCGCGCACGGGCCGGTGCACCCTCCTTTGGTGTCCCCCCGGCGCGGCGCGGCGCGGCGCGGCCGGAAGCCCCGGCGGTGCTGCGTAACGCATCCGGGGCAGGGCCGGGCAGGGCGGGCCGCGGGCCGGGGGCCGTCAGGATGCCGGACTACCTGGGCGCCGACCAGAGGAAGACCAAGGAGGAGGAGAAGGAGGATAAGCCCATCCGCGGTGAGAGGCGATGCGGGCGGGGGTCAGGCCCGGCCCGGCGGGGCCCAGCCGTCTCCCCCGGGCCCACTAGCCGTTACCGCAGCACCGGGCGGTGGAGCCGGCAGCGTCCCCCACCCCACCCCACCCCACCCCACCCGGGTTCGGGGTCCCCGTGTCCGTGGCGGGGAAACTGCCCGAGCAGCATCTCGGCCGGGCGCGGGGCAGTGATGCCGGCGGCCATTTCGGTGCCGGGAGCGGCGGGCTTGGAGGAGGGCGACTGGAGGAAAAAAGAAAAAAAAAAAAAAAGACTTAAAAACCCTTTCTGACATGATTTCTGGCGCTGCGGTCGCCGCCCCGCGACCGGCCTCCCCGCCCGGGCTTGGCCGGTGCCGCCTGTGCGGCCCCGAGCGGGGGGGGGCGGTTTGGGGTGCGGTGGTGTTAGACGTCAACACCGCTCTGTTTTTTAAAGATTCTGAGGGAAAACTGAGGAGAGCCAGGTCCGCGAAGTCTGCTGCCCCTTGGGGAGAAGCGCGTTGGGAGCGCGGTGAAGGATCCGGGGGGGGGTAACGAATACCGGGGGGGGTGTGCCAGGTCCCTCCCGGCGCTGCGGGGGAGCCGCTGGAGCCGAGATCCAGAGGGTACGGTCGGGCTTCTCTGTTGCCAAGGATCTCTCAGGTTCTCTTATAAAAAGCTCCTAAAAAGCCTAATTTGTTCTCTGTAAGACAAAAGGCCTTTTGCGCTTTAATGATTGGTGAACAGGTCAGCCTAATAAAACATCGCAATTTGTCTCCGCTGGTGGAGTCCTGCAGAGCTGGCTGTCAAACCCCGTGTGTTGCTGCTTTCATAAGTAATTCACTGGAAGCGGGAGAGAGTGAGGTGGCAAATTTTTCTGGTGATACCGGCATAGTGTGAAGAATGCCAGTTGCTTCTCATGTTTGAATTTCATTTGCCTTTTTCATTTCATGTTAGTAAGTATTGAATAATGCATCTGGAAACAAAAGCAATACTTTATGTAATCAGCGATGGGCTTTGAACTGTTCCCACTCAAGAAAGATTTTTAAATTATAACAACAGAGTGTTTAGTAGACGTAAAAAAAATCAGTGGGGTAGTACAAATAACCGGGAAAGAAATAAGGATCAACACAAAAAAAAATCCTCTCAAAATACTGTAGGATACATACTGCACCCAGATCTTCAATACTGTGTGGTTTGGGCTCCCTCTATCATAAAAAGATAAAATGGAATTAGGAAAGAGAGAAAACTGAGGGCCAGGGATGCTTAAGGTGAAGGCTATCATTCAGTTGGGAAAAGAAACAGCTTTGGGGGGAAAGGAGGGGGAATGTTAAAGGTCTGTTAAATGTCAAGTGATATGAAAGTAAATAGGGGGTGACAGTCAGAGAGAGTTCTATTTTTCTTAGAGTTCGCTGGAGCAATCTTGTGGGACTCTGTGCAAAAGCATATGCATTTTAACAGCTGATGCTTCTTGTTCTGATGTGGGAATTCTGAGGCTCAAGTACAATTTTTAGATTCCAAGTTTAAGTCAAGTAAAAGGAAGCAGGGTGCTGATTTAAACTGGGGAATTCCTTCCTGCATATTCTGCTGAAAGTTTACGGGGATTCAAAAAACTGACAGAAATAGTCACATACGGAAAATTTTTTAAGGGCTGTTAATAACAACATGTGACCTGGGAGTGGGAGCTCACTGTGTATTTGCCATGTTTGTAGACCTTCCTGTTGGAGAAGGGATATTGGACCAGACTGCATATCTCATCTAGTACAACCATTCCCATGTTTTCCATTTTAAAATATTAGAACTCGGCATTGTATTAGTTACTGATTCTGGGCTGCTTTAGTAGGTTACAGTAGTTTTTTGTTGCTGAGACCAGCTTAGATTTGGTTGCTGTTCCCTGCTCACGCTGGGCATTTTGGAAGAGACACATCACTGGGGGAAAGTGGTGGCAGTTTTTCATCAATGTTTTCTTAAACATTAAGAAACACAAAGTTAAAAAGATGAAGTTTTGATACCTTCAGTTCCTTCTCTGTACAGATGCAGGTCGGTAAGCTACTTTGAGCGAGGCAAGGTTTAAGTAGCTTGCTTGCTGTGAGCTCTGGGTGGTACAGATTTTTGGACTGAAGAGAGTAGCTGGAGACCCTATTTTGTTTTTCTTGAATGTCTGATACTTTTTTTGTTCCACTTTGGTTTAGTGAAAAAGTAGAAACTCAAAAGAATCCCTTTAAAATACATGTTTTCGTCTTTTAGAAGCAGAAATGAAATGGCTGATTTTGTTTGTAAAATTGGAAGCTAAAGTCTTTCCTGTCTTGTTTCAGCTCTGGATGAAGGAGATATTGCCTTGCTGAAAACGTATGTAAGTAGCATACATATATACCAGAGTGTTAAAGAAAAAAACCAAGTCCTGTTAGGAATTGAATGCAAGAGTGGAGGGATGTGTACTTAGTGAGTAGTTAGTAAATCTGCTTCTCCTAATGCTTTTCTCTCCTGCCAAAATCTTTTCTCCCTTTCTGGCTTCCAACAAGAAAGCCCCAAACCCAACCCACAACCCTAAAAATAATCCAGTTGCTTTGTTAGCTTGAAAGTAATGAAGTTGGTTTTTTCTGTTTTTGTTTTGTATCTCGTAGCTGATTGTCATAGGGGTCTAACAGCTAGGGCTTTACTAGGGCTTCTTCACTAACCAGTTTTCTTGCTTTATAAAGAACAATAACTTTAAGACCCCTTCTCCCATCAAATTTACTTGCTTTTAGCCATCATGTTAAAAAAACTATTAGTGAGAGATACATGGACCTTGTCAAAGAGTGTAATCTTGGGAGGCGTTTTCCACGGACAATAAGGCTTAAAATGCAAATCTCCCATCTCCACCAGAAGGTACGGTGGGTCTGTGAAAGAACTCTTAAAAAATGAAACTTGCAGGTTAGTGTATGTCTGGATTTAGATATGTTTGCCAGAAGTCTGAATTTTGTTGACACTGAGACTCCTTTACGAAGCTCTGAAATATGGCTTGTGCCCACTGTGGCTTCTTTTTTGTTGCCAAGTTGATACGAAGGAGATCTTGTAAAGGAAATCCAGATCCAGATCTGTCTGCATTAGGCAGGGCAAGATAGTAAAGCATTCTATCACAAGCAAGACTCTAGCTTCTCATTTGCCCCAGGATCTTTCTGCTATCTTCTTTGGATGATAGAAAGTTTGGGTAAGGTAGTTAAAGCACTCATACAGGTGATTTTCGGATAATGTGTACAGAATTCTGTCTGTATATACTTTTTACTAAGTCTTTTTTAAACTTCAGAAAAAAAATAGTTTAAAAAAATATGGCTGAACAGGTTTAAAAGAAAAAAAAGTCCTTGAAGTTTACAAATGTGAAAAATTTCCACTTGCGCAATTGGTCAACTGTGTAGCTGCACTCTGTTTTTGCGAGCAGAAATATTGTTACTGGACCTTAATACTGTCTTTTTTTGGCTGTGATCAATAGTTGGCTGTTACACCAAGACAGTCTATTGAACGTCTTGATGCTCAGCAGCTGTTGGCATTTTTTCCTAAACATGAAATAATTTGAGTTACGAAATCTACATGATATTTCTTTTCCAGGGCCAGAGCACATATTCAAGGCAGATCAAGCAAGTAGAAGATGATATTCAACAACTACTTAAGAAAATCAATGAGCTCACTGGTATCTTTCTTTCTTAAGATAACTTTCAGTAGAAGAGCCACATATACCAAAATGAGTGTTTTAAAAAGCTGATTTTAAACAACTTCTGCATTGGTTTATTATTGTTATTTTTCCTGAAAGAATACATTTCTTTAATTGGTAACGTGAGATTTTTGCTTTGTAGGTGATGGTCTTTTTGATTGGGCGGGGCTAATCTGTACATTGTAATTATGTAATTTTGTGATTATGTAATTTTGTAGTTTAACACATTTTTATTCAAAACTGTAATTTTTATATATTATGGTGGCATGAAACAAATGCCCCTTTCTGCCACTAGATAATTTGTTCTGATTTGTGTCAAGCTGCATTTGAATAGTGAGTGAACTTCCATAGACTGCAAAACCTCAACGTAGTATCATTAAGTAGTGGTACCAGTCCTTGTATAACGAAGAAACGTCTATTAGAGCAGTTGGCATTTAAAATCAGCTGGTCAGTTATGGCAGTTACAATAAAAATTAATTTGTTCCCTAATTTTTCTTCATTTGTTTTGCTGATATATGTTTGTTGCCCTGTTGCTAATCCTCTAGTGGCCCTCAGTTCTGCCAGGAAGACTGCAGTTTCTCTTTTCCAGTAAAATCCTTGATTCTTTCAAATACATCATGGAGATGGTACTTTTTATATCCATGTTTTGGAAGATTTATAAGGTTTTTCATCTGTGTGAATCCCTTAGCTTCTGATACCTTGCCCTAAGGCTTTCGCTGAGTGAAAGCACTTGCAGAGTTTTGCTCCTTTTCTGAAACTTTTAGAAATACACTTATCTCTGATATCTCTATCAAGCTTGGTTGTAATCGCCCCCACACTGCAAAATTGTATTAGAGGATGGCTAGACTGGTATTTGCATGTTTAGCCGGCACAGTCATTTAGGCCTCATTTCTTTAGGAAACTTGGTTTTTAGGAAGTCCATCAAAGATGTGTGTGCGTGTGTTTTGGAGAGCTCTCAAAAAGCTTCCTGCAGGCTTACGTCTAAGGTTCTTGGTGTGGGAAGGACTGCTGATGTACCAGTTAGCTGCTTCCTCCTCAGCTTGTCTGTGTTGTACATAGGAATCAAGGAATCCGACACTGGCCTGGCTCCTCCTGCCCTTTGGGATCTGGCGGCAGATAAGCAAACTCTTCAAAGTGAGCAACCATTACAAGTTGCAAGGTGGGTGCACTTTTCCTCTTTACAGTGGAGGTGCATAGTGTTAAAAATGTGATTTAGAGCTTATGTGTAGACTTTTTAAAAAAATAAGGTTCACACGTTAGGCGTATTGAAAGTGCTTTTTACCATTGTATCAGAAAGGAACTGTCTTATGTTTGATGGTGCCTTACGTACTCATACTTATTCCTGTAATTATTGTATGATGCTCTAATAATAGAATCACAAGTACAACAGCTATTTTGGTGTATTTGAAAAATACGAGTCTCTCGTCTTGATGCTTATACAAATAGCAAGCCAGTTAGTTTGTCTGCTTGGCAGTGTTAATTGTATGTTCTGTATTAGGTGTACAAAGATAATCAATGCAGACTCTGAGGATCCCAAGTACATTATCAATGTCAAGCAGTTTGCCAAATTTGTGGTGGATCTCAGTGACCAGGTGGCACCTACTGACATAGAAGAAGGCATGAGAGTTGGGTAAGCAAAATCTTTACGTTCTCATGAGTTTTCCCGGAGACTGAAGCTTTCTCATCTGATCCGTTAGTTTGACATGTCAACAGCTATCACTTCATATTTTTGCAGTGGTTGAAATTATAACACTAATGCCATTCTTTTGGAAGATGGTAACTCACCTGCGTGCTGTGCTGGAATCTTTTGATTTTGATGTCATTCTGATGAAAACCGTGTGTCATGGACTGAAACCTTTCCGTTTGGGCCCCAATAGCCCCAGCTTTCAGGGAGCCTGTGTAGCCTGCTTCCTCTTTGGCAGTCTGCAGTTACACGCAGGGGGTGACTACAGGAAATGTTCACTGAGGAGGTGAAGGCTGTTACTTTTAAAATCAATATTTTGCCAGTTTGCTCTGTGGGGTATTTTGAAGTTTAGTTTTCACAATACTTTGGAATTAATGTTTTTGGAAACCTTAAAACTTTTCTGCAGAAGGAATTCCAGTTTCTAGCCCATCTGACTGTTAGCTTTCAGGGCTGGGCTGTCCTGATGCCAGAGAAAAGAACAGTTTAAGAATTCGGCTTCTAATTTACAGAGTTGTTTCTACATGACAGTTTAATTAACTGGTGTTAAAATAATAGTCTTTATGCTTTTTCACCAGGGTGGACAGAAACAAGTATCAAATCCATATCCCCTTGCCTCCAAAGATTGATCCCACAGTCACCATGATGCAAGTGAGACTGCCTTTACTTATTTGACATTTACTTATGACATTGCTTTCTCTTGTAATTTTGATTACTTTGGCTGGATTTTGTTCTGGGCTGTTGAAAGCCTAGAGCTTTCAAAGCATCAGACTGTTAACTGCTCGCTCAAATTTTGTTGTGCAGGTAGAAGAAAAACCAGATGTCACTTACAGTGATGTTGGTGGTTGTAAAGAGCAGATTGAGAAGCTGAGAGAGGTGGTTGAAACCCCTCTGCTTCACGTAAGTAACCTCCAGATTGAAACTTTTATTATTTTGAAAGTATTCTGGTCATCCGTTAGCATTTGAAAAAGCAAGAAAAGATAATGTAGCTGAGTATAAACACCTAAGTGAAAGGAAGTCTAGTTTTAACAAGTGAAATCCAGCCTAGCCTGGTTTATATTGCTCTTCATTGATGATTTTCTTATGTGCATCAAAGAGTATATGCAAATTAATTTTGATTTGCACATAACCTTGCCTTCTGTTTCCCACTCTTGCAGCCTGAAAGATTTGTTAACCTTGGAATTGAGCCTCCCAAAGGAGTACTTTTGTTTGGGCCACCTGGTACAGGCAAAACGCTTTGTGCCCGGGCTGTTGCTAACAGGACTGATGCCTGCTTCATCAGAGTAATTGGATCTGAATTGGTGCAGAAGTATGTGGGAGAGGTAAGAGCAAATATTCGATGGAGTGTGGAGTGATTTGCAGATTTCCGGTCGTGGTGACCAGACACCATAGTGGGTATGACGGACGAATGTACTTGCATGCTTGGAGATAGAAGGAGTGGGGAGGAACTGTCAAACAAATCACTGCAGGTCAGGCAATCAGTTGTAAAACCCGAAGTATGCTGCCATTGATGAAATGGATTTTGCAGTGCAGAGTTTAATGTACAGTTTGGGAGGACTCTAGGATTAGGATTCTGTTCTCAACACTGCCACTTATTTTTCACTTGGCCCTGAGGTAAATGACTTCAGCTGTACTTCTGAATTTAAGAGTAGAAATTTGTCTCTTCTTTATAAATTGCTTTAAGATTTATGAATGTTCCATTATATATATGTGTACAAATAAGAGTTTTATCATTGGAAACTTAGAAGTGTTTGGAAGCATGAAAAGTTTAATTTTGATAGTTTTCCTTTAATGTGCCTTGAATCTTTAACAAAATCTTGATTTTTGCTTTCAGGGAGCTCGAATGGTTCGTGAACTCTTTGAAATGGCCAGAACTAAAAAAGCTTGTCTTATATTCTTTGATGAAATTGATGCCATTGGAGGTATGTTTGTGGTATCTATAGCTTTAATCTCATATGACAACTTCCAGGTTTTCTTTTCATGTTGTAATTCTTTATCTGGATTGCTGCATTTCAAGAAACGTGCTTGTAAATACCTATTCAGCAAAACTAGTACCAGAATGTCCTATGTCCAGGAAGCTATCAAGAATTGGTTTATATAGCTTGAACATATTTAGCCCAGATGAGAATTCATTTTTGCACATTTAGAACATCCAGATTATGTGAACTTCAGTGAAGAATCTCTGTATTGTGTTTGCAAAAGGTACTGTTAACTTAAACCCCCTTCAGCTTCTGGACTACATACTAAATCTTTATTACTGCCTGAAAATTCAGTAATTTTTTTTCTCAAAGGAAGTACATGGGTCCTTTGAAAGCAGAACAATTTTTACACAGACAAGGTAGGGGAAGATTTTGGTTGACGGGAGGCAAAACAAACAAACAAACTACATTTATAAATTTCAGCAGCCCAGCTGGTTATTAGGCAGGGAGATAGGCCCATTCATACTAAGGATGAAGATACAGTGCCTGTTATAATGGACAGATAACAGCACTCACTCTTTGTTTGAAATGTGTCATTTTCAAATAATCTCCTCACACCTTTTTTAAACTCATGTCCTGGTTTCGGCTGGGATAGAGTTAATTTTCTTTCTAGTAGCTGGTATAGTGTTATGTTTTGGATTTGGTATGAGAATAATGTTGATAAACTGATGTTTTTAGTTGCTGCTAAGTAATGTTTATACTAAGTCAAGGATTTTTCAGCTTATTATTGTATTATTATTTTTATTATCAGCAGCATTATTTATTTATTCTTCCTTTCTGTCCTATTAAACTGTCTTTATCTCAGCCCACAAGTTTTCCCCCGATTCTCTCCCCCGTCCCACTGGGTGGCGGGGAAGTAAATAAGCGGCTGGCTGGGGTTAAACCACAACAACTTGTCACAAATATTTGTATGTAATTTAAGATTATTTTTCCAGGTGTCTTCTATGTCGCAGCTGTGACTTCTCCTCCATGCTCTGAAGGTCCCTCTCTTATTTTTTGAAATGTGTGTCTTTTCTCTCCAGGTGCTCGTTTTGATGATGGGGCTGGGGGTGACAACGAAGTGCAACGTACTATGCTGGAGCTGATCAACCAGTTGGATGGTTTTGACCCACGAGGCAACATCAAAGTGCTGATGGCTACAAACAGACCCGATACTCTGGATCCAGCCCTGATGAGGCCCGGCAGGTTGGATAGGAAGATAGAGTTTAGCTTGCCTGATCTTGAGGTGAGAATCCTTTCTTTCACAGCTAAGTATATTCTGATATTGGAGTGTTTCTTCAGTTAGGGCATTATTGTCTGGAAGCAGTTTATGAGAATTTATAAAAGCAGCACTCTTAACTTACGTTGAAACTACATGGAAATTTGGGGGATTAAGGATGTGCCAAAAAGGTTTTCCCACACTGCACAGATTCCATCCCTGGCCGAGAAGCTATGGTAAATAGCTATATTCACTGTATGTTCCTGACTCAACAGATAAGGAATCCTTTAACCAGATCCGTGATTTAGTTCTTAAGTTGGAACGTGTTTTGTTTGGCTCTTTTGAGAGAGATTCCTTGAGGTAGTTCTACCATTAAAGCTCTTTTTAAAGTTATTTTCTTAGTTTATATCCTGGACACTTAAACATGCTAGTCCAGACATAGGGAACTATAGTTGAGCAGCAAAGATTTACTTTCCATCTGCCTTTGCTCTGGATGTGGACAGCTGCACGCTGAGAGTCATCCCCTCTTTCATAGCACAAACACTTCTATCCTCCGCTCTTCTTTCAGGGGCGAACTCACATATTCAAGATACATGCTCGTTCCATGAGTGTTGAAAGAGACATAAGATTTGAGCTGTTGGCTCGGCTGTGTCCTAATAGCACAGGTAAGCTGAATTTTGGTTTTTCTTTTTAACAATTCTGTGTATGCTTCATCTCCACTGGTGGTCAGTGTTGAATTCATTTATCCCTTTCTTTCAAAGGCGCTGAGATTCGCAGTGTCTGCACGGAGGCAGGCATGTTTGCTATCCGAGCACGTCGAAAAATCGCAACAGAGAAAGACTTCTTAGAAGCAGTGAACAAAGTCATTAAATCGTATGCGAAATTCAGTGCTACCCCCCGCTACATGACCTACAACTAATATCTTGGAATGTTTTTCCTGTTCCTGTTGTTAAACTTCCTGTGAAACAAAAATTCAAGTGAGTAATTCATGTCTTGTTCTTGGAAGCTAGAAATAAATGGAGTATTCCAGACAGTAGGTGTGAGTTCATTATGAGTGTGTTCTACACTGGTGGGGTATTGCTGCTGTAGAAGAAAAAAATCTCAGGGAGATTCTAATAATGCAGCCTAGACCAGTGAGATATTTTTAAATCGGATACCTGGGCAATGTTAGAAATCCAAAGTTTAGATCCCTAGCCACCATTTACATCCCAAAACTTACCATCTAAGCTGTAGAGGTGCTGAAAGATCCCTACGTGACTACAGTGTTTCCAGGTGCGCTTGCGTGATGTTCAGCACCAAGGTGCAAGTGTGTCCCGAGAAAACTCTCGGGAACTGCCATGGGCCAAGAGCTGAGGAGAAGGTGTACATAGCTCAGCTCAGGTGCTTGGTGGTCTGAGTCAGTGCCCAGCTTAGGGAAGACGCGAAGGGATATTTTTTTCTCTCCCTGGGTGAACGCTCTAGTACCATCATAACTTGTTTTTTTTCCTTCAGTGGGTTTCTTCATCCCTTTTGCTGAGATTCTTTGTTTCTTACAAAATAGTAAGTGGGTCAAGAAGGAGGAAGAAGTAAGCATAATTTCTTAGCGCTAAGGGAAATAAGATTGGTTTTTCCTGTTCCTGCTCTAAAAAAGATTCAAGTTTGGCATCAGCGTACTAGTGAGCACTTTCATACATCGTATTACTTGTCTAAGATGCTACTACACATGGAGGATGACCCTGATAGGGTCCTGATGCTCCGGTAGCTGGGCAATAGCTGATAGTTGTTGGCAGCAGGCAACATTAAAAGGTTGATCTTCATTCATCTAGCATGTTCCTTTCACGCTGGATGGTTTGGTCAATGAAAAGCAACAGCCTTTCGTTTTCTTTTTTTTCAAGTTTTGCATTAAATTTGGAGGTGAGCAGGGGAAGAGCTTGAAGAAATACCAGGGTGGGGGGAAATGCTTTTGGGAACTGCTTTGTCTTGGAAGTGAGAGAAGTTTTATCAGGTCTCATTTTGATACAACTGACATCAATTTATCAAGCTTAGAAGCAGCCACTTAATGTTTTTTTTGAAAGAGGAGGTGTGTACAACAGGGAAAAAGCATATGTGGTACATGGACTTTGTCAGGATTTTGGCCAGTGTCAGTAACTTGATAAGCAAACTTAGGCAATCCCCTGGTTTTGCCCACACCTGCTTGAAAAGCTGAGCTCAATGGTTATGTGTTATTTTGGGGAGGGATGCAAATTTATTGGTAGGACAGAATTTTTTTCATTTTGAGCCTGAGAGGAAAGCGGTTCAGATAGCAGCACTGAGAGTATCTGTTTACCAAGAGCAGTACTCAAGTGTACCTTTTAGTTCAGAAGGGTAAGTGAAGTATGTAAAAAGAGTTTGGGTCTTACTGGGTATCCTGAATTATCATCAGTACTCTTGCAAAAAAGGGGGGGAAGAGGAGCATTATTCTCATTATTATGAGGCATCAAACTGGACTTAGGCTATCCAGTGACATTTGCTGTGGTGGGGCTTCAGCAGTGAGGGGCTAGAGGTGCTACCCTGTCAAGGCACACGAACTAACTGGAGAGGGGAAGGAGGTGAGCCCTGTTATGAGTTTAAAGGATGGGGGTTTGTTTAATCTAGCACTGACAAGCCTAAGGCAGGATTTAAACTTTGAGATAGCAGTTTGTTAATCAGTATAGGAAAGATGTTGTCATTTACTTTTCAGTAGGTAACTTAGGCTGGCGAGAAGGAAGCAGTGCTTCCGCTGGTGGCAGCAAAGCACTGGACAAGGCTGGCCAAAAGCTGCCAGATTTTATTTTACTGGATGAGTTACCAGTAGTGCTGGTGGTACCCAGGAGCAGGTGGCAGAGTACTAGTGCCGCACAGGCTGGGATCTAGGACTTTCTTGGGCAAAGGTTTTCAGTCCAGCGTTTCAGCAGCTCCCCAGAGGATGGGCAGTGCAGCACTAATTGTATCACGCTGAGGCCTGGCATGGAGAGGGCTTCATGTGGGTGGGGGAGCCCGGGGGGAGAGGAGCAGGAACCTGAGCAGCAGGGAGGAGCTGCATGGAGGTGGTGACCCCCGTAGCAATAGACACTTGCATCCAGTGACCTTGACTCACCCCATGCGCAGAGTCTCACCAAGACAGAGTGGAAAATTTTGACAAGTCATGATCATCACTTTATTTTAGAAGTTGACAGGATTTTGACATGAACTGAAGAGACTACATAGTTAAAAACTGAAGCTGCGACAAGCTGAAAAGTAGAAAAATATACTGTATGTAGATACAAAGGCTTGTTAAACTAGTTAACATTATAAAATGTACCAAAAGTTGTTTAAATAAACACGCACAGTGTGTTAACATGCATTCAATTCATCTTTTGAACTCCAGCTAAGTGGTAATTTCTGATGCAGAAAGCCTCCTATCCCTACTGGCAGGGGAGTCTGATGAAATAAAACATCTTCCCCAAGTGCCCCTGGTGGCTGGGAAACTTGGTTTACCTGAAGCAAGCCCTAATCGCAAGACAGCTTAAAGCAAGATAAAAGTATTAAGTTCTGCATTCAGAAGAGAGAAAGTAGTTTGAATTCCCTTATGCACAGGACCTTTGATTTGAGGGTGCTAAATGAAATGTCATTGACACTCCTCTTCCCCTGTGCTGTCAAAATAACCTACAGAGAAACAAACACTTTTAGGTTCCTACCTCTGCTCAGATTCATAGTGATTGTTGTTAGGGAAACACAGGCATTGAAGATTTCTTTCCTTTTCTTGAGTTACATTTCCATGTTTTTCATCTCCCACCTGAAGTTAAGCAGTACTACAGCAGCCAGGTTGTGAAGACCATAGAAAAAAACTCCACACTACTGTTTCTTTTAAAAAAACCAAACACTTAACATTTTTGATTTCTGTTGAAATCTATTTCTCAAAGCACTTAAAAGCTGAGGCAGAAGCAGCACTGCTGGTAGGAAGATACCTCAGGCAACAGAGAAGTGTTGGGTTTGATTTTTTTTTTTTTGGCCCACTGAGACATTAGACCTTGTCTGTGTTTTTATTCTAGCTTAAGAGACTGCATAGAGGGCATCAGTTCTTAATTTAATTTTAACAGGCTTCACTCCTGCCTCCTGACAAAACCAGTTTTGTCTTCAAACTTTGAAGGTAAAATAATCTTAGCTTAAAATCAACTGTATTCTTTTCTAGAAAGCACAACTAGGTTTTGGCAGTGGAATTACCATATTGATAATGTAATAATTAAACAGTGAGTTTCTAATTTGAACTTCAAGTGAAAATGTTCAGGCAATGAAGAGTGTAGTTGAGAAAGGTTAGATATTTTAAAAAAATAACTGTACCATCCAGGTTTAAAAAGAGTAGCAGCTAAATGCTACCAGTGTGAATTCATTAATCCAGCTGGCAGATTATTATAATTTATATGAATCTGTTGTATGCAGATGTTGACATCAGGCTTTAAAAGTCATCTAAGAAAGTTCTTTAAAGACACTGGTACAGTGCATTGCAATTGCGGAAACAGTCATTTCCTGCAAGATCCCACCTCATAGTGAGTTAAAGTGCCCATTTTCTCAACAGTAATAGGAATGTCACCTTGTCTATCAGATTCTGATTGTAGCAGAATACACTGAATTTTCTTGTCTTGCATAATTTTGTGTTTGTATGTTGTTGGAAGGCTACACCCTGATTGGAAGAAAAAAAATCAAGAGCATGAAGGCTTTCCAATTCCTTATCCACTCTTCCTACAGAAAATAAGCACCACCCTATACCCGTAGATACAAATAGCCTCAGGCTCTCTTTAAAGTGTGCAAATTAAATATTCAGTAAGAGTCTCCATCAGCATAAATCTGGCTTCCATTCTGCTCGATGCCACTCTTCAGAGGTTAAAATCCGACTGTGAAGCAGACCCGTCTTTCACTTGGCAAGCAAGGACAGCATCATGAATGCTGTGAAACAGCAACTCTCTTGTTACAGTGTTATCAAAAAAATTCAGTCTTGTCAGCTCAGTCATTACAGGGCCTACAACATAAAACACAAACATGGCATCAGTGCATAAACTAAAGCACAAAGATGGAAGACAATGCTATCTCAGGAAGATGACAACTTGTTCTCTTACTTGTTATTACTTAAAACATTTACAGCGGCCAGGTGGATCACATGCTACTTCTACTCCAAATGGGTAATTCTTTTATCCAGACATACACAGAGGCCTGTTCTTGGCAGAACATGGTACAATTCCAAATATCAGAAACTTGGAACATTGCAGGCTTTTCCTCCTTATTACATTATTATAACAATCCCAAGGTGCAAAGTTCGGTGTGGCATTTACAGTTCGCCAGCTGGAATAAATGGGAGCAGGATCTAGTCCTCACAGAACTCATTATGTCAGTGCTCTACTTTCACTAAAGTGAAGGCTCTAATGCATATATGCTTTTCCTCAAATCCAATTTTATGTGAAGTAAGTGCTGATAGTACTGAGGCACCTGGCAGCAGAAAATTCAGGGCCAGAGGGAAAGAGATAAAACACAATCTCTTGCATAAAGCTCACAAAAAAAAAAAAATCTCAACTCACCACTACAGCTGGCAATACAGACACAGACACCAACTTCTTTGTATTCTTTTATAATCTGCAACAGAGTTAAACCAAAGTTAAACGCAGGTCTAACATTGTATACATTGCAGTTTTGGAAGATGTAAGCCAATTACCATGACTGCTGCACAGTCCACATTCCCCAGTATTCAGCTAGAACTGACAGAGCTACAGAATTAAAACCGTGATTAGGTGAGATACTGGATTGTATTTGAGCTGGCATTTATGTTCCCTGTTAAGTATCTCACAAGTTTTCTATGGGTTTTTCTGGGGAAAAAAAGCCCTACTTACTGATTTTAATGTTTTTGCTCCAACTGAATCCACAAAGTTCACCGGGGTGAAATCCAGAATTAAAGAGTGGATGTTTGTTTTGGGCTCCACAAACTGTTCATGCTCATCAGGAGACATGTCTTGTACACTAGCATCTGCAGATGCGAATTTTCCATTTACAGGTAACTCATCATTTGCTATCTCATGTTTTACACTTGCTTCCACGTCGTTACTCTGGGAGAGAATATAAATAAAGCTTAATGACAGCCAATGCTTTTTCAGTGTAGATCCCCTTCCTCCCCATACTCATCTGTTCTTTCAGTCTTTAAAAGCTGTACAGCTCCTAACCATTACAGAAACTGGCTTTACATCCACACGTACTTCCATATCTTACATATATCAAGGTTTATTCTCTTATGCCCAGCCTTTCTACGGTCACATGCAAGCAGCTTAAAGCTGTTCTCTTAGGAGTGAATTACCCATTTCCTTCAAACACTGACACCTGTTCATATGTTTTTACTCCATTTCCTTGCCTTATCCCTGCTGATCCTGCCAAGGCCTATATATCCAAAAGAAGCAACAGCAATCATGCTCTTTAAGTTAGGCGTTTGGTTGGTTTCCCATTGTAAAAAGCACACACCAGCTCCCAACATGGGGGTGAATTTAAACATGCACAAAAGCACAAGCATGTTTCAAACAACCCTTCTCAATGTACCTGCCTCACTTAACCATGCCAGGATCAGCAGTGCGGATGGCACCTTTTTATTACAGGGGCTGCTAATTTGAATTAATTTTATTATATCCTATTTCTGCATGATTATTCCAAGTGTGTGGGGAGAGGCAGAGGTAGGGTCCCTCCAATTTCTGCTGACACCACTGCTGAGACAGTATGACAGGGTGGAAAGGCTCTGCTCCGCTATGTGCTACCTGAATAATCAGGTTCAACACAATTATCCAATCCAGCCGTGGATCCTTACGCTGTTCCCCCAGTAGCCTGTCCGCACTGCGCAGTGCTTGCTCCCTAAGCCTTTCTACCTGAGTTGCACCCTGCACCTTGTATAAACAACAATGGTAACACCAGAAAGCAGCAGCATGTTAGCTGATAAAGCGGAGGTAAATATTTACCGAAGAATTCACTAGTTTCAATACAGCTTTCTTTCTGAGTTCATTTGCCGCCTTTATTTCCCTGGCATGCCTCTTCTGGGCTTTTCTCCTTGCTGCTAATATGGCACAAGGATCCACTCCAGTCTGTCACGAAAAGAAAGCACAATCAGAGGAGATTCAGCTTGTTAGGATGACATTGCATTATCAATTAGCGCTGAATTCATCGCTGCCATAAATTTAAAACATAAGCCTGCATTGTTCAGCTTCCCTTGGTGGGGGTGAGAACAGTATAAAGTAAGAAGGAATAATCTTGGCAAGCACAATGTTAACAAGATGAGGAAGAGATGGATCACATTCTTTTCTTGAAATCAGAGCGCGCCATGTTTCAACCGAGTGCTGATTCGAGTGCAGAGAGCAAAGGCGAGAGAAGTGCATTTGGACATAAATTGCCAACACCTCTTGCTTTGTGAAGACAAGTACCACCCACCTGTTTTGTATAAGACTCATCATGGGAGCTACAGAAAAATTTTTCAGAAGTTAGTAAGGGTGCAATTGCTACCGGGTCAGGTAGTTCTGCCCTTAGCTAGTTCTGTTATTGCCATTCCCACCCAGTCAAACACTGGTTAGACAGGAGGCGAGGCATACTCTGCATGCAGGTAATTTGTTGCTCTTGAGAGGCATTGAATGCCTACAGTATTCCATGGTCTTGCACTCCAGTAAAGTTCGTTACCCACAAAAGAAGCTTTTACTCCCAGACATTTTGGTTTTGGTTCAGCAACTACTTATTTCCTTCTAAAAAAAAAAAAATGTGTTTGACCAGTTTGTGCTCTGCAACCACCAGACCTTCCATTCACAAGCAGTTAATATTAAGCTACTCTCTGTCCGCTTATTTCCTCCCACCATGTTGTTGCTTCCTAAGATGATTTGCAGTTGGCTGGAGAGTCACCCTCTCATGTTTTACTGATCACCAGGCTGAGAAACACTGTGCTAGGGGCTACACTAAAGGAGCTGAAAGTTGAGCATGTTTCCGAAGCCAGTTTGAATTTTCAAGACACAAGATATTAAAGAATTTGGTTTACTCACCTTTTTCTTCAGTGCACTTGTATATGACTCACTATTGGCAAAATACAGTGATGCATTAGCTTGAAATATTTTTATTCCAGGATATTCTTTAACCTAAGGAAAAGAATATTGGATGTGCACAGTTAAGTATTGCCTGCACTAGAAGAAAAGCACCTGTGTGATCACAAGACACATGAACATGCAGCAGCCCAAGAGCCAATTCTGAATGGCTATCAGCATGTGTCAAATAAAGGTTGGCACTGTCGTGAGCAAAGCCAATCAGGTCAGAACCTCCCCCTTTCCTGGTGTAATACTGCACACAATCCATGCTATGTAACATTTCTCCTTCTTTATAACAACGAAATGTACAGACATAAAAAGGAATTGAATGTTTGCAGTTCTCTGATACTGCTATCTGCAGCTGGTATTACCATGAGGAAATCCTGCAGATCTAGGAATGCTTCTTTTTAGCCTCCCTTTATACAGGCATAATGACTTATTTCTCTGTTTCTCTCTGTCCTTTTCTTTCTTGTCTCCTCAGGTACCAAAAAAAGAGCCTTTCAAATCTTTGGTTTTAAACAGGCCTTCAGATAGGCCTCAATATCACTTTTTTCCTCTACTTTAAATGAGTCATCTCTAACCAGGCTGCACTCTGACATTTTACATGCAAATAGCCTGGCCAGCAGCTGAGATCCAGCCTGCCATATGCTGCCAAGCCCATCTTTATACAGGAGGAGGAACGCTAGCTGCATTCAGTGTAACAAAAATGGGAGTCTCCTCTTCTTTGCATACAGCTATAAACATGCTCACATATACTTTTGCTTAGTATCATATTCAAAGCGGAACTGCTGGTGAGAGAATGTTTTCAGATTACAGAATCATCTTTTCCCATAGGTTTTTACAGACTGGTTCCATAGTAAAGGGGGATGTAGCCTTCATAGCAGCATCTCTGAGAACATGACAGAGAGTGCAGAAAATTGTAGTTGCTGTTTGTGAATAAATACAGAATGTTTACATCCATTATATTGATAAAATTTACTGCTTTTACCAACTTTTGGTTGAACAAAATGGCATTTATAAGAAGCTAAGTGCATGGCAAGCAATTGTGTCATTAATCATGTATATTTAATGAGCACGGGATGGGTGGAGGCAGGGAGATGCTGTTTTGAACAGTTCGTGCAATTCTGAAGAACATATCAGTTTGGATCCTGGGTTCCATGGATTTCATGCAATATTGCCACAAAAGTAAAGAAGGTGGCCTTGTACGCGCTTGTGTACATAGCAGGTTTAGCAGTGGTATTCCTATAAACCTTACCATTTTGTACAAGCTAGTACAATGGAACTAGGATAAAGGTTACTTTTGATCACCTCCTGGTCAAACATATATACAGTATGAAAAGCTAGCATTTTCAACAAAAAAGCTTTTGCTACCAAAATCAAATTTATTTTCTTTCCCTTCAGCACAGGTGAATGCTAGGCAGACAGCACTATATGTGCAGTATGGTAGGGCTAAGCAGAAAATTGCCACAGTTGTCTTTGCTCACTACATAAAACTCTTCAATGCAGAAGAATACACTCCTACCTCTTCGTACTCTTCCACATCACAGTAGATGTCAGTGTCAGGAATCTGACCAAGGGTTCTGTATTGAGGCCTAGAGAGAAATGGAAGCAACTGTTTCAGTATTATCCCTTATAAAATGGAAAAGTGAGTGTTCAATACAGATTGAAACTTATTTTAAATGGTCATTCTGCAGTGCCTGTCTTGTACAGGCTTATCTAAATGTGGGCAAATGCAGTGGGCAGTTTACGGCAGGAACAGAATAAAGGGGCCAGTTGGTGACTAGACAAGTTTGCTTCTGTCAATGCAAAAACAATTTATAAACTTAGCACTGTAATGTTATCATTTTCTGAAAAGCATAGGCCAAAGCATGCAAAGGTACAGGGCAAATTCTCTTCGGCATGAACTGGTGCAACTCCATTGACTATCTTGCAAATACGGAAACTCATACTGGCAGAATACATGCTGCAATTTCAAAGAGCCACTCTGCTCCCAGGACAACACCTGAGGAGATAAGTATTCCCAACTCACAAGCAGTGTGACAGCAAAGTACATTACTGTTCTGTTTGCAAGAACAAAACAATATAGAGATGGCAGAAAAATACTCTTATTTACGCAGAGCAGAAATCTCAGAATTTGGTATCATTCCAATGCAGACCGAAACCTAGACTTTTATACATTTTCCACCTAGATGTCCCAGACCTTGAGCCTAGAAGCCTCACATGACAGTCCTACCCACACATGCAAGAAATCATTTCACTGTAGACCTGGAAAGCTTCACAGTAAAAGCTTTGTCACTTTGAATGGGGAGAGAGGAGAAGTGATTTGACAAACTAGAAGGGCAAGCGCAATTTTTTGATAAATTAGAACTTTCTTATAAAACGTTCATCTACTGATAACCTGACGCAACTTCTGCTTGACTGTGACAGTGCACACAGAATGTAATAATTTACTGAAACTGTCATCAAGCAGATTTGAAGGTCTAAACTCTAGGCATTAAAAAAAGTAAACAAGAAGATTAACCAATGTAAGAAATCGAAAATCTTCTGTTTATCTTTGAAACGGCAAGTTCATACCCTCTAGAAATTTTGTTCTCAGAAAAATAAAATGTGAACCCTGGATCAGAGCCACAGGGCATGACCTATATTATGAAGCAGATTCTCTACTGCATGCAGTTGAAGAGAGTGGAAAGGTCTTCTGCTTATTTGTACCGCTTAAACAAACAAAACCACATAGAAGATCAGCAAACACTAATTTTGATAAAGAAGAAATCTGACCTTTGTGTTCTGTAAATAACGGTTATCATTGCAAACGCTACTGCAGTAAGCAAACCATAGTCTAGTCCCAGGAAAAGAGAAGCCACAAAAGCTACCACCCAGATGGCCTAAAACAAAGAAAAGGTCTGAATTATTATGCATCCTCTTCTGTTAACAGCAAAAACAATAGCATAATTCAACCTCAAAACCTACATATCACTTCTGTTCAGGAATAGGCTATAATGTAATCCAACATGATAGCAGACTGTAATTGCCTTAACCTTTCAGAAGGGCATAAAAGCTCAAGGTGCACTAACATAACATCTGACAAATTGTCACATATTAATTAATGCCTTAAGTCCTGTTCTCCAAGGAATCTTGTGTTACCACCAGACTCCAAATACCTTAGGATGGAAACAGTATTCAAGGCCTGCAAGTAGCTCTCACTTACTTCCACCAGCCAGTTAATCCAGGAGAAAAATGCTACCACAATGATCCCTCCGATACTCTTAGTTCTGGCCCACTCGAGCCAGGTTTTTGCTTTGTCTTAAAAGATGGCAAATACCTTCACGTAGTTTTCTTTGTTAACTCTGTTTTTCAAATTCTTCTCAGACATTCCCACAGTCTCCAGTGCAGTTCCTATAGCAACACTGAAAAGCTTTGCTTTTACTGCAACCAAACTACTTCTGACCTGAGTTAAAGGTTGTTGAACAACAACAAAAACATTCTTGACTGCAACAGATCACTCTCCTAGGGTACTTACAGCTCCATGTCTTATGTTCATCTGCAATGCAACACCAATTTGTAACTCCTTGATAAGTTCCTACCCTGTTTTGGGGGTTACGAAGAAGAGAAGCCATGAATTTAATACAGTAAAATATATGCACTGAGCTGTGGATTACTCACCAGCTCAATCTTACTGGTTCTCCAGAAGTGCGCAACATCTCCAAACTGTTTAAACATTCCTTTCAGGTTCACCATGACAATTGCAGCTAGCACTGTCTAAGAATATTACACAAATGCAATTTTCAGAAGCAAAATAAACCCAATGCCAAATAAGAACTTCAAAGCATCACAAATAACTCTATTTCTGTGCTTTGTACAACTGATAAATCTACTGAGCAGATGTTCAATTTAAAAAAACCAACTTTTCAAGTAGTTCAGTGGAGATATGCTTTTACTGCAGCTGCAGAAATGGCAAGCCAGTCAGTACAGTTTGATTTACTCTTTCCTGTCAAGAGAAATCACATATTCCCGAGCTCCATGCTGCTGCAATTATAGTGCCTGTAGTGCCTGAAGCAGCTAGACTATAATCTCAAATTCAAGTTTCTCTACAATATATTGCAACAATTCCTGCAACAGTCATATAGGTGTAACCCAAGGTACATCTCTTATAAAAAGAAACAGGAATTGCATATCATCCTATGCATGTCACCAGAAACAAACTTTTTTTTAAAGTCAGAATATATTTATTCACATAAATATATTTTTATACAAATAAGTAAAACTGCAGCAAAACCAACTCATTATGCTGACCCACCACCCAGCCCCAACCCTTTCCTAGCTGAGCTATTACTTTCTTTTAAATTTTTAACCTCTTCCCAGAATTCCTATGCTGCAATCAAATGCGGCCAGCAGGACTAAGGAAGTGATTGTTCCCCTGTACTCGGCACTGGTGAGGCCACACCTCAAATACTGTGTTCAGTTTTGGGCCCCTCACTACAAGAAAGACATTGAGGTGCTGGAGCGTGTCCAGAGAAGGGCAACGAAGCTGGTGAAGGGTCTAGAGAACAAGTTGTATGGGGAGCGGCTGTGGGAACTGGGGCTGTTTAGTCTGGAGGCTGAGGAGGAGAGAGAGGCTGAGGGGAGACCTTATTGCTCTCTACAACTACCTGAAAGGAGGTTGTAGTGAGGTGGGTGTTGGTCTCTTCTATCAAGTAACAAGCGATAGTACAAGACGAAGTGGGCTCAAGTTGCGCCAGGGGAGGTTTAGATTGGATATTAGGAAAAATTTCTCCACCGAAAGGGTTGTCAGGCATTGGAACAGGCTGCCCAGGGAGGTAGTTGAGTCACCATCCCTGGAGGTATTGAAAAGACACGTAGGTGTGGTGCTTAGGGACATGGTTTAGTGGTGGACTTGGCACTGTTAGGGTAACGGTTGGACTTGACGATCTTAAGGGTCTTTTCCAACCTAAATGATTCTAAAGGGGAGTTGTTTGAAGTTATAATTTTTATGTTCTAAAGACAGAGTCCAGAATGTCCAATATTAAAAACAATAACAAAAAATATGCTGGATCCTTCAAAATTCAAAATATTATTCATTTCTAGTCTAACGTATAGCAAAAATGCATACAAAATTTAAAGGTTTCTGGATCAAGGCCTAACTGTATTGCTTACTAATCATCCCACAATCTCTCTTTTAAGCAATACTCACTGGCCTCTGTTCACTGACAAAGCAACGCCTAAGAGGCAAAACTCCCTTACCTGTGGAAGTGGTTCAAAGACGTATCCAATAGCCACAATTACCAACAGAACCATAATTGAAGAGAGAGCACCTGCAATCTGAACAAAAGAAGCCCAAAATGATTTATAAGTGCCCCCAAAGGGCAGTATTACCGATTAGCTAACCCCTCTTGTGCTTGTCACAAGGCTGGTTGTTCAAGTGACTTTTGATCCCTCCCACTCAGTTCACCCCTTTTGGCTGTCGTGCAGCTTTCTATCCTGGCCCAATCTGGATTTGAAACATGGGAAACTCCAGTTATTCCTTCTGCCCCAGGTAGAGAAATCTGGCAATCTAGTGAAGCTTCAGGCTCTAGCTTTGGAGCTCCAAAAAGCAAACTTTGTTTGGCTCAAAATTTGGGTTTACATACCTGAGTTTTCCCACCAGTGCTTTCCTGGACAAGACTTCGAGACATTGAGCAAGTGATTGAAAAGCTTTGGAAAAATGACCCCACAGAGTTGCATATTCCCAAGGCAATAAGTTCCTGTGTTAAACAATAGAGCAAAACAAAAGGCAATTATACCTAGCAACTGTACAAAGCTGGAGCTATCAATACATATTAATAACCACATCTTATGTACAGTGCTTTCTAGCAACCTTACTATAGAGAATAAACAACCTTATTGTAGCTTATACTTGTGGTTCTTATACATGTGCTAACTGATGCATGTTAAATCATCTTTTAAATAAAGTACCTCATGAAGTGCTGGAGACATTTCCCATCCGTAAATGTTACAGTAATGAGTCAGACTGAAAACTAAAATGAATGACAGCATTGCTTGTTTTAAGGATTTCTTCAGCTTGAGGATAACTTGGATTTTAACCCTGAATATACATGGAAAATAGTTTCTCATACAAACATTGTTCTTTGCTTCCCACCCTAAACTATCTGTTTAGTACTATTAGAACCAAGAGCAGCCTTGGCTGTGTTTCCATGGGAGGTAATCCATTGCTGTACATGAAAAAAACAATGTGTGTCCGCTGCTTCATCAGGAAGATCTCACATGAGAACTGTTATTGTGAGCAAGATCAGAGCTCCATCTACCTCAGTACTGTGCTTCTGATGCCTAAGAAGGTATTTGTTTGTAATAAGGCCTCCCCAGGTTACTCTGCATCCTGCTATTTGTAACTGAGATGATTTGAGTTATATGTTTTGAACAGTTCTCAATGAGTTTTTCTCTTTGCATTTGTACAATGCTTTTTTGGTCCATTTAAACACTCAGCATGCACTGCATCCTGTGACAAGGAGTTCTATAGTTTAACATCCAGGTGAAGTAGCATCTGGCACCTCCTGAGGAAAAGATCTAGATGCTTAACTTAGGTCAGTGATGATTACTTTAACTAATATAAACAGAGCTGATTCCATTTATGCAGCTATGGACTTTTCTCTCTTTGGGTAACAAAGAACAATGATGTGAAGGATGAGATTCATCTGACCAGATGTAAAACTCTGTAGGTTAAGGTCATTTAAACTCCATTTACTCTCAGAGGAAGACAGCCATTTTGAGAAGGTGGAACAGCTGATCTGTACTGTGTCAGATGCTTGCTCTAGGACATGCGTTACAGCATATGAACTTTCTGGCTTCCGTGACACCACAACAATATCAACCAATAATCCAGCTGCAATACTGATTCTAAATTACACAGGAAGGACAGGGTAGCTGAAGATGACATACCATTTTAGTTTTAGAGAGTCCCTAACCACAGCCTTTGTCACTCAAATCATGATAAGAATGCTAACTATGGATAGGGCCAATTGCTGCCCCAGAAAATGACGAGCTGCCTATCTGCAATGGGTGGGAATAAAAAGAAACTATAAAACATAATTGGAATTTCTAAACCTTAGGTAATAGTTCTTTGACAATTAAAGCATTGTATTTATCACATGGGAACTCTATGCTTTGCTCTATTACAGAAAACAGAGATAAAGTAGCTGGCCATCAGGAGAGTAGGCTAAGTAATTGCTGTTCCTACAATTAATATTCATGCATATGTCTAAGTCTAATAGAAGCAAGTTTTCAAAAAATGAAGCTAAAAGTGAAACTGGTTATTAAAACACAGCCAGAAGAACTTAAAATAATTCCTGGGATTTAAATGTGTAGGCTGTCAAAAACCTGACCTGATTTGTCTATGAAAGAAAAACTCATTTTTGTCCAATATCCCATTCTATGTTAATGATGTAACAAAGGTGCTACTGAGAATTTTCAACAAAGCAACCCCAGTACTTTTACCTGATTCCCATCAATGGTGTAACCATGTTTAAGGGCAAAGATCTTGGCCATTGATACAGCCATTGAAAATCCAACTATTGCTATTGCTATTGCATCCACAAATATTGCTGGGATGAGCTGAATCTCGGGAACTGCTGGTGCACGTAACCTTGGAGATGAAATAAATGTTTACAAATTACTATAATAAAAGCTACATGCCATACGGAAAAGGTATAGTTTGAATAAGAATATATCATCCCTACCCTTGAGGAATATTCCCAACAACATCCACTCTGTATGACTCACTCAGATTCATTCCAGCTGAAACTCCTGTGCCAATAATTACCTAAAAATCGACAAACACATTTGTAAACATCAGCTAGAAAGAGATAAAGCCACCCGAAGAACTAATAACAGTTAGCTGATTATGAATAATATACACAAGGGTTTACATTTCTTTGTCAATCAATTTTCTAAGAGTTAGAGGATAAAGAAGCAGATAAAAAGGAGGAAGTATCACGATTTTCCCTCCATCAGGTTCAACCCTCACTGACTTTATAAAGTTTTCTTGGAAACAGTTAAATGGAACATGCTATGGTATGATCTGAATCACTCGAATTCCCTTTGCCTGAGCCAAGCTGAGGCAGAATAGTGTATTGAGAAATTAAATGCAAGGACAAGCCAAGGACGTCTGCACTGCCATATTTTCACGTGCATAACTTGCATGCTATCTGTAAACAGAACTGCTGCAGCAGCAGTGAAAGGAACAGGTGTAAGATCACTTTGCTATTGCCTTACTATCAAACTATACCCTATTACACCACCTCCACCATCTCTCAACAGCATCCCTTTTCTTTGTTCCTTCTATCTAGATTGTACCCACACCTTCAGTTATTCCCTTTCTTGGGTGTGATTTTGTGCAGGTTGGTTGAGAGCTCTAGTTATCCAAGAACTCATTTTAAAATCCAATCACTTTTCAAGGTGAAAGGTTATCAGAGATGTGGGCTTTGTGTGTATTAAGATAGTCTGCTTTATGCATGTATTTTAGAGTAGTCATTCAAAACAGAATCAATGCTGCAGTCATTTATCAGTCTCAGAAACAGAGAAAGGAAGGTTAAGTAGTAAATCCTACTGGTTCCTGCTCTTCTTTCTACCACTGCATTTTAAAAAGCAGGCAGGCCCCACAGAACCTCTGAAACAGGCATCTGTAAGCACCTTCCTTCAGGAGGGGGTTCTGAGCTCTTGGACTCCGAGTGGGAAATGCCACTTGGAGGCATATCTTGCAAGAGAATCATTCAGGTGCCAAAACTCCAGGATAGAGTGGGTTTTACAACAAATCTCTACCTACCCATTTCCATAGGGGACTGTGGGTGTTTTTAACTGGGTTTTCAATTCTTCTTTGGGAGCTTATGCCTAAAACTTGGGCATGTCAGTCTCTAACCTTATGAGTATCCAAACCTTCAAGTGGATCAAGCATCAAACAAATTATGTCCAACCGAAGTTATTCTAAAGCTCAATAAGGCTTGATAGAAAATGAGATAGTTTCTACAGCTTTAGAACAGTTATATGATTTAGCTGTAGAATTTCACAACTGGCTTACCACAATGATCTCCATAGGAATAGGAACTGGGAGCTTCTTCTTAAACCGGAGATTGATTTCCTTTCCAATCAACAATAGAACAATGCACGTTAATCCAACAATCAATGCAGCAATATTGGTCGTTGTTATTTCTGAAAGCACAGCAGCTATGCTCTGTAACACAACAGAAGTATCATAATTATTCCTAAGAAAATATAATCTTCATGGAGATTTGCCATAAAAGAGTAACTTATACACTGCTGTTCAGCTGTGTTTTTATTCTGCATTGATAACCACCGTGAATCAGTGCCTCACCAAAATCCCCATTGTTCCCACAAAACACAGAATTTCAGAGTATCTCAGTGAGGGAGATGCACTTGCAATCATCTACAATATCAGTCTTCCTCAAACGGGGCAAAAATTTGGAGAAAAATCCACTATGGGGAAAAAAGTCTAAACTAAACCATATCCCTTATCTTCAACATTTTCACAAATACTTCATACTGGCAGCTACCTGAAAACAATAAATGAAAACTCCTCCTAATACCTTCAAATATTCTTTGGCAAGTCACATCTACTTAGAGCTGCATAAACCATTCTAAAATGATAAGGCTGCTGATACAACCACTGAGGTTACCATAGCAATATGATTAAATAACAGTAATCTTGCAACACTGCTGGCCATTATTAACTGGTGATTATTCCAAATATCTTTTAGTTGAAAACACTATTAAAAGGGTGTTAAGAAAGAAAGCTTGCTGGAACATGCAAGTTGCTACAGGGTAAATGATTTCCTTACCAATTACTGCTTGTTATTCCACTACATTTAAAAAAAAAAAAGACCTCTGGAGAGGTCTTTGAAAGAAGCTATACATACCCTTCTTTAGACATAAGGAAAATTACAGCAACTATCAGGATATTATACATTTAAGATGTCCTGGTAGTACATCTTGCATGTGTACCTTCCCTCCTATTTGTTTAGCAGTTAGTATGTCTGGTTTCCAGATTAGTGAACTAAACAGCAAATTTAGGAATAAATCATTAGTGCAGCCTTGTTTCCAAAAGGTTTGTAATATCTGCACAAATATACAAGAAATATTCCCACAAAGTATTTTCTGTAGCCTCCATGTAGTCGAAATCCTGAAGCTTCGTTATTGCTGAGCCATCAATCTGCTCAAAAGCTTGGGTTTTCACAGATATCTGAGATCTTCCCTATTCTTCCACTCAGGAGTTCTTGTCTGCAAAATCAGAGCATTGATTTTGTGATAACAACTTGGGGCTTCCTACACTGGCAGGCAAATCAGATTCAGATGCATTTCAACTCTGCTTGTTCATAACAGCAAGAAAAGTAATGCTCATATCAACTTAAAAGCTTTAGTTGTGATTTCAATTAGAAACGTCCCTTTAAACAAATAATTTGCTGCATGGGATCCATTACATTTTTTTCAGAGCCCAACTGTCAATTTTAAATTCAAATGAACTTAGAGCTTTTGGTTTTACTTAAGTCATACTAACCAAATCATAGCTTTACACCGCATGGCTTTTATTCCATCCTCTCGCATCACTATGTGTTAGACAGAAGGCGAGTGGAAGATTAAGCTATGAGCTATGTCAAATACTGGATCCCTACATGCTCTGAACAATCAGTTTTAATGCTTAGGTTCTTTGATAAATAGCAATGCTTTACACTGAGTGTCCTTATTTCAAAACACTTTTTCCCACTACTCTAAAGAACAGGTACATTTATCATGCCACAGCACTTTGTGTCCAACCACACTACAAAACAGCTTACAAACAGGAAATGAAGAATACTCCCATCAGAACTGTGTGTGACATTAAAGAAACACAGACTGGGCAAGGTTCTAAGAATAACATTTCCTAGCTTTGCAAAACATGTCTGGTCTACAGTGAAGCATTTTAGTAGCACATTTTTCCACTACGTACAAGAGACTTGCTTCAGTGAACATTATCTGCTCTTATTACAAAACTACATTAAGCAGAATCCTAAAATCTGCCCATCTCAGACCGTGCTGATCTATCAAGTCACACCCAAGCTGCACTTTAAGATGCTCATATATTGCTATGGCACTTAAAGACCTCATACCCAGTTTTGAATACTGCAGCATTATTCTACTTAGTGCCAAAATAATAATAAAAAAAAAAATAGGAAAAGGCTTAAGTACTAGATCCAGACAATGCAGAATTTGCATGTTTAGTAAATGTAGTTACTCACATATACAACTGAGAGGGGTCCACTGTATCGGTTAGTCTTAATGCCAAGGAGATACTTTAACTGAGATGTAAAGACATGAACCGCAGCAGCAGTAGTAAATCCTCGCACCAGAGGCTCCGTTAGATAGATGGCTACAAATCCAAATCGAAGGAGACCTAAACATAACTAATGAAGAAGAGAAATATTAACTATGTGACTCCCACCGTAGCCTGAACATCAGCACTAGGTAGCAGACAGGCCACAGGACACCTCTTCTTACCTCGATGCCCAAGCCAGGTGAGGCAAACCTGAACTTGGCCTCTCTAAAGCCACAGTTCAGTAAGCAGCCATCAATGCACCAAATCTCCCATGCCACTGGCAGGTGCAATGTGGGATATGGGTAAATATAGGTGTTTGTATGCATTTATGGACAGATTAGAGAACATCAGGTTGAGTTTTTCTGATGGGATAGGAAAAAGTGAAAAGGGGGAGGTCCCATTTTTCCCAGCCAAGCCAAGATGCCAAAGACTTGCCTCCAATGTATCCCTCCCCACTTCTGTTACGTGGCTGCCACGAAGCAGCCTGTGTTCTACACAGTGCAGTGCTGAAGCAAAAGTCTATTGACAGGGGATCCACTGTGACCCAGCACCCCTTGGAACTGCAAGCCTAGCAGCAACATCTGAACTGGCCCTTACAGCAAACTGCAAGCACATACCTGGATAATTCCTGAAAGAAAGGCGAGAGTCACAGCTACCTGTACCCTCTTGGTATCCCTAGCATGGTAATATTCAAAGGAATCTGTAACATTAGTAGAATTATAGCCTACAGAAATAATTTCATCAGGCACTTGTCTCACAGCAACGCCGCCAACCATCATACTAATCACAGCAAAAGTGCCTGAAATAAGAAGGAAAGGAAAATAATTGTTTAAAATCCTGGCAGTTTTTTTTTTTTTAGGAGTCATTCTTATTAAGAGATAAGTGGAATTAAACTGTAATAGTTTTCTACTTAAATATTGTATTTTTTAGTCCCCAAATCTGCTCCAATACTCAGCACCATTAAAGCAATTAGATGGTGAACATAGACCTCTATGGTAAATAAACACCATCATTTTTTTCTATCCCAGTTTCTATTATGCAAATTAAAGATTCATCCTGACCACACAGACAGCTGACTGCAGTGATGAAATTATAGTTCAGGAGTTCACAGCACACATTTCTAGATCTAATCCAATAAAAGATGCTGTTCTGTTCCTTCTGAAGTAGGATGGATAAATTAACAACAACAAAAAAAATGCTAATGTTTGACACATTTGTGTTTCTCCTATTCACTTAAATTTGAATTTATAGAAAACAACTACACTTTCTATTTATCCAATTTTATTTTTTACAACTTTATTAAACACACATGCACACACACAGACTTTCAGTTATCCATACATATATACCTATTGATATGTGCTTGGAGGTTCCAAAAAAAGTATATAGAAAGACAGGATAAAATGAGGAATATAGGCCAAATACTGGGGGAACAGCTGCCAGCAAAGCATATGCTAAACCTAGAAAACAAGACACAAATGTGTATGTTAGGCAAATGACAGAAAGCATCTGAAGCAAAAGGATTTAAGCCTAGTAAAATTGAAATCACCTAATAGGAAGTCTAGTGACATATCACAGGTTTAAAAAACAAGAAGTCTTGCAAGGAATACTATTTAATATGTAAAATACTGTAGGGCAGTGCCTAGAAACCTGATGGTTTGAGTCAGGAAACCAGAAGTCTCTAATTACAGGCACTGCAGGTGTGTGAGTGGATGTTTTTGTGTACATCTGTGCACCAGTGCACTCATTGTTTTGCCTTTTGGGCTGGAAGTACTTCTTAAAAGCCAACAAACACTTTTTGTTGCTTTTGTTTTCATCTGTCACAGAATGTAAATAGAAACACCCAAAACCAGTGGAACATGTTTGATTTTTCTCCTCCTTTTCTCATCAGACATGATCTTCATGGTAATCTATGACTAATTAAATGCTTCCCTCCTCCCTCACCCCAGAACGAGTGGGATGACATAACAGTTTACGTTTCCACAAAATATGCTCCAAAATGTAAAATAAGCAGAGAATCAT
Organism: Aquila chrysaetos chrysaetos; assembly: GCF_900496995.4. NCBI lineage: Eukaryota > Metazoa > Chordata > Aves > Accipitriformes > Accipitridae > Aquila > Aquila chrysaetos. The sequence continues at coordinate 14,090,047 of NC_044008.1, forward strand.
TGCTTGCAATCTGTAAGGTCATAGAGCTTATACAGTCTGGTATTCTCCCCCAAAATGAAGTCCTTTTTGTTATTAAGCCCCGTCCAGTTCCACACGGTGGAACTGCGATCCACACCATTCCTATTTGTAGTGGGGGCTGGCAAGCACAGCAATGGAGCTGTGGGGGAACAGCTCTAAGGGACACCGGGGAGGAACACTTCCCACGGTGCTCCCTCTCTGCGTGACTGAGTGTATGCTTATCACAGGACCAGGCTCACAAGCAAATTCTGGGCACCACGTGATATGGCGCATAACCGTCCTGAGCAGTTCCAGCAACATCAATAGTTCTATATGGCTTGCTTTAATGAGAATTAGACACCAGAACTGAACAAATAGGCCTCGAGAAGAAAACGCTGTGTCCTGGCTTGGCTTGGTTCTCCAATTCACTTTTGCAAGTGCAGACTCGTGACACCTGAGGAAGCCGTGCGTTTTTACCACGCTTGGGCAGACTGGTCCAAGTTAGGACTGAAAAGCTCAACGGTCTAGTGCAAATTATAAAAGGAGGCAATGGTTCACCTGCCATGGAGAGCTAGTGATAGTCGAAAACACCTCTCCCTATTAATTTATTTTTAAGTTGAGAGACAAAGCATCAAGTTACAATGAAAGAACAAAACCAGGAAGGGATCTTCTGTGTCATCCAAGCACGCTTGTGCAGTGTAATAGCTCACATGGCCTTGCTCATGCCCTAAGCAATGTCTGAGTCCTAACCAAGAATTCATATTCCTATCAGAACTGGACTGATGATATCGTTTATTCTCCTGCAGCAATGAGCTTTTCATTAAGTACTTCTGAAACTCACACCACATATATTCTCTGCCCCAGGGGCTACCCCTCATGCCAAGAGTATCATTAGAACACCCTGTATCATAACAGCCTGGCCTTTAACATGGTGATGAACTTAACAGTACAAACGACCAGAACTGAAAACCAGTGGTTTCAAAACTGGGAGGGTGGGTCTATGTGAAGCTCCTGATCTGAATACCCTTTTATTCCTTTTCCTTTTCATTTGTACTGGCATTTTTAAAGGCTGCGAGTGCCAAGGAAATAAAGAGATATTGACATGACAGGAGTTCACAGCTTAAACACCCCAGTTATTGTAGTTCTGTCTGGAATGATTCCCAGGCTTCTTTGAACTCATGGTTGCTATAATTACATCCATTCCAGAAAAATAAAAGTTCAACTTTTGTCTTTTTAGAAAGGGAAAGATTAGGAGGAGTTTAAGGGCATGTCTGCAGTCACCGAAGGAAAGAATAATGTTTAGTTTAAAACAAAGTCACAAAATTAAGTATAAAGTTCACTGCTGACCACTTAAATTTTACTGTCCTTATCTGGTCATCACATAAACTGTGTTTCAGTATACAACTGGTAATGTTTGTGTCTCGTATATGACAAATTTGCTTGACAGTTAACCACACTACTTATCAGTTTAAGATAAGCTGATGTTTATATTTGTGTAAGAAAAAACATCCGTAATTATAAAAAATAGCACAAAACTGGGAAGCTACAGAAATAAAGAAGTCAACTGCACAGACTAAGTTAGAATATTCCATTGCTTTAATGGGTTACCAGCTATTAAAATCTAGGCTTCTTGGATTTATAGATTAATTCTACAGACCTGCCTCAGCCTAAAGTGGAACAAGTGAGGTGGAAATATGAAATAAGCCAAAATGCAAGTAAACTTATATATGCTTAATTATATTACCCTTAGCATGAGGACTCCTCTGGACTGTGCTCTGCACAAATTCAAGAATTCCCTCTGCTCCAAGACCTCCTGGGGAAATCTACTGGGACTGTGGCAGCTGTCATGAAGCTGTCATTCCCAGAGCAGTGATGGCACCCCATAATGACACCACTGTAAAAATGCTCTCATTTTCTAACCCCATAGCAGTTCTGAAACTGCTGATAGTAAGGTGTCAGGCTGAACAAAAGATTGCACTGATCCAGTCACCAAGAGCTGAACAGAACAGTGAACACTGGCTTTCTCTTCGTCTTCCACAGAGCCTGCTCCTGCTTCAGGGCCAGGCTCCACTTGGGGTGAAACTTCCAAGTAATTTAATAGAAATTCCACAGATTTGCTGTCTTGTTATAGAAGATGCTTTTGATTTCTTTCCACCATGTAAATCATTGCCCGCTACTATGGTTCCAGCTTAAACTGGTGACTTCTAGCCCTAAGAGAAAAAGAGGGATCAGTCTCTGATTTCTTGCACGTTCTTCTCTGGTTGAATTCAGTTTGGTTACTTTGCAACAGCTGCTGTCCTGAAACATTATGTCTATATGTCTATTAGATACTGCGACCCTCTGTAGGAAATTTGCTACAACTTGTCAGGATGACGAGATCAGAAAATAATTGGGTGCATTCAGCAAAGGTTTAGACATGCACTTAAACTGTGAAAAGTTGTTCTGTCACCAAGAGCTGTTGGTATTGATCAGAGAGGCAAGCTTCTTTCAGAGTTTGCTCCATATCACTCACTTGCAGTTTTAAGAGAATCATCATTATGGGCTGGTCCCCAGAATGCTGTACTGATCTTGACACACACACCTGAAATAAGCATCCTATTCTCATGAGCACATGTTCAGGAATCCAAGCACTACCATAAAAGCACAGAGAGAAAAAGCAAAGAAGAGGATAAATAAATCCAGAGAGATACTCACCCTGAGGAAGCTGCATAACCCCAGTACTTATACCTGAGATAATGTCTCCTAATAAGTATTCCTTCACTGGGTAACGGGGAAGCCATTTTAAAATTGGTAAGAAACTGTAAAGATGAGACTTGGCTTTCTTAGAAGAACAACTGAAAATACAAAGCAGAAAGAAAAAGTTAGACACTAGCAGGGGACAAACAGGTCGAAAAAATTGTCTTTCATCCCTGTGCAGGGAAACAGCTCCATTAAAGGCAGGCTCAGACCCCCGATGACAGTAATTTCTCGACAAAGCTTAAGCACAAACATCTATGACTCCAGTTAATTTAGCTCTTTATCACATGTTGGTTTCTGTGCACAAACCTTATGGAACTGTAGAAGAGAATCACAGTCTTGTGAGGCTAGAGGTCAGTGGGAAGTGAAACTGTTCCAGTCCATGCACGATTGAGCAGTCACACACTTTTTGCCGAGATCATTCCTAGTAACAATCCCCTGAGGATAACTTGCTTTCTGACAGTAGTTTTCACTCATTAAAGTGCTTTGCAATGCTTTTTCCTATTTTTATTTACTATTTGCATGCTTTATACTTTTTTGATTACAACATTTTATATTATTATGCTTTTTAAAAAAAAATTATTATTTTACTAATGCTTGTAACTATCACTGGTACTGATAGGCTAACTTTAAGGCTATTTGAGAACATAACCCTTCTTTACCCTGAAAGGAAATGCACTGAAGCCAGCAACACTGATCCTTGTGTCTCTTTAGCAGAGTTATTAACCTTTTGAAACCCTGACTCATGACAAGTGAATAGAGCCAGGAAATAAATATCTCTATCCAGTACTGCCATACATCATACTTTGATTGTACTGTGGTAAGGAAGTTTAACGTTGGGTAAAAATATAACACTGGGATCATATAAATGCTTTTCTGTGTAGGGGAACTGCAAGAGAACTGCAGAGATTTGTTAACATTTCTGAATTCCATGGGACTAAACTGCACAGTGAAGAAGCTTATGGCTACAAGTGAGAGGGGAACTAGAGTCATCCGCAATTCTCCATGTTTAACCAGACTGAATCACAAGTCATAGCTCAGGAGGATTTTGATCCACATATTTTTATTCAGGACAGGTAAGTTTTTTGAGGTGGAATTAGGTGCCACTACCATTAGAATGGTCATTCCATTAACCAAAACAGATCTCCAAATGTCAAGTCATGTAAACAGAAATATTTTACAGACAAGCAGTCAGGCAGCAATCATTTGTTGCCTAGCAGAACAAGGTTCTAGTAAGAAATTGAATGAATTCTGCAAATGGAGCACAGATAAATATAAAGCTAATGAGAACTTAACTAGAATAAGTTTTTCTTCACTATCCTCTGGTACCACAGAGCAAGAGTTGCAGTTAAAGACATTCCCTAACCAGATGATACTTAGATTCCAAGGCAGTTAGTTAAAAGCTACAGAATGCCTCTATTAAGTCCCTATTAGACTAGTAATTTAGATTTCTACTCAGCTATCATACATCTCCATCTTTCTTCTGTGAAAGGATCATGTGAAGCATAAATCTGGCCGTAAGTATTTCCACATAAAAAGGACAGATATTTTTCTGGGTCTTATGAATGCCTGTCACATGATTTGACTAATACTTCACATTCCTATGCTGCATATTTTTCCTTTGCACTTTCATGAAGATTCAACTAATTTATCCATTTTTTTGTAATAGTTATATATTATAATATAAAACCACACATACAATTTCATCACATTCTTGCTGAATAATCAAAACAGAACTAGTGCTTTTATCTTTTAGGTTTCTTTGAAGAGATTACTAGCTATGTGCATGAATCAATTAAGAACTAGAACATTTCTAACCAATAAAATAAAGACAAAAAACCCTACCGACAAGAATGTACAATCTTCTGCCTTAAAGTCTGAGGTGTTCTTTCTCGTCTGTGCAGCTGTCCTTGCAAGAGCTCTTGGTTATATATTGGTCTCTCCACACAATACATCTGGGTTTGCTCAAGACATGCTTCATGTTCTTGAGCATGTTCCATAGTTGATCTCATGGAGCAGGAGCCAAGGAAGAACAGTTCCACGGTCTCCACTGAAAAACCTGGTTGTAGACAAAATAAGTTTGGTTACTTTTTTAACCTTGGATTTGGCATTTCCTTTCAGATAATTTATTTTGACAAGCTAGAGACAAGAACTGTGAATGCAGTTTAAAAGCACTAATTAGATAGTCTGTAACAGCAGTAAGTAAATAAACCACACTCACAATCTTTACTATATGGAAGCCATTAATTTATGCTTCTCTTAGGTAAAGAAAGCTTTTACATTAATTACTCTGTAAATAATTGCAGAAACAAAATTGGAAGGTTATATTCATTCTTATCTGGATTTTCCCTCCTCAACCTTTAAAGAAAATGTCAGTGTCAAAGGGAGATTACTTTATTGCTGAGTTACTTCCTGCTTACTCACAAACTGTCACGTCCACCTCCAAAAGACAGAACTCCAATTTTAACACTAAGAAAGCCACTTCTTTCTTCCGGATAGCCAGTTGCTTCCTGTATCTATCCACCTGCTTTCTCCTCCATTTCAGAGACTTCTTTTTGCAGACAGCATCTCAAGGATACACAAATCACTACTTCCAAAAAGTTATTCTTTCAATGGATGTGCCACTTACTGCTATTCTCAGTCCTGCACCCACTAAAACAGGAGTTAGGAGATGTACACGATTTTAAAACTAGCCAGAAGGATTGTAAACATCTATTCTTTTGTCTGATTCAGTGACATAAACATCTTAACACGTTTAGGAGATACTCTGATAATTCCTTTGCCCTGTGTTTGCTGCTTCTAGAAATATGGGGCAAGAAATGTAACTCCAAATTACAAGCAAAATGACAGGACTGCTATATCGTTAAGCAGAGATGCTGGCTAGCGCTACATTTGATGACAGAATGTGAGTGCAATGGGAAACAGAGCCATAATTGTGAACAAGGCCCTTGGGCTCCAGTCCAGCAAGTCACTTAAGCATGTGTTTGCCTTCAACCAAGGGAGCTAACCCAGAGGTGTTTAGTTTTTAGCTGTACATCAATACATTCCTAGAAAAGGGTTACTGCGCAGAAATTAAACAAATTGCTACCTAAACACTCAAAGCTAACCACAATTGGTCGAACGTTCTGATTCAGCAAATACAGTCTGCCTGGCAGCAAAATACCAATATTGCTACCTAAGCCTTCAGTCTGATGAAGGTGCTGGAATTTTCCACTCAGGGCTTGCTGTTCTCTATCTCCTAGGACAGACACAGCCTAGCATCTCTTCAGTTCTCATTATTTTGTAAGCAATTTTCCCTACATAGTCAGCCACAAAAGGGTATTTTTACTGAAATTATAATTTTTTATTTACACCACATTCAAGATTCATTTCACCTTTATTGCGTGAAATAAGATACCAAAACTTGTTTGTAAGAACAGTATCATATCAAGGGTACTATCAGAGATTGTTACCTTTGTACTCCTGAAACACATCTGAAGGTTCTTTTACATCTTTCCATAGTTTCAATTCACGGAGAAGCCCGAATGACATTTTGTGAACTGTTTTCTCATGTTATTGTTTAGCAAATTGTAACTCTCAGCATCACAATTTTTTCCTCCTACCTGCAGATTTTGATCCAGTCAACATTAGAATAGGATTGTTCTACCAGCAATTTCCATCTGAGCAGCCCTCTGGCTTTCTTCTCACCTCCATATTATCACATGTATCTTATTTCGTATTTACAGCAATGCCGTCCATACTAAGATGTATGTTTGGCCACTAACACCTGTAGCACTCTTTTTCCACGTCCGTATCTACCTACCCACAAATACCACTTCCTACTTCACATCTTGCCCTGTCACACAGTGAGCTACCCATGAATCCTAGTGTATTAACTTCTGCCCAGTGAAACTGAAACTTTAACCAGCCTAGTGTCTGCTGGAAGGGCAACACAGCAGGTCACAAGCACTCCAGGAGCCTTCTGAGGTGCAGTGATGATAGCTTCCAGCCACAGGTGATGGAGGAGCTGACAAGGAGACATTTTCTGCTGGACATGATACTTATAAACAAGGATGAACTGGTCAGGAATATGAAGTCTGGGGGCAGCCTTGGCTGCAATGACCATGAGATGGTGGAGTTCAGGATCCTGAGAGAAACAAGACATATAGCAGGCTTACAACCCCAGACTTCAGGAGAGCAGACTTTGGCCTGTTCAGGGACCTGCTTAGAAGAATCCCATGGGATATCGTCCTGAAGAGAAGAAGGGTCCAGCAGAGCTGGCTGATTTTCAAGGATTACCTCCTCCTGACTCAAGAATGGTCCATCCCAAGCAACAGGGATCCAAGCAAGAGTGGTAGGAGGCCTGTGTAGATGAACAAGGAGCTCCCGACTAAACTCATACATGAGAAAGAAGCATACGAGAGGTGGCAGCAACAGTAAACACTGAGGAGTCAATCATCTGGGAAGTGGCTGTGCAGAAAAAGACCTGTGGGTCCTGGTGGACAAAAAATTTGAACGTAAGTCAGCAATGTGTCCTTCTGGCAAAGGCCAGCAGCATCCTAGACTGCGTTATGCAGACCATAGCCAGCAGGTTGGAGGAGGTGATTCTTCCCCTCTCCTCAGCACTGGTGAGGCACATGTGGAGTGCTGCTGGGTCCAGTTCTGGGCTCCCCAGCGCAAGACATGGGCATCCTGGAGAGGATCTAGCAAAGGGCCACAAAGATTATTAAGAAATTGGAGCACCTGACATACAAGGAGTGACTGAGAAAGCTGGGATTGTTCAGCCTGGAGAGGGGGTGGGGAAATCGTATCAATGGATATAAATACCTGATGCAGCAGGGAGTAAATAAACAATGGGCACAAACTGAAATACAAGAAATTCTGTTAAATCATAAGGAAAAAAAAATTACTGCAAGCATGATCAAACACTGGAACAGGTTGCCCACAGAGGTTGTCAAGTTTCCATCCTTGGAGATATTCATAATCTGACTGCACATGGTTTTGGGCAACCTGGTCTAGGTGACCCTGCTTGAGCAGGGGGGTTGTACTCCTATGATCTCCAGAGGTCCCTTCAAGCCTCAACCATTCTGTGATTGCATAATGGTCCCTTATGTCATTATTCACATAGAATGTAACTTTTCCGGTAATTAATTGGTGTGTTCTGGCAACATCAGCCTCATTTACAAATTACGAAGCAATTTTAATCAGTCTTAAACAGAAAACCCACTCAAACAAATCAGAACAAACAAAAACTACAGCTGCATACAAAAAGCACAAACCAAATCAGTTCAGAGGCTTAGTTTTGGCCAAACTGTTCCAATAAAATGAGAATATAATCAAAACATTTCTATCCAAGGTTTTAAAAACATGCACCCCATCTTCCTGTTCCAAAAGACATAGCAACACAAAACAGTCCCCTGCTAACCCCCAAAAATTCAGGTCCTGTTTGGGTTACATACTTTCCACATTCAAGTTTGTTAAGCTTCAAGTAGATCGGTTAATATTTGGAAGAGCCACACAAGTTTGTAATGTAAATCCAGACGTGGAGAGGTCTTAAAATCTCCAGTTCCTTTCTCATTTCTGTACACATGCCCAGACTCTTCCAAGTACTATGAGCATATACAGAACAACAGAAGTTCGGTCCTGCCTCCGTTCACCGTGGTGAAATAAATGATACAGATGTATTTGACTAACCGAACAGGGCTCAACTCTAAATCAGTTATCCAGATGATGGCAAGTGTTAGTCTGAAATACTACCAGAGGTCACAACCCAAGTTTCACCATCACTCAGTCTGAAGGTTTCTAAACTGTAGATTGAGCATTTCTGATTCTGTTTGAACAAGGAAGTTACACTGCACTGAATCATGAGAACCCTCTAACACAAAAGTAAACCTGAGGGATGATACAAGAGGATCTTGTGTCTAGCTATGGTTCACAGCGGATACCAGAACACAGAGAACAGAACAAACCACATGCCATTAAAAGAGGTCCTAAATCTACCCTAAAACCATAGCTGGAGGCATCATTTTATGTATTGCACGCCACGTCACCAACTTCATCTTAACATAACCATGTTCTCTGATGATAATTTTGAATACTAAGCTGTAGATAATACAATAAAGATGAAAGTCGTTAATATTGTCCATCTCTTGAAAAGCACACACAGAGCAAGGACTGAGATACTTGTGCGTACAACAAATGATATGCATTGTCCATAGAGTAGCAAAAGAGCAGCGTTTCATGACTGGTTGAAGTGTTTCTCCAAGTGTTTGCTGAATAGCAGTATGACGAACTGCCAACAGAGATAGCCAAAGCTTGGAAATTCAGCCTTGCCCTTCAGTCCCAGCATGCTCAAGGAAGAGCAAAAGCAGGTACTGTCATTTTCATTAAGACAAAGCTTACTGCTATGATTTCTGAAAACTCCCAGACCATTATACAAAGGAAGAGAAAGGCAATTTCTGGGCATCTGAGTCTTAATTACTAGTGGAATACTACTCTTAGACAACCTTTGAACTTCATGGCAAGCATAAAATTAAAAAGCTATAAGAAACACTGCCATTAATCTTATCAGCCAGATAAGAGTTGAGCTGAAGTAGTTAAAAGCTGTATGCAAAAGACTTAAGAGTTGGTGATTCTTTATCTGACTGATAAAGGCCTGTCTTATGTCTTTACTGCTATTATCAAATTGAAGGTGTTAAATAAAAAAAGTGAAGCAAACATCAATTTATAACACTATCACTAATAATTAAGTACTTCCTCTTACCAATATTAGACGATAAAGGAGGGCTGTCAAGCCATCTACACTGATTCTTGTAAAGGACAATAATTTTTGATCCAGTCCACATGAATTAGAATGCAGCCATAAAATTTATAAGGACCACGATTCGGCTGCTGTTCCTTAGATTCAAAATATGACTATGGGGAGGAAAAAAAAAAAAAAAAAAGAAAAAGAGAAGCTGGAGACATGAAGAATAGCATGCTGTGTGACTGTTGCAGCTTTAATAGGCTTATAATTACAAAATGGGGCACTTTTGTCCCTAACATTGTGTATCTAACCTGCATGTATCTGAACTACATAATGCAACGGGGGGAGTCAGTGGCAGATCCATTGACTTGCCTGTTTTAAAGGAGCAGAAAACCTTTCTTCTGGTAGCTAAGCACAGAGTTGGCTTAAATAGTGGAAAAGCACAGGTAGACAGTATTAGTACAGCATTACAGTAGAAAAACACATCTGTGCTGCAGAATTCCAAGTTAGATCATGAACAGCAAAGTCTATGAAGTATTTTGTATCTTTAAGCTTACAAATACAGGTGACTGTAATCAGCCAAAGGACTGGTAGAAAAACTGCCACTCTCTGTAAAATACATTCTCCCAAATGTACACTGAAAAGCAGAGTTATTGCAAGGTCGGTTCCTACTGTCTGAAGAGGCTAGACACAAAAATTGAGGCAATTTTAGGAACCACATGTTCTCTCATTTCTTTCTTTCCTCTCTGGCCTCACTCCCTGGTGCCCTATGCCCTTCCACTTATCACCTTGAGTGATACGTATAAAATTACACCAAGCCGGAAGGGAAGTTTTTTTTTAAAACAAGCACAAAGGTGTAAAATGACTGGGTGGGGTCATAAAGAATGCATTCTCCTAGTTTTCTTGGACTGTGCTTATCATCCTCAGTCCTCCTCCACTACTCCCACTAAATCCACTAACGAATAGATTGTTTAGACCTGTAGCCTTCATGTAAAGCTTCACAAATTTAGAAATAACTTGTGAAGCAAACAGTTTTCCTTGTGTATGTCCTAAGCTAAGAAGCGCACTCCAGGAGTGAACCTTTGGGAAAAAAATAAAAATAAAAATTAAAAATCAGGACCTTGAATTCCTATGTAGCTCTTAGGCAAAATTTCCACTCTACTCCACATAGGAAGGTGAGATGGTTAAAGAAACTGCGTTGGATTGTGTGATAAAAGCTCTTCCACACACCCACAGTTACTCAGAGGGACAATGGCAGGACGGAAAGCCTGGATAATACCCTGCTGGGCTACTCCCAGGTCCATCACAGGAGTCATCAGCCCATCAAAGGCCCATCTCCACTAGTCCAGAGCAGCACGGGAGGTCAGCTATGGGACCATGGGAGACCCTGCCAGCTCTAGGTGTGAGAGCATATGCCTATCTCTAAGAGTAAGAGCATGGTGGGGGGTGGGGGGGGCAGCTATTGGGACCTGGGAAGTCCTGGCGAGCCATGTGTGTGCACATGTGATGGTCTGTACCAGCAACTGGAGCGGGGCTATGGCCTTGAGGGCTCATAAGCCCAGCTGACAGCAACTGGGGAGACTGGGATGCAGGAGCTAGCTACTGGGCAGACTGAGTGTCTGAGCCCAGTTGCTGGAGGGATCCACCTTGTACATACATATGTGTGTGTATGTGCATGTGTATATCTCTATATATGTATATATATTCTCACTATTGGACCTCCATCCTGCTTAGCCAGAGAGGGGAGGAGAATGAGGCTGTCAGTGTTGCCTGCCTAATCTGTGCAACTTGCCATGTATATATGTGAATATGTTGTATAGATACATGTTCTGTGTGCATGTGCCTGCTGGGAATATATCTTCAGCCTTGATACTGCTTGGACCTGGGGACATAGAGCAGCAGCAGCAGCCTCACCTTCCTGAGGCTGTTGGATTCAGTATGATATATTTTCCTCTAATAAACTGATCGTATCCACTGAAAAGAGCATTACAACAACATGGGAGGCACAGAGATCCTTGTCTCAGAAAACAGTAACAAATTAGACCTATATTAAAAAAAAAAAAAATTATGTAACTGATAAGGGGTATTTTATATTTCATGTGCCTTGCCAAAAAATACTTTAGCCTCTAAAGATTTACTCCATGGACTAATGAATTCGTTAGTATCTTAATGGTATCTCTTATCAACCAGCAATCTTATGTTTGTTTTCAACAAGAGAATGTTTTGGGAACCTGTTATGATGATTGAGCTGTGTAATCAACTCCACGTAAGACAAACACCTGGAGCACTTTGAGCAGCAGAACACTGGTCTCTTCCCCTCTCAGATATAGATAAGAGATGGCTTCTCTTTCCAGTGCAAACACATTGATGGCCATGAGAACCCATGGAAATACGATCATTCTTATTCCTGCTTTTTGTGGCTTCAGTGACCTTGGGTCTGAATCTGCCATCCTCACCCCTTCTGAAATCCAAAAGCAGTAGCAAGTGATAGTGGAATCAGATAAGTTAATCAGAATGGTACCACGGCTGATGACCTCTTTGTCATGCTTAAGCCAACTGATAAGGATGTACATCCCCTCAGAGACAGGTAATCATTTGCTAGCTTCATTTTTCCAGAGGCAATCCACTGCCAAAAACTTTGTTGGAGCTGACTTCATCATAAAGCTCCAGTTGATGATCAGAGGAGAGAACATAAACCAAGATCATGCATACACACCAAGCTAACTCAGAATAATTTCTATACTTCATGTGACCTCAGTGCACCAATAACCGCCAGCAGCTGGTTCATCTTTTCTGGCAAAGTGGAACAAGCAGACATCAAACAAGTGTCTGTGCAGAAGGGAGAAGTTACATGATATGCTTCCTTCAGCAGAGAAGCCACCAAAAGTCCTTTCCCTCTGTAGCTGCTTCATCAACCCTGCTTACACACACCACTAGCCTCTCAAGCGCTGCATCAAGCTAAAAATAAACAAAACAAAAAAAGCAGAAGGTTGTTATTTATAACCAGAATACTTTCAGTCATCATGTTTACAGTGCAAACCTCTCAAGTCACAGGGGAAACTGAAGGATAGATAGTAAAACACAGTGTGGTCACAGGAAGAAATGACTGGGGTGGGGAGAGGGAAGAAGAGGGAGTTTAGGATGGATTATAAATTTATATTCCAGTTTCACTGCTGAAAACAAGGCACGAAGTAACTACTTTACTTAACTAATACAAGGTTTGGAATGTCTCCAATGATCCTCTATGAGGCTCTCTTCCTAACACTTTCTGAAAGGATTTGCCCCTCTGCAGTACAGGCTACAGCCATTGCCGTGCCTGAAGAAATTCCTGAAGAACTGCTGCTTCTGACAACACAGCACAGGGCAGACACCTCTGGAAAAGTAGTAATGATAACTATTTATCTAAGCTGCAACTCTCTTGCTGCTAGTTTTGACAAAGAAGTTCAACTTCCCTATCCATGTTAGGATCTGCATTTGGAAGAAACATTTCATTCTTGGTAGCTATTTTATAACACACGGTTTCTGTGTATATCTTTTGTGCACTAGGCAGCAAACCAAATCCTACATGAGCAGTGAGTAGGACTTGACTTGTGATAGATCCTGTCCCCATTTATGCAACTGCTGCTTGGTTAAGATTATATTATCCAAGCGATAGCGTTTTCCTGTCTCCTATGTACTTAAGGGTGTTGCTTCATGTTCTGAAGGTGATTACCAGCCAGTGGGAATGACCCTCCTCAACATCTTGATGCCAAGGTTACATATAAAGGCCATGAGTGCACAGCAAACAGAGGCCAGTGCTGCTTTTCCTTGAAATATTTAAAATTCATAGTAAGCAAAATGAACACGTAGAGAAGTTTCTTTGAGAAGTATTTCACAGCAAACTCCTGCTTTATTTGCAGACTCACCTTATGGCTTCACGTTTCTTCTGTGGCTGATGACAGAGCTCACATCTTAATGTGAGACAGCCTTGTGTCTGTTCTTAACTACACAAGTAAAAAGCTTAACCTTCATACAGCTAGAGAAATGACTCCACAATCCCAAACAGAGCAATCAAATAAGGTGGACAATATACAGAAATTACTTTGGACAGACCCTAGTTACCAGTTGGTGCTGAAGATGTTCATATGTTGAAGGTTCTATGCTACAGAGTACAGGAATGATAAAAAAACCTACCAGGCTCATGTCCTTGCAGTTATGCTTTAATTTTACTAGGCTATTGAAGCACAGGACTTTCAGATGTGTTGGTCAGGTCTTCATAAATCAATGGCATTTATTAGGTAGAACTGAAGATATGTATGGTCTGTGAAGAGCTCTAACAGAGCAGTGGTGTTCATCATCCATGCATACAGTAAAGCTAAGAATCCACCTACCAAAACATCATCTATACCAGATTTGTAAAGATGTCAGTCACAGAGTTTAGTTCAAACAGGTTTGTAGGGGAAAAGAGTTCGCCAATTGACTCTTCAAGTGTGTTTGGCAGAACAATCCAGCATGAACGGATTTCTGCAACAGCTAACCCTAAAACAGGGTCCTGTAACAAAGGAACTGGAAGAGCAACAAGGGTGTCTGGGCTTAGGATCATCAAATGAAATGAAGAAAACTTCATTGAATAATTTTCTGGTGACTACTTCTTGCAAGAACCTTCCTTCCTCAGAAACACATACGCAAAAGAAAGAAATGTCACCAGAAAGTAGGGAAAAAGAAAATCAGACTCACTACATCTGTAAGTTAAAGATTCTGGTCACCTGTTCAGCTATATGTACACAAATACAGCACCATCTATAGCATTGCAATGCCACAGTGAAAAAAGATCATAAGCATCGATTTTAAACATGAAACTGGCAAAGAAATAAAAACAGAAACACATAATACAGAACTGAAAACAAGAAAACAAGTAGTATAGTGCAAAACTGAACAATAAAATGGACCAGAGACAGAAGATAAAGAAATAGTAAACCTGAAAGAAACAGGGAGGGCTTAGAAAACAATGTTATGTCAAAGCTGTGTAGCTATGGCACTATCCTAGTAAAGCAGGACATGCAGGTTAAATCCCAACATGCTGAAGCGGTAACTGAACTCAGGTCTAGCTTTCTCTAGGAAAGGACTTTAACCATGTTATGCCATAAAGTTATGACAGCAGCAGCAAAACTTCAGTATTTAGAGAAGATATTACGGATGCCTGTATCTATGAAAGATCTGTGGGTTTGTTCCTAACATGCCTCTTCAGACATGGCTGAGCTTAGCAGAGCTCTGTGAAAACAGGAACAGGCAGTTCCCTGTGGGCACCTCTGAGTAGCAATCTAAGTTTTCTCCTGGATGGTATATGGAGTTTTGAATTCTGCTCCACGAAAAACAGGTGCCAAAAATTGAATTTTTGTAATGCCTGATCAGCTCAATCCTTAATTTGATCTGGCACTACTAGACTCAACTCCAACAAGGATGTTTCAAATGACAGCCACTGCGATCTTTGATTTGGATTGGAAAATTCTGCCCATGCTTTAGTTAAGAGAGGTTTTCTGAGAAGTTCTCTAAAGTCCCAGCCCTGCCTCAGAACCTGATTTCCATAAAATAAATGAAAATGAACAATTTGACCTTAGCTCTAGTCCAGTCTAGGTGTCACAATCTCAGGTTTTCAATTAATAGATTAAAATCTATTAATTAGCTAAAAAAAAAAAAGAAAACAACAAAACCAACCCAAAACAACCCACAACAACACAAGAACACAAACAAAATTGGACATACAAAATGGTAGGCAACAGTCAAAGCAGAGCAGCAAAACTTGATCCACCACTGCCTGTGCAAAACTGGTAAGAATTCTTCAGTGAAGGCTGGACAGAGACTCTACCCAGGCAGTGAAAATACAGGTTCATTGTCAAAAAACTCCCAAGAAGGCAATTACACTATTGTTTATCACATGGAAGGCCTTCCCAGCTTGCTACTGCACAAAACAAAAGAAACAGTTAATGCAAGTCTCTGAGAACAGTAGTCCAAGTTCCCACATAGGCCAGTTATTCACAACATATGTACTCTTATCATTAATAAAATCTAAATCTTATCAATGCAACTGACTTGCAAAACCCATTCAGCTGTCTGCACAAACTTACAGCCGTATCTTCATACCCATGGAAGTACTTGACATTGTCTATAGCTTTCTGATTACCTGGGCACATGGAAAATAACTACAAGACCTGGACTTTGCTCCTGCTTATATTTCTGAAGAGCAAAAAGCTACAGATAACTAGCTATAAAATAACAGCAACAGCAGCTCTCCTAGCCATATTAAGAAATACTATCAAGAAGGACTACCAAGAAATACTATGTAGCAGGACAACATTCTGCTGGCTAACAGATCTAGGGAAGGAAACAACATATCAGGATAAGGCAGGTGTTTAATTCATTAAACTTAACTGGGAAATCAATAGGCTAATTTGATCTTGAGAATTTTAGCTTCAGCATGGTCATCTTGTGCTGAAAGTTATAGAGCTACCAAACAATCAGACAGAAAAACACATGCTTTAGAAAACCAGTTCTTACAGAAAAAAAACTTATCAGCAATGAAATAGAAGAAAAAATAGCAGTCAGCAGTTCATCAGATTCAGAAGGAGGTATACGCTGGATCATGGGGAAATGCATGAGAGATGCCATAGGACCCTTGTGTAAAGCTATTCAGAAAAAAAGTGACTAGTATTAAGAAATGAGGGAACCCATGAAAGCTACTGAACCTGGAGTTGTGAATTAAAGCAAACCGTTTCAGTGTTGGAGAGAAGATGGCATAATTAGTAGACAAGAATGAAAGACTTTTTGGCTTTCTCCCTGTGTGCTAATGTTAGCACAGGAAGAATGGACGGCTGAAGTAACACAAGCTCTTCCCAGGAATTTTGCATACTCTGATTTAATCATCAAACTGACATCTAATGTACATGCACAGATACATTTCATTATTCTTTGAGATCCACTATCCTTCCATTATTTGGCTAAAGGTCTGATGCTACCATGTAGGACAACAATTTCAGAAACTGTCTGGATACCTTTAAGAAGTTGCTAGGAAAGTTACAATAATGTAAATGCTTCAGTCACTGTGCATTCAAACTGGGAACTAGGGGACAATGATGTATTAAGCCTTAATAGCTGCCTATTAAATCAGGCATAGCTTAGGCCTAGTAATTTCTGGTTGCAGCCCAATCCTGTCAAGTTTACATTATTTGTAGCTGCTACTACCACACTGACCTCTAGCTTGGTAACAACTGGCATACCAAAGTTAAAGCTGAGTAAACCAGTGTGGCTAGGACAGTCTGCATAGGGAAGGGCTAACACAGAGAAAACATGGAACAAAAAACCCCCACCAAAATGTAGAGTGGAGGCTTGTCTTCTCCAGGGGAAAACTTCCTCAAGACACAAAAAAAGCAGCAGGCTCGAGAGTCACGAATTCCTTTGTAGCTCCTTAACAGGGTTGACTTTAGCAGATGATCAGCCAAACTAAGAGAGGCAGAAGAGCTCAAAGGACTCTGTGCTTCTCTAGGCAACCCATGGGCTGCACAAAAGTTTTGGTCATATTTAGAGGCTACAGCTACAGTACAAATAAACAGTAGTTTAAAACAATAACAGTCTGTCTATACTATAATAATAATCAAAGCAGATAAACATGTTTGGTTCTTCTTTCTCAAGTTATTAGCAAAAGAACAACGGAATTCCAGCCACGTGCTAGATCTGTGCCTCAGTACTGCATGATTTCAGTGTCACGTTAAATAATAACCAACTTCCCATGTAGTTTTGGAATATTTAAGTTCTAAAAACATTGCATCCTTGGGGACAGGCTACTATACCTATGAAGAACTGTGTGCTAAAGATATGATTTGAATCACAGTAATGGATTAGAAACTCCAAACAAAAGGCAATACTTGATGGCTGTTTAGTGCCCCAAGTCTTAAGATGTGATGGCTGAACCCAACAGAGCACTTCAGTAAGCACTCAGCTCAGAAAACTGGGCTCAGTTTGTGGCAGAGGCTAAAGACTGCCATTTCCTAGGCCCTTTCCCCCAGGATCATGCTCAGCCATCTTCACTTCTTTTAACTGTGTCAGCCTTTAAGCAAACTGTTACCCTACACAAAATTTGTACATTACAATCAAAAAAACACATCAGCTCTGGACAGATTACTTAGGCAGATGAAATATGGTTTAGCAATCAGAACCCAAGCCTGAAACTAGCAGCAGGTTTTTTTCTTATTGAACTTAGAGCTTTCCTTCACTGAAATGTGATTCTGCTTATAACCCAATATTGCCCCAGCTCCCCCCACAAATATACCTTTAAGCATAGTGAAGCTTTTAGCAGGAGACTGCTGAATTTAAGGCCCTCAAGTCTATACAAGGGGGTAAATGCTATCTCAAATGAACATGCTTTATCAGCTACCAAAAGCAGCTTTGCATGGGTGAAACTCCATTCTCTCCCTACACCCTTTCCCCATTCCATTTCAGAGATGTTTCACAGTACATTGCAAGACAATAAAATACTTCAGCCCAGGAATACTGCTAAATGCAGAACTGGAACACCTATCGTGTGTCCCGAGAAGGCCTGGAATTGCCACAAACAAAAAGTATTTCAAAGTGCGATTACTACCACTTGAGGAAGGCCAATGCGAGAGTTGATCCCCACAGAGTTAATTCAGCGCAAGTCACCTAAACGTGCTTGCTTCTGAAACTGTACAGTTAATTAACCTTAGTTTTTCCATTTCTATAGCAGCTAGTAAAGCAGTATCTTACGAAAATTCTGTAATATAAATCAAGACACCTGTTAGCCCAGAATACATTCTATTGCACATTCAGTAGAAGACATTTTAAAAGTCTGTCTGAAAATTTTAGTCTTCCTCTGTGAAAACTTCAGCCAAAAAAGTTCTAGTGGCCAGACCCTTGTTAAGACTGTCAGTCATCCCCATCCACACCAATGCTGTGCAACTGTGTTACTGTGATAGATATGGAGAATTATGAATGTACATTCTGCTGAATCATCAGCAGAAATAACAGCAGCACTTTTAATTTTTTTTTTTCTGTTTCTTACTACTGGACTATCTCTAAATGCCTGCTGCAACAGCCATTTGGGTTATCTGAAATTCTGAAGCATCCTGAAAACAGCTTTAAACCATATTTCAATGTTCAGACAATTAAAAGTTTTGCAACAGCAGTATGAGCACCAGCACTGCAAATTTAAGCCTACTTACTTTTCCGGCTGGCTTTTCCTGGTCGCTTTCGCTGATCCCTTCTCAGGAGTTCAAAACGTTCCCACAGTTCGCAGACCAGAAGCTGAAAAATACTGACACGGGGAAAGCCACAACCTTATTCTTTGCCAGAAAAGGGGGCAGGGTGAGGTGGGTGATGCGTGTGTGTGGAAATAGTTCAGTCAAGGTTTTGAAGATCTTTGGGTTGAAGCTAGTAACAAGGCACAAAGCAGTTATTTCTTGTTATTACAAGACTTCTTGGACAGTCCCTCTGGCCTAAACTGACGGCCCGCAGCTTAACGTCAGAGGGGTTGCAGTCACTAGACGAGGAAATGACTGATCTCTCGACCTTCCTCTAGTTTCCCCTTTCTTTCTTTTTTTTTTTTTTCCTTTCCCCCGCCCCGCAAGTTAGCCCAGGTGTTCTGCGTGTACCTGACAGTCACTAGCAGCGCGGGTGCTGCCCGCTGCCCGGGCAGCCCCTGAGCTTCAAGGAGCGCGTTAAGGAGGAGGCGCGGACCAGCCCGGCTGCCTCGGAAAGCCGCCGAGGCCGGCACCGCCTTCAGGACAAGTGCCTTTTAAACCGCTCCCGCCGCCCACGAAGCTCCGGCAGCTCCGCCGGGGGCCGGCGGGGAGGGCGCGGGGCGAGGAGGCAGGGGCCGGCGGGGAGAGGCGGCGAAGGAGGGAGCGGGGAAGGCACGGCGAGAGGCGGGAGCGCCGCCCGAGACCCCGTCCCCGTCCCCCAGGCCAGCCCCCGGCCCGGGGCGACCGAGCCGGAGCCGCGGGGCAGCGGGAGAGCACGACCCCGACCCGGCGCCCCTCACGGCGAGGCCCGCGCCCTCAGGAGAGATCCCCTCAGGAGGGACCCCTCCGCACGCCGCGCTCACCTCCTTCCAGCCCGGCCGCGCTCCGCTCGCCTCCAGGCGCTGCCTCCTTCCAGCCCGGCGGCGAGAGCCACCCGCCCCGGCGCCTCCCCTCCGCGCCCAAGGTGAGCGCACGGCGGGCGGGCGGGCGGCGGGCCGCCAGCCCCCGCCTCCTCCCCCGCCGGCCGCGGGCGAGCGCGGGCGCGGCTGGGACTCGTAGTCCCCCCCCCCGCGGCCCCCGCCGGGCGCGCCCCCGCCGCCGCCTACAAGCCCCAGAATGCCGCGGGGCCGCCCCTGCCGCGCGCGTGTGCGCGGGGCCGGTGCGCGCCCCCGCCCGGCGGCGCCCTCGCGGCCGCTCCCCCCCGCCCCGCCCGGGGTGCAGCCGGTGTGTCACCCCCCGCCCTCCCTTTCGGGGACACACACACACGGAACCTGTAATTGTAGTGTAAATATGACTTATTTCTAATTTAAACATAAAAGCATACCTGGGGAGCGTGGGGTAGGCACTGGCTAGCAGGGACGCGACGTACAGGCCGTGGCCTGGCTGCGTTTGCCGGGCTCGCGTGCGCGGCGCTGGGGTACGCCGCGGCGTTCCTTAAATAAACCCCGCTTGGGTTGTCCCAGAGTGCCGGTGAAGAAGCTTCAGGATTTATTGTCTAAAATTAATTTGAAAAAGCAGACATCAGCGCTCTGTCCTTCAAGAAGCGTAGTACCTACGCCAGGCGGCCAACGCAGCCGTGTGCCGGTCACGTGAATGAATGTAAAAGTACAAATTTCTGAAGGACTTCACGTTGGTTGAACGCTTCAAGAGACTGACTTACCGTTATTTTCCTTCTTTTTTAATGAGGAGGATATTTTTGCCAGCTCTGCTGTCTGAGAGCACGCTCGTCAGCCCGGGCCTCAGCGTGGTCGGTCTCACACGTGACTGGATGTAGTGTTTTATTTCTTTAGGGATGCAAAGGATACGCAGGTATCGATTTCCTTGTGAATACGCAGGAATTAGTAGTGAAATATCTTCACAGGTTTCATCTTCCGGTCCGTGATACGGAAATGTTTTCCAACACGACGACAGCTCGGTCCCTTGCCCAGGGGAAAATGTCTTCCCACTTCTCAGATTCTTAGAGATTTGGTTTTGTATACAGAACTGGTAGAAAAACAAAAATTTTGAAATTCTTACACACTGAGACCACAAAAAAAATTGTAAAACTGGTGTCTACAGGAACGTATTACTTTGAAAACCTTAAAATGATTCCTTGACATGTTAGCCCTTGTTAGAGTTTAAGAGTAACTTAAATAAAATTTAAATTAATTCAAGCTGAAACACAGTACTTTAAATTTCAGTATTGTCATACTGAGAAATTTCAAGGTCAAAACATTTCAAAAGTTGCATTTGAAATGAGAGATCTGTTATAACCAGTTTTATCCAAAATAGGCTGTATCAAAAAGGGATTTTGATGAACAATTTCAGAGTGATACATTAGATACGCCACATACATCAGACTTCACAGGGAATGGTGCTGGATGCCATTGTTACACAGAACCGGGTAAACGGAGATAGTTTGGGAGAGACACCTTTTCTGATTCCTATTTATTTATCCAAAAAGCTATTTTTTTTTCTGAACATGGGCATCTGTAGCTTGTGTTAGAATGCAGTTGTAATTACCTTATGAAGGTGTGGTGTCACCATTGAGGGACTGAAATTTTGAAATGCTTTATTACCAGTAAAGCATATATTGCAGTAACATACCACAGGCAGACCTCTGCTTATACACCCTGCACAAAGAGGAGGGAGAGGAGAAAGCCTGAAACAAACACAGGAATGGCAGGTTTCCTCCTAGAAAAATCCGCAAAAGTATAAATCTTTGAATCTTAGAGTAATCCACAGTGCGGATTATGTTACACTAATTGTGTCAATGGTTGCATTTAAAGACAAGCTGGTTTTAATTTCTTGTGTGCATTTTAGCGTGACTCACTGGGAAGGTTAGTAGTTTTTTATTGCTTCTTTCCAGCATTGTCTAAAATGGTAAAAGATGCTTCAGTTCTTCAGCTCTGAGAGAAGGGCAGGGATTAATATAGTGCTGAAGTCAGTAGGAACAAGATGAAAAGAGGATTTTTGGTCAAAGCGAAAAAAGGGAGGGGAAGTTAACACAGAATAAACAATAGGGACAATTGGCGGGACTGAAAAAACTCCTGTGAAGGATAATTGGGGGAAATAAGTTAATGGCCCACACACCACTGGAGCTGCGTGATGACAGAGGGCCCGGTGTGAGCTTCGAGGGCTCTTCTGGCTCGCAGGGGTTGGAGCAGCGGGAGCCATTGCTCTCCAGCAGCAGAAGGAAAGCTGTGAGGCACCGCCAAAGGCCAGACCCAGTGCTCGCAGCTGCTCAGAGCTCCAGTCGTCGCGCTGTTTAGTTCTCGACTGCCTCAAACAGCTGCTGGTAGAGTACGGGCACAGGAGCTAGCTGAGGGGCTGGGGAGCGCGGAGACTTCTGCTTGTCTCACTGGCGTGGACATCCCAGACGGGACATCCCGATTTAGCAAACTGCGTCAGACAGGCTCTGCCGACTGGGTCGCTCCCAGCCACTCCCTAACTACGCTCAGAGTTCTTCTAATAATGAGACAACTTTCCAAGGCAGAAAAAACCCTGTATATATTTGACCATGGAGTCTTACGCAGGTCCTAGGACAGGTCAAACCAGCTGAATTAGTGAAGTCGAGGTGGACGTTTCCAGATTGAAGTGAAACGCGTTTAGATTTACAGGGATTTTCCCACTTATTTCAGTGGCAGTTGGCTTGGTTCTCAAAGTGCTCCTGTTAATTAGTTACTACCCACATCCCATACAGATACATTAGTCATGTCAAGCTTTGTTATTGTTCATAACAACACCATTATTCTAGGAGAGGCCCAAACATTAGGACATTTTCCTTTTTACCGTGTGAAGTTCCTTGAAAGTGGCAGAACTCAAATCCTTTAAAACATCCCTTGAGAAGGGTGTGATTTTTAAATGAGCTAAGTTGGGTGTCCAGTCATGAATATAAACCAGTTGAATGGCTTTGCACGTGCTGTTTCTAGCACACGATACAGAGCAATAAGGTATCAGCAGAAGGCTGGCGTGTATATGCACAGTCGTCAGTGTGCCGGCAAAGAGGAACCTGAGGCTATCGGCCAGCTCTCCTGCTATCAGCAATAGCATCCTAACACAGAAACGGCCCTGAAACCTGTGACTGCCCAGCACCTCCCTGAGTCCCGCCTTCAGCCCAGAGGCAATTCGGGAAGCTGCTGAGCCCTGTGAAACAGCTTCTTTGCCACTCACAGATCATCCCTGAGCAGCACAGCTCAAAGGCACAACCACATCCTCTTTTTTTTTCTAAAGAAGCTTAACAAACTTATTTTCTTTCAAAAGAAATACAGATTCAAACTATAAAACCAGTACTTATCAGCATCCTGCAGTACAGTATTCCTCCATCCCTGGAACACCATTTTTACTGGGCCCCTCCTTGCCGGGTGCCGGCTCAAACTCTCCCCGTCAGGCCCTGTGGTAATTAGCCATGCATGGCTTAGGCTTGCTGCCAGGTTGGTCCCCAAGAAGAACACGGGGAAGAAAAAGCAACAGTCATAAAACATCAGTAACACAGGAAAACACTAGGCAGTTCATCCACGTGCCACCTGTACGACTTTTGCAGCCTCATACCTCACGGTCGTTTCTGCCAGCAGCAGATCCACACTTGCGGGTGGTGGGTGCTGTGTCTGCTCCTTCACAGGAGACGTGCTGCAAGTGGTAGCATGGTCTCAGCAGCTCCAGGTTGCTAATAGCCCTTGAAGAGCTCTTTAGGGCCACGCTTAAGGTAGGCAAGTCCTTTTGCTGACCTCATTTGGCTTTGAGGCTCTCTCACCAGCTCAGGATTAAGGTAGCTCCCCTCTACAGCTAGCTTGTTCCTGTTAACTCTAGTGTTGAGTCACGCTTAGTT
The DNA here is from genome assembly GCF_900496995.4 of Aquila chrysaetos chrysaetos. Taxonomy (NCBI): domain Eukaryota; kingdom Metazoa; phylum Chordata; class Aves; order Accipitriformes; family Accipitridae; genus Aquila; species Aquila chrysaetos. Next base: position 14,113,541 of record NC_044008.1, read on the forward strand.
AAGCCTCGCTACAGAGCCGAACTGAGTGGGGTTTATCTGCTCTACCTTGCTGCTTGTGCGTGGCCCTTTCTGTGTCCGTCAGAGGGGCTTGCAGAGCCTCGCAGTGGCTTCCTGCTTGGATAATAACCAAACCCCATTCCCCGCTGATGGATAAATGATGAGGTGATGCTGTGGCAGCATGTCCACCCAGTGACATTTGCCCTGAAGGGTTAGCAAGTAAATAAAACATAGATGCATGTTTATGGCTGTTGTCATGCCTCTTTCCAAATGTTTTCCTTTCTAGACTAAACAAACCAACTCTCTCTACTTGGAAGCTCATGGTTTCAAGGGTCTTGTTTCTGCTGCTGTACTCTGCAATCTCTCCAACTTGTTTACGTCTCTAGTTAAGTGAAGGGCTCAACAGCTGACAACTGCTGTCTACCAGCACGGCAGCCGTATATATATTTACCATGTTCTACCATAAACATTTCTATTGATACAATGCAAAATGGCATTTTTTTAAACTGCTTTACACTGTTGATTCTCTTCCTATAGTTTTGCTGCCTAGCCAGATATTTACCCACTTTGTGTGCTGGTACCCTGATCTTTGACAATGTCTTGTCCTTGAGCGTATTTGCTGTGTTATTTCATTTCTACCCATCTCTCTAAATTGCCAAGTTCATGCAAAGCCTAATTCGGTCCTTCAAAATACTTGTGCTCTGCTCATTTCCTCCAATTCAGGTAATGTTGCCACCTTTGGATGAAGCAAGCTCAAGAGAAGAACATTTAGGCAAAATTGTGAGAACTTCAAGTTTTGGTTATCGCAGGAACTCCAGCAGGTCAGAGCTTCATCTTCCTGTATTTTTATTTAAATTGTCTTATGTTGTCCTTATTCTACTGGAACATGGGTTAGTGAGCTGATAGGAGAAATGAGGAAGACTGTAAGGCATATTAAAAATGTCAATTTTTGTAGTTATGCCTGCCAAAGTTTTATACCAGTAGACAAGCTTATTAGTACATTTTATAGCAGTGTCACTGTTTTATTGCCATTGATTATGTGCTGTGTCACCATTGCTATTTTAACAACTATTTAATGTCAGATGAATGATTGTTTTCAGTCATATGGGAGGAAAAATAAAACAGCACATATGCCCAGCATGCAGTATGTGCATGCTATCTTGTGTGCAGTAGAATGGGAAAAAATGTAAGGAAGGGCTTCCTGGAATCTGGAAAGGGCAAATGACAGTACCACTTGAGAATCTACCAGCAGGGATGATTTTCTTGAGAAAAGCCTGTGCACAGTTTGTAGTGAGTTTTGGTGAAGTGCCTTGTGGGATTCCTCAGTAGTCATGATTACATACGTTATTCAAAGGAAATAAATACAACTGTGAAAAGCAGTTTCTCTGATTATGCTGGTCTCTTACCTGGAAAGAGAAGTCAGATTAAGTGCCTTGCTGTATCTAAAATCTTTAAAATAAATTAATTCCCTAGCAAGATACTAGCTGCACACACATTTTAGATTGAAATGTCACCCATCTATTGACATATTAGGGCAAATAAAATTATCTTTAAAAATAGGAGTGTTTATATCTTGCTTTTTTGTTTGTTCAATGGGGGAAACTTTTATTACAATGTTTTAAAATCTCTTGCCTAAACATTAAGCCAGTATATTCTTTAATAACCTCATTTTTTTTCCTTCCTGCTCTTTCTCTGAATAGATCCTTTATCTTGTTTCAAGGATTGAAAGCACACGGACGGTTCTCCAGAACAGTACGGCGATGTTGCAGCTGCAGGAGGCTGGGCTGTTGCAGTAAGTTTCCAGGTGTGTCAAAGGTCTGTTGCATAATTTTGATCATGCCAAGGTTTTGACTAGCTGGTCACTGAATGACTTCCTTTTTACCTGCACTGCTCAGGTACCTTTGATCAAAAACCTCTTAAAAATTAAACATATTTTAGGTGGCTGAGCGTGCGTGTGTAACAAACACCATTCTGGTTCAGACCAGTATAGTGCCAGAAGCAGATGCGCTTGACGTAAGAGCATAGCAGGTGTATGTGGTACTTCTCTCTGATGAGGAGCGGCTGTGGGAACTGGGGTTGTTTAGCCTGGAGAAAAGGAGGCTGAGGGGAGACCTTAGCGCTCTCTGCAGCTACCTGAAAGGAGGTTGTAGCAAGGTGGGTGTTGGTCTCTTTTCCCAAGTAACAAGTGATAGGATGAGAAGTGGCCTCAGGTTGTGCCAAGGGAGGTTTAGATTGGATATTAGGAAAAAATTCTCCACTGAAAGGGTTGTCAGGCATTGGAACAGGCTGCCCAGGGAGGCAGTTGAGTCACCATCCCTGGAGGTATTTAAAGGACGTGTAGGTGTGGTGCTTAGGGACATGGTTTAGTGGTGGACTTGGCAGTGTTAGGTTTACAGTTGGACTTCATGATCTTAAGGGTCTTTTCTAACCTAAATGATTCTATGATTCTAAGAATTAACAACTTTGTTTTGAACCAGGTTCCTTATGTGCTGTGCTGTAGTCCTCAGAGCTTGGAAATGCCGATTTGCACATTGGGTTTGCAGATAAAGACTAGTGAGAGTGTGTATTGGTCTGTGGCCCCGTTTTGTTCCTTGCACCAGGACCTGTTCCAATGACCGTGTTATGCCCACAGGTGGGACTGGGAAGATCTCTTGCTTTGTGTTATTTGCAAAGTGCTGTTAAGTGTGACGTACTAACTATTAATAAATACCATCAATGTTTGTATTAGAATCTAGGTATTTAGTAAAAGAATTCGGTTTATGATTTCATGTAGGGCCCGCATGGCTTGAAAAGTCTAACGTCAGAATTCTTTGTTGACATTATTTTTATTGAAGCATGGATCTTTAGCTTGGTTCACCATAAAGTGAAGCATTTTATTTACGATAATAGACAGTTTAGGGCTATAGGGGCATTATAACGTTGCTGGTGTAGATACAACTTTATCAGAAGATACAAACATGACCCGCAATAGAAACAAACACTAAAGAGAACACGATGAAACGTTCACTGTTTACAAATCACTTCATTACTACAGACACCAAATGGCAGTTACTGTAAGTAAATCAGTTGCAGAGAACTGACTACATTTAGACAGGGAATTGGGAACTTCTGTTTGGGGCTTCATCCACAACTCCTTAGTAGAAAAAAGTTTAATGTCAAGCATTCTTTTTTTATCCACAAAACAATGCTAACCAACAGACATACCAAAGAATAAGACCAAAGGATATCAACGCCTTTACAACTACTTTTGCAATTATCTTCTTGATTAAGTACTTGATTTTTTTTTTTAATACATTTTGTCAGAAGGTAAATAGCCCAAAAATCAGCAGCAAAAATATTACAACAACAAAACAAGTAAATACAGTGCCAATGTGTCATGTTGTAGAAGAGAATACAAAGAGGACAAACAATGATAACTTAATCATGTAAAATGACACAGAGCTGAAATACAGTGCACTTAAATACTTATGTGACAAAGAATGTTAAATTCTGTACTTAGTATGTAGGTTTTTTTAAACATAAAATCTGAAAAGTCTTTGTGCTTAACCTTTTTTTCCTGTTAAACAGAATTAGTTGCTTACTTCCAATACTGCCACTGTAACTGATATTACAACAGATCACAATTTTCACAGACACATCAACATTAAAACATTTACCTATGAGAAAATAAGTCACTTCTCATTAGTTCACAGTGCGAAAAAGTGGTGTACACTCTGTCTTGAGAAAGGCTTTCAGTTATTCATCAAGCCAGTTGCAGAAAAGTCCTGATACCAGACGCAGTGCTAGATTTAAAGAATGGAAAGCAACACATCACATGTTGGGAGGAAAAAATAAATGTCTCGTTTCTTCATGGATATCGTCTAAGTGACCTTCGTCTTCTGTTGTAGAAATGCCTGAGCCCATGTTGCCGTGAAAAATTCATCATGTAATTTTGTTTGCGAGTGCTGTTAAAATCAAAGGGCGGAGGAAGAGAAGAGTGTCAGTTTCTTGTATATGTACTTCAAATTCTTTTGGAGCAGTGAGCTAGTGGGACAGATTCTTCTTTGTCCTTGCATGACCTTTCAAGCCTGTGTAAAGTGGTGTGAAGTGCACCCTTTGTATGACAGCAAGGTACAAGGCAATTGAGAATCTGTCCCACTTTGCTTTTATTTACAATTCATTATCTTAGGGAAAGGTTAAGAGCTTTCAGCTAATGAAAACTTCTGCTGCCTAGGGCCAGATTCACTAAAGCTGTATGCACTTCATACCCTCTCAATACAGGGCATTTCTCTACAGTGGTTTTATATTCCAGCTACCCTTCTGTTTTCAATCATTAACTGCTTTATCCTGAGAAGAGAAGAAAAGCTTTACTCCATTATCTTCTGCTTCTACCTTATAGGAAGTGAAGTACAACACTTTTATGCGGACTTAATGTTTCCCTCCCCTGTACGCCCCCATCCAAAATTAAAGGAAGATCTGGGAAATAAGCATCATCACATCTGGGAGGAGACCAGGCAAGAGACAGTCTGACTGCAGCCTAATTGAAGAAGGGACACTTGTTCAGACCTACCCGGAGGACAAGACCCATCCCACCTAACACAGGTTTCTACTTCTCCCATTGAGGGAAGAAAGAACCATGAGAGGGCAGCAGTGGACAAGACGGCTGTCTGGGACTTTGATACCTCAAACCCATCTAACCCCTAGGGGCTGGATCCCACCTTCAGTTTCCGAATTTCAGCAGTTTTGGAAATGAAGCTGTAACATCTGTGGTGCATCCTTGTGAGTCTACTTATGGCCTATACAGACTTGCATACACCTTGGAGAGAACTCCATGTGCAGTGCCACAGACCCTCTATATCCTACTGCCTCTGCTGTGGCAGGGGACTGCAGAACAGCCACAGAGCTTCATCTGGCTGTGCCTTTTCTTGGTCTGCTTACATACATATCCAAACCCCTAGCACATGCACACAAATACAGGTCTACATAGATCTACAGCCAAACTGCATTCAGAATTACATGAGAATGAAAAGGTTTATGTATTCTGAAGTTCCGATAAAGGATGTCTCCTCTCAGACCTACAACTTGCAGTGCACTTGGCCAGATGTATAAAGCACCTGAGATGTTGCTATAAGAGAGACAGTGACTCTTGCACTCTACACTGTAGAGTCCCAGGGTATGGGAAAGACCCTTTGATCGGACAGCTACTTTTAAAAATAAAAATAGTATCACATACTGCTGCCAGACTCCAGTTTTTAGAGCCACCTGACCCCCTTTCTCCACATGGAAAAATGGCATACAAGGTACTCCCACAGAAGCAGTTAGAGGATGCAGTTTCTTTAAGAGATCGGGGCACAGCATTAACCATGCAGACCCCAGGGACAACCCCAACAGGTGTAAGGAGCTTCACCCAGGAGGAACTGCTGGTGACTACATGGCCAAATTTTCTTTTGGTTTCCAGGGGAAAGGAGCTGCAAAGTCTTAGTGAATCTGTGCAGTCTCGGGCTAATTTCTGACTCCTTCTCCTAATGCTCCCTGCCTGCTTAGGACCTTGTGCTTTCTAGCTTCTTCCCACAGTGGGAGAAGGATGCCTGGCCTAAGCATCTCTACTCCAAGGGACTCGATGTTACCAGGACCTTCCAAACCAAGTCCATCAGATTTTAAAGGTGATCTGTGAAGTAAAGCCCTGCAGTAGACATTACAGCCAACAAATCTCCCATTTGTGGGTGCAAGGCAGGTTTTAACTTGTGAGTTTTCTCTGTGAATGAGAAGTAAATACTCATACTGTAATCAGTCGTACTTTCCTCTCTAGTGCATAAGCTTATTTTTAGTGAATGTGGCCCTTAGGAAAAAGGAATAATTGCATGCTTTGCAAAACACGTATGATCCTCCAGAGGCAAAGACAGCTTTTGCTGTAGTATGCTAATTTCATCTAAAAAAGTCTGTATGACAAAATTATACCCTTTTCAACAGCTGATCTAGAACACAATTGACTAAACTGAATAAAAGCAGTTGTGTCAAAATCTAGGTTATAAACCTCTAAGCAAATCCAAGTCGCTTTCCAACTAGTTTTCCAAGGCTTTGAAATTTTTTTTTTTTTTTTGCCACTGGAATATATATACAAGAATGAAACAAAGTCCAGCTCCTGGTGACAATGAAAGCAAACACATCTATACTTGGCACAACTTTTGGCACTCTCACAATAAGGCAGAGCTCTAGAGCATTTGGCAGTTGAGAGAGGGGTTAATGTTTGAGGTTGACTTATCCTGACTTTCACCTGACTTCTTCAAGTGAAAAGGAGAGGTCTGTGCTGATTTGTAAGAGCTTCGTGTGAGAGAGTGACAGCGGTGAGTTTATATAGTTTTAATGCCACTTGGTAGCGTAAGTGCAAAGAAGTACTGAAGATCAGTCTTTATTCTGGTCCTGTAGTCATCTCAGTGGAACATCACCCTCAGAGAGGAAGGCAGGAGGGAAATCACGACCCTGAACACACTCCTGAAAGTGGCTGCCATTGGTCATGAGGCTTGAAGGAGGTATTAATCTTGCCCCTCCTTTAATTACCATTGCCTGGGAAGTGGGTGGTTCCTTAGACATAGAGCCTTCAGGGTGACATCCTACCTCTCAAAAGAGCATCCTAACCATGAAGTGAGGATGGAGCACCTATCTACTGGGAGAAGGCTGCTCTGCAGCAAAAATACGGGAGACAGGGGCGTGGGAGAAAGCACAGCCCAATTTTGAGTGGCCTTGCCCTAGGTACATGGAACCAAACACAGCCTGTCAATGTGTTTGGCTGAAAAAATTGCCATTTCTGGACCTCGTTAAATTTGGGACTGAGCTTGGCTGTGAGTGCCTCAGCTTGGGCAGGACTTGGACAGCTACAGTCCTTGGTCCAGGGGCCTTCGTGTTCCCCCATCTCCTTCTTGCCTTTCATCTGCTCACATTCAGCAACAGCTCAGCAGAGATTTTCAGGACTCATTTTGGACACTGCTAGGTGCACTTGGCCTCTATTTCACTTCAAATGCCTAACCATTTTGCATCTGGCCTTAAAGTTATGATGAAGATGTTTAAAACAACGAACAAAGGAAAAAAAAAAACAAAAGGAAAGGAAAAGAAAGGATTGAAAAAAGGAAAAAAGAAAGGGTTACCTAATAACTTAAAAGAGATTTACTTATTTTTTATGTATATAATTCTGTTTTGTTATTTTATAACATGATCAAGAAGTTACAAAGAAACATATATTTATGTCTTATGCTGAACACCAGAGCAGTGTAGTGTGTGAAAAATAAGAGAAATCTAAATTCTCAGGAACTAAAATGCTTATTTTTTTTACTTGCACTGACATGGTTCAAACTTGTCCTCATGATGTCTGAGATAGATAGACTTTCCAACTACTAGCTGGATGCCACATAAAAACTTCATGCCTGCTATAGAAAATGGCATGATTTTCACTCTTGTTATAGGTAAATATGTATACCCTATGTATTATACTATCATATTGTATTGTACAGTAAGTATAGTCTGGTATCCACAAAATCAGAGGAGGTCTATATTTATTTTTTTGAAATAATTTTATATATTGGTAGGAGACAAGCACTGTATAAGAGAGATCAATAGTGCTTTATAAGGTCACGATATGTATTATGTAATATAGCTTGCAGGAGTACTTGCGCATTTCTTGCATTTGGTGGATTTAAGAATGCTTTCAATATTATTAATAACAAATTTAATTTGTATTTTCACAGACTGATAAAAGAATTTACCATAATTTTGCTGTTGTTTTCTTGCTCGGAGCACCCAAAATGTGCTGGGCAGCATCAAGCTATATTAGGAATAGACCCCCCCTTCCATAATGGAGGGTGCAGAGGGAACTTTTCTTTAGATATCAGTGGCAACTTGAAGGCTGCTTTGCAAGTGTGCAATGGACTGGTCAGCATCTGCTGAGCCTTCTGCCTTTTCTGTGCATTCACTGAACCATCAATCAATCAGAAAAGTACAGACCCAAAATAGTTATTTGTGTATTGCTGACGGAGCAGACAGGAAAAAAGCAATTAATAGGAGCAACTACTGCATAACCTGTTCGACAGTTTTGAGTGCATTATTAAAAAAAAAAAAAGATAATGCTGCTCCAATTTATGTAGGAAACCCTACATAACTTTCCAGTGAAGTCACTGGAGTTAAACTAGTTAGATGAAAACAATATGCAGCCAATATAGAACAAAATTCTGTCTAGGGCATGTTCAATAAATACGTACAATAAAGCAATATATGAGAAGGAGTCACTCTGGGTCTTTAGTCTTTAATAGAGCATTCTGGCTATTGCATGTTTCCTAAAGCACAGTTTGAACTACAAGTCTTCAATTTAAAATTTATGAAAAGAGAACATAGCCATATGGAATGAGAAATATATGGTAAACCCCCCCCCAGTATATACTAATGTCATTCATTATTTCTGTGTTTTTATTTTTAATTGACAGGGCACAATAGGAACCAAACAGAAACAAAAATATTTGGATAACAAAATGAAACATGAACAAAGCCTTAGAAAACAGCAAAGGCATGCCTCTCAGGACTAGGCTTGGGGTAAATTTTGAGGCTGAATTACAAATGCTTTGTTAGGAGGGTACTATAATAAGAAAAGTGATGTGCTCTGACTGAAGTCCTGACGGCTGATATCAATGACAAATGTTCTTTGGCTCCGGTGAGGTCAAGATTTGAACCCAGAGCTCAGTAACTATGTTGGTTAGTGGTATCTATTAACTGCGACAGGACAAAGCAGCAGAGTTAAAAGAAACAAAAGAACTCTGTGGGAGACACTTACTGTGTGTCTAAGGGGCATGCATGGCTAAGCCACCATGCAGATTCACTGACATGCACTACCTGGCTGTGGCTTCAGCTCTGTGGTCATCAATTATGGAAAAAAGTGGGAATTCCCCCTTGGAGCTGAGAGGTCTCCCATGCAACATGCTGGGAGCCCTCCATTGGCAGGTCTCATTGCACCGCAGGAGAAGGAGAAGTCCTTCTCACCGCAGCCCCAGTGAAATTCCCACTGCAGTACGGGGTGAGCTGCTGAACACTTTCTGCTAAGTTTAACTTCCCTGAATGCTCCCTGGGAAGAGCTGCAGGCTCAGGGCTCTCAAGAGCTACATGGCACATCTCAGAGAGTACAAATAGTTTTCCACCAACCCATCATTGACAAAAGTTTGTGAAAGAGGTGTAGCTGTAACAGAAACATACATTTGATACTGATTCAGGGAAAGTACTTACCTTATTCTAGTGTAAAACCAATGACAGCAAACAATGAAATACAACACAAGTTAGAAAATGCCTTTCAATGCATGCAGCACTGTGATTAGTCATAAAACCCTGATGAGGTTTAGAGGCAATATAGGACTTTTCGTCTCTTTTGAAAATAAAAATTGAACAAATTATTTCCTGATATTTCAAATAAATGCTTGTATTTTTATTTTCTATAAAATTCAGCATGCACTTTTTAGAAACATAATAAAAATGTCATAAAAGCACAGACTGCATCATATTATATTTGGCATAAATGTTGAGAATATTCAGATAATATCCTAATGTTTGAACTATTTCTGTTCTTTATTTTAAATATGTTGATACTTTAATTTAAATGGATTTTTTCAAAACATTGCTTTTTACTAAAAAAATGAAGCAGATGAAAATGCTTTTCCACATGAGCACTTGTTGTTAGAGCTAGAATATATAATTTGTATTTTAATGTTGCAAAATAAGAATAAACATTCTTTGCACCAAATGCAACACAAGTTCTCACTAAATCATTTGTGCCAAAAATGTGAGAGTATCTTGACAATGAAGAGCATGGAGTGATGGCTATGGAGGGATTCGTTCTGTTATCCAACAGTTAACCATAAAATAGTAGGTAGGGATAATATTTCTTGCATTCCTTGCACAACTCAAATTCCTTTGGATCACATCATGAGTTTTGGGGTGCAAAGAAAGCAACATCAGACCCTTAATGTTCAGCTTATCATTACGCTTTACTTCTCAATACCTTTGACCAGAATTGAGTTTATGAGAGGTCTATAAGGGCCTGCCCTATACACAAAGAGATGGCAATTCCAAATGCACATGCAAAAAAGTGTGTGGTGTCTGTGCAGCAGACAGGCTGAGAGCTGTGCTTCCAGAGAAAAACAATGTGCAAATGAAATGCAGAGTTGGACATGGGCTTTTCTTAGGGCAGAAGTACAGGGGCACAGAAAAACGCTCCTTCTTAAGTCTGGGGTAAAATACTTTTTTATCCTAAGAAGAGCCACACGGAACATATGAGAGTTGTGCCCAAAGCTTTCTTTACAAATGGAGAGAAAAAATGCTGCGCTAACAAGGAATAATCAGCACTAGCTTTAAACAGGACTGGACAACTTGACAACTAGTATTCTCTCCCCACCACAGGATAGACATCAACCGTTGTTAAAATAAGTTGGCAAGCGGTTAGTTGGCAAGATCGGTTTAATGGTATTGTGTTTCACCTGTTCAAAAGAGGTGCTCAATTTGAGCACCATTTGCAGCTGCTTCACATTCTTAATGAGACTGCTTTTTAATGAGTGATTCAAATAATTCATTCAAAAGTGGAATGATTTTAAGTAACATACAAAAGTACCCATCTTTGGCCTTTCTTATCACTGCCAGGTATTTTGCATGCACGTATAAACTGCAGGTTAGTTTTTTCCCCCCAGCAAACTATCTTGGGAGCAAAAAGGAAACAAAGAAATTGCACCCTGAAAACATGTTTGCTGGTGAGAGGATGATGGCCCTTGACTCAGAAATCAATTGGACTGAACAGAGTGTCATGACCCTGGCTATGCATCATCTGTGAGCAGTATCTGTACTATGACTTGGCAGCTGGGCCTGTGACAGAATTAATTTCAAATCTTTGGATTGCTGAGAAGAGTTGAGCCATGAAAGCAGGTATTCACAGATTTGTCCGTGGGGTGAGCACTGTAAGGAGGAACAGGGACATCCCCCACGTTGGATGGGAAATAAAAATCAAGAAAATCCTTGGTTGTGCTACATCCCTACAGACCAGCTCTCCCTGCTGGCAGGTGCTTTCCCCATTTGCCCTCTTACTCCAGCCCTTGGTCTGCTCACTTGCCCGTGGGCTGAGGAAAAGCTGGCACAGCACCTAGGTGTGCATCTGGGGGTGCAGGCACCCAAGCCAACACCTAGGGCATGAGGGAAAATCAGACCTCCTTGTCAGCCCACAGGGTAGCGGAGGAAACACAAGACGAGATGTGTGGAAAGCCAGGAATTTCTGTATGTCCCAAACCACACGTCCTAGTATAGGTCAGCTACTAGCTGTAACGCCTCACAGGCTAGAGGCTTGCCTGCTGCATCAACGTGGGTACACGGATCACAAACAAACATGAAAGTCTAGGACTTAAACCAGGGCCAGTGAGAATAATTTTGATGGTGCCCACAGAGGTGTACGGACTCTCATTCAGGTGGGTGATGCAATGCAGGCTTATAAGGGGACTGAGCACAGACTGTGTTAGACAATGACCACCAACAGGTCCTGTAGCCAGGGGTGTTCATGGCTTTCTGAGACAAGGTCAGAGTGCCAACTGGGATTACTTCCAATTTGTGAGGCACAGTTGTTTTCTAAGGTATCCCAGCTTTGGGATGAATAAGCCAGGCAGAAGCCTACTGACTCTCCAGTGAGTCCCTATAGAATTAATGGGAAGAGGTAATTACAGCACCCTGGTGAGTGGTTTTAGTTCAGGCCATGCCTCTCTGCAGCCATGTCAGAGAGCCCTGGGGTGGCTATCACCCACAGAGCTCACCTCGGGCAATCTCGGTGAGAGGGCAGAGCACCCGAGGGATGCTGCCTCCTCACCTCTCACTGGAGAGATGCCTGGGCAAGGTGGCTTGCTCTCCCCGGGGCAGGCAGGATTTCAGGAATATTAAGAATTAAAGCTAAGTCCTATCCCTAGTATTCATGGTGTGATCCTGGCAGCCCTGGTGTGTGCAGGATCATCCAGGGTTAGTGCTAGCAGATACTGATCCAGGCTCCCTTCTTTCTGCCTGCCAGCACTCCGTGGAGGTGACTGAGTGTCTTCATCCTTTTACAGTTAAGAAACTGAAGTGCTGGGGAAAAAGTGACCAGCATGAGGTGGCTGAGTGAAACAGCAGAGCTAAAGGAAAACCCAGGTAAGAGTATCTGTCAACAAGGAACAGTACGCCTCCATTCGGCAAAGGCTTTATCGAACCCTTTGCCGGTTACTTGCAAATAAAATTTAAGAGGTCTACAGAATATTTTGATGAATTAGAAGGTGCAGATAGAACTTAAGCAAAACAGAGGGGTCAAAGCCACCTGTCAGGTCTGAGCACATGCCAGCATATGAACCAGATGCGCCACAGCATGTAGTTCTGTCTTTCCTGAGAGTGGCATGTCTCACATGTTGTAGTTAGCAGGGACTGGAACTCCACATCTGGCCTTTGGGAAAGATACTGCCATGGCACTGCATTTCACAGTACTTGATAAGGGAGAAATCTCTCTGGTTTGGTCTGTATTCCTCTGTGGGTTGTACCAGGTGTCACCTGAACAGGGTGGAAACTACCTGTCTCTAGCCTGATATTTTGGCCAATATTCAGGAGAGCCTTAAAGCTCTTTAACAGGAGAAAAAGAAGAGAAAGGAGGAGGCACTGTCTGCCCATCTGGTTCCTTCTCTAGGCAAGGTTGTGATTACTTGCTATAGCATTTCTATTGCTGTCTCCATTCTAATATAACATATCTCTTATGACTGACTTGTCACCACTCAGCTAGTGTGTCTAGTCTGCAGCCTGGCAGATGTCATTGTCAAGGAAGTTCTCCATATTTCAGCCTAAGAATCACTTTTTAAAGATTTGTCCTCTTCCTACTTATACTCCTTCATTCAATGCTCAGATTGACCGGTAATATTATGCTCTATTTTTTTTCTGACCTGATTTTTTCTTTTTAATTTTTTTTTAATTGCAAGGTGGAAAGACATGGGAATATTTCAGAACTACTAGTTTCCTTTTCCATGGTTTCCTAAACACTGTGAACCTCCTGCAGGTTCATGCTCTTCCATATCTTTTGTGATGCAGCATCATACAGCCACTGATTAACTAAGTCAGGAATCACATCCGTCCCTCTGTTCCTTCAAGTTTTAAGCTTAATGTTATGAAAGCAGTGCCCAGCAAGGTGTGTAAAAGCAGCAGAGCGTGCACAGTTACTCAGTGTTGGGACCAGTTTGATTTGGGGTTGATATGAGTGCCATGCAAGCTGGTGCTTCTTGGTGGAAAGAAGAACAGGGCTAACTAGCAATCAGATAATTCACTTTGCTACTGTTACAAAACATTACTTGCAGTGTCTCTGCTAATTCAGAAACCTCATGGTTAAAATTACACGGTCTGGAGCTTATCCAAGCCTAATTTCTTTATTGCTGGTTTTTAAATTGTTCAATAAAAGGAACATTTGAACCTATCTATGGAGCAGGCACGCCTCTCTCTGCCAACCACTGTCAGCGATGAGTTCCCGCCCGTGAAGCCACTAGAATTTCACTTCTACTGGAACTAAATTGTTAGAGAAAAAGCAGGTCATCTCTTCGTGACGTAACACAGGAAAAACGGGTTAGCTGCCAGCGAAACCCATCTCAAGAATGGGAGAATCAGGAGGGTGCAGACACTTTACTTGGTAAAATCTTGACAGGGGGATGAATATAGAGCTCGGACCATAGGAACCTGATATAGTGAACCCTGTTTCTGAACAGTATCCTTCTTACTAAAAAAAGGAAATGAATAAGGCATTAGTTGCTAATGCAAACTTTTCAGAGGCACAACAACATTACTTTGTGCGAACAGCAATACAGCAGACTCTTTTGTATCTTTGAAAGGATATAAATCAGCTTCACATGGCAGCACAGCGTTGAACAAGAATATCCTTTCTTATGTCCCAGCACAACATTTTTTTCACAGTCATTGCTGCATTACAGGACCACACCAATACTTGGTGGTGATAAAGCCCCACTTTCCCTCCTGCATTTTTCCACGATGCACAACACATACCCTTGCTGTGCCACTTATTTCATGGCTGTCTTAACCACTGACAGTTGCAGTCAGGGCAGAGCATTAGCAAAGACTGGTTCTCAAAGGTTTCCCTGGGCCACAGTGGTTCTTACTGAGCTTAACACTTGTGCCATGCTGGAGGAATTTCAGTGCTTTCTGAGATGGGGTGGGATGAGGTGAAGCTGATACTCACAGGACGACTTCTACGTGGTCCAAAGCCCACTGATCATGACCTGTTCCGTTGTGACGGGGCTGCCACCAGCGCAGTAAGACTCCTTTCATTCGTGCCTCCCTGTCATCACAAATGCAAGAACCTATGAGAGCTCCAGACTTCTGGTGTTTTGCACATCCCTATCTACCCCCCAACAGGAACTGAGAGCAAAGTCAAAGCGTTATTGCTACATCCCTGAACATCAGCACACCATACGTGCAAAACATTTAATGGTGAAAAATGCACACAGATAAGGAGGAATATTTCCCCCCCCACCATATCTTTAAAACAAGCATTCTGTTTTTCTTTCAAGTATATTGGTAAACACTAGGCTGGAATTTCTTAATCAGCCTTCCCCTTAAGTTTTCTTCTTTGTTTACCCTCTCATCAACATTTTTTCTTGCACAGCTTTGTTTACCCTCTCATCAACATTTTTTCTTGCACAGTGATGCAAAGATAGATTCTTTCTTAGCAGAAATATATCTTGTGCACTTAGAGGTAATGAAATGTGACTGGGTACTCACAGGGGAACGTTATAAGACACTCTTTGGGCTTGTATAAAGTCCTTTGGCTGATGCTGTGCAATTACTTGCCATGTAATTCCATTATTTACACTGTATTGCAGGAGCACTGCCTTGTCTACAGTGTTAGGATCACTCAGATTGGTATTGCAACTGTCTGTTTGTGAAATACTTCCAATTTGCAAAACAAACATGATTTTGCTGTAAAACACAGAGAGAAAAGCTATTTTCAATATGCAAAAAGTATTCAAACAGGAACAATAGAATTTCCAGGTTTATTGCATTTACTTTGAGCATCCTCAAGAATCATTACTTTTAACATGCAAAATAAACTGTTCTCACATCTCTAAAAACACAGCTCCCCTTTCAAAGTAATAGTTTACTACGTATAACATATTGCCATATAGTTGGAGGCAATAGATCCAATTTTACAATGTATCTGCACAAAACTGAAATACATAAACAATATAAACATGCAAATGAGTGTATGAAAAGCTAAAAAAGGGCAAATAAAGGTTGAATATAATGAAGTGCCTAAAAGATTTATCATTTTCTACCTGGGTGTTCAAATAAGAAAGGAAAAGCCTAATTTATATCTGGCCCACTTGCCAATTCATTCTGTTTCTAATCTTGCTTCAGACAACTAAATACAAACCAGTCCAGAAAGCTGTCACTCTGTTAAGAGCCAGTACAGGCTGGTTGCATTTGTTTTTCCATGGCCAAAGAGGCTCAATAGATGAAAAAGATACTCCTGTTCATTGCCAGGTGAATATGATTCTGTCTGACAACTGAAACAGGAAAATGAGTCTGTAATTACTAATAGCATCTTTGGTCATAACCATCGTGGAGGCACATACAAACATGGGATTTGTCTTTTCAGATCAGGCACTGGTCCAGACAGTCTGGTGTCCAGTCTTTGCCAATGGCTTTGTTGTCAGTGCTGGCTTACTAGAGAGTGCTCTGTTGGGCATGACAAAAACATCTGACCTTTTCATCTGACATCGCTTCCTCCTGACTCTCCATCTCCCAAATGGAAGTCACAAAGCATATTGCCAATCCTAATGTTTATTTGCCAGCAACATCTGACTGCATGGTACAGCCAGGTCAGTCCATCCTCATCAGTACTGGTCCACATGGCTGCATGTACATATGAAGAGTTTCTTTTCTCATGAGCTGCTAAAAGAGCATTTCAGGCTCAAAGTATTACCTTGCTCGGGTGAGATCCAGAGGCTTAGTCACAGCTTGTCGTATTTGACATCCATTAAAATAAAGCGAATCTCCGTGGGCATAGGGTGCCAGCTGTCCACATCCATTCCCTATCACTCCCCCCTGAATGGTTTCCCAGTTTATTTCAGTGACTCTTTCAGATTCAAAATTATCTTTGATATAACTGGGGAGGTCATGGCTAAAAACAGAGCAGTCATCACCTAGAAATGACACAGTGAAGTTATAAAACACAAAAAACCCAAAAGAATTGAGAAAATTGAGTTACAGTTCATTGTAATTCCATTCAAGGTTGTGGCCCAATATACAGTGTGACTACAGGCTGAATATATTTCAGCAGATCCATTAATAATGTGCACATTGCTGTACAGCATTAATTTTTAGAAATTTGAGGCTGTGAGTCTTATTTTTTTACATCAGTATAACTTCAAGAACTGCAGTACGGTTTCTCCTATTTTTCATTGATGCCAGTATGAGAAACCTCAAATTGCTGGTTGAAGGGAAATGCTTCTAAAACAGGGAAGGGATCTGATCTTATAAAGTTATGAGACTCTCTCCTGGAAGACATTAAACACTGGCTCCACTCCCACAAAGCACTCATAATTTAACGAGGGCACTCAGGTACCATTAGGCATGTGCTTAGCTGCATTGAGGGATTAGAGCAGAACACTCTGTCCTGACGGGGCACAGAACTGAGTCCCTTACAGGTGCCAGTCACCAACATCTGGATCCCATGTACACATCGCCTGGGAGTGCATACACCCTTGGAAGGAGTACAGGGGTGGAAGCCATTTCTGGGTAAGCAGGTAGCCATGTTCTGCCTTCAGTGAAGGCTGAATGGGCTTTACATACAGTACCAGACAGGGGAGACTACTGACTCAATCCAGAAAGAGTAAAGAGAGGGAAGAGCTGTTATTTGCAGCTCTGTCAAATTATTAATTTAGAATTTGTTACTCAAGCATTCCAGTAATTAATTTAGACATGACACATCACTCTGTCTTTTTGTTTAACTTTGGGCTAGATTAGACTGTAGCAGATGTATAAGAAAGAAACTGAAGAAATGAAACCTTGGTATCCTTCGTCACAAATGCAAATGGCTCCAGTTGTGCAATATCCGTGGCCGCTGCAGAGCTTAGGGCATGCTTCCCCAATGTACACGTGGTCGATTGCCCAGCTTTGTTTCTCTAGTTCTTCTCCCTTCTGAATCCACCTGAACTGAGTTGCACTGCAAATATCAAAATCCAAACACAGTATTATGATATCTAGCAATTAAACACATCTGTACAGTGACATTCAAATACACCAGCAGCAGATGTAATGAAAAATGTCATATGAAGGGGCTGTGACTTCAATAACTGGAAAGACCCACCCTGAATGGGTGGCTGCTACATCATTGGCAGTAGCCACTTCTATTAACAAAAAGCTTCCTGAAAAACATTAATTATGTATCAGATCTAAATCCAGCAATAACAAAACATTTTTAATTCACCAGTTGTTCCAAGCGAACAGTGCCAGCAAGACAGCTGACATTTTATAGGTCCACAGTGTGCTGACCTTTCAGTAACCTACCTGGATGAGACATGATCAGGCAGCTGGAGAGTTATTCTTCTCCACATAGAGCTGTTGACAGAGTTATAGATGGTAGCTTCGTGGAACTGAAATGGGGAGCAGCCAATGCTATTAGATGAGGAAGGAAGACAGTGTGTCTGGACAAGCTGCCATGAGTCTGTCCTGCAGGAAACAAACAAAAAAAAATGTTTTAGAACAACTGAAAGAATAATGAAAGGGAAACAGGTAATTCTAAGGGTCATGGCATTGCCTGTCTTACTAAACAAACCCAAGAGATTGTCAGCAATAGTTTCCATGCTCTGTAGCCACAAATAGCCAAGGGGTGAGAGGCTGAAGCACCAGTGCAGCCAGGGAGCACTTTCCAGCACGAGGTTTGAGTGCTGTGAAACCCTTGGTGGTGGTACACACAGCAGAGTCCAACCCAGAGCTCCTCTGGGCTGGCATGACAGAAGGATTTATTTAGGAATCTGCTCCTTAGTCTCCCTCTTACAGTGTTCAGAAGAGTCCCAACAGAATTTGCTCCATGTTCATCCACAGTTATTTGAGCACAGAATATACCTTCACTTTTACAAATTATAATGCACTACTATACTACAGCACAGGAGACAGTGTTATTAATTGTCTTCTAGTTAAAGACCAATTCGGAGTTAAGTAACTCCCATTTCATTACAGCTTGGTCCTAAATATATAGTCCTGTATCATACTAAACCAACAGTTTCCTGTGGATGTGGTTTTCTGCAAGCACATTTTTAACAGGCGCATGCCCGTGACTGTAACTGCAAGCTCAATGCCATGAATCTGTCAACATCTGGGAAAAATTATACAGAGAATTTACAGGAGTTATGTAGACAAATCCCAGTGCTTGCACACAGGCTTTGTTGAGATCCTGCTACAAGATGAATAGCAAAGTAATTGCTTTAATAAATAAAAGCTCTCTAGGTTTTTACTATTATACTGTGGGTTTCTTTTAGGTCTATGGATTCTGCTGTCATTTACCTGGCATCCTTTGTATACTCCAGCATCACAGAGTGGAGGTCCCCACAAGAAGTTGCCTCACAGCCAACCACGATCTATAGCACAAATAAAATCGGCTGCTATAGCAAGTCAGGTAGACATTTAATGTGATATATAATGAAATCTTGCTCTCCTTATTTTTTTCTTTACAGGGTGTATAGAAGAGATTGCCAACTTAGATCTTGGACAAAATCCATCAAAAATGGATGGAAAACAAAAGACCCAGTACTTCAGACACTGCTTTTACTTAATGAATTTTACTTCATTGCTACTGTTATTTTCAAATAGAAACCTAACACTACGTTTCTAAAGTTCAAATTAAATATCTAAACAAACATTGTTTCTGAAACACAAAGATGTGATAGTTCCTTGGCATTTCAGAAAGTGAAGTACCTAACTATGTATTAATTACCTATGAAATTTATAACTCATAATGATAAACATGTGGATATAAACTTCAGTCAATCCAATTTAAGAATAGAATTATTCTGAATATTTAAAACAATAAATATATTTGTGTCATATTAGAGTGGAAAGATAACAGTACCCAATGTACTGTACTGAATAGATAACAAAAAGCTAAATTTTAAGAGCTTCAAAACCAAATGGCAGCCATGCACAAGAGCTGAGTTCTTAGTTTAGAAATAAAATCTTTGTTGTGCCTGGTGAAGAAAAAGGAAGAGAGAGTCAGGAGAGAAAAACTTTGCAATGAGATTTTAGTAATATGAACTACTAAATGCTGATTGGTTATTATAATCTTGGCCTTAAAATAGAGGAAAAATATGACAGGCTGGGCAAAATAAGCAGCTTGGGGGGGGTCTTGGCATTCAGTAGTAAAAAGCATGTCAGATTCCTTTTTTTATATAATGTCTTTGAAGGTGGCATGCTGTGTGAGTGGGAGAAGCAGTGCTTTAGGGATTATCCTAGTCAATATAAAATAGACAACAATGTTGAGAAAAGGTGAAAAAAATTGATTAGTAGAAGATGGAAAATTCTGGAACTGTCTTGTCAAACAGAAAAGCAAGAAAAAAAACATAACAAGAAAATGGATGACTATTTTGATAACCCTGCTTTCCTATTAGTTTCTGGCTTATTTAAGACATGGTGCTTGGGGAAGGCCTTAGAACATATCTGTACAACAAGTACATGTTGCCTTTGGCCCTAAGCAGAATTCTACCGTAAAACAAAGTAAAATATTCAGAAATGTTTCTCTGATTATTTAGGTCATTTGCCATGACACAAGTAAGTAGAAGGGGTACTTCTGCTAGAGCACTTTTGTATTTTCCATATGCCACTCTTCTCCAGCCTGCTTCTACCTTGCCGTTTCTGCTTATTCACAAATTAGAGGAAAATGGCATACATTGCATGGTGTGTATTCTCACCTTAGAAAATAATTCCTACTGTATCTGATGATCCAGTAATTTCAAGAAAAAGGGATGAGACTTCCAATCCCTCTCAGTAACCCCCAAAGCATACAGAAAGTCAGAATAATTTGACATTTAACATTCATGCAATCTTTCTGGTTCTCATTACCTACACTTCAGAATTTTCTTTAAATTCTAATAAAAAGTCATTATTAATTATTCATCCAATAGGGCATTCTAGTTGGAAGAAGAATAATTTCTGGAGACACATTTGATGATTTTTCATTGCATAGTTTACTTTGGAGAGAGAGAGAACATTTCTTACTTTAAACTGCATCATGTATCCTGGCTGTATAATGAGCTCCCTGGAGGACAGGATGTTGTGTGTTTTGTCTTTTTTCTTATTTGGCCAGTAGAGATGGAATGATGGATTTCCACAGAACCCTGCAGTCCTGACTGCATTAGGGTAAAAACTCCAGTTTTCTTCATGAGAGGTGCCTTCTATTAAGATGAGTTAAATACAATTACTGCATTGTCTCGGTAAACATCAAGGCTTAGTAATGAATCCATAGAATCACTAGATACAGTACTTTAGTGATATATACACTAAATATATGCTACCTGTCATGACACACAGTAAGCAAGCTACTAACAGACATAATAAAAACATCAGCTCTAGAGAGGCAATTAAAATGTTAAAATAATAGTACTTTTAAAAAATATGATTAAATAAAGCTTTACTACCAGGATTTTAAATGAAATGAGTTGGACTGAAAGAAAAATTTTTGCTTTTCTTATACGTATATACATATATATACACACATACATATCTGAGTATTCATGTATATATATATTTACACACCACTATTACTAGCATGAAGAATAGCATATAAACAGCATTAGTCTACAAAATGAAAAATTTGCAGAGTTAAAAAAAAGAAGTGTGCTTGCAAGCTCACAGGGCTTATCTTAGATAAGATAATGCCAGACAACAGATTAGCTGTCACAGCCTGTCTTACCGTCATCAAACGTGTCTACCAGCTGGCTGGGGTTGATCTCTGCTCCTCCGATCAGGATGTTATCCAGCGCCCACTGCGCCCGGTCAGGGCCTGAAACCACAATCCCGTTGCTGATGGTAAAAGGCTGCCACCAGCGCAAGCGGGTTGTATTGGTCAGAGCGTGTTCGGGGAGGAGGATGTAGTCATGCCTGACTGAGATGTATTTTTGATAATCCATCTCATGAAGCAAAGTCCAGGATATCCCTAGAATGAAAAGATGCAGGTTTAGTAATAAAAACAAGTGTATGGTAGAATCTTCTAAAAGATTAAAGGAAGACAATAGGAAATAAAAAATAATAGCTATGGTCTTCTGATAGACAAATCTTAACTTCTAAGGGTGGCTGGCAACTGTTACTCATTGCAAGAGCAATCTTGTAAGCGTATAAAGGAATCAAATTGGCTGGAAGCCACCGATTACTGAAATCAGGCAGGAGTATTATGGAAAACTCCTGAGCAATAGATGGAAATT
Source organism: Aquila chrysaetos chrysaetos (assembly GCF_900496995.4). Classification (NCBI taxonomy): domain Eukaryota; kingdom Metazoa; phylum Chordata; class Aves; order Accipitriformes; family Accipitridae; genus Aquila; species Aquila chrysaetos. Next base: position 14,135,008 of record NC_044008.1, read on the forward strand.
TTAGATGGGGAAAAAACTTCACAAGGACAAAAATAACTTTACAATTAAAAATTATCTTATTATTTTGGATGTGTCTGACAACCTCTCAGATATTGATGGTGCTTGAATACAGAACAAGGCTGTAGCTTAGCTGAAACTACAGGATGTACTTGCCTCCATCAATGGAATAGTCTAGCAGCACTCCCTCCTTTCTGCAAGTTGGTCTGTGGCATGTTGTCATGTTGTTTTCACTCCCAATTCTGCCCCAGTACTGTAGAAACCTAAGAGTAAATGTATACATTTACATCTGTTAAAGATCTGCAGAAATCGAGAAGTTTGCATTCTGCTAGCAGATGTGCTATAAATGTTCAAAATGCCAGCATTTTTAAGCAAGTAACATCAATGTACAAGTAGAACAAGGGTTCCTAAAAACATGGCCTAGTAATTCTCATGGGAACCTCATGAAATTCAGCAAAGTCCTGCCCTGGGGAGGGACTAACTCCTTGCAATGGTACCGCCTGGGGACTGACTGACTGGGAGCCACTTTGCTAACGGTTCCCTGGGAGTCCTGGTGGAAAGGGAGCTCAACGTGAGTTAACAAGGTGCCCTTATATCAATGAAGGACATAAAAGAAGTCGATACACTGAGGCAAGGTCAGTGGAAGCCACTGGCATGGTTGGGGCTGGAGCATGTGCCCTGTGAGGAGAGGCTGAGGGACCAGGGCTGGTTCAGCCTGGAGAAGATGGCTGGGACTGGGAGACAGCGGTCACACATCGAAAAAAGGGAGGTTCTGATTGGATATAACGGGGGGGGGGGGGGGGGGGGGGGGCACGGAAATCACTGTGAGAGTAACTCAACACCGGAACAAGCTGTCCAGAGAGACTGTAGGATCTCCGTCCTTGGAGTTTTTTCAAGACCCAATGGGACAAAGCCCTGAGCAATGTGGTCTGAATTCAGTGTTGACCTGGCTTTGAGCGTGTGGTTGGACTAGAGACTCCCCAAGGCCCCTTCCTTCCTGAAAGGTTGTGTGATTCAGCGAACTCTTGCTGAATTACAGAAGTGAGAGTGTGTGGCTTCATTAAAGCCATACAGTCAAGGTAAATGATGTTGAGGTTGTCTTCTACATCATGTCCTTAGCTTGTCTAAACTGACATAATCCCACTGCTCTCCAGTTAAGTCATCCTTTTCTACAGCACGTGAGTGGAGTGGGTCTTGTACGGGCATCCAAGAGAGGACAACCGGCAGAGGTTATGTTCTGAACTCAGTGGGAGACTGTCCTGGTTTCAGCTGGGATAGAGTTAATTTTCTTTCTAGTAGCTGGTATAGTGTTATGTTTTGGATTTAGTAGGAGAAGAATGTTGATAACACACTGATGTTTTCAGTTGTTGCTAAGTAGTGTTTAGCCTAAGTCCAGGATTTTTCAGCTTCTCATGCCCAGCCAGCAAGAAGGCTGGAGGGGCACAAGAAGTTGGGAGGGGACACAGCCAGGACAGCTCACCCAAACTGGTTCAAAGGGATATTCCATACCATGTGATGTCATGCCCAGTATATAAACTGGGGGGACTTGGCTGGGAGGGGCAGATCACTGCTCGGGAACTGACTGGGCTTCGGTTGGTGGGTGGTGAGCAATTGCATAGTGCATCACTTGTTTTGTATATTCCAATTCTTTTATTATTGTAATTTTATTATTGTTATTATTATCATTATTTTCTTCCTTTTTGTTCTATTAAACTGTTCTTATCTCAACCCACGAGTTTTGCTTTTTTCCCCCGATTCTCTCCCCCATCCCGCTGGGTGGGGAGGAAGTGAGCGGCTGTGTGGTGCTTAGCTGCTGGCTGGGGTTAAACCACAACAGAGACACAGCTGGTGACACCAGGAGTGGAGACAGCAATGCCCAGGAGACTGCAGTATCTCGCCACTTTGCAGGACAGGCATTGCTGACCCTAGGACATTCCTGGGAAGGGGGACCTGCTGCTTCACCTGGACATTGCAGACCCTTCCCACTGTGCTAGGGTGAGCCTTGCTCTCTGTGACTCATCTGAAAGCATCATTGCCTTGACAATCATAATCTCCTTAGTGTCTACCTGAGATAGTGCTATGATTGTGGTGTCCTAGGAATTCTCTGAGCTACAAGCTATGTCGCCTGCTACTTCGTCAGCGTTTAACAGAGTTCCCCATTAAAATGACATGGAAACATGACCTACTTTGCTCCCCGCAGGTCCAGATCTTGAGTGACAGCCTGCCTCACAGTCGCACCTCCAAAATACAGAGTTGTATCTTCTGCGAGAATCCCACACTCAGTACATGTATTTCCACCTTCTAAGGACATCCATAGATCTGGTTTAATTTCTTCATTGTCAAAGCGCTCTTTCAGGAAAGTCTGTAAGTAAGGTGTTTAACATAAAGCACAGGTAATTATGATCTTAAGCCTTTCTGATGACCACAGCTGGAACTGACCTAAACATGTTCGAAGGGCTCATGAACACTGTAAAAAATTTTTTTCAGAGTGACTGAACATAATCACTTTTGGCTGAATATTTAGCCACTTGAACTGTATTGGCTAAATGTGAAAATAAGTTAGGGCTAAATTTTAAAATACTTGGGAGGTAATCCAGCACACTAAAACTTACATGTGCAAATGAATGGGTATATCACATTTGCGCAGCAAGGTTTTGGTAGCCGGGAGGCTACAGGGGTGGCTTCTGTGAGAAGCTGCTAGAAGCTTCCCTGATGTCTGACAGAGCCAATGCCAGCCGGCTCCAATACAGACCCGCAGCTGGCCAAGGCCGAGCCCATCAGTGACGGTGGTAGCACCTCTGGGAGAACAGATTTAAGAAAGGGAAAAAAGTTGCAGTGGGCACAGAAATGGCAGCCAGAGAGAGAAGTGAGAACATGTAAGAGCAACAGCCCTGCAGACCCCCAGGTCAGTGAAGAAGGAGGAGGAGGAGGTGCTCCAGGCGCCGGAGCAGAGATTCCCCTGCAGCCCGTGGGGTAGACCATGGTGAGGCGGGCTGTCCCCCTGCAGCCCAGGGAGGTCCACGGGGGAGCAGATCTCCACCTGCAGCCCGGGGAGGACCCCACGCTGGAGCAGGTGGGTGCCCGAAGGAGGCTGTGACCCCGTGGGAAGCCTGCACTGGAGCAGGCTCCTGGCAGGACCTGTGGCCCCATGGAGAGAGGAGCCCACGCTGGGACAGATTTGCTGGCAGGACTTGTGACCCTGCGGGGGACCCACGCTGGAGCAGTGTGTGCCTGAAGGACTGCAGCCCATGGAAGGGACCCACACTGGAGCAGTTCATGAAGGACTGCAGCCCGTGGGAAGGACCCACATTGGAGCACTTTGTGAAGGACTGCAGCCCATGAGAAGGACCCACGTTGGAGAAGTTTGTGGAGGACTGTGTCCCATGGGAGGGACCCCACAGTGGAGCAGGGGAAGAGTGAGGAGTCCTCCCCCTGAGGAGGAAGGAGCGGCAGAGATAACGTGTGATGAACTGACCCCAACCCCCATCCCCCATCCCCCTGTGCTGCTGGAGAGGGGGAGGTAGAGAAAATTGGGCGTGGAGTTGTGCCTGAGAAGAATGGAGGGGTGGAGGGAAGGTGTTTTAAGATTTGGTTTTATTTCTCATTACCCGACTCTGATTTGATTGGTAATAAATTAAACTAATTTCCCCAAGTCAAGTCTGTTTTGCCCGTGACAGTAATTGGTGAGTGATCTCTCCCTGTCCTTATCTTGACCCATGAGCCATTTGTTATATTTTCTCTGCCCTGTCCAGCTGAGGAGGGGAGTGATCGAGCAGCTTTGGTGGGCACCTGGCATCCAGCCAGGGTCAACCACCACAATGGGTCTTATTCATAACTGTGGTTATTTAAGAGTATGTAACACCACTCCAGTACATATCTAGTATGTGTGGGAGAAACTGCTATTCTATATTTTTTCCCCCAGCAAAACCAGTACTGCAATGAAATTTTAGGGTTATTGTAGTGAATATGCATTTATGCTACTGTATGCACAAATATTTGCAGAGAAACCCATCTAGAATATATCTCTGATTTCCACTTACCTCCAGGTATGCAGTAAAAGCAATGCCATGAGTGAAATCCTTGCTTTAAGGAGATAGTAGTAAAACTCCCCTAGAATTGCTAGCATTTTATCCCAAATGTCCTTAATATGAAGAATACATTACTAATTAAAAATTGCAAACAGATAATATTTGTCCATGTAATTAGTATCTCAGATGAAAAACAGAAGGTTATAATAATTCAAATGACATGATAAATGAAAAGTTAAATAGTTACATTCTCTTTAGACAGAATGCTGCTTAACCTTTTGTTTCTGTGGAGCGCATACCTATTCTGTTCTTATCTGATGTAGAAAAAATGAGATGGTAAACACTGCATTTTAAACTAATTTGGGGTTCCTTACATATTCTTTTCTAATATGTTAAGTTTTAAAAATATTTTAACTTTTAAATTAGCAATATCTAACTAGATTTCACTCACTTGTTATAGGGTAACACTACTAGTAGCTAGGTGAATTAATTTTATGTAATTTTATGTCATTTTCTTGTATTATTTACTTCAGTAAGCTCTTTCATAATAAAGACAATCTTTCTACAGGTCTTGATCAAATATAATCATATGTGCAAGCGTGATTTAGATCATATAATGATGATCTAAGGATGAACAGTGAACTTTATCGCAGTTTTTTCGGGCAGTGTTACTTGCAAAGGAACAAACCCGTCCTTCGATACTGCAGTAATAGTTTTGTTTAAAAATGATAAAAGGGCTGAAAATGGATTTGAGTATCTTTAGGCTGACAGGAATCAAAGCTAAATTTCCAGTGGGATCGATCTCTCCTCTCTCTCTCTTTCTCAGCCAAACACATGGCAAAATTCACTCTTTAAAACATGCAGTAAAATTACCTTCAATGTTTGTGTCAGATAGCAGTTTGGACCCGAATACCCAGGATCACAGATGCATTGCTCATTCAGGCAGTCTCCATGACCTCTACAGTTTTCCAGACAACCAGGGCCCAGATAGAAATTATCAATGGCCCACTGCATATCTGAGTATTTCTGGTAGAACCGAAACCTCACGGGACTAGATATAAAGGAATGAAGAAAAACAAGACATATGTATAAAACAACTTTGCTCAATTGAAAAAAGGTGGGTGAAACACAATATGCTTATGACTGTACTATGCTCCAAGCTTCCACAAGTAATATCTGGCAGTATCTGTTGAAATTGATTTTATACGTATCTGTATCTTCTTCTTCACGTGTGTACTAACTGTGATCTATGGATGGATTCCAGACACTGCTGAAGCTGGAAAAAGCTATTCCAGCTTCTTGCAAGAGAATTTCAATTTTGGTTATACTTCCTGAGTAGATTACTCAAAGAATATAAAATATTTTACTTTTACAGAAAAAGACAAATGGTTTGCATATGTGCGGACTACTGCAGACAATAAGGGTAACTTTTCCACTCAGTAAGGTCATAAATCTACTCTTTAAGTGACCGCAGCTGTCTGAACAGAGCAGAACATGCTATACAGGAGCAGACTGCAGAGAAGCAAGGATAACTGCTGGTTGTTCAGACCAAGAGTCACGGTCAATCTTGGCTGACAGAAAATAAAATTATGCAGCATACAAAATGAATGTGAACGCTGCTAGTCTGCTCTTTCCTTGAAAGAAAATGAATAGGCAGATGTATCCCCTGTTGTGTTTTCCAGAAGGTACTGAATCCAAGACAAAATGACTACTGAATTCATACTTACTTGCCCACAAGGTTTTCAGGCAGTGAGTAAGTAACTCTTTTCCATCCTTTTGTGGGAAAGAAGACAGATGGCTGTGAAACACTTCCAGAACATTTTGGATCAGCTGGTAAACACTGAGGTACTAAGTAACTCCAGCTAACGCCAAAGTCAGTGGAATACTGCACATGGACCTGATTTTGTGCAAGTTTCTCTGAGGTTTTACATCCAACAGAAACCTAATAAGGAAGAGAGCATAAGTAAATTAGAATTAATTGTGGTGGTGGTTAGGGTTTAAAAAAATGTTTGAACCTGAAAACTGACTGCAGAATTTTGCTTGAAGTGATGGCAGTAACAGTGCTTGTATGGTACGAATCATCTGCAGACCTCATCAATATCCCCAAGACTGAGAACAGGCACTTTATCCTGAGTTTCATTTTCTTCTAGCTAGCTCACATTTCTGGATTTCCAGGTTTTGATGCTTGTGCCTTATACCTCAGTACACCATAATTAATAAAGTTAATGTCCCCTCCCCACAACCTAAGATTTGAGTATTTCGGAGGAGGGCACCCAGCTCGATTATATTAGGTGGACTGTCTTTATGGGACAGATGTGCAACGAGCTCTTACAACTTCCATACATTGATGGGTTATTTCTTTAATTTAGGTAAAGGGCTGTATGAAGGGCAGTTTGGGTGCAGGTTTGATGTGAATGCATGACAGCCTAGGAGTGGTGTGGACTACTTTGGAGCTGCTTTTCATTCACCAAGCAGCTGTAACAAAACAGGCACCTTGTATATGTCTAATATCCACATTACATGATGTCCATACAACTGCTGTGCTGGAAGAGAAGTCTGTGTCACCTCTGAGAACAGCCTGTGGTATTAAAGCTGACCAACACAGAGTAGGTGAGAAAAATGAGGATGGCCTAATAGTAACACTTTTCCCTGCAGGGAACGGTTCATGCATAGACCTATACGTCATCCTACTTCCTGAAAAATCTACTTAGATGTGGAGAAAAATGTGGTTTTGAATAATTATATTGCAGACAGAGATTTTACCTTGAACTGCATAATCCAGCCCTCTGTAGGAGTCAGGTCGTGCGTGACTGCGTAGACCTCTCTGCCATCATGGCTCCCACAGATCATGACACCATCAGGAGAATCACAAAACCTCTCAATTGAGCAATCATCATGGAATAACCAGTGTTCATTCACTTGAAAATAAATGGCAATGTCAGTAATATACAATGACAATATAAATTAAAGAAAACAGGGAGTAGTGTTAACCACTAAAGGTGATTCATGGCTTTATTTTTCAGCCTATGTGAGAATTATTTCGTACTGCTCCTGAGAATGTCAGTACCCCATCATTCCCATGTACATATTTATTACATTTATCACATTAATTGCTCAAAGCACTTCTTACTACTCTCTTACATAGGCATTATAGCATTATTTTTTTAATGTTCAAGAAGTAAGGATCTGAGATTTACTCAAAACATAAACTTCTGTTGCACTGTACATTATGGGAGAACTTTTTAATGGGTGCTGCCTACATGTCTGCACAAAGCATACCCCAGCATTGTTAGCCGTTAAACCTTGTAAACATCTAGAAATACATCCTTTACAAAATTTAGTTCTAAAATGTAACAACTTCCCTAAAGAATGTTTAAAAAAGTTAGGAAATAGGAAACAGATACTCAGGTTAAGAAATCTGCTTAGAATAACCTGGCACTTTTTAATCCTCTTTTTTTTCTTTGAAGAGAAATTAATCTTCTAAGTAAATTCATGCAGTAAAAAAAGAAAAGTTACATTACATCTTTTCACTTTGCATTTTGTGAACTAAAAACAAAAGACAAGACCCCCTATAGCGATGGTATTGTCTGTGATATCCATCACAGTCAGACAAAGATTCAGAGGCTCAGCAAGATTTGGAAATTGCTGCACTGACTTCTTGCTTTTTAACTTAGATCCACGTGAAACCTTTACCTGTAGTTTTGTCTTCCATGATCATGTCAAAGGCGATCCTCCCGGTGGGCCCTGCATCGGCGGGGGAGCGTTCATGCTGTGGCAGGGGAGCACTGCTGAATGTGTCGAGCATCACCGTCCTCTGGTCAGCTGAGCCGGAGATCAACACGTTGTCGATAGCCCAGTCGTTCTGATCCAGGCCATCGTGTTTAGGCTGCCACCAGCGGAAGCGCGTCCCAATGGTTTTGGCATCATAGGGAAGGAGGATGTTCACAAAGCTGAAATAAAAAGTGGAAATTAGTTGTAGGAAAGCCACAAGAGGAGGACACTTCTTTTCAATGCTCTGTGCCAGGTGCTTTGACCAGGTCCACTCCTGTTGTTTCTTAGAGTATGTGGAAGTTGGGAAAGAAGGAAAAGACTGGGTGATCTAGCCTATATTCCCCTATGGGAAATTGCTGAAACAAAAACCTTCCTGATCACTCCCAATGTCATCCCTGGGACAGGGGCTCAGAGCAAGGTGGGAAGGGCCAGCAGCCAGACTGTGGCATGGTTTGAGCGACCTCATGTGCTCCAACGGTACTTACGGGACCAAATGCAATGGTCTAGACTAGCAGGGTATGACCATAAGGTCCTAATTAAGGGAAGTGTTAAGAAGGAGAATGTCCACAAGAACTGGACAGGCTGAACTCTCAAAGATCTGACATCCAAACCACAGCACTAATATGTCCCACAGGTTCTTACGAAACATTCAAGGCCACCTTCCTTTAGTACAGGAAATTATATAGGCAGAAGGAGGTAACTACAAACCCGGGCTTGCTGAACTGATCATAGAAAATTTCCATTAAGAGGCTCCAGGTGATTCCACCATTCACAGAATACTCCAGCAGCACTCCTTGGTTGCGGTTGTTAGGAGTTATCAGACATCCATACATGAAATAAAACTGGATGAATTCTGCACTGGTGAGGTTCAAGTCCACTGTAACTAACATACGGCTGCAACCCTTAAAAGCAATGAAAAAATATGTTGGCTGGTTTTGGCTGGCAAAACTTACAAACATAAAAAGTGTTAGACTATGCAGTCACTATTAATACGACTTCATGTTGTAAAACCTTCAAAATTGTACAAAATTATACTAATTATAACCAAGGTAAAGCTACAACAGAACAATAAATGTTCTTCCCTGAGGACATAATTTCAGTTATGTTCCATCTTAAAAATTCCTGTTGTGTATTCATACACATTGCTACTTGTACCTACGGCTTTACAACATTCAGTATCAAGAATTGTATTCACCTTTCTTCTGAATACAAGAGTTAAAAAAATCCATGCCTCCAGTGTAAAACACAAGGTTTTCCACACAGAATTAATGAATCACTGATTATGTGCTAATGGCTCAATTTATGCAAACCATCAAATGGCACAGCAATTTTAATATGTGTGTTGTTCCATAATCCCTTATATATTTCACATTGCTTCATTGCTTAGTCAGTTAGTTAGTGGTGCCTACTTAGTCCTACTGGAAGGAAATGGAAACGTAATGTGTCTGTTAGTTTATTTTAGAAAACTTGCATCAGTTTGAAACTAGTTATAAATGTGCATGGAAGAGATCTACAAGCATACCTTTTTTTCTTGCTGGCCCTGCTCTGTAGGACCTGTCTGACTTTGACCTTCAGCTAGGCAAAGGATATAAACTTTTTTTGTATGTTAAATATGTTATGCTGATGTTTTTTAACACCTTGCTATTTATTTAACTTTTTAAATCAGTCCCATTTATACTATCAAATGGAGTGAGTTGGCCCCCGTGCTGAGCACACACCCCGCTGAAGTGAAGAGCCATCCCAGAGGCTACCGCCCCGCAGACTGTGCTCAGTTTGCCCCCATTCACTGTCAGCCAGTTCTGGTTCGATGGCGAGCGATTGAAGTTATCTTTCAGTTGTGTCGGAAGGGGGGTCTCTGGCTCGTCACAGTACAGCCCACCCCAGTGTTCATCGCAGCTGCAGAGGAAAACAAATGCAAAATTCAGCTGGCAAAGGCTCTGCATGGAGGTTTAATCAGTGCCATGTTATTCCACATTAAGGTGCCGTCTTATTCCGCGCAGAGGCAGTCTGCATCATTTACTAGTGCACAACTGGTATATGGGGGTTTCAAACATCTGCCACTTTTTGTAGTTAATATGAAACAAAAATGACTTTAGGAAGGCTAGTATTACATATCATTCAAGCTGCTAATACAGCACAGAGTAAAATCAGTAAAATACATTGTACTTGAATAGATAAACCTAAAAGAATGTGCCAAGCCTAACAATGTTCTGCTAATGTTAAATTTTAAGTAAGTTTCTGTAAAATTTTAGTGGATGGGTACTTTCCTGTTGTTTCTTTATATAGTTCCCCTTTTTTTTCTCCTCTGAAAAACCTTCTTATTTTGTGTCAAAGATTGGATAACAGCATGGAAATGTGTTCTGCTACTATGCAGATTCCACCAGGGAGATCGTGCCTTGGTACTTCAGTGCTGTCAGGATAGAGGACAACACAATAATATGTCTATTCTGCAGTGGAATGTATTTCTAACAAACACAGTCACAGCACAATTATACAACCATTCTCCCATTTCTGTTGCCATTTGTGGCTGGAAAAAAGCAATACATCCATCTGGAAGGTATTTCTCTGTTGCCAGACAGACAAATCTGGGGAGATCTGGTTGTTGTTTGTTAGCTTTGCAGGGCTCTATGTGGGCTGTTATACAGACAGTTTGAGGATCAAGCCAGTCTGCCTCCACTGGCAAACCCTACCATGGAGCAGAGGCATCAGGCCATCAAGCCAACACCAGTCCCAAGGCAAAATCTGGCCCTGTGAAGAACTGGTGTACATTGTTCTGCTTAGTGGACGTGTCCCACCTCCAGCCCAGGTCCTCTGCACCCAGCACCAGGACGAGGGCACAGGGACACAGTGTGAAACCTCTTGGGAATAAGGATGACATCTTCTGGGAAGCTCCAGGACTGTATATCCCTAGAGGGGTGTGCAGACTCAAGGGGTCCCTTCTCCCTACCTGGTGGGAGGGAAGCCAAGATGCAGCATAGGCAACAGCAGAGGCGATGCATTGCCACTGAGGAAAGGACCAGCCAGCATCACCTATGAAGCGCGAACAGGCAGAGGTCTGGCAGAGCCAACCCCTGCACCTACCCTTCCTCTAGTTATTTCTATTCCCAAGTGGCCCCAGTGCCCTGCTCAGTTTTAACAGCAAAATCAACCTTCCTTTTAAAAATTGTATCAAAGTCTTTCCCGCAAGTTCATTAACATGGCAGGAGGAGTGAAATGCTACAGCGCTGGGCAGGACAAGGAATAAATGGCACTCACACACAGCTGTCTTGTGTGCACTTCCCATGGCCACTGCACATGTCTATGCAACCATCCCCAATGTAGATGTTATCAATTGCCCACGTTTGCTGCTTATCGAAAGGAGCAGGCTGGTGCCAGCGGAAACGAGTTGCTTGAGACCTTTGGGAGAGAAAGAAAAACAGAAAGGTCGTATTTCTAGCTAAGCTAATCTTTATTTTGACTGAAAGGAAACGTCAGTCTTGAGGATAGACTGCTCCTGGAAGATTTGTTTGGTATCAACACAACCCAGGGCTGATTCCTGACAATGACAAGGTCCCTGAAAAGCCAAGAACAGGGTGCCCAGATTTTGAGAGCAGGACAAAGCACAGGTGCTCGGTAGCATGCTGAAAGTGCAGGAGGTGGGAAAGGGATCACTGGTGAGAGCAAAGCAAGTGGGCTGTGGTTGGTGCAGTGGAGAAGAGAGTAGGAAGAAGGTGGTGTGCCCAAAGGGAAGCTCAGACCAGTCGTAACCACGTCCCAGCACAAATCCAAACTTGAAGGATGGCTGGGAGCTGGATCAAGCCAGAATCACCCAAATCCTCCAAGTTTCATCCTGAGCCTGAGTTTTATTGCTTCAGTTCAAGTCAACACACTAACCCAACTTTTTCTCTATGAGTTCTCCTAGCTACACTTAGGTAAGAGCAGCTCTAGGGAGTGCGTTGGCTCCTAGGCAAGATGCTGCCATTTATAAATCTACAGGGGACAGGTGAGAGTGCCTGTGCAGGACTTGCGGCATGACCTTGGTTTTGCAGTTTCCTCCCTCCCCTCCATCCAGGGCTTGGCTCGGAATGTTAAGAAATTATCTATGGTGTGATCCTGGCTCCTTTCAGTAAATAATTTTCATTTTGTTGATTAAAGGGGGCTTAGCTCCCTATTCAAACACCTTGCTTTGATGTAGCTATATGTGAATTAAGTGTCTCAGCTCCCAAGATAGACGATGAAAACCTAGACAAAACAGTTAGGGGACACCACATAGCTATTCAGCTCACGCAGCAGTAGATATCTATATTTGAATAGCTGCGAGTACATGCATTTCTGTAACTTATCAAAAGTCCCATTTTAAATTCAACCTAGTCCATGTTTTGCTGTATAGCACTAGATGGCAGCCTTGAACTTTTTGTAGTCCTCTTTTGAAACTCAAAGAGAAGTCACAATTATTGTAAACACCAAAACAAATAAACAGCAAAATTCCCAAAATTTATTCAGTGTAAAAATACACCTTTTACGGTAAGGTCAATGTTATCCTATGAATTATTTCTTTACAAACATGTTACACGAGGTGAATGAATAACAAGTTTATCCAAAGAGAAATCTACTGCTGTGCTGTCTAGATGTTCACCAAATAGCATTTTTAAAAGAAATCCATAAACTGTGACAAAGTCCTTTAGGAATAAAGACAAGCACCTGTATCTTACACTGCCTGCTTTAGATTTGGTGCTTCACTAACAATTTATGGAGCTGATGCTCCTGGGAGAAGCTTTGTATTTGCATTTGCATTTTAAACTCAGCTCTGAGTAAGTTAAAACTAAGTGTTCATTTCCTTCTACAGGCCAGAGGTTAGATAGCACTCTGGGGTACATGAGCCCTAAAAGGCTACGTTAAGTATGGGTGCTGTGTGCCAGGCCAAGCTCTTGACTACGTAGCCTGCATGTCCCTAAAACTTACAGGAACAAACAATTGGAGACACACACTGCTATTATACAGCTTGAAATAATAAAGTAGCATAAAAATTATATTGCATCTAGACTAAAGGGCCTATTAGCTGCACTATTCCATATTCTAAAGCTTAACGTCCCCCTTGCTTGTGAGCTAAGGTTGTAATAACCTCTCTTATGCAACCCCTATCTTAGTATCTTTGGGAAATGGTATTACTTGAGGCAACAAATACAGTTATTGGATTGGACAGAAGAACAATCTTTGCCTCAGTAGGGCATCAGACTTCTTTTGACATATACTGCTCAAAAAACTTTTCAGTCTTAAAATCACAGTTATTCATAAACCTGAGTTTATCTTGGGTGGTGGATTCCTTTCACGTCCAAATTCAATTGGTTTGGAACATCAACCCCAGTCCTGATTTATCCTATTCAGCCCCTGAAAGCCCCTCCTGGACAGAAATTTACAGACTTTATACAAGAACTGTTGGGGTAATGGATTTTACAGACAATATATAGTAAAGCAGTACAAAAGAGGAAGCAGAGGAGATCAATGCTGGGAAGAAGTCCTAAAAAAGCACTATTGACATGAAGCATTGCACTGAAGATAGGGAAGTGTCTAGATGCCCCAAATGATTAGTAATAGAACATGGGCTTTTGCACTACTAGTTTAAAAATGTGTGGCAACTATATAGGCGCTCTCAGCACAATTGCTAAAGAATAAAGGTCTCTGTTTCCAAACTTGCATGTGCATTAGCTAGAATCTTTCATAACAACCTTCTCAAACAGGCATAGGCTCTGCCTGTGCTGTGGTACTTCTGTGCCTGCAGTTAGCTCAATCTATGCCTATGGGAGGAGCTTGCGCTCAGCAACAGGAGCAAAGCTGTAGAGTCAAGTTCTGAGAGCCTAATGTCCACGCTACCTGTGTTTGTAGGGCTTTAATTTGGGCTAGCTCTACGCTGGCTTTATCAGGTATGACTGCATGGAGAACAGTCACAGCTATCACTGCAAAACAGCACATCAAGAAGGATGCAAACTGGAAGGCTGAACTACCCAGTTGTCCCTAGATGGATCTTTTTGACAAACAAAACAAAAATCCAGCAGTTTTCAGGGCACTGGAGGGAACAGCATGGCAGCACTCTCAATAGCACTGTCAGTCCCAAACAGCTCCTTTCACTGCAACCTCCCAACAAATCCCACAATTTTCCTTCCCTCAAAGACAAAAGAATGTAGGAAAAGGAAGAGAAGGTGAAAATGGGGCATGTGTAAAAACAATGACGGAAGCATCAAAGCTGAGAGAGACGCAAAGGATACAAGGAATGCACAGAAAAACAAGAAGCCTGGAAAGTGCTAGATTTAAAACACCAGCTCATAGCCAACAACACCAAGCACAGGGTGCAGTGGGGATTCAGCCAGTCCAATTAGCTACCAAAACAACCAGAATTTAGTGAGGCTGATGATAACATGAGATTCTTTAAAAAGTTCCCTCATCCCTCCCCAGGACAAGACAGACAAGAATTTCCTATCTTTAAATAACTAAGAAAAGTAAATGCACGTAGTAGCTTTGCAATTTTTATGCAAAGCAGGATGGGGCTTCATTTATTTATACTTACTTGTTGCTATATACGTGGACCAAACAAAAATGGCAAGGTACAATTATTTTAACACTGTAATGTATCATGCCTCAATACACAGTTATGCATTTAGATTTATTCTGCAGAAAACCAGAGGGAGATACCTAGTATAGGGAGGCAGAGGCAAAGTAACCCGGGTCCATTTGTTGAAAGTGTCCGAAATGAGAATCCTCTGGAGATGGTACTTGTTGCATTCCACATTAGTGGGAAGACAATCTCTCAAAATCGGGTGCCAGGTCAGCCCAAGGTCCACTGAATATTCCAGTTCAATAGCTAAGGGTGGAAATATGGTTAGTTACTTAATTTAGAGACTTACATCCATAGGTCTACAATAAACTGGTAACCCCAGAGAGCATTAGTCCCAAGTCTATGCTGACAAAATAACCACTCAAAACTTTTCAAACCCTTTTGTCAGTAGCACAAAGCTACCCCCTTCGGTGGCAGTGCTGGATATGTTACATGTTGCTGAGCAGGTATAGCTCACAAGAAGGCTGCAGTACCCCTCCGCATCCACCAAACTCAAGGGACTGCAGGTGCAAAGACAAAGTCATCTGTCAAGTTGCCAGGGTTAAGTCAAGCCAATTTCTGTAGCTGCAGTGTGCAAGACAGTGATGTGACAGCATCATGACCAGCAACTTTTTTTGTTTTTCAGGCTGAAGGATGAGATTCAGCTGGATGTAATTGTTGTGTAAGGCAGAACAACACTCAAATTAAAACTTTTGGCTCTGTCACAAGATGGTTTACTCACTCTTCCATCCCCCTCCAGATCAGCTCATTTCATTATCCAGCATAAACAATTTTAAATTGAGTTTGTTAGTCAGTGAGCTTTTTTTCATTCAAACACAGTCTAGCCATATTGAACTAATGTATTAATTTCTCAGCAAAAATCAGCAATTTCATTGTTTTGATGTTTACAGCTTATAAACTTTTATTATGAAAAATGAAGGTTAGTCAAGCTCACTAAGTACTTCAAGTTAAACTTTTATACAGCCATTAAAAAGTAAATAATAATAGGCACAGAACTGTAACTTGAAGTAAATGTTCCAGCTGCCAGGCATTCTGGCTGTGTAAAACATGGAGCGTGGTTGCACTGACAGGGGTGATAAATCTGCTATCTTTTTAGATTACTACAGACCCATTTCTTCTACCCTCATGCACAGAGAATGACCCTTAATCACCCAATCAGTCCTACCTGATGTCTACGCACAGAAGACAGTGCTATAGAAATACAAGGAGAAGTGGTTACAAACAAGGGTAAGTGAGTTTTTAGTGTTAAATCTCTGTCACCAAAATGAAATGCTTTGCTCATCATGACTGGAAGCATGATTAGGTAGTGTCCTGCCTAATTTAATGCTAAGTTAAGATAATGGTAAGTTTAGTAGACAAAGAAACAAAAAAAGAATGACCTGTTTCTTTGCTAGTATATAGCTAAGCTGCCAAAACACCTTTAAACTTAGCAGAGAAGACCTTAGGATGCCGCAGTCTTTTTAATAACAAAAGGAAAAAAATATTGTTAAGCATGTGAATAAGATATCTCAGTTACTTCCACTGGCTTCAGAACAGCAAAATCAGAGAAGCCACTCTGGGACTTCATGTAAAATCTTCTTCCATTTTGTCGTGGTTTAACCCCAGCCAGCAACTAAGCTCCACACAGCTGCTCACTCACTCCCCCCCACCCAGTGGGATGGGGGAGAGAATCAGGGAAAAAAAAGTAAAACTTGTGGGTTGAGATAAGAACAGGACACATTTTTATGCAGAATTCTAGAGAATATTCAGCAGCTCAGTGAATTAACACATGCTACATGCTGCAACAGATTGTATTCTCCTCCTCATAAAAAAAAATCTATACCCCAAACCCCTATGCTAAAAGAATGTAATTTAAGATGTACAAACAAGCATTCAAAAGCTAGGAAGACTTATTTCTTGTGCATCTTAAAATTCACATAATGAACCAATTTTTAATTTCTGTGTGATACATATTGAGTGCAGAGCATGTTTTTGTTTATATGTGTATATGTGTATGTGTGTATATATACATATACACATATAAAAGCATGCTCTGCACTGAATACACATCATATGGGAAAAAAGGAAGCTAGGTAATTAAAAATTGCATCATTATGTGTATATGTATATATACACATATATGTGCATATATTTATGCATGCATTTATACATGCATACATACATACATATATACACGTTTATTATTTCATATGGATGATACAAATTTTTGCAGTTGATGCTGACTTAGTGTGTGCCAGATATATGCTGATATAAATGATTTCTTAGTTATACAGGTGCAAGTGAGGTCTGAACTGAGACTTACTTCACGAAAAATGCAAAACCACAAAGCAAGAAACATATCCTGAAAACACGCAGCTGCTTGTTATTAGAACCACAAGATCACCCCAAGCAGTGGATACCATATACTGGTAAATGGATTTGAGTAAGAAAGACAGCTGTTAGTTTTTTCTTAAATGAACTGAATCGCAACTTAAGTGCTCAGAGGGAATAATGTACTTTAGTTTATCTTAGACTTCAGACCCCTAGAATAAAAAAGATGGTATTACAATTCCTAACAGAAACATGCAGCTTGCTTTTGTTTCTCAGTTCTCATTATGATGAATAATGGAACCAGAAAACAAGTGAACTTTCCTGTACAGGAGAGGAAGGGGAAGGGCAGGAATTACTACGAAGTGATTACCATAACAGGAGTCTGTGACAGAGCAGGATGCTGCAAAATCTATTTGCAAGAAAGAGTCTTCGTTGACAACAATGTCAGTGGTGACGACATAGCGGGTGCTAGCTTTCTCAATGAACACTAGAGCATCCCCAGTAGAGCCACAGACTGGCATCTTTGTTCCACCAGGATGGAGTAGCCACTTTCTACTATCCAGTGTGGTGAAATCATCTTCTAATACTGTATTGCCAGAGATGTTTCCTCCAATAAGAATCTGAAATATTAGGAAAGGAATTGTTATTGAAAAGAAAAAAATGTCTAGAAGTCTTCACAAATATACACGTGACATAGCATCCTGGAGGAGGAAGAGATTTACCGATCTATACATATATATTCTGCTGGTCCAAAATAGACAAATTTACTTTGTAAAGAGTTTAGGTTATGAGGAAGGGGAATATATTTTTCCTATAAAGGTGTCCTAAGGAGATCAGCTCAGCTATACAAATCTAAAGTTTAGGGAGGTGAACTCCATCCTGGATGAAGTAAAACTGCTCACAAAAATAAATGTTGGTAGGCGCAAAGTGATTACACTGTCTTTTTTCCTACTGACTGTTCAGCTCTACTATAATCTGGTGCACTACTATCAGATTGCATCTGCTGATAGAACTGGGGAAGTAGGCTCTGTTTTGCCATTGACTGTAAGACGTCAGCATTTTACTATTCATCAGCAAGCAAGGTAGAATTAATCTTCATTTGTTACTCTGAATTCAGTTTCTGATTGTTCTGAACTAATATAACTACATTCAATGAAGATCATAGGAATGAAAGAATGAGGATTTTTTGATTTTTAAATGCAGGGATGGGAAGTAAAATTTTGTAACCACGTCATTAAACATGGCTGGGAGTTCAGTTTCTGGCTTTCTCCTAAGGACCTGAACTATTTCCTTTAAAAAAACATTCATAAATATTGAAGCAAGTTGAACTTGGAGAGCCCAATAACACGACTTAGAGAGCAATCACTTTAGTGGGGTTTCTTGAAATTTATACCAAGTCATACAAAGCAACACAATAATCTTTATAGAAGCAAATCCCAAATATGAAACAAAACCTTGTTTTCAAATTTAGAAGATGGATATAGATTGACATTTTTCTATATTTTTTTTCTATTACATTCTACCAAGCCAATTACATATTTGGATAGATTTTAAATGAAGTTTTTTGAAGTTTAAACTCAGACTTGCATGTTGCATGGTAAGGCCTTCTGCAATGTGAACCTGAGGCTCTACCCATGTATAAAAGACTTCCCTAGCTCCAAAATGGGAGTTCAGTACCCTGCATGGAAGGGTGCTTTAAAAACACAAGATTAGCAAACAGTAATTGTGCTCTATTATTTTGCTAGATTACTATAATTCTGGAATATCTTTATACAAAGCATTCTTGCTTGACCCAGTGAAATGACATACACAAACAAACGGGAAATATTAAGACTGAAAACAGCCTAAAGTTGTATTAAAAAAAACAACCCAGAGGTTTCCTTACCTGGTCGATTACCCAGGGACTGTAGAAATGCCCGTTCTCGGATGGCTGCCACCAGCGAAGCCGAGTGGAGCTGGAACGGGCCTTCAAGGGAATTTCCAGGGCAATGTATCGTCCCACGTTGCTGGAGTTACTGAAGAGGAACTCCTGGAGAAGGCTCCACGTGAGGCCCCCGTTGAGTGAATACTGCAGCAGCACAGGCTGGCTCCTGGGGTCTGGCACCCCCTTGCCACATCCCAGTCTCATGAAGAACTGCACAAATCTAACAGAGGGAACAATTACTGGAAAGATTTATTTTCTGCAACATCCTAGATAACCAACTAGAGAGACTTGGAGTTTGTCTATTGACTAGCCCCGTGATTTCCTGCTGTAAGAGTCAGCTTTAGGAGATCTTATGATTTCCTTTTTAAGGCCTCCAGAATAGAAGTAGACAGACAGGTGGGATGACAAAAATTAATTTTGTCTGTGTGGTAGTTTGCCAGGCAGAAGAGGCTGAACGAAGCTGGTCATTTATGTTTTGAGCTTTTGTCTGCACAGCAGGTGGTATTGCAAATATCAGAAACGTAATTCTGGGTGAAATATTTATCTTGTAGCCCACGAGTACAGATTTTAGTGGCAGAAAAGCAATGGTGCCCTAAGTAGATCATAATTTGCTATGAATTTGCTGAAATGCTTAAATTCAAAATAAGCATCCTGGTTTTCCATTGGCATAAACTAGAGAAAATCTGGACAGGAGAACAAAGCACGTTTCATTTTCAGGGATCATTTTGTCCATTTAGTCAGCCTGGGAAATTTGTCTAAATCACATCGCTTAAATGTGCTGGCTTCCCTGAAGCCAGCCCAAGGCACCCAGGGACACCAGTGCTTTCATCCCCTATTTAATTGGCTTCTCCAAAGCAGCACAATAGACTCGTATCAAACTGCGAAATTCTTCCCATTAGCTGATGCTCATAAATAGCTCTACTATGCACTTGGAGTGGAAGGAACTGCTGCTGTAATGATATTTACCTATTGGACTCGCAGGGATATTACAAGTATTAATTCATGTTTGCACAGCTTTTGCACAGCTTTAGAGTGTTGTATCTGTTCTAATTATTATTGCATTAGTGCTGCCTGGCTCACTGTTAAATGAAACGGTGCAAAAGAAGTTTTATATCAAAAGTCTTGCTCTGGTTTGATCTGCAGGTAGATCCGCTGGGAGTGGAGGCTGCAGAGGTGCTGGGCAGACAAAGCTTCAATAAAACACCAGACCCGCAAGTCAATTAATTCTAGTCCTCGCTGTGACTCATGGTTTCTCTTGCTACTGTATATAACTTCCTTCGCTATAGATTATATCCACCTCCACATCCCAGACATAACATATTGCTTGTGCTGTAAAGGAGCACTGGGGACCTTCATGGATCAACATATCAACTGTAATGGCTTGGATTCACTGCTGGCAAGTCTTTGTGCCTCCTCAGATTTACTCTGACATTCACCACATAATTCAAAGGAAATAAACCCAGGTGACCTTGTCTCTGTAGAATCTGCTCTCTGTGGATTGCTATTCTTTTATCTGAATTTTTACTACTATAATAATAACCCACTCAAATACAGGTAACATAACGTCTAGCAGATTAAAAAGTTAGTAATTTTAAATATCTCGCTTCTCATCCCACAGATATTTTGCAAAGGTTCTGCCTGTTTTGAAATGGAAAAGCAAAGTTTTTTTGTAGATCTAGTGACACTAAAATGTGTGGATATTCTTCTAGTAATTCAGAATTGAAAAGGATTTGATCAGGCGTGATACCTAAAATATGCTGTCCCTACTGATATTTCATGCTGTGCAGCTTCAGCTACTGGCAATACCATGATGGTGATGCACTGTCCCCTGTGTTAAATTCTTTAAAATGTAGATGTCATGGGAGGGGACAGTGCATTGCAGAGTCCACTCGCAATCCCCGGGTGCTGAGCGGGGCTTGCAGCACCAACAGCACTGTTTGCCTGTGTACTTCAGGGGTTCTCCTTGGAAGAAAAGGGGAGGTTTTAATGTGACTACTGAGTCTAGTACCCTTTAAAAGATCCATTAGAAACGCTGGTTCTCATAATTCCTGACATAAATTGAAACGTCTCCCCAGATCTGTTGTGCTTTGCAGGTGGCCAATAGAGTCAGCCTGGAAATTAAGAAAATCCCACTGCAATTACTTTAGGTTGCTAAAGAGCAGCCCCCAGCAACGCCGCTGCCGTCTGCCTTGCTGTTCAGAAGAGAGCATACAGTTATTTGTTAATAACTGTTACTTTTCATCAGCCTATACAAGAAATTAAACGTACTGCCTTGTTTTCCTTTTACTAAGACAGAAGTCATTTATGTCCATATAACACCTTGAGGTCAATATATGCAAATCCAGCTACAGACTATCACGGAGAAGAGATAAATGACAGTTCTTTGAACATGAGCAGTAAGAAAAACATGTCATTTAGACTAATGGAGCAACTTACAAGATCTCTTGTATCTTTTGTTAAACAACCTTTTAATTTCAGAATGGTATAGGAAATCAAATTAGTGCAGAGAATTGATGTTTGTGTTTACCAAGTTCTGAAAAAAGTTTGCTGTAAGGAATCTTACAAATTCAGTACAGGGATCTTTAATATTACACCTCACTGAGGGTTAGCTAATTGCTGATCTAAAAAATATAATGGTTAGAAATTAGGTCGACCGGCCATGAGGCTCTGCAATTAAACTATTATTTAAAGCTTCAGTGTTAATGAAGACAAGCCAAAAAGAGATGAAGTGCCTATTAAAGTGTTTCCCACAGAACATTAGAGAAGATTAGGGTGTTTACAAGAGATCAGTAGAGAAAAGTCCCAGAGAAAATGCAATCTCTCTGAAATAATAATATAAGGATATAAGCTAAGATACTGAATAAATTAGAAAATTATGCCTATTTGTTAGCATGCATGCAATTAGAATGTGGTTTAATTTGTATTAGTGTAAATTTTTTTAATGCGGCTTGCTTAGCATGTCTCACTCATCAGATATCTCCTCTGCAGTCTGTAATGATACAACAGAATCTCTAAATACACTAAAAATATTTGTTTTTCAATTGCTGTGCTCAGTGTAGCTGATGGCAGCTTGCTGGGAATTTCGCAGTGAATTATTGGAAAGAAATGTGCACAATAAGAAGAAAGTAAGCTTCAGAAATGAAAGAATTATGAGATGATGAATGTGAGAATTACACTGGCAGCAGATACTCCTGTTTCAGCAATGGTTCATAATACAACAAACTGTAAGACAAGCAGAGCATGTGACATGCAATTTATTTCTCATGTTATGCATTTAAGAAATAAAAACTTGCATAAACTACTGAAGGTGTGGCATCAGATCCTGGAGTTCTTATTCAAGGAAAAAAGTAGCATTTAAATGGTTAATCCCATTAAAGTTCAAGTTAAATTTAATTTAAAATGGTAACAGTGGTTAAAATGGAATATTTGCTAGAGTAAGGACCACAGAATATATCAGCTTGCCTTTACCACAGAAGTACCACATATGTATTATTCTTCAGTATATTATTTCTTCAGTGAAATCCTGAAAGAACTTTGAAATTGTGTTACCTTGCTTGTGACAAATCTAGGTCTCGAGTCATCAGCATACGTAAGCCTTCTTCATTAAAGAAAAGGTTGTTTCCTCCAGACATGATACCGCATTTCCTTGATGGCTTTCCACCACTTACAAGCAGGAATCTATCCGACTCCAGCTGACCTGAATACACAGTAAATACATATTTATGATTTACTCTGAAGGGGTCCTACTGCAAGAGTACTATTTCCAGAGGAGGAGAGCTACATTAAACATCACATGCAGAGTGAACAAATATGCAGTGTTTCCGATGCAATGTTTTCTAGAAAACTGCCATGAATCAAAATAAAATAAACAAAATAAACACAGAAGTATGAAGTTTGGGTCATAGTCTCCAGTTATTCACAGGATTTTCTACTTTTCTTCATTTTTTTTAAAGATAACAACAAAGTACCCAGGTCTGTAAAAGAAACTTTGAGTGCCATGTGGTAGCATGCAAGCAAGGGCTGGCAAAATTGAAAATTAACAGCAGCACCTATGAAGGGCTGAGTTTGGTTTACAGGTGCTGCTTTATTCAAAACATGCTCTTCTTGCCATGCTTGCTAGCGGGGGAAACCTCAAGGTGGTTTTAGAGTTGTGTGTGTGGATGCTGTATGTACCTAGGCACGCATGAGGCTTTGAGTTCCCTCCTGGCACTGCTCGCTTGGGGTCTGCTGTGCCTGCCAAGCGGTGGCCCTCACCACTGAGACACATGGTCTGCTCTGAAATGATGTTTGCCGTATTAAGGCCACTTAGATTTCCCTTGTAGTGAGAAACCACACAACCTTAAAGCCCTCCGTTGTTTGCCTCGCTTGCATGCATTCTTTCTGCACTGAAGTAAAACTACCATCAAACTGCCATTTTCTTCTAAAATTATTTTCTACATGCAGTTTCAGGAAATTCTGTTTTGGTGAAGATTTTGTATTCCAGCATTAACAACTTCACAAAGAGTCAAACGCTCCAAATCAGACAACTGATAGCCATCAGACATTCACAAACCATGCTTGAGAATGACATCTAAACTACTTGGTTTATGTAAATACCTCCACAGCATAAATTACATTCAGAAGCATGCAGCAGTGAGGAAGACTTTGCTGTTTTATCCCCTGAGTGCTGGGTTCCACTAAGACAGGCAGAATTCAGACCCCCCCCCCCCCCCCCCCCCCCCCGTAAAGAGATACCTTCAAAATCATCCTTAAGGAAGTCAGAGTTCTTGGTACTTATTTTGCAGGTTGGCCCAGAGTACCCGGGGTCACAGATGCACTTTGTGCCATTGATACAGCTGCCGTGCCCATTGCACATCTCCTCGCACTGCGGGCCGATGTACACGTTGTCAATGGCCCAAGTCACTGGCTGGGATCCAGCAGGGTAAAATCCTTGGTACCATCTGAACCTTGCCAACCTGAAAAAGGCATAAAGTGTACTTACTTTAAATAACAGTTCCATCTTTTTTGTATTCCATATATACACCAAACTATGCATATATATAGTATTCTTTCTGTTGGAACTGGCTTGGTAAATAGCTATACCTAATTCCTTCAGTACTTCATGCATCTTTATGTTGACATTTAACCCAAGTACGGACAGAAATAAAAATAACATTATTCAAATGTTATTCAAATATACCAAAACTGAATGATGGACTTGAAAATGGGATTTGAAATCTAACCACTCTTCTCTTCATCGTTCATGGGAAGGATGAATGGCCATCATCTGATGGATTTCCTTCTGCTTTGGCGTACAGTGTCTGGGTCAGACTGGGCTACTTTCACCCTCTCCTGGAGAGTGAAATCCTACTTCGTGCTGCCACCCTGCCCCCAGGGAGAACACCTGTGGAGCTGGGGTGGTAGGATCTCACCCTCAATTATGCAGAAAGAAGACATGATCTGCCATGTCACCAGGTATTCAGCTTGCTTTCAGGCGGCTTAATCTTAAATCAGACTGATATTGCAAGTTGTTAATTTAAACTATATTTTCCTTTGGGTGCTGTCCTGTCATTTTTAATTCACCTCCTAAGTGCTACTCTCATCAGTGCTGCATATAAAGAGGAACTGACTGGGGAAGGAGGGAAAACAAATTGAAATGGGGAAAAACACTTGAGAGACTAATTTTATTCCCAATTGAGAAAACATTTTAAAGGAGGAAGGAAACCAGAAGAGTGAGAAGGGAAAAGCACTTAATTGCCTTGCATGTTTAATGTGTCTTGTTAGAGATATCTAAGTGCAGCAGGTGAATCAATAGCACTGGTAGCTGATGAGT
This sequence comes from Aquila chrysaetos chrysaetos, assembly GCF_900496995.4. NCBI lineage: Eukaryota > Metazoa > Chordata > Aves > Accipitriformes > Accipitridae > Aquila > Aquila chrysaetos. The sequence continues at coordinate 14,159,439 of NC_044008.1, forward strand.
TTTTTTGGTCTTGATTTGCTAAAAAGGAATTTTTGTGAGGGGATTCAGGTGATAAGGGATAGCTGATGGGTGGGGATACTACTAAGAGTTTTGAGAAAGATACCCGAGAACCAGAGTCCTGCTGGAAGTCAAAAACATTTTAGTGCACCCTGAGGTGAAGGACACAAGTGTGAGGCTGGAGGTGTTGTAAGCTCCTCTTCACAGGAGATCTCTGCCCCAGGGGCTGGATTCATCCCACCCCTGAGGCACGTTAGGTCCTTCTCTCAGGCTCCCTCCCGGCAAGGCTTAAGCGTGACTTGTGTCTGAAGCAGAGAGTGAAATACCGGTCTTGCTGAGGTCAGTAGGGGTTTCTTCACTGGCTCAACAGGCTCTGGGCTTTTCCTTCAGGACATAAATGGACTACTAAGTTACAGCTGTCTGCTGAGAACATATGTTAATTTCCAAAATAACATATGTAGTGGAAATAACTGAAAATGTCTTCATCTTCATTTAAATACAATCACTTGACACTTTGGGGAACAAAAGGCTGGGTTGTTTTTATAATTACACAAGGACTCAGGTTTGGAGTTTTTTTTCTTGTTATTCCAGTGGATTCTGGTGGAGAAAATCCCCCTTCAGCCCTCTGGCCCAAGAATTTCATGGCACCGAATGCTCTATGGAAGCTGCTCTGTGTTGCTGGGTTTGGCTGGCTATCAGCAATTGGCTTCTGGCCTTGCATGTTGGGCAAGGAATAGGAGGGAAGGCAGGTGAACAGGACAGAAACACTCAGGAACAGAGGACTAAAAATACCTGGAAGGCTTAACTGAGTTAGGAGTCTTCACAGTCAAAATTTTCATTTGGAGGGATGCATTGGTAGTTGGGTAAAGGGTCAAATGAAATTCTTTTGGGCAAAACCAGAAGGACAAATGAGCTGCTGCAAGAGATGGTTACCTATTCCATGCTTGAACCGTTAACTGTCATAAACCAGAAAATTCACGTTTAAAATTTAAACATTTTCTTAAATTATTAAAGATCCAGGCTTCCCAAACTTGGTTCTCATCTCTTATATAGGTCTTTTGATATTTTCAGAGGCACATATAGGGCCACTTATTTAGTAGAGGGCCCATTGCATGCAGTAGTTTCATACTCAGTCTCATAGTTGCATAGCTCATTTTCATTCATACATGCTACAGTTTCATCCTTAATGATGTGATGTTTTACAAAAACTGAGTTGATGCTAGAAGACAGTTTTCCCTGAAAAAGTAAACAGTACTGTTTTGTACTTTGAAAAGTTACATATTATTATGCCTGCTAGCACATACTGTTTTTCTATGCTATGTATCTTTTATCTTCCAATCTGGTTTGTTCCACAAACTTCAAGTTTCTGAGTGACTGCAGCAGTTAATTTCTCAGAATCAGAGAATTTTACAGCTACAAGAAACCTTGAGTATTTAGATCAGTCCATTTCCTTACATTGAAGTAGAATCAAGTTTATACTAGCTCACATTTTACTGCATTTTCTAATGGATCTCCAGTGTCATGCAAGAATATCCTTGATGAATTCAAATGGCTAATGCACTGCAGTAAAGAACATTCAAAGCACTTTAAGGACAGTCAGTTCTGGATTAATTTTACCAGGCAACACACTTTCATAAAAATGTCACCAATTAGATATATGGATAAATAGGAAATTATCTGTGGTTATTCTGCGTTAGTGTTAGGCCCAGCATATTTTTGGGAATCACCTGAACACTAACGAACATTCGGGACAAAAAGCAGAGAAAAATTGGTCATCTGGTCTGCTCTAGTGCCACAGTTCTTATGCACCACTCTTGCGCTGGGAGAACATTTTGGTTGGAAAATAGAAATAAAAACAAACCAACAAGCAGCTGGGCAGGAATAGGAGCTGGACACTTACCCACAGAGGTGCAGTTTTCCAAAGTGAATGACCTCCCTTCTCCAGCCCTGGGTGGTGCCTGCGTAGTAAGTGCTACTTGGGTGATGCTCAGTGGAGCACAGGGAGCTGAGGTGGCTGCTGCTGCTGTAGCACAAGGGGAGCAGCAGGTGCCAGGTTGCCCCCAGATCTCGTGAGAACTCCAGCTTTACTGGGTCAGCAGAGGAGCTATCAGTGGTGCAGCCAATATTGATCTGGAGGCCAAGACATGAAATGCAGAGAATGACATAGGGCAGGCTGTGGGACTCCTAATCACTCCTCGTCTTAGTCAGCCTCCCCCATTTGGTATGGCATTTATTTAGCCCAGGAAAATGGTGATTTGGGAACTCATTTAACAACTGGGGTGATGCACTCAGAACATGAACATGAACTCTTGCACATTGCCCTACCAGTACATGGGCATACCGCACTCTGGCTTATCATAAAATGAATGTAATATGAAATCCCCAACTACTTCTACTAAGAGAAAACCATAAAGTTAATTAGACAAAATCCCAAAGGAGAGTTGCTAACATTGCTGGAGCAAATGCATGAGCTCTTGCAGTCCGCTGGCAGGTACTGAAGTAATCACAGCACCAAAAAAATGTGCATTTTTAAAACCAGAAATATTAAACCAAAATGTGCAAACATAAACTTTTTATTAATTGCTGAGTTGCACTGTGGTCCTCTTTTATGTTACACTTCCCCCAAAAACCCCCTTATGCCACAGGTTGTGTGCTGTATCACTTCAATATGCTCATCAGCTTTCATACTCTCTACCCATTTGCTCATGTATAGCAGCAAAGCCCTAGGAGACAGCATTAAAAGAGTATCATAGCTGGATTGGATTTAGATTCAATGTCACACCAAAACATAGTTTGGCAGGGTCAAACTTCTCATGGTGTTCTTACAAGTTTCCTGATGTAGAGAACAGTAGAAAAGGCGGAAAACTTACATGCACAACCATTCTACTACCAAAGAAAATATAAAATGATGTTCTGTACAGAATCTGAGACCTCTTAAGACATATTTTCTGCATGCACCCAGTGCAAATTAGTCTGCTTTTCTTTCACACTGATATTAAGATGTTCTTTTAGTTTCAAATTGCTTATATAAAAGAAGAAGAATTAGTTCCCTTACAGGGTGACTCTGTTATATAAAATAAGATGTACTATACTTACCATGCAATAAATAAAAACCCATTGCTGATGTAATACAAAGCCTGTACTAGAACTATGAAACGTTTTGGGTTTTTTACGTATCTTTGTAGTGGAAAATAAGTGTCTTTCTAACATGCTGCTCTGTAATGAAAATCTATTTATTTCTAAAACCCAGTAATACTTAGAACTGTGCATGAATGTTGAAAACGTATCCTACATCAAATTTCCTTCATCACTGCTCAGCGCACATGCATCCCATCAACCTACATTTGACTAGAAGGGTTGTCTACTCATCTGGAAGCTTAGAGAAATGCTTGACCCAATATAGGTTTTGACTCTTGAGACATAGAGAGAAACTCTACTGCATTATGCATAACTTCTTCATTTATACCAATGTCCTCAAAAACGTGAGCTGAAAACAATGTTTTTACCACATATGGGAGTAAGAATGTAGATTTTATGAGGTTAATGCTCTGAAGACTTATGAATGTCTTAAAGTGACCTCAAACATTTTTGTTCTACAGGCTGTAATCTATATTTTAAAACAGAAAATGGTTTGCATTCAATAATTTATAAATTAGTTGCATGACCAACTGAAGCGTGCATGAGTACACAGCTAAACCTAGTTTTCTTGGAAAACCCTTAGTATAATTTTAGTAATTGTTTATAAACCGGTATCATTTGCTGTTTAACGCTACAGCATGCTACATCTTTGTTAAAAGCAGCCTGGTAATTGTGGCACGGCAATTTACATGAAAGATTCTTTTACAATTTCTCAATTACAATATAATGACCCCTCTAAACTAATACATACTAGGCTAAATGGTTACTCCCTTCAGTAGCTGCCCTAGCCAATGCACAGTTTAGATTTTAGGATAAACCAGAAACACAGTTTAATTTAGACTATGTGTTGTCATTGGGGTACCCGTTTCCACTGACTATATGAGAAGCAAAAAAAATATGCTCCTTATTCATGAGGTTTAGATAACTCCCTAAGGTGGGATGAATTCAGGCCATCATGGCCAAAGAACAGCTTCCTCTAGGGTGTCTATGAAAGCATGGGTAGAAGCAAAAGGAAAGCAGAACCTTGGCGCTCTGAGAAAGTACAACAGTGAAGTTAAGCCAGCAGGTAGGAAAAATTAATTTCTAGTGTCACAGATGAAGTCGTAGCTTTCCACTGGGTCAGCTCATGGAAATGCTGCACATTTAGCCTGAGCAGGCTGTGAAGTGGCAATATGGACCCTCATTATATTTTGCTCATCATCTTGTCTGCCAGTGGTGACTCTCCAACTCGTAGGACATGGACTTTAATGCTATCCGTGCAAGTATATAGGCATGGACAAAGTAGTAATTTAGGCAAGAGAGTAGAAGACTTTGAGACAGAAATTTCCCTTATCTGTGTATTAAAAGCTTCATGATACACCTACATGAGGGAAAGTAATATCAAAGCAATTACAGGGGAGATTAGACAGGCTTCTCTACTTGGCAATCCTAACAGCTCAGCAAATACACCAAAGAGCAGAACCTGAAAGAACAGAACTCTCCAAGCAAAAGGCAAAATAACTTTCTGAGGACAAGTACCTCAAATTGGATTATAGTGTTTTCATTTACACTCAGGTCCCTTGTTGTAATGGAGTGTTCTCCAACTTCATTTGAAACAAATACCATAGCCGAATCTTCTTCCCTGTAAAAAAAGGAAAGGAGTACTTTAGACTCAGTTTATTACACAGTCACTTCTTTCTAATTTATTGCTGAGAGATGCTTACGGAGCTCCTTTAGATGAATATGGGCAATAAAGCCCAATGTTTCCACCAGGATAGAAAAACCAGTTGTCCTCTTTGGGACCAAAGTCAAATGTATCCAAAAGGATCATGGGATTCTTTAGGTTATTTCCATCAATAATGAAGTCATCAATAATCCAGATTTCTTCTTTTTTGCCTACAAAGAAAAGCGGAACATTCCTATTAAGACCTAATACGACTATTATTAGAGAGAAGAACAGTAGCCAGTATTTATGGATTACATGGAGAAAAGGGTGCTAAAAGCGTGGCTTCACTATTTTCATTTTCCATGAAAATGGAAATGGAAGATATAAAATTTTCTTTTTCCATGAAAATAGTCCCCATACTGGTCTGCAGCCTGACCCTACAGAATTAACTTTTATTCCTCTAAAATTTATAGAATTCACAGCAAACTGAAGAGTGAAAAACCTGTGTTGAACAATTATCTTCTGTTAAAATCACATTTACTTTGAAACGGTAGCATCAATGTCTTCTTTAATTAAGAATCGTCTAAATGAGAAGTTGCTGTACAGCTCAAGCAGCCTGAAAGGATGATTTCATTCTACACCTTTTTCCTTGCACTCAGCAGCCTGTGTTTACCTGGCAAGAGCTCTTCAAGAGAGAAGGCAACTCTGAGTGACCTTCTCTCCAATGGATTATGAACTCAAATATGTTGGAAAACTGGTGATTTCAAACTGGAAAGGAAGGATTAGATTGCCAGATCTTTTGTGTAACTGTTTTTTTCATCTATCTAAAAGCCTTTGTGTTGATCGGAGAAAGTTAAAAGGCTTCTTTTAAATAAAATTACTACTTAAGGATAACGTCTGCAAGAAAAGTTTAGTTAAATGTATTAGGCAGGACCCACCAGAAGAATGAACTGGAACTGGATTCTTAGGACTGGATTTCAATTTAATTTTTTGTTAGAGGTGAGCTAGGCATTTGCCTGCATGGAATAAATTGTTGCTGTATCACTCTGTCTAAATGATTGCTGGAATTCTTTAGAGCCCTTAATGTCAGCTCCTGCTAAGAGATGTGCTCAAAGTAACTGAGAGCAGAGGAGAGCTTTCTTCAGCTGGCACATCTTCTGTAATCAGGAGGAATGAGCTGCGTTCCTCTTGTGGTTTTCTACAGTCCTTTACAATTTAATCAAAAGATTAACTGCTCACTACATACTCTTTCTAAATGGGTTTTTAATGCCTAGTTAATTCTGAGCAAGGTAGGCCCAGTTCCCATTTACACTTGGGACACTTTTGTATAATTGGAGCATTCTAATGGGGCCTCAGTGTAAACGAGAATCAGATCCATTAAAAATAATGAGAAGAACCTGAGTGAAGTTAACTTTATTGGTGTTGCTTGATCTCCCAGTCCCTCCAGGACCAAAGCTGATAGTCCTCTGCACACAGTCAAGGGGTATTAAGTTAAGGTACTTTCACTTTAAACCATACAGCGGCTTTACAAAAACAGTAAACATAATCCTGCGATAATTTTAATTGAAGGAGTTCAAATAAAAGAAAACATGATTTAAGAGTGTCTATTATTGTTGAGTTCAAAAATCTAGCCTCCTACAGATGCTTAGCTATGCAAGTGTGGACCTGGAGTCCCATGGGTTTCTCTTCCTTACCGTTGTTGTAGGGTTGCCAGAGCCTGAACCGCGTTGCATTGCTTTGGGCTGCATAGGGCAGAGGAACATTAATAAAGAGGACATCTGTAGTCTGCGTGAAGTAAAACTCATCTATCAGGTGCCAAGTGATGCCACCGTTGACAGAATATTGCAGCAGGATGGAATGAGACCTCTCAGGGGTGCCTGGAGCAGAGAGCACATGCATTTACATTCATTATAATCTGGTTTTAAAAAGCACTAGCTCAAAAACACTTCTTCAAGTGTAAATACAATTAGGTTACTCTGACACCTATTACAGAGTATGGGCTTCCTTTAACAACAACTTAAGCTGTTGAGACATTACATGTGTATTGTACATATATGTGTTCCTGTGCTTTCCCTTGCTTGAGTGTCTGCAAAATGCTAATAAATTAGGGGCTAAATTTACATTGCTGTTCATTACATGTACAGTCACTGTCCTCGTTTTGGCTGATAGAGTTAATTTTCTTTCTAGTAGCTGATACAGTGTTATGTTTTGGATTCAGTATGAGAAGAATGTTGATAACACACTGATGTTTTCAGTTGTTGTTAAGTAGTGTTTAGCCTAAGTCCAGGATTTTTCAGCTTCTCATGCCCAGCCAGCAAGAAGGCTGGAGGGGCACAAGAAGTTGGGAAGGGACATAGCCAGGACAGCTGACCCAAACTGGCCAAAGGGATATTCCATACCATGTGACATCATGCCCAGTATATAAACTGGGGGGAGTTGGCTGGGGGGGGGCGGATCGCTGCTCGGGAACTAACTGGGTATCAGTCAGCGAGTGGTGAGCAATTGCATTGTGCATCACTTGGTTTGAGTGTTCCGATTCTTTTATTATTATTATTATTATTATTATTATTATTATTATTATTATTATTATTATTTTTCTTCCTTTCTGTCCTATTAAACTGTCTTTATCTCAACCCACGAGTTTTACTTTTTTCCGATTCTCTCCCCCATCCCGCTGGGTGGGGGGGGAGTGAGTGAGCGGCTGCGTGGTGCTTAGTTGCTGGCTGGGGTTAAACCATGACAGTCACAGTTAATTACTTAGATGAGAAGCTATCTCAGTGTTATAATTTTTTAGATTAGAACAAACCAGCTCCTTCTACCACAGACATTTTTCAGTAATTCAATATTTATTTGTTTGTTTTTCCGAGGTACCAGGCATTATCATCACCTTCTGCAGCACCCACAGATAAAAGACACAGTCCTTATCCTCACAAATTTATAGTCTATGGCTCCAACTGCAGACACTGATATGAGCACATTCATGCCCAGAAATCATATAATTGATGGAAAGCGCTGAGGATCTTTATTAGCATGTTTTAACAACAACAAAAAAGCAATATTCTGAGCTAGGCCTAAAAATCAGTGCTAGAACTGAGAGTAAAATTTGCATTTTCTGACTACCAATTCCTCCTTTTTCTACTTAAAGCTTTAAAGAGTCAATAAAGGCTGTTTACAGCCCTAGCTATTAACACATGCTGATTAAAGACCAGCACTCGCACTTGATGCTGGTTACCTTGCACAAGGTCCATTCCCAGTGTATGTTTGGTCCATGCCTGACTTGCTGACTAGGAACATCAGCATCTGGGTGACGGTATCTCTGAGCTGAGTTCTCACTCAGACAAATTTACACTCTCTACTCCCTTCGTAGTGGCACAGTGATGGCACGTCCCCAAAAACTCAGTCCGAGGGCAGGAACTAGCAGCAGAAAAGGACTAAGGGACAGTTTCTTCATCCCTGCCTCACTATGCATTACTGTGCAAGTTTCTCCCATGTTCTGTTCTTACATTAACCAGATTCGCTGAAGCCAAAGTGCCTGATGTGCACACTCCCCCTCCACTCTGCTCCAGCGCAAGGTCTCCAACCACTGCACGTGGAACAGAGCAGGGAGGAGATATTTGCAGTCAGGAGCTGATTTTGGCTTATCTGTGGCAATTAACAGTAAACAACACACTGCTTTTAATGCTTACAGCTAGAGATGTGCCCAGCTGTATTGATGTGCATCCAACATCAGGGAGCTTGTTGGGACTAAGTCCTGGATCCAGGCCTAGGGCTAGCAAGCCATATATATTTAATGAGAAAAGATTTGTCCTGGAGTTTCACTGCTTTACCTCTTGTGGGTCAAGTGTCAAAACCCAGCCTTGAGCCTTTGGCTATTCCTGCCTTTCAGAATGATGTTTTTACTCATCATATTTTTTAATATTTTGGCAAGGATCATATGTAGAAATATTTTCAAGGCGTAGTTCTGTAAAAGAAGTCTTCACAAAGATTGTGCTTTTAAACATGAAATATTGGGCATGTTATTGTTTTGGGGCATGTTATGTTTCTGGCTGTTACTGTTTTCTTTCTTTTCCATAAGTACTTAAACAATAGTAATAAATAGCCAAATATATATGATTAAATGCCTATTAAAGAGCTACATTTTTACCTGCCCATACAGAGATTTGGCTAAGATATTTATTTAGGAAGAAAGAGGTGGTTCAAAACTATTTTCATGCTGTCCTTTGGCAAATGGCAAGTCAGTTAGGGTCCAGTTCCAGAGTGCTGAGCTTCCCGCAGAAGCTATGAACGTCTTCCACCTTCCACCAAAGGGAGAGGAGTTTTTGCATGTTGAGGGTTCAGACTGGAAGTGATGGTTCTACAAGCAATGCTGGGAAAAACTTCTGAAATTGCCTGGTAGTGACTCAAACCCTCAACCAGGTTATTGGGTCTCCACTATGTCACTTCTGACTTGGATAAAATTATTTTGCAAAGCCAGAGATGGCAGGACTTGGAGCAGGGTAGAGACTGAATCATTGGCTTGAAAATACTTGTACTAGAGAAACTATCTCAAGCTTGTTAAACCAACATGTAAACTTGGCTTGCAAAGCCTATTCTTCATACACAATTAAATAGAATTATGGAGTTCTAGTCATTTCTAAGATACCTACTAGGAAGTCAAATGGTAAGAGCTTTTAATGCAGTGGACTGAAGCTTGAAAATGAAAAACCCTGTAGTTCACTATCAGTCCCTTAAGTAATCTACTATAGGCCCCATTTTATGACTTAAAAAACTGATAAATTCATGTTTTTCCCAACATACTGCAAAATCTCTAAAAAATCTTGAGCTATTTTGTTTCTCTTCTGTTCAAAGTCTGTACTAGCTGTGCTGGTTTTGACACCACCACAGTTTACTTTTTTCTTAGGAACTGCACAGACGGCCATGTAGGCTGGTAGCAAGGTAGGGATGATGTAGAATCCTAAACAAATTCCGACATTATCTACCATAAACTGATGAACATGTACACTGACGCTGAAAATGTAAATCCATATTCTTTTCTGTGATGCTAGTATGTATGAATAAAGCTAGAGAAGTGATAGGAAATCAAGAGTGATCTTACCTTTGGCAATAAATTTAAATGAAAATTGGATGTACACGGTATTAGTGCAATCTAGATCTCTTGAAACAAGCATTCTCAGTCCTTCCTGCAAATACAGAATATATAGTGTGAATCTCAGTTCCCACTATTAAAGATGCTCTGCAGCTTACTATTGTCTGGACGTTGTCTGTTACTGACTGCCGGTGGCAGCGAGAGAGGTAGTTCTCTGTTCCACACCTTCTCCCAGGCAGAAAATGAGGACAGTGATAGCCTTGGCAAAGTGAGCCGTAGTAATGGAAAGGGCTAGATATAAGTATGTGTCACCACCAGAGGCACAGCTACGTGATCAAGTACAGACACAGGCACAGCTCATTCAGTTCATGCTCTGAACCACTGGGATGTGAGCTGATCTGCAAGCGCTGACTTACTCAGACATTGAGTCCAAGCTAGTATACTAATTTTTTGGGCAAATTGTATAGTAGCCAAGGACCCTAATTTCCAGGCAGGAAGGCTCCTCTCTAGGAGCTCTTTTCCGTGCCTCAAAAAATATTTTGTAAAAATATCCTCTTCTGGGGCAACCTCTTGACTTAGAGCAGTAAGGAAAGGGAGCAGACAGGAAACCTCATTGTGACCCCTAAGGTCCTGTCCATCTCTACAGATGAGCTCAGTGTTGTGTGGATCCTGGGGCCAGAGCCGGTCCCTGTTCTGCAGAGATCTGGCAAACCACCTCTCAGAGCTTCCCTCTTTCTCAGACCCATTCCCCCAGGGGAACAACCTGCAGGAACAACCAATTCAAGTTTTAGACAATTCGCATCCTGTGATTTGTGATTTAAATGATCTAAAGAGTTGCACTGGAACCAAGGTTTTGCAAAGAAATATTTCTAAAGAATTCATTTCTACACCAAACATTATTAAACTTTGCATTTTTGGGGCACCTGAATTCACAGTGTCAAATGAAGACTCATGTGTGAGCTTAAAATTTGTGTGCTTATGTGAACAAAAGTCTTTCTATTATGTGTTTTGTTGAAGAACTGAGAAGTTCAGAAAATATGATATTTCCTGGCCTTTTTTAACCTGTAATTAACAAAAAAATTCTTAAAGAGCTAGAAAACTTCAAAACGATAGAATTAAGTAAAACACAGGCTAACTACATAAACACTGATTACATAGACTACAGTGCTGACTAATTTGTATTATTCAAAATACTCAAAAGCCATTCAGGGGATTTCAAGACACAAACCCAGTTGATTGTAATGTGTACCATATTTCCAAATCACTCACTTGGCCTCAGGAATCTCAGCCGCAGAGTTTCATTCTTTTCCTTTGGTGGTTAAGGAGGAATTTATACCACAAATGAAAGTAATAGCCAACAAACAGATGAAGCCCATTTGTTCATAAGAAACAACTGTGACAAACATGGTGCATATTTAGGGCAGGAAAAGACAAGAAAAATGAAAATGTCAAATTCTAGCCTAAAGACTTTGACATAAACGTATGGGGGGGAAACAACAAAAAATTTACGTTCTGTTTTTAACTCTACTGGGTTTTATTCATTTTTTCAGTGTAAGTAATCTCTGACCCCTTTAAAAATGAGAGCTGTTCCAGACTTGATGGTGTCACCATTCAGGTTTCCCCTCTCAGCACCGTAGACCTCAGGCCAAAGGTCTGGATGCAAGTTACCATTGAAATCATCCTTCAGGACAGACGGCAGAGGAATGACAGGGACACAGTACGGACCACCAAAGCCTCTGTCACACCTAACAACAAATTGGGAGGAAAAGGTGTTATCCATCTGGCCTAGATAAAACACAACATCCTTTCTATGAAGCAGGTTAAGCAGGTTGCTACTTACACACAATGACCTGCATCACAGATGCCATGGCCTGAGCACATCCAGGGGCACCCTGTAGCCAGGACCACATTATCAATAGCCCAAGAATCAACACCAGAAGCATAGTTGTACTGAATCCATCTGAACCGTGTTCTGGGAGAGCTAGAAAAAAACAGAGTGAATGTATTTCAGGCTTCAAAATGTCTGCTCCACAAAGTGCTAAATAATAAAGAAAATGCCATAGACTTTAGGAGAAGAAAAGCATACTAATAAGCATGACTCCCTGTATTTGGAAAAGATTAATATTCCAGTTGAAACTGGAAGTTTCAATTTCTCAGCTTAGTGTTTAGGCAAAATTCCAGCAGACTCTAAAGGAAGGTGCCCAAAGTGAAAACCAAGAAAGTCAACATTGCTGCAACTCTTGCTGGTCAGCAAAGTGGTTGAGCAGAAACTATTAGCTACATTAGCATTCCACAGCTCCATGTGTTGCTAGCAGAGTTAAAACAATATAATTGCTTCAATAAAGTAAGAAGTAATGAAAGTTCTTTTTTACTAAGTGTTGTGTAAAGAAAAAACAATTACATATTTTCATATATATAACAACATTATATATGTACAAACATGCACATGCATACACACTGCTGTGATTGTTGACTGCCTTGTCAGATGAGGAAAGTATTTTGGGAACAAAAGTCTATCAAAATCCTATGGGTTAAATAATCTTGCATTTGTTCAGGCAGGAAATGTGCTGTGGACAACGCACAGAGAATTGCCCTCAGACTTTGACAGGATCAGGTTATCATCATATTTGTGAAGAAGATTCTTTGGAAGAAGATGTGTGGTCCTCTGGAGCAAACTATGGAATTAGAAACTAAGATGTGAACCCCAGTCCCAGTTCATTTACTGTGTGCCCATTTTTACCACTGTGTTTTCTTGGTGGTGAAATTTACAGAGGCAATGTGTAAGGTGCTTTGAAGATTACAGAACTATTCAGAATAATGGTAAGCAATATCATAATCATCTGTTATTTCTAAACCAGTGCACGGTTTTATTCAGAGAGATGGATGCCAGCATATCTGCCACATCCATTTACAACCATGTGATATCACTAGGAGGCAGGCAGAACTCTCTTCCAGGTCAAAAGGGCGGAGGTGGCACATCCAGTAACATGTGTTTTGACTTGCTGAATGCCATGACTAACATGCCTAAATGTTGGATGACAACTTATATGCAATGACAGAAAATACTTTTATATGAAAGGATCGGTCAGGGCATTAATTCTTGCTTCTTATTGGGTAAATGTTAGAAAAGCTTGGTGTAGCATTCCTGTTCTTGCTGTCATAGATTATAGGCAAGACTTAAGAATTCACTCATCCAAAGTTGTTACTTCCTTAAGTTCCTGCAGTTCACACTATATCTGATGTAATATTTTGAAGTGAAATTTAAAATTCCGATGGCGTGACAACACACATTGAATAATTTAAAAGACATGCAGAAAACTCCCAAGCTGGGGGATGTTTGCTCAAATTAGATCAGCAAAATCTATATCATGCTAAACAGCCAGAAGAACAGTGCTCACTTGGTTGAGGGTGGGAGGTAGACTGTAATTCTCTTCCAGTTTTGGAATCTTTCTGAAGTGTAGATGGAGCTCTCCGTGTAGTGCTGACAGCCAATGGTTGGAGGGACGCACTCCTCTGTCACCAGGTGCCAGTCTCTCCCATTGTTTAAAGAATACTGCAGGTGAATGCTATGGGAATTGCTGTATGGCTTGCTGCAACCCATGCTCAGCTCAAACTGCAAGAAAGTGGAGGCTGATACGTGGAAGTCCCAAGTCTCCGCATAACGAGGTTTTCCTAAGAAAAGAGAAAAACAGACAAAAAAAAGTATACCTTATGCATATGCTTTCAGTAGTCATTCAAATGTTATCTGTATTTTCACCTTTTTTCAGCCTTCTCTTTCCTGCAGATTACTATATACCTGATTTTTTCTATAGCTCCCATCTTGTAAAAACTTGACCCATAAATAATTTGTAAAATAGACTCGTACAAATGTAGCAATGTTTGGTGACACATACCAGTGTTTTCACTGAACATCAGAGCTGTATCCATAGACAGGCAGTCGATGTCTACTTGACCTCCTTGTATTCTGTACCAGCTTGCTTGTAAATCCACAGTTCCATCAAATTTATCCTGGAAGCCAGTCTGAGAGCTGTCATTCATCCCAATAAGGACATCATCCAAAGCCCACTGAGCTGAATGCTTCCCTATAAAAAGCAGAATGGGCAGGTTAGTGGAGTCTCTGTAAGTTATTTTTTATGCCCATATCCTGTGTTCACCCAGTGAGCACTGCTCAGTCATGTAGACTGAGCACTGTTAAACAAGACTAAGTCATCGCTCAAGGATGAACCTGGACTCTAGAGTATGTTTCTATTTTGGATAAACACAGGTATTTCCCTCTTAATTTCTCAAGCTTCAGTGCCTTCATCATCATACGCTCTTCCTGTGTTTGAATGAGACACTCCCTGAGCCTCTGGATTGGGGATTTTCATTTTATGGGTCAAAACCTTCCTCCAGTTCCCCACAGCTAAATCGAAAAGGCCTCTGTCTAGTTCCCAAAGTACCTTTTGTATGGAAGAGGATAGTACACAAAGGAAAATGCTGAAGGCTCTTGATATAGATGATAGTCATAGAAGTGCTCTTCACTTTCTCCTTCCTGAAAACCTCTCTTTTCTTGCTCTCCAGCCTACAGGCATCTCAGTCTTGACAATAAATTGTAAGCTCACAGCAATGTGCCAGGACTTTTGTCTTGCCAGTATGAGGAATGTGGGTCATGGCTGATAGGGCCACTCTGCACTGAGTTATGGCAGACAGAGGACAGTCTATGAAGGAGTTAATATCTGTAATGAGGAGTGGTTGTCACCTATGGGCACTGGTATGGAAGGTGGTATTTCAACCTCCAGTCATAAACTCTCCCTCTTACTAGGAGTCACAGGACTGCCATCAGGTGGTCTTAGAGTGAATGCTCTCAGCCAGGACAGATGTCATCTAGGTGCCCACAGAGCAAGCAGCCACAGGCAGGACACAGGTAGGGAGCAATTGGTCTGACATCGTGCCATTCACCAGTGCAAATGATCGTGGCAGAACAAGGGTCTGTGGTGCACAGCATTTTTCCCAAATGAACTGGCTCCTTAACTAAATCACATCCCTCTTGCTTTGCCTACTCTCTTGTCTAGTGAGGACAATTAACTCCAGCACATACATTGTAAGAAAATGTACGAATAAAAAACAGCCATCAAAATGATAAATGATATCCAAGAAGCTGCATACCATAATTACCTGAATGTAAGCTGTGTGCTTTTCTCCCCAGGGAATTGCTGTTAAAATGTACTCTGCTATACTTCTGAATATGACCTTATATTACCTGCAGGGATCCAGGAGCTGCTGTCTTGCACAAAGGCAAGACACTTAATCAGGACACATTTAATAGTGGTAGCGTGCCCCCATGCAAGGTGGTAGCTCTCACAGCGGCTGTAGGTATCAGTCAGCATCAGGGATTTACTTTCAGCTGAGGATGCGGGAAGTGGCTGAGTGGGCTTTGGAGGTGCAGCAGAAGGCAGGGGAGCAGGGCGCTGGGACACCAGAAATGGCAGGGGATGGGGGTCCTGTTTTGCAGCGTGGAGATATTAAAATAGTGAGATGGGAGCCACCAGGTAGGCAGATTCAAGGCCAAGTTATGCCTCCTCTTCCAAAACAGAGTAAAAATGAGATAAAGTGTGTAAGCCATTTTGCATCCCAGGTCACTCTATACTCAGGTAAATCCTCTAATCTTATTTAGGCTTTTCTGTGTAATATTGTTTTCCTCTCCCCTTTGTTATGTCTCAGCATCCTTGGTTTAAACTTAGCTCTTACACAATTTTACTCTTAGCCCACTATTCCACTTGTTGCTATAAAGAAAATCATGTCTGCAGCGTGACTGAGGAAAGCCTAAATATGTTCTTACAGCACCCA
Organism: Aquila chrysaetos chrysaetos; assembly: GCF_900496995.4. NCBI lineage: Eukaryota > Metazoa > Chordata > Aves > Accipitriformes > Accipitridae > Aquila > Aquila chrysaetos. The sequence continues at coordinate 14,175,131 of NC_044008.1, forward strand.
ACTGTTCACCATACTGTATTTTTGGCAAGCTGAGGTTTCTGCAGAACACGTCCACACTGAGAAGCATTGACATGTGGGTCATGTAAAGCTGCTTAATGAATTTTTAGGATGGTGTTGCTTACCATGTTGTGGCTGCCACCAGCGGAAAGCAGTGGCAGGGGTTTTGGCCTCCCGAGGTAAGTCTATTGAAACAACTTGGGGTTCCAGGTACGACATGAAGTCCAGCTCTCGCAGCAAATGCCAAGTGATCCCGTTGTCATTTGTGTATTGAACAATAAGCCCTATATTTAAAATTAAGAAAGACAGTTAGTCTGACTGTACAGAGCAATGGGGGACAACTCTTCAGCCTGTGCTCAGGAGCTGCCAATCCCCGTTCAGTGCACGTGACTTTTGGCATCTCCCCATCCCTTTTGGCATCTCCTGGTCCAGGAGCATTTTGTGGACGAAGTCCTACTGCAAAGGTGATGTGGGCTCACCAGCTGCCACACGTTGTCTTGCTTGTCTTCACCAAACTCAAAGGATCAAATCTTTTACTACCTCGGTGAAACTAACGATTGTACCACAGAAACGATAGGAATAATGTGACATTCTTCATATATTCAGTATTTATTTCATGTTGGGTATCCTTGCAGTTTGTGTGGGACACTGAGTTGTAATTCTGATAGCTGGGCTCCCAATATGGGTAGTTCACAATGCTCATGCTACCTATGCAAGCTCACAGCATCCTTAAAAGTTAATTATCATAGTATTTAGATAATTTAAGATAGTCTTGGTATCTATCACACAGTACGGCAAATACTAGGACATAGCAGAATTTTGAAGTCACTTATGAGCTCATCAAAGGGGATAATACAAGAAAGAAGCACTTAAGTATATTTCTTCTCTTAACACTCTTCTATACAGGAGTATGTTCAAAGAAAGGATTTTCTTGTGTCTTATACTGGTGCAAATGAGAGAAGAATCAAACCTTCACTGTAATCTGTGCTGAAAGATGACAGTTCTGAGTCAGTATCAATGTAAATGCCACACATCAGGAAACAGTCCACTGATGTTAAATGATTTATACTGAGAGGAAAATGAAGTTTTCTCATCTACCAGATGTCAGTGGTCTGTTTTCATTAAAAGGTGACATTATAATGGGGGTCTGCTACAGGCCACCTGACCAGGAAGACTGAGCAGATGAGGCCCTCTATAGACAGGTAGGAGCAGCCTCACGTTCACAAGCCCTGGTCCTCATGGCGGACTTCAACCACCCCGATACCTGTTGAAGGGATGACATGGCAGGGCATAAGCAATCCAGAAGTTTCCTGGAATGCGTCGGTGATAACTTCCTTCTCCAAGTATGGAGGAGCCAATAAGGAGAGGTGCTATTCTGGACCTTGTGCTCACCAACAAGGAGGGGCTGGTGGGGAATGTGGAGCTCAAGGGCAGCCTTGGCTGCAGTGACTGTGAAATGGTGGAGTTTGAGATCCTTAGGGCAGCGAGGAGGGCGCATAGCAAGCTCACTACCCTGGACTTCAGGACAGCAGACTTTGGCCTCTGCAGGGATCTGCTTGGTAGAGTACCATGGGATACAGTGCTGGAGGGAAGAGGAGCCCAAGCAAGCTGGTTAATATTCAAGGATCACCTCCTCCAAGCTCAGGAGCGATGCATCCCAACGAAGAGGAAGTCAGGCAAAAACACCAGGAGGCCTGCGTGGATGAACAAGGAGCTCCTGGACAAACTCCGACACAAAAAGAAAGCTTACAGAGGTGGAAGCAAAGACAGGTAGTCTGGGAGGAATACAGAGAAATTGTCCAAGCAGCCAGGGATCAGGTTAGGAAAGCCAAAGCCCTGATAAAATTAAATCTGGCCAAGGATGTCAAGGGAAACAAGAAAAGCTTCTATAGGTACATCAGTGACAAAAGGAAGACTAGGGAAAATGTGGAACCTCTCCAGAAGGAAACGGGAGACCTGGTTACCTGGGACATGGAGAAGGCTGAGGTACCCAACAACTTTTTTGCCTCAGTCTTCACCAGCAAGTGCTCCAGCCACACCACCCAAGTCGCAGAAGGCAAGGGCAGGGACTGGGAGAGTGAAGAACTGCCCACTGTAGGAGGGGATCGGGTTTGAGACCATCTAAGGAAGCTGAAGGTGCACAAGTCCATGCAACCTGATGAGATGCATCCACAGGTCCTGAGGGAACTGGCAAAACAAATTGCTAAGCCACTATCCATCATATCTGAGAAGTCGTGGCAGTCCGGGGAAGTTCCCACTGACTGGAAAAGGGGAAACATAACCCCCATTTTTAAAAAGGGAAACAAGGAAGACCTGGGGAACTACAGGCCAGTCGGTCTCACCTCTGTGCCCAGCAAGATCATGGAGCAGATCCTCCTGGAAACTACGCTAAGGCACATGGAAAATAAGGAGGTGATTGCTGACAGCCAACATGGCTTCACTAAGGGCAAATCATGCCTGACAAATTTGGTTGCCTTCTACGATGGGGTTACAGCATTGGTGGATAAGGGAATAGCAACGGACATCATCTAGCTGGACTTGTGCAAAGTGTTTGACACTGTTCTGCACAACATCCTTGTCTCTAAATTGGAGAGACATGCATTTGACGGATGGACCACTCTGTGGATAAGGAATTGGCCAGATGGTCGCACTCAGAGAGTTGCAGTCAACGGCTCCGTGTCACAGTAGAGACCAGTGATGAGTGGTGTTCCTCAGGGGTCAGTGTTGGGACTGGTGCTGTTTAACATCTTTGTTGGCGACATGGACAGTGGGATTGAGTGCGCCCTCAGCAAGTTTGCCGATGACACCAAGCTGTGTGGTGCGGTCGACACGCTGGAGGGATGGGATACCATCCAGAGGGACCTTGACAGGCTTGAGAGGTGAGCCATGGGAACCTTATGAAGTTCAACAAGGCTAAGTGCAAGGTCCTGCACATGGGTCAGGCCAATCCCAAGCACAAATACATGCTGGGTGATGAGTGGATTGAGAGCAGCCCTGCAAATAAAGGACTTAGGGCTGTTGGATGACCAGAAGCTCAACATGACTTGGCAATATGCTTCTGCAGCCCAGAAAGCCAACCGTATCGTGGGCTGCATCAAGAAAAGTGTGACCAGCAGGTCGAGGGAAGTGATTCTCCCCTTCTACTCTGCTCTGGTGAGACCCCACCTGGAGTACTGTGTTCAACTCTGGGGACCCCAACATAAGAAAGACATAGACCTGCTCGAGCAGGTCCAGAGGAAGGCCATGAAGATGATCAGAGGGCTGGAGCACCTCTCCTATGAGGACAGGCTGAGACAGTTGAGGCTGTTCAGCCTGGAGAAGAGAAGGCTCTGGGGAGACCTTATAGCGGCCTTTCAATACTGAAAGGGGGCCTACAGGAAAGATGGGGAGGGGCTCTTTAACAGGGAGTGTAGTGATAGGACAAGGGGTAACCATTTTAAACTGGAAGAGGGTAGATTTAGACTAGATGTTAGGAAGAAGTTCTTCACTGTGAGGGTGGTGAGGCACTGGAACAGGTTGCCCAGAGAGGTTGTGGATGTCACCTCCTGGAAGTGTTCAAGGCCAGGTTGGATGGGGCTTTGAGCAACCTGGTCTAGTGGAAGGTGTCCCTGCCCATGGCATTTGGGTTGGAACTAGATGATCTTTAAGGTCCCTTCCAACCCAAACCATTCTATGATTCTATGATTCATGCAACTGGACGACTTTACATGGGTAATCTGCTCCCAAAACTCTGCTGATCCTTCCCAAACACAAATATCAGCCCCCTGTCCCAAAAACTCTAAGCATGTGGATAAAATAAGGGAGGAGCCAGCTGGGAAAGATGAATTTCTTTAGACTAAATATTTATTCAGCTGTGACTTTATAATTTTGAATTTCAGGTAAATCATGCATGAGCTTGAGTTGGAAGGCAATCTTTTATTAGACCCACTGGTGTAGTTGAGAAGCTGAACAAGTTTTCAGGCACACAGCTCTTCTTCAGGTCAGAAATGGAGGTTGCCCACTTTATCCTGAACTCTAATTTTATTCTTTTTATTTCAGACCTGAAGAAAGTCCTACGTACTTGTAAGTTTACCTGTTTTCCAATACTATCAAGCAGTTTAATAAAAGCTATTACTCCTTATCTTGTAAATGTTGTCTTTCTAAACCATCACAGCTCCAACAGTTACTCCTACTGATAGATCACCGTTAGGTTTGGTGGAAAAAGTTATAAATACAAATGTGGAACAAAAGTAAATAGTTTTCTGCACCATTTATGAAAACTGAAGAAGTAACTGATTTATGTTAAAAATAAGACAAACTTTTTTATTTTGTAAAGGCAGTAAAAGGCAAAATCACTGTAGAAGACCGAAAATACAAAAAGCTTATAAAGAAAAGCAGCTTTACCTTCATTCCTGGCTCTTGGTCTGTTGCAGGAGTTACCAACAGCCTTGCTTCCAATTTGTACATAAAATTGAACTAGCCTGTTAAAAAAATTAGGGCAGAAGAGAAGTGTAAGTATGTTCTGATAGTGCAAGATCAGTCAGGATAACTCTCCTCTCTTAGCTAATGTGGCATTTTCAGTTAAGTCATTATTCCAGGCTTATTGATTAGGTAATGTTCCCAGTGAAATAAAGCATGGCCATAGTAAACAGTGAAGGATCCAAGACAGAAGAAGGTGATGTGGTTTATTGATCCTGCACCTAATAAATGTATTGTTGGACTGAATAGCAGTATTTAGCAGTTCCTTCTTTCACACAAAGATGAAAAATCTCCAAAGCAGGCAAATCTGCTCCTTACATCTGATCTTACCTTGACTTCTTGTAACTGGAAATTGGTTTAAGCTTTAAAATACAATATTAGAGTTTTAATAAAATTATTATATCCTCACTAAACCACCAATCCCCTTTTGGTCCTTAAACTCTTGATATAAACAATTTTCAGTGAAAAGCGTTCATGGGACATTTTGTGAAGTAGACCTTTTGATTTTGAACCTATACATTTTGATTTCATTGAATATCCTCTTGTTCTTATGTCATGAGACAGGGAAAAAATGTTCCTGATCTGCCTTTCTTGCAACCTTCCCTGTAGTCAGTGCTTTTATCACTTTCCTGCCTTCTCTTATTCCTTTCTACTGTAAACCATGGCAACCTTTTCATCTGTCTCTCTGCATGAAAGTTTTCCCATGTCCTTGATTTTCCCCATAACCTTTTTCTGCAACCATTCTAAAGCTGCAACATCCCTTTGAGACAGTGTTGCTGGTTTTATTGACAGAACTTTGGATTAGCCTGGAACACCCCTATTTAGCTATATTTGAATTAATAATTATCCCATCCTTGTGCTCCAAAATATTGTTAATTTTTTTTCTCAATCTGCAGTGGTGCCCTGGTATCCTTGCTGAACTGATATTTTTAATTGTGACTCTGTGGTGTCAGAGTAGTTTACATTTCCTCTTAGATGCGCACTATTGTGCTATGTAACAGCAATTCATTTCAATCAATGTCCTGCTGCTCACTCACCAAATTTCATTGCATGTCTCCATCATTCATCTGAGTCTTATCTGGTCATAACTAATGTAAAGAGCATTGAGATGATTGAGAATGCCATTGCCCCCTCATCTATCTCACAGGTTGTCTGTGTTGCACACCTGAAACAGTGCCTGAACAGAGCAGGGAACCTGGACTCATCCCTACGATGAGCTTTTGCATGCTGAAAGTTGGTGATGCCATTCTCCTCCTTGTTTCCTAGCCAGTTTTTGACTGAGGATGATGCCTGCCTGTTGTGTTATGACTATTGGTGTACTCGCTGATACGATGTTTTTGGGAAGCAATTGCTTGTCCCTTGTGCTGGGGGTGTCCTTGTGGAGCACATAGGGTGAGATGGCATTATTGCCAAACAGGGGTTTTGAGGGAAAAAAGGATACAAATCTAAAGTATTTATAAAGCCTGCAGGCTTTATTAATTCTACTGCTTGTAGATATCTTCTTTATTTTAAATACTATTTCTGAGGTGAATTTGTATCTCTGTGTGAAGAAACGAGGCTTCATTTGTCACTCAAATAATTCCCCACAAAGATAACTCTGAAAAGAGTGAAAACTTTAGGGGATCTGGTCCTAATTTGTAGTGATATCAGTAAAATCACAGACAAGCCACAGGACTACAGCCAGGCCCAGTATGGTGCAGACAGGACTCCAGTTTCCCTCTGCTACATACACAATGTCATGATCCTCTTCTGGTTCTAAATCCAACCACACTCCGGTTCCGTTATCGAAATCTGTATCTCCTATCTGAGATGTTTTGTATATCCATAGCGACTAGGACAAGCCAGAATATACTTATCAGTCTCATTCATAATATAACCCCATAGATAGCTCAAGAGCAGACAGGCTCACAGTATTACACTATTTAGCCAAGTAGGTCCTATTGTTTGCTGCAGTTCTGTTGTCTGAGACAGTTTTCAGGCAAGAAAACACTAGACAGTGGTCTCAGAGGTGAAAAGATTTACAGTCCTATGATGAAATTCTTTTTTATTGCTTGCCAAATGTAAAGGTTGGTAAAAAGCAAAAACAAAAGACAAAAAAATCCCTTTCTGCAGAAGGGTGAATTGGTCCATCTGATCTGTAAGCATTTGACCCATAACAGCTCTCTGGGATGACTGCATACTCATTAGCAATGGAGTCTGTAATGCAGATGGGAGCCAAGTCAGCTAACAAGCCAGATGCCACTGCTTGGAAAAAAAAAATATATTCCATGGTTTTTATCTAGCTGCCAGGTACGTACTGTGTGCAAATGCTTTCACTGAACAGATAGTGAAAAGTGTCATAAGGGACAGGCCATCAAGATGGGTGGCAGTAGCTCATCAGTAACCAAAATGCATCCAGGTATCGTATTGTCAGTTAGGAGGATGGAAATACTGCTGGTGAAATTGTGCCTTTGGCACATTGGGCCATGCAAAAGGGAAGGGATGGAGAGACTCCGGGGGGGTTCTGAAGTGTAGGGCAAAAAATGGTCTGGGTGAGATGAATTTTGACACTTACAGCTCTCTTAGCGCTATGGGACATTCTCCTAATATCTGTGAAAAAAGTGTAGTCAATGATATAAAGGAATAAGGAGACAATAGGACAAACAAAGCTAAGATGATGATAGCACTTAATGTATATGCTAAACATTGAGTGCTTGTTTATGATCATTGGCTTCAGAGGGCAAGCTTTAGTTTTAAATGCTCTTAGCATGACACCTGAGTTTGGCAGTGCCCTGTTGGGGTGCTTCCCTGAGCAGCACCACACACCTTGGGCTGTCAAATCAACCCCTTTGGAGCAGAGCAAACTGGGAGCACCGAGCCACCATGCACCTCCTCTGGGAAGAGAAGGGCAAAGGGGAAAAGGGTCTTTGTACTTCTTACAAAAAAGGACAAAAATTCTTTACATTCCTTACATAAAATTTACACTTTACATTCAAGAAGCTGTAACTGAAGAAAGATGATAGGGAATATGCATACATTGGTCTGCAGGAATTCAGAATGAAAATAAAAATTTAATGTCTTGCAATATTTTTCATTTTTTTGCTCTTCCATGCCTGATTTAATGAAACAAGATCTTAAAAGGTCTGGGAAAACACTATTAACCTGAAAAATAAGAAGCTTAAAATCTACTGCAGGAGTTTCAGCCTTCCTATTCACAACTCTCAATCCACATATCTAACGATATGTCTTTCAAGGCATATTTTCTTGCTGTTTACTCAGTCACCAAAAACCCCCAACCAAAAAATCCACGCAAAAATAAAAGATAACTGTGCAGGGGCTAAGATGACCCCTAATAAGATAACCGAATTCTATGCAAGGCATTATTGAATGCAAAAAGTAATACCAAAATGGGAAAAAGTGCTTCCCTCTAATCTCCTCTTTCAAGTGACATTAGTTTTAGCTCCAATAATGGAAAAAAAAATTCTAGGCTGAGGAATTATTTTCTTTTTAGGGTATGGGTCTTTCAGTTAACCCCACACTCTCTTACAAACTTAGTCTGCCTTTGCTTCTAGTAAAAAAAGACCCAGTTAATGTTACAGATGGTCTCAAACATTAAACTGGGATGCACCCGTTCTAAGCAAGGTGTCTGAAGCTGAATGTCTGTTTTACATGGCCAACCTAGACTGCCTTATAATTAACAAAAAAAATACAAGCTTCCAGAAGACAAAGCACTGGCCTTAGCTAGACCCTATTTTAGGATGAGTTGCATTGCCCTTTTGAAGCAGCTATTCTCTCCTCTGAACATAAAAGCAGCCTGGGGTAATTGCTGTAGTCTAAGTCCATGTTCTGGTCAAGTGGCATGGGGTGGATACTACCCTTGAGCACACACATGGCTGAAGAAACCAAAAAAATCAATGTTAGTCCCATTTGTGTTTGAGATGACCAGTGTGTTTGTTCTGTCTAGCAAACAGCCCAGGGATGTGGCTTCAAGCTTGAAATGTTCAAGGAGGTTTAACTGCTCACTGTGATGCTTACAAAAAAATTAAATGCTGATTTGTTTTGACAAAATGACCAGTCGCAGCTGGACAGCAGCTCACATGGAGAGCACATGCTCAGAAGAGGGATCTTGGTTGCTCTTACCAGGTGTCCCTCTGGCCATTTATGTTCTTGGGGCAGTTTTAAGACACCAGATGACCATGTTCTTGTGCAAAACAGAAGCAGTGATAGATTTAAAAAGTCAAGAAAGAGCATTGTTCAGTATTTTAAGGCTTCTTTTGGCTTTTAAAATGGTTTGAACTCTGTAAAAATGGAAAGCTATAAATATGAATATCTGGCATTAAAATTGGTTTCAAAGTAATCTTAAAGCTAAAGAAAATCCTTTTCTTTTATAAAAAGATTTCTCCAGGAAAGAAGGAATAACTCAAAAATACTGTTTGAATATAGACTTCTTGATGATATGGTTACTTCCAATATTATGCTTCACAGGATTAATAACATAAGATTTAAAAAGACAGTGGAACAGAAGAGAAGTGCTCAGATCTTCCCAGAGTTCCAGTGCAAACATGTACTTGTCCAAAGCGTATTTGTCAAACAATTAATTAATTTAATTATTAAGTAATTTACATAATTATATAAATAATTCATGTTATTTGTCAGACATGCAGGGGACAGAGGAAAGGCAGCTGGTGCTGTGCTGCTTAGTGCCAGGGAGCAGCTAGGGATGTCCCCAAACCTACAGCACCCATACTGCCCTAAGGAGTGCCACTTGCCTGAGCTGGAGAGCAGTAGCAGTAACTTGTGGCCAATCTTTGCCAAGTGATCCCACAAATTAAATAATGCAGCAAATCGTGGCATTACTTACTCTTGGAGCGGTGTTTGTCAGGAGAAATATCTTTTGTTAAGCTAACTGTTATAATTGTAGGGTGGGCAAGGCTTCAGGTGCATGATGCCTCATGAGACTGGACAAAGCAGCAGCAAACTCCAGGCTAAATAATGGTTAGAATTAACAGCCCTTTGTTTACCCTAATTACATTAATCAATTAGACAATTTGAGAGAAAAAGGATAATTGCATCCAGTGGAGCAGGATTCAGTGGCAGCAGGGAGAGAGGTGAAGGCTTGTTAGCCTCTTGGCTACACAGAAACAATTTACATTCCATTTTTTTACACTGCTGACAAGTAGACTAATTCACAACATCTGGCAAGTAAACAACAGCTCATTGCTATGCCATCTCTATGCTTGCAATTCAATGCAGTCAGGGGAAAGGGAGTTTTTCTGTCCAGCTATAAGCAGAGTCTTAGGTTTTGTGTAGTCTTAAGACCACATCTTCTGCCTGTCCATCTAGAATACAATGCAAACCATCTTCTCAGAAGGATAAAGAGTTCATGTTTTTTTATGCTGCTATTTCACAGTTTCTAATCTAAGTATTCTCTCTATAGAAAAAGAAATAGTACAACAGAATGAACAAAAAAGTTAACTTCTCTTCCTTTAAGATTTCTTGTACAGGTTGCAATTACCAGAAAAACATTTCTCACCTTCTCACATCTACACTTCTAATAGCGGAGAGGAGACAACATGAATACACAGACAATTGTGAGAAGCAGCACTGAGGATTGACCTGATATTTGTGGTGTCCAGGGGAACAGTCCTCGCCTCCCTTTTGCCAGGTCCATTGAAGTACAGAGATTTTCTGTCGCTGAGCACGCCACAGCCTGTCCCAACCTGACCTCCTGTTATCTTGTACCAGAGAGGGCTTAGCTTCCTCTCAAACCTGTCGAACATCTCACTGTGATTAGGCACATTAGACACACAGGTTCCATGCGATGCTTCAAGAAAAAAAAATATATGGAAGATGCTTTGGTGAAACTGTGCTGAACAGAGTAAAGGTCAGATACAGTACATTGGCAGACGGTTCTGTTGCTTTTCTAAGAAAATGTCCTGATGACAGGATTGTACCTTTTTAAACCCACTTCACAAATTTTCATAGGCAGAATAAGCCCTCTTCCTCTAAACTCTAAGATGGCTTATTTCACTAGGTGAAAAACAGCTGCATTTTATGTTGATAAGGCATTTTATGTAAACAGAAAAATATTATCCTTTTATTTCATTTTAAGCAAATTGAACAAAAGATGTTAGCTTATTGCTTTGTTGGTATAAAGGGTGGAAAAGACTGCAGCGTGCAACTGGTTGTGTCAATCACTGTTTTTTTTCATTGGGTTTGGGTTTTTTTTTTGTATTTCAGCATAAAAGCCCCTGAAACCACAAGTGAGCAGAATTTTCCACAGAAGGGCCTGTCAGAACATATGTTCCCTCCTGGTCCCATGCCATCTGATGGCCAGGGGACTCAAAAACAGCACCAATTCTTTTGAAGATGATCCAAAGGCTTTTAAGTAGACTTTTTAGTTTATAATATTTTGTTTTCTCTTTTATCGCTAGTCCCTTCCCATTCATACAGATGGTGATGTTCAAAGATTGTGGTTGCCAGAAACATCACCCGTGTCCGCTGCCTTCAGCTGCTCTGTTTTGCCTGTGCTGAATTTTATTTAACAAAATGAAAAGACTCCTGCTGGCAGCCTGTGAAATTTATGTCATCATATATTTTTCCAGAATATTGGAGAGGAAAAACAAGATGCTAGATTTACAGCTTTAGCTTAGCCAATACTTACTGTAATCCCACCTAAAAAGGGTTGTCTTACCTGTGTAGCCCAGGTCACAGAAGCAGACCCCTGAGACACAGTCCCCGTGACCGTTGCAGTAGTTGGGGCAAGGCTCAGAAATGTAAACGCCATCTAAGCCAAAAGGAGGCACGCTCTTGTGGGAGCTGCTCTCCTGAATCCAGCGGAATCGAGTCTTACTGTAGAGAAACAACAACGAAGGCTTGGTATTACTATTCCCAGCTTCAATATCTACTGCTCCTTGTTTAAGATTAGAAGGAGCTTTTCCTGAATTAGCCATTTGCAAGTAAGATGCAAATGGATGCCCGGAAGATATTTCTGACATCCTACATTTTGTGCAACTTCACTTAAGGATATTTTTCTCCAGATGTATTTTGACTTCCTCTATTTCTCCGGCCCTTATCCACCAGTGTGATGCAAAGAACAGATAAATGGTTTTACCAAAAAGAATGAATGATTAAACATGACTCTGAAGATGCCTTTCACTACTCAGTTCAACCTGAACTGCTAATTACATATTAAAATCCCAGAACTCCATTTCTTACAGTACTTATGAAAGGAACTCAGAAATGGCAGTGATACAGAGTTTATTATGGGATTGTACAATTTTTAGTAAAAAACCTTCAAGTAATTTGGATACAAGAAAAATCATCCACTTCCTAAAAATAATGGCAAATAATGCGTCCTACAGGACTTGTGGACAGAAATACAAGATTTTTATTCTTGGACAACAACATGAAATTCCTGGAAAACAGTGATCTAATCCTTAACTTGCATAACTGAAACTGCTCCAGGGACTTCAGTGAGCCTACACTAAAGTTACTGCAGCTGACCCACTGCATAGGAAATCTGTTAAAGAAAAAATATTTTGGTTATTCATTTTTAGTCTTTAAGTTTTAGCTGAATCACTTTAGAGGAGCTCCAGAGAGGGGAACAGACTTAAAATCTCATTGCCAATCCAATGGATTAACTAAGATCCTCCTTGCTACTCTGCCTAAAATATAATAAATCTATTGCTTTTCTTCTGCTATGCACTGGGATTTGGTAGGTAGGTGATCATCGTGCTAGTGCTCTGTACCAACTGATGAAATGGGATGCTCTCCGGATAACCCGTAAACCATGATTTCCAAAGTGACCCACAACAAATTCAGTTTTCAACACGCCGAGACCCTCATCAGACTCACACTACTTGCATTTTTAATGTATTAGCATGAGCTTCTTATTCCTGATCACATTACTGAACATAATGCCAAACAGATTGCTGCTATTGATTCTGCACTGCTTGTTTTGGGTAAATCAAATCAGCTGGTGTCAGATCTGTGCAATTTGGCACCTGCTTTTATTGGCTAATTACTGAAGAAAAGACAAACTTGTTACGGTACACGCTGCTATTTCAACTCCTTGCGGCAAAGGCAGTGGCTTTCCTGCTACACAATATGCCACATACTCAAAATCTGTGCCAGGGCTTGAGGATGAGGAGCCTGTGGCAGGATGGGGCTGGAACCCAGGGGCAGCACTAGAGCAGCTGCCTGGGGGGAGAAAGGCAGGAGGCAGCGAGGGCATGGCCAGGGGCTCAGGGGGACGGCTGCCGGCTGCGCTGGCAGCACTTGGTGCAGGCAGCAAATCAGACTGGGGCAGTTTACTGACAGGGTAAGACAGCAAGCAAGGCGAGTGAGAAAATTCAGCCAGATCCAAGTAAGATTGAGAAAAGCCTCCTGATTTCAAGGCTTATTTGCGTCTTCCACCATCTGATGTTTCCTCATCTGTATTAACCCGATGCTGAGGTTGTGCTCGCAGGTGAGCACATCTATCATTCCTCCCTCCTTTGACTTCGGCTGTCCCAGCCACCTTCAATGACACAGCACATTACGCAGCAGCTCAAGTACCCTTCTAGGGTTTCTTTGCCCAGTGGTAACTGTAAAAGTAATCCTGTTCCAATGGTTTATTTGATTCAAGTGACTTATCACTCTCCTGCTGGTGCCTCTGACCGAACTGATATGTGTAAGGAGAGACAGCACCATGATGAAGAGATTGATGTAAAATTAAAATGTTCCGGGTTCCTTGTTGCTTTGTAATTTAATTTTATAGACTGTTGTGACACCTTTAAAATGGAAAGCTTCTCCCTGTTTTGGAGAGCATGGTGTATTTTTCCCAGATCTGCTGATTTTTAACACCGCTTTTACACACAGCTTGCAATTTTTTCCTAATGTAATATCAAAGAAGAGGCAGCTAATTCACGGGTACCACTAGCATCACTGGTTTACAATGTACAGTACCTGGCTGCAAGCGACCTGGGGATAACAATAGTAATTCTTGTCCAGTCCTCAAAGTCTCCTGTGTGATACACAGTCGGCTCGCTCAGCTCCCGTGAGCTTCCCTCACATCCTTTCGTGCCCGGAGATGCAGGATAGCAGCCCTCCTTCACGAGTGACCAGAAGAGCCCAGCATCGTGCGAGTACTGAAGTCGAACGGGAGCAGAGCTGCTGTACTGGTTCGTGCAACCAATGTTCAACTGCAAAAAAGCAGAGCATCAGATACGAGCGGAAGAAACCTGTGCTGTTATTGGCATTTATTGGCTGCAAACCACCTTTGACTTTTTGGTTTGGGAGGCTTAGCGCTCTGAACACTTGCTTTGAACCCTGCTGGCAAACAGTGACTGATGCTTGGAGTCTGTTTCCTACACGTATATGAAATTTCTCAGTAAAAATTCCCACTATCCCTTCATTAAGATCACTGGGTTCAGCACATTGAAATGCGCAAATAACTTGTCAAAGGTCCTGGTGCATAGCAGGCCACAAACAGCAAACTCTGCACAGGCACCTACATACCCAGAAGGAGTGGGAAGAGCTGTATCGCCTGAGACCCATCCCATCTGCTGTCCACCCAATGTGCCCAGAGGATCAGTCTGACTCCAGGGTCCCCCCCTGCCCTGGGCTGCGAGCCCTGACCACAGCCTAGTCTTTGGCCTCGCAGAAATGATGTCTGGGAGTTGGCACTGAAGTTTGGGCCCCAGAATAGAGCAAAATTGGATGAAGTAGAAAAATGCGTATTAAAATGTGAAATGAGAATGTAACCAAGACAAAAATCAACTGCTGATTTGAAGTTTTCAGTTTCATTTTTCAAGCTATCAGAAAAATATTACTTTTCATTATTTTACTGCAGAAATTCTACTTGAGCTGTAGAATGTAAAATGTAAAACAAAATCATTCATGTAAAATGAAATAATTTTGACAAATTACTGTCTTTGAGTTTATCAATGCAAAATTATTCCAGGCAGCTATTTAAAATGGAAATTTCACAAACTCAGGAAAGCATTTAACCATATGTTTAAAATTAAAGCACGCAAATAGGACTAACGTATTTATGTGCAGGCCAGTTTAAAAGCTTTCCAAAAAAGAGAGGAGCATAAATTCAGGCCTCAAATAATAGACTTCATAAAGAAGAACTCAATGTTCTCTGATAAATATACAAAATATAAACAATGTGTATGTTACATTGCCAAGTGTTTCAGCGATGGAAGGTGTATGAAATATCTTTAAGTATTGCTTTTTTAGACTAAACAATTTTTGAAATGCTGATCATCAAACCTACAGAATGGAGACTTAGTCACTGAAGGAAAGTGGTGAAGAGGCAAATAGCATCTTTTCCAGGCTAAATGGCATTTATATATTGAAATATTTTTGGGTTTTAGACAGTTTAAACTATAAAACTACAAGCAATACTCACTCAGAAATTGTACTGCAATCCCTCAGTTTGTGTAGCATTTCATTAGCATAACTTTTAGATGAAATGAGATTATTTTACAAATCCCATTATTTCTAACTAACTTTCCTATTTATAGAACTGTGGGAATTATATTTGAAAAGCTGCCTGTAAACATCTGATCTCTTTAATAATTCCACTTGTAAATTATTCAGTGTCTGTATCCACCAATTATGTAAGGACCATGTATTTGTGGTGAGCTCATTAAAATTGCATTGCAACCAACCTCCAGAATTCACCAATGGGATTTCATTATAAACTCAATAAAATTTTGATTAGGGTTCAGAAACAAGAGCTTGTCAAAGCAAATACACTTTCTTTGGAACCCATATTCTGATGTATTGTCAGACCACTGAAATTTTTGTAAGCCCTTTAAAGAAGAGAATGCTAATTGGAGCCTATATTCATTGACACAATAAAAGTAAATTATATGAAAAACCCACACTGGAGTACAGAGCAGCTTGTAAGTCCTTAAATAGTTTAAAATACAAAATATGTACGCAAACCACATTGCAGCTTTTGTAGTCATGGAGCCCCAGATGGGATAAATCCTTTTTCCATTGACAGTGCAGTAGCATTTCCTAGTACTGACTCGAATATAATGACAGTCACTTCAACCCACTTCTGAAATGTGTTGAAGAACAATGAGCTTTAAAACTTCTCCAGAGGGGTAAAAAAAAGCTCTCCTGCACCAAGGTTTTGGCTATCCTTTTGGAAAGCAGCATGATATTTTATGCTGTATGAATTCATACTTGTGCTCTTCACACCTTTTTACACAGTGGTATAATTTATCACCTTGTTTTGAACTGTAGCCTCAGTGGAATCCTGCAAGTATTGGCTAAGGGCAGATTTACTGATATTCTGCAGGGATTTATGTGTAAGGAATACCTTGAACTGCAGGACATATCCAGGCTTCAGCGTTAAATCTCGAGTCACTGCAAACCGGTCTCCATCTGATTTACCAAAGAGCATGGCGGAGGGGGTGGCAGAGCAGAAACTTTCGTTTTTGGTCATCCCTTCGTTGGCTAACATTAACCATACACTCAGTTGGTTCATAGGGTAATCAAATGCTGGCTTTTCATAAAAGTTCTGTTAGAAATGAAAAGGAAAGCAACAACAAATACTATCACCTTGCAGTGTGACTTCAGAATAATTCCCAAAATGATCACCTTTCAAATTTTGCAATTTATATTTTCTGTCGTTATCAAAAAATTGTAATTTCCAAAATTTGTCTTGACTTTTTGAGGAGATACATAATTACATCCTCTGTCACAAAGATTAGGAGCCTGATGGTTTTGTGATAAGACTCAGGTTATTCTCACACAGAGAGACACAGCTGCAAACACTATGGCTGTTTCTTTAAAGACACCCAATATTTTCAAACAAAATTATATTAAAAAAAAGTCTACTAACAGAGAGGATGGTTCCTGTTTCATGGGGATGCCCATAGCCTGCTCTTGCTTATTACCTGTGGTAAAGTGGGATTAACAACGGGAATGATGTGCTTCTGCTTCTCTGACAAAATGATGATGTCATCGATGGCCCACTGATCATACCCTTCCCCTGAAAACACGGGCTGCCACCAGCGAAACCTGGTGCAAGGTGTCTTGGCTGCAGCTGGCAGCTCCAGATAGACAAACCTGAAGAACAGAAATTCAGCAGACTTTAGGGAAAGGAGTTTGTAGAGAAATGGAAGAAATACCACTAAATAGGGAAAAGAGGCAGGAAAGCCAGTGTCTGTCTTACATGTAGAAACCCTCAGAAATCTTCTACATATCTGCATACCTATTTATACACTGCATATCAAGAAGCTTTCTTTGTCCTTCTTGTCTGTGGAGAATGTAAACTCTTTAAGAAAATGGCTATTTTTTACTGTCTATTACTATATTGCCTAGCACAATAAGGAACTGATTTGAACTCTTCAGCTTTGAATTAAACTGTTCAGCTGATCCATGTTCAGCAAGTCTTAACATTCTTCTGGTGCCAGCAAGTAATAGTGACATATGCTGGCAAAATTAATTTCTCATTCTCTTCTGCTGGTTGGGCCTATTTGTAGACAAAAGCATCCTTCTATTACAATGCAATAGATTATGTAGCAGAGTTTTCTGCTGTGGATAAAAATATTTCAGCCCTCCTATATGGATCTTCATAAAAGAACTTTAGGTCTTCTCAGATAGTTTGCTTTACATTCAACTTAGGATACACCTTACAAAAATGATGTTAAATAAAAGTTGAAGTTTCAAACCTAATCATACTTATGTTAAAAAGTACAATAATTAATCAGTTGTTTAGTCCTGTTTCAGACACCTTAAGTACATGTATTTATACATATATTCCTTTCGGTACTCTTTCTTTATACCACGTTATTTTGTACCACAGACCCTGCTTCACTTGCTGGTTAGGCAGACAGAGGTGGAGGAATTGTTCAGGGGTACAGGGAACCTTCTTTTCCAGAGGATTTGTAGATTTATGTGTTGGAAAATAAGGAATTGGAAAATAAGATCTGGACCACATTTGAAGCAGCAGAAAAATAAATATGCATAGCTATATTCAGTAAGGACCATCACTCTTGGTTACTCAGGGGGGCAAATGTTTTGTCTAAAAATAATGTGTTGGATAGTCCAGTGATGAAGGTTTCAGTATGTAGCTTCTTTATTGGATGTGTCCTGTAATTTTGACAAAGTAGAGGCTAAACCACCCACCTAGTAGATGCAGGGAAGGTGGTGGATGTAGTTTTTCTGGATTTTAGTAAGGCTTTTGATACTGTCTCTCACAGCACCCTTCTGGACAAGTTGTCCAACTGTGGGATGAGCGGGTTCACGGTGTGCTGGGTGAAGAACTGGCTGAAGGGCAGAACTCAAAGGGTTGTAGTGAATGGGGCTACATCTGGCTGGTGACCGGTCACCAGTGGTGTTCCTCAGGGTTCAATCCTAGGGCTAGTCCTGTTCAATATATTTATCAATGATCTGGATGCAGGAGTTGAATGCACCATTAGCAAGTTTGCTGATGATACCAAACTGGGAGGTGCTGTTGACTCTCTTGAGGAACAAGAGGCCTTGCAGAGGGAGCTAGACAGATTGCAGCATTGGGCTATGAACAATGGGATGAAATTTAACAAGTCAAAATGCTGGATTCTGCACCCAGGATGGAGTAACACTGGGGACAAGTATGAATTGGGAGAGGGGTGGCTGGAGAGCAGCCCTGCAGAAAGGGATCCGGGGGTGCTGGTTGACAGCAGGCTCAATATGAGTCAGCAGTGTGCCCTGGCAGCCAAGAAGGCAAACTGCAACCTGGGGTGCATCAAACACAGCATAACCAGCCAGTCAAAAGAGGGGATCATCCCACTGTATTCAGCGTTGGTGCGGCCTCACCTTGAGTACTGTGTGCAGTTCTTGGCCCCACAGTTTAAGAAGGATGTGAAGGTTCTTGAATGTGTCCAGAGGAGGGCAACAAAGCTGGTGAAAGGGCTGGAAGGAATGACCTACGAGGAGCGGCTTAGGACTTTGGGCTTGTCTAGTTTGGAGAAGGCTGAGGAGCTCTCTACAGCTTCCTGAGGAGGGGAAGTGGAAGAGGGAGGTGCTGAGCTCTTCTCCCTGGTATCCAGTGATAGGACACATGGGAATAGTTCAAAGCTGCGCCAGGGGAGGTTTAGACTGGATGGACATTAGGAAGCATTTCTTTACCGAGAGGGTGGTCAAACACTGGAACAGGCTTCCCAGAGAGGTGGTCGATGCCCCACGCCTGTTAGTGTTTTAAGAGGCATTAGGACAATGCCTTATATAACGTGCTTTAACTTTGGTCAGCCCTGAAGTGCTGAGGCAGTTGGACTAGATGATGATTGTAGGTCCCTTCCAACTGAAATATTCTGTTCTATTCTATTCTATTCTATTCTAAACAAAATTCAATGGTTTTATACTTCCAAGTGCCTAGATCAGCTTTAGAAAAGGACAGTTTACTGAGTTACAGAAGTCCTTCGGAAAACATTGTTCATTGCAATGCAAAATGACAAGATGGGAAGATAAAATTATTTACATATTGAAAGACATGAACTACAGGTAATAGAAATAATGTTAATACCTATGCAGACAAATGCAATTTAAATTTTCACTGATAAGCTATCTTACAGCAAATTTGAAATGCTCAACATGATTTCTTCTCCTCCTTAAATATTTCTTTAAAGGAGTTTTTGTTGTATGTGACATTAATACATGTTCATTAGATCTGAAACCAGAGCCAGAGGAAATGGCGGATTTCTATACCTCTTTTGGGCAAGTTCTGTATTTGCTTGCTAATGTTTTGCAGATCTTAGCATTTTAGTCGTGTTTCACATGGGAGGTGAGTGATTGGAAACTTGACATTTTACTTCAGTTTTAAGGCCCACTTTCATTAGATTTTTCTTCCTAGTGGCAGGAGTTTACTGTGGCAGCCTGGAAAAGTTTCCATATAATGATGGCTTTTAAGCATTACAACTTGAAATTATTATTCATGTTTTCATAAACTGAGAAATAGTTTTTTTTAAAAGACCTGATGCAGTATGGATTTAATTTAGACCAAAATTATACCTGGGTTTGCTGAAGTCAGAGAAATACATTTCTGCAAGCAGCTGCCAGTTGATACCGCCGTTATTGCTGTACTGCAGCAGCACACCTTCTTCTCTGCTGTCTGGTTTATTGCATGAAGAACTGTCTCCTCCTATCTGGATGTAAAACTGGACAAAATCCACCCAGGTCGTGTCCAAATCCCAGCTTACCAACTGTCTTTTCCCAGCCTACAATACAAAAACACAGAGGGGCAATAATGCAATAATAATATTAAATATGACACCTTCACTATGAACAGACATATTTAAAGTCCAACACAGATGAATATTCCACAGAAAATTGTGCAACATGGAGGACATTGAATTTTGTGTTAACATGACTTTTTTTTGTCCTTCAGACAATAATTCTGCTTGGCCATCCTTTATGTCTTAATCACCCTGGTGTGATCTCACAAGAATTTTTATTATCAGATTTCAACACACAATGCGACTGCACAACACAATTTCCACACAACTATTTCATCTCATTCCTTCAAGGTTCCAGGTACCTTCAGGAGACAAAGAGCAAGATGCTGGATATCCTGAACCAACCAGGGCTAAATTTTTAAGTATTCAGCTTTTTAATGAGAAAGCATAAAGCAGTAAAAGGACACTTCTGAAGTCTCATTTCCCCAGTCAAATCTTGCACTGTATAGGGTTACCCAATCATCTGAAATTATAGCCCCTATAATATCTGTTGCTTGAAGCCCACCTCCTACACAAGAACAAGGGAGTGGCATTTTCTCTTCATGCCTCACCTGAGTATGATTTGTTCCTACACAAAACTATGCTCTTTTCCTAGTAAGTGTTGTAAATCAGGAGTCTCTCAACCTGTGGATTTGGTTTCAGGTTTACCTAAGCACAGCTGACAGAAAAAATAGACTCATAAAATGCAGTGAACAGCATTTCCAAGGATGTTTTTGAGTTCTAGCAGGATGCAGCTCTTGGACGTCTACACTGTGGTCAACATGGTTGCTCTGTGCATGTTGGCAAAGGAGGACAGAGCATATTCAGCTAAAAAGAAGCTTTAAGGTTTAAGAGCCTTTTATTGTAACTGGAATTATCCTGTTCCCCTCTTCCCCTTGTGCCCTGGTGCTTGAGGCTGAGCTTGTGGGCTTGCACATCAACAAGCCTACAAGATGGTGATATGTGATGTGAAGCTGCCTGTGGTGAGGCAGGACACAGGGTGAGAGCAGTGTCCCTGCAGAGGTGACTCGCGTGCCCTGTGCCTAGCACAGCCCTGCCCCAGCACAGCGTTGTGTCGCCACAAGCTTTTATAGGTAGGGCAAAGCCAAATACGTGTAGCTGGAGGGAGGATGTGGGGATCATATTTCTGCATTCATTAAAAGTAGCTGCAACCTGGCACCGCCCCCCAAAATGGAGCAGAACCAGCAACATGCCTACTGTTTCTAATTCCCTAAAAAATCATGGTTTCCTGTCCATCTCCAAGCATATAAAGGTATCAAAAAGGAAAACCTGAGCTAAGTTATAAAATTATGCCTATGTTTTAATTAATATTTATGTTTTTCTCTGTCTCACTTGTACATTCATGATCCTTCTGACAAATTTCCAGACAAATTTGAGATAATAAAGTGACATGATCTAGCTGGACGTAAGTAACAAGATTTATGAGCTGAGATTTAAAATATCATCTGTGTTTTTTAATAAGATGATAGATTAATTTAAATCCTGTTCCACTCATCACCTCTTTCCTCTTTCTCCCCAGTTCAGGGTAAACTCAGCACAGATACATGTCTATTGCTTTCTTACTCAGAACATTTCACTTTGCTGCCGTTACAGCCTGGGTCCATAGCTCATTTGTAGACTCTACCAAACAGGCCTCATCACACTGCTAGACTAATTTCTGTAGGCTGAATGCTTCTGTTTTTGAAACTTGGTTAGCTTGCACCACTGATGACAACTAAAACCTGTGAAGAATCCTTTGACCCTCAAAAAACTCATTTAGGATACAGTCATATTGATCTGGTCTGAACTATGCCTCCTATTTTTGTTTATTTGGTGGTTTATCCCCAGCTGAGCAAGCCCTCCTGGATGGTGCCATGAGACTGAGATGGGCTCAGCCTTGGGTGCAGCCCCGAGGTTCCTGGTGCAGCCCCACATGGCTAATACTGGCCAAGGTGACACTGATAATCTCTTGGTAGTTTGCTTTCACAGCTTCATTTGGAGACCCAAAGGAATTTGAAATTACCATCATCAAATCAAACTAGTAACAGATAATTAAGATGCAAACACCCTTGCTGCCCCATGGGCAGATGTGTCCCAGCTGGCTGAGGGTACCCAATGTACTGACCTGTAGTGGATCAAGCTCTGGCTGTAAAACTATTCCACGTGGGTTTTCCGTATCTACACCCCACAACAGCTCTGCTTGCCAAAGGGTTAACCACAGAACCAGGTTAATTGAGAAAGGGCACAAGTGACATAAAACCTCAGAGGAATTGCAGGGGCTAATTGAAAGAGCTCTGTATTACAAACACACCTACAATTGATTAAAATGAGTTGTAAAACAAAAGATGGAGGGTCGGCAGAACAAAGCCAACATTAATTCTGGTAGCAGTAATTGATTATGGCAGTAAACATTAGACATTCAAATAAAAAGTGGCTATTTGAGCAAATAAAAAGAAATGGAGCCTGTGAATATGAGCTCCCAAAACAACACAGAACTGTTGGGCAACTATAAAAATAATTTTTTATTACCTACCAGCATGGCCACTAGATACCTTGAAAAAGATCTAAACAGAAATTAAATAAACCACCTTCTGTTGATGGCACACAGACTGCTACTACTCAAGAAATGAATGATAACCTAACCCTTAGAGATCAATAGAAAGAAGCCAAGAATTTCTAAATGAGTTTTTCACTCCTCCGTAGCAGAAATCAGAAGAAAGATCATAGCAGGTTAATTCTAATTTAGCAAACTACTTTTGAGAAACTTGGCATAAGGAACTGAGCCAGAAGGAAAAACATCTAACAGAGAAGACGATTATATAAAAAAATCCAATTATCACAATTAGCTAGTTATACTGATTGGTCTATTATGAAATTTTCAGCACAGAGCTGCATTTCCAGGGGAGCTGGATGTGAGACTATGTAGGAGTGCTGAAAATTATTTGATGGGTTAGATTTTTGTAATGAGGTAAACAACACACAATTACACAGCGTGGCATATTGGGTTATTCTTCTGGGACTAATCTGGCTATCATGACAGCAGTGGCAGTTTGATCAAACCTTTAAAAGAGAAGCACATAGCTGCATTTATACTCTTCCTTTCAATTAAGAACAAAACAAAACCCAGTACTAGACCCGAGGAGCAACAATAAAAAATAAATCTGTGATTACAACCCATAATCTTACATCTGGTCATAAAGATATCTTTTTATTTTAGTTATAATTGCCATTAATTAGCAGAATTCCCTATATATCTTTCCTGCTCTATTATTTTCATCTGCAAAGCATCCAAGTTATACAAAAGAGTATCCTCCCACAGGCTAACCACTTTCTAGAAGTCCAGAGGGTTGGTTTGTTCACTAGTTTTGGTCCTGTGACCTCAAATTGAGCTGCTTGTCCCCTGAAAAGCCAACCTTTCTCCATCCCTCGCCCAGAACAGTACAGAACAAACAAAGGGGAGCTGCTGGATGCTGAGAAAGAACTGAGTCTTAAAACAGAAAATACATAATTAAGACAGTACGAATGTACACACTTCCCAGCACACTGGTGATTTACTTCCTTCCATTACAGCTGGTTTTTCTTGAATACATAATGCACGTGTCTTTCCCTATCTCTTTTGATTGCTTTGTTCTTTACCTGCAGAGCACAGCTGTGCTGTTTAATGCACTTCTTATACTGTGTGCAGCTTTCTGCCACCTCCCTTTTCTTTGCCATACAACCACATCACGCTCCATTCAAACCTACAGTACATGCCTTTCTCATTCTCCCATCCCCCATTAGTACCTTGTTGAAGTAAAGCGAGGAGCCAGATGAGATGACCCCACAGCCTTCTTCAGGCTTGACGATCTCTCCCCCAATAGTTTCCTGCCACTCTGTCTTCAGGCTGTCTGGGTTCTCAAAATCAGACATGATGGTTGAAGGAAGGGGATTTTCAGGCTGACATTCAGTACCCCGAAACCCCAAGTCACACCTGGAAGGAAATGTAAATGTAACAAGCTTTTAAAGACTTTATTTGACATTGACAGTTACTTAAGGCGGTGCACTGACCTTTTAAAATTAGATGTGAAATAGCAAATCATTCTGGGATTGGAATTTTGGATCTTGGAAACAAACTAGAATAACTGGATAATGGAATAAAGCTATGTCTTATTTCTAGAAAAAAGCCTGTGGTGTCCAGAAAGTTTGTAGCTGGCAGGCAGTAGTCTGTGCCCTTGGTATTGCACCTGGTCTGACAGCGGCTGCCAAGCAGCGCTAAGCTGGTCCCTGGCATCACTCTGATGCAGCAAAAGAGCTCCGGCACTAAGCTGATCCCTGGGGTCCTTGTGCAAAGGACTGGAGTGGCCACCAGGACACTTGCAGCAGGGCAGCCCTGTGCCACTGAAAGCTCTTCCAACACCTGGATCTTCCAAGGGTATGGGTTCTTGGACAGAGAGGTGTGGAGCAACAGGCTGTTAATGTTGCTTGAATGGTCTAACCCCTCATAGCGCTTTTACTTTTTAATGTTTAATCTAAAAATAAGAACAACAGCGGAAAAAAAAAAAGATTATGCAAACTAATAGGATACCTGAAGTATCAGGAGACCATTGTTAAGAGGAACTGGCAAATGCTTTATACCTGCAAACGCCATGGTCACACCAGCCATGTCCGCTGCACATGTTGGGACACTGCTGTCCAATGTAGATGTTGTCTAAGGCCCATTCATCTTGGGCTGTGTAGTAGCACTGACTCCAGCGAAAACGTGTGGCACTGGACCTTAAAACCAATAACAATGCTTTAATTTGTGATTTTTTACAGAACTGTGGGAAAAAAGATAAAATGCAACTATAAAAAATAAAGTAAGTTGATATCACAATCACAGCCCAGCCTGCAAAAGACTGGCAGAACCAGACAGATTTTTGTAAATGAACTTTCTAGATGATGCCACTTGCTGCACAGAGCTATCTAATGGGCTTTCCAGTTCTTAATAACATTTCTGAGGAAGGCTGCAGAGGTGTTACAGGGCCTTTGTGCATTACCTTAAGATAAACCTGTCAATGGATATTATCAGATTTTTATTGAGTGCCATTCTGCAAGAGTCACAGGTCACAGGCTGCAAAACTAGAAAGGTGGATCTAGGGCATGACTTTGATTTTTATAGTTTTGGTCACAGTTAACGGGCTATAAGTTGTGTAAAAAGGTTTCTTCTGATATTTATCATTAAAAAAATTCTATTAAAGTTCTTGAGTGTAAGCGTTTCTCCCCTTTGAATACCATCTATTTCCATTCAACAATAGTTGACCGGTTTTTATTGGATATAGAAATTTCTTTTTGACAGGATGATTCTAAACTAGATTTTGCTCACATATCACTAGTGACATTGCGATCACAAGTTTTTGACAAAGATCCAGTTTCATAGCACCTATTTTTTTCCACATTGCAAATAGCTTGCTCTTGGCGAGCTACTCAAACAAAATCTGTAACACCCAAGGATTGTGGTGGGGAATCATTGGATTAGATTACTTGCCTATATATAACTAAGCTCTGGATATTTGTAATATTCTTCAAGCAGACCACCTTGCTGTAGTTTCTCCTTTCTAGTTAAATAGTTTCTCTTCAACAGCTTTATTTTTCTTTATTATAGTGAAGTCAGGTAACATTATCTATTAAAAAGTGCTTGATGTTGGCCCTCTAGGAGATTGTCCAATGTGACATTGAGATTTTCTGTGCTGAGTGAATCCTGCTAGCCAAACCCAGCCTGACATCCATAAAAACCAAGGCTGGAGAAGAAACTTAATCACAAGGAGGGTAATTTTTGTCGCTGTCGAGCCTTTCCAAGCTGCCCCGCCAACCTGTACACATCCAACAGGTTACACGCGTTGGCTAGTGGCAGCTCCCAGCTGGTGGGCGCAGGAACCCTCTACTCCATGCTTGTTCCAGAATGAGATTAAGAAAAATACAGTGCATGTAAAGTGAAACAAAGATGGGAAACCATTCATCGTGATGGAGCAAAAGGGGCTGTGCTGGCTGCGTGTTCGGTCTGGGAAAAAAGGGGTGGTGGGGGCAATGAGCGCGCTGAGGCTGAGTCACAGAGCTGTGGAGGGGATGGACAGGGAAAGCAAGGCTGACTGCAGAGAATTAAAAATCAGACTTTAAATTGGGACAGGCCTGTGCCTGGCCAAGGGCTGACTGGGTGGGCTGAGGAGGTTCCTATAAGAAGTAGGAGCTTCTTTCCTAAGTGGCTATGTTAATGATGGCATGGGATATAACGCTGTTACTCTAATTTAAGATAAAAAGCTCTTCCCCCCACCCCCCAAAATTTATGTAGAATAAGACCTTTTAAAATGAATATTGTAAAGGTGGCTGAGCACCTGCTTGCATGTATGGAAGTGAAAAAACAGATAGAGGAGGCCTGTGCAGCTAAAATGGACAGTACGTTAGAGCAGTTAAGCCATCCAGCCACATACTAGAAGCACACAAAGATTAGTTTAGTACATGCTTGGAGAAATTTTTAAAATACCACTTTTGAATTTCTTTAAAAAACAAGTGAAGTTGCCCAAGGGCTTGATTTTTAATTGAAATCACCCTTGTTGTCTTTAAGTATCTGCTTGATATTGCAAATACTGTAAGCACTTTTACAGCATGCAGAGTTAATCTGCGGGGGCAGATCTGCCGATTAAATACTCTCTCGGGATATAATGTATTGATGGGTTACATTACAAGAGCTATGAATTATCCATTAGAAGTGCACAATGCCAGTAATCTGCACACGAAGGACTTCCTAAGCTTGCATAGGCATAATGGGCAGTCAATATTCACCACAACTAGTTACTGTTTATTTTTGGAGTGCTCTGAACACCACCTCGGTGGTGGTGTTCACGTTCGCTACAGAGCATCAACGGCACCACAGAGAGCCCTGACAGAGACTGTGTGCTCTGGAAAGAGCTGTCATGACTGGTGTCAACTCTCGTGTGTGCTGAGGAAAATAACAATACTGAAACCAAAGAAAGGTTTTAGAGCAGACAGCCCACCCCACACCCAATAAAATTGTGTCATGTTGTTTGCCCAGGTGACAGGAGGGACAGCACCGTGGCCGGGCTCCTCTGGTTTTCATTAGTGAAGGTGTGTGGATAGAGGTGGGGTGTGTGACTCTGCAGCCCGGGGGTATTTACAGCAAACTGGGGGGGATTTAAAGTGATGTAGGGGCAATTTTGCCATCCCGTGGAAGTCTCATGGTGCCCAACAAGTGGTGGTGCCCCCCCGAACGCAGCTCCCGTTGCTGCTTGGTGTGGCATGGATGGCATTTCCTCAGCCGTCTGCCGGCTGCTGCTGGGTGCAAATGTCCCTGCGGTGTGGCTCTTTGGGTGCATCGCGGCTGGTTCTGGGGCATCAGGCTCACACCCGCCCTACACAAACAGTGGGGAGAGCCCACCCGTGGGTAATAACAAAGTACACCCCTGTGCCCAGGGGAGCACCACACCTGAAACACCACCGAGAAGACCCCTGTGCGGCACCGCTGTGGGGCTGTTCCGAGGACTGTGGGCCCGTGGAAAGCAGGCCCACACCGCAAGGCGCGAAGCCGACACCAGGGCCGACAGCCCATGCTGGGGCCTGCGTGGGTTTCACCTGGGCAAAATGTTTCCCTGGACAGGCTCGTCGTCCCCGTCCTGCTGCAGGGGACTGCCACCCTGCCAGGGGCAGAGCACAGAGCCACATGCTGCCAGGGTGGCTCTGCCTTCCTCCTCGGGTCTCAGATGTTGGCTGCACATCAAGCTAAGGCTGAGCTCAGCTCTGCTTGTTACTTAGAAGCTCCCCCAGATGAATTCAGCGACGGCAGGAGATCTGTTTCCCTCATTTAAGGGGAGGGGAGGAAGGGAGGAGTCGCGTTGCCGCCTGGAGATGAACATGAAGCTGACAGGGAGGTGCGTGCATCAGCTAGGCAGCTGGGGACGGTCCCTGGGGAGCCACATCCTAGCGGGCAGGGGTTATTTTCAGCTGCAGACAAAGAGAGCTCTTGCCCAGGGACAGCTTCGCTGCTGCGGGAATCCCAGGGCCCCCGAGCTGGAGCGGGGCGAGGGGCTGCCCTCGCCTTCCCACCCGGCCGGGCGGTCATGGGGGGTCCGTGGAAAGCGGGGCCATCGTCACACGGCTGTGGGCAGCAAAAGCTCTCACAGATTCAGATTCCTCTCTGGGTGAGGGATAACACGTGTTTGTTAGGCTGAATTCGCAATTGCAAAAGCAATGCCGCTGAAAAGCCAGTCCTGCTCGCTGTTTTTGAAAGCTTTCCAAGGCTGCTCTGCACCTCAAGGTAACAACAGTTTAAGAGGATTATGCTGTTAAAAATGGTAATCAACAATTTTAAAAAGCCATGTTAATTAAGAAAAGAGAATAAGGAGCTGAGTGTCAGCCACATTCTCAGTGATAAAATACTGGTTTTCTGGACAGTCACTGTTTGGACAGCTATTCAAATGGGAAGTGCAGTACCGAGGAGTTATGAAAGCATTTTATTACAAGCAAAATATACCTCCCTAGTTCCTCATATTTCTTCCCCCCCCCTTTTTTTTGATGCTACTGGAAGGCAATCTGGCTTTCTGATGACATTATATCTAAGTCAGGTTGATGTCAAATGAAAGTCACTGTTGTTGCGTGACATTTTACATATGCACAAGGAAATCATGTCCCAGATGTATTGCAAGTGAAATGATGTTCTTTCTGTTATAAAATTTTTCAGATATGAGTTAAAATAAAATCATTGTCTTCTCTCCTGATATTAAAAACCCTAACGATCTAATGCAAATTTGTACCTGATAAAATTATATTTGCTACCTTCTGAGTTACCATAATTACATTTACCCAATTATCCTGAAACTCTCATTCAGTCATTAGGTGTTGATTTGTTTATGAAGTCAGCAACTGACAGCTGCTTGTATCTCATTAAGGCCTGTTCATATGTAAATGCCTCCCATAAAACTGAAATTAATTTTCATCAGTGTTAGAAATGTTCAGTTCAAGTACAATACAATTTCAGTGAGCAGGTGCATACATTTCATTTCACCGATACAAGTCTCACTGTTGCAGCAGATTTCCTAACATCCCAAATCTCGGATAACACAGACCTTGTAAACTCACGCTTGCCAGATGCAGAACATCTACAGATGTGCAGAAATACCAGCATGCCCAGAAAGTTTTACAAGAGAAATAGGTACTGTTATGAACAATTTTCTGGCTGCATGAGCACAGTACTGCAGCCTGATGCTACCTGTGCACCCAAGGTGCAAGCCCTCAGCAAAATGCTGTGCATGCAGGGATAAAAGCTCCGGCAATTGTAGCACGGCTGTGCAGGGGTATGAGGGCATGTTGAGGCTACCAAGGGCCAGAGCAAGGCTAACGAGACCTCAAGCCTCGGTCCTGAGTCCTCATTTAGGTGTCTTGTGGGGCTGAGCCAGAAGGAAGGTCCCCAGAGGTCCCTTCCCCTCACCCCAGTTTTGGGAAGGCAGAAGACCTGGCTCTCCCCCTCTGCACTGTTCTTCCTGGCCACTGCTAAGTTTTTGCCCATGGGTGGTAGGAGAGGGAGGGAGGGTGCCCCAAAGAAGAACCCTATGGAGCATTTTTGCTACCAGGCCCCCGGGCTGGTGCCCTCTGTGTGGCCGGGCTGGCAGAGGAGCTCTGCACATCAAATGTTCACCAGTAATGCCCAGGTTTGTAAAGGCAGAAAATTGTCCTCTGTTAGTAAGCGTGCTTTAAAAATGCAAAAAAAATTCCCCTCCCAATCTCAAGCCAAAGGAGTGACTGAGCCCTCAATCTGCTCCTTGCCGGTGGAAAAGAGGAAAAAAGAGGGAAAGCGGCTGAGATGTGTCTGGTGTGCTGGATTGCTTCTGGTGTGGAACATGCAGCCATCCTTCCTCTTCACCCTGATTGTGCCATAGTACAACACAGTCATATTGAAAATGTGTTTTATGAAAAGCAAAGCAAAGTTCAGTGGTAATTTGTTCCTTAATTACAAACAAAACTCTGCTAACAGACCGGAATCCCTTCAGATGCAAGATAGAGTGTGAAATATTTATGATTTGTGCGCAGCATAAAACAGGAACCCGCCTATTATTTCATCATAATTTCTCCCCACAGTCTCCTAAATTAAAGTGGAATTATTTGCTTCTGTTACCTCATATGCTGAAGAAAATTATTAGATTCTAAAGAAAAAAAGGCCCACAACATTGGTATTATCATCAACTATACACTGTATAATAATAACTTTCAGTACAGTATACATCTTATAAATAAATTTAAAAATAACAGCCTACTTTAGAGTTTAACCTGCAAAATTGTAGACACTTTTTAAACTCCTAAGTGTCTAAGTGAGCCACTGATTTTGCAGCTGGTGGCACATAACAGCGTGTAAGATTTAGTACATTATAATGTAACTACAAAGCAGTTCTTCTTAGACTTACTTGTGCTATTTGGTATTAACTGACCTGATACGCTTTAAGGATTCAATATTTGCCCTGATGTTTTGCCTGGAAATAGGAAATTCTGAATATTGGCTGTACAGTAAAAAAGGCCAGTGCGTTGAAAGAAGGTGTCATGGGGTGGTTGATAGAAATAGATTGTGTTGAGGCTGTGGAGAGTGCAGAAGAATGATGAAGGACTGGGAAATACAATGATAATTTAATCTGAGCAAGCTCTCATTGCAATTGCTGTGATGAATTCAGGTCAAACATAAGCAAAGTGTAACTCTAATAGGAATAATTTAACTCTCAAATGAAGGAAGCTCTGAAGATTATTGAGATTTATGACAACTTTTTATTTGTATGTTATAATAAAGATTTTAAAATAAATAATGGAAGAAATAATCTAGTTAAATAAAAATGTTAGGGGAGGCAAAACAAGTTGATTACAATAAGATTAACAGGGTAAGTGTTTCTGATAATTTTTGTTGCTGTTTTTTGCAGAAGAGAATGTTATTTTTTAAGACATGCTATAAAAAGAAACAAGAGGTAAAAAATTCCCAGAAATGAATCATTAGTTATTGTTTATACAAGGCTTTGGTCTGAAGATGTAAACAATAAGGAATGTGCAAAATAAAAATTAACAATCCAAATAAAGCCTTCCTCCAGTGGGGCATTTACAGACAAGCGCCACTATTTTTGAAAAGGTCTGAACTTTATTAGAAGAGTCACAGTATGTATTAAAAACAGTCTTAAACAATAGCTTCTGGTGACTTCACCAACATTTCACTCTCTAATTATGTAAGGAAGGTGTTTTATGTTAAATACCTGCAACAGGGTCAGCCCTGGTACCCTGGCACCCCGGCACCCCACCCACCCACTTGAGTATGATCTACAGAGGACTTGATCTTTGTCACAGCAATTTAAAAGTAGATGAATTATCTGGACGCCCCCCCAAAAAAAATTAAAAAGAAGAAAGAAATGCTCACCAGGTCTTCTGTGGTAAAAGGACGGTGATTCTCCTCCACTGAGTAAATTCGCTGGAGTGGTAAATACTTGCTGATGTAAACTCCTGACAGCTTGGCATACTGGGAAGACATTCCTTGAAGTAAAACATTTCAAAACCAGATTTAATGTTGAGGAAGAATTGGGAACAGAAGCAAGGGTTAAACATTCACAGACCCAGGAGCTTGCCGGGGTCCAGATGTTGGAGTGAAAGACCCAGAGGCAGAAAAATCCTGGCATGATGCAGAGAAATTTGTCAGAAAACTAACAGTAGTACAATTAAGGATAGGAGAAAGCCATATGACTCATTTAAAGAGTTTAGCGTTAGCGACTAGTGATGTTTTGCTTTCCTCAATGAGGATGCCTAGCTCATTTTTTTTACTATTCTCACTCAAGCATCTACTGCTGACTATGAAGTAAGTCTACAAGTCCACTATGGAATAAGTCTATGAAAGTGACTTCCAGACCATTATACCAGTCATTTTAGAGACCTACTTGCGAGCCTTTGCCGGGGGATGCTGGCTCCCCCCAGTCCCTCCATCTGCAGTGGGGAGCAGCAGTAGGAACAGACAGAGCCACACGAGAGCATCCAACTGCGGTCTACTGAAGCTGCCTCCAGAGGCCCTTACCATGCTCTGCAGCTGTATTACCTTTGACACCTACAGCAAACGGTGTAAATTCTCCCTTCCTGCTCCTAGGATTCCTTCCACTCAGATTCCTAGAGAGGTCTGTTCCCCAAATTTTCTTTTTTCTTTTCAGAAAATCTGATAATTATCAAGTCTTTTTTATATTAAATATAAATGAAGTCCATTATCTCAGTCTCTTACTGTTTTCTAGACCTGCCCTTCCATGTTACTCCATTTTTCTGCAATATTCCATTTATTTTTTTGTATATTGCTAGAACAGCACCCAAAACTTCTGTGCTATTGTTTTGATGAGATATTAATAAAGTGCTTGAATATTATTATGAACCTGTGTGCTCCTTTTCTAGGTACCCATTCAGAGAGTCCCTTCTGCCACTACTGCCACAGCACAGCTCCTCTCGACCGTCACCACCTCTCCAAGAGTGTTTCGCCTTTTGCTGCTGCGCTCATCCCCATGTGGGGTGTCAGGCAAGAGGGGGACCTTTGGGACAGACACCTGCCTATGCAAGTAGCCTACTTTGACTGCTCTGAAACTAATAATAAAGCAGTGATTCTCTACAGTAGTTAAAGCAATTAAGAATATTTATATAGTTAAATTATATAGTAATAGTTATATATTAAATATGAAGAAGGGCAGAATATATTATTTTACAGAGAAATTTATTGCTGAAATATTTTAGAGTATGAAATGAAGATCTGATAGCTTATTCTGTTTTTGGGTTTTTTTTCAGTACATTTTCTAAAGGCTTAGTTTCCTTTCCAGCAATTTTCAAACATTTTTTGCTGATTCATCTCCCCTGAAAGATCTTACAAAACAGGATCTGATCAGTCCTTGCAAAGCAAACAAAACTTTCAAAAATTTTAATTAATTAGTGTTTTGTGTATTTGCCAGATTATGTCCTTGAAATATACTACAAATAGCCTTCTCTATTACTTTTTTATCACAGCAACTTGGGTGGTGTGAGAAAAACAATTTGGCTGCAAGTTTTCTCTCTGAACTCAGCTCCGCTGAGAGAGGAAAGGAGCACTACAATCTGAAGGCAACTGATCTTCCATTGATGGCAAGGACAAATCCCAAGCACCCACCACTAGGAACTGTTCTTGGACACCATGATGACGCCTGCTAGGTATAAAAGACACGAACATAATTTGAAATACCATGTTTATAGCTTTCCTCTGAATTGTGTTTAAGGTAAAAAAGCATTACTTGGATTTGCAAAGTTTAAAAATTCAGTTATTGCCATTTCTCTACTCTGCCCACCAAAGTAAACATGTCGAAACACAACATGGCAAAAGGTAACAGGACAATGCTTTCATTGCTCACAGAAGATGTGGGACAAGACATTCAAATCCCTCTGTGAAAACGCACCAGGACAAGTTCCCTGACACCCTCTGAATCTGCTCAGAGGCAGCTGAAGGACCTTGGTTAGTTCACCCTGAGGCCAGGGAAAGTCCAGCTTGCCATCTAAGATGGAAAACAAAAGCACAAATTATGCCCAAATGCGCTATTCGCATTTGTGCTGAGACAGGGCTGAGCCACATGGGGAAATAGCAGCCAACACTGCTATTTGCACTTCTAGCAGAGACGGGGAAACAGCCGGTCATTACGGCCCTGGACTGTGTTTGAACCAGGGATGGGAGATGAAAGGCTCTACATTACAATCCCCCAAAGGAATGCGCTTTCCATTTACGAAATCGCTGCGCACAAAGGCAGAAAAAATTTCTATCCATTTAAATTCCAGGAAACAGTAGATGCATTTTGCTTTGAAAAACAAAGCAATAGCACAGGACAGATCTCGGCCATTACTCTGTAGCTCTGTCTATCTGTGCCCCAGTTCTTTTCTCAGCCTTGGTCCATTCCTGTCACAATTCTGTGTTTCAGGCTCTCAGATACCTTTCTTCCAAATATCACGAAGAACAGTTTAAATACTCTTGTTAGTCATTTTGACTGATTCCAATTGAGAATTTTTTTATAGAAAGGAGAATGAGGAAAACATCTCCCTTTGTTCAATGCCACAAGTATATTTCAGATGATCTTTGTATAAGCAGAGTTTATGGAAGACAAAGGTCCTTGATGCCAGCCTCACCTCCTGAACAAGATGCCACGTGAGGCCATGGTTGGTGGAGTAGTCCAGTTTCACCTGGTTGTCCATATGAGGAGTAAAAGCCTGACTGCAGCCCATCACTAAGTTGAACTGTATCATATACGAAGCTCCGATCTGCATAGACTGGGTCTCCACATAGCGCATGCTAGAAGCTAACTTCGAATCTCCTGTAAAACTGAGAGATGTAAGGAAAGAATCAGGATCCATCCCCAAAATAATTCAGAAAGGAACAGTAGCAATGGTTCTGGGTTAAGTACAGTGATGCTTCTTTCTTTGTTCTGGAGATTGGTGCATGGGATGAGACCATGTGCAGAAGCATCTTTCTGTTGGTACTTCTGCAAATTACAAGGAAAGCCTTGATGTATCCCAGAGTGTGAAACACTGAATAATTCTGTTAGTTCTTACTATATGCTCTTTGTATTAATGATCAAGTTAGGATCAAGGAAAGGATAATGTACAGAAAAAACAACACAAAGAAAGTTCATTCCCCAGGAGTGTCCATTGCCTAAGGTCATGTCACAGTAACAGCTGTAATTTCATGCAAGCACTGGACAGTAAAGATACACTGCGTTTAGTTTAAAATATCCTTATTACATAGACTTTTCATTCCATTGATTTTCAAGTGATTCTATATGCAATGCATTCACTGACTTTTGACTGTGTTTCAGAATTAATATCACCTATCCTCAGCTTCTTTTCTGCAGGATGTACTGATACAAGAGTTATATTATCCAGTGGACTGGAAAAGATAATTTTGTCAGTAGTAATGTTTGGAACACGCCAAGCCTCATATATGATACAAGGTACCCAGTTATCACATACATGGTAACACAATATATATGAAATTACAAGGTTATTTCAATTTAAATGCAGGTTTTTCTTCTATGCACTATTCAAAAGGAAAAAAAAGTCAAATGCAAGACAGGTATAAGGAGGAAGTAACAACAACTTAAGCTTTGAATCCTGCACGCTAGGCTTCAAAACAGAATGTTTTTAAGAAAGAAATCGCCTCCCTCTCCTTAGTTTGAGATGTTTAGTTAGTGTCTTCAGAAGTACTGTAGTCCTTTCACCTTCAACATTTTCTAAGACTATTCTTAAACGTGAACAATTTAGGATAGGGATTGCATCTTTTTCAAGAAAAATCACTGCAAATCATCATGCAAAAATAAAAAGCTACATTCAGTACAGTGGTGATGAACAGAATAATCTAGTTCAAGCTTGCCCTTATGGTCAAGTAAGTTAGTTTACCATCTTAAATAAGAAATCCTAATCTTTCAATATCATACAATAAAACATATTAGCTTCTACCCTGTAAAAATCAAGGTCACGATGAAGTTGGTGTAATGACTAGGAATACAAGTCAGTGTTACTTAGCACTCTTAAATTAATTCACTGACCCACACTGTTTTCTATAGCGTCCTTTCTAGAAAGAGCAGTCAAGCCATAAATGTCAGCATCCTACCTTAAAGCTTTAGAAGAAATTACTGAAAGCTGACATTAGTTTTGTCATTATCAAATTGCTGTTACTTGGCACAAGTTAAGATCCAGGCTCCTTTTTACTTTCTGACCTTGCTCTCTGTGACTTCATTTCCTAAAGGATGATCCAACTCATGGCACCATATAAAACTACCTAGTCTACGTCGATCAGCACCACGAAGTGACTGTGGATGGACATTCCCTTCACTGTTGGGGCACTGTCATGGACAACTGGACCAGAAGGCAGTAAGTTGCCTTGGAAAACTGTCTCTCAACTGTTTGCTCTTTCAGCCAGTGTTGTCAGTGTTTTTCTTCTCAATAGGAAGGATAATTTTAAGTTGAGCAGAGGATATAATGTACGCTCGTCAGTGGTCCAGCTGGCAACCTATGGTTTGTGGCTTCATTGTTAGAACTGAATGCATCTCAGAAGAATCTGTTTGGATAATGCCTGAATTTATTTTTCTTCCAAACTTTATCTTGTATTTTTCAAAATGACAAAAACCTGCAAATTTAAAAGGTAAAGCTGACTTTGTCTGACATAGTTTTCATTTCTACAACGCACCTTGAAATTTCATGGCTGATGTGGGAAATCGAAGTTTTACCTTGGGAAATCTGTGCCAGTACAACCAGGCTCTTCAGGTATCAGTCAGCCATGTGCAGTGTAATCAGCTGAAAGTTATATGTCGCAATGCTTTGGAAAATGATCTGGCATTGCACACATAAACCTGGGCACAACACATCACAGTTACCTAAAGCTCATCTGAACAGAATAAAGGAGTTAAAACTAAACAGTTTGATGAAGCATCTGCCCAGAAGCTGTCTTCCCCAAAGTGATGGAACACAAGTGAAGGACTGGTACTCAGCATAGGTGCAAAGAATTAAATGTTCCATTTTGTCTTTGTCTCCACAAAAATTCCCTCTATTCAATATTACTGGTGTAAAACTAGAAAAAAAAATCTTAAACTCTAATCTTCTTTACTGGTGGCATTCAGGTCATGATTAAAACACTTTAAGTTTAGTATTCATTTTTATTTAATAACTTAGCCCTGGATATTTTACACAGTATGTTAAGTAAGCATTGTTTTAAAGTCAAAACAGCTCTTTAAAATGGATATTAAAGAAATGTGAAAAAGGAAGCTAGTGATGAGATGAAGACAATCTGTGATACTCCATAAGAAGCTCTTTTAAGGAGAGGAAATCACACTATGGGTTCACAAAGACCTTTATCATCCACAAATTGCCTCCAGCTGAACAAGGGTAGCATTAAAGGTGGGGGTTCCACCTTATCTGCCACTTCTTTGCTCTCCAGCTCTCCTGTGTTCGCGGTTAGGGGTATGCTCTTCTGCTGGAATACCAAATGTTTTCTTTGTTCTGGGAGTGACACAGCTGGAATACGTTTCCAGATTTTGTAAAAGACAGAGTAATGTCCCTGGCATAACAATAATTAACTAAAAAATCTTCAGAAATGAGAATGCAGAGGCTACATTTTTGTATAAATATGTAGCTGTGAGTTGGTTTCTAGCGTGTATATAATTAGACCTGCGAAGGCGCAGGAACACAATACCCATAGGTGCCCTCAGAACAATTGCTCTCCCTCCAAGCACGGCCAACTAATTGGTACTTCTGGGAATGATATCACAGCCAATGTCAGCCAATCTGTGCTGCTCCAAATTGCTCTGGGATCCCCAGAGTTACAACGTTTTCATGGCTGGTACTTTCAGGAATACTGAAAAGCCACATGGATGTAGCTGGTTTTGTAAAGCTGCATTGACTGACAATATTGACGTGATGGGCAAATGCTCACGCTAGCCCCAGCTTTGCTTCCATCAAAGGCAGGAGACATTTATGTCTTTTTACATCACATCATACCTATTTTGCTAAATAATTCCTAAACGTATTACTATATTTTAATCAAGTCAATTACCTGAAAGAAACTTTCTGCATATTAGAGAGTAATAATCAATCTAAAAGACAAAACATTTTATAAACACAGGTGAACTATCAAGCTGATGTAGAGCAACTGTATTACATTGCTCCATGAGGACAGTTCATTACAAGCCAGATTTACAGTCTTACCCCAGGCTGCTCTAGGGACAGTGGGACACTCTATTGTCTGCTACATTGAGTTAAATCATAATGTCATAATCTGACTGAAGACAGTTTATTTATAGAACGTTATTTTATTTGTGTCCAGATGAATATTTAAAAAAAAAAGTGTTAGCATCCTTATCAATACTTAAATGCATTTCAGCAGGTGGTTGTAAGTAGTCTGTAACGCTCCAGAGGCATTTGGGTCAAAACCTTGCTTGTGTATGAGCATTTTGGAGTAGTGATGAGTTAATGTACATCATCAAACATTTCATTTTAAAAGTGTTCTGGAGTCCTTTCAGTATACTCAACACACTTGCTGTAATAAAGTCTAAGAACCAATCTGAAACCGCATGTTGACGACTATGATCAAATAAAGTGACTGTTCCAGATATAGACGATTATAAAACACTCAAAAATCACCTTTTCTCAAAACTTATGTATATCAACATACCCCTCTTTTCTAAACGAAGCCAGGTATAGAAAAGAACAACCTTCCTCTTCAATAAAAATAAAAATTGCCCTCCTCAGTTTTAAGTTTTCCCCAATTTTAAGGATAAATATTTCAGATTTACAGATTCTGAGGCAGAAACAGAGGCCTAATAGACAATTAAAGGCAATTCAGTGAAAACGGGCCTGGGGATGACACCCTGTAAAATGATTTATAGCATATTTACCATAGTCCTACTAATGAAAAAGCTGTTGTCAGACTTTTCTCAAGAGAATGGTGTAAGTGCTACTGCAAACTATGCTCATAGAAAGTCATGAGTTAGAAAATGAGAACCAAATGGACTCACAGCTGGGAAAAGCCAACAATAATTAATTTAACTAGCAGCCATTTGTACAGAATTTGTGTAAGTTTAAAAATTTCCCTTGAGAGAAACAAGGTCAGTGAAGGATAGAGTTCATGTCTTCTAGTGATAATGAAAAATACTTACACATAAATAGTAAGGAAATATTGCAAAGCTTTGATTCTTTATTTGATGCATGAAAAGTTCAACATTTACACTATGACTGAGCACTACAAATCTTAGCCAATATATGGGATGGAGAATTTAGCTTAGCGTTTATTATTTCAATTGATTTAGAGTTATAGGAGGAAAATAGAGGAACCTCTGCTATCTTAAATAACCTGCCCCCTGACCCCCCCATAAACTGGTCTTACAAGAACAGAAGGAAAACAATGTCATTAAAGGGCTTTCATTCCAACTCTTTGATGAAGAAGATGCAAACAGTTTGAGCCCTAACATGTTGTTTCATTTTAATGAGCAGTGAGTACCTTCCTTGTCCTTATTAAAGTGGTTAATGGTGCTTCTACTG
Source organism: Aquila chrysaetos chrysaetos (assembly GCF_900496995.4). Lineage (NCBI taxonomy): Eukaryota > Metazoa > Chordata > Aves > Accipitriformes > Accipitridae > Aquila > Aquila chrysaetos. The sequence goes on from NC_044008.1 coordinate 14,213,824, forward strand.
CCTCATTATCACCGCTAGAACAGATTCGGTGTTGTTCCTACTGCTAAGCCACCTCCTTTTAGTTTGACAGATGATCAGAAAGTCAAATCAGATTGCTCAGAGATACTTGTTAATAAAATTGCAACACTGTTTTTCCGAGTGTCCATGGGGATGCTAAAATTATTTATATTTTCTTGAGGTTTTCTATAATTACTGTGATTGTACCTTCTCCAAATAAATACATCTATGCCGATTAAAGCTGTACTGGGTTTATATGTTGATCAGACTAGCATGAAACTTACTTGGTTTTAATCAAAACACAGAGATTAAATTGAGCTTCCTTTGTATTAATTCCAAATGTTACACTTATGTACTCAAGCATTTAATTTTTGTGAAGCAGGTTAACGTTTTACTAAAAAAGCTTTTTTTTACACAGTCGTAACAGAATTTTCTTTTTCTTTGTTTGTCACTTCTTTTTCTTTTCTTGCCTTTTTTTGCTTTGGGGCAGGTGATGTTTTCTTGCTTTTGTTTCTAAATACACAGCACATTTTGGGCATAATTGCAATATGTCATAATGCTGATCACAGTGTAAATGACTAAATGGATATAATACTGGACAAAATAACTACAAATAACTAATGTCATTCTACCAACATTCTGCTGCCTTTCCTTTTTGGAGTGTAATTTAATGGCTATGTAAACAGATCTGAACATCACTTACAAAATATTCAGGGCCTGTGCTTAACAGATTAATTCATAACCTGTACACCCATATTAACCTGACTGTATTTTAAGCCAAGATTATGAAAATCTTCTGAATTGTTTCTATTAGGATATTCTTTAAATATTTTGTGGGGTAAGAATGCTACATTCAAGGTTCCCATCAAACATAAATCTCTGTGCAACGGGGTGTAAAAAACTTACTGCTAATTGTAATTAGATTAGCAACTGTGTTTTTGTCCATAATGTGAGGATGAGACAATTACTCTGAAGAGCTGCCAGAAAGACTCATTTGCAGAAATCACTTGGTTCTTAGCAGGATGAATAGACAAAGAAAACAAAAGTAGAACAGAAATAAATATGTGTTTCTCACCAAAGAGTCCAGTCATGTCCACAGTAGGGCTGAACATTTCCCAAGTAGAATCCCAGAGACTGTGTTACTTCCACTAGGTTGGTGAAGTCCAGACTGATGCTATTGAAAAGCACAGAGGTCATGATGATTTCATCGATCGCCCACACATCTTCACCTTGAGAAGAGTGATACGGTTGCCACCATCTGAACTGAATGCCGATCTGCCTTGCATCTTCAGGCAGCTCCACTGAAATTATTCTGGAAAACAAACCAAAACTATTATTGAAAGTTGTCCTGGTTTTGGCTGGGATAGAGTTAATTTTCTTTCTAGTAGCTGGTATAGTGTTATGTTTTGGATTTAGTAGAGAAGAATGTTGATAACAAACTGATGTTTTCAGTTGTTGCTAAGTAGTGTTTATACCAAGTCAAGGATTTTTCAGCTTCTCATGCCCAGCCAGCAAGAAGGCTGGTGGGGCACAAGAAGTTGGGAAGGAACACAGCCAGGACAGCTGACCCAAACTGGCCAAAGGGGTATTCCATACCATGTGACATCATGACCAGTATATAAACTGGGGGGAGTTGGCCTGGAGGGGGAGATCACTGCTTGAGAACTAACTGGGCATTGGTCGGCGAGTGGTGAGCAATTGCATAGTGCATCACTTGTTTTGTATATTTCATTTCTTTTATTATTATTATTGTCATTTTATGATTGCTATTATTATCGTTATTATTTTCTTCCTTTCTGTTCTATTAAACTCTTCAACCCACGAGTTTTACCTTTTTTTTTTTCCCCGATTCTCTCCCCTATCCCACTGGGTGTGGGGGAAGTGAGTGAGTGGCTGCATGGTGCTTAGTTGCTGGCTGGGGTTAAATCATGACAAAAGTTTTGCTGTTTGTATTAATTCCATAGTGATGTATTTTATCGTTATTTTTTCTTACTGACCCTAAAAATCATGGGTTAAATTCAGCCCACAAATACCTTAGCATCTACTGGTACAGGTTCTACCAGTGACAGGGGCAGGGGAATCGTTAGTTCTCTTGGTAGTCAATGTATTTATTGAAAGACAGCCATGTGTAAAAGCCATAAAAAAGAGTTTCCACCAGTTTTGTAAATTTTGCTGCTACCGTGGACTTCTCTGTAAATTTAAAGGTGCTCTTCCTTGCCAGAAGAAACCAGAATGCCCTCCATTTGAAGCCCAGGAGCTTGGACTGGCAAAGGGATGATCAGCTGACAAGGACTTATGAATTCCAGCTCCATTTTTGCAGACTCAGTGGATTTTATCCTGATCTGAAGACATGCATCTTTTTAACATCTGTGCTTGTTTCTGCACAGCACTGACGTCATGCCTGTGTTGCTCTTGTCCTAGAAGAACCCACTCCTGTAAATTGCCACATTCAAGTGGAAAAGGTTCAGCTTGTCAGGCGGTGTGATTATGTGTAGTCTTTTATGGCAAACACTTCTCTTCTGTAGTTGCATAGAGATGCAACTGGAGGTGAGTCCCAGGCTCTTCTCCTGGTATGCAAGGTCACCTGATTTGTCATGGCAGCTATGACAACAAACCTGTAATTGACAAACTGCAAAGAAAATTAAGAGTAATATCTAATTTCCAGGAGCAATTATCATACACAGCAGCAGGGAGCACGCATTAATTGCCACAGCAACAACACCTTCTTGAAAGCTCCATAAATCACCACGACCATGGTGCCCCACGCAACGCACGTGAGCTGTGAAACAGACTGGCAACAGGGACATTTGTCTCCATCGGTGTACAGTTACTTGCTGGCAAAAGGGTTTTTGGCAAGCTCATCATGTAGCTGATGTTCTTCTTTCTCTCTTAGAGGAAATGTGGATAAAATGACAAATTGGGTAAACCGGAAACATCATTTTATCCTTTAGCACGAAGTTTTTTCCAGATTTAAGGCTTTCTAAGCTGCCTGTTACAATGTTTTGCTCTGCGCATATGAAACAGTCTTGTGCCTGCAGTGCTCTTAGTGCAAAACCACACTCTTAAAAATGGCTTGCTAAACTGACCTTGTGAAGAGTATACTTATAATACTGTTGTTTAATGTCACATTGATTTTAAAGAAGAATATGTTAATCCATTAGCAAGAAAAAAATCAAATGGCTTGGCTAAACAGGTGGGAAGCACTCAGAAAGTCCTGGCTGGCATTTCTAGGAGCTGCTTTCTGCCAGTTGTAGGCTGGAGAGCAGTGTCGAGGGACAGCCAGAGGTGACCGCTGACGTGTCCCCATGGCAAGGGACCAGCAGTGCGCACACTTTATGTATGATGGATACATTTCTTTTGCCAATCAAATAAACATGCTTGAATGACTTCATACCCTTCTAAGAGAAAGACCAAGCCCTATTACTCTCTGGCACGTGAATAAATTACAAGGACTTTCTTTCTACCAAGGGTTCCCTAATAAGCAGCAACTCTATGACTTTTGGGGTCAATTTTTATAGGCACAAATGACAATAAATAGCTACTGATGCTAAAAGGAACAGATGATTTTGTCTTCCATGGTTCAGTAGGGTGAACCTGAGGAAAGCTGGTACCCTGGCTAGGAGGAGCACTGTATCCAGCATATGCTGTGAAGCACTTGGCACTTGTGTGAGCTAATGCTCTGTTATAATCCTGGGCATATTTCTCTGCTGGTGTCTGTCTCTGATGCCTGCATCTTCCCTTTCACTTTTAACTCTTATAAGCTTACCCACGTGGACACTAATTCTCACTGACAGTAATTTACAGAAAATCCTAAATCATGACATACACCACTGATACACCTATTGGATGTTAAAATATTTAACACATGTTAAAATAAATTTATCATCCCAGGGGATTAGGCAAACACAATTTAAAAACGTTGGTGTAAACCACCATCTATGGCACATACGTTTAGTATGCAGAACCTGACTACATCTCCAGTTATAACAGCTTCTCCTGTCTGGCTTTGATTTGTTGGAGATAGATGGAGAGGGAGGGGGATTCTTGCTAATGACTTTTCTGCTGCAGAGAAGAAAAGTGTTCCTACTAACATTACCAGCTACCATTAGATTTCTTAAAAACCAGCTGGGAGACCTTTGCTCTGATCTTATTCTTTCAAGCTATGCGCATACCTAATATTGAAAAGCCACCGCTGTTCTGCTCAGAAGAAAAATGCAGCTGTCAAATGTTAGCAGATTAAATGCACCTTTTCAGCAGAACATTAAATGTGTAATTATTTTTTGTATGACTGAAGATTAATTAAATTTCTGGTTACAGATTGATTACCAAACTTTGCAGCAGTCCATCTATGCTACCAAAAAAGCTGATATTTTCAGACAACATAATATGCAAAAGTGAAGCTTTCTTCATGTTCTTCATCATAATTACTGCCAGCATTATCTTCAGATTTGTATGTCTGTCATTTTTCTATCCACCCAGAGTGGACTATACATATGCCACGGCAAAACCTTTCTAACCTGTGTATGTTGTGCTTAGCTCTTTGCCCTGTCAGAACAACAGAAATTGTGTTTCATACTTAATCTCAAAAAGCAAAAAAAGGTCTCTGGCATCAATATAATTTACTACATTTATATCTTAAACTTCATTAAAATCAGTCACCGGAATGTGTATTTTCCTTTTTGTTATAAAAATTTCATAGTGCTATATATTAAAAACCTTTAGGGAAATAGAATTCCTACAGCTGTAATCTTGAATCTAAGAATTAGAAACAGGGCCATATAAAATATATATGTGACTACAATAAAGGACAGGAAAGGAAATTTTGAAGAAGGCTTATGACTGTTCCAGTTTGTAGGATCTTTCCTTTGGAAACATTTAAAACTTCAGAAATTAAAGTCCACATGCAGTATACTTCTACCAAATACAGTCATTCCTCTCAGATTTTTCAGTATTTCTTACAGGTCCTGGGAAATAGATTTAATGTTACAAGTTTTTTTCCATTAGAATATTCTTAATCACATTTTGTATGTTGTATATTTTGTACTGAGTTATTAACAAGATGAGGAAATCTAGTATTTTTTTTTTAAATGCACTGATCTGAGCTCAATAAATACAAATAATGAAAGTTATACATAGTTAAAGTGACCTGCAGACTATCTACCTGGGGTTGACTCAGGCCTTATCCTGGAACTGCGTGGAGGGGTAGAGAAGAGGATGCAGGGCAATACCTAGTGCAAAGCCGTCCCTGGGCAGGAATGGACCACCTGGGACGGGATGCATGATGCCACTGTCGGCTCTGCCTCTCATGCCCCCTTGCAGAGCATCTCCTTTCATTGGGATTTATTGGCTCTATTGGCAGAACCCCATGAAGGCGGATGCTTCCAGGTTTGAGTGGGTTTGCACAGAGCCAGCCCAGATTGTTCTGGGCTTGCGGTACAGGAACGCTCATGGAGACTCCTGATTTTGCATTGCTTTATGAAAATTGGTGGATGGTCTCACAAATGTAACAGTAAAGAATACCTTCTTCTCTAAATACATCAGATACATTCCTCTCTAATCTGGTGCCAAACATAGATGCTGCTAGATGAGACGAGCTCTTTGTTCAGCTTCTTCATGATTTGTACAATTCCCAGGCACAGTCACCAGCAGGTCCTCCCAGGGCACCGAGTCCAACCCACAGGCACAGGCACAAAGTCATGTAATCCTCCTCACAATGGGAGCAGGTGCAATTTCCCTGCTGACCTGGAGAGACCCTCCCAGTTGGATTTTGTCTCAGCTGTCCTGCGCTGCCTACAAACTCCTAATCCCAGAGGATGGTGTAGTGAAGGTATCTATCGCTTCAAAGCTACAAACAATTTATGTTAATTTTTCTTTACAAGTGGCTGCTTCCACGGGAAGAGACATGCCCCTATTTCCTACAAGTACATTTCTATCCCTCATCCCACACTGCCTCAGCTTGTTCTGTCACATCACCTGAGACTCAAATGCCATTAAATCCATATGTTCATTTTTATAGAAGCAGGCAAAAATGGGAAGTGCCCAGAACAGCTGCAAAATTTTAAGGAAAAGCGATAACTTTCAGTGTGAAGTAAAAGATCTTCATTCCACTCACTCCCGTACCGTGTGGGCAGATGTACTTACTCTCCACATTGCAGTGACTACCACTACCAGCATTAACTGCATGTAGATAACACTCCTCCTAATATTTATGCATATACCTTGGCTCATGGTAGTTGAGATAAGAATAGTGTTCCAGTAGTTTCCAGGTAATCCCATTGTCGTAGGAGTAATGCAGCAGCACTCCTTCCCCAGGCTGGTCGGGTGCTTTGCAGGTACTCAGTACCGACTTGCTGCCCAGGCGTAGTGTGAACTGCAGGAACCTGGATCAGAATTACACAAATATTTATAGGGTACCATTTGCATAGTGTTTTTTTTTTCTCCTAACCAGGTTGTTTTCAGATCTTTTCAATCTAGACAAATTTTGATAAATATCAGTTATGGGGTTTTGTACATGCAATTTGTTTTTACTGTCAAGTAATGCAATGTGGCACACATAGTTAAAAAATGCCAATCATTACAGCATTTAATTATTTATTAGGCACTGAAGGGGAGGGAGAGATAGTGAATGGATCTAATCAGCTGCCACAAGCTGTCAAATAAACACAACCTTATAAATAATTAATTAGCACTTGCCTTTGACACTCAGGTTTGATATTAACATTTCATATTTTCAATCCTTGCTGTACAACAACTTCCCTCCAGTCTGTTTTGGGCTCTGTTGTTTACAAAGCAGGAGGAGAAAAAGCAAGGCTATGAAATCACCATTAAAATATGGAACTAGGAGTTTTTAAAAAACTTCTCTTCCTGCTAAAACAATCAGCTTAATAATACACAAGGTCATAGCTGGAAGGGAAGGGGTTCCCCAATTTCTTTGCCTCACTTTACTGCTCTTTTCCTCTCACCTGGACTGGGAGCTGTCAAGGAAGGAGGTGATAAGCTGGCGCCTCCCATCCTTGTTGAAGACCAGGGCCTTGCCACTGGCCAGGACCCCACAGCCGAAACTGACCTCAGCCCCCCGGATGGAGTAAAAATTGTGGTAGGAAGAGAGGCGGGAGCTGGCAAAGCTCTCAGAGATGAATACAGGAAAGGTCTGCGATGCCATTTCGCATGCCGGCCCTGAAAAGCCGGGGTCGCACCTGCGGGTGAGGAAGATTGAACAGCGTAATTAATGACCCATCTTCTCCTGTGGTTGGTTGGCAGACCAACACAGTGGCTGCAGTTGTTCATGAACTGAAGATGCCTACAAAGTCCCTCTCAAATCTAAGGACCAAGAACCTCTTTAAACTTTATTTAGCTATTGCATAGCCAATGACTTTCTTTTAGGTAGTACTTACTTTTCCAATTTTAAAAAATCATAGTTGTGAACAACCCACCAATCTACACATAAAAAGCAATACAGAAATATTTTTATTCATTTTTCGGAACAAAAATACTGCTGACACAATTTACAGTTGTTCATATATAAAATGATTAATTTGCTTTTATCTGTAGCATGTCACATGTGATTACAAGAAACTGAGTAACAGAACAGAATGCCCTGTGGGTCACATTCTTGTTAATACCTAAAAATAGTTACACCAATATTTTGAATGTGCTTACTGTTTTTGAGTAAGTACCTTTACTTTTTAGGCTGGAACCCTTTTAACAAGCCTGACTTTCAGAAAAAAGTGCAGTGCTGACCTTCTGTCCTTGAGGTCTGTTAGGCTACGGGATATTAGAACTATGAAAATTGTGATTCTTTCCCAAAATTTAATATAAAAGTGATACAGTCCCAAATCACCTCTAAAACCAGTATATAGCATGCATCACTGACATTTCAGCATGCTCTGTAGCACATTTTAAGGTGAACTGGAAGTTAGACTCTCTCCCAAAAGAAAATTATTAAAAAAATATTAAATATGCTGCCGTTTAGAAAGATTGATCTTTAGCTCTCCAGTGAGTTTTATGCATTCTGAGGTCTATGCTAGTTTCATATTTAGTCATCTCAAAAAGCAAGGGCTGAAATGAAAATCACTTCAACTTTCAGATCATCAAGTGAACTGTGTGACAGAAATTGAATACAAGTACTGAATTATAACTCTTACTTGCAGCCATTTCTAGTACACTGTCCTCGCCCTGAGCAGAATTTGAGGCAAGCTGGACCAATATAAACTGCAGAGAAAAGAAATCAGTTGAATGAAGCGTTATGTTATGTGATAAACAGAATATAAAGAATACAAGAAAGTATACAGGCCTGATCATACAGTTAGTATATTTATCTTAATCCCACTAGCTGCAAGAGGTCTACAAAAGGGTAAAATGCATTTGACTGTGTCAAGGATAGCCAGGGACAATTTATTATTTAATAGGTAATGTCTATCTGTGGCTTGAGACACTAGTGATGTTTTAATTAATGTACCTGATTTTTCTAAGACTGTGAATGAGATCAGATGATTTGCTATGCATTGACCATCTTCTTGCCTTCCCTTTTCTTCATCTTATTTCAGAGACGTAATCCAATATATATATATCAGTACATTCCAATAGCAATCTTGTAGATTTAAAAAATGTGCTGCTGCTTCTCTCACTGAAATGCACATACTTAACTGCACTGGACTTAATTGGAATTAGAACCTACCCTGATATGTCTTAAGTAACTATTAACTACGATACACTTTCACTGATTGTTTCAAATGGAATAAAACTCAAATCATATGCACTCAAAAATACTCCAGACTTGTTTTACTCTTTTACTTTATCTTCTTCCAATGACTCCTAATTGAGAGTGTTGATAATTTGTGAAAACTATGAAGGATGGAAAGATGAGCAAATCTCAGTATAATCTACATCTCATTGCACTATTATAAAGAAAAGCATTAATCTGGGTATAGATCAAATGCATTAATCTGGGTGTAGCCCAAAGCACAACTTGTGGGCAGTGTTCTTTCAATACAATATGATAAACAGACCTTAACCAAGAATAGTGTCATCTTTTCTGTTGAAGAATGACTATTACTTGGAGTTATCCACTTGCACTGTGGCTTTTGGAATGTCATCCAAATAGCCACCAATTTGAAATCATCTGTAACAAGCAGTACTTATTCACTCTCCTAGTTTTATGATGCCCGTCACAGCACCGTGTCAGTACTCCCTGGCAGATGCACTCTAAATCCCTGTTAGCTACTCCCTGTAACTAACTCCCCATCAGATTTCATGTGATTTCTAGATTTTCTCACTTTTCAGGGTGGAAAAATTCTGTTCTGTTTGATTTATTTGTGTCTTTTGAGGTCTTTTTGAGGGGGTGGTAAAAGTAGAAGGGTTAAAGATGCAATGATGTCATTCAAAATTGAAAAAGCTTTATGGAAATTGGCAGTTTTCCAGTGTTTCTAAAAGATGGCCAGCTTCCAGATTTCATTTAAAACTTAATTTACATAAGGAACAGTTGTGAAGCTAGAAGTCAAGAGTGCTGAATCCTTGAAAATCTTCCTTTCTTCAAGAATTTGAGTTCTGTTCCAATATTTATAAGTCTTGCCCTACAATACAGTGTAAAGCTTCAGTTTCACTAGTATCTAACAAAGGAGGCACGCAAAACCTCAGAAACATGTTCATCTTTAAGACTTGATTCCCATATCATGGTTCTACACCTCAAACAAATTTCGGAGCAGGCAACTGGTTGGTAAAACTGCTTTTGAGATGGTACACACTGGAGCATGCAGCATCCTTTGATGGAATTGTATTTTGTTCTACAAGCAAAGGTAGTGCAGATATATGAATTGTCCAGTGATTTTCAAAATCTTGTTTTGTTCTGTTGTAAAGAATTTGGACCCTTGGATTGATTTCATCTTACTCTTCTTTCTGTGATTATCTATGAGTGTCTCCAACACTTACAGTTTGCATTTTGTTAGGTAGCAAGTCATCTTTGCAGATACTCACAAACATCTTCTTATGTTTATATACCTAAATTTTCCCTTCATTTTATTTTCTTTTTGATGTATATCATCATCTCTAAAGACAAGCATTAATACTCTATCCAGAATGTCAAGATGATGCTACTTCCCATTAATACGATTAAGAGAATAATTTTCATTACTTTTTTGTGAAAAACTTTCATTTGTGGCATTACCTTATCAGCTTCAAGGATTTTCGTTTCAATACTAGGCATTAATCTATTTTAATAATTTTGCAAAATGTAACTATTTACCATTCCCAGGCTCCATATCAAACCTTACTGGGAATCACTACAAAATTTCATGGGCAATTGTACATCACTGTAATCTTTAGATTACATACTTCACACATCTAACAAAACAAATTCTGGATGTAGTTTACTTAGTCCCAAATCATTTAGGGCTAATAAGCAAGCTAAAACAATTTGCACCTTCTCATAGTTAGCCCTTTCAATCATGCTTATTTCTGCATTTCATACATTGTATTTATTATACCCTGTGTTGCTAAAAACTTTTTCTGTGCTTTAAAGTATTTCCTTTCAAGACTGGCCCTGGTTATCCTCTGCACTAAGTTTTATAATCATATGAGTCAATATAAGCTCCTCCCAGTTCTCCACATCCATTTAAGAACAGGTAAGTGAAAAATAATTTCCTAAAAGAAGAACAGTTCCCTGAGACAGATGGTACTTTCCTCCTGAAGGTACTGTAAACAATGTAAAATTTTGTCAGTGTTTTGGTAGCAGCATTGCTTTATGATAGTCTTCTATGTCCAGAAGGAAAAATATGTCCCAGATGCTGTAACTATTGCTTAGTCTGGTGCAGTACATGTCCTTAATAGCGCCATGTAGTACCTATTTATGTAAGTAGAACTAAGCAGTTAGAGGAAATGTTATATTAAGCCCTTGCCAGCAATATATTTTCCTGGAAAGTATTCAATTAAAAGGAAAAAAAAAGGGTACTATAGTAGGCTATTGTCTTTTCAAATAACAGAATTCTGCTCTAGCTTCAAAATGCATCTGTTACCAAGTGCAGATAAGAAGAAAAGGAATTTAACAAACTGAAAATCCTTTGACTTGTGATTGTGGAAAATATGTTTACTTGAAGCAGCACATAAAAATTTACTCTTCTGATGTATCATGATCATGGATAAGAATACTAACTATTATCAATTGCCCACATATTTCCAAGGATTGGTCCTGTCTGTCTCCATCGAATCCTGGTGTCGCTTGTTAATGCAGCATTGGGAAGGGGAATAGTTATTCGGTTCCACCTGAAATACATATAACACAAATGCTAGCATTTTACATTGATAGTCATTAAGCAACTGTATGTTTTGCAGATGTGTTTACTTATAGTGGAGGCTTTGTGAGAATTTTTAATTCTAAAATCTGCTCAAATGAAGCAGTGAAGTTACTGCAGCTTTGGAAAATACAAATGAAAAAAAGAACATGGCCCATGACATTTTCATACAATATGAATGTTAATTATTACATTACAAAACCCAGCCATTTTTTCCCCCTGTGTGAATGCATGAAGTCAGTAAAGACCTTAACCTGCTTCGCTGTAGTGACTTCTCCATCACAATGAACATCTCCTAAATTGCATACTGAATTAAACCTTTTGGTATGACTGAACTCTCTTTGGTGGAAGCCCTTGGGGGTGAGAAGAGGGTCACAGAGGATTTGGCCTGCTGTGGTCTGGGCCATCATTCTTATATCATCCATGGGGGCTAGACTTCCTATGCACACTGGGGGTCATGGTCCCTATGAAAATGGTACAGGAATGGGAGGGTCACCAGCACAGCAATGCTTCAACTACACTTGCTTCTCATAGTCATACCCACTGCTCTGAAGTGTCTGTGGAAGTTGGGATACAGAAGGATATACAGTCATGGGATTTGCGCTATGCAAGAAGATGTCACAGTTCATTTTATGGTCAGAACAGTACCAAAGAGACTTAATAAAGAGAAGAGTTGATATAAGAAGGTGACACTAACAACCATCTCCATCTGCAGAAGTACAGAGGATGTGCTTCGTTGTAACCCAATATTGGGATTCCAAGTGAGTAAAGGTGTCTGAGGATGTAAATATGGCTTTGACTGATGGTTCCTCTGACTAAGAAGAAAACTTTTGTGGCTTTGACAAAGTATGACTTTTCTTCTAATTACCAGCATGCTGTCCACAGGGGTTTTTTTTGTAATTTATCTTTAGCATCAGAAAAATAATATTATACCAGAGAAGCAGCCCCATATATTTCAAATTTCATTACTGGGCAGCCAGGGAGACCAGAACACTCCTGCCTTGCTCTCCTCAGCTATTCAAAAATGAAAGATGACACAGGGTTGTGTGCTTTGCTGCTTTCTTCTGTCACCTATAATTCACTTCTCTAATCTTGCATCCCAGTTAGCTTTGCAGAGAACACTCTCACCCGCTGTAATTTTCAGAGGCGTAGACGGTGCTGTGGGGGAGGTGAGGCCCAGCACATATCTCAGGCAAACACTCGGTATGGAGCAGGGACCAAGAGCGACCATGGTTGGTTGAAAACTCCAAGCTGACGCTTATAACACAGTGAAGGAAAGAAAGGAGAAAGACACTGTGAGCCTACCTGGCATAGGTATCAATGTAGAAGTACCAACACTGAGAAACCACCAAATCTGACATTCCTAATAACTGATGCTGAAACATGAAATAATTTTAAGCAGACTTTGAATACAACAAATCCTGAAAGTACAAACTTGAAACAAATCTGAGTGTTTAAAAACCAAAAGGGTAGTCTGCAGACTGAGGATTGTTTAAACACCTAATCCTTGTTTGGCCACCATCTAGCTAGTGTTTTTATGCTGCTGCTGCTAAGTGAGTTGTTGTTACTCTCATATTTCAGCTAGAAATGGTTTCAAAAATAATGGGGAGAAAACTTGGATTAATCAGAGCTAGACAGCATCATGTGAGCACAGGACACTTAAACTGCCAGCTGCTAACCATTACATCTTCAGAAGGTGGTAAAAGACCACTAGTTATTCATGCATTGGCTGGCTCTTCCTTTCTGTTGCTGATAAATATCAACTTCATTGGACTCCTCAGTCATCTGACTCCTTCACCCTTTGTGCCTAAATGGAGATCAGAAAAGCACTAAAACGGCCAGCCCCCACCAAGGACTGCAGAGGGTGGAGAGGACCTGGGGAAGGGCACCCTTCAGAGAGTGCCCAGCCATAGTGGTCTTTGGAGGCTTCCTCCAACCTCACGTGAGAGCCTGGAGCGCTCAGTAGTGAATTTTTATGAATTTTGTGACATAACCATATGTGAAAACTCCAGATTTGCTTGGAAAAAGGCTGCTGTTCTCTGGTTTCATGGACTAGTAGTAAACCAAACCATCCATGTACAGATAGTTCAGAAACTCTATGAGACCATCCACTGAATCTATGTCAATGAGTTAATAAACCCATTCTCCCAAAAGTTCATTGACAAGTTCAATTTTCAAAAAGCTACTACTAGAAATTTTTCCTTCCCTATTACACTGCATGTTTTAAAAAACAACATTGTTTACAATTTAGGAGTGTAAAGAAAGCCTTAGCTGTCTTGCATTCTGAAGACCTTGAAAAAGTAATAGGGAAAGTGCTTGATTTATTATGGATTTAGTATTTTACTGAAATACTCTTGTAATTTCCTCCATATAATTAGCTTGTAATATTCTGTTTTATTTTAAGTAATGTCAGTGGAACATTATAAAAGTCATAATTCATCACCTCAATACTAAATTATTAGATTATAACTTTTCCTTTTCATTATAATTTGCTGACAATATTACTTTATTTAAATGTACCATCACTGTGATCTTGTGTGTATTAAAACGGTTTATAGAGGTTTTGACTAATTTATTTCAGATTTAACTATACTGATACCTTGGAGGGTCATATTTACTGCATATATTCAGTGCAAGTCTCTCACATTTGCAGTAATGAAAGCATTATGAATAATGCTGTACACCAGGAGATGGGAAATGCTGCCGTATTTGGGAATAACAAATAGGGATAATGGGGACGTAGAGCTTCTTTTGTTATGAAGAAGCTCACTTCTGCTTCAGAAATAGTTTACACAAAGGAAGAATATTAATCTTTCAAAATATGTACTAATCCCCATCAGATAACAGACTGAGACAGAGACTTTATATAACACATATTTACAGGCTAGGAGTGTTTACAGGCAAAATTTTCACTTTCCATGTAGAAGAATGTTGCTGCCTTCCCTTCCTATCAAATTTAAGTGCAATGCCTTGATTTTTGCTGCCCCTTGAATTCTGCTGCCCTGCATGGCTGCTAGGACTGTCAGTGCTAATGCAGCTTTTTCCAGTTGGAAGTAGGTGCCATGGGACATGGATGTGAAAGCATCTACACCTTACTTTAAACTCTTGACTCTGGAAAAATATAAAGTAACTCAATCCTTGTAAAATATCAGGATGAACAGCCTCACATGTACATAAGGAAAAAGGAACAGTGGACAGTTTGGGTCCCCTATTTGAAGAAGGATGTTAAGAAACTGGAGAAGTGGAGCAGAGGATGACCAAGATGTCCCTGGCCTCAAGCACCGAGCTAGGAGAGGCTGAGGAGCAAGCTTGCTCAGCCTGGTGAGGAGGGATGAGCTACGGCAGCCTGTGATGGTGCAGAGGGCACTCACAAGGAAAGCAGAGCCAAACTCTCCTCAGTACTGGCAGGCACAGTAGAAAGGGCAATGGCCGTAAGGACATGGCTTCAGAGTTTTGTACTGGATGTTAGGAAACACTTTTTCACTTGAGCAGGTCATGCAGAGAGGTAGCACAATAACCATCCATGGCGATTTTCAAATCATAGACAGGCAAAGCCATGGCTGACCTGACCTATGCTGGTAACAACCCCACCTGCAGCAGCAGGTTTCACTAGATGACCTGTGAAGGTCCCTTCCAACCAACATTTCTATGATTCTACACAATATGGAGCAGCAAATGACTCCCTTCTTTCCCTTTCCCTCTCCCTTAACTCCATGGAAAAAATCATGTTGAATGTCCCGATGAAGCGAAGCCAGCAGAAGAGTTCTGTGGTCAGTCTACAGACAGTGAGGTCCTCAGACTGATGGTCGTTAAGATGAGGACCATTTATCACCAGTCTTACAAGAATTAGATACTTTTGTGGCATTAGTAATCTCTGGGAGGTCAGCAGGGCAGGTTTCTGCCACTGCCTTTAATACTTTCCCCCGTACACAGTATTAAGAGGTAAATCTCATATCCATTAGAAACTGAAGCAAAAGTTGCTCTGAAATCATGAGCATATTTCAGAATAATGGACTAAGAAAACCAAGTTTTGACCTAGAAAGCTATTTAATAGACTCCTTATTGCATGTGAGATGATATATAAACCTGGGCCTGTGGAGATCAGGAGAAACATTAGCTTTTGAGCAGCTTATATTTGTCATTATTAATTGGCTTCATTCTTTCTGAGAAAAAATAATTCCAAATACTCATGTAGATGTTATAAACCAAAATGTACTAAAAAGCTGATAATCAAAAGAGAGATCTCGCCAGTTGTACCTGTTACCAGGTTGGTAAGTTCCACAACCCAAATTTATGGAAAACTGGATCATGTGAGTCACTGTGGAAGGGAGCACTGGAAGGACGTGGAAGTAATCCACAGCCCAGACATTCCTGTTGTGGCCTTGGTGACTCTTTTGCTTCAGGCAAAACTTCGTTGCGGGAGTCTGCAGGTCCGGACTAATGACAACAGAAACCAAAGATGGAACCTTTAAAAGAAATTAAATCAAGCTTAAGTAAAACAAATAATATTAACAAAGATCACAAGGTATTATTTAACATAGAAAACCAACTTAAATGTGCTGAACCAAACATGTGCTTTTCTCTCTCCTTGCTTCATTTCTGTTAACTTTTTTAGCCACCTTTTTCCACAGAAGACCCCAAATAATAGCTATGCACATAATTTTATACTACGTGCATAGCTATGAACACTCTGGATACCAGTGCTGCTTATCACTTTAGTGGGATCGGATTGTTTGGTTGTAAAGACACTGTAGAAAAGACTGTACCTTCTGTGTTCTGAAAAATACTAGTTTATTTTGTCAGTGCTCAGTTGGTAATGGAAGATGATATTTGTCCTGGAGCCTTTCAGCTCAGAGAAGCAAACACAGGGTAATGGCATGTCTAGTCTGAATACGTGAGAATGGAGTAACAGCATGAGTTCACAGGCATATGTAGGGAGGATGTTATGTTGTTGAAATAAATGAAATCACTGCTTTATGAAGCCTTTGTCCTAAAGCAACGTAATTAGACCTTCATTATGTCAAAAGAGGATGTCAGCTTAAAAACTGCTTGTTTTAAAAAAAACTCCACAATGAATGCAGTCTAATTTCAGATCCTATCTCTCCCTGAGTTCCCCGATTAATTTTTTATTATTTTACAATTACAGTTTCCTTAGTTTTAAAAAAGGTCTACCCGTCTTTCACACAGAAGCAGGCAAGGAGGGAAGCCACGCACAATGAAACAATGCAAGTGACTCAACCAAACTCAGGCCAAACCCTACTGTAAACATTTGCTCTCTGAATGCTAGAGTTACAGTGAAAATGCACACAGACCTGTACTTGAAATCAGCTGCATCTTTACCACCCAATTTCCCACACACTCTGTAAGCATACTGCATTTCAATCTCTAGCACATCCATGTGTATACGTATTACATATCAATTTTTGCTGTCTTGTTTACAGCAGCAGAATAGGGACACCTGAGGACTGGGTTACTCAGGGTAGGCATGGCCTAAGTGCTTCCTTGCTCTAGACAGGAAGGATCCTAACAGCAAGCTCGAGGTCCTCATTGTCCTGCCTGAGGGTGGTGGACATGGTTGGAAGGAGGCTGCGCTATCGGCAGAGGAGACGCTGCCTGCGCACACTGCCAGCAACCGCCTCCTATGGCTGAGTTCAAGCCTGCATCACTGCAGACCTTCTAAGAGGGCACACAACTGTATTTTAAAATGGAAAGAAAAAGTGTAAAATGTGAAATTCCCCGCACTAGGCGTGGGAAAGACATCCAGGCATTTCCGAGTCACTCTCCTCCCAGCCACTGATCCCACCATGACTGACCCTCTCAGGATGTACCTCCTGAGTATCAAACAGTGGCTAGCAGGAGCTTGAGTGGAGATGGGAGTAATTATTTCTGAGGAGACATGATCACTAAAGTTTTCAGCTGATCGCTGAAAATTTTTGCCCATTGCCCATTTGCCTGTTATCCTAGCACTAGCCAATGCCACAGTCCTGCTCGGGGGTTGAGTAATCAGGAATAATTGCACAGCCGTGCTGCAAAGGCATCCTATCACTGCAAGATCTGCGCATGATTTATGTGCTTGGGAAGGTCATGTTTGACTGTCCCTATGGAATTCAACATACAACATTGCTGTGATGGCTTGAAAATAGATTGATCTATCCATCCCATCCACCTACTTTGTTTAAGATGACTTACCTTGTAAGCAGCATAGGTCAGGGTATCAAGAGGTATGTGTTCCCTCCTGCCTTCAATCTTGGCATAAAGTGTGACATCATTTTCATGGGATTCTCCAGAATCACAAGTTCCCCCTGTACAACACACATATGCAGGGGAAAAAAACTAATTGAAGCCCTTGTTATTGGAAAGTGGAATCAGCCATAATTATGAAAATACTTACAACCAGATGCCATTTAACTTAAGATATGAAACAAAAGAACACCAGCCCTAAGGACACAGTGTATAACAACTATTTGACCAGGTACACCATGCCAGAGATCAAGGGGGTTGACAATTACGAAAACCTCAAGTACCTCTCTTAATCAGTTTATCAAAATTATTTTAATAGAAAACGCTGTGCCCAAAGCAATACTTCTACCTGTATGCTTTAAATCCTATTTACATAGAAATGCTCTGCTTTTTGCATTCTCATCAGTAAACTGTTATTTAGTACTCAGACTCTGTGCAGCCACACACATCATGTGTGAGAACCTCTTAAATACTTCTCAGCTGCTAGTTTGGCAGCTAAGAACTTGTCCTTAGTAGGAAACGAGGAAGACTTCTGTGTACCTTATTTGTTGTGCTGCCGCTTCTACTGTCTACACTATATCCTAAAAGGAATGGATGGAGTCTATTGTATCACACAAAACATGTCTGACATGGTTGCCTCACTGGAATGTGGCAGCATTTGAAATATCTTCATATCAGTAGAACCCAAAACACTTATTAATCTTCACCAAAAGAGCAGATGTATTGGCAAATATGAGCATTAAGTTCTGCATTATAGTTACGAGATGGACATCATCACAGTAGTTTGATGTTCTGGAAAAAAGTTTTTAAAGAGAAGTATCTGTATTTGAAACAGGAAACATCATTTCCCTGTACAGTATGGGTACTGCAGGTATTAAAAAAAACCCCAAAACAATGGAAAAAACAGGATGAGGAAGCTTTTTTGAAAAGTCTGTAAAGTTGAAAGGTTGCATATATGAAACACTTTCTTTGCTTTTTTCACTACAGATGGCCAGTTCTTGCAATGGACTAGGCAAAGCAGTCCTGAGAACTAGATAAGATGTGAATCTTTGATGCATATTATACTGTAATAAGGAACATTCACGTGTCCTTTCAAATCCTCTGCTTGCCTGAATATTTAAACTATTATTTATTTAATTTACAAGTATGTACAGAATACGTTTTTCAAGTGAGGTCCCACTATCCTCTGTGTCTGAATGTGCTGACAACTTCTCCCCTAAGTTCAGAAGGTTGAGCAAATTTCTTTCCTGTTTCTCTTGCAGGTGTTGTAATGCCTGGAAGAACTGGGAAAAAGCATCCTCTTTTTCCTGTGCTTTATTGGTAATTCATGTAACACAGAGGAGATGTGTGACAATACAGGACAACAACATGAGGTCTTCCACTCATTAAATAAAGTGTGTTTTTTCTTGTTGATTCAGAAGGTTGCTTGTGCAGGTCACAAGTTTAGTCTCTGCTTCTTCCTTTATTATTCTATTATTCTCTACTTTTAAGCAAAAATCCTCACATCCTCTAAACATGGTGTTGAGAGAATAACCTCATGCAATTGCCTTTATGTGCAAAATAAAAGTTCTGGAAAAACACTGTGAGGTATTGAATGATAATCACCATGTTCATAGGGATTTTGGTGTGTTGCAACACCGAAATAGTGGAGTTGCACTGACAACAACAGCGGGGAGAGGAAATGACAGGACAGGTTTGTTCTTGGCTGCTTTCTTAGCCCAAGTAAATGACTGAGGTTGAACTTTGTCCCAGCAGGGAAGGTCCACAGATGATGCTAACACCACATCAGTGCTTTTCATGAGGGATACCATGTGTAGGCCATACCTCCTCCAAGATTGTAGCACACTATAGCACACTCTGTGTGCATCTCACTGTGCACCAATACATTAGCAGAGGAAAATGTTTATGAATATAGTAAGAGCTTTTGAGCAGAAACTATTCTAGCAGTTCAACCAGGTAAGGCTGTCCCACCTCTGTGCTACTCCTATCTTATCCTAATGGTTTAACACCAGGGTCTACATGGGTATGACTGCAGGAGGATATGACAGGTACCTATAAATCCTCTATGGTGTGGTAAGGATGACAAAGATACGACTATGTCTTCTAATGAAGGAGTAAGGGCCACTGAGTGAAATTAGAAGATACAAGACAAGAAGATTCTTCTTCACGTGAAGAATTGTTAAACTATGGAGCTGTGGGCACAACAGGCAGGTTCAGTTGATTAAATGCTAGTACCAAGGATCATTTTAGACACCATGGAGGGGCCTGCCTCCCCTACCTGTTACTCCAGTAGGCTGTGACTCTTCCCCAAGTCCTGGCTTATATCTGCCAGGCTTGTGCTGATGTCTCAGATATGCGTGGACACCTCAAGTGGCAACAATAACATGTGCTTGGGTAACAAACCTGCCTGAGGACTGAACACCAGTGAACCAACACCTATGTGTGCACCAGGTGCTTAAGTTTCCTTTACATCAAAGGAGATCCAACCCATGCAGTCAGTGGAGTACAGGGAGCTGCTCAGCTGGTGTAGCCCAGCTGTCTCACCATGAGCTGAATGGGGTTTTGCAGCAATGGTACTGACCACATCTCCTCTAAATATAAAGGAACTTTAGACATTGATCTTACATGTAACTTCTATATTAAACTGTTTTAACCTGGAGATAAATGTTTGTATCAGCCAAAAAAATGGCTGGGTAAATCCATGGAAGAAAAGCCCACCAAGGGCTACTAGACCCAGAGTGCCCTGGCTGATTCAGAAAGGTTTTCATCTGCAAGTCAGTGTCATCTGGGAGAATATTTTTGGGAGGCCTGTTTATGTGCCCACCGTGTTTGTACACCTGTGTGGTCATCCAGAAGGGTGGACTCTCATCTGACCAACAGTGGTCAGTCTTACATCCTCATGGGCATCACAGTGACAAATCAGAGCTATCCTCTTCTGAGGAGTATTTAAAATAGTTCTAGGCACACCGCACAATTTAAATCTCACATGCTTCACATGTTGTATTACATTAGGAATATATACTCACCCATACTGAAATAAAATCTTAGGTTCCCATAACCTGTAGTGTCCATGTATGGAGTGCATATTTTTCTTTCTCCGTCTCTGAGAAATACCATAGCTGAGCCAGATTCCAGTGTCCCACATTCAGTACCAATGACGGCTCCAAATATGTCCCACCTGGAGAGGTCAACAATGTGCAGCGGCATGTTACTTATAAACTCATACAAAACATGTTCTAGGAGTTCATTTGTACATACAAAAGTAGCTGCTTCTACTCTTACAGTGGACAACAAAACACAGTGTTTCAAATATGATTCCTATGACATTACTTACATATTCAATACTGGCTTTTAAACTCAGTTGGCTCAAATAAAGCAAAGTTAATGTAAATATTTTAAATAAATTGGCAGAAAAGCATGAATTATTAAAAAAATGAGGCTTTTAATGAATGTTATTAAATATTTAGTGCTGCATTGTTCTATCATCTTCATTATTTTTCTGGCATAAAAATGTTTAAAATATAACTGCATTCTGTTTCATTTTGCATAATATAAGGTTTATAGATCAATGAAACTTGAAAAGGCACATGTCCACCATATCTGCTATACAGTCATTAAATATGTAGGTAATAGCTGAAAATGTTCTCTTT
Source organism: Aquila chrysaetos chrysaetos (assembly GCF_900496995.4). Classification (NCBI taxonomy): domain Eukaryota; kingdom Metazoa; phylum Chordata; class Aves; order Accipitriformes; family Accipitridae; genus Aquila; species Aquila chrysaetos. The sequence goes on from NC_044008.1 coordinate 14,234,996, forward strand.
TCATCTTTTTGAGCATTTAGGGTAACAGTTTTTAACTAACACATGAACAGAGTATGAAAAAAGACTGCTGTGTTTCTAACGTGATGATACGATCTTTCTCAGTTTTTCTGTACAACATTTTATCTTATTTTTATTCAGTGATAATTAAAAGAGCTGTTGCAGAATTTTTCAATTAAATATTTTTTACTAAAAATATGTTTTCATCATGAAAGCGTTGGTTTCTTCAAAACTTGATTAAAATATTTTGGAATATTAGAAACTGTTAAAAACTTGTACATTATTTTGGTCTGATACATTATTATCCATGCTGAAATCCTAATTAATTCATAATAAAGTATTTTAAAATTATAAGGCTGATAAAACAATGAAATTATTTAGAATCACTAAATCCTGATAATCCAATCATTTAACTAGCCAGTGTGATTCAGGATGAATGAGAAAACATTGAAGTTCGGAAACCTTTGCGGGAAGGCAGAGCCTCTTCCTGTCCCCTTCCAGCAGAAACAATCTCTAGCAGCGATGTGCCATATGACAATTTCAAAAACTGCCATTTTGAGAACTTAACAGTCTATTTATCAGTTTAACCATTCCAACTATTTAAAAATGTATTTCTAGGATCTTCTTAAAAGCTGCCAGTTTCCCTATTGACCTAAGCTGTGACAGATCAACAATGTGCCTGTTTGGAAATCCTGCTTTAAAACTGTCAGTCTTTTATACAAGAATTAGTGAGCTTCACATCACTGAAAAGCTTTATGATATAAATATAAATATTTTAATGGAAGCATAGTTTAACCTAACCCTAATTCGTCGTGCAGACTTTTTAAAGGTAATGTGCAATATAATCAAAATACAATTTTGAAAATGGGTCTCTTGGGCTGAATGCAAGTACAGAATTAAACAGTTGTGCCTACTTTAACTTACATGACAAAATTTCACAATGCTCCATTGATCTTTTGTATGCTCTATTTAGCTCAATTAAAATACTCTCTGCACTGACCCACAAAACAACTTGGGGTCATGAATGATGCAGATCATGGATGTTTCCAGGGATCCTCTCCTTTTAGGTAGCATTAGAAATGAAAACCAGAAAGTTCTACAACGTTAAAAAAACCTGGCACTTTAACAGAAATACATCAACACACTGTCTGTAAGGACAAATGGAGAAGAAATCTGGGTGATGACATGACAGAGATGTGGACATTCTTGATTTAACATTACATTTGAATTAATTTATCCCTCACATGACTCTTGAAATTCTTCTTTACAAAATAGGTGATAGAATGATATATGGATCTAAACTAGATCAAGTGGACATGGAGGTCCAAAGCAGCAGTGTACCTGCTAGAGGCAGAGGCAGCCTGATGTGGGGATCTGTCCACTTTTAGGATCAGGGCCTAATTTATGCAATTAAAGAGAAGCAGAATGACAGTGGGAAAACACGTGGTACTAACAACAGCAACCCCTATCCATGTAGCCTACTGCTTTAGGTGGGACATGCAAAAAGTACCAATCAACTGCTTATTAAAAAGCAACGATAAGCTCCTCTGCCCTCACTCTTGAGGTCTTTCACCTTCGAGACGAGGAGGTGGTGAGCCTCCTTTTGCTCTCCCTTATGAAGGATGCTTTTGCCTTTCCTTTGAGAGCTGACAGGCTCCAGCTGACATTACAAATGGGAGCCTGAGAAGCTCCTGCAAGCTCTGTCTCGGGTATAAAGTGTTTCTGTGGCTATCTGAATATAGTAAAACAGTATTTCAAATATAGTTCAAATAGCATTCAAAAATATTTCTCTAAGAAGGTATTAAGGAAGCTCATATATTTGCAGTTGTGTACAATTCTCAAAGCAAAGCCCCACAGAAATGTTGCAAAGAGGGACAGTGGTGGTGACAATTTTATACCATGGGGATGTAGTCCATAACATCACCCGAATTCAGTGTGTATTCATGGCTGCATGCAATTTAAACCTCCATTCTTATAGCAACAATTGAAAGAAGGAAGTTTTTAATATAGAATAAAATTTGAAAAGCAAAAAATTAAAAAAAAAAACAAACGGAAAAATTTTGAGGCCTTGGGCTGGCCGATTAGTGCTTCAGAAAACAAAATTACCCCCTGCTAGGGCAGGCTGTCACACCACCAAGATTTTACATGCAGGGGGGCAGATCAGGACCTGATTCCTGGGACTGCACGCAGGATAAGAGAGCAAAATGCATCTGCCGGCTGCACCCTGCCTTGCTCCTAGCTGGGAGCGGTGACACCTGCAGATTGGAGCTAGACACTGTGTGACAGTGAAAATGTAATATTCCTAATTCAGAAGAAATTGTGCATTTCCTAACCAGGGTGGTAACTGGCCCAACTTAGCTTAGCTAAACACCTGGTCCAGCAGACACAGGATCTACAGACAGGGCAGATGTCCCCAGGTAACACTCCCATCCTGTTTTTCAAGATGGAAAAGAGACTGAGAGAATATCTCAAATGTATCCCACATGGTCACCTAACACACAACACACACGTACTTATTTTCTTTCCTTTGAAACAGCACCTACTGCACCATGGGTTGATTATTCAAACTGGGACAGAGTTCACAGTGAATATTTTTTCTGTAAGCCCCAACTAAACCACATGTCCACAGGACACATCAGCACGCATTTCTTAAAAAGTGCTCTTTACCTTCAGCACAGCATAGGCAGCATTTGAATCAGCTGCTAATGATCTGAAGTACTTTGTAGGTCAAAATCAACATTCAGTAGAGACCCATAAATTAACAGTGTATGTTTCTCATTGCCCTGTGGTTACAGCAACTAATGAAATTCTTTTTTTTTTAAATAAAAAAGAATCAAGACCACATTGTTGGTTTTCTTTTTGTCAGAATTTATGCACTGAGGTCTATAAAACGATACTTCTTTATCAGGATACTTTAAAGCTCACTCATGTTTTGGTAAGAGTAGTAATTTTACTGTCCTAGATGGTTTCTTTACTTTCTGTGCCCTTGCAGCAGTCCCTGCTGGATCTAGCTTTGCAGGTACTCTTTGAATCCCAATGTATATATTTAAAGTAAAAATAGTAAATTATCAGCCAGATCCCAAGCTCTTGCACGGCAGGCATGGCCATGCTCTTGGTGCTGGAAGGTGAGAGCAGGCTGCTGCTTCAGCTGTCCTGCCTCCACATCCTCCTCCCCCTCCGCCGGCACCTGCAGGCTTCTGTGTTAGCAGGACCTCTGCCATGGCAAAGCATGGCTCACAGCAGCGATCTGGAGGGGCATGAATTTCTCAAGGAATTTGATTTCATATGGATAGGAGTTTGTTAACAACACTCAGGTGTGAATGAAAAAACAGATCAACATCATGTGTTTCTTCAGAGTGACTACATAATTCACAAGCATGACTTTTTTTCATCAAAAATTTTGGTGACAGGATGGTCTGGAAACAGACTGTTCCTCCTGGGCTTTCTGGACTTGTTCCTTCCTAAAATCCACAATCACCTGTTAGTTATTGTATTGGTATTTATCCTAGTTACAGTCTTCCCTGACTACACAGCCAAGACAAAATGCAATTCTCTGTTTATCCAGTTTCCTCAGCCCTGGAGGGATGCTGTACACCTGCTTAGGGCCCTGCGCAGGTGAGGGGCACTCACCCTTTAGGCTGGCTCTCAAACTCCTCTGCCCACTGCTCCTGGGCATCCTCTGTGGAGAGGTCCACATCCCGGGTTGTGGCAAAATTGAACTCGCTGCCTTCTGTCCCGTGGAAGTAGATGGAGTTTCCATCTGACTGGCAGCTATGCTGTGGACAAAAGGAGCACATGGGAGGTGACGTTACATCGGGTTTGTAAGGTGTCCTGCTCATGCACTGTCAGAGCTCAAAGCAAGCTGTATGTTATCTAATGACTCACTGATGCCTGAAACAAAATAAAAATAAAAAATGGACAGTCATTTTTTATCTATCTTGGCTCACCCCCAATGATGATTCCTTCCTAATCTCATACCTGCTTCCCTACAAATGCACTACAGGCCGTTGTAAAATTGTGTTTGCATAGAAAAGACAGGTACCATATCTTTGGGTGTTTATTTCTATTTTGAAGTATTGCCATTATGTCTGGCACATACACAACTGTGTGTACAAATAACTTCAGTAGTATATCAAATATTGCTATGGGTATTTTGTCAGCTTAAGTTTCATGCTGTGAAACACATCAGATCCCCATGTCTGAATTTTTGCTAGAAGAGGTGTTTGTGTGTAAAATTGCCATACAGTAAACCTTGGGCCTGAAGTGTACAAGTGAAAAGGCTATATTTGCCGTATTTTAATTTGAATAGCATAACAAATAGCTCTATAGGCAACTAGCTCCTGTGATACAGCAGTCTCAGGGGTCTTGAGGCTGCCCCCAAACCCAACTCTTCTGCTTTTCCTATTGCATTTCTGTTTATACCACCTCAGCAGCATCAAATGAAGCCATGTGTCTGCCCCAACATGCCCTAACTACTACGACTCTGTAGGAGTATCGACCTGGAAGAAGCTACCTTTGAGGGGCACATGGAGGTTACAGTACAGATTTTCTTCTTTCTCCCATCCCAATTCTGCGTTCTTGTGTGTCTGATAAAATGGTAAAAGTCTGCCAAATCCACATGTGTAGCTGAAACAGATGCTGGGAGCTTCTAAAGAAGACCTACCTGGCCTTAATGCAAACTGAGAACTTGGCATTTTATTGAATTGTTTGTATTACAATAAATACTAATAAAAGTAGTAATTAGCTCAAACACTTATTTTGGGGAAATTTTGGTCACATTAAAAGTGAAAGCTGAAATAAAAAATGATTAATTAGAATAATTCTGCATTCTTACCATAGTTCAACATCTGAAAAAGAGATACAATAATACCAAATTGCATTGACCTTTTCAGTATCGTCTATGCAGTGCCCTCTTGTCTCTGAACACCTTCATAACGCGCCAGGGGAAAGTATGACAATCACCTCATCTGTGTTTAAAAAGGTCATGGTAGTGCCATGTAAGTGAATAATTAAATTTTTAACAAAGAGAAAGATGCGGCAAGAAATGAAAACTGCCCAGTACATCTTTGTCTATGGGATTTTATGAGAAAAGTATAAAAGAACACATTTTGTCAGATTCTGTAACTCTTCCTTCATTTATCAATGCAACAAAGAGACATAACTGAAATTCTTTTGTTGATGGTTTTTGAGTATGGTTGCCACTAACTTAGCAATTAATTTATATTTAGGAATGTAATTTGTGACTACATTTGTAGAGGTGCCTACACATAGTTAGAAAAAAATCTGAGTACTTGAAGTCTGATTTTTGTATAGAGACTTTCTGGTCTCTAGTTGAATGACAACAGCTCTATATTTATTAACACTGACTAAATATCACTTAAAGAAATAAACACACTATACAAATGTAGACTGTTTCAACTGCTAAAATAAACAAATTGCTGTTAAAGTGTTTTTCTTCCAAAGAAACGTCAAAGCAATAGAAAGATTCTGAAGTGTTGATAATTTATCACAGAAATTAAATATATTTTGCCACAAGTCTCCTTGCTCTGTTAATGCACCATATACACAGCGCACCATATATGAAGCTGCTGCCACTGAAAAGGCAGAATAATTTACACATCAAATATTTTATAACTAGCAGAAATTAATGAAACAGTTTTATATTTTACTTCCCTTAGAAAAACACTGGTTTTACTATGCAGTTATTTATAATTGACTGAGAAATGGCTTTTTTTCACTGATTTTTATCCTTCATGCTAACAGATATTGCTACTATCAGAATTTTAAGAATAATTCGTTTATTTTGCTTCTTGCTTTTCAGAATTTTCTTCATTTGCTGAACAGAAAAGAAGTTTCCTTTATCTGTCAATCAATCTGCCACAAAACTCCTATTATCTGCAGGCAGTCAAGTAAATACACTAAAAATAAATATTCAAGCTAAAACTTAATTCAAATTTATATGTAACCCTTCAGCTTTTAGGAAACAAACAGACAAATAGATCCTACTGAGCTAGTTATTGCAATTGCATACAAGCTTTGGAAAATCCTTTACAAGCCTTACTTATTTCTCAGGTGCTAAGTTATATGTAAGTATATACTTGATAGTGTGGTATGTAATTAGTAATCTCTTGCTGATGAAAGCCACCTATTAAAATAAACACAAAACAGATACAACCCGATTATCATTTAACGTTTGTATGTCCTTCTGCTGTCTAACAGAATATTTACTGAAGTACATCTGATGGAATTTCCATTTACGTTGTCAAGATAAATAAACGGGCAGTTTGGCAAAGGGGTGAATAAGTAATTATTTATACAGTGGTGTATGATCAACCCTTTATGAAAGCTCAAAAGCATCATTTATTTCATTAGTTCTATAAAACTATCTTCATGCTTTTATACACAGCTACATGGTATCTATGAATATGTATTTCATGCATATTTTATGTGTTAATGAACCACACAACATATGGCTCAAATCACCCTCTGCTCATGTTAGCTTTGAATCTCACGTGAAACAGCTATGCAGAAGAGAAGTTCAGACTGGGGTTTAACTCCTTCTGTTATTCTGCATACCTATGAAACCAGTAATAGAAGCTCATTACCTTTAAAAAGAGTAAGATGCTCAAAGCGCAGGTACAGCTTTTAAATAAGTTCTGAGGGAGGGCCATCATTTTCTAGCACATTTTTGCCCCAGTGCCACCATTTGGGACCCTGGACACATGCCCATGGGAGAAGCAGATGAGGATGAGTCCCATTTGCGTGAGCCGTGCTGCCCCAGCAAGGGCCATGGCTCCTCTGCTCATGATCTCGTCCTCTCCCACCTGCCAAATTTCCCTTGCCTGTATAATCATCACCCCCAGTTCACACTTAGCTTCCATATTTTTCTTTTCGTTTTCCAAGCAGTCGCTATCTGTCACTGCTTTTACTGCTTTTTTTTCATCCGATGGGCTGCTGAGGGGTGAATAACCTCAAAGAGCACTCAGCCAAATTTTCCATGAGCAAAAGAAGCTCCACAGGAGATGGTCCCTCACCAGCATTGCCCCCAACTACCTTGTCAGTCTTGTTCAACATCCAGGCGGCTACTGACTGTGTTGGATTACTTTGCGGTTTTGTAATAGGGCTTGAACAGATTAGAGACTGAATTGAAACCATCAGACCCATTTTCTCTTGGGTTCAACCCAAGATTTGAATCCAAGCCTTTAGAAATGAAGAACTAAAGTACAATTTATATACTGTGTTGTCTCCTTCCCAAATTAAAAGCTTTACACTTGCAGTGGTAGTCTATATACTTCCAGTATTTAAGGACGGAATTTTACAGGTCTTTTTTTTTGTTGTTGTTATTCTAAAGTGATAAAAAATGTGGAATGAACATGTACTGTATTTTGAAACTAACTGGATTAAATTCTCCCTAAACTGCAGATACTGCAGACCTCTCTGTGTAGATGGAGAGTTCTCTTTTACGAATTCCAGATTAAATTAGTTCTCTGTTTCATGTTTATTTACACTTAAATGATTTTTAAGATAAGAACAAATTAGCTTGCTGTGCAAAATTTGTAACTAAAAAGGCCAAATGACAGCAACTTGTAGGATATTTCTCCTTGTTACCATGGAAGCATCAGCTGTAGGTCCAAAACTAAAGCAGAGTTTAATTTTATTTAAAGGGGATTAAAGGCATGTGGAACATTTAGTGTGTCCTTGTGCAAATTACAATACTGAAAAGTTAACTAATTTGTGAGGAAAAATTAATTTACAGAATAAATCCTTTGACAAATCTGATAACCTTCATTAAACGAAGTCTTCTCCCAAATCACCTACATAATAGAACATAGGACACTTGCAAGCACTTGAATGGAGCCATTTCACACCACTAGCTATTTCCCATTGTTTGCAACTGGAGTGGGATTATCAGCCTGCCATAAGTAAACTGTTGTATTCCTAAATAAACAACCACCGCCTGTTGCCAAATGGAAAGAAGCCAAGTTCTGTTCAGGGACTGTGGTCATCCCAAGGGGAAAAAAAACCAGTTTAATTTAATCTGGCACTACCAATTCTATTATTCACTAGCTGCAACTGTTAAGCTATTGCTTTGCATGAATAGGGCAAAATGAAAATTGGCTGGAGGCATTCCCATCTCTCAGCATGCTTGGATTTGCTTTCAATCTAATCTTCACTCTGAATTTTCTGTGTTTCTAAAGTTTGTCTGCTGGATAGGTATGGTATCACTGCTTTTTCCCTACTTGTAAGGGCCTGCATGGCTCATCCTCATCTGCCTCCATCATCTCCCATATGCACCACCTCGTGGCTCACTTTTCCTTGACTGCTGATGCTTGCCACTACGTCTGCTGGTGAGACAACCAAACTGACGTGCCCTTGCCCATTCTGCCCACCATGCTTGGCAAATTCCCCACAAGATGATGTCCTTCAGACACTTCCTTAGTGCTTTCCTCAACAAGCCTTGTCACTGATTACACTGAAGAATCCACTGCTTACCGGGATAAGCACTTTCCCCTCTTGCAATATTTCCTTTTACTCCCACATCTCCCCAGCCTCAGCTTATCTCCTGTTTTATAAATGGATGGCAACTTCCTGGGACACAGGCTATCTTTTTGGTTTGGGCCTGAAGAGGCAGCAGTGGTACATTCCTTGCTCAGGGGTCTTTGACGCTACAATGGTACCATTACTACAAAAAACACATTTTCATGCTAAAATTGCTGTTATCTATGAATATTTCTAGTCTATGAGCACAGTTCTTAGCCAAGTTGTCTATGAGAGCCAGCAAGTCTCATTAATTCAGGTGAGCTTTCTGTTGTACATTATGAAGGCATTAGCTAATAATTTGAAGATACAGACTATGGGAGAGAGAGTAGTACATGGTTTCAAAATTAAACTTTTGTCAGGAGTCTGTCACCTTTATTCTACTCTATACTCCTTACATTTTACATCTTCTACCTACAGCTTTCATCTTTTTTTGGTAGGTGCTTTTAGGAAAGCCTCTTGATCATCTGAAATGCAGAAGGGTTTCAATTAGGAGTGCTCAAAACCATTGGTCAGCAAAAGCAGGGAAATCAGATTTGGTGAAGCAGGTACTTTCCAACTGGACCTATTTATGTTTTCATAAACAAATACTGACCAACTTTCCATAGCATCTAAATGGCTTAAGGGCCCCAGGTAAGATCTGGGATCCTACCTCATGGAACATGCTATATTTTTAAAGACTTTAAAGACTTGCATGAGAGCACCACGTAAGGAGACAGCTGTTATCCTCAGTGTGATCTCTTGGCTGGGAGGGACCTCTGGAGGTCTCCCGTTCACCCTGCCATGTGAAGTACCACAAGCGTCAACCAGATCAGCCTATGCCACAGTTGCAGCTAAGGACACAGCCCTGAAGATTTTTAGAAGCTCAAAAGACAAAGATTAGGAATGTAAACAGAAGCACTGAAGTTCATGCAAAGCAGCTTCTGTCCCAGTTGTTCAAGTCAAACTTGTGAATCAATAAATACCTCTCGGCTTTACAGTATGGGATTTCTTTACTTGGAGAGCAGAACAGAGGGCAACTAGATGATACAACTGTGCCATTCAGAGAAGCATCAACAGGAAACACTAGTGTGAAATTCCTCAGTGAAACAGATTTTTGGCTGAGGTGCTGCATATTATCTTCCCGAGGTTCATCCCCATGCTCCCATGAAAATGTTGTTCACCTCTGTGCCTTTAAAGTATCCACAGTCATCTTTACCATCATTTAATTAGGTTTTTATCAGAGACGAACACTGATGCACCTCTTCATATTATCTCTCCTGGGCCTAATGGCCCCGATGATTCTTTCAGACAGCTGTACCCTCACAATTTATTTTTTGGCGACATTTCTTGTATTGGAATGAATGTGTTGGGCATTTGGGCAGTGCCAGCTTGCAAAGGGCTGACGGCAGATGGAAAGAAATCTGCCCAGTATGCCTTCACCTCTACACGAGCAGAGGGCCATCAATTTCCCCCATTAAGGAGTTGTCACGCAGCCCACCCAGCTGGAGGAGCATCTCTGATAGCCAGGCTGGCTGGCGTATGCTATTCAAATAAAAAACACACTTTAAAAGGAAACAAAAATATCGTTTGTCGGCAAATTGAAAATGCATGGCTTTGACCGCAGCCAATTTTTTAATGACTGTAATATTTTAAGTGATTATTTTTGCCACTTCAGATTGCTCCTTAGAGAGGAGAGGGTTTTTTAATTAAAATCTAGGCAATGCAAACAGATGAGATATGAGAAGCAGAGGAACAAGAAAAAAGATGAAGAAAATTAATTAAAGCAGCATTGTCAATGTAGCCATAAATTAGATATTGTGCCTTTCTGGGAATGAGTCACACAGGTTTTAAAAATTTTTAGATTTTTACATGGTAGCAGGTAGAAGGAAGGATTCAGTCTTGATAAAACCATACTCTGTATGCAAAGTCTTAGCCAGCAAAGGTACAGACAGAATTTAGGAAATATTCTAAATTCTACATTCTGTGGATTTGGCTGTTAACCCTTCTGGGGTGAAGTCCCTCCTTTAACCAAAGGAAAACCCACAATGTGATTAGAATACTTTCCCATGAGAAAAACAGGGCTTTAATCTTTCCCACGTGCTACATTTTTACATCATTTAATGTAGGTTACAGAATTAAAACCTTGGCTGCACCAAGCAGGCCAGGTGCATGGCGGGTTATAGTGCACCTTCCCTTTCCAAAACAATGGGATGAAACTTGTCCTGTGACGTAGTAACAAACAGTTTATAAAGTGTGTTTTCACTCATCATTTCCAATTACAGACTGTTACTCAAAGGCTAGTGCTCAAAACACTTTGCTTGTTTATGAGTGATTTGTATGATTCATATGGTTCTTAATTTTCTAGGACTTTTCATGATGTTTGTACAACATCGGTCATTCTGGCAATGACTGATTTCCTTAATGAATCATTGAACTGGCATGAACTGAACTATTCCTCTATGTTATTGGGAACTATTGATGTTTCTAGCACTCTGCAGTGATCATGATTAAACCTCATCTGTTCTTCTGAAAGTAACAATGTGTATTTACACCACTGTAAAATTAGAGTGAGAAAGAGTCAACTAAAGTAGTTTCTACTCTTTGGCATCTAATGGCTCAGTTCATGTTGTATTTATTAATGTGCATCTCACAGTGACCTGCAAAGACCAAATTCTTTCCTTCTAGGAGGCAGGAAAGACCCCTGGTGCTTTGACGCCAACTCAGAGCTAACACTGGCTCTCTGCCACCCCCCACCACACTTCTGAGCCACAGGGAACTGGTATGGAGAAAGGTGCATGTTCAGCATTGCTGCCCGACAGCGATTCTCAGCTGTCTGAACAACTCACAGCACCACAGTCAACCACCTATCAGTTCCAATGAACCCCTAGGCATTGTATCTAAGTATTATTATTTTAATTAAAAGTGTGATTATTAACACAGAAAAAAGCAAGAGCAATTCCATGCATGGGCTAGATCCAGCCCTATGGATATACAGATGCCTCCTCATGGCCACAGCTCAGACTGCCCACACTCTCACTAAAGGGAGCCGGTTGACAGGTTTTGTGCACCCTGCTCTGCTTTCTTCATCTCTCCTCCCCTCTCACACTCCTCCTTCCACCCACGGAGAAGCAGGAATGGCTCTCAGATGAGGTGCAGCAGGAAGCCTGCTTGCCTCTTCCCAGGAAGATGTGGTAGATGAGAGCTCCTGCGAGGCAAAGCAGCTGGCTAGAAGGCTGGGTTTGGCCCACAGACCAAATACTGCCTTGCTATATCTTATTCAAAAAACAAAAGCATCTTGTCAGGAGCACTTATATCTGTGTAATTTTGTCCAACGTAAGGTCATAGCAATTTCAATCTGCCACTTTCACACTAGCATACCTACAGCATCATCTTTCCTCCTGCAAACAAATATATTTGATCTGATTCAGACAATGGGTACCTCAACCCTTTTTTAAACAAGAATTTAAAACCAAAAAATGGAAAAGAATCTTGTTCATTTCAGCACAAAGAATTAAACCCGACAAAGATATATATGGAATATCAGGATGTTTGTTTTGAAAGAAGACTACCCAATGCCATTCCTATTAATTAACAGGGTATTCAGAGATTTGGAAATCTGCTCTGGAACTGGGGAGGTGGAATAGCTTAATCAGCCTTTCTTTTTGCCAAACTCCTATGCCTGTGCGCATGTCTTCTCTGGTCAGTGACAGACAACAACACAGGTTCAGGAAGGACTCGCGGATCTGGGATGTGCATAGCCCTGCTCTGCTCAGGGTGTGGTGAAAGGTCATGGCGTTTTACAGACACATTTTCAGCATATTTTTCTGGGTGTGAGTGTTCAGTTCTCCCACTCTCTTCTTATGCAGCTTTCTCTTCTGCTAAGCTGGCATGCATTTCTGGGAAATTAAAATGAGCTGAATAGTAATGACCTGTTACTTAAGGGTCTTACTGTATCAGGATATTGGAATTGGGATGTTTTCAGGATTTATTGGTCATGTCCACGGTAGTGAATAACATGCATCAGGTACCATTCCCTGGTCCTAAACCCAACTTGCTCAGTGAGGCTGGCACAGACCTTCCCCCCTTGTCCCATCCCATACTATGCCAAGCTGCATGTTTGCAGCTCAGCAGCACGGACAACCTCAGGTGTAGTCTGCAAGTCCTGTAGACCAAACAAACTAAGCTGACCAGCTGGACTGCAACCTTCAGCCACCAAGTGAAGAGCAGCTGCAACTACTGTGAGACAGCAATTCTGTAACTGGACTCTTCTCAAAGGTGAGAAGTGTCACTAAGTTAACACATCATGACTAAATACATCACCGTTCTAGTGCCTATAATGATCTATACTGCTGTTTCCCACATGTGGAAAAATTTCAGAGACAGGTGGTTTGGTCTCAATGCTATTTTTATGGAATCAAAGCACTGCAGAGACATGAACTATAAGACTGCCGAGGTTGTCTCCTTTCTCAGCCTCAGTTTTTGAGCTTGCACACTAAATCTTGGGCCAGGGCAATCAGAGAAAACTAAAAAACTTGGCAAGTGTTGTACCTCAAAACACAACAATTTCTGGTCAAATATACAAGATATATGAAGTGTCCACTGAGAGATGAGATCACTTTCCTGTTCTATAAGAGTAGAGATCCAAGAAGCGTTACTGAAAGAAGATTTTATCTTTTCCCCCAATTAGTTATGAAGGGTCACAGACCTTTAACAGCTCTCAGAGCATAGCACTGCTTCATGTGTTTCAGCAATCTCAACCACCAGTGCAACATCCTAATGATGCTCGGTTGCAAGGCCGTGCTTATGCTCAGAGCTGTTACTGGAAATACTGAAATGCAGTCAGGAATTTATCCTGTTCAACACCCTTCCACACAGTCCAACACAGATAAATATGTTCCAGTGGATCCAATTAATCTCCTAAGGGTTGCTTGGCCTTGCTAACAGCATCTTTCTTGTCTTTTGCTGTCTTCTTTGGAACCAAAACACACAAATTCAGTGGCTTATCTCTCAGCTTGCTTCCTATCTCAGTAGCCAGTTCCAGCTGCGTCTGCAACCAGCCATGTGCTTTCAAACGAGTAGCAACCGCTCCTGAGCGCAGCAAGAAACACAATGAAATTCCTGGTCCAAGCTCAAGCAGGCTGGGAGAGGAGGAGAAACGGCTTCCCAAGCTGGGCACAGGCAGATTCCCACAAGTGTTTATTGAGAACACACTGTCCAAATCCACCAAACTGGAGTGAACACATTGTGCATAATTACCATTAATGCTTGCACTGTCTACTCTAGTGACTGAATCCATCACAGAACCTAACCTAGGACCCAGACAACAGTCTTCATGGTAGTACTTTTCTTTGTTTCAGCTGTCTTTTTACCTTATTAATCTAAGCAGCTATTAATCCAAGCAGTTTTACCAGCAAAATTCCTGGATTTGTAATGTTTGCTATTTATTTTAGTAGATCTCAAGTACTACCAAAGTAAACCTTCTACAGAAAAGAATATACTTTCTTTGCAATTTGATAAGCATCCAATAAGACCATGTACCAGGCATAAAAAGCAATTTCAAAAGCTACCTCCTGAGCAACTCTTGCAAAAGAACTTGCTGAACCACCTCTAACTATGCGAGCAACAGCAGCGTTTATTCTAAACTACAAGAAACCATATCTTAACGCCTATCTTTACTAACAGAGTAACCCACTAAGGCAACGAAATGGTATTTAATGAGGATTCCCTTAAAAGTTTTGGGATGGCTGAAGGGATGGGTGAGGTTAGCAGTTCTAACACGCTAGCACCTTAATGGTAACCAGATTAGGCCAGGGACCATTCTCTGGCCTTGACAGCAAATGACACAGTGGAGTTTGTATCCACCTGGGCAAACACTCTCCTTCCAGAAGAGTGGTGTGATCCCTGCGGCCTACTGGAAAGAGTCCCTGGCCCATCCTTGAGGGTACATCCCTGGAAGATAATGCCTGGGAGATTGCACAAGCCAAAGCCAAGCAAGAGGCTGTTGTAACAACTAAGGTGTGCAAGATCATGGGCTCATGTTCGTACCCTTGTTTGCTTCATTCACTACCCTGCATGTGCCACAGAGCCTCCAAGGAGAAGGTTCCACCATCTGTGCAACACCTGCTGGGGCAGTCCAGAAGTAAACACCTAGAGAAAGACTGTTTCTACTCCTTTTTCTACTAGAAATCAGTATGTATTTTTACCTCTTCTTTCAGTTCTGACTGCCAGCTGGATAGCTCCAGACTGGAGCTATCTCAGACTGGCACTGCCCTTCCACCTGAGAAATATGCAATATCAATTATTCTGCATGGTGAAAGGTGGTGAGCAAGAAAGGATGAATACAGAAAATAACCCCAGTAAATGAAATAAATTTAGAAAGAGAACTTTTCTTGTTTCTTTCTGTTTTTCTTAATATTTCATTCCCTCAGTCCAGTGAAAGTACTTATCTTTATGGCACAATTTAGGAAAGGAATTGACCCACAGTTTTGTATATACTAATCAAAACAGAGTTAGACAACAAATAACATCGAGAAATGTGACTGTATGTTGGCATTGTCAAGGAAACCCATAAGGAAAAGCACTGAAGGAAGCCAATGAAGAAGTTAACACAAACCTCAAGAAAGATTTTTAAGGCCAGTTTATCTAAAATACTAATTGACAAAGGACAGGAGGATATGAATTGAAACTTGTATGGCACAAACACGCTTAGATGGCAGAGAAAAGGTCTCATCAGCTTGATATGGAGTTTGGCACAGTGATAGACTGTGAGTATGGGAACTTCTTCAAAAAGCACATAGGTGAGTTATAAAAGGTAGCACAGTATAGCAATGAAATTTGCCGATCCCTCAGTAAAAATGTAAATAACAATTTAAAATTGCTATACAGACTTTCTGAACAAACATCAGGACTATTTAGCAAGTTCTAGATGTCTGGGAAGCAAAAGTACTTGTAGGAAAAAGAGAACTAGAATTAGCTTTGATGCAACCTATCCCTGTAGCACTGTCAAGGTTTCTCCAACATTATTTGGCAGATCAATGTCTTTAGCTATGACAGAGAAATCTCTTAAAAGCTTCCCCCAGTTTCTATGAACTCTTGCAGCCTGAGAGCATTAACAATATGGGGAATCCTGTGAAGATGTACTACCTATTGCTGCTGTCATTCTGCCATTATACTGGCCAAGTTATCTGACTGCTGTGAAATGCTGCTTGAAACAGAGGTGACTGGTGTGGTTACATTTAAAATGTGATGTAACGTCATTAGTACAATGTACAAAGATTCTCATGCTTCTATTTATACAACATAGTGTGTTTGTGATGAACTGAGATTAGAGCTATGCTAAATGTTTTAAAGAAAATATTAGAAGTTTTTGTAAAGTTTTATATAAAGTTCCAATCCTGTAAAGCACAAAATCTTTGCCCCCAAATTGTTCTTGGTGTTATAATGCTATGACGGGGTCTATGCTGAATCTGATGTAAATCTTGACCCAATTTATAGTTTTACTTTTTGACATAACATGAAATTCACATTGCAAAATCTGTTCAAATTATATTTGGCAAGATTGTTCCTGAAAATTTGAGGAAAACTGGAGGAAAAACCTTAAAAATGAAATTTGAGTATGGGTGACAATCTAGATACACTAAAAATGTTTGAAATAGCTACAGGGTCCCAAGAAGAATAAAAACCCTGCGTCACACATAGCCTTAATCCAGTGTGGCTACACAACAGTCTTACACATTGCCTTAATCTGGTGTAAGTGGCTACACATAGCCAAATGTTGGATGGGAACAGACATTTGCACATTTCACTTG
The DNA here is from genome assembly GCF_900496995.4 of Aquila chrysaetos chrysaetos. Lineage (NCBI taxonomy): Eukaryota > Metazoa > Chordata > Aves > Accipitriformes > Accipitridae > Aquila > Aquila chrysaetos. The sequence continues at coordinate 14,251,321 of NC_044008.1, forward strand.
TCCCTAAAACAGAAGAAGACCTTGGAGGAATGGCAGGTTGGTGAATCCTCACTCATGTCTCATATAAGGTTTGAGCTTGAATAGGATTTCTGTCTAGAAGCACTAAGTGATCTCTGAGTTTAGGTCCCTCGTCTTTCATGTAACCATAGTTGTGTATTGATACAAACTGGCTGAGTTTAACTAAACAAAACCCCAAAACCCCAACAACAACAAAAAAATCAACAACAAAAAGAGGTTTACTTGCTAAAGTTTAGATGCTGTTTATGCATGTTTCAGAAGGAGCAAGCAGTGTTTAGGCTCGGCCAGCTGAGAAGTAACTGCGCCTATGGCACATTAATCCTTGCTTTGCTTTCACACCTTCAAGTGTGTGGGCTGGATTTTAAAATCCAGAGATAAGACTGACAACACAACAAATATGAACTGATCACAGAAAATTACTTCATTAAATACACAGGACACTATTTGATTCTAAAATCTCTTATAAAAACTTTGTCATTGTAGTTTAAATGGTCTTACTGAAGGAAAAAAAAAGTCAATATGCAGGTACTACGAGTAGATTAGTGGGAGTATTTATTTCTAAAAAGAGTAATCTGAGGCCACGTGTATCAGGTTCTGTGGGAAAAGGATGAGGCCATAACCAACCTCTTGCTGCCCTCAGTGTTCGACATCTGTTTCCTGTGCAACTGCCAAACCCATTACCAGCATCATAAATGAACCCCAACATCAAAATTGTCTTTTTTGTGAATGAAAAATAGGATGAAAACAGAAAGTCATCTGCTGTTCAACTTCTGGCTGCTGGGAAACATAGAAAGCAAGAATCCAACTGATTTCCAAATGTTGAACAACTCTGCATTTGAAGGAACTTTGTGCACAGAGATCTTGTAGGGCTCCTTAGAGTTTTTCCCAAGCTAGTATGGTCTTACTGGATCTCATATATCAAAACAGGATCTTACTGAAAAAGAGACTTTTAAGGAGCAGCCATTACCTGAATGCATGCTGCAATGGAGATGTGATATTCACAGTCAGAAAAAGTGGGAAACTATTTTTTTGTGATGGTTTGTGATGAAGCAAGTAGCAGTAGCTGAACAACACCAATGCAAACAAACAAGTAGATTTCAAAATATCCAACGGAGAGACTTGAATTTGTTTCAAAAACATTGCACTGTTTTGCTAAAAGGAAGCTGTTTCCCATTTTCTGTTACATGATCTTTGACATGACAGTATAAACTGTCATTTGGTATTGGTCATGGCAGAGAAGTTGCATTGTTCTAGAAAGCCCCGGTGGGACAGAGGAGAGGTAAAAACAAAGTAAAAAAAGAGCCCAATTCTAGAAGCAGATGGAGTGGCCTAAACACCCCTGTGTGTTCAGAGTTTGGTTAGATGTTACTGTCGTCTTCTACATACAAGAGTATTCGTAACATTAAGCCCTAGAAAATCAGACTAACCTTAACTGTGGCCCCAGGAAAGAAAAGCCAGTTGCCAGTATCCACAGGATCAAGATTATCTTCTAACACAACTTTTCTGTGAGCAGCATTTATGATCAGGATGTTGTCCAATGCCCAACAGGCTTCATACACATCACCAGTGTGAACATAATCCTGTTTCCACTGAAAATAGATGTTCTCCCCTTTAGCATCTTCAGGAAGGTACAAGATGTGGATGATTGTGCTGACATTGGAAGGAGCGCTGAAAAACAATGATATGGAATTAGACTAAGTTTAAGCCATAGCCAGGAACATTTTTCCCTCATTTAACACATTTACCAGGTGTGACACAGTTGTGCTGATGTCCCTTGTATGCTGAAAAATCTTCCATGGAGATGAGAAAATACCTGCCCTGAGGCAGAGTCCCACTGTGCCAGGCAGTTCACATACAGCTCAAACAGACAGCCTTGCTTCAAAGAAAGTGCAAGCTAAGGCAATAAATAACAGATCAATGCAGATGTTTGGAGAGCAGGAAGAAACAGCAGGGCAACATTCATACTCAATGCTGGTCACGTCTCCCAGGTGACTGGACATTGTCACGTATTTTGCAGGTATGGCCAAAAGGAAATATTAAGGACTCACTTTACAAAAACAGGTCTCCCAAAATGTGATTTTTGCATGAGCTTTCACCAAAAGAAGCTCCTGACTTCTGGTGCCTCAGTCCCTCATAGATCTAGATGGAGCAGAATGGCCAGAGGGAAAGGCTGGGAATTTTCTCTGACAAACGTGTCCTTCCAATCCCACACCCCTGCTGTCAGGATAATTCTGTGGATGGGGAGGGCCACCTTGCCTTTCTTTCCATGTTCTGCTTCAAGAACAATACAGAAGAAACAACCCATTTGTCCTATCTCTTGCTGCTGAAAATGGAAAATGTGGGGAGGAGAGGCAGACCTGGAGTATTAGCATTAGGCAATGATCAGGGCGTTGAGCTCCGCTTCCCAGAGCTGTCCTCAGAGCTGTGAAAGGATTGAGGTTCACCCCAAGCTCTGGGTGAATGTCTTTACATTGCCAGTGGCAGTGAAAGGACTGAGGTCTGTGTGCAAGGAAGGGATGCTGAGAATTATTATTTTTGTTTTATTAATCGCCCAGCAAGGGAATTATCTACATTCAAACCTCTGGCTGCAAGGAGTTACAAATTTCGGGTTTGCAAGATGTCAGCTACTCAGCCTTGCCTCTGCCTTGGTAGCAATGCTTTGGTGGGTGAAGAGCTTGTCAGAGGCAATCCAGAGCATTTAGGGAAAAAAGGCACCAACAGCTTGCTCATATAGCAGCAAACGGAGGAACTTCTCTTTGTAAAGCAAAACATTAGGGTGTAGTGAAATGTTGAAAAGCAACTGTATTTGTCCCATATTCACACCCAGAATCTGCCCCCACAAATCACCCTACTCTTGCTAAATGTTATGTCTGTCACCCTCCACTGCAATGTTGCTCTGAGACGTCGTCCTCGCTTCTCCTTGAGCCCACACACAGCCCCCACCTTCCCCGAGAGGTCCTTCCCCTCCCTCCTGGGAGTCCAAAGCTGAAATCCCACTGACACAACACACACCGACACACTGACACAACACCTCCCCTTCACAGCTGCCCTCCTGCCCCACCTCTCCCCAGTTCTCCCACAATTCCCTGGAGCTGCCTGTAGTGCAGTGAAAGCCACTGAAGCACATGCAAATAAATACTCTAACTCATACGGACCACAGGAGAAATGAGCATCCTTTCATAATTCATCCTCTCCACTTTGCACGACACTGCTCTATTGACCTATTTTCCTCCTGCCGGCTCCAGCAGTCAAAGTTAAAGCAACACAGATCAAACTATATGTGCATTAACTTCAAAAAATTTGGGGCTTGTGTTTGCACCATCACAACTCAAATTTCCTGGCTTACAGAGCTATGAGGGTAACTGAACTGATGTTAGGGACTAGGTGCATAATTCTGCATCAATGTGAGAAAAATAAAAGATATTGTGTGGTTACTCTAAGGCAACTCCAGTGGCTGCAGTGAAGTTACTCTTGCTTTATATTTTTCTGAGATAAGAATTAACACAATTTGTTTTACTAAAATTGTTCATAATCTGTGCCTTTCAATTAATTCATAATCCCACAAGGAGTGGGAGCATGAAATACTGAAATCTACAGCCTTGCAGCTAGAGTTTTGCTTACTCACCAGCAATTAAGTAGCCTTTTGCTCTGCAAATTGTCTCAATGGACTGAAAACAGGCTCAAGCAAATCACCTGTGTGGCACAGACACTATGGTAATGCAGGAGGGTGGACTGAGACATTTTAAGGACATTACATATAAGTGGCATTTTTTCTTCCCCAGTTGTACTTGTATAACTATCTATATATGCCAATGCACATCTCCTAATATTATTTAATAAAATGTTGGTTCTGCTCTCCTAGAAAAATCCATTTCCAACACTGACTCTCTCTTTAAAGGTCTGCATATTGCAATAAAAGATTTTTAAATCCCCATTCATAATCCTTTGCACTTTCATGTAAACCAATTTGTTTAAAAACATGGCATAAATCACCGTATTCTTGTTATTATAACAGTGTTAGGACCCAAGCGTTCATATCAAACTATAAACTATTTTTATTGAACATTTTATCCTACCAAAGTGGAAGCTTGTAACACTATAAATTATGGCTCTTGCTGACATTAAAATCAGTGCTAAAATGCAAAAGTCATCAAAGTTTTGGTTTTTCAGGCACCTGAACCTGCTGGTTATTGGAGTTGCATTTTAACTCCGTAGTCATTTTCTTCCTTACCTCCCGCATAATCAATGGATGAAATTGTGATTTACCAAACCCAGTGGCAGTTCTGCAGTTCACCCCTCATCTTTTAACGTGCATGAACAAGTGAGAGCTGAAAAGTTAACAATTAAAACAAGTTTTAAAAGAGCCAGGTTTAAACACCACCTGCTCAGCCAGAAAGCATGAAAATTATTAAAAAGCTGTAACAAACCTAATTTTCTCCAGCTGAGTCCAATCTGCAGAACTGTTCTTACTGTAGGACACGGTGATGCTGGGATCTGAGTAACTAAAGCGACATGAACCTGATCCTGGGAAAAGCAATAAAATGAGAAGTATTACGACACAACGAAGCAATAAATGATCCTCCAATAACCACAGTTGCTGACTGTGCCTTTGTCACATCACCACTTCTCCCGATTTTAAAGTGCTTTGATTGATGATGAAATTTCCTGCGATCTGTTGCTGAAGGTAAACACAAAATAATGCATGCTTTATGAGTCAGAAATAAAGTAGAAATGATAAATCACAGCAGTGCTGTGTAATCTCTGCAAATTTCCCAGGGGAAGCCAAGTAAATTACTTAACACCCCCCACTGCAGGAAAAAACCCACCATATACTGTTTAAACAAAACCTTCATATTAGAGAATAATCCACACAGCAGAATTCACAGGGAAAACAGTAAAAGACTGTTTTTCATATTACTATATAGAAAAAAAAAATTCCAGAACTAAAAATACAGTAAGTGATAGGAAAATGTGTACAGAATTACTTGAGCCAAGAGCAAATGTGCTTCAGGAATCTAAAAGAATACAGACATTACAAAATTAGTTATTTTAAGGATGCCTGAAGAGAATTAAATTAAGAAATCATCCAATATACTCACTAGAGCCTTTAATTAATAATAAACATTTGATGCTGATCTGGGAATCTCACAAGACTTTACAAAAATGAACTAATTAAGCCTTATGGCACCCCTGCAAGGTAGGGTAATATATTTACTTTTGATTTATAAAAGAGTGCCTTCTGGGTGTTGTCACAAAAGATGCACTTAACAATTAATAAAGGGGACAGTCAAAATAACAAATACTGGGATTGAAAAATTCAACCTAGAAAACATGATAAACAACCTAAGTGGTAATTAAATACACTAAAAATACTATTTTTCCTCAGACACCAGATAATTCATCCACCTCAGAAAATTCAACACCCAGTGAAACAGAAAAATCCTAACCTGTGCTCCAAAGATCAAAATTTCTACTTCATAAGCATGTTGAAATGTAAGATTCAGAGCAGCAGACATCAGGTACCTTCCACATTTAAGAGAAGCAGCTCTCAATTAAACAGCACCTCTGATGGCATCAGGATACTACTGAGTGAGTACCACAGCTTTGCTTAGAGTAGGAGTATGTATTATGTGTGCTATGAGTAGTATGTTATGTTTATGTGTGCTTCAGGTATGTTCAGTCACACTGAAAGTTGTGTATATACATACTTTTATATATGTATGAATGTATATATATACCCAGATGTGGAAACTGCTGACCATAAAATATTATCATTTTCCAACTAGAGGTACTTATTTTTGGAATGAAATAAATGGCCTGATTAAAAAGGTGTTAACTACTTGTACAAGAGAACAGCTTACACATTTTAATGGGAACATATGTCATTAAGTACACTGCTTGCAGCCCCAGCTCCCCCGAGGCAGTTCACATTCGCAGCTCTCAGCTCTACAGAACTGCTTTTCTACTCTGAGATACACAGCACATACCTCTGCAGGGGGAAAACCACCTCAAAACATGGGATGAAATCCTGCCTCTATAATTTTGCCTGATACATCAACTAGCATCCTGGAAATGACCCACAAAGTTGCTTTCTTATATCTTTTACTAATGTTAAATTGTAAATAGAGAAACAGGTACTTCTGAGCCACTACAGCTGTGTGTGGTATGTTCAGCTGGTCTGACACGTATTCTTGCCGTAATGAGGCACAGAATAATTAATATTTCAAAGGCAGCAGGACTTTGAATTGCCAACCATGTACCCAAAATGACTACAAAGCAACTGTCTGGTTATATTTTACTGACAAGGCATTTTATTTCTATCATATTAAAATCAAATGATGTCAGGAAAAGCCTTTGCGTTTCATATTTGCCCATCTGCTCAGATGGTCTACTTTACTGAGTGACATCTGCTGTTGGTTCCTGCTTCTGTGGCATTTAGGAGTTCCAACCCTTAATCACGCTTGTTCATTTCATTTCAGGGGAATTCAGTTCAAAAATCAGTGAACTTCAGCCAGTTTAACCACTTTGGCTGGCCAGAGGCTGTGAGGCAAAACAGCAACACACTGAGTTTTCTGTTAGACAGAAATTAAAGGAACATAAACAGTAAAAACAACCAGCAATATAGACTTTATAACATGTGCCATTTCAGTTAGCATTACAATCAACTTTCGGTACAGCGTTCTTAAACAAAGCCAAGTCCAAATATTCTGCTAAAACAGGGGAGAAGGCCATATTTGCTGCCCATACTGCGAAGACGATAGGAAATGAGTGTTCCCTGTCAGTACAATCAATATGAAAAATGCTGCCTGTTAAATCTCAACACCCTCAAACTATGCAATGAAGATCAAAGTTATTGCTTAAAAGAAACGGGGCCACTGAAAAAGGACTTTGCAAGGTAGATGTGGTATTTCCCTTGTGTTATTGGAAAGGGAGCAATGGAGACAGAATTAAAAGAGCAGGCAAGTGCTGCGTCTATTATTATTTTAATAAGCAGAACAGGTTGTGTTAAGATTAAAATTAGTTTGGGAAAGTCATCAAGATCAATGTAAGTAGCAGTTACTGGCTGTGACGACAATTGTGTTTTATGTTCTTCACTCAAAATCATAAAATAGCAAGATTATTTATCATTTAAGTATCTAATTCTGCAAAACTTGAACTGACGAAAAAAAAAGAAATTCATTTATTTGAAAAAATCATCAACAAGGTTCAGGCAATATTCTTTGCAATTTGAACCATCTTTTTTAAATACACAAGAAGCACATGGATCTAGTGCTTGCGTCTTTTACAAAACCAATACTCAGCTTAGCTTACCCTAAGAGTTTCTCCCCATGAAAAGGGACGAAGGTGAACATACAACTGCACTGCAGGACAGGGTTTACTGAAAGCCAGTGGCTTTCAATATAATTTTCAATATTACTTTCAATATTACTATTACTTAATACTATTACTATTACTCCATATGACTATTATTTCAGTAATCCTAAACTAGGATTATTTAAATCATTTTGTAGAAATCTGCAGTTTGGATGTTTGCCTCTACCTTGACCAGCCAAGCTATACTCTGACTTTGTGAACAAACAGATGATCAAAATTCAAGTAGTAACATAGCAGGAACTGAGGGCAAATTCAGCTGGGGAAGGGAGGTGTCCTTCACACTGCTCCAGAGATGGTAATAAACAGTTTGTCAGCTCCGAGCAGAGCGGCAGGGGCAGGATGTCGTGCTGTAAATCTTCATACCCTCCTGTCCTCCAAAGAAAAAGTTGTACAAGATGACATAAGACCTTTTGAATCAGATTAGAATAGGCTTGTTTTAAATCAAGAATGCCCAGGTTTTGAATTAGCCATGAAAACGGGTAATAAACCATGGACAATGATTACCATAAAGAAGTCTACATTAGTAAGTTACTGCATTAGAGAAAAATGCCTTTTTTTTTCTTAAGCCAAGTATGTCATAGCAAACCTGATGCCTTGGTGAGGTTATTGCTAGCTAAATCTGACTAAGAGTTGGGATTATACTTTCAACATATTTACTGGAGCCGGGAGGGCAGCGACCAAACCACCTCCCAACCAAGAATAGCCTCATTTTTTCTCTACGTATGTATAGGCAAGCTTGTCCTTGGGTTTCAGGAACAAAGTATTTTTCTCCTTTGGAGTTATTTTACTCCTTTTGATAGGCTTCTAGCTGAAGTTCACAGACTTCTAAAACTTTTGGAAAAAAGATAAAGTAGACACAACCTTCATGGATTTAATTTTAAATGATACATTTGAAGTTCAGACAGTGTTCTGGTTTCAGCTGGGATAGAGTTAACTGTCTTCCTAGTAGCTGCTACAGTGCTATGTTTTGAGTTCAGTATGTGAAGAATGTTGATAACACTGATGTTTTCAGTTGTTGCTAAGTAGCGTTTAGTCTAAAGTCAAGGATTTTTCAGCTTCTCAAGCCCAGCCAGCGAGAAAGCTGGAGGGGCACAAGAAGTTGGCACAGGACACAGCCAGGGCACCTGACCCAAACTGGCCAACGGGGTATTCCATACCATGGGACATCAGATCTAGTATATAATATAAACTGGGGGAGTGGGTGTGGGGGGGATCGCCACTCAGGGCCTAACTGGGCGTCGATCAGCGGGTGATGAGCAATTGCACTGCGCATCATTTGTACATTCCAATCCTTTTATTATTACTGTTGTAATTTTATTAGTATTATCATTATCATTATTAGTTTCTTCTTTTCTGTTCTATTAAACGGTTCTTATCTCAACCCATGAGTTTTACTTCTTTTCCCGATTTTCTACCCCATCCCACTGGGTGGGGGAGAGCGAGTGAGCGGCTGCGTGGTGCTTAGTTGCTGGCTGGGGTTAAACCACGACAGACAGCAATTTTGTCTGTTCCCAAAAATGATGAGCAGCTTCTGTTATAACACCTAGCTATTTTCATATACTAAGTATTTTGAAACATTAATTTATCTGGCTTGTGCTTTACATGCTTGGATTTTGCCCCAAGGCAAATTTTAATAAAATAAAATTTGCTTAAAGTTGAATCCAGACACTGATGCTAATAGGGGAGGGTTTTGACTGGTAGAGCATGCGAATGCCAAACAGCTCCTGACCACTGCTTTGTTAATTCTACCTAAACCAAACAAGAAAGAATAGAAAACAAAAGTTTGTTTTCTCAACAAACAAAAGTATGGTTCTCAATTGTTTTGCTGCTTGTTTCAGAGGATTGGTAACCCATAGCCAGGACCTGAGTAAGTACTGACGACCTGCAACATGTCCAACTGAGATAGTCATGACTTTTTTGCCTATTTTTTGTAAGTCTTGTTAACCTCCAATGCCATTGAAAGTACGAGTGAATATTTTACATAGCTTATTTTTTAAAATATCATGTAGGTAGAAGTACTAAGAGCACAGTATTTCAGGAGAGATGTTATGAAGACACTTCATACCAGGTATTTGTATGCAGGTATTCAGTTATTTGTATCCAGGCTGACAATGGCAGGCAAAATTACTTCTCACTACAGCTTTGTCTCCAACTGTGTCAGATTTACAGAAGCCCGAGTCATACGGCTGTTGGTCTCTAAGATTTTGTAACAACACTGATTAGAAGCTGGTGTTTTGCTGAGATAAAACTGGGTGCCATCTGCAAGGAAAGCAATATTTTGCTCCTTATAGACTGTGACGTCCTCCGCCTCTTGACAGCCTCTTGATAGTTCCTGCAAGTGCTTCCGTGGATAAGCAGATGAGATATCTAATGCTGGCTTTAAGGAGAATGAGTCTAATGTGGAACTGTACAAGAAAAATTCACAGAAAAAATTTGTAGAAGGGTTTAAATTGTGTTCTGACTGCAGCCTGAAAATCAAAAGGGAGCTGAAAAGAATCCCGTTTATCTAATGCTAGAAGATTGCTTTTATTCATTTTGTTAATGTGATGAATAATGATTAGTGTTTGCTAAGGATTATGATTTGCTGATATTGCTTGAATTAAGCCAAACTGGATAGTATAAATTACTAGTGGTCAAATATGGCTGGCTTGCTAATAGTTTTTTCCAAATTAATGAACCATACAGTTTGGTATAATGGATGCTCCATGGATCCTAATTTTTTTTAGGTGTATATTTATACTGGCTTCTGATCAAGAACCAGATGATTTTAACCATGTTAAAAGATGGAATGTTTTGTGCTGGATATATCTGAAGCACTAGTACAAAAATGTGCAACTCACTGTTCATCCCATTCTGCCTCTGAAATTTGAATTTAGTTATGTGTGATTTTTAATTATGACATATTTTAGATCTTCAGATTATCTTTTCGAAGTTTGTTTTTGTTTATAGAACAAGTTCAGAGGACAAATAAGTATTTTAAGTGTAAAAATCTTCAAATTAAAAACTGTAGAGAACTGTACTCTATTTTGTAGTTGTAGCATACATTTTCATGGAAAGAATTAAATATTTTTATTGCTGGCCGCTTTTTTCTCCCTTGTGAGAAGAGGATTTTGACTATCTGCACCCCTGTGTATGTTCTGATAAACAATCTGAAATAAATACCTGACACTGGAGAACAAAAATGTCAATGGTGTTTGCCTTTGGTAAAAATCAGGTCTACTCTAGTATTAGTGAGAATTATGAATTTTGAAATGCAAAGTCTCAACTATTTATTTTTCCGCAGGTTTCAGAGAGCAGCTAACTTTTGTTCCACTGGCAGCTTTAGGCTATTGCTCCATTTTGGAAATGCTGGGTAGTTACCTCTAAATAAAAATAAAGGGTTGACAAGCATACTAAAAGCCTCCACTGTAAAACTACAAAAGATGAGAAGAATAACTAGTAAATAAATAAATTTGATAAAAATTAATCAGAAGGACTTCAGAAATGAAGTCCTAAAAAGTAATCAGTCAAACCCCAAGCGGAGGGGGCCCTGAGCGAGCTGCCCTTGCCCAGAGGGTGGTCCTGGCTGGAGTGTGGGGGGAGCACTGGAGCAGGTGACCTCCCACTGTCCCTTCCCGCCCACCTCCTTCCAGGATTCCCAGTAACAGCAAATGTACTTTTTATAAATTAATGCAGCTAATTTCCTTTAGATGAGAAGTAAAGTCTGAGGAAATACTTATCTGGCTCAACTTCCTCTTAGTCTATTTATATTCAGAGATATGATGTGCTTCCTGCGCTCACACAAATTTGTTCTCTTCTAATGAACAAGATCAGATCACAATTCATAATGCTTTTTGTGCTGAGAACATTAAGGGGAGAAAAATAAGCCAGGCAGAAAGCTGTATTTCCCTTATGCCAGTTTCCAATTTATTCTGATGTAAAGATGCTCAGCTATTTACAGTGTCTCTTTCTGAGATACAGCCAGCAGGTACCTGCTTGGATAATGTGTCTGTTGCCAAATAAATAATTACATGATGCTTCTAAATTTAACCATGTTCTTAAGCGCACTAACATCGTATAGAGCACCTTGCTGAAGGCAAAGTGAGCAAACTTCTTAAGATCTGGACGTAATGGACACCCAGGAATTACAGCTACTGAAACAGTACTATCATTAACACCACAGAAATACTCTTACAGTGGTTCTTGAATGTCTGACCAAGTAGTAAGCCCTGTGCTCAGCAAGCATTTTCTACTGGTATACCTGTACTGTATGCTTCAACATTATTGCCATTAAATGCTTAATGTCAGATTACATGGAGATCCTCTAAGTGAAAGGGTCACCTTTCAATGAAGCTGGGCAAAATTTAAATTATACCATCTTAAACTTAAAATAGTTTAGCAGTACACTAATATGTATTGATAAGTAGAAAGAGATGTTAAAACTCTGTTTAGCAGCCTGGGACAGCTGCAAAGGTCAATAATCAAGAAAATGAGCACCATAAGATGCTGATAAGGGTATTAAAAGACTGCAGGAAGGTAAATGATGTTTTATTTAGATCCCTACAGCCAGCCCAATCTAGAGAGGCAGTAGAAAACACACACTGGTCGCAAGAACTGCTGTGTAAAAGGAGGTATCTTGAATATAAAGATTTGAAAGTTCTTTCCTTGTAAGAAAGTTTCTTTCTTTAGTGAAATTCCCTGGCACCAAGAAAATCTGGGAAATATTTTTTTCTCAAGCCAAGTCCTGAGCTGAAGAGTCTCTCTTTTCTGAAACCCTATAAAACTGATTACCTGCCTTTAACTTTATATGTGCGTAGATAATAATTAGTTTGGCAAAAGCTTTTTTTTGCCCTGATGGGCTTTTCTATTTTTATCTGCTTTTGCTTTCATGGAAACCCCCTCCCTTGCCCACTGGAGAAAGACCCAGGAGCGTTTTGCTGAGCTGGGGGCTTCTCTCTTCACCCCCGGGAACTACAGATGCTTTGTTGTTTAATTCAAAAATGGACAAGTTTAATCATACAAAAGTGTTATCCTCATACAATGATATGAGCAGGATTAAGATGAAAGTCAGTCTGTAATCCAGCATTCATTATTTGCAGCAACCAATTCTGTAATGGCCTGCGTTTGACTGTGAGGCGGTGGCTCAGCCACCTGCCCTGGCTCTGAATCCTGAGGCTCTCTTTATCTTTTCTGCTTTTCTCCATGTAGTAAATCTGTAATGCTCACATTTTAATTCCTAACAGTGGCAGAGAAGCCCTGGTACGGAAGTAATAAAGACAGTATTTCATTGTAACCTTGGGCTAGCCAAAACAACACAAATCATTTTGCCCAAGGCCATTAAAATGTCTTTCAAATATGGCATTAACTTTAAACCTTGGTTTCAATCTAGACATTATCTAGGCAGCCACTCTTGTATAACTCAGCAAAATCAATAAATACCACCTAACATTTCCACATGCTATGTGAAGTGTGCTAAATGATGTTACTTACCTGCCTTATTCTTTCACATTAGATGTAATTTATAACCTATGTATCTACACAAAGGACTTTTCCACCAGGAAGGTGAAACTAGTAGGTTTCACATCAGGCAAAAGCAAATGGCAATTTGGGTGGTGAGTCAAAAACCTTAATATTGTTTTATCGGGGGAAAATGGGAAATTAAGGAAGCAGAAGAAATGCAGAATGGTGAATGACACCAATTTTGGCACTGAATTTTTCAAATTCTCAAGTTTTTCCCAAATGTAAAGGAAAGAAATCAGGAAAAAATAACATGGGGGTTCGGATACACTCAGTGCTCTGTTCTCATTGCTTAGAGGGGCTTGGATCTGAATATAGCAACAATCAAGCTTCATTTCATAATATTCATTTCTTATGGACATTAGTGCTTTAAATTACCTATTTTAAAAACTGGTTTTATGCACTATTTAAGCTCAGTTCAGACAGGGTTCTAACACAATTTTATTAGCCAGCTTCCTGGTAATGAAATCCTTTAGAACCTCATGCCAGCCCAAAAGTGCTCCATATTTGCCTAATGCAAGATATTCTATCTGTCCTGTGGCCACCAGGCCAGCAGAACTGGCCAGCCTCTTCCCTGTTGGTACCACTGTCAGCACGACCGTAAGGATGTGCCACGCCCACACCGCAAACCTGGTGCTTCCTGGAAGGCATTGGAGCAGGAGAAATTTGGGTGGCTGAAGGAAATCATCCATGCAGGTGACTAAAGTGCAGGAGGTGGCTCAACATGCCCAAAACATTTGGGACCGCAGTTTCTACCATGAGTGTTTTTGTGTTCAGCTAACAAGATAGTGAGGGATTTAAAAGATCAAATACTCTTCCATGCTGAATTCAGAAGGGACTTGTTTTTCACTTTGGTATTTCTCTAGAGACACGTGAGTGAATTTTCGTAGCAATTCTGAAGGAAATTGTTCATCTCTGTCCTTTTCTGCTTAGGGCAAGCCCAGTGCTACCTCATGAAATGGCCATTACAGCATTTGTTAGTCATCTGATAGCTTCTGCTAATTGTAAAACTGACTAAACAAAAGTGGAAATTAAGAGAAAATGATCAGCAGTGGTTCCTCTCAGCCAAAGCTATGGCCTATTTAACAAAACATGTTTGGATGCATGAATTTCTATCAAGTGGTCTGAATCCAAGCAGAGGATAAACAGAAAACATAAAAGCAGTACCGTCAATATAACAGCTGCCACCAGAACTGAATTAAAACATTATAAAAATATAAATGACAAGTGCCTTCAGACTGTTACATGGGGCCAAATGCAGTCATCATTGTTCACACAGCTGAGCCAAAGTGGAGTCAGGATGTTTCTGGCGGGAAGGAGAAGGAATCGCGCTCTTGTGCAGATGCTCTGCAGAGCCCTCCAGATGCTGCTCTAGAGGACAGTGCACAGAGACTGCTATTTCCTCCACAGAAATACATAGGGGTCAGTGAATCAGCTGCACTGTTTATGTATTAGATAATTTTTCTAAGATTATTTTTTGTCCATCAGGGTCTTCTATTTGCTGAGGTTAATAGGGACGTAAATGTGTTTTCTGAGGAATAGAAGCTTTGCAGGTAAGGACTAATCCAAAGGGCACATTCAACAATTCTGATTAATAATCATCATCATCATCATCATCATCTGTAGTCTGAATATGCATCAGGGCAAAAAAGAAGTATTTCCATCATCTACACAATTACATTTTATAATTTAATTCTGCAAGACTCACACTGGTAACAAAGGCAAAATGCCACTACAAAAAATGAAGGAAAAAAGCTAAGCCTGAAGAAAAATTGCATTTTTTTTACTAAAGGTGATAACCGCTATCTGTGCTTCATCAACAAACATCACTGAGACACTTAGCCCACAGACTTGCTGAGTAAAACAGCTCTCATGTAGACCCTAGCGACCTGGGTAGTTCAGGAAGAGTAATAGAGGCCACTGGTTAATGATTCACTAACCTGATGTCTTAGGGCGAGGCAGGACATGACATGAAAACCCTTTTGGAACCATTATGTCAAAGATCTGCATTGAAATCAATGACCCCTACTCATATGCTGATCAAAAGCAGTCAGTAGCATATTTTAAACAGTCTTCTCCATTACTCTTACAGAGGACTGTGAAATCAGCCAGCATTAAAAATAAACTGTAAATAAATTAAGCTGCATGGAAGTTCTTGGTATGTGCATTGCACATGTGCCTCACCTCTTGAAAAAAATGACAGTATAAATATAAAGTCATCACAGGTGATACAATTACTCTTAAGAACAGCTCATGGTCTGATGGATTTTAAAAGCTCAAGGAATTTGAAGTGAAGACAGGGGTGATTGCTCAATCAGAAAATAAAGTTGCAAGAGTGGAAAGTGTGTTGAACAAGATTGGAGAAATTATTAGCTTTGTTACTGGTTTTAGTGATTATACGGCAAGATTATCAATGGAATATTTATGCATGTAAAAGCCAAAAGTTTAGCATTTTATTTCCTTTTGAGGAAGGTAGAAAACAGGGACAAATAGGGTACTACTGAAAGAAGAGCACCCGAGTACTGTCTCTGCACCCTGAATTAGTGGAGTTTTGTCCTTACCAAAAAGTCCTGAATAGTTGAATACCAATAATAATCCTTCTACAGTAACATTTTAACCATATTAAAAACAATAGATACACACATTTATCCTTGCTATAGGGTTCCATTAGAAAGATATTAACAGAGATTGATAAGTTGCAGGTAGGTATTGCTAGTGATTGTAATAAGTTCGTTTTATCCATATGGAACCCTGTAGGTTTTATCCTTGTCAAATATTGTAATCAAGAATGAACTTGGTCATCTGATGGATGTTTAGACAAAATAAGTTGGAACAATGGAAGGGACAATAGCAACAGATGGCAGAGAAGTGACTGGATGATGTGAAAGAAGCTAACAACATGCTTTAACTTTTGGTCAGCCCTGAACTGGTCAGGCAGTTAGACTAGATGATCATTGTAGGTCCCTTCCAACTGAAATATTCTACTCCTATTCTATTCTATTCTATTCTATTCTATTCTATTCTATTCTATTCTATTCTATTCCATTCCATTCCACCCCAGAAGCAGGAGGAGAAAAGGGTCATTCTTACTCTATGAGTAAGGTCCAAATGCTTCTGGTTCCAGACCAATGTGAATATCATAACATGAGTGACTGATCTTATGGATAATACCTACTGGGATTTTCCTGAGAGGACAAACTGAGTCCACCTGGCAAAATCACAAAGCACTCTCCCAGATTAAAGCCTACTACTAAACCCCCACACTGAAAACTGTGTTTTTAATGGAAGATTGATATGCTAGACACGTTTTGCTTCATGACAAGACTTTTCTCTAGCAGTAGCTGGGACTAAGCATATGATCCATGCAGCAAAGATACCTAAGGAATTTCCAGTGTCAAGCCTGTTGGTTGTGCAGGCATTGAAGATCACCTTTCCTCATGCATCCTGCCTCTTCAAGTCTTTCATGTTAATAGCAAATAATGCCCTCAGAGAGCGGCACCTTCATTGCCAGCTCAGTAGTACTCAGTGCCCATCAGAACTTTAGGGACAGGTTTTTATTATTTTATTTATTGCAGGAAGAGTTATTCTGCATCATATTGAGTTTCTTATAAGGTGTTTCATTTGTCATGGTGAACATATACTCCAACTTTTTCAAGTATGCCATGGTCTTGCCACTTTAAATCTGAAGTATAAAAACTGTGGCAAATCCTGGGGAAATGTGTAGCTGTCACAGACTTTCTGTACATCCTTTTCTGGATACCAGGAATTCTGGCATGATCACCACTAAGCTAACAGAAAGGCATTTCAGAAGACTGCATTAAGCATAAAACAAAAGAAAGATTACAGTTAACTTTTCTTGATATGGCATGGGCACTGATGGATTTCAAGCTTTATCTCACATTTCTTGACTTTTAAATAAGATTTTACATACTTTTACAATTTCCTTTTTACATTACCTCTCTCAAATTCAATGCAGTCCTTTGTAGGATAATTAAGTGATGCTTATATAAAAGTAGTAACTCCACCACAAGATCACAATGAATAAGAAAGATGTCTGTCGAAATGTGCTATTTCTATATATCAGACAGCAGTGTGCAGAACAGTAAGCTGCTGAGAGGTTTGACTCTTAGGAATTCATGCAAATTATTTTTTTGCTTTAGTACCATATTATGTGGCACCTTGTGCATTTCATTTCAAATTCCCTTTTGTATTAAACCAAAGCCAATGCTACAAGTATGAAATGACCATAACTCAGCTAAAATCAATTAGGGAAAGATGGTTTATGATTAGAAACAAATTGAAGATATTGCAAGTCATGTATTTGTCACAGAAAGGTAATTTGGGGGCTGACTGAAAGTAAGGATTAATGATTGACCCAAAGTAAAATCTGTTAGATTTGGGAACCCAACTTTCACAGAACTTCTTTATCATGATTTTTTTGGAAAGGAGAGTCCAAGCCCAAGCTTTTTTTCTAAATAAAGCAAAAAAACTTCTGACCCTTTGGCTAGTTCTTTGTTTGCAAAACTAACGGCTTGATCTTTAAAAAATGGAGCCGAAGTGACAATTGTTTGAAATGTTTGAAGACTTATTCCCTCTCAGAAGATGAAAGCAAGCTCTTCCCCCCTAAATCAATTTTGGTTTAATATAAAATAGTAGGGGAGTTAGATTTTTATAGAAAACGGGGGAGCAGAGAATTGCTAATTTGCTCTAGTAATGACAGAGGATCTTTGTGATAATGGCATAAAAGTCAAAGGGAAAGCATTTTTAAAGCAGGATCCTGCCTTACAAACATTATGTATTTATCCAGTACAGGATACTGTCAAAATCATTCTGTTCTCAGAGGAGTGCTCAAAAGTTTTCATAACAAAGCTGAAGAGTGGGAGCTTTCCTTATCAAGTCATTCCCATTTTCAAATATTGTTTAACAGCCAGAAATGATCCAGAGATGTAAGGAGAGAGCTATGGAACAAATTTTTTCAAGGCAATGTAATATTTTCCATTAACAATTTTCATGTTGAGACACATACCACTCCAAGGAGCACCTGTCCTGGAGGCCAGGCTGAGTGTTGGTACTGATCACAGCACCTTCAGCTTCAGCTTGGTGTTTGACTCAGAGGCACCACGGAGGAAGGAGGGACGGGAAGAGCCTGCCAATGCTGAACTGCCCACGCAGAGCATGTACAGCCCACATACACCACAGCCACAGGAGCATATGCTTGAAGAGGACACCCAAGGAACAACACATGAGCAGAACTTCTTGCACACCTCATGCCTCGTCATTGCTCCCTTAGAGCCTTTCCTCTTCTCCATATGGGATTTCATGGGTCTCTTTCTTCCTGTGTTTAGCTCAGTCACTAATCTCTCAGTACTGAGTCACCTTCCATCACAGTGGCCTACGCGAATGACAGATCATGTTCATCCCTGGAGAAGTCCAGGGATTTAGCTAAGGGGAAAAGCCTGAGATTTGGAGTGAGAAATAGGGAATATTTCAGCTAATGAATCAGACTACCATTGTGTGGCAGCTGAGTCCCTAGGCTTTTACACAATATCCTGCAGTCCCAGACTGTTGAATTAGATGTTCTGGCCTGAGAGAGCCCAAAGGCATTTCTTTAAATAACGCAGTTAACAATCCCACTGAACATTAAGGAAACTGCTAGACTTTGTCTTTCACATGTCAGCGTTTGGTCTTGGAGAAATGTAGTCATGGATGATTAAGACATCTGAAGTAACTGAAATTTTCTGCACACTTGGGCAGGGAGTGCATGAATGTAAACATCACCCCAGCCCTAGACCAAAAGGCAATGCCACCAGCTCCAAGTGAATGCTGAGTGGCAGAAAAGTTGCTCGCATTTGGAAAGGATACTGCACATTAATGTTGTCCTATGTGCTGAATAGGCCTTACTAATTACCTTTTCATCCTAATTAACCCTTCATCTTAAGTGCACCTTTTCAACCCTGTTGCCCTTTAAAGGGCAAGACTACCAAATAGGTGGTACATGAAGGAAACTACACAGAATATCAACTAATGAAAAATTCACTAGGGTATTACCCTTCCTGACCACACAGTTTAAAAGGATCTGGGATTTATGGTGAACTCAGGACCATTTTTTTTGCTTCATTTCCCAGTCCTCATCTTCTTACATACCTACAAATACAAAATTCCATCTGATAATTAGTGGTGAGAGAAATCAAAGGGTATGCACTTTAATGTGGCCAAAGCTATGTGACGAATTTAATATAAAGATACCCCCAAAAGATTACAGCTTAAGCTATTCCATGGTCGATAGAAAGTGTTAAAAATTCTTTAAAAAAAAGGCAATTCCCTTGGATGAATTCCTAAATAGGGTTATGATTAAATCGGACATTTGGGAATAAGCTGGAAACTGGCAAATGCCTAGTTTAGATTTATGAGTTTAAAGCCAAGTATTGCTGAGGTCAGCAGCAGTCCCCTGACTCATGCCGGTTTTTATCAGTTACAAAGCCAATCTGCACTGTATTTCAAGCTCAACACAGGCACATAGGGAAATGTGATACATTTTGAACTTCAGGCTGAAGTTTGATTTACTCAGATGTGCATTCACGCCCTCCTGCTCCATCATACTGGGGATTCTACTGGTTCCTACTGGTACACCTTAAGGTGTTCTTACCATACATTCATGACAATCTAGTCATATAGGGTATTTCCTACTCAGCCTGTTCTTAC
The DNA here is from genome assembly GCF_900496995.4 of Aquila chrysaetos chrysaetos. Classification (NCBI taxonomy): domain Eukaryota; kingdom Metazoa; phylum Chordata; class Aves; order Accipitriformes; family Accipitridae; genus Aquila; species Aquila chrysaetos. The sequence continues at coordinate 14,270,911 of NC_044008.1, forward strand.
CCTTTTTTTATTTGACCTTCCCCAGCTGATAGGTACAAAGGCTACTAATGAAATCTTAAGTCTAATTTTGGAACTTCTGGGAGCCTGCACCTTTCTGCAGTTCACCTGCAGCAAACACCAGCCAACGAGCTGTGACAGCAAACATTTACCTACCAATCCATTCAGCTTACACTGCTGTTAACCATGCTGGGCCACTGTAAGAATAATCCATAGAAGATTTTTGTAAATTTTCCTGAAAAACAAAATTCCTCCATCATCGCAAAGTTGCAGCATTATAAAATTCACCTATCCTAGGGCACAGCCAAGGGCGGGCGGGCTTCTGCAGGTGAGCGATACGTCCTAACAGATCAAGTGAGCTGCTCCCTTTCACTGGCTGAATGAACTGCAGGGTAGCTCCAGGCTGGTTTTCACTGCAGGTGCCCAATATTTATGCAATAATTCAGTTTAGGAGTAGATACATTCTTTTGGCTTTTTTAAAACAGTAATTCAAAATAAAAGGATAGATACCAATCCTTAGAACTACTAACATTCCAGTCAATTGCAGGGTGACAGGTAATGATGACCTCAATAGTCAAATGAACAACTTCAGATAAAAACAAATTTAAATGACATATTTCTGAGCCTTCTGGTATTTTGACTTCCAATCCATTAAAAAAACCAAGCTGGTTCCCAAGCTACCTGATAGCTCTTAGATCCAGCTGAGATTTCCAGAATTTAATCACACATCTGCTGAGATACTTTTGGAGAATTACTTTTTTAAAAATAGGAATATGATTTGGAAACACATATCCAGGGGTCCACAGAGGAAGCAGGCTACACTTCCTGCTTGCTTTTTTATTGAACCATTTATACAAAAACATTTTTCCTTCATATTTTGAACACTGAGATATGAGTTAACAAATCAAATGTGTTCACAATTTGCCCTCAGCCCAAGCCACAACTTCTGCCATAATTTATAGCCACAGCTACACAGTGAAAATGTGCAATAACTTACAGCAGGTATTCTAAGTAATACAGTGTATAACCACGCTGTTGATAATATGAACAACAATATGAACCTATTCTGTTTGTACGGATGTGTTAAAAACAGCTCTACCCACCCATAACTTGGAACATAGCAAGGGTCTTAAATGTTAAAAAAGTTCATTTTTTAGAAACAGTAATCACACTTCAGAGAAAGAGCAAGAGATTATAAGGTTATCCGAAAAAAAACCAAACCCAAACATGACTATGCCTCCCGTCATCGGAGTATCCACTGGAGTTTCTCCTTTTCAAAGTTTAGATTAGGAGCTCTAGATTAGGAGATGAATGAATGTGCTGCAGTTTTTAAAAGATTTTTTAATCCCTCATGTCAAGTGGAACATCAACCAGAAAGGTAAACCTGAACTTGAGGGCCATCTTCCTTTGCAGAAACGACTTTTTACACTTTCTCAGGTGAAAGAGTAAGCTAAACTTACCAAGGGAAAATTGAAGGACGGATGCAGTAGTTGTGTTAAGGCCAGTGGTGGTCTACAGGAAGAAAAGCAAATAGGAGAGAGGTTGTGTTAGATCAGCAAAACAATACATTCATCACTTGTTCTTCTCTGAAAGCATGGAAACTCTCTGGATACCTAGATCTCCAGTGCATAAAACTATTCACTGCCAACCCTTTCAGGTTGAGTGATCATGGACATTTCTGTTATGTCATTTTGATTATTGATGTCTCATCATATGTCAAAGCTGGAAACTTTTTTCTTTCATCATATTAATGTCTACAAAGCAAGCACATTTACGTGAAACGCTGGTGCTTGACCAGTATTTAGAAGATTGAAAAAATGAACCCTGTGGTTTATGGTCAGCTTAGCATAAATCTGTATATACAGAATAGTTTTAACTTCTCCCAGCACAGAACAAGAACAAAAATTACCATAAATAAATAACAAAAATAACATTAAGTAACCTAAAATAATAAAATTAAATATTAAGAGGGAATAACAGAACCTAAGTCTTCAACAGCAAAGCAAACAAAACCTTGGTGATACTGCATAATATATACAATGAAATTTTGTAGTAGCATCTACGCACTGTTGACATCCAACCAAGACATAGAAACAAGCAGAAAACACCAAGCAGTTCACTCCCTATTTAGCACACTACCCTTCTCTGAGGCCTTTCTTTCTCCCTTCTTTCAATGCCCCCATATTTTAGTAGTTCAAATTAGGACTGTTTTCCTGAAAATACTATAAGATAAGAAGCAGTAGAGTGTTGTGAAGGACACCTATTTATTTTCAATTCCTTTTGAAAGTTGGACTTAAAGATATTGCTACATAATAAGCAAGGCAGAAGCACTGCTTAAAACCACTGCCTGATCTAATTATTTTGTCAAAGAGCTGAAAAATCATTGCAATTTTTAGCAAGCAGAAAGACCAACTGGAGGGTCACCCCAAAAAGAGGAGACTCAAAGTTTGGTTAATTCACTAGCAAAAGACCCAGCAAAGATATAATTTATCATTATAAGCAGAATTTAGAGGCTACATTGAAGGAAAAATGTACAAGCTGAAAGACAATGGCAACTTCAGATCAAAAGAGAAAAAGAAAAACGGCATGACCTGGCCAGACAGTAAGTTTACACAGTCATAAAAGAAGTCATCTAACTGGTAGAACAGGGACAGCAAACACCTTAAATAAATTAATCTGATATTGTTGCCAGTGATACCTGCATCCTAGATTTCAAGACCTTGGAGTTGTCCTCCTATGTCAGACCCTACACACCAGTAATTCATGTCATTTCCCATGAAAGCAGAGACAGAATCTTCCATCGGATATGCTCCTTGTGATCTGCATCCATGCACCACGTTATATCATGGATATGCCACAGAGAAGTCAAACTTCCGAGCAAATTCAGCCCCAGAAGTAAGGTCCCGAGGCTAGCAGGCTTTGTCTACCAAAGCTCAGCTGGGAATCTGCATGGAGGCAGCTCCAGGTAGAGCACCCAGAGGACTTTAATGATCCTCCTTCTTTGCTTGTATGAGTGATGTAGAGGAAACTGAACAGTAGATAAGAATGAAAAAAAGTGGTAATCTGCAAAGTATAGATGAACATTTGAGCTCATGGACACTAAACTGTCATTGTCTGAAAAACCCAGCACCCAAGTAAAGATTAGACTCAATGACTTGGAAGATCCTATATTCTTTCAAGCACCCATTAACTATGGCAGTACTACAAAGGCAATTTTATCAGCATTTTGTAATGATGAACAGTACAATTTCTGCATAATTTCCGAGTCACACAGTGAAAGTAGAGATTCTTCCATTATCAGGTATTCCTGTGCTCTTTAATTATCTACTATGCAGATAAACATCAAAACTGCTGAGAGAGATCTCTCTCACGACTGAAGTCCCTTATTACCCTGTGCATCATTGCGTGACACTGAACAAAAGCTAGTCCTAAATGCAGATGTCTTCTGACTGTTATTTAGGACTCCACTGCCACAGAACAAATGTTATCTCTCAGTCACTTGTATTGGCTTTTCTGTCTTTGGAGACTTTCAAAAGAATTTTCATATCTTTGCAAATGTATATTCAGAATGTATATTCAAATGTATATGATTAACAGATTCTAGGTGACAGCTGCCTCCATTCCATTCCATGTACTAACATCAACTTCTGGGTAGCTACATGTTAAATCAGCTTGAATAGTGACTTCTGTTAAACTAATAGTCTTTTCCCTTTGCAAGTCAGTTTTAACCTGGATTCATTTTCTGGTGTGGTTTGCCATGCTGCCCACCAATGTTCATACGAATACCACCTCTCCCCGTGGTGGGATGGGACAGGTGGTGATACAGAAGAGCAAAAGGGACCGGACTTCTTCCAGTGCTGGCATGCACCTAGTTGATGTATTCATGAAATTATGCCTTTGAAAATAATGGATGGAGACCTGCATGAGTTGGCATGGGGTTTTGGTGTGGTTTTTTTTCTTTTATACATACGTATTACATACGGAGAGCAACTTCTCATAAATATTAAAGAATGGGATCTTCACTGAAATGCACTGAAGATTAGCTGATAACAAGACTACATGTGCTTTAGGAGGGTGCATGGAAATTTAGGAAATTTATCACAGCTATTAATGCTCTGTGAACTAAGACAGATTCAGCAGGACAGATTCCCAAGGCTTCACAATCATCTCAAACAGCAACTTTTAAAAATGCCTGAAAATTTGGCACTTTGGCACTATCTGTATGAGTGTGCGTTTACTTAAAATACAGTTTTCCTCTCTTTGGAATATTCCTTACAGGTAATTTTAGTCCTTAAACAAAAATAGGGAAGCTGCATTTACAAAACCCCTTTAAAAAATACAGTCACATCCCCATTTAAGTCCATTCTGTCAGGATCAATTCAGTATTAGGTATCACACCTATCATGCCAAATAATAAAGTGCTTTCTGACTTGAGTTACGAGTACCTATTACATTAGTTTACATTCAATTAATTATGTTGTGCAAGTTCTAATTTGAAAATGAAACCCTTTTTCAATGTTCAGTGGCTCATATCACCAAGAAATTAAATGTATCAGTTATCACAGAAGAGGCATTCGTGTAGACTTAAAAGAGACTATGTTGTGAATCATTTCAGTAATGCTTAAGAGAAAAGCATTAGACTTACTAAAAACTTTCTGCAAAGTTCTGCAAAGGACTACTGAGTTCAGGCAGTGCAGAGAGGCTGGTAGGGAGCCTTCAGTAGCTATTTTCCTTCACTTGCAACATCTCTGATGCTATACATTTTTCCAGGATTTTGCCAGTGGTAAATTCTCACCAACAGACATAGACAGTTGGTATGAAAAAAAACCCTCTGTCTACAGTAACAGGTGGCTGCTGGGAGTCAGGAGAAGAGACGGACATCAAGGAAGCAAACCAGCAGCTGTCACAGCTGTTGATATAATGTATTTTGCAAATTCAACTCTTCTTGACTAAGTATTTTAAAGGAATAATGTGGCACTAGGAGCCATGAACAGAAACAGACATTTCAAGAGCCATTTCAAGCAGGGACAGAATAGGATTCAAATAGTAAGGGTGATAGAATAAAAATGCGAAATGATTGGAGAAATGAAACAGGTTTTAAAATTTGTGACAGGAAGAGATATGTCATGAAATCGATGAAACATGACTACAAATCAGAAACAAGTTGGTTCTAAGAAAATTGGGCTTTAAACCTATGTCCATACTCAAAAATAAAACTATCTCAGACCTCTGGCATGAACACCGTCCTGTGCTCATCCAAAATGTTAAGCCATTAGCATGTTCCTTCAGAAGGATTTGATTTTTCTGCAACACTGCCATAATATTTATAAACACTTTCATTATTAGGCTGCTAACTGTTTATAAGCATAATGATTTTTTCAGCTGATTATTTAATCACACCACTTTGGCATCATAATAAATTTTTTCAAGTTCCTGATGCCATGGTAGTGCTGTATTACCACATGGTAATACAGTCCAACACTGAATTTTGGAGCCAATTCATGATTACTAAGGATAGTCTAAATTACATATCAGCAGGGAGAAGACAGCTAATTAATAACATTTCAAAACCCTCAGAGCTGGGACCCTGGGCTTGCTAAATGTCATAAATAGATTGTTTTTCAAGGAGTGCTACCTATGCTCAATACTACAACTAAAAATTAGTTTAAAAATTGGGAAAAATATCCTAGTGGTGTGACTTCATTTTTGCACAGGACATAAAACAATGCATCTCTTCTCAAGGCAGTTAATGAAGCATAGTACATTCAAATAGGACTCAAAGTAGCAGAGAAACAATTTAGCATCCCTGTCAAGATTCCCCGGCTGGAGATGGCTGTGAGGGAAATGACTGAAATTCTCCTTTATCCGTAAAGCCTCTAAATTAGTTTTATATATGTTTATGACTTTCAGTCACTACACCAGCAATATCTGCATTGCATTTATGGAATTCTGGTCTCAGTTAAGGATGTAAAATTAACCCTGTTAAAAGAATTGTCAGTGTCTGAAATGAAGAGAAGATGCCTGGCCAAAAGCACTTCTGTTTTATGGCTCACTTCCATGTATGCTCTTCAAATAGCTCTAATCAGCCTCTCCCTCCACTCAGAAGACTGTTGAAAACATGAAAATTAACTTTGAATTACACAGGCTTTGAGCTGGCCTTTCAATTTCTCAGTTCTTTCCAAAACTCCCATTTTATGTACATCATTGCAGCTAGCTGCCCAGCGTTAGCATGTGGGCATTGGATATATATCTTTCTATTCATTTTCCACACCCAGATGATCACAAATTAATGCAAATTGCACCATGTTGTTTCTTACAGCAATTTTATGACCAAACTACCCCCCAAAGAAATGAATTCTGTCCCCTTCATCATGACTCAGTTTGTTACATACACTTTCCTGAGACTGACAGGTGCTTGCTCCAGGCTGCATTGAAGTCTGTAGGATGCATTGTTCACAAGTGATGTTTTACAACCAAATTAACATTTGTCAACAGCGACAAGAAAAAACAGGACACAGCTAATAAAATAAGAGAAGAAAAATGAACCTTGTCTCTATTTCACTGTTGGAAACAAAAAGAGAATGATGTCAGTTTGACAATACAGTTCTATTTCCTTGCCTTTCCAGTATTTTATAGATACTTTAAATAACTTGGATGCACACTGGATCAAGAGACTTTCCTTTGCAAGCTATTGCAATAACCTTTGGTTAGCATCTATAGTTTAAAACACTGGGGTGTTCCTGGGGTGCTCTCCTATGGCCCTATCGCCTTGCCTAAGAGCCTCTCTGCTGAACAACACACTTTCAAAGCACACCAACATCTCTGCAGCTGACGCAGCCTCAATTCATAGCCTCCAGTCCCAGTCCCGGCAGATAAGCTTCACTTACCAGTTCTCTGGGACCATATGGCTCGCAGAAAGTGACAGCGTTGCCGTGCATTATCACACCGCACTGCTCTCCTACCTCACAGTTACTGCATTCAGACCTGCAGGAAGAACACACCATGTTCAAAATGGAAATCAGAAACCGTATGTTTGAGACAGCATCAGGCTTGGAAACTGTACAATAAGACCGTTGTATCTTGGTGGTCAGACAAATTGGACTGTTTTGTTATCGTGGTGCTGAACATAAATGTTGAGCAACTCTATGTATGATGTACTAGAACTGCCTCTCGAGAAAGGCCCTTGCAAATAAGTACTTGCTCTCTGCAAACTGTCCCCCCTCCAAAAAGGAGTGTCCCTGCTCGTTGACTGCAAAACACCACACCATGGGAAACCAAGTGAACTCTTACATGTATAATTTATGCTGAAGTTACTCTTCTTCCACAATCTTTACTGCACTTTTGGTGCAGCATTTGTAAACCCACCATCGTGGAGTTACCATACAGAACAGGTCAGGAAAAGGAGTTAGGGCCAGTCCCCCTCCAGCCCACAGGGTTATTTACCCCAAAGGGCAGACTTGAGGCTGCAGACCCTACCCAAAACTGGGCACCAAGAGGCTCCTACAGCCCAGCTGCTGTAACACAGGTCTTGCTGCTGCTTTCTATTTGTATTTGTCATATCCCCTATTCCTAGTAACAGAGAGTTGCCACTCCGCTTACCTTTTAGGGGAAAAAAGTATGAAGAAAAACTCAGGCTGGTAAGTGCTGCTGAGCCAACTAATTGCACCTCTCCTAATATTTCTTAATTTAATATGAAGGATTTCATGGGCAGCCTGAATGCAGAGCAGAGGGAAGGGGCCCTCTCCCTCACCTTTGAGTATCAGGGTATTGGTTCTTGGCATGAGCAGCAGATTTTAAAAAAATTTTGGAGATGCTCGCAGCTCCTGACAAACTGCCTGCGACAGGGCTGACCAATATTGCTTTCAGGCATCCAAAGCTCAGCTTTAACACCAAACCTACAGGCAAACATTTGCTCCCCAAGCAACTCCATTGTAAGCAAGGGTGAACTCACTCCAAACCTTTTTATTTCTTGCTGATTTTTGTCTGTACTTTGATAACTGGTATTTTTAGAGCTTTAAGTGCAATGGACTTATGTAAGGGGTGTTTAGGCAGTTTTTTTCTTTGGCTTCCCTCACACAGAGTGCCTCAGACTTGGCCACCCTTTCTGATGTACAATGTCACCAAAATACATATTCCCATATACACAACCCAGATGTAGTTTAGTAGCATGCAAAGGTTTGGTCTTCTTGTCTTTTCATTCTCCAGCTAATTTCTGGATGGCAGATCTTACAGGAAATCAGATGGAAAGGAACAAATCCCAAGGAGATAGGGACTTGCTGTCAACATATGTGATAGAGTTTCAATGATCATAGTTGATCATAGATATTGATACATACTATCAATGTATAGTTGATTCCTATACAAATTTCCTTGAGTTTTTTTCACCTCTTCTCCTAATTTATGTTGCTTTTTTGTCTTTCCATTAATAAGTGTTGTGTTAAGCCTCTGCAAGTCTTTCTGTAAACTGCTTGGAGCAGGATTTTTCTGTTCCTGAGTATCTGAAAATCATCAGCCCACCATGGTCCTGAGCAGGGCAAATGAAATCTCCAGATGCATTGTGAGGAAGAGGCTGGTAGCATTGTCAGCTACCCCATGGGGCTGGGACAGCTCTTCCCTGCAGGGGCCACGCATGCAAAAGGTCTGAGCAAAGGAGGTAGGATGGATTGCTGTGAACCCAGGTAGTGATTAGAAATAATGTTTAAATTAATCTTTAAAGTATGTGTTTAACTAAGTGGAGCTACCTCATGGTCTGCTCCTGCAGCAGACTGGGGCTCCTCACCACTCCCCTGGCTTCCCGGGGCAGCAAAGTGTGGGTAACTTTTGGCAGAATGGGTTAACTCTGGGCTGCGTACAATATCCTGCACAATACCCTGCAGGTCTGTGAATGCTAAGATCTGCTGAGCGAGAGATGTTATGTTTTCAGATGCATAGATGTGGTGAATAATTGATTGCACTTGTTATTTTGGGTCTCTTCAGTTGGTCCTGGGTGAATTCAGCACAGGACTGGCTTTCTTATGCCCAAGTCCATTACAGAAGTCAAAGATAAATGCCTTGTTCTCACTTTCCAAATCCCTCCTTTATTCTAAGATTTTATTAAAGGTCAGTTTCAGCTCCACTTCCCGAAACAAAGTCAGATGTAAAAAATCCTTGAGTTATGTACCTGTACAAGCATGTCAATAAAGTCATTCAGCATCTCACACTCATAGCATTCAGGATTTTGAATTTAAGCAGCAAAACTAAATCCTCTAATGAAGTAATGTAGTTCCCATACACTTCAATGAGTTAATACTTACTTACAGAAGCCACAGTCAGCCCATAATTTTATTTCTCAATATAAGACAAGAAGAGAGCATGTGAGTGAATGAAATTGTACTTTAAGAGAAAGTACAGAAACAGAGTTCATGGAGGATGTGTTTTGTCACTATCTAAATTTCACCTGATCCCTAAACTCTGATAACTGAAGAACAGAAGGACAGGAACTAGAAGAATACCTGGAATTCTGTAGGATTCTGGCTGTTTATGAGCATTATTTTCATTATCTGCCCCTACATTTTGGAGTTTTGTAGTGGAGCATCAGACTGAACTCCTGATATGTGCAGGGAGAGACAGATATTGCAGGAAAACTTTGCCTATGAATACTAGGTAGGGACCACTTAGTTCCTTGTGAAAGGTCAGGCCACATAATCCAAGAGATATTTTAATTTTGTAATTCTCATATTTCAATGAATACAAAGTGATTCAGCTGTTCTTCTATTCTACTTCTGTAATGTGGTCTACAAAATACTGTCCGGAAATCCAGAAACACTGTCCTTCTTAATACAGCTGTTTCATCATCACTCGTCTTTTCTAGAATGATGCCTCCCATAAAAAATTGGATGGCTGTTGGTAATCCTGATTCAAACCTTTGTGCTCCCTTTGAAATGAGATGTGGTGAATAATTGAAATCTCTGACAATAAATTGCTCACTAGCTTGACAGGAATGCATGAAGATTAAGATAATTGATCTGCTGTTCCTTAGATGATCGTCATAGTATTGCATGTTTAGAAACGATCCAATTTGCTCCTCTCCTGGTGTAGACAGGAAGGTTAATTTCTTTTCCATTTATACAAACAGGAGACAGTTAATTGCCCTGGCTGGGTGCAGCTTTTTACATTATCTTTCTCACCTGCCTGGTCTAAAATCTTAGCGTGTTAAAATCACTTCAGCTTTCTCTTCACAGCTGGTACTCGCTGCCACTGCTGACATGTGTCATATTCATCTAGATGTCTTCTCTGCAGACCTGCCATTGCTCTCATCTCTGGCTTAGAGAGTCCCACCTCTCTCTGCTATTGTTCTTCACTTTGCTGAAGGGGAAACATCTGCTGTTTCCTCATCCCTATTTGTCATCTCGTTTCCCTCTACAATACCTGAGTTTGTGGACATTATATTGACTGATGTCTTTTGCGATGTCTGGACTATAAAGAAGATAAACATCTCAAGCTGCCAAGAAATTTTTAAACATAAATCTTTCTGAAGTTTAATCCCACAGTTTTAGTGCAATTTGGAAACCACTTTAGGACTTCTCTCTCCTGTCACAAAGCTTTCCTCCACCTCTTTGCCACTGGAAATACCACTGTACCTCTTCATTTCTCATATGCCATGAAGAAGTGATGGAACCTCTTTCTTACTGATTGATTTTTACATGCTCAGCTTTTCTTCATGTCATTTTTTAAGGGTATGTCTTCTGTAAGTGATTGCTGTTTGGAGTGCTGATAGGCTTTGAGATGAAACATGGCATCAAATTGGGAAGGAGAGTTTAGCCAGCAACAAGCTTCTATACAGAGACTTTCTTTTTTAAACATACTGAATCTCATGTTCGCTACAGCCCTACTGTTAAAACTGTTTTATACAAAAACATACATTAATGCCAGCATCTCTTCTTTACTAATTCACACATCTTTTTTCCCCCTTTTTGTCTCAACATCACATCATTTATCATAGGAGTAAACACAATATTTTTTCTAGATTTGTTCCTGCTTGGCCTGTTTTAGTTCTTATATAGCACCTTTTTTATACTCTCCTGTGCAATTTTATGAGGTTACATGGAGGCAAGATAGTCACAGAAACAGGTGCTCAATGACCTAGACAGTCTTACAGATACCACCCATATTGGTCCTCTTTTCATCCAGCCATTCCCTGGCCCTTCCCTGGCAAGTAGTACGTGGTGCAGATTCCCTTTCCCTACAGAGGAAATCAATTACTTTCATGGTTCCTGAGCTTTCTGAACTAAAACAATCCTCCCAGTTTTCCACAAGTCTCATGTACCACCAATCACGTGCACTATTAGACTTTTTATTGAAAAATGCACTAAACGTTACTGTCTAATTAGTTCCGCAAGTCAGCTGTGAACTGCTTAGTATGGCCATCGGTGCTACGTTTACCGTGGAGTGGGAGTCACTTACCTACCTTAACTTCCACAGTTAATACATGTTAGACCTAAAATACATTGGGCATTTATGAATGTGTGAAGCACACTCGTTTCACAAGCCAAAGAGATCTTTGTAAAGTTGGTGGCAAATGAGATCCAAGAAAGGAGGAAATCTTTGCTTAAGTAAGCAGGCTTGTGCCTACGGGTTGGAGACTTTGGAAATAATCATATTCTGACATGATTGCACGCTGGAAGAAAAGAATATAAAAATTAGTTGGACACACCACGCAAGAAAATCCTCATGGTGGTTGTGTCCCAAGAAAATGAGAGCGATGAGACATGCTCTCATTCCTGCATTCCCAGCACAGAAATCCTCCCTGCTTCCTTCTTCTTATGTGTCCTCTTCCGCTGCCTCCTTGTCTCCTTGTCCTTTCCCACTTTAGCAGTTTCTCCTGTTTTCTTTCAATCAGCAAACTGTGATTTAGGTCAGCAACCCATTCCCAGATGCTGTGATTTTTCTGTTTATAAAGAGCCCCATCCCAGCCTTCCCTTTCTCCTCCCCTTGCATCTCCAGAAACACTCGTAGCCACTCCTTCCCTGCTCCTGAGCCTCCAAAGAAACAGATGGTTGCTGGGTAGGATGTGTCTTGATGCATTTGAAAGAGCAGAAATTCATAAAAAACAGGCAGTCACTCTTGAAATCATACAGTGCCCTTGTGCAAAATAGATATTTGATATGAGGCCTCTTCCAGCGATGGAGTGACACACAGGCTCTGCTGGGACTCATAAAATTAGACACACACAGAAGCTATAAAATGCTTTGCTGTGCACTTGGACCGTACGTCTCTGCCAGAGCTGCACATGCCAGAAAGGGGATCAGGAGGAGTGGGACAATATTAATCACATCCAAGCCAGTGTTATGTAGGATTTGGGAATAAAAGATCATAGGAAAGTACAAATATTCCTCTTTTCATCTTTACACAACTAATGGTTTCAGAAATTATTAGAGTGGCTTAGTCTACCTGGCCCCTGGTGACACAGCACTGCTGGAGTACTGGCGCACACAAGGCAGTTGCTACCACACACTCCAAGCGTAGCAGACCAGGGACCGAGCAGGGCTGGAAATACTGCTCTAGCAGTTACCACAATTGTTTGTGTGGTAAAGATGGGATTTTAGCAGCTGCCAGGGGAAAAAATACAATTTTAGGGTGGATGGTGTAAACTGTTCATAATCCCTGATTTAAGTCCCACTAGACAATCAAATGAGAATGAGCTTTCTGCCACTAAGAGGGTCTTCACTGGAGGCAGAGCTACTGTAGGAGTCCTTTATGCAGAAAAGCTCATGACACTTCATTACAGCTTTCTTTTATTTGTGCTCCACTTCTGTTAGTATTGCTGAAGATGTTGGCTTTCTGGTGTTATTACAGGAAAATCTGTCTCAGGATTGTGTTGAGTTTTGGGACCCTCTCTCCCAGCTCACACCTCTCTGCACTGACCCACTGACTAAGGTGGATCAAGGTTATTCCAGAGGGACCAAATCCAAATCTTGGGGACAAAAGGAGGAGGAGACTGGGGGCTCTTTTAGTCTGAAATTTCTCTGTTGAGACTTCTATAAAGCAACAATGAATTTAAAGATAAGAGAGCAATAGAAAAATAAATTACGGAGGCTCCCAACAGACAGGCCCTCTGTGAGTTATGAGACATCTGCAGGGAAATAATGCCTCATCTCATTTCTCTCCACTCAAGTCCATTTAACACACTGCTGCTAACGCTATCTACCTTGGCAGCTATTCTGTAACCCATTAAGAGTCCTTGATCTATTAATTCCCATAAAGAAAGAGGGTTTTTTATAATATAGTATTCCAGGTCCTTAATGCATCTGTCCAGAAAAACTTTTTAAGAGATGATACAAAAGGAGGAAAAATAGTAGGTACATATTAAAAAGTACTACAATAAGTATGTGCAAAAGAAAAATATCCATAAAATTCCATAAAGCACAATCTTTTTAGCTAAGATGGTGAAACTGTGAAAGACCTACACAGATGGAAAACTGTGACAGGCCTTACTAAAATGGAAAATTAAATCAGATTTCACAGAGCGTGTACATTCCTAACTAACAAATGCAGGTAACTGCTAAAATGCCTGTCAAGAATTTATTTGAACAAGATAAACTAACCCAGTAAAATATTTCTGTGTCTTGTATGAATTAAATCAATAAAATTAGTTGTATTTATGAAATAGGATTGGAAGGAATAGAAAACTCAGTAACAATCTCATATCAGAAAAGGAGACTCCAACCCTCAAAACTTCCGATAAGACGACCGATAAATGTTAAGACCGATAGATGTGTTTATCTGGGTATAGTACAACCAGTAGCTATGTTCACTATAGATAACAGAATCAGTTTTGTACTATAAGAGACCTATAACTTCCTCTTTTGTGACATACGTACATATATCATATGAAATGGTACTCTATCACTATGATCATTGTGGTGGTAAAATTATTAATATTTAAGATTGAGAGGTCTGGCTAAGAGTTATCTTTGCTAAAAGAACATTCCTTTTGACTAAAAGCTAACAGTGTGATTGTTTCCAACTCCCCACTTCTGAGCTAAGATAATACTGGGTGTGCCAGATTCTGCCGACAGCCATCTCTCCATATGGTCCTATTATTTACTGTCGGAGTCCTTAGAATTGTGGCAGCAACTTAAAGAGTCCATCCCTCCCAGGGATGGGTACTTGGCTTTATGAACGTTGAAATGATTGTTTTTCCTCACCTCTTTCCTTGTTTTCCGAAACTGTGTATGGGTTGGGTCCCTGCAATCACTTGGCAGAGAACAGGGGAGCAGAGGGGGAGATGCTGTCTGAGTGCTCTCTCACTATGATCATAGTTAATAAAGCTTCTGCCTGACCTGTCCTAAATTGTACTTGTCTTACTATGCACGTGGAGTCCTGAGATTCTCCAACAGCATCTACTGGTTAAAGAATGATAACAACCTGTGCTTGCTGTTTCAAACACAGGCTGTGATAATATGAATGACCCTACTCAGGAATCTCGATGAACGAAAAAATCCTAGAAATTGGGAGTTGCTGTATAGAGCTGGGAAGGGAAGGATTTTCCTTCCTATACAATACGAAAGTTTTGAAAAAGTTTGCCTTCCACAAAAAAAACCAAATAAACAAAACCAACCTTAAATATTTTCAGCAGCTGAAATTTAGATGGCGGTATTTAATTCCAGTTATTTTTTTCTTTTGAATGATTTGGAAACATTTGATTTCAGTTTAGAAGGAATTTTTACTGTAGTTAGCTTCACCAGAAACATGTACTACATGAACATGAAATAAATAAATTAAAAAAAATGAAAAAACAAAGTTTAATTATTGAAATTCATCACCTTTTCCATGAAAAGTTATGATTTAAAGAAATTAACATCTTCATACAAAAACATTCACTGAGCTCAGCTCTAGTCCTTCTTTATATTTTTGGATTAATTCAAAATTTGAAGTCAATGAGAATTTGTCACTCACTTCAATGGGCTTAGAATTTCTCAGTCTCACATTAATCAATTAATTAATAAACTAATGTATTTAGGTCCCAATGGAGTTAAGACACACATAAACTTACACCAATGTGAGCTGAGGTATCTATGAATTAATATAATACAAATACTTCACTATAATAACCAAAATGTTGTAATTTGCTCAAATATGTATAAAGGAAAGCAGAAGTCTGAAACTCACCACATGGTGGGATTCAATTCTTGCTGATGGTAAGAGTCAAAGTCATCTCGTAGGATAATGCTGTCACTGTGCATTTCAGCTACAAAGAAAAGAAAGCACTATATGAAAAAAATCCAGTGTAATTGTCCAGTGCTTTCTAAGTGTTGCCTTACCTAGAGCTAAAGCAATGCATTGTAAAATGAGGAAATCAGCTTTTTAAAGTATGCTAATCACAAAAGCGTGGTTTTCTCAGTTACAGGTTTTTTTGCTTACTCTGGATCATAGTACCACAATAAAATTAAGCAGTACCCCAATTTATCACCAAAGTGTGATGGCTATAAAAAGGTGCAGTCATCAAGTATGTACTAAATGTTTTAAGAACTTTTGTTCCAAATTGTTGGTTGTTCTGAAAGTTCAAAAAAAAATCCCTCCAAATCCAGATTTTGGAAACACTGGCACAAGGAGGGATGAGATGTCCCAGTGAATGTACTACAGTTCTAATAGTCAGGGGGTTCATTCTGATAACTCATAAGCAAAAATCCATGAGCTCATTGGAATTTCTCTGCTGCTGTCAGTGAAGCTGGCAGTAAAGGTCAGCTCATTTAAGGAATATAAACTGTGAGTTATGTTACACAAATGTTTCTAACCATCGGTCTGCAAGCTTTGGACTTCAATTTTCCCCCTAGATTTACTGTATCATTTACATATGATGACCAAAAAAAAACCCCAAATCCCCAAACTTTGGCACCTGTATTTTTATTAGACAGACGCTTCTCTACAAATACTTCCATTAAATGAATGAAGTAACTGTCACCTACTATTCAAAAGGAGCAAGGATGCCAGAATCTGTCCTGGACTAATCAAATTGCAACACACGGGTTGGTGCAGGGCTGGACCTCTGCTGTGTGCTCCGTGCCCTGCTTGGAGAGCAGGAGAGGCAGTACCCTGCTCCTGAGTGCACCTTGGAGATGCACTGGGACAAAACCTTCCTCCCAGTGACCCAGCACTGGTGTGATGGTGCTGTCCCACACTGAGGGTTACAGGTCATAGAATCATAGAATGGTTTGGGTTGGAAGGGACCTTAAAGGTCACCTAGTTCCAACCCCCCTGCCATGGGCAGGGATACCTTCCACTAGACCAGGTTGCTCAAAGCCCCATCCAGCCTGGCCTTGAACACTTCCAGGGATGGGGCATCCACAACCTCTCTGGGCAACCTGTGCCAGTGTCTCACCACCCTCACAGTGAAGAACTTTTTCCTTATATCTAATCTAAATCTACCCTCTTTCAGTTTAAAGCCATTACCCCTTGTCCTTTCACTACACTCCCTGTTAGAGTCCCTCCCCATCTTTCCTGTAGGCCCCCTTTAGGTACTGGAAGGCTGCTAGAAGGTCTCCCCGGAGGCTTCTCTTCTCCAGGCTGAACTTCCCCAACTCTCTCAGCCTGTCTTCACAGGAGGGGTGCTCCAGTCCTGGTCCTTATGCAAACAGATGCTCTAACACATAGCTAAGAAGAAAAGCTCTGCAGTATCATATACTTGCACTGCAAGTGTTCAAATGCAATAAATAAACAGCAATAAAAATCACAACGAAAAAACAACTAATCAGAATTAGACATAATTCAATTCATTTTATGAGTCTCATTTTTATTTGAATTCCCCAGAGCTAGTTTCATATGACCTTACAGATTGTTTATTATAATAAAGTTAGTGATTCTGAGTTTTAGTAATAAGAATGACAAATTACCTACCTAGGTGAGGATGTAAGGGAGCTTCTGTTGGGGCTGCAGAGAACAAAGACGCACAATGCATTAATATCTTCTATGATCAGGGCTTAACTGCAGCATTAAAAATTGATTCAGCATAAAACAAATTGTACAGTAAATGTTCTCTTTAGTCAACTATCCTGACAGTTTAATTATGAAAAATGTGATACATACTGAAAGTTATAAAAATATAACAGGAAAAAAAATTCTCTAATTAAAATAAGCATCAATAATAAATGAAAGACAGAAATGCTTGTATAGAAAGGTAAGAAAGATCACTTATAGTCTAGGATTATGAGAGATTATTAGAAATAATTTGGATTAAGATTCACTAATTCAATGATTGACAAAGAAAGTGGGAATTAGTCTGAACAAAAGAAATAGTCTAGGCGAGGCAGAAATGCCGCACTTTGACCATTTATACTGCACTGGACAACATTTTACTGGGTATATTGTTGGGAGAAAAAATCCTAGTATTCCTAGGGCAACAAGTAACAGATTGACTCTGCAAATCATTGAATCAAACACTTATTTTAGAGCACATTTTTACATGCATTGCTGAATCAATTCCCCAGTAGGTCTCTGTCTTCCAAGAAACATCTAATATCATAGTGACACACTGCATGGCCAGCATGTGTGTGAAATGATAAAACTTTATTAAGTAGTCTTCTCCTAACACATTGCAAGAGGAGTCTCAGTGTAACATCACACAAACAAAAACAGAATGTATCTGAAAGGGCACAGCTACATAAAAAATATGGGGAACGCTAGAAAGTGGTTACAACACAGTGTGCTAGATACTCCATGGTAGCTACTACCTCCATAGCCTTGCCTGATCTTAAACCCAAAGCAACTTACACCTCTTTCACGGAGGCAAAGAGGGTGGAATAAGCAAGCTCCTGGGGAGCAGCTACCTCTTTTGCCACTCCTTACCTCACCCATGCAGCTATATTTCTAGCTGTATTTTGTACTTGGTAAATAGAACACCAAAAAAAGAGAATTTTTGAAGCCAGGCTTCTTTTGATGATTCTGTGTTTCTTCTTGGGCACTGACCTAAATTGTATCACTACTCCTGATTTGTTCAGCATATTTGCAAAAAATTACTGAAGTACTGCAATTTCTGTCATAACATCTGACAAATTAAAAATAGATTAAAAATAAACATAAAAATGAATGCAGCAATCTGCGTAAAGCCCTCACACATAGTCATTTGAATAGAAAGACCAACACAAATATAAAGAATTTTGTTTTTCTCTTCCTGCTTTCTCCTTAAACACTGGGTTTGCATGGAGGCGTGACATTCTGTAATGAAATTGCAACATTTCATGGGGAAGTTGGTGATTAAGAAGCCTGAGCAACAAACAACCGAGGTATCTGCAGACCAGAAAAGGATGGCAAGCAGTCTGGCTTTAGCTTAGACAGAAACCTTTCATTGAACTGACTTACAGCTTGGAAGACTGACACTCCATCCAGTAACCTTATATATATATATATATATATACACAATGCTGAAAACAACCACAGAACCACTGAAAGCTTTACTGCAGAGAAGAGCAAAGGCATTCTTAAGAGTCTGATACTGAATAGAAATCACAGACATGCAGAAATATGAAATCTTTCTTTCTTTATGCAGCTAACTTGCTCCATTTTTTTATACAAGCAACTTATCCATGCCATCTTGTCTTCCCCAGTAAAAATGCCAATAATGACCCTAGCAATGGCCAAGACCTCTCATCATGACGGTACAAAATCTGGAGCAATACAATGCCAATTGCACATTAAGCTTGGCGCTGCTTCCAGGATAAAACTGGGATGCACTGGTGGACACTACACAGGAGAAGACTGCATTTGTTCCTTGCAGTCCCAGGCATTGTTTTTCTTCATGGAGGCATGTATAAATTTCTCTAGAAAACATTTAAAAACTATTTGCACAGAAGAAATGGATTAAACTGGATTAACTGAATTATTTCCCAGATTGAGCAATGCAAGCTGTTTGGATTTTGCCTGTAGGAAAAGAAGTACATTATGGCATGGGATTTGAAATACTCCTGATATTGTAAGATGTTAAGATGTTAAGCTTAAAACAAGACCGCTGTCTCTGATGCTCTGTATTACCCCTTTTCATTAGTTCCAGATCATTACTAAGGGATGATCCATTGTGAACACAGGTGTGGCTGAGGCCCACTCTGCTAATGCTCATCTGTGAGGAGGATGGTCATGTCAGGCCATCTCATTAGTTGGCCAAGCAAATTTCATTAGCCTTTGAGAGTAACTCCATCGAAAGAGACCTTCCTCTCCAACGAGAGCAGTTCAGACCTCAAAATGAAAATGAAAGACTTGATTGTCATTCATCCCAGGTCGCTTGCCATCGCTTTTTGGAAGAAGCTTTCTGTGGAAGGCAGTCCAGCCCAGGATACACACAGTCACTAATACTTTCCGAAGTTATTATGCAAAATTTCAGCATTCAGCCAAAAGGCACAGGTATAGCACAAACTTGGAATCTTTACATTTGCAAAATCCTTTGACTTCAGCATTTTTAAAAAATATAACTAGCTGTTTATGTGTTTAAAGAATACAAAATTGGGATCTGAGAATTCTTCCTAAAACAGTTCTTCAATTATATGCATAGCATATTGCAAACCAAAACTGCTTACCAATAGACTGAAATGAAGGAAATTTTGCAGATGCATACTAGTGCTACTGTTCACTCATTTAAAAAACTAAAGGTGGAAATTAAGCAGACACTTAATGTTGGACAAAAGGTTGTTCTTACAAACAAAGACTTTATGTTGAGGAGGGGTGATGGTTCCCAAATCTTTACAGGATCTGAGAGCCCAAGCATTTTTGCCTCAGGTATTCCTTCATCTGATTTGTAATTCAAATTCCAGAGCTGAGTATGACAAAAGACTGTGAAGGTACCATTTAATAAGCGATAAACCTAGACTTTTATCTCACTATGAATAATTTCCGTATTACATTTTATATTTCATTGCAAAACAGCACTGTGTTGATCTTCAAGTGTTGTAGTTAAGGTCCCCAAAATAATAGAAATTCAGAACATCACACAAAAACAATTGTACCAGTGTTAAAATATTTTCAGATCTGCCTTTTTTATCAATTTATAGAACTACTTATTTTAAAACAATATGGATTGTACAGTAGGCCATACAGTGTGGCTGAAGTCAAATGGAGTTTCCTCATGTAACATGACAAAGCTAAAAAAAATTATATGGTGCAGAGTAGCTATACAGTGCAAAGATATAAAACATTTACAGTTTAAAAAGAATTATACAATACTTCAGACTGAGAGGGGGAAAAAAAGGCCATCGTTGTTTGTATTTTAAACCATGATTCACTTCTTTAGAATTTCCTTAGGCACATGGCTGGGTGGTTTTAAATTTAGGATCAGTATTTGTGTGGCTCCAAAATGCATCTTAGCTTGAAGGAGAATGTTGTACCTTTTTAAAAAAGTAAAGTAAATGAATTTATTATTTGATTTTTAACTAGCACCCTGGGTATATACAGAGCTTTACAAGAGACGAATTGTACTAAGCAAAGAATGGAAATGGAGCTCAACAGAGTTCACAATCTAAGAGGCATGAGCAAATACAATATGAGAAAATGTAAGGAAATGTAGGGTGCGTGCCTTGTAAGACAAGGCAATCCCTTTGGTAAGGAAAAGCACAGAAGGAAGTACACAATACAAAGTGATTCAGAGACAGAAAGGCCACAGTCAAACTGTGAGAATCCTGAAGAAATTAATGGGGAATTCAAAAGTCAATGGGGTCATTGTGGGGCTCTGTGTCAATGGGATGAGGGAGAATGAAGGCATCTTTTGGAGTAAAAGGTTAAAATTTTCTGTGGATGAAGTAAGGCTACTGAAAGGTTAAGCCAATAGAAAAATATGCCCTGTTTTGGTTAAACTGGAAGGGAGGGAAACAGGAGAGAAGTGGGAAGGGAATGTCATCTTCACATAGAGGAGCTGGAATATGAGGAGGGAAAAAAGATTTGGCGACAGTTCTGATGTCAATGGAAAAATAAGAACCAAAATCATTAAACATGGTAATGGTTAACTGTTAAGCAAAACTAGTCTCCAGATAAAAAGAGCTAGCATAATGCAAATTAAACACATGTTCCAGCAACATCAGTTTGTACTATTGACACCCATATTCCATAGGTCTGTGGGGTCAAGCCTGTGTACAGGGATAGAGAGGGAATACAGCATAAGAAAATATTCTTAAAGCTCACTGAAATAGACTTTTTTTTCCTCTCAGAACCCTGAACTTTTTTTTTTTAAATATAAAGGAAAAATTAATTACAGAAACGCAAATGCTCAAATGCTCCCAGACAAACACCGTGCTCAGGGTTCAACAGCCAGCAGCCATTAGCTGTTGATCATCAATTCATCACAAAGGAGATGTGGAGAGAGGTATATTCTATTTTGCAGATTATAAAAAAGTCCAGTCTCCTTGTCATTAGCAGCCAGATGAACGCGAGGAAGGAAATTAATGCTTTTATTTAGACTCCTGCCAATACTTTCGCTCTACTGGTAAACAAAGTTACTATTGAATGATAGAGGCTGAACATCTCCCGAGAGACAGTCAGTGTGTTGCCCGAGGGCTGCATTATTCTCCCTGACACGTAAACCAAGGAACAATACGTCAGTTCTAAACTCCAGTCTTCTGTTCTGTAAAATACTGCTCTGGTCAAGCCTGAGAGCCTGCAATCTGTTTTGCATTTGTTTTTCAGTGTTCTTAAATTTTACAAGGTACAAAACACACCTAAAAGGTCTGCCACAAACATTCAGGCAAAAGTGATCAAATAAAAGAGAGTCTGGGCTAATTCTCAGGATTTACTTTCATATGGAGACATCTGTCAGACTGTAGACTGGTTTCTTAAGAAAGGAGTCCCAATCCTGTAATTTGTGGCATTGAGCATGAGATTGTATAAAATTCTAGGAACTATGCTGAAAGGAATGATTTTGCACTAGGAGGGAACAACATCCTTCATGTTTTCCATCTCTTAGGTTTTACTATTCTGTTCTCCTCTAGTCAGTCAGAACTAAATTACACACTCACGAATCTCCCAGTATGGTCCTTATTCCAAAGAACAGTGCTACCGGTCAAAAGTTACATAGTGTACCAGGGAAATGGCCTTCTTAACCCTTTAGCACTACTTGGTGCGGTAAAGGCAGGCAGGGTTGTGTGACATGTCAGCTGCATCCATCCCTGCACCGTGAGCTGTTTCTCCTAGCAGCATCGCTGTTTTCATACAGACCTAAACTCTTTTGAGTTCTACAGTGTAATGCAGCCAGGTCTGATGTTTTGTCAACTCCATTTTAATTATGCTACAGTTTATTAATGTGTGATTTTTGTTCTACTCAAGCCAGGAATAAATATGAATCAAACTGCACAATAATAAGTTCACCTTATTTTCCATTTATTTTGCTATTAGATCAACAAGTTAAAGATATTGTTAATTAAAGATATTATTAATGGCAAGAACATCATCAGTCACTAACATCCTTCTTTGTCCTTAAATGTATTTATAAGACATCTAACTTTTCTGTCTTGGCTTATACGTTTTTTGTTTTCTTGCCTATTTTTGCTGGATTAACTCTTTTGTGTGATAATTTTTAAGTCTCCTTTCTTCAATATCCAATAAAATTCTTATAAACTTTAAAGCTTACATCGGTTCTCAGAGATCTCTCTATCTTCCTAAAATATTTGTTATATGCTGAACACACAGCTTTTCAAGTGATTATTTTACTTTCTTTGGTGTCTTTCCCTATGGCATCATTGCTTATTCCATTTACATTATATATAGGGCTGCTTGTTTGGCATTGCCATCCCTTAATGCTACCCTTTATCATCCTCTAATTCTCTTCAGAATAATAACTACATTCCTTTCACTGCACAAATCCCATTAACTCTATCAGGATTTACTAATGCACATCTGAGGGTGGACAGCCACAGTGAACATGATTTCTGAGATTCTTTGCTACTTTCACGTCTTCATGTATATCCTTTGTACTAGTTATTATGAAGTCTGATATAATCTCCAGTGAACATACTTATTAAAAAGATATCCTGTAATAAATCTATAAAGTTGCCCTGTGGTTTTATTTTCTTAACTTAATATGTCACATCATTCACTACAGCATTTCAGTATAGTAATGTTTAGGGCCAGAAAAAGACCATAAAACCTCATTTATGTCAATCTACCTTGCTGTTCTGCATATATCTTAATATGATATTTGGTCTAAATAAATTCACTAGTTCTTTCTGAAAGAATCCTTTGTTTACATTAATAGTATTGATGAAACTGTGATTGTCTACATGGAATAAAAGAAGTGAGGTTTGCTTCAAAGAAAGCATCTTTTATCTGAGTAGAAAAATTAATCCTAGTATTGTAAGAGTTATAATAGTACACACTGGTTAGGGGCACTAATGCAATGCACATTGTCTGCTGAAGAAATAGGTACAAAAGGGCAGAAGAGAGCCTGGTGCTGGAATGGGTAGGAGGAAGGGCAATGGGTAACAGGGTGGTTGACTATCTGAGTCAAGAAAACTGTGGCCAAGCTAGGAAACTAAGGGGAGAGAAGCCTTTGTGAAGATAAAAATGTGGGAGAAGGACCAAGAGAACCTCTGAGAAGCTTGCGCATCGGTATTGCAGGGAAATTTGATGACTGATTACATGGTTGTCATACACTGTCACCTGCTCATAGAACAGTACCTCTGGGTGATCCTTGACTAAGTCAAACCTGATGTTTGCAGAGTTACCACAATGACATCACATATTTTGGAGAAGACAAATCCACAAAGTCTCTGAAGTGACTGTATACAAAGCAAAGAGAATTGCTGGGAAGATCACAGGAAAGACAAAAGTCATGAGAATGCAGGAGACTATGACAAGGTGGGGAAGCTGGAGGCCCTTTCAGGAAGCTGTGCAGGATGTGGCTATCAGTGGCTAGACGGGAGAAGGAGGCAAAGTGACTGTCACAGCTGAGCAGCCAGCGAAGGCCCAGGGATGGCACATCTCAGCATCTTTTATTCTCTACACACAACCAATATGCAAATCCCATTTTCTCCTTTTTCTGCAGAGTCCCTGTGAACTCAGGGACAGCACGCAGTACTATAATGACTTACTGTTCTAACCAACCTAAGTGTTGCTAAAATGTTGATTTGAGGTTAGGTTATGCTCCAAAATTGGAGAAATGTAAAGCAGAGAAGGGTGAAAGAATTATAATTTCTGCTGTCTGCTGTCCTACTAAAATCTCCTGGTACAGCATGTCTGAAGAAAGGACTGTCAAAGCCTGTATGGATAGATTTCTACTCACTAGTCTCTGTTTATCAAGGTATTTTCTTCTAGCAGGGAGAAATCTTGTTGCTTTGCCCATATTCTCCTCGACCATGCTGCCAGTTCTGACACTGATAGTCAGCTTGCTTGCATGTAGCTTTCATTGTGCTGGTCACTGCCAGCTCTCTGGCCCCTTTCACTCTGCCATCAATATGTCTTTTACTTCCTTCTCCTTTCCTTACCTGTTCTGGCCACCACAGACCGCCTTTGGCTGTGGTGCGCTCACTATGCAGCCCTGCTTTGGAGACTTTCATCCGCTTATGAGGCTTTTCATCATTTTATGCTGATGACTCTGCATATTAGTTTTTCCACTCTTGACTTGTGTCCATACAGTGAGTAGCCTGTGTGAGATATCCTCACCATCCTCCTTAGCACATCCCAAATGGTGATCCTCCCAACACTTCTGTTCCCAAATCCCCTTATACTAGTCACCAAGACACTACTCTTGCACACCCACATTATGGGGATACAATTTATCTCCCATTCTGAATACCAAATGCATTTTGGTAATTTCTCCAGATGTTTTTTCCTTCCACACAGTAAAAATACTGATACATGCCTGGCCCAATCACCTTCCATCCAGACCATCATAACACTCCCCTCTGATGGCCAGCACCTGTGTTACATTTTTCTAATTCATTCGAAATATAACTAAACTTCCTAGCTTGTTAGCTAACATCTTCAGTCACCTCTCTGAATCCCACTTCCTACTTCCCATTGAAATATTAAAATACTCAAAACTCAAATACTGAAATTGAAAATTAAAACTTTTCCCTCATTATCACAGAGGTACTATTCATACCTTATATGAATAACTCAGTATATGCTCCTGACATGAAGTTCAACAGCTTCTTATTGCAGAAGTCTTTGCACAGATATTCCCAAACTCATAGGAGAAAAAAACCCTATAGCTCTAATGCCCCCAAAGGATGTATTTTGGGGGATTTTCTCTTGTTTGTTAATATGACAACACATTTCTAATTTTGAAATATTTATTTTAGACTGTTTGGCCCAAGTTTCACTGTCTCTTTTCACATGGAAGTATCACTGGAATTTTGCAGAGAAAATCAGCACAGAAATTCCTTTCTCTCCTGTACCAAAAATGATGGATACCTTCTCTACTTCCCACTGCTTTAGTGAAGCAGGTTCAAAGCAGTGTACTGTTTGTAGACAACAGCTGACAATAGGACATTTATTTTTAGGTTATTCATCAAAAGGATATATATGATAAGCTGTGCAAACAATCAGATTTTTAAAGTTTGTCTAAGTCAAACATTTTGTTTAGCTATAAAAATGATCAAATGTTGCAGGTGACGGGAGAAAATTTCATGGCCTACTTTCACAAAATGGGAAGGCAGGCTCTTCACAGAGATACGTGTGAGCTGGATGGTAAGCAAAGCTTTTGCTTCAGGTATATTGCATTTTTTGCTTATAGTTAATACAGTGAGATTTAAAACTTAGCTTGTGGTTTTGACAAAAAACAAATGTTGGTGGTTACAGGCTGATTTCAGGTAAGTGTATAATGCAATAGGATTTACTTTAACTTTTATATATTCCCCAATGTTTAGAGAGAGGACAGAGGAGTTTCACAGATAACTAATGGGAAGTATGAAGCCAAAGAAAATATCAGTTTTAAGAATATAAATAAGATCCTCATATTAAGTTTTCTACAAAATAGCTTTCATGATGAGTAACACTGACATGCAAGTACAATGGAAAACCATATTTGCC
Organism: Aquila chrysaetos chrysaetos; assembly: GCF_900496995.4. Lineage (NCBI taxonomy): Eukaryota > Metazoa > Chordata > Aves > Accipitriformes > Accipitridae > Aquila > Aquila chrysaetos. The sequence goes on from NC_044008.1 coordinate 14,296,888, forward strand.
ACATATTTTTAATATGATGGTGGCTCTTACCTCCCTGTTCACACAGCTGTTGTGCTAAGGCATCCTTGAATATAACTTGGCCCCTATGAGTAGCTGTAGCCCTGTGAACATAAAAAAGACAACAATAAATCATGTAGTATTTTTATTTATATATGCATATGTATATATATATGCATGACTAATCAGATCAGAAGTCTCATTCTGCTTTCTTCCTGTGTTCTTCTTTCTGCACTCTTTGAAATTCATAGAATAATTTGTAGGGATTGTTTCTGTGCATAGCAAAAGAAAAGTTCCTAAACCAAAATGGCTAGGTTGGTAATAAACAGCACTGGCACAGGGATTCAATGAAGGACATGAGTAAAAGTAAGCCTATTGCAAAGCTAAGCACATCACTCTGTCTGACAAAGCGTTCCTGTCTCAGTACAGAATAGAAGAAATGGTTGCAGAGCTGCTGCCCCGTGGAATTAATAGTCACACGACCCAATAGGCAACAGCAATGCCAGTACTGTTATACGCTACTGATAGAAATGTAGAGCTTGAATGGGTGTCCAGAAATCCTCTCTGGAAACAAAGGGAGTGACAAATAAGCTCTCTGCCCCAGGCCTCAGTCAAACATCTCCAAAAAAGGAGACCGTACAACATTTCTTTGTATTGGGTTTTGCTGCCAATTAAGTTGTTCCTTCTTTTTATTTCCCTCATTGTCCAGACAAGCTGAAGTGGATTACTTTCTCCCCCCCCCCCCCCCCTTTTTTTTTTAAAACATCATTGTGCTTTCTGTTTTTTTCCCTCAAAGTAAGAAGCCCGATACCTTCACACTGCCTGTCCTCTAACCATTCACTTTCTGAACAATGTACCGTTTTCTTGGTCTCCTCTGGTCTCAGTCTGCCCCCATCTTTGAGGAAGTGATATGCCTATAGCTGCACATAGAGTTTCTATACTTGAGGTCTCACCAGTTTTGTCTTAAGAATAATTATTTCCCATTAATGACCCACAGCTAATAGACCAGCTAATGTACAATGGAGAAAGATTTGTCATTTTATTTTCTCATAATCACCTAGAAATACAATGAAATTTGATTTAGTTTTCTCTTACAGAGCTGTCATACTAACAGTGCTAGTTGTTCTTTATTTCCAATTGCTCATTTCTTCCCTCTTTTCTAAGTGTAGTACTTCATAACTTCAGTTTTATCTCAGGGATTTCAAAACCTCTATTTGCCAGTGTTGCCTCTGAAGTCTGATTTCTTGCAGCCAAAGTTCTTCCAATATCTGTCTAGATTCATATACACTCTTCATACATCTTCTTTATCCTTTCTCCAAGTCAGTAATGAAAATAATTAACATTAATGGGATCAAGATAGATCCATATGAACTCCTTGAAATAGCCTCTCAGTTCAACAGTAGGACATTGAAAGCTACTTCTCAGCCAGCTGTGTGCCCTCTCTAATGGATCATGCCTCTCTTGCTTATGAAAAAGTCAGGAAGGACCATAAAGGAATGGTCCGAAAGGAAAGTCAAAATATATCACTTTTTTTCTTGGCTACTAGGCCAGTTACACTGACAAGGAAGAACAACAAAAGTAACACATCTAATATTAAATTTTACATATACAGTGGATCCTCAAGGCAAAATCTATCTGCAAACTGTCAGAGTACAAACAGGAGTAAATGAAAACTTCCCTGAGATCTAATTTGCTTCCTGCTCATTTAGAAAAGCTCTATTTACACCAACTTGCACATCCAGAAATGCAAAACTATGGTCACCTGATGCTGCTATGGCTTTTAGGGCATTCCCTTCCTCTGCTTGCGGAAGGAGAGCTGTGTTGCTTTTTCCATCTGCTTGGACTTTCAGAGGCATACGTAAAGCTGGAGCCTTGCCTCACCTGGCAGCAATAGTATTTTGGCCACGGTCCCAGGATCAGATTACCAGTGTGAGGTTTTGGTTGTAGTCCCTACCATGTACATCATGGAAACTATTTTAGGATTTCCAACACTTCTGTAAAATACAGCAAAACGTCATGCCATAGTTCTTCATTAGCATTTTTCATCTGCTGACAAGACCAGTGACCATACTGAGTACGGAGTGAAAGAAAAACAAATACATCGCCCCAGCGCATAAAGGCAAGAGAGCTGAGACTTTAAGTCTCATTTAAAAGTATGAACTAAAGTATTTCTTAAAGCTGTGTTGTGATGAATATGCAAGAAACCATGTTTGCTACACACGTTTCTGCAAATTTCCTCACAGGTGTATGTGGACACACAAGTCAGAATGGGACCAAACAATCTCCAAAATCAAACATGTGCCCAGGCTTCTTTAAAAGGACCACATATGGTGACTTCCTCTAGCAGCTGAAATGGCAGGGCATCCCACAGCCAGCTTTGGGTCCAACGCAGCACCAACAGACATGTTTTGGAAATATGTTTCAGTGTGGGAATTCCTTGTCTTGAGCAAAAACCTGGCTCACCGTGCTCCTGAGCACATACAAGAAAATGCCACACCTAAGGCATAGAAGGTATTTTGTACAACATTTCTATCCTTCCCCCAAGCTGGCAGGGTGGAAGAGAGGGCTCTTTGTAGGCAGTGAGAAAGAAAACTTGCATTAGCAGTGGACTGGGACTTCAGAGATGCTGTTTATGCAACAGCTCGGGATACAATTCAGGATGTAACACAACAACAATGGCAACCACAAAATTCCTTTCTGAGGCAGATAGGAGCAAACTCTCGAAACACGGACCACATGCAGAGCAGAGCTCAAGTGTGTGTCTGAATGCAAACAAATACCAAATAATACCAATAATACTAAACCGTGTACTGTTTACTGGATCTCTGCACGCGTGTGAGAAAAAGGGGATTTGGGGAGAGAGCCAGCAGCCAATTGAATGATCTGCATCTTTCTGTGTCTATCATCCCTTGCTTGATAACGCACACTAGGAGCCAATTATTGCTGCTCCATAGCAGGAGCGATCTGCACCCTGGGGACAACAGTGCCGTGCAGTAAGGGCACCACTTCCTACAGCATATGCTCACATTAGCATTAGTTTTGCAATGGGCATACGCATGAGTTCTGCACTAGCCGGTGCAGCTTCAGAGAATTATTAAGGGTATTGCTACTGTCAGTTTACCAGTATTATCTCCTTGTTTTTCTCTGTATTTATGCTTTATTCATGGAGGAAATGACAATAATGCAGTGCAATTATGCATGAACTAAGCTACTTTTAGATAGAAATGCGAAACGTACCTTTTCTGTATTGAACTTTCTTTGCTGGTGATGTTCCTACCTGACAAGTGAGATTAATGGAAGAGGATCATGAATTTGGATTTTTCTCTTAAAAATATGTAACATATCCAAAACCACATCCATCCCTATATTCAGACTCAAGTCTAACAACTACATAATATTTATAGTAATTATAATAAAAATAATACTGGCAATGCCTGAAAGAGACTCTACTAGAGAAAGAAAATCATGCAACTATTCACTATGGGGTTTTGTTTTCTTGACACATATATCCAGTAACTGATTTTTGTGCTGTTTTTCAAAAGTTTATACACTGTCTTTAATGTAGTTAAATATTGCTTAGATGAAGGGTACTATTAATTGGTGTTACTCCACACCAGTCTATAGTCCCACTCCGTCATTGTATGCTATTTATTTCCAGATAAAGGGCAAGTGACTAATCAAATCTAACCTGTCAGTCAGCCGAAAGGCAAGATGCAAGCTCCGCGTGTCCCCAGAGGTAATTCTTCACTAGGAATGAATCTTTCCAAAGGGATGTGAAATAAAAGAAAAATGGGAGGGAACAGGAACATCCTGACATGGTGAGAGCTTTGAAAGAAGAACAACTTAAAGGTAATAAGGTTCCTCTTTATATTAACTTCACACTGCCATTAGCCTAGATGTATTTGTCCGCTTGGGGCTATGCAAGACAGAGAGGAAAATGTGTTTTTTAAAAGTAGCAAGAGGAGATAAACTGCTGACAGAGGAAGAAAGAGGTCTGAACACAAGAAGACTATATCGAGTGTCAAGGCTCACTGTCAGTTCAAGACATTACCAACCCCATGCTTCAATTACAGCAATTCTGTAATTTTCCTTCCTAAACCACAACTATTCAAGTTGAAATCGGGTGCCAGTAAAGACTTTTAGATTGTCTGTCACGGAAAAGCAAAAAAAGAAATATGACTTGCTGATTCTCTACTTGAACTACATATAGTCCACGTCACCTGTGAAATAGACTTGAAGCGCCACCCTGCTCAAGTGCCAACAAGCTTAAAACATTTTATTCAAGTGCAGTATTGCCAGCTCCTCTGAACATAGCCTAAGTAATATCAATTTGTCCCGTGTAATGACACAAATTCTTGCCAGGTGGTTTGGGAGAAAAGAAATCCAGAAACACATACATTCATGAACCTGTAAATAGAGAGACATCCCTCCATCCTCCTGTTGATTAGATGCAGCATGCTGAGATGCATGTCTATGAGCAGAGTACCTGTTCCAGGCCTTCCCCTGAAGCTGTCACCATTTGGTCATGCTCTGGAGTTCACATGCCCAGTGGTCACTCTGCCCTTACAGGGGTGCTTGGCATCTGCGAACTTCCCTGGCAAGGAAAGGCATTGGGACAAATTCATTTGCGGGGGGGGGGGGGGGGGGGGGGGGGCAGGACTGGGAAAAGACTCAGGTTTCCTACAGTAAAATACCTCATCTCATGACATTCCCCAAAAGATTTTCAACAGGACCAAGGAAAATGAGGTTATTTTTTACCCACACTAGCAGAGTTTAACCCTGTGCCCGCTGCTAGCAGCTGCATTGCATATCTGTACACAGTGGCTCATGACTGCTTCCACTGGAGGAAATTTAGGGTGACATCCACAGCGCCAGCTCCAGGGAAATCAGTGACTGCCTATATGAAGCTGAGATTGGTCTTCTCAAACCCCACAGTGTTGTCCCCCCAAATCAGGTCCGATCCACCGACAGCACGGACCATGCTCCCTCCCTGCTACTGCAGGGCAGATGCTTGGTGCTGGGCATCTGATGAGACTGAACTGGAACAGAAAACAAAGCAATGCATACCCAATAACTGCTGTCGTGATTTTATATTGAAGTATCTCATATTTCACATTGGATTCACATGCATTGCAACATGTATTTATTAACAGATTGCATTTTAAAGAGAGTGTTTCAGCTCAGGAAAGCACAGGGTATGTGGGACTGAGCCATGTACGGACACTGCCTGTGTTGCCTGGCTCTGCCAGCTCCATGTGTGGAAAGGATGCACAGCAGCACTGCCTAGAGGCCAGGGTAGATATTTGCCCTCTTTATGCAAATGAACTGGTGGATTTTTAATGCATTGTTAAATTTGCATGACCATCTCTGCTTGTAGGGTTGTCTTGTTTTAGCTGTTGTCTTTTTTAAAAAAATATGCTCCCCCAATATCACCTAATTAAGAGATGTCCAAATAAAATAACTTCAAAAGCAAAATGCAGAATAGGCCTTCTGGAGATTAAGTACACAGGGTAGTTGCGTCCAGCCTTTCTTGGTGGGAGTGTGAAACATTTTCTTGCAGTGCCCTGCAAAGGTGGTTTAATGACCATTTACTACGTGTGGCAGAGGTGAGGCCGGGCTGGTCTGCGTTTTAGCCCGTGTCTCCTACCATGGCTGAAATCTTCGGTGACAATTTCTTCAAGAGCAGCCAAGACCAACATATTACACCTGACTGGGAGATGGTGCTGGTGTTGGGGTCAGCAGGGAGAATGCACAGAGCACTCGTGGCTGCTGATCCAGAAGGTGCTTGGGTGGGAGGCTTTCAGCTACTGGTTAAATGCCTCTAAGTTGCTTTTTCAGTTTCCACTTGACATGCAAGCACAGTCTAATTAAAGTAGCAGGAATGAGATTTGTGTGTTCTGAAAGGCACATTTTTGACTCTGCCTTCCCCTCCCTGTCCCCAATGGTTTCTTCCCTAAGATGCTATAAAAAAAGTCATCTGTCCTGACCATATTCAGCATAAACTTGCAGGGAAATTTGGCAAGTAAGATGTAATTACTTACGTAGACATTTGTTCAGGAGACTGGAATTAGCACACTTGCTCTAAAAGCTTCGATCAGAGGTGAAAAGTCTTCAGAGGGAAAGGATTAAAGTGGCCAGCAAAAGCTAGGGTATGTGTTAGAGGGCAAAGAGCTATCATTTCATTTGGGGCAGCTGTCCTGAGCTGAAGTTTGTGGTTCACATTCATAAATTATGCTCATGACTTACTTCATGGGCGAGTTAAGACTCCTTTGCCTTCACATAGAGTAAATGCAAGAGGAACAAGAGCCACTTCGCTTTCTCTCTTGTCTCTGAATTTACCTCTGGGGACTGTGCATGTGGGGAAAGGGACTCAAAAGTCAACCTAAGGGTGCAGTCAGTATCTTTGTTAAAATTAAAATTTTCTTTAAAAAAAATTTGAAAATAATAAAGTCTAAGAGACAGAAAATGTAGAACAAATGTCAAAAGCCTTCTCAGCAAGAGCCAATAAACACCAAGGAAAGAAAACAAAGTCTCCTTTTGGAAATGTTTTTGGTATTAAACCAACATTTAAAGCCACACATGCATTTCTGCATATGGATGCGAGAGCATGTGTACCCATATCAACTACCTTTACCTGAGACCACACTGACATTAACGAAACATGCACCAAAACATTGATATGGCTGGCAGAAACTCACTGGGTTGGGATAAAACACACTATGTGCAGAGATGGGCTATTTCTCCCTCCCACACACTGTCTATGCAGTCTGAAAAGCTAATTGTAACTCTTTCAGTGTTGGTAGACCCAAACCTGCATCCAGCTGGTCTTGCAGAACTTTTATCTCATTCAGTGCATCCCATGCAAAACATGCATTTTTAAAACCTACAACTTCAACCACACTTCAGCCTCTTTTAAAAGTGTGCATTGGTCTGTGCATGCTCCTGTGTGTTGACCTGATGTGTGCGTTTTCGACTGGTCCAGTGCACTTACAAGACACTTGTAAGACACAAGACGGGTTTTGTTGCTCTTTGGCATTTAAAAAGAGATATGTTTGAGCGACAATATGATGATTTGGGGTAAATATAAGGGGAGGAATACAGCAGTTAAATGGTAACATCAGCCCAAAATGAAATGAATTTAAATTTTTTATGGTTTAACATAGAAACCTATGCTAGGCTGTGTATACTTAGGATGTGCTGGTCTGAATAGGGATTGATTTAAGTACATATTTAAGGACTTTCTTTAACCAAGATTTGAATAAAACAAATGTCGTCAAGTAGAAAAATAAATGAGATTAACATATAATTATAGCCTGTATTACAGAGAATGGATCTAAGGTTACAGCATTGGAAGCATTAGGGTTCACAGGCAGCTCTGGTCCCTACACTTTACAATTTATAAGAACTTTCTTTTGTAGTCCTAAAAAGTTTTGGTTGCAAGGTGTGAGTACAAAATAGGGATACAGCAGAACAGTCCATATGCATTTTGAAAGAGGAAAAAAGTAAGAATTACCATTTTAAACTGTATATAAACATTTTCATCCTCCTTTCCCTTGTATCTCAGAGAATAAAAAGATTTTTTTTTTTTTAATTCTATCTAGTTTTATGTGACTGGAATGATTAGAGCTTCTTGCTGACTGAAAGCAGATTAGGACAATACTTTCTTCTCAGCTACAGGAAATCCAACATTTTCATTAGTATTTTGCATTGTGTGACTATAAAGGAAAGCAAATTCTATTTTTTCTACATTTTAAATAAAGGGTTATTGCAGTGGCATCTGCCAAGCAGTCAGTTCATATAAATAATAGAACAAGCATCCATTGTCTCTCTGCTGACACAGTGCCAACAACTAGGTCCCTGTTTTCCACCTTTTTCGGTGTTTGGGAGAGGATGCTGTCCTTGTCTTAGGTTTTGCAATGTGTTGTACTTCATTATCTAGTGAAATATCAATTGTATGGATTTTAGGTTTTTAATGCATTGAGTATTTACAACTATTTGAAATCTACATTTAACCCTAAGCTAATGAATATATTACATCTTTTTGGCATAAAACCTACTGGTTTTCCCAAATTTTGCTTGTGTAGTCTTCTAAAGCCTATATTCAGTAAAGATACCATTCAATCACCTAAATTATCCTTCAAGAATGAAAAAACCTTTGTCTTTTACTGTATCACAAGAAGAAATGTTACAGTTATTGTGGATTTTAAAGTACTTGACATATCTAAAGGAACATAGAGGTATTAAGTAAATAGACTTGCAGCACATAGTTATTTCCTATATGCTTCTACAATGTGTATGACCCTTTTCTTAACAACATGTACTAATTAAGTTTGACAATGCTGATCAACTGGGATGAGTTCAGCAGAGGCCACCAAGATGGTCGAGGCTGGAGCACCTGCCCTGTGAGGAGAAGCTGAGGGACCAGGGCTTACTGAGCCTGGAGAAGAGATGACTTTGGGGGGACCTGACAGCAGCCAGCCAAGGGAGGTTGTGCAGTTCCTCTCCATCACTGCTGTATTTTAAGATGCAACTGGATTAAAGCCCTGAGCAATCTGGTCTGACCCTGCTTTGAGCAGGATGTTGGACTAGAGACCTCCTGAGGTCCCTTCCAGTCTTCATTATCCTGCAAGCCCATGATTATAAGATTTTGCACGTCAGATGAAGGTAAAGAAATTAAAGCAAGGTTTGCATCTAATCAGACTAATCAACACTTATTTTGAGAACTGCTTTTCATAGTACAAAAGAATTAACCAGTTTATTATGTCCAACACTTTGCATAAATACCTGTGATATTGAGTCTCCCTATCCATGAGTTTATGGCTGTGTATCTCAGAATATCCACCAGAAGTGCCAAGGGTTTTGCATGATTCCAGAAAATCAAGAGTTTGCAGGTAGTTGATGGTCTGGGGTTTTCTGGTGTGATACGTTTTTACATGAAAGCCGATAAGAAATAACATATTCAACTAATACAGTGAAAACTTAAAAACATTTAAAATCTAAAAGAGTAAAATCTGAAACAGCATACGAGATCCTATGATGAAAACAACTTTGGTTTTAGAAGATCTTAAATAATGGAAAAAAGGATGATTTTAAGGCCACCTTTTCATTTCACTGTTCTCATACCATCTGTACCGCTACCCATTTCCCAGTTAGGGTTTGAGCAGCCTGCTCTAACCTGCTTTAGCTGCCTACTGCTCCCGAAGGACGTTGCCAGCAGTTGTGGATAAGCTGGACCATAGGAGAATCTGGAACCTCTATTTGCTTTACAACCCACAAGGAGAAATCTTCAAATAGCCAAATTAACCCCATTTATTAAAAAACACTCATTTCAATACTAACTACAGAGATGCAACTGGTGCACCCACAATGTGCAAATCAGCTTACAAGGGAAGGATAAAACCTGCCTCTTTATTCTAAAGCTAGAAAATGTTCCATCAAAAATCAGAATGTCCACAGGCTGCACCCCACAGAACATGGGGCACGTTTCCTTTCCTAAGGCTTCACCAAACACTGAAATAATACACTCCTTGTCTAATGTTTCTTTGCACTCTTCCCACTGTCCTAAATATTTTCAGAGGACTGAAAAACAAATTAAGTACACTAACCTTTCACAGACTGATAAAAATCAAACTAAGAAAGAACCTGCTACAGTTGTTATTGAAGACCTGTTATTGTCTCCTTATTCTCACTTGCCTCCTGCTTGCTGGGAATATGGTGAACCTCTTGAAAAAAATGCAGGGTCACTAATCATACAAAGGACAGTTATTTCTCCTGCATGGTTTTTAATTTTCAGCCAGATTTATGTGTTGGAAGAAAACATATATCCCTGAAGACCATACCAGCTTACAAATAGAAATTGGCAGGTGAAATATTGCCTTAGAACAATAATTAATTCTATCAGCCACTGAAAAAATGACAAAATTTTTAAGTATCACAGAACTCCAGCCAAAAGAAGCAGGTGGAATGGTATCAGGCAGACGGCATAAACTGGAGAGGCTATGGTGAGGAGGCCTGGCATCAATAGCAGGAGCTGGATGTACTGGGGAAGGCTAGGAGTCTATTCAGGGACCCTAAAGGTATTGCAGGCAAGGCTGAGACATGGTGTGAGGACACCTGGGAGTACTATGGTGTGGGTGCTATGGGGACTTACTGCCCAAATACGTAGAAAACTGGGCTTCATGGATCCTGCTGCTCACAGGATAGTTAGGTGTTTCTTCAACAGTGACATTTGTTTCAGAGATGCCCATCTGAGTAATGTCTTAAGGTTTGGATTAAAGGACACTCAGAGACCCAAATTTTCTAAATTATACCCAACCTCTCCCACCTCAGCTGGAGAGATCAAACAGAAACAGATTTAAAAGAGAACAATCTGTTCTCAATAGGTCCTGTCGTCCAGCCCTGCTTTCCAAACCAGCAACTTTCAGCAGCTGTTAGGGCTAAGCAAAGCCCTTGTGCTCCCCTTGCACAGTGCTAGCAATGGCCCAGCATCTCTTGGTGCTGGCCTCCACTTCTGCTGCGGATGGGAGCTCTGTCTTTGCAAGCTGACAGCTGCAGTCAGGACCCAACTTCCCACCCTGCTGCCAGCTCCAAAATGGATGAATGCAGCTGCTTCTGAGCCATGGGGAGAAGTTTTTCTTCCTCCACCCAAGAGACCATGGCCTGCCCACACAGACTCATCCTCACACCCCAGAGAGGATCATAGGATTGTAAGAAAAGCCAGGTTGGAGGGGACCACAGGAGGTCTCCAGACCAACCTCCTGTTCAAAGCAGGGTCAGCTACACTAATCAAACACATACAGCCCTGCTATGCCTTTTGCCACATTGCCTAGAACTCACAGTTCTAGTATTTGTGAATGTTTTTGCTTAATAAAATACTGCTACGGTTATCAAGATTATGTTAAACAAAAACTGCTGTGTGAACTTTAGCTTGAATTGGTCAGTCACTTGACACAGGCATAAATACTCTCAATTTACAACTCATTTGAACAGCAGCCTCCCATATAATATACTGCTCCAACAATAATGAGTTTGAACCCATGTTTCTCACTAGGAAACAATCCATTATTTATCTTACTCAGAAATAAATTACCCACTAAGCTACATTGCCATAATATCTCCTTTTGATACTGCGTTGATAATAATTCTTTAAGCCTATTATTAAAAAAGACATCAAACTCTAAAACCCCTTCTCTTAAAGTAAAGTATTAATGAAGAGATTTATAACTGCAGCCTTGAAAGAAACCAAAGTGACAGAGAATCGAAGCAATAATATAAGTACTTCCAGAATAGATGGTTGGTCTCAGTTCTTTGTTACTGACTTCATTTTTCCTCTGAGCACAGATCTGTTTTCAGAAATCTCTGGCAGAATGAGCACAACACTAGAATGAATCTTTGTAGGAAAATATCCTGTTGATGTTCTGAGACTCTTTAGCACAGTCCCAACACTGGATTCCCTATGTCCCAGCTGAACAAAAAATGGCAATATTGGGTGAAATGCAACCAGACTTCAACTCCTCATTTATTTGCTAATGACAGCTTCCAATCAAAAGGAATACATTGGGAATTCAGTTCAGTAATGTTGCCAGGAAGGTGAACTTTTCAAATACACACTAATAATTATTGTGCTGTTACACGAAATATTGCTTGGGAGCTCAAATTCCCATGTCTGGAATCCCAAATACCAAGTATTCCAGATGAAGGTATTCATTGGAGACTTGCACATCTGGTGTTGTACATAGCAGAGTGGTGCTGGAAATTAGGGAAATTCATCTGTAATTTGTATAGCTAAGAAGTTTATGGTTGATTAATAAAACAGCAAACTTGAGCTAACACTTAGCGATAAAAGAGGACCTCTTCTCAAAACTGATATTCTAATGGGGTTTTCAGAGTGTCACAGTTTTTAAGTTTTTTTTAAAAGACTGCATCAAATAAAAAACAACAAGAAAAGTGGGTTTGTTCTTGCAAATCTCTCCTCTTCAGTTAAGGAACTTTGGGTAGTAGGTCCACCACTGCATTTAGTACAAGCCCCTGTACCATTAGGGAAGAGACACTTCCCATAAGCTGCTCGGGATAAATTCAGGAATGTGTCAGGGTAAATCAGACAGGTTTTCTAAAACTTTGGTCCTTCTGAGCACTCCCTTTGGCAAAAACATCAGAAGTATTAGCTCCAGGCAGAGTCCCCTGGCAATGGGAAGCAGTGACATCCCATCCCTGAGACAAATCTTCCCACGCAGTCTAAGTAAAACTGACCAGACGTCCGAGCATCACTGTTACAGATGGATTCATAACAGATACTAGATTTGATGGGAAGTCACGTAAAGGTACCACAAGTATTTCCCATTTTAAATGGCAGTTTCCCATTTTGAATGATCACCAAAAATCCATTGATCTCTGGAAAAAAAATCCCATGTCTGCACAGAGAATGGCTGAAATCTTGAAAAACTACAGTGAAAAAACAATATACCACAAGCCGGAAGGTACCTTGTCCCTATGGATGGGATGGATGTGGCTGTGAGTCAAAAGAATTGAAGTAAGACCCATGAGACAGATGGAAGGAATAGCACTAAACTGTTAACTGGTAAAGGCATACGGATGACAGAGATACAATTATCAATTTAGAAGAAAATAAGACATATCCAAGAACAGCATCTAAAAACAATGCTGTAAAAATAGCAGCACTAACTATGCAGTACCACTTGTTTGGCACATGCTAAGGAAACGGGCAGACTTCATACATTGGCAAAGATTAACTCTGCTATGTTATACTAGTAGGAAGTGTGAAAAGCAATATATTGCAAACAACAAATAAAATGTTTTAAAATACAGCTGGTTATCTATGCCTTTTAGCTTCCAGGTGCATCCATTTCTGAGGATCCCTCAATCTAACAGCTCATAATAAGTTTGGTTTCCTTGCATGACATTGCTGCCCATCTCCTTTTCTTTATTTTATTGACTTGAGGCCAATCCCTGAAGACTGAAGACCTGGGTTTATATATTAATAATACTCAGTGGACACATGCTCACATGTACTTTTAGCTTCAGAATTTCAAATGCTGTATTTATTTCTGTTTCTCAATATATATCGCACCTAAACATTGTTCTGGCTGTATTATTGACTCTGTATAAAATTATATGAAAAATTATCAGAATTCCTGAACTAAGAGAAACAGAAAATGTCATAAATAATTTTAGATACATTTAGTCAACCAGAACATGAATCTTATCCAAGTTTCCATTCACGAATCTTTTCATCTATGCTTGCCACAAAAATTTTCATGTTGTCTTGCTGTAAGGAAATACCTTACTTTTTTGCAGCTGTTAGTAGTGTTGTGGAAAATTGTTCTTCAATATTTTCCACACTGATATTTGGTCTTTTGAAGAGTTTACCATTAAGAACGTTGTAAAGAATTTTGATCTGTTGGTTTTAGGAAGGATGATTGAAACTGTTATTTTTCCAGACTACTTCATATGCTTCATTATGCACAACAAAATACACTAAATTTCAGAAAGTATTTGTTTTTCAAATGCTAAGGTTTATTGTCTAGAGCATAAATATTGGTCCTGTTGAATTGTATTTTAAAGGAACTGTACCTATATTCCTCAATAGTCTATTTTAAACACTATTCATGCTTTGAAAAAATGTTTATGCAAATTAACACTTCTGAAACTTGTATCAAAATAAATAAGAAAATCCCATTTTAATTTTTGGGAACACACTTTAAAAAAAAGATCCTGTTTAAAGCCTTGCATTCCTGAACTCAGAAACCCATGGCTGCATTCCTGATGCCAGGTATGCTGAACCATGCTGCTTTGTGATTTTACAATGAGTTTATTGGATAGTGGTTTAACTTAATGCATTTTCCTGTGCACCTCCACACAGTGGGAGTGTGTACACATTCATTGCCCACTTGAAGGAAGGAGCGGTGATTTCTAAGCCACAGAAAGCTCATCACTTGCAGCCACATTGGTATCATCTTTCTCTTGGTCTCTCAATTCAACTCAAACTCCTGCTGGTTGAGGAGGATTTTGATAAAACAGATGCCCAGCCAGAGCTCCTTGCCAAGCATGAGCTGCCCCAAATTTTTCTCCCTGTGATCCTCTTGTATATGATAATCCCTCCCAATGTTTCCTTCAGCACGGTCCTCTATATTCAAACACCCAGATAATATATTTAAAACACTTACATTGCTGCCAGCTTTCACTGGAATGGACCTACAAGTTCAAAAATAATTAGTGTAGGGAGAAAGAGGGATGAACAGACAGCATTATCACTCCAGCAATATATCTTAGGCCAAATTAAACTGAATTTCCCTGCATGTTTTCTCTTCCTGTTTTTAACTGGCACAGGTACCTTTTAATGCTGGTGACAGAAAATTTTAATATTACTCAGTGACTGTCTGAAAACTGGGCAGGTGCCCAGGAAATGGATCTGTACCATGTCAGCATGCACAGCAGTTACCCATTTTAAAACATAACCTTCCTAATCAAAGGACACACAACATAATGAAGAAAAATTACCCTAGTCACTGTTATTTTGGAAGTACTAGAAGATGAAATGAGCTTGCAGTTAGTTACTGAAGTGTTAACTTCTGATCCTAAAGGAGCTCTGTTGTCTTGAACATGTTAATGTCATTAAGCAGGTACATGATAGCTCTTTACTGAGCACCCTTATGCCCTGCCTAAGGATGCCACAACTAACAAGATACCTGTTTTCTTTGCAAAACTGAGGACAAGGTGTCCCAAACTACTCTGCTGCAGTTTGGGTGCTGGCTGCCAGCAGAGGTGGGAGGGATGCCCAGGGTGCTGTAAGGAAGACCTGGAAATCTATGGGCCACAATCTTTTATGAGACCAAGAGATCCTTCAGGGTCCGCACACCTTCCCAAAAAACTCACCAGTCACGTCCTTAACATCAGCCAGCACAACAGTGGGAGGAAAGGGTGCTAAGTGTCAGGTGGCCAACAAGCCATCATTGCAATGGAGAAGAGGAGCCAATGAGTTGTTCAGGATAAAGCATTTTTGGAAGATTTGGGACTAATACAATACTAATGGGAATTTCTGATTTTCACATATAGGTGCTTTTAGTTCTAGGAGAGTGTCTAAGTCTTGTTTACAAATTGGATAGAATTTTGAATTGCAGAACTGAGTTAAAAAGACAATATTAAGCCAAAAAGTTCCCTTCCAGCATGTTTTTAAGTGAAAATGAAAAAAAATCTCTTCCAGCTTTGTGTACAAAATTCTATCATACATTTAAATTGATTTTTCCCTCATTCTAACACCAATGTTCTTCTAATCTTAGTGAAAGCTCAAATATTGTCTATTAATAAAGCTTTTAGCTTTTGATTCTTTGTGGCCTTACCCTTAGTCAGGCCTGTAAAAAGAACAGAAATCCCATTTTGGGAGGCATGTCAGGACTCTGAGGTGTGCTTCCTTTGCACCTTAGAAAGAAATCCAGACACTCTGAAATTTTCATTAAATGAAACAATAAAAGCATGACTTAGAGCAGATAAAATATTTTCTTTAAATTTTCCTATCTTTAATTACAATGTAGGATATATTTTGTGATAATTTTAAAAAGAAAAGTCATTAAGAAAGGAAAAATATAACTGTCTTCCCAGACCTTCTACAGCCACCACACTTCTGCTTGCCATTTGCCACAGGGCTCCAGGGAAGTGAATAGCTGTCCCCACTGCATGGACAGCCCAGCTCTAGTGTCAGTGGGGCAGAGGGGCCGTGGGATATGTCCTGCCTCCAGCGCTCCAGACCAAGGACAGGCAGCTGTGATAGCAAGCTGCAGTGAGGAATACAGGGGGTACAACTCTTTTCTGCATTGATCCATGCTTCTTCCAAATTTATATTCACACACGACAGGGCATGAAAGCTGTGACATAAGGAGCCTGAGATCTGATTTCTCTCCCTGTCCAGTGATATGCTATTTGTTTTATAGTACTTCATTTCCACTGAGAACAAAAGTTTAAAATATTTTCACAAAACACGTTTTTTTCTATTTTCTGGTGATTTAGGTGTAAACATTAGTATTGTCTCATGAATGTAACTCCTTTCAGTCACACATTTAAAATATGCGATGACTATTTTGGTAGCTCCAAGAAATGTCAAAGAGAACATGTCCCACTTCTTGCACCTAGGTAATGAACAAAATTCTAGCGAATGACAGCCCTGACGTCATCCATAGATCTTGCATAATTAACACTTCTAATAAACTGCATCAGCAGCGCGAAGAGTTAAACCTTCTTGCTTCAGAATTACCATTATATGTGAGTGACACTGTCAAGAGTTCATATATACTCGGAACAATATTGAGGTAAAAGCACATTTTCAAGTCAGTGCTGATCCTAAATTTAGGCTCTGTAAGAATAATTTTTTTACAAAAGCTAAAGATGACAAATATTTAGACAAAATTAATAAAAAGTAATCGGATATTAGATAAATACTCTTACAGGCTTTTCTATGCTCTGGATTTCAATGCACTAATTCAAGAGGAATTTAAAGAGGTAAGTAAAGACTAAAATGAAGGGTTTTTTTTTATTTCTGCAGGGAGAGAAGTAAAAATAACAGTAAGAAATACTAGAAAGTATTAGATTTTTAAAGTGTAATTTAAATAATCAACAATAGTATTTATTGCACAGAATAGGCAAGACTTATCTTTAAATTTATAGATTCCCTTAAGTATATTAATGTAAATATATTCCTTTTTGGCTTGTGGTGAAAATAATGATACCATTTGCACCCAAATAAATAAAAACACAGATGTTATTCACTTGACAAACTGCACTGTATTGCTATATATTATTCACACACAGAACATAAGGGCATATAGAGAGGGTCTGAAATGCAATCAGAAGAGGTATTGTAAAGCATATTTTTGACACCGTCTAGCCTAGCCTACACCTAAATGAGAGACTGCTGCCTCTTATGAATTAAACATAATTCTTGATTTATGTTCCATTACCCTTGTATCAAAAACCATAGTTTCAGAGCAATGTCACTGTGAATTCATTTAATGATATTGATGATACATCTAACACAGAGAATACAAAGTAACAAGCAGTGCAGAGCATGGTTTTATAAATCACTCCTATAGAGCATTAGGCAATGAATAACAATCCATTAATTCATTCTAAATTATGCTAAAATACTTAAACTACTTGTGCAGCAAATTATAAATACCTGCCACTTCTGGTAAAAATGTGAAACTTCTGACCAAGAAATTTTATCAAATCACATCATGTATATCAGACTTCAGATTAACTGGGTTTGGATTAGACTTTCTTTCTTTAAAACAAGAAGCAAATTGCAAAGAAAATACTGCAGCTATGTCGTCCTCAACATTATATGAAGTCCAACAACGCAGCGTGCCAAACTGCTTCCAGTACCTGCATTTCTGAATTATCCATCTGCTTCTATGAGTTACTGACTTGACTGACTGTATAGGCATCTATCGCAACAGCTAGTATTCCAGGAGGGACATTTCCGAATTATCCATCTGCTTCTACAAGTTACTGATTTGACTGCATAGGCAACTATCCCAAAAACTAGTAGCGCTGCTGCAGCTCTTCAACTAAATATGAAGACCCAGGTCCTGAGAGCTCACTGACTTTGAGTTATCAGCACCTTAGCTGATGAGAAGATCTCATGTCACGTGTGTACACCAATACTCACACTATGCTTAGTGAGGCTCACTACTCATGCAGTATCATCCTGTGCAATGTGATTTCAAATAGCAGAATCTGGTTAGGAAACATTTTCCTTAAGAAAATTAAAATTAGAGGACAATGAATGGTTAATTTACAAATCATCTGACATTAAAGATAGTTAAGAGTTGCTAAGGTTGAGAGTCTTTGGCAGGGAAATGAGCTAATTTGTTTCTTATGGCCTACTTCCTAGTATTTTGGGGAACTTAATTTCAAGTGTCGGCTTTTCTGCAATTACTTAAAACGAGTTATATATCTTTTTGCCTGTGTCTGAGAAACAGTAAAACCACCTCCAATTAAACTTATTGGTTATAAGTTTTTGAATCCTTAAGAGATCCAATTTCATATGCTGTACAATTTGTTAGGTAGCAACTGTAAAGCTGGATTATGACCCTGTAGGTCATGAGTAACAACCATGTAACAACCACAAAATAAGTTGCTTCCCCAGGAACTGCAGCATAGTCCTGTCATATGACCCTAACAGGGAAACCCCTCGCATAAAGTTGTGCACAAACATCTCTCCCTTCTTGCTGGATCTGCCAATGGCTACAGAGGACACGATCAGAGAAAAGTAAGTATGCTAAAAGAGCAAGACTGTCAGCCTAAGAAATCTTGTTAATGGACCATGCACCCAACCATGCTGGCTGAAGCCCAAATATTGCTCTTTCAGGAGACTTAGCCTGGCTAGTCAAAAAAAGAGAAAAATAGTCTGATAAATTTGTATGCTGTTGCACTCAGGGTGGATATTTTATTCCTTCATAAGTCTATTAACACAAAGGACAAATTCTGCTGTTAAAAATCACAGTGAGAAAGCTGAGGGCTGAGGCTGAGTGCAGGAGATGGACACTGTCCCCATTTCATACATATTATGATAAAAGCTTTTCATGATCACTTTTTATCTTAGTTACCAAACAGTGCTTTAAAAAAAAAAAACACTTCAATTAAAAAAAGCTTCAATTATTACAACAGGATCTGTGTCAAGCCTTAGTTGGGCTTCCCCAAACTGTTTTGGCTCCTCCACCTCTGCCCTTCTCCCCAGTAAACCAGTGATCTCCAGTACTAAGTTACCTCCTAATCTGATATTTTGACAGCGGAGATTTGCGGATTGCTACAGGCATAGACATGCCTGTAAAACTAAACTAAACAGCTCTGGACAAATAACGCAGTTGTCACTCAACGGTTTCTACTTTTTCCAAAATTTCTGTAGGCAGGGTGTTCACTTTCTGCACAAACTCTTCCCAGGCCTGGCTTAACCTGCACCCCCATGAGCTTCGCTGTCTCACCACAAGCTCACTCCTCTTTTTTATTTCCCAGTTTGTTTTTTCTGTTCCCACCCATTTTTGTATTTCCCAAAATAATCCTAACTATTTGCCAATGGGAAACACAGTAAATGGTTCTTTCTAACTATCCCATCTGGAATTATATCTCCCATTTTAACTTTTCCTTTGAAAAGAAACCACTAGTGTAACATTGTTTTAACTACATTTTTAGAATAAAAATGTAATTATACTCTACATATATGAACTTCAATGTTAAAATTTAGCTTTATCTATCCATAATTGTGTATCAGCTGCTGGGAGACCACAGATTATGCTACTCACTGTAGGTCTTCCCCTTGCTTTTTATTCCAACAACCTCCAACAGCCCTTTGCATACTAACAGCTGCATGGTACTTTTGCTCTTTAATTTGTTTCAGTGGTTGCATGAGCAGATTGAGGTCAGTATAATGCCCTCAAAATTCCTAGTGGCAAACTGCTGGTGTTACGTACATTAAATCTGAGGTGGCCATAGCCCAGACTTCTCCACACAAAAAATACTGAGTCCGACCCAGTTATCCAGGTTTGGCACAGGTTATTCTATACAAAAAGGAAATGTTCCCAAAGAAACACAGCAGCAGAAACTAATCTCACATATTGCAAGCATTAGATACAGGCAAAGCATCAGAAGTTCAGTCTGTAGAGACCAGGCTCAACTGTAAAATTCATCAAAATAAAGCTTTAAAATATAAAGGTAAATATAGACTTATACAAACAATGACAGCTCAAGTCAGTACTGGTTCTCTAGCTACCATCTCAGCTATATTTCCTAATTCTAACAAAACCCTGAAATTAAGTACTGCCAGCAGCAAAAGTTACACTTTTCATGTTTTGCCTTAGTAGACCAGCAATCACTCTGTAGCTGAAGACAGCTATTCTTAGTTTGATGCTATTTTGGTAACACTACCGCTGATTTAACTTCACCCACACAGACTCTCTGAATGCATAACTTCATCTAGGTGCAGCAGGCAGTCAACTTTCCGTGCTTGCATTCTCCGTGGTGTGCTGCCCAGCCCCAGCTGGAAGTGCTCTGGCCTTTGGCAAGTGTTTAGTGAGAGTAAATGTGCAGGAATGCACAGGCATGAAAGGTATTATTACACTGCTATTTGTTATGCTAATTTTGTTAAGGGTCTGTCAGAATTTCATTATAAACCATATTTTCAAGGGGCTCATAAATCAACCATAAAATGTATTCTGCACTCACACTTTCACATAAAGAATAAGTCCTAATAACATTATTTTGCCAATTTAAAGCAAAAAAAGAAACAAGGTTTATTAAAATTCTATTTATTAATTTTTCAAATATAATCTGAAATTTTAAAGATATTATTTAAGCACTACTAAACAGAGTAATGCAAAGCTTTAGTGGCAAACACTGAGCTTCACTTACCCTATGATTTTTGTTACTCTCTGGAAATCTAAGGAAACTCATGAAAACTTCATACACTTGGCTTAACATTCATGTTCTGGCTGAGGTTTGTACCCCTCCCTTTCCCTCTGTCACTGGGTGTTCAGCGCTCCTGAATCTACCAGCTACACACCAAAATCTCCATGCAGCTGAGAGCCCCAAGACGCGTGTCACAACCCTTGGAGGTCTGGGGCATGCGCAGCTCTGGACTGGCTCCCAGGTAAAAGGGATCATCCTTGGGAAGGGTTAACTACTTTGTCCTGGCTTTGGCACTTCCTGATAGCTCCAGCTGGGAATTCACATTCCAAGTCACATTCTGCACCAGAAAAGCCCTGCTTCCAAAAATGGGACAAAAAGCCAGCTTTGAAATCCATCTTAACTACCTATAGTAGTAGACAGATACAGAATAAGAGTCGCGAGTTGCCGAAGTAAATAAACTACCTCTACCAAACTAACTACTGCAACTAAACTACCTTTACTGACAAATGTGATAGTTGTCCTATAGTCATCTATATCCCATTACACAACATCTGTCAACCTCAGAAATACTTGTTTCTGATTTATTTTTTTCTTTCCTTCTCCTAGTCCATGGGGACTTGTAGTCAAAAGTATTGCAGAGCTCTGAACATAGTCACAAACAGTAAACCTAGCTACTAGTTAGATCCCTAGTGGGTTACAAATCCACGATGGAAATATCCTTACAAATACAAGTAAACATTCCTGACATATCCTAAATACTAGCAAGAGTGAGATCTTTTTTGTTATTTTTATTTCATTCAGCTAACAATTACTAACTGATTTGTAGCCATAAAGTATCCTCCTGAGATGCTTTGTTTTTGCATCACAACAAAGCATTAGAAGATCAACCCTTAAAAGCTTAACAACAAAAAAGGCCAAGTGCAATCTATATGCGCTGAAACTAATGACTTTTATGACAATCTACTTATCCACCACATCAGTCTGGCAATCTAATGCACGAACTCCCAGAGTCTTAGTGTCTACAGGTTGTGCCATATGGCACTGCAAAGTTAGATTGAAATTTGGCTTCAATATCACAACAGTCATCTCTTTAAAGGCACAAATAAATCTACTAATAGATAAATGAGGAAGGTATTCATTTTCAGAAATTTAACACCAAACAATTTGCGCTTTTCTGAAGCATGACTTACTCACAGGGACTGCTGTGCTCTGCCAGGATTGTGAAGTTTTTCACTATTGCCGTGTATGTTGCTGCCACGGGAGAACTACAAATGAGCCACGTGAGAAGGAGAAAAGGCTGACATGGATGTTCTGTGCATTATTGGGGAGGGATTAAAAAAGAGGAAATTCTATGTTAAAGAAAATGCCACACAAAGAGAAATATTTGCAAGACCACATTTCATATTCCCTAGTAAATGGTACTGAAATCCTTGCATGGGCTAGAAAAAGTGAAATTATGTACTTCAGAGCAAAGACGGTGTCATCATTGACTACAGATCTATTTGCCCTCCCCCCCATAAGAAATAAAGCCAACGTTCCTCATCTGTTAGCACAGAGAACTGCTTACAGTGCTAAACTAGTGGTTCCCCGTCAAGGGACACCTCACGTGGGTTTGCAAGGGAGGAGGGGGGATTGGGAGTCCATTTCCCAATTCTTCCATTTCTTCCCTTCTCCTGGCAAACCAAGCTGACAATCTCTACTGGTGGAGGAGGCAGGAGCCACCAGACACTTGTTGCCTCCTGTCCAGATGGGCAGAGACCTCCCAGCAGTGACTGCTGCAGCTGGGCTAAGCTAGCAGGACAGGGACATGAGCTACAGTCAACATTAGCTGATAGTGCAAAGACCAACTTGGAAGCAGAGCTGTCTTTTTCATCCCTTTACTCACTTGACTCTGGGACTCTTGTTTGCTGAGAACAACCAGAAAAAAAATAAGTCCCCTAACAAGTTAAAGGCTCCACAGAGTAAGAAACCCATTGCTCAAAGCCACTGGGAGACAAAACACCATTCTCTGAAGTAATGATGTTTATATCATGTTAAGTAACAACAGAGGTCCAGCCTCTTAGAACCTTTTTTGTGTGGAGGTCACTCCAAAATAGACTCCTTGAAACAAAAAAGACAACAATTTACACATAGATAATTGGAACGATGACCTAATTGCCCACAGTATTTAAAACACAAAGCTCTGGCTAAAAACCTCGATGAACAGTGCCAGCTCCAGGAGCAAAGGGACAGTAGCTCCAAAGCTGGACACTTCACCCAAAGGAAAGGTCAGCTCTCCCTGGCAAGCAGGAAAATACCCAAACAGATTTCGTGGCTGCTGGCAAGGTGAAGTGTCACAGCTGAAATGTTTGCCCTTGCAGACATCACAGTTGAAATTTCGCATGACTTTCAGCATGACTCGAATGCCGCAAGGGAATCTGGTGGTATGTAGGGCACATGAGCCTGGGAAAGCAGCCCAGGGAGCTCCACTCCAGATACACCAGGGTGCCTCACCGAAAGTTTCCTAGGCATATGGACTCAGACACGTGTAGTTTCCACAACCTGATGAAGGCAGAGGGACTCTCCCAAACTCCCAGCAGGGATACTGGTGTCCGACCGGCGATGCTCCTGCACATCTACCTCTCAACAATGTCCTGAATTCAGCTCCAAGCAGAGTGGCCTCAGTCACTTCAGTAAACCATGGATATCAGTGACCCCTTCCTCCACCTTTTCAGTAACAAACCAAAAGGCAAAGCAGCAAGCCTGGAAACAGTCGATATAGACTCAATTCCCACCTTGATCCAAGGCTCTCTTCACAGAGCAGGGCTTTTCCCGCTCACTTATAAGTCAAAACCTTCCATTAAACCCTGGCACTGCACAGCTTCTTACGGCCAGAGGAAGGAGTCAGGAAAAAAACAACAAGGAAAAGCCCAGCAGATAGACAAGAGATCTGAGTTTTAATCCTTAATTCTTCCATGGGGATGGAGTCCGTGTGTTTCTGCAGTTACCTGTTCCAGCCCACAGACTTCAGGACGTCATGCCATGTCGTACGCAGCAGAGAGCTGAGCTCCAGCTTCTCCTAGTCCAGGATGGCTCCACAAAAAGCCACCTTCAGTATTTCAGCTTTCTCCATCCACTACCTAAAGCTTACATCATGTGAGTTAATGAGCATACCCACAGCCCAGACAGAACAGGTGCTACCACCTCCAAACCCAAATTCAGTCCTGCAGATGCAGATCAGGTATCTCTGAGCCACAGTCACTAGCACGTCTTGCTGTGACTGGGTTTACAGGCTTAGGCTACGTGACAGCACAGACCAAGCTTGGGGCAGGTATTCCCCAGGCACCTGAAATGGTGTCGGAAACCATGAAGAGACACATGTGACCCTTACCTGACATATTCAGTTCACAGGAGAGGATGTCCTCCTGGGGCTGGAAGCTGCATGGCTAGCTAAATTCTTCCATTTGCTAAGCTATGAAATCTCCATACTACCTTCATTCAGACAGGGAATTACTGACTATGTAACATCCTTTTCAGACTCGGTTTTGCTTCCATAAAGACAGTTACTATATAATTAGCAAACTGAAAAAATCCCTAATGTTAGTTGATGTTATTTATAGAGGATGAGCATTGCTTTCACTCTACTGTTTGAAGAGAATAAACCTTTCTCATAATTGTACAGGAACAGAAGCAGTTCTTCCAAATGCTATCTGATATGGCCCTCTGATTTATATGCACTTCAAATAGTTTGGGTTTTTTTTTTTTTAAACTTCAGTATCTTCTGAACATGTCATTTTCCCTTTTAATTTTGGCAATCTTACAAATTCTAGGGAAGTTTCCCAGTACCTCACATGCTGTCACAGCATCTTCAAGCCATCTTTACAGCTCTTCCATCACATTTTGTGTAAAAAACTTTTAGCTCATCATTGCAACAGCTGCTAATGAAGATCTCTAGGCTTTCTTCTAATTGATAAAGAGAGAATGACAAATATTTTAAGTAGCCATTAAACTGTGCTAAATCAATGGTGATTTACACAGAATTTCTATAGGAGCATACAGCACATCCACTTTAATATCAAGTGAGTTAATTGTGATCAATGATACTACAGCGGAAGGCAAATGAATTCTTAATGACAAGAAACTTAGCGTGTTACAAAAATAGAAGCTAACAAGAAACCTCTTTGCTGCATTTTTCTCATTACTTCATTAGTAACTACTACTATGTTGAAAAAAACTAAAAAGAAAACATGAGTATTTTAAAGTCTTTTATAGATCAATCAATTTTACAAAACATAATAGGATTAGGAAAAAAGGGTAAGTTCTTTTAACATTAATTTTTTCTCTACATTATTGGAAATTTATTTTAACAGGTGTTAGATCAATTAAAAAGTTATCATCACAGCATTCAGAGTTATTTTTTTAGCCACTGAATACAAGACTGGAGACTTTATGGGTGTCCTTGTCTCACTTTTACAACCTCTTTTGTTTGACTTGTAGGTTTTAATGTGCATCATAACACCTCTCATCCTGCAGTAAGAAATTCTCTGGGGAACACTTGCAGAAAATAGGACATTGAGTCCATAATTAAAGTAATCTCTTCTCAGGCAGATGCTTCAGTTGGCTCTGTTATCATATATTACAAAAGGCATCTTGAGGCCTATAAAATGTGCAGCAAATGGCTTTGGAGATGAGAAACAGCAATTTTTCATCTAATTTTGATCCATAGACATGTAAGTACTGTATTGCCACTTTTTGGTATAGAGCCAAATAACTATTGTGGTTGTTGAAATAAGCTTGGCAGTAACCAAAATTAAAGAGTACTCCAGCTTTTATCCTCAGTCAGGAAAGCCTTTTTCTAACCATCTTTGCACTTAGCAAATAAGCATGCCATCTCAAATATGCAAGTTAATGCCTACATCTGGATTTAGAAGAAAGGCTTTATGCAGCTTAACTCACCATACATATTCTCTCTCTATTTGCTTGTTAAAACCATCATTCAAATTACGGCCCTAACATCTTCAGTGCTTTGCAAAACAGTCTGTGATATTGATTGGAGGCGTTTCTACTGTTTATCTTTTGTATTTTAGGACATTGCTCTTTGAATGTGTAAGTAGGTTCTGCAAAGTAATTTGTTCATATCAGTTATAATCCTTTGCATAAACACTAATGCTGATAGGAGCTGGGTGAGTTTATGGAGCATGTTTTTGCTTCCTGACTACAACCGATATGTTGTATGTGGGCAAAATTTGACCTCAAAACTAGTGAAATACTGGGAAAAAAGACAAAGAGATTGACTTTCCTCCATTATTCGTTTCTTCAAACTTGCTATTTTAAACTCTTCCCTACTTGGGTGGGATATCAGAGAGATTGCTGGAGAGCTGCTTACTGTTTAAGACTTCAAAAATACATTTTTCACAGAAAATGTCTCAAGTGAATGTACATTACTACTTGGGCTAAACAGCTTATGATGAGCCAAGAGGGATATTTAGAAGGCTGTAAGAGAAAATGTTCTATTTGTTACATTTCTAGTAAGAACTAAAAGATCCAAGCCACTTGAGAGCGATAAGGAAAACAATGCCACATTAGGAAAACCCTATTTCATAATGTTATGGTGGTATTTTATCTGTAAAATACATGTTATGAGAACAGCCATTAATTGGCAACAAGAGCCAGAAAATGGCATGTGAAATACTTCAATAATTTGCTCTTAAAATAAATTTTATTATTATTTGAATTAGCGTAGGATCGCCAAGCCTTCTCCTAGGTGATAACTCTTCTGTATCACAACCAGAATGGAAAAGAACTCTCACTGAGAGCTGCTGTGATGATGACCCTGTCATTATGATGTTATTATGGCATCCACCATTACAACATCACTATATCATCATTATCAGATCAGGTGCCACCCCAATACCTGTCTGAGACTTCTGTTCCCATGACTGAGCTGCTGCCCACCAGGAACTGCTGAGCAGCCGACATGGAAAGTTGGCTGGACCAAGGTCTCCTGCTGTGGTGCTGTCTCTGCCCCGAACACCTCACAGGCCCACTGATATGTCACAGCCACAGTCCAACTAATCACACCTAGTAAGACGCAAGTAATGGAACACTTTAATACAGCCATCCTGGCCTTTTAACAGGGCTATTAAGGTAGATACGATGACTTCGGAAATGGATGCACCATTTATTAATTCTGGAAGTTAACGCTGCACATCTCTCTCTCAGATTACGTTTTTTACTTCCACGCTAGACAGAAGTTTCCAATGCATTGTTGTACAGGCTAGCAATAGACACCTGCTAAAATCTGATGGCTCTCTCATCACACAGATAGACCCCATGTGGGCTACTGCCCAAAAGGACCACGTTGCCATGGTAGAGGAGGGAGGGCGCTCACCTAGGGGTGGCTGTGTGCATCTGATCATGCTGATCACGGTGCCATTTATCAAGCGATTTTCAAAAAGGGTGTATTCCAGGCCATAAGAGAAAAGGAGACAAGACAGATGTGTCACACTGGATTCAGGAAGGAGTTTCCCATTCAGGAGTCATTCAGGAATTACTTCCATTTTTCCAGAGGACAAACAGCGCAAGACAGAGAAGAAAAAGGGAGAGCGCTATAAAAAGATTCTGGTTTCAACCTCTCTAATGTCAAGAATGGAAGAAAAACAAAGCAAAGGAATTATTATTAACTATTTCATTTACCTCTCTATATTTTCTCTTTTACCTGCCAAATGATGATTGTGTTGGCCGACGGGATGCTTACTCCCTTTTCAGGTTTGGTTTGGGTTTGGTTTGTGGGGGTTTTTTTCTTTTTTTTTTTTTTTACCTGCAGATGACGAAGAGGAGCCTAGCGACTGCAGGAATATCCCAGTTAGCCCGTGTGGTTTTTCTGGATAATGGATTCAGACCCTCGGCCCTCTGAAAGCTAAGTTGAGGGACCAGGGCTGGGGAGAGGCTGGGAGGAAGGCACGAAGCTGGGAATTGCAGGAAGGGGTTTTAAAGTTAGTGCAGGAGAGAGGGCTGTCCCAAAGCAGTCCCCTTTGCGCAGGCGAAGGCAGCGGGTGGCTTTTCAGCACGAGACCTGCGTGTGCCGCGCAGGGCAGTTCCAGCCTGTGTCCGCGGTGGTGTGTAGTTCTGACCCCTTGCAGAAACCTCTGCAAGTTTTGGAGCTCTCTTGACCTTAGGGGTCTTTGGCTCTGGAGGACAGAGTTCATGAACATATATATACCACAATATGATCATGTCCAGACCACTGCATATAAGCAATGTTTGTATTCTGAATGACATCAAAAGAATTAACTGTCATGTGTGACTACTGTAAAAAAATCAGATAAAGACAGATACTATCAAATATTTTCTTAGTGTAATTCCATTCTGATGACATTTGTATAACGTATATACTGAGGTTATAGAAGGATTATTATATTTTATTATTTATTCTGTAATTTTTATATATAATACTATTATAATATTTTATAATTTATAATTATAAATAGATTGAATTATATTTCATTCTATATCCACAGATAAGAATTATCTAAATATTAATAATAGATTTGAGTTTCTCAAACTGAGAAGGGAGGGATACACCCTATTGTTAAGTACAGTTTAAACAATAATTGAGACATGTTTCAGAGTTCACTCTGTCAGCTAGCTTGAGATCATGGTCATTCTGAATACTCAAATCCAAATTTTCCCAGCATGTGGGCAGCAAAAGCTGATCTAACATTTTTTATATCTTCAAGTATAGGGTTTCTTTCATTTTTGTTTTTAAACTTTTGCTAGAACTAGATGTGAGGAGACTATCATAGTATAGAAAAAGGGAGAAATTTTTTTGTCTTATTGGATTTTCACATTCATCATATCCAAGTTTTCACATTTTATACACATACATGAAGACTTGCTGAAAATTACTGCATGTCTACATAATACTTTGTAGATCACTATTATAGTTCATCCAAACAAACAAGGTGAGGAAAGTTAATTTGTTTGAACTGAGAATACAGACAGAGCATCCTTATATGTCCTCAGCTGTGTACACAAACAAAGCAAAATTTCAAACAAGTAATCTGAAGGCATGAATTTTAAAAAATACAAAAAGTGTTGTCTGTGCCCTGATGACAGCATGGACACGCATGATTGCTCTGCTGGATCAAGGCCAGTGCTCAGCATCCTGCAGTATTGAGCTCTTCACAAAGTTACTTAGTAATAGTCCCTTGCAAGAAGTGCTTCCCAAAGAAGTATAAAGACAATACACTTATCTCAAACTCATTCATGCACTGGACACTTCTTGTATTATCTACTTGAGAGGTGGCATTGAAATGATCAGACTCTCTCAGTCAACCCGGGGGACATTCCACAGCTACAAAGGGCTTCAATGCAGACACAGTGTCCAGTTGTATGGGCTTGTCTGCAGTACTGAAATTCAGCTTCCTAAAACATCTCTTACAATTGTCCTCTGCCTTTGCCTGTACTCGTGTTTTTATGCACTATATGTTCACCCCTATAGAATGGTTCCATGTATGTTTATTGCTCACTTTTCATATAACCAACATTTCCAAAAGAATTCACAAAAACCATTTTGTGCCTATTTCATTAAGCATACTTCTAGGCTGTCATTTTGATGGGTTTATTATTGATCAATTATTAGCAGCCAGAAGATATTTTATTCAATTCCTCTGTTACACAGGAAAGACTTCTAGTGGAAGCAAACTGATGGGAGTGTGTGTAATACATTTTATAGTCTAGTCATGTTTTCAAAATTAAGCCATCTTGAGAAAAGGGAACGACAAAGCATGTCTTTGAATGAAACAAAGATTTATGTTGTTGATGAACTAAAACATGCTCTCAAAAATAACCCTGAGGTTAAATTTCAGAGAGAGAAAAACAAAGTTCAAGAGTGAATTTTAAACACAACTCCTGATAACTGTACTGTGGATTGTGAATTGATGGCCTCATGCACAAAATAATGGGTACATTGCTTCGAAAGGGAAGAAAGTAAAATCTAATCTCTGCTTCTAGAATTGCCAAATGAACATTTGTAAGAAGGGAAGTAATTCTCACCATGATTGTTTTATTATTTAGATAATACCAGTAGAAAATGACTGAATTTCATTTTATTTCATGCAGGAGGAGCCAGAGTCCTACATGGAACTACGCCAAAATCTTAACAGAGTAGCCAAAGGCTATATTGAGCTGCCTTCTGCTATCATACATTACCAGTATGTGATACATTAAATTTGTATCATACAAAGAAAATAAACCATCCTAATATTGTACCATCTTGCAGTTTCTATTCTGGCATTACACAATGTTGATGAAAATAGCATTTTGTGGGTTTTGCTCATCTTTTGAATTAAGTCCAACTAACTTATCAATAGAGTTTCCATGTGCTTTTATTTTTAGTAAATGTTCATGTACCCATTCTTCCTAGCTTTGTTGGTTCTGCTTTTCTTGTACCTACACAGTATGAGAAGCCTAAAATAGCAAATGGCCTGTTGTCTGCAAACTTGGAGAAAATGTGAAAAACTGAATATTCCTCTCATTAAACTGGGCTTTTAGTAGGAGTATCAGACATCTGAGAGAATATTAAACAACAGGTTTTACCTCCAAGGAAAAAAGGAAAAAAAATTACAAGATTTTATGAACTTTACAAAGCTGCCTCTTTTATTCATAGCCTTCAGCAGATTTCAACTGTTGAGCAGCCTGCTCATTGGAAATTCTTGATGCAGACAAAGCTACTGACGGTTAAGGGTGGTGGGCATGAAAAATTTGTTTTCATAATTTGGCACAAGGTGCTTATGTTTAGGCAGCTGAGTCTGGGTGGGATTCAGATCCAGATTTTAAAAAGTTTAAAATAGGTGCCTGTATAAAGGTCTACATGGGAGCTAGGAAGCTCGTGATCCATTTTGGTCAGTGGAGACCTAGGGCTTGATTCAGCTGTCTAAATATATCTAAAATAATTTGGAAGGTCCTAAGGAAACTAGTAGAGCTACAGAGACCTTCTAGACCTGCAGGTACCTCTTTCTAGATGTAGAGCTGAATGTCAGGCCCTAGATGTCTATGGAACCAGACTGCACCCCCATTAACTCTCAAGGGAGTTACAGACACACAGCTCATACATAAATACCTACCTGGAGATATCTACATATCCTTTCTCAGTTGAAAACAACTGAAAATCCTTTTGAGGAGTGGAAAATCAGGTGCAACCAGTTTCCATCCTCCCTCACAGTTTTCTTCCTTTGCTCTGAACTTTTTTGAATACTCACCATCACAGTACACTTTGTGCTACCATCTTCTGCTAGCAAACTTTCTGAAAACACCCAGAATTCCTCATTGGTCATCTCTGTTTGCTTTATCACCACACAAAATAGAGGAAACTCAGACAAAACTAATAGACAAGCTAAATCTAATTCTGCACAGTCCGTTGAGTCTATGCTGCTTGGGGTCCTACTTAGAGAAGCCACAATGATTCCATGCACAGTGTTTGCATTTCACTGGAAAATTAACAAACACAGAAGATGAAGGAGGTAATCTGGGCACCACATCAAAATGGGACATGAGAGCAGAGCCAAGATCTTAATAAATATTGGCTCGTGATTTTCAGAATGTTACACATAATGCTGATTGACAGTACAACAATGCCTCTACCCAGGGAAGTGGAAAACCAAGCAAAAGAGTAATTTTTCTTCATAGTTCCACTGAACTGGCACACCAACAAGGAACAATTACTGATGATTTTTTTTTTCCACAAGGCATAATTTATAAGCAATATGGAAAAATAAAATGACTGCAACACTGGGCTAATGTCGGAACTACCCTAACTGTAAACAAGGACTGTATCTTATTTGGTGCCTGTACAACCCTTGTCTCAAACAGGGTCCACACCAATACCAAAAAGAGTGGTAAGAAATATCCTGTTTCACCCTGACCTTGCAATAAAGAGTAGGAAGAGAAGGGCAGCACTTAACAGGGAGCTGGTGCCTCACAGAACCCCAAAGCCAAGGCTGTCTATACATGTGCGTTATGACACAGTCTCCAACTGACTGCAAAGATTGCAAATCATAGCAACATCTAGGATGCTACGAACAACAATGTATTTCATTGTACAATTCTGTTTCACCATAAGAACATGAGGGATAAAAACTTACATGACCATATAAATACGAGTTGAGCGATTATATATAAATACAAGGGACCTAAGGGACCTCAGTTCTGATATTTGCTATTTTCTGTTTACTTTCCAGTTTTAATATTTGTATGTATTATAATCATGTATAAAGGAAACATAATTGTGTACTTGATCTTGAAGATAATCCTCTGCATTTCTTTCAAGCAAAGGAAAAAAACCAGTAAACAGTGTCTTAAATGATGGTTTAGCTAAGTGGTTTACCAGGGGAATGTGGTTCCTTCAGACAATATAGCCCTTTCCCACCCTGGCTAGAGGACTAATATAGCAAACCATGTAATCTTGTTGGATGTTTATTCAATATTTCCATAATTATTATCATAGGTTTTCTATAAATGCTTTAAATGGGTAACCAAGCCTCTAAATCACAGTCTTTATGTTCTGCAGTGTTTGCACAGCATGATATTTCAAGTTCATATATTAACACAGTTGCCAGTTCCTAGAAACAGGCTTAAACACATGGGCATGAAGAGACCAGTTCTGGAACAGGGTACTTTAAATTTCCCAGAAAGGAGTTGTATCATTAGGTGATTATGGGAAAAGGCATACTCTCAGTGAAAAACACATCTCCTTTCTTGAAAGTTTTTCAGTAGTTCAGCTGTCTGCCTCAGCATTCAGTCCCAAACTTTTTCCAGGGGCTGTGCTGAGAACCAGTTGCTCCGGCTTCAGAAGTGATGTGGCAGTGCCCTGCCTCAGCAACCACTGCTCTCTTACCTCTTCATAGGGGGACACCACCACAGCTACTCCTGTTCCCTTTTAGCCATTTGCACTATAAGCTGTGCTAATTAGGTGTCGAATAATATATGATTGGGCCTTTTAGTACTTTCAAAGACTTCTCAAAGTACAGAATTTTAAGATCAGTTGTGATGGGTCACATCTCCTACACGGGTTATTAGACACTGCTTACAGACTCAGGGAGACAGCATTACAGAAGTCCAGTCCACTATTAATAGACATTAGAGTGAATATATGTATAGACACAATCATTATTACAAGACACCTGTTCAATGACTAGCAAAAATGGCTATATAAGAAAAATATTTATTTTCCAAAGTAATTTCTATAGCAACCTATTCTATCTAATACAGTAACTCAAACTTCTGCAATAAATGATGCTGATGGTCAAGACACAATATGCTTTTGCAATTTAGGTCAGCTTTATCACTTTTACAAACTAGTAAGTTAAGCCATCTATAAAACAACAGGCTTAACAACCTAAGATGTAACCCAGCATGCCACCCTGCTTAACAGCCATTATTATCTGCCCGACAGGCTGAGCTTTAACTAGGTTAGCATGAGCTTAAAGCAGAAATTACAGACAGTGAAACCTAGCTGAAGGATTATGAAGACAATGTTTTACAAATTTGCACACAATCAGAGAAATCACTTGTTAGTGTAAAGGAAGACCTTCTATTTTTTGGTGGTAAAGAGCATTTACAGATCCTGGCAATTTGCTTAGGAGCCTCTGGTGCTCCACACCTGTTTAAAATAGTCCTAAGTTACTGCTAAGCAAGCTATTCTGCAATAAATGATGCATTTTAGCTTTTATTTCCTCAACTCATCTGGAGGTACCTACGGTGAAAAAACACTAAAGGATTACACAGAGATGTACTACAGGGACACCAGCAGCTTTCTGTGTTTCTCTTACAAGTATATTTTATAAAAGGGTACTTCTAAATATTTATTTATTAGCCATAATAAAGTACTTTGACCAAAAAAAAAAAAAAAAGAAAAAAAGAAGAATAAGCAACAGTTTGCACATGATTGGTGTAAAAAAAATGGCTATTGCTTGATATTGCATAGAAGCAGGTTGGCTCCAGCCACCTTCCCCCATGGAGCACAGGGTTCTGCACCACCCCTTGCCCCAGTGAAATAGGGGAGGAGGCTTGCTGTGTGAAATGCTGAGCCAAGAAAACATTTGTATCTCCATCAGGCAACATTATACTCAGACCTGGCAGTGACACAGCGCTGCGTGCAATGGAAATAACTGGACTACATCAAATTGTAAAGATGAGGAATCTTCCAGCGGGGAAGGAAAGAAACTGAGTGCTGTGCTAGCAAGCTGCTGTACAAGGTGTGAATCCCAGTTTGCTGCATCCCTGCATCTCCCATCCCCAGGAATAAGCCCATCTTCCTTGCAGGAGTCCCCTCTGGAACTGAACCCCACATCACTCCCCACAGCATTCCCAGTTCCCCTCATCCCAGAGGATGAAAGCTTTGCTAGCTCTCCTTTCCTGCAACAGCAGCAGTACTTTGGGTGTCCATCACTGGCTGTTTTAGTATACCAAACGTGGCCAGGAGCCATCCTCCTTAGCCACACCTGGGAAATGCATGGTGGGCTGGTAGCTGGAAACTGCCAAATTTATGCCAGGAAAATTTCTGGCAGTTTATAGACAAGCATGTTTTAGCAGGCAGGACTGTTGCTGGGAATGTCCGAATTTACTGGTATAAATGCTCTACCTGGCTGCTGATTTTTATGAAACTAAGTATCTTGATATCTCAACCCCTTTGTCACATTTCATTTCTAATGGGTACAAGAGCTACAGAGGAGGACAGACTGACAGCATCACCACACAAACCTTGTTTCTTAGGGGTTCAGTCTCCTCCAGGACTGAGCTCTAAAAGAGCACACCAAAAAGCATGGATGAAGTGAAAGGGAATTTTGCCCCTTATGTCTATAGGGTCATGACTTCCCTGTGTCATGTCCATGCTCCCAGTGGAAGCCAGATCAGGTCAATATTATGTGCAGTTAATAAATGCTAGCCGTGCACTGGCCTGTGGGAGATTTGCCTAGTGGACTTTGTTCAGTTCCTTCCAAGAATTGTCCAGGGAGATGTATCAACACTGCAAAAATCACACACCAAAGCTAGTGCTAATTAATAACTTCATTATCCATCTCCACAGAGTTCAAAGACTAATGAGCTGATCTGAATCACAAACGTATTGGCAACAAACAGCGTAGGAAGCTCTTCCCTATATTGCAGCGTTGTCAGAGTCTATAAATTCAGGTACCTTTTGTAAATATTTTTAATTTATATTAAATTAAACTTTAATTAAAATTAATTTATTTTAAATTTAAACTAGACTGGTAGTTAGTCTCAAGTGTTAAAAAATCTTAAGTTAATTATTTGCTATAGAGGAGCAAATGAAGACGAAGAAGGTAGAGCCAACTCTGGAAATCCTGAAGTCAGAGAACTGGGTAAGGCAGGCAGACTAACACCACACCAAAAAAATAGCTTTGTTTACTCCAACCTGTGATTTAGCATGCAGGGGAAACACAGCTGAAGCAAGAAAGCATGGGCAGCTGAAATAAAAATGAGGAGGAGGATTAGAGGTAAAACATACTCCTCCTCCCTTCATTTCCTTCAAGGGATGATCACATTTACCCAGAAGTCCTGCAGCCAAGTGGGATCCTGGAGTAAACACTGACTTCAGAGAAGCTGAGCCTTTCCACTCTTGTCTGAATTTGTCCTACAGGACACCAAACTGATAAAAATGCATCGTTTTGCTCATCCTCAAAGACAAACGAGTACCACCCATGGAGTGTCCTTATACCATGGGGTGAGGCAGTCAGTAAAGCCACTGAGACTGATGGACACCCGGGCCAGGGACCCTGGGACAAGCTGCACTGCTGGACTCGTCAGTGCAGAATCAGACCTCTCAGCCCTGCCAGTTTCATGGACATCAAGGAAAGACAGTTTTGGTGTCTCTACACACGGACTGCTGACATACGTAGGTGTACATCCATGCTGCAAATTACATAGTCAAGAATAAATTCAGATTTCTGCTATGTATGTTCTGCACACTGCAGCATGGCTAAGGACTTTACTAACATAGTGCAAACAACACTATTTTTGAAGAGGTGCTAATGCTGAAGTGGTGCATTATGGCTTATACAAACAGGGAATTACAGGTTGGATTTCCAAAATTGTTTGGTGCCGACCTAACTCTGTTTCTACTGAAGTCCAATGACGAACCTTCCATTGATTTCAAGATAGGCAAGCACTCATTGCCTTAGAAAATGTCGCTTTAATTTCACTTAAATGGGAATCAGCAGTCATAGCAGTATTTGTATTTCTATAGAGCTATTTGTCAGCTCTTCTTCAACAATGACAAACATGAACAAAAATAACCAATTCAAAACCATGGGGAAAAAAAAAAATCACAGGAAAATTAATAACTGTTTATAAACTGACCTCAAAACTCGCAATGGAGGGTCACATCTCAGATAAATAAATACATTCACAGTCACTGTGCAAGCTAGGACCAACAATTATTTCTTGAATACCAGGAAAAACAAAAGTCCGAGAAAGAAAGGGAGTAAGCAAGAGTATGCAGAGAAAACGCACATCTCATATCTCATTTTTCTCAGGCAGCTCAAAGAACAAAATTTAGCTGCTACAACTTGATCAACAAAGGAAACTACTTTTAGAGAGGAATTAAAGGAAGGATAGAATTCACAGATTTTCCACAGAAAAAACATAGTTGACAGATTTCCTTGAGTTATATACAACTATTTTATGAGGCTAACTTTTCTGACACAGAATTTAAGTAAAACAGTGACAATATTTCCTCAAATATTTCATCAAATTTGTCTTTTGTCAAACAGTGAATGGGAATCTTAACTATTGTAAACAGCTTCTCTGGTACATTGTAGAAGTTAATGAGAAACAAATACATTCTCAGAAGTTAGTTACCACTCATCAAAACTAATTTTTTTTCCCAATTTACTGTTAGACGTTTAGAAGAAGAAGAGAGCTAGAAATAAAAATGTCTTGACATTGTCATTGCAGCTAATAAATAATGTACTGTAATAGCATAGGCAAAAAAAAATGCATTATGTAGGAAAAGGAAAATATCCATGACACAGATCAATCAATCAACCAACAGGTACTGTGTTCACCATCAGCAACTTATGTTCTCAAAAAAGCCAGTCACTTTTTACTTTTTACAACGTGTTAAACACTAAAACAACCTGATTTTGTGGGGCACTTACCTGCAAATTCCCAGTATAGATAGAAAGGGAATAATACTCAGAGGAAGATTTGTTTTGCCAAACAGGACAGTCACAGGAACACAGAAAACATCTCACACACTGAAATGTTGCAACTGTTTACTTATCTAATTAGGGAGCAGTCTGACATTTTTCCTACGAATGGGTGAAACTTGAAAAATTTTCTACTTTCAACTCCATTCTAGGTGTGTTTTCTCTCTCAAATCTGATCTAGCAAAATTTTGGGACAAATAATTAGAAATTACTTTAAGGTAAAACATAGTAATATATATTCTAATAATTCACGTTAAGCTGTGTATTTTGTTGGCACTTTATATGGTACTAAATCATCAAATGATGACTTCGGTCTTTAAAACAAATTACCAAAAAACCCTGTAAGAATAACCTCTTGTTTCTTTTCCAGGTTGTAAACTAGCTGAATTAAGTAGAAGATAAAAGCGTTTATTATAAGGAACAGTAAATACTTGAGTATGGCTACTCTTGAATACTTGTATTTTGTGTTGATGCTTACAATCTGAGTAATACATCTGTGTGATGTTCTAACTCTTATTAAATGCAACAGATAAAAAATTAAGTCAATGCAAACATGCTGTATACTTAAAAAAATCAATGATATGATTAATAACTAAGAGGAATCAATTTCTATTGAAAAGCTAGGCTTGATGCACTTGTACACCATTTCTCTGATGGCATGCTACATTACAAAACACTATCTCCTTCCAACAGGCTTTGAAATATAAAGTCCTAATGAGCACAGAAACTTTTCAGCTAGGAAGAACTCAGTATTCTTATTAAAATCTACACTTTGCAGGACTGACTCCTTAATCCATAAGGTCCTAGTGCAAGCAGGTTAGATCATTTCATTATCTCCAAAGTGACTGATTATCTTCTCATAGGCATTGCATGTATACGTACATGAAGTTGACACAGCCTGTCCCCGCAGGTGGAGCAATCCAAACAAAACTGAGGTTTGTAGTTGGGAGATGGCTCACATGTGATGCAACCACGCTGCACATAAACTGGTTTCCAAACTGGTGGTCAGACATAATTCCTATGAGAAAGACACAAGGGAGATAAACAGCAACATGTTAATGGCTCATTACAGGGTGCTAACAGACTGAGAAATACATCTGCTGTGTGTTTCATCATGGCAACACAGAGTGAAAAAAACAAACAAGAGTATACCACTGAGTAATTAGAATTAATGCCATTGAAAACACTGGAGCTGGCCTCTGCTTAAGCCAAGGCTGACTTTGTATTTACTACAAGGCTCCATGTATTTATTGCTGTTATTCTTCATGAGACCAATACCAGGGGAATTATTTGCACTTTTAAGGAGGTACTGGATCACAGCTGCTGTAAATCAATGTTATTCCATCACCTGATTTACACCTGTATTGGGTTTGTGTGGCAGGGTTTTGGTAGCAGGGAAGGGGCCGCAGGGACAGCAGTGAGAAGCTGCTGGAAGCTTCCCCGGCTCCGAGCGGGACCCGCCTCTGGCCCAGGCCGAGCCCGTCAGCGACGGCGGTATCGCCTCCGGGAGAGCGGATTTAAGAAGGGGAACCTGAAGCAGAGAGAGGAGTGGGATGGGAGAGGAGCCCCTCTGCGGGTACCGAGGTCAGGGAGGAAGGCGGGCAGGAGGGGCTGCCCCCGCAGCCCGCGGGGAGACCAGGCGGCAGGCTGTCCCCCCCGGCCCGCGGAGGGGAGCGGGGGAGCAGATGCCCACCTGCAGCCCGGGGAGAGAGGAGCCCACGCCGGAGCAGGGGGCGGATGCCCCCCAAGATGGCCGCGGCTCCGTGGGGAAGCCCGCGCTGGGGTCTGTGACTGAAGGTCGGCCCGCGGAAAGGACCCACGCTGGAGCAGTTTGTGAGGAACTGCAGCCCGTGGGAAGGAGTCACCTTGGAGAAGTTCACGGAGGACTGTGTCCCGTGGGAGGGACCCCGCGCTGGAGCAGGGAGGAGTGAGGAGTCCTCCCCTGAGGAGGACGGAGCGGCAGAGACAAGGTGTGAGGAACCGACCCCAACCCCCATTCCCCGTCCCCCTGCGCGGCTGCACAGAGGGGGAGGGAGAGAATTCGGGAGTGGAGTTGAGGCGGGAAGGAGGGAGGGCTGGGGGGAAAGTGTTCTGGTTTGGGTTTACTTCTCATTATCCTTGTTTTGATTTGATTTGTAGTAAATTAATTTGATTTTGCTTCTTCCCCAAGTTGAGCCTGTCTTTTGCCCGTGACCGCAAGTGGCGAGTGATCTCTCCATGTCCTTGTCTCAACCCACGAGCTTTTCTTTATATTTTCTCCTCGTCCCACCGCGGGAGGCGGGGGGGGGGGGGGGGGGGCGAGCGAGCGGCTGCGTGGTGCTTTGTTACCGGCGGGGCTTAAACCACCAC
The DNA here is from genome assembly GCF_900496995.4 of Aquila chrysaetos chrysaetos. NCBI lineage: Eukaryota > Metazoa > Chordata > Aves > Accipitriformes > Accipitridae > Aquila > Aquila chrysaetos. The sequence continues at coordinate 14,335,854 of NC_044008.1, forward strand.
AACACCCATTACAGATCTAAAAGAAAATAAAACCTGAAGGAAAAATGCCATGTTTTAATAAGCAAAATGAAGCTTTTAGAGAAAGGTGTTATCTTATAGTAGACAGGCACACCTATTTGGAAAAACAGAGGAGCTTTGGATTCATGAACTCCTCTTCTGTTGTGAAATAAAAGCAGCAACCTTCAGTAGTTTTACCAGTATACATGCCTTTGTTGTTTTGTTGGTTTTTTTTTTTTTCGAATCAGCCTCTAATACACGGATGAATGTAAATGTCATCTATTAATCCCTCCCTCTGGAATTCACTGCAGTTCATCACTAGACAAAAGAACTGTGTTTTTTAACAAAAAAACCCAGTATCAGATAGCAATCTTCTCCCCCTCAGAGCCCTTCTGTAGTTTCCTACAAATTAGTGCAAACTTGGTTGTTTGTTTAACACCCTTTGCCTTAAAGTAGGGCAATCTTACTTGAGTGGATTACTACACCTTTAATCCTAGTACATTAAATAGTAAATGTTGAAACTATTCTTTTGAATGCACTTATCGGAAGGAAATGCCTTGTTCCAGGTTACTTCAAATATTGAACCTTCAGTTCAGAAAATAGTGATGTGGGCTGAAACATTGCTAATAGGATAAAAAGGAAAAGCGAATGGTAGCAGGTACCTCTGGGCTCAACAAGGTCACTGTTAGCTGTTGGGTGGCTGTATCTCAGAAAGTTTATAGTGGCTGGTATTTCTTACATTGTTGCAATTCAAATGACAACGAAATAAAACCCATATCTGCCTCTCAGAATCCTCTACAGCTGTTTTTCATGGCAATTCTTCTGTAATGCGAACCCAGCAATTTCTCTTAACTCCTCACAGATCCAGAGGTGGAAGGAGTTTGCAAGCAAGAGATTTCCACTAAGGAGGCGGATGAATCCTTCCTAATGCAAACACGCTGCTCCACCTGGTGCCTCTCCAGGTACTGCCATGCTAGCAGCACCGTGCAGGGAGGGGGGCTGTCGCAAACCGTTTAGCATTTTATAGATCAAAAGCAACATCTGAAATCCCATTCAGGTACTGGTGAGCATCACAGACTATAGCTCAGGGTTATATATGTTATTTATCCTGAGGGCTATTAAATTCTAAACCAGCTTCAACTTGGGGGTGGGGGAAATGAAGCCACAGTGAGTTTAAGTAATCTATCCCAGGAATGACAGGAGGCAGCGGCTGATGGAAGTGATGCCTGTATCTTTTACAGACGACCACAACCTTCTCACCCGGGGTTTTTTAGTTAGTTCCCCACTGAAGCATACACATGAGGTTTTCCATCATTCACACAGTTACACCTTTCAGCTCAAATCTCCAAGCAGTGCTAAAGCCTCTTGGGTCATGATGGCCACAGAGAAGGCTCAGGCTCCCATAGGTGGAGCCTCTTTTCTGGAGAGCAGTAGTAAGGAAATCCAGGGAGATAGTATTTTACTGACTCTTGTTTATTGCAAGACACTAGATGCAGATCAGGTTTGGCCATCTCTTGCCATGCTGTACTGACATTTTAAGTCTTTGTTTGCTTTCCTTGGCTAATTGGGAGGGGTGGCATTAACATCCTCAAAGAAACCCACTTGACTGGTGCCCAGGCTCACTGCCCTGGTCTCACTGCTGAAGTCTACCCAGTCCGCCCTGCTGAGACAGATGTGTCCAAAAATATGCCCAGAGAGGCCTCTTGCAGGGTGAGTGGTGTTTAGGCAACTGCTTTGCTTTGCTGAGGGTGAAAGGTGGGAACTCTGCTGCTTTCCCAAAGTTGTGGGTCTTGTCCCTCTCTGAAGTTTGTGCTAAAGCCAGGGATGTGGGACGGGGTCTCTGGGACTGATGCGGAGCACCAGCTCTCATCTATCATCATCTCTGGCTGCACAACGGGAAACAGAGCGAGGTACAGAGTTTATCAGGTTAATTAAATAACAGATGCTGTTGGGGAGAAACAGGAACAGCCCTTCAGTTTGAAGAAATCCCCCCTTCTCCAGAGCCAGCCAAATACAAGGGAGGACAAAGACTGCCCTACCACATCCCCCAGCCGGGCGACAGACACATCAGCTTGGGAAATGTGACCGCTTCCCTCTTTGGCAGCAACTTGTGAGTTAATGAATTTCCTAGGTTTCAGGCAGTAGACTGCAAAAATGTGTCTAATACATCAAACACATACAACATCTGTGGAGAATTTCTTTTTCCTTTGATTTACAGTTTAAAAAAAGAACAACTTTGCAGTGACTAGAATAAATTCTAAACAATGAAAAAAACCAACTCATTCATTTTTTTGCAGAAAAAAGTCAATGAATTGCACTGAGAATATTCAAAATTCTATTTTTTCATTTTATCACAATTTTATCTTTATATTTTATTAATAATTTATTGTGATAATTTTTATAATAAAAACAACCAGTCCTCATCTGCTGGACCTTTACTGGGTACATCAACTCCATTTTGGAATTCAGAGCCTTCAGAACATTTCACAATAATTAAGTACTGAAATGTCAGTGAGTGACAAAGTGATATTAAAAAATGTTTTTGATGCTTAAACCCCAAAGTTCCCTACTGAAAAGGTAAACTTAAAAATCATAAAAATGGCACAAATGAAGCAATGCAGTTGATACCTAGAACTCCTCAAATTAAGGATAAAGAATGTTATTTCCCCCTCTTGCTTCCAGTCTTTTTGCAGTCCCCTGCTATGGAAGGCAACTCCTCCCTTCTCCTCCATCCCCTCTCCAACCTGGCAAGCTGCTTCCCAGACTGAATGTTTGCCCCATAACAAATCGAAGGACAAATATGAAACAGTGTTCTACTGCAAAAAATGAAATGAATACAAGACAAGCCTGATTATATAGCAGTTCTCAGAACAAAACTGTATCCTGTATGTACCTCAGACAGCTTCAGAGACAGAGCGTGCCTTCGTTTAAGGCACTTGGCTCAGGTCAACGTTGTTCTATAGGCATCCCCTCTCACGTCCGGTTGACCAGTGCAACTATATACGTTCAAGTCTAGTGTTTACAAAAGTAATAATCTTAAGGTAAAATTTTAAGATCTGTCTGTATAAAGCTCTATAAACACTTCTGCAAATAATCAAGTGTTTCCATGTGATTTACTGAATGCTGAAATGTTTGAAGGTTTGTGACAGCTGCACATCCACAGCTCTAAAACGTGCTACATGCAAAGATGCGGTTAACATCTCTCTGAACTCCTTTCCCCTTGTTTTTTACACTCATCATACTGACGTGTTTCAGACATCTGCACTTTCTAGATTCTCCATCCCCTAAAGTTTCTGAGGCTTTTGGACTCTCAGTATAATCATTCAAATCCTAGACATGCTTTGTACCTGCCAACAGCACTCCTAGGAGAGGAACTAGACATGCTCAGTCCCTCTCAAGATTTAACTCAGCAGCTGTTTTTATTGTGTAAACTTTTAAAAATGTGCTTAGCCCTACTCGATGCACCATCTACAGTCACTGAATCAAAGAACTTCTATGTGAAGAGGTAGATTTCAAGAGAAAGATTAAATACAAGAAATCTAAGGACAGAGAAAAATTATTGAATGGAAAATCTTAGGTAAGGTCGGATGACAAATACATAGCTTCAACCTTTACATGTGGAAAATTATTTTATTGATAATCAAAATCACTAATAGGGGTGTAGCAGCTAATGCAGGGAAATATTTTGCCTCTTTTATAAGGTGGCATACAGGAAGGTGAGTGACATGTGACGATGCTGGTTTAGGTGGTCCATAAATGGCCAAGTGCAAGTGCAGTTCCTGAACTCCTTATTACTTTCACTTTGTTGTGTTGCTTCTCCAAAAGGGAGAGCTATAGAGGATAGGAACTATTCTCCCAGCTGGGCCCCTGAAAGCTAAAAGATGATCTTTTCTACTGGCAGAGCTTGGGAAGCATCTAATGGTGCAGATAAATGCAGTAAGATTCACATCTTTGCTTTTTAAGTCTGAGAAATGTGTATCTGTAATTGTCCTGACTTACACATGGTAACTATGTAATGTTCCTTATTACAACATGACGTATCCTTTTTACGTATCCTCCTTAGAAAACAGTTTCCTAAACCAGAACTTTATACAAGGAGCTCATCTGCATGTCAAGGTCCTTGGTAAATCCTTCATCGAGGCTAAGTCTCAATAGACTTCCCAGCACTGAACCAGATGGTAAGTAGTCTACCATTTCCTATTTATTGTATGAATTGAGTATGATATTAAAGGAGAGGGTTAATGTTAAATACAGGTGTAAAATGAATAACCACATTTGGGTTTTGCTGCCTCTAAACTGATTACCTACACCATGCTTCCATTTTCAAAGTAATGCATGAGTGACAGCAAAATGCCAAACATGAAATATTGATGAAATACCAAGAAAATAGAGCTGTAAGTAACGAAATCACTCTAGGATCTTTGGGAAAGTAATCATTCCTGATTAGTAGATAATAAATTTAAGTCAGAAACAGACACCTTCAAATTAGATTTTGATTATGTAAAAATGAAGTACCTAGTCCTAGGAACACACTTTTCCCATAGAAAACAGAGCTGGGGACCTATGTTCTCCACCCAGGCTCTAGCAGCTCAAAGGGTGATCCATAAACCCACAAGCTAAGCACAGTTCTGCCTGGTGTTACGAAGCAGGGAGTGATGCAAACGGGACTGTGCCAGAATACACCTCCTGTGCTGAATTCCATGCTAAAGCAGCCAAACCAGAGCCTGCAGCTTGCTTCTTCCATGCAGCACCAGGGACTTGTTCTGAGAGGATATGTAGGACAATTCATTTTTTTCAAAATGGAGAGATGTTGGTAGCCACATTTTTTATAATAATCTATCACTTAAAGCAATCACTTTGGCAGAGAGCTTATGCCCATAGTCTCTTCTTCCCAGAAGCACATCCTCTCTATGAAGCTGAAGATTAAGTGTATATAGAGGTCCTCCCACTCTCCTGTTGCATATAAGACTGCACTAGTCAGATGCAAGAGTGCTGGGACAAGTGACATAGCTTGGTGGCTACTAACAAGGAGCCTGGCTTTTTAGTAAAGTCCCTGTAGAAGAGGTCTCCAGGACCACCGCAGAACTGGGGTTCTCCTGCAAGTGAAGGGAAAGCCATGTGTCTCTCCACATCATTTGAGGAGCAACAGAGGCTGTGGCACAGTTGGGCAGGTAGCTGGCAAGACATGAATTCACAGAAATCCAAGTGCAGGCCCTAAGGAAGTTTTTAGGCTAAAATCTATTCACTGAATATATGTAGACACCAAGTGCATTTTACAGCTGCTGGAGCTGCAGCTTTCAGACCACATTTTCGGAGCTAGGTACCTCCCTTTGTCCTAAGTCTTTTTGGATGTTTAAAGGACCTTTTTGATCCTTACTTTTAAACACATTTAAAATTAAATACGTGTTTTCCCTGAATGATATAGCAAGTGAAATAATGGTTTGTTTTTAGTTACTGGAAGAATATTTGAGCAACATCCTTAACCTGTTATGAACCCCTTTCAGGACTCCGAAATGTAATTCTTAAAATTCTGTGGAGAACTAGTGGTAGGAAGAAAACCAAGTTTTTTTCACAAATATATGTTTAAGAAATACATCAGTGGTCTGTGTTAAAAAGGACTGTTGGGAATAAAGAAATATCTGGAGCTGGTAATTATAATTTCTAAAACATGAACACAAATGTACAATTATGAGCTTATGCAGTTTCTACTCAAGCAAATAGACAGTTAAAGGCAACTGAATTACCCATGCAAGTTCCTTTCAAAGTGAGTAAAGGTGCAGAATCTGGCCCTAAGTGAACTGCACCCACCTAGCTAAAATATGCTGTTGCTGATTGATTTTTGGGGAATGATTTCATTCTGCTTCACAGGGAAAACACATCTCGTTTGATAGAATGTACCAGACTGCTAAAGCACTTGGTAGCCCTTGTGATCAATTAAGGGTCAGGATGGTTTGATAAATTATTAAATAGTATGAAGAAAGAAAAGACCAGCAACCATCAGATGCATTCTTCCACTGGCAATATATTACCTTTATCTTTCTTGAAGTCGTGTTTATTTCACTATTATTATTACTGCTTTGTTATTAAATAATAAACCCTTTCAGCATATGCCACATTGGGGAAAATACCATCCACAGGCTAATAAAGAACAGCAGAAAAAGAACGGTTAAGTGCATAACAACTTAATAAAGTCTGTCACTAAAATCCATAACTCCTTTTGTGGTCAGGAGCCAACTAGAGCCTGAATACAGCAATCTGATTCCTGTGGGGGTACCGCTGTGCTCAAGTGACTCAGACTTGAGACAAAAAGTATGGCTTTTATAACCTTTTGCTACATATATAAAATTTAAATGTGTTTTCTTTATAGTTCTGAAAACAACAATTTATTGCAAGTTCACATTTGAAATACATTCACAATTTGGGATCCAGGTATGAAGCAGATCAGGTTAGGTCATTTAGGTGCTAACAAGAGCAGTGTTTTACGTTCACATTTTTTGAATACTTACTGAAGTGAACAATTCACTAGAAACACAGGTTTGCAGGACTGAACCCCTAATGTACAGATTTACGAAAATTTGCACTGAAAGAGAGAATATTTTTTTGCTTAATCTCTCCTTTAATGTTCTACTTTTAAGGGATTGATCAAAACTTTTGAGCAGCCTTTTGTTAGAACCCACTTAGGGGTATAATTTCATCTCAGGGATTTATGAGTGCCAGTCTCATTAAACCTAACAGGAGTTACACATATGGAAATTGTGGTGCACGGGGAGGAGAATATCCCATTTCATTTGCATAATTCCCCAAGACACTGAATGAGCCCCTTGTGTAATGTGTGATATGGCTGCATGAGTCAGGGGAGTGGGGGTGGTGAGACCCTGGTCTGCAGCGTGTTGGTCGTTTTAGGGGTAGCCACTGTCGGGAAGGATGAGAGGACAGTTTAAAGCTGAAGTCTAAGTGCTCCATAGGGAGCAACAGGGTACTAAGTGCTCCAAAGCAAGTAGATTTAGTAACAGTAAACAGGGACCAGCAGTAACAGAAAATGCTAAAAAGCTACTGTGTTGCTGAAATGTAGAGGAAGAAAAAAATGTCCTTTCAAAGGCTTGAGCCAAAATCTATTTTAAATGTTTTCCTAACAGCCCCAGCATGTTTTATAATAGCGACTTTTATATTTTTCTTTATAGAAACCTGTTAGGCTGATACCTTCATTCTGTACTAGCTTTTCATAGGTCTATTTTAGCAATGTATTCCAGTCTACTGTCTTGCAGAAAACCAGCTGTCCCTGGTTTGCCCTCACTTTTTTTTTTTACTGTTATTGTATTTGGCTGGTGTCTCATCCATATGAGCAACTCTTATAAAACTTACCAAAAATACCGCATTGTTCTGAATCTTTCCACTTTGCAAACCTTAATATGTGTCCCAGGAGCCAAACATCAGACACACCGCTTGATAGGTCTTGAACCAGTGACAAATGTGACAAAGGACCACCCTGTTATCACACCAGACATCTGCTCCCACCAGACTCACTCTCAGGGCCAGCAGTAACCACATCATTCTCCTTACGGCAGTGACAATTCACCAAGGCAGTACTTGAGCCCCTGGAATTGCCCCGAATTTGCTTTGGTAGTGGTGAAACTGCAAACCAGCAGTCTTAACTGATAAAACCATGCTGACCTGCTCACTTAAACAGAGCCATGAACCAACAAAACCTCCCTGCTTACTGGCGCAAGAAACATCAAATGAAACGTTGCTGTGTAGCAACTGGAAAACAACTACACAGCCCAATAAAAATGTAAACTGCCCGACACTCTTCTGTAACAGACCTACATCCTGATTAGACCTATAATGCATCCTTTCCAAGGCAGTAGCTTCCAAACAAAATTTTTTTTAACTAATCTTCACCCCAGATTCTAGCTGTGCTGGTCTGAGTGGTTTGCATACTGACAACACCCCTTCTTTGGCTATACTGGCGTTGGTGACACATCCCAATATCCTGTTTGCTCTTCTGTAGCCTAGTATGACTAATTGGGATAATGGCTTCAAGGCTTTACCTAAAAACCCCTAAGTCTCTCTTTAATTTATTTTAAATGAACTTAATGGTTTCTGGCAGCAGTCTGCCTTGTAACGCATTTCCTCTATTTTGATCCGTTGCCCGCAGACATATTTTGCATTTGCCCACATTGCTGTCACTGCCTCAGTCGCTGAAGGACGCACTCAGTGCCTGGTATCTTCTTTGCACTTGCACTGTCCTTAATTACACTTTATATTTCTGTTATTGACATTACTGGTGAACTCTGATGTTTTAAAATTGATAATTTCCTCCAAAGCAAATTAAGTCAGTCAAACCAATCAATAAGGATAACTATATAATGAAACCAGAGGGACTTTCACGGAAATCTTTTTCCAGATGGAGTATTTATCATTTACAGACATCTCTTCTTGTTTTCAAGTGATGTTGTGATGCAAGTTATTCTGTCCTATTCCCCAATTTCTTATCTCAGATGATCTGAAACTCAACTTGAAGCCCTGTATTGTGTACAGAAGCCACAGTGTGTCCTCCACCAGTGCTGGCTGCAACATCTCCACAGAACTGGAGACAGGAGGCAGTTTCTATCCAGAGGAGCAGTGCTGGAGGTGGTCCAGGTCTCCTCATCCTCTCCCCACGGCTCGGCTTACATCAGCCTCCGTGATGCCCGCGTTCAGGTGAGTTGCGTAAAGTCTCCTACAGCTGCATGTCCCCTCACTGGGACACTGAAGTGACCTGTGGCGTGGCCAGTCCCAGAGCCTGTGGGAGATTTTGGGGGCAGGGGTGTCTCATAAAAGCCTTTCCTATTTGCTCAGGAAAGATTATGTGCAGGAGCTATGTGTCTGCGAGGGAAAAAACAGCTGTGGCAATGACAGAATATGGTTTTATCTTCATACATCTAAACATGGCCAACCACTACAACACATGCAATTTGTAAACACTAGTTACAGTGTCTGTAACACTGTTTTCAGCAGTGAAGACATTTGCATTTTTTCAGCAGTTGACACCAGTGACACAGAAGCACTGGTTTGCCTTTTTGAGTGTTGAGGAAAGAGTTAAAAAATCCTCAGGATTCATGAATATAAAAACTAGAACTGTAAGTAAAGCTGCTTATTGGGCACCATGGTCATTCTCAGCCTCTGCAAAGGGATGAAGGAAGCTGAGAAACCACCTAACAAATTGGTGGGAGAGGTAAGGGAGAAGTGGGGAAGGAAAAATGGGTTTGTGGGTTGAATGGAGGAATTTCAATTAAAATTCTCAATCTCCAGGAGTTCTTTTTTTGAAACTATGCTGAGATTCAATACCACTGGCTAAAACCCACCAGTATCTCTGCCTGGATCACATTAGTGGTGGAAGAAAGCACAGTCCTGTACACCGCCTGTATGCTCCACAGATGTTCTGATGTATCAAGGTAAAAACTGCTGGATTTACCTCCTCTGTAACCAGAAATCTATTACATTTACAGCTTTTACAGTGTAGGAGAACCAAACTCAGGATGCTCTGGCTGCAGGCTGGCAGTGGTGACAAGGCTTTAGGCCTGGGCTAAAGCATCGCCACGAGGATGAGCGTGTGCTCAGGCAGGTGATGTGTACCAACAGCGAGATGGGGAACGGGGGGAGCCTGGAGGTGACAGCCAGCGTGGCTGTGACAGCAGCCTGAGACCAGTGTCAGCCACCAGCACCCGACTGATCCCCGCCAGTGTGATACCTTGGCCATGCAGCATCACCTCGCTGTCACCAGGGAGGTGTATGGGGGGAACAGAGGCAGAAGTTTTGATATTCAGGTACTCTGTAAAGGTGGAGTTTGAAAATCAAAGTGTTTCCCTATTACACACTTCTCACACTTTCTTTCATCACCAAAGCAGAAATATCAGCTGTGATTTGCAGACTCTGTGGTATTTTTGGCAAAAAAAAAAAAAAAAAAAAATCCTTTTCTACAAACACCCAGACAGTTGCTTTAATTCTTTATGCATCTTTAGCATCTTTTTTATGATTATTACAGGACAAAACAGAAAACTGGAAGTTGTTCACTGCAGTCTGGCAGTTGTTCCCTTTCCCTTGTGACATGGACAATAGTTTACTTAAATACTGCAATGATCCCACTCTTTGCAACTTCATGCTGCATCTCCCCCACTAATCAGCAGCAGACTATAATGTTGAGAGTATTTCACTAAGCAGTTACTAAGAGAAGAACAACATGCCAAGCAGTCTGAATTTCTGCCCACTGAAAGCAGAATGGTACCAATGAAGAAGAAAACTCCTCAGTAAACACATTACAAGCTAACAAACATGAACAGCAGCAAAACTTTCAGGAAACAAAACCTAAATACAAAACTTTACACACCAAAAGAAGCAAGAATCACAGCCATCAAGCCCAGAGGGAGAGCAAATTATTTTACTCATTCATTTCCATATTACTACTTTTAACTCTAGTGAGAAAAAATCACTCACAAGAAAAAATCTGGTGCAGTGCCCCCCAGCCATATGGTATATATTGACATACATACCACAGACAGAAAATTGTAACACTGCACTTTTATTTCTATCTGACAACACATACTGTCAGTTGAGAGTCGCAAGAAAGCAGAGAAGAAAGTAATTCTGCATTTCATTCCTTTGCCTGAAGCTTACTTCTTCTAGACAAAACATTACCAATTCCAAATATGCAAGAGCACTTCCAGATCAGATACAAGAAAGGCAAATAAAAGCAAGCTACCAAGAACAGTAACCCTCTTGTAAAACATCAGTCATTGTAAACAGTAATTTTGGGGAAAAAGACTGCTGTTATTGAAGTCTTTGTCCTCGAAAGAGCACTTTATGACTAAATCTTAAAGGCTAATCTTATGCAGTCATTTCATGTTCAATATAGGATCTTAAAATATTGTCCTGGAAGAGCTGTAATGAACCTGCTGTTGGGTCAGTGCAGTGGCAGGGCTGAGCCATATTCCCCAGACCAGCACAGGCCACTCCGTGGACCTGGGTGAGCTGCAGCCCCCTCTGTGGTTGATGTCCTATGCACTTTTGGGGAAAAAACCCCAGAAAACAATATTCACATCCGAAGCCTAGTCAATGTTCATGTGATAGCAGCTAATGCCACACCATGTGTGAAAATTACATGTGCTACAGAAATAGGGTGCAGGGAGCCTCCACTACATGACCTCCAAACTGACCCATGGCTTTGCTGGAAAGAAAGCTTTATCCAGTGCTGTGGCAATATGAGGACAAAACCAAGCAAATGATCACCTGTAAAAGGTCTAAGTTGCATTTCAGGATCTGGGACAGAAGTGGGAAAAAATATTTGGGCTCGAGGCTGTTACATGCAGGGTGTGAGTGGGAGCAGAGCATCCTGAGTGCCCCTGCTGCTGCTGCAGGTCTTCGAACTAGATGCTTGAATTTAATCTTAAAACTTGCTTGATTCAGTTCCATGAATGAACACTTAGCTGAAAGCCTGCCTCTCCAAGCAAACGACCCCCACTGTGACTGTAGTAGGATAAATGTTCCAAGATTTTAATGCAGTTTTAAGAAGGTTTTAAAAAATACAGTAAGTCAAAGTAACACCCAAGGAACTTACACTAGGGAGCAGCAGTCCCATTAACATATAAAGATGAGGCTAAAAAAATGAAGATCAAAACATGGCTCTGCTTTTTGACCTGCTAATCTACCCCTAACAAGAAAAATATCTCAAAGAACTGCAGCCCCACAGCGAAGTTCCCCCCTTCGTTATTGTTTTGCAATATGATGAAATCAATAGGAAAGTGTGTGTGTCACAAAGGGAGAAATTTGAATTTCCATCTCTAGGTCTCTACATTTTTTCTTGTTCATGGCAGATTAGCAGTTCAGGAAGCAAGCAGGTTTCCTAATTTACATTAATCTCAGCCTTGCCATGTATGCTAACTCAGATGTTTTCTTGCTAGGACTTCCAGATACTTTGCAGTTGTAACTTTGCTGTCTCACACTCTCTGTAGTGTGAGCTGTAACATCAGCTCTCACAAGTATCAGTCCTTCTCCACAAGTCCACATTCTCTATTCTGATACTGATGCTTTTCTTGGAAGGCACCTATTAATTTATGAATGGAGCTAGTGCTTCTGAATCTTGTTCCCCATTGATAGAGAAACTAGTATATACGAAGATATTTCTGGTAAATAATACGCTGGCCAAATCTGAGTAGATTAGGGAGTTTCCAGCTGATCTACAAATACGGGCCAAACATCACCAGACAGTTTGATCTGGAAAAATGGGAGGAGCCTAAAGCTGGCTAACAACGTATTATGTAGTGCAGTGGCCTGGCCAAATCATCACTGAGGAAGGAGACCGTATTGAATAAACTGCTTCTTGGGTAGATTGAAGCCTACTTTCATACGAGTAGAATGCAAATGGCAACAGAGCCATTCTGGAGTGAGGCTGAAGACAGCACCCTGGTGGCCTCCTGGGGAAGCTGCTCCGTGCCTACAAGCGAGCAAAGACATGGAGGAGTGGGGAATGCCCCTGTGTCCCGCTTAACAAAAAAATATTCATGGCAGAACATTTGTGATCACTGTTTGTGGCTGTAATGAATTTGATATACTCCATGCTTATAACACTGCCTGGTCTTTATTTTGCAGTTTATCTCAATGAATCACCATACTTCACTTTGAAATAATTTCCATAATTAGTTTTCCACCTATTTTTCATGTAAATATTTTGAAATACCAGCAGTGCACAACTAGAGCTGCAGGTTGTCCTGGCAATATATCAAAAGCTCAAGGGCTGCCGATACTCTGCATATAGGTGTATATGGGATTTCTTTTGGAGATACATGCAGGTAATTATTACTTACACAGCTCTATGCAGTGTAGTACAGAGTACAGATAGCTCTTTGGAAAATACATCTAAGCTTAAAATAGATAGTCATATTTTGATAGCCATAGAGAAATAATAATAATGGAAAGACCAAAAACATGCAATATTATCTTCCAACTTTTGAATACTTCTTTTTTCCTGGTTCCTTCTTAAATGCTACATTTAAGAGATTTTTTTTTAAATAGTAAATAAAGGAAATAAAGCATTTTATCACATGCAAATACACAGACCCTCACACTGTGTGACCTAAGCCCAGATCTGTCTAACCCGTATCAGCAACTTATACCACTTGAACTATCCTACCATTAAGTTTGGCTATGCTGAAATCACTTCTCTGAATAATTAGACTCATGCGGGCATCTCCAAATTAGCTTTCAGCTGCTTAAGTCAGCTACTGATAAGAATATATAAAGTTGTAGAACTTTTATAAAAACTGAGTAAACACTCGAGCAGTTAGCCCCTGATGACTCCCACGGGTATGGTCCAGACCACTTGAACTTATACTTTAGATGCTTAATGAGCCAGTCCTCACACAGTAAATCATTATGCTCCTTTTATAAACAACATGGAGAGATAGGTGCCTGTGATGGTCTCCACAGAAAGCTACCTATAACTTATGTCCAATTCAGTTGCACAAAAATTTCAAGCATTGCTTGATAATAAGGATTATGGAGCACAAAAAATTAATATGTGCATCAAAAAGAGACTGTGATTCCCCTTAGCTAGCCCTACAATACAGCTATTTCCAAGAAAATGAAGGAAAGAAATCTTTTTGTTGCTAGCAGGCACCTTTTTTTTTGCACTATCAAAAAAAAGACTTGTTAGGGATCACAGTCTATGAGCCAAAACAAATTCCCGGTATTCTCTGCAGATGTGGCATTCAGAGATTTTGAATCTTTTTATAACTAATTCTACTCACTCTGTGCAAATGGCAATTTTCAGAGACATGTAATGTGCGTGGATTGTTTTAGGAGAATCATACCATTAATGATAGCTACCTCAGTAAATTTAATTTACTTTTGAAGTAGGAAAAAGTAAGAGTTACTGAAAGATTGTTTAAAGAAGACCATTAAGAACAGCAAAAAAAGGCTAAAGTGAAGAGAGGTCATGATAAATCTCTGAGTAGTGGTGGGTGAAGCAGGGTGGGTTTGGTGCTCTCTGTGGGGTGCTTTGAAATCATGAAGGTAACAAAAGATGCTATATTAGTGTAGGAAAGCTGAAAATAATCTTCAAGACAAATACCCTATGAAACAAACAAATCTTTGCTGCTGAAATGGATCATTTTAATGTGATGTATTATTCATAAAAATGAATGCATGGCTATATTCAAAGCTGCATCTGAAATGCCTCAGAGCATCTGGACAGGAAAGTAATAGTTAAATAACTACATCTCTACCAAGTATAGTTGTAGGTATAAGTGTGCTTCATATCAGTATAGGTCTTCTTACAGGGAAAATGAATAAGCTAGTACAGTGTAACATATCTTTATCCTGTTAGAATTGGATCTCTGCTGGAGAATATAACAGTTTGATCACAGTTTCCTTCCTAGAGCTCCTGTTGTTACATCAGTACAAATTTTTTGTTCATAAAATACGTCTTAAAATCCAGTATATCATAGAAACCCTTATTTTAGAGTTTCTGAGACTTCTGCCCAGATGAGATTTCCTAAAGGAAAGCCTTTCTTTGGTCCGATGATCTAAGCAGGAATAGCAGTAATTCTGCTTTGAGGCTTATGTTTTTCCCATGGAGCTTTACTGAGCTATGATGTGGTCATGCAGTTCTTCCCTATAACTATTCAAAGAAAGAACATCCCATTCTTTACTCCTTCCTGAAGGATCACTACGAGATTGTGTTACATTAAATTAAAAAATGTAGTTATGCCACTTATTGCAGCACATTCCAGGAATGTTGACCGTGAATTGAAGTCTGACTTAACAAACTTTCATGCATTTTTTACAAACCATCAGTTCTAACTCCCCCGAACCCAACATCTGAGTTCTTGGATTAATTTTTCACAAGGAAGAAGCAGATACACTTTGATTTGAAGAGCTTCATCTCTGTTAGTTCCTCTGTTCTCATGTCTACTTCTCCCTCACTCCCACTGCTTCAGCAAACCTCCTTCCCCTCGATGTCTCCACCATCCTGTTGTTCCTAGTCTACCTGCTTCCACACTTTCTGTAGACCTCAAATATCCCTGTTCAGATTTGCTCTACAACCCACCCCTTGACCCTGTTTCCTCAAGTAGCTCTCAAATGACAATCCTCACTAGAGAAATGCAGAACAGAGCTATCTTCACCTTCCTTCTTGAGAAGAAGTGGACCCAAGAAAATATCAAACAGCTAATTCCAAAGCAAACCACCAAGGCTCATGAAATCCAGTGTATGTTGGTTAGGGGCTTCTCTGTCACTGATCTCACAACAGTGTGCTCACAAAATCCAAGAGCTCCTGCGCATACCTGTCAAGTCCTCAAGTGACTTCTGGAACTAAAATGACCCACAAAGAATGAAAAATAGCCTTTCATTGCAATGTGCCATCACCAAAAGAGCACTCTTCTCTTTATTGTGTAGCCATTTGGCTGAAAATGAAATCTGCAGACTTCCAGTTTGGTCCATGACAATTGTCGATTCCCTTTGTTTCATTCCCATTATTTGAAGGGCCTTGATGTTTTCAGTGTCATCTAAACATAACTGGCCTATGTTGTAATTAAACTTTGATCAAATTTTTAATGGGATCTCAGAGGAAAACAGTATTTGACTAACATGTATTATTCTGCATGTATTAATCAAGTGAATTCTTGTTGAACTGCCTGAATTTCACATAATAACTACTCTTCTCCATTGTTAATTAGCAGAGCAGGAAAATGATAAAATCTGTTTTCACTGAAATAATACTTTTGTGTCCAGAATATTCTGAAACTTTTTATTTTAAATGTCAACTCCAATTCACTTACTTTCAGAATATAATTTTTAGCCTTTCCTGAGGCACTTTACTTAAAAATGCAATATCCCTATATTCAAAAATAGTTCCAAACAATATCAAACCATACATTTATGGCATTAAGCGCTCGAATCACTTAGGCCAGCTGTCTCTTATAAATCACCATTAAATAGCACTTTCATGAGTATTGCTGTTAGTAAGCATTTTCATCAGTAATCTGGAAGCAGATCTGAAATCACCAACTGTGACACTTTCTGAATGATACAAACATTGGCCAAGTGGGAACAAATCCTGAGCCAGGTTAGTCATATTGAATACAGTAAACAGAGTCTTTGGTAAACTGAGTCTACCTTTAAAAACAGAGCAAAACGAAACAAAACCCCCACAGACCTGTAGGGACAAGGAAATGAGGCTACAAGAATACCTGTTGCTGGGGTTCATGTTTTTAGAAGGAAGCTGAAAATTGCTACAGTATGGAGAAAAGCTAATCTGCTTTATACCTTCTGCTTAGACATAAAAAAAGATTCCTTACACTAAAAACTTAAGAGTTCAATCTCTATAGGTTATAATATATTTCTTGAAATTGAGAAGTGATTTAATATCAGTAGATAAGTATCCTAGCATAAAGAAAGTATCCCCTAATAAAAGACTTTCAGACACATCATAAAAGACATAGTGAGAACTAGCTCCTGGAAGCTCAAATGAGACAAACTGAAATTAGAAATTAGGCACCTTTTAAAACAGAGTATGATTAACAACTGGAAAAAAGTATACAAAGTGGATTCTTTGCCTCTTGTAGAAAGTGTAAGGTCATGCACTTTAGATAATAACATGAATACTTCCAGCTACAAGCTAGAAATGACTGAGGAGGAGAAAGCTCAATCCACGTTAGTCAATCACAGTCTGACAATGAGCTACCAATGTGAAAAAAGGCAAACACTGCCCTAGAATGTATCAGCTTAATTATTTCTAGCAACGATGGGGGGAGTATTAGTACGGTACTGGTAAAGCACTGCTAAGACATCACTTCAATTATTGTGCGTAATTATGAATGCTTGTGTTCAAAAAAGATTAACTTAGGCTAGAGCAGCTGCAGAGAAGGACTACTAGGATGATGAGAAGAATGTAAAATATGTCATAAAAGGAGACAGAAAAAGCTTGTCTTGTTTAGAGAGAGGATGACTGCTATCGCTAAATATAACGGGGGTTGTAAAGGAGCTGTCTAAGCCAAAGGACAATCATGGTGTAAGAACAAAGGGTGGAAACTGGACTTGAATAAATTTACTGTAATTTAGATCCTTTTTAATCACTAGGCAAATGAAGCATTGAAACAATTTTGCAGTAGGAATTTGGGAGATAAACGACTCTAACCAGCTTTAAGACAGAGCTTAAATCCACAGACATTCAAGCTACAGCATCATTGTCCTGGTTCCTGCAGCACTGGGGACCAGAGCCAAACTGAAAGGTCCCCTCCTGGGGACGGTTCACTGGCACCACAGGGGTCAGGCATCAAAATGGGCCAACCACCCCCAAACTGCAAGGACTGCTGAAACAAGCATGGAGCTTAAATTGAGATCAAGCCCTGAAGTTAGCATCTTACTAACTTATCTTCTCTCAAAGAAAATTAAATTATGTCTTCTTAGAAGCAGCATAGTTTCTGGGCTCTCTGTTAATGTCAGAAATTCACTTTTAGAAACTTGCACTAATCATTCATTTATTTTTTTCAAAGCCAAGCTTAAATTACACTGAAAATGCCATAGTTAAATGGACTTGTGTCGAGGTTCATACACAAATAGGTAGTTTTTAGGTCAGGCTGCCAAAAATAAGAATTATCTCAATATCAAACAAATATTCACTGTTTCTTTTGTACTTCATGTGAGTAGGAAGCACTGTTTCAGCCACAAAAAGACAGGTTAGTATTTATTAACAGTAGTTCAACTTAATGTTGTCTGACTCAATTAAATAAACGTTGCTGTGAGTACCTTTCTTGTTGCATATGAAGTGGTGAACCAGTGCTTTACTTTAATAGCAATCTAGCTGCAGTATGATCATATATTTTCCTCTCACCCCCCCCCATTTTTTAAAAAAAGGTCATTTCATTACACTAGCTTCCTGAAACACTTCAGATTTATTATTTGTCCTCAGGGCACAAAAAAATACAAAATCTGCTTATGAAGACTCTAAGCTATTTTCCCTTGATTAGAATAATTTTGAAACTACTTATAGCTTCCTACCATGCTATCAGTTTTTGCTTTCTTGGCTGCTCTAATTAGATTGACAGTTTCTCAACTTTGTTACGCTGAAAACTGTAGAACTATATTTTAAAAAAAACACCTCAAGAAACAAACTGCAAATAAAATGGATGCAGATCTAATGTTAAAAGTGCAAATTCCTCTGTGTTTAGAATTATTACTAAGTTTTTGTGAAACAAGGTAGGTAGTTCTCATGGCTTGTGGAACTCATAAAACCATACCTACGATTATTTCCACTTGACTGTACCCCATTTTTATCAGTTCCAGAGTTCATGTTTTTCCTCTGGTGCAACTACTTGCCTTCAAGATGTTTTATTTTGTGACAAATCAAGTAGAGGGAATGCTGGACATTTTCTTTAACTAGTAAAACAAGGAGGAAAATTTGGATCTTTTGTTATTTGTGTTAGACTGTGATTCATGAAAGTGAGCACTAGTTGAATGAGTTTTTAACATGGGATTTTTTAAATAACTGGCATTGCTTTTTGAAGCTATTTATATTTCATTTCATTCATTTATAAAGAAATTTCTAGGATAAGCACAGAAGGCTCAAAATAAAGCATGCTGCAAGATTACAATAGGTAGGAATCAAGAACCTAGACCCTCTCATAAGTGGTCGGCAGATGCCTCTGTTGGAAATTGCAAATGAATTCAGTTCAAAATTAAATGCTTTCCTAGTCATTCACTAGAGACTGGAATTCAGCCTTTAAACACACATGGGAAACCATCAAATGTGAGTCAATAAAACAACGCATGAAAAGCCACTTGTCCTGGCAAGACTCTTCTATACCAGCTTTTGAAAAAGCACTTCAGAGGGTTTGCAATAGCACAAATTCCACAGCCAGCGTAAAACCAGATTATGTTAACAGAAACCTTTCCTCCTTTTTCTTACCCTGTGACATTAAATAGAATTTCACTTAAATAAACTTATTTATTACATATAGAAAAAAGTTGCTTCCTATAATCTTTAAGCTATGCTTAAAGGAAGCCATAGCTGCATTTCAGCTATTCCCAAGGCTGAACTATGAAGTGGTTTGTTACCAAAACCAGACAACACCCTGAGTCTCTGAAGGAGAAAAGCCAGGGTGGGACTTGGCTCCAGACAGAGACAATGTAGACGTGCCTTCACGTGAGCGAGGGGTCTCGGCTCCTCACAGACAGTGGAGGTCTGATAAGCCCAGGGCATGGGACACATATCTGCCTTAAGACACTAATTCTCTACATGTCACAAGCTGTATCAACTGCACAGCGATGTCTAAAAACACCTGAGATGCTTGGGGCATCCAGAAGATACAAGACCTGATGTGGCTCCATGCTCTCCTGTGACAGGTCCTGGAGGCTGGGTGATGGCATAGGGAACCTTGACTTGCTGCAGATGTCTGGGTATGGATAGTTGAATCTGACCCTAGGCTGAACATAAGGGGGCTGCAGTGGATTTTCCTACTCTGAGATGTGTGTATGTACATCCTGGCGCAGCTGACATTTTTAAATCTCTTTAGGGTGACATTTTTGCTTGGGACTGTAATTGGGCAGTATCCACCTTCCTAAAGATAAGGATGGAAGGGAGAGATCAAGAATTCATACGAGCCCCAACATTTTCTTTTGCAGATAGTTTATCTCAGAAGACAAAATTCTGTATTTCCTTCTTAAGTGTAAAAATCTGTATTTCAATGATTGCTTTACATTCAAATAAATCTAAGTTGGAACTATACCAAAATTCCCTAAGTCATTTTTCATAAATACTCAATTTAAATCTCCATATTTTACTGACAAATGTCAGTGTTGTAAAGCTCAGTCACAGAAAAGCCAAGGATAATTAACCAGTTGTAAGCTGACCTTACCTCATCTTTGGGGAAGGAATAGGAAGGGCTCTTAATGGAGAGTCAGAGTTTTGTCAGCATTTTACTTAAAGGACAAACACCATAGTCTATTTCTTCTGGCTGGTTTGTAAAATTATGCTTTGGATATTAATTAAAGTAAATTTACAGCTGGAAGTCCTCTGCTATGAGCCAGAGATACTATGCCACTGACTTCTCTGTATTAAACTTTTATAATTCTCATAACCTACTTGAAGTAGACAGCTTTTTTCCCATGGACTACTCGGCACTTCTAACAAACTTTATACATCTCTTATGATGACAGCTAAGATCTTAAAAGCTAGTTTTCTAAGGAACACCCCAATCAATTAAATTTAAAAATCTTCATATGCCATTAAATCAAAATCCTATGTAACAAAGCGTTCTGCTTTACAAAGTCCCTCAGTCTCTATGCGCCAATCTGTCCCCCTGCTCTGATTTCACTGTAATCTAGCTTTTTTTCCATGTGAAGTGACTACAACTTCTTCCTTGAACATATCTATGTGACCGCAAACTTACAAAGCTTCAGGAACAGTCCACTTTAACCCTATTGCTTCAGTGGTTAATCAGCTCACCAACACACTGCTCCATTTGCCCTGAAGAACAGCATGTATCTTGTACATTCTATCCTCCCTACCACGCGCAGCTACAGCTTCCTTCACATTTGCTTTTTCCCCCAAAATTGCCCCCCCAGTTAGTCTAACAATTAATAATATGACTGATACCATATTGTGATAGCCTATAGTTGTCCTGTGCTTTATATGTTTTACAATCTTACATCGTTCTGTCAAATAAAGAAGAAAATGTGATCTGTAACTTTTTGTGTTGAGGTCCAGAGCTGAGCTACTCACCTTGGTTCCTCTAAAATCACCATGAAGAAATCAGTAGTTTTGGAGAGAAGTCATCTGACTAGTTCAGATGGCTACTGCAGGGTAAGACGACCTATGTCCCCAAAGTGCCGGTCTCTCTCCCCAGAGCAGGAAGGAAGCCTTGGGGGACCAGCTCAGCTGCTCGCCACAACCCCCTGCCATAACTGAATATGACAGACATCTTTCAAAATTCCTCTGGATGAACAACAGCTAGTGTCAGAAAATTACATCTTCAGAAGTACTTTGCATTTCAATGTCGGTCCCTGGAAAACAGGACACCTGAAGGCAGGTCTGTGTGTGAATGCCTCAGCCAGCCAGCCACGTTCCCCACCTTATACTGTTGTGGAAGGTGGCAAAGCTGAGCTGCATGAGCATGCGGACTGCACCTGGACGAGCCATAAACTTGGCAATAATGGGATAAGATTGTGAGGCTATAATAGCACAGGAACGTATATAAATTATAGAGGCTGTTAATATATTTTGGAGGGCTTTAAGGACTTTGCTTAGCTGCTTAGAAGTAGTCATTCATGATAAAGCAGAACTCATAGCTTGCTTAATGCTTTTGCTTAAGGTTGACCTATTCTCTGATAGGAGGAATAAGAAGATGCAGAATGCCCCAGAGCCAGTTTGAGCCAGGAAAAGGAGCCATAGTAACAACTAGCCTAAAAAACAGGAAAGAGAAAGAACCTGCCTGGAGATGAGAAAAAGGACCCAGTGAGAGAGAAGATGACCGCAGACCCAAATATTACTGCTGGACCAGACTATGGTGTGAGGGGCAGGAACTTAGATTGTAAGGGTATAATTGCCCAGGGAGTTTAGTGTTGGGGGTCCCTCTCTGGAGGCACCCAGCTGGAGCT
Source organism: Aquila chrysaetos chrysaetos (assembly GCF_900496995.4). Lineage (NCBI taxonomy): Eukaryota > Metazoa > Chordata > Aves > Accipitriformes > Accipitridae > Aquila > Aquila chrysaetos. Next base: position 14,357,481 of record NC_044008.1, read on the forward strand.
GGCTGAATTTGTGCACCATAGATAGAATAAATCACACTTTTTATTTTGAAGGCCTTGATTAGAGATTCTGCTTCAGGGAACCTAGGGTTGAGCCTGAGAAAAGAAGCAGCACCCGAGGGTGACACTCTGTGTGTGTTTGTGTGCGTGTGAGGAGTCGAAAGGGGCACCCATCAGCTCACTGGAGTCGCCTGCTGCAAAGGGACTCTGGTCCTAGCAGGTAAAGTCTCAGGGGGGGTGTGAATGCTTGGGCAGCGGCTTCTCCCTTAACATCTACACAGCAAAAATGAAGTACCTAATAAAGTACCTAAGTAATCCTAATGAAAGGATCCTCAGAAATAGGCTGAGGAGATCCATCTAGGAATAAAACACAGAAGAAAACCCTCAATGTTCCTGGTTTTAAAAATGTGAAAAATTCAGGTAGTCAATTCCTCAGAAATATTTCTCAGGATAGAAAATGTTCTTGAATTTTACATATCCTGCTTAGTGTATTTCAGTGGAGACCAACTAAACATTTATTTGTTCCATGCTAAGCAAAAAGTCCTTAGATTATCACACACATTCAATAAATTCTTCAGAGCAAATCCAAATTCTGTGTTCATGCTAAATCTTTAGCCAAACTTGAATTAAAAGCTACCATACACCTCTTTGATAGTCTCAGGGAAAACTGCAGCCAAAGCACATCCCAGTTTATTTTGGTTGAACTCTTGGCAGATTATGACTGAAGATTTTTTAAAGAGTTCATTACATCTTTGCCCTCCTTAAGCAAAGGTTATCCCAAAGCTGCCTGTTTGAGCAAATTATGACTACTGGGTGGTCACTAGTGCCTGTGATACTGCATGTTCAGTGATAAATTTAAGTAGGTAGTTAACAAGGAGAAATCTCTACCAAGACTTTTATTATGGAATCTAAAAATAGTAAAGTTTCATTTACAGGGAGAAAATAATGAGCTTAATGTATATATGTACTGAGCAAGCAGATGGAATATTTCAACAATTTCACTATTCACATAAAAATTAAAAATTTAAACTTAATCTTTCTAAAAATTAAGACTTGCAGGATAAAACAGCTCTTAAAGATTTTTTTTTTAATCTAGACTTCATTAATGCTCATATTCTTCATCTTAACAGCTAATGCTGTCAGCATTTATTGATTCAGCCTTCTAATAATTACATCATCTTTCCAGCATGTCAGAGAATGTCAAGGTGACTGTGATGCCATATGACTGGAGTATGACTCTAGTGTCACAAAATATTTGTGTCAGTTGTTTATCCAGAAACAGACATATAGCAAATCTCAGAGTGTTAGAGGAGAAAAATACTGACTTTATTAATAATCTGCTATGTAAAATGTTTCATCGCTTTCTGTAATGCTGCCAAAATAGCGTTGTCAAGTAATTATTTAAATAGTTTTATTGAAATAAACTAGAACTCAGTGAGGGCGCTTTGACCAATGTCACGTCTTCCCAAAACACCATGCGGTCTTTCAATATTTAATTTGATGTCATTTGAAAAAAACTATCCTCACACAGCTCCAAAACATCTTTACTTTCCTGCAATGAGGTTGGATATTGTATTTGTCTATCTCACGGATTTCTCCTGAAGGTTTGTTTCCTTCAAGCATTCAACCAGCTCAAGCTAAGGCTTATGAAAAGACAATTGCTTTGGTTACAAACTGCACTGATTTTAATAATTGCATTATTTTTCCTAAGGGTTGAAATGAGGCAAGAATTACAGTATATTGATTCATTTGATAAAAAAATCCTGGTTTAAGGCTATTAATATCTTGAAGTTATAGTTTTGAACTAAAAGGCCTATTTTCTTTCTTTTCAGAAGTAAAAGTCAATGTTCATATGACAGTAGGTCCAGTAGGTCACCAAAAATAATTAAACTCAAGCAGTAGATAAACTAATAAAATATGAACACATATATTTTGTTAAATTAAAAATGATCATTCTTTTTCCTTCTCTTTCAAGAACTTTATAAAATAAGGTGCAAAGTCACGCCTGGACTGACATGATCACCTGGAATAATGGATTTCATTGAGTAATAAAATTCAGCAGAGCAGAACTGAGGAACAACCCTACCGCAAGGAGTAAGGACTTCATGTGAAGGACTGCACTTTTTCTTCCTGTGGATTTTGTAGCAAGGATGACTGGACTGAAATCACTTTATGACTGACTCGGACTCTTGCAAGATGATGCTTGCATGCGAAGAAGTGCCTTTTAGTAACTTCACAATTTTCATTTCAATCCAACCTCAAATTTTCTAACTTCAGCAATGTACTGTAATCAGTAAATGCCTCTTTTGCCATGGCACAAGCTGTGAGCATGACCTTCTGCCCACACAAAGGCATAATCCCTTCTCTCCACCTACCAACGCTGCCGGCGATAGCTGAGCGGGAGCAGTGCGGAGGGTCTCTGCCCTTCCCTCTGTGCACCAAGAGAGCGGGGAGCCAGCCCTGCTCCCATTGTGCCACACAGCGGCATGGGCTTGGTAGCCTTCTTCTCTAGTTCACATATTTTAGCATCTGATAAAGATGCAACCATACCAATCATTCCCTACGAACAGCAATTCACTTTCATTCGTATATTCTTGAAAATTGGATTATTCTTTTTAGAAGACCTGGAGCAGATTTTTCTTGTGAAGCATCTCTGAAAACACGCAAATGATTATCAGTCACAACACTGACAACAGGCAAGCAAACAGTGAAATCAACTGGTAGGACAGGTGATGATCAGGATCTTAACAGAGGGCTTTTGAGCTCCATTTTCCTGTAAGCCTGATTTTTCACCACATATAATCAACTCCACTTCGAAATATAACAATATTGGCAGATATGGGGGAAGCAGTCTGATCACAACATTTGTTTGTCATAATATGCCAGAAATTAGTTTACAAACTTGTCTTCAAAATTATAATAATAACCGTTTCCCAATATCATTTCACATTTGCAAGAGACTTCAATGCATCTTAATTGATGAAGTCCAAGAGCCCAGTAATTTCAGCTTGAATATGCGATCGCATCCTGATAAACACAAAATGCAGGGAAAATAATAGGCCTGGCACAACGGGAAAGTTGGGAAGAGGGGGTTCTGACTGACTGTCGCAGCACAACACATGACAATCAGGCATCACAGAAACATGCTCGGGACAAGAAGCAATGCAGCCAGGCACATTGGCAGTGTGAAGTTCATGCAGCCATGGGAACATTTGCTTAATGTATTCTTGAGGCATACACAGACAGAATGCAATTTTAAGATGGCCCTAAATTTCTAGATGATGGCCTTTTTTCCCTACTTTAATAAAGATACCTCTCTGTTACTATGAATTACCACGCAACTTCAGCCTGTCAATCCAGCTGAACATAGCTCTCAAAGCATAATGACAACGTCTTTTAGAGGGGAAAGTATTTTGTTATTGTTGCCGCAATCAGTGAAGGCTTAATTCATTTTTCCTTGACTTTTATGCACTATTATCCATATTATAATAACAGTCATGAACAGTTAAAGATTGGGTTTTATTGTGCCAGCATGTCTGTACAGAATAATAAAGAAGGAAGTCCTTGCTTTAGAGATCCTGCTCTAACTGGTGAACAAATAAGACAAATGTTATTGTTAAGAAAATAAAATAATAATAAAAGAGAATTGAGTCATACATTGACATTTCTCTAATTGATGCCAAACAGGAGTGATTTACCCATGAAAAACAGAGAAGATGGATTTTGAGGCGAGATTTCAGTGAGAACAAGCAGCGCAGCAAGCTTCCAGACATTTCCCAATGCACAGAGGACACTGCAGAGAATTAGTGGAAGAGGTAGATGGCTCGCTTCCTGGCTGCTCCCTTCAGTGCCTCCTGGGGTAGAAGGGTGGGCAGTTCAAGGCCTCGGATGCTACAAGTATTTTAATTGCTAATCTATGATGCAAGAAAATGGCCAGACCAACTCCATGTATCTGGTTGCCCCACATGTCCTTCTCTTCCAACTGTCTTCACTTTGTCTGGTTTTTACTGAATTCAGTGCTGTATAAGAGTATATATATGGGGTTGTGTGTATATATTGATATAAATATTATTTTCCATTATTAAAAGGACCTACAATTTGCACACTTTAAAAAGCTTTACTAATTACTTTCAATACGTATTAGTATAGATAAAAATCAACAACCTGTCACAATGAATATTTTAATCTCTTAATATATTTGTAATTAAATCCGTACCTTATTGGGACCAGAATCTTCTCAGAGGTATGAGGTAGCAAAAAACCTGATCTGATCACTTCACAAACTTTTACATCAGTTTTTTTACTACATGCATGTTATTAAAAATTAAAATGCAATAAAAAAATCATATTAAAATTCAATGATGCTCTAACTTTTCCCCATACCATTTTCCAGCCCACCCAGGGGAGAAAACCAGATGTATATAAGACCTGAAAAAACATCACTACTGAACAAATGTACTTGCTAAATTAGACCAAAATTGGCCCCAACACTTCAATTAGCACTTTGGTTTTGGCTATGTAAAACTATCTCCAAAGGCATTTTCTTGTTTGAAAATGCCAGGGGGCCCTTTACAAGCACTGCCACACTGGAAAATGTTCCTCTGCATCTCCAGTGCAGTGACCACCTCTCATCTCATCTACAAAGCATTAAGTGATGCCTATAGCATTAAACACCCACCTGCACCTGCTATTCAAAGCTAACAAATATAAGCAATGTTACACATGCCACACTTCTACAGAGGTTCATTCTCCTTTTCAACCTTGACCACACAGATAGTAGCAGGAGCTACAGGTGTATTTGAAAGGTTAAAAGCTTGAGTTATTTTACTATCATCTTCGTAACGCTCCAAAGACATTTGAAATAAATTATAGAGCAGACACCATCACTCAATTTTATGAATGCTAAATTGCTGAGTAACTCAGAGCTTCTTAGCAGATTAGGCAAAATTGGATTTTGATGTCCAAGAGCTGCTGCTGCTGTGGTAGGGGGTTAGGGTAAACCTGACAAATACAAGAGTACTTGCAGAAATGGGTGAAAGCGTTCAGGGTGATGGGGCTGGGTCAAACTAGACCCAGATTAGGTCAGTTTAAGTATTTTCTGTGGAGGTCCCTCTCTGGCTAGCTTGTTTCTCCAACCTTGGGGCATTACTCTCTGCCTTACCCAGTTACATGTGGGGAATTTTCCTCCTCAGAAGCTAAAATACCTGGGGACACAGTTCCTTGTTGGGTAAGCATGGGCAATTACTGCCTATGCCATGATAATGAATATATGTTAATAAAGCTGAAACCCCTTCTATAAGGCACATATGATGGTCAACCACTTGTAGAAATTGTCAACTTTTGGCCATAAAGACATTTAAGTAGTAATTAAACATCGTGACACACGGGTTTTGAAATTTTTATCATCATTATGGTTTCATTACATACCATTTTCAGGGGGGAGTATCTTTAAACTAAACTCAAATGTAGACTTTCTTGACCATTGTCAGTTTGGCACCAACTCACTATTTAATTGACTGTTATCAAATTCTCCAAGATATGACTGCTATACAGATATTTTATCTTCCTGTTAATTGGTAATTATGCATTGGCAGGAAAAACAGTGTTTCTTTCCAATTATTCCAGAACTCAGTGATTATTTAAACTTTGCTAATTAGCAGCAGAGGGCTGGTACATCTTCTGGGCAAATTGTATTTGATAAACCCTATTAAAATATACATGGCAGTAGTTGACTTGTAACAAACAAAAAAAAAAAAGTGGCAGTTCAAAGGGTATTAGATACAGCACGAGGCAAATGGGGGCCTATTAAAATTTCCCCAACTGTTCTAATGAGAATGCCGAGGGTCATTTCTTCCTAGTTTACCATCTGTTTGGTTTCTGGCAAGTATCTCCGGTGTGAAGGGAGGGTCCTGGAGCCCATTTGGCTTGTCACAAAGTAAACCAGGGATCTACAGCAATTTCAGTAAGTTACAAAACTGCACTTCAAGAGCAGTAGCATGTACATAGCTGAAAACTTTTTTAAGAGCTGGCATTTACTGATTATTCCTTACTTTTTAAAGCTGTGAACAAGCACAGAGAGGCAAAGACTGAGCAGGAGGGATCAATTTTATATGCTCACCTAACAAGAAAAATCCAACAGTTGGCCTTTTTCCATCTTACAATGTTAGTGGGGGATATTTTCCTTTATCTGTCAAAAACTGAAAGCAAAACATTGCCCCAGAACCATCAGTGTTTGAGCATAAACTGATGCCAAAACCAAGCCTCTGAAGGCTCGAAACCACACGCCCCATCCAGCAGCAGCGGGAGCCTCAGATGCCTCCAACGCACAGTCCAGACCGATGCACCGGCAGAGCTGGGGAGCACGACCAGAGCATTTTCTGTGGTACCCCCTTGGGATGACACTGTGGGTGCCCTTCAGCCACCCAGGCACACTCTTTCCCCTTCTTCTTCTGGAGATGAAACCAGCAGCATCACCAATGACATCCACCTACAGTAACTCTGCCCTAAAACTGCTCATGACCTGTGAGCCAAAGGGGTATATGGGACCAGGAAACTACTTTTATCCTTTTCCCCTATTCTCAGCTCATACAGAGCTGAATCAAAATAATCCTTTGTCTACAAACTGAAAGGGGTTTTTGGTTTTGGTCTGCTATGCAAACACGTATGTCACCAAAATACCAAGCAGAGGATTACGTGAAGGCTGCCTTAATCCTGTCAAAAAGCAATAGAATAATTTAAAAAGAAAAGAGTATAAGGTAAAATGCAATGCCAAGTAAATTATTTCAGGTGATTGCTCTCCCCAGGATTTCCTCTAGGAAATTTATTGTTCACCATATTTTAAGGAACATTTGTAACTATTCAATTTTTTTTTTTAAAAGCCCAGAGACTCAAAATATTATATACAGTAGGTGAGATCACCTTCATGGTATAGAAACAAAAAATTGCAAAGGAGGAGAGATTGCAAGATGATCTTTCATATTCTATTTTTTTTTGCTTTCTAGCAGATGCACTTCCCCTGTTCAGGCACTAAAATGTTTCCAGGTAACATCACTCTCATAGCCTCTTATAAAGTAGCCCACAGAGTTAAAGAAAATCTAAAATCACCAGCAGTTTATGACCTTGCAGTAGAAAGGAGACATCTGTTTTAAAAGATAGTAAATTACAAGTTGTATAAACCTACACAGAAGATAAACCAAAAATTTTCTGTTAGCCAATTAGGCCTGAGGCAATACTTTCCAGTGTAATGAGAGCTTTGAATCCACTGTCTCTACCATAATAGAGCCTATGGACCTTTTCAATTTAGGTTGAAAGGTTAATGCATATACAAAACTTATAATGAAATTACTTGTTTATTCCACATTTATTAGAAGGTAGATATCAGTGCAGTAATCATGATTTTGCATAAAATTAGGGTTTTGGGGGCTTAACTATAAAGGCTTACATTTTCCACTGTAGTTTGTAAGAAACTAATTACACCAAACTTAAATTTTTAATAATTTGTCATGTGCGCATGATGTGCAAATCTGCCAGGGAGCCAGAAAGCTTTGGGAAGAACCCAAATGCGCGGAGATGCAGTGTGACTGGCAGGTCAAAGGCAAACCTTGATGTGCACAGCCCAGCACGTCTGTCTGCTCAACCAGCCTGTCAGCGGGGACGATCCCGTGTAATGAGACAGATTCAGGTCCCAACACACAGCGCTCCTTATCGCTGCTGAGGGATTATGCTGTAATCTTCTCCTTTAATTGTAGAAATGATACTGCGTTCCTCGCTTTCCAGTGCACATGGCTTCGGAGGAGCTGAGCTGTATTTTCATACTTATCCCAAGTTACAGACCTGTACCCCTATCGCCCACCAGACCCATTTAACCTTAATCTCATTTGCAAGCAATCATTCCTGTCAAACCCACCACAGTATTTTAACTTTCTAACATGTTTTTTAATACTCCTGTCTCCCGCTTTCCTCTCACATGTTTGGAATAAGTCAAGCAGTGAGAGCCCCTAAGTGATGGTATGGACATCCTGGCTGTATGGGAGGTTAGCCTTGGTGGGCTGATAAACACCAGAGCACAGCCAGCAGATGACCCAAGCTGTTGAAAAAAGGCCAAACGCCAGCAAGGACCCTGAGAGTCAAAAGCAGAAGAAGGGAAGGACACTGAGGGATGGAGATATCCCACAGGAGTCCAAAATGTGTCTCCAGAGAGAGACAGGGTGAGAGTGACACTGAGGGGTATCAATGTGGCTTGAGAAAGGGGGACATGAAGAGCGGGATTGCTCTTCAGCCTTCAGCAGGCAACGCTGAAGGACGTGGAAATGATCCCAGGTACACACTGCACCAATCAGGAAAGGAGAGTGGAAACGCTACTGGAGAGATGCAACTTGGGTATCTCTTATATCAAGGGATCTAACGAAGAAAGAAACACCATCCTTAAAAGCTAGATTTAAGGATCATTTCTTTGCTAAAGGATCCTCACAGCTTGGTGGTGAAGATTCAAGTACACATTTATATTTTATCCCAGTTCTAATTTTAGCTTTGCAGTTTTAGTTTTACCTTAATCTGAACCCAGACAATGGTTCAGCTTGGACAAAAGATTAATACTTACGACCACTATTAAGTTTTATCCCCAAAAGCTCACCCATTTCTCCCTAAAAGAGTTGTTAGAAGGCTTCCCAAATAAAAATTTCAGCAAGTTTCATGTCAGTGTAATCCCACAGAGGAAACCAGAAACTATTGCTTTGGCTACACAATATATACTGAAAAAGAAAGAAAACATAACCCTTAGAATTAACTCTGTTAGCACTAACGTATTTTATCTTTTTTCTTCAAAGCTTCTTGACACGGTTAACTAACTGTGATAACTGACAATGATTGTGTCTCCGTCAAGCAACTTCCTAAATTGGGTAATTAAAAGATAATTGTAGCCACAGTACAGTAACTTATGGCACAAAAGACAGATATATGTATGTTGGGAAGACTTCGTATTGTCGGGGTAGACTGGAAGATTATGATAATCTAGCGTGACCTCCTGCGTAACACAGACAAGAGCATTTCAATGGTAATATTCCAAGGGAGAAAAAATATTCTTCCCTGCTCCGTAAGCAACTGCTATCAACCCAATTTCAGAATATTGCTATCTTCAGGTTTTAAAGGCCCAGCTTCGCACCCCCCCGTCTAATCTCTGATAAACCACATAAGTCTTTGAATTGAGGTCTCTGAACCTGACATAGTCCTTGACATTTAAAAAAAAAATAATTTCCAGCAAGCTAAATCTAACCTGAACACCACAATCGCTTGCTGGAAAGGAGGAGCAGCTTCTTTGCTAATTGGAAATGATGACACAACAGATGGATCTAGGTTTTCTGGAGAAAGCGCTTTATGTTTTCTTCAGAAAACAAAACAATGCCATTCCCACCTACTATTTTATTAAACAATATATTAAACACTGTGGAGACTACTCTCTTTTCCTACTGCAGATGGTAGATTTTAAAATATTAATAATTTTTAAAGCTACCAAATTGTTTTAAAAAGCATATCATTTGCATGCTAAATGCTTTTTGGAACAGGCCAACCTTCTCATCTATCACTGCAGAGCAGAGAAAGGAAACGTTTGTGTAGTTCTCAATCCTGGGAGCCATCAGTACATCGTGGATTGAACATCTACATAAAATTAAGTTTAAAAGCCATTGCCATTTTTGCTTCACTGTTTACTTTTTACTGTGACTGCACAGACACTGCACAAGAGCATCAGCTCTTTTGAAACATTCAGATTGTGTTTTTTCAATATATATGCAAGCTTAGGAGATAGCAAAGAAAAACAGCAAAATGAGATTTTTATTCAAAATGTTGCATAGCTAACAACTGTAACACAACTGACCCTACAGTTTGTCTGCAGAAAGTTCAAAAGAAATGTCAGAGATGGCAGCAGTTTTTCTCTGACATGGATGGAGGCACGCTCAAGACAGAGCAGCAGATCTCCCCTGGGCATGATGTTTGAGAATTTGTATTGACAAGCAAAATGAAGGAGCTCCAACCACGCGTGACTGCTTTCGCATCTCTTTAGCTTTTGTATTTTCCCAGCCTGTAGGTTTGGATCTCCTTTTGGTCCGTAGAACACACGTGTCACCAGTTTAGTTGTTTGTTGTCTTACCAGTGACTGAATGGTCAAAGTAACACAAGAGATAGAAAATTACCTTTGGCAAATTAAAAAAGGCCACGTCTTTTTTCTGTCACACATCACATGTTACTTTAACATCTGTCTCAGTGAGACACCCACTATAATAGCCCTGTTCTACAGATGAAGATACAAATTTAGGAAAAAATACAGACATATTTGTAAATGCACAAAGCTATTTAGGTTCTTAAAATTTTGCTTAATTTCCATTCTTAAATATTTATATGTGATTAAACATCACCTGTATACCTTGCCCAGTGAGTTTGCCGTACAGGGCCATGATGTCCCCAATGGCATGATACAAACACCTATTTTGTGGCAAGATAATAGCTTGCCAGTAACTTGACCATCCCAAAAATTTCACATTATTAAGTGCTTTCCACCCTGCTTGCTCCATCAGATCCTGTTCATCTTGTAAAGAGTATGGTGGGAAAGGAGAAACAGTAGTACTACTTCTTCCAGAAAAGTGGATCTTTCAGTGCATTTTGCGTAAGACATGAATGAAATAACTGTGGCAGCTGTGCTCTTCCCTTTGAAAGGCCGAGCAAAAGGTTTGTGGCTGATCGGTGGTGCTATTCACAAAGGCAAAGCCCTTCTCAAATTACTCCTCAATACAGTTTTAAATAATGTGCTATTTACATTGCATTCTTTCATTTACAAGTCAACATATGCCTGCTGTATGACACTCACATGCCCAGGCCACTCGTTTTTCACATGCTTTATAACAGACATAATTGTCATGAAAGATTATTATGAAGAAAGTACTGAAGTTTAACCCTAACAGACAAATGAACATTTAAACATGCTACTGGAAGTGCAGCGCAGTTGGTGTCCCATACAACTGGTACCTATTTTTGTACCTTCACCCCAGATTGCTTGTTAGGAGTCACTGAGTTCCTCCAACTGGAGGAATGCAATTCTTACAATTATTTGCAAGGATATAAAAAATGCTACCAAATAACAAACTGCAGAAGGTATAGCTGTAAATTACTTGCACAAATTTAGGAGAGATTTTTCAAAAGCACTTGTCCTTAGCACAACTGGCCTGGCTGCACTGCTGAATGCTACAGCAGAACTTAAAATAAATAGCAAAACCTGCAAAACCCGTCCTCCCCCTTTTACTACAATTCTGGGTTTTGTACATGGGAAATAATTGGTTATATAAAGTACCTTGACCAGCATTCTGTTTTTAAGGAAGATGCTATTGTTAAGTGAATGGAAAAAATAGGTTGACATAAGCTCAAAGGAATCAGTTCTTCAGCCCAAGAACAGTTAGATGCTTTGGGCTAAATGCTTTAGTTTATACAAAATGTTACACCATTTAGAAATGGCTATTTCAACCAGTTTAGATGCTGAGGCTTTTCTCTCTTAAAATTCATATAATTCAGTATACCACTACCAGGCCTGACCAAAGAAGAAGGAAGTAGAGGAAGAAATAAAAGCTGTCTAAAAGCCACTACTGCCTTATCTCATTGACTCCCACTGACTTGCATGTATTGTCAATTACTCAGTCTAAATTAACCTGTTTCAGTAATTGTGTTGTTATTGGTGTCCTCTGTACAACCAAGTATTCATTACCCTGGGTTGCAGAATATAAATTACACTGGACTTACCAAATCCAAAAGCACTGGAACCACCAACGCTCTGGGAAGCCTGAACACTGGTAGAGGTGTAGAGCCCAGTTACCAGTAAGCCATCAAAGAAGGTGCTTGTCGAAATAGTCACTGAAATGAGAGAAATAAAATATGTGTAATTATTTATAAGCAGTACTTAAGATCCTATACACATTCTGTGAGCAGACTCTTGCCCTTGAATGAGATCCCATCATTCAGTACAGCGAATTCATCTGAATTCCCCCAATACTTATGACACTTCAGTGACTTAAATTAGCTTTCCCGTGTAATTTGCCCAAACAACTTGTTCAGCATTCAAGCTGTGTGTGCCAAGTTTCAGTATGCTCCTGTACAACTTCCTCAGGGTTTACTTGAAGAAAATTGACTGTTTTAGAGGTAAACGACTGGCATTTATTGGTGTTCGAATGAGCTTCTATTCCTAAATGAATCATAAGTCCTGTACCAGTAATCATCTGCAGCAGGAACTAGACACAAATTGAGCATTACAACAGGATCTGAAATGAACATCAAAAGGGTGGTCACGGCCATCACTGCTTGGGCATTTGCCTTTGCTAGAAGCACAAAACTATACTATACACTAAATGCACAATGAGTTAGTAAAACATAGCATTGAAATATATGGCTTGTAAGTAATTGTCAAGATACCAGAATATAGTAAAAGCAATGAAATAACCAGGATTATGGTATTCTTTCTGGACCTAAACAGAGTGCTAAGTTATGGTTATCATGCATATTATAGTATTACACACTTAAGTTATACGGGCATCTGAGTCATTACAGATTGTATGTATTTAAATAACTCATTAATGTACTTTTAAGAGATTCTTAGATATTAGCAGTAAAGTAATCATTCAAATAGCATCTACAAGTAAGTAACACAGGAATCGAGACATTCTTTGTTAGGATTGATAAATCTTGCCATATTTATTTACTTCCTGTAAACGCTAATAATTCTTACATTTTTACTTTGGTATCTTTCAGATTGTATCATTGTATACTTAACATCAGCTTCAGTGGTTCTATCTTGGAAATACTTAAATTATTAAGTGATAGGTTTAGGTTTTTCGTATTATATAAATGCAATATCCTCTCTAGCCAGAATGACTTCTCTAATCCTACAGCAGCACGCGACCTTCTTTGCTTCATAATAATCTCCTGTCCATTTTTTTTTAAATTTAATATTCTAACATTGCGTACCTCTGAATTGAAAATCAGAACTAGGAAATTTTACAAAAAAAATTAATTAAATAGCTTAACAATGAGGTAAATTTTCTTCTCTTTCTCTCCTCACCTTTGTCTGTCTAACATCATCCTTTTCTACATCTGATGTCTAATATCCTTTTCTAATGTAATATCATACTTTTCTACATCTAATATTATCCTTTTCTACAATCTTTACCCATATTTATTTGAAGGTGGATAAAATGCATTGCAAATCTATGGCCTACCATATAGGATTTTTTTTTTTTTTTTTAAACTGCATTATGAAGGGCAAAGAACCTGCAAGGAAATCCACGCAAAAAGATCTCCTTGCTGAAGAAGAGTCTCATGACTTGTAGCCTCGTACACTGAAGATGCATCAAGACTTTAGTTACCATGCTGGTTCTGCTTTCATACTTTAATCCTTTTTCCCACCTTGGGGGGATTGCTGATAAACTCTCATCTCTCCCCACATCACGTTCCACCTGCCCATATTGCTCTCTCTTGCTGGGAACATCACAAGCCAGTGACTGGCTGGGGAACTGAAGCAAGGTACTGCGAGGTGACTGCTAGTACATTCACTAGTAATACACATTCAGCAATGAAACAGTTGGGGGTTTTTAAATCCCAATAGTCATTTAGTGTTTCCTCTGGGGTACACATTGGCCTAAACTTATTGTTAAATATTTAAAGAACATATAAACATTGACAGTAGCTTAATTTGTTCTGAGCAGAGGAACAATTTTTACCATGATTAATTTATTCTTCAACTCTTTATATTTAATTATCTTCCTTTCTTTGATTATTCAATAGTATACTGAATAATTCCTCAATCCAACTTTTCTGCTCCCATGACTCCAAATTTCAGTGTTTTGCAATAGACGCTTCCCTGAACGCAGATGCAGGTTCAGAGCCATATGATCAATTTTTAAGAGGCCACTTCTGATATATATGTTAAAAAAGCAGCAAAAGAGACTAGATTTCTAAAAAATAGAAGTATTATGGAGAGAAAAAGAAAATCAAACAAGCAAACAATGAATTTTTCCTGCATTTGATGATGAAGTGGTGAATAATGCAGAACCTTTTCTTCCCTTTGTGCCTTTAAACCAACAAAGAGGCAAAACATATGTTGAAAAAATATGCCTATGCGTTATTTTTGAAGACTTGGCAAAACAGTCAGTGAAAAGCATTGATAGAAGGGCACCGGGCCAGTACTTTGCTGCCATTTTGTTTCCCTGTGGGGAAGCATCTTATTCTTTACTGAATAGGATATAATGCAAAATTCTACTGTGAACAGGTGACCAGCTTCTCTGTGGGAAAGAAGTGATATTTTACAATGCCTGCATTTGATTTTGGACATATTTGTGTGATTGTCAACCCTCATTTTACATGAGCATGTAATAGGTCATTTTTTATTGTTGAAAAATTTCCAACACAGTATGGCTCCGTCATTAAGCCTCTGGGAAACTGCACAACGCCTCTAGCACATTTTTTAAAAACAGAGCACTAGGCTGTTATTATACATGTGTCATACATTTCAGAATAATTTCATAGTTCTTCACGAGGAAAAAAATTAATCATGACATTCTCAGTGATGATTTTTTTCTCTACCCAGTGGTGAAATACATCAAATTCCCATAAAATGAAAGAAAACACACCATGCCAAGTGTTAATGACCAAGAACGGGAAAGCTGTGCTAATGCACAGCCCAGCAACAGGACCATGATTTTATGTAGGGACTAGGGCTTGTTACTGAGGGCCCTCAGCTTCCCCTTCCGAGAACAACAAGAAGATTCCTTCAAGATCCCCTCTGCCAGGCTTTGTTTCTGCCTTTACACTGGCTCATGCCATAGGTAGTTCATCCCAAATATCTGGTGCTTCAGGAGCAAGGAGCAACGCCAAGAGCCACCTGGACCTTGGAAAACATCTGGAGAGAAACAGCTGCACTAAGCACCCAAGGCTGGGCAGGCAAGGGGGGCTTTGGCACAGCCCCACCACCTGCCCCATAGCACCCAATGGGCAACACAGCAGTGAGTCTCATCTACAAGTCCAACCAGGCTCTGCTCCATCCTCCACAATGCCCTTCCTTGGGAGGAGAATTTGGGTGAGTGAAGAAGTGAGGAGCCCTTCCTATCATTGGGGACTGCTAACCCAGGCAGGTGGGACAACCAACCCTGCCACCCCTCACAGAGCAGCACCCTGTGCCAGTCCTCCTGGCTGCTGCACCAGGGTAAGCGGTGAGCCCCGGCTTGACCCATCTCACCCCTCACACCGAGGTTGGGAAGGGAGCTTGTGAGAGAGCCCGTGGGAGCAGGTAGCCCATGGTGCAGACATAGGTAGAAAGCCGTCGGTTGCCTTGAAATAGCCCAGCGAGAGGGACTGAGAACATCTTCCTGAGAGGGCTGCACTGGGAACAACCTACTGATCAGGCAACAGCACACTGCAAATATTAGAGGCAAAGCTAATAACAGCTACTTTAAAAGTTGCCCAACATTTCCTTCTATTTTCAGTTCCTGAGATCTTTGCCAATTTTTACCCTCTTGGGCTTTTTCAGTTGGTTTTTTTCTCATGGTAAGTGTCTGTGTCAGACTGATTTAATTATTTAAGGGAGAAGGAATTTCAGTCAAAACACTTCATTCATTTCTGAGATGAGGTTAGAGGAAAATGTTACGTTGCCCTGGCTGAAAAATTCCAGTGTCCTTTGCTTTCAGTAGGTCTTCCACTCTGAAGTGTGAGAACTGTCCTCTAAGTTTGGACAAATTATATTCTACATATGTATACAAAAATAAAAAAATCAGAGTTCACACATGCTCAACAGAGACATTTTCATTTTTAGCATCTAAATATTTCTGGAGATTCTGTCCTCATTTAGCACTCTTAGAGCACTCACTGACTAATAGAGCTTGCTGAAAAAAGTTGCATGAGATATATTTCAGTCCAGCTATACTACTTTGTTGGAGCAGAAGTGCTTTGTGGAGGTATCATTTCCAATGATGTTTTGATCTGGGAAGTTTCTCAGTGTTTTAAAGCAGAAAGTCATGTCTGCTGGTTGGAAAGAAAAGGGGAAAGGGAGGGACGTTTAAAAAAAGTCTAAGCCTTCTGATGAGAAAACAGCAGCAGAATCTCACTTCTCAAAAAGCTGAAAAATGTGCAAAATGTCACAAAAACGAAGTTGCTCCTAAAGTTTGACCAACACCATCCCCAATAACTTAAACTTAGGAGACACAAAAGCAGACCTGAGAACAAAAGGACAGTGAGCGTACTAGGATGGAGAAGGTGATGACACTGGAACCAGTACAGGGAATAGGGGAAGAGAGACTTTTTGGAGAAAAAACAGGGAGCAATAGGGAAGAGGGGACCACAGCTGGGCAAAGTAGCACAGAGATGGTGATGAAAAGGAGGAGACGGGATCTGAAGCTGTGGCCTGGAAACCCTGCAGATGTTCAATACAAGGGACAATCACACTGACCAGGGGGAAAGACAAGGTGCAAAACCACCTGTAAAACCCAACGGCGAAGTGTGGGTCAGCCTCACATGCTGGTCAACAGCCACAATGGCAACCCGCTATGCAGCTCTTACTCCACCTTCTGAATCAAGTGAACAGTGTTTGCATGATGGATATGAAACCTTCCTGTCCATGAATCACATGGATAGGAATACATGGGCTAGGTGGATAACTTCAGTATATTTTGTAAAAGCCTAGGAAATGGCTCCATGAAAAAAAGTCATATCAGGGCTGGGAAATACCACAGAAATAGCCTCCAGTGCCGCTTTGCCCTACTCTTCTTTCTGTACAATGGATGTGGTCACAAACAACTGTATTTCTGAGAACCAGGAGGCCCCCAGTTCCATTTTCCACCAAAAAAAAATGTGGAGAGTTGCTGACTGCAACTCCTTGCATGCCCAGCACACACACACTGCTGTGCTCGCCTAGGGTTGCTACAGACACCGGCTAAATGAGCACACAGGCTGGCCTCCTCCTGCCAAAGCCACACATCTCTGGGGAGCTTTGGGGTGTTATTTCCTTGGGAACGGAGGGGATGCAGCAGCCTGTCCCTGGAGATGCCTCGCACTTCCCATGACAGGTTTCTGCGAGAGCCCTGAAGTTGGTGCCCTCCCACGGGGCAAGGAACAGTGGTGCCTCCGGTGATGCTGGGAGCTGACATGCTTCGAGGAAGAAGCGGGTCAGGAAGAAGGAGGCTGGCAAAGATGCTGCTGAAATTATACCACAGGTGGAGGTAGCAGCATAACAGGAAAGATAAAGTGGGTTTTGAACTGTAGTTATATTCAGATCTTTCTAAGAAACTCATGCCATTCTTATGAACATCATTTTCACTATTTCCAGTGTTATATGCTACATATACTGTATAGTATTATAGAAATCTATTAATCTGTGTACGTAATTGCATAAAATTTGCCTTACATTTTCTTGCGTGACTGACTTACTCCCTGAAAAGACAGCTGCATTTTGACTGATACCCAAAATACTCAAAGTACAGTCAGTGCATTTAAACTGTAAAGGCAGAAAAACTGCCAGGTGGAGGAATGGGCTCATCTCAGGAGATATCTGCCACTGACAGGTCTTACCAAATTTTACTGCTCTTTAGCATCAGCTAAATGTCACTAAAATGGCTGATATATATATACAGAAATTCCACAGAATTTGCAGCTGCTGTTGATAACAGTCACAGAGTTAAAAAAACTTTAAGGCAAGGAAAAGGACTAGATGTAGACATACAGATATGACACATGAAACAGCATGAGTGGAGATGTAGCAGAGTTCAAGAAAGAATTAACAAAGGCAAAACTCTTTGAAGCCCCATATACTGTTTATGTGAGTCAAGACACATAGCCGCAGTGTAAAACTGCACTTTTGTATACCATGAATAAAACAGAAAATCATTTTGGTATGTGAAATGGGATCACCACAGACAGCGGACTTCCCAAAATGATACTTCCTTGCATCAAAGCAAGGACAGGCATTTTTTTTACAGTCTTCTGAAGGTCAAAGCCAGTTCCTTATAATACTGTAATATTGCATCATTGCACAGCTGACCCATGGCTAGAAACCTTCCTCTTAGGAAATAAATTACTTTTACTGAAGTAATACTTTTTTTTTTTCCTTGACTCCTCAAAAAATGTATCAGTCTTTTAAGTAATGCAAGTCAGGGTGTGCAATGGCACTGTTCAGAGAGGCCTCTGTCCCTCCACAGTGCTGTGGCTTTCACAGGAGACTGCAAAAAGAAATGGAGACTAACATCAAATACACCGGACCGTCAATGTCACGTTACATTCAGAGCCAAGCAGAGCTTAACACTCCCTAAAACAGCCAGCAGCAGGAATGCAATCTGATGGCAGTGTACTTGGGACCACCCGAGCTCACATGCTTGCGTGCAAACCCTGACCTCCCTTATACAGCTCAAAAGACCAGGAAGAAGAGCCGACTCCTGAACAAGTTGGAGGATTCACCTGGGAGACCAGCACAGAGACACTCTACCCTCTGAATCTCATTTTCTGCTGCCTCAGCAAATACTGGGTTTGGTTAAACTGTACCCACGCCAATTATGTAGGCACTAGGCACACAACATACCAGGAGGATGAAAACGTGGACATCAAAGATAATGCACCTTCTCTAGTCACAATTCCTAAACAACATCTCTTTTACTAGCATTTGACAACTATTGTCACCCTGGTTTAAAACCACCTGGTATATAGTGTGCTACCACCTCATGCCAAAATTGTCATGGTGCTGCATGTTCTCCCCGCAGCTGAGAGAGGCACCAGCTCGTTGCAGTAGGCAGAGCAGAGACAGCTCTGCCATTAGCATGTTCCCACCACACCACCAGGACTGGCAAGAGGTCACCCCACAGTAGGGTCTCATGCTGTCCCAGCACCAGCCTTGCCAGCTCAGAGATGGAGCTGGGATGGGCACCAACCTTGCCAGCTCAGAGACAGAGCTGTGGTGGGGGGACAAACAGCAGCCCAGTGAGTGTGAGGAGCTCCGGCGGGGGCACGTGCCATGCCTGTCTGCATCTCAGCATCCCTTGGCCAACATGACCTGATCAAAAGCCCACACTGGGCTGCTCCTGTTTCGAATCTTCCCTCTCTGGCTTTGCTCACAATGGCTTTAAAAGTTGAAATGAGGTGGTGCCCCCAGAGTGGATTTCTGGACTCATTACCTGCAGTCCCAGCAAGTGGGGAAGGGTTTGTGCAAAAGATGAATCGACATGGGGAAGATGCTCTTTGTCCCTTCTCAAGTTGGTTCCCTCTTTTAGGCAATGGTGCCTTTATGCTACCATCATGCAAAGACAAAGACAAGTGGCCCAAGTGTAAACCCATCCTGGCATGTAGAGCTGTCTTACAGCGCACAGATAATACTAAGCCCAAATCCTTAAAATACCAGACCACCCCTGAAATGTCAACTACAGATTAAATTGCTAGCAAGAAGAGAATAAGCTCTGATGTCTTATTTAAAGGTACACTGGTTAGACACCACAGTGATAAGCAATCTATAAATACTCAGGTAGAATTTTAGAGGTATACATTCAAAATAGTGTGCTGATAAATGTATTTGTAAATTAATGGTGGAGTATGCATTGTTACAAGAATCCAGAAACTGTATACACTTAATTGTGCTCAGAACCTTATTAGTAAAAAAGAAGGAATTTAAAAAAAACTAGTGACATATATGTTGACATCAAACTAACTTTCACTGCTCACAGAAATACTTTGCTTTCAAAAGAAACCAAAATCCAGGAATTCATAATTATGCAGCAATTTCAAATACAAATGCCAGAAAGATACCCAAGAACAGTGGGAATCACAGGTCTACACCTCATCCAGCAAAAACAAAAGCAGAAAACCCATGGGATTCTTACTCATACTGGTTTTGATTTTCCCCAGGTAGGTGGGAGAATACAAAAAAGACAGACATTTCAGCATGGTTAAATAAACAGACACGGGCAAGGGACAGCACTCTTACAACTGAAAGCATTCTCACTTAAGTAATGGTTTTCTAACGCCCACACCAAAGCACTGAACTCACAACAGCACAACAGTGAACTTTTCTTGAAGGTGGACTGACGGTGTGTTGAATAGCACCATCTCTAACCCATGATGCCTTCACCAATAACTCCAGTTACCAATGGCTCTTGGGATGAGGGGAGTAAAAATGCACAAGTTTTGAACCTTGCTCTAGGCAGCTTAAAAGCAGATCTGGTATTGCTTCATGTTATGGTACTGTTTCAGTGGTTCTGCCCCATGCTCCATCAAATCTCTTTGTCTCCATAGCTTTTCAATTCCTTTCCTAAATTGGTAATGAGCAACAGAGAACTGAAAATAGATTGCAGATGTGTGGCAAGATGTCAGTAACATGATATACAGAGACATCATTTGTCATTGATGCAAAGAGTAGCCTATCAGCCTCGTGAAAGAACTATTTGCAGAGACACTACTTATAACATCTTTTTGAAAGTTCATAACAAGACAGCGTCAGTGACATCAGCAGCGATATAAGCAGTGTTTATTCTTCTATTCCTAAACTACAAAGATTGGTCACGTTTTTTTATAAGGTCTGAGATGCTTCAGAGCCTGCATCTTATTAAAAGTGAAGAGTCCAATGGTTAGACCTGTGAACAGATTCTGGCACCTAAAACAGGTGCATGATTCCAACATTAGACCCAAGAGGCTGACTTCTCATGCATCAAAATCCCTAACTTAAATATGTTTCTGACCATATCCAAAGCCAACGGAAACTTGGTCACATTGAGCAGCAAGGTGCTGTTCCAGCTGGCATTGCCAAACATGTTGGCACACCCCAGAGACCTGACAGAGGACGGATAAGACTGGATGCTGCCCTAGCAGCCTGCTTCCTAACCAACAGATGGGTAATTAAGGCTCTCACCTAGGTAAGAGGATTCAAACCTGAATTTCCTGAGCAAATATCCTAAAATATTTTAAAGCCCAGTGTCCGTGTGGCCCAGCCACTGTCCCTTAGCTTCAGGCACTGCATTTTGTATGGGACAAGTGAATACCAGCTGGGACAGGGAGAGGCTTGCTCTCTATTCCCGCAGTTGGGGCAGCCTTCTTGGAAGGAGGAGATGGAAGTTTCAGTCAGTGGCCCAGTGAATATGTGCTGCTGCTGCTAAATAAAGCTCCTGAGAACATCATATCTATTTATGTCACCCCATTTAGCCTGTAAATCTCACCCTAATGTTGATGTCTAAAACAGGCCAGATGAATCACACTCAAGAAATTCCCGATTCTCCCCACTAACTATAAAGGGAGCCTAGACTGTAAAGCTCAGCTGTAGATGTCAACACTGAAGATGGCCAAACTGAGATGAATCCAACCAAGAGCCACTCACACAGAATAACTTAATTACCCAGCTTCTATTTAGATGTCCAGCTATTGCCCACATCAGAGGGAGCTGAGCAGGAATTAAGCATCCCAGCACCCAGAGCTCACCCGAGGACATTAGAGACAATGACTATATTTATCTTCTTTCTTGTGTTATGCCAAATATATCATTAACGTTTAGCAACTTAGCGAGCACTGTTGTAGTACCAAGAAGCTCCAAAGGATATCAGCAAATGTCTGTTACTCCATTTGATAACTCTCAGAGCCCTGAACAACATTAATGAAGTTTAAGCAGTAAGATCAATAATTTGGATATGAAACAAAATCTGTTTCACAAAAATGTACATCAGCTATGTCTCTAAAAATGGTGTCTAGCAGAAGCCACCAACAGTCAAAATTCAACCACTGAATTATATTGCATACTATAGCCAAAACAAAAATGATCATCTAAATACTATTTCCTATAATGATTAATGAGGATGGTCATTTATAGTTTTAGTTTTAAGAAACACAAACCCCATCATATTATTTGTTAAAATGCACCTCTGGGCAACAAAATATTGTTAATATGCAAGTTAGTAGCATAACATAACAGCCAGCAACATATGCTTTAACAGTATGTACATGATGGTTAGACCTAAATAATTGTGAAACTTATTTTGCCAGTCATAGTGTATTATTTCTCTTATCCAAAGTCCCAGGAACAGATGGGAAGAGATGATGGTCATTCCTAGACCTCATCAGCTACAAAGGATATGAAGCAAGCCTGGTCACTGGTCTATGTTGGAACTGTTTTGTGTCCTTATTCAGCAACCACCAATCTCCTTAAGTTTCAAATTCAAATTTTGTCATGCTTCTATAAAATGCGCCAACGTAAGGTTTTTCTTAAAAACAGATTAAACTTTATTGTGATTACCTTTTTATTACTCTAAGCCTGAGAATATTGACCTCCGTTTTGAAGACTAACCTTATTTTTCATGCCTTTCAAGTTTATGTGAGGTTGCCTTTTGATACCCATACATGAAAATTTCATATTGTTGGCTGTGCTCTCAATAAATTATTTAGAATGTCTGAATATTACTGCAGTGTTCGGATTTTCAGAAGAGTTTGGTAAATCCCTTTATTCTGCTGTCCTCAAAAGACAAACAACTACTCAATACACAAATAACAATAGCATTAAAAAATAAAATGAAGGCTGGCTTGGAAGAGAGCAAGTGTAATTATCTACTGGGAATTTATTATAACTCAGTAATATCTTAACATTTGCAAGAACTTTTGTCTTAATTTTAACTAAGGAAGCACACCAACTAAAACCAGGCTGTTGAACATGTTTACCTCAGGCTAAAATATAAATCCTCTTATAGACACATGAATTATGATTATGATAAGCAAATATCGTGAAGTGCATGTGTTCAAGTGATACTGGAGAATAAGGAGGCATTTTCAAATCAAAATACATACATGCAGTGTTCTTTTGTAACTACTCATCTGTAATATAAAATATAACCCTAGATAAATATAAGACAATAGGTCTATCTTTTCCTAAACATCCTGAAAGAAATTCCTTACAGCTTGTATCCTCCAATTACATTTCTTATAGATTAAAAAAAAATAAAACAGGTCAGCTACTTCCTTGCTTTAAAACTTCTTAAATTTCCCCCAGAAACATACTGAAACCTTAAACACAACCCACTGAAGGCCTGTTTGTTACTCTTAAAGCGTGTAAGTAATGTTTATCCAAGTCCTAATGTACCGCAAAATTATATTGGTGCATTATAAAATTTAACACCTATTTTCTAGTACCAGTGCAAGTGTGACAGTGATTGCAGGGTGATGCACACAACCTGTGTTGACTAGTTTCAAAAGCTTTCAGCACTGGCTTCTTTTAAAACCTCCTAGGGAGCAGAAGTTCTGAATCACAGAGCATCCTTAGTTGGTGTGAAGTACAAGATTTGGGATGCTAAAATTCACTTCAGCTGCTTAAAGACAGGTGCCTTCTGAGGCACCCCGAGAACACAGGAAGGCAGCAATTACACCACAGGCCAAGCGGCAAGCTCCTGCCCCTGCGGACGGGCAGGCAGGGGCCAGGCATGCTGTACATTATCGCAAACAGCACTACACACGTATTGAGGCAACTGAATTGTCCCACTGAGCTGGCCAAACGTCCCTTCCAGCCTTGTTGTCCTGACCCCAGCCAGATGCAGATGCTTTGAGGAGTACAAGAAACGGGGCATGCAGAGAGTGAGCCCCACATCCCCTCTGCATACACTCCCATCTCCAGGTACGCCACGTTGTGACGTAAAACAGTCATCAGTGAACCATTAAAGTGTCCATTTAAATAACTGTATGTGTATTTTTACAGCTTTAGGTGGCAAGGAGCTCCATGATTATAAGCGTGTGTGACAATGCTTTCCCTTTATTTTTTAAGCTCTATCTTCTCTAAATTCTTGCATTTTCAGTAACAGCAAAACATTTTTGCTTTATCAACACCATTCAACATTTGTAGGCATCTTTCACATCTCTCTCAACCATCCCTTTTCCCAAATTGAGAAAACTTGCTTTAGCTTCCCATTACACATGAAGATGTTCCATCTCTTTCATCATCTAGTTTTACTATGATTTTTCCAAGCAGAGGCAACCAGATCTGCCCATAACACTGAAATCTGGGCATATCATTGTAGTGCACACCCAGTAGCAAAATGACGCTGGCCATTTTACTCTTCACCCCTTTCCTCATAATTCCCAAGGTTCAGTTTGACTTTTTTTTTTTTGACACATGCTTAGCACTGAGGTGATATCTTTTGAGATTCACTCCCAATATCCTGTCCCACATATTCATTATTTTTCCCTGAGTTCTGCCCCTCCCCTCCCCACCTTCATTTTAACAGTAACAGTTAGCCTTAAATTTTACTACCTTGAGCAGCATGGTATATGATGCTGTTACCTTGCTATTAAGCCTGCATGATCACTTTGACCACTCTTAACTTCAGGCATCAAGCCATGACAATGACACTTCTTACTCGTCAGACTCAGTTCTCCCTCCTCACAGTGGATTCCTTGTATGATACAATTCAGCTGAAAGCTGGCATACTCTTATAGTTTAGATCATAAGCAAGAGTGAGCAATAAATTTTCTGACTCCATTTATCTTTCATATATTTGTGTTTATCTTCCTTAAATCACAGCTTAATGGGATTGCTTAATGGACCACAGTAATAAGAGACCTTAAGTAACCTGGTGCTTTGCAGTCTAAATACATTGGGCATCCAAGATAGCAGCTGTGCATTGGACGCTCAGATTTTTCTTTAATTCCAGACTGGAGATTCATCTGCCTGGACGTCAGTGTGCAGAACATCGTCCTCCTCACCCAAACTGCTCGTCTCAGAGTCCTTTCTATACAATGGATCTACCCAGCAGATTCAGCCATGTCTGTGTTGCAGCCTGTCCAACCCCAAAGTAGATACCAAGTTGGGCTCTGGGACAGTTGGCTATAGCCTCCTGGGGAGCAAGGGGGGTGAGAGTGCACAAAAGTCCTGATTAGAAGGGCAAAAATAAAGAAAACAAGTACAGGAAAGTAAAGACTGAAATGCACTGAGAGTTGCTGAGAACCATGAGCAGAAGGAGGAGGACCAAAATACATGATGCTGATTATTAAGGGAACAGGGCACGAGAGTTTAAAAATGTGATATAATTTTGTATGTATGATTCATGCAACAAAATAATTCTGCTTAAGCACAGTCCCTCATTTAGTTGGCGCAGAATGCTATAAAAAAGCAAGCTAGACAACCCCCATCTATAAACTGGAACAAAACTACAAAATAGCCTAGAGATTGATTGACATTTTAAGTTAAAGTAGACAGGATGGAGCAAATGAGGATTCATATGGGAAAAATATAGTAGGGTTTATACTAAATATAAAGTAATATTTATACTGAATTCTGGCATATGAATGATGATTGGACTGTAACAAATGTTAATACAATCCTTTGACCATACATAGTATATTAATATTGCAAGGTCTAATCATGAAGAATACTTATTTCCAAAGGTTCAAATCAGAACAACATGGAAAAGAATCTGAAAAAAATAAGAACAAACATTCACTAGTCCCTTGACATTTAAAAACACCCCTAATGAAAATTGAGTCAAAATAATGAAAATAATAAGCTTAAGAAATAAAATTCCTAAAATAAGAGCAATATTAAAGTTCAGTGGCATCTGTTTGTCTTATCTTTACGGATATGTGGTTAAATGGGTCAGAGGCAGAGATGGTCACAGTAATACAATACATATGCTTATCCTTTATGGTGTAATTCTTTACAGTGTGGTTTGTAAAGCCTGAGCATGCCAAGTAATTGACGGCTACCTCACTAAGGGTATGACTGTAGGTATATCATTTTATGGCGAGTGGTTTTTTTCTTTGTGTTATGTTTGTTATAATGGTCAATTACCGAGCAAGAAAGACCAAGAGCTGGAACAGTGGGACTGTGGCAGGTTGCGATTAGGAAACATTTGGCAGGGCTCTGGGGGAAAATCCACAAAGTGCCTTCTCTCTGTTTTGCTTGGGCAAAGGATTGGATCTGAAGATAAAAGAGGTTCCTTCCAGACTCCTTTTTCTAGATACTTTCTAACAGATGCTTTGCCACCTTTAAACACTCACAAAGATCTGAGCCCAACGTTCTGATAAAGCAACTAGCCAAGCCATGTACACAGAAAAAATAACTGCAGCATGATGACTTTTGTTGGATGAACTTGTCATTATCATTTAGTTGCGTGTTAAACACTTTATATACACCGCTAATTCCCAAATGGTCACTTTCTGTTCTTAAAAAAAACGGGGGGGGGGGGGGGGGGGGGACACGGGGACGGGGACGGGACAGGATGGTTCTTGACCCTGGTGTGCACAACTATCCCAGATAATACCAGCACAAATTCCCCAAGCAAATAACAGGTTTTTAACAAATCAGTTCATGTCCTCTTTCCATGCTGAAATTCTTTCTGCTCCGCACATCCCAGTGAAAGAGATAAGTATTCACAGCCATGTCCCTGCTATGACTCATATCTTGTTAGAACAGAAACAGGCACTTGGCTCTCTGGAAAAAAAATCCCACAGATGCCTGCCTTGGTTTGCTGAAAGCCTATGGCTCCTGGGGTTGTGCACTGTTGTGTCACAGAGGTCTTCACATCCCAAAGGAGACAATTACTAGGAAGTACCTCCAGAATAAGTGATGTTCTGCATATTTTTATAGGAGGATGGCAAGGGCTAAAATGGTAAATATGCTAACTGTAATGTTTCAATGTAGCCTTGACAGTATTCATGCAAGGAATCAGCAGAGCAACTTCATGTCATAGTGATGGTGCTCAGAGCAGATATGCCTTATGCAGAGATGTGAGTCAGTTGGGCAGAAAGAAGCCATGGCATACCTCATGTTTAAGGGCTTTGCTGTTGGGAGCATGAAACTTGTGCTCTTTGACAGTAGGGGGTTTGAAGAGGACTGCGACAAATGTGGGAAATAGGTGGTATATCCTGTGGCATCTTCTGTTACTATGTTGACAAATGCTTATCTGAGATTAAGAATTTCCATTTTTTCATGCCAATTTGAAAAGGCTCAGAAAGCGCAGTTACACCATAGGAAAATCAGCTGCCTAGCAAACTAAGATGTACTACTACCACAGCCACTCGCCTAGAGAAGAGGTGGGTAGTAACAGGAAGAACTAAATTAATTGCCAAACTAACTTGTACTGGTATCCTCAACAAGAAGCCAAGCTAGCCAAGAGCCATGATAACTAGCAGATCTGTGCCAGAAAAAAACATGAAGAGGTTTTTAATCTTCCTGTCTTTTCTTCTTCTGTTTGTCAATGAAAATTTTAAGAGTAAAACCAAGAAATCAACACTCCCCCCTCCAAAAAGTGGCAAAGTTAGTCAATTGTATTTGATGCAAACATCATTGACTGGACAAACGCAATGTAACATTGGGAATGCAGTTAAATCCATAGACCCTAACTGGTCATCCTGCCTCCTGTTCTGTGGCATCTCTTTACACCACTGAATAAACTGGGTTATCAAATAAGATCCCAGGGACACCAGCCACCTATAATAAGATAGGCTGTTGATGCAAGCATACTAGCTGGTCCACATCTTACCTAAATGCTGAAGTTCTTCTTCCAACCCGCTGTCCCAGTGCAAAAATAAAGAAAGGCACTTCAATCAGCTTCCCCTCAGGGATTACTAAGGTCAAGGTAGAAGTGACACCAATATGTTGTGATGGGTCTAAACCCCAACATCCCTTCCCACAGAACAACTACAAAGAGAAAATACTCCACTGTGTTATCACCAGCAGATACCCACACTTGGAAGCAAATTCTGAGCAACTGGTGAGAAGAAACATGTGCCTGAATGTGGAAGAGGAACATCTACCATTCTCCCCAGTCCTGACTCACCAAGCAAGGTCACTGTGAATCTGTACTACCTTGAATAAAATCAGAGAAACTTTCTACTTAGGTGAAGACTCTACTTTGGTTTTACTGCAGATGTTTGAAGTTGGACTCTTTGACAAGTCACATTTTGAGAAAAAATGGCAAAAGTCTCTGGTTCATCTTCAATGTCTCTATCTAATTCAATAATTAAAGCACAGAGGAATGGCCAGACACCATTAAAAGTAGTCATGCCACTTCATACGTCATAAAGATCTATTTATAAAGGAATTAGGTATAGATAAATATAAGTAGCACGTATCTGGGAAACCATATATTCAATACTTTCTTCCACTTCTGTCTTTGAAATTCTGCAGTTGATTCAAAGAATGACTCTGACATCTGTCTAATCCTCTCAGTGTTGCACATGGAAGAATGAGTAAGGAGAATCAGATAAGCAGAGGTTGGTACAGAAAGATATATCTGAATACGTGTGTGGTCTATGCATCAGTTGGGATGCACTGTACACTATACTTGCAAAATATGTAATAGAGAGAAGTCAACAAGAGTGCACTGAAATACGTTTAAAAAAAAACCAAAACAAAAGGTGTTCTAGGAATCCACTTCTGTACATCTTCCACCACATTAGCTCAGAGGTAAATGCACATTCTACTACCCCAAATCTTAAGAAACTTGGACTCTGCACTTTTGCTAAATAAGATTCTTTCATAAATATTAGCAATAATTAATGCAGTGCCAATATTATTTGAACATTTATTGTTATCTCAAATATGAAAAGGTGGAATAATGAAGGGATTTTAGAGCACTGAAATGCTTAAAAATTCATAAGTGATAAAAAATTCTTACTATGTCTTTTTTTCAATGAAAATTAAATACTTTGATCTTCCCAAGTATCATTTCAGCTTAGAATTGAATATTTCAGTTCATTTTTTTTAACTGAAACAACAAAGTTTGTTTTTTATTTACATCAACATTTAAATATCCTTTCCAAACACTTTGTGCTGGGTGCTCCCTTCACCCAGGAGGAGCACTTCACTGTGCTTCAAGTTTCACAATCTAATTAATACATCCAACCTGCTGACGGAGTAAAGGCAATAAGATCCTAACCACAGACTTTTTGATACTACATACCAAACCAAGAACATGCAATTTAATCTTGAGGTGACAAAGAACAAAATGCATTAAATGAATTTGAAAAAAAAAATGCAAAAAATATTTTGAGTCAACCCCCCCCTTCAAAAATTGTGTTTTCCAAATAAAAAAAAAATTGTCAAGAAAAACAGAGGATTTTTTCCAAGAAAAGTTTTCATTCTGCAAAAGCTGTGTTTTCTATTATAAATCATTCCTGCTGGAACTGCTTTTATTCCATTTTCTACAGGGCAAAGGTACACTTTGCCTCTACTGAGTGTATTGAAATACCTCTTTATGATTTTTTTTTTTCTCTTTTACATCTGACATTTTTCCTTATTGCCAACACTGAAATAAACATGACTAAACACAGTTTTCCTGAGAGCTCACATGCAAAAGTAGCTTGGGCAATGTATTTATTTTGCTGTTTATATTATCCTCTTGAAAACAGGGAGAACTTGGCACTTTCTCAAGTCCTGAAGAACAAAGTCAAAATGAAACCAAGCTGTCATTAGGCAACATCTCTGAGCAGACCACTGTAGAGCTGCAGGACTTGCCTCCGAGTTCAAGATGCAATATCCCTCTAAATTCCCTGGCTAAAGGTCATATTGTGTGATTTAAGCTGGTTTTAGACTTCCACTTTCTCACCCAAGGACAACTTCCAAGGGCATGAACTGTGTCCCTCATTCTTGTAACGAGATGGAGAGTATGCAACCTCTTCTCCTTCACATTCCCACAGTTCTCCAAGGGCAAGGAGAAATATGTGCTACAGAGACAAATTGCATCTAACTACCTCAGAAAGTTAGACAGCAAAAAATTCAAGACATTTAATTCAGGCAAACACTCTTGGAACTGGTATTTACAGATGCACACCAGGGTATTAACCTGTAGCATTGTTGTGCTCATTCTCTTCTTCGTTAAACTTCAAGTTTGCTTTTCGCAGCAACCAGAATTATTCATCATGCTGTAGAGAAGCACTCTTCAAAAGAGAAAAACACTGCATCAAAGCAAAATTTCTACCTTGGACCACAGCAAATTGCTTGGCTAGCCTGTTATTATACTTGAGGCATTCTCAGGCAGCTGGGCCTCATTACAGGCAATGGAGCCTTAGCCATTAACTTCACAGAGATCAGGATAAAGCACTAAATGCAATGAAGATAATTTAAAGCCTGTTAAGCAAGAAAATGAAATAGTATAGAGCATTGCTAATGCTGTATGCTAAGCATGCTTCCTGTTGAGTGCTGGAAGACCATATATGTCTTGGGACAGATGCTCCTACAGGGTTTTTGTTTTTCTTCCAGCCCAGTGGGTCACTGCCCTGGTGGGGGCCCCGCCATGCTACAGCAGAATGAACAGCTAAAAGATGAGGTCCATCCCTCCTACGTCCTTGTACCAGTCACAGTGGAAGAAACATTTCCAGGCAGAGCACCGTTGCAGAAAGTAGCTTTTGGGGGAAGAAAAACGTGTGGTCACGAGTTTGCCTGTATAGGATTTGCTGATTTGTTTGTTCTAAGCTTTAATAGTACTGATGTAGTAAATCGGAAGCTAAACAATACAGGCATTTGGGGGTCAGACCAGACTTAGAGCTAAGTTTCAAACAGATCTATAGCCTTCCATGTAGATCTTTATCTTCCATACACCACAGGTAAACACATGAGGCTGAGCTGCTGTGCTAGAGAAGAGAGGTCTCGGGAGAGGCACGTCTGGATGGATAATGTAACTACAACAGTAAACAATTTACAACTTTATAAAGCTAAACCCAATCTGACTGATGCCACTTTCAGCCCTACCAGCTGGCAGCGTTGCACTTAGGGTGCATTTCCCAGGTCTCTGAATGTGGTAAAGCTGTTTTGTTTGGGATCTCGTGAATTTTGTGGAACACAGGAGGGGAGCTTTTCTAATCTACCAAAACCCATAGGCATAACCAGACTTAACAAAGAGCATCTTTTTAGAAAAGTTTTGAACTTTTTCAAAGTCTTAAAAGAGAAACTCTTTCTCCACCATCGTTCATTCAGCTTGCCTACCACTACAGCGATTTTTTTTAATCCCTTTCGGGTTCAGCAGCCACATGCCAACATGCGTGCCAGGTCTATCCCACCTCCCCCAGAGACACTAAGGCTCATTCTTCAGCTTTTTAGTGTAACTTGTTCATTGTGAAATAACACAACTCCAAGTTTAACCTCAGCGTAAGTCCAGGACTCGTTTAGTCCCAATCCTCCCCCCAAATATTTCTGCATTTCTAAGGAAATGCATAAGTATTGCAAAGACAAAATTTCAGCTTTCAGCCTACCGATTTTGTGCAAATTTTAACTGAACTGTATGAACTTAAAAAGAACTTTAACAGCTGCTCTCAGTTAGACTTTAGGTGATTAATTCTGAAGTAGGTTTTATGAAAGAATGAACAATAACAGCGGAAGGTCCAGGCATTAATATTAACCTGTAATAAAAGGAATGATGTTTAAACCATTCCTAGAAATAAAAGATGAGTACCTGGTCCTACAGTGCTGGAAGAAGCACATAGCTTAAATTATATCCAATCAGGCAAAATACAGATATTAAGCATTTATGAGCAGCTCTGATATATTCTGAATTAATCAGTTCTGCACATTTAAAAGTTTTAATATTTAATGCTGCTACCTCAACAGTCCTGCAGAAATATTAAACTTTCGTACGGTCCTTTAAAAGGAATAGCAAGAGATTTTACTACACATTACATCTGAATTGTGGCTGTAGGTTTTGTGCTGGGCTGTGTTTTGTGGAGAACCATGATTATAATGTATTGAACTACAACTGAAATTCTCAACATTTTCACCACAGATGAAACAGGAATAAGGACAGTAATAATGAAAATAACAATTATTAAGCCAGGGGTAAGTACATGTGCAATCTGATTAAGTCTCCTAGGCATGATGGATTACTCATGAAGGCTTACCAATATCATACTTTCATGAAATCTCTCAGATGAGTGTAAATGGCATGCTAAAGGCATTTTATATATTGTAGCATATTAGTGTTAGTGTGTTAGTATAGTAAATCTTCTCCAAAACACCAGCTGTGGTAAGCAAAAATATATATAGAAATTTATCTGTTCACAAATTCCCTCACCGTAAATAGCAAACACTTAAATTTGTCTTTGCTGCTGCCAATACTGGTAATTTTAAATACAATGTATAAGAACTGTTCCAGTACTTTATGAATAGTTTTAAAATATAGTGTTTAAAAACATATTAAAGGTGAAAATGAAGGCATGAAGACTTCTTTAGAAGAGACTGAGTCATATATGATGCTGATTCCATTATTACAATGCTTGCTTTGATTATAAACATATTTCTGAGATTCTCTGCTTTATTACTCCTGAATAATCATAGAATCATAGAATGGTTTGGGTTGGAAGGGACTTTAAAGATCATCTAGTTCCAACCCCCACTGCCATGGGCAGGGACGCCTTCCACTAGACCAGGTTGCTCAAAGCCCCATCCAGCCTGGCCTTGAACACTGCCAGGGATGGGGCATCCACAGCCTCTCTGGGCAACCTGTGTCAGTGTCTCACCACCCTCACAGTGAAGAACTTCTTCCTAACATCTAGTCTAAATCTACCCTCTTTCAGTTTAAAGCCATTACCCCTTGTCCTATCACTACATGCCCTTGTAAAAAGTCCCTCTCCAGTTTTCTTGTAGGCCCCCTTTAGGTACTGGAAGGCTGCTGTAAGGTCTCCCTGGAACCTTCTCTTCTCCAGGCTGAACAACCCCAACTCTCTCAGACTGTCCTCATAGGAGAGGTGCTCCAGCCCTCTGATCATCTTCATGGCCCTCCTCTGGACTCACTACAACAGGTCTACATCCTTATGTTGGGGGCCCCGGAGCTGAACACAGTACTCCAGGTGGGGTCTCACCAGAGCGGAGTAGAAGGGGAGAATCACTTCCCTCGACCTGCTGGTCACACTTCTCTTGATGCAGCCCAGGATACAGTTGGCTTTCTGGGCTGCAAACACACATTGTCGGGTCACGTTGAGCTTCTCGTCAACCAACAGCCCTAAGTCCTTTATTTGCAGGGCTGCTCTCAATCCACTCATCACCCAGCGTGTGTTTGTGCTTGGGATTGGCCTGACCCATGTGCAGGACCTTGCACTTGGCCTTGCTGAACTTCATAAGGTTCGCATGGGCCCACTGCTCAAGCTTGTCAGGGTCCCTCTGGGTGGCATCCCTTCCCTCCAGCATGTCAACCGCACCACACAGCTTGGTGTTGTCGGCAAACTTGCTGAGGGTGCACTCAATCCCACTGTCCATGTCGCCAACAAAGATGTTAAACAGCACCAGTCCCAATACAAACCCCTGAAGAGTACCACTCATCACTGGTCTCTACTGTGACATGGAGCCTTTGACTGCAACTCTCTGAGTGCAACCGTCCAGCCAATTCCTTATCCACCAAGTGGTCCATCCGTCAAATCCATGTCTCCAATTTAGAGACAAGGATGTCGTGCAGGACAGCATCAAACAAGTCCAGCTAGGTGACGTCCGTTGCTATTCCCTTATCCACCAATGCTGTAACCCCATCGTAGAAGGCAACCAAATTTGTCAGGCACGATTTGCCCTTAGTGAAGCCATGTTGGCTGTCAGCAATCACCTCCTTATTTTCCATGTGCCCTAGCATAGCTTCCAGGAGGATCCACTCCATGATCTTGCTGGGCACAGAGGTGAGACTGACTGGCCTGTAGTTCCCCAGGTCTTCCTTTTTTCCCTTTTTAAAAATGGGGGTTATGTTTCCCCTTTTCCAGTCAGTGGGAACTTCCCCAGACTGCCACAACTTCTCAAATATGATGGGTAGTGGCTTAGCCATTTCATCTGCCAATTCCCTCAGCACCTGTGGATGCATCTCATCAGGTTGCATGGACTTGTGCACCTTCAGCTTCCTTAGATGGTCTCAAACCCGATCCCCTCCTACAGTGGGCAGTTCTTCACTCTCCCAGTCCCTGCCCTTGCCTTCTGCGACTTGGGTGGTGTGGCTGGAGCACTTGCTGGTGAAGACTGAGGCAAAAAAGTTGTTGGGTACCTCAGCCTTCTCCATGTCCCAGGTAACCAGGCCTCCTGTTTCCTTCCGGAGAGGGCCCACATTTTCTCTAGTCCTCCTTTTATCACTGACGTACCTATAGAAGCTTTTCTTGTTGCCCTTGACACCCCTGGCCAGATTTAATTCTATCAGGGTTTTGGCTTTCTTAACCTGATCCCTGATAAAGTAAAAATTTCTTGGAAAATTCCTAGATAAAACACTACAAAACCACAACACTACAAAACTTTTGAAGTTTGGTGGAAATTGTAAGAGGACAACAAACAGTGTAAAGCCTATGCTATGAACACATGCTCATTTTCCAGTCGCTTAGACTGACAGTCTGGAGTTCAGATTCTGCAACACCTGAACTCCTGCCCATCTCTTTGCCCCTTGTCAGTCAGTGTAAATTCAATATATAGCTATGATTCTGCATGGTTTTGTCTGCATTTTCATTACAGACCACAAAACTGAAATCAACATACTATAAACCTAATAGTACTGGTAAGTTCAAAGAGGATGATAGCTATCAGGAATACCCTATCGTTGAAGCTACAGCACATAAAAATCAGTATATATAGGTCATTAGCCAAGACACAGCGTGCCCCCCATATCAGCTATTCATAAAAACAACCTCAATAAAACCTCACCCCAAAACAACCCCAAAAAACCAAAATCAGAAAGAGATCTCAAACCTTTATTCTCCATTTAATTTTGAGGAAAAATAAGCATCATCATTTAACGTCATTCCCTTCTAGTAACCAAATCTGCCACAAATGCTCATATGTGGCAGATGAAACAAAGAAGTTCCACTTCAGTCCTTGCACCACTCTGTGCTCCTGCTAACCCACACTCATATCCAGAGACCTCAGACAACCAAAGCTTCCACACACAAAAACCCCTCCCCCAGAGAATACCCTTTGCTGATTTCACAATATTGCTGGTAAGTGAACTAAAAAAAATAGTGATAATTCTGTCCTCTAATGAGATGCTTATAAGCAGCAGCCAGGCTCCTTTACAGAACCAGTTAAAACAAAAGCAGGTCCTTCATTCCCAGTGCTGAACATCATCGTCCAAGAGCAGACATACACATGTGAAACAGTATTGCTGGCAGTTGCTTTGTGAAGGGTTGTGTTTCTTTGAAAAACAGAGAAGAAAGTATGGCAAAGTTCAGAGAAAAGGCATGAAAGAAAATGCAAGGACACAATCTGAACAACTGTGCTGAGCACAGCCATGAGGCTGACACATTTATTTGGCTGATGGAAAAGTCCCACAACGGCCAAAGAGACTTCCTCATGTCACTCAAGGAAATAATTCAGAGACCATCTCATGTCCCCCTGCACTCAAGGAAATAAGACTTCATTAGAATAAGGAGGAGTTTATCAAAGAAAAAAACAGAGGTTATCAATTTCTTTTTCTCCAGCAAGTGATTCATATGATCCTGAAAAGAGGTAATCTCAGTGGGATCTACTATCAACAGAGAGATGTTACAACCATTGCATCAAACAGGTGCAAGTAATAGACGAGTCACAACACTCACAGAGGGATACATGGCATCAAAATGACTGGTGTGGTTTAAACCCAGCTGGCAACAAAGCACCACGAGACACTCTCTCACTCCTCCCCCCACAGTGGGATGAGGAGGAGAAAATATAAAGAAATGCTCATGGGTTGAGACCTGGATGGGGAGGGATCACTCACCCATCATGGTCACGGGCAAAAGACAGACTCAACTTGGGGAAAAAACAGAATCAATTTAATTTACTACAAATCAAATCCAGGATAATGAGACGTAAAACCAAATCACAAAACACCTTCCCCCCACCCCTCCCTTCTTTCCAGGTTCCACTCCCAGTTTTCTCTCCCTCCTCCCCCAGAGCGGCGCAGGGGGACGGGGAATGGGGGTTGGGGTCGGTTCCTCACACCTTGTCTCTGCCGCTCCGTCCTCCTCAGGGGGAGGACTCCTCACTCCTCCCCTGCTCCACTGTGGGGTCCTTCCCACGGGCTGCAGTTCCTCACGAACCGCTCCAGCGTGGGTCCTTTCCATGGGCTGCAGTCCTTCCGGAACAGGCTGCTCCAGCACGGGCTTCCCCACCGAGCCGCGGCCATCTTGGGGGGCATCCGCCCCCTGCTCCGGCGTGGGCTCCTCTCTCCCCGGGCTGCAGGTGGGCATCTGCTCCCCCGCTCCCCTCCGCGGGCTGGGGGGGACAGCCCGCCGTCTGGTCTCCCCGCGGGCTGCGGGGGCAGCCCCTCCTGCCCGCCTTCCTCCCTGACCTCGGTACCCGCAGAGGGGCTCCTCTCCCATCCCACTCCTCTCTCTGCTGCAGGTTCCCCTTCTTAACTCTGCTCTCCCACAGGTGTTACCGCCATCGCTGGCGGGCTCGGCCTGGGCCAGAGGCGGGTCCCGCTCGGAGCCGGGGAAGCTTCCAGCAGCTCCTCACAGGAGCCGGCCCTGCGGCCCCTCCGCCGCTACCAAAACCCTGCCACACAAACCCAAAACAAGAGTATGGCCCTCATCCAAGAGTTCAGAAAGAGTTTAAAACCAAACCAAAATGATGAACCAAAACCGTCATAAAGACTTTCTAAAAACTTCTGAATTTTTTCCAGAAAAGTCAGGAAGAACCTTGCAGATAGATGAGATTCTTATTGAAACAGCCACGGCAGACTGGGGGAAATCCATTTTCAGGTCAGAATGGTGAATTAATTAACTGATTAGCAGCCTGACCTGACTGCACAGACTAAGTTTTTCCCAAAAACAGGAGGGTAGGAAAATTTGGACTAACTTGGAGTATGCAAAAAAAGGAAACTCTAACACAGACCTGAAGAGATGAGCAATCACTTTGAGAAAGAGATTAAAGAATTACAACCCACAAGGACACCAGCCACTTGGATGCTGAGTTGGGTGGACCTAAAGATTTCTCTAACAGCAAACATCCACCACATTTTTCTTCCCTGACTGCACATGTAGCTGTCCCAGAATGGAAAGCTCTGGGTATCCCATATAAATGATAGAATAATCTTTAGAGGGAAGCCCGTGAGCTCAGACCAGCTTGAATCAGTTCAAAAATCATGTCTAATGTGCTGGAAGATAAACAAAATTTCCAGAACCACCAGAAGTGGTTGTATTAGGAAAAAATAACCCTGGATATGAATTTCATTGTGGTTTTTAGGTACATCTTCCTCTGGACAATGATATTAACATCCACATGTGGTGCAATGCCCACATGCAAGTCCTGGAGAAGGCCACTAGTCTGAGTTGGCCAGACATAGTCCAGGGGTAGGAGGAGAGGAAAAGAAAACAGCGAATCTGCGTTACAGAGGGCCTGAAGAAACTTCTGTTCCTGGTGTATCAGAGCATAAATATGGAGCCAAAACACAAATTATTACAGAACAACACTTGTATCTACACAGGTTAATTTGGACTTGCAGACCAGTATCAGAGAAAGGAAGTTTTCCAGTATGTAATATGGACTACAAATGAAAGAACGGTGGATACTGGCTTAGACATCGCTATTGTTTCAATAGACACAGGAAAAAAGCTTGAAAGTGAACCCCTAATTGGCTGCGTCTGTTGCTGACAATGCTGGAGAGATAATTTGTCCCCTTGAAATGTGGGAAAATAAGATTTGATTGGAACTGATAGGAATTTGAGAAAAAGATTCACAGTTAAGCAAGTACACGATCTAATACCCTGTTCAGATTTAAGGATGGCAAAAACTGCACCAAACTCTTATAAGACAATAAAAGCCCAATGTTTTAAAAATGAAGTGTGTTGAGATGTAGCTCCTCAAGGTCCCTAAACAACTGCCCATTGCGAGCTGTGGTCTCATGTCTCCCCAGGCAGAAGCTCAAAGGCAGCAAGAAAGGGCAAAGAGCATCTAAAGCCTCTTCAGAGGCCCAAGATCTCAGGGGAATTTTAGCTGCTAAAATTTCAGTGCATTTGAGACAGCAGTCCATCCATTTGCAAACTGTTACTGAAAAGTTACAGATAATAAACATGGAAACTGTGGTTGTAAGGGTAAAACAGCAGATGTAGGAAATGCTAGTGTGGGAAAGCTGTAAGGATAAAGGGGGATCTCAGACCCTCTCATGCACTTGTCCCAGCCCAGTGGTTTTACATTTAAGCACAGAGAAGCAGATAGTTCTTTGTGAGCATTAGGATTCAGTCTCCAAACCAACAATCACAAATAAGAAATTATATTGCAATGTATCATGCCACACTGATAAGCTGTGGAGAAGAAGTATGGAGAATCAACTTTCTGTGAAGCACAGAGAGCAAAATGAAAATATTTGTAAGGTTTCTTACCTTTTACATGGGTAAATACCCTGGATATTCAATCATAGAATCATTGAACAGTGTGGGTTGGAAGGGACCTTAAATATCATCTAGATCCAACCCCCCCCCCGCCATGGGCAGGGACACCTTCCACTAGACCAGGTTGCTCAAAGCCCCATCCAACCTGGCCTTGAACACTTCCAGGGATGGAGCATCCACAACCTCTCCAGGCAACCTGCTCCAGTGCCTCACCACCCTCACAGTGAAGAATTTCTTCCTTACATCTAACCTAAATCTACCCTCTTTCAGTTTAAAGTCATTACCCCTTGTCATATCACTACACTTGAGACAGCAGTCCATCCATTTACAAACTCTTACTGAAAAGCTACAGATAATAAAGATGGGAACTGTGGTTGTAAAGGTAAAAGAGCAGATGTAGGAAAAAATACATCACTACAAATTACAGCAGATTCAGTGTGCTTTCCCCAAATTCACCTGAAGAATGGTAAACAGCCAGTGGAAGTAGATCCAAACAGCAAGGATAGCACAGCTTTCACAAATACAAAATCCTCACCAATTTGCATTGATGGATGTTGCTTTACACCTGCCATGTGTGAGGGGTGACACAAGCAGCCTTTCTTTGCCAGATTGCAGTATCTAGAGGATATCCTAAGGCAGGGATTGGCAGAAATTAAATTAAGGGGGAATGGGAAGTGACTGATGTGCGCATATATAAGTCAAATATGGAAATAAATACCATATACATAGCACAACAAAGACATACTAGTGATTTATAAATAACTAAGCATCTTTCTTGCAAACCAAATTCCTTCAAATTTATCACCAATCTAATCATAAAAGGGAGGAAACCTGAAGGTCCCAGCAGGCAGCCTATGAGTTACACATGTGCAGAAATTAGTTGAAAACTGCACAAGTTTAAAATACTGATTTGGAACCTGATTTTCTTTCAGCAAGTGAAAATCTTTTTCAAATCAACCAGTAATTCTAAAATAGCCATACATAAGTCTGCCAAACATCTGTGCACCATTTTAATGAAAGCAAAGCTTTAATAAACATTGATCAAAAAGGTAAGGTTGTTGGAAAGTTGTAAGCAAGCACAAAGAGGCATTTAAAATGAAACTGTCTTCTAGCTACAGCTAGAGCACTGTCTAGATCCTTCTGTGCTATGGGGGGGTTCAAGGAAATAATACTAGTGGTGTAACTGTAAAGCATATTGGAAAGGCAGGTGCTGCAGTTCATTGTTATGCTAAAAAACTCCTAACAATCTTCTATAGCAATTGCAGCTGTCTTTCTTTTACCAATGTATAATAATTATCCATCTGATTAGCAAATGTAACCACCTGCAGTTAACTGGTTTACCCATTTAGTTACTTCTAGGGATGAAATGCCTTTAAAAATCAGGCAAGTTAATGCTAAAACTAAAATGCACTTTAAAAGTTTCATACTGAAATAATATGTCAGATGGCTGTGGAATTATTTCCACTCTGGTACAAGTGCTCAGAAAATGGTTTTCCAAAATGTGAAAAAATATCCTAAAAATGGCCTCAATGAATTTTAAAATACCAGGTAGCTCAGTATTCTATGAAGGACAATTACTATAACCACATTTTTATTACTAAATATGTCCATCACACTACAGGTACCCAGACACCTCAGAGAACACATTTAAATTTATACAGCCATTACATATGGCCAAGTTCTCATCCTCTCTTTCTTCCCCAGTCTCTCTCCCCCTGCCCCCAATGATTGTAGTCTTACTTCTTATATGAAAAGACTGTTCCTCTTCAATATTCTTCACCCGGGCCTGTAAAACTCTACTCAGCCACTTGCCCAGGGCCATTTGACAGCTAAGTAAAATATTATTAGTTTTTTCATTAACATAAGTCATTATGGTAAAGGACGAGGAGGGTAGATTTTCTATTGGAGCTGTCAAATTTTCATGGCAATTTTGATAGGGTAACCTTGCTCTTCCACTTAATGTCACCAGACAACTAAATATTTAGCAATATAGGCAAATTACATCAGTGTCCTCGTGTGAGATGCACAAATAAAACTAAAATTTTCACTTTGGGACACAGATTTTGATTAAGGTCTTTAACATCTCTCTTTATGTATTTATTGGCTTCAAGGTAATTTGTAGATCACAGGTTTTTCTTCCTCTTTCCTTGTCCCACCTCAGCTTTCTGTATGTCCCATCAGAACATAGTCACATTTGAAATCTGTTATTTTATTTACCTACTCTTGTAGCTTCCTTTTAAATCCGAACATGAGTTTTTTTCCACGGCTATTCTGCTTCCTCTCATTTAAGAGAAGGCAGTCAAGCAAGGAACATTTCATACTGGGTAAGTCTCATGTCCATACAGAAAACAGCATAACAGAACCACGAGTGTCTTTCCTCAACACTTCTCTCACTAACTGTTGATCCCACTATATGATTTCAACTAAACACAACAAAAAGTCAAACATCTGAAAACTACTACGCTTCTATTAATCCTCTGAAAAATCAGTGATGTGAGAAAGGCCCACGGCCCCCTTCATTCCCCAGGGAGGGGAAGGCTGTCGCAGCCACATTAGTAGACACCAGAGAACCCACATGGCACAAGACATTATGTGTGCTCCAGCTGCAGGAAAACCCCCACGCAAAGCTTGTGCCTCAGCAGAGGAGGACTAATCCCAGCTCAAGACACAAAGCCACAGGGAACTGAGCTCATAAATTCCCCTCAGTTAACTACTGGGAGAAGGCAGCTGTTTGTGGGGTTGTTTCCAATTTTTCTTTCTGTTGGTAATGGACAACCCTTTGCTTTAATCAGTAGCTTCTTGACATAACCACTTAAGAAATCACTATCCTACATAGTTATGACTATCATACATGAAACTATCCAGGCAAACATGGACTATCCTTTAAAAGTAATAATGATACTGTGATTAGAAGCAGATAAAGTTTTGTTTTGGTTTGTTTTTTTTTTTTTTTGTCATTTACAAATAAAACTGTATTCTAATTTCTGGGGAAAAATCACAAGTTTATGCTGTACCTTGCAAATAATTAGCCCTCCCAAAA
Organism: Aquila chrysaetos chrysaetos; assembly: GCF_900496995.4. Taxonomy (NCBI): domain Eukaryota; kingdom Metazoa; phylum Chordata; class Aves; order Accipitriformes; family Accipitridae; genus Aquila; species Aquila chrysaetos. Next base: position 14,398,798 of record NC_044008.1, read on the forward strand.
AGGATAAAATATCAAATTATGAAGGTACTGTATGTAGTAAAAAAACATGGCATCATCAAGAAGACTGAGATGGGAATAAGAGAAAGAGAAGGTGCAGGAACACACCCTGTGTTGCAAGAGGGCTCCTGGAGCAGGTTAGGCCCATGCGAGTCTCAGCTGTACATTCAGCTGTCTCTAGACCAGAGGTTTTATTCTGATGTAAAAGTAAGTAATCTTCTGACTTTTGTCCCATTGTAGGACAGTAGCATTTAAGGAAACTCTTTGAGAAATTCACATAGTATTAATCCGCTTTTCTCCTCCCTCAGATGGGGGGCAGAACTGCAAGCAGAAGGGGAGCTTTCTGAGAAGAAAACTCAAAAAAAAACCTTTTTTCCTGTAAACAGAAGGTTTCTGCCCATATGTGGATATAAAGAAAACAACATTCCCTGGGGACTCCCAGAATTACAGCTCCTGCTGTATCAGACATTGCTGGTACTTCACCCACCAGCAGGATGCCAGGAACCCCTAGAAGTCCTCAGTGTGAATTAAAATCTTTTTTCTCAAACCACAATCCAAGGAAGGAGAGGAAGTCCCCAGCACGATAGCAGAAGACTTGTGCCCCTTTTTTACACCTTGAGATTCTTTGTTGTTTCCTTGTTCACTAAGTTCCAGGTCACATCAAATCCTTATAAAACCTCCATCCTACCAGGCAGATTAGGAGGTGCCTCGCAGATTGCAGTGCAGTTGGAAGAAAAGCATGGAGACCTATATCATGAGATAGAGTTTATATTTTAATTGCTCTTTATATTCAGGTTCTGCTGCAGAAGGTACAATACCTGGGTGCAGGAGTGAGCAATGTAGCATGTCTTGCTATGTTGAGGTCGTCTCAGTGTCCATGGGTTTCGGATTAATTTCTTTAACCTTTAAATGGTGGTATATGGTGCACCATGTTCATTTTGTATTTGTAACAAAGTCTCCACAGACTTAAGCTGTTGTAGTTTTCTTCCATTTGACTTTGTAATGTTTCTAAGGCACCTGAATTTAAACATACCGCACCTTTTTCTGTGCTAAACTTGACATTATAAAGTAGACTCCACAGACTTGTAATGATATGGTTGTGAAATGACTGACACATCGGAAAATCTCATTGAGGTGAATGGAGAATTATTGTCTTTACAGAAGACACTATATCTTATGCAAGCTGAGTTCAGGGTGCACTCAGTAATCATTGTCAGACCAAAATACATTGTCAGACCAGTTGAAAGTGCTTTTATACAAGAACAACAGAGGTCTGTTACAAACACCTTCTCAGTGCACACTGTATGCAAAGGCAGGAGAAATCAGGTACTACATTTTGTAAACAGCTAACTTCAGGGCCCTAAGTTTTTGAGCCTCCAGCTAGAAATATCTAAAATCTGAATTTTGCAAAGATTTTGACCACCAGGATTCCCATTAACTTCACCTGTGCTTACGTGTGCTGGAAACTTTTGAATAAGTCATTAGCACACGCAATGGGCATTTAAAGTATGAGGCAGTGCACATCATTGTGCACTTCAAGACTGGTGTCTTGGAAACTGAGAGCAGTGCCTGCAGGAACAGTGAAGGAAGCTGAATCACAGCTTTATGCAAGGTTAAAGCAGAAATGGATAACTACATACGTAAGTGCTCAGCACTATGCAGGTGCTAAGGAAAGGAGCTGTCTGTCTCCAACCCAGCCACCTCCATGGCCGGGCTGAGGGGTGCAGGGCTGCCAACTTGAGCTTCTCTGCTCATGGCTAGTCTCTTTGTCACCTTTGCTATTTTACGTGCTTTCTCTAACACATTTTTTTTTTTTTAACAATTGAAAAATGCCTTTGAAGTTTAATGTGCAATAAATATAATAATGTGTATATTAATTTCAGCAATAGTGGATACATTTAAAGCAAGGCTTTATCAATGCAAATTTTCCATTCTGAATGTAATTATAAATGTAAGAAAATGTACATTTATGCCTTAAACATTAAACCATCTATGTACCATGGACAAATACATATGTAATCATCCAGTAATGATTCATAGCAAAACACTAAAAAAATAAATTTCTGGAATTTTTATGGTTTAGGTTCTGTGGACTTCTATTCACATGTAAACCTCATTGACTCCAGTTGCTCTAGTAAAATCCACAGGGTTACTTGCGTAAATCATTGTTGCGAAGTCAGGCTGGAAATCTGCTAAGAAACTGAAATTTTGCAAAGAATTAAGTTTTGAAGAGGGAATTTGGGATTTTTTTTTACTTGGGAATTTTGGGTGTTTCTTTAAAGGAAAGTGAGGAGTAAACAAGCAGATACTCTTAAGTGTCCAATCTTCTTGGCACCTTTTCCAACTTGTCCTCTCGTTGAACCAACATAATTCTGTTTTCCTACTTTCTCTTCCTGAGTGAACACCTTTCTTGCCTCCCAAGAAGAGGGAGCCCCGGGGGACCCCCGATCCCCTTGAGCCCAGCTGCACGCCAGGACGGCGCACAAGCAGGCACAGCACACAAACGCTGTTTGGCACCACACGAGCCTCCAGCATCAGCTAGAACAGACACAAAGGTATATTAAAGAGCTGTTTGCTGACTGCTCACCCCGTTCACTACGAAACACCTTCTGAAGGCATTTTTAAACACTTCTACAAAATTGTAATTTGAAATGTATCTCGTCTTTGCACTCATTGAGAATAAGTTGATGTGTCAGTTGGAGGCTGGCATCAACCATTTTTGGATGATTGGTTTCAAATCCTCTAATCAGCTTACCGTCCATATAACTGAGCTGTGTGCTGGGGAAGGCCCTTTGAGGCACAAGTGAAGACATCCTCCCTCCAGCCCCGCAGCAAAATTAGAGCTGTCATTTCCAGCCCCCTGCATTGCTTGCACCTTCCTATAACAGCCAGCCAGAAGCTGCATCATTTGACCAAGAGTATCCTGACCCCCAACTCCCTACTGCATGTGTAGCTAAGAGAATTGCAGGGCACCTTTATTTTTCTAAGAAATATTGATTTAGTATAAATGTAGATTTGAGGCTAAGATTTAGATACATATTTTTCTTCTATTTTATCGAAAATTATAACCCTTACTAAACTACTCTTACCAGCCACTCTGCGAAACAACAGGAGACACACTGTAATCCTTATAGAGGAAGCCTAACTCAGAAGTGATATAAATAGCAAGGAAAATGTATACATTATTATGGGCAAGAGCAACAGATGCAGAGCAAGATTTTCTACTTGCACAGGCAGCCCATAATGGGCTTTAAAATAAGGGTGGCATCCTGTGGGGTGATTTTATCCCATGCTGTCCTTGCTTAAAGGGAACAAATTATTGCTCGCCAATAGGGATGATACAGCTGCCAGGTTCAGCGCTCCCTTTCTGGCCATCCCACCTGGTGCAAAGCCCCCTCAGGAGAGTGAAACGCCAGTTTGCACCAGAAAAAAGGCACTGACAAAGTTTGCCCATTCCCCCTGAGCTCACACCTCCCCTGCCTATACTGTCCAGGACACCTGCCCCCTCCATCCCCCTTTCACAGCCCTCCCTTGTTTCCAGCAGCTAAAGGAGAAATGGGTTGGGAGCTCCGTTTTTCTCTTCTCTCACAAACTAGCATGCCCTGGTTTTTATATCTTCCCTTTATTATCTTCCTTTTATTATCTTCCCTTATTTCCTAGTTCTCTGTAATTACATATTGGGACATCAAACGGTGAAGCAGGGACTGCTTTTGAAGGCTTTTATAATTAGCTTTTCTATTGTGTCATCTAATACCTCCTCTGGCTTTAGACTTACTTTTTTCTGTTCACAACCTCCTGAACATATGGTGGTAAATATGCAGCATGCTGTGAGCTTCACCTGGAGTCTACTTACAATATATCTGCAATGTAAATAACAGACTTCGTGTCAGTCAATTAATCACACACCAGTGGCTGGCAGAGGGCAGGCAGATTGCAGGAAGAGAAATTGGAAAGTAGTGTCTTGATCAGTGTTGGACTTCAAGCCAGCATGCTTCTGTGGTATCACTGCTTTTGCCTAAAATACTCTGTTACAATTGCTTTAGACATTGCGTGATATCATAACGACTCGATTCAAGGCCAAATTCCCCACTCATCAGGACCACGCTGATAACATTTCACCCATTGGAGTCACGATCCCATTTCCACCAGCACAGAATATGACCCAAATGCAAATTTCATACAAAAATTAAATTAAATTTAAAGTGATCCCAGGATGATGCACAAAATTTAAATATTGCCATTGCAGTAGAAGTGTGTCTTTTTGGTAAAACTGATTGAAATTAATTACTTTACAGATGTGTTTTATCCTTGTTTTTCCAAGAATGAATATGAGCAAGACAAAGTGCTTTGTTTACCTGATTCACTTTATTTAACTCAAGGGATTCATGAGCATATCATCAATTAGAGTCACAAACAAATCATTTTATGTTTGAAAAAAAAGGACTCTACTTCAGTAGATCTTTTCTCATTTGAAGATCTCAAAGGATTTTCTGTACTACATTAAAATCTTTGTCATTCCCATGGAGGACAAATGAAAATACAGAAATAAATCATCTAATATTTAAGCACACTCGGGTGGAGCACAGCACAAAAGTTAAGACCTGATAGGAAGAATTTTCCTAACAACAATAAAAATCTCATCAAAGGCAAAGAAATAACCTGCTTATGGCTGATATTCTCCCACATCTCACTGTACCTGGTCCTGGACTTGTGTCTGCTGGGGCCGGTGCCCGGGAAGGGCTTTGCCCCAGGGCTGGCTTCAGGCAAGGGGATGAACAAGTGCCCTCAGACACCTTCCACCCATCTTACACCACTGCAGTTCGGCCCTACAGGTCTACGGAGGGTTTGTGTTATTATTGCCTTCATCCTATTTCTTCTGACACTTTATTCCCACGGGGATCACTACGCCCCTGCTTCGCAGCTGCAGAGGGTGCCCTTTACAGAAAGCTCCTCTTTAACTGGGAGACGAAGAAAAAACTTCAGGGACTAGATCAGCTGTTGGCTTAAAAGCCACTGACTTGTGATGGTCACCAGAAGAACTGGTTATGCATCCAGGACAACAAATTATCTCCCAGATGTGACTAGAAACCTAAAACCCACTGCTGCTCCTAAGGGCTTTGCTGCAAGGGTGGGAGCAGAGGCAGCCCGTGCTGGGGCACTCCCGTCCCCCCAGGGACCCCTGCTGTCCCTCATCTGTGCACATCCCAATGGAGAGGCCTCTCCCCCCATCACTGCCAACCTCTGCTCGGCCGGGACAGGGCCCCATGGCTCAGCAGCCCCCAGGCCATCCTGAACATGAACCAACCTCCAGGACAGTCAGGCCCTGATGCCCAACACCCTGTGGCTGGGATCCACAGGAGGTGCTGCAGTAGAGTAGTTTTTCTTTTCAGTGGGGAAATAAAAACTGTTTTCAGTAGGGATCAGTGCCTTATTGCTAAATCCCCCAGTGACTGTAGGGTATAGCAGAGTCTTACCAAGGTATTTCTGTGCCTGCGGCATGTGCAGGGTGCCTCTCTGCATGAGTTCTCCTGGAGCTAATAAATAGCCAAGCTCACCTGACTGTCTTCCGTTTCGGTGAAGGCATTACCCTGGGTCTTTTCCCTCTTCTGGCCACTGATTTCCATCAAGCTTTCAGTTATCTAGCATCTTTGAGACCTATGTTACATTTGACTGAAGTTAACCAACACATTCAAAAGGGAGGAGGACAGACAGCGTACTGAGAGTGCCTTAGAAAAGAGCCTGTTCACATAAATCTGCTTCAGGGACAAATTCATTTATTTGCAAGCATAAGCATGCAGAAAAGGCAACGACACCACAGCAATGTAAAGAACATTTATTTAGCGTATTCGTCTACAACATCTTGCTATGCCAATGAAAATAGCACCAAAGCAACAGAAGCAATAAATACATACATGACCATTTTAATATTATGGACATTACTATGCAGTGGTCCTAATAACATGTGTAAAGGGAATTTTAGTGTTTAAAGGATGGTAGCTCTTGTACATATGTAAAAGCTAGCAAAGTTCATTTTTTTTTAGTATTTTAGAGAACACACGTTTGAAGAGTTTAAATGGGTAGTGCAAAAAGCATATACAGCCCCAGGAACGGCCAGGCTCTGCACTGAGCTTCCAGCCCTGAAGGAGGGATGGGTGAGGCTGTGTCCCCAGCCTGTCCTCCGGAACACGAGGAGCCGGGCAGCCCTTCCCCGTGGCACCGGCCAGCTCGCTGGGGAAGCAGGGCAGCAAATTCAGAGCATCTCAGCCCAGGCCAGACCCAACCTCCTCTTCCAGAGCAAGCACTGTCAGCACCAGGCAGGCGGACATGCTACCTGCAGCCAGACGGGCTCAGGGGGGCTGGCACCCCTCTGCATGGTGTCTTCAGAAGCCAATGGGTAGAAAAGCCAGCGCTCAACATACCTGGGTGTCCGTATCTCCTTGAGTTGCCCTCCGAAGTGCAAGTGTTTAATTTTGACCTGCACAGCACTTTTGGTGCCTGCCTGGTGTCAGCCCATGTCCAGCCCATGGCGGGAGCAGGGCTGTGGGTTCACGCCAGCTCCAGCTCTGCCTCGGGACACACCAGCCGCTTCAAACTGCAGCCCCCGCTGGATTCAATTAAGGGTTTTTTTTCTCTGGACAGGACTTGACCAGGGAGCAATGCTTGAGTCAGAAACAAAGACAAGCCTTGAGGCAGAAGATCTTGTAATATTTCTAAGTTAATTTATAATCGTAGTGCTTTTACTCTTAAAAGATAAAGTAAGTAAGATGGTGTTGTGATTAAGGTGCAGAATATCTAATTTGAGAGGTGCATAAAAGGAAATCAAGGAGTGCTATCTATCAGGAAGATAACTAAAAGGATCAAGTCTTCCCCCATCCTCACTATAAATCTTTCACTGAGAAGAACTACTAGCTTATAAAGAACAAGAATTTCAAAAAAATAAAAATGAAAAAGGAGACATGTTAAACACTACCTAACAAGCTTCATGACATGAGCACAAAAGTCTTAAATTCACTGTCATAAATTCAATACCATCAAAAGATTCAGCTACTATGTCCTTAGAGACGGTACTGTGTAAAGTCAAGCACAATATTAAAAGACACTGAAATCTTTAATATGTGTTAAATATTTTAAACTCATATATCTGATTCACAGAAATATCACAGAGGCATCATCAACCATTTTTTCCCTTCTGTCACATTTTTTAATAGATGTGCCACCATTTCTGCAATTAGAAGATGGCCCAAACGTTTACAGAAAATGGATGAGCCAGAAAACTGCCCTTGCAGACATGATTACATCGAATCATCATGCCTACTCCAATAAACACACCCAAATATGCCAAGATTAATACCTGCGTATGTTTAAATCACCACTTTGAAAGAGATTAGATTTAAGGCATCCCACCTATTCCCAGAGGCAGCATGCAGTGATTATTCCTTACAGGTATTTTCATGGGGAAAATACCTTGTTCAAAAGTACTGAATGTTGTGATACTACCATATATAAAACTCTCTCCTTTTCATTTCACATTTAGGGCACATAAGCCTTTATTTTCTGTTTAAATGTACTAATCTTCTTAACGGCATAATCGAGCCTCTAATATATAATATTATCAGTTTATATTTAGAAGGAATAACTGTCACGTTAGTGGTGATGGACATATCTCTCCATTCATCTGACTGAATTACCCTGGATAAATCCTTTTCCCCAATTCATTTTTGCAGAGACAGCAAGCGGCTTTATTTTATTTAAAAGCAAATCAGACAGTTGCAAGATATTTATAGTTAATATGTAAAAATCCTGCTTTAAGTTTGAGAAACGTTTCTTTCTTCCTCTGTTTCTCACAGGGAAGTGTTCCAGTTTGTAGCTTTTTAAATAACACGGGATTTTGCAGGCTATAAATTCAACAAAAGGTATTCCTACAGTGAACAAGTCACAAAAACTTAAATTATGTTTGCATCCTTCCAGAGCTTTGTGCTCTTGGAAAGTAAAAATGAGCCTGAGCCTTTGGGTCCATTTAAGTAAGTTTATATTTAAGCATATCACAGGACTCTTTTTTTTCTCTAAGCAGAACTGGGAGATGTCCCAGTAATTCCTAATTCCTGCCCAATATATTACCAGCTTTGTACCACATAAAAGGTGCCCCCACCAATACAAAACCTAAGCCAGATCTAAGTCACAGAAATGTGGTCCTCCTGGGAGATATTAAAGGGGGATTTTCAAGACACCAGACAGTTGGGCTATCTTTTGGCATATGATAGGAATTATGTTAGGCCTGCCATGACACAGACAGTAAGCATAATAAATAGCTGCTAAATACCCAGGATCCTGAAATATATATTAAGATCTCTGCCACCCCACTCACGGATGTTTCCTTGTGGCACCTTTTCTGATTCCAAAGAGCACATTAAATGATTAGCCACCCAACATGTATAACTATTTATCCCAGCAGCGATCTGATTGCCTGCAACAGAAAAGATCAAGAAGCAACAAAACAGCCAGGTATGTAACAAAGGACATCATGGAATATGCTCTGAAGTGTATAACTAAAAGAAATGTATTATTATACTTTCATTATACCTAAACATTTCCAAATTGTTCAAGAGGAAGAGAAGAAATGTGATGTGTTATTATTCATTCCTGGTTTGCCTCAATGGTAAATACCTATACAAGGTACCAGCAGGTAAAACCAAAAACCAAAAAGGCCACGAAATTCTGGTCTAGCTAATTACAAAGGCATCAATCTCTCTTTATACCAGAGCACAGTGTTCTTGATGTAAAAAAAGCACAAAGAAGATGATTCCCCTCTAATTCAAATTCATTACGACCACTCTGCATGCGAAACATAATAAACACATGTTAAATTCAGCAGAAGAGATGAGAACGCAACTGGCACGCAGCTGGAACGTCATCCAGATCGTTTGACCGGGGCATTTTTTTTCCTACTGATACATCTGCCTAGCAGTTTTTGGGGGAGTTACTAGACAGAAGCTGTCGATCCAGCTACATTCTCTGAGCAATGAGCCCAGCTCTTTGAAAAAGGAGAAAAGAGGGGAATATAATCTGGTAAACTGAAAGTCTGACTGCTCCCTCATGCATGGTCATCCCTTCTGCCTCACCTTTCTGCACCTGGACGCTGGGGTCAGGCTTGCCCCGACGCAGCACTGCCCCAAGAGGGGTGGAAACTGCCATCCGGGTGTCTGGCTCGAGGAGTAAATCAGTAAAGTTTTCAAGAAGAGAGTAGAGTTAAAGCTTGTCCTGCTGCCCAAAGCTTTTGTCTCATCACTGGTATTACAAGATGAATCAAGGAGCTGTGGGTTTTGCTGGCACTGATCTTCTCATGGGGACCACAGTCCTCCTCCACCTTGGAGCGTTAAAAGCTGGAGCGCTCCAAGGCATCAGACAGAACGTGCAATTTTTATCAACGATTTGGCCAGTGTAAAGATTTGAGGTACTATGCTTACTAGCATCTGCATGAGTTCTGCACTTCATAGCAAATCTACGTGCTCTAAGAGAAAATACGTCAATTAGGAAGAAAAGGTTCCCCGTTTCTGACTGTTTGCATGTAGAGAATACTTGGCAACTGCAACAAGCGCAGGCTTTGTAAATCTGGAATGAAAGGTTAATAGTTACGGTGCAAGTCACTCAGTAGCGTTTCTTAGCAGTTAGCAATGTGCAGTCGGAAGAAATATTGTACTGCAATTAATTTTACGATGTGTTTTCTCGAATTGAAACTGTTGCGAATAGCAGGAGAATGTGATCTCTACTGTAATCTCACTAATTGGGAAAAAGGCACTTGGGGGGAGTTGGACATTGGAGTTTTGGGCAAGGTCCCAGAAGAAGAGTAGCCAGTGTGTAATACACCACCACTGCTGCTCAAAGACAGTTTAGAGTTTAAAAAAACAATTTGTACTAAGAAACCGGCCAGATGCCATCACATTGGCTTTCCCTCGGTGATGAATGGCATGAAAGCTCCCTAACATCTGCTACCACTTGATGAAACAAAACTTACATCTCTTTGAGTGAAAAGGTCCACAGATGCTCACTGGAGTAATCCGGGCTGCCTGAGGCTGGGGAGGGACTGGTGCTGCCAGCCCCAGCCAAACCCGCACCTTTTCATCTCCGCTGGTTGAGGCAAATTCTGCAAACATCACAGCTCCGCTGTAACTCCATTGTACTCCATAACTGCATTAACTACAGGTTGAAGGAAAAGCAGGGCAATGAAGAACATAGGGAATCATTTCCCTGAATGAAATAAACCTGCATCTCCAAGCCAATTTCCATGTCTGCTCTGAGCTGTTCATTTCTATTTGAGGAGGACAGCCCTATAAATATTATTCCTTGGAAAAAAGAGAATCTTAGAGGCAGAAACGCCTGTTTGTCTAGTTAAATGAATGCCAATTCTATAGATGCATTACAACAGGTTTTCAAGTTTGGAAGCAGAAATATCCTTTAACTGTAGACATCCAGAAGGAGCCAAGTGACAGATCTCCTCTAAGCCTTTTTTACTGAACACTGAATGAGGGAAAAGACTTCTGCTGAAAAAGAAAACTGAACAATGACTAGATGTAAAGGAAAATGTGGTCAACGTATACATCAGAAGCCACATAGCAACCGCAGGTATCGTTATAGAAAACATGAGTTTGTTACCTTGGAAATGTCAGTATTGCTACCAACTGCACTTTGGTGCCTTAAAGAGCGAATGATTATTCTGTAATTTATTTTGGGAACAAACGTGAGGAGAGTGGTGAGGGTTACTTGTCTGAATCAGATCTGTTCAGTGGCCGGAAATTAAATGGTCAACTTGTCAGAAGTAGAACTGTTCGATTTTTGGTTCAGTGACCAAAATGAAAAGAGAAAGAAAGAAAAAGAGATCAGCTTGGGTTAACATAAAAGGAGAAGTACTGAGGGGTTTAGCACAAAAAAATAAATTAAAATATCAGTTAGGTCAATATGAAAATCTTCGATGAACCCAAAAAAATCAGATAAAGAATTTTGTTCAAGCAGAAAAGTCTCATTTTCTGATTATGCGGCCAACTTCTTTTTTTTCTTTTTCACAGTCAGTTTCACAATTAAGATACCTTTTCAAAACAAAAATCAAAAATATGTTTTGAAAATATCAGTAATATATTTCAAATGCTTCATTTCCCCATTTTCCATTAAAACATTTACCAAATTCTACTCAAATACATTATCAGTTTTTATCCTTCGCAAAACCAGATTTTAAATGAATTCGCTATAAACATGGCAATTCCAGCCAAATCAATTCTAAAACCTTGTGTCTCATGCAAGAATACTATCAACTTGAAAACCTATCTGATGGGGTATCAGTCATCAGCAAATCAACTATAATATTTGGAAAGCATAAAAATATTTGCCAGAGGTTTTTGGTCTTCGTACTAAGCAGAATGAAGTTTTCCGAAGGCTACAGTCTTTTTGGGCCAGAGTCAGAATTGCTCTACAAAAATGCTTAACGCTGGAGTTTAGCCAGAGATCCTTTTTTTCAAACATACTAGGAACTTTTTTTTTTACAGCACTTTATAGTACTGACTCTTTAATTGTGATACCTGGCATCCCCACAAGCTGCTGCGCTGCAAGGCTGGGCAGCACTTTGTTAAACCAGGATCTTTGCCTTGGCCAGTTGTGCTGTTTTGTTTCTCTCTGCAGTTCTTGGTATCGATAATTGTTTCATCCAGTGTCCAGATGAATGTGTCTAATTCTGGAAGGAGGGTTGTTTTTTTCTAGCAGCGCATTTCCTCTGTGAAATAGGAACACTGGAAGATTATTGTGGCCTGGAAACCACAGCTTGTTTAGCCAGAAAGATAAATATTATCTATATTTCTTGTTCTTTCCTATCTGTTGTATTGTCCTGGGGAGCAGTGGGAGAAGTGGAAGGCAAACGGCGGAGACCTTGCCAAGCCCCGTGACGTGATGAATGACTTCTCACATCCCAGGGCCTGACACGAAGAGAGGCCACAGAGGGTCGTGCTGCTGTTTTCAGATGTTAAAAAGGCCGATCACCTACTCATTGCTTTTACGTCTAGCATTCCCTTGCAGGACTCGCGGGCAGACCCAGCTCTGCCATGGAGTATTCCTCTGCAAGAGCATGGGCAACCTACACAGGAAGGCTGATTTTCTGTGTCCTTGCTAACTCATTTATTAATATACTTCCAGACATGTTGAATAATGTGACCACAAAGTACCTCCCAGCCACAGAGAGAAGAAAATTCCCAGATTTCTCCAAGTCTTCCAGCTTGTGAGTGTTAGGTGCTCTCTCTTTTCCCTCTTCCTTCCCTCCTCTCCACTATAATGTGCACAGCGCATGGACAGACTGTCAACTTTCACAGTTTCCCCATGCGTTCCCAGGGAGCATCCTACATACACTACCTGTGGACAACCAACACGCAAATCCCTTCAAACCCAAGCTGGGACAAGCCAGGAACTGCCTGCGGTTGCGATGCGGCAGGATAAGGAGGGGAAAACAGCATTTGTTCCCAGATGCACGCCTGTGCATGAAAGGGAGCTTGTTTGACGGATTTCCCTGTACGAACTGGGGTTTTTCTTTGCCAACTTTTGATTATCTAAGTGCACTCTCAAAATGACGTCAGGGGGATGGAAAGAGGGAAGCGGTGAGGCCCCTTACGCTGTGTGGTTTTCACCAGCTGGACCGCTCTGTGTACAGCCGCGTGGTGGCCAGGCACTGGAGGGGGGACAAAGGAGCCAGCGTCCAGCCACCCATGGCAGCAAGGAACGATGAGCCGGAGAGGAGGACACACCGCCACAGCCAGATCTGGGGTTGGCAGGCAGGCCCTCTTCTTGTCTTTCAGCTCTGTCACGTCATACCCATTTATTTACAAAACTATCCTTCAAGCAGACACGGGGAGGAATAAATAACTCTGGCTAATCTGAGGCGATCATAATTTTGCTAAGCGTGGTGCAAGAGCTCTTAGCATTTTGTCTCGGTCTGCTTTATAATTCGATCCCCTCAGCCCGATGTGTACGGCCCTGCCTCCTGTGAGAAACAAGCAGCCACAGACACGCATGCATACGTGTGAGCAGATGCCATTCAGGGAAACACACACAGATCTTCAGCCCAATCTCTGATGATTAATCTGCTCACCCTGCTGAAGAAGAGCAAGGGCACTGGAGTTCCCCCTGCGCTGTATCTTGCAAAACCAAAGAGAGAAACCGGCGACCACCCTGCATGTCTGCATGCCCTAAGGCTTCTGCCTCAGGAGGAGACACAGCAGTAGTTTTACCCGCAGTTTCACAAATATTTCCAACGCCTAGTGAACCCCTACACCCAGAAGGCTGGGCTTATGAATAAGACTTCTCATCCACCAAACCTAAATCAAATTTTACTCTGGGCATCTCAACCAAATACTCTGAACTGTCCCCTGGAGCTGCTCCCTCCTCTGAGCAGGCAGAGAGGAGGAGGGGAGGAGGGGATGGGGCTGGAGGCATGCGGGGCCACCATCCATCTGATGTCCTCCCCTGCCGGCACCCGGCCCTTCAGCAAGGAGGTGGGGACAGGCTGTCCCCCAGGCTGGCACACCACCTCCCTCTTGGGGAGCGGGGCAAGGCATCCTCCCAGAGAGGGTCTGTGGGGAGCACTGGTCCCGCCGCGGGGCTAGATACACCCTGTGGTGTTTGTCACCCTGGGACATGGGAAACGGGCAGCACTGAAGCACTTGCACAGGTCAGAGAGAAACCTGCAGCACACACAATTTTAGGAAGAAGGTAGAAGTCTGAAAGAAGGGGTTTTTTTGAAAACTTAGGGTAGTGTAATGTAAAGCTTGCACCTGAAGGGAGATGGATTTGTCGCCTGCTGTCACTCAGGGCTCTTGCAGGTTGAACTTCAACAGATGTGGGCTGGAAAAGCGCCATTGATTTCACCCCCTGAGGAGATGCCTGTGAAACTCTCACAACCAATATTAATATCAAAGTGCCTGGAGAGGAGCAGGGATCAGCCTCCTCTGTTTTGTTCCAAGGATCAAAAAATATGGCAAGAGGAACCTTACAAAGACTGCGAAAAACAGCCTCCCCTTTGCAATGAAAGCCTTTGGGAAAGTGTCCAGGGAACTCCTCACCTGCTCCTCTGCAACTTTCACAGGCCACTCGTGTCCAGTCCCCCCAAACACCTCCTGCTTTCTAGACTGAGATGTTCACATAAGAGGCATTGCCTACAACAGGTTGTGAGGAAACACTACAAGGTAACAGTCAGGGATGTCCTCATTCCCCAGGAAGACCAAGGATCCCACTGGGGTGGAGGGAGAGTAGCCTTGTGGAGATCGCTACTGGCATGCAAAAACCACATATACCAACCAGTCTCCCCAAACAGAAAGCCACGCTGACAGCGGCAGGACGAGGGTGAATAGCCAACAACTGCACCAAACGGAGTCTGGACACAGGTGATGCTGCGGTTGGTGAGACGAAGAACGAGCCCACGGGTGCCTCTGCCTGAAGCTCGGCTGAACCCAGCTGCCCAGGAAACACTGTGGTGCCCGGGAGGCATCAGCTGCTCCAGGCGGTTGCAGGAGATGATGGCAGGGAGCCTGTGGCCCTGTGCCCAGCCTTTGGGTACCATCTCCAGCCCCAGCCAGGACCTCTCCAGCTGCAGAAGGACTGAGTAATGCCTGGTGCCAGACTGTGGAATAAACGGGCACAAGCCTTAATGCCCCTCGCAAACCCCGGTTCTCCCTCTCCAAGCAGGACGTACACCTCGCTGACTTTGCCTTATTTAAGGCAAATGCTTAACGAGAGATATATTAAACCAAAACAAAGTCTTCAAAAAAACCCATCTCCATGGCCCTGCTCTTCCCTTCAGGAAAAGAGTAAAAAAGGTGTCGCCCATGGGAGGCATCTGAGCACTGGGGGGGACCTGGGAGAAGGTCCCACGGGCATGGACCAGGAGGATCTCTGCCTCCACGACGCCACCGTCCATTGGCACAGCCCAGCCTGCGCCGCGCGAACTGCCTGACACACGCTGTGACTTTCATTTTCAAGGAGGCGAGGGGGAATGGAGGAAAACCGCCCACTGAACAAGAAGGCATCGTCTGACAAACTGGGAAGTCTTTTCCACAAGCAATCTGTTCTTGGGCTTTGACAGATGTTAAAAGTTGCACTGTCAGAGTTTGTCCTATGTTTATCCCAGAGGCTAGTCACAACTGGGGCTGGGGGGGAAAGTGGGAATTACACAAATATTCCAGACACACATTTGCACTCTGTGCACCTTTCATGCCCGATGAAAAGGCAGGAAACGTTAGCACAAAGAAAGGAAGCATGTTAAAAAGACTGAACCTTTCATCGGAGACTATTGAAATTCTCATAACAAGGGCCACTATGAAAGGTTGCTTATTCTCAGAGGTAAGACAGTGCCGTTTCCTTCCCTCTCCATGCAGCAAACACTCATGACAAATCTAAGCCACAGCTGTAGGGCATGAGACACACAAAGCAAATAAAGGTTGCATCTGAATTCATCTCAGTTGTATCACCACGGCTATGATCAGATTGAAAATCGTACTTCAACCAGTCAATATGCAAATAAAATGCTACAGTATTTCAACAGCAGTGGCCTTCAAAAATCCAGATTAAGGGAACAATAAGGAAAATGAGAAATGCCACCGGTCTGACAGTCTCGCTCTGTTCTACCTAATGAACCAACACGGGTTTGGTGGAATAATCAATGTGGGAAACATTGGAGAAACGTACTACATGCCACCACGGCACAGTAACCTACTTATAAGTTGTTTACTGGTCACCTTAGGCCTTGAAGTAGAAGGTTTATATCTTGTTTTGTATACATCTATTTATATCTAATTACAATTATTAATTATTTATAAGAAAAATATCTTTTTTAAAAAAATTTTGACTTGAAAGCAGTTAGTAGGGGCAGATTTTAGCAATAAATCCCACAGATAAATTATACATATTAAAAAATATCTCCTTTAAGCTCAGAAAGCAGAAAATATGTGCGATATCCCCACTGAAACAGTATTTTTGCACCCTTTCAGCATTGATAGGCTTCTTTTCTTCCTTGACTTCAATGCTGGGTGATGTGCTACGGGAAAGGTCTGTGCACACACGCCAGCCCCCACACCGAGCTCTGGGCCTCGGACGGTGAACTCACTGAGGCAGAGATCATTTTTTAATGTATACAGACAAGCCCAGCGTAGTCTGCCCTATGCAAACCCATAATACCAACAATACCGTTTCTGTCCTACAGTCAGATGTCACCTGACAAATGTGGGTCAGGCCGGCACGCCATGCTGACTTTGATTTCTGTTATTTGGGGCAATCAAGTCTCCCTTGCAGGGGGGAGCAGCCCCCTGATGGGGGGGGGAGAAAGGATTTAACCAGAGATTACATCTCTTCTGCAAATTTGCAAGAAAGGCTCATTTAGGCCTTTGCGGACCTTCTACCTCCTTTCATCAATCCCATGCCTGACCACATCGTTGGCTGAGCCATCTGCTGACTGCTGATTTGGCCCACGAATTAGAGCAATGACAGCTGAACCCGTTAAAATTTAGCGTCTTTCCTAGCAAAACACGGTTTGTAAGAGGCTGTCAGCTGTGACCTTGCCTACCTTTTTCTTTTATAGGTTGGCATCCTTCATCAGTTTCTGGTCAGGAGACCTTAAAAGCACAGGTTTTTAAAATTTGCAAGGACACACCACATGAACTCTGGGGCCAGACAAAAGCTTCAGAAATATAGACAAGCCATTGGCCAACATCAAGATTTAGAAACCCACGTTCACTCAAAAACACACTAAGTAAGGCTCAGATCTGATAAATTCAAGCAGACCATCTAAAGAACAGGCCACAGTATTCAGAAATCAGCCTTGCTTTTGCAAAAGTTCACTTTATGCAAGAAAATGCTCAATACAGCAGAGCACGGTCAGGGTGCGCTCCGGGGGCTTCGGTGGATGAGGACATTTTTAGTAAATGCTGACCCCAGATGAAATTTTTATGTGCTACGAAACCCTTATGCAGCTGCAAGATATTGCTAGGGACCTCAGAGGAAAGAAGAGACCTGAAGACCAAGGGTCTTCCCCATTCTTAATAACTCCCTCTCCATTGCTACCTATTGCCAGCCTCACATTTTTAATTTAAGTGTCCCTTAAGAGTTACAGAATAATCCCTGGAGCTAACTGGCCTCCCACGAGCAAAAATTTCTCCACGCCTCTTTAATTTAAAACAAAAAATGACGGAAGACTCCATTCTTCCAAAGATCAGAGGAGGCTGTAAGTGGATGAGATGAAAGTTTTTGAGGGAATACCCTGCAAAAGACTCAAGAAGCTGACCTGCTTCTCAGGCTGATGCCGGAAAACATGGACCGAAATCTGCTCTTCTGTTAGCAATGCACCATCACTAACATCACCTCCTGTGCACTCTTTACTTCTACTGGCTCACAAAAAGATTCCTACACTTTGGTGTAACTGGTAGAGAAAGTATCCATAAGGGAGTTTCTGCAGCTTAGTTATAATCCGGTTTATACCTCAACCAGCATCACTGCTTACTCACCAGTTATTTCCTCTCTTCCCCTCTCTCACTTTGAACTCCAACACCTTTTTATTTTTTAATAATCTGATCAATAAGAATTTGCAATGAAAATACCCACCAGATAAAGTGGGTACCAGAAATGTAAGTAACCTTAATGAAAACAGATACTAAGTCACAATCTGTATTTCTTAAATAGAGCGGTTAATAACAAAGGTGGAATTGGCCAGACTTTAAACAACTTTTTATCAGTGCTGAAAGAGTGCATAACTACCACTTAAAATAGTTGAAAACTTTTTTTTTTACAACCTATCAAAGCAATGGTTCCAGACAATATACAGTATATCTAAGAATAGTAACAGTCATTGATGGAAACTGATAACATTTGGGGACTGAAGGTTAATCTGTTCTGGGGAAAAAAAAAAAAAAAAAAAAAGAAACAATGGAGAGTGAAATAGAAACTCAAGTCTCATTAAAGAAAACTATTTTAAGGGCCGAATGATGAGTTTTAACATCAATCATGGGAAAACAGTTCAAAGTTGTTCCTAAAAGTTCTAAATTTGAAACCTTGGGAAAAAGGCACTGCTCGCAGTGACAGCAAAAAAAAATTTAAGGGATAAGAAAAAATATGGTGTAAAGGTAATCCATTTGTATTTTTTAAACACTACATAATCTGACTGTTCATTTTTAGGTTTCTGTGATTAAAGGCAGAGAAGACTCAATGTTCAGTCAAGTTTATCCTTTTTTCTTTATGCTTTTCCAATGTACTCATCTGCCTGTAAATCATGGTACACGCTCTCAGCACCGAAGGCGCATTGACATGGATAATCAAAATTGACCGCAGATTGGAAATGAACCCAAAAGGACTTGTATAAAAATTTATACTGTTGTTGGTTTTTTTCCTAAAGAAATTATATTCTGCTCTGCAGATTACAGTGGAAGGCCCAGGAGAAAAAGAAAACGGGAGCATTGCTATCTACCAGAAAAGCTATGAGCAAGCCAAGTGGGCCCTGATGCAGCTCTCCAAACAGGCGACCACCGCTTGGCTGGAAGGAAGCTGAGCAGGTGCCTACATTAAACCAGTGCACACTTTGTCAGTTTGCATTTGAGCAAGTGCTTAAGTGCTTTGCCAGCTCAAGGACTTAATTAAATTTGAAATAAGCTAATTCAAGGAATAAAAGTCTGCCAAAGGTAATAAAATTGTTTACCGATTTATCAAGTCAGTCCTGTATATAAAAGAGCGTATTTATATGCAGCGTAGGTCTGGTCCTATTCAATCAGTGAATGCATTTTTAAATATTTACTGATTGCGGGAATAGGGCCAAATCTGGAGTATTTTTAAGGGTTAGGGGAGAAGTGCTAAAGCCCAAAGTATCTAATTTAACTATGCAAAGTAAGGAATATTACTGCCTTCATTTTTAACAGCAAGTTGTTAGCTGATATTTTTTTAATCGGAATTTTTTCTCCTCCAGCCCTTGCTGTATGGTTTCATCCAATTCACTCCTCTTTGAACTCAATGCTCTTGGATGCTGCCTGTCACCCGTCCCTCTTGAATGAGAGGGCAGCAAGTGTAAAACAGGGCCTCACTGGAACTTGTGAAGAGTGGGAGCAGTGTATTTTTATATGCTCTCTGAGCAGGTGAATTTGCTTTGTACATATGTAAATGTCCCTTTGTCTTGTGCTTTTGTACCGCATCCCAAAACTCCACCTCTGCGTCCCCACAAGACCACCTTTAAAGTTTGATTTTCAAATGACAAATGCTCAACCAGTGCAGACTGGCATGTTTCAGTTAACATTAAACTGCATTATATAAAAGCCCAGATCGCTTCAAATTCTTTTTTTCAGATTGTCTACTTTGGGTTGGCTTTTTTTTCTTGTGCTACATTTAACTTTGATAATTGTTATATTTTAAAATACTCAAATGAGATATTTCAAAATATCTAACTGAATAAGCGTGCTTAGCTCAAGGATACGTCGGCCGCGCCGTGCATAGCAATCAGGCAGCGCTTCTTGTCTTTTTTTGGCACAGGTAAGCGTTTAATCAACGCACAGAACTGCAAAAAATGACCACTGCAAGACAGAAAGAAGAGACGAGGCTGGCGCGCAGCAGCGCGTGCCTACACCTTGTGCTGTGTAAACAAACCGGTTTTCAAGTTCAGCCTGTGGACTTCCTCCCGTGTTCGGGAGAGTTAGCGGGATCCCCCGGGTGCGTCCGATTTGTTTATTCTTTCTCGATACAGTGGCTTTAACGGACACCCCGAAATGCGTTGCTGGCAGCCCCCGCGGGCAGACGCCCGCCGCTGACAGCGAGGATGCTGCGGGCAGAGCAGCCGCGCCAGCGCTGCCCGCTTGGCGGACAGAAACGCGCAACCAGGGCGCAAATTTCAGACGGGCGGCGCGGCGGGCGCGGAACCCCCGGGAAGAGGCGGCGGCCAGCACCTCGCCGACGGGCCCGGCCCGGGCGGCCGCGCACCCGCGCAGGGCTGCCCGCGGAGGGGGGAGAAGCGCGGGGCGGGCGCGCAGCGCGCAGCGCGCAGCGGGGGCGCGCAGGGCCGGGCGAGCGGCGCGCGGCCGGGGCAGCGGCGGCTCCGCAAAATCTCCGGGCGCCCCGGGAGACCGGGGCGGTTGAAAAAAAAAAAACAAAAAACCAACCAAACCCAAAGGAGGCACGGCGGGACGTTCGAAGCCGGCGCGTTTCGCTCTGTCGGAGGCACAAGAGCGGCGGAGAACCCAGCCCTGGCTACCTGGAAGGTCTGCGCGCGGCTGGGGCGTTTCTCTGCAAGCTGGTATTTTAAAATTTAAACCTCATTTTTAGAGGGCGAGAGGCAGAAGAGCATCTCCGGAGAAACACGCACATCCCTGCTCCTCAGCCCGCAGGGCCGAGGCGGCCGGGCAGCCCTGCCCGCAGCCCTGCTCTCGCGCCCGCCACAAGCCCCTCTCCCCAGACCGGCACCGGGGCTTCAACACCGGCGGCACGCTGGAAAACACGGCAGCAGCGAGGAAAGGGGGCGATTCTGTTATTTACGTGCCCGAAGCGTATTTTTAACTATCCAGCATTTAAAACTGTGCGAGATGGGAAGTCCAGCTTCTTTTTCTTCCTCTGCACGTTCGTGGTTCAGCAGGTTGAATGCAGTTTACCTGCTCTGAGTGTGTATTACGGGCCGGAAGAAATGGGGCTCTATGGAAAAAAATCATCTGATGAAGTCATATAATTCACATACGTGGTTTGTTTAAAAGGACACCGATATTTTAAAAAGAAAAGTTTCCTATGAATTTGGTAAAACTATATTGTTAAAGGTTATTCACGGGCAAAAATTTCGGGAGCCCTTAGGTCGCGTGAAAATGAATATTTGACGTGTTTGTTTTTTTCTGTCTTTGCAGTAAAAAAATCAATCAGCATCTTCACATAACTCAACGATTCAATGATTTACCTAAAACTTGAATTCTGAGCTGGAATGTATCGAGCTCAGAAGTTTTACTGCATCTTTAGCCAGGGACCATTAC
Organism: Aquila chrysaetos chrysaetos; assembly: GCF_900496995.4. Classification (NCBI taxonomy): domain Eukaryota; kingdom Metazoa; phylum Chordata; class Aves; order Accipitriformes; family Accipitridae; genus Aquila; species Aquila chrysaetos. The sequence continues at coordinate 14,419,797 of NC_044008.1, forward strand.
GCAGTATCTGTTTCTGAGCAAGGTGTTTTAAATAAATATTGGTATTTCGTCTGACTTTCTATTGCTTACTGCAGAATTAGCTGTTATTACGTAGCATGGCAAAACCTCAAGCAGACACAAAGAGGGAAGAAGGGTCAGTGAATATACCTTCGAGCGGTCTTCCACGGTTATGAATTAAAAAATGTTTCCCACACGGAAGTTTTCTCTACAGCGAAATGGTGATAAGGCTGTTGAACGACGCCGTTGCTGGTGTACAGGGGCACTCTGCAGCTGAACGCAGTTCTCCACAGCAGCGAACCTGCCCGCGAGGCCGCGGTCAGCCCTGGGCTGTGCCCCTCACCCAAAACGTCACGAAAGCAAAGACCCTACTTGCGTGAACAACTTTGCCCGCTCTAGTTGATTCTGCTCAGCCTGGGCGTTTACAAAAAGCGGGTTGCTTTGTTAATTCTGGGCACGACCTCCCATCTTCAAAGCCACCTGTGAGCTCCCGACCCGCCGCTCTCGCCCGCGGCTCCCGCGTCCCCTGCACGGCGAGCAACAGGCTGGCTGCCCCGGCCGAGGCTGGGTCCGCGGTCCTTGCGAGGACGCGTCCCGCTGGCCCGCGAGTGGCAGCCGCCAGATGCGGCACCGCGCAGCCACCGGGGGAAGGGGGGATGCGCTCGGTGCCGGCCGGGTCCGAAAGCCACCGGAGTGGGAGAGGGACGGCCTTCCAGCGCCTTAGGAGGGGTCTGGATCCGGCCCTGGGCCGGTTAAGGAGGGGGGACTCGGGATTTCCTCCGGCTCAGGGCAGCGCCTCGCAGGAGCCGCGCCGGGGCAGGGCGAAGCGGCGCCGCGACGGGGGCGGGGGCGGCCCTCCCCGCAGGCCACCCGGGGCAGGTGGAGACAAAGTCCCGCACGGCCGGGCAGCCCCGGGAGCCCTTGGCCGGGGCGGCTGACCTGGGCCGCGCCACACGGCCGCGCGTCTCCGCGCCCGGGGCGCCCGCCCCCCCCGCGCCCCCCCCTGCCCTCCCCGCGGGGCCGGGGGTGCCGCTCCGCGGTGCGGGACCCCCCCCCCCCGCCCCCCCCCGGGGCCGCCCGCCGCGGGGGGACGCGCAGAGCCGAGCGCGGCGGGCGCCTCCACCTACCGTGGTACTCCTGGCCGGGCACGTAGGCGGCGGGGCTGCCCGCGATGTGGAGGGCGATGAGCACCTCGCCCTGCTCGCCGTCGCCCTCCAGCTCGCCGTGGTGGGTGCAGAGGAAGAAGAAGGGCGAGAAGCGGGCGCGGGGGGCGGCCGCCCGGCCCGCCGCCAGCAGGGCACCCAGGGCGGCCAGCAGGCAGGGCCAGCCCCCGGGGACGCCCCGCCGCCGCTCCATGCTGCTGCCGCCGGCGCCGCTGGGGCATCCAGGGCACGGCGGGGCCGCCGCGCCGCTCCGCTCCGCACGGGACGGGGCGGGACGGGACGGGGCGGGCGCTGCCCCCCGCCGCGGCCCGCGGGAGTTCGTGGGGAGGCGGGCGCGGGGCGCGGGGCGCGGAGCGGAGCGCGACGCGGGCAGGGGCGGCCCCTCCGCGCCCGCCGAAGGCTGCGCCGTCCCCGCCTGCCGCTGCCGGGGTGCGGGGCACGGAGCTGGGAGCGCGAGGGCTGGGAATAATTTATTTCCCCCGGTGTCGGGGCGGGAGGGAGGGGAAGGTCCCTCCCCTCCTCCTCCTCCGCCTCCTCCGCCTCCTCCGCCGCCGCCGCCGCCGCCGCCCGCTCCTCCCGCTCCTCGCTCTGCGCGCCGGTGCGCGGTGCTGCCGCTGCGGGGACGCGGGCTGCGAGCCGGGCTCCGCTGCCCGCCCTTTGTCTGCCTCCGGGTCCCTGCCCCTGCCTTGCCCCTGCGTCCCCGCCCCAGCTTCTGCCCCTGTCCCCGCTCCTGGGTCCCTACCGCTGCCGCTGCCCCGGCACCTGTCCCTGTCCTTGCCCTCGGCCCCCGCCCCGACACCTGAGTCCCTGCCCTTGCTCCCTCCTTGCTCCCGTGTCCCTCTCCCTCCGCCCCCACCCTTGTCTCTCTGCTTCTATCCCTCTAGCCATCCTTTTGCCCCAGCCCTCTGTCCCTCTGCTCCAGCCCCTTTCTGCCCCGTCCGTCTGTCCTTGTCCCTCTGTCCCAGCCCCTGTGCACCTGACCCAGCCCCTGTCCTTTCGCCCCTACCCCTTTGCCCCAGCCCCTGCCCCTCTGCCCCTGTCCCTGCCCCAGCCACCGCCCTGCCTCAGCTGTACCCGCACCCACTGCTGGGGAAAAGGGAGATTTTTACTTAGACCTTCTCCACTACCATCTTCAAAACGATACACAGGCACACACACCCCCAGAGGTGGGCCCTGCAGCTCAGGGAGGTCTGTGTGTGAGTCTCTGGGGAGGGCAGGTCCCCGGGAGGGGGCTTCAGCCCCCCAAGAATGTGTGCCCAGGCCCTTCATCCCAGGAAGAGGAGCAAACCCAACAGGTACAACAAGGGGGATGAGCAGCTGAGCACATAACACTGGCAAGTGGAATAATTCATAAAAACATACATTTTTAACAAAGCAGGGCTGGCAGAGGGACCACAGTGTCAGGAGATGGGGGCAAATCTACCAGAGTTTAAAGCATCCACCACGCTGCTGCTGGATCCCGACCGATGCCCAGAGACAGCCCGGGTGAGCGGTAGTGACATGATGTAATTGGAAAGGAGAGCCTACCTGCCAGCATTTTTGAAGTGCAAAACTGGCACGGTCCAGGGGCTCCCCTCCTAGATTGGTTTCAGTGCCAGAGGGAAAGGTTCCCTCCACGGAGGCGTGAGCCGCATGGATGGCACCACGCAGCTGCCCTAGGTCCGTGCAGGCTGCTTCGCTGGCCCACCTCCCACCCAGCTGACGGAGAGCCCGCGCGCGGTGGCCCGGGGGACATCCTCGCCATCTGCCCGACCTGCCTTTTCCACTGGCTCTGTACCGAGCCCGAGTTCACCACCACCAGCAAAACTTTGCTGCAGTTTCTCCTCTTACTGGGTTGCGCCTCGCTAAGGATGGAGCGAGGCCATGTCCCTCGTTGGCTTGGATGAAGAAACGTGCTGTGACATGATCCTGCTGTAAAGACGAAAGGGACTGGCGGTGCGCGGCATAGGGGACGGGGCAGCTCCCACCACCGCTCAGGCTGGCAGGGTTCCCTGGCCACTGCCGTGGAAACTGAGCTCTGCAGCGGCGGTCGAGCAGTCAATCTGCCTTCAAAGCTTCCTTTTTAGCTGGGTTATTTATTTTTCAGATTTGGGTATTTGTTTGTTTTGGGGTTTTTTTAAACATCTGTGTCTCCTCCATAAGTTTCAATGCTTGTAAAAGTGACGGACTAATAATATAATTTCCTCATGCCAAAAATCTCATGCAGGCAAAAGGTGTGCGGTCTCGCTGGCGAAACCGCTGCCAACGGGACGTGTTCGCCCCCGTGCGCTCCTGCTTCCTTCCACCGCGAACTCGCCAGCGAGGCCAGGCCGTGCCAGAGGGGCTTCGGCTGAGCAAACGCACCTCGGCTCGTGCCCCCTCTGCCCAGCATCCGTGGAAAGTCAGCCACTCGGTTTGGGGGGGGGGCTGCCAGATGTAGCCAACTCTCTTATTTTGTAAAAAAGAAGGTGGCAGGGGAAAGGGGCGATGGGCTCCCACCGCTGCAGGAGGAGGGGATGCCGGCTGCGTCTGCCGGGGTGCCGCCATACCAGTTGCCAGCAAGGCCTTTTCATTTTTTTTTCTCCAAGAGATAATTCCCTAAATAAGCTTGGGAGCGTGGGGGTAGCTAATCTGCCAGCAGATTTCAGGGCTCGGACTAGTGCTCCCTGAAGTCATTGAGATTTGGATAGGGCCCATGCTGATGAATTTTAGGCAATTTTCCTTGTTTCCAGCGGCTTAGTATCCAGAGCAGCCAGGACTGTTAGTGCAGCCAGCCCACCCCTTTCCTCTACAAGCTGTCTGCGTCACTTACCAATGAGGGGACATTCAGGAATGGAAGGCAAAAAAGGTAATGGTTCCACTCGGAAGCCTTGTGTCTCTCCTTAGTCACCTCTTTCCTCCATTTCTTTATGTTATGCCTCTCTCTCTTCCACCCCACCTCCTCTTTCTCCTTTGTTCCTTACACTTTCACAAGACCTCTAACCTCTTCTTAGTCCCACGGTCACGGCCTGCCATCTCATCCAGGCTCTGTTGGTGGGGAATCCAGCAGAGACCCCGGACCACTAATATTCAAGGACAGAGGACTCAAAGGGACTGTTTGAGACCTCAAACCCTGTTTCCTGCAGCCACCAGCACCAGTGTAATAGACATGTAGTCCAGACAAGATGCCTGCCCTCCCGGCCCCTATCCCTCTAGGTCAAAAAGTGCTTCTCAAAACTCTCCTGCAAATTTCAGGCTCCTTTTTGCATAGAAGAATGATGCCCATCAGCAAAACTGGGGGACCCAAGATATTGCAAAAACCACAAACCCACAATTTTGCATGTCCCTACAATAGCAGGGAGACATTTGCTGAGCACGTTTGCAGGGAGCCAAGGCTGCGGCCAAGCCCTGTGCATCAGAAGGAAGGAAGAAAAAGAAACTTCCAGACCCTGCCAGTCTTCACCTAAAGGAAAATTTCTTCCTGGTCCCAGCTCCAGCATGATCTCACTCACATGAGCATGATTTACCCATAACTCACCCCAAACCTCACCCGGTCTGAAGGATTTTGTTAGGACCATGAGCACCGGCGTGGCCCCCTTATCCCCTGCCCCTGCGTCTGAGCAGCCTCCAGCGTGGCCGGGCAAGGAGAGAGCCTCCGCCGGCCCCACCACGCTGTCCCTGCTGGCTCGCAGGGCATTGGCTTAATATCCCCTCACTGCTCTGGGTAAATCTGGGTTTTGAAGACGAGGGATTTATGCAATATCTTTGGCCAGTATTTCTTATTCATCCATCTCCCATTGACAGCAAGGCTAAGATATTATTATTAATAACAATAAACCAGTTTATTTAAGAAAAGTGACTAAGACCAACCGGCCTGTATCAAAATAAAAGCTTGTAAAAATCATAATAAACTCTATTTTCACACTCCCCTGATCCAAGATTCTTCATGTAAGTTACAACTATTCCCTGTTAAAGGCAGAAAGCACCTAACGCTGCAGGACAGAGGTTACCACAGGCTCTCATCCCTTGTGCAGTATTTTTTTAACACAGAAAACAACAAGGAGTAAATTGAGATGAGAAATGAGTAAAGGCTGTGGTCTGCACTGGAGAATGCAATAGGTGGAATGTAAATAATTACTTAGGAGGTACAGGCCCCTTCCAAGCATGGGCAGTGGGGGGAAATCACAGCACAGATGGACGTGGCTGCAGTCCATATTAATTTATGGAAGTGATTATTCAGGCAGTGGAGCTGCTCACTTCATTCAGGGAGAGAGCTCGCACCCCAAAAGCAGAATTGAAAAGCACATTAACAGGCGAGTAGCTGCTTTATTAATGTGGCCACGGCAGACCATTTTGGAAGGGTCAGGGTAGGCTGGGGAACTATTAAGTAACACCGAGCAATAATGAGCTTTGTCTGAGCTCCTTGGGTCTGGGTAAAGGCTTTCGTGGAAGAATGTAGAAAAACACTCTTGTCACTGTCACCATGTGGAGAGTCCTGATGCACGTCTTGTCCCCAGCTTTTAACAACTTTCTGTGACAAAAATTAAGGAAACTGCCTAGACTTTCTACGCAATCAGCTGCAAATAAGAGAGCTATGGAGCACTGGGTTGCAAGTACCATTTATTCATTGTGGTACAGCATGTAATGTCTGAGAACAGGACAGTAAGTTGAAGCATTTTTTACTTTCTTATGCTAATAAAGACTACAAAGTGGACTTTCCAAAGCGAGACCTTTCTGCCAAGTGGGTTTATTTTTTACTCATCCATGCAAGCACACAGTGTTGACCATCAGACAGACACAGAAAGCAGACCTGCCCCTTTTGCTGCTTGGAAGGTTTTACTAAAGAAAGATATACCAATGGCTAGAGGAGAATAATGTGATGGATGTGCAGACGAAACCACCTTTGCAGCTGCTACAAGGGATGAATTGCTCATGATCACTTCAGCCTTGAAGAAGCATTGCTGCGCTAGTGGTGGCAGTGGTACCCCTGGGCCCGGCAGGGACTGCAGCCCAGGCATGGTTTTGTCATCCTGAGACATAAGGGATGAGTTTTACTGCGCAGCAGCTGGTCTTCTGGAGATGGGGAATGCAAAGTATTCAGCAAATACTCACACTGAAACCACAGCACACAACCAGACTGAGATACTCAGGGCCAGTGTCATGTCCCGTCCCGTCCCATCCCATCCCATCCTTTCTTGTCTCAGACAGAGATTAGAAAAAATACAAACTGTTGAGGTGGACCTCTTCTGCCCACCTCAACAGGTGGGCCATCAACACCATCGATGCACTTCAACTGTGGGCTGGAAAGCCCTTCCTCAGTCATCCCAAGGTGTACAGGATCTCTTCATAATCCAGATGGGGATCCCCCAAACCCCAAATGGGGAGGATGGGTCTGACCATGCTAAAGTGAGATGAACCCCATGTCTCTTGGGGCTATCAGCGAAGCTGAAGCTTCAGTGTCAATAAAGTTTGGCTTCAGCAAAGCTGAAGCCTCTGCCCTGTGAACGCTGGACAGGAAAGTCAGAAGCAATTAGCAGCTAATCGATCTTGCCTCTTCTTCCAAAACAAAGTCTTCTGTTCATGAAGCCTCCTTGTTTTCTTCTCCTATTTATGCAGGGACTTACCAGAGAGGCCTGGCACTCCGGAGCTGCCTTGGCCATGCCAAATAACCCTTCGGGATGAATCCCTTTTTTGTGCAGAGGACTTGTCACAGTCGGATAATAATGCAGTCTTGCTTTGCCAGTTACATGAACTTTGCTCTTACGTAGAGCCCAAGTCATTTCTAAACAAAGGCCTAAATGTGAAATTATAGGCAACTTCCATGCCTATGTTATTACGAGATTTTAATTTTTGTAGGGTGGGAACAGTAGCAGCTGTTTGGCTGCTCCGTTTTCCAGTGGGCTGGTACGATATGCATCTTCTGTAAACTGACATCTCATGATTTCAACTGAAAATAGAGTATTTAACTGTACACATTTTTCTCTCTCTTGTATAGCATTTCATTCAAATGGGCTTGAACTTTTATTTCTTTATTGCTTATTAACTTTAATGAGGTATGAATATAAAAGAGAATATTAAAAGGCTTTTCTTTTTTCAGAAAGGCATTGCTTTACAAATACTGTTGATGTTATCAAATAGGTGAGCCTAAATCCTTAAATTTACTATTGATCTTGTAGCCATTAAAAAAGAATATAAGATTAAAAAAACCTCCAAACGAGGGAACAAGTATTAACAACTTTCTATTGCCTGGCTTAATAACAGAATTTAAGGGTGAATACTTTCAAAGGGTAGAAAGTTTTTATGCTTCGATACCTTATGTATTTAATTTTTATGAAATTGCTTTAAAGATTTAAATCTCCTACAGCAAATAAACTATGCTCATGCTTCGAAAAGAAGGTAGCGGGAGGGACTTTGAGCTTAAAATTATTCTGAATATCTATTACGCATAAAAATAAAAATTGCTGAAGACAAATACAGAACAGTCATTATGGTTTTTGCTTTTATATGTTCCTAATTTGGATGATCTTTCCTTTAACGTATGATTTTGGATGCAACACAGTCATAAGAATATACTTTTTTCTGTTTTCAATCCGCTGTGCTGCTGTGCCCTATTAGCACTGTGTGAGGAGTGTGCCTAAGTATATTTAAGGAAATTCCACTTGCCTCTGGTTATTTACAATTCTAATGTTTGATCTTGTTTCGCAAACCTGTTTTTCAACTTTAAATAAACATGTCTTATATAAAGAGGCATCTCCTGCAACAAGTATTCATGTCCATGACTATTGTTTCCTACTATCCATTCACTGCTCTGGATTTCGGTGAAGAAATTCTGGGTATTTACCCGTGTTACATCTGCATACTCAAGTTTCCAAGGCTTTCATTAACTTGCAAATATTTATCGTGGGTAGCCTTTATCTGAAGAATTTTTTAAATGTCAGTGGCCACAAAAGAAACGCTTAGTCTGTTTTACAACCTAATTTATCTCTCTACTTTGCTATTCTAGCTTGAATAACCCCAAGGACCCCAGGTACACAGGGCTAACAGGCGAGGATAGTTTTAACAGTTTACTTTGTGAAGGAAAGCAGGATGTAAATCCTGAGGCAGTCTATAGAAGATATTCCTTCTGTTTTATTTAATGATCACTAAACTTTCAGGGACCTGGAAGAGATATTCCTTCTCTTTTATTTAACGATCGCTAAACTTGCAGAGAGCTGGATATATATTTTACCGCAGGTTTTGAGGGCTTTCTCTTGTCAACTCTGCATTTAAAACATATCTAAAATACACAATTTGTGTGACGGATGTCAGTGGACCTGTGCATGGAGATCCAAGATTCAACACTTTTATCTAAGGCACACAACTGCAGCCTGCGGGGCTGCGAGCATTTTGCAAGCATGTATTTTGTTTGCCTACTGTCTACCGCAAAAACTTTCTAGCTGCGGGCGCAAATACAATCCGAGCAAAAACTGAATGGTAATTGCATCAAAGCTATTTAAAATACCCACAAATTTATGCAAACCCTGAGGATAAGCCAGGAGCCTCACTGACGGGCTGGGGCGTGCGGGAGGAGGGCGTCCCCGGGCAGCGACCAGGCTGCAGCATCCATCCCGCTGCCCCCACGCTCCCTGACCCGCAGCCCAGCGCGGGACATACACGGGGGTGTCAGAGCTCATAACTTATGTGAGACCCGGTCACCGGGGCCACCAAATGCTCAGACTCGTTTTTCAGCCCATCAACACAGGGGTTAATGTGTTGGCCGCCCTCGCTGATTAAGTTGCTGCATTTATGCACTGAACTCAATTTCTTTTTTTTCTTTGTTTTGTTTTGTTGTTGTTGTTGTTGTTGTTGTTGCGGTTAAAGAGCATCTTCTGAAGTGGTACTGGGAGCCTGGCTCTGGCTTCTGACACGAGCAGGCTCCCCACGGCGGCCCGGCAGCAGAGACTGGCTGGGCACTGAGCGAGAGGGACGCAGAGGGTGAAGGTCAGGGCGTTTTGCGCAGCCCTGAGGGGCGGTTCGGGAGTGCGAAGGGACCACACGCGTGTGCCCTCGCGGGGCCTGGCCGTCTGCAAGTGGCTTGGCATGTGCAAGGGGCAGCCGGGCATCACCAGCAACAAGCCCGACCTGCGGAGGGGCACACCGGGCAAAAAGCCACCTCTGTCGCAGCTTCAGGGACCCTTAAACCTCGACACACGTGGGCCTGACACATGGGTGTAATGATAAGGTGATGTGAAAAGGCTGACACCGTGATGAAAAAATCAGAACAGAAAACAAATGGGTGGTAACTTCTTTCTTCTTCCCAGCACTCTTCATTTATTGAAAATATCTCGTCAGAGCCTTGCATCCCCAGAGCTGCACAGTCATACTACTTTTATTTATTTCATCTGCTTGTAAATTGTAAGATTAGTTGTTTTTCAGAGCAAGCCCTATCCAAGAAATACGTCAGGACCATAAAACGTGGAGCCAACATACAGTGACCATGTGGATGCAGTAAGGAAGTTAGGAGTGGTACCTCCACTTCAGTTTTGACCCACAAAATTACTTTTTCAACCAAAATAAGTCTGCTTGGAAAATCAGACTCATAGGTTAGTTTAAAAAAAATCTTAATTCGTATTAGCAGCAAAGCAAAGCATTAGGATAAGCCAGAATATTATAGAATAAGCAGATATTTTTCATTATTCCAAATCCTCCACCAGAAGTCTAAATTCATCACTTACAAGTCAAATATTCCTCCCAGCTCCCTTTGAGAAGGTCACTGAGAAATTGCTCAGAGCGGTTGTCAATGAGAATCTCTTGTATAATATAAAGTATAAATGAGACCACAGCATTTTTATCCTCAAGAGGAATCATGGCTATACTGCTAAGGAGCTATCCGGTCATTGAGTGAAAACTGCCAGACTCCCATCTCTGCCCTTGGCTCCTCTTGGAAAAATCTGTCCCTCCGTGTCTCAGTGTCATCAATTTAACATGAGACCACATCAACTGGCCCAGGATGGGCAGCAGGCTCAGGGTGTGACTGTACTAGGTTAGATACCGATTGCAGTGCTACCAAGCTCCCTTTACGCTAACAATACTAAGTAGTCTTAGTAAAACAAAGAGTCTGCTTCACCAGCTTTTAAGTGTTAAGGTGCTCCGGACATCATCCTAATGCCCAGTAAGGTGGATCACAGGGCTCCACCAGGGACACTTCGCTCCAGATCAGGGCTTTCTGGCCATGCTACAACCTCATTTTATAAGGTCTTAAAGATTTCCAGTGCCAGAAATTCTATTGCTCTCTCTTCAGGATGACATAAGGGTGCTTTTTAAACTATTTGACTTGTATCAAATATTTTCATTTTTAATACAATTGTCCTTCCCTTCCCCATGTTGGACTTTGCTCCACCAGTGCTAGATATCAGCTCCGAGTCACGGCAGGGGCACATCAGCTATGAAGAAGTCTCCTCTTTTCCATATCTTCAATGAGCTGAGTAGAGCAACCTCTGTAAGTCCCAGTGAGCTCCCTGCTCAGCCCTCCACGCAGTGGTAACCCCTCAAGAAGCACTCCCTGGAGAGCAGCATCCCTGGCAGATGCGGGTCCTCCCGTTTCTTGTATGACACGACGCACAACAGTGTGAAAAGACACTCATAAAACTGAGCAGGCTCTTGGAGAGCTGCCACGGAGGGGAGGGGACGAACCTGTGAAATTGGTATCTTAAAATATGCTGCTGGGTCATCATGTGTTGACTTGTAACAGGTTTAAAGATTTCTGATGGATGTTTATAGAGCTGGAAGAAATCCTAGGGTGTACCTGTAAACCCCTCATCATCTTTGCATTTCTTCTCTTTTCTCAAAGTTCACCTGAAGCCCCCCAGGATGCACCCCCTCTCCTCCCCCCCTGGAAAGGGGACCTCAGTAGCTCCAGTGCAGCTCCATTGCTCAGCTTCACGTACCCATATAGGAACTTCTGCCAGTCAATGTGCCGGTCCTGGATTGCTTTTTCCATGGTAGCTCCTTCTACGATAAAAACAGATGACCAGCCCGGGTGCCTGTGTGTCCCTGCAGCACCTGGTCCGTTGGCAAGGGAGTATCTGCCAAAGCGATGCCTATGAACATCCATACCCGCTGCTTTTCGCCAAAAGCCGTGGCAGAAGACACACAGTTGGCTGGTGCACCCCAGTGTATGCCCACCGTGACTGGTGGTGAGGGACAGCCCCTCTGCTCCACTCCCTTCAGCTATTTGGAAGAAGTTCTCAGGGGTTTGGACTTTTTTCTCTCCAAAATCCTTTCTGGAAGGGCACGTGCCACAACGGCACATGCCACTGCCTCCTGTCCCTAAGGAGGAGGCAGGTGATGTCTCCAAAGTGGCCTGGGGAGACTGGAGTTCGCAGCTTAGTGACATAAATATCCTCCACCTCCTGCTCTCAGGCAGGGTCGGGGTCACGGCGCTGTCTCTGCCGCTTCATGGTCACAACACGGCTTTATCAGCCGTCACAGGGGGCTCGGGGCACTGCTCCTGGCAACACTATCTGGCTCATTTCTTGGCCTTCCCCTTGCTCTTCCTTCCAGTAAGATAAGAGGAAAGGAGTTATCTTTGTTAGCTGTACACACAGACTTAATTCCTCACCGCAGAGCTGGAAATCCTGGGTTTCCAGGCACGGGTGCCGCTGCCACGCTGCTGCAGGCGCGGGGGCACGGGCAGCCCTGCCCGGGGCTGCCGGCGGGCTCCGCTCCGCGACCGGCTCTGCCCGTCCACCTCGCCGAACGGCCAGGCACGGCACCCGGGGCTGGGCGAGAGCGCAACCGCCGTCCAACCTGGTGACTCCCAATGGGCTTTTTATTGAAGGAGGAGGTACTGCAGAGGTACCACGACCAAGTGGGAGCTCACCGCGGCTCTGGTTTGCGGGAGGAGGTGGAAACGCAGCTCAGGCTGTAGCTGCCTCTGCCTTTGCCCTGCTACGGCTGCGCGTCTGCCGCTCTCCTGCAGCTGAACACCCACGTCCCACCTCCCAGCGACCCAGGGAGCAGGCAGGGGAGTATTTGCTCAGTGGGGCTGGAGTGGCTGTGTCCGCCCGCCAGCAGCCTGGCCCGAAATCAAAGGATGTTTGTCAAATCTTCTAGGAGCCTTGAATGGAAGAAGATATAGAAATGCAAAGCATGGTATTCTTTTTTTTTTTTTTCCCCCCTTTGGCAAATGGCCTAGAAAAGTAACAAAAAGAGACAGAAATGCCAAAAAGTAAACCACCTACTGTTGTCTCCCGGAGATAAACCAGAACATTGTTCCAAGCAGCAGAATGCTGCTGTCATTTCTCCTGGAAGTGAAGAGAGCGTCACCCAGTCCTGGGGAGGGGGCCAGAGGAGAGAGAAAGAGAAACGAGCGGTTCAGACGAACCTCTGAAAGGGAAGTCAAGGTAGTGCCTTTAAATGTGTTTGGCACGGAGCAAAATAATACGCGATGTCACGTATTTAGAAAAATCATTGCTGCGGGAAGTTAATGCTGCTTCAGAGACACTTGCGACATTCAGCGGATTACAATAGTTTGTTGTGGATTATTATGACTCCCACTCCTGAGGAAAGATCTTCTGGGCATGAGTCATGGGGACCCTGCCCGGCTGTGTTATTCTGTTCCATGGCACCCTATTGTGCATTATATTTTTCTCCCCCACACACCAAAAATGCAGACTTTCAAGTATATGATTCCCAACATTCAACACATGCAGCAAGGACTGAACCACAGGGACTGCAGCTTGCTCCTGCACTATTTGCCATTTTAATTCTTTTGAGCATAATAGCAGCTTTTAAGCAAGATCCCTCTGTTTGCTTTAGTATTAGTTTGTGTTTATTAAGCCACGTCCCATCACTAACGAAATTAACATCAGGCTCAGAAAGATTTGACCTTTCACGTGAGTAATAGCAAGGTTACAATGTTCGGTTTCTCCCTCTTTCAAAGATTATTGGCCAACAAAGCATAATCTTGGGGCAAGAAGCGCAAAAAGTGCCTGCGGGCTTTGGCATAGCAGCTTAAGCAAATCCTGCAGGAGTAGCTCCGGGGGCTCCCGGCCTGCCCCGCCCCATCCCCATGCTGCTGCTAACGTCCCTCCGAGCTCCAAAACAGAGCCGATTCAGCACCTACGTCTTTGCTGCTCCACCCTCGTGCCTCAGCTTGAGCTGACTCGGGCAGGTGTTTTCTGCTGCCGACACCACCAGCGCAGCAGTAACCTCTGGCAGGCAGGTGGGAGACAGCTCCGTCTTCAGCCACTGTCGCTGTTTGCTTCACTGCCCACGAGCTGAAGCCCTGAGGAGCTGAAGCTCCATTTGCAGTCGGAGCAAGCTGTGGAAAGTCAGCAATTCACCTTTCTCATATTCTTTGGGGATAAAACAAAGCAGGCAACAACAGATTTAATATAGCAATGCACTAAGGGAGCTGGATTTTGGAAATCACGTATCCAATAACTCACTGGCCAGTACCAGGAACTGTCGATGGCATCTTTACTCATCACAGTCAGCTGAGTTAAATTTCCTTGGCGGCTACTTCCCAGCCACAATCACCACTTTATTTCTTCACGTTTTCACGCACTTCGCCCACTGAGAGGACGTTACCCGGCCGCCTTCATGCTGCTGGGTAGAGGATGCTCCCAGGTGGCAGAGGAGTGCTGTATCTCATTCCTGCCCTACGATACAGTGACACACATAACGAAACCGTTGATGAATTGTATTCTTCCTGCAGGCTACTGGGTCTGTGAAGGATCAAAGTAAATGTACGTTTTCATAACTCCAGGTGCTTAAGGAAAGTAATAAATAACGGCAATGCTGTGGCTGTGTATAGACTCTGTACCCAGGGACAAAGCATTTCGCAAACACAGGTAAGAAATGTTATTCATATTTTATACAAAGGGGAACTTACAACCCAGACAACACGTAGTATTTTTCCTTCTATGTGCTCAATGTATTGGAACAAAATCTATTTTAATAATATTACATTTGGCACAGCTCTCAACCCTGCGCTCCCATGTACAGCTCCAAAGCTGTTTGCTGCTCTGGGTGATGACTGCTCTGAGCGAAATTTCTGGGCTCAGGACTATGACTGGAGGCACATCAATGCTCTTGTACACTGGTACGACCATGTCCTAGTAAAGTTACATACTGGGTGAGTAAGCATCCAGCCCTTGTAAGCCCTTATGCAGGCTGAAACGCTGGGACTGTGCAGCCTGACCAGGACCAGGCTTGTCGGGCCGTGACTTGCGGCAGCACGCTGCCTTTGCCTTCCCACTGGCCTAAATGTCTGCTTGGGAAGCAAGGTGATGGGGACCATCAGCCCCCAAAACTGTGTGTGCAGCCTTCGGGGCTCAGGCAGGTTGGCTCAGGGCGTGCTCGAAGGACACCACATGCAGGGTGACCCGGTGACCGGTGCGAGAAGCTGGAGGCTGTGGGAGAAACCGGAGGGAATGACTTTGTTCTTTGTTTGAAATAATGTTTTTCCCACTCTGATTAAACTGCACTGCAGCTCATTAACTATTCAGGTGTTGTCCACATCTTTAGAGAAGGAAACGCAAGATGACAGACTATTTAACAAGTTCATTTTGAGCACAAAATGTGTTTAAGGCAGGAAAAAATATTACTTCATGCAAAACTTCGGTCGGTGTAATTGCAGGTCTGACTGCTTCGAAGATGAAAAGCCTCTTTTTTAATTCAAGGCAAATGTAGCAGAAATAATGTTTAGAAAAGAGGTGCAGGTAGGTACACACCAGGGAGTGCAATTTTAATATCCTGAGTACAAGATTTTTTAAGTCGTTGTCTGACCCCACATTAACACACTTGGTTACCTTTCATCTGCCACATTCATCTTTGTTGATTTCTTCCCCCCACCCCGTAATTTGTTTGCCTGTGTTTTCTCCTGTTTACCTTTAGGGCTGATGCTCCGGTCTGCTTCGTGCCTCCTCGGAGGCTCAGCACTGACCCTGCGAACGCCACGGGTCGAGGTCTGGCTTAATCCTCCACGGCCAAAACCACTCACGGTTCCTCCAGAGCCTGCCAGCGCGGGCACATCTTTAGCACGGGGAAGACACACCGTGTGGTCCACCCTCCGGACACCTGCCCTTAAAAATATGCAATGAGACCAGGAGGTCATTAACCAAGAAAGCACCAGGTAATTGCCGACAAGCTCTGAAGTTCGGGGCAGATCCACACCCAGCGCTCCAGCCGTGCCTCACTGCGGGGTCAGAGAGCTCCCAGGTCCGGGGTCTATCCTGGCCACATCCCAGTCCTGCTCCAGGGCAAAGCATCACTGCAGACAACCACCAGGCTGGGGCAAGTTTCTGCAGGAGCCAGAAGCCCCCCGTGAGGTGCTCTCACCACCTCTATCTAGCTCTCGGAGCTGACGTGCCGTTTGAATAAGGACCCCAGCACTGTGGCAAGTCGCAAGCCCTTTCTTCCCTGCTCTGCAGGCTGGGTGGCCAGGTTGCTCATTCCAATGTACAAACCTCTGCTCAAAAAGCAAGCTATCCAAAAGGTCTTATGAGGGGGTCATAAGCAACTGGAAGGGCTGAGGCTCCTGGACACCCTGTGCTGAAACCCTTCAGTTTGTGCTTTTCCCATGAAAGCTTTCAAGCCTGGGACTCCGTGGGAGCCAGGCACCCAACTTGCCACTGAACTGTGGAGCGGGTGGGAGAACTTCAGCTCTGCTGATCTTTTCCAAATATTGACCTACATCCACGCAGGACAGCTGCCAGGACAGGTGGGCTGCGGGAGGGGAGCAGGGAGGAAAGGCACGGCTCAGCCAGGAATTCAGAGAATACCCTCGACCACCCACCACCCTCCCGCCTTTGCTCGGCGGCCCCAGAACACCACCGTTCAGTGTGGTCGAACCAAAGGCTGCTGCCCAGGCTGGGTGTCAGCATCCTGCTCGGCTCCTCCATCCTTTACACCCATCTGCCTCCGTGGGCTGCGCTCGCTTTTCCACCGAGCTCCGCAGGGCGGCCCTGAGCACCCCATGAGCTCTGGCAGAAACTTCTTGAAAAGTCGAAAACCTGCTGATTAGCTATAATATTCCTTGTTGGAGGCACTGGATTTTGTGCTGTTTACTAAGTCTCACATACCTCCTGATTCAATGTTTTGTAAATTTAGCGCTCTCCAGCTTCAGCTGATGTGTGGATGCAGACGCTCTCGGATGCTATTTATTCTACAAGTGAGAAACGACTTGATAATTTATGGGTTGTAAACCCAAAGTTGTACAGGTTTTTACCTCAGGGAGAGAATGAATACATGTCTCATTTCAACACATTTTAGACAATGTGCTCCTTTTTAATGGCTTCCTTTGATTTTACTCTGAAATATGTAGACACTTCCTGCTAGGATTCTCATATGAGAGCTTCATGCTGTTCTGTCAGGTTGCATATTTTCCCCCTGAATTTCTTAGAGAAGATCTCGCTTATCTGAATTACAAAGATGTTAATGTTGTGTTGTCACTGTGAATAAGGAGTTTAGGCAAAGATTTTATTTTGATTAAGAAATGGAAGAGTTGGAGAATAATTACTGCATTGGCAATGTGAAACTTATGGATGTGTAAAAAGAATCAGAATGTATTTATTTATTTATAGATGTTGAAATTAGGGTATGCTTTTGCCCGCAAGTAGAAGAACTTGCACATACAGCTGTGAAGTGTAGCTGAGGCTATGTGCATGCTAATTGTACCCTGAGAGGAGGATATAACTGTAATGGATATACATTGGTGTATTGGGTGAGGAATTTTTAGGCAATGGCATTTGACATTACAGTTCAAGGATGGAAAAGATTTATTGATCCATGAGTTGAATAGTGACCCTGGTTTCACCTCTTGTTAGTGCTCTGTAAATTGCATTTAAAAACTGTACCATAATGAATCCTTAGGCTCAGATAAATGTAAATCCTTCCCTCGACAGATCACAACAGAGCAAAAGCCTGAAGGAGATGCTTAGCTCCATGATCTGCTTAATTTGGTGGATATTTTCATTAGATCAGGGTCAGTTTTGTAGGATTCCTCCATCTTCGCTTTCCTGATAACATCATTTATTTTGATCTATAACAACCTCCCAGGCCAATATTTGTAAGCAGTGACTGAAGTCATGAGTCAACATCATCTTGACATACAGGATGTCAAACTGGACAGGAAGGTTTATTGTGTCACTGGGCTCAGCTTTGCATCGCTAAGATAATTATTAAACCTGGGGTAAACAGAACTTTGATCCCATGTGTATTTTTAAATGATTGGCAATGGCTGATTTTACAAAAATGTCATTTTGAAAAGCTATTCTCCATAGGAATTCATTGTGTCAATATATAAGGTGTCCAGTGCAAGGTTTAGTAAAGTAAACTAGCCCGTAGAAAAGCTGCTGGCATGGGGTGCTACGCGAGGAGCTGCGGGGCCTCCTCTGATTCCCAGCCAAAGAGGAGTGTGAAATGTTCATCTCCCAAAGGAGAAAGCAATCCACTCACATCAGTGCTATTGACTAGTGAGAAAAGGTGACCGTGGTCAGGGAAAAAGTAGATGTGTAAAAGGATAAAAATGTGCGCTGTAAGAATGCAGCAGGACCTCTCTCTCTTTAAAATTATTGTTTCCATCTCTCCCTTTGGTCATGGGAAGGCTGTCTAAGCATCTTCCCCCTGTGATCTTCTCCAACGTCAGCTTCATATTGGCCAAACAGTGTCCACCTTCCTCTGCCACATCCCTTCCTGCGTGAGAAAGGTGCTGAAGTGCCCAGTGGAAGAGGTGGGCACCTACGGGATGGGCACTAGCACTTGTCTTAGGCACTGATCCCCAAAACATCGTCCATGACCAGAGTCAGGTGCTGGAGGTTTGTGTTTATACATGTGCGAAGGTAGGGAAATTTGGGGAAAATAAGCAAAGTTAGGGAAGAAAGGAAATACAGAGGGAGAAGTGAATCTGGGTGAATTCAGGTGAACCTCTGACTGCAGATGGGTGTCAAAGGCACCCAGCGTCAGAGGTGCAGGTCGGCTGACGGGAAGGGACCCCCCCTGCAGAAGTGCACCAGCCCATCTGTCATGGGGAAAGCTCATGCTTGCAGTGTAGTAACTCATCACCAAGAAAAAAGTAGATGGGACGCTTTAGTAACCATCTTACTTACCAGGGCAAGTCTGTGCCTACGAAGTGCTTACCTGTGCCTTGGATGACGGACAGTTAAGAGTCCTGTAGCTGCTCAAGAAATGCCGTGAGGGTGACACACAGCCGTACGTCGGCAGTCAGCGGCACTTCCTTCAGGTTGCTAATAAAGGACCAAAGTGAGTGGGTATGCATAAATCTAAGGTACGGATGGGCAGAGTCGTGAGCAGCAGCATCAACATTTTCCCTCTCAGCCTGCTTTGCTGTGCTGGATTAACCAATGCTCGGAGCCCGGGAAGGCAAATGGCCGGCCTAAGCACAGCTGCTATCCCAGCACATGAAGTCTAAAGAGGGATCACCCAATTCATTCATTTATGGTTCTACTTTAATTAAAGGAATTCTTCCTATGATTTCATTATAGAAATAATTTCCAACAGTGTGCTGGAATAAAATTATGTTTCCCCCACCAATAAAATTTTGTGGATGTGTGTAATTATACAGCTCCTGTATTTGAATTGTAAGATGTACTGCACCGTGGCGTCTTATGACTATGTAAATTTAAAGCCCTAAATATTTCATACTAGCTGTAAAATAACATAGTGTAATCAAAAAGTATGCCAGAGCTGGAAAGGACGGGCTAGGTGTGAAGATGATGAAAACTCATCTGTTTGCTTGGCGCTGTCAGTCGGGTGTTACTTGTCTACCTTTCCTGAGATCTCGCAGGTAATTTATGGCAGATTTTGCTGCTATTTATTGCTACCCATCCCCGTAGGTGCAGTTATTAATGTATCTACAAACCGTCCTGCACTTCTGCACCTGGAGAGTGCTCTCCACACTCCACTCTCCTCACCTCAGAGGAGAAGGCCACGGCCGAGGACCCTCTGGCAGACAGCCCCGAGACCTGGAAGGGGATCCCCTGAATCAGTGCTGAAGTACAGCTGGTGGCTTGAAATAATAACCAAATCACTGTGAAGTAAACGTCCTCCTATTTATAGTGATAAAAAAAGTATCCACAGATGGGCAGATATCTGCAGAGAAAATCTGCAAAGGAATAGCAGGTGAAACCTCAGCATGCCGGCTAGGCTGCTTCCTAATAGCTTCTCTGTATCACCTCTAGCAAATGGATATCTACAGCGGTGTCATTTATTGTTGATGACTGATAATAGGATTACTGCTCCCACATCCAAGAAGCATGGCATCCCAAATAGCATCGTTTCATGCTGAAGGAAAGACGTTATTATCACATCCTGACTTCGCATACTGCTCAACCAGTTATCTGTGCAGGACTCAGTGTAGAGCTCTGAGACTTTATAGGATATTATCATGTTATATGAAATTCAGGCTGCTGCAGCTATAAATCAAGAGGACACCTCATATGGTGGCTGGTTCTCCTTGGAACAGCATCTCTAAGCAGAAGCTCTGTTCTCTGAAAGATTAGAGTGTGATTTAAAAAAAAAAAAAATTGTTGCCAATGAATTTAAAGCTCATGAAAAAGGCAGGTTTAATAACTTTGGTGTTCTCTGTTTAGCAATGTCATATGTACAGCTACAGCATAAGCTTGTCCACAACTCCTTAAGAAGATACCCCAAGCCTGACTACAGAATCCCTACTTTGCAAGACTAAGCGGATAATTCATTTTAAATAGTATTTCTTAAACAGCATTTCCATCTATAGAGACTGGCGAGAAGCGTGCAGGCTGTGCCACCGGCCAAACGCAGGGAACATCTGTCTACAGGGAAACAGTAGGGGCTGCATATATTCAGGGTGCAGTTTTTGGGGCAGCTGAGCTGATCCTAATGGCTTGTGGCTACCAAAGCGCGCCCTTCCCTGTCCCTCCTGGCCCATCCCAGAGACATAGCAAAAAGCTCTCCAGTTTTTTAGCTGAGTTAGTTTTTGGCTCACAGCGGGGTGAGACCAGCTCCAGAACTGGCACAAAGCAAATGGTGGAAGCACATGGCACAGGGTGGCTGGGGGGAGAGAGGACAGGACCCGCTGGCAAGGGGAGATAACTCACCCAGTCTGGCGGGACTGAGCCCTTTTATGGTGGGGCACGGTGGAGGCTTGGAGATGCTCAGCTTTGGCAAGGCTTTGCCCTCCAGCCTTGCACAGCCTGTGAAGATCAGGAGTGCCGAGTCTGTGGGTGCCCAGAAGAGCTGGTATTGCCCCAGGTACTGCGTATTTATTAGCACAGCTCTCAGCTGAGCCCTTCTCTTGTGTTCCTTCGCCAGGAGGAGTGAAAACTGCATTTGTTGGGCACAAGAGGCTGGCTTACCCTTGATGGAGAAACTATAGCTGGAAGAGAAACGTCACCTTCAAAAATCATACAGCTGTGAAAGTACTGCTAAATATAAAAGTTGGAGTAACGGCAGCTGAGTACCAAAGGTGAAAGGCAGAAAGCTTTGCTCAGCTCTGTGCAGCCGGTCTGAGCTTTCCAGTCCACCCCAGTTAGAGCCTCAGCTGGAGCCATCTCTGCTCGGCTGCTGACTACGAACATTTGAGCAAATACCTTGTCTCCTTTTGCTGACAGGAGGCCGTATTATTCACAGGTCAACTGAACCAGGGCATGCAAAGGAGATTGGGGTCGAACATTAAAGATACATTTATATAAACTTATCCCTAATTGAGCTGTAAGAAGGTCAATTCCATTTCCAGGGATCAAGATGCAGAGGTGGGCTCTCCTATCATTAACCTCAGGTGTATCTAGAGCCCGCTCCAAAACCCACTGGAGTCAGACAAAGTCTTTGGATCTGCCCCGCAAATGCTGTTAATCCTCAGATTTTAAAAACTTATAATGAGAAATCAAAGCTAAAATTCCAGCAACAATGAACTAATTCTCCCGATGGCCAAATACGCTTAGTAGCTGACCCTGGGAAGTTAGGCTGAAGCAGCAGATTTTCCTACAGACTTTTCACCTGTGCTGTTATTTCATTTCTTCACAAAGAAATGTGTTAAACTGATTGAAAAGACCAACTTTTGCACAACCCCCGTCCTTCTATTTCACCTGCGTTTTTAAGAATAGACCTGAGAGGGGAAATGGCAGGTTATAAGCTTGCAGCAGACTTAAAAACTCCTGTATGCCTCTCCTTGGGACTCCCAGCAAACAAATGGAAAGGGAGTTACTGGATGTGCCGGGGAAAATTATGTTAAGGGCCTTGTAAGTTCAAAACAAAGCAGTTTGTGAGGGAAAGCAACCCTCAGACTGACGCAGTTTATCATTTAGGATTCACTCCATACACATAGGGGGAAGGAAGAAAGTTCTACAGCATCTAAAACAGAAGGATGGCACTTCATCATCCTTTGGAAAAGTACAAAGAGCTCCAAGTGTGTACGCAAAAGTAATCGTTTAATAACAAAGTTCTGTTGGTTACAAGTTAAGGCTTTAAAATGCCCACTGACTATAAAGGCTTGTAATATTTCAGTAGTTTATTGCCTCTGAGAGGTGTTGCCACTTCATTATACATTTTCTGGTTGTTCAAAAGCCTACGATGCTAAAGATGTGCTTTCTTCTGCCTGAAATAATGCCTGAGACTTGAGTGAGGGAGTGAATGTATGGCGTATGCTGCTCATGAATAAAAGATGTTTGCAGCTAAGCAATCTAGAGTGTTCCTCTCTTAGGGGATTAATGCTATTCATCAGAAATTTTAAAAGAGTAATTTTTGCAGACTTTTTTTTTTTTAAAAAAAAGAGGAGGAATCCAATTACTTGAGTAATGGTGAGGATGCTTTAGTGGAGGGGATGGCGGGGAGGGAACCAGGGAGATCGTCGAGCCTCGCCACGGTGGTGGGAGGCATCTCAGTGCCGTCCCTGGCCCTAAGCAGAGGCAAGCTCTCCACGGGGAAACACCACAAGCCTCCCATGCACCTTGCTGGCAGAGGCAGCACCGCGGACAGGCACAGGGAAACTCGCCCCGTGGCAGAAACTGTGCTGAAAATGGGGCTGCTTCTAAGCAGGAGGCTCAGAGTGTCACTCGGACACTTCAGAGAAGGTGCAAGCATGGCCAAACACGGCAGCACTTTAACTTTCCATCTCTCACCTGGGGTGCCCAGCGCTCGCTCGAGCTCCCAACTACCCCAGACCATCCGAAGGGGTGACCCTTTTTGCTGAAGGAGGAGACCTCTCACCCACGCCTTCAGGGATGGCCCCAAGTCCTGAGGACACGTTCCCGTCACCGCTGGGCTCCCAGGTACAGCCTCAGAGGCTGCCTGAGATGCAAAATGCGTGGGCACCGACTCCCCAGCAAACAGCCAGCCGGGTGTCACGAGAACCGTCTTACAGGATTTACCAGGGAAGGGTTTGTGCAGGATGGGAAGTAGCGCAAGTGTGAAACTGCTCTGCTGAAGTGTAACTCCGAGACTGGCACCCACGCCGTGCTTCTGCACATGCATCCAAAACACCGGCAACAGTCAGTCAAGACACCAGAGAAAGGGAACGTGCCGCATATGCTGCCACAGGCAGCTCCTGGCAGCGCAGTCCTTGCACCTGACTGACTACACCACCACAGTCACACCGGGGATGCCGAAACCTCTGGCCATGTCACCCACCTTGGGCATGGAGCTCCTGGAGGAGCACTGAAGGTTGCTTGTGGAGAGCAGCCGTGCAGCTCCAGCCCAGAAACACATGCATCGAGTTAATCTAGCTTCCTCACAACAGCCAGGATCTTTAAAGCTTGCAGATGTTTCAAATGACATCTTGAGATGCTGTCGGTGCTCCCGTGTTCAGCTGAGGGGGAAGCTGCAACCAGTGCTCTCCAGGTCCCTTTTCTTTTTGGTAGCACAGAAGCTTACACTCACGTGCTCTGGCCGGGCCGTGACCAAGCCTGTAAGTGATGGATGTCCCTCTGTCCCTCTGCTTGACCCAGGCCTCGGCAGCACAACTAGGTACAACCAGTTGAAGCGTTCCTCCGTGGAGAGCCTCTGTATGTAACCCATCAGGAACTGCTCTGTACGTGGCAAGAAGAAAGGGAAGACCCCTGTATGCCCATGACAGTTTTATCCTCCAGGTATCACCTCTTCACCTTACAGTCTCCACAACATAGTTTTTTCTTTTTGGCTCTTGAAAATATTTCTTGTTTTTCTTTTAACTTGGCAGTGAATGATCGAATTTGTTTTGTGAAGAGTCACAAGAAACCACAGCTCTGAAAATGTGAGAAAGAATGAAAAATACTCCAGTTTCTCTAATGCGGTGGCTCTGCCTGCAGGGTTAGCAGGCAGCAGATTGCAATTATAGTTTAAGCATCTATTCATTTTATTGCAGGAAAAGCATCAACATGTGTGCTGTATTTTTTGGCTTCTAAACAGCAGAGTAAATGTACATAAAATGGAGAGGTGATGTACGATATATGAAAAGAAGACATTTTGATCCATGCAGCAAAATGAAACGTATGCAAATTATTAGCAGTTTATATGGAATAAAGTTTTACAATACACAATTTTATGTGCTTGCACAGAGAATCTGTAATCCTACTAAGGAACATTCAGCCTACCTATAATGAATGAGGGTTTTTAGAATGAGAAACCTTTTAAGGTTTGAGCCAATAAATATCTAAAATATGGAGATTAAAAATAACATAGGAATACACATAGTAGCCAAATGAAATAATCACATTTGTGCTTAAGGAATGAAGTATTGAGCAAACTCTTCATTTTCCCTAGAAATACTTTGCTTTAAATTCCATATTTTCTTTTGCCACATTTTTCACTTAAAAGCCTGCGTGAGCTTTTGTACTGTTGCCAGGCTTATTTTTTGTTTATATACAGGTTCTTGCCATGGAGATATGCCCCTGACATGAAGGCATCCAGTATAGGAAATGACATGCAATGCCTTATTCTTCTAGTTTAATTAATGCTCTGACAACTTGGCAATAAGGCTACAGTGAAGAAAAGGTCTCTGCAGGGAACCGCAGGTTTTGAGCAATAAGAAAGCTGTCAAAATTTTACCATATATCTATAGTAACATATCGAACATCCAAAGATTTCTGGAAGGCATCTGTAGAAAAGAATTCAAAAGAAAAAAGGTTAGCATAAAAATGATGTTCCTTAACCTACTAAAAATAAAAGAATGACTTTCTCAGCAGCCGGAGTTGGAACTGGGTAAGGAGCCTATGCTGACTTACTCGTTTCACGCAAAAAGAAATTCCAGTTTTTAATGAGCGAGGACTGCTTGACACAAACAGTAAAAAGGATTAGGCCGGTCCCTGTTGAGACTGGTTCGCTTCTGTGATTTAAACAAGCTGAATGAAGAGCAGACCCGTTCCACACAGTGATCCATGTAACCATTCTGGATCCCCGTGACCGAACCCGTAAGCCCAGGTCTTCTGCTCCACAGACTTCTCGTCCTTCTTAGCTGAGAGCACAACAGCAGCAGCTTGGCACGAGGGCAGGAAAAGGTGTCCTCTCTCTCTCCTCTGACCGGCTCAACATTTTGGGAAGCATCAAAAGACTGCAACAGTCCTAAAGGCAGCCTGCAGTCACAGACCTTGGATCACCAGAAACCCGCGGTGATCCATGCCTTACCGAGAGTATCATTTGATATTCATCATCCTGCTGTGCTCTACCACCATCCTCACTTTCCCAGGACAGGAAATTGAGAAGGAAACAGCAGACCAAAATCAGTATCACCTGACTTCCTCCAATATCTCCACATCTTTTTGGCTGTGAACATGCAGAAATAGCACTGTCTTTTCTGATGGATGAGCTATTCTTTAGGTACTGATGGAAAACAGCTGTCCACACTCACACACTTAATTGCCTTCCGCACTAAAAATTCATGAAGTTGTGCCATCCTAGGAAAATATAAACCAGCCACATATTTATGCATCTTTCTGAAATCAGGACTTTTGCGTCCTATAGTGTGAAGGTTTCCAAGTAACAGGAAAGCTTATAGCTATCACAGACTACTCACTACAGAGCAGTTTGAATTTCCAGTCTAATACTCTGCTTCCCCACTTTTTATTTAGTGAAGAGATTGATTTATTTCTGCAAATACAACCCAAATGAATCAGAGGAATCAGCTTCAGTCTCTTCAGGGGTCTGATTTTCAAAGAAGGTGGTGCACAGCAGAAAGTAAAAGGCTACCACCAAAACTATTTATAACTGTACCGGTGAGTACTTAGATACACAGATAACAGCTAGTTTAAAATACTTGCTATTCAGAGTTATTGTTGGCATGAGTACTAGTGACTATAATAAAGATTATTTGTTTTTCTTGTGATAAAAACTCTAGCTACTCAGAATTTTGCCAAAGATTAACAGTTTCAGCTCAATTTTTCTATAGTGGGTTTGTCTGCAATACTAGTTTCCATTTTGAGGGTAAAGGAACTTTAGCAAAATCTAGTTAATTATATCACTGAAAACTAAAGCCAATGTTTTCTCTTGTGATGTTGACATAAGAAATGGGATTGCTTCAATGAAAAGTTCTGTCACTTCTGTGCTTTGGAGGAAGTATTTAAGATTAGATCGGGAAGAGCAAAGGGAAAAGTGGAACCAAGTTTAGAGCCAGGTTATGTACACAGTCAATCTAATTAAAAGCAAAAACCCCAAACCAGTCTTTTAATTTTAAACATGGATGGTGAGCAACAGAGGTATTGCTGAGAAGAAAACTTTGCAGAAAGTAACTGTGACTATTTGCACAAGCATCATATTTACTTTTCCTATAATCAACAAAAAAACCCCCCAAACAATCCACTCTTGAAATTAGGTGAGATTTTATTTAAAGGCTTCTAAGCCATTAGAAAACAACATGCTCAGGACACATAAACATGTCTCTCTAATGATAGCTAAGTCAAGTGAAAGAGCCCATGTTGATAGGAGAGGAAGCTCCCCTCCCCAGGAGCCAGGAGCCACGGGTTTGTTTACATCAACGGAGAAACCGTGTACTTGTCTTTGGTTGTTCTTCTCATTTTCCCTTAAATTCCCAAATCTCAACATGATGCTGCTCTCAGGAGTTCAAGCAGGACTCCCAGCTATTTGTTGTTTCTAATGACTTGCATCCTTAAGGAATAATCAAAAATGGCATAGAAAACGTAACTGTGAGAAAATGGGATGGGTGTTCAGCCATGCAGCTGGAATTCAGGAACTGCTGTAATTGCACGCAAGTACCGTCATTTGCCCCCCTGTAGATATTTCGCTTATTCACACCACATCTTTCTTTTTCAGGGTTGTTGCTGAAGATCCTACAGTCTGCAAGGTGGAACAACTGTGCTCTGCTGCTGAAGTTAGCCAGCAGAGGTGCTCTGGGATGCCCACACCCGGGCTGGCAGCCGGGGCAGCGTCACGGACAGCACAGGGCACTTGCTTCTCCACGCAAATTACTGGCACAGGTGGGAACTTTCAGTGCACTGGGTGCAATGGGGTAGGAAGAAAAAAAGGAGCTGGGATTGTACTTTTGGAAATGGGGGACAGGGAGAAACAGCACCATCATAAATACTGTAAAAACTCTTTAACTAAAGAGAAACTATGAAAACAGCAAGAATACAATCAAGACTTTTGCCATCAGAGGGGTAAACAACTTCCCATCACTGTCTCTTGGGTGCTTTCTTCTTTTCCTGAATTTTGTAAAAACATGCTCCCTCATCTGGCAAGGTTGTCTTAATGAGAGGTTATGTACCTTACTCTTTGCTATTCTCCTTTTCCTGCTATTCTCTGACCCCAGGATTTAGGGGGTACCTGTGTGAAAGGCCTCATTACCTACGTGAAGACAGAGGAAGCGCTCAGCTGCTGAACTACCAGTCCGTAGGCTTCAGAAAAGTCTGCTGGCGAAGCTCTATTTCCCAGCCGTGCTGGTCCTATTTTATTCCTCTGAACTCAAATATCTGAACACAGTACAAGAAATAACAAGCAGCACATATTTCCCTGAGCAAGAATCAAATGCAGAAAGGAAAGTATTTGCATATTATATATATTATTATATATTGAGCTGTTGCTTTTTAAGGACATCCTCATGTATAGTTTTCAGGCAAACTTCATGATAAGGGTTGTACTTCTGCAGTTTCAACTCTGCTGGTATACACAAACGATTTCTGTATTGTTTTCAGATTTACTTTTTTTATGGTTTTAACAAACACACACAAAAATAAAGAATCAAAAATTGAAACTGAGCTTACTCCATGTTTACCTCTATCTGAGTATTGTACAGTTTATATGAATCTGCCTGTTCAGAGTAAAACACATGTCACATGGAAGCCGAGATAAAAAACACACGCAGTTTTTGGTATTAATCTCCCATTAAACATTCTGGTGGAACCATTCCGGTATCTACAAACACATAAAAACTTGGTATAGTGTACAATTAGACTTGCTAATCAAGTTGCATCTTTATCCCAATGCATGTTTACTAGCAACGATAAGGCTCTTTTGTAACTTATGCCATTCTGTCGTTGAGAAAACTGGAGAAGTTACTGTCACCTCAGGTAGCATTTACCCCTGGATGAAGTAAATCTTCTGTTTCAAAAGTAGCTGGGCTGACTAAAACACACAGTATGATGACCTCCAGGCAACCCTCAAGAACCTCCTGTTTCTCACTCTTCCTGCTATCTCTGCCAACACAAGTACAGAGGGAATATCTAATCCTGGGATACTCAGCTGTGTACATTTTGCTCACAGGTCACAGACATGTAATACCTCCTACATTCCTACTGGGAATCCTGTCCTTCACACTATTGTCCTGGCATGGCTGGCTGCTCCAGTTACGAGGGGAGTAGAGAGCGCCCAAATGGTCTTGGCAAAACTACTTGGTGGATACTGGAAAAATTTAACCAATGGTAAAAATGGATGTATTCTCACATGTGTAAATCATGGTGTAAAGAAGCGCGAGAACTTAGAAAGTGCTCAAATAATCAATATGCTTCTTTAATTTGCACAAAACCAAACACAATAGGTAGGGGGATTGTTATTGCAGAAGCAGCACGTTCTGGGAAAACCAGAGGAAGGTAAATCACTGTCAAAAAAGAATAAATCTCCTCCTGTATTACATGCGGATGCACCCTTGCAAGCCTTTTTAAAAAAAAAAAACCTCCATGTTATGTGCATGAAAATGCAGCTGTTGATGAAGTCAGAGCTATTCAAGGGCACTAATTTCTTTGCAACTGATGATAGCTGCATTTCCTGCTCTGTTACTTTCTTCTTGTAAGAACAAGCCCCAGCTCCTGCTGATGTTTGGATCAGCCATTAGAGACAGGCGCTGTAAGTCTGTAATTTTTACGGTATTACAATGCTTTGTGACTCATGAATTATGAAAAAAACCAGAACTCTGGTATATTTTAAATACATACTGCTGCACTAAAGTACTGAGGGACTTTTGATTAATCTAACAACTGTGTTGCTCTGCATCATTTGCACAGTTCTTAAAACCACCTGTAGAAGGAGTGAAATCCTGGCCACAGGGAGGCTAAAGGAGGCCACACCTCATCCATGCAAGCGGGGTCACAGAATAGAGTATTGCTAGGGTACCTAGTAAGAATCTCTGCAGTAATTTATAAACTCATTGACAGGGATATATAGAAATATTTCTAGTTAGTCAGAATAAATCCTACTATTCATCATCAGCATAGTTATAGCCTGCATCAATCATCTCCGCTTCAGTCACCTTGTTCATTCTCATACTCTGCTGATTCAGCTTTAAATTTTATATCACTGATAGGAGTCTTTCAAAAAGGTCACAAAAGTGCATTCAATGTAAGGACAGTGGTCCTGTTTAATGGATCCTCAGTTACTGCTCCTTCTCCAGTTGAACTCATTTCAGTCAAATTAACTACATGCCACAAAAATTTGTATCCTCATCCTTTGGATTTATACTGGAAATGATCATTAGGCTAGTATGGAAGAAATTACATTGAAAAAAATATCAGCAGCACCAAGTTTCCTCAGTGCTTATTTTCTAAGACCCTTATTTCATGTATTCTATACTTCGTGCTTGAAATTTGGGGCTGGGTAGTTTTGAGGGTCTGGCCTGCTATGTGGGAGTGATGGGATTACTGAAAAAGTGGGACAACCAAGGGAGCACATTTGACATAATGCAAAAGGGATGTTTTTCCAGCTGCATCCTAAACCAGAACTTGCATGACTGATTTTCTTCCTCATTCAAATGTTGCCAAAACATATACTAAACATCAGTTCTGAAATACGGCATATTTAGTCCCTTCCATCTACACTGCCTGTCTAGCAGCTATAGGCAATTGAGTCTTGAACTGGTTCTGATCTTGACCTCTTTCTAGAAAAGCTATGGTAACAGTGAAAAGAAAAATCATTTATCCATATTTATGAGCTCATTTCTAATAACCAGTTGAATTTTAACATTAAAACAAGTAATACAGTGTTTTTCATTAAGTGCTGTTGCAAGTAACTATGCATGTTTATGGACTAAGATTCTAGAATTAATTTAACCCTACAATACTGAGCTTGGGCCAATTTGCTATTAAACTAGAGCAAAAGACCATTATGCTTGGTTCTTCTTTTTCTGCTTGAAATCTTTGAATTTGTATATCATCTCTTGTCAACCCCCATCATAAGCAGCATTAGAAATATTCCTGAAATGGCTGTGTACTAAGCCAACTGGTAAAAATCCTATTAATTTCTTTCCCATAGGAAAGAAGATATAAATGTTGCCTGAAAATGTCTCTAACATGACCAAATTTATTGTGCATCCATATACTCATGTATTCTGAGAGCAGACTTCTATGCCCTCCTTGTATTCTCTTAATGTATCTGGAACTATTTTTGAGTATTTGTGATATTTTCATGCAGGTTGAGTGGAAGTGTGATATTATTTACAACTTGCTGTTGGTAGTAAAGCTTCCCCAAGAAGAACTTCTTACTTCTGCTTGGTAGGTGCTAAGGTTTTCAGCCATCCTGACTCCCAGTATGTGGGAGCTTCACAAGCTCGCACTGTCCCTCCCCAGCAGTACTGCCCTGCCCCACTTTGCTGAAAGCTGTAAACAAGGTTGGCTGCAGAGTTTTTGAAATTTTGTGCCTCGAGTTGTAGCACTTAATAAATTAGTATCAGTACCACCATGTTTCATATATCAAATTCTAATCCAGATCAGATGTCACAAAAACCTGTGATGTACTGCTGTTGCTTTACATGGGCTAGTTCATGTATGAACACCTCAAACCTTTTCTTTTCCAACTTTCAGCACTAGGTAGTCATACAGGAGATTCACAGGAGCTGAACTCAGCCCAGCACTAGCTCCAAAAGGGGAAGATGCTGTAAAGTTTAGCCCAAAGTTCACCTTATGTACGTTCTTAGTAAAAACAAAAGCAGGTAGTAAACATTTTGAAACAGGTTATGTATTTGCATCCAAGCTCTTCAGTAAGTGTGACAAATGTTGCCACCTCATGGACAGGTGCAGGGTTTGATTCAGCTCAGCGGTAGGAAGGAAAAGGGATCACGGAGATGACTCATTGCTGCCCTTTCACACTCTCCTGAGGGGGGAAGCGACAGCTTGGCCAGAAAGATGCTTTTGTTGCTTAGATTCACCTGGAACTTGTTCATTCGGGTCTGAATCCAGAAGCTTGGCTACACACCCACAGTTGGGGGGGGGGGGGGGGGGGGGTGGGCATAGAGAAAGAAAAGGCTACACATGTTCAGGGTATTTGACCATCTCCAGTATCAGAGCAAGGGGAGGAAAGAATGATGATTTTTCCTTGGAAAAAACCCATACGGTCAACATAGGACATGGCATGGTCTTGTACGGTCAAACAGTCAAAGCCCAGCATTCAGGAGTAAAACATATGAGTAACAGGCTGTGGGACCTGGAGTTTTCAAAAGGGTGACAGAAATCTTCAGATTCTTGAAGACATTAATTCAGAACTGAACCAGGGGATTTTAACACCCCACAAAGGTAGCGGCAGTTGGGAATCCTCTACTTGTAAACTGGAGACAAATGTAATCGTAGCGTATTCCATCATGTATTTCCAAGGCTAAAGTTTTATGTTATAACATCACATTGATTATTCACTATTCTGCCTCTTTTGGGGAACTGCTGCAGGAATACGCTGTCACCTGTTGAATTTCTCCCTTTCTGATGGAAACGCAGCTGTGCCATCCTCCTCTACAGGACAGATACTGTTACAAAAGCCATTACACAGTGTGTATCTTAAAGTATGTTCATTCCAAATGGCATTATAATTAGCACTTAATATAACTGGATGAGTGAAAAAGGACTATAAAATGTTTAAACAAAAATAAAACCTTTCAAGTTTGACATCAGGATAGAACTTTAAGAATCAACGATTTTTTTAAATAAAGCCTTGTAAAAATAGATTCATAGTCAACATTTATGAATGGTCTGAAAAAAGACAGTATGGTGATTAATTGGGAGTTTCCCATCATCGTGATCTCCCTATAACAGTGTAACAGTCTGCCTACATACGACTGAAGAGAAAGAAGGATTTATACCAGCTTGATTTTAAATATGTTCTTATGTTTATTATATTTTGCTACTCCACTCTCCTAAAATGGTGGCCTCAGGAAAAGCAGCTTTGGCAGGCAATTGCAAAGATTCCTGTGGAGAGGAAGTGAAAAGACTGGGCATACAAACAAGGGCTGCTGCCATGTTCAAAGCACTAGGGAGAGTTCATAGAGCAAAATTCAGTCCTAAGTAAATGGGTTTCAGGCAATTTCAGTGTTAAGATAACATCATTAAGAGTAGAACAGATTGTGCTCAAACCCTGCTGTTTATAATTAACACATTGCTTCCAAATACGCCAGGGTCCCTGGTAAATAGTCCTCTGCTCAGATCCACCCAGACCAATCAGAGTATTTTCAGCAGGTTCCATGCTGGGCCAGCACCTGTTTGGACAAATCCAAAAGAGCCAAAATACTCTTCTTTCTGGCCAGCTAAGTAGAGAGATGAACACAGCTTGCCTTAGTCATTGTCACAGTGTCCATATGGCTGTGAAGCTTGTTTTCACAAGAAATCGTACAAGTACTTTATTATGTCGAAGTTCACGGTCCTATAAACAAAAACACAGTATATTAGAGCAATCATCTTAACAGTGCTAAGACTTTAACCTGTTTGGAGACAGCACACGCGGGACATTCTGCACAATCAAAATCAAGCAATACCCCCAAAAGAAATGCAATCAAGGATGAATGAATTTTTAACCTCTAGTGTTATTCACAGTACCTGTCTTCTGATTATTTAAACTTTGTAAGATTCTAAAAAAGAAATAAAGCAGATTTCTAGTAAAAACTGGAAGATTCTTATTTCAATCATCAAGCAGTAAAAATACATCAAAGTTAATAAGATTATATTTTCACATGGTAAACATGATACTCTAGTTGGTGATGCAAAGCAGCAATCTTTTATGCTATTGAATGTTTTGTTCATCTTCCAAACCACCTGTTTTAGCATGTACTATGTAACTCCTTCATCTGTACTCATTTGCAGTCTGCGTTCTTTCAGTCTTGACACTAGTTGACCCATGTTCATAGCTAAATTTGAAAAATCCAAGAATGCCTCTCAATGGGATAGAAGATTTTAATGTATACTTTTGTACTTTAATGGCAGGCAGAATGAAACAGCAGTAGAATAAAACATATAATTATTTTTTTGTCTCTAAACTCATTCTGCTATACAATCTAACACTCAGACTTAGAGGTTTACTGTTTGAATAAATAATGCAAATTACTGCATATAATGACAAGTATAAAATTAAAAGTTTTTTTTTTAAAAGTATTCAATGATGCAAAAATAACCACTCACAATGCTAAGTGAGATTAACTGGCTGAATGTCTTATTTGTTAGACTACAATCATTTAATATTCTCTGTTCATGCATCATCCTGTAACCCACTTTTCAAAAAGTTTCTATAAAACATCATATTGGGCAGAGAAAAAGTTCAGAAATCCCCAAGATCCCCAACAAGAAATACTGTGTTTGAGTCTACTTAATAATCCAGTGACAAAATTAAAGAAATTAACTGCCATTGTTAGACTCACATGACATTGTGTCACTCAAGAAAACTGCTTTAGTTACAAGGCTTTCCACAGACAGAAAATCACACACTCTAACAAATGCTGACCTTATCAACTAAATTAAACACAGTCGTCCTGTCATAACAACTGGGTTCATTAGACACTATATGAAAAGACGCATTACATTCAACAAACATTAAGAGATCCCCACTTCAGCTACAGAAAATTTATGAACTTAGGTCTGAAATTCTTAAAACAGAAATTAAAAATTTCTAACAAAGAAATGTCTAACCTTACCTTCGGCTAAGCATGTAAATACTACGTGGTAAAAAGCACAGGAATATCTCTGCAAACACTGAATATATGCAACAGAATAGAGCCAGACATGAGGTTCTGTGGTACTAAGGAGAGAGACTGTGCATGGCCAGTAGTTATCACACTAAAAGCCACCAGGAAGACACACAAGTTTTTTTACTCTTCCAAAACCAGGTGGCTTTTGTTTTGTTTTTTTAAATGCAAACCCCACTTTTGCTTAAAAAAATACAGAAAATGACATGATAATCTGAACAGCCTGAATGGGAGTGGGGAGGGGAGGGAGACAGCATCATTTTCTGTCCTGCTCTTTACACTCTTCAGCCTTCCATTAGGAAATACGCTGGAGTAGCAAGGCTGAGATTGTAACAAGGCTGAGGTATCTGAAGATTTTAATGACTAACAAAATTACTTTAGTACTATTACAGCAACAGAGAAAAAAGAATCAGGAGATGGGCTGCTTACTTGATGTGTATTTTGGTTGAAATGATGAAGTAGTTCCTTCTCTGCAATAAATATAACCTCTCCCACGAGTGGTTAAAAACTACAGGCAGCTGTAAGACTACAGCACAGCTAGAAAATGAAATTTCTTAAAGCACAGATCATCATGCCTTCGCCCTGTAGCTAGTCCCATCAAGACAAGGGGGAAGCCCATTTATCATGGGCTCATGAAACCTTGTAACTTTATGGATCATCCTCAAAGATTTACAAAGACTGTAGGCTGCAAAAGATACTTAATAAAAGAAGTGTAACAAAGGAACAAAGCAAGAAAAAAAAGGGGGGGGGGAACAGGAGAAAAGTAGAACAGGCCAACTTTAAAATCTGTCAGGTCATTTTTGGCCCTATCCAGGCAGCATATAAACACTTCCAAACTACTTGGACAGGGCAAAAAAAAAGACCTGCTTTCTTCCTCATAACATGTACGAAAAGTCAGTCAGGATATATATATATACACACACATGTGACCTAAAGAAAAGCAAGCCAAAGCACTATACTGTGCACTGAGATTTGAAGTGATAGCATCTCCCACAACTATTTTCTCTGGTAAGCATGAGCTGCATAGCACAAGTTTGGGTCCTGTTTTCTGGCTATCTCTACCTTTCCAGCAACTTTAATGGAGTCAATGAAACTTCTAAGGATGTTAAAGTTGCAAGGAGAGGGCTGTCATTTCAAGTACCTTAATTCAAGGACCCTCATAGTCCATACAGAGTTTAATGAACTGGTCTCTGTATTCACTGTAGGAGTTAGAGCAGAGACAAGAACTTGGGGACGTTTGTATACACAATGATCCATGTTGCTGAGCAGATGGTCTGCTGTACTTGGTACCAGTGGGAGTTTTTTCAGGGCATCATTCACAAGTGACTTTATTGCTGGGAATAGCAAAGTGACGTAGCGAAGCCGTGGAGGTTCTGGCAGTGTGGTCCAGCCAGGCCTGATCCAGATGAAGTTTCGTTCTATGGCCTGTCCAACTGCAAATTGAAATTAGTGTGTCTGTGGGGTTTACCGACAAGGCTATTGGACATTTAATAGCTCAGGAGAGCAACATGTGCACTGAGGTTATGGGATACAGTCTACACCATGGGTTCCTCTGAAGTCCCACATTATAAAGAAGAGTTGGTCTTGAGAATGTTTCTCTTCCTTTTCGCCACGTGTCATTTCTGGGCTCTGTTCTGGCTACAGACTCTTTATCCAAGACCTGCTAATAAGCTGGCTGCAGCAACAGGTGTGAGGTAATGCTGTTGGCATTTCATAAAAATGAGACATAGGCTTGATTGTTGCCTATGTATTGCATGCATTTCTGTCTGTAATTTATCATCATCTCCCCTGATAGACCTGGAACTGTTCTCAGACTCCAAACCTGAAGGTTCTGAATGAACAGAGCTGTTGAGATACCTACGTTCATTTACTGAATTAGTTTGTATCAACTACAGATCACACAAGATAGACTGTCTGAAAGAATTCTTATAATCTATGTAGTTTTTATATCATATGTACAACAAATGCTGTTAAGAACTAAATATCATTTCAGGTTCAAATACCATAGTGTGCCTTTTGGTAATGAAACGGGACTGACATTTTAGAGCAGTATTTTCACATGAAGTCCCTGACCTTTATTAAGCACAAAGACAGTATGTTACCGTAACACATACTGCCACTGTCACATAAATTTTTTTCAAAACAGGATTGGACTATACTTACCACAAGTTCAACACTTCTCATAAATAAGACGACTCATTCACTCTTAGAAAATATCCATAGATTTCTGTTCTGGTCTGCAGAGAGCTACAGACCGAGCAAATACTGGGTTTGAAGTCTTTTTCAAGTCAGCACATACAACAGTAAACGATCTCTAATAGGCTCACCGGGCAATAGCTCTGATGAAGTCCAGAGATACAGTACATTTATATCGTGGTCCATCAAGCTGGTCATTATGGCCAACCATGGATAACAGCTGGAGAGTCACAAGAGAGGTGATCTACAAACAAGAGACATTAGTAATGTTAGTCATTTTTTTGCTAACGTGAATAGCAGTGGCCAATTTCTATTTTTTTTTTCCTCTTTGGCACCATTCCCGTATTTGTCTGGAAAGTCACTCATACTTGCTTACTGATTTTCACATAGTTCTGCAGCTAGCAAACCCAGGAACATATATACATTTTCACCATTAAATTTTCAGCACAGGCAGTGAGACACACAGGC
Organism: Aquila chrysaetos chrysaetos; assembly: GCF_900496995.4. Lineage (NCBI taxonomy): Eukaryota > Metazoa > Chordata > Aves > Accipitriformes > Accipitridae > Aquila > Aquila chrysaetos. The sequence goes on from NC_044008.1 coordinate 14,455,908, forward strand.
TAAACCCTTCATATCAAGAGTTATCCTGGAGTTCTGATCAGAGAAAGATAGGTGATGTGAGGAACAGGAATAATAGGCATGAGCTGAACATTTTCCAAATCTCTGCCTGACAACCAGTAGAGACTCTGATTCTCTTTCCTTTATACCCGAAAACCTCCTCTTCAACTTTCACACTCAAAGTTGGATATTCCTGTGCTAGCTCATACCACATTTTGAACAGATGGATGTATTACTCCAGATAAAGAATTTGAAGGTTGGAAAGGAAAGGCTGGGAAATTGTGTACTTAAAAAGAGCAGAGCCTGAAAGGAGAGAAATTTGCCTACAAACACAGTGTTTTGACAGAACCATTGATTATTTTACCAAAATAGCAATGTACCAGCATATTTTCAACTATCTTCATTCCTCCAAATGATGACTGTGGTATCACTAAAGTGCAGTCATGGGATGTAACCATTGAGCACAGCCAGTCTATTCTTCCTCAGTTAGGAAAAAACGCTGTGGTGCTTCTACTGTCTCCCTACCTCTTCCCAGCTCCCAGGGGAAAGAAAAAGGTAAAAGAGAAAACAAGTAAAGATTTCCCTGGCCTTTGGTATAGATGCCACTGACAATTCAAGGCAACAAGGTTACACTTTATGAAGAACTGGTATCTGCCCACAGCTCTACTTTTCAAAAAAAACAGCCAACTGTGACCTATCTCTGTGTAATGACAATAGCATAGTAAGGAATTTGTGAAGAATAAATGTATTGGGAATAAATGTATTAGGAAAGAGTGTCAGTTCAAACCTTCAAGGAAGCATATTGCTATAAAAAGCAGCAGCAAGGTCCTACCAGTATCAATCAAAAAAAAAAAAAAAAAAAAAATCCTAACTCAGTAATAACCCCACTCTTTTGCTGAAAGTGAACTTGGTCTTCGAATTTGTGACAGTGCTTGCAGGAGGTAGGAATAATTATTAAAGTTTTCCCTTAAGTCGACGTAATATAGAAAAATGACACCAACTGTGGAGAATAGAAAAAATTACCGTCACCAAGAATGAAACAATTTTTGTAACAGCCTGTGCCTAACTTTCTTTTATATGATATTAGACAACAATAGTTTGGATGCCATCATTCTGCAAAGTCTGTGGAGTTTGGTTAAGGAATACTGACCCACCCATATTCACAAAGACAAATTCCATTTACTTAATTCAGGTCTATAAATTACATTAAAGAGTAGCACATGATTTACAAATTGTTAGCATTGACAGCATTTAGGAAAACTGAACTTAGCATAAGGAAAATGGGTCAAAATCCAGTTCATGAATCACTTTGAACATCACTGAATTGGGATCAGCCTCAAACTTGTTAGGTGTTTATTTGGTCAAATACTCTTGAGTTTGAGAGCACATTTTTCTACATTCTTCATTCAACAAAGTTCTTATTCATTCAGTGAAGAAGCATTATGGAGTAATCTACTGTAACAACTGCTATTTTACACCCCTGTGCACCATTACTGGCAAATCACTTCTGCAGTACATACTTGCAGCTGGCCTCACGTTCAGAAATCGCCAATGAAGGAATGGCAGGAGGCTCCTAAAAGCTGCCAATGAGGACAGCAAAAGCCTAGATAGTTTGGAGCTGGACTCATCTCAGTCTTATGTGGGATGTAAAACTGACCTTGCTGCTGCCTTACAAATGTTCCAGCAATACTGTAATAACAAATTGTAACCATTTTCTTTTCCAACTAGCACCAAATGCTATGTGTGTAACATGAGGTCGGCAACATAAAATTCCTTACTAAAGGCTGACTCAATAAAACTGAAATAGCATCAGACTAGATACTAAGTTTCATAAATGTTTTTGACTCAAGACATTAACTCTAAAGACTCAATATACAGTATTACAAGACAAATGAAGCTATTGATCCTACGAATAACACAAACTTACTTTGCAAACTGCAACCCTTTACTCATTTCTTTCACAAATCCTCTATTTATTTAGTTTAATAAAAATGTCATCACAGGGAAGTGAGTGCTGAAACAGTTGAGTCCTGATCCTGAGATTGCTTAAAGAGACAGAAGTAGAGAGAACTACCATTTTCAATTCATGCAGGTAGGAAACAGTTTTATCTCCAAAGAGGCTCAGCAGAGACAAAGAGAAAGAACGTGTATCTAAGGGGAGTAAATAGGGACCAGCTCCCCTACAGACAGCCAAGTGTTAGAAGCTAAAACACCTAACTTGTGAGTCTTTGGAGTGGAATTCAAAACCTAGTTACAGATGCCTAGCCTGTACATGGAGAAGGGCAGAGATCTCCGAAGGACAAATCCAAAAGCCTGCATGCTGCGGGGGCAGCAGCCTGGAGCTCTGTTTGCACAGCTTTTTCAACAGGTTCAGGGAGAATCAAAAACAGCATGAGAGTTCTGTCACCCCAAAGCAATGACTTCTTCATTTTTTTCTGCTTTATACAATATAGCAGGATTCTCCTGCTGATAAGTCAGCCACAGAATTGGACAACACACATTTTTTGCAATAAATTGCTTTGTTAGAAGATTAGATTCAATTGTGGTAGATGTGGAATTATTAAGTTCCTCAAATATTTTGCACTGAACCCATCTGTCTAGACCTGATTAATAAAAATAAGACAATTGTCTTCACCAAAAGGTTAAGAAGTCTTCTAGGACACAGAAGGTTCAATTCCCTCCTGCCACAAGGGGTTTGAGTGCCTCTTCGCTGAACATGTAATAGCTAACTGGGGTAGGGGTAGCAGAGGAAGGAAGAAAAAGCTTTGTATGGTATTAAATCATTACCAGATCTAACTTTCATTCTAACTGCTTCTGGAGCTGAGCCATTTTGCATAAAATTGCATTTATATAAACAGTCTCTCTCTCTGTGTCTACTTAGGGCATTCACCTGGTAAAGCAGGATACAATGGAATGAAGTGGGTTTAAGACAGCTTATTTGTAGCAAAATTTTAAAAATCACCAATTTTCATATTCTATTAACTGTTAAGGTCCAAGGGCCACCTATAACTTAAGCACTGAAAAATTTACTACTTCAAAAGTTCAGGTGTTCTAAAGCTTTGGAGGCGATCTGTTCTTAAATGAAGATACATCAAAAGTGTGAAACACAGGTGGGAAAAATATGAATGCAATGTCAAACTAATTGCACTTGGCAAAAAAAATTTTTCAAAGCTTTTTTTTTTTTTTTTTTTTTTTTAATACCACGGGTACAGTGGCTCCATTTCATTATCACAAAAGCTTGGGAAAAAACATCTGGCAAGAACAGACTAGACACAAGCCAGAAAAACTGTGTGGGTGACATAAGAAAGAATATTTATTGAGAATCTTTTGAACAAAAGAAATTGCAGTTGGAAGAAATATTCTAAAGCTATTAATAAAATTAGAGTTAGATCTGGTAATGATTTAATACCAGCAAAAGTTAATAAGTAAATGGAATTTTCTGCAGGAACAACAAGAAAATCTGAAGAAAAGTTACTGATCTGAAAGATGTGAAGGAACACGTGTCACTGGTATGTTTAAAAATAATCCATGACTGAGCTTTCTTTGAAATATATTTGTGTGAGAAACCTGCTGCTGAAAGGTTGGATGCAAGGTGAGAATAATCATAAAAGCACAGCAGAGAGTTGCTGCCAGGAGGAAACGACTGCTCAGATTGCTTCTGAAGATTCGCTGGTCAAATATGGACATTGAAATCTCTGGAAAAAACAAGCAACCCACAAGCCATCCTTAAAGGCTGTTTTTTTTCCTATCAGCCTGGACTAACAGATGGGCCTTGCATCATTCCCTGAGCAGACACAAAGACCAGCTTTGTCAGCACATGGCTGTATGGAAGCAAGAAGGATTCCAGAAGTGAGGGCTGTCCACTGAGAAAGGCCAGGCTCTTCCCGAGGACACTATGAGAAGCCAGAAATCATTCATGGAGGTGCAAAACATGAGCAGAATTAGGACCAGAGATACAGGGAAACACATGGTTAGCTTGGGTAAGCAATGACTGACTGTCACAGGAAAGAGTTTGGACAAAGTGTGTGACACATCTCAAACCCATAGGATAAAACTAAACAGAGGAAATGATGCTGACTAATAGGAAAAAAAAAAAAAAACCAAAAAAACAAACGCTTTCCCTAGAGGTGTGATTGAAATCTCACCAAGTGGTACATTTTAAACTGGAGTAGAAAAACATTAATGAAAGTCACACGCAGGAACAATTTCAAACTGGCAGAGACATACTAGATGATCTGCGAAGTATTTTTCATCTCCACAGTCTATAATCTTCAATTATCTTGCCCAAGATGTGATGTTAATTGTAACTCTTCAGTCTGGCTTACTTTTACGCACAGCTTTTTCATTCTGAACCTCAAACCTATCAAGAAATTAAGAACTTTCCGTATTTAGTACCATCAGACAATGGTACAATATTCTTTCACAGTTGTATTAAAATTTATATGGACCCTAGTGTTTTGCACAGCACCATCATCACACAGCTCTCAAAGCAAACATGCAGCTCACTGCACTTGTTCAAAACCCACCACTGCCAAGAGTTATATTCACGCACATGCTAAAACCACTGCTATGCAACAAGACAGTTTGAAAACCAGATGCCATTTAGAAAACACATTTCAGTCAAAATGACTGCCACAAGAGTCTCCTAGAGTTAAATTCAATGACCGTAGAACAAATTATGTAAGCATAAAAAAACCCTGCTCAAAATTATTTCAATCAAAATTATAGCTCAGTATGCTCAGTATGTCAGCCTTGTTAGAAAAGCTCATACAGAAAGGTAACAATAGAATATTACAATTATATATATTTAAGCCAGCAATTGATCAAAACTGTTTTTATAAAAATTATTAAAAATAAATCAACACTTTTCTGAATGCTTACATTTTAACAGTCAGGTTTTGGTTCTGAATTATGTTTTGTGCAAGGCTTTTAATGCATGAAAAAAATACAAGAGACACCTCTCCAAATTGCTTATGGCCTTCCAGTGTGCAGTTAAAGCATTCATTACTATATGCTTCACCTAGATATTTTATCTTTTTCTCAGCTTAAATTAATCCAACTCTTTTTAAAACTACCTTATGAATGCAGTCAAAACGTTTTTGACACTAACAGAGCCACCAACAAACAGGGGTATCACAGCCACAGCCTCGGCAGTGCTCCACAGGATTGCACTCTATGCCCCTCACTTTGGTAACACACACAGAGGTGGCCATATAGGATGCTACAGTGCACAGTAAACATAGTCACCCAGTCTGCTTTGAAAGCTGCCTTCTAGAAATGTTTGCGTTTGGTGCCTTTGTCCCCTACTAGGTTTTTTTTCATTTCTCCCACATAAATATTACCTCACTATTTTGTGTTGACTCTCTAGGACCTTGCGTGTTATTGCTTTATCTGTAGTAGTATATACCACACTTCCAAATTTTTAAGTAATTTCTGCATATCTCATCAACGGGTTGACAACACTTTACCACAAGACTTCAGATTGGGTCAAACAGAATTTAACACTAATTACTAACTTGAACAAATTTTCAAGACATAAATGTGTTGACAAATTCCAGATGTGACAGCATTATATTCACTAAATGTTTAATTACTACAGGGCAGGGGAGTGTGTGGGGAAGGAAATAACTGACTGCTTCTGCTACCATTTATCCTTTAAAAACCGATGTTGCTTAGGCTAACAGATATTTTTTTCTTTTATTTTTACACCCATTTAAGGATTTTAAAATGTTTGTTCTATCATGATGTTAGGGATCTTTAGCTGTTACTAGGAAGCACCCTTGACAGCCTGGCAGGGAAGGAGATTTGTATCCTATTTTCCCCTAAGAATCATCATGCAATGTGCCTACTTTCAGTCTTGGGTACAATAAAGAATTTACTGGATTGAGATCAGTCCATGTCACTGAAGCCGTCATGTCATACCATCTTTTTCATGAATGCACTAAATTTTATCATAGAAACAAGAAGTTTTTTTCTTCCAACACAATGAGTCCCACAGAAGACTCTTCCAGAATCTTACTGATACACAGATAGGAAAACTTGTTTCAGTTTCCTACATAATTTTATTCAAGATCTATTTATTTGAATACTCTCTTATATTTTAATGAAATCTTTTTGTATTTGTTAGTCTGCATCTCTGTCTTCACCGTCTCCTCTGAATTCACTTCACTCAAGGCAAATCTGTCTGATTTACAGATTTAAACACGTGACCCTTTTGGCTTTTTCCAAGCTTCATCATATTGGTGGCTCAGCCATTTATTAAGACAGCCAAAACTTCCTCTTTCTTCAGTTTCTAAAAGACAAACCCTCTGTTTTTAGAAGAAATGTTTATTTACCCTCAAGTATATGACCTTGATTTTCATGCTGTTAAAACCATTCTGTATCATACTCATCACCTTCAAGGTATTTTTTGCATATCCTCATAGCAGAAAAGTTTACTAAGCCCAAGGCATATAACCTTGAATTTTACACTGCAAAACTTTTTCAGTTTCTACTATACAGATCATAAGAATTTTTACACGTTATGTTCCACACCGTATAATCAGTGTTCACCACTTCTGTCTTCTACCACTCAGTCTTATTTTTTGTGTCCCATTTACACTAAATAGTATTTGACAAAAAGTGTTGCCAATTTCATAGACTTATTCAAGGCATAAGTGGGAATTTTTTGTCTTTGTCCTTTTCCACTCCACCCTTTCTGCACCATCCCACCCTCTCCTGTCTTTCAGGCCACAGAACACCTTTCTGCATACTAGAAGCTGCCTTATTGCTAGCACGTTCTCCTGCAGTTGGCTTCCCTGTGGCTTTTCTCTTCAAACTTAAGTGAAGCAAACATATTTTCTTCCACTGAGGAGACACTTCCTCACCTTGCCCTAGAATTCATATTTATATTTTAGAATCTGCTCTCTTCAATTAGCAGTCTGTCTTCTAGGGGTTTTTTTGTTCAGCGAGTCTGACTAGCTGCAAATCTTGACTCATCAGAGCAGCACCCTTTCATCTCTCCTCTGTACTTTCTCATTATCTTTAGTCCTCACATCTTCTCTTCCAAAACCCAGTGCTTTCCAAAAAACCCTGCAACTTTTTAAAAAGGGACACTGAAACAAGATTCATGAAACAACCCAGAAAACTAAAAAGAGAATTTAAAAAAGCAAACAAGAAACCCAGAAGGATGTATTTCTTCATCCAAATTTGTAGTTAATCTGTGACACACTCTGCCGCTGAAAATTTAGTGCAGTGGTAGAGGGTTTTATGGAGTTAAGAAAGCAACTGGATGTATTCATGGAAGGAAATACAACCACAAGCTGCTAAATACAAAGAACATCAACTCCATAGCAAGCATTTAAGCCACAGGTAATATGAAGGTATAACGCACATCAGACTAAACTCACTCTCTGCTTGCAGTCTTATGTTTTTCCTGCATGTCTGACATTAATTGGAAAGCAGTCAGACAGTTTTACTGTCTTTTAAGAAGTAGAACAGTGGGTAAACTCACTTCTGGTCTGACTTAATGTGGCTGTTATAATGCATTCAGCAAATGCAGAGTATATCATCTGCATCTTCTACATCCCGCCACTTTGTGTTTCCCCCTTCCCCTTCTCTTGGGTCTCTGCAAGGGCTCTCTCTCTATTGCTTACTGTATTCTCACCATACTCTGCAGTCTTAAAAAAAACCAACAAAACAACCAACCCACCCTCCCCACCCCCACCCCCCAAAAAAAAGAAAGATGATGAGAATCCAGCTTCCCCCACCATCTCTGGAAAACTTCTCAGTATCTCAAAAGCGTTTGCACAGATTAGCCCTGCTGACTCACTCACTGTTACAGTAACATCACTTTTTAAAAGCAGTTCAATAATTTATTAATTTTGGAACTATTATTAAAGGAATCTTTCAAAGTATTAATGAATTTGTTTTCTCTTCATTATTTTTATTCAATATATAAATTAGGGAAAAGCCCCTTTCTTCTCTTAGCACGTTTACTTTAGCATTAATCTACCTAAGGAGAAAAAGGAAAATAAAAGGCAATTCACAACATTCTTTGCCTCACTCTGCTCATCATTTTTAAAAGAAAGTATAAAAAACTCTGTAGAGTGATGCACGGATAAATCAGTATTTCAGAGTTAGTTCCCTCACTTTGAGGATCAATTAAAGTACTTCGTAATGCCCTGAAAAGCATGCTAGAAATTTGCTTAACATGGTATTTCCTGAGAGGATCAAATTATTTTCTGTACCTGAGGGTGTCTTTGGAAATTTTTTCAGAAATTTAAGACTCCTGGAACCAGTCACGGGGGAGTTTATTTTGAGACTCCAAAACATGCAAAAAATAAGGCTTGAATGTACTTGCAATCTATTGGAGGTGCATGCATCTAATTTACTCCATAATGACCTAGGAAAGGCACTCATAAGTAGGACTACAGATATGAGTTATAGACAGATAATTCAAAAGTACTCGCCTTTCTATTTCATACCTTAAAATCAGAGCAACTAAAGATAGTAACAGATGGTCAAAGAAACACTTGGGGAATGATGTTTACAGTTAATTTGATTACTTAAGTCAGGTAGACTCATAAAGTGGACACCAGACAAAGGCTGGCTACTTTTCAAGGCAGAGGCAATAGGCAGCCAACAGAAGTATCCTTCTGCCACCCCCTGATTCATTTCTGCATCAGAGGTCTCAGGTTCCAAGCTTTTTTTTAGACAATGAGGAAGGCGACACAAAGATTGTTTTCCAGAAGCAAACCTTTGTGCAACTGATCAAGCATATAACCTTAAATCCCCAAATCTAGAAAATTTTCCCTTCTTTTTGTCCTTAATTTATAACACCTCTGTCCCATAATGGCAGCATTTCTAGATATTGCAAGACAAGTTCTATCAAGAACAGAAAAAAGTAACCTTAAAAATACTACTATCTTTGATACTGATAGGAGTTGATACATTTAGAGAAGGCCCTAAATTTTTAATGCTATATCAGTAAAATATAGAACTGTGTACACAGAGTTACTAGACTTCTACTGCTATATGAAGGAGTTTTGTTTGCAAATATAATTTTGTATTCAAAAATACTTAAAGCAATTAGGATTTCTAACCTGTCCTGAGGACAAAAATCAGTACTCTGTATATGCCATGTGCAGAAATCATGAAATTAAAGGAGATTTCTCATAATCAGATATTTGGGAGTATCTTCTAAGACTAGACTACCTTGCTTTCTCCAAAAAAGAAAGATTTTCAATATGTCTTAACTGCAGTCTATTTTTGGATGATTATGCTAATTAGGTGTTAAAAGAATATTGATCCACATCTTGCATAAAGAAACAAGATATTGAGAATTTTTAATTAAAACAACCACCCCAGGAAGATTTGACCCAAATACTTCCGAAATACAAAAATCAGACATTTTAACAAGGGTAGCCAAATGGTAAAATACACTGTAGTCTGAAGTGGGAGTCTGCTCTGAAAAATGACAATTTAAAAGATACATTTATTTTTTATCTTGAGATTAATAAACCAAATCTCTACAGACTCTCCACAGTACCATGCTGCATCCCAACTGCTCATGAGAAGCACTGCAGAAGACTGCAATCAACACCATATTAATTTTGACTACATAAAATTCTGCACATTTCAGTGGTTCCATAATAGGAATAGTAACAAAAAAGAAAAGAGAAACAACTTCTATCAATCACTAAAGTACGTAAGTCCATCATACTGCTACAAACCAAAGATCCCTCCTGGCCCAACATGCTGCCTCTTGAAAGGACCGGCAAAGGATGCTTAGGGAAGAGAGCAATAAAATTGTAACCAAGAGAAATTTCCCAATATACACCACTGGCTCCTGGTAATCTACATTTCATGTACTTCAGTAATTAGGTATAGAATTGTTCACACATATTGATCTGACCTGTTGAAATACATTTCACATTGTTCTTGTATTGTCAAACTGGAGCTAAAAAGGTTGCTGAATGCATTACTTAACATTAATGCACCTAATCAACACATCGGAAAAATTTATTATGAGGCTGTACGTGAACACCAAGACATCAGAAGCAACAATACTGCCTAGCTCTCAGCAAGAGCTGCATATACAGCATTGAGTCACACTAGGTTTTATGCCATCAAACAGGGGAAATAAAAAAAAAAAAAATCTGATTTACTGTCATATAAGACTGTAATTAGAATTTGATTTGATACATGATGTTGGATCCTGGGCAAACCAACAGTTACAAAGAAAGCTCTCATACAACAGCAATTGAGAGGAACCGTTACATTTCTGTTCAAAATCTTCCATAACAAATTCAGGAAATTTAAGTTTAACATAATCCTGTATCTTTGTTCACAGGTACCCTTAAGCAGAACAGACAAAACACCAAGGATGAATGCAAGTTCCTGGTCCACGTTGGCACACTGTCACCATACAGCACAAGGGAAGAGAGGACTCTGCAAAGTCTCTCTTCTCAGTGGTGGGAAATGGGCAGATCTGGAATCTCCCTCCCTGAGCATGCCAGGAAACCAAATACTTGCCCTCAAGGAGAATATTCTGCTCTGAATCAGTAAATCTATAGCATTTTGCTCCTACCAGGAGCAAGGGAAAGACCAGGATGAAGACTGTCACTCAGGAACTCAGTCGACCCCTCTAGTTGCTTGAAAACCAATTAAACAAACCCTACTGTAACAGCACAAAGCTGATGGTTGTAACCTACAGTGAGAAATTTTGTTTTTGTTTAAAAAAAATAGGTACGCTACAATAGATGCTCTAAATTTATAACATCCATTTTTGTTAGTCTTTCTACAGGAAGTAAAGCTTTCAGTCATCCATGAATTGATAAGTCATGAAATATTAAAAATATAGGTTCAATGACCCATTAAATATGTTAGATGCAACTGCAAAACATATCTATAAATATCTTTATACCTCTTGCATAGATGATCCTGCAAAGTGGTCATAACTACAAGTTTTCCATCTTTTATTCAGTTATACTTGGTTTTATCAGATAAAGAGCATGAAACATCATCTGTCAGCAATTAACTGGAAAGGAAAAAGCCCTGTTCTTCAAATACAACACTTTTTCATGCAGTTTCCGTCACCCTTTAACGCAACTGTGAAATCCTGCTAGTTATAACATATATCACTTAGATTCACTTGGCTTTTCTAACCTGGAAAAAAAACAGGTTCTGACACTCACATGTTTGGCAAGCACATGTGTTGGGTAAAAAAGTTAGCAGCCAACCAAGGCAACCAATGAACTAGTGAACCAGTATGCTGGCACACCCATCAACAACGCTGATCAATGAATTTAACTGTGCTGTATCTGTAGACAAGTGATATGCAGGAAGGGAATGATCAGGTTGGAATGAGGGAAGAGAGAAATTTTATATCAAATACTATTACATTTCAAGAAATCCACAGGGATTGTTTTGCTCTTTGGAGCACTGACTATGTATGTGTTCCATTTAAATACCTGCAAAAGGGAAGCATTGCTTAGGAACAGTATGCAGCCAATTAGTATTTCTCCTGCCTTGATGGTATTCAAGGATAATACCATTTAGATGGACAGAAACATTCAAAGACGCAACCCCTCCATAGATTCCCCAAAACATCTTGCTATACACATTGAGTTAAAATTTGTGTAGTTAGTAAACATTGACTATATGGCTCCTACATCATCACAAATCATTTATGGAGCAAGAGAATCTAACATAGTAATGTACTGCACAAGGCAATTTTCACGTAATTCAGGAATAGATTAAAAGCATAAAAGAACCTACATAAGGTGTCCTATTTTAGTTTCAGTGGAATACGATGCAATCAAGAAACATAATTTCTCAGTTTCCATGACTAATTAACTTATTTTTGCAGCTGACAGTTGTGATAGCTAATATATTTTTGAATAATCATTGTCAAGACTTTTCTTAATATTCAGTAATTATAAATCTGAATTTTTTGAATGTTAAAATTAAATCACCATGAAAAGGCTTAAATCCCTCCAAAAGTACTATATACTCTGAAAAATCCATACAAGAGATCAATGGAAAGGTGCAAAAAAGCTAGAAAGAATCAAGCAATCAACGAAGTCTTTTGATCTCACGGATGAAAGATAGTCACCCTCCTACTAATAGGGCTATTGCCTACTTTAGTGAGAAAAAGGAGAAAAATTGAAGAAACAGAGGGGAAGCAGTTATGATTTGACAAAGACACTACCAGGGTCTGATGAAAAGCTACTTGTCATTCCAATCAACTGTGCTATATCCTAAACGCTTTTCCACCTCCTTGGAGGCCTTTCACATAAGCTTTACATAATGGGTAAGTAGCTCCCGTGGCTATCTTCTGGAATCTCTTCAGTAAGTAGAAACAGAAGTATTGCTCAAAATATCCATAGCAGAATCTGCATTGCAGTCAATAAATGTTAAAAAAATGGTATCAAAGAACTAACTGATCAGGAAGCGTTGTTATCAGTCTGCTCCTCTTCAGTAAGAGAAGCTCAAGCAGCAGAGACCAAAACATTATCTAGGGTATACTCTGGTTGAAAACACTTACCCTGGGGGCCTTTCCCTCTCTGCCACTGAAGACTCAGACCTGTTTTTCAACAAGTTGTCAACACATCTTGTCCAAGATGACACATTAAAAACAGAACACAGGCAAGGTGATTACTGCCAGGAGTTGAGTTATTGGATCAGGACATCCAGACTATTCCTCTGAAGTGCCTGGCAGCCTGCACCCTCTTATTGGCTGTATTCAGTTTTTACTACCAGAAGTAGCACTCTGGAAAGTAGCAGTGCAGATCTCCTCCAACATAACCAGTGTTCAAAACTGAAGTCCCAGAGCTATCTCTATCCTTGCACATCTTGTCCTGCAGAAGCACTACATATCGTTAAAACTTGACTGATTTTATCTGGAAAGTGTACCGAGACTTCATCATCTCAAGAATAATTTTAAGACCCTAACCTCAGGAAATACATTTCTAAGACGCAATTTTGCACTAAAGAACCGCCCCCCCCCCCCCAACAAAACCCGAACAGACCAAAAAACAGAACAGAACAAACATTAATACAAAGACTTTTCTGTCTCTAAAACTGTTCTCAATTTATTTTATAACAGAGAAATCGTGCAATATGAATGCTACCATGGTAACAACTCACTTTACTGAACAAGAGAGAAAATAATTATCCCAAACCTGCATATCATGCAAGCACATGCAGTAAATTTAGTGCTGCCCTTTTTCCCCTTGCTATTTTTCTTCTTGCAAAGAGAAATAGATTTTGAATTTATACCTTATAGCAAGCCAGGCATCATTTCGCTTGTCCCTCCCACTTCTTTGTATATTTTACAACTCTTGAGTGCATGATGTGAAGGACCCAGTTACTTACAAAAAGAAAAAGGGATTAATGAATCAGAAATGCTCTTCCCCCTCCTGAGTTAAGTACAGAAGACTCCTATGTAAAGGCTTCACGCATTTAAAAAAAATGAAGCCCTAAGGCAAGCACAGCACATGCTTAGTATTCACTCAGTATACTTAAACAGGAACCCTTACATTTATAGTAAACCAAAAGTTATTCATCTCCAAACATAAATTAAACCTGATTTTACTGTTCTGTCCAAATATTCTTTGTGATATTATGTTTGCAAACATATTGTTATATCTTATATACAACGGACTGTAATATTTTCAGAAGAACTGCATGGATTTAGCCATACAAATCCAATTAATCTCAATAGAAGTTGTATGGCTAAATCCCTGTGCTCGGCTTTGACATTTTGGAAGCAGTGGGGGAGGTTTTTCAAGTAGTGAGTATGTACAACAAAACTCGGTTTTCTCTAAGAGAAATAAAACGGCATGTAGATACTAACAGATATCAACAAATATATTTATGTGACTGTCAAGAAAATCACATTCCTAGCAAAGCAGGCAATGATCTCCACAAAACTATTTTACAAAAAATAACAGTATTATCCTGAAGGCTACAAGATAAAACTAATCACATGTACATATTAGTTGGATAAATTATTCTTATTTTACCTCCCGTTTTGATCTTTTTACTTCATTTGCAGTGGATCTGCCTGCCTGATATAAAATGTTAAAGAATGAATTTAATCTTATGTTCACAGTTAGAGGATAGCCAAAACAATATGTTTGGGATACATAAAATTCATGTTTTTAAAAGGTCACTTTAAAGAAGTCACTTGAAAGTACTGTTTAAAAAGATGATCTCATTTGCCACAGACCTTCCTCACTTTTTTTTGGTTTATTTACAATCCTAAACAAATTAAAGAGTAGAAACAAAACTACTCTCATCCAACTTCAGCAACAAAGAATGCAGCTAATTTTGGCTATTTCTTGGTAGGTTTCTTCAGTTACTAGGAACAATTTACGTGTACGCACATTCAGGCATACATACAATACAGGCTGTGCAAAATCTTAATTCAGCAAGCTGTCTTCATGGAGCTGGAATGCTTCAAAACATCCAAATACAACTTATCCTGATACGGAATTCTTTCTGAAATACAGACTGTAACAGCATGTCCTTCATAAATACACACACACATATACTACTAAATATATTTAATACCTCCTTATGAAGCTCTTACAGAAAATGAAAATATAATTCCAGTAGTTGAACCTGTAAAACTTAAAACTCCATATAAAAAAGGCTACTCTTTGCCTTCTCTCTTCCCCCAAAGCCCTCAACAACCAATACCAGGATTTCACTTCATAAATATCAATGAGCTGCTTTCAATCTTAAGAAACATAGAACCAAAACCACTAGAGATGTATGTTTCCCATACAGCAGCTGAACAGTTAAATCCCAAGAGTGTTGTAACTGTGGAAGAGATATAAATAATGTCTCATTTTACAATAATTTAGGTTTTGCATTTGACAGTATGTTTTTGTATGGACACTTTCTTTTTCCAGTTCAAGCATAATTCACACAGAAGCAGTGGAGACTTCTTTGTTTTTTAAAGAACAGAAAGTAAGTGACCATTTGGGAATTAGCTGGGCATATGAAGTATTTAACAAACAACTAAATGATAAGGACAAATTCACCCAACAAAAGCCATCATGCCGCAGTTTATTTTTCCTGTGTATGCATGGGTCGGCTGGTTTCTCACAGGAAGGCTTAGCCCAGGTGCTAGTTGAAAAGTTTTATTTAAAGCTTGTTGTATTTCAAATTAATCATGACCATTCAAGTACTGTATCCTCCAAGACAGGAACAATAACCACGCTTTTTGCCTGAAATTGATGATAAAGCTGTTACTTCATAAAAAACTAATGCCATTAGAAGTAAAGTAAAGTAACATTGCTATAGAACTATAAAGCAATGTTTTTCTGCAGTGGTATGTTCTGAAAGCCTTATAATCTGACTTAAAACAAGTTTATAAAAGCATTAGCATGTTACAAAAAATACATATCGTCAACTGGGACAGTATCTGAAATAGCCTCTCTGGCCAGAAGCTCTCAAAACCTTCTTTGAATTTTGCTTTATATAAAAGTTGTAAATTCTGGGGTACAGAACTTCAGTATATTAAAAATGCTTAACATGATTAAACATAAGTGATAAAACATTTAATATTTAAATAGACTTAAATAAGAAATTGTTTTGTGAGGAAGACTTTTATCCATAAGCCTTTCCTAGTGCAAACACCCCTCTGCCCATGTCTCTTACAACCTCAGCTACTTCTATCCCCCTCGCAACTCAGAATCACAGAATGGTTGAGATTGGCAGGGACCTCTGGAGGTTACTTGGTCCAACCCCCCCTGCTCAAGCAGGGCCACCTAGACCAGGCTGCCCAGGACCATGTCCAGATGGCTTGTGAACATCTCTGAAGAGGGAGACTCCACAACCTCTCTGGGCAACTTGTTCCAGTGCTCCGTCACCCTCACATTAAGAAAGTGTTTTCTGATGTTCAGAGGGAACCGCCCGTGTTTCAGTCTGATGCCCACTGCCTCTGGTCCTGTCACTGGGCACCACTGGAAAGAGCCTGCCTCTGTCCTTATTTCACACTCCCTTCGCATATTTATATACATTGATGAGATCCCCCTGAGCCTTCTCCTCTCCAGGCTGAACAGTCCCAGCTCTCTCAGCCTTTCCTCATAGGAGAGATTCTCCAGTCCCTTCATCATCTTCGTGGCCTTTCAGTGGACTCTCCCCAGTATGTCCATATCTCCCTTGTACTGAGGAGTCCAGAACTGGACACAGTACTCCACCTGTGGTACTCGCAAGTGTTGAGTAGAGCAGCAATTCCTTCCAGTTGCTCATTACATCCCTTTACACTCCACACACCTTCTGCTCCTCCTGCTCCCCCACTTCTCACCAGAAGATGCTCCACACCCTGTGCCTGGATCTTGGTTAGGTCCTTGCTAAATGGCCAGAACCAGTTCAAACAAAAAACCCAACCTGTGCACGTGCTAAATAGTCTCCTGAATGAAGGGTATGAACATGGACACCAAATTTCATTAGATTTGTAAGCCTGAGTATCTTTGAAACTTGTGCCTTTCTGTCAATCTCAGCCAGAACTAGATAAGCTAAAAAATGTGTGAAGGATATGAACAGGGTGAAAGAACTGACAGATATACAATTGAGTCTGTTTCCTTATGAAATCAAGCTAGAATATACTCAAGAAATGAAGCAGCACTCTGAAAAGCAGATACTGTGAATATAAGGTACATGCTAAAGATCATCACATTCAAACATACTAAGTACTGGAGCAGGGCAGCCTTATCAGCATTATCCTCAACAGCTTATGCAGTCCCTCTGTACTCCAGACAAAACAATGTTTGGATATGGAGGAATGTGCAACAACTCAATAACAGACATGTTTATCCTTTATTTCAAGTTTGTTTTGTGGTTTTTTCTTTGGTTGGTTGGTTTGGTTTTTAATCCTTATTTAAAGGAAAGAAAATCTAGAAAACTGAAACAAGCATAAGATTCCCATGCAGCCTCCTCTGACCAAACCTTCCCGGTGGCCTTTAATAGCAGTAGTTTGTTGAAGAAATCAAGGATGAAATACAGTCAGTAACTATTAATGTATGCAGGATCATCTGCTTCACAAATAAACTGTTAGTTATTAATTCAGAAACGTAATTTCCATTCAGTTGACTAATGAAATGATACCTCACTGTAAGATTTTTCTGAGGATCATTATCATGTTATCTAGGTTCAGGGCTTAGCTTTTAGTCTCTAAATGCTTATTTTCTTCAAGTGACAAGACTCTCGCACTTCTGCCTGAGTGCAATCCACAAAAAAATGTGTCTCCCTGCTTTTAGGCTGGCTCATCACCAGCCAGAGCCTGAGTTACAGTTCCCAGTGGCAGAATGCAGCCTATTCAAAACAGCATGATTAATTTAACTAAAAAGAAAACCACAAGCAGAGAGAAATGGATTAAAACCCAACAAAACCCTACATACATATGGTCTTATCTGAGACTTGCCTTGTTAACATTCCACTTTTTTCAGCCATAGGGTGAAGCACTTGCTGGTACTGCCCGAGTGCAACCGCTGCCTCTGACACTATAACGTGAATCCTTCCCCCTCTCCAACACAACCCAAGGCTGAATTCAGGTATTGTTCCTCCCATTACAAAGCAACTGAAAGAAAGCCACTGCCAGGTTCCCAGAAAGCTGGGGAAAGGCTTAACTGCATTTAACCCTTAGGGGTCCCTGGAACCAGCCACATGACATCCTCTGGTGCTAGGGACACACAGAGCACCAGTAATTCCCATGTTCTTTGTAACTGTTAAATCGTGTATTTGAGAATGCCACAGATGACACAGGCAGAGAGCACGGAAATGGCGCTACAAACCAGGAGAGTTTCATTTTCTTCAGTACGATCAGGTGTTACAATTCTCCTATAAAGATCTAATGGCTGGACTACAGATGTAATATGGTATTAACAACTGTTCACTTTCTGTTTTTTCCCTCCAACAAATAAATCTATTCAACTTTCCAAATTTGTTCTCCAGGTTCTTTGTAAGGGGAGAATCCAATAATCTAACAGACTGACAGGAAGGCAGCTGTGCCCAAAAATATACTCTTTATTGTTTCAATTATATGACCATTATTCACAATAAATATACACTGCTACATTCCTTGTGCTCAGAACGGGAAGTAAAGATAGCAGTATATGTGTTATGTTTATGGATGTCCAGTTTACCACAGCTGCAACTCTGTATTTAGATCTGACAAAGAAAAAGCTGAGACAATGAAAAAACAGTATCTTAAGTACTGATGAAAGTCACTGGCAAATCTTATTTAACCAAGAGATTAGACATATTTGGAAGAAAAATACTGGTGACTTACATTGGGTCATCCAAATACCTGACATAACGTAAGATCCCAGTGACACAAATGAAATTATCACTAAAGTCAGCTACTCAGTAAAGATGTAGTCCAGACATCAGGATTTATCACACCTGCATTTTTATCCGAAGCATTAAGCATATCACCTTAAATTCAACAAAGAATTAAAGAATTTCAGAAAGAGATGGCCTATTTCAACACAAATTAAATGGCTTTCCAGATGGATACTCAAATGTTTGCTTGCCTTCTACAGTTTAAGACATATAAGGTACTCAACTACGATTACATATTAAACAATCTAAAGATTCAATTACATTACTAAGACAAATACTTGCACGTCTTTTCAGAAGCTGGAAAGCATCATTTTCCAAATGTCTCCATTTATAAGCAGTGGGCACCATGAAGATGCCTGTACTGTGTCAGTGACTTCAACTACAGAGTACTCCTGTATTAAGGATGTGTCTTGCATGTATGTGTGTGAGCATCTGTCTGGAGCATAAGGCTAGTTCCAGTATTTCTCCAGAACAGTGCTCCTTTGTTCTAACATCACTACAAAACAAATAAACATTAAAAAACAAAACCAAAAAACCCAGAAGATGAAAAATACATGGGCAAACTTTTATGCCTCGTTTCCAATTCCTGCCTCTTCCTATTTAAAACATATTAGGATTTAACATGAAAATGAGGAGCTTTTCTCTTACTACCTAAGCAAATCCAGATAAAAGTATTATGAAGATGACAGTGATTGACAGTTTCATGATGACACACATCACATCTGCCAATACTTACTTTCTTCCTCATTCATGCAGGTTTATTTTTTTTCCAGAAGAATATGGTATTTATTAGTACAACATTTCCTAATTCAACATGCAGGAAAAGTTTTTTAACTAGCTTTTTAACATTTAGTTGTAAAATAAGTTAGCTATTTTTTTTACAAATTAAACCCCTGTGTTTCAGTACTTTTATTCATATAAATATGACCTTAAGCAAGCTTATCATCTGATGCAATAGATACTTTATATGGATAGCACTTTTATAGGTAATGCAGATAAGAGTATTGTTCCACTCATGAGGCAGAGGGAGTTAAATCATGAAATATTCAGTTTTAATTAAGATTACTATATCAAAGGCAGGGCTTAATGCAGAATTGAAGTAAGGATCAACGTTAATGCCTATTCTAAAGAAAATTTACATAAATTATGTTTCACTAGTGTACCACGAGTCCTATTTTGTCAATTTATACCATGTGGGATCATAGAAATTAGAGATGGAAAACATCTATTAAGTCATCTTCAATCTCCTCCCCCCAACACAGAATTCTTTCCTCCAGTTTACGTCCGAATGCTTTGTCCACTATCATTTTCAACAGAATTCTTTCCTCCAGTTTGTCTGAATGCTTTGTCCACTATCGTTTTCAACAGTTCAAGCAGTGAGGCATTCCACTAAAACTTCAGGGGAGACTATTACGCACTTTAACATCTCCAACAGAAAGGCTTTTTTTATGGTATTCAAAGCTAAGATTCCCCTCATCTTATTTCATTATTCCTACTTAGACCTCCTTGGACTCCTCTAAATGAATCCTTCTTGGCACTTGAGGCCTATAAATACTTTCATTTTCATCATCCCCTGGTAGCTATTTAGCCAAATTAGTGTAGGGATCATCTTTCTTCATCTGAACATCACCAAGCACACAGATAGCTATAAGTAATAATTACATATGTTCATTTCCTTTTATCTTTCTTCACAAGTCATTCCCTTCTAGCCTTTAATTTTTGCCACTCTTCATGCCTACATCTTCTAAGTGTTACTACTTTCCAATTATTTTCCTTTCTCTGAACAGCTTTATTTCAGGTCATTTCCACTTATGCATGCTCGCTTAAATTTACCACTTTATCCTGACTTTTCACTGATGTGTGTAGGTTTTTGTGGTTTGGGTTTTTTTTCTCCCCCCCCCCCCCCCCCCCCCCCCCCCCAATAAAACACCAGGATCAAATCTCTCCTCTGTTCATGTCAAACAACCACAGAAAAAAATAAAATTACCTGCACTTGAGTACAGCATTTTAGCTTATTAAAAATATGATAAGCAGAAGTGCCTAATAAATTCAAATTGTTTACATTACTCATTTTTATGTTTGGCTCTGTTTTTCCAGGTTTTAGGCACCATCAACTTTGGGCAATCAGTCTGAAACAGCTTTGGTTTTTGGAGTACAGATAATTAATCTTTTTTCTTTGTATTTATCTTTTTTAGTATCTGCATAAACACTTTCATCAACATGAAAATTAAATCAAGACTTCAAGCATTATTTTTTATCTCCTATTGTATTGATGATTCCTATCATTTGCTACCTTTCTTCTTGACCACTCCAACACACCGAGCTATCCCCAGTGCCTAAGCACAATGTAAAGTTACAAAAACCTCACCTGAGCCAGACCAAGACGGCTTCGCTCTCATCAGATGGCAGTCTGGCTCACTGAAGTGAATTCCAGACACCAAGCAGAATTAAAATTGGGGCTATTTTTGGTATGGGAGATGAGAATAAGATGTTGGTTTGAGTAGGTGTTAATCTAATCATAGAAGTGATAAAAGATTTATTTTCTGCTAAGGAGATACTGCCATGCTAACTCTCTACCTGTACCTCCATTTCTCCCAGTCATTAAGCAGTGGTCTGGTTCTGGTCATGGCTGCACACAAAACATGCTAAATTAAGTGGTCAAATAGCATTCCACAGGCTAGTCCTGTGAAATGCCCACCACAAGGTTAAAACCAGTGAGGTCTCAATGCTTTTTTGCAAGCACATGCTGACCGGCAGACCAGCCTACCCTGCAACAGCTCCAGTCAGTCAGTCACCATGTGTTCCCAGTTAGCCATCCTTCCCCCTTCACTACTTCTACTGGTAGCCCATTGCATCTTCTGATACAAGTGGATCATTTAAACAAAAAGCTTTGCTATGTCAAAAGCTCATTTGTAAAAGCTAAGTATCCAGAATGAAGTTAAATGGCAAGTCTCTGTCACTATTAACTAATAGGCAGTCAGCTAAAAGCAAAAGATAAGATTTTTCAGGATACAATTAAAAAGCAATACAGAGAGATTATGCCATTGATGCCCCTGCTATACCTACCTGTTCAGTGAATCAGAATGGATTACTTCAGTCTCCCAGTCTTCTAGACTGTCAGTCTAGCATCTTTCACAAGCACTACAGTCACACAAATTATTAAAAAGCTTTTCTCTACACCATCAGTGTTATACATCCATTAGAGGCCACTCCAGGCCAGAAAATATCTGTTGCAAGAAGTCTTCCTAGGCCATATGCTAGTAATAAATAAAAAAGCCTGGAAAAGATCATTTTGTAACAACAATCTTAGTTTTCTTCTCAAGTCTGTGTGGTAACTTATTAAATCAATCCGTTTAATCTCTGTATCAGCTATAGCAAATTTTTATGTATACGATCCGTTAGTTCATGTTTTGACGTTCTCTTTCATATTTCTTGCCTATATATCTAGAACATGGCACGCCCTCACTTTCATTTTATGTAGGTCACAGATGGCCTACAACATATCCAGCACTCTTCAAATATTAAACTAGATCAACTTAGGTCTTCATCTTCTCTATCTATGCCTTTTAAGAAATATTCCAGCTACCACACCTCCTGTTTTTTTAAACTCACTACTAACCAGAGTCTGAGTTCAGAACTTTTCAGAAAACACAGATGTTCTGTCTGTATATTCTACTCCTCATACTGGAATGTTTTAATATGTTCATAAAAGGATGATTAATTTCCCACTCTTAATTTGTATTATATTTCAAGAAACATTTATAGAAGGTGAGCAGGCAGAAAAAAAGTATGTAAAAACATGCACACTGAAAGATACCTTTCAATTTTCTACGTGAATTGTTATGGAGACCTAGCATCATGTCCTGTTAGAAATGGCAACAGATATAAATTTACAATCATATTCAGAAATAAATATTAGTTAGAAAACACGACAATGATTTGAAGATTAAAATAAAGAATTTTTGGAACTGGGATTTTTTTTTTTTTTTTTTTTTTTTTTAAGATCTTTCTCTACATGCATAACAGCAGGGTAATGGAATTTCATCTGAATGAAGTTAAAGTTGCCCCATCACATGTTAATGAAACACACAGATCAGCATCTGCTCATCTGAACTAGATCTGTCTTCAAATATTTCAATTTCAGTTGTTCACTTGTGACCAAAAATCCAAGTCATATTTATTTTTAAATTTTACCTCTAAAACACCTCCTGAAATTTAAATAACTGCGTGGCCTTCCATTTTCTTTTTAATTCTTCTATGAATTCCACTTGCAGAGGTTATACTTTGCCTCTTCACATGTCAAAACAAAGGTAGAAGGTCCTACTTTTCTTGACATATTTGGCTTTCTCATGTGGAAAAGGATCACTCTCAGAGTGTTTTCCACAAGACACTGAGCTGTTCTGTAGTTGCTGTTATCAAAAAACGGTTCAAAGACATATGGTTCACATTGCAATTTCAAGGATGTAAAGTGACAGATCATCATCACAGAATTCTGCAAAATAAGTTTCTAGCAAAAAAACCTTGTGTCCTGGTTTTGGCTGGGATAGAGTTAATTTTCCTTCTAGTAGCTGGTATAGTGCTGTGTTTTGGATTTAGTAGGAGAATAATGTTGATAACACACTGATGTTTTCAGTTGTTGCTAACTAAGTAATGTTTATACTACGTCAAGGATTTTTCAGCTTCTCATGCCCAGCCAGCAAGAAGGCTGGAGGGACACGAGAAGCTGGGAGGGGACACAGTCAGGACAGCTGACCCAAACTGGCCAAAGGGGTATTCCATACCATGTGATGTCATGCCCAGTATATAAACTGGGGAGAGTTGGCTGGGGGGGGTGGATCACTGCTCGGGAACTGACTGGGCATCGTTTGGCGAGCAATTGCATAGTGCATCACTTGTTTTGTATATTCCAATTCTTTTATTATTATTATTACTGCCATTTTATTATTATTTTCTTCCTTTCTGTTCTATTAAACTGTTCTTATCTCAACCCACTAGTTTTACTTCTTTTTTTCCCCAATTCTCTCCCCTGGGGAAGTGAGTGAGCGGCTGTGTGGTGCTTAGTTTCTGGCTGGGGTTAAACCATGACACCTTGTCATTGAAAAGACACGGTTTCAGCACTTGTTCTCAGGAACAAG
This sequence comes from Aquila chrysaetos chrysaetos, assembly GCF_900496995.4. Lineage (NCBI taxonomy): Eukaryota > Metazoa > Chordata > Aves > Accipitriformes > Accipitridae > Aquila > Aquila chrysaetos. The sequence goes on from NC_044008.1 coordinate 14,479,379, forward strand.
TCAAAAGCAGTCCAGCAAAAAGGGATGGGAAGGCCAGCCATGCAATGTAACCCTGGGCATGCCCTTCCCACGTATACAATGCAGCAGAACTGGCCAACTTACTCTGCAGGAGGAATGAGTAGGAAGGTGTACAAATCAATTATTTCCCCTACTCTGCAAACGTTTTGACAAGGAATATGATGACATTCAGGATGGGATATTTGATGATGGGTTCTTCTGTTTGTTTTACAAGCAATTCAGAATAATTACTGAGAAAACACCTTTTGGTCAATATGAAGAAATTCAGAATAATTACTGAGAAAACACTTTTTAGTCCCTCAGGATAGAATAGCTTTAGATAGCTAGAATGTAAATATTTGTGTCTGAGGCTGTCTTGACTCCATTTCTAGTTGATGGAGCAAAATCAGTCCATCAGGACATGGTTCACTGTAACTTAATATAGATTTTAAAACTTTTCATAAACAGAGTGGTTTTAGATGCTCATTTCTACATCAGGGTGCATAGGATGATGTTGTCTGCATGCCTATTTCTCTCCATTAACTAGAAAAGCACACTAAGTGACTAGCTCAGATATACTTTTACTGTGCAGACACTTATATATAGCTAGAACCAATCTCATCCAAAATAATCACATTAATTCTTCTGTCATCCACCCTCCTTCACCTCATGTGAGAAATTAAATTGTAAGGTGGTAAGGACAGAGACCTTGTGCAGCACCTAATGCAACTTCAGATATTCAGCACCATTTTCAGCCTTAATAATAAATTTCATGGCAGATCCACCTGTTGATCAGCCAAATCACAGGGATTTTTTCCTAAAAACATACTTTTCTGAATCAAGCTTTTCCAAGTCTGAGCTACTGTAGGATTTGTTTCAGCTTATTCTGTCACTCTTCATATTTTAAATAAGCAATATTTGCAATGTTTACTAAGAATATAAACTTTTCGTGAGATTTACTCATAACCTGCTATCAATTTTCCACACTGCTCCCCCCAAATGTTTTCCAGTTTTCATTTCCATAGATAAAGAGATTATGTCAATTCTTAACTATTCCTCATTTATCAAGAGGCATTCTTTTGTCAACAAGCTTCATATTCTGAAATATTCTCTTTCAAATTAACTGTAATGCAGCTTCTTCTTTTGTTCAACATACTGTGGCAAGCCCCACTATCCCCTATCAAATGAACACAAAAAGCAGCAGAGGGTCTTTGGGGGAGGAGGAGGGATGTCAAGTATAAAGTCAGTAGCTAGAACTGACTGCAGCTGGCAGGGCAGAAACAGTGCAAGTATTCACCAAAGTGATCCAACATATTCTTTAATATACCATTTTGCTACCTTGTGCTCTAACATTGTACATGTACACAGCCTCAGTACCTTCCACCCTCATCAAAACCTGGAAGGGGTCCATGGTACAGATACAATGCTACAAATTTATTTCATATGTGATACAGCAAAATCATCTGCATTGAAGTAACAGGTGGGGTGTAAGTACCTAAAGAGAACATAATCCAGATAGGGATATGTAAGAGCACATTAGGCAGGGAGAGGAAGACAGGGACCGTATCAGAACTAGTCCAAGGAGCGTATCTGTACAAAGAACATAAAATTATAGCCAACTCCTCGACCACTGATTCTGAACCATCTTTCATGCTATTCCTGAAGTTGTAATTATATTCATTATTATATGTGCAGGGAAGTAAAAGACATATTTAATAAGTAAAGGCTTGCAAAATTAAGATCCTGACAGGATATCTGTGTCCTTACAACTCTGCTGAAGTAAACACCAAGGAGCAAGTAAAGCTACTTCGGCTAAAAGACAACGGCAGCAAAAAGTAAAGCAGGTAAAATTGGCCTTGAGTAGTCTTAAACCTGGAATTAGACATCAGTTCTAGCCACCACAGAAGTGAAGAAATGGGGACCCTCAGTATAACTATTTTACCACAAGGGCTAGTTTTAGTTTTGAAATTGTACTTAACTGAACCAGGTTCTATACAGATGCTCAGTAAAGAGATGGTTCATTCCCCCAAACAGGTTGTGATCCAAGTTGTCAGAGAAACCAGTCAAGTTATTTTTAAGAAAGAGATAGATAAAATTTATGAAGAGTGTTAATTATGTCACCTGGGGGCTCAACAGGTTCTTTCTAGTCTTATACCTTCCTAGTCATATCATCTTAAATCAAGAGATCTGCAAGAGAAGTAATGAACTCTACCCTAATTCTCCAATTTACTTAGTATTGTGTCCTAACTTATTTTTATGAATAGCTGGTGATTCTGGAATAGATTATGTGCATACACTAAATGGTTAAAGCAAAGTGATTAAAAAACTTAGCATATACAGGCTGTTTTTAGATATATGTTATCAAGAGAGGTTGTGCAGTACTTGCTTAATTAATCTTTGCTGTCTTAACAGATGAACCAGATGTACTATTATGTTCTTTGTTCTTCCCTAAAGAGGGGATGAGCCGATTATTTATCTCCAAACAATAGGAGTTCATGTACCACAGTGAAGAATTTTTTTTTTAATCTGGGAGGCAATCACTAACAAGCTTCAGCTGCAACTGCTTGATGTAAACACAGTGTGAATTTGTTCCTGGAGTATTAAACAGTGTTCCCTCTATTAAGTACATGAAACCAATTTCTAAATAAGTATGTAAAGAAAGAGATGGAAAGGTCAGAGTTTGGAAGGAGTGAAACTCTGTTTCATCTTTCATGTATTCATATTTACTACTTTTATACACTAACACATTTTCATAGATAAGTTAAAATTTGAAGCTTCAAATACTGTTTACAAATAATGTGCCGAGAGAACAGAAGTTAAAGAAACTGTCGGTTGATGCAACACATTCCCTATGTTACATAGCATGCAATCTAAGACATGTGAAGGCCACAAAAGAATATATAACACTGAGTTCACAGGGCCACAAGAACTATTTGTGAAAGCTATTATTAGTTAAAGCACAAGGTAGCAAAATGGTACATTAACAGATTCATGGATTCTATAAAGCTCTTCATCAGTACTGTAGCAAACTTGCATACCCACCTCAAAATCACATTTTTTAATTTGATTGTATTTGAAAAGTAAAAATTATTGTAAATCAATTTTGGAAAGCCGTAACATATAGCTACTTACTGCTTTATAAGAGTCTGAAAAATCTTAGGGAGATGCTACTGAAATAAAAAACTAAGATTAAGTAACAAGAAAGTTTTGAAATGAGTCAATTTTTCTAGGTAAAAGAACAAATTTAGGAATTCTCTTTATCTTCCTGATAAACTCGATCTTCTCTGAAGTCCTCGCTCCCTCCCTCTCAATAGCCTTTCACCTGTCATAACCAAAATTTCTTCCATAAAACTGGTTTTCAATAATTCACAACAGTATCTCGTCTTAAATACCTTAAGTGTTTTTAAGACATAGATTAAGTGCCAAGCTGGGCACTATTATACCAGAAGCTCTTTGCAGAAACAAGGTAAGTTTTCTACCTTAATTACTGAAAAGAAAGAATTCTAATAGAGTAGAAAGGAATTTGATTAAGAAAGCCTCCCAAGAGACTGTAAAGCTGTATTAACAGTATACCCCCAAAATGAAAACACGATCAAACTAGGTCAAAAAACATAACATAGCTCAAACAGTTTTTTCTAAAAGATCTTTTCTGTATCAGCTAAAACTAAAAGGAATCAAGCGTATTAGTTTCTTCAAAATTTTAATTAGGAAGTACTACTTGAACTAAGAATACTTTTATTTTCATTCACAGCCATGCTGAGACTTAAAAAAAAAAAAAAATACAGTCAGCTATTTGGTTAAAATAATGTTTTCTCGTCTCCTTTTGCTTAACAGCAGGCTCTCTCAAGCTGCCATAGTTAGTGCTAAAGTGTTAACCTATGTTGCTATGCTGTGCATCACACTAAAGTTCCCATTTCAGCTCATGATCTTCTGCCAGATTAGTCCAGTGACCAATAACAGAAAATAAGAAAATAAGAGTTTATTACCTCTTATCACCATCTTCCCAAACCTACTGAAAATCAACAGAGTACTGATCAATAGATTACTGCGCTTTCTAATCAATAGACAGATCCAGCAAAATAAAACATGTTTGATGTATAATACACCTATAAAAGAATATAGGCATTAGGATCAAGTACAACAGTAATAATATAAACTTATCCAAAAAAATGCAGCTACAAATTTCCCAACCGCTAAGAAAGCTGTTCTAACAATTTAAAAAATCTTTTAGGTATGGGGAACCATGAAGTCACAGGATCAAAAGGTTGCATTACAAACCCATTTGGACAATAAACCTGCAGGGGATATACAAATTATATAATAATGTTGTATATGACATTATATAAGACTAACAAGTATTCTCTGCTGGCAAGATGTGTCTACGTATCTTCCCTCACACTGAAAGAGAAATTTATTTGGACCAGTAATGAGAATGAGATAACCCCAGAGTCTACAGTTTATATTTGATCATTCTTGTCATTGGAAGGCTATGAAGCAAAGGTCTTCTGATAAACTAGATAGAGAGGTATACCATAAATCTTAACTGTTCTTATGAAGAAAAAAAGAAAAGAAAAAAAAGAAAAAAGAAGCTTTTAAGACCTTTTCCATTTAGTTCCATTTTTTGGTAAAAGTAAATGCTCCCCGCTACAAGAAATTACAGCAGGACCATTCTGGGGATGACAACTCCCATGGCCAGACTGGATTAAGCTGTGTAATTTTATGTACTTTCCTCTGAAGGAAGAGGAGGACAGTGAAATGCAAACAATCATTTGCAGATTAAATCAACAGGGCAGAAGCAGACGTTGATGACATCCTCTCTTGCAATTTAAGCCTAGAACTCAAGTTATAAAAATAGGGAAATACATAACAGTATGTTTGTTTATATCCCAGAAACAAAATTTAAGAAAATGTACATAACACAACTCCAAGAGACATTAACTTTTACAATCATCTCACTTCTGAATGTTCACTACTTGATACTCAATAATTCAACATTTTAACATATAAAATAATTATTCAAATATATCAACATTTTTGTATACAACTATTTGAATCTTTACCTAATTTTGAGGTACTGCTGCTCAGTACTGCCTAATGGGTGTATAAAGCAAAGTAAGACACTTTCCAAATTCAAATGTATCATATACTGTAATTATGTCTTGAATCAGCTCTCAATATTATCTATCAGATTAAAAACCTTCTTTAAAAAAAAAAAAAAATTCAACAAGAAAACTCACCACAATATGAACTTCAATCACAAGTTCTGAATGCTAAATTCATCTGAGAACAGTATAGAAATATATTCTACCAAGAAGTCATCCCACACCCTTATGTAGCTGATGTTTGCTACAAACTTCTCAATTATTTCAGGTAAAATTTTAGCACTGACTCTACCTGACTACCCAGAAAAAAGACATGCACAACACTTTGGAACTTTCACAGTAAAGGGGAAGCAAATAAAAGTGGTTTCAGAGAAGAAAAAGCAGAATCAGCAGGAACTTTCATTTTTCCAGCACTTTGCTTGTTTTCAAAAAGACTCATGACAAAAAAATAATCTACTTACGGACATATAACCAGTACTAGAGAATGTTCTGTATTTTTCACACACTCTAAAATAAAAACAGCTCCCACTCATCTTCATTCTGCTTCATAATAAGGCCTCTTAGGGAATAGCATAGCACAACACACTTTTTAACTAGACCTTTTTCTCTGGAAACACTCACCTGCCTGCTCACTTTTCAATGGAGAGTATTCTATTAGCGTTAAAGGCTCTACTCAGGCCAGATGTAAAATGTTCCTATGAGCAGTTCCCGCAATAGCAAGGAAAGCTGGAACACAATACAGAACAGCTGATCTAGCAAAAATGAATAATTCTCATTCTGCCAAGCATTGTCAAGTGTAGAATGGAAAACTTCGTATTTTCAAACTTTAATACAATCTGAGCTTACAGAAGCAATTACAGTGTTTTCTATTTGAAAAAAACTGTTAAGTTGGCAGTATTCCTCTTTTATCAAATTTGCTACATCAAGGTGATCTAACAAAGCACTAACAGAGTTAGTACTATAATCCTGATGTGGGTATCTGATGTCCAAAAAGGCTATGCCATAATAAAAGCAAACCCTTCATCAAATAAGTAGATAACAAAATCAGACACCTTTCCCATCTTGCAATCAGAATTTTACCATAGTTGGCAATATACAAAAAAAGGGAAGTTTAAATATGAAATTCTCATCTGAAGAAGCAAGATATAAAGTATGCTTCTAACACAACAGGGACAAAGAAATCTTGCAGGTAAATTGCCACATACCATTCCAGTTTACATACCTAATACTAGCTATTCCTTAATCTATCCATGTAAGACAGACAAGAAAGCAAGACAAAAAGAAAACAAACCTCTCAGATTTTTATGCTCCAGGAAAGGGCACTACTTTTTTTTTTTTAAATAAAGGAAATTACATTCCTGTGGCTCCCTCCAGCTGGAAGCATGCTATGTTCACCAGTGTTTTTGTGTATTTCTAATAGACCCATATTACATTGGCACTTCACACACTACTCTGAATTTCATATCTGCAGACTTACTCTAACTTCAGGTAAAAAGCTCTTGCTCTGTGGCCAACAACTTGCAGTGCTGTTTATCGTTCTGCCAGATTGGAAAATTTTAAGTTTGTTAACCTTTGTTCCAAATTCTTACACATTTGTACCTACATTAGTTTCGGGAATTTGTAGTACTCTTAGGGAAATTCAGATGCTTTTCTTAGATCCAGTATTGAACAGATAAGAAATGTCTAATAAATGAAACGTAGACTATGATGCGTAAGATACCTGATGTGTCACCATATTCCCACAGCGATAAATAGCCTTTGTAGAAATCTGTTTCCAAATGTACTATAATCTACCTGAAAATATTCGCTGAATATGAGCAACAGTAAAACCAAACCTGATTCTGAATGTGGAGACCAAACTTTAAGATGACCTAACAGTCCAACTTTAATGCATTAGAGTGAAAATGCAAACAGAACTGAAGTTACTGATCAGTTACCTAGTCAGTAATTTTCAGCTATTAGTATATTGTGAGAAGTTATCACACCTCTCTGCACAGATGTCTTTCCAAACATTCAGGGATGTATTAATAGGAATAAAATATGCGAAAGTATGCAAGACAAAGGCTTTAATTCCATTTTACCTACTACAGGTAACATCATAGCTCAAAAGTACAAGTAGATCTAGTCAATCCTCTTTATGAAAAGCATATTTCACAACAAAGCAGAAGCAAGATAAAACGTGTAGGAAATGAAAAACGGTTAGAAGAACTGAATTGATTCGAAGAAGCAATTGAAAAATCATTTTGGTAGAGGAAAAAGTATTGTTTAATTTTGGCTTGGAAACCATAACTATGACAACAAAAATATCTACTTGCTTACTGGTTATGATATGACATTAAACAGCCCTTGTCCCCTTCAATGTAAAATAAGCTGATATAATTTAAAGCAGTGCTGATAATTCTTGAACGTTTCATGCATAAATTGACTCATGTGTCCTACACTAAGGCACATTTTCATAAAGAGAATAATGTTATATTTCTGTCTAAATGTGAGAAACCTAAAATGAAATACTACTCTTCTACAAACCAGAACTGAATAGACTCTCAGAACCTTTGCAAAATGCACTTGTGGGAGGCATTATAAAGTTTCTTTGTATCCCTCTGTTCTCTAACAATTGCACTTGGACACAATGCACATTTCATATTCTGCACAGTGGGTCCATGTGGACACACAAATCATACTCCTGGTTGTTCCCTAAGCCTGAAAAAGCATCAACTGCTGTACCTGGGTAAGGGAGCCCTATGACTTATCTGTTGTTGTAGGATGCAGACAACATACCCCATAGTTGCACTGCTTTTAGCACTGTGTGAAAGTACATTCACACTTTTTCATCATTAAAAAAATAATGTTTTATCTTTTAAAATTCTTCAGCCACATGCTCAACCTAGCCATATATCCAACCAGAACATCAACTGTGCAAGTTCCATCCCAGGCACAGAGTGTAACTGCCCAGTGCTGGTGGCAATACCATATTCAACTTGTTAAATTATTACACAAAAGCGCATCTGAAGAAAAACATTTAAAGATCTTGTCCTCTGAAATGGTTGCAGAAATCAATAGTGCTTTAATGTCTGTTATCTCTTGGTTTAAAAACCAAGCAAATAAATTCAAACAAATTCAGTGGCATGTTACAGTAACACATAATGTGTTAAAAACCAGTATCATGACAAATTAGAACTACTAAGAAAAACATATGAATGTTCTGGAGGAAAAGGAGCACTGAAAACTTCTCAAGTGAATATAGACCTATATTCATATATGTACTGACATCAATAATCTAAAATTAAAATAAAATTAAAAAAAATCTTACTTCAACTGCCTCTCAAACAATCCTCACTAGATGTGTGAATTATTTTTTTTTTTTTAAATAGCACAAACCCAACTTTTATGGAGGTAACTGAAACAATTTTCATTTGCAGAAGCAGAAATTTGCATGTTTGTTTTTTCTCCCTGGTGCTACTCCCCTGTACTAGTTAGTGAGGAGAAAGAAAATGAATGAGCCCAATTCTTTCTCACGCAACCCAATTACAGCAAGAAGTTACAGCAGAAAAAACTTAGTCTCGTATCAATTGCAAAGATAATGCATCTGAAAGGAACTTGTTAACTTTTTGTTTGAAATAAGTATGAGACCATTTTACGGACTAATTAACATTAAAAGGCAGAAGTGAGATTAAGAGTCAAATTTTAAGTTGAAATTCTATTTAGTGAAAATGAAACATTTTCAATAAACCCTAGCATTAAACAGAAAATTGAATTTTTGCTGCTTATTAGCATAAAAGTTTCATTTTTTAAAAGCTAATAACCAGAATTTTCATGTGAATAGAAATTATGCACAAAAAACATGAAGCAATAAGAAATATCACAAAATCAGCAACATGACAGATCTTAAAGCAGCTGCTAGTCCTTCTTGAATCTTGACTGAGATTGTTGATCAACTTTAAAACCAAGGCATGCTATTTTCTGACAGAACATGGGGAGAATTAATAAGTATTTGGTTCATGTACAGCTTTTCAGTTTACAAATTAAAGAGCACATAAAAATTAATGTTGAATCAGTTAAGAAGCCAAATATTTGATTTAAAACATTTTAAACTTCTGCACAATTCAAGAATGATTTCCATGCTGTAGACACAAACAAGAAAATAAAAGCTTGCGGTATCTACCAATAAAATGGATCAATACTGCTAAGGATAACCCGGCTCCCAAATATTTACTTTATTTGAAAAATATATTTACAGAATAACTAATGGCAAAAATCAGTGAAATATAAACTGTTTTAAACTATTCCAAGAAAAAAAATGCAATTATATATTATGCTCAGATTAAACTACTTCCAAAATCTATTTTAAATTCTATTGTATTTTATATTACTTTACATTAGACATTTCAAGAATTTTTAACTAAAATTTAATGCAAAAATTGTTTTAATAATTAAAAATATAATAAAAATATAAAATCTCATTTTGGTATAAACAGATTGAATTTCAACTTCTTTGCCCTAACCCAGTTAAGGTTTACTAGAATCTTTTTCTATCTTCATAGATTAATCTGCATAGTCAGAAAAATAAAAAATGACAGATAACACTGCCATCTAGTGTACACTCTAAATTAGGATGAAGCATTTGAATTTTTTCATTCTGCATTTTAGTCTAAGGGGGAACTACACTCCATATACAAACTATGTCTTCAGTACTACTTAACTGTGCATTGGAATAATGACATTTCTCCTCTCATCTGGAATGCATGTTCAATATGCAGACATACTGATTTTGAAAATACACGGTAAAAGTCTGTTATATAATACATTCAGGACTTAAGTATACCAAGATGGTTTTGATAGCCAAAAATGAAGAGACTGTACAGCTAACCACCAACACAAAAGTTTTACCACATAGTGGTCCCAGTTGTGTCACCACCATCATCCCCTTTCACATTACTTGAATAAATTAAACTGAAATTTGCTCCCCGAGACTGTCAAAGTTCAGGCAAAGCTCTAAATTTCACAGCTGCAGTTGGACAGTCAATTGTTTTGCTTCTTGCCTGTTCTTTCATCTTATGCCTTAAAGGTTGCACTCTTTCCATCTTAAAAATGAAATTTTGTTGAAAGATCACAGTGACAGTGTCTTCAAATGCTTGCAGAAAGGCAGGCAGAAAGGCTTAAAACAAGAAGTACCTATGTGGTGGATCATCCGTAGATTTAGAGCACAAGTGAAACCAATCTGAACACTACTTGGATTGTATCTCATTTTCTTTTGAGTTTCTATAACAGTCTCATAAGACTCCCGTTTCGTACTGAAATAAACCTAGATCAATCGTTGTTGATAAACTAACATCATTAAACAAGACAACCACCTTTTGCCTCAGTATTCTGAGTTTCAGCTTCAACACTTTGTGTCTTAAATCAAAAAATGCACTACCTAGAGCAAAACACAAAACCAGCAACCTGTAAGGAAAGGGGTGTGACCAATACCTTGACTGACAACTCAAGCAACAGACTTCACAGTACACTGAATTAAAGAATCAACACAACATTCATAAAAAAGGATTTATCTCAGGCTACATTTGACACTAGCCAGAAAAAAAAAAGTGAATAGATACAGCTGACCAAATTTATCCATTTTTATGAACAGTAAGGTCCCTGTGCTCTTTGTACGCCAAAGTTCCTATAAGTGGCTACAAGACTGCAGGCATCATCCAAAGTCTGGTCAGAAACTGCCTGCCTCAGCCACCTTTGGTGTCCCTTCATATGGCATTTGCCCATAGGAAACTTCAACATAGCTCTGAAATACAGAGTTAGGGTTCCTTCTGAAAGCACAGTGAATTCGTGAGGTGCCGTGAGATGACAGAAGAAAGGCAAGAAACAAGTACGGGATGCATAAACGTGTCTAAACTTGATTTTTTTTCAGCCACTTCCTGAACACCTCTGAAAGCTAATCCATTGACATCTCAAGGGGTGTAGACTGTAAGCTGAAAAACCACTCATCTAATTACAAAAAAGTAAATGCTTGTATTAACAGATTTTTTGTGGTTGTCTAAATTTCTCGTGCCTCAGATCATATAATAACCTTTAACTAAAGAAGCATGAGAGAAAATATTATGTGAAGGTGTCAGTTGCCTACTGCATCTGTAAAGCACCTGGGTCCCCACCACTATTAACAAAGATATTCACATACCACTCATTAAATAAAGTACTACAATTATCTAGCTTCTCTATTGCCTGATTTTACAATATGTATATTTATGGTTGGTTATTCTAAAAAGTTGGGAGATTAATTTTGCCAAACATTTGTGTGAGCACTGAACAGCGATGATAAAAGCAGTAGCAAAATTGTTTAGGTATCTTGAGCATATGTTTCCTAGAACTTTACATGAATACAGACGTCAGATTTAAATAATCCTTGGTTAAACTTGAGACCTAACAAGGAAAGGTAGAAAATATTTCTATAAGTAAAAGTTAACCACAACTGGAAAGCAGGAAAGAAATTGAGATATTCTAAGGTGGACATGAAAGATCTAAGGATCAAGCTGACAAAAACCCCCCTATCTTTACTTATACAGAATAAGTATTTACACTTGACAAACTCAGAGCTCTAGAGAAAACTCTAGATTTACTTAATTCCACTCAACTCTATAGTTATGCTGCCATCTAGTGAAACGGGATACTGACTCTCCTCTGCAAGACAAGTTGGTCCAAATGAAAAACATTATCCCTAAGATACATGTATCACAGTAAACACTTTTCACCTCCAAATACCTTATTCTTCCTCTGCTCCTTCCTCATCACTACATTTATGTTACATGTGTTCCAATGTGACTAATTTTGGCCATAGGACAGTGAACTTTTATACACTTAACTTGAAATACAAACAGGCTAACAGACTTCAATGAGAAGCCAAGGAACTAACCAACACAGATCACAGTCCAGGATCAGGAAAAAGTTAGCTATTAGAAGGTTTCAGATCATCACACAGAAAGTCTTGAATTCATAGCTATTAATACAGATAAATATTACTCTGAGCCTTCAACTTAAATTACTGTTGTGGTTGTTTTCTCATTATTTTTAATTAGAATGATGACTTACAAAAAACAATGTAAAACCTTTTCAAAAATGCCAGATACTAAAAAGGAAATAAAGAAAGTAAGTACACACTCACCTGGGAAAATATATTTGCAGTTGGAGCAACTCTGTTGTCCACAATACTATATAATATTGCTAACAGTCTGTCCAAGGGAAATGGCTTTGGCCCAAGGAGGTGATTACTGGTCTGCAACAGAAACAACACTTTTCAATCCAATAGATCTTTCCTGGAGTACCACACGATGTTATTCTCACATCTTTTTAGTCTCTGGGGAGGCACTGTAATTCACAGTAGTGTTTCACACAGCCACTTACATATTATGGAAAACACTGAATACATGCTTATTGATCACAAAGACATAGACAGAGCTCTACTTAACATGGCAAGAGTTCAAACTGCACGATAAATAGCAACATTTTTGAGCTATAACAGAAGATCTGATGCCAAATTTCCTGTCGCTAGTTATAGATTTACTTGTCCTATTAAATTACCTTGCCCAATCTAAGGATTAAAGAGGAAAGACTGCATATTATGGCATTCTCACAGTGCACATAGTTTTCTTCAGTTTATCAACAGTAAGACAAGTTGGGCTTCTTAAAAGCACAGAGTTTGTAGCTAGTGAAAAAATGTAAAGGTTTAGATTTAGTCTATTGTCTACAGTCAGTCTATAATCCATGATCACCTACAAAGTACTGCACATAACAGAACAATAGCTTTACAAATCTATAAAACTATCAAACTACTTTTAAGTATATTTTAGTGTGTTTTGCTTACTGAAGACAAATATTTTACTAGCATTTGCACTTTGAAAAAGCATAAAAAGACAAGATTCTGCTAAAGTATCAACATATCCACTTTCTTTGAATTGTTTTAGCCAGTCTTTTCACTTCCTCTCACAGAGGTGCAAAATCATAACAAGAGTTCCTCATCTTAAATGCCATACTAAACTACTCCAATAAACAGCCTTACGGTCTAGAACATGAGTAGACTAACTTGGCAATGGGGACCAATTCTAATACAGGAAATTATATTTAAACATAGGAAAAAAACCCAAACTTTTTTTATCCCAAGGGCTGTTAAACACTACAACTTACTGCCTAAGGCAGGTTGTGGAATCTCCATCCTTGGAGATATTCAAAACCCAACTGGGCATGATCCTGAGCAACCTGCTCTAGGTGACCCTGCTTGAGCAGGGGGGTTGGACTAGACCAGAGGTCCTCACCCACCTCAGCTCTTCTGTGAATTTCAATTTCTAAAATTAATTTACAAAAAAAAAAAAAAAAAACCACCACAACGAACCCAAAAAAGAAACAAAAAAAACCTCCAAAACAATCAATCAATCAACCATCTCTGCAGGAATAAAATGTATTAACTGTGCGGTTTTTTTCCAGCAAAATTGCTGATTTTTTTATATTTTTGGCTGATTTTAACTTTTTAGTTTTCATTTTCTCTTTTGCTTCCTTTATACCACAATGAAAATGTTACCATTTTGATACCAAAACCAAAGAAAACATTTTTGATCAGGAAATTAGAAATGAGAACACTTCAACTTGCTGTTTTGCACAGGAAATGCCTTTACTACTATATTTCTACTTTCTTAAAATACACTCAATCATAAGATCATTCCAGCTGGAAGGGACCTTAGGAGGTCTCTAGTCAAACCCCTCCCGATCAGAGCAGGGTCAGCTAGGAGGTCAGGCCAGGTTGCTCAGGATTTTACCAGTCCAGTCTTGGAAACCTCCAAGGTCAGAGACTGCACCACCCCTCTGGGAAACCAGTGTCACTGCCTGGCTGTCCGCATAAAGAAAAAGGTTTTCCTTATATCCAGTATAAACACCTCATTTCAGCTTACGCTCGTCGTTTCTCACCCTCTCACCATCCACCTTTGTATCATAGAGCCTTAATGATCTCTTTGCAGGTACAGGAACAGGCTGTTTTTAGGCCTCCCTTCTCCAGCTTGTACAACTGCAGTTCCCTCAGCCTCTCCTTGCAGGGCAAGTGCTCCAGCCTCTGACCATTTTGATACCTCTCTGCTGAACTTGTTCCAGTTTACTGATATGTGTCTTGTACTGGAGGGGGGCAAAACTGGACAGAGCATTCAAGATGCAGCCCAAAGAGTGCTGAGTGTGAGGGCCCAGAGTGCATCCACCTCACACAAGTTTAGCTGGCTAAAGCAGAGTTCAGCTGGCTGAGCCCAAGGTCAGCTCCTTTGCTGGTCAGAGCTGCTGTATAAAGAGCCACCTGCCAGCTACAGACAAACTGTGTTATCAGAACACAGCATATTTACTCAACTTTGCATTTACAGAGCTATTCTGTCCCTTACCCTTCTTTTGCACCATACACATCATCTTCACACCTTAGCTGGCACTGATGGACACTTTAGGCATTACAGGTTATTGTATGCAGTAACGTTGAATTCAATTGAATTCACAGAAATACGAGTTCCTGATTTTTCAATGTTAAATATTTTTAAAATAACCCATTTTACAAAAAGGAGAAGTACAGTTCATAGGGCAGAACTGGGTAGTATTACAACTCAGGCAGCATTGTTAGGACAACAGAGATTTATTTATGACCCAGACTGTCAAAAGTTCTGACAATGTAGTGTACATTGCTTTCTTCTTACTAACAGAGCAGCCAAGATTAAAGAGGAATTTCAAAAGAAAGTTTGTTTCAAAATGCTTCTGGGAAAGAACACGTCTCAAATATATCACGAGCACATCTATGGCGTTAATCAACAGTGAAACACAACCACTCATTTCTTCAGCAAAACAAAAAGTATATATTTCCAATACATGCTTTAGCTTTTCAAATCCAGGAGGTGTCCCCAAAGCTACCTCTTGGCTAACAAAGCAGTGTGAAAAATAATGAAAACATGTAGTCACAACTTTAGCACGGCACCCTCAGTCAAGAATGGAGGTATGGTGTAAGTTATGAACCGTACAATCCCCTGCCCTTCTCTTTCTAAATACGCCACTTCTGTGAAGCATATTCTTTATTATCAACAGAAAAAGTCAACAAACATACAGTAATTAAAATGTGTGCACTCCAAGCAGCTAGCAAGCACAATTAGCATGTAGTAATCCCTGAAATTGTGTTTAGTATACAATTACTTCACAAGTTTCTTACTCTTAATATTATCAGCTCTCTGATTAGACAGAATACTATTTTGAACTTTTAAATTATTTGAGAGAAATGCTTTCTTCTGGAAGTCAGAAGAGTTAATTCTAAGAGAGTGTAACTCCTAGAAGCACCACTTCATTTTTATTTCTTTGACAGAAATAAATTCCTGGATGAATAGGAATGGTTTATAAGTCCCTCCAAACAGAACATGGTGAAACATTTAGAAATCTTCAGCAAGAAGCTAGGGCAGAATACTACATAAAATAGTATTTATAAAAATCCAAGGGACCCTCAGCTCACTTAAAAACAAAGATACCTTCCACATTCAGAAAACCTCTTCAAAAAGTTTTATAGCCATCAAATTAACTCTGTGAGTCCTCTATCATCTTTCCACCTTGGCAACACACTCGCCTAATGGTTCAAAAAAGACTTTTCCCCAGCTGCCACTATCTATACTTGTGCTTTTTATCTACAGTTTCATGTTCCCACTGTTTAACTGGCCCAAGTCTTTCACTGTCCCACAACTGCGAGCCATGTGTTCACATTCCAAAATTTCATGAACAAGAATGAGAAGCAAAAGCATTCTTTAAAGAGTAAAAGCTTAACCCAAACTAAATTACTTGCACAAAAGAAAGTCCTTAACCTCAGCTGGCTGAATTTTCAACCTTTTAAGCATATACTTAAAGACAGAACTATACTTCTCACTTTTTTTAGCAGAAAGCATTTCTGAACTTCCCTGGTTGCTACGGAAATGAATCATCTTTAGTTGTAAGCTAGAAATTCTGATACAAAACAGATCCTAGACTGAAGTTGAAGCAGATATACTAGACAAAACTCTTTTCCAGTAAAAAAAACCCACACCAACACATTTGATCCTCTGATGGACTGACATCTGAAAAAAGCATACTCCTGCAAAAGTAGCTTCACCAGAAGATCTCTCACTTGTCACTAAACTGGAAAAACATTGTTCCAGAGCAATCACACAAAGAAACTCAACAAATTCTGCTGCTATCAGCAACAAGGCAATTAATAGAATGATAAAGTAAATTTTTTGCCCCTAATTCACAAGATTTGCTTTTTCTAATAAAAAAACCCATGGCCTCTGGACTGAACAGAGTTAAGAATCAAGAAACAGATTTTTAGTCTGGCTGTACCTAAACTTTTAAGGAAAGATTTATTTCACTTAATGTTAGCTTCCTGCCAAGTAGGTATATACAGCCAAACTAGTTTCCTAAGTTCCCATTATAGCCATAGAAATCTAACCAATACAGTTTATGGTGCAATTCATCTGACTGAACGTAGAACCAACTTTAGTATGAGACGAATCACACCCTACACTCCAATGACTGCATCAACTAGCTCTGCACTGTCTATAAAAAGACACTAGCTTAGATGCAGGAACCCACTTGGAGTTAGGCGAATCTGATCTGTAAATCAGTCTTTAGACAAGCTTCTCTGAGGGAAGGTATATTGATACAAGCTATCACACCAACTGAAGCAAGTGAGCCATTATTTGTAACACTACACAGGTAATCCTTTATCCCTGTATTTCAGGTTCCCTCACTACAGAATCATAGTACCAAAATATGTAAGTTTACATCTGGGTGACTGTATCTCTGTGCAAATATTTATAAAGGTTACAGTACAGTAAAAGGAACATAGGTCTGGAAAATCCTGTTGGGACCTGCAGTCCTGTTCCCCACTATCACAGCTACCACGCCTCAAAAACTTTCAAGACCAGACTGTTCTCTAACCTACAAGCAGTTTCAGTTTCTGGCATCAATACTTAGAGCAAAAGGGTCCTTACTTGTAAACTATAAAGCAACACATAAGCAGAGAACCAGTGCTCTGTAACTAGAAGCAAAGGTACTCTCAAAATGCCACAAAGTTCCCGTCCTGTTTGTTAAACCCTAAGACACACTCCTGTTTCTTCCATGCAATCAGAGTTTAATGTAACACTGTCAACTCAAGAGATATTTTCTGTTAACTATATTTGATTTACTAGGATTATGAAGTTCTAATTCTCATCAAAGTAACACTAATTTTTAATACAACAAAGAGGTGCAAGAATTAGATCATTTGCAGTCTTAGAAGTCTTTCCTGATTATGCAAGTTACTTGTTACAGCTAGAGAACAAACCAAGCTTCTTTAGCTGCACACATGTTTAACCATGCTTTCAGAATCAGTTCAATGCTTAGGTTGTAGGGTAAATGTAAAGTCTACAGAATTAGAATTAATCTAATTAAAGTTAAAAAAGTAACTGAAATCTTACTCATCTTTTTGACCATTAATTTTGTTTACATTATGTTTGTTTACATTTGTTTGAGTTACCTTCATTTACAGTTCTTTCCTTAGTACCTCCTTCTGTTCTGTTTCTGTACCTACTCAGCATTTAGTTTGCTGCAGGAGCAATAATAAAATAAAAACCAATTTATGATTAATGCAGGCACTTCTGAACACTAAGTAGTGAACCTGGATACAAGTCCCTTTAACATAAATAATGACACAAGAGAACAAGCTCTACGGTACAGTTAAGGTGATCACGACCTCAGTATTTCTTTATCAAATCTCTATTTTCCTATTTCTTTTATGTTTCTAGCTGTTCCCATCTCCCTGCTTGTTCCCAAGCTGGAAATCTATTGCCAAGAAAGAATAAAACAAAACAACTTTCCTGCAGAGGATGCAAGGAAAGAAGAACATTTTGGTCTAAGATACAATAATTATTCCTTCTCCTGAAAATTATTTATCAGCTAATTAAGACATGGAGGTATTTCAAGAATTTACCACTCCTGAAAATATTTAAATGCTCTGGAAGTTCTCACGAGTCCACATGCCAGCCACAAAACACACAAGGTCTATGTGTACAGGACACACACATTCAGAAACTTCAGAATTCTTAAATTTACATAAATATGTACCTAGCGGTGCAACACATTGCACTGTTGAAGTAAAACCATGCTCACTTACACTTTCACATGCAAAAATTGTCCCCCTACAGAAATAAGAGAACTTGGAAAAAAGTCTTTGGATAGCCAAGGACTCTGTCCTCCTGCAGGGGCAGGAGGAAAATTAGGGAAAAGGCTATAGGAAGGATGAGAAGCAAAGGATTATTGGGCTAAGAATCATTTAAAAATTTTTCTCATATTATTTACACTGGCTGTAGCAGAGAGAAGAAAAGGATATAATGATTGTTTCAGCAGGGATTTAATGCTGTCTGCACTGCTTTTCATTTACAGATTTGTTTAAAAACAAGTCAACAAGTTACAAATGTTAAAATTTGATTTCTCTGTTTACAATTAAATAAATTAAATAAATATACATAGAGGTATTTGCTTTTCCTAGCATATCAAGGCTCTGTCAGTAAAAATTGGTATAGCTCCACTGAAATCAATGATATTTACCTATTTATAACCATGAAAAGTTTAGTTAATAGTCTGAGAGAATCCTAAACAACAGAGAGGAGTGCAAAGTTTCCAAGCCTCAACACACAAACTTAAGCTCTTATGCCTCACTGGGAATTAAAGTGACTTGACTTTCAAAACTACTAACCACCTATTACTCTAACATCTTTGAGAGAAATTCTGGTATCTGGCTGTTCCATGTATGATGTCCTTTAACTAGCTTTAAGCAGCACATTTTGTTATACACAGAAATATGGCTTTAGAAGACAAATTTATGCTACAGTTAAATTTCAGTGAAATAAAAATGTGTGTATCATACAGAAATTTGTATCATATGAAAAAAATGCACCAATAATTGTTATTTATGCAATTCTGTTGTTCCTACAGTAAACGAGGCAAAACAAAACACAAAACCAGCAGTACAGTAGAAAAAAATACTTGTTGCCAAGCTCAGCTTAGAAAGATAAAATACATACCTTTTCATGTTTCTTCATAAAGTTGGTCTTTCTAATTTTCCCATGATGCTGTAAACAACAGAAAAGAGCAAATATTGTATGTAAATTATTTTATGCTCCTTCTATAGCAAAGACAGAATCAAAACAGTCAACAAAGAACTGTACACTATGTATGTTAATATGCTAGTCTGGGTGTCCTTCTTTACTACATCTCCAGTATTTGCCTCTGATGTTACCAGCGATCCTTCTTACCAGAAGCCTTAAAATTACACTTGGCTTACTTCTTGCTTCCTTGTGTCCCACATGGTGCAAAGCCAAAAACCACCACACTAATATTTTTTGGTGACATGCATAAGTTTTTTTTCTGATCTAATCAGGGACTGATGAGAAAAGGCAGTAAAAATTTGTTTTTAATATGACTTCATGCCACCATCCTCCTCCTATCCTCAATCGTCTAATGAAAAAGACAGACGTTTCATTTCCTTCTATTTCCAGAGAAGTTTAAATGATGGTCACTTCATTTTTTAAATGTATCCATGCATAAAATCCATCTGAATTTTCACCTTTTATCTGCTCCATTTTCAAATTTGGATGGTACGCAAGCTGGCAGAATGACAACCAGGAATTCAATCGATAAAATACAAAGATAGTTCAAGGTGCAGGAGCTAAACGACAAACAGAAGGTGGGGCGGGAAAAGGAACATCATTTAAAAAGGCGCAGCTTTAAAGCAGCATTAAGAAAGGAAGGGCTGTCCAAAGAAAATAATCAAGTGTTCTTGGATCTCAACTGAAAATCTGAGGGCAAGACAAGGACAGGAATATAGTAAACAGGATGTTACAAATGAACGGGTTAAAAAAAAACAAAAAAAAAAGACAGAGAGACATGAAAATGATGTAAAATTGGTGGAGAGGTACAAGTATAATATTCTTTAAACATAGTTAAGTGCTATTTCTCAAAATATCACCTGATGAGTTTTTCCACAGCCTTGAGAAGTATACCTTATTAATAAGTACACGTTATAAGCATGCTCAGTGAATCAGGGAAAAAAATATCTCAAATGAAGGAATTTTTTTTCCATCATGTTTAAAATCTTGTACTTAGTATTTGTGGACCTCAATACTCAGCCAAGTCAAGACGATCTCAGTAACTGTGGCTTTTCTTGACTGACTTCTGAAGAGCTTAGTATTAGACAGTGCTTTAAGTTTTCTTTGCATAATTTGCCAGACTAAAAAAAATTGGTTCGTTCAATTAATACGTATCACACACACACACAGACAGCACAGGAATCTTTTTATCATGCCTTTGGAAAGAAGACTACAGTGATAAAAGAGACCTTTTGGAGAGGAAAGTGATCAAGCCTGAGGTTACACAGCATGCTAGTGATGGATCACAACAAACTGCATTCATGCATTTCAAAGGTTATGCTGGGATCTCCATATGGTGTATTTAAGTTATATCAAACGTGTTTCAAAGCAAGTGAGCAGGTGCCCTATTTCTGTGCAAGCACACGAAATTCAGAGCTAATTTTCAGTTAGTTTTTAATCCTGTTTAATATTAAAATGATAAAATGAAGACTTCATATAGATCACTATTCTTTTTTGTTTTAAAGACTACCTTTCAAAACCAACTTCATATTTTTCTCTCTATCTACTGCAAAGCTCCTGAATTTTCATATAACTAATAGCAGCGCTGCCAATTATTACTTCATTGCTTTATCAGCATTCCAGGCTGCCACAAACTGTGACATTAGCTGTAGTACAGTCTAGCAGCTATACCGGTAGTGCAGATTAGCAGCTCAATGACCATCTTTTTGCTTGCATCCCTTTTGCTGTTCAGCAGTCCTTAGGTAAATACTCCAGAAGATACTTTTCTGTAATCTACTCGGAATCTCATTACAAACCTGATAAAACCATATTCTATTTTCACATTCCACATGACTCAAAACCACTCAACTTGAACACCACCTCCCCCAGAAGTGTTGGTTTTGGTGGGCTTTGAGATGCAGCTATTTCTGAAATTCACTTTAGCACCTGATGAAGGGCTAATTTCTGTTTCACCAATTCTTGGGAAAAATACTTAATATCACTGAATGAAATACCTTCATGGTCCTTGCTTCAAAAACTTAGAAGCTCATGTTTATTGTACAAAAGATTAGTGGGGTTCATGTGCAAGAGTGGAAACTAACTTCAGAGATAATGAAAAAGGAGAAAGGAAAAAAATTGAGCAGGTTATTCAGTGAACACAAACAAGAAAGATGTGGCACTTTTTGATAACGTCCTTTACTGACTTGACTCCTGGAAGCTTTCCTGTTTCTTTGAGTTCCAAGACTGATGTGGAAAAATCTGGGCATAACCACTTCTTCAGTAAATAAATCTGTTACAAAGAAATTGCTTTGGCCAAGTGAAAAGAACAAAGGTTGCCCATAAAGAAAACTTGTCAATCTGCACTTACTCTAAGTAATCCTCTACTCTTCTCAGGAAAGGACTAGACAGAAGGGTGAAACACCTACAGCTGTCAATGTAGGATAATAGCAGAAACACAAAACCTGTATTTAAACTAAAAACGTACTAGTATATTATCACTAGGAACTGCAGTAACTTCTCAAAACATGTATCCACAATTTTTTTTTCAAGAAGGAAGAAGAAAACAAGCATATTTCTACAAATTTGGCTTGCTCTCATCTTCTTCAATTGTTCACACCTATCTTTCATGAGTACCATATATTTATATACACATGCATATATTAATACATACTAAAGTAGAAAATTTGATGTTGGTAAAATGCATAGAAAGCATAATTGCCCAATCACTTTTCTGATATCTGTCTTCCTGCCTACATTTTGTCAAATTAAGACATCAAAAACAATGCAACGAGGCAGGCTTGAGGAGCATGAAGATTCTGGGTAAGAAAGAGACAGACTACAAACTATGGCACCACAGCATTTGTTTGCAGCATGACCACAACATAGCCCAAAGAAGAAAAGAAGAAAAAAAAATTCAACCTATATACGGCAAGAACTTACAGAAAATGGGGTTTAGCTCATGATTTGGTAGTGAGGATTAAGACATTCATCCTAAAACATGCATTACCATCATTGCAACACAACATGTTGTTCCATTAGCTGGCACGTCTTCTGCAAGAGCAACTGTTTGTATGTTTCTGTTTCAGAAGCTTAAAATTGTATAAATAAGTTAATAATGCACTATGTCATTTTACCTCATTAAAGGCTAATGCAGTTGTGGTTTGTATCTTACTCCAGAAATTTAAGTGTGGCTTATACCTAAGGACACTCCAGGCACTCCACTAAAATCTTTACAAAACGGAGCTATATCAACTTACAAAAGCAAAGCACAATACTTGTGCTAAAACAGTGTTACGCATGTTTTGACATTAACAGGAAGTTGGGTTTATTAGACATTAATAATGACTAAGTGATCATTACCAATCACAACATGTGATCTACAGAAAAACTTCTGATCAAATCAAATGAACCACACACAGGAACACAGCTCAAAATGAATGGTTGAAGAGTTGTAAACTAGGATATTCAGTATGCAGGAATTCAGTCAGCAGCACTAAGAAAAAAATCTCATTACCTTAAGAAAGAACCTCTTATCTGTCCTAACAGGATTGTAGGAGGCAAGGTAAGCAGCTATTAGAAGAAATTTGGAGTAATAAGGAAGTTCCACATGTGTATGTGCAGAAAGTCCTATAAAACAAACAGTTTATGAGTCGTTGAAACCCACTCTGAACATTCACAACCTTCAAATTAGACTTGTTTGCATTCTTCTTTTCCTTCTCTCCTGCTCTACTCCTGTAACTAAATGAGTATAGCAACTTTCTCAACCCCATTATCACAGATATAAAATCAGTGAAGGGCCAAGGAATGGCACAAAGCTAAACAAAACTAACATTCTGAACTCCTTATGGACTCATCTCAGAAACTGCGTTTGAAGGATCAGAGATTCATAAATCACTAAGGTGTAATCTCCCCCAAAAAAAAAAAAATAAAAAAAATTTCCAGGCTACTTTCATTTACAGTAATATTTCTGGCAAACAGGGCAGATAAAAGATGTATTTTAATACAACGGCAAAGCTTTTCTCAAAAACCCAGCTTTCAGGCTAGGCTACTCCAGACTGTGCCAGAGAGCTCAGCCAGGAACGGGGCTGGCATGGTGGAGAAAGGCGCAGTGCTGCACTTCAGAAAAACAGCTCAGCATCTCACAATTTTTTGCTACTGTTTTACCTTCTACAAAAAATGCTTTCAAAATTTTAAACTTGATCCAGCTGACCTAGCCCGCTACATGTATACTTCATTAAGACTGAAGTCTCACCCATTAAAACACACAACTACAGTCTAGTGAGTATTTTCCTTCCCTCTTTTTACTTTTACTTTGTATTTTTTTCCCTTTACATTCCCCTGCTCTTGTCACTGTAGTTGCTTCTTTTACACAGCTTATGCATATGAATAGGATGGTCAAACCACCTTACTTCATCAGTTGTCTAACTATGGAGATGACTAAAGGGTCTCTCTTGTGCCTTCTTTGCTTACAGGTTTTCACTTCGACAGTTTCTTGTTCTGTGAAGTACCCATACCCTTATGCTTTAATCCACAAATATCAGCAAATAAAGATCAAGGAATTAATCTTAAGTTTTAAACATGTTTAAGAGCCCCCAGTGTGATGAGAAGCATCCTAAATGATAGCTAGTATTAACTTCCTCTCATGTAGGCACAAAAGGACAGCAGTTTTAGTTTCATTTACAGTCAAGAGATTGTTTTGTATTGCATGTTAATTACAAAATGCAACACGAAATAAATACTTACATATAGACAATTTAGTTTAATACAGAAATATCTGTTTCTACTCCATTCTTCTGGTCGGCCAATATTGCATCATGCACTGAATGATTTGCTTATTTACATCCACAGTAAAATTTATTATAACAGTTTTTTAAGCATGTTATTATCAAACGCTGTTTACCAACAAGACAATTTTTCCTACTACATATACCTAAAAATCCTACAAAATGCATTTTAAATAAAGTCTCCCTTTTTGGGGTTGTCAGGCGCAAGAGTATTTCATGATCATCTAGGCACAGAAGGAGGGAGTTTAATAAGAACACTGTGAATCAAACTCCTTTGGTCAACAATGTCAAAAAATTACTGATCATAAAGCAAGTATAGCAAACAGTCTGATGACTGCAATTATCTTAAGACAATTTTAAAATAAGTAGCTATTTTACCTACTATCTAAAGAAGAAACTACTTGTCACAATAAATAATATGGCAAAAGTGTTCCCAAACTACGAACTGGTCAAAAGACCATGACCAACTGACATTGCCAGGAAAGTATTTTAGTATTCTTTCCTAAATTGTAAATGAAGGCCAACATATATTGACATTCAACTTTCAAGCCTGTCTAAAGTATAAAATCAACAAAGCTGTACTCCTCCAAGGAAAGAACAGAAAGAATTCTTGCAATTCTGACATTTCTCTTTGCCAAGAAATCAGGACACAGGACAGCTGTTTTGTTTAGGAATGTGCTAATCCAGCGTAATACACCAGGTATAATTTTCCCTTCTCCCCACTCAGATAATTCTGCCAGTTGGCACACATGGGCTTGACCATCAGGGGTCAGCCCACTCCTCATCCATTCTTACATGAGAAATACTGACTTAAAGAAATCTGCTTTTGCCCACAAAGGACCTTAGGAAAGATTACTCCCAGGATATATGCTAGGGGAAAAAATAGTAACAGTCCTTTGTAGAACACCTTCTCAAAAAACCATGATTACCCTGAACTGTAACTGAATGCTAAGAGGTAGCCTCGTTTGTATAATTTCATTCACACGTTCTCAGATAACAATGACCAAGTCAAACTGAAAAGTACATATTTCACATTACAAGCCCCTACAGAGTTATTGTATCTGATACCTTTCAACTGCCCAGGTTCTCCGTTGTCACACTGTAAGCGCTCCCACTGTGAGCTAAAAGACAAGATAATGCAAATATATAAAGATGAAGTATTTGTTAGTCTTTTAGAGAGAACTACCTGCTTGGTATATGTATATTTTAATTTCATGACACTGGCCAGGATACAGTTACTAAGAGAATAATTAAAAATACCAAGTCTTACTACCTTGCACATAAGTTTCAATGATGTGCAGACTATGCATATTTGAAAAAGCTGCAGAAAGTAATGCTATATTAAGGTATAAAAGTGAGTACAAGCTAATTGTAAAATAGTGATTTCTTTCCATCCAACTACCACCAGTAAGAAAATATCAATAGCGTTCTAAGTTGCAAGAACAATGCATAATTGGATGAAAAGTAAAGACTCTGATAGTTTTGGGGTCTTTTTTATCTGCTTAATGAATGTTTATACTAGTGAGAACAATATTATAATTACTTCATAATGTAATTTTGAAGTCTACATAAAAAACAAAGCAATATTCATTCTGCACCGAAAAACTCTGAAGACATCAAGATGGAACATTTTGTCAGTGAGAAATGTCTACAAGTAGTCTGGTGTTTTCCTAAACAACAGCAAAAAATTTCACTTTAAAACTTCCCTTAAGGAATGACATTGTTAGAAATGTCATGATTTTAGATCATTTTGTATACCACAAGGGGATAAAAAAAAAAAAAAGTCTGTTAAAGCACCAGTGCTTTTTTGGTTTTGTTTTTTAAAGATCTTTATGAACAGCCATAAGCCATAAAACTTATGAAAACACTTTAATGAGAGCCGATGTAATACTCAAATTATAATGAATGATCAACCAAATTATCAATGAGCAAATTTTTTATCCAATGTCTATTTTACAGGTAGAAAAGTTTCATTTTCATCTCAGTTCAGGTAGCACAACAGCTGATAGCAAAGCTCTACTGCTGTAACTTACAACTTGAAGAAAGGCCCAGAGTAATTACAGTTCTGTGGCCAGAAAAACTGATACGGTCCTTTTAATTCCTCAAGCATTTACAGATACACAGAGGTAAATCCTAGAACTGTTATGCAGAAAGCTGAAATTTATAATAAAAAAACCCAGTAAAGCTCAAATTTATAATAAAAGAAAACTGTAAAGAGGGAAATTCAGTTATTTGGAAACAATTCATAAACTATTTTATATCATAAATTCATATTACACCCTAATTAGAGTAGGCAATTACACGATATAATAAGTCAGGAAGAACCCGAGTAGACTGTGCACTGAAGATCAATACTAAGTATAAATACATATTTAAGGCAAATAGAATAATGCCTCATTGTACAGTGAAGTCTGGCTCATATGGAGTAAAATCAATTCTCTTTTTGAAGGAACGATCACTTTTCCATAACATTTAGCATCGACTTCCACTACACAGCCAGGTTCAGTTACCAGAATACTCTATGGCCTCAATGACATTGAAAGGAAAGAAATCATTATGTTTGTATTGAGACAAAGAAATCAAACACTACTGCATTATCTCTCTTTACGTAGCATAATATCAGAATCACTCATCTTAAAAGTGGGGAAGACATTAAAACCGAGCCGATTATTACCATTAAAAATGAACATCACCACCTTTTTTCTAGCAGTCTGGCAACTTGAGAAATAAACAAGGAATCTAAAACCACACCAAGAGAAACTCAGCCCATTAGCAGGACACCAGCTTTTAATGCTATCAAAAATGGTAATTCCATGTAACGAAAATTTTGCCCTTGGAGAAGAAAAAAAGCAGTCAGAAAGCACAGTAAGGGTACAAACCTAGCTCCATTAAACAAAGCTAAGGAACACAGATGTTCAAGATCTGTAACATCTCATAAGAATTTTGATGCTTGCATGCATCCTCAGAACAGTGAGGATCTGTCAAGTCAACGTTACAAGTGTGTTTTAAACTGTGCCTGTGTATATTCTGGTGACAGATTCCCATGCTTGGCAGTTTCATACATGACAAAAAATGGATCTATCTGCATGACCATCAGTGAAAAAGAGAACACAACCTACTGTCACTGCTTTACTTAAATATTTTATATGCTACAAATACAGTTTTGTTTAAAAATTTCCTCCCGAGATACCCTATTTCTAACATTATATGGCAAGAAAGAAACACATGTTAAAGAAAAAAGATTCTATCTAGCAAAAAAGAAACACTAGCCATGAAACATAATTGAGAGAGTAAATATTTAGAGAGGAAGCTTGTTAAAAACAGCAACATCAACAAAACAAACAAGGCCTCGCCCCCAAGTTACCTGGATATTTCCCGAAGATAAACAGTCTGCATTGCCTTCTTCAAATGAGGTTCAATATTCTTCCAGAGTTTGCGGGTGTCACGTTCATTTGCTGCACCAAGCCAGAATCAACTCTGTTAAATATTTAACTCACACAACACCTGAACAGTCACAGGCATGACACAGTAAATCTAACACCTTGCCTCTGAAATGCTATATTAGGACAATGCACCATCATCATCCATTTGCAAGCACATGCTACCACACAAGACTGTTTCTCTGTGGTTACTCTGAGATACTCTAGGACAGTTTGGCAGAACCACTGCTCTCATTTTCTCCTCTTCGCCTTGACAGAGAAATTACTTATCTCACTACTTCGCAAAAGTCCTGGTGGTTGAGTTAGGAGAAAGATTTATAGGGGGAAGCAAGTTTTCATGGTATTTCCATTTCATTTCCATAAAACACCACCAACAGATGTAATCTACTGCTTCTGCTGCAAATGTTGCCTATTGGGTGCAACTGGAATAAGCAAAGCTGTTGTGACCAGAGAAATGGTCAAAACACAGTGACGATCAAAGCAAAGTCCTCCACAAAATCCACAGGGGAGGGGGGGCACATGCACTCTCATACCCTGCTCAAATTAAAGAGAGAAACTTACCTTCTCCTCTGACCACTGGTTCACAGTATTTAGAAAAATTGAGCGCTGCCTATAGAAAGGAAAAAGTACAACATATTAAAAAGGTACTATATATTTGACCTAGCTACAGAATGTAACAAGCAGCATAATTCATTACTTTGCAAAACCAATTAATTATTTTTCAGTCAATAATTATGCTGCTTGCTTCCAAACATTATACTGTAAAACATCACAACATTTCTGTAGATTAAAATACAAACAGAAGTAATCTATCACACGTTACTTGGTTTTGATGTCTGTAAAACCTGTTTACTGTACTCAGGGGTTGCATATTTTTTTAAATAACAATGTAACTAAACATTATAAATGCAATAAAAATGTTTTAATGAACTTTTTTTACTCCTTTCATTTTCAGATAAAACTTTCCATTCCAGGAGCAGTTCAGCATGTTCAAAGGTAGGCCACACATACTTACACACAAAAAAGCAGCAATTACTAAAAAAAAAAAGCCCTGCTAACACATTTCATATTCAAAAGAACTCCTTTTGCCTATGGTAAGATTGAGAGACTTTTGACAAGGTTGTAATCTAGATTTTTTTCTAAAAATGCTTAAATCAATGTTACACAATTTTGTAAAATAACAATCCTCACATTTCATTCTCCTTTTGTTCTACTGCACCTTATTAAATCTCTGTGCTAGTTTACAGAACTCAATGCAATAACTTCCATATATAAATCTAATATAATTCCAGAATGTATTATTAATAATCATCCATAATAACATGCACATTTAGAGTCTGTGTTAGACACTATGGAGTTGTTCAGAAGCCTACAGACAGCTGTATGTGTCTGTCATTACCTTCTACAGAAGAGACTTGTCAAGCACAAAAAGAATCTAGGGTCCAATTACGTAAATCTTTTCATAATATTGGTATTTCCCACACACACAAACAGTGCATCTAAAGCTAATGAAATTATTCTGATAAGCGGAGCCACTCAGTACATAGCTAGAAGAACTGTGACCCTAGTTTTGTGTCTCCACCAGATTTCAGCCATCTCATTTAAATATAAAACCTGTATAGTTAACAGATTAAGTTCAGCTGAAGTTTAGCTGTTTTCCTGACAGAAATGCAGGCAGGACATTCAGATCATCTCACCAGCACTAATTTGTTCACCGGCTGTAATCACCGATCACTTCAAACTCATCAAATTTCCTTGTACACAGTATAGTTATTTAAATAATAATCTGATGAGCTAATAATTGTTATTGCTATTCAGCTTTTCTTATGCAAAGGTCACTGTCAAGTAATTTTTATTTTTCTTCTGCTAGTTTGTTTGCTATTACATTCTTCAACTGATATATGGTTAAAACTCCTTTTTCCAAATATCTTCAATGTATTTTTGTTCTCTCAGGCATGACTACATTGCAGGAATTTTGACTTATCTATTTTATTCTTAATTCCAAAAGAGAGACAATGAAAACATTTATGTCAGTCCTTGCTTCTCTAGGCCTTTGAGTCAAATTAATATGCTATGTTTCTGTAAAATTGTGCAACAGATCTGGCTTGTAGCAGCTTGGTTACCTTAAAATCCTCTGTAGGAAGCAAATCAAGGGAAAATTTTACACTCCTAAATAATACAGGAAAATATTTCAATTTTAAGTTAAATTTCCCATAAAGTTGAAGTATGAAGAATGTTGGGTGGCAAGTTACATTTAATAAACATGGGAAACAATGGAACTTGAGGTTGGACATGCTGAAACCATGTAATCGAACTTATTCCTTCAAATGTTGAAAGCAACTGCCTGACATTCCACTGCATTGTCCAGGAAACGAATACAACAGAAGGCTATTTAGGGATTACAGGAGTCCATGTGAGCAAGAAAGTGCAATAAGAGCAAAGTCACATAACCACATGTAAAAAGAACTTGAAGAGAAAAGAAGCACAGCAGGGCCTATCATTGCTTGGAAGAGTAAAATCATAACTATTACTTCCTCTGATTGAATTGCAAACAAACAAAAAATCACGAACCAAGCCTATAATGAAGTTGGTCCCTCAAAAACTGCTGCAGTTGCAGCAATTGCTTCTGCTATACTTATCAGTAGGCATAAAAGGTTTCATCACGTTTATCTCGTTATATCAACAGATGAAAACAGGTAGCCTAGTCTTCTTAGTCACTCTCTGATATCGAGGAACAGCTTGAGCTCAAAAACCCCAACAGAAGTTCTGGGCTGGGTGAACCACATGCAGATGGGCATCTCATTAGTGCAGCTTTTGTTGCCTCTGACTGGCAAATTACATAGCAATGGAAACCCTTTACAGCCACCAAAACAATTGCAACCTTTGTTATGGATTTCTAGGGAAACTGCATTTTGAGCTAACACATTCTTAAGAGGGTAGATATAGACTACATATAAGG
Organism: Aquila chrysaetos chrysaetos; assembly: GCF_900496995.4. Classification (NCBI taxonomy): domain Eukaryota; kingdom Metazoa; phylum Chordata; class Aves; order Accipitriformes; family Accipitridae; genus Aquila; species Aquila chrysaetos. The sequence goes on from NC_044008.1 coordinate 14,509,802, forward strand.
AAGAAATTTTTTACGATGACGGTGGTGAAATACTGGAACAGGTTGCCTGGAGAGGTGGTAGATGTCCCAACCCTGGAAACATTCAGGTCAGGCTGGACAGGGCTCTGAGCAACCTCATCTAGTTGAAGATGACCCTGCTTATTGCAGGGGAGTTGGACTAGATGACCTTTAAAGGTCCTCTCCAACCCAAACTATTCTATGATTCTATGATTTTCTCTTTGTCCATATTCAACAACAAATCCAGACTTTCAGAGCTCATTTGACAAACACCCCAAAACAAAACAACAACTCTAAAGGAGCTCATCTCACCAGATGCTGAAGTTCCTTCAGGTCCCTACAGACCATGTAGAAGACACCAAGCAGAATATTGATATATGCAGCATAGAAATCCGCAGAATATTCTGGGGGATGATTCTGAGACAAGATCTTCTGCAGGTGTCCTGTTTAAACAAAAATAAGTTTTGTTTATTTAAAGCTAACTTAAACTGACCACATTTTACAAGTTAAGTGGAAAAACAAACTATAATCATCACTAAAAATAACCCCAAATCCACCAAAAACTACACTGATAAAAAGAATCAGCAAATATAATGGAACCAAAATGTTACTTTGAGATGTTTTGGCAAGTGGAAAAATAAAAGTCTCTTAGAGGTTGTGTGAATATACACTTTTACGTTCCAGTAGCTATTCCATATTCTGCAAAAGGCATAATGACAAACATGGAAAAAGCATTGGGATGCTGTTTGACAAAGTATCCCTGAAAAGCAGATTAAAGAATTAGTTTACCTATGCTGTAATCAGGAAAATACAAGGTGAATGGCTCAAAGCATCCAATATTTGGACGGAACAGTTCCCATACTATTTCACTGAGCAGGACAACTGTCACATTTCTGTCAGTCTACACAGAGAAGAAAAAAAACCAGAGTGACAGACAGGCAGAGAAAGAGAAAAATAACACTGCATGTTACAGTATCAATGAGAAAAATTATTATTGTGACTTTTCTGTTCCACAAAAATCATCAAATTTCCAGTTTAATACAAATTACTAGCATAGTAACAAAGCTTCAGCTGGCCTAATCAAGAAGCTCATACATTTGCAGATTTTCATAATTACATACAATTTCTCTGCATCCCTTGCCATTTCACTGACATGTAAGCTTTGTGCAGTGATAGAGCTCTGGTACAATACCAAGTAGATTCTATCTCTTACTCCCAAAATTAAGACAGCATTTTACTTTGGTAATTAAACCCAAACTTTGAGAACAAACAGGAAGAGTTAAAAAGTGAAAGAAAGCTCAATGCTTTCTGAAACCAAGCTATCTAGTACTTTATTTCAAAGGTAAGCTGGTCTTTAAAAACAGACAAAAAACATCCCAAAACAAAAACATAGTATTAACCATGTACTCTACCAACTGTTTTACTAGTTACCAACAATGGCCGTACATAGTAACATACTCTTTTTAACCAAGTTATATTGACAATATACTTGCCTTGAGTTTGATGTTTTGGTCAATAGATAACAAAACACTCCATATTAAAAAAAATTCCTTACTTCCTTTTTGCAAGGTTTCTGGAACCATACTAAAAATTCTGCACAACAAAAGATGCTTTTAAATGTGGTTCTTCAAGAAAGACATTTCAAAACTATGAAGGCACCTCAAGAAAATAAAAGGAAGTAACCTGATTGAATTGACGATGCTTAATATGAGCAGTGAATGACCTGAAAGAAAAGTTTAAATGCTATTGCCCTTCCCTGAAATTCAGGGAGAATCTTCTTCTACTTACTCTTCCCACTTCTTGCCAGTGGCACCCACCCATATTCTTTACTGTTTCTTCTTTCTCTATTTTTATGGAGGTTTTTCTTTCTTTTAATGAGAGAGCATCTTTCTGTAGATTTCTTTCAATTGTCATCCTCTCCCAGATGTCCTAGTATTTTACCTGAGAAAAGTACTAAGGTATTTTCAGTTCAGTTCCTGACAGACCTTTCAATATGAAAAACTTAAGTACTTCCCACCATAATCCTCACAGAAATCAAGCATCCTATGACCCATTCTTTGCCAATGATACCCCACTCCCATGAAATCTTTCACCACTGATGAAGTTTCTTGTCTCCTTTCACTCCAGGAAAGGAAGTAACGCAGTAGATTTGCTCCTATAACATTCCTCTGCAACATCAGCTGCACAACAATTTTACAAAGCCTCAGTCCAGAATCCAGAATTTAAGCAACTGGAATCTCAGCATTCAGGAAAGCTGACAAACTTATTTTGAGGCTACTTTGGAATTTGAGGGTGTTTCTCTAACATATATAAGTCTTAGCCTATTTTTTTGGTCCCTGAACAGCAATCATAGCCCTAAGTTTTCCTCCTTTCTCTGTCAGACAGGTTGTTTCTGCTTCAGAGGCAGGAAAATCCAGAACATAGGCAGAACAAACAAAAAGGCAGAAAATGCACCAGCTGCCAGGATTAAGAACACAGCTGTGAATCAGTCTTCATTCAGTAAATACAGAAATCAACATCACCAGAAGATTAAGAGTACCACACAAAAGTCTCGAGATAACAAGTATAATTTCAGCTATTTAGATGTTCAGACATTTCAAAGTACCACCATCTTCTGGTTTTGTCTTCAGTTTCTTTTCAGAGAATGCACCATTTTTCCTTATGCCAAGGCATATGCTTTGATCCTTCAGAAGTGAGAGAGGGAAAGATACAGTGGTTTACTCCAGTCAGAAACATACTGTGGCACAATTCCAGCAGAAGTGTAAAAACTCTCTGCCATTACAAAGCACATTCACAGCTGCTGAGCTGTGCAGCTCCAGCCACAATTAAATAGCTGGTGGTCTACTGACCATCCTCAAGACAGCCACCATGCAATGTTGTGAAGTTTCACATGGGAGAAACTTGAGGAAGACAAATGTTTCCTGAGTTGCAAATTCACGCTTCCGATGCTGAATTCACTCAATCTGGTTGAGCTCTCTGAATCAGCAGCTGACTCAGAAGCAGACTTTGGATTCCCACACAAACATCTGACAAATTCTAAAAGGGGTTTTATTTATTTATTTGTAACAAGCCAATAGGAGCTACGTTGAAGCTTTTCCCCTTATAGATTATAGTCTGCCTTTTTTTTCTGCAATTATTACAAAACTTTAAACAAAGAGTAGAAAAATTTTACATTCTTCATAAAAACAAAAATGTTCTAGAAAAGACAGCTATGTATCTGATACCACCCTCAAAAGAATCTACAACAGATTAGATACTGTAAAACAAGATACTATTAAAAAGAATTAAAAAAAAAAAAAAAAAAAAAAGGTGTAAGAAAAACCTGCCGATGTTTAAATTCTGCTTTGGTTTCTAGTTTTGACCACTGCCAGTTGATTGGAGGAGGGAGGTGGAGATTAATTCTGCAACTTTTCTCATCTAAAGAATCACTTATGTTGATCTGTGAGCCTAGATGGACAGACAGATACTACGTTCAGTCACTTTCACTATGCAGAAAACATACGTTAATTTTTTTCCAGACACTTACCAGCTCTTGAAGCCTAAGAAATGCTGGCAGGATGTTTGCTTCCATCTCCCTCAGCTGCTCTGCTCTATCCAGTACCTTTTAATAAAACAATGACCTTATTATATAGACAACGTCACCTTCCATTCTCACATGGACTTAAAATGAATTCTTAGCTGCTGGAAACTCATTTCACCAATGGCTCTTAGACAGCAGAAACCATTTAAGTATCAAGACCCCTTAAACAAGCAACATTGGAGAGATTATTGCTTGAGGTGTGCTTCCAGGAAGCCCGAGCAGCTATGCCATCTAAAAGAAGATACAATCCCCAGACAAGCAACATTCTCATGCCTTATGGCAGTAAGAATTAAAAGATAAATATACCAGTCAAAAGCAACACTGACAAAGCCATGACATCATTAACAACCATTGAAACCTCAATTTTTGTCCAGAATTCTTCTTATATTATAAAATTATGGGTAATACTGCAGCACTATATCACCATGCTTACTGTAAGAGAGATATCTTTTCCTACTATGAAATTATTTTTCAGAAATAGGAGCTGATATTTTCAAAAACTCAGCTACCATCCAGAACTCACAGAACCGAACTTTGAGAGAAATTTTTCTTGCCATAGTTTGCACCCTAGAAATTTACAGGATTTACTGTATTGTATGCAAACCTGACATGGCACTAACAAATATGTAGCATATATATAGCTTAAACAGGAAACGCTTTTATCTAAACAACTAACATATTTTGGAGCCTAGAGAAAAAAAAATAGGAGCATGAAAACACATACGGCTATCCTTTGGCAAAAAAATTCATATTCCCAGTACACTTACAATCTTGACAGGAATGAAAAAAGGTAATAGAAACACATTCATTTTGTGTTTTATTTACTACTCGCAATATAAATCTAAATTCTGAAGTTCATTACTTCGTTTGAATTATTGCTCGTGAAAGAGAAACTATAGGTCCCTGGAAAATTGTATTTTTCTATCCCTTTACACTCCCTCCCCACACCAAAACATTTAAGACATGTATCTTTTCTGTTGCCTGCAGTAAGCAAAAGAATTTTATGTGGACAACCAACAAACATTTTATGAAAACAGTATTTCAAAATCACACCGTGCAGGAAAAAAAAACCTGAAAGAACAGTATCTCTGCAATAATAGCTCACACTTCCTGGGAATTTATTTAAAACTACTATACAACATATGATTTTATATTGACATCTGCATTTGGTTCATATAATAAACTACTTCAGGATGAAGACTGCTTTACATTACTGACCAATAGAGGCTACATATTTTTACTAATAAAATTCTGATTATTGGACCCGATGACATGCATCTACCGAACACAAAGCTTTAAGGTCTTGACCTAAGTAGACCTTAATTTTTAGTTGAGTCAAGTGGTTCACAGAAACAGCCTACCCACAGGCCTATAAATCCACACGTTATTCTTTAGTTTTAATATAGATTTGTCACCCTTCAGCTTTTTTAAAAAACTACACATTTTAGAACTGTCTGCCGACTTACATTAAAAACAGGAGCTTGTTACTCCTGTAAAGTGCTAAATATTGTAAATGTATGAATGACTACAAGTTATATCAGTTCCCATTTTTCAGGTAGTTAGAATGAAAAAATTCATTTTTCACAAGTAATCACAAGCATTCAGCATCCATGCTTGGCTTAAGAGAAACATTTAGAATTCTTTGCTTGAAAGTAAACATTTATCTTAATTTGCTCTGACTTAATTGGGCTGAAATATTACATTATTTACTACCGAAATGAAATAGAATAAATTAGCATTGACAGTTTATGTTACCAGCATGCTGGTCTTCCATCAGTCTCAATTTAAACCACTCTACAATAAATTCACATGACACAGGTTAATATACATGAACTGATTTCCCCCATTCCTGTCTGTTCCCATGCAAAACAGAACTGAAATACTGATTTAATACTTAATTCTTCTGATTCAGCAACTATTTACGTGATATAATTGAACCTTTTTAAGTATTTAATGGTTTGCTTTCTATAACCATTGTTCAAGAACTTTTCTAATTTTCTGAGTGATACTAATTTTCATACAACACATGAAGCATTCTTTACTGATGTAGAACAGTTTTTTAATTCAAATATTAATCTGAAAGTAAAATTTTACTATAAAAAGTATTTTCTGAAATTCCCTAAAGGTTATTTTAGTGCTAAATTTTGTTCTTATGGAATTGTTGAAGGATGCCAATACCACTTTTGTGATGGTAGATTAAAATGCATTATCTACGTATAACTTCTTATCTATTGTAAGTACTGATACATTTTTTCTTCATTCAATTTTTAAGTATATCAAATTTATTAACCTCATGAGCTGTAGGAAACCATGAGTTAGTACTGTTTCCACTAAACATAATATGAAGTTATTTAACTCAGTGGTTAAGTATTTTTAAACAGAAATAAAATTTATTTAACTATAACATGTGAAACAGAACAAAGAATGTTCAGTGTAATTATTAATTTCTTGTTTGACTGCAAAAAAACCAATGCAGTATGCGTGTTGATTGCTGTGAGAAACACGCAGAGTGATTACCCAGGGTCATTAAGCTTTCAATCTTGAACCACTTTCATGTTTTCTTAAATAATCAATTTGACCTCTTTTAAAAACCCTTAATTCCTACTGCTGGGCTGAAATTTCAGCCCATGTCCTTTGCAGGTTGTGATGGGTTGACCCTGGCTAAATGCCAGGTGCCCACCAAAGCCATTCTATCACTCCCCCTCCTCAGCTGGACAGGGGAGAGAAAATATAACAAAGAGCTTGTGGGTCGAGATAAGGACAGGAGAGAGATCACTCACCACTTACCGTCACGGGCAAAACAGACTCAACTTGGGGAAAATTAACTCACTTTATTACAAATCAACCAGAGCAGAGTAATGAGAAATAAAACCAAATCTCAGAACGCCTTCCCTCCACCCCTCCCTTCTTCCCGGGCACAACTTCACTCCCGGCTTCTCTACCAACCCCCCCAGCGGCACAGGGGGACGGGGAATGGGGTTTACGGTCAGTTCATCACACGTTGTTTTCTGCCGCTTCATCCTCCTCAGGGGGAGGACTCATCACACTCTTCCCTGCTCCAGCGTGGGGTCCCACCCACGGGAGACAGTCCTCCACGAACTTCTCCAACGTGGGCCCTTCCCACGGGCTGCAGTTCTTCACGAACTGCTCCAGCATGGGTCCTTTCCATAGTGTGCAGTCCTTCAGGAGCACACTGCTCCAGCGTGGGTCCCCCACGGGGTCACAAGTCCTGCCAGAAAACCTACTCCGTGGGCTCCTCTCTCCACAGATCCGCAGGTCCTGCCAGGAGCCTGCTCCAGCGCGGGGTTCCCACGGGGTCACAGCCTCCTTCAGGAACCCACCTGCTCCGGCGTGGGGTCCTCCCCGGGCTGCAGGTGGATATCTGCTCCACCGTGGACCTCCATGGACTGCAGGGGGACAGCCTGCCTCACCATGGTCTTCACCACGGGCTGCAGGGGAATCTCTGCTCCGGCGCCTGGAGCATCTCCTCCCCCTCCTTCTTCACTGACCTTGGTGTCCGCAGGGTTGTTTCTCTTGCATGTTCTCACTCCTCTCTCCGGCTGCCGTATACTGCCTGTCCCAACTTTTTCCTTCTTAAAAATGTTATCCCAGAGGCGTTACCACTATCGCTGATTGGCTCGGCCTTGGCCGGCGGCGGGTCTGTCTTAGAGCCGGCTGGTATTGGCTCTCTCTCGAACACAGGGAAAGCTTCCAGCAGCTTCTTACAGAAGCCACCCCTGTAACCCCCCCCGCTACCAAAACCTTGCCACACAAAACCAATACACAGGTCCACAATGCATATATGGAGTTACACATCACTAATACTATGGCGTTCGTATTTTTAAGATAATAGATTTTGTTCAACCAAGAGAGCTAGAAAAAAAAAAAAGTAGTTTTGAGGAGTCTATATCCTTTCTTCAGACCTCTTGTATGCCTGAAATTTGTTTCTATGTTCATCTTAGCATGGTAAATGCTGTTACAGATGTCTTCAAATTTTGACTCCTTTATGTAGTTAAGATTATCACAGAAAAAAAAAAAACCAACCAAACAAAAAAAACCCACAGCAAAACCTAGCATTCTAGTACTATATTGATTCAATCATTCCTGTGATCTAAATTCTGATTATTTTTCCTGCGGTCTGCCTGTTTATTCCACTTGAGCATATCATCAAATTTTTCATTGCAGTCTTTTTTTCCAATCTGAATTTTAAAACTACAGTTCTGGTCTCCAAGGGCCACAAGTGTAGTTAAAGATGCAAGATCACAACAGCACTTTTACAGAGGAAATAATGCATTTTAGCTCCTTAATACAACTTCTAACTTGAAACTATTCTAGCCAACCAATTCTTGTCATTTACGTGTTCCATAAATCACTTCTGCCCTGCTTCCCACCTTTGCTTTCTCATTTGTGAAGCTATCTTCACAAGGAAACAGATAAGCATGACTTACTAATTTTAAAACAAATACAGGCTCTCTATATTTAAAGATTTTTGTAATATTATTACATACCTAATTTAACTATGCAGTATAATTTATGTTCATTATTAGCTATGCTATACAGTTTTTGTGTCTAAAAAGGTCTAAAACCATGAAAAATACAGAACCTCATCTAAAGCCAGTAAACCAACAGAAATAACCTAAACAGTATCAACAGATTCTTAATTAGGTCGATAGGGAAATTTTGTGAAAACCGATCTATAATGCACATGTTTTACATACAAATTATTGCTAACAATCACCCACACCCTCTCAACCAAAATGAAACTGGAACACTAAAACTAAATTACTTACAATGTATAGTGTTTGATCTTGAAGCTCTCGACTCAAGACAGCTTGTTTAAACAGACGTACAAAGTCATTGAAAGTATCACAGGGCACATGAGAAGTCTGTTCTGTCTCAGAACAACAGCTTTGCAATTGGATGAGAATTTCTTCTAAAAGAAGTCGTGAAGTAAAGTATTCCACACAGTTCACGAACACATGAGGAAGCTGAAGAGGATAAAAAAAAAAAAAAAAAACAAAAACAACTCTATTTGGCTTTTTCAGTTTAAATACTCCAAAATCAGTTTTCCCTTCCAGATGAGACAGTGAACGAAACCACACCCTGCCAACAGAATATAGAGCATAAACCAAAAAACCTTGCCAAAAAAGCATGATTACTTATGTACCTAGTCAAAATATTATATACCACAAAGTGAAGAGAGATCTGATGAAGCCTCATATGAAACATACAGTGCACCTTCTATGTTTAAAATGTGTGAGCAATACACAAAATGAAAACTAAATAGCATTTAAATCAAAGAAAAGCTAGACAATTGTAACACATTACACTATCATAAAGTAGTCCATTACAAATTACAGCGTCTGGATAACATGAACTTCTCAAACTTACATTACAAAGAAAGTAATCTAGAAGCACACTCCCCAAAATACTCTGAATGTTTTTGGCATTCACTGCATACAAATGATAAAGTGTAAGCTTCTATATCAGGCACGTGTAACCAGCCTGCTTGTGCAGAACATTTTTAGAAAACTGGATCCTTTCAGAGCAAAGACCATGTGAAAAAAGCAGAGTATGAGATACATTTTATGACAATCTATAAAATGTACTTTTAAGTACCAATTTAGTAATATTGAAAAATTATGGTCATTTGTCTATAAATAGAAGACTATAGACTACAAAATAGTACCAGTATTCAAACCTACATAAGGCAAAAAAGGTAATTTTCTAGCAAGTCTGTTTTTAAGAAATAGATTATTTGCATAGCTCCATACTCTCTGGTAAGGCATATGCTCTTTTTTACACTGAACATTAAAACCTCTGGAAAACATTAGTCATTGGGATACATATGCATTACTTGCAAAATTAAACTTCGGATACAGGAATATGTGTGTGTGTGCGTGCGTATATAACAAAAAAAAAAATACAGAGTACTTCATTCCAGTCTTTCTACTTAAAATACAATATATGGCATATGATTCAGCAGATGTGGGAAAGCATGGGTATATGCTAGCAAACCACTCAAACTGTGTAATAAAAAGCTTTCTTATGATTTTGAACACTACTAAAAGAAAGGGGCTACGTCTCCAAAAGCACCTATTCAAAGTGCTGCACCTCCATAGCAGAAGGAAAGCTGGGTGCCTCAGATGTGATTCACAACACCACATTATGTAGGAGACACTTATACTTGGCAACAGGAAGTTCTGTAGAAAGAGTTGCTGCTTAAATCTTATTCCTTTCCAGGGTCTGGCCACATCTTTGTATATGTCACAAGTGGGTGGCACACTGTTAGGAGCACTGCACAAAAGGCTACTGCATGAAAGAGGATCATGACCACTGTCTTCCACCTTCCTCCCTCTGCAGAATTTTTAATGAACAGATCACTGTGTTCTGCATAAAAACCATTCCATAAGTGCACTCTGGACAAGCCTAAAGTATCAGGGCTATGAGAACACACAAGTGGAAATTTATGGTTTAGGCATGAAGCAGGCACCTGTCACTGGTGTGAAGTACATGACTGACAAAAAAAACAGGCACCAAGAAGTTTAGATGGAAATTGCTGTGATGACACCCTTCAACTTAGGAGGACTTTAAAACCTGTTTGGGGAAAAATTAGAACAAGGAATAAAACTAGCATGAATATACACATTTGCTAACAGAAAAAGAAGGGTCACAAAAGTGGCAAGGACCTAGTACTTAAAAGCCTTCCGCCAGCACTGACCAGAGAGGGACTGAAAAGAACTTAAGGCGATACCTCTCTACATCATTCCTCAAGATAACTTTTTTTGTAAGAAACATGCATTCAGCCACAATGACCCACTACTTCTATGTAGTTCAGATTCTCACATGATGCTTAAAGAGTAGGTTTCTCTTCCTGCAGTCATTGCAATTGAAATAAGTCCATTCCTGACAAAGTTCCTACTTCAGTTTAGTAACATACAGCAACTCCAGTATTCAAGGATATAAGTCATCTCCCAGTGGACAGCATTAAAGTGGGTTTTTTTCCTTAACAATTGAGGGGAAGACAAGTTCGTAGTCCCACCTTCCTAGGAATGTAAGGCTCCAAATTCAAAACTGTACAATGAATTCTCAGTAGTTTCCACTTCACTTATTCCAACAACATCTGTCTTATCAGCCCTCCTTGACCTACTTCTTACTTACTCCTACGCTGTTTTCTAAGAGCAGGAATCCAAAGGAAGTTTATGTTAGATGGCAAAGCTGAAAAATAACATACAGTCCTAACATTTGTGAAAGTGACACTCATACAGGAGGAAACAGCAACAGTACTGGCATGGGAGAATAAGATCCATCCCACGAGCAAAAGACCTGGCAATGCCAAGCTTAGTAAACACAAACACACCTGAAGAATTAATTTTATTACATTAGAAACTGTGAATGGCATCCTGTTTCTTGGGGTTTTTAACTTATGATGCATATCAAGCTGTGTTTGGAGGATGTAGAATAAATTAAAGTGCACAAAATATGTGTTTTGAAACAGGTTCTGAAAATATAATACTAAAAAGGGCTATCAATACACTTTTTCCCATTTAGAGCTGATTCATTAAGCAAAAGAATAATCATTTAGTGTTCAGGAATTAAATCAGTTGTTCCTATGCAACATTGCTCCAACATTTTAGAACTCCTGCATTGTTTCTTTTTCAAAGCAAAAGACAGATTTTCCTGCTTCTACAAGAGGGCTGATTGGAACTAACCAAATTTGCTGCAATGAATTCATCTCGAGACTGCAAAAACAACTATTGGTATCAGAAAGAATGGCAGTTGCCTGGTATTCAGCCAGTGATTTTCACCATTTCAGACTCACTTTTTTTTTTTTTTTTCCCCAGCAAACATGTAGCTTTTATGTTTGCTTTGAATGCTTTTAACAATTTTGCTAAGTTTAAGCTCTTAGGCTGACATTTAAATAGATCACACACATCCAACTGAATATAATTAAAATGAGTTTGTTAATACAAAACAAATAAAACAAAATTCTATGACTGCAAACTCTTCTTATTCTTCATATAAAAGTAAAATTAATTTAAAGGAGAATAACAAGAAGATTCAGAAAAGGTATAGTGTAAATGAACTGGAGTCATCATAAGAGCACTTACTTGTCACTGGAGCTATTTCAGGTTAAGTCCCTTTTAGAGAGCTGAACAAAATTTGGCTCCCTTTTTTCTTTTAAACTTTCTTAGAAAAGTTATTATGTTTTCTATTATATCTCACTATGTATGACTTCATTTTATCCTAAGTGCACAAGTGAGAAGAGTGATGCGTTCATCACACTGTAACTGCAGAAAAAGAGTCTAAAAGGCAGAAATGGCTGAGGAAACACACCATTTTGACAAAGTAAAAGCTAGTTTGAGGACCATCTGTTACAGATAAATTCTAAATTCAATATCCGTTGTGAACATTCTTACCTCTAAGGTGTTTAGAAGAGTTTGCATCACATAGGTCTTTCCACTAGATGTATGTCCATAGATAAAGATGGATGGAAAAGTAAACTGCTGACGCTGGGTGGAGGGAAGGGAAAAAAAAGTTGTTGCTGTTTCAATTCTTCTTTTTCATTCAACAGATAAATGATTTACCAATTAAGTTCCCCTCCAAAAGAAAAGTTATCTTTTCAATTGAGGCATTAAATATAAAATACACCAATTATTATGGAATCAATGTCATCAAGTTTTATGTTTCATCTTCACTGAAATGCTGGGAGGATAAGTCCCAAGAATCAAGTATCACATAAAGCTACCAGTGAAACTGCTATAACATGAGGATACATTTTTCATGGGAAAAACAAAACAAACAAACAAACAAAAAAAACCAAGCCAAAACAAACGAAAAACCACACACCAAGAGAGAAAAACTGTGGGTTCTTAATTCAAATTAGTTAACTAACTGAAACAAAATCTTGGCACCACAAATTGCAAGCTTTACATTGTCCTAACTTCTACAAACACTACAAACTGTTTTTCCTTCCATTAGCACCAAATAGAAAAGAATTACATGGTTTGGTGGAGGAGATGGTAAAGGAGCTCGCTCTTCTCTCACAAAGCAGTATTTGATAGAATACCTCTACTTATTTAATGGTACTGACACTGTATATTTCATGGATTACTTTTTTTAAGATGTAGTGAGAATAATTAACTTGTTCTTTTTATTTCATTCTGAACAGGTATTTATTTTTGTTTTTCTCATTTCTAAGAATCTTGTACACTGACTTAAAAAATGCATACAAAAATAAATTTGACAAACACTTTTTATGAAAAACAATTATATTCAATTAATCCAAGATGAAGGCACTCTTGTGCAAGATATGCAGATACTCCAACCTGCATATTTAACAAGATTTTAAGTATCTATTTTTTTTAAGATGACTTGTTGCCACTATGCTTGTAATAAATACATAAAACTTAAATGCTGTAATTTGATGTAATTATTATTATCTATAATTAAAGGCAGAACCAGAAACAGATACTAATTTCCATTTTGTTAATTGAATGTAAATGGATATATCAACTGCTTTTAAGTTTGCAGGTAAAAACCTCCATTACTTTTTACCACAGCTTTGCCAAGCAGTAACAGAATCAATTAACAAGCCAGTGATTTCCAAATCTCATGGCCAGCAACAGAACTAAGAATCAGACCAATTTCACATACTTGGAATTCAGGCATGCAGGTATCAGATTAACAGGTTAAAACCAAACAGAATTTCTACACTGCCACTGAAAAAAAAATACCCCAGAACTTTAGACCAGGGAAGACGACAGACTTACTTCCTGATACTAACTGGCAAAGATGGAAGAGAGTCATGGAGAAACCAGGCTTCAGAGACAGCAAGGCACAAATAGCTGTAAGCTTGTTTGGGTCCTTCCAGCTGCAAAACAGCTTTCAACCTTCAAACTTGCTAGAATCTATCAGCCAAACGCTAATGTTAAAGACAGGTAACAAAAAAACCCCAACAACAACAACAAAAAAAACCACCACCAAACAACAAAGACACAACCAAAGTATGTTCATAATGACATCACAAAAATGCCCTTAAATTTCTACTCTCCCCTCTGAGACAGCAGAACGTCTTTGTTCTATTCAAACGTAAAATACAAAAAGCACTACCTCTCCAAATATTGACAGCAACATGGACACTTGGGATTCTCGACAAGGCACCAAACTTTCCAAATGAAGCAGTGTAGCTGCTGGGTAAGCTGGATGTTCAAGGTTAGGCATTTTGATGTTCCTGTAGTTAGTCACCTAAACATGCACATCCCATTTGAGGCGTAAAGACAAGAAATAAAGTGATCTGTAAAATAAAATGTTTTAATTATCATTTGTTGTCACATACATAAAGGAGGAAAATGAACAGGAGTTGACAAAAAAATCTAAACAGACATTCTAGCTCAGCATAATGGTATAATTATGACAGACCTAAGAGACTTCATCAAAATCAAACTTTACTATGTAAGGCATTGTACAGACATTTTCACACCAGACAGAATCCAAAAAAATCAAATAAAAAGGGCAAGGCATACAGGGTATAAGCAAATCAACATAACAAAGAATTGTCATAGTTCAGTTAACTGGAGAAATATATACTTAGTTCTGGTTTTATATACATTTAAAAGTAGCAAGGGAATACAATGAGGAAAGTAGATTAGTCACAAATGATCACCTACCTGGACAACCAATAAACCTGGATTTACAAGTAACAGAGAAGAGGTAGGGCATAGGGAAAGATGAGGATGACAAAATAATAGCTCTTCAGATGTCAACAGGAACACTTACCCCACCTTAAAAGGAGCAGAGGCACATGAAGAAAACCCAGCTGATGGTAAACACTCCTTAAAAATAGTAGGAGCCCAAACCAGTTAGATAAAGCTGTAATATTAGTTACAGTCTACCTTTTAGACAAGGACCAGTCAAAGAAGACTGAGGGTCTTGATTGTCCAAACACTGGAAAGGCTGGATTTTAGTGACAGCATATGGAAAAACACCTCAGTCAAAGACACCACTTTGTCTGCAGCTTCTAAAACTGCTGGAAACATGGTACATTTGTCTGTAGTGATAAGGACAACATGCAGAGAGAGAACTTAAGTAACCTCAAGAGCTGGATTCTGACTTTGTGAAATGTAACATAACTTGACACCCAAAAAGAAAGTTTGGAAATTTAGGTAGTGCAAAAAAAGATATCTCATCAGCAAATAGATATGTCTGTAAGTTATCAAGACAAAGATAATAAACAAAGTACTCCAAACACATTTAAATATAAGTATTTACAGCCAAATATGTTACGCTGGGCATAAGTACAATGCCACATGAGAAAAGATTAGTTTAGCAGAAGGAAATCAGAAATAGCATGAGAAATGGAAAACAAACTGTTCTGAAGAAAAAAAAGCAGTATTGGGTTGCACTGACAGGGGAGCTGTTGGGCTACAAGGAGTTTCATAAATACAAGTGTATTTATGGAAATACTTAATAGAGATCGTTTTGGTACCAATCTCTATTAAGTATTTCCATAAATACATTTGAGGAAAGATTTTTTTCCTATTATTTTTACACTTCGCCTTCAGTGTTTTCTGAAGTAAAATTGGGACTATAGAATCATCAACAGAAAAACAAGTGGAATTAATGAGGAAAAACGGATAACCCTGACAACAGAAGTAATGCCAGTATAATGAAATTCAGCACTTCAAATTACACATACTTGTAAGTAATCATATCACACCTAACCAGGACTACAGTTAGATACCAAGAAATTCTAAGTCTGAAGCAACCTGAAAAATAAACAAGTCAATCACATAATAAGTATCAGAAATCAAAGTAATGCAGCTATCAAAAAACCAAATTGTATGTATCAGGCAAATTATTTCCCATATAGACAACCATACAAATAGCCTTGGCCCATTATAAGAGTCTGCCCACCTGTCCACTGTATCTATTCACATATCTATTCAAAATGGCATGGAGATGGAGATACAAAAAATTGAATAGCTTGATTAAGGTTGCTCTTGAAAAATGAGCTAGGAGTAACTATGAAGGATGAAAAGAAAAAAAATTAGACAGTAGCCTCCAAAACAGAGGACAAACAAGGCGGGAAAGAGTTTTAAAAAAGGCTGAAAACTTTGTGTGGCTTTAAGGAAAAAAGACAGCTCTCTTGCTCCATTGACTACATGGGAACAGGGCTTGACTCAGTGTCCTAAACATATCTGAAGCCGTAAGGTACTTCAGCTTCTCCACCCTGATGCCCAGCTGCACTCCAGAAAACCATGAATCGCCTGTTGATCACATTGTATCTGCCAGCCCTATCTGCTTCTCAAACACCCTAGCACATGTCAGCTTACACCACACACATTTAAGTCACTGGATAAAAACCTACATCTCTACTGACTATATGTAGGTGTCTTCACCTTCAACAGGATCCCATCCTAAAGTTCACAAGAGAAAGGATGTTTAGAGCAACATGTTCACAAAACAGTTCATTTAGATTAAATGACAATGCTGACACAAGGACCAGCATCAGCCAAAGACTGAATTTAGAATGTTCCTGACCGGGGAAGGTTGCACGGAGTTTGTACGTGTCACTCCAGCCAGATCAGGAAGGACAAAAAGCACCTACTTTCTAGCTGAGTCCAGGTAAGGATACCAAAAGCCCAAGAAGTTAGATTCCACGGCTGGATTGGATGATTTAGGAGCACTTCCCTCAGTTCATTGGTCCTAAAATACCTGCACTTGGCATGTCTTTCTACACTTCAGCACGGAAGTTGACAGAACTCAAGAGACTCGCACGGTTCTGCTTTCCCTCAGGCCCCACAAGCACCCTCGCCCCGCCAGGCCGCCGCCGGCACAGGCGTGCCCTGGCGGAGGGGGAGGGAGTGACGGCCCCCGGCCCCCGGCCCCCACGGCGCGGCCCCGCTCCACGAAGCCCGGGCTCAGGGCTCCTTCCGCCGCGCGCCCGTGAGGCTGAGGGCGGGGCTCGGCCCAGGGGGCAGCTCTGACGCCGGCAGGCCCGGACCCCGGCGCCCCCACCCCACCGTTCCCAACCGGCACGCAGAGGAGCAGCCCCTTCACCTCACTCCCCTCCTCTCCCCGCGCCCAAGCGCCAGAAACCGGCCGGCCGGCCGGCCACCCCCCTACCCGGGCCGGGCCGGGCCGGACGGAGCCGAAGGAGCCCCGCCGCCCCGCTCCGCTTCGCTCCACCTGGCGACTCACCCCAGCTTCCCGCACCCACGCCGCCCGGGCGCCAGCTCCCGCGGCCGCCTTCTGCACATGCGCACACCACCAGCCAGCCCCCGCCTTCCCCGGACACAGCGCAGGTGCGGAGCCCGCACGCATGCGCCGTAGCGACGTGAAGCTGGCTGTCCCTGGCCTGAGTCTGGCGGCGCGGGAAAGGGCGGGCGAGGTGGTGCGGTTGTGAGGGGAGGTCGCCGTCCGTTCCGCGGCGGGCTGAGGCAGTGCCTCATCCCGCAGGGAGAGCCGCGTATTACGCACGTCCCTGGACGTAGGTGTCTTTGTAGCCCTGTGTTTGAAGCCGCTTGGCAGCAGTTCCCGTAGGGAGAGGAGGATGTTGAGGTTAACGTAGGGAACGCTGTGTCACCGGGGCGGAGAGCGGTGCTGCTGGTCTCAAGGGCTCAGGCCTAGGCCTGGGGCGTAGAGTCCGAAGGAAGTCGTGGGTGCGTATGTGGTTGTTGTGGTATTTGTTAGTGTAACTGTAGCCACCTCCCTTACAGGCGCGCAGACGAGCCCATGGCGTCTGGTGTCTCTGGTAGGATGCGTAGGGATGAGGGTCAGCTTCAAGGCGCATCCTCTGAGGGGACAAGGGCATCAGTCACAGGCGGGGTCTGGAGGCGTTGCATCCATCCTCTCTTCACAACTGGAAAACATGTTAAAAGAAAATTGACATGAAATTGTACGTGTAACTCATTTATGTTAATAGAGAACACAGCTTAAAGGAATGGCTGTGGAGTCCCTGCTCCAGTCAAGCTTTGCAGACAGTGCTCTCTAAAAGCACACAGTAATACATTCAGATTACAGTTCAAGTTGTATTATGCATAAACATCGCACATTGTATTAACGGGATAAATACGACAACTGCATGCAGCGTTATGAAAGCTAAAGCGATATTCTCCCTCCGCAGTCTGAGCTGGGTGAAATGTTAAATAAGTGAATAAATCCTGTGTGAATCAAGCATGATTAATTTTTAACAGACAGGTTTTTTGTATATATATGTGTGCATGCACAATCATCATATCTTGGCCTGAACAGAATTTCAGATCTACAGATATATTGTAAATTAATGGACCAAACCCATACTGAACGGAATTAGGAAAAGAGAAGCAGAAAAAGATGCAACTGGTTCTGATTTATGGTTATATATACACCAATTTGCGTACACTCATGTTTTTAAAATGGTCTGTTATTTATTACAGTTTTGCCAAAGCATAATAATAATATTATGTATAATATTTATATAATTATTATTTTTAATGTTACTGGGTTTGCATATGTGTGGGCAAAAACTGTAGTATTACTAATTCAGTCCACTTCTTTGCTTGTTAAAAAAATTTTAACTTGAAGTAATAGGTAAGTTTTAAAGCATCGTATCGAGGCACATGCTTCCCAACAGAATGAAATACTTTTTTCTAGCTCTTGAAACCATGAAATCTGCTGGGGCTGATTCCTCTGCATACAGATAAGCCATGTTTCAGAAAAAAACAAATGTAGTAACTGCAAGGAGTCTCAGAAAGTCCACATTTGTATAGTCTGTGGGAGCTGAAATAAAATACTTCAGAAGCAGTTCTTAGTGATGTTCAGAATTTGCATCTGAACAAATCTTAAATTTGGCTTTGAATTGATCAAGAATCCTAAAATGAGGGATCAGTCTTTAAACAAGTAGTTTTACTTCAGTGCTTGCTGACACTGCGGCTATCTCCTGATTCTCTAGGAGCATTGATGGTTCAGGCTGCAGTCACTCCTGGGGTCATTTCAGCACAACATAAATCCATATTGCCTCAAAGAGGAGAGTCTCACTCTCGCTGTTCCACCTCCACTTCCACTCATTTCCTGGGCCTAGGATTTGGGTGGTTATGCAGAGAGCTAGCTCAGGGAAACAGTCCTGCCGAAATTAAACCAAACAAAAAGAATGGTTACTTCAGTAGTTGCAGCCTCACTTCCAAAAGCCTGCTTATTGAGTGGCACGACCACTACCATCTCATTTAGCCTCTAGTCTGAAATTCAAACAAAATACCCAGTAATAATGCTTTTTATTAATCCCAAGTGGCATGATTATTATCATGAGTTAAATAATGAAAACATGTATCTGTAGAGTTTTAATAATTTTAAAATACTAAGAATATCTGTATTGATTGAAATGATGGGACTATAATGCTATGTTTCTGCAGGACTGACCTGAAGAAAGTAATACAGAATCCTGGATTCTTGTTTGCACAGATGAATAACTATTACAGAAGACTGTTGAACAGTTCTGTCCAGTTTCTCAGGCCTATCAGTGTCCATATATTCCTACAGGAAGTCTCTACTTGCCAGTAAAACTGCTTAAATTTAGTAAGTGTGATTTTTAATTTTCATTCAAGAGGTCGAAACTCTTAAGTAGCAGTTGCTAGAGGTAGGATTCATGCCTAAGTATCTAGCTGGTTATCTGTAGCATAATAATTTTGTTTCACTTTAAATCTCACATTGACCACATTTTTCATTGATACTGTTACTGAATATACATTTCTGCACAGCTTTAAATGTTTTCTTAATTTATACTAAGCTTTCACATGTCTTTTTATCTTATTCTGACTATTAGTTGCTTACAATATAAAATATATTCAAAATGAGAATGCAAATAATAAACTGAGTTTTGCAACTTGTGTATAACAGCAGGAGAGAATTTTTTCTCATTGTGTTCATGGTCAAATATTTTATATTAATACTTTTTTGTTTATCAAACAGATTTTCAGTACAAGTAGTGATCAATTTTCACTTAAGTTTTTTTATCCATAGCTCCATTTCAGCAAAAATTGTTAATTATAGAATATACACTGATTTCATTCAAATCACTGGGATTCCTCATTCTGTAAATTTACAAACATGTGCTTAAATGAATTACAGCATTAGGTTCTTTATATATGTAATTCTATATATACATATATACATAGAACTGTGTATAAAACATATACATATTCTATGTAGAGCTATAGGGAGAGAATTATGTATATAGAATATGTGCAGTATTTCATTTTTTATTCCTCAGTCTTTCCAAGATACATTTTACCAGAGATGCCATTATGCAGGATGCTATTGAGACTGGATCTGGATTATTACTTAGCAGTCTCTTCCTATTCAAAAAAGTCAATTCAAGCTGACAGAGGTGCAGAAAAGGGCTCTGATGAAGAGCAAAAAGATAAGAAATTATTGCTCTGGAAAGATGTTCTCTTCAAAGCATCACTGAGGTTGTTTAAGAAATTACTGCAACTACATTTCCTGCCTTGTTGGATGATACAGCTCTCTTGGCCGAGGCAGTGGAAAGGATAGTGTCATCATCTTCCTCTACACAAGTCATCCATTTAACTTAAATTCCCAGGCAGAAATTATTTAAAATATAAACTGGGTGATTTTTCTTCAAAGTGGACGAAGAGATCACAAGTGGTTCATTGTGCACACTGTGGTAGAGGAACCAATCTTAATGAAAGAGAAAAGATACCTGCAATAACTTTTAAAAAGGTTCCAGCTTTATCTGCTAATGGCTTTCTGACACATCCTAAATAAGGGTGGGATCTGAGCCTTGTTGAAGTATAGACACCAAACTGGGGCAAAGAGCTGCTTAAACTAAAGGACAATGTTGTAAAAGAGCAAATAAATACTTTAAGTACAATACTGCAATAGAGGAACACAAACTTCAGTAAAATACACTAATAAAAGCAAACTCCTTAATGTTTATCCAGATGGAAACCTGTCATTCCAATTGGTATCGTTTTGCAAGTGTGATATGTAAAAAATGCATAATTAAACACATACTAAAAGAACATTTGAAGGGCAAAAGTATGTTGGACCAGATAACTTCGGTCAGTCTGAAGTACACCTACTCTGCTGCTGGCCATTCTGGGGAAAGTAGCTGTAGGCACCAGCTGTACAAAGGTGCTGAAGTGCCTAACAAAGCAGTCTGAACACATTTTCAATGCCCACCAGAAACCTAACAGTTATTACTTAATGTCAGTTGAAATCATACAGAGGTAGATAAATCGATGTGCAAGCCCACGTTGCACTTGTAACTGCAAAAGTTACTAGGTGCCTTCAGGGTATCAGCCCCTCTTTCTCCTGATACTGAAACAAGGAAGATCAAGGGTAGTTAGGCTTTGTAATAGGAGATTTAGTCTAAAATATTCAGTTACACCAGGATAAATAGTCCTTGCGGACAATTCTGTGGGCTGTGGATTGCAGGAATGCACTATATTCCCTTCACATCTTTTGCTGTCTCCCACTCAACCCGTGTCAGTGCCAGGGGGTAATACCAGTGGTGAGCAGAGGTTCTCTTCCACTGGCACTTAGCAGTAGAATCAGAAACTGAGGATCTGATCCATAATTTCTCACTAAGTTTGCTAAAGATAGACAAAGATGAATGTTTAACAATCTAATCGTTAGTGATTATAATCACCGACAGTGGATTTTCAAGCAATTAGTAGTAATTAAGCTCTCATTTATAACTCATTATTATGAAAAACAGTAATTCTATATATGAAATACTCCCATAGTATCTAATGCAGAGGATTTTGCAGACAGAAATATATGATGAACCATCTAGATTTTCAGATCTCCAAATGAGATTTGATAAATATATCTTCATAGCCAAATACTGCTAAAATTTCAGCTGGTTGCTCAGTATGCTGCATAGTATCATACGAGTTTGCTTAGAATTTAGGCCCCAAGTGGAGCAATCTGTTAAAGGTGAAGGAGAAAAAAAAAATATTTTTCCTCAAACTTCCAATAAACAACAGCAACGCATACTGGAGATAGTTTAATTTTTAGTTACATTTCTATTAATTCTAGACACTGTTTATTTTCCAATTTATTTTTCTGGGAAAATGATGTACTAGCGCCAACCTCTTCAATTAAGTAGAATGTGTATTTCTTTAAGAAGGTATGTAGCAGCTTGCAGTAATGTCGGTACAGACAATGCTTTACCAAGAGCATATCATTTTTGCATAAAAAATTGCTGAGTTTTTATAAGTTACATTACACTCTTTATAAACCGAGAGGACCAATGGAGATGGATGTCACTACACGTATGTAACCAAAACCTTTTATTTATCATTATATATTCAGATTGTGAAAGTCATACCAAAGTGACACCACTTCTAGCTGAAGTTAGTTCTACCTGGATATTCTTGGTTTACTTGCCTAAATGCCTGCACGTAGACTAAATTAAGTAGGCATCTGAGTTTGGACTTAATGACTTTCCATAACTGGCATTTGTGTGTGCACTTCAGAAAAATGAACTTTTGTTTGTGAGACTGCATCTGATGTGTTAGTGACTTATCAATCCTCTTTCAGAATTCAGTAAAAAGCAGATATTTATGGCATGCAAAATTTAAGCAAATCACCAGCAAGCATCTACGTATTTCTCTAGTTATGTGTTAGAAAAATCTTATGTTCATAATATTTATTCTCAGGTGAATCAAGGTTTTATTTACATACTTCAATATGCAAAACTATTTTATGCTGGAATCAAACTGAAAACTGTTTCTTATCACAGAATCATAGAATCATAGAATGGTTTGGGTTAGAAGGGACCTTTAAAGGTCATCTAGTCCAACCCCACTGCAATCAGCAGGGACATCTTCAACTACATCAGGTTGCTCAAAGCCCCGTCCAACCTGACCTTGAATGTTTCCAGGGATGGGGCATCTACCACCTCTCCAGGCAACTTGTTCCAGTGTTTCACCACCCTCATTGTAAAAAATGTCTTCTTTATATCTAGTCTGAATCTACCATTTTTTGGTTTAAAACCAATACCCCTTATCCTATCGCTACAGACCCTACTAAAAAGTCTGTCCCCATCTTTCTTATAAGCTCCCTTTAAGTGCTGGAAGGCTGTAATAAGGTCTTGTCGGATCCTTCTCTTCTCCAGGCTGAAAAACCCCAACAACTTTCTTGTCCCTGCAGGAGCCTGGATAGGGTCGGGACTGGGTGGAATTTTCAAATAATGCTGTTTGGTTTTTCACAGGGTAGTGACAGACTCAGAGGAAAAGCACTGAAAAAAATGCAGTCACTTTTACGTGAAAAGACTGCTCTTCTGTGTCTGCCACTAACCAGCAATTTGGCTACCTAAATACAGTATCTGTAGCTCAAAAAAGGAAATATTTGTCTCAGCTAACCTGTGAAGATGGAGGTGAGTCTTCATGCTTTCTTATTTCCCCAATTCTGTTTTGTTATAATTTTCATTGCAGAGTTTCAAAAGACTAAGCATGCATGTGCACATTAACAAGTCGTAAATTAAAGGGATGTTCCATTTCATGACATTATTTGTAATGCCTTACTTTTCTTATTTCCTAAAATATCATAGTATGCAGCTACCCAGGGAAAATCAGTGCTCCAAAATCTGTACTAAAGCACTTAGTGATATGCCCATCAGTGAAATGAGAGGTGAAGACACATTGCTCAGCAGTTTGGTGTCACAGATAGGCAATACATTTTCCTAATACAGCTCGCCTTATGATCATGTTTTGTGTTGCATACATGCATGAGTGTCTCCGTCAGTCCAGACATTCTTGCCAACTTCATTTTTGTATCCACTTGCCAATTTCAAATATATAGGAGAATTTCTGTATCTATGGTACTAGCTATGTAGAAGTTTATTGAAAATAAGCAGGAATGGCCCAGCCGAAGGAAACATTCCACTTTGAGTTTGTACCCCATCATGCACTAGCGAAACTTCAAAGCAAAACTGCATCTGAACAGATTGCCATGTTTGGAGATGTTTGCCTCTCACAATGCTGCAATACCTTTTGCTCTGTGTCAGAAGTTAGGGTGGTAACCAGCATCTCCAAGCCTTTCTGGTCTATATAGCTCACTGATGGGGCTTGCAAAGTTTCTCCTGTGAAATGCAGCAATATTTGCCAAGTTTCTCTAAACATAGTCAACATGACTCCATGCGTGTTCTCCTACTAATCTGGTAGTGGAAATATTGACAAGGTATCACATCATTGTAAAGGAAAATCATCCATTCACAATTGGTTAAGATAGCTTCCCACATTGTTTTAATGCCTGAAGTTGCTAGAAATGTAACGTGTGAAAGCTGAACCACAAGAGAGACATGGAATCTGAGTATCATGTGAGGATATGCTTGATGTAGCCATATATATGTGCAAGGTGCAACCAGTCAATGTGATGCAATGGAGCTCACATCACTGTTTCCTGGAACAGGGAAAAATGCCAGAGTGGTGTGTTACGTACAAAGACAGGTTGTAAGCTATAGATGTGTCTATTAAGTGCACTGACAGCAGGGTAAGGCACCTCGATTAACAAGAAATTAACCAAAACTAAACATGCAGGTCCAGACTGGGAGAGTAGCTAATGACTGATGTTACTCTGTATGCATTTCTGATATGCAAAATCTGTAATCCCAATTTCTCATGGGTCATCTGAACCAAAACCATGGCATCTGGTCATTACTACTCCAATCCAGATACAAGTAGCTGTGCTGGGGCAAGGTAAGGGCTGCACAGCCACATTGACTGAATTGTGTGGTTTTAACAGGGGTACCACCATGGACAGTTTACACAGACACTTCGTTAGAGACCCCTTAACACCTTCATTAATTCCGTCATTAATTCTACTTCAACCGCATTTCCTCAATTGTAGGCTTATACAGGAGCTTTCTAGATACTAGTAAATTAAAGTAAACCTGAAGTTGTTTTCACTTATATTAAAAAAGTAACTCACACTGCATTTATCTTTGCCCATATCCTGAGGTACCCTAAACAGAGTGTGCTGACAGCCTTGGCTTACAGCTTTACTGCAGTTACAGAGTCTTCTGTGCTGGGACATGACGTCCTAGAAACTTTAAGTGTTTTTTTTCTCCCATGACATCATCTGTGATGCAGGTTTCACATTCCCAGGGAGCATAATCTGTTGGGAGAGTTTTCCTTTCCTTGAATTGGGCATATAGCTGCTGAAACATTCATTGTGAGCTGGTTTTCTTTTATCCGGGCTTGGTATTCTTTTAAAAGTGGTTGAGTCAGTTGCTGTTTCATAGTCACAGCAATATCATGCTCGACTTCATTTCTGTGGGGTTTTTTTGCTAGCTTCCAGTAAATTATGAGAGATAGATCCCAATGCATTTTTGTCAATGTAGAATTGAAAATGAATGTAATCTTTAAATAGAAAATCAACTAAATATCAAGGCTGTAAGAGGAAGCTGCAACGGAGTCATCACATTGTGGACTAAACTTTAATATCACAATTTTAATCTATAAAAGTAAAAAAGCAGCTAAATTTCACCCTGGGCAGATAGACTGCTTACTGAGACTAATAAGAAATCCTATCTACTTCTCAGCTTGAACTTTTTCTTCAGCTTATTTTCCATGGCCATGCAGCTGTCTCAGTCTTATGCCAGCCTCTCAGCAAAATAAATTTGGCATTTAAATAAGTGCAGAGGAGAAAAATTCTGTGCTAATAATTTTTAATAATCCTAATTCATTATTGATTAGTTCTAATGACAGTAAGCAAAAAAATTGATTTGCTGTTTGTACTGAGCTGAAATAATTTGCTTGTAAAATGAAAGCAATTAACCAGTAAGACTAACAGTGATAATGTAATAATCTTCCATTTCTAATTTACTCTATTAATAAAAAGGTGTCTGGTGAATGATGAGCAAAGGAATGCAAGGTAGTTTTAGGTAGTAGATCTTTCATTGCATTTATCACCAGCATGTTGTGGTTTCTTTCAACTATGATAAATAATACATGATTTGGGGAGAAAAGCTGTACAAACCTTGGTAGATACAGATTTTTTTCCTTACAGTACCCTTTGGGTAGCAATAAATGACCATGTAGGACTGACCTCTTTCTTCTTCATGTCTTTCAGCTACTTTGTCAATATTTATAACCACCATAGTTTTTCTCAAAGCGTTCTAGCACTTAACCTACACAACCTATACTCAGCTTTTATCTAAAGAAAAATCTGTGCTGCCTTTGAGAATTGCTACACTTAGAAATGTTTTTTCTTCTTGTTACTTACTAGTATGGTGTCATAGTCACGTATACCCTGTGCTTGTGATATGCAAGCAATATTCTTGCTTGTTATTCTTTTAATAGTTAAACCTGAGTATTTAAAAATCGGTTCTGAAACCACATGCAGTATTTCACTGATATCATATACTGAGCATCATATTCCACCTTCAAGCTTCTGTTTGGTGTTCCCCATCTGTATGTCCAGCAGTTGTTGGCCCCTTAATTTACAGCTTCATGTGAGAAGTTCACAATCAACAGGCTAGTTTTGATGACTCTCCCCCACTATCCCCCAGGATCTTTGTATAATATTATTTCATTCCAAGGTATGATCACATACTTCGTAACTATGACCTATATATTCTGTTCCTATGCATATGTGTGAGGTTGCAGTCCAAAAGACTGGAGACAGACAGACTGGAGATGGATCACGCTGATCACCAGAATAAGCCATAATCATAGCATAGCGGAAGCCTAATTATTGCCATTTTTTTCTCTTTTCCTTGGTATATATTGTAACAAAAGGCAGTGTTAAGGAAGGAATTGGAAAGAGATAGCTCTGCTGGTATTTAAGGAGATGTATAAAAACGTTTTTAAATGTAGGTGGTGTTGATTGGAAGGACAATGTTGGTTGAGACCATGAGCTGATCAGAGATGCAGGCAACATTTCCTGTTAAAACATGAGGAGATGTGTGTGTGGTCATGAGCTATATGTGCAAAAGTCCTGTTCTGAATAGAGACATCATTTGAGAATAAAGAGATCCATGATGGTGCTTGGGCTACAAGTGACCATCAGAACGGAGATGTTGCCCACAGAAAGTCAAGAAAGAGAGGGAGAGTCCAGGCAGGTTAAGAACTCTGGTTTAGACCCTTTCAGCTCAGCATGACTTATAGTCTCCGAAGACTGATGTGTGAGAGAGAGGCTGTGATTTTTAGTTTTGTACCAAAAAGGACTGACTTGAAGAGAGAGAGCGAGGGAGTTGTTAGTATTGCTGAGCTAGAATAGAGGTAGGAGCCAAGTTTTTATTCGGTAGAGAACATGAGAAGATTTAAAAGAAAAAAATACCTGCTGATACTCTATCCAGAAGAATTCTCTCACCTATGAGTAAAACCAGTTGTCATTTGAGGACATTTCAACCGATGATTTCAAACTTCCAAAGTACAGTAACTGTTTTCTTTGTGAAACCAGTGATGCTGCCAAACCCTGCCTTTGTGTCAATATGTATTATGCTGATACCTCAGTTTTATTAGTTTACATGTCAAGACACTGCATGTGTTGAATTCTGTTTCATCCTGAAAAGATCAAAGGCAAAATGGTGTAACAGCCACATCAATTATTTATGAATCAAGTCACGATATTGAAAGTGTCTTGATCAAAATATGGCTATGGCTCAAAAGGGAATGCTTACCTCTGCTCCAACCCAGCGTAATTCAGAAACTGATATGTCAAAGTTGTTAATTTTTAAGTTGTTATTGTTACCAAGACTGCCATGGCAAATAAAAACCAGCTGCATCAGCAATTCTTGAATCCAGGCACGGAAGAAATGCCCAGTACTGCAGACCTCATGTATGTCCTGGTGGGTTGTCACACATTCAAAAAATACAGAAGCCTATGTATTATTTCACACATTTGCTTGGTATATTATTACTTCCAGTGGAAGTTAGTAATTAGAGATGTCTTTGCTGCTTTTCCCTTCTCCATCCTCCTGCAAAAGATGTATAGCAGTGGCAGACATCCTATGGTCTGCTATGCCTACTACATATATTCTAATGTGCAAATTACTGGCTGAATTAGGAATAACACAACGGCCCAGAGGGGAACAGCATGTATGACAGCAATGGGCCATGAAGGAGGAGACCAGAGGGACTCTGAGGAGTAGCAGACAAGAATATTTGAAGGCAGAAAGTGGGAGCTCGCTGAGTGCGAATGCTGGGCAGAGAGCAGTGAAATAGGGCTGTGATAGAGAGTCCTGGAGATGCGAGCATCAAATGAGAAATAAGAATGTGCAGGAGTTGCTGTGATAGGTATGGATATATCCTTGACAACTAGTAAAACAGTTTGTAATACTCTTTAACAAAAATATCTCCGAGAAACAGGGATGCTGGTTCTAGAGCAAAGGAGTAGCAAGCCATCCAGCAAAATGCTGTTATTATATGATGAAGCATGCTAGTTTTCTTCTGGAGTTCAGGGTGAAATGAAACATGTAAGAATGCACTAAATCTTGACAACATTTCCACAACAAGTATGAACAAAAGGTGTGATATCCCATGTGTTTCTATAATTGAAGATATAACTCATTTTGGTGACAGCTCAGATAGTGGCAGTGAAATAGCCTTGACCTAGAATATACTAAATCTGGAACAATCAAACAAGAAGTGCAAGTGTGATTCAGACAGATTTGACGAGAGACATCTCAGTCATTTTCACAGAAGAAAGCTGTAATATTACCATCTTTCTGAAAGGGGATAACAGAGGGACAATGGCTATCTGTCTTGCCTTTATGCCCTGCAGTGGCACATGTGGCCAGTGATTTGATGTCCCCAGCAAAGTATTGTCCCAGGTTCTTATCTATGCCCAGTGCCCGTGTCTCTAAACTTGGTGAGTGCTGCTGTGTCTGAGAATTGGCAAGGATTAAGCCCTCACTACAAAGGTTAGCTACCAAAGCATTTGGACATCATGTAATGGGAGAAAGTTCACTTTCTGGGCTTCCTAAAGCAGATTTCCATGCTGTTACACCTTCAGGCTAACAGGACATGAAATACAAGGTAACTATTTTGCCAAAGCTTTGTTTTTTCAAATTTACATCACAATAAGTATCAATTCAGTTTATTAATAACTCCAACTCATCCATCTAAGGAGTAAACTAAACAGTTGTAAGTTAATAAAATGTTACTTTTTATTTTTTATTAATTGTTTGAGAGCTTTCTTCAAACATTTAGTGACAGTTTGATATGACTAATGTATACTAGCATATGGTAGCGTTTATAAGAATAGATTTACAGGTTTAGTGATAACCAAATCATATACAATTGCTTTTTCGAGCCTCCAGTGAGACTTGATGACATGGTCAATTATATGATTTTGGTTGTATTAGTATTTACAAGATTCCTGTTTCTACATCTCATTACACTTTTTTATACAGCACCTTTGATTTTAAGCACTGGATTCTCATAACAGCAACAACGCAAAATATGGAAGAAACCTTGGATTTTCATAACCACTTCCTTTAGGTGTTGTGCAAATCAGCAACAAATAACTTCCATTAAGTATATATTTGTTATAGGTAAATTATCTCAATTAATGGAGTTTTAAAAGTTTCTATCATGCAATTTATTTTCAGGTTTGCTCACCCCTCTCTGTTTATTGTCTTTCAAAATCTTTGCTCCTTTATGGCTAACGCTGTGGCATTACAGTCATGGTGAGAATCCTACCAGAGAACGTGGCCTGTCTGCACAGGAGTGAGCTTAAATCCTGATCTTGTTATACAAGATTCATTTTTTATGAAAATACAATTCAGAAGAATGCTGTGGCAATTTGCTAATCTTGTATGTCAGTGATGTTGCTGTATTACATTGATTGAGGGGAGAGAAAAACTCAGTTGTGCTGAATTACTGTGTGCTTTGGTATCACCAAATAACCAGCACTGCTGTCTGGATTAAAAAAAAAAAATATTAAAATGGATTTGTGGCACTTTCCTGTGACATCCTAAAAAAATTGAATTCTCAAAAATATCTTAATGCTCACCAGGTCCCTTAAATGTTTCATGTTGGGCACCCTGAATTGTAAGCATCCCAAATCATCTCCTATCACTGGACCATATATGCAAAATATGAATTATGATTCGATCTTCTGTGGACTTTCTGACTTTAGCCCAACACTTAGACATATTTGAAAGCCATGGTTGACACATTTTGCCTACCAGTAGAGCCACTTCTCAGCTTCTTATGTTTTAAGAAGAGCTGCCTTATGTATTACTTGAATTACAAAACTCAGTGCTTAGACATTCCACCAAGCAACAGATAACTGGGGAGACCTTCTGGGAAGCACCAAGATGCAGATGCCTCTCGTAATATACTGATCAGTCCACTTCTTACTGGACTTTTTCTTTGACAGCTGATTTTAAAACAAAGATTTATGTCACAGCACTGAGAATTCTGTGTTAAATACAAAGAGCATGCAGAGTGTAAATAAACAGATTTCATAAGCCTGCACAGATTAGATGCTTGCAGCACATAATGTTACCTGGCTTCATCATCTGCAATGCAACAGATGTATTAAAATTAGCTGGTGAGTCCAGAAACTGCTTCTTTTTGCCCTTTCTGCCTGAGAACATGATGCTATTAGGGGAAAAGGAGGTTCCTACTCATGTTGCAGCATCATGTGGAGCTGGACCGGTGCTGCAGTGGTGAAAATGAAGCTGCTTAGACTCCTGGCACCATGGGCTACTGCACTGGGGAGCCTGAGCCTTCTCCTGTCCTTCACAGTCACTGCATGAACAGCACTGGCTTAAAAGAACACTCTTGACTCCATGATAGTAAGAGATAAATCAAGAAATAAAAAAACTTGGTACAGATTGCAGGGATGATCCCACACTCTGCATGCAAAGTTATTGATGGAGGATGAACACATGCTGCAAGAAAGCCTCCTTGGAACATCTGGCAGTATTATAAATAGCTGCATATTCCCAGAAGATAGGAGAAGGTTAAAAAGAAAAAGAGGCTGCTTCGTGCCTGCTGCTGCTAGCCAAAATATACATTAGTATAGATCACGAGGTAGCAGTGAAATTGTTAGCCAGCAGCTGGTCCAGGTGGAGTCCATTTCTTAGTAGTAGTTCTATTCTGAAACTCCACAAGCGTTGAGGAAGCCATGGGGGAGCAAGCAGAAATAATTAGGGAATCTGTATGTTTAAAGATAAGTCCCCTGCTACTGACCCCTACTTCAGTGCTTTGCAGGGCTTGGCAGTGCCTACAAGCTGCCAAAAATGTGTCGGTGGAGAATGGAAACAGGGTTATTCAAAACGGTTTAAAGAGCATCCTAACGTTCCTGTGCAGCACCCCGAGCTAAGCTTCATTTCAGGGCCCATGGACACACATTACACATAGCCACCAGGAAACACCAGTCACAGAACATGAAAATAAAATTTCCTCATGTCTGTAACCTGTTTTCCCATTCTCCTGTGGTGGAGACTGTCAGTTTGGCCTTTGTGCCTTCCTTAGTAACCTCAGAGGCTAAAAAGCCTTTTGCAAACCAGCACATACTATTTCCTTAAGAACAATTCACAACTTCCAGGCTGTGTGGGATAGTGACTCCATCTAGTCTAACTGCTAACACAAGGAACCTGTATCTACAGCTCCAGCTCAGAAAAAGTGAAGGAACTTTGCTCAGCCTTTGTTAGAGTGTTCTCCTAAATAAGGATTAATTTTATCACGTAACCAGGCTTTCATTCCAGAAAGTACTTTTGCTTTGTAGTGCCTCTCTAAAACAAAATTCAGGTGTATTGCTTTGGTATTAAATTCATTTGGGAGCTCCCACGGTTACCCCAAAGCTATGTTTCACCTCCAATGCATTATATTAAAGCAGAAAGATATCTGCAAGTCAGTTTTTAAAACTGTAATATTTCACTTGAGTTGCATTTATGCAGAGAGAGGAAAGAACCTCTCCAATGTTTTTTATTGTATCATTTACATTGCAGTCAGGTTGTCGATAGCCCACTTTTAGCAACTATTTGGCGTTTCCTGGCTAGCACTGTAGTCTCCATCAACAAACCCGGGCAGGCAGGGAGGCCACATGCCACACCATTTAGTGATGACCAAAGCCCTGCTCACACCCAGCTCCAAAGCGTTTAGCTCAGCTGGCTCATCCAAAGTGAGCTCACACTAACTGGATGGAAGAAAACAGATTCAGCCTGGAATGGTCCAGGCTCTGGGATGCTCTGCATCCTCTTTCTTCAAACTGTGGCTACAATGCCTTTCAGTGGCCCTGTTCTGCTGATGGGAGCTTTAGCTGAACGCAGAGGGTAGAAGTTTGCCTCTGTTTTGAATGCTGCTCAGCCTGTTCAGGGGGCATAAAAGATCTTTCTGGTTCCTTTCTCCTTGTCCTAGGGTTTCATTCTAGGAAAGTTGGCTACAGACTAGCAAACGAGCAAGCATATGCTTCATTTTAAATAAATGGGTATTACACTGAAACAAAGTAGATCTATTCACATCCTTAATGTAAAGCATATGCTTAACTGCTACCAGAATGCCTAAATCTTTGCAGAATTGAGCAACCTGCACTGGAACAAACCTCTACTGGAAAAAAATGATCAGCCTGAACTGATGTGCATCACCCTGTATTTGAAGCACAGTGGTTTCCAATGCACTGTCAACCCCCCTGTGTAACTCTTATGTGTGTTTGATTTAATTACTGCATGTGATAGCCTCAGGGAAAAACATCTGATTTTTTAATGTACTGTATCAGTTGCTAAACCTCCTGTGAAGGAAGCTAGCATGAAGTATATGCAGTATAAGGAAGACTGATGTTCACACTTCTACCGTATCACTTAGGCTGTAACTAATATCAGCCATTCCTGCCAAGGTAAGGGCTCTGAAAAAAGCTCATACAGCTCCTTACTGATGGCAAAAATAGAAGCCTTAAATTTGGATTCCAGCCTATCTTCCTTACAAATGCAGGTCTTCATTAGAATTGAAATGAGAGGCAGGGGGGCAGCCTGTTCTGGGGCAGACAGACAAACAAGGGCTGCTTCACACTGACTTTCCGAACCATTGAATTCACCAGAGCTTGTTTCGCTGTTTCCATTAAGTGTTAAAACTGTCTTTAA
Source organism: Aquila chrysaetos chrysaetos (assembly GCF_900496995.4). NCBI lineage: Eukaryota > Metazoa > Chordata > Aves > Accipitriformes > Accipitridae > Aquila > Aquila chrysaetos. The sequence continues at coordinate 14,542,423 of NC_044008.1, forward strand.
AAATAATTAACTATCCTCTTTGGTTTTTGTAGTATGTACTCTGCAAGAGACTAAAAACAGTGATTAGCATCAGTGCCATCTCCTCTCCCTCCATTCAGCCAACTACCTGCATTGGATTCCTCATCTCCTTCTGTGTTTAGGCTAGAGGCTGCTCAGGGCTCGCTCCTGCCTTCTGCCTATTTTGCCTCCTTTTACAATGGCTTCGAAGAAGAGGGGACTATTTCACAAGAGATTGGTTTAGCATTAATATAAGAAGGATCTTTGAAAATTGTGTTGTTTATATCATTCAGAACAGTGCACTACGTGCCAAAACCCCAGGCCATTCTCTGGGTTTACTCATCTATCCACATAGACTTGGACTGGGCACAGTCCAAGCAGAGTAATTAACAAAGCATTAGTTTGATGACAAAATACTTGCAGTTTTGTCCATATTCTTTGGGATTTCTCTGCCACTCAGGCATTTCTTTAGTTCCAGGTTTTGTTGTCCATGGTATGTCCAGCACATCCATTCCAGTCTCTGGAGAAACACACAAAGCACTGAGTGTGAGACACAATTAAAATGAACTGAAATGAGTAAGGCAAATGGCAAGCCCAACCATTCTCATTTAATTACATGCCATCTTTCTTTCAGCAGCCCATAGGCTTGTCTTCTAGATTATGTGGGCATACTTCTCACCAGGCATGGGAGAGGGAAACATATCTTGGAGCATACCTGGAAGCAAAATTTTTCAAGTCTACCCTAAGAATGGGCAGTTATTAAAATAATATAAAGAGGTACTAGTGTCCTTTACAACCTGTGGACATCAAGTACAGTACTTTAATCATCCCCTGGTCTCTTTGCTAATAGCACGCTATTCCAGTGCACTGCATGTCCTTACATGAGAGTGGGTCACGACAATGGGACAGTGTAGCCTGGCTGCAATGGATTCCTAATTTCAAGTGCACTGACTGACTAATCCTTATTACAGCTTTATTGTTTCTTACTTTGAGTCTTCAATAAGGCACAAATGACCAGGTGAGCTCCAGCAGAGGCAGGAATTGAGTGCACATATTCCACCTCACAGGCTGTCTTCCTCAGCAGCTGTCCTTCCCCACGTCAGCAGCAGAGGAGTTAACCAGGCAGTGTCTGAGATGCATACTGGCCTGCAGGATTAAAACAAAGCTAATAGCAAGTGACAACCTGCTCTCCTGCAGCTCCAGCTGCAGAATCCCTGTGCCAAATTAGCCAAAATGAAACTGTCTTCACCCACATGTCTCCGCTATTGCGGGAAGCTCTCTCTGAGTGCCCCAAAAAGCATGTGAACTTGACAGCAGATATGATTTCTTGCCACCACAGGGATAAGGTATCTATCTTCAGCAATTTTTTACAGGGACCATCTTATCCAGATCATCTCTGTAACAAAAACCATGACCACTCTCCACTCTATTCCTAGCAAAAAAAATCCTCACAAAAAACCCGCAACGCTCAGCACTCAGCTCCCCGATCTCTGCAACAGCCACAAATCAGAAATAACCTGGTCTTTTGAATATATTCTTAGCACCACAGAGCAAAGAGCACAGAGAACATGAACAGAGACTGAAACAGGTGAGTGTAACGAGGACATTTTAATGGTCATTTTAAGTCCTCCTTAATCCAACCTCTATACTTGAATTTACAGAGTCCATGCTACAAGTTTTTTGTTTCAACATCTGTACATCGTCAAATACTGCTGGAGGGGTCCCAACACACTTAGATTTTAAAAAGTCTAAAAAATATGAAGAAACCTTCAGAAAATATCAAACAACCCTTAAGCAATTCAAGTTCCTCACTGGTAGCAGGGAAGATATCAGAATGCTTTCTGCCTGTAAACTTTTTGTCTTCTTAGTTCTGTACTGCCTGTGAGTAAAGTTTGTCTGAGCATAAGGAATTAGCATTTACTTGAGTCTGCCTTCCTCATTCTCTTAACTCCTGATATTTTGGTTCCTGTAACAGTAAACAGCATCTCACTTTTATTTCAGTCTGTTTTCGGCTAAGCATAAAAACCCTAATAAAGTTTCTTCAAATTTAATTTTGGAATCAAAGGGATTTCCGGATTTCCTCATATCAGTGCCAACTGCAGTCAAATGCACTGCAGCTCAGGAGCTCCAGCTAAAAATACTTATAGTTCAGGGGAGTCAAAGCAACTTTTCTATGTGTTTACAACAAGCATGGGAATTGTCCATTCTTTATCAGGATTTTTGAGTAACTGATCACTCATGACCTCACTGAGTATAGTATTTCTTGTTCCTTTCCTGCACTATGAGGTCAGGAAGGCCGTGTTTTTAGGTGGACTGGCCACTGACAGGGCACTAGGTTAGCTTGAAGGCTGGTGATCCCTAATCTCCAAAAAGGCAGTAGTGTCCTATATTTAGAGAGGTTCACTAAAGCTTGATGTTAAGAAAGAGTTTTGAGGAGAAGACGTGATAGGAAGCCCAATGAGTTTTGGGGTATTTTGTACATACCCCAGACATTTTATATCATGTATTGGCCATCTCTCTTCAGGCTAGATTCTAAGCTGAGCAGAGATAGCACTGGTCACAAGCAACGGAGCTGTGATCCAGATGAAGGGTGGGTGATGCAACTGCATGACATGAGATGGGAGAGTGCAGTTAGGTCTTGCATATTTCTGTGCACCGTATTTCTGAGACATCTGGGATGCAGCAGACCCACCGAGTACATGCTGCGTACGTGGCCACATGCACAGTAGCCCCTTGTGCCTAAACCTGTACAAAAGTAGTCCATTAGACATTATTAATGGAGGAGACTTTTGATCACTGCTGCTGCACATTTCATAATTTAAAGCTGTAACACATACTGCAGCTACAAGGAAATATTCATCATTTACTATTTAATCATGAAGAATTTTGAACATTTCTAAAGGACTTGGTCATTGTCTTACACTTATTTTTTTATATTAGTGTGTTTTGGAGAGTTTTTTGCCAGGAAAGTAGCTGCAATCCTACTTGCAGATGAATTTTGTATATGTGAGTCAAAAAACCTACTTTTGTATGCATGTTTATGCAGATGTTGTGTCTTCATCTTCAGAGGAATACAGAACAAAGTAATACTCAAATCATAATTAATCCACATTTTTAATGTAAGTTCCAAGTATGCTTCAGTTACGCAAATCTTTCTTTTTGCATCTTGGGTTAGGATAAAAGGCAGCTGAAATGCCTCTGAACAAGGATATTAATTTGAGGAATGGCTGACTTTGTTTCACTGTCATTTGAAGAGAGCAATAACAGTATGCAAAATGCCTAATATGATTCACTAACTGCAACTACATAGAAAGGCATGTTGACTGGTAAAATCTTCAAGAGATACATGAAGACTTTAACAAAGTTCATCCTAGGAGCCTTAGAGCTGTGCAGTCAGTTTGCTAGGACTTGGGCTGCAGCAGTTTGGTTCATTTATGCACCTGATGCAATAGCATTTTAACCTACAGTTGTTGATCCAGAAATTCTGGAATTAGATGTTTTGAGCCTCACCTTAATTTTCCGCTGAAGGACATGCAAGAAACTCAGTACTTCCCCTATTTTATTTCACTTTACTGAATTTTCAGTCTAGTAAATATCATCACACCCACATTTGCATGGCTCTTAGTTGGTCCAATTCGTATAGAGCTCTGGTTCACACTCACAGAGCACAGCCAGCAGCCAGGAAGGGAAAAGCATCCTTGAATTGCTGATGTCAAAGAAGTAGGACCTTTTGGACCTTTTTTTCTGTCTTTGATAGTAAGCCAGAATATGAAATACAGAAGTTTCCCTGTAAGACAGACTGGAATATTCAGAAGTAACAGTTGCTGTTTTCTCTGTCTGAAGAAGAAAAAAATGCTGTTCGGTCTTTCTTCAGTGCAAAGACCTGCTGCTGAATGAAACTACTCATTTCTGAGACTGCTAAGAAGTTGAGACTCCATTGTCTGAGGCATAAGAAAGACTCTCTTGGGTTCAATAGACTTCAGTGTAAAATGTTCAAGAAAAGGATTTTTTAAATAGGAGTCATATCTGTGATGATTTAAGAATATAAGCAAGGTGGACCTTCGAGGGGGTGGTAACATCTTACTAGATCAGCAAAAAGTTGGGTAACAGGGGTGTGCTTTTCATCTTACCCTAATGGCTTTTGTGCCTGAAAGTTCTGCTCTCTGTTTCCAGCTGCATCAGGCAGCCAAATGGAGAAGTAATGTCTCCACACAAGCCTTGTCTCTATCAGTAAAAAATATCTCTCCTCACCTGCTCTGATGTGGAATTGCTATAATTTGTAAGTTGATTTTCTTCTCAAAACTTTTCTCACTGTCAGAGTCCGATCATCTTGGAAAGCTTTAAATAATAACACATTTCTCCACACTCAGGTTGCCTCCCTATAGATATTTACTACTTAAAAGATAATGTACCCCAGTGTTAAAGCAAACTGTCCTTCTAAAACAAATGCAAGAGAAAACAGGTATTGTTATTATTTTTCTCAGCATGACCAAAGTCCTCGTAGAAGAGGTAGTGTGGTTTATCAGCTGGAGTATGGACCCCACCCGTGTCAGGAAATCGGGCTCTGTTTGTCTGCCACTCAGTGGTTTTGCCATGTGCATAAGGTGTGGATTTTTCAGGCTGTGCTGATCTGTGTCCAAGCAGAAGCTGCACAGCTACAGTTAAGATAAGGCTCACCCCCCTACACACACAGCCTGCTGAGAGAGACTTGCACCTTCTCTGGTTCAGTGCTGTGTTACCACAGTGCAGGGCTGACTCCAGGCTTGGAGCAGAAATAAGTTTGCATCTGCCTGCACAAGAGCACACAAAGAGGTGCCTGTGCCTCCAGGTCTCCTCTCACTTGTCTGCATGGTCATTTTAGGTTTTAGGGAGTTTGGAGCAGGAATTTTTGCATCCAGCATCTTATAACAGCTCTTGCAGTTAAACTGTGATCTTCTTTGGGGTGATCCTGTGGAAATTATTAATTAATATGCCACATTACTTAATATTAAAAAAACACTGTTGTCAGAGTTGTAAGGTACAAGTAGGCCAGGAAGCCAGGAAGTTCATTAGCATTCTTCAGCAGATAAATTTGGAAATGTAGCGGTACATGCTAAACGATGAAAAGATGTTCAGGTGCCTTTCTCAGGGAAATGACTTCTCTTCCCTGGTGGGTTGTTGTGATTACTCAGAAACTGCATAATCTGAGATGGTGATGCCTGTCTCTTCACCTGAATGATTAGAAACCTTCCCTGTCAGAAAATATTTAGAGTATAGTTTGTCTTCCATTGCTTTCAGTTCCCAAAGCAATTACATCAGAAAGACTTAGAACTGGACCAGTGTGATTTTCTTTTAAACTGATGCAGTTTTATCACTAGAAACCTACTATCAATGCATATACTGGATGTGTGGGTGCCTATTCTGCCAGAATCGTTATTTCCCCAATGATATTGAAAACTGTCTCCGCATGAAGAGGATGGTATTGCTGTACCTAAGTCAGTATGGATAACATTGTGTGAATTCTAGTTTTGGCAAGACCTAAGAAATAGATACAAGTTTACTTTAGAGGGCACCCCAGCTTCCCGTTGCTCTCTGCTCTTGGTTCTGATTTCTGTACCTGACCAAGGACTGTTACTGCTCCAAGGGCAGCAATTCTGGGTTGTCTCCAGCCCTTATATTCAGAGGTTATGGAATACACATCCATAAAGTGAGAAATACTTCCTCTTTTGGTTGTAGTGATGGCTGGATTGGGTAACAGTGTGTGTTTATAAGTAGGTCATCTAAGTTTATTTGGCAAATGATCTCCAAGGCATACATGATCACACAGTACAGTGCAATTCCCCTAAATATAAAGGGGAATGCTAATTTATGAGCTAACTCATTGTATCTAGCAAAAGCATAAATATGCAACTAAAAGTCAAATGAAAACAATTCAAAGTCTGTCTTTTTAATTCCTCCTTACATCCTCAGGGAAGAAAGCAAGAGACAGTAAAGCAACAGCAGAGAACAGAAAGAGGATATCTGGCAAATGGGTCAAGCTACTTAGAGAAAGATTTTTTTTTTTTAAATAACCCAAATGAATTTAAAATAGTTGAGGATGCAAGGGGAAAGAGGGAGAAAATCCAGAGTATGGAGAGGAGACAGCTGAATGGTCTAGTCTTGCCTCCTCTAGAATTGACCCATGGAAGTTTATTGGCATTGGACTTAGCTGTGTTTTGCAAAAACCTGTCTTCCAGAAAGGCATCCAGCCCTGGTCCATGGTCTATAATTCACAGGGAAATAAGTTCAGTTCTCTGGTAACACAAATTATGAGAGGGATTCTGGAAAGAACAGACTGAGATTGACAACTGGACTGGAGAGGCTGAATGGTTTTGTGAGAGATGAGGGGAAGAGTGCCTGCCCCGCTCAGCAGCGCTGCCTCTACAGCACAGGGCTGGATTTTAATTTCCATTGGGTTTAAGAATCCAACCCCAAATTTCTAGGTTTTAGCAGGCAGTTTAAAAAAAAAAAAAAAAAAAAGGCAGTGCCACCACTGGTTTGTTTTGGTTTTAGTGCATGCAAGTGTATAAGCTACTCTTCTGTCTCAGGCTATTGACATACTTTTGCACCTTTTTGCTTCTAATCTTATTATCTCTTATACAAGCAATACACATTCAAACTTAGAATACTGGTTTCTGTTCTGGCTAGGACATAGAGCCAAGTAACTTTTAAATATAATAAATAATCCTCCATGATCAATCTATTTCATACAACTGCAGCAAAAAAGTCGGTAACTATCTCTTTAGGAGTGGGAGATAGTCATTTGCTAGGCATTAAGAATCATCTTAAGATAACTTTGAAACTTAATAAAACTATAGACCAGTTTTTAAGGCAATATACTGCATTCAGTTCTTCCTATACATCAATGTCTTTCCCCTTCTCTCTTTCCGCTTTCAGACCAGGCCTCTGAAAAGATTAGTTGTGTTTCTATAGTAATCTGAAGAACCAAGTAACTCAAAAGGGGAACATCTTTCTGAGTATTAAATAGTTTTTCACCAGCAAGACACTATGCCTATGTGTTAAGACACAGTCCTAGTGTATCCTCAACTGTTCTCAAGCTTTCTTGCTGTTTCTCCAGTAACAACAGTTCAAGCTTTCAGGCCTCAACATTTTGAGGAGCATTAGCCCCACGTTGCTTAGAAATATTTGCAAATATGCAAAATGACTTTGATACTTCCCCCCACAAAGAGAAGGAAGTAATTTAGAAAAAAATGATGTAATTTAGAAAGAAAAGGCTTAGCTTCCATTTCATCAGTTATGTGGTACTGAAGGCAAGGGAGGATCACTTCCCCGGGGTGCAGAGGTCACCTGCCATTTGCTTCAATATTTGCAGGTATTTTCGTAGGGTTTGGGGAGGGAGACGGAGGTCTCTTTGATAAAAGGGTATTATTTCATGCATGGCAAAGTCTGAACGACTGCTCTGAGTGCATCATTCTGAGCTTCCCATAGAATCTCAGTCTCCACTGCATGTGGCTGAATGCATTCAATTTGGGCTGATTTCAGCAGCTAAATGTCACAGGCCTGTGTCATTGCTCGTAAACATCGGGTACCAGGGGCACAAATGAAGGAGCTATGGCAAAACCAGGCAGCACACTGTAGAAGCTGAATTACTTGCTGATAGAGATGGGGAAGACAGGAGTAATTTTGACCTTTACCTTCCAAATGTGTCTTTCAGAGTTACCTTTTGATAACTTTTGATATCATTAAAGCGGCAAAAGAATAACAAAACAAAAACAAGCAGAGGAAAGAAAGAAAGTTAGAGCAAGCTGAGACATCCTGAGGTATTTTGGGATAGCAATGGATGAGGACCCCCATAGTACTTCAGCTGCTGCAATTTTAGATGTCGGGTCAGCACCAAACACAAGAAATGGATGCGACATGCAGGGAGCATAAGTACATCACACAGATGGGAGGAGGGATTTTGCCTGCCCCTTCCGAGGTCTCCAGTTTGTAGGTACCCTGGCTGCAGTTCCAAGAGGCCAGTGGCATTTTTCAAGGCTGTTTCTGGTTCCCAGGCTCATGGCTCCAGGCTGGCAGGACTTTGCCTGTCAGTATTTTTTCAGCAGACAATTTCTTCTGTTCAGTAATTTTCCCCTTGTATCCAGGCTGCCTTGCTGGCTGCTCACATCAAGGTTGATTTCTTGCCTTTTTCTACATTGCATCTGTCTGCCAGGTTTGAGTCTCTGTCTGTTTGGTTTATGGCTTCCCCCTCTTCCTTATCATCCCATTTGACAAGATCCTGGATCAGATAATCTTAACAAAATAAACATTATTATGTCCACATATCCTTATCAATCAGTGTGACTGACTCCCATCACTGCCTCCTGTATTGGTTGTTGGTTAGGTTTGGGTCTCTGTGCCCTCTTGCTTGTGGCTTCCTCCTTTTCTTATCCCCTTTTGCATTGGGAAGTTACTTGACCAGACACCCTTCAGGGAGCAGACGCTCTCTCCTTGCGCATACACTTAAGAATAATAATTATGGTCTTGCTGAGCAGTGAGGAACATGCTACCAGACAGCAAAGGGAACCGGTGTAACATCCAACATATTCTATACTAGTAGCAGGACTTTGAACTTGCCATGAAATTTCATCAGAAGCCAGCACAGAGTCTTTAAAATGCAAACATTAGGTTGAAACAACTGAGTGCCCAAAAGACTGTGAGCTGCTGCATCCTGTATCATCTGCATTTGGGAGATAACAAGGTTGGTAACTCCTGCAAACAAAGAATTGCAATAATCCAGCCCTGAGAAGTCAAACCAATTCAAAATTTACCCCTCTTAGGAAGGGACACAGCCTGCTGATATTTCACAGACAGCACAAAGATGGCCTGGTAATACAATGCACACATATCTGTTGATCAGTCTGACAACAATATGAAAGCTTAACTCTGGGAGATGGATTTAAAAGTGCAAGATGAGGTGAATACCAGGATGGAAGTCACATTCAGCAAATGTCTCCTACATGAGCCTTATTCAATTCAACAGTGATTGCTGTGTCCAAGGACTGACTTTCTTCTCTTATGTCTCCTTACAGCTTGGCTTAATACAGTTGCTGGTGTCTCCCTTGTCCTGTCCTGGGTTTGCCTCCCCACTGTTTGTTCTTTTCTGTCTTTGTTCTTCTTTAACACAGAAAGCGCAAATGTGCCACACACAGCCACTGGAACTTCTGTCAGGCAAGATATCCATTATGATTAAAAGTAAATCTAAACAGAAACTGGTAAGGCACCTGCAGCTGTAATCATCAAACAAAACAGATTTAACTTATAGTACTGAATGATGCCAATAGAGCCAAAAAAGTGAAGAATCAAACTCACCGCTGTTTGCCTCCATTTACCTGTCAGTAGTTATGATAGTGAACATGGAATGGGACAAGGCACAGTGAAGGAGAGGTTAAAACATCCTCTTCTCTTTGCATGAAAAACCAGAGCCCTGGATCTGCCCAGCACTGTCCATACTCCCACCTCCCACAAGCGCCTGTGTCCACCCCCACCATGAGCAACACAGGGCGGCTTCTTCTCTCCACAGGCCCTTCTTCAGAAAATCCTGCCTCTGTGGGGTAATGCAGCATTAATTCAGTCTGTAGAAACAGCAGAAAGACTGAACCATTGCTGTTAACAGAACAGTGTACAGCAAGGGCACAGAGGCACCTGCTACCCTTGCGCTAATCAACGTTTCAAATCTATCACATGCCTCAAATTAATTTCCAGCTGAAAAGCAATCATTTTTCAAGCACTTGATACAAACCACACGTAGAAATTAGACACAGCTTTGATGATAATTTTTCTGATCAAAATGGTTATTTATGACAGTTTCAAATTTGATGAAAGAAATTCATTTCAGTAAACTCCAATTTTTTTGTTGACAAAACTGAAGAGCATTCCCTTGGCAATTCCTGTGCCAAGTACCACAGAGATCCCACCTAACCTTGTGTTTGAATATCATCTCATTGGCACAGTCAGACCTAGGAAATGCCTCCGCTGCAGTCACTGATGTGATTATACACCGCAGAAATGTTCACATTAACTCTGAACTAGTGGGATAGAGGACAATTGATGGGACACCCATTAATAGACCACAGTCAGGTAAGGTATCACGTAGTGCAGCGTAGCTGTGCAGTTCAGCTCCTCCTTCCCTCTCCCCTCAACTCAATCAAATCATGCTTGATCCAGTCTTGGAGCTAGCTCTGTCAGTCCTGTGACAGCAGCAGAGCGCTTGGAGAGGACTAATTTAGGCTCATCAGTAGAAAATACTTGAGGAAAAGAGCTCCTCATTCCTCAGTCACCACCGGGAGAGAGCAGGCACAGAACTATTCATTTGGAATTGCCCTAAAAATGTGTGTTCATTCCCTGAGAAAAGCCTTAATCTCAGCAAATTATTGTGAGGCGGTACAAACACATACGGCTGGTACATTTGGTCTGTTATTGGCTGGCTGTAGGTAAGGTACTCATGTGCTCAAAGCTCTTGCAGGTGCTTCTATCAAAGAACCAGCCCAAGACCTGAAGTCAGTATCCAAGATCTCCTGACCACATCTCCTGGGCACTTAGGTGAGCTTTTTCAGTGCTCTGGTTGGACTTGAGCTCTCCTACCTTTCCACTGATCACCTGGCAAGAGGGGAACACGAGCTTGGGAATGGGATGCTGCTGTTTCCACCCTGAGATGCACTCTTGATCCTCTTTATGAGACCAGGGGGAAATGGTGTCCCATAGGAGCAGGCCAACAGGGAAGAGAGAACGGTCCTCCCTTACCTGCTGAAGGACACCTAAGTGACAGTCATTTAGTGAAGTGCCAGTCACCTTTCCTGGCTGAGGAGCTGTCTGCAACCCAGTACAAGTCACACACAGAGTTCACCCTTTCATATGGGCATATGACCCTCTGCCACACTCTTCGGAGGCAATCCAAAGTAATAGCAAAGCTGTCTACCAGTACCATCAAAGCAGGTCATAAGTATTGAAAGACGTTTATGGGTTTAGGAGGCTGTCTGTGATGTTACGGAAGGAATTCACATAGTTCCTCCAAGAGGAATAAACTCAAAATAGATTTGCTTATTGCTACTGAGAAGGTACTGGTATTCAATTGCATGTGGTTTCCATGCATGCCAAAAAGACATGCAGTCTCATTAATCCGCTTTAACTGTGAGCCATTTTTCTTTCACTTTTAATATTCTCAAGCCCAGAGAGTGCCAAGGGGAATACAGGACAGGCTGACTACAGAGGAGTTATTTCCTCTGAAATCATGCTCATCTGTCTGTCAGGAATTCTTGAAACAACTGCAATAAATCCTGAATTTTTAATATGGTTCACAAGTTCAGAGACAGAAAAATCAGTGCTCAGACAGCTGGGATTGCGGTAGTTATCTACGATGTCAGTGTACACATGTTTCTGTAAAAGGAAATCAAACGGGAAACTGCATTGAAAAAAGAATGATCAAATATGGTCAGAAGACAAAGAATGACTGCTGGAAAGCAGAGGAAGATGGGTTAGTAGAAATGGCTATGAAAGGGCCAGGAGAGAAAAATATCTCTCTGCCCGATTCCTTATTGTTCTACATTATAGCCGACTATATGGGTTTACATTTGCCAACAACATACATGTAAAGTAATAGTACCCAAACAGTGTAACATGGGCTGCTGTGTTAACCCTCAAAAATCCAGATAGCCCGAATCCTTACAGAATTCTTGATTGTAAACACAGCAAATGAGACATGACTCCAGGGGAGCTACAGATTGCTTTGGATTGCCTTGCTGCCCGCAGATCATTGACTGGGAACCAATGGTATGGGCTGAAATCTCCCTCATGGTCCCCTTAGCCTCCGGAGAGGAGCAACACAAGGTATATGATGAGAAATGGCTGCTGCACCGCATGTGTGTTTCTCAGCTGCAGTTATGGCCCCACTGAAGCTGGACTGTCAAACCTCACGCTTAACATCAACATGGCAAAATATATGCAAGAAAACACAGATGGAATTTGCATTAAGGAAAACAGATATGCATATGGGCATTGACACCTGTGCACACTAAGAGATCCAGCTGGGTTAGCAATTACTTCAGGAGCTGCAGTAGGCTCGAGGCTGGAGGATGAAAAATGAAAAGGAAGCATGAAGGTCAGCTGGAGCTGAGAAAAACAGCAGAAAGAGGATATTGTTCAAAAACTGCAGGGGACCTTGTCTTGTCCTACCACAATGGACAAGACAATGAGGTCTACCTTCACCAAGTCCAAGACAGCCCAGTCCTGCAGGCAGAAGGCCAAACTGCTGTGGAGGGAAGATGGTCTGAAAGTCAAGGAAAGACAGACAGTGTGCATTGCAAGCAGGTGAAAGAGAGGTTCTCTCCTGTCAGCTTTGACAGTGTGGCCAGTAAAAGCCTATGATGAAAATAGGGAAATCTCAATGGGATTCGTATGTGTCCACATACGGCCAATTGTCTATGGTCCCACTAAAGCCAATGGCGGTCTAGTCAGTGTAGTCAGTGGCAATTAATTAATGTAGGGGGATAAGTAATCTGATAAGAAGTAAGCTTCTGCTTTAGGATGAGATGAATCATGATACTGACTTTATCAACTAGGTCTCTATTGTAAAGGGACTGCAGGGTCATTTGCTGAGATGAAGATGCCTACAGTCTGGACAACTACATGAATCCAGCTGAATATCCCTAAAGCAAAGAACAACAAGGAAAAGTCAGTGACAACAGCAAATTCTGGCCATTACATGCAACAGCATTCCAGGAAATAAACGTGGTTTCCTGGATCAGTAAAATTCAAATACACTCCTTCAGGTTTCCAGGAAATGTTTTCTCGGGTCTTTCTGAAGACAACAGCATCAAAGTTAGTGGTGAAAAGATCTTTTGAGATAGTGTCTCCATGAGCAGCTGACAGTTTCAATTTCCAACCCACTATGCTTGTTAATGTAGACAGCGTGTATGGATAGGCAGGGTTTTCTGATGCTGTTGGAGGCCTCTGACGGGGTTAACTATGTTGAATTGGTCTTGAGATGTTCTGCCTACCAGCAGGAACTCAAGGCTAACCAGTGCCATGTTCTGGGCTGGCCAGCACAGACCTTTCTCACTGTGTTGATGCATTGCCTTGCTGTTATGCCTGGGTATGGTAATATCTCTTCTTAGCTAAGTCCATAATTATACAAGTTTTCAAACTTCTTAATATTGACCAAAACTCTGGTCTTAACAGCTTCAGGGATATCTTGAACATGCAACATTGATTACTGTGCTAAAAGGTTTCTCAGAAATGTGAGCTTGTCTTACAGTGTAGCAGCTTGGCATTAGGGAATAAAGAAAGATGCAAGAGCGTAAGACCTGCTAAGAGATCTTTGAAGCATGGAGGGGAAAACAGCTTCAGGCATTCAAATATTGGTAACATACATGCTACCTAGAGGGTCAAGATCTGAGCTTAGGCCATTTCCTTCCTCACATAAAAATATTTCTGCTAGTGAAGCCAGCTGGCTTTCTTCAGCCCTGGGCTAGAATGGGAACTCACAGTTTAGTGTTTTAAGGATGGTCAGGAAGCTTGGACTTTTGTTAGGTGACGAGTCCCAGCTAACACTGTGGGGATATGTGGTTAACCGCTAACCCAAATACACATGAAGGCCAGACAGTGATCAGAGGAAACCAGACAGCCCAGCCCGTGGGAATTAGCCCCTCCTAAGCCCATCACAGTTGAACGATTAAGCATTTGCCCCTGTTGCAGAACCCACTAAGGCTTTCAACAGAAGAACGTCGCTCTGCAGTGCTGTGCAAACCAAGGGGGGTGGTTGCTAAAAGGACTTACTATGGGATGTTGGAGTGCACTAGCTCTGATGGTCCTTAGCGAACACCAACAATGCAAACGCATCTTGACGAGAGCCTCACTGTGGAGAGGTCGTCCTTGCAGGGCACAGGTGCATCTTTGGCTGCCAGAGAATAATTAGGGATTGGCTAGGTCAGCCTGAAGCTGATGTGGAAGAGCTTGGCGAGCAAAACCTACATCAAAACCTACATCTCTACATGGGAGAGATGGGGAGCCTAAGTAGGAGTGTGTCCAGAAAGGGTAGGAGAGCTTGGGTTTTGTGTATGCATATAGACTTGACCCTGTATTTAGAGTTTTGTATGTTGGGGATACGGGACCTTGATGTAATTGGTTAGCTGGTTTCACCTCAAATGTGGGTCATTGAAGAGGCAAAGAGGGAAAAAGAGGAAGAAGTACTGCCCCACTAACCATGGGGTGGAAGGCTGCAACCAGGTCTGCCTAGCAGTTTTCTCTGGGTGGGATCTGCACTACTGTATATGCCATGCACATAGAAAGCTGTCACAGGAAGGTCTCTCCACTGTGTACAGACACACTGTCAACAACCGCCCCCCGCACAGCTTATTCATCTGCACACAAATCAATGCTCGCACTTTGCCTACAGATAGCTCACATCCATCACAGCAGTGACAGTACCTGTGGTATCAATAGCCCGCAAAAAACAGAGGCAACTAGATGGCACAGTCTGTTGCACAAAATAAAACATAAATGATGAGACATATGGAATTGGTTGGTAGGGGCTAATATAGAGATGTCTTAAGTGCTACTTTGTTTTTTGATTCTTTACATATACAGGAAGAAATAAAAATGTATTATGCACATATAGAAATATACTATGCATATATTAAATTGCTATGCAGAACTTGTTGAATGGTGTGGATAGTGCACAACTCCAGAAGAATAACAGCCAAGGACTTATTTATTACATTTTAAGAACAACAAAACAATTCTTGCAATTCCTTTTGCATGCCATGGATTTTAGTGGGAGCTGGAGCCAGTTTAGCTGTAAAACAATAATTACCAACCCTCTGACAAGCATTGACTGTGGATCTTGGGAGAAGTCCCATTTGTGCCTCAAATGCTTGCTTTCTGTGAGAGGAGCTGGCAATGAGAGATGTTAAGGAAGGTGTTCAGCGCTCATAGCTGGGAGGATGGCTTGAGGATGGCTTGAGGATAGCTTGAGGACGGCTTCCATACGCAGTGCTGACTCACCCAGGATTTCCAGGTGGTTTGTTGCCTGGAATGCCAGGTACCTGAATACTGGTAGGCTGCCAGTAAACTGGCAGATTTCTGGTGAAAACAGGAGTTTGACATCAAAGTGAAAGATGTGGCAAGTGTGTGTAATGACAGGAATTTCTGCAGCAGCAAAAGGTCAGATTACCTTTCTGAATAATTTCAGGAGAGTGGGAAAAGCTGGTTGCTTCACATAGAGCATGTATGGCAAAATAATAATTAAAAAACCAACCAAACAATCTTATTTTAAAAATGTCATGGCTTTCAAGGCCTATTTCTTGAATTTGGAGTTTTGACTAGTGACTTCAGATCATGAGTGAAAATCTGAATCTTGACTCTTTCATTTGTCACTCTGAAGTAGAGCTCAGGATGTGCTGAGCTCCCATGCAGTAGACAGATGTCCCTCCCTGACTGCAGGAGTCATTGAAACCATCAGCCCAAAACCAACTTTCTTTGCAGCATAGCGTACTTTTCTTTATCTGTTTGTAAAAACACAAGGTGGACTTACAAAACCATCCGCCTACAACAAAATTGCTGTATACACAAGGAAGCAAACAGAATGGTGTAGAAGAAAACCAATGGTTTGGCATTCAAAATGCAACGAGCTTTTAACTGATTGCAAATTAATACAATTATGGCAACACTGTACAGGATGGTCTGTGGGTTCTTTTCAGTTTTGATGGTCTTTCATTTAATAGGCTGAGAAACACTACTCTAAAACATGAATAAATGCCCAGCTGTGCCACTTAATGCTGTTTTAATGGCTTCCACCCTCTGTGAAGATGTCCAGCACATATCTACCAAGAAGTTTACTGTGTTGGTTGCATGTGTAGAGCTCACGGCTCTACGTCTCTAAAAATACCACAGTTTTGTCCTTTGCCAAGCATTTGCAGTATTTTGCTGCTATTTACTTAATACTTTTCTTTTTCTAACTAAGGCTATTAAAAATGCAAAAAAATCTGTGAGCTGCAGAATCTTAGAGTCACCAAATCACCGAATAGTTGAGGTTGGCAAGGACCTCTGCAGGTCATCTACTTCAAGCTCCTGTTCAAAGCAGGGTAGCCTAGAACAGGTTGCTCAGGGCGGTGTCCAGTCAGGTTTTGAGTATCTCCAAGGAGGGAGACCCCACAACCTCTCTGGGCAATGTGTGCAAGTGCTCGGTCACCTTCACAGTATAAAATGTTGGGGTTTTTTCCAATATTGATATGTAATTTCCTGTGCCCATTGCCTCTTGTCCTGTCACTGGGCACCACTGAGAAGACCCTGGCTCCATCTTCTTTGCTCTTCCCCATCAGTATTTATACACATTGATGAGATCCTCCTTAACCTTCTTGAGGCTGAACAGTCCCAGCTCTCTCAGCCTTTCCTCATAGGAGAGATGCTCCAGTTCCTTCACCATCTTTGTGGCCCTTCACGGGACTGTCTCCTCTATGTCCATGTCACTCTTGTACTGGGGAGCCCAGAAGTGGACCCAGCACTCCAGCTGTGTCTCACCAGCACTGAGCAGAGGAGAAGGATCACCTCCTCGACCTACTGGTGATGCTCTGCCTAATGCAGCCAGGAGGCTGGAGAGAATCATGAGAGGCTGAATCAGAAGATAAGGGCGTTTGGGGGCAATGCAGCTGCGGATGCACTACTTAAGTTTGGTTTATAAAATGTTTTGACATCCACTATGGGGCATATTCATATAAACCTCAGAGCGCTCTCTCATGATAACCTATATTCATGTTTGATCTTGAAGTGTAGTACTTGAATAGTTGATCAGTTTTGCTTATGCTGAAGTAATTTTTCACTCAATTAGCTGTAGGGAGACAGTAAGAGAGCTGGTTCTAATCCTGTTACTTCCCACGGGTAAGGTCAAAAGTCAGGCATTTTTAGAAGGTTCTTGACAGGGACATGGTGAAAGTTTGAAAAAAAAGACTTCTTGGGAGAGGCGAGAAACATTCAAATTGGTAAAAATAACAATTTTTTTCCTTTTAAGACCACTGGTAACAGGTATTTAGTCTGCTTTGGCTTTCCCTCAAAGTCTTTGCAAATGTGTCAAGCTGTTCCACCTACAGACTTGAAAGCTGTAAGCACTCAAATGCCCCAGCACCGGGGCCAGTGAGGTGGGTGCAAGTTGCTTTGCTGCAAGTGCTTGCACGCAACCAAAACCAGCAGAGCCCTCGTGTGTGTGGGATGGCTGAGCCCTCCCTGTATCCCGAGCGGGGCAGGTGACTTCAGATCTGCTTGAACAACCAGCATTACTTTGAGCCTAGGCTCTGAGACATAATCTTGGCCACAGAGAGCTTGGCAGGAGATCCAACAGTGGCAGTCACGCTGATTTGGGCCCAGCTTATGAAAAAGAAAGATAAGACAGTCCTCTTCTAGCACCATCACATTCCCAATACAGCATCACAAATGGTGATATCTACTTTCTGTATCTGCGATGTGATGACGTCCCACGGGGGAGCTCTAGCAGGCACTTGGTTTCCGAGCATCTGAATTTACTTCCAAGTTGGCTGAGTCCAGACTTCAGGTGTCCAATGGTGGAAGACTCTCAGTCTTGCCCAGAACATCAGCTGCATTACCTGGGCTGTTTCTCTAACTCACAGGCATGAAACCATCAAGTAACCCTATTGAAGACAAAACTGCTGTCTCATATGGCCATTAGCATTCCTTTCAGTGTAAAATTTCTTCTAATTTTATATTTGGTTTCAAAACTGTATGTATTTACCATAGTGTTAGTGGCAGCCCAGTCTGACTGATTTCATATTTATGGTCCAGAACAAATACCATAAACATATGTGATAATTTCAGTAGGACATGTGATAAGCTGTAGACTTATCTTCCATTTCCTCCCCACCATTCCTGAAACCTCATCCCAGTTCAAGCATCACGTGCACTTCCTTGCAGATTCCACCTTCGCCCTTTTCCACTAACTTTCTGCATACTTTTGCCTGTGTGCGAACATCTTTTGGTTGTGACCTCTCCCCGTTCTGGCTCGATCACTCTGCTAATGTCACTCTGGAGGAAGTCCTCTCCCAGATCTGTATGGGCTTCTTACCGGTCAGGGAGGTAGTTCTGAGAAGATGCCAACACCTCTGCTCTCTGCCTGTTTGATCCAAAAATTCCTGCTGAACACAGTTAATGTCCATCCGTGTCTTTCTAGAACTGCCAGATAGATACACTCTTTCCGGATGTAAGTGTATTAGTCCGTGTATACTCAGAGTAAATCTGCACATTGTCTTCCAACTTTTAACATCCGATTTTTTTACTAATATTAGAGAATTATCAAGGTAGTTAATGACTTTTTTAGTATCTCTTTGCTCCCAGCACCATGATTATCTCATACACTGCGGTGGCTCTCTTCAAATGAATATACGGGCAGTATTTTGCATTTTAAAAAGGACATAATGGTATTCCCCATGTTTCCAGACCTCCTCTTACTGGATAATGAGAGGAGATGGGAACAAAGTAAAGAGACTGAAGGAGAAGAAATAAGACACTGAGGAATTAAAAACAGGAGTCCATCTGCTAGTTTGGAAGAGAGTTGAAGTCAGGTGTTGAAGGAAGAACTAACAGAGAAATGGAGGTCAGGAAGAGAAAAAGAGAGTAGTAAAAGTGGGTAAAGAGAGTGTTTGGTGGAACAAAAGATGAGACCCTGATATATCTTCCTTCTGGAGGAAGAAAGATATGCCCCTGAGAGAGAGAGAGCAATAAAGTTTGCAGAAAGTCTGACACAAAAAAGGGAAGCGGGGGGGCAGAAGTGTTTTTTAGGAAAAAAAGCAATCCAGAAAACAGGGGTACCATCTGTGTTAGAGATGTAGTTCCTGTTAAAGGGGACCTGTAGATTTTCTGTAACCTAAGCATTTTTAGAAACACTATGGAAGAAAGGGAAAAGCTACAGAAGAGAAGAACAAGGAGTAGTATTGGCCTGTTTGTCATCAGTAAAACATCCTTCAGTTAATTGTTTACAGGAAGGTTGTTCATCCACTTTGTGAAAAGGGATGTTAAATATTTTGGATGCTATTCTTGACCTAGAGTCTATACATGTTTCTTTTGAATGTCGGGGATTGTGCCAGATGACATAGCCCTGGCTGCCTGTCCCCACATCCTCCCTGTTCTCTGCTCCTCCGCTGACTTCTGCACTGGGGGCTGCAGGTCACACTGCCCTCTCCACCTGGAAACACAAGTTGGCACCTGAGTCTAATGGTGAGGAAAAACATTTTAGGACATGTCTGGATCATTTAATGCCAGGAGCCGTTAGTGAAATGAGCAGGTGTGCAGACAGCTTACCTAATCCGATTGTACCACTGACGTCCGCAGAGGTGATCCATCTGGAGTGCTGCTTCCCTGGATAACGGCTGTAGCAGCCCAGCTCACCAAGACAAGCATTTACAGGGAATCCCCAGGGATGAGCGACTGTATCTTTGAATTCCCGCCAGCTTTCACTCACATAAGGTAGAGCACATAGATCTCCTTAATTCAGAAGAAAATCTGATTTTGAAATTGCTGTGATACCTGACTCTCTAGAAAATGAGCACATTGTGTACAAAGTGCCATGTACATGCAGAATAAAAAGCAGCGTTCACAGAAGCAGAACGCAACGCCAGATCTCCCCATTTTGTAGTGGGTACCAACTTCATAAAGTATTGGCAGCTCAGAGGGAGCTCCTTGGTTCAGTTATAGCTGCAGTGTGTAGTATGTAAGCCTGCCAGCTGCAGCTCGAATATAGCTTATAGTCACTTGTTTCAATGTTGGAATAGGTTTTTGGTTTGGCTGCTTGCAGTCTTGTCCAAAGCAAAAGGTGGAATGGAATTGCCAAAGGTGAGCAAAATACTTCAGCTAACAGAGGATGAAAAAGCTTAACTGCGCGGTTAAGTTCAATGAATGCTACCAAAGATTTCTGGCACTGGGAGGTCTTCTGCTGTGGGAGCAGGTGCTATTGGCTGATAGAGTGATTGCAGCTGCAACGTGAGCTTTATCTGCAGAAGCATGTTGACACTTAGTGGATCACACTGCAGTTTGCCTGTGTGCCCTGTCTCTGCTGTATCAAGGGATGAGGGACCAGTTCACCTGCCTTTACCTATTATCAACTGCTTTCAAACACAGAAGAGCACCAAGAGGTGATCTGTGAAAACACTCTCCAAGCAAGCCACCATGCTAGTGAGTTCAAGTTACCACCGCACCCTAACTAAATTATCCTGCACCTGCAGGACAACAGGGCAAGTCTTCTTACATCCTTCCAGCTTCCTGATGTAGCAGCGCATCCTGACACATCCTATTCTGGGTATGAGAACTTCACTGTGAGACTTTTCTCAGGCTTCTCAAAGGGCATTTCCACCAGCTAATGGCCTTCCTGGCACTGTGTAATGCTCCAGATAGAAGTGCACTGTTTTTCATCATTTATACAGGAATATGGTTGATTTCCTATTACTCTGAAGTCCATACTGACAACTCTAGTGCCATACTCAGATATGCTTTTGTCCCTCAGGAAATTTTGGGCTTCTCTGAAAGTGACTGCTTCATACAGTGGAGGTTTAATTCTCCATTTCATTTGCATTAGCAAGGTACAAAGTGGCTGCAGTAGATCAGAAAATTTAGTCTGTGTCTTAATGTCTTTTTCTCATCTCCTTTCACCTGGACAGATTGCTTATCATAGTATCTATTATCACCTCCACTTCTCATTACCACTTGCCGACACTAGCCAATTTGAAATCTTCTTCAGATAAGTCTGTTTCCTCTCCCACACTAAGCTCACTGCAAGCTGGGACAGGTTAATTTCCCAGAGTTCAGCACCCAGTAAGGAACGGAACATTTGGCAAGAGAAATCCCCACAGTCACACCCTTGTCATCACCTTTCTGCATCATGTCTTCCCACATCTTAAGAAAAGCCTACCATTCTGGAGTCATCCTCACCTGGAAACTGGTCTTTACCCTCCTAGTTGCTGCATTTTGCACAATTCCCCATTAATCTGCCTCCTAATAAACCACTTCTGCCAGTTCCCAGTTGCGCATCTACACATGCTTTCCCCTTCCACCTGGACTATTGCAAGCCCTATCAGTATAGCTTCAGGTCTATATTCCTCTCTTGAAGGACCACTTTTGGCTTGCTATCAGCTACAAAGACACCTTAATCATCCCAAAGTCCCTTAGTGGGGCTAATGGGTGGTATCTGTGCGCACTGTTACAGTTAGTCCCACTGACCTCCATGTCGTGGCTCTCCTTAGACCTCAGACCAGCCTGAGCTGTAACCTTGGACCTTCTTTCCCATTACAGGGTTCACTGCTGCTGTCACACCAGCTACAAACGTGATCGTTTTGCAGGCTGTTCTACACCTCCCTTATTAACACATCATCTCTTTGAAAATTACAGCTCCAAAGTGCTCCAGTTTATCTTGCTTACAGCCTTGCAGGCTGTGCCCCATGCTGTGCCTTACTCCTACCAAAGCATTCCCTAGTTTATGGCCCCATATCTCCTCTGATTTTATACTGCTACATTTTACAACGTTTTCCCTTGCTGCAATTATTGTGCTTCCTAAGGTTTTGTATGCACGATGCCTTATAAAAATAAATTGCACCTCTGCTCTTTTTACTGTTTTCTAGCCACAGGGGAAAGTAATTCATTTGTTTGAGGAAAAGGGTGTGGAGAAGGCACCAGCACTAGGTCAAAACTCCTCAGATTACACTTCGCTGAAAGGCAGAGATCAAAATGTTTCTTCAAGCACTTTTCCAGACATATGGAGATTAAAGTTAGAAATAAAATTGGTTTGTATATATTTCCCTTCAGCTTGTGTCACTTTATCAAAGATAGTAATTTTCAAAAATGTCTCAGTAATAAATCAGAAATAAAACTTTGGAGAAACCAATGAATCTTCACTTATTTTTCAGAGATGCTTTTAACTGGATAGCATCCCACAGATATGCATGATCTTTCTCTGCATGGATTTTTATTACTGCTTCACCTGCCTCACATGCCTTTTAATAAACATATTAAAGTGTCAGCTAGATTCATTGCATCTCCAGTAAGAAGTAATTTTGCATCCTTCACTTAAAAACTAGTTTTGAAACATCCCAGAGCAATTATTCCTCAGTGAATCACAACAGACAGCTTGATATTGTTAGAGAAAAAGTGCCTAAGGGTACTGCTCTTTCCTTTTCCTCAGGAAGCAGAACAATGGCAATGGCACACCCTGCACCTCTAACCCCTCTGCTCTGTATGTCTCAAGCCAAAGAAACTCTGCATTTACAGTGATGATCTCAAAACGTGTAAAAAAGCATTTCAAAGGGCAGTTATATAAGAGTGCAGGAGAGTATGAAGATAGTTAATAGCCAAAGCTACACAAATTTTTACTCTGAATCTTACAGCATTTTATTCTTCAAAAATAAATTATTTATGACATCTTTCCACATGGGTTCCTCATAATGTAATCCTTCCAGGAGGCATTACATCAGTGTTGCTCTCCTCTCTCACAGCAGGAATTGTGCACAACTTCATTTGCAGTTTGTATTAATTACAGAAGATGGCAGTACTAAAAGTAATTATGATGCATGGCTGATTGGAAGATGACTTCATCTTTTATTCCCTCCCAGTCCGGCTTTACAGAGGCTGTAACACACCAAAGCCAAACTGGGCTTCAAGGCAGAAAAATTATGAGCTCTGGGACAAAGAGGAATTTTGGTAAGTTCAGGTGAATGAAAAGGTTTGGGTTGTATTCAATATGAATAGGAATGATTGCTTGTATTATTTATGTTAAATATATTATTAAATATATTAATATTAATAATTAATAATAATTAATTAATATTTAATAATATTGAATATTATTAGAAATACTATTTCTATTAATTCTATATTTCTTTCAACTTTCTCCAGTAAAACATTTTGGGAGTGCTGCAGAGTTTTAGAAATTACGAAGGGGAGATCAATCCATTGGCACTGCAGACTGATCAATGTGGAAAAGGTATGGGGGGATCATCCCACAATACCCAAAAGGTGTGGGACCATGCATGTGGAGTTGAGGATCTGGGTACTTGGGAGGTGAAGAAGCCCTCTCTTCCTCCCCCCACCTCATTCCCTTTTCTTTGTGGGGCACTGAGTACTTCAGGCAGAGGAGCAGAGGAGAGGACGTGTAAGTAGGTGTCCTTGGGCTGCTGGGTGAACATCCCAGTAAGGATCCGTGGGCTCACCTTTTGTCTGCACCCTTCTGGGAGCCGCCCAGGTGGCTGTTGGAGGCTGCAGAAGAGCATGCTGTGGCTGTGCTGGGTGGCTGCTCACTTCTGGGAACTACAACTGGTTTTAAGGAGCCTTTCTAACCTGGAGCATGACTGCGGCAGTGATAGGAGTTCTTCAGAAGAGACAATTCTGAAGTTTACAGTCTGTAACAATATTAAATGCATTTTTCTTTTAATTATTAGCTTTCCTAAATCCACATGAAATACAGGAGATGGTTTATTACCAAAGGATATTTTTCCTATTAAATCCTCTGTATAAAGGTAAATGAATAATTGACTTCTGGGGATCATAAGACCATTCTTGCAAGTCACTGGAAAAATTGCTATCTGCATTTCTGTTCAGAACCTTTAAGATGCAAATTCTGCTGCAAGTGCACAAAGCTTCAGTAATGAAACTGATGCAAAACACTGTAAAAACCTGAACCACCAAAATCAGAGTTCAGACTCTTTTAATGTCCAAGGAATAAATCAATGAATTTGAACTGCTTACATGACTTCATTATTATTTGTGTCTGGACTTCATTATTTATTTTCTTCAATGCAGTGATCCCATTCTAAGAGATAAAGACAAAAATCTAGTTTTACTACTCATTTCTGTGAGAGTTAATAGCCCAGTGACTTCAAAAGGAACGGCACATAGCTCACCAAGCCTGAATTTGGTTCACATAATATAAAATGAAATATGCTTATGCAAAGCAAAATCGCATAAAAGTCTTAAAGGATGAAATCTCACAGTCATGAAACCCACAACAGAAGCAAAAACTGAACAGGAGAAATTCAAACTCTGCTACCACAAGATTTCACCATTTTTTTTAAGAAGTGTGAGTAAAGTGATTTATTTCTTTATGTAGGTTGTTTCTTTACCTAAACCTCCCCAGTCTTCAGCGATAAGCCTGCTGCAAATAACACAAGTGAAGGCGTGCAGATAATATTAAAAATGCTGCAGAAATGGAAAAGATTTTCCTCTGAACAGACCTCAAGTTCTCCGTTTAATTTTTGGTAATACTGCTTTTATTAAATTATTTTCCATAACTTCAAAGTTAATTCCAAAAGGAATCAAGGATGGCAAAAACTGCTTAAAGAACAAAGTGGCAAAGCCTATTTTACGTTAACCTGCAAATTGAGACAGGCAACAGAAGAAACAACCTTGAAGATCCACTTATGCGCATGCATTATACACACATGTAGCCCTCACTTTGGCTCCGTGGTCCCTATTGAATAACCTGGCTTCTGGGAATGAATATTGTGAGAAATAAGTACAAAGAAGAGGAGAAGGGAGGGAACTCCCCTGAAATATTACTGGGGTGAGTATGTCCACCGTTGTTGGGCAGATTCTCTACCTTCCTGAATCAGTGCCTTTGTGCCACGTAGGTGCGAGCTGGGAGTTCAAAACTGACTTTAAGTTAGTTTAATTAAATCCTGTGCCTGTCAGTCTGTCTCCTCTTGAATAAATTACTTCATGATACTTTTGATCAAGGCAAAGCCAGAGCACATCAGCCCACGGGATCAGAAACCTGGCTGTGCCCTGTTCATCATTGCCTGGCTCATGTCTCAACTAAGAATATTTTGAAAGGTATCTTGCCTGAGTGGCACCACAAAGCATCCAGCCACCTTAACAGGATTCCGGTTTTGCAAAATGAGGACAAGATCATGATCAGTGAAGAGTAATTTGCAAGAAACTTTCCCTTTTTATCATCCCTTGTTCACAGCTGCCTTCAGTTCTAGTCCTCGTCTACCTCTGCCAGGCATGAATTCATGCTCCAGGATGCTTCGGGTCATTGCTGTGAAGCTGCAAAGGGCCTGCTTTATTAAGCACATCCTCCTCCTAGATTTCCACTGATGCAGCATTATTCTATCCTTCCAGCATACAAGACACCTTTTTTTATACACCTACTGAGCATCAGACAAGTGCAAGGTACACCCCATGTATTTGTTCTAGCCGTCTGATTCTCTTTTACTGATACTGTTCAAACCAGGACCAGTTCTAGACCAGATCCTACCAAGCACTGCTTCTAGTTCCGTTAACCTTGGTCCCAAAGCTTCAGTGGCTGTTGGTCTCATACAGCCTTTGTACTCCTGACTATACTTGTGCATGCCATATTCAGCCCTAGCCAGGACTTAGACTGGGAACTTGGCAGTGAAATGATCTATAGGCCATCGCTCATTAATGCATCCCATCTCCAGTGATACAGAGGAAGCAGGAGATCTGAAGCTCCAGAATGCAAATCTGAAAAGGCAAATACAAAAGGTGCTTGTGCTGTGGCAGTACCTGGGGAGGTGCTGGTATGCACACTCGGAGTGCTGATGTGGTGTAAGCATTACGTGCCAGTCCTATTTCAACCAGTGGTAAAATAAGAAAAAACTGTACAAGAGAGAAATGTTGTGTTTCCTTATTAAGAAGTAGGTCACAGGGGCTGCTCTCTGGCTTGGGAAAGTGTCATCAGCTATGAACTTTTTGTGTGATTTAGCCACTTTGAGGTGATATTCATTAAAGATGCTGACAGTAGGGGGAATACAACATATGAATGGTTTCCTTTATTATAGGCAGAAACAAGCACCTATGAAAAGTACGTGGGAGTGTTCAAGGATTTAACAGAGAAATTAGGTAGCTCTCTCTTTCACTAGTAGGAGACCCAGCACAAAAAATAATTAACAATTACATTCTTTTAGTTCCTTTTATTTAGTTATCTTGGAGCACTTTGCAAAGCAAAAAGGCAGCAGCCAAAGATGTTGAGCTGCTTCATGTTCAGTGTTACAAGGTCGGTCAGTCTGGGCAAATCAGGAACAGGCTCCCAGTAACTCTGATCCCTGGGGTCTGCTCCAAACCTATGGAGTTCAGATTCATCAGGGTAAGTAGTGCAATATCAGTTAACAAAATCATTAACTATCAGGTGGACTTCTGCAGACTCTGAGAAGAGAAAAAGGCCAGTCCTGGTTGTTTTTTCATAAACTTTTTATTATTCACGAGACCAGACAATTAATTCTACTTTGTTTGGATATGGTGATATTACAATTCAGATACCAGCAAGCCTCTCCTATAACTCATTTTGTACATTACCCTTTTATAATAATGTGTTCTCTGTTTCATTCCTACTGAAAAATAGTCTTAACCCCATACTGGTTTAAAAACACTATCTACATTGACTTTATTGATCTAGTTCCTAACCTGAAAAAACTTCCTCTGTGTCCCCTTGAAGACTCTTTAATAAAAAGAAACACAGCTCCTTTAACTTTTCTTTATAGCCTGTTTTGCAGAGCTCGTGCAATCTTTGTTGACCTAGCCTGTACCTGCTCCAAGGTAGTAATAATCTATCGATGTGGGCAGGGACTGATGTAGTGCTCAGTATTTGAAATAGTGCTTGACAAGTGTCTTATACAGAAAAAGCATCGCCTTTTTGTAGTTTGTCTTTTATCAGTACAACAGTAGGTGTAGTTTTCTTTCTGAGGCACTAGTTGGCATGAAAATTCCAATTATTGTTTTCATACAAGCTCCCAGTCTTATTTGATTGTTCCATTTAGCACCTATTTCTTGGGCTGTTTCCTCAATCTTGGACTAATTATTTTACAGAATTCTACACTGAATTTCCTTTACCATCTGCTGGTCTAATCGACCTAATGATCCATGTCCTCTGGAAGCAGATTGCATTATTCCTCATTATTTGCTCTGCTTCTGACTTTACCATCATTTGCTCTGTAGACTGAGGACTTGGCTCCAGTTCTTGGCTACTGATGAGGGCAGTGACAGCACAACTTTAAGCAGATGTTAGATAAGGTTACTTCCAGATGTATTAGTATCATCGCCTAGCACAACTCATAGAGTAGCCTAAAAACTACCTGAAATGAGAGCAGGCACCATTGATCCCCACAGCTACAATTACTTAAATCAATGGGTTCAACAAAATTGTGGGGATTGGTGTTTCTCAGCCGTGCTCTAAATGGTGCCAGAGGGGGGATAACACAAAAGCCCACTTGGTGCCTGTATGCTACCAAAGATTTCTCCTACCAAGAGTGACTTAATGGCAACTTTATACTATCTTCAAGGCGTAAAGCAGTTGAAGTGCTGTCAAGATCAAGCCCTTGTTTTTAAATACTTCTTTTCATTGTTTTGATGTAAAATTGTTGAGTGTATGAATCCTGGCCCTTAAAACTGACTCAGGGCTACTCCAACGGTAACGCTGGTGAAGGAGGAAATCATTGTTCAGGATCAGAATGTCACTTTTTTTTCTGTTTTAAAAGCATACAGCTCTACATTAAACAGAAATAAGCTGGAGTTTCAGCAACAACTGCTGTTTAAGCTCAGATCTAGGGTCTAACACAGCTACTTATCCTCACTACAGCTTCTGCAGTGATAGTTCCAGTGAACACATTGACCATCAGACTCCTGACTGAATTGGCAAACCTATCGAACAGGAAAAGTACTTTTTCTTACAAGCTGAACACTTCTCTGCTCAGGTATAGAAGTCACAAAAAGTATTCATAACATGTCTTCAGAATAAAAGTCTATAGCAATAAAGTTTCTGGGGGGTTGGTGTTAGTCACTGGAATGAGTTTCTTTAGAAAGGTACCTAGATTTCCATCTATCTTTGAAAAGAAATACCTGCTTTGGTTTCTTCTGCAGCAATGAACATTAAGGGGTCTGTATTTGGTTTCCTACAAATAGGTTGTAAAATACCCTAGGGTATCAGAAACATGGGGGCAAACATTAGTCGAGACCCTTGGGAGACCCTTCTGAGATGGCAGTGGGAGGTGAAACTATATTCTCTAGGCAATGTTAAATAGTCCACGACACCCAGGTGTGGGCAACTGAACTAAGCCCTGAATATAGCTTCAGTGTATGTACCTAAGCCTTCTCTAATATTACGTGGAGATACTTTGCATCTGTGGTGGTATAATGCCCTAAAAGTGGTGAGCAGTGCCTAAGAAGGGCAAAGCGGTGGGGAGAAGATGTTCTGAATGACAAATTGGTTATCCCTACAATGAATATGTCAAGTGTTATTTTTGCAGAAAGTCAGTGAAGCTTCACATACTGCCAGCCTATCCAGGGCATTGCACAATTAATACTTTTTTATCAGCTGTGATTTATAAGACCTTTTAAAATGAAGAAAAAGATATCCACCGCACATCCAACTGCCTGGGAGGGTAGAGCACAGATAAGAAATCAATGTTGCATAGCAGCTCTGCAGAGAGAGAGCATCCTGGTCCCAGACAAGCCTGATGACGTTTGCATTCTCACAGAGAAGAAGAGCTAATCAAAGCTGTGACACGGTTAAGTTCCCCTAAATTAGAAGATAAGGAGGAAGGGGAACTGAAGTCCCCAGGAAATTATTTGATACTTCATTTGCACTCAAGAGGCAACCCGAAAACTGTCACTGTCACAGGGGGGACAGAAAAGCAAGAGAGATGCTGATTCCTTAAGATAACAATGAAGGAGAGGAGCACTGCTGATTTGTTTCCTTGGCTTCTGTGCCCCAGAGAAATCTCACAATGACAAGTACACTGGAAGTTGCTTTTGTTGTTTGTAGTTTCCCTTCCAGAACTTGGTTTGTAATCAGGAATTTAACCTCTGCTTTTCCACATAGCTTGTTTCATAAGTAAACTTGCTGAGTTTCTGAAGTTGAGGTGAATCCAGCAAATCTGTAGCATGTGGGTTGCTTCAGAGGCAATGAATTCAGGGAGAGCACGGCTTGCAGGCACCTGCTGAAGGGGAGCAGGTCTGGAAATTCAGAAAATGGGATGTTTTACTCACCATCTGGAAAGTTTGGGTTTGGGTGCTTGCAGCAGCGTGTGCCACAACAAGGAGAGAACTGCTGCTGGCAGGGCGTTACCAGCGAGGAATGCAGGGGAGAACCATGGCACTGTGGTCCTGAAGATTATTTAATACAAATAAATATAACAATATAATTCCAAATGTTCAACCCCATGTAAGTGTGCATTAAAAATTAAAATGTGTTTGAAGGTGGCTGCATTCTTTGGGCAAGAGTATGTGAACCCAAGCCATTATAAAACAGGGTGGGAGTTGCCTGACCTGCATAGTTCAGGCCAGAAGATCTCCTTAAATGAACTGCATTTGAGAGAACATTTGTGTAGAAAGACCTCTGTTCATTACCTTCAGGGTTCCTTGCATGCGGGAATCACAACAGCAACTCTCAAATTCTGCCACTGCTTTTAAGAGCCTATATGTAGCTGGAATTTATCTGACTTCAGTTTCTAACCAGTGAATCATCATCTGCATTTGTCTAATGGTAAGACATCTATTACCAAGTTTTGCTCATGAATATATGTGTGGATTGATCGAGTCCTCTTGTAGCCTCATCTTTGCTAGTCAGACAGATTTGGGATGTGGGGTCTTTCAAGGTTAAAGCATGTCTTCTCCTTTCACTGCTGCTCCGATCTTTATGTGAACCATTTTTAATTAATTAATATCCTTCATTAGCTGGGGTACCAGCATTACACATACCAGTTGCATGACTGCCAAATACTCTCACTTCATTTTCTCCTGCATGTGCATCCCAAAATGACATCTATAGAGATGTTTTCCATCATTCATATGCGACGTAGATTATTTATGACTTAAATTTGTAAAATGAAATGTTGTGTAGTACTAAATTAAATAACATATAGAAATCAACTAATATTGTGTAAATAGTTAGTATTAATATTTTTTTAAAAGCAAAGAAACTGCAAATTCTTTTTTTTCAGATGTGTGTTGAAGGTTGGTCCAACTCCTGTAAGAAATTTTTATCTGGACTTAATGCTTTGTCTTCCTCAAGAACATCTAACCACTACATTATTATAAAGCATAATTCTCTGAGTGGGACTTTCAAAGACCATAGCCTCTGTAAAACTGATCTCTGGAAGTGATCATAGGAAAATGGCTTTATGGAGAATTACTGTTTCTTTTGTTGGCATAATGCAGTTAATGCTGCTAGTCCTACAAATCTAATGTAGTGACATTACTCTTCATCTTTCATATTTTAGTGCCCTCAAGGTTTTTATTCAGTTTTACCTTGGGATGATATTTTGCATATGTAAAAGAAAAAGAGCTTCTATTTCCTATTTGTCAGGACAGATATGAAATTTTATGGCACCTATGGGAGGAAGATGCCACTCATTTAATTGTTGTCTCTGGTGTTAAGGCATATGACAAGAATAGGTAAGGAGTCAAATGCTCAGGTGGTTTAGAGCTGTTATGATTGAAACCACTCAAAAGAATTGGTCCCATTCAAAATGCAAAATTACAATACTAACCCTTGTGTGTAGATTTGCCATGCAGAAAGACGAAGTATTTAGAGACTGATTCAGCCTGTAAAAATGCATCTGTTGGACACTTGCAGTAGTATTTGAGACTCGTAATTATTATACTAAACAAATATTAGCCTGTTCAGTGATATAGTATCATTTTTAGATGGTGAAAAGCAGGCGGAATGATTGAATGTGCAAGTTCTTCAGCAAGGAGAGGTAGTTCTGCTAGTGGTAGTGATGGCAGCTCCTCTCCCCCCTGCCCTGGAGGGATAACAACTCCTGGTGAGGTGCTAACTACCCCATGCTCATCTCACAGTTTACCTCCACTCTCACAGACAAACAGTGCTTGCAGACTGTCGAGGGAAGCATCTAGACAGCCACTCACGGAGAACCAGAGTTACTCCAACTTCCCATGCCTGAGGGCTCTGGAAAAGCAGGGAA
This sequence comes from Aquila chrysaetos chrysaetos, assembly GCF_900496995.4. Taxonomy (NCBI): domain Eukaryota; kingdom Metazoa; phylum Chordata; class Aves; order Accipitriformes; family Accipitridae; genus Aquila; species Aquila chrysaetos. The sequence continues at coordinate 14,573,358 of NC_044008.1, forward strand.
AATTCACCCAGTGATGCACATTTAAGAAGGCTGCAGAGAATGAACTGATCTCCCCTGCCGCGAGCTGCTCCCTGCTTTTGTATCAATGAGTCTTTTAAAACTTACAGGTGAGTTTGATCAAACGTTTCAAAGTTCAGGGGAGTCACTGTGAACATGCTGGAGTTGTACCTGAGTGGCACTGAGAACCTAGTCTAATGTCCACAGTCATTCTGGCATTGTTCTTCCTTCCCATCAGAAAGAAAAGCGTGACTCTCGTGGTTTAACCCCAGCCCGCAACTAAGCACCACGCAGCCGCCCGCTCACTCACTCCCCCCCACCCAGTGGGATGGGGGAGATAATTAAAAAAAAAAAAACCAAAACCTCATGGGCTGAGATAAAAACAGTTTAATAGGACAGAAAGGAAGAAAATAATAATAATGATGATAATAATAATAAATTACAATAATAATAATAAAAGAATTGGAATATACAAAACAAATTATGCACAATGCAATTGCTCACCACCCACCAACTTATGCCCAGTTAGTTCCCGACCAGCGATCTGCACCCCTCCCAGCTAACTCCCCCCAGTTTATATACTGGTCATTGTAATGAACGGGTTAACTTTGTTCATGAAATCGAGAAGGGGGAAGAGACATATTGAGAGTTAACATATGCCTTGTGTAAATAACAAAGCTTGCTTAAGTGATGCGTAAAGGTCACAGGAAGAGGGCAATGGCTATAACTTACTAGATAAGGAGGGAAAAGAACAACAGCTATAACTTACTAGATAAGGAGAGGAAGGACAACAGCTGCAATTTACCAAGACTGTATTTCTCCACATCAAAAGACATTCTGCATCAAAGGATACTCATCCTTGAGAAAATTTACCGAATCTGCATAGTAACAGACCTGCACGAGTGAAGAAAGAAGCAGCAGGACAAGGCGGAGACTTACAAGAAAGGGGTACATGAAATGTATGTAAGGAATGTAACGGTAACATAAAGTTGCAGGCCTGTGGCGGAACATTGCCTCCCCGGCCGCCCAGCGCTGTTTTGCTCTCTTATCGCTTGCTAATAAATTCGATTTTTTTATCCAATACAAATTGGCTCCTCCAATTTGTCACGAGCATTTATAACAGTCATGACGTCACATGGTATGGAATACCCCTTTGGCCAGTTTGGGTCAGCTGTCCTGACTGTGTCCCCTCCCAGCTTCTTGTGCCCCTCCAGCCTTCTTGCTGGCTGGGCATGAGAAGCTGAAAAATCCTTGACTTAGTCTAAATACTACTTAGCAACAACTAAAACATCAGTGTGTTATCAACATTCTTCTCATACTGAACCCAGAACACAACACTATACCAGCTACTAGGAAGAAAATTAACTCTATCCCAGCCAAAACCAGGACAGTTACTTAGAAAAAAAAAAGGCCTTTTCAATCTATACTTGCTATATACCTGAATTTACTTCTGACTAGCAGATATTGTCATGTTTCACTTCTATGTGATATGTAGGAACTAAGAACAATCTCTTTTTTTGGTCACTTGTCTAAGTACATCTTTGAACAGTTGCAGCAGGTATTTTTTCTTCTTTTGGACTCTTACAAAGGAGGAGTTTTTAGGGGTTTACCTTGCTTTGGTATAGTTATGTATTAAAAATAAAATAAAATACCTGCAACAACTTTGTTTCAGCAGTCACATGGCACAAAACACAAGTAAGGAGTAACTAGAGGAGGTTCAGTAACCTTCTCATGCAAGATGAAATATTTAAACATCTTATCATTCAGGGAACAAAGACAGACTTCACACTGATAAAAGGTCTATCCACTGAATTCCTGTAGAAAGCATTTAAACCTCTGCTTGAGGGCCAAATAATATCATACACTGTCCGTGTAAAAGAGCAAGAAAGAGGCAGTTGACAAAAAGACTTTAAGGAAATCTCTCTGCAGGCAAATTTCTATGTGATCTTCCCTGCTCTGCTCCTGTGGACAATAGCAAAAAAACCCAAGGGTGGGGAGAAAACTTTTTGCTCAGCTAAATTTTTCTTGGATTCAGGGATTAGTCTATGCAGAAAATCAGCTCAGCAGATCTCTGTGCTCCTAAACACAACTTCTGCGGGCAGCATTAAACCTGGTAAACAACTTCTTTTTCCAGTCCTTTTTCTGTCCTGTGTACGTATGTCATGGTCCTGGAGCTGACAGCACGTGAGCTGCTGAGTCCTGGAGCCACTAGATCTCTGCAAGCATGAGCCACCCACATTTGGGCTTTTGGGTAAGACAAATGGCCCACATTTGATGGGGCAGCAGCTGTGTCTTAGGAGGCATAAGCAGGATGTTTAGCATGGTGAAGATTGGGATCCACCAGTGGAGGTGAAGATTGGGATCCACCAGTGGAGGTTCAGGACTTCTGCTTTCTCCTGAAAGGTAAATGCTAGATAAATCACCACCTGATGAGGTTGGACTGTGGTCTGCTGATAACCACTGGACCATGGACTATTTCTGAGGTGCCTGCAGAAAGTGACAGAGAAAAGTGAGTCTATTGTTGGTCTATCAAAACTTGCTATACCAGCTCTATACCTCCCCTGGGAAATGTTTATGGATCTGCAAGCTGGAAAAGGCCGGGGCTCTGTACGTGGCTCTGCTTGGAGCATGGTGGCTGTTCTGCTGCAGCACTACTGAGAAAAGGATCTCAGGAGTGGGCTTCATTCAGCCTGCACAGGCAGCAACGAGTGAGGATTCCCCAGCATGCGGCAATTCGAGAGCCGGAGGAGAAATGTGTGAGAGCGGGAAGGGAATCAGCCGGTTCTCCAGATGGCAAAGAAAATGTGACGTGTAACTATTCAGCAGTTAGGCAGGTTCAGAGGCACAGCTTACTCCTTCTCCTGTGTACCTAAGGGATAGCTCAGGTTCTGCTTATTATGGGAAGCCTGCAGCCTCCCTGTCCTCCCCCAGCTTGCCAACTGCTCTTTCCCAGGACGGTGCCACTGTCACTTACTGGCTGCCACAGAGGCAGCGCAGGATGTGCCACTATCACTCAGGGTGGGAAGTCACCAAGGTGCTTGTTGAGACCAACTGTGGCCCAAGGCGAGGACGCCCACTCTTCAGGAAATTATTTCGCTGAGCATCCAGATGGCTGGGAGGAAGTTTGATAGCAGGAAAAGAATACAGAGCAGAAAGTGCAGCTCTGGAAAAGAGTAAAAATACCCTAGAATAAGGAACGGCAAATGTGCAGACAAGGATACCAACCTAAAAAAAAACCCAAACCAGAAGAGCAGGCTCTGGCTCCCCTGCAATGCACACCACTGAATACAGAAGAGGGACCAGGAGCAGCAGCGAAGCTGTCAGCTGGGTCAGGTTTGCCAAACAGAAGGGACAAGGTGTTACCTAGGGCAACAAAACATTCGTAGCTGCTTATGAAGGTGGCTGCATCTTTGCGGCAGGTCTGACAGTCTGCCTGCAGCAATGGCCATCTCTGGTTGGCAGCTCCGGAGGGCAAACTGCTGCTGCCAGGGCAGCTCATCAGCCCCGAAGGTAGGGACGGGGCAGAGAGTATGGCAGCGCTCAGCACTGCTGCCCTTTGAACCAACTCAGAGGTGCCAGGATGTATTAGATAAACATCTTCACCAATTTAAGCAAAATAATTTATTCATAAATGTCTCTTGAGAAAGGAAGGCACACCTTATTCAATATTTTATGCAGCTGATGTGGTTTGCAAAGGATTGTAACTTACAAGTTAGTAAACAACATTTTTCAAACTCCTGCAGAAGAAGTGGGCAAATGGTTGCATTCAAACTCCTGCAGAGAACATTGGGACCCCAGACACTCTCATGTCTCCCCCTTTTAACAAAAACATAGTGTCCTGGTTTAACCCCAGCCAGCAACTAGGCACCACGCAGCTGCTTGTTCACTCCCTGACTCCCAGAGGGATAGGGAGGAGAATCAGAAAAAAAAGTAAAACTCATGGGTTGAGATAAGAACAATATAATAACTGAAGTAAAATAAAATATAGTAATAACAACAATAATAATTGTAATGAAAAGGAATATAACACAAAGAGAGAAATTAGACCCAAGAAAAGACAAGTGATGCACAATACAATTGCTCACCACCCGCTGACCGATGCCCGAGCAGCGATCCGCCCCTCCCGGCCAACTCCCCCAGTTTATATACTGAGCATGATGTTCTATGGTATGGAATATCCCTTGGCTAGTTCGGGTCAGCTGTCCTGGCCATGCTCCCTCCCAACTCCTTGCGCACCTCCTTGCTGGCAGAGCATGGGAAACTGAAAAATCCTTAACTTAGGATAAGCGCTACTTAGCAACAGCTAAAACATCAGTGTGTTATCAACATTATTCTCACACTAAATCCAAAACACACTGTACCAGCTACTAGGAGAGAAATTAACTCTATCCCAGCTGAAACCAGGACACATAGTATGTTAACAATTTTGCAGAATGTACAGGAAAAGAATAAAAAGTTTGGAGCTGTTTCCTCTAGAAATGCTATTATGCTGAAATGTGTTAAAAATTACATCAATTTCTATTACATTTGAAAGAAAAAAACCTAAAAATTCAAGGCTGAGATGGAATCTTCCTTGTGTTTAATTCCTTACAATTATCTTTGCTATTGATATATTTAGAAGTTTATACTACATGTTTACTATTTTTCTTACTTCACGTTGTGCAAACAAGGCAATTCAGTAAGGTTTTATCAGCATTTATGAACTGAATTATTCTATGATTTCAAAATTTTCACTGTTGTTACCCCTGAGCACAAAAATCAATCCCATCGCCAATATTGACCTTGGTGGTCGAGCAAACTGGATGCAGAGTGCAACCCAATGCATAGATAGAGAACATGTTAAGGTCGGGAGAGGATCATACTGTGGGACTTCACAGTTCTTTATTCCTTGTCATGCATCCAGCATCCCTGGGAGCAGACTGAAGGAGACGAAAATCCAAGTGAGCCCTGTACAAAAGAGGCTATCTACAAATAATTGGAAGTGATTTGTAGTGAGGTCTTTAATTCCAAGCCTGTCTCCTTTATAGAATAGTTGGGATTTAATTATACTTGTTGCAAAACTTTCCCGACATTCTTGAGATTACGGAGCACATACTTAGAGCAGCAAACTCTGCAAACCACTAATGTTAATTTTTCTTTATAGATCCTGGAAAGATGGAAATGCTATTTGAAACTGATGTGGCATTGTGGCATTTTTTAATCATGCTAAATGGACAGCCAGCAAATTGTGGGTCAGTCAATGTTACAGTGATTCCTAGCAAAAGAATGGGAAATGGGGTTTTGTCAGATTAGTGTGTCAGAGTGAGAATTCCATACAGCATTTAACCTCCTATTGTGTGACATTTTGATTTAAAAATTAACACTATCGAATATCAATATTGCAAATACTAAGTGGATTAAAAAGTCACTGATATGTTTTATGGGATATTTCTTAAAGAGAATGCTTAATGGAAGAAGGTGTCTCTGAAAAGCTCGGCAGTGATGAGTGCCTGGCCCAGTACTGTTCTTTTTTTTTTGAAATAAAATAGGAACTGGCTAATAAAGTTTGCAAAACCTCACATACTAGCAGAATAGTAAATCACAATGAGAACTTACACAACATGATTCTGGACCACTCTACAAACTGAACACATATTGCAGGGGGAAAAAAAACAACAAAAACCCCAAACAAACCAACCCTACTGCAGCCAATGATGATTCTCACCGCCTTTGACAGAGATGAGGTTTTACATGACTTGCTTTAACAGAGTCAGACAAAGGTTAACATATCTGTAAACACGGATTGTGGTTCTGCCTGTGAAGACTGGGGCATTGCATTAGGATAAACAACACTGAAAATATTCATGGGTCACGATAGATCAATCAGCTGAACAAAACCACTGATGATAAGACTGCTGCTGCAGGGCTGGACTGGGAAGCAAGAACATTTTAGCCTGGCTGAAATGGAGTCCTGGGCCTGAGCAGGTCCAGGAGCATCCACTGTGTTACCAAACAGCTGAGTGGTACCAGGCCAGATGATACTTCACTTTTTCTGTCATTCATTCTGTATTTCCTAGTTAATGATGCTGTGGGCCAGCCTGAATGTTTCTTCCATCTCAAAAGTCAAACGATTATTGATAAATTGGCAAAGGTTCAGAAATGAGATGGGCAAGTAATCCAAAATCTGGGAAGTGCATATTGCAGTGATTAAGCATCTCTGGCAGCTGGGCTTTTTCAAAGAGTAAGAAGTAACTTGCTCAAGGTCTTTACGTGGGAAGAAGACAGCTTCTGATACATTACAGTTCTGTCATCTATTAGACAAATGTACAACAAAATCTAATACCTGGAAGCTGAATCTAGACAAATAATTACCATTATATGATATCCTAAATCTTGTTTGGGGTCTTGTCACAGGCTGTCCCTAGACATTTTTCTGGATGAGTAAATCTGCAAAACAGACCTAATATTCCAGTGTAGCATCTTAATTCCAAGACCCACATTTAGCTTCTGACAAGTTACTGTCCTTATCTCTGGGACAGTCAGCTGTCCCAGAGCCAGGCACAGCAAGGAACACTACAAAGGAAACAACCACATTATTTTTTACTCAGAATTGTTTTCATTTATGAGCTGCAACATTTGAAACAGCCAAAGCCTGAAGGCAGCCTCCCTCTGCTGGGTCTCCCCAGCCCAGGCACGCCAGCCCTTTATATCTCCTTGGCCAGGGCATTTCCCGTGGCGGTGGCAGGGACGGAGGTGCTGTGGGCTGAGAGCAAGTGCCAGTTCTGGCCTCTGCCCACCGTAGGCTCCTGCAGAGACAACCCGTGTGGCCCTGCACCAAAAGCCTCCCCGGCGCAGCAGGGAAGAGCTGCGTGATGCCGATGGCCCTTGACTGCTTTGTCCCTTCTTCTCCATCCCTGGTGGCTGGCAAGGACCAAGCCAGCGCCGTCAGGTGGGGGCTCCAGCCCACGGTGACTTCTACAGGACTTTTGCAAGACCAAATGGGATTTGTAGTTTGACAAGGAGAGCGCCAAAACTGTGAGATGTTTTCCTAAATACATACCCTAAAGACCAACCACAAGTTTTTGGTGTTGAGGCAGGGTGTTATGGGTCAATTGTTACAACCTGTGTTTTGCAAATGAGTCTATTATATTCATTTCTCAGAAAGACATATTATGAATCAAAAATCAATTCACATGTTGAGAAATTCATTTTGAGTAATAGTACCAGGGCGAAAAAAGCAAACCAGAAGTGCTGTTTCAATATTTTCAAAATGAAATGGTCTTGGTTTTGTTATCTAATACTGCTTCATTCTAAAATTGATCTACATTTAGTGTTAATAAATGGTAAAAATATGTGAGAAGCAAGTAATGTATCTGACTGGATATTAGTTTTACCTCATTTATTTTCAGTTTGGCCACCAAACAGAAAAATCAATTATTCTCACAACCCTATCCACTATAAATAAGTACCTCTCTTCCAACAGACTGCTCTCTACAGTTTTCTCCTCTTTTATGGAGACTCTTACTTTTGCCAGATACAGTAACTTGCGGTTTTCCAGATGATATCTTCTGACATTTTCATTCACATAACTTCCCCTTAATTTTTTCTACTGTTAGTGGTGATTATAACTAGTTAGCCTCTACTGTAAGTTTCATTAACACAATGTTTATTGCCTTTTTCAGGTAACAAAGCTATTAATTAAAATTGTATCTAACAAGGATCCACTGGGTATTCGACTAAATATCGCTCCAATGTGGTTAAATGTTGGTTTTGATTATTTCCATTGTCTTTCAAAAGGTTTTCAGTACACGTTGTAATGAGCCCATCCAAGTCACTTAGAATATTTTGGACAAGATACTACAAAACACAGTATCATGTTCTTCGGTGAAATCAGAATGCTATTGCCCTTCTCTCCTATTGCCATTTAACTGGCAAGAAGTATGTTGGATAAAACATATACTGTGTAAACTTCTACTGATTACTGTTCACTGGTTTCATTAGCCTCTTCATTTTAGTGGCCATCTGCATCTATTTTCCCCATCATTGTATGCACACCTATTTTATGCAAAGGATGTGTAATATTGCCAATTTCCCACTGTGAAACTCGTGATGCTTTTTTCAGAGCTATTAAAGTGTTGGCTCCACTCAACAGCTGTTTACCTCGGTACCACCATTAAGATGAAAAATTAGTTTAGAGACATTTTTGGGCCAAAGATCATTTCAGCAGTACACATGAAGTAAACATTTATTCAAATGACAGCCTGGGGCTGAAAACAAGGAGACATTCCAGAAGTCTGTTAGCATCAGAAGAACGACCAAGAGACTACGGAAAGTGTTGGTTTACTTCTCCATGGAAAGAGAAAATTTGTATCAGATGACATGAGGACTGCACTTTGGTGGGTTTTTTTTTTTTTTTGCTTCATGATGGATGTTATATTTGATCATATGGTTAATGCTGTTAGCATCATTATAAAGAGCTAAAATTCCAGGTGTGGAATAGGAATAGGAATAGGAATAGGAATGGGAATAGGTTAAAGACCACTTAGATGAGTTTGCTGACCAGGGGACCCATGGCAATTATTGACAGAATTGTAAATCTTACAGGCAAGAGGCTGAGGCAATATCATGGTATGCATGGGGGATGAGAAGTTTTAGAATATTAGAAAGATTACAAAAAAGACAAATATAGTGTCTATGTTTAAAGAAGGATGAGGGAGGAGTAGGAACATGGAGAATAGAACTGAAGGAGTTACAGATAGGCCTGCCAAGCCTTAATTCCTAGAATAATATGGAAATAAACGATGTTTTTTATGAATACATGGAAGATAAAACAGGGATGAGTAACACCTAACGGATTTATCAAGGAACAATCTTGTCAAATTTAATTTATTCTGTTCTATTACGGGATAACTCGCTTTGTAGATAAAGACAAAGATATAGGTGTCTTATATCTTGACTCTTTTAAGGCTTTTAATGCCCTCTTATGTAATATTTTCATAGCCAGATGAGGAAAGGTTGTTTAGGTGAAGCTCCTGGAAGGTGAATGCAGGTAGGTGGCAAGGAACACTTTAAAAGAGTAGCTACTCATAGCTCACTGATATATTGAATGTGTGTATCTTTAGCAGTTCCACAAGAGTCTGCCTTGGGTTTGGTGTTCGTCAATACTGTTATTAATGGCTTGCACAATGAAATAGGTTATATGCTTATTAAATCACTAGATTATATTAACCTAAGTGAGCTGCAAGCACTCTGGAGACTTAAGCAGTTAAGTACATAAGCACAATGCTATGCCCAGGTTAGTATAACCTGCTTGTCATCAGGGCTAATTAATCACATTAACATCAACATCTTGGTAATGTGACCACACTGCTTGCAGTAGCTGCAATATCCCTGAATGGCACTGCATTATGCCACAGAGATACTCTGAAAGAGAGAAATTCCATACTTTCTCCATTTGATCTCCTTCCCCAGTCTGCTCCAGGTCAAGATGCTGATTTACTGGCAGGTCACTTAGGTACATTTAAACATTTTACCATAAATCCTCCTGGAAACACAGCAGACTTAGTTGTGCCGTGTTGTGTAATGCCAGGGTGAATGCTCACTTTATGCTAGAATATCATCTTGCGCAGCATCAAAATCACTCTCTGCAGCTCCCAAGCTTCCCTTGCAGATTCCTCTATCCAAGTATTGATCAGGCCCTGCCTGTTAGAAAGGTCTGCATAATCTCTAATACCTACACTAGAAGAGTGGTAATTTTCCTGTTTTTCCTGAAAATACATTAGATTGCAGGAGGACTATGATTCTAGCAGATCAATGCCAGAGGAGTTAATATCACCTACTTTTGCCTCCCTGTTGTATAGTTCTAAAATTAGAAACAAGCAGAAACACTATGCAGCATCCTAATTGGCTTGTCACTACGGTAAAGTAACTGGCCAGCTTCTCACTTACTGGAGATCAGAAGGTCCTTCTCTTGCTACATCCTCACTGGTCTGTTGTTTAACCTCTCAGGAAGAAATATTTGGAAATAAATGTAACATATTTAATTGGATTAGAATGTTGATCTGTTTAAAGCATCATTTTTTATCCAGTGTGAGGTAAAGTATTTTTAGTCACACTCCACTGTGAAAAAAATTACCTGAAAACATCATAAGTCACATCCTGACTGCAGTAATATTACCTTGTTAAGGGCAAAGAAGGGACTTCAGCACTGGCAGGTACAATTTTTGAAAGCCTCATCAATGTTATGTTTAGCATCATATAGTCCTTATTCAAATGACTGAATGTTCATGGTAGTAAAGTTGCAGCCACCTACACGATGCTTGGGGCTCTGGAAAGAAAACCTAAAATGCATCTTGTTGGCAGATGAGTTTATGCACTTATCTTTGTTGTGGTTTAACCCCAGCTGGCAACTAAGCACCACGCAGCCGCTCGTTCACTGCCCCCCCACCCAGTGGGATGGGGGAGAGAATCAACCCCCCCCCCCCCCAAACTCGTGGGTTGAGATAAGGACAGTTTAATAGGACAGAAGAGAAGAAAATCATAATAATGATGATAAAAATGACAACAACAGTAATAACAACAACAACAACAACAATAATAATAATAGAATTGGAATGTACAAAACAAGTGATGCACCATGCAATTGCTCACCACCCACCAACTGATGCCCAGCTAGTTCCCGAGCAGCAATCTGCACCCCCTGCCCCCGGCCAACTCCTCCCAGTTTATATACTGGTCATATGGTATGAATATTCCTTTGGCCAGTTTGGGTCAGCTGCCCTGGCTGTGTCCCCTCCTGACTTCTTGTGCCCCTCCAGCCTTCTTGCTGCCTGGGCATGAGAAGCTGAAAAATCCTTGACTTAGTCTGAACACTACTTATCAACAACTGAAAACATCAGTGTGTTATCAACATTCTTCTCATACTAAATCCAGAACATAACATTATACCAGCTACTAGGAAGAAAATTAACTCTATCCCAGCCAAAACCAGGACATCTTAAACTAGACTGGTCTAGAGAAATGTAAGTCCTTCTCCATGTGACTTCCAGTCTAGGAGACATATCTTAACTGAACTTCTATTATACGAAAAACGTGTCTAGACACCAGCCTTAACTGTACAGCTATCTTTGAAGATGTACAGTATATAGCCTGCAGCATGGTATTTCACAGCGCCTTTTGTGTTGAATCTACTGACCCTCTGGCAAACAGCTGCCACAGCAAGAGAGGCAAAATTTCCATCATTTCAGGAGGAGTCTCTGATGGTGTCTCTGAACGGCACAACACAGCAAGCCACCTGAAAGCTCTGTCTGGGTTAATTAGCAGCACTGACAAGCAGGTTAAGCTGGTGAGGCAGAGCGCTGCACTGTGTGGTTGCCGTTGGGAGTGAGATGACCTGCTCAGAGAAGCCCTAGATGCTGTACTGGGCCATGCAGAATGCCCTTGGCATTGTAATATAGCTTAGCAGGTCCCAAGAGGAAGCATTTCTTGGTGGGCAGGGACTGGAAAGTTTAGATCCCAAGCTCCCAAGTGGCCCATAAAGTGTTTTATTTTAGCCAGCGTGTTTCAGAGTCGTTCTGCAACTCCTCCAAGTTAGAGAGGATGAGGGAAGGAAGCTGAAGTAGATCTTAGCTGAGTTGTGTGTCAGAAGATCTCTTCTTCTTTGCCGTGGATCTCAATAACTATGTTCCCACTTCCCTGTACTTACTTCATCAGGTTCATCTGTACTCCCACCGTCTTTCCCCTTCACCAGCCACTGCTTATCCTGCTTTTTCGCAGGTGAACCTATCCTGGGTTATAAAGTCCAATCTTCTGCTGTCACTGGGAACCCTGCTACTTAATCCCTTTCCCATGCTTTTCTTTCTTTTAAAGGCTGGTGGGATCTTTTCCTCCTTTCAATCTTTGCCCCTACATACAACCCAGGTGCTTCTCACCTTTCTCACATCCTTCCCCCCTCACTGCAGCCACTGCTCCTTGCCTGACCACCACTCTCCTGCCAGCCCCCTCTCCGTCTACCGAAGTGGACTTCTGTCATTTGCAGACAACTACCTTGGTTCAGGGTAGACTTTGGAATACGTGACTTTTTCCTGATGAATGCACTCCATTCCCCAGTGCTTTGGGATATCGAGTCCTGCAGCCTGCTTGGGTTGTGGCTCCAGCAGTGCCACACTGTTCTTCCCAGCTCTGCCCTTCTTTTTGGGTGCTGTACAGGACTCCCCGCTCTGCTATCACCAACAAGAGGATGACTAAGTTCAAAAGAAGTGGGGCAAACCTTCTAAGTTATCTGCTCTCTAATCTTTAAGGTAGGCCTAAACTGGACCATTTCTGACTGAAACAGTGACGGCAACAGCAGTTTAAATGACACTGGTAACAGTAATTCTAGCCAGCCCTCTGCTGTGCCTCTCCCACAGTTGTAAACACCATAGAAATAGAAAGACATCCCATTTCCCACTCCCCAAGAAAGAACATTTCACCCGTGCAGCCAGGCCCCTGGGGGAAAGGAAGCCAAAATGTGCAGAAACTATAATAAAAAAGACATAATGTAGAAGTTAATGCTTTTGATAGACAGCAAGAGCTCATCAGTGGCGAGGCTGTGGGTTGCCATGGCGATGGGGCTGCACACGGGGCGGGGGGGCTCCCTGGGCTCCCAGCGCTCCCTCCACTGCCCCCCCGCGTCTCAGGCTTAAGGGGAATCACTTTGCTGCTCCGGGTAAACACACCAGCGACTGTTTGCAGGCATCTCCTGGGACAGGGGAAAAATTGATCCGGACTGATGCATGGTTTAAGATGCTACCCTCCAGTGCTGACACCCAGTTAAGCTGTAATCAAGCCCAAAACATGCTTAGGTTATCTCAGTCATCAGTGAAATGGCCCAAAAATTCCTGCTTGGCCTTTGGCGTTGTCCCAGCTTCAGCTCACACTGAGTGCAGAAAAGGGGGGAGCAGAGTGGAGACTTTCTGCTTTTTCAACTTCTGCTTTGAATGCCCCACAGATCCTTGGACACAAGCTGGAGCAGCCACAAGACTACCATGACTTGCCTTCCTCCTCTTCCAGCCTCAGGATGTAGGCCAGTCCAAATTAGATGAGTTTGTTCTTTGGACATACCCGTATCAGTTGTGTTAAAAGGCTATAACAGTTATATGTAGCTATTTAAGTGAGCTCAGAGTGAAATTACCAGCTGTTGATAGGCATTGGGTGAACATGATAGCCAGTGAGTAATACCACAGAAACCCGGGAGGAAAGTCCCAGAGAGGTGGAGCAGTTCATTTACTCTTACATGCAGCTACAGATATGAAAAGCCACCTGGCAGCTAGACCCCTCTGTGAAGTGGGGAAAAAAAAGCCTCTGAGGCAGAGCTGCATTTTAAGGTGGCGGCTGGATGGAGGTAACTGCTCGGAGGGGTGGGCGAGAAGCAGTTGTGTGCCTGAACAGGGGCATCTCCCTCCCATGGAAGTTTGCCTGTGTCTGTGCGAGCAAGTTCTCACGTGCTCAACAGTTTTTCCCAGTTTCCTTGACTGTCACCGTAGCAGGGTCCAGCCCCACCAAAACTGATCATGCATTGTCAGACACGTATATTGCTATTTATTCATTAACATATAACTTCCTACTACCCCGTTCCCTCTTCGCAAGCTTCTTTCTTTTTTGTGTAAGTCCTCTCTCTTGCTCACTCTTCTCCAACCATGCATTCACTCCTTCTCCCCGCTGTCTTTCTCTTAGTTTCGCACCACATGAATATCAATGAATTCCCAGATGTGCATTTCTTGTCAGACATTGCCCACGGCCCAGCAATTGCATTCATCTGTTGTTCTTACCTACTGTATGCAAGGGTTTCCCTGGCACAACATAAAGACCTTCCCCATAGCGCTCCACGCAACATGTTCAAGCAGTTCTCCACCGCTGCTCCACCACCAAATAATTGACTAGTTCCAAAGAGAAATGCTGTGCTTAGAAACATTAACCAAATAATAAGCTTTTATTCTGTGTTTTGTGTAATGATCTATATATTAAAAAAATGAGCACATTTGTGGTTAGATAAAATGACCAATAGTACGGTCCAGGCCAATTTGGGGCATAAAGTACACTTTTAAAGATTATATAAATTCTCTTTAAACTTGCCTATTTTATAACCACACACACACAAATGTTTTTAAAAATAATATTATGGTTGTACAATCCAGTACTGAAGAGGATGTGCCAAAAAAAGAGCTGTCTATGCCACTTGATTTACATCCCCTTTGTTCTGCGTTGCATGCTCACATGCTAATTGGTAAACAGGATCCTGCCTTATCAGGTGCGTGAGACAGCATCTGCTGTCCAGAAAGATCAGGATTATGAGAATCCTGTTTCACCTGTTGAAGAAGCTTTTGGCGAAAATCCTGGCTTAAGACTTGGACTTTTTCAGATGAGACTAGATGGCAGCCACAGGGCTGGGACCCAGTTAATTCCCAGGGAGAAAAATAGTGGAGGTACAACAGGGTTGTTGGATAGAAAGGATAATCTTCTGAGTGTTAGGATGATGAAAGCCGTCCTGAAGAGCTGGAGACTATCCCTGCTTCTGCCACAGAATTCTTCTGTGATGCCAGGCAAGATGCTTAAAACTTTTTATAGATGAGCAGCAACTCAGTACGGCTCCTTCTGAGGCCTGCAGAACTGCTGCAACCGAAATCCGTGGGAGCTCTCTTTGAAAAATGAGGTCCCAGCTGCCTTTTAACTGTTTTGTCCAGAATAGACCAACTTTCTATCTCAAAGACATGATATTTTCTAATACTATGAAGCACGCATATAATTGTGGTAAGAGCCATAAAAACGCCTCCTGAGCCTGTCTTTGGGTATTCTGAAGAAATTTGTGATACCAAAGAGCAAGACTAGGGGATTCAAAGCTACACACACACAATTCACTCTCACAACCGGAGTGATTCAGGTGCCCCCCAAAATAGACATCTAGTACCACTTTTCCATTTTTGACGTACTAAACTGAAGGACTAATGGGTATCACTTAGTGAAATCTGTGCCCTTTTGGTGCCAGAGGCCAGAGAGGACATCCTGGGACAACCAAACCAGCAACTGCCTGGATGCAGGCAACCGTGTCTTCTTTCCCACACTCTTTTACTCAGCTTGTCAGCAGAATCCTAGTTTCTTCCCCTGCTTCTGGCCTTTCCCCTTCTCGCTCAGACTGGCTCCCACATTTCCCTACCCCAGTCTGACTCTTTCCCTGGCTTCTCCTGCAATCTCAGTATTTCGGCCTCCTGAGCTCTCTTGGCCCGTTTCTTCTGCAGAGCACCTCATTTCTCCTCTCCTGGCTCCTTCCCAGGTCTGTATCTCTTCCTCCTGCCATACTGATTCCAGGTTTCATCTTCCTTGTGTGCACATTCACAGGCCCACTATCCCTAAACCTCCCATTTGGCCCATACCCCTTTCCCTGTACCTCCTTTCTTTTTGATCTCTCAGAGCTTCTTGCCCAACCCTCACTCTGACCTACATCCCAAAATTGTTTGTCTTGGGCCACTTCAGGCCTCATCCTGCCTTCTAGGTCTAGCTCATAGTGTCTTCACCTCCATACTCGATGGCCCCTTAGAGGACAGGGAAGACAGGCGTCCTGCACCGAGCCCTGGGGCCCAGGTAGCCTCAGCCTGGAGAAAACAGAACCGAGCACTGAAGGGAAAAACCATCACTCCTCCTGTGGCTTGAGGCTGGAACAAGTTCAGTTACTCTCTGAAGGCAGCATATGAGCAGTCTGGTCACGTGCAGCAACTGCAGTAGGAGCACGATCAGGCAGCGGAGCATACTCGGGCACCTCTGTCAGTGTTGGACAAAGCACGCTCGGGAACCGAATCTCCAGGAATTTTAGCTGCAGTTTGCACGCTTGGACCCACCTCCGTAAGAAAGTGAGGCAAGCGTGAGTATTTGGGGTCCGCGCTGCCCACGCTGCCCGTGTCTGAGCAAGCCCGTGCCACGTGTGCCATGCCACTGCCCTCCAAGGGGGGAGCGCTCCCGCGTGCAGGGCAGCAGCAGCGTGACTGCACTGAGGCGTCTCCCCTTGTGCTCCCACCCTTGGCAACAGCTTTCCAAGCTCTGACTGCGTCCCCATCGCGGGCGCGGGAGCCTGAAAACCTGTTAGCAGGTGCTGCCCCTTCCTAGCCCCTCTGCGGCAAACTTGGGAAGGGCTGGCGTGCCCACTCCATTGGGCTGCGCCCGCTTTTTGGCAGTCGCGGGGCAGAAATCAAACTTTGCCTGAAAACGGATGAAAAATTTTTAACGAATGCCAGGAGTAATTTCCACACGAGTCTCCTTCCTCCCGGGCGCTGATGAGCACTAATATTTAATTGAGTGCGGCCCTCTGCCGGCACCCAGCAGCAGCCTGACGCGGCTGGCGCGTCCGCTCGCTCTCCCGAACCTCCCTCCGCTCCGGCTGCGGGCACGTCCCGGGAGAGGACAGCCCTCAGAGCGCTGCGATACGTGCCATCAATTACTGCTGTTAACTCAGGCTCAACGCATAGGTCGGGGACTGCAAATCCAAGTGTCACTGGCACGGGAATGATCATTACCAGATACTAATTGCTCATTAATATATGCTAATCACTGCTGCATGCCAACATGCTCAACGCACTGCCAGGCCAAAGTCACTTGACTGGAGCGGAGCTGCTCTTCTCCACCGGTGCCACCTCACCCACCCACGCCGAGAGCCGCCACCGCGGCCCCACGGCTGCTCTGTGTTCACGGCGGTGTTCTCCTCCACGGCCGCCATCCCACCTCCCGAGGTGAGCAGCAGCCCCTGATGATTTCTGCGTTCTCCAGGCTCAAGACTTTGCCCCAGCAGAGGTCTGCTTCAGGCGGGAGACGAGCGCCTCCGGGCTCCACCTCTGCCAGGGCAGCAGGCCGCTGCTCACCCAGCCACAGGGGATCCAGCAGTCGCAGCCCCCGGCTGAAGCCGGACTGATGTCTTGTGAGGGAACGGAAAAACCACACACACACACAGGTTTTAAACTTTAAAATCCGTTGCCTGAACGCGTCTCCCAGGACACGCAGCACGAGCAGCGCCGGCAGCAGCTCAACCAGGCAGCCGCTGCCCCGGCCGGCAGAGGACCTGAGGGGAGGCCCCGGCCGCAGCGCCCCCGCCGCCCACGGGGCTCGCCCTTCCTTCCCGCCCGCCGCCCGCCCGGCGAAAGGGCGCCAACGGCCCCCTCGCCCCCTCCCTCGCCGCCGCCTCTCCTCAGGGACGGCGCCTCAGCCGTGCCCCCTGCCACCCCCCGCCCCGCCGGCGGGCGGCGGTTGCGCAGGGCGGCGGGGCGCCTCCGGCCCCGCGGCGGGCGCTGTGGCGGTTGGCGCCCGGCGCGGCGAGGAGCCGCGGGCGGCGGCGGCGGGAGGGCGGTCTGCGGGGCGGGCGGTGCGCGGCGGCCGGCAGCGCTGCGCCCCGATAGGCGGCGGCGGGCCATGTTGGTGCTGCCGCCGCCGCCGCTGCCGCTGCTGCTGCTGGCGCGGAGCCGCTGAAGCCCGGCGGAGGGGCTCGCCGGCTCTCGCACGCAGCGGCGGAGCGCGTCGCGTCGAGCGGAGCGAGCAGGGAGGAGGAGGAGGAGGAGGAGGAGGAGGAGGAGGAAGGGGAGGGGGGATCTTCTCGGCGAGGATGCCCGGAGCGGCTGCAGGGACGGCGGCGACAGGAGCAGGCTCGTCAGGAGCGGCAGCAGCGGGGATGCTCCCGGCTCAGGAGGCGGCCAAGATCTACCACACCAACTACGTGCGGAACTCGCGGGCCATCGGCGTGCTCTGGGCCATCTTCACCATCTGCTTTGCCATCGTCAACGTGGTGTGCTTCATCCAGCCCTACTGGATCGGGGACGGCGTGGACACCCCGCAGGCGGGCTACTTCGGGCTCTTCCACTACTGCATCGGCAACGGCTTCAGCCGGGAACTCACCTGCCGGGGCAGCTTCACGGACTTCTCCAGCCTGCCCTCGGGAGCCTTCAAAGCTGCTTCCTTCTTCATCGGGCTCTCGATGATGCTCATCATCGCCTGCATCGTCTGCTTCATCCTCTTCTTCTTCTGCAACACAGCCACCGTCTACAAGATCTGTGCCTGGATGCAGCTGACCTCGGGTGAGTGGGGGCAGCGGCCCCGGCCCCGGCCCCGGGAGGGCTCCGCGCCGCCCTGCCCTGCCCGGCGCTGCCCGGCCCGGCCCGGCCCGGCCCGGCCCAGCCCGGCCCCGCGGGGGGCACGGGCGGCTCTGGAGAAACTTGCGGCGCCGGGAGGGAGGTCGGGGGGGGGGGCGGGCGGCGCGGGCGCGGGTTGCCCCGCCGGGGCAGGCGGGGGAGGTGACGCTCGGGGCGGGGGGGGCCGGGACGCGTCAGCAGCGTTGCCGAGCGGTGCCGGTGCCTGCCCCGGGCCGCCCCACCGCCCGCGTGGGTACCGGGCGTGGGCCGGGGTCAGGCGCAGCCCTCAGCCCCTCCCACCCCCCCGAGGAGCAGGGGTGCCCGGAGACATTGTCCGGTTTCGGCCTGTGAACCGACGGTCGCCGTGAGCATCAACAGCCCCAAGGAGGGCTGGCGGGCAGCGGCGGCCCCAGGCTGTCCTCCCGCGCTTGGTCTGTCGCTAAAGGTCGGCAGAAAATGGCAGGGGGGGGGCCGCGGGGACGCTTCGAGCGGGCGACGGTGGGTGAAGGCAGCTGCCAGCCTGTTGAAGGTTAGTCCTGAGCCCAGGTTTCCACCTGGTCAAGGCAGAGCCCGCTTCGGTTCAGCAGGAGGGGATGGCGAGGTCTTTTGCTGGCCAACTGGAAGGGCAGCTGAGGTCGTTGGATGTTACGTGCATGAGTTTTGGTTGGGGACTGTTCCCCCTGTTCACGAGGTTTATTTTCCTCTGTATGTTTGGAGTGTAAAGAAAAAGAATTCATTTCAGTTGCTGGTTTTGACTCAGAAGGTCTCCTGACTTCATTTGACTTTCCCCATCACATCCAATGTCTCCCTGGGGAAAGTGCATGATAAGAAAGAGGGAGAACACCAGGACGTCCCTTTTCGCATTTCCAACACAGCTTTCCCTCTGAGTTAGTAGAGGACTGGTGATTTGTGTGCAGCTGGGAGGCAGAGGAGGAGAAAAGAATGGTCTGTAGAGTTGAGAGTAATAAAATCAGTTTTAGCAAGATAGAAAAGATCAATTGTTCAGTAATTTGGGAAAAAAGAAAGCCTAAAATCAAAGCATACCTTCTACTTGTTCTCACGATAAAACCCTGAAATTGAGAAATTTTGGCTTTGCGGGAATAAGCTGTTAGGGAAACAGAGCAAAATGTCTCCAAAACGGGCTCACAATCACTTTTTCAGTCCCCTTAATTGACCTACATTCATTTCAGTTTCTGAGCAATAATTCTTCTGAGTTGTTTGCTGAGCAGCTTCAGCATTATTCAATTTGCCACCTAGTCCATGAGGCTTTGTGGAAATTTCTGGTTTGTATGAAACAGCTTTAACCATTTCTCTCCACGATGTTGTTTTTATGTGTGTTATATATATATATATTTATGCTGTTTCTGTCACTTAAGTTGCCATATGGTTTCTTTCTTTATCACTTGGGGATAGATCTGCAGTCACTTGAGGTTGGTAGATTTCTCCTCGACTCCAGTGAGACTAGGTTTGGGTTCATTATCTCTGCATTGGGAATCCTCTTTGATACTGGTGGCTACTTTGTCTGTTGAGTAACATGCATTTTGATGTGGTCTTATTAATTGTACACAGTCATGTCACTTGGCTCCAGGCAGAGCAAACTGTTTCATCTTTGCACCACTGACGTCTCCTCTGCTCCATAAAGGACTTTTGCTTTCAGCTGTCTCCTCTCCTTATGGCTCCACTGGTAAAAAGTGGCACGAATATTCACTGCTTTGGTGCATCCTCAGCCTGTTTTGTTCATGTCCAGTGTGCAGTAGGACAGCACAATTTCCAAATCCCTTACACTTTACGACATCAGAGATAATGGTGTTTTATTTATATGGTTCCACTGCTTCATGCCAACAGAAGCTAGTGCAAGGTAGATAAAAATTAATCTGATTCCTTTACTGCATTTCTGCACAGGTGAATAATAATAATGTTTAGAAACCACTGCATGCAGCTGATCCACAGGAGCCCAACCAGTCTCTACCATACTGCACGTGTGGAGGTGTGACACTGAAGATATGTTTTCAGGCAAAATAACACAATTTTTGTCATCTGCAAAGCTGGTAGATGCACCGTTGGCATTAACAGTCAACAAAAGAAGTTTTACGTCAGCAGCAGAATCACTTTTCAGACTGCCTACCTCCAAAATTAAAATAGTAGGGGGAATACGTGTATAGCTAAGTGGTCATTGGCCATCTTTCCCGGTTTGTATGTGAATGCCCTGGAAGAACTGGAGCAATGTCGGGTGTTGAAAGAGCCTGACTGTTGTTTGCAGAATGTTGTAGCTTAATTCAGCATTTACCTGACTGTTCATTTCTGTATTACCTGAAAAAAGTTTCCTCAAAGGGAGAGGAAGCTACCAGAAAAGCCATATTGGTTTGGGTTGTATCCTTTGAAGAAGAAAGCAATAATGGTGGGACAGAAGGAAAACTTAGAATAAAATGTGCAGGACAGGAGAGTTATAATGAGTTCTGATAGGTTTTCTATGAGCTATATGACCTACTTCTGTTACTATTTTACTGTTTTGAGAGTATAAGTAATAGGTAATAATAAGCTTAAGATGCTTATCTCACAAATAACAATATCGTAATGTCATCTACATATGCATATAGTTCTGTGTAGTACAGGAACAAAATTGAACCTGAAGTAGTAAAATAGACAAGTATGTGAGTATAGCTTTGATTTTGCTTGCTATTATGTACCTTAGTAGTGTTAGCATTCAGTTGGATCATATAATAATACTTAAAATTGATATAATTTAAATCTCCTTAGAAGCAGTTTTTCAACGTGGGATCATGCTTCATTTAGGATTGCAAATAAAAGCTTAGGACTGATTTCTTTAAAAAAAAGATTTTGATCACATTCTGTCCTGCATGAGTCATTGTAAATTGTCAGCATGATACAGCTCTTGTTTTGAAGAGGTGTTTTTTAAATAAAGAAAAGATAAACAATATCTTGGACACATGCATTTCCAATCCCTGTTGCTGTCTAATCATGTCTATGGCGTGATTAAGCAGAAAAATCCTAAGAAAAAAGCTATTTTCTTTGTGTATGTGAGGACAACGTACATTAGACTCCCTTATGATTTTGCTATGGCTTAGACTGCTTTTTTTGTTCCATGTGCATAATGCTGTCAGTGTACACTTGATATCTTGAGAGCCAGTGTTGGCAGTCTTGTTCTCCATCCCCTAGCCTTCCCTTCTGCAATTTCAAAATTGTATGTACAAACATTTGCACATACACTTACCTAATTTGAGCAGCTGCATAAATGCAAACAGTGAAAGCATTAGAAATGAGGTATTACTCCTCTTTACTACCCTGCATCTAAAGTTTGCGAGAAACCTTACAGATTAAGATATTTCTTGAGATTTATTCCTTTATGAGTTAAATGCATTAAATGCTTCAGTTCTGCCATGTCATTTTTTTCGTTATTAGACATTTGTCCTTTTTTTTTTTTTTTTTACTAGTATGTTGCAAGTTACAGGAAAGCGAAAAGTAGAGAAAGCAAAAGAAGGGCATAGAAGTGTCCCATGGACAAGTAGGATGAAACCAATATTTTTTTTTTTTTTCAGGAGATGCCTAAGCCCATGCCCACAATAAGAGGACAGTTGAACAAAACAACATAAAACCTCTGTAGTTTGTCAAACCACGGGCCCATCTAGGCCAGTGATCTCCGACAGTGGTCTGTAACATGAGCCCACAGAAGCATCAGAGCAGCAAAAGCTCATTTTGCCCTCTCATACTCTCTGTCCTCCAGCAGTTGTGTTCAGGGATTTCCTGAGATAAGTCTTGGCATTTAAAAGCTCTTGCTGGAATTTCTTTTTTATGACTTTGGTCAGTTTTTGAACCTGTGTAAACTTTAAGCGTTTACAGTGCCCCAGAGCAAGGAGTTCCACAGCTTAATACGTGTTGTGTCAAGATTTAGTAGGGTTTTTTATGTTTTAAACCTTGTACCTGCCCATTTCATTTGATCCCCTCAGCTCATGTATTGGAAGAGGCTGTGAACAGGGGACTCCCAGATGCCTTCCCTGTGCTGGTCCTGATTACACCTTTGCTGTATCCCCACAGTTACCCGTTTCTGAGACCTCATGAATCTTTGGCTTCTTAGTCATTCCTTAATCATCAGGTTGTACCATGCCTGTGATCATCCCTGCTGCCCTGCCCACAGCTGTTCCCAGTCTACTGTGTCCTTTCAAAGGCGGTGGGACTGGAACTACACGCAATACTCAAGACAGACAAATGAGCCATTTATACAGTGGCATAATAATATTCTCTCTTTCATTCTTTTTCCTTTCCTAGTAATTTCTAATACTAACTTTTTCACTGTTAGTGAACAGTGGGCTGATGTTTTCACAGAACTACCTATTATAACCCCAAGATCTCAGTCCTGAAGCGGTAATAGTCACCTTGGAGCACATTGGTTTGTGTAGTTAG
The DNA here is from genome assembly GCF_900496995.4 of Aquila chrysaetos chrysaetos. NCBI lineage: Eukaryota > Metazoa > Chordata > Aves > Accipitriformes > Accipitridae > Aquila > Aquila chrysaetos. The sequence continues at coordinate 14,595,893 of NC_044008.1, forward strand.
GTTTTTTCCCCTCAAAGAAATGACTTCGTATTTGTTTACCTACATTGACTTTAATTTGCCTTTTTATTGCCTAGTCACTCAGTATTATGAAGTCTTTCTTCATAGTCAGCCCTTATCTTAGCTACCTTGAATGAATATCAGCAGCAAACTTTGTCACCTCACCATTTACCCTGTTTTCCAGCTCATTTATAAATAAGCGAGCAGCTCCCAAGTTCCAGCACAGATCCCTGCAGGACTCCACCATTGACCTCTCTCCACTTGGAAAATTGACAGTATTCTCCTGCCATCTGTTTCTAATTATTTATCCTTGCAAGGACATTTATTTTTATCCTCTGGGAGTTTAGTTTTTTTAAGACTTATGAATGACAGATTTATCGAATGTCTTTTGGAAATCCAAGTGGCCTTTGTTTCCACAGTACGCATTGGGTTTTACTTGTTTGGAGAGCTCTAGTAGTTTTGTGAAAAATTACTTAAAATAGGTGTGTTGGTCCTACCTTGCTCACATCCTTTCATTGCACAAATATGGCATGTTTGTGCACATGCCGACATACTCTGTTGTCTTTCATAGGTCTTACCAATTTATGTGGTGCAGATATCAGTATTTCTGTGGTTCCCCAGGTTTTCCCAAGACCTGTTTTAAACCAGTTTTAAAACTGGTTTCATATTGCTCAATTGCCAGTTCTTTGAGCCAAAGCAGCCATAAGAGAGAGAGGTTATTACATGCCACAGTTAAAAGTTCATTTAAAACAGGACATTGTTTCAAAATGAAAAGGTGACATTCTTCATTGCAGCTGTGTTGTAGTTTGCCTTTATACTTGAAATCAGTCTGTAGGACCAGGTGACTTTTATATAAGAGTCTTAAAAGGCTTGACCTTGATGCTCTCAGAGCCTTTGTTACTGCTGTTTGTCAGATCTTGGTATAGGGGTAAATTCCAGAAGGCTAGAAAAAAACCCAGTCTTGTGCCAGTGTTTGAGCAGGGTGTCTAGTGGAGTCAGACAAGGGTCTTTTAGTTTGTAGCCTCAGTATCCTTAACAATTAGTTGGGAGAGTAATACACATTTATCGCTGGTGAACTTTGCAAGTGGCACAAAAATTATTTGTTTAATAAATTATAGTTATTTGTTTGATAAATTATAGTAAGGATCGCTAATTCCGTAGACTGATTTGGATGTCATAATAACCTGGGCTTGCTTCAACAGCCTGTATTTTAATACACCAAATGCAGTGTAAGACTTCTGGGGATCAAAATGTAGGAGGCGTCTTACTGATGAGAGAATTATGGAAATTATGTGTTGTGGAAAACAGTTATTTAGAAGAGAAATTAGAGGCTGTGGTAGATGGGCATCTGCATGTGAGCTGTCACTGAAGTGCTGCACTTAAGAAGTTCAATGTGGTCCCTAAATGTGTACGCAAAAAATGGGACTGCCGTTGCCCGCAGTGGTTCCTTTGTGCTCTCTGTCCAGGTCAAACATCTGTCAAGACTCCCTTTCAAGTATAAAGTTGCAAGGATTTCAGGACTGATTTAAATAAATGAAAGAAGAAGAGCTAAAAGGATGAATTTTCTTGCTATTCAAAAGAAGATTAAAAATTGACAGATTATGGTGTATGAGGACCTACAGGGGGAGATTTCAAGTCATGCAGTGCTCCTTAACTTGACAAATGCTGTGTTTGGAAGCTGAAGTTACACAAATTTGCATTAGCCGTGAGGTATATACATTTGTAACCTGTTAAGTTTCATTTGTTAATTATCTTTACAGTGGTTTCTTCTTCACTTAAGACTTTACGTAAGATTGGGTGCCTCTTTCTAAGAGGCATGGCCTAACTCACCAGAAGCAAAGGACCTTAACCAACACTGCTGCCAGGTTTTGTTCCCACCGTGTACCCCAGTTGTAAAGCGAGAGGCACATGGGAGGCCAAAGGGAGAGGAAGGCAAGTCCAGGAACATCGAGCAGGTTTTTGAACTGAGTTTCAGCATTGATAGATTTTAATAAGAGCATTAACACCCCCCACCCCACCCGCAGGGTGAGGTGACTGAGGTTATTTAGTTGTGCGTGAGTAGTAGTGGGTGTCAGATCTTGGAGGAGAAAATTCTGAAAAATCAGGGATACTGAGGGCTCTGACCATGGTAAAATGAGGAGTGCCTCCACGTCTTGGGGAACTGGGGTGCTGGAGCTGTGCGGGCAGACAGGGAGCAAGGAAAGATCTGAGTGATCTGCTTGCCAACAAATAGTGTCCCCTCTCCAAGTCATTTCTTTCCCCAAATACCCTGTGCCCACAATATCAGAAGTTCTCTCCTGCATCCCGTCATCCCTTGCTTTTGGTAGCTGAACTCTCCGACTCCTCACAGGCTCTTCATCTGTGTAGTTGACAAGGACACAGCATGTGTTACAGCTGGCAGAAAGCTATTTATGTGTTGATTTTGATGTCCTCAAGTTGCCACCTAGATTTGTTAAACGATAAACTATCCCTGTCTTTCCACTTGTGGGAATTTGAGATCCTTTCTGCTGTGCCCAGGAACCAGCTTTTTCACAAAACTTGCAGAAGTTTAGTATCTTGGAGGCTTGTAGCATCAGTCAAATTTGGTTGAAATTGGTCATCAGGCTCAAAATCACACAGCCCCATCAGTCTTGATCCCAGAGGGAACCTGGCTAAAACATATCACGTAAGAAGTGTATATCATTTACTTGTATGAGTGATTTGAGGTTTTGATAGCTACACTTGTTTTTGAAGGATAAAGGTGTTTGGGGAATGGAGAAGAGATATTTTCTTTTTGTTTAGAGTGTAATAAAAATTTCAGCATCTTATAACTCTCCCAGTTGCCTTTTATGAACATCCTGGGGGCTGTGGTCCACTCTTTGAAAAACACTAAGATAACAGAATAGTAAGATATAAAAGGAAACGCATGAAGTTGTCCAGGCAATTTGAGGACAAATTCCATTTCACTGAAAAAAAGAGGTATGGAAGGGAAGAAAGGAAGGGAGAAAGAAACTGGGAGAGAATTTAAAAGAGGAGAATGTCACCTATTGAAATGTGGGGAGCTGAGAACTTGAGTACCATTGGGAAAGGGAAATGGGAATGGGGTTTTGGAAAGCAGCTGGTGTTGGTGCAGCTCTACTTTCTTGCACCTGAAGGGGCTTCACTGGCATAGGATATGGCTGCTGCTGAGTTCTTTCAAAAATCCCATCTAAAAGTTTAATGAAGAAACTTAGTGTATGGGAAAATGAAGCCAGGAAGAGGAGGAACATATGGATATTATCAGCAGTAGAAGGCATGGAATAAAAGAAGGCTAGATTTCAAATGCTAAGGTTATTTCACCTTTTGAGAAGTGAACCTTTTTAGCGCTATGGTATAAACAGCATTAGCTTTGATCTTGCAAACATAAAGACAGCAAACATATCAGAACAGAAAATCTGTGGTGTGATCAGACAGTGTGGACTCAATATTTGGAAACTAACAAGATCCAGCTGTGAGGAATGGCAGGGTCACAGTAGTGAGGCATCACAAAGGAAGAAATAAAAACATTTTTGCTCAGAAATGGTGTAATGAAAAAAAGACATGAACAAGCCTAGAGCCTGAAAAGTCTGCAGAATTTGATAACATCAGTTGCTATCATCATTGTTAAAAATGCAGTGGCAGCATGACTGAGTGAATAGCTAGAATATGCATTACTGTGTGGAACAGTGTGCAAATCCCAATTACTAAGGGAGAATTATGGCTAGAATCCTTAAGAAGGGGAATATAATAGACCTCAAGATCTATCTATTCTAAGAAAGATATTATCCATCTTCACGTTGGCATTCAGGGGTGCAGAAGACTTCAAACAAGCTGGCCTTAGAATGAGAAGGTCATACGTACCAGGGGAAAAGGTTCCTTTATTTTCTCCTTGAGAAGCCAGATGCAAATTTATGAATTTCATTGATTTTAAAAGGTAGCTGATGGCCTCTGTGGAGAGCCTCTTTGACACAAGCACATCATGTGCTATTTCAGAGAATGTTATTCAATCAAGTAATTGAGACTGCATCAGAAGGAGAGAGCTACCGAATAAACGGTTTGAAATAAATTATTACAAACAGTTGATGAGTTGACACACATTTGTCTTTCCTTGTTTTTCTGGTTATCTTTCAGAAAGGAAAAGTTTATAGAGAAGAAAGCTATACGTGCTGTACTTGCAAGGTCAAAGACAAATATTCTGAATTGAGAGGTTTAGAAAATGCTGCTTCTAAAACCTTGGGAGGTTCTGTTGTTTACTGCTAAAAGTCAAAAGTCATGTGCCTTACTTGTAGAAGGTCACTGAATAAGGTGAGTGATGTCATGCGATTAAGTTGGCCAGAATGTGTCTTGTACTGCCATGCTAGACTGTACCTCTGCAACCTTCACCCTACAATACTTTGTCGTGATGAACTTTGTTTGCAGCAGAAGTGTGGATAAAATTGGACAAGGTCTCTTAAGATCAGGGAAGATTTTAGCAGGGAGGGGAGGAGGGGGGGCTAGCAGCAGTGTATTTTCCTCCCATCTGACCTCCTGCCTCTTCCTCTGCAACAACAGGCTTCTGGAGTGGCTGCAGAAAAGCGAATGCTCCTCTGCTCTTTGTAACATAGAGTCTCTTGATGTGGGCAAGAGGAGTCTTGGAGAGGGTTGTTCTGCAACAGCCCAGATGACAGCATGTAAGCGTGAAACACCTACATAAATGATCCTGTGCTTCTTGGAGATTAACAGTCTTCAAAGTTAGGCTCAGACATTTCCGTATCAAGTCGTCTCCTCAGCTTGCCAGGGTCCAACAGAGTGATGCAGTGGCTATGCCTGTACCTGCAAATTAAGCATGTCCAGAACCACCCTCTGGTACAGAGTCAGCTGGCACACTGGCCAGTGTCCATACTATTACATTTTTTTACCTTCTAAAACTGGGTCACTGGATTCACACTGCCTATTGGGAACCATTCCTGGCATGTCCTAACTTGCAAACTGTGCCCTGGCAATATTTTGGAAGACTGTTAGTTGGAACAGACTAAAAACACTCCTGTGACACGTGCTGTGGGACAATTCTAACAATTTAATAGTGTAGACAGTTCAGTTTCAATGCCTGGGAATGCTTCCTGGCACTGCTTAATTTATCCGTGTAGACATAACCAGTATGTAGCAAAGTCTCAAAATGAGGAGCTCAAGAACTACCTGTGCAGGAAAGTTAAGGTGACATGGGATTTAGTCCTTTAATCTAAACCAGTTTATAACTGCAACTCAGTGCCATATTACTGATTTCTGATTTTCTTTGTTTCAATTAACAATAAAAAATCTGTGGATGAAGAATTTGCATGAAGTGTAGTTAGCTTTGAAACTGGACTTAGCAATGACCTTGAAAAAGAAAGGTATTTGTAACCTTTGACAAGAGGAAGAAGTGATCAAAAAGGTAGAGCAAGTCACAAAAAAAGATTTTCACCTAGAGATAATGGGAGAATGTTACCCATGAGCCTAAAAATCATAAATTAATCTTCTCTCTGATGTAGACTGCGTGTTTGAAAATCAAATTTCCCCCAGTTACCTTCAGCTTGGCTAATATGTCTTTGAATGCTGTAATACTGTTATGCATTGAGTCTTTACTTGAGAGACATTCAGTGTGCCTTCGCAAAGAGTTAATTCAAAGTTTTAAGATTAATTCCATGAGAGAAGTATTAGACTTCCCATGAAAATAAAATTATTCATCCTTGTAGCTTTATGTTCCTCTAAAGAAAGTTAATTATTACTTGGTTGCTGTGTCTTAGTATTTAGCCTTACTATTACCGGTGAAGTTCTATTAGAACATCAGTAAAATAAAAAGCTTGAAATTGCAATTCATGGTCATTATACTAGAAAAATATAGTCCAAACATGCTGATGGCTTACCAGCCACAGTCGCTTGCATTTAGTTCATGTCAGGCATTTGTATTTGATCGGATTCACCAGTTAATACAGCATCATCAGCTGGCTCACCAACAGTCACTTCCAAGCTGGCACTTCACTGTTTGTCAGCCTTGAGGAGCGAGGTGATAGTGGTGGCATGGACTCTGGGGTGCAGAATGAAAGGCCATGCAGCTGAGGACAGATAACAATAGGTGAAGAGAGGACCTGAGTACATCTGTTCACCAAAGGATGGCAATGGGATGTCAATGTAATGCAACTGTGAAGAGGGCATATGTGATCCTGGCACGTATTTCGTGAAGTATTTAGAGCTGATGTAGGGCAATGTTAGCATCATTACGTGATGCACTGTAGTATTTCATGTGGGATTCTGGACACTGATGTCCAATTCTGACTGAGACAGCAATAGCTGCAAAAAGGAAAACCAGTGACCAGTGACATTTATGTAAGGAGAAAACTAGGAGAGCTTGGTTAGTTTAATGTAGAAAGAGGAAGATTGCTAACATGTCCATGACCGCTATCTAAAAACATATGGAAGGGCTAAAAAACAAGAGGAAGGGAAAAGAACTGTTTAAGCCGGTGATTTTCACTTTGATTTGATTTGATTTGATTTCCTAAACTTTTTCCAAAGATGATGCTACATGCCCTGTGGCATTGTTAGAGCAAATTACAGCCTGTTAGGCGTACTTTGCTTCATGATGCTTTAAAAATCTCAGAAGTAGTTTATGAACCCCTCCTGAGTCCATGGACTGTAGAGTGAAAACTAATGATTTTAAACTTGTGGCTAACGGTGGGACAAGAACAAATGGATATTATCTGGATATAAATCACTTCAGCCTGGAAATTAAAAGAAGATTTCTAACTATTAGAGCAGCAAGGTTCTGCAACAACTTTCTAAAGGGAGGAGATTTGTTAAAATATTGAGCTGTACACTGGAAACAGATGAGTGTCTGAAAGAGATTACAGAATGCGATGTTTGTAACAGCATGCCTTGTTCCTCTCTTTCTCATTTCTCAGAACTAATTCATCTAGGTGAATGCTCTTTTCTATTCTACTCCCATTTGTTCTGTTTTTTAAACAGTATCACTCCTATCTTGGTGCCTTCTAGGATTAAAAATAGACAGTGACCAAGATCTGTAGATCTGTCAAGTGGGGCTCCATTCCTGCCTAGCATTCTGACCAAACAAGCAAGGGTTTTCCTTAAGTTCCCAGCAAAACTGTAAAACAGTGTCAACAACAGCTGCTGCAGTAATGTGCTTCACATTTTCCCTTTGCATTCAACATTTTCATGTGACTTGGATATTTAATTTCCTTTAAGGAAATTTAATTTATGTCAGCTAAATACTGATGTTTAAAAGTGAAAGTAGTTGAAAAATAAATCTTTAATATATTCTAAAATACCAAGGTTGCAGGAAAAACAATTCATAAATTATCAGTTCTATGACTAAACTGAGATCTGGTTTTGCTAAGGATGTTTCCTCAAGTAGTTGTCCCTTGTTACCTCTCCATGCACCTAATTATTTTGTGATGCCATGCTGTTATGTAAACAATCTTCCTAAATAGCTAAGAAACATGTAAAATCTCTTCGTCTTGTTGATATGCTACTGGATGTTTCATTTCTTGTGTGAGTAGATTTGTGTCACATGCATTGGCTGTTGTAGAAGGAACAGGCTCATCAAGTGGTCTTTGCTTATGCAGGATGGGAAGCCGAGCAACGCAGAGTTCTCTGTTCTGTTCTTGCTGCCTCTTTTCCTGCTTCCTGTGGCAGTTCTGAGAGGGAGAGAGAGGAGGGAGCACTTTGTCAATGGGATAAATAAGTGTTCAGTGCATCAAACAACGGTATATAAGGCACACCCTGAGCTTCAAATGAACCACTTTTGATCTCGTACATTTCTATGAAAGCTATCGCATGCAGTGTGCATACTTAAACATGTCTGTTCGGGATTTTACACCCTTAGGGACAGATCTGCAGATACAAGTATCTGGGTTTAAATTTAGCCTTACTGAATTCAGTGAGTGTCTATGTGAAAGTAAGATAGTATATTTAATAGCTGAGTGTTAAACATGTAACACAACATTTCATTTAGTTTTAATTGTAGGGTGTGTTGGAGGAATTGTGCTGAGGCAAAAGTGAGGTTGTCTGGGAAATTGTAACTGCATTTTTGTTTCTTCCCAAGAGGCATGGTTTTTTTTATTCCTTGGGGCTGCTTTTTCCCAAACCAAATCTGTACCAAATGCAAAGCACACTCTACAGACAGCTCCATTTTACTTTACAGTACATCAGGTGATCGGTGAGCATAGATAAAAGAGCAGGGATGTGCCAGAGAACCTGCAATGAAATACCTGACCGCATACATCTGGCTTAGCCTGTCAGAGTGCAGCTGGGTGGTATCACCATTGGCCTTGGCAGACCAAACCTGGCTCTGGCAAGGCCAGTCAAGTGTTTCTGCAGTGAATCCAACAGTGAATTGGGGTCTTGGGATATGATGTCAGTCTGTGGAGGCCAAGCCATCAAGCAGTTGCCTAAATCCAGGTGTCTGTGCTTAAAATGCCTCAAGGATCTTGTCTAACCTCTAACTGCTTTTCCGGAAGGACACAGGTCTTCTATAGGTTCTTTGTCATCTACGCATGGATGTCTCACAAGCAGTAGAACAGCTCAAGTGGCATTAAGCACCAACGTGGTGGCAAGTGGATCAAACCCTTGCTTCTTAACTTGCCTGTAAACCACTTCCATCTAGGTTTCTCAGTCTGGAGCTGAATCCCACCCTCTGTGGTTATGAAGCCAGCCTGGTCTCAGGAACCTAATTAGCCCTAGATATGAGCTTTTCTGAATGGAGGCACAATGCATGGGTGGTGTGGCTGTTCTGTCATCTGGATAAGCCTTCAGAGATCCTGGAGTTGACCGGGTGCCCGTGCAGCCAGCTAAAACTGCCTGCTTTGGCCCGTAGTCTGCAAGGGAATCATCCATGGGGCTGACTGTAAAAGTGTTTTAGTTTTGGTCAGGACTGCATTTTTAAAGTTAATCTTCAGTTGTCCCAACATAGTACAATTTGATTCACATTGTGGCACAGTCTTGGGATATGCAAACTGGGTTTCTTTCTAAATACACCGAACCAGATGTCCTCTGTAAGTCCATCTGATGCACTTCTACCACTAATGCGTGCAGCTTCCACTGGACCAGACTAGGGCTGGTCCAAAGTGAAACCTCTGAAACACATGCATTGTGGATATTAGGTCCTAAGCACTGTTTCACTTTTTAGATACACTCTGTTGCAATACGCAGGTTGCTAATGTAGATATAGGCTATGCTTTCATACATTGGATTTTATTAAATTAGGCTTGCCTGTGTCTTGGATTTATGAAGTTGAGTTTAGGGTTGATTAAACAAGTATTTTGTTCTAAATTAGCAATATACTGTCAATCATAGTTCCTTCTTAATGTGCTTTGCCTGGGATTAAATAAAGCTGCAGTGTCATAAATGCAGGTATCAGAAATATGATAAAGGAATTTGAATTAACTGATGCTGAAGGAGATTAGTGGATAGTATATGAAGAGCTGCAAAATGGGTATTGATGATTGCTAAGCAAACCTGTTGTTATTTATTGCTTCCATTTATCATACTACTAAAAGTCAGGTTCTAATAATTTAAGTAAATACCTCAGTTCTGCTAAGCTTCAGTGATACCTGTCAGAGAGGAATAAATGCAGGTAGTAATGTGTACCTAACATAATTTTCTGAAAAATGTTAATAGTCTAAAATGAAATTGCATTAGTATTTTTTTATGTAAGTTCTGCAGTGCCTTAGTTTTTGATGATGTATCCTCAAACAGCCATTGTGATAGGTCATTAATTTGTATATGGATTAGCCAATTGAGAATAGGAGCAAGGAAAGTCATTGTAAATGAATGCTCATTCTTTTGTTCTGTAAAATAATGTATTTAAATTGTGATTTCTCAAGCTCTTTTAGAGTACATTATGGTATTATTGTGCTGATCTAGAATCTATTAGCGTCAGTGAAAAGCTGCCTGTTTGTTTCAACAGAATCCATCAGCTGAGCAAAGGATTTAAGCACGTGCTTTGATGGGTTGGAAACATGTTTTAAATGCTTGGCTTAACTGAAGTCCAGAAAAAATACCCACCCATCTGAGGTTACAGGTGTCAATCAAATATTTCTTGTATACCCTTTTTCATTATTTATACAAATACATGCATTATAATAAATAATGGGGTAGCAGATCCATACCAGAAAACTAAGAGGTTAACTTCTAAGGACTGTTCAGCAATCTTGACTTGGTACTGAGCAATCGTACTTTTGCAAATAATCCCATTGTGTCTATGCCATTCAGTATTAGAGGAGCTATTAATTCTTATATTGTATGACATTATATCGAAATCTCACTGCACACTTGTAATGTTCAATATCCTGCTGTACCATCAGATGAAACGCAGTGTGAATCCACAAGAAGAGAAAATTTGTCTTTATGATGTAAACATAACGTGAGCCTTGTGCAATCAATTTTATACCCAGTTAAGTCTTTTAAAGAGGAATGACTATATGGTCATTTGGTACATAACATACTGCTATCATGGAGCCACATTAGGATGCAGTGACAGCCGGTAAGGTGGGAGTTAATATATGTTATACTACTGCAGAGCTTAGTAAAAGTTAGCAATGAGTGAAAGGATTTCATTGGCTTTATAGCTAATATACCAAATTGTCACGTGCTGTAAAATGTATAAGCATGTATCATATAAAAAGGTCTACAGCAGGAATTGCCCTAGCAGCAGATTAGAGAGGAAGTTGTAAAATTAAGTATAATATTACTCTTTAGAAAGTACAGTGTAATATCAGTATGGGGTTAGTGCAGTGTGAGTCAGTCCCCCAAAGAGCCAACAGTAGGATCCAGTTGCTGTCTGTCAATGTAATCAAAGACCATAGGAGTGAAAGTAAAGTGTTTGCACAATTAGGATTATGAAGATAAACTGCTACCTAAGTAACTAGACAGGTGGCTGTCAGTAATGCACTTATATTTCTTACACACCTAAATAATTTAAGTAATAATAAGGTTCCGAACTTCACAGTTACCCAAAACAATGTGAAACCTTACATTCAGGTTACTGCCTTCTGTCCCTCCCTCTCTCCTTCCCTCCCTGTCCATCTCGTTCTGTGTTCCCACAGAATTATGTCCCTAGTAAGACAGCAAGCCCCCTGGAGCAGGTACTGGATTTGATTTGATGTTTGAACAGAGCCCAACATAAGCTGAATCCTGATTGTGGCCTCCAGCCTTGACTGCCGTGCAAATTGCAGTAAAAATAAAAATTATTGTTTGAATTTTATTTGAGTGGTGTGAGTAGCATGAGCTTGATGAGCTACCCAATTTGCAACAATAGTAACTATGTACTGAACAGAGCCTGCTGTGCGACCTTGGGTAAGTCATTTCACCTTTGCGAGTTTTGCTGGCTGTAAAATGAGAGTGAGATAATTCCTTAAAAAATGCTCTACGGGCATGGGCCGTTATTACTGCAAAGAACTGATTGCATGTGGATTCTGGGTCTGCTTTGTGCAGCATGACCCCTCACCCTCAGAAAAACTCAGAGATCTCTAGGCCATCTTAGTAGTAGTCAGTGTAAACAAGGAAAAATGGTAATTACGTAGAATAGGAAAAAGCAAAATTAAACATATTTGTGGATGTACATCACTGTGAGTAACCATCTGTAGGACGATAAATAGTGGCATACATATATAAACACACTGGGTTGTCATTCCAAACAACATATTCTGTGTGTTTATCTCTGCATTAATGAGGTACTCAGCTCAGTTTTGACATCTGTCACTTTGCAATCATGGCAGTGCCATTCTGAATTTGAGAACAAAATTCATGGGGATTATTTTAGCCTTTCATTCCATGCACTGGAGGTATGTGTGATGCAACACATTTGGCCAAACCAGGTGTTTCCCTTGGATGACAAGACAAAATGACTGGATAACGTAAACAGATGACATGGCTTGAAATGCATCCGTTCAGGAACCCAAGCAAGTATTGAGGCCATGATCATCATGGACAGGCTTGAGATGACTGCTGTCATACGGGGAGGAATGACTGACAGATAAGCAAGGTTTAGCTGATCCTATTTATGTGGTCACTTCAGCATTCAGCAGAGTGTTACACTTCCTTTTTGACTTGCTTCTTCTTTCAGAAAAGAACTGTAGCACATCCAGATATATAGCTCATGGCTCATTTACTCACAGTGCCAGTGAGTGCCACCACAGTGATTCTCTTTTGAACTTATGTGAGTGACAGATTGTTCAGACCACTCGTTTTCAGCATCACCAGCATACTGGTGTGCAGTAGGGTTTTCTGTTGGCAAGAATTGCTGCGAGGAACAGAAATACAGTTGATACCCAAGGAGTTACCAAAGATATTCAAGCCACATCCTGGGACTATGCAGCTAGGTGCACTAGCTTTAAGTTCCCACAAGATTCAGCATTTCACTTTTTCCTTCTTCCTATATGTGTTCTGGTTCAACTATGACTGCTTTGACCGGATAGATGGTGGTATGCAGGAAAGGTAGCATACATAGAGAAGAGCATCCATTTACAGAGTGATTTAGGGGAACAGCAGCCAACACTGACTTTCTGCAGCTGGGTGGAGAGGGACAACCTCACCTTGATCAGAAGGACCAAATCTTGGAGACTTTCAGTGGTCTCCACTATAAATCAGAATTTAGTTTAAGTCTCGATAAAGAAGGAGGACTTTCTCCTTCTTCACTATTGGCTCCACTTATGGAAGTATTTTTCTTAGAAATATATTTACCCTTTTTGAAAACAGTCTGTGCAACTGAGCTAATTCTCACATAAGGCATGCTCATGAGCAGGCAGTACAGAATTACAGGAATGGGTAATTAAGCACCCTTTGTGCAGTCGTGGTTGATGGCTGCCTAAGTGGGTTCCACTGTAACATTTTAAAAGCAAATGGGTGGTCATTTGTGGTGCATTGCTGCAGGCTAGATTCCTGGTGTCTGAAGAATAGAGAAAAACCTGCAAATTGTCTCTTAGAAATTCTCAAAGGCTGTTCATGCTATGTATGCTCTGGTTGTCACTTTACTTGCGGTTCTGACAGAAAACCTGATGTGCGCTTGGAAGTAAAGGGATAATAGTGAAACTCCAGGTAAATAATCCTTGCCATTGTACTACAAGTACATCTGTTTCTTCTCTAATGCTAATACCCATCTGGGAAGAGTTCCCTTCCAAAAAGCACGAAAGCAATAAGAAGATAACAGTTTTCACCCAAGGGTAGTAATCTGGCAAAGATCTGGATACTATTCCTGAGCTGTGAGTTTTAGTGCTACCTGCAGAGATGGTGGATGGATAATTTCAATCACACTTAGAAAAATCTGATGTGGGGCACTGTTCCAAGAAAGCAGTGCCAAGAAGGATAATTTTATTCTTCAATGAGTTTTTGGGTGGTACTTACCTTATGCACTGAGAACCCTTTATAGGTTATTTCTTGAACCACATTTTGTCTATGAAACTTCTGCTCCACAGCCAGGGAATGCTTCTGGCTGGGGGGAAAAAAATCCATCGTGTTGGCAGCAAATTTTATGACATATTGGGTGATGTCATTAAGGGAGCTGTTAGCAATCTGTCATTTAAGGAACAGCTTCAGCTAGTCTAACGTAAGGGAAGTGATTTAATTCCATGTCTGCTTGGATTTCTCCTGTATAATCAGTGGAGGCCCAGGAGAATTAGGAGGCACAGCATGATACTCTCCTGATTACTTTGCTGTCATCTCCAATTTATGGCCTAAAATGCATGAGAATAAAGTGTTCATGCCCAGAGGAGCTCACAAGGGCTTGTTACAGGGTGCTCCCCTGATTCATTTAGCTATTATGACTGTACAGGGTAAGCACTCTTGTGTAAGGAGTAACTGGTATGACTGTCACACCTAGCTCAGGTTATGCAAACATGGTTGCTGACAAATGGCAGGGGAAAGAGAACTCTGCAGGAGTTGTCCATGAAGAGGTACACGAGGAAGTGCTCTTCCTGGTGGAGGGCTGCACATTAACCCAGCTTGTATCCATCCCCTGAAGTTTATTGTGACTCTTACAGCTTTCAGTGAGCCTTCATTTCACCTCCAGGTGAATTGATCTTGTCTTCTGTGAGTTTTCCCATGAGGCAGGGAAGTGAAGGTATGAATGTCCCACGGGGAGGACAGCTCACTAGAAATGGAAGGAGGGCATGTTCTTGTGTTTCCTCTTGGAAAGCTCCTCTTCAGTGCAATATTCTGTTTCTGTTCGTTATTTGTGTTCTAGGTCAGCAAACAGAACAGCAGAAAATTGTCCCACATTGTGGTTTGGACCTGCTGCATAACACGTCCAGCCTCCTCCTGCTTTTACTGTAGGACGCAGAAAGCTGGTTCGGGAGTACCACCATCAGGAACCAAGCTGGTCCTTCTCCCCATCCCTGCAGGGTGCAGAGCATGGTGCTGTGATGCTGGTGTAGGGATACAGGGTGATAGCTCCAGTTTGTTGCCAAAGGATGTGGAAAGCAGCAGCACAGGTTGCTTCAGGAAAGGATTAGACAATTACGAGAGAAGAAATCCAGTGATGGCTATTGAACTTACTGGTCTGCATGTTGGTCACTGATTCACCCTCTGGGGAGCAGATTGGTGGGAGTAAGGAGGGTGTGGTGGGGGAAGAACACTTCATATTCGTCTTGGTTCTAAGTGTCTGATACTGTCTGCTGTCGGGAATGTCATTCCAGGCTAGTTGAAGCTTTAGACCCACCAAGTATATCCATTGCTGTGTATTAATTGCTCCTCTGCAGGTAGGTTTAGCAGAGATTATTTGTTCTTTCTGCGGGCCATGGCGTATTCCAGCATGAAGTGCCAGTCAGAGGATTGCCTGGCCATTAGCATCCTGGTTTGAATCTTGAAAGTGCTTCAGGAGACTTTTCTCTCTTCATAAAATGAATTTACAGATCTACAGACTTTACGGCTGGACAGGTCCATTAGTCAGCTTTACTGGATAACACACACCATAGAGTTTTACCAAGCTATTGCTGTACAGAGCCCAAGTATGCTAGTATTTGTTCCTTTACTCTGCTAGAAACTGTAATGAGATGAAGTGAGTGTTTGCTGCCAGAGTCAGGATCATTCTTTTCCCTTCCCAGGACATGGCTATTGAGTTTATCTTCTCCAGATATCCTATGATTTAAAAAATACAGTTGTGGCTGATTTAGTAAATGGTTTGTGCATAACATCTGTGAATGAAAAAGTGCCCTAAAGTAGGAGCAGTATCTAACAATACATAGTTAGCATTTATATAGTGGCTTTCAACCAAGTGTTTCAAAATATTTGGTACATGAGGATAGGCATGGTTATTACTCTCCCAATTTTTTTGGTCTCTTCATCTGACGTCAAAATGCTTTTCTGTCCACCTATTCTTGTGTTGTACATCAGTAGCAGAGCCCAGAATAGCATCCAGCCTCTTCCTCTGCTCTGTTGTCATCTGGGTCTAATCAAACTGATATGCTTCAGGCACAGCCTTTTATAGGGCCAGTGGTTCTGCAAGTGGTTGCATTTGAAAGGAGTGGAGGATCATAGTTTCAGTGACTTGACTTTTGAAATGCAGCTGTTGTCCTCACAGTCCCTGGGAGGTGGTGGGAATGATGTGGTGAGGATGAGAGGTCAGAGGTGGGAGTGGAGCACGCTGCAGTCATGAGAGCTGAACATGTGTTACGTAGCAGGAAGCAGAATTGGCAACAACGTGAACTCAGATACAACCCTTGATACTTGAATTCTTAATCTGATTGTAAACTAACCATGAGTCAACTAACCATGAGTAGTCATGAGTCAAGACCCTCCAGAAGCAAAAGCCTGCATAAAAGTAAAACATCACAAAACCCAAATACATTTGGTAAGGACTAATTGCTGTTTAGAGTCATACCCTTTCAGATTCTCATTTCCAGAGTTTGGTCTATAACTCCAAAGGTTAACGTGACATTCTTGTGTACTCATAGATCTTCAAAAACTGTCTCTTCGATAAATCACAAAATATCTGAGATACTTGGTGAAATTCTGAGGGTGAGCAACATTGGGGACAAAATGACAATTACCCTAGAAACTGCAGCCTGAGCTTCAGTGGTAAACAATTCCAAATGTACTTTTTTAGGGGGGAAGAGTAGTTTTTAACCTGAATAGGAAAACCAGTTAGCGGGAGAAAAATTTGGAAATCTAGGTAAAATAGCAGGGCTGGATGATGATGACAGAAAAATGGCAGAAAGGGTAAATGTGTCTACAAGAAAATTTATGACAGTTAAGTGCTAGCATGTAGGCTAGTGTTAGAAATTGGAAAAATACCTGCCTGAGAGAGATAAATTTGGCTATGCAATGATTGTCTGTAAAAGCGAAGTTTAGTACAAAAAATCAACTCTTGTAGGTTTTTAAAATAAATCTTAATTGTATAATTTCTAATAAGCTCCAAGGCTTACATCCTTATCATAAAATTCCTCTAAGCAGGAATTAAAAGAAAAGCAGAATGAGATTTTCAGTTTCCAAAAATAGTTTGCCAAGAGTGGAGGTTTTTTTCTTCTGATTGCAAGAGAAATCACTCTGCAGTGTTTTATTGAAGAACAAGTGGTATTGAGTAAAAGAATAATTGATAAGTGATTTTTCTCCCTTTCTATTCTCTAAGCTGGATTTTGTTGTGCTGTCTAGATGAAATATTCACGATGGCACTGACCCCTTTCTTGTGCAATTTGTCCAATGTTTGCTTGGAGATGTTCAAAAGTAGTGGAGCAGAAAATCCCTTGCTACAGCCAGCATTTGCTGGGGATTACTCTTCACACTGGTATACGTTGAAGGAGATTCACTGGACAAAATGTGATGAAACAGCTGTATGGTTTCAAGACTAGAAATCTTTTGTGAGTGTGATCCAGCCAAACACCCTGCCCAAAGATGGAAAGCTATGTTCTATTTTTATGAAAGGGGTAAAAATACAGAAGATGTTGAACAGTTCTTTGAAGTGTGCACGTTTGAGCTTCAGGTTAACAAGAGAGGTGAAGATAGCGCTGCCTCTTTGCTTCTTTTTGATTCCTAGGAAGAGTATTTTGGGGGTTGACTGGGGCTCCCCTTTTCCTGAGGTAATCCTGAGTATTTGCTGATGCATTGTACTTGACTGTACTGACTTTTGCTGCATTGCTGCTGTGAAGGGCATTCTTAAGCATGGGGCTTAAGTCTCAGTTAATTGAACTATCAAGGTAAGTATATATAAAAATACATTTGTGTCTTGCAGAGTGACCAAGGGATTTGTGTTCTCTCTTTTGATAATTAGCCAATTTTGCTAGAACTCAGACTTGGGAGCTCATGAGAGCAGTGACTCCTCCTGGTTTCTGAGAAGCACATGCTTCTCTTTGGGTACTCAGAGTCATACTGCAAGGTAAACTGCAATCAGAACACTTAATTACTTATTAACTTCTCCTGCCTCCGTAGCCTGTCTCCATTATCGTATTGTGGCCTTCTGGTCATTACAGACAGCTAACAATGGCTGACAGCAGAGCAGGTGCAACCTGCAGCGTGAGCGAGCCCCTTGGCTGCTCTGTTCAGTGTGTCGGATGTGTTACAATGGCTACCTGGCTCCAGTGCTGGTGTTATCCCTTCCAGCCTAAGCAGCTGTGTCGGAGAGGCAGAGAGGACAGCATCTCACATCCTGCTTCGTCCCTGAACTTCTCTTGTGTTCCCTAGATCTCTCATGCCATTTTTATTTCTCTGTACAATCCTTCCCAAAAAGTCCCTTCTCTCTTTTGACTCTGTTCTGCCAATTGGCCAAAAGGATTTGTGGCAAATGCCAGAGACGGCAGGTCTTACTGAATTCAGCACCAGTTACAGGAACTTACTGCCTGTCAGGATAAAGAATGTCTCCTGAGGGAAGGGGTACCCCTTTGGTGATGGTGGCTGTCAGGGAAGCTTTCAGTCGTAGGCTTGCATCTGCTGTGCACTCCTCCTAGGACTGTAGGCAAGTAATGTTCTGAAATTTATTTCTTACAGTCAGCTGAGCAGAAGAGGATGTTATTCCGGCAAACTCTCAGTTGTGCCAGGTAGTGGGGAGGTTGTTGAGATAACCTGGATGAAGCAAAAATACAGATGGTATCAAATATGCAGATAAGGCAGTAGGAACACGTGCATGGAGGAAAAGCAGGCCTGTGATGTTGTTGGTTGCGTGGTGGAGTAGTCCCTAGGCAATCTCGGCGTAAGTGCATAGAGTGTGGTGCTGTGTGAATGTAGCTGTACTGTTCCTTTGTGGGATACCCATGGTATGCAGCACAGAAGGTGTCTGGCTGGGATCTGAGTCCTGTTGTGCTGAGCCTTGTCCAGGAGGAGGTACAAAGAGACCACTGTGTCACAAAAAGTTCCATGTTCAGAACAGACAAGGCAAGAACGGAAGCAGTGGCAGAGAGAAGAGAGATGGCTTAAGCACGGTGTCCCAGAGAGCCAGGAGCAGAGTCTCCATCTCCTAACTCATGCTCTGGTCCCAGCCACTAAGCTCCACTGCCTGAAAGCGGTCTTGGGAGGGCTCTTTGGGCTAATGTCTATGGATGGAGATGAGGTGTTTTTAAAGAATGTTCTACCAAGCTTCACTGAGAGATATTAGTGGTAATTGCATATCATCTTGCTCCACAGTCCTCATTTCTAATTGTTTGGTCTCTTTCTCTATGTCACTATAGCATGGCTTAGCTCTGCGTCCAGTCCATCTCTGCTCCGCTGTACTCATGCCCGCTAAAAGTTTTTATGCTGAATAGCTGCCATAAATGTACAGTATCAGCTTTCCTAACCTGGTTAACTCAGTATGTTTTTAATTCTTTGATTATTACAATATCAAAAGGTCTGAGTGCCTTTATGGATGGATGACTAGAGAATACATTTTTGTGAAAAGGATCTCTTTTTTAGTGAGGAAGCAATTCTAAAAATGCCTGGAAAATCCTTAATGATATTTATTCTACTTATCTGACCTAAAAATAGCTAAAGCAATTTGAGTAGGAATGAAAAAATTGCTTGCATGTGGAGTTTCAGCTCTAAGTGGAAGGCAACCTACTCCAGATCAAACAGTGAGGTAGAAGTCAGGATTTCCTAGTTTAGAATCACAATTTTGATACTTTGCAAAAGTACTCGTTGTGGCTTTGAGCACATCATACCATTTCTCCTTCTTTAGGTCAGCTATGCAGATTACTTACTATCTAGGTCTGCTGTAGAAACGTGATAGTTAACATTTCTAAAAGTGCTTAGTAAATCATGTTGTGTTACTTTGTAGTTGGGATGCATTTGGATATAACCCGTAGCTTCGTTTCATGTAGATCATGCAACATTAGTTGGGTTTCTTTGGGAATTATTGTTGGAGAACAAGAGGTTAATACGTAACCTGCTAAAAGCCTGTTTGAGCCTTA
Organism: Aquila chrysaetos chrysaetos; assembly: GCF_900496995.4. NCBI lineage: Eukaryota > Metazoa > Chordata > Aves > Accipitriformes > Accipitridae > Aquila > Aquila chrysaetos. The sequence continues at coordinate 14,615,224 of NC_044008.1, forward strand.
GGGAGAAAAAGGTTTCTCACCCCTGCTTTGCTCTCTGATCTGAGAGTGTTGGAGCACTTTGCAAATGTCCATGAGCTGAGCCTCTTAACCCCAGCAGGAGAAGGGCAGCTCTTCTGCTACTTAATGAGGACAAAATTGAGGTTCAGAGAAACTTATACCAACAGTTTAGACTCAAGAGTCTAAGTCCAATGATGCTGGTTTTCTGAGACTGGGTCAAGGTTGCTTGGGAAAGATGTGACGCGTCCAGGTCCGTAGCCTATAGCTCTAGTCACTTAATAACCGGATTACGCCTGCTATGACTGCCAAACATTCCTCTAAATGGAGCTTCATGCAGTTATAACTGCTTGAACCTGGGAAGATTGACATTGTATTAGCGAGAACACAGCTAGTGACCCAGACATGAAAATATGGCCTAGATTAACCAAAAATTCAGAGCTGTATTTTCAATGAGATATTATTTAGTATTGAATGACCTTTTCCATCATTTTCTTTCCATGACTTGTAAATGGAGGTGAATCCAGGTTTGTCTAAGGTCACAGTGCTGTGGTACAGCTGATGATAATCTTACAGTAAAACTATGTCATGAAAAACCTGTTACTGTGAAATCTCTCAAATGACAGTCCTCTCAGGTGCATGCAGGGAGTCGGGGACCCCTGTGTAGTGTGGTCTGTAGGAGTCTGATGCACAGGGGCTAAAAAAGCAGCACACTATCTATCTGCAATGCCAGAAGGACCTTAACCTTAGCTTAATGTAAGAGCCTGGATAATAGCGCAAGATTGCAGTAAGAAAAGAGAAGTGCCTTTTTTGTGGCTTAGACATTAGGCACTGGTCTTCAAGCTGGTCTGTGTGCTGGAATCTGCTCCAGAGGGTGAAGTGCCTTTTCTTTCATGTGGAAATTCCATCGTCATTGATTTTCACAAACTCTAAGGGCAAAGGGGACCAGTTTGAACACGTAGCCTGACCTTCTGGTTAATGTGGCCCATAGGGCTTCCCTGAATTTATTCAGGTTTGAATTAAAGAAAAAAAAAAAAAAAAGAGACTGGATTCTCCTGCCAGTCCATCAGATTCCTACCCAACTTGGATTTCAAAACTTTTAATCATACTACTTCTATTGCAGTTACTGTTTCTTTTCCAGATTCTTTTTGGTTCAGATCTGGATTGGAGAACACTGTTGAGTGTGTGGTTTTTCCGCAGCGGGCCATAAGGAAGGACTTGTTGCAGAAACATTGGAGGATTGAGGAGGGGCAGGATGAATCTAGTTCACTTTGCTGCCATGTAGCTGAGAGGGTGTGAGGGAGCAAAGACACCTTGCACAACAGCCTGGGAGCAAAGGACTCTGAGAAGACAGAGGCTGGATGTGCTTGCAGCAAGATGAGCTGGAATTCCCATCCCTAGTACCTGGAAGTGAAGAAGGAAGCTATATAAGTAGCTTGTCAGCTTAAGATTATTTTGGTAAACTTTGAAGCTAGTCAACAGATGAGATGGGTTAGGAAAAAGATGCTCTGTGGTGCAGCACTTGCTGGGCTTCTGACCAGAAAACCCAAAGCTCATGGACCTCAGAACCTACCTACAGCTTCTCCCCTCTTGCTTAGTAGGAGGAATGAGCCAATAACAGCTGGACTGTCTGCAAAGTCAGAGGTCTGTTTTCCCATTCTGCTCTTCTCCATCCCTTCTTCTCAGGAGAGCATCACTCAGCAGCCCCTCAGGGGCAGGGCTGCACTCGAGCCTGAAGCATGAGGTCAAGGTGCCTGGCTTGGCTTGGCTGCTGAAAGCAGTACGTTCCCCTTGACAAGAAGCAGCAAGGATCAGACTGTACAAAAGTCAGTGTAGTCCAGTCACTATGTGAGATAACTGTCTAGGGTAGGTATCTCAACATCTAATTGTTGTTAGCAGTATGAACATACTTTAACTGCTATATGTGGGACAGTTTTTTCCACTGATGTGTGCTTCCCAGCAGGAAAGGGGAATGAAAACCAAAGTTTTCATAGATGGAAGGATGCTGGGAGCTCCTGTCCTGCTATACCAGTCGTAACAAATTTTTCTGCTCTTATAGTTCAACATATCCTGAAAACGCAGCCTTTTTTTCTGCACACTATTCAGCTGCCAAAATTCTCCAGTCATCACCCTGGTGCCAAGCCACTCACTCATCCTGCCCATGTATCTGATTCACTCTGCTTTCAGTGAGTTGATCTGTGTCCTCATTCCTCTGCCATGGTCAGTGAGCTACCTGGCTGTCAGGTCTGTCCAGCCGAGATGCCACAGAATAAGTCCAACATTAATTGCTTGTATTTTATAAAAGGATGTTAACTGTTCAGTGAGTAAGAGTTTTTCTGCAGTTAGCAGCATTTAAAAGTGTTGCATAAAATTCTGGCTTCTAAGGAAGACCTGATTTCCAAAACAAAAATCGATTGTTTTTCCTGACTCCATTTCCAATATACTCATTTCCTACAAATCCCTAAAGTGATGAAAGGTCATGCAAAAAAGGTCACAGAATATTTACATTAGGACAGGCATATTATTTTCTCCCTGTTAAATTTTAGAAGTCTGTTTAAAGAAAAATAACACTTTATTTAAAAAAACAAAGAGGCTCGTGGTTACCCAACTTCACTGCAGCAGATAACAGAGCACTTGCAAATGGCACTGACAGCTCGAGGCAGATTGCTGGGGGTTAGCAGTGTTGTGACAGAGCACATCTAACCTCTTAACTAACTATGCTCTTCAGTCTCCAGCCCTTCTCCATTCCTCTGAACTTATAAATAGGTGAGTCTTAAACAGTCATACGGACCTTCCCATTAATGGTGCTCTGTAGTGTCCTATCTGCTTGAATAGACACTTTGTTAGGGCATCTGTCCTGGTATTTGGTGAGAGACTCAGTAAGAGGTGATGCTTTTCAGCTTTTCTGCATTTCCTAGATGCTTGCTAGTAATGCTGTGTCTCACATCCCTAATCCATAATGATACGGCTGGGAGCTGTTGATTTCTGTGAATCACTCACATTCTGGCTTTGGCCACTATCAGTTACATTGTAAAAGATTTGCAATTGCTTTATCCAGTGATGAACAGCAACAAGGAGACATTTCCAGTGTCTGTTTGTAGGATTTAGTGACAAGATTGGTTCAGAAGTAATGTATGCAAAGGCATTTCCAAATCCATCAGAGGAAACATCTTGGGAAAAATTGGTTGTTTTCTGAGCTAACCTAATAGTGTAATTCCAAGATAATCCATATAGCTGACTGGAAATTCTAACAAAAAGATTTTTCATTAGAAACTGCTGATTTGCAATAATCAAAGCCACATGTAGCACTGTGCCAGTTCCAGCAAAACTGAAGGTAATGGGAAAGGCATCTCCTCTCTAGGGCAGGAATTACCGAGGGGAACACTCCGGAATAGCCCATTGTCTGAGATGCTGAACACCCACTATCAAATCTTTCCCTTGAATTGGAAAGCCTAGATACCTAGATCTTAGAAATCCCTCCCTGCCTGGGAGGATGCCCTGACAGTCACCCTGTTGTCTGTCCCAGGATGTCTCTCCCTTTTATGGAAAACTTCAGAAAGGTTTTGGTTGCATCGCAATGAGGAGTGGGCGTCTTTCAGGTTTTGCAGAAAAGCCATTCCCTCTCCAGGGTAAGAGCACACACACAAGACTGTCCTGCAGTGCTAAAAGCCAGTGTAAACCGTTGCTTCCCCCTTCACCTGCAAAAGAGAATCACTCGTGGCAGCGCACAGGAGTCTCTGAGATGTCACTTGCTGAGCCGCTGTTGTGCTGTGCTTCTGAGGCTGCCGAGCCCAGCGCGGTGGGGCAGGGTCCCGGGCAGACCTCTGCCCCCTCGCCGTGCTACCTCCGGCTGCGCTCCTGCCCCTGCATTGCAGGCAGGGAGCAGTCCTGCCTGACGCTCGCCAGTAGGTTGGGAAAGGAGGAGAGGCTTTCTTGCGTGCTCTTTCCTGCTGTGCAGCTTGACAGAACCAGGTCTTAAGGCTATTGTTGTGTTTGCCCCTTACAGAGGGACTAAATAGGCCAAATAAATAAATGAAAAAGGCCAAAGGCTTTTTGTCAATGGTTGTTCTTTAATTGTGTTTGGATCCTTTTCCCTCCTGCCTTGTAACTTACGGGAAGCCCTTTGGTACCAGTTCTCATTAATAAATGAACGAGTCGTTATTAAAGACCGTGCATTCCCATTCACTTTTCCCAAATTTAATATCTGTCCTTCCTGGCCTCTGTAAGAATTCAAAGTATTTCTCGGGGTGTTATTGTGGTGTATTGCGCTGCCTTTTTCTGTATGAGGATAATAATGAAAGTTTGCTATAACCCGTATTTTGTCTGTCTAACATGTCATTACTGTTGCCTTCTGAAGGAAAAAAAAATTGTAATGTGGGTACTTTCCTCAGTGAAAATTAATTTCCTTGATCACGGAGAGACAGTAACATTGCCTGTAATTATATGACTAAGAGCTACAGCCTTTAGCCATTTTTAGAAGCTTTTCCATATCATAACATAGATGGCAACGTAGTCAGATTAACTGTAAAGAGGAATGTTTTATCCTTTATCCTTTTGTGCCTGTGGATGTGTCATCAGGTCACATCAATATTATTAGTATGTTTGGCCTGTGTTCTTCAGTAATTAATTCAGTCCTTATTACTCTAACTTGTTTAGATAGTATTTTTGGTTTCAGTCAGTGCTTTCACATTTACATTAATATCTGTTATATTCCAGATAAAAATACTATAATGAGTTCGATGATATAATAAATGCACTAAGGGTGTGTCCTGGTTTCAGCTGGGATAGAGTTACTGTCTTTCTAGTAGCTGGTATAGTGCTATGTCTTGGATTTGGTATGAGAGTAATGTTGATAACACATTGATGTTTTCAGTTGTTGCTAAGTAGTGTTTAGACTAAGTCAAGGATTTTTCAGCTTCTCATGCCCAGCCAGCAAGAAGGCTGGAGGGGCACAAGAAGTCAGGAGGGGACACAGCCAGGACAGCTGACCCAAACTGGCCAAAGGGGTATTCCATACTGTGTGATGTCATGCCCAGTATATAAACTGGGGGGGAGTGGGAGTGGGGGGAATTGCTGCTCGGGAACTAACTGGGCATCAGTCGGTGAGTGGTGAGCAACTGCATTGTGCATCACTTGTATATGCCAATCCTTTTATTATTATTAGTGTCATTTTATTATTGTTATCATTACCATTATTAGTTTCTTCCTTTCTGTCCTGTTAAACTGTCTTTATCTCAACCCACAAGTTTTACTTTTTTTCTGATTCTCTCCCCCATCCCATTGGAGTGAGCGAGCGGCTGCATGGTGCTTAGTCGCTGGCTGGGGTTAAACCATGACAGGGTGGCTCTAAGGAGCTCCAAAGTGACAGCTACCCATTGGTGCATGAGTGACTCTGTTTGGTCTTAGGAATTTTTCTATTTTGTTAATTTGTTATTACTACATATGCTTGATAAATTGATCAGATGGAAGGCTTTAACAGATGTACGGGAGCCTAACAATCCTTAGCAGTTCGGATCATTCTGTTTGGCTGAATACTGATATAGGAAATTTAATTGGAATACTCTCCCAATTCCCAAGCAATTTGAAAATGTGATGAATTTGGTGTTCTATGAATGCTGGCCTGATTATGTGGCCCACATATTAAGCTAACTTTGATGCCACTGAACTGGTAACTATAGCACATCATCTTCTGTCCTGTGAAGGCAAGTCCTGAAGTTCTTAGTGCAGTTCATAAATTCAGCTGACTAGTGACCAGCCTGTTGGGTTGCACCCTGCAGGTGTGTCGAGGTTTGACACAAGGGAGTGTTATAAAACCTAACCTGGCTGATTAATTTCTTCTATTTCAGTAATGCCAACAGTGTACTAGGTAATGTATGGGCAGTACCTGCCCCAAATAGTTTGCTTTCTCAAGTCAGCAGGAGACAGATAAAGGAGAGGGATAGAATATATTTTCAGGGGTGTCTCTTTTAAAAATACTTTAATGGTTTCTTTATTTCATCATCATTGCTTGACTGTGTCTCTTGTATATGTCAGTGTAGAAATGAGTCTAAGGGTGGGCTCAAAGAAGAGTTTTTACCCTTACAGAGCAGGCTGATAATCTGCTATGTAGCCAAAGGATGGTACCTTAATCACAAACATCATGCATAGGTTTATTTTTAACTTTCCATAAAAACTTATGACAGCAGACCTCTAAGCCATTTGTATTGACTTAAAAAGGACTAGGCATAACAGCAATAACTGTGTTGCAGAAAGGAGTCACAAAAGTTTGCTTTTGCAAGTTTCTTTGCTCTGGCTGATGCAGACCCAACAACCTGTCCCTGGGTCTCTGTGTGCAAGGTGGAATTCTCTTTGGAAGTTAGGCAAGTTTATAAAGTCTGTCCTCAGGGATGCCTGGACAAACCAGTGATTTCCTCTTTGTCTCGCTCTTATTCAACATTTATCAAGGAAAGCAGTGGCTGCAGTGGAAAGCGATGAGATCCAACTTCATCAGTGTGTAGAGAACCCTAAATCCAGCCCTTCTGGTGAACACAACAATTGCGAGTCTTTGCTTTGTGAGGGCAGTATCACATTGAAGAGAAGACCTCACAGACCTCAAAACTGCTAATGCTTAACTGAGCTCAGCTTTCCAGTGTCCTATATTAACTCTTGGCCACAGTCTATTGCAAAACTTTAACTGTTGGGTTGAAATCTTTGACCAGTTTTGGATCTGGCTGTCTTAGAGACTCTCTCTGCCATTAGCCTGCACTGCATCTGCTGCAGTGGGTTGTTGAGAGCACGCAGGTGAAGAACGCTTGTCCCAGCTTTGATCATGAGTTGCTGCTGCCTGTTGATAAAGAGTGTTGCCTCCCCAAGCCTTCACTCTCTCTTGCCCTTTTCTGTCTTCTCCAGACTGTGGGTCCATTTTCTCTTTGGCTAAGCAACATCTAAGTCTATGAGACCAAGGCCTGAACAGGGACTTTTGAATGTCACATGTGTGACCATAAAAAGCCAAAATGCGCCTATTTATTAATGTGTACATTTCTGTTGTAAGTGTTGCAACTTTGTGCTTCCCTGCTTATAACTGTTCTTTCCTCCTTTTAATTATTTGTATCTTTTTATATCAAAACAATTTGAATCTATTTCTGTTGCAAGATGTTGTAGGGTAATGATAGGCATTTATGGATTTCTTTGTTGAGCTGCAGAAAGTGTTTTAAAAGCCTTGTAGCTTTATTTTTCTCTTGGAATGTCATGCTACTTACAAACTAACATCTTCATCAAGGCTCGCTTATGAAAGGACAATGCAACTTCCTCTGCTCATTGACAGTCCTTGGAGCTTATTTCACTCCCTGCTTTTTTCCGGAGACTATATTTGAAGTAGGTAAGATCACTGAAACCATGGTGAGATGTGAGAAGCTCCAGATAAATTAGATGGCTGAAATAACAGTGATTGCTTTTAACTTGATTTCTCTTTTTCTCTGTTTGCAGGCAGATGGGAGAAAAGGTCTGTACTGCAGTCATTTACATGATTGCCTACTTTATCCCTTGACCTCAGAACCTGAATAGTGGTAGGTAGCATAAGCTCTAGTCAGGCAATGAGAGGCCAAAGTGAACAAGAGTTTTCTTTGTTTAACCCTTCCCTGCTGCTTTTACTGAATACAGCTAATTTCTGTCACTTCTATACAGAGGCATTTTGAAGTTGAATAGTGATTAAAGGGGACATTTTAATCTATCCAGCTTTCTTTGTGTGAAAGATACGCATTTAACAGTTGATTTTATTAACAATTCAAATGTAACTGATGAGTTTTCTGTATATTGTGTCAGTCTTGTGGCAGATAAACATTTCTGCAAACACTAAAGAGCTCAGAAGGTACATGTGGTGTATGTTTATTACTCATCTGAATTCATCTTTTCTACCTGTAAATGGTGGTGGGTGGGAGTCTTAGAATTGAAAACAAAAGTATTTAGCAAGATAATTTCAAGATGACAGCAATATTCTGGATTAAAAAAAAAAAAGAAACAGAAGCAGAAAAATTCCATGAAGAAAACTTGGAACAGTCTTTTCAGGGACAAGAAAACTGGAAGAGAATAGGATATGAAAACCTCTATTTCCCAGGTATCTAGGACAGGTGATGAAGTAGCTTGTGCTAAAAATTGTGTTTGATTTCATGCCTAATGCATATACAGAGCAAGGAATGATGGAAGCAGACTGAGTGACATCAGCCATAGCATCGCTGAGCTGCTGTTCAAAGATACTGATGACTACAGAGATCAAGCCAGTGAAGCAAGGAGCCTGTTAGTCAGAGCCCACCTGAGGACAGCCACGCAACCCTAAGGGCCATGGAGGGAGAAGTGCACTGATAAACATGCTTTTGGGTGTGTCCCAGATGGAGCCTGATGCACACCAGATCTGTGTAGGAGTAAAGGAGATTAGCTTTTCAGCTACAGACAAGTAATTCAATAGTAGTTATCTTTCCCAGAAAGGTTTTTGAACATGATTTGTTTTTCTAGCCAAGCCCACAGCTAAGAAGCTAAAAGGCAGTTGTTTTGGTTTTTTTTTTTCCACAGAGCTAGTGATTTGTTGACTGCCTTAAAATAAATTACCTAATAAAGGAAGCCACAGTTTAATTACTTGCTGCTTTTGAGGTATATGATGTGATGTAATATTAGAAAGGAAAAGACCATTCTAATACTTCATTACAACCTTTAAAATTGCAACCATAATTTCTGCTGCTAGGGCCAAATAACTTTCTGCTGCTGGGGTGAGATAACTTAATTACGTACAATTCATGACTTAGGTAATTTTATATAAAAAATATATACACAGACATGCTTGAATTTTTAAAAATAATTAGAATAATCTGGAAGACAACAAAAAGATGGATGAGTGTTTTAGATAATAAGCTCCTGTTATTTTAAATCTGAACATAATTCTAAAACTCCTGGACCAAGTAAGTGTTAGACACATGGAACAGATACATATTTCTATAAATCATAATCTTTGTCATGACCTTTTCAGAGTTCAGGTAAAGGTAAGTATCTCTGGTGTCATATCCAGGTACTGTATAACTATTTTGGGGTAACTTGTAGGAATGTTGAGGATTTTTGTTAGGTACAGTTTTCTGAAAGCACATAAAAGGCCTTCAGAATTTACCATGTCTGGGTGCACAAGCATTCTGATGTTTGAGTAAAATGTTTGGAAGCAGAAATGATGCCTCTCCTTAAAGCCACTGTTCCTTTGCTCATCAGAGTGTTCCATGAAGACATCGTGCAGTTTGCCACATTGCTAATTCCATTTATACAGTTGTCAAACACAATTTATTTCTAAAGATTTTGAAATACCTTTCAAACTGAACATTCTCTTGCTGACATAGTAGATCTGAAACCTGGAACAGCAGAATACATACAGTAAGTGAAGTGAGGATAACCAGGGTCAGCCACCCATCAGCAACCACCAGACATGTCCGTGGCAAGGCGGCAGCTCCAAGGTCAGGCAGGGAACTGTCAGCAAGGGTCAGCATGGCACATGGCCAGGTGCTCCTGTCCCTATAGTATATCCCAGCAAAGGCCAAGAGGAGAGGTCTAAGCCCAAACAGAGCTCCTGAGCCAAGCCTTCTCAGCTTCTCAACACTGCCCTTTCCCACAGCTGAGCTGTTTTCACAGCAATGATACGCAGGATCACATTGCTGCACTGTGCCAGAGCGGACCTCAAACAGAGCAGCTAGACCCCTGGGAGGAGGAGAGGGGGATACAGAGCCTGTTGGTGCACATAGCAGGTCATGCCAGTCTGCGTCTCTGTTCCTAAATCAATCAAACGCAGCCGCAGCATGCAGGCGAGGCTCCTCAGATAACTCTCCTGTCAGGTGAAATCAAGTCTTGGGAGCCTCCAGGGTTGCGGTGAGGTTCTGTGATTAGGTTACCCTGCTTTCCTCTCTCCAAACCCGCACCAGTGCCTCCCCTTCGCCCCCATCGCAACAGAGCAGCAGCTCTCCGACTGCCTGGCCCTGGAGGCTGCCGCTCTGGGGCCATTTATGGGTGCTCCCCAACCCCAGAGGAGGCTCCTGCCAGCTGCACCGCCTGGACTGCTATTTAAAATAAGTGGCAATAGATATTTGTGACTGCTGCTGTTTTCCATTGAGAAGAGTTGTGTAACCTTCAAACTCTTGCTGGTGTTTTTTGGGAAACTGTAGTCATTTCCAGCTCTGTGTACTGGTTGTTACTCACACCAAATCACCGTTCAGAGAGGTTTTAGTTGTGTCCTCTCTGGAGCACGTTTGCTGAAATTCATCTGAGCTGATGCCTATCTCAAGGTACATGCTGGTCAGGAAGATAAAACTGCTCAGTTTGTGGATACATATTTCACAGTGGATTTGATCATGATTGTGAATACAGTTTCCATCCTTTTAGTGAAAACATCTAGCTGTCTGAGTAGGCAGAAACTAGAAATGCTAACCCAGAAATTATATCCTCAGAAAATAACCTTGAGTGTCGTGGCTGAAAATGTACCTTTAGAGAGCTGATGAATTCAGTTGACGAGGACTTCTTTAAAGAGCAGATATGCAGAACAGGGATTTTGTTCATTTTGTCCCAGAGCATTGCAGTGGTAAAAGGTGAGGTTTCTCAAAAAATTAACAGACCAACTCGGGGTTCAGCAAAGTCAAGTGAATAATTCCTTCCCACTGCTTTTCTAAGATGTTCTTCTTTATTGATTTGAAGGGAATCCAGGAACAAGACCTGTTGATGGGCACTGAACACAGATACACCAGGGAAGGACTGGACTCTTGCATTTTTGTAAAGTTAAACCTTCTTTTTTTTTTCCCCAAACAGGCAGACATAAGATATTTTGTTTAAGAATTCAAATTTTAAATATAAATCTACCTAAATTGCTTTGACTTCTAACAAGTCTTGGGTTAGCAAGGGCAAGATGTAGTGAGATTTGGACATTGTAAAAATAACAGAACAAAAATTCCATGTACTGGAGCAGTTTTTCTGCACCAAGAAAGAAAGGATGCCAAGGAAATTACTAATATAAAAATGCTAGCCCTTCAAATCTGAATACGCAGGCAAAATCCAGGATCGACTAGGTCATTTTCTGCAGTCTGTTTTGGGATGTCTCACTGCTTCTCCACCTGAGCTCTCTCTTATTTCTTTATCACACACATCCCTGTCCAGAACAGCGCTCAGCAGAGCTCTTCTGCCCAGCTCATCCAAGTCCCTGTGTATCCCCTTGCAGATAAGCTCATCTGGGCTAGTGCTAGCCAATCTCTGCCCTTTGTCTGGAAGGCAAAACAGTGGCTGATTTTGCCCCTTGCTGCAAAGTTTAATCCAGACGTCATAATTAAGGCTCTTCCTTTACTTTACTTTACTTTGCTCAATGGGCCTGGAAGGGTGATACCATGAACAATTTGCTGAACAGAAAGCAGAGAAATAGTTCCAAACATGAGAGGTGGAATTAATATGCTGATGGGTTCGGGCTGCCAGATGATTTCTTGTAGTGAACCCAAACAGCCCAAACCACTGAAACCTCTGTAGGTACTTTCACTCCCTCCTTATTTCTCTTCCACCCTCCAGAGAAGTGAAAGATTCCTTTTGTGAGTCTGACTGCAAGGCCAGGGGACAGCATGGTTGTCACACAGACTGTGGTACTTCACCATTAAAACTGAACCTAGCTAATACAGCTAATGGTGGTCATGGAGACAAAGCGTTGGTTTCAGCTTAGGGCCCTTGTCCTTTGCAAAACCCTCTTGAACTCACCATCCGAGTGTCTGTCATTCGGTTTATTTTATCAGAGGTTGTCCTCTCATAAAATTCCCTCTAGAAAGCACCAAATTTTCAGTGGTTTTAAAATTATGAAATACATTCATAGTGGTGTGAGAAGAGAGGAAGGGGTTGTGCTTGTATTTTTTCTATTTTGTATGCAGTCCTGATTGAATTGCATCCAATTGAAGCCCATATACATAGGAAGCATCTAGCTGGTCTGGCATCCGTTCTTCCAGTCCCACTTCATCACCAGTGGATAAATAGCAACATTTCCCTTCCTGCAGATTACAGGATGAGAGAAGACAGTAATTTTTTTCCTGAGTATGCTTGCTCCTTTGAGAAATCAGGTTTTGGTTTCCTACTTAGGGCAGTGTTTGCAATTTATCATTTCAACAAGGCTATCTTGACAAGGCATCAACATTGCTTTTTTGTGCCTGTGTGAGGCTGCACAATCACAGTGGTACAGTTTTTCCAACTATGCAGCAAATTATTCCTCAGCTTTGCAGAATCTGCTGGAGGTGTTGTTAGGGTGGATGCTCAGTTGTGATCAGAAACTGCCTCCTCTACAGGTCAAGCTGCAAACAGTCTATGACTGTCACCACTGTCAGGGGTTTGTTGCAGGTTGTGCAATGATTTTCCTCCATAGAATTACTCTTTTGCTGTAATCAGTTGCCATCCACTTCAACTCGGCATGTTCTTGTGTCAATACTTTTCCAAACTGTTGTTAGTTCCCAAACTAATACTAGTTTTTCCGTCCAGTATGAGAAGAATAGGAAATATCAGTAAGCCACAACAGAGACAATCACAGGAGTCTTTGTAACTCTGAAAGCGGCAAATCACAGTCTGCTGATGCAGAATCTGTTTCTCACCCAAACCACAGAGAGTTTTGCAATAATGGTAATTTATTTTTTAAAAAAATATTCTATAATAGGAATAAAGTCCTACAAAACTCTACATATCTGTGAATGTTTGGAGAGCTGGGCAGTTCAGTCCACAGCCTCCTTTCTTTATGCTGGTGGAAATTTTTGTTTTGCTGATAACATACCTCCAATAAACTTGCAGGCTTTGCAACAACTCTCAGTCCTTTGGCTTTAGGTTCAGATTAGCAGTTGTCAGTTTATCTGAGACCAATTTAAAATATTTCAACTCTTGCAGAAACCTTTTTTAGCTGGCCTTAGGATATCATTTGCAGATACCATAGGAGCTGAGAGAGGCAGACTGTGTAATACTCAAGACTGTCAGATGCGGCAGGTACACTGCCCAAGCCAGGAGTGTCAGTGTACATTGCTGTACATTGTAAATTTCACAGTGTTCAGCTGTGAAAACACTGGGTTTTTTGTCATTTCTGTCCACTTCAGCTTGCCAAGACCCTTTTTTATATCTCACTGGGTTGAACCTGCTACAGAGTTAGGTTATCATCTATCTGCAATAATGGATAAGAATAATTTCAAATTACTTCAGTTTTCATAGACTCATAGGATAACCCAGGTTGGAAGGCACCTCGGAAGATCATCTGTCCAACCTTTCGTAAGGTATCTTTTCTCCACTTCTGATCTGATTTTACCATATTTTTATTTAACCAAAACTCTAGATGAGCCCAGAGACTGCTTAAACTCAGTTATGCATTTCCTCACTGACTAACAATGCTTTTCCCTCTTGGGTATTGCTGTATGGAGAGGTGGAAGGGGTTGATGTCCTCCAGTGTCATTCCCTTGCTGCCCATCTGCAGGCAAACTGAATGGGATTGGGAGAATGATTCCTGGTTATTAACCAGAAGCATCTTAGACCTCTATGTTGGAACAAGTCCTGTAGGTTATGTCTTAAATGACATAGAGAAAGAGCTCTTAGCTCTTGCTGCATATCCTGGCTGCATCTTAAACCCACACTGGGGTGGGACTCAAGTACCTTGGTTTCCAAGGGAAGGAAGTACTGGCACATAAGCCATATGCTCTAGTCAGGCCCCTTATCTGGAAAGCTGGTGGACCAGGACCTTTGGACATCACATGTACTCTTTATGGTCAATATTTAGTCATAAAGTCTCTTGAAGCTTAACCTTCTTCTCTTTATTCTCCTTAGTATACCTTTACACCAATCAGGGCAACTGGTTTGGGTTTTTTTCAGCTTTTTTTCCATCTTTCATGATCTTTCACCATATTCGCAGCAAAAATGCATCCCTGTTCTGTTCACCTAAAAGGCAGTAACACCCCCAAACTCCCAAACAGCCTCGGTCCAAAGCTGCTCTAAACCATCTTTTTTCCTCTGGAAACTATCCCGGTAGTGAGTAACTACTACACAGGTTTTTCCCTTGAATGAAGAACAATTTGTTTGCTGACATCGAATTGTGTATAATTTGTTTCATCTGACCCACGTCTCCTTTCTTTTTTCTCTTTTTTCTTACAATACAAAATAGCAACTATCTAGCTGATTCTCATATATCTCAACTTCGGTGCCCTATCTTCCTCCACTTAACCACCTGCTTCCTGAACAGAATAGGGACATCAGCCATAAGCACATCTCTTTTATTATGCTTAAACTATTCTTATTTTTCTAGCTATTTTTCCACTGTGCAGGCATTAGCTAAATGAGTTCCTATAATTTTTCTACTAGGTCCCTATTCCCTTTGGCTTAGAAACCACTTTTAGCTTCTTTTTTTGTCTACTAAATATCATGAATCTTTCTTTAACTTCATACATATTAAACACAGAGCTGTGCTTACACGTCCTGTGGCAACTGGTCTTTCTCACCAATGCTGCCTTCCTATTATGGGATGCTAATGCAAGGAAATACTGAGTGTCCTCTCAGAGGTCTCCTTTTCCTGGTACTCACCAGTAAGTCCAAGCCCAGCTGATAAAGTACATGCTGATTCACTGATACTTCATCCCATAAATTCTCAATGGTACTGGGCAAGTTTTCTGGATCCTTTAGCCTTCTTCATTCTTCCTAGACAGTTCTGGTTTAGAGCATTTTTCCCTGTACTTAAATCTGCCTGACTGGACCTTGTTCCTCTCACATATGTGAACTAGCTCAATAACTGACAGAAAGGGCAGGATCCCAATCTGCATCATTCAGGCTCTTCCTAAAGCATAAGTCATTTGAGTGGCCCAAATGGATATCCAGCAGCTCTCTCCCATTTTTGTCTCTTGCATATCCTTTGATTTCTTCCCAGAGCTGATGTTTGTGATGTATTTTGTAATATCCTTGCTATAGCTCATCTCTGTTAGCAAATTCCAGATCAACCAAAGTCTTTTACCATATACAGGAGAAACTCTTAGTCTGCAGTAGATACACAGATTGCTTTGCTTTGCTTACTGTTCCAGTTGGGAGTTTTTATCAGAGGTCTGCTCTTACTTGCATTGTCCAATGTGGCCATACCCTGGGGTTGTTTCTGTGGGATGTCCTCCTGTATCTTCACCTGTATGGTTTCCCTTGAACTTTCATGGCCATGCAGTCCCACCTACATACACACACACCCCCCCATATATCCTTGCACCCCAAAATACTCAGCATTGTTCTTTCTTTCAGAACATTTGAATACTTGCTATGCATTGTGCCTAGATTTCAACCAGAAATGTGTGTTTCTCTGTCATCTTTAATGATGTGAATGGTGGTAGCTAACTCTACTGATTTCAGTGAAGTTTAACTGAATTTGAAAATACTCTTTTCTTTAACTAACTTGAGAGAGTCAAACCACATCCTAAAAACTGGCACCACAGCCACATTTGAAGCCCAAGTGTGAGTTGACAGGTGGTCAAAACATCTTCTCCCCAAGTCAAAGGGAAGAAGTATTTTACATTGAGAGTTGCAGTGGAAGTGGAAGAGTACCAAGGAGGTGGATGAAGAGGAGAGGTAAAGGTGTCTAATGACACTGTAGTAGTCTCTGTAGATGATTTTTTCTGGAAGCAAAATAAGGCAGTGACTTGTCTACTGATTCAAAGATGATGAATGTAAAGAAGTGGGTGGATAGATTTCTTTTAAAATGCAGAGGAAAAGTCAGTTGTACATCAGGATATAAATGAGAAGGTTTGAATATAAATGAGATGGCACAGTAAATGACAAGATGTAAGAAGAGGAAGCTTTCTGCCAACGAAGGTAGAATGTTTTGTTCTTAGTCTGGAGACTTGAGAGACTGAAAGAACAAAAATGTAAATGAGTTCTTGGGGTTTAGTGATGGGTACAAACCACAGGCTGGAGTCTTGCTCAGCCTGGTGTAAAACCAGAGGTACCGAACTGAAATTAGAAAAGCTGCATTAACACAAAGCTGACAAAAGTGATAATCGGGCTCTGTGTGAACAGTCTGGAGTTCATCTTGACAATCTGGGTTCATCATGACAGCTGAAGGGTTTGTACTAGACAAGGATATTTCAGGTGGCAGCGGAAGCAGTTCAGAAGAGGCTGTTTTAGCCAAGGGCGAGATAATTTATCTAAACATTGTCATACATTTTCTGGCTTACACTAATGGCTGTAAACATTCCAGTAGTGAGTCAGTAAGTGACCGCCATGGCCAAGTTCATTAGTACAGAGATCTGGAACATCTGTTTGCACAGGCAAATTAGCACCCCCCCGTTGGTCCTACTGAGCTCCATAGAAGCGTTTGTCTGAATCAGAGGCTGGGAAAAGCGGTTTATTTTTTCCCCTCAAGTGTGATTTACCTTGCAGGATATCTTATTTAAAAAATACTATTCTTTGAAATTCTTTGCCATCTTTTTTCTTTCAGATGTAGTTCATGTGGAAAGACTGGTGGTGGAAGGAAGATGGTGTCAGGCATGATACGGCAATGTGACTCTCATGCAAAATTCTGTCACACGAGTAATCTATAGTTGGGAATTCTGTTATTTCAAAGATTGTGCTGAAAGTTTTCAGCTTTACTAAGGGAGGATTCTAATTCTTAGAAGATTTTATAGATTTTTTTGATTACCAGACAAATTGTGGACGGAAGCAAAAAACAAATAGAGTAAAATATGTGAGGACCCGAGCTGTGTGTTTGTGTTGGAAGTGTGGCTATGGACAGAATGAATGGAGGTGAAAGTTACTCTCTCCAGCAACAGAATATTCATTTTCCTTTGTTCATGAAAAGGTTCTGTTGAGGAAATGGGAACAGAGCAGCCCCTCGTGAAATCTCTTTACCTTTTTCTTAATCCTTTCCTCTTCAGTGAGGTTTCTTTTCAGTTAAAGGAGAAATAAGTATTGTACTATTGTGTACAGAATGTATGATACAGCAGCCTGGAATCTACTTTTTGGGTCGGTTTACAGTCTACTGCAGTGTGAGTTAGTGAGACTTTAATCCACATGCATGAGATTGCCTTCGTATTTCCATGAACATCAAGAGTTATTGTTCCACAAAGAAATTATTGACTGCAGGTTGCTTTGGTAAATATTTACCCTGAGGTCAGTAAATCTTGATATTAATCTCAGCAAAAGTCAATATCTACTTAGTAGTAGTATTTTTTAAAAGAAGATTATCGATAAGAGTACAAAACAGCCAGGTGCAGGTGACAGGCTGCTGATAAACATCTTGAAGATGTTAAATCAGAATTGTCATGCGATAGGTAAACTACTGATAATTAGAAGACAGTCTACTTTTTAAAATAACTATATTTGAAATGTAGCACAACACAGGACACAAGTGCTTGCACCCTGGGCATCTGGGAAAAGAGGGAATTGCTTAGACATTGTATGTTTACCAAGTAGAAAATTTACATGGAATAGATTTTGAAATTTAGCAAAATAACAGTATGTTGGGTGGTTCATACATTCAATGGCATTTATTATTGTGCGTGCTTCTTATAAAGTAATAGCTAGAGTAGCAAAGAGCCATAAGATCATTAAATATTTTGAATATATGCTATTTTCACCCATAATGTGGCAAATACTGTATCCACAGATAGTCAAGAATATTGTGCTTACAGCCAAGAGAAAAAAAGCCTAGAGAACTAAAAATGTCAACTAATGGAGCTTGTTGGCATTTCTAGTGGACCTTTCATTGTTGAAGCTTTCTTAGAAGCAAGATAGAATTTCTAGTCAAAGCAAGGAGAAATAAAAAAAGGAGAAATAAAGAAAATAACCCTATATTTTGCTTTCTTTTCATCAATGGAGATCAATAAAACACTTGGTTGGATGAATTTACATTATCTGTGCCTCTCACTTTCCTTCAAAACATTACAGAAAGTAAGGCAAATTTTATTTTGATGATCCTTACTTCTCCTTAATTCTACAGCACAATAGAAACCAGAAATATTTACAAAGCATCCAGATCCATCCTGGACAAAAGCCTGCATGTTGTTGGAATTGGTAATAGTCATATCCAGGATACCTTTTATGTTTCTAGACCACAAACATCTATAAGGGAAGTAATAATATTATTTCCTTGTATTATATCCATTTGTTGACTTTTTTGCAAGTCTCAAGGGAAGAAAAATAAAAGAAATACTGGATTTTTAATGGTGCTATGCTTCTGAAGATAGATATCCTCAAGAGAAGTGTCCAAAGCAGTAATTGAAGGAAACTACCTCATGATACCTTTGATAATGTAAGAAGGAGGAAAAATCAGATGGAAGTAATTATTTGCTTTTAAAAAGACATAAAGATAGAAGATTCTTTACAACAATACGAGAATCCAAAGCAGTTCAAGTCACATAAATGTAAGGGAAAAACTTACTATATACTGAGTGAAAAGTGTGGCAAATAAAACTAGCTGAGCCACATTTTGTGAAGAGAGTATCAAAGCTGATAAAATTCTAGCTTATCTACTGGGAAGGAGAAATCATGAGGAAGAAATTTGTTAAATAGTAACTGAAAGGAATGTGATAAGACATTTTAGATCTATTTAAATCTGGCTTTCAGGGTTCCTCACAAATATGTATGTATCATGAAACAGAAAATCTACTGGAGGATTTAAAAAGTAAAAGTTTTGAGTTCTGTCAACCTCAATGAAGTTGCAATTGCATTAGAGAAGTCAGTAGCTCAAAGACTGAAAGGGTTGTAAACAGTTTAAAGTTTGGGAAAAGCCCAGGACTTCTATACAGTAACCAGGTCTTTGTTAACGTTCTGACAGAGATGCTCACCTGGAAGCATGCACTGACTTACTATTAGATGACTCACAGGAAAATAATGCCACAGATAAGAATGCTTTTTTTTTATTACCAGTGTCTCAAAAATAATAATAAAAAAAGAATTCCACTGTATGCTGGAGAGAATGGCCACAGGCATTGTGACCACAGTGAGGCCGCTTGGATTTTAAGACATCTGCAAGGTAGACATCTACATCTAAAGTTTTCTTTATAGATAAGTAAGAGAGAAGTTGTTTTGTCCTATTTTTGGATGAGATAAATATCTACTCAGCCACCTCAGAAGCGTCTTTTTGTTTTCTATTGCCTCCATTTGTTACTGCTTTTAAACAAAGTATAGACAGCAAGTCAGACGTACCTATTCACTGCATTGAAGTCTACATTTGAGCAGGTCGATCACCCTCCAAATGCTTTAAACTGCAAACATACTTCTTGGAGCCACTTTTCAGATAATACGTAACCCTTATAAACAGATCAGCCTTCACTTCATCCTCTTGATGCAGTGAGGGCCTTTGACTTAGCTGAGAGGCTGATTTTAAACTTCAAATATTTTTGTCTGTGGCCCCATGTGTAACAGTAGCTAAATGTTTTACACTCAGTCTGAGATCTAATTTTCTAGCAAAGGGCTACTTTAAAGGGAAAGAGAGTAAAGGTGATCTTTTAAAAACTTTTATTTGCCTAGTTAATAGAGCAGCTGGGGTGGGGTGGGTGATAATTTTGTGTGTCTGCTAAATGATCTGAAACTGAAGTGTAACACAAAATGACCTTACACTTAGATGACATTTTACTTCATTTTTACATAAGTTGTATCTTCTGTATCATCTCCTTTCTGGGACAATTTTAGTTCTAGCCAAGTATTCAGCTATAAAGTAGATACTTCTTAGAGATGTTATTGCTTATACTGATGAAGGAGAAAGTCAAAGTTCAAAAGTTTCATCTCATACTACATAAGCCACTACAAAAGTGATTTTTTAAGTCTGCATGTACATCATGTAACAGACTACTTACTGAGTATTTGTCCTTTTCTGAAGTGATCACAGGAGGGAAACCTGCTATCTATTTATCTAGAATAAAATATGTATACATTGGCTAGGCAGATAACATACTCTACGTATGAATTATCTGCCTCATGTCTTATGCTTTTCCATGTGGTTTTGACACCTCTAAGATTTCTACCTGGAAAGTAGAAAAAGTGATTGTGAGAAGGAGACTGCAGACTGACTTTAGGATGAATATATTCTATTTTAAGAGTCATGGTTTCTGAAATAAAGAAAGAAGAATGTTTGTCTGTTTCCAACAAACTCATTGTCCTTTGGAAAACATTTAACCAGCATACAGTTTAGTCAGATAATCTTTTAAGGAGAAAGAAAATATACCGCCTGGGTTAGGAGAGAGTAGGCAGCTGTTTGGATAGTGGTGGTAAAACTTCTCCAACCTCCCCACTGTGGCATCTCAGTTTTTATAAAACATCTTTTTGAGTCCATGAGTTTGTACTGGAATTGGCTCGTAGGGGTTGGGTTGCAAAGTGACTGGATAGATTTGCAGGATGGTGGGTGTGATTTACGTGCCAAAGCCTTTGTTTGAAGTAAATGGCCATATAAATTATGGCATCTGGAGTCATTTCTGGTTAAAAGAGATAATACTGTTTGCTGAGCTCATTATATTTGCTGTGTGGCTTTAATATAGGCATGTGCTTAGACATTGCTTTTAAGTAGATAGGAACCCAAGCAAAGCTTTTCCTATGTTAAACAAAATGGATGTGGTTATGCTGAGGCCTGAGGTACTTGGGCACAGCGGCTGCTGGAGAGGCTGTGGTGCCCTCAGTTAAAGAGTAAATCAAGACACCAAACGGTTTGTGAGGTTTCCAATCCTGCTCTGCTCTTACAGGTTTCCTGTGGATGATTTTGGTCAAAATCCAGAATAAGTAGGGTTTATTTGTAATTGGGCTTGAAATTTTATCCTGAAAAATTAAGAGGATCAGCCTCACAAAGCTTCTTCGTTGAGTTTGCTTCTGATGGTTTTCCTGTGTCGGCATCCGTGCGTGCTGTGGAGTGAACCGAACCTAACCGAACCGAATCGAACCGCTGGCTGCATGGTGGTGTCTGCTCACACTGCAGCAGGGTTTCTTTCACACACCATTTTGGTTTATTCCCAGCGCAGTCCTTCCAGGTTTCTGAATGTGTTCCTTACAGCCATTACAGCTGATGAAACACTCTGCTAAGAACATAAGCTCGGTTACTGGTGTTCAGCCATGAAGTACAGTGCGAGCACTTTCTTTCAGTAGTTTTTTCTGCATCCAAGGTCACCCACAGCCAAAAAAAAGCAAAGAACTTCTCAGAGAAACTCTTTCTACAATTGTACAGCTTGTTCTCCTGTTCTGATTAACACATTAGAACATTTAGGCCTGTACTTTGCTTAGTAAAACTCGCTACATACATCTGTTGATCATCTCTCTCTGAAGCTTCTGGAGGAGGAAACGCAAACTCTTGCTTTCACTCTTTAAAGACTGACATTTGTGACGGGTTGAGCTACACCAGTCCCTGTTGACCTCTGCAGGAATGGAGGGTGCTGGGCTTCTACCTGGCTTGCATCCTGTGGGCAGGGTTGAGCTCACCAGCCCTTGCTCACCCACTGGCCTTGAGCAGGCAGAGCGAGTCTCCACAGGTTTCAGAGGCAACACTACAAACAGCTGATTTAGGTGACGGTAATTACCCTTTTTATAAGGAATACTGGATAGCATCCTAATCTGTACAGCTAGATGCAGGACTGTTGCTGGATATATTCTACTGTTGCTGGATGCTTAATATATTGTTATGTTTAATGACTGCCATTGTTTGTGTTAAAATGGTGCCGAGAAGCTCAAATTGGGCATCTATGCCTATCTTGGTTTTGGCATTTCCTATCTATTGGATGCTTGACTTTGCAAGCCTAAACTTCTTACCGACACCTTGGGATAATTAACATTATAGTTCATAAGGGAATACACAAGAATAAAGGATTTAACAGAAACTATTATCTTTAATTAAAATAACAATTTAACTAACAAATACTTTTCCTGTAGCTTTGCTTGCATTAATGATGCTGGTGGGCAAGGTTATTGGAGCATAATAGCAATATATGCATTGAAATTGCTAAACAAAAATAGATGAGTCAGTTTCAGTTAACTCTAGTAAAATAATTAGCATTTGCTGCAGGGAAAAAGGACAAAAATCAATACGGAAGAAAAATATTTACACCATCCAGAAGGGATTGAAAAATGAAAGGAAAAAAAATCTTTAGAAAAATGCACTTTCAAGTGTCTTTGAGAAATGAATCAGAAACAAAGTAAACAGCCATTGAATGTTCAGAAATTCAATGTGGTGAAAGTGAAAATCTTTAGGAATAATTAAGGTGGATAAAATCTCCTTGCATTGTAAACAGTAGAAACAAAACCTTAATCACAGTAGGAGTCAAGCTTGATAAGACAAAGACATCACTAACAATGTCATAAAT
Source organism: Aquila chrysaetos chrysaetos (assembly GCF_900496995.4). Lineage (NCBI taxonomy): Eukaryota > Metazoa > Chordata > Aves > Accipitriformes > Accipitridae > Aquila > Aquila chrysaetos. Next base: position 14,637,510 of record NC_044008.1, read on the forward strand.
AAATCATTACTGGGCTCTGATCTTACTGTCACTCCACAGATCAAATTCCTAATTTTTTTAACTGGGAAATATGTTTGCATGGGGACTGAACAATTCTGCTGGATGTTTTTAGAGTGTTTTTACTCATGCAAAGTAAGGAACATCTAGAAGCCTGGATATAAAATAAAACTCAGTGGCATAAATGAAAATATATCAAAGATACCTTAATAGGAATTTACCTTCACCCCCACAATGACCATTTTGATAACTTTTGGTATGCCGAAGTCAGGGATGGTCTTGAAAAACTTAGCTGAAAATTGTGGGAGTTGTTTTTTTTTTTTAAGAGAATATATTGGACAAAAAATGTTTCATAGCAAATGTAATGCGTACAGCTTAGGGAGTATGTTCCAAAGAAAATCTATTCAAGCGAGAAGCATCAAAGCGTTCAAGCAAGACCTTGAATGAGTTATTAAACAGTAAATAGTCTGGGAATGAAGGTAGAAAAATAGATATGAAAGGAAAGGCAGTGGATGTGATGAGCCTTCTGCAGAAGGTGTTTTTTCCCCTGGCCTGTAATTTAGATGTGAATTTATTCTGCACTGCACATATTATTTATATCTTTTCTCACCACCTTTTTATCTCATGATTTTGGGTTTGGAGTGACTTTAATGGGAGCAAGGAACAAGACTTAGCATAAAATAAAGATGTGATCCTGAGAGGCAGGCCAGGGTTTGGCCCCTGTGAGGGTCAAGTCCTGAAATATTAAGGGTCATAACAGTTGCTGATTGCCTGCTGGAATTTCCCCTAAATTATTGCCTTAAAATACTCCAAGTTTAAATTGAAAGTGTCATTTTCCCCCAAGTAAGCTATTTCTCTTTAGCCATTAATTGGAGAAAGAAGACTGTGAGCCATCTGTTATTCTGCTCAATTTCTACAGGTTATGTTGCAAATTTTAGTGATATTTTTTTTCCAGTTCACTGATTTCTCTAGTGATATAATGTTTTGGGGTAATTATTTTAGCTGCTAAAGGTCATTTAAAGTATAGGTTTGCTATAAATATACAGATGCACAAAAAGCATAGCTTGCTTAGAGGGCAAGTAGAAATTGATAAAAAGCATTTCATCCGTAGGTTATCAATATAAATCCAGCCAAGCCCTGTAATAACTTAAAGCTTTAAGATAGGCATTTGTCAGCCTATCCAGCCTTGTTTAGAACAGTCTTTTTTTCAAACAGCCTGGGAGCAGGGGTCAGAACTGAGGTCTCTTGTCTACAGCATCCCTTTCTATCCTTTCTCTCTCTGTGAATCTTGCAGGATTTGTTCTTGGTAGCCCATTTTCATCAGGACTTTGCAGCATTTTGGACACTGGGATTCAGAATCATTGGTCTACAACTGACATCTTAAAATTTTGGGAGTGGGTGAAGAAGAAGGATGTTGGTTGAAAAGAATTTTCAACAAGAAAAATAAGGTTTTCCAGGAGAAAGAAAACAGAAAAAAAGAACTTTTTTTAAAGGAAATTTGTATTTGCCTGATAAATAAACGCCTTTGTAGAGTGGTAGGTTTTCAGACTCCAAGAACAGCTACTCTAAACCCCTGGATGACACAGGCCATGTGTTTTTCTGAAATGAGTTTAGGTTGAAATAGGACATACCTTTCAGAGAAAAATCCTGTGAAGTGTTTAATTTCTAGTGATGTGACATTTATCACAGAACTGAAAAGGTGTTCCCGTTAGAAATCATCCTCCCTATACAAAGTATACACCATATATCTGAATGGATGGTCCTGGCTCAGTTTCCAGTTCTTGGGTCTTTGCCAGACTGGGGAACCCTCTAAGTCGAATTTGTGTTCGACATGGTGCATCTTGGGCTGTGAGCAGATACTTTTTGTTCTTAAATATCTTGAACACCTTGAACTTTTTCATGTGACCCATCTTTTCTAACTCTTTCATAATTCTTTTGGCTCTTCTCTGAACTCCCTCTGACTACCCAACATCTGTCTTGAACTGCAGGCATCAAAACCGGATGAACACTTTTGTGTTTGATTGAACACTAAGGTAAAAGCCTGTTACCCCATTCAGCATTTCCACATACAGGGATCACATTTATTCTTTTAGCAGAACATCTTACTCAAATGCCTGTTCAGCTGAAAACCCCTCAGTGCCCCCCAGCTCTTTCCAGATTTGTTTTTTCTGAGAATAGAGCCCCCTCTGTTAGCAGCATGGTCTCTGTCTGACTCTGTTGGAGTTGATGTTGGTTGGTTGTGCTGGTTCCCAAAGCAACCCAGTCCCCTCTGTACCACTGGCTCTGTCTCCTCATTTAGCCGCTCCTCTGATCTTTGTCCCATCTGCCAACTTTATTATTAATGATTTTATGTTTTCTTGCAGATCAGTGATAAAACATAAAGAAGAGTAGGGCTAAGAACAAATGGCTTTAGGATCCCACTGGAAACACATGTTCAAGAGCAATTCCCTAATGAATGATCAATTTACTCAGGCTTTAATCCTTTTAATGTATGTCATGTTGATTTTTATATCATTCAGGTTAATCAAAATATCACGTAGTAAGCACCATCTAAAGTAGCTTTTAGAAGTCTATTATAACATCATGGTTACTTTTAGCAACTTGAAACTCCATAAAAAATCAAATTAGTTTGACAAAATCTGCTTGCTATAAGCCCATGTTGATTGGCAGTAATTATATTAGCCATCTTTATTTCTTTATTAATCAAGTCCCTCTCAGCCATTTCATTATTTTCTCTGGGATCACTGTCAGGCTGACAAGCCTTTAATTACCTGAGCTGCCTGTATACTACGTACTGAAAATACTGGCACAAGAGGACTTTTCTTCCAGTTGTCTGCAAGTTTATGTCCTCACATATGAATAACAATATTAACGGCACAAGCACCTCTTTTAAAATTCTTGGTTGGATGTGGAGCAGATTATTTAAAGTGTTGAAAAAACTAAGAAGGAGAACGTACAGCTTTGTTGCTTACAGGATATATATCTTTAGAGGATAACAAAAATGAATAGCGGAGTTCATATTGGATGAGCAAGTAAAAACAATTAATAGACGTTAGCAATCAGGGCACATGACAGGCAGGCAGAGATAGCATGTGGGTTATATGGAAAACAATTTTCTGATTGCAGAGGATTTTAACATTACCTCATTCATTTGGAAATATGAAAGACTTGGTAAGTGGGGAAATGTTATATGAAAGTAGCATTTATAAGTTACTATTTTCTGAGCATTTCTACACTTATTTCTGGGCCTGTCAATGAATATTTTTTTCTCAGTCAGTCAGCAAAAATATAAACAAATTAGAAAATTGCTGAAGTTTTCTGCCAGGGAAACTTTACTAGAATTCCTTGCTTATATATTCAGTTTTGCAAATATCAAAGTCTCGCTCCAAATAGAAGCTCTTACTTCAACAGAAGTAAAAAATGCAACTTCAGTTACATTTATTCATAATTAATAGATACAGATTTCCAAACCCAGTATCCTCAAAGAGGGATCCCACATTCTTCCCTTCCCACTCTCCTGCCTGCAGTGTCCTCATCAGCTGGACATTGTTAGCAGGGCTCTTTGACAGGGGCACCCACCAGTGTCGCGTAGGGCTTCAAAGCTCAGCATCCCGCGGGTTGGCCTGCGTTGGTGCTGGTGTTCTCTGGCACGGGTACCGGGCAGTAGGCAGCTCCCAGACCAGCGCAGGGTGGCCGTTGCTTTGTCTGAGCTGATGCAAATGTCAGCTTAAAGCTAGGAGTTCGCATGCTTTGCTGGAGACTGCGAGCCTAGAGGGGAGATAGACGAACAAGGGCAGGACTTTGGGGGATGTGTGCTGATCTTCTTGCAGACCCACAGAAATGACATCAAAAAGCTCTGCTGTTCTTCCCCCCGAGCTGTGCAGCCATTTACTGGGGACCTTCTCCATGCAATTGCCCCTGCCGGGGCTGTCCTCGCCCGGCTGCCCAGTGCCCTAGCCAGGTGCAGGACTGCAGCCACCTTCAACCTGCAGGCACAGCATGAAGGTGAGGCTGGAGCAGAGCCAAAGTAGGAAATTGGGGGTTTTTCTAGAGTCTTGGGTGAATTGTGTCCACCCGTGAGCTGGGGCATGAAGCCATTCAACAGGAAAGCAAACCCTGCTCTGCTGATGGGGAGAAGATGGAGAAGCAAGCCCCTGTGAGGGCATCTTCTCTTCTTTTGCTATCTCTGCACACTCTTCTTTGCACATAGAGGGGTTTACCTTGCTCTTGATTCATTTCCAAAGGAAAGCGAGTATCAATGGAATAGTTACCCGACTCCGTTTTAAATGCCCGTGGGGACAGTACTATTGCCACTGTGTCTGGAAGCCCCACTGCTGCCAGAGGACATCTACGCAGCAGGACTGCACGACCTGACGCTTCGCTGGGGGTGATGAGCTGGGGGTGGAAAGGAAATTGGTTTTCTGAGACTGCTTCACCTTTTGCAATACCAATGGCTGCAATTAATGCAGTGTTTTCCTAATACTCTCATGCAGTTTTAGGATGTTCGAGCTGGAGGAAGATGCTGCTGAGGAGGTGGCTGCCCTGATGTTGCATGTTTGCCTGGTGGCTGCCCTGATGTTGCATGTTTGCCTGTTGTTTTCCTTAGCTGATAGCAGGTTTTTTCTTGTGCACCAATCTGCCAAGCCATGCTGTACTTAGAGATTCATTGTGCCACCCTCCTCCATGGTTGCACTGAGATCTCCCAGCAGAAAAAAAAATTACTCAGCCAAAGCATGGGAGCAGACTAGTATTAATTATAATCTATATGATAAATGTGCCTCAATGCCACTTACAAATGTGAAAATATTCATAAAGACATTGATCTTTAACAAACAAAAAAGGAGTAGTATTTTTTACTCTCAGTTTACTAAAACCTTAGTTTTATAGTATCCTTACAAAAAAGATGTAATTTTAAAACTTCAGTCCTTGGTCTTGATGTTACAGTTGATGTAAGCAGACTGCTGTGCTCCCCTCAAATGTCACCCTGCCCTGTGTTAGCTGTTGTGTGAACAAACAGTTAGTAAAAGTCAGAGGGGAAAAAACCCTCTCAAAATCATATATTGAAAGTCTTATTTTTGCATCAGGACATGGTGTCATCCTTGTGGTCAGGGATCTTTTCGCCACTTGTGGCCTGTATCACTGCCATTCACTTGCCACATCTATGACTTAACCATGACACTGAAGAATCCTTCTTGCTTAGGAAGAGGTTTTATCACGAGGATGCCAATTTACAATGCAAGATCATTGTGCTTTTCCTTGTACTAAACATAGACGTATGTATATTTTTAGATACTTATATTTTAAAATGCTCATTCCTGTATAAAACCACGTTTTAATTCCTAATTATTTCTTAGGTTTTCTCATATCATGCCCATTATTTTTATCTTATAAATAAAACGTGCCCAGGGACAGCCGTTGCACAGATGGTGTATCTTAATGGGCTTTGTAGCCTGGTATTAGATACTGTTGCCCATAATAGTTAACCTTGGGTTTTGAAATTCAGCGGTAGTAACATTTTACCATGGCTGGTCGGAAACAGTGACACTGGAATTCTGTAAAGTTTATTATTATACTCACTGCTCTTTAAATTAGATTTATTGGTTATGTCATTTGGGGTTTTATGTTACCTACTTGACATTTCTTTGTGTATAGCACAAAATATGCTAATTTTTGTATTCACAAAGTAAAATGTGCTGAGAATGTGACAGGTTCTGTATAGCTACATCTGAACACAGCATTGTTCTTTGTATTTCAAGTGAAGTCAGTACTCATGCAAAATACTCGTGCAAAATACTATGTTAAGATCCCAATCCAACAGCTTTGGAAATCCACTTTTGGTTGTGATTTCTAGCGCCGTTCCCTGTATCCTCTGTTCTCCTCTGGTACAGCTGGAGGAGTCAGGCTTGTACGTCTAGAGGTTGCCCAGGGCTAAAGGAAAAGGAGAATGATGCTGCTGTGTTCATATCCTGATTCCCCGTTGGGTGTCAAGCAAGTATTTCTTCCACTCCATACATATTCAAAAGCAGAGGGAAACTCCTTATTTTTGGAATTATTTGTCAAGCTCTCAAAATTTTCAGAGCACATGAAGGATTTTTTACAGAAACTGTCTTCTGCATAATTCACCCATCTTATTTCTTATCAGATCAGTCTTACCAGATCTTTCTACTGACTCAGGCTGTGGTGATCATGTAATCCTATGAAAAGTTTACAAAAACTGCAGTTTCAGTTTGTTGCAGAGAAATGTACAGAGTATATTATGTTTGATATAGGGATTGATCGCTGTTCTAATAAAAAGAAATCAAATGTTGAGTGATTTGTCTTAACTGCCTAGGAAAATGGTTTATTTGACTTGATCAAGTACTCTTTGGGACCAAATCCAGTCCATTTTACTGAGTGTTTATTGCACATGACTCCAATGAGGCTACCTGTGTAAATGATAGGACATGAAGGACTTGGCCCTAGATACCAGGAAGACCCACCATAATCCGATAGCCCTAGGTAATTTCCATCTGCCCCTTCTGTTTTTTAGTTCTTGTACTCCAGAGCAAATACCTGTATGCTCATGTTTCGTGCTGATGGGTGCAGAAGAGATCCCTTCTTTGGCAGCGTTTGCTGTGTTTGCGCAGTGGGTGGCTCATCGTGCAGACCAGAATTCCCCCGGCAGTGAGTGGGGTCTGACAGCAGCCTCCAGGTCCGCCAGGCCAGGCTGTGATTTCTTGCATTTGTGCATATAAGTGCCTACTCCCACAAATGAAGCCAGAGCTATGACTCCGATGTCCTCACGTTCACTGGTGTGGAATTTGGGGTCGTAGCATTCTCCAAGTAATTCTTGTTCAAGAGCCCACACTTTTTACTGAGACATCTAATAAAGTTAACACATTGTGAGGTCAGATAATCAATAAATGATTCATTTTTTCTTTCTTATGAACTTCTTTGGGAACCAGTAATATACTTGCTTGCAGGCCAGAGCTTGAAAAGCTGTCTTTGATTTTATTAGGAGAGGGTGTAGAGTTTAGAGCCCGCAAATGGGCATCTTTCTGACGATGTTGTACCTGATCTAGGAAAAGGCTACAAAAGGAAGCAGGGTACTGTTAGGTCTATCAGGACCATGAACCAATACTCCTCAAATGAGGAAGAATGGTATGGTTGGGAAAATAGATTTGATTTCTAAGGCTTCTTCAGAAAATAGAAAAAATAAAGTGAGAAAATGAACACCAGCCTATATACCATAATGCAGTGTAGCACCACACCAGGCTGTCCTTCATGCCAGTTAATTATTTTGGGAAAACAGGCTTTCACAGACCAGTATTAGTGTGGCTAACATCTGCAGGTGCAGACTTCTCTCTTTCTCCCTAGCATCACTGCAGAGCAGGCAGACACCCCTGCAGCGCTGTTGGTGCTAACCTGCTCAGGGCTGCACCCCAACACCACGAGAGACTGGGTTTGCAAGCAGGGGCATGTGGCAGGTGCTATTCCCTTGTGCATAATTTATCGGTGCACAGATGGGATGTGCTGTGTAATGGCTGACGGAGCAAATACTGTGATGTGTACTTCCTGTGGACTATAAGTAAGAGAAATTATGGCAAAGTTCGTCGCCTACTATTGCTGCTACCACCCCTTCACCCAGTGCAGGGTGCACTTCTCTGGCATGGTTCAATCTGTCACTTGAACAAAGACTCGGAGTGCTGCTGATGCATATGAATAGGTGGCTCAAAGGGGTCCCAGCTGGGGCTCTTTCTGCCATGATGGGGGGGCTCTGCAGAGGGGTGAGGGGGTACAGGGCTCTGCGCAGGAGGGGGCATTCATCTGGGCGGACAACCTCATCCACAGCCTGGTTTGTCTGTGAGTCCCGCGGAGTCTGCTGTCAGGGCGTGCTGGCAGGCTGGGAGGAGGCGCCCAGCTTGAATTCAAGGGATGGTAAAGCCAATTGCAGCCAGGATTCTGCTTTTTGTTTCCATGTTATAACTGATAGATGTGTATATCCATCATTGGCTCTAATGTGACCCTTTTTTGTCTTCTTGTCCTTTGTTGCTTTTCCCTTTATTTTCTCTCTCCTTGGATGTACCTTCCAGTATGCCCAGGGAGCGAATGTACTGGCCTGATTTGTCAGCTCCATTCAGTGCTTATTTAATCAGTGATCACCTTGGCTTGAAAAGGTTTATTTTTCCTACTCAGGCTCTGTCTAGAGCTTTCTTTAGTTTTATTGATGAATTTCTGTTCAATCTGAGCTTTACACATGCTTTTGATATAGGATGAGGGGAATCAGCATTTGTATTTTTAAGTATTTGGAGGTGTTTGGCCAGAGGGTAAAATGCTGTTAGTTTTTCTCAGCTCGTGAAGTTCAGGTAGGTGAGCTGCACAAGGATGAGGAGCAAGATTTCACTGTGAGCTTGCATATTGTATCAAAAATAACAGGAGTCCATCAGAGAAATCAGTCATGTGTTGAGAAAATGCCATTTAAAATTCAGGGACACCCTTGCACAAATCGTGTCCTATGGTTAGCCATCAAAGTGAATTACAGGTACCTCCCAGCAGGATCACTCCTCTTTGTATACTTTTGTTGACTTTAGAGCTTTTATGATAGAGAGATATTTTTTCCACTTTTGAAAATCTCCAGCTTTGTCTAATGGCTAGGCTCAGAAAATCAGGAACTCGATATTTCAGCTGCAGCACCACCCTGTAGAAATGTCTGGCAAAGCAAATGAAACCAGGGTATTTTGGGTTTTCTTTGGTGAGAGCAGTGGGGCAGTGGGCCTCTCCCACTCTCCAGAGGTGTCCCCCTCTCCCCGGGGGTCCTGGCATCCCCCATGCCTCCTGGCTCACCTGGGTGGGACATGTGATCGGAACTACTTCCCGCAGCATCTATCTACATTTGTTTTGATTTATGACAGCGAGTAGCCCAGTGTGATTAGTCCTGGTAGTGTTAAGAGGAACTGAATCTATCATTTGGAAAACTATTGTCAATCCATCATGCGGAGAAGGCGTTTCTGTAGCCAAGCTTGTATTTCCAGCAAAGAAAAACCTTTGTGCTCCAGTGGCGGTTGCCAAACTTCACCTTCTCAGCAATCAGAAGGCATGGGAAAAAAGGTTGCTTTAATTTGTTATCAAACTCTCTTCACTTTGTGGTTGCCATCACAAGTCGGAGGCTGCACGTGTTCTCCGTGGGCTGCACTGGAGGGGCTTGTGTGTGGAAGGAGAAAGGGATGGATGGACTGGTACAGCTTCGTGACCAGAGTCCTCAGACATCTTCAGGCAAGCTGGTGGTACTGCACACCAGTTTTCACTTCACAATGGACCCTCAAACAAGGAGCAGTGCACCTCACTGTGGCATTTTGTTTTGATGAGAGCATGGCACATGGGACTGGTTCCTCCCTTTGCTACTGTTCTGGGTGCCAGCCGTAGTTGCACCTAATGTATGTGTAAAAATAATGAAGGACTGACGTCTGCTTTAATAACATTGTTTTATAGGAGAGGGGCATAGATGTTGCAGCTCTGGAAAACACTGCATAGGCAATTAGTATTTTTTTTTTAACCTCTGGTTCACCTTCCTCCTTCTTAGCATTTAAGTCTTGCTGCCAATAGGTCTAATTGAATAGAAACCTATGATGGAAATTAAACATTCAAAACACATGCTGGTCACAGCAAAATAACCATTATCCTTAATGGGAATCGTGTGTGTATATTGAGTGAGGGATTCACCGCTTTGCTTTTAATTCCATGTCATTTAGAATTACCGAATGAATAGGAGTGTGTGTATCTGGGCTTGTTTTCATCCCCCTAATGTACAAAAGATCAAATCCTAATTAAGGAGAAATAATTATCAGTCCATCCTCTCACAGTTCTCCTTTCTGTGTTCCACTGAAATGGTTCTGAGTACATATAGATGGAGTCAAAGATTAGTAGCGCTTTATGGCCAAATTCTGATTTTTAATCTTGCAGAAGGTCTGTCTCGTTTACTGGCTAGCTCATAAAACAGTAAATATGATGGCTCCATAATTAGCCTGGTTTGTAAACAAGTACTACTGTTTAGCTGATAGTGCAAAATGCTCTTTAGCAGCGTTCATCAAATAAACACTTATTTGGGCATATCATTTGAAAAATGTGGATTGTTTATCTAGTGGACTGAGATTTCTCATCACACCACAGCATGGAGCTAATTTCCTGTTGTCGGCTAGCTTGTGCCTTCAAACCACTGCTGGCGGTGACAGGAAAATGGGGTGCCTGCGGGACATCAGGTCATTGGAGGGTGCACCTACAAGTACTAAATACTCGTTAGGACACCCGGTTTGCACAATGCAATGCTCCTGTCTGTCCTGGAGCTTATCAGGCATGTCTTTCTGTCCTACAGCCCTTCCATCTTCCAGTCCTCTTGCTTCTTGTCAGCATATGCCATTCCCAGCCTGAAGCAAAGCCAAGACGTGTGGGTGCCTCTCCCTCCTTCAGGCACCTACTTGCCTGTCAGGGATGTGGAAGTAACCATGGCATCTCATTCTGCCCTCGTTTATGTCCGCGCGACGGCACTGACATCAGCTGCCTGTACCACGGCGAGCCCTGGAAGTAACAATGATTTACAGCAACTGCTCTGTCTCGCAGCTTTAGGAAGATCATGCCATAACAGGAGCTACAATGCATGAAGCGTCTCTTGTCTTGTAGGAACAGTACAAATTGTTCTGAAAAATAGCTTTAAAAAATTGGATCCTCACTGACAGTCGTATATGCCAGTTTTAACGAATGTTTGTGAGTGAGCTGGAAAGACTTTGGAAGGAGATGTGTGCAACGCAGGCACCTTTAAAGCAGCATCGGCAGGGGTGCAGATGCCCCTGCGTGCACTCAGGTTGATCAGACTGACTTTTTCCAGCCTGAAGTACGGCAGTGCCATTTCTTTTACAAGAGGCAAGTCATTTATTGTTTTAAGAGAAAGGACTGGGTCAGTCTACCTGGAGGAAGAGAGATTTCAGACCCATGGGATATCTCTGAGAAACCTCCAAGAGAGGCAGAGGGGGAGAAAGCTCACATTGCCCCTTAAATGTTGTAGATGGCAGTTCATGGGAGAGAGGGTTCAGCTTGATTGTCAGGCTGCAGTGGGAGTTTGCGAAGTGCAGGATTATGAAAGGAAGTTTGCTTTTGTACTTTGTGAAATCAGCATATTTAAAATGGAAAGAAAAACTGGAAATGCCACAGACCATGAAATGAAAATTTTAAATGGTATTTCGGGACAGAATTACGCATTAGGTGCTGTGCAGTCTGGGGATCGTGCTGCAGTCTTAGGTCCCACAGCTGGACACCTGCAGTGGCCACAGGCACTTCTGGGCTTCTCCAGCTAGCAAAGACGTTTCTGCTTGTGCCACTGATTTAGTGACCAAGCCAAAGAAACCTATGAGTGTATCGCCATGAAAGCAGGGGAGCATTACAATGCTTTTGAGTTGTGATTATTTAGGAAACACCGAGAAGGCTGGAAACATGGCAACAGTGGGCACAGAAAAGCAGGATCTGGAGTCAGCAGGTTAATGCAGGACTGTCTGGTGCATTGGCTGACGTGCAGAAGTGAGCAGTGTGGGGCCCAGCAGGATTTAAGACCTAACACCTGCTGATGGTTGTCTCTAGCTGTGGGTGCAGCATGTTTTTGTGGTAAGTTAGCTAGCTGGGGAGAAGACAGCATCTTACACCCATGCATTTCACCTGCCTTTAACTCATCTACTCTTGGAACGAGAGCAACTAAACAAGGTCTTAATTAAAAAGGAGTGTTGTTTGAAGGTTGTTCTTTTCTTGTTGGATCCCTTCAGCCTCAGTTATCTTGTGCATTGCAATTAAAAGAGCCCTCTGGAAAAATTAGGTTGGAGCAAAATCTGTGTCGAAGCACATCGAAGGCAAGAACATTTCTTCCCAGAGAGAGTCATGCAAAGGCCAACCCTTAATGTCACAGAGCAGGGTACACATTTGCCACTGCACTAAAAACTATTGCTAAAAGATTTTTTTATAGCTTCATTTCCATAATATCCAAGTGCCTCACAATCCTTATTCATCTTCATCCCCAGTTAGTGAAGAACAGAGCAGAGCAGGTTCTGTGTAGATGTAGTCAGAAAGACATAGTAGACTAGAAGACTACTATAGAGTAAAGGTAGATTGCTGAAGGTATTTAAGCACATCATTTTCTTTAGCCTAAGACACCTCTCTAGGGTCATACGGGATGATTGGGCCATAGCAGGTAGTTGAATCCAGGTGCAGTGAATCCTCGATTAACCCCTGGGTTATCATGCTGCCGAAGCAGGGCAGTTTAGAATGCAAAGATAAATGGATGTCTCTGTGATCCTTATCGCAGTTTGATACAGTGAATTTAAAAAAGATGGGCTTTGGGTGCAACCTTTGATTTCATAACGTTGTGATCAGCATATTTAGTACTTCTGATCCATGCTGGTAACACAAGAATGGTATTTCAGAGATGCGGAATGGCAGGCAAAGTTTCTTATTTTCAAGCCATGTTTTATTCTTAATCAAAGCAAGGACAAATAGTCCATCAAAATTCCTGCCTTGCATCATCTGAGCAGAGAAACTGGAATGAATGATGTGCCTATGATGAATAGGCCTATTACCTTGTAAATTGTACTGCATAGTACCTCTCATAACAACACAAGATGCTGATGCATTTTTTTTATTTGATTATTTAATGCCTATTATGTTATTTTAGTTCTCATTCTGGAGGAAATATGGACAGGAAGACATCTATCTGATACATATTGAAGTTAAAGTTGAAAAGTTTATTTCATATAACGGTGTGAAAAAGAGCCATGCTTTATATTAGTAATAACAATAATATAATAATACAGTCTATGAGTTACACTTTTCTGGTACCAAGTTTGGAAAATTTCAAATAAAGCTACTTGTCTCTGTCACTGTGGGATATTGCCTAGTTACAGACAGTGGAGAATTTTCAGGGTTAGGAAGTCAGGGTAAAAGTTGATGATCTAAGCTAAAGTTTTGCCATCCCTATGATGTTTGGATACCCTCAGTTTTGGGATTCCATTGTTGCAAATAGTTCCAGAAAGGAATGCTAAATAACCCTCTCCATAGATAAATTAGTGACATTCCGGTCCACTTAGGTCACCTGAGTGTGAGGTGGAACCAGCTAGTTTGCTGCATTTGGCATGGGGAAGAAATGACTAAATTGGCTAAAATGACTAAATTTGATTACGTTCTTTCATCAGAAAGCTGGGGTTTCTGCTCCTACAGGGAAAAAACCTACAAAACAACTTCTTTACATGATTTTTTTTAGGCGCAAGTGGCAACTGCAAGAGGTCACATGGGAAGAGTCCCAGCAGACACCAGGGCTTTCTGTTCGAGCTCGCAGTGGAGCTCAGGCACTGGAAGATGCTCCAAAGGGGCCTTCAGCTCCCACAGTTGCAGACAGTCATCTCATGCAACTTCTTTCATATCTGTATCACCTTCTGTCTTAAAAGTAGTTAGCTTAGTGGCCTCACTGCTCAGTTCTTATGTTGATTAGAAGTGTTCTTCCTATTTTTGGTATAACTATGTTAGCAATATACCTGTACCTGTTTATTTTCTTAGTGTCCTCTAGCTTAACCAATTCCTTTTCCTCCCTGATAATAAATATGCACATTCTTACCCCACTACTTCTTGTAAGTTAAACACTTAATCTTCTATAGCATCATGAATGCCACATCGCTGTTCTTCTTCCACTTTGAGGTCACCTTTCTTAAACATGTAAGCATGCCATATTTTCATACACAGTACTGTGGGGGAGATCCTACCATTTCTTTGTGGAATGCTGTTACTGTTTCCCCATCTCTGTGGAAATACTTCTGGTATGTTCTAGGATCTTTGGTGCCATTTCTGCCTTACACTAGTGGTTTGCAGTGATTCTGTGATCAGCCAGTGCCTCTGGATATCTAGAAGTGTCTGTCTAGACATCAAGGTGTCTGTCCTCTACCTGATGAGCTCTCTGCTTATGCCAGAAATGCTCATTATTAGTCCCTAGGTGTATGGCCTTGGACTTCGCACAATTGATTTCCATCCGTTTCTATTAGTTCAGACCTCAAGGTCATCTGGTTATTACTGTGTGCAATCTCAGTTCTCTTCTGAATTGACAGAACTCCTCCTAACTAGGTATCATCAACAAATTATTACCGCCCTCTTGCTTTTGGTTACAGTCTTTAATGAGACTGATCCCCAAAATGAATCTTTGAGGAAATCCCCTGGTAACCCAGAGGTTTGCTCGCAGGTTTCATTGCGAAGGCACAACTGGTGTCTGCCGCAATTTATCTGCATCTTTTCAGATGTTGCTGGCTGTTTTGTGGTAGTGCCTGGTGAAGACTGGCTGCCCCTCCTCGGTTCCCCTCTCCACTGTGTTGGCAGTCCACAAAGTGATTTGTGAGGAGGCGATGGGATGCTCCACCCCAACCCGTCCACCCCCAGCTGGAGTTTGCAGGCACGTCCTTCCCTCTTCTGTTTTCCCCTCCAAACAATTTGTCCTTAGCATAAATACTTACACTCTGTGGTAACTTTTAATTCACTGTAAATATCAAGACTGACTCAAAGTCAACACATTTTGCTATAAATAGAGTGCATTTCATGACAAGTACATAATTAACTTTTTCCTAATTAGTCGTTGGCTGCTTGCCAATTAATTCAGTCACAATATGTATTATTATTTAGGATAATACCAAGCAAATTACTAGTGTGTCAACTAATTGAAAATGTTCAAATGTCAAAACTTCAGCAGCCTGCAGTTTCCATTCGGAGGTGGGTTAGACTGGTGCTGCAGTAAATTAAAACAGTTTTTCCTGTAGTTTTTGTGTGAGCACCATTTATTACCTAGGATTGATGCCATCCTCAGAAGTTAGGACTTAAGTCTGTAACCGGGTAGAGCTCGATCCTGGAGTAACTGGTTTCAATGAAGTTAGCTTAAGGTGAGTTTAGCCTTCTGCTTTTATACGTAGAGTGCTTCCAGCATGATATAGTAAGCCACATGCTTTTGTGCAATAATGAATGCTATTACCAGGTGGCAAATGACTGAGTTTTAGTTAATAAAAAATACAAATTAAATTGCTAAATCTTAATTTCATTATTTGAAAATAATAGTTTGATTAGGCTTGGAACAAGCCCCATTCAGTGCTCTGCTGGGGACTACAGGCCTTTCCTTTCCATGGTTCACTGCTGTACTTCGAACTCTGGCGCCGGAGTTCCCGGTTCGTGACGCCATTCCAGCAGGGCAGCAAGGACATGGATGAGGCATCCAGCTGCATTGGCTTGGATTTAGCGACCTTCAGCTACTGGAGAGATCCTGCTGTGTTGTGTTTTCCAGGCGATCTCATCGGCAGCAAGGCTGGCACCCAGCATGCTGCGGTGTCCCTCTCCAGCCAGGCTCGGCACTATCTCACGCGCTGCTCAGGCAGGGCAATGTGACCTTGGAGAAAAGGCTTGTTTCTCTCTCACCCCCTAGATGCAGGAGCTGCTGGGAGCATGCTGCCCCACCACAACCTGCTTTCGGTGCGGTACGGGCAAAGGATTTCGCCTGTAAAGAAAACCTTTTAGTCCTTAGACTTTTCTGTGGGGCTTGCAGCAATCACTGTCCTTTAGTTTTCTCATCATCCTGGAGCATTTAAAAAAGGTAATGGTGAAAGAGGATAAAGATAGGTAATGCATTGTTGGTGTTGATAGGGCAGTTACCGTGATAATTTTTTTGACGTTTGTACATGTTAAATCAGAGGGCAATAAGGAAGAAATGTTATGTACCAGTTATGGACCTGCATTTTCTTCCATTTCCCTCCTTTGCAGTTCACCAGCCTGGGGTGTGTTGACGTGGCCACAATAACAGCCAGCACAGGAGACACCTTTCCTTCTCTTTCAGCTTTGGATTCATAATTCTCTGTGCGTGGCAGCACCTGGAGCGCCTGGTCTGTCTTTGCACGGGCTTGCTCCGTGCAGGCTGAGCGCTCTTGCAGCCACATCTCCACTAGGCTGGAGGGGAGAAAGGTGCTCTGGGCCATACGACAGATATGTGTCCCTCTGTCCCCCAGCCCCGCCGTTACCTGCCTGAGAACTGGAGGAAGGCAGGTGTCAGATAGCCATTAAGCCCAGCGGGCAGCAAGAAATAAAGTTCATCGACACAACTTGCAATATTTGCCAGTCATCATTTGAGTGAACGCTAACAAATCAGTCAGAGAGCTCATGTCATTTTCTTAGGAGCTTTGCTGTGTAGTTAGTAATGGCAGAAGGCAGTGGAAATATTCTGGAAAACCTTAGAAAATGGGTAAAATCCTGGTTGGAAGGAGGAGTATGAATAGAGGTACGCTGAATTTGATGTCACTTACAAACTCACACCTTTAATTGCCACTTACTGTAAAAGGGTGGTAAAATCTGAGCAAAGTCTGGCACCACAAGGTGTCTAGAGGAATCAGAAATTGTTTAGAAACAGTAGCCTGAGCCTTGTTGCTGCCACGGGGGCTGCACCCCTGCAGTGCAGGAGATATCAGCCGGCTCTGGAGGAGAGGATGTGGCGTGCACCGGGGCTTGAGTTTTTCCTTGACCAGGATGTATTTTATGTGACATATTGTCTAATTTTATCTTTTAGCTGTAATACCACATAGGCGTTTTTTTGGGTTGAGTTAATCTAGATCTGAATAAACAGACTAAACCACTGAGACCATTATTTGGCAGCAGTAATCTCTGCGTGCAACAGCCGCCCATCAGAGAACCTGGAGGCTTCGTGCTGTTCTGTAAGTAGACCTATTGCAAAGATGAATTGTTTAAAATCTCATCAGTTTAGATGAAGCAAAGAGCATCCCAAAGAGCTGGATTCTGGTCTCTGCTGCCTCAGTGTGGTTTCATAATCACTCACCGTCCCGGTGTCTCTGGGCTCTGGTTTTCACCCCAGAGTGAACCCATTGATTTCCACTAGCACAAACGAGACCCGTGTCTATGCCTGAGGCGAGCGCCCACGCGTGTGAGCGAAGCCTGTGCTGATGGAGGACGGCACTCCCCTCACCTTGCACACCCATGCATGGCAGGTTGTGCAGTTCTGGGAAGACATGAGGTCTGGCTGTTAGGGTTGGCAAAAGTAGGTAACTTTGGATTGTCTACTAAAGATGGCTTTCTGCAAAGCCGAGATCGGATGAACTGCATCCTCAAAGTGTATTTCTCTTTATTGACTGTATGGAGCCCTAGAGTGATTTACTTGAGTATGGAGTTAGGTGAGGTGAAAATATCCCTGCTTGGTATCGGCATTGTGGATATGATCGCAATATCATATCTGCCTTACATCTGTCGTTTCAAGTATAAATTATAAACTTTGCAGGACAAGGTCCATCTCTTAGGGCTCCATGTACAGCACCTTGCACAGTGGGTCCCTGAGCTTATCTGAGATCTCAGAAAGTCACTGTACTGTGTCTTCACCTATTTTATCACTTCTTTATGAAGACTAGTATTATTGTAATATGATCAGTAGAAGTGATACATTACACATTTGCATTCTGCTAATGAACATGTCAGTCTTTAGTGATAAAGAAGTTGGGTTTAAAATGTTAAGTAAATGTTTTTTAAGCTAATGTACTGCAGCGGTCCCTTTTAAGTTAGCCACCATAGTATACATTAAATGTCAAAGTGCTCTGGACTGAACAAAACAATATGTCAACATTATGCAGCAGCTGAATGCTAGATGCATTTTAGATGCCCAGCAAAGGAAGAGAGATGCTGCATCGTTGGGAATTCTTCCTGACTTTCAATCAAATAGCTGATCTGAAATGCCAAACACAAACTGCATTTCATTTAAAAATGCTGCTAGGTAGTCCTTGATTGAACACTTTGAACCTGATCAGAATCTAATTTGTTTTTGTATTACAAAAGACACTTATATTACCACCTCTAGGAGATCAATAACAGATTTTAATGCATACTAATAAAAAGGGTCCTAATTCCAAATACAGCTTTAAGTTTCACAAGAGCAACATAGTTCTTGCTAATCAAATATCTTTGTTGAACAAGAAGCAGTGAAACAGAGTACTGTTTTCAGACAAACATCTCAGAATTACACTGACACATGCCGCAAAAGGAAACCACACTAATCTATTTTTCACAGTTGTGAATGCAATTAAGTGGCGCAGTTTAGGGGAAAACGCTTCCTCATATGGGAATCCTGACTTCTTCCTGATGGTTAGTGTTGCTGCTCAGTGTGTACTGCAGTAAAAAGTTTCCCTTTATGACAATAAAAACTGTCATCATCTGTAGAATTAAGAAAATATAGAAGAAATTATGTCCATACATGATTGCTCATACTAGCAAGTAGAGTATTGACTGGCAGAATGATTTTGCTCAAAGGACTTGCCATGGTTGCATAAACTCCATATTCAGCTAATTGATAATGAAGACAATGCTTCGTCTGTCTCTTCCGTCATACCCCAGCCAATGCTTCCTTGACAGACTGGAACCCTAGGAGTGTTGCTGCAATAATAACTGTATGTCAATTTAGTAATAATATATTCATTCAAAATTCTATATAGATATGATGCAATTCAATATTTTTAGTATTTATTCTTATTTTCTCCATTGCTCTGTTAATTACATTACTGGATCTGGTGAGCAAAAACAGCATGTCTCCCAGATTTCAGCAGCCAATGCAAAACTTGAGAAATTAATCTCGGCGGTTTTCTGTAGCACTGCAGGCAATTCACTGTGTGGGAGGTGGAGGAAGATTTTATTGATCCTGTAATGTCATTCCCCATACTTTTATCCTCCCGCTGAACTGACCATTTCTTCTCCGCTGCAATCATCCACATGTTGCAGAGCCACACTCTTCTCTCTGGTGTAGCACCACCCTCTCAAAGATGCTCATGGCCCTCCTTCACTTTACTGACCCATATCTATTCCTTGGGACTTGTATTCTGACTCTGTGTTGTGACTGGTTGAGGTTTTGGGTTTTTTTTGTGTGCATACAGTTATTCAAAGTATCCAAGATGATTTTTGCTGGGCCTGCAGGAAGAATTAAACCTGTAGTTTATCATAAAAAATATCAGACATGTAGGTCTGTATCTGTTCACCAAAGCAAACAAAATATCCTGAATGCCTGGGATTATATTCATAATATGACAAAGAGGAGGCAGACTGTGTGAATATAAATCAGTATTTGTATGTTGAAGACCCTGCTTCTATAGTTTAGGCTTTTTCATCCTAGAGAAAGCTATAGTGATTTTCAATTAACAAGGCGAAATTATTTCTGCAGTTAGGTAACTGAACCGCACAGCACGGTCCTGTTTTCATACACCGGGGCCGTGGTGAGTAGAGTGCTTGTGTCTGAGCTCCACCAGGGAAGTGGGGAGGGACAGTCTGGAGTCACTGGGAGATGTCCTCTAGAGGCCCCATCCCACCATGTGGAGGTTGCTGCTGTGAACGAGGAGATGGGTTATTGGATGCCTTGGGTTTAAAATGCCCAACCTTTTCCCTTCACATCAGAAGTTACAAAATGCCCTGTCTAATGTTGTACCTAGAAAGCAAGTGTCCAGCATCAGTGCTGTCCTAACAGGGTCCTTCTATGAATGCTCTCCTTCCCTAACTAGACAACAACCTTTCCTTCTTCAGCTGGCACTGGAGGAAGGTGTGCTAGCACCATTTTCAGACAAAAATTTGCTGCTCAGCTCTTGGCTAGCTTTCACATGGCATCACCATCGGCTGGCCTGGACTCCACTGGGAGGGACAGCCCTGCGACCACCAGAAACGGTCTTTGCAGCTTATGGCACCAAAATGAGCACACAAGGTTGTCCAGGCAGGGAAGCTGCTTACACCTGAAAAAGAGAAAGAGGTGGTCCCTGGAGAAGATGTTCCTCAGGTCTGTTTTTGTGTCTGTCCCCTCCACCCTTCTGTGCCCGACCTGCCAGGCTGAAGTTACAGTTCCCAAGGCTGAGCATGGCTCTTGCTCCCAGGCTGGCTTGGCAAGCATGTCTCTGGCTGACAGCACACTGGAGGACCCACCGAGCTCATCCCCACTGCAGGGGCAGCTGCTCCACGAGTGAGGTGGGCTGCAGGCTGCGACTACCACATAGCGCATCCAGCAGGAAAACACATCGGGAAGTATCTGTGGTTTGGTTGGCTTGTAGATTCACAGACATTTTATATCATAAAACTTGCACATTTTGGTGTAACTGAAATGTGGGCTGCTTTTGTAATAGGATGAGCAGATGTAGAAATAGATGGATTCTGCTAACCATGGGTCGTTGGCAGTGCTCCACTACAGCCGCCCCTAAAGTTTCCGCTCATCTCAGAAGAAGTTCGCTTGCCAAACTGTGTAGGATATTTGCTACTGTGGGATTTGTTCTCTATACAGGTACTTTTTGTTGCTCTACCTTAAAAAACAAAACAAAACAAGGACAGTAAACATATTAAACACGGGAAGCTTGCATTAGCAATGGGATGGTCAGGATTTCGCTTGAGATTAGAGGCTGCACAAATGGTCACAAATCTGATAAGGAAGTGTCACTGATAGAGTGTTATGTTACTTATGGCCAAATTTTCTTTGATTTCATAATTGTGGGTTTCTCAACAGTATTTAATATTATTTGCCTGCTTTCGTTGTTGTTCAGGAATGCAGTGTCTTTTTTGCATTCATAATTCATATGAATGAGGATTTCTTCCTTAAACTTATTTTCCCCTTACTGTTATTTGCTGTACTGGAAACTCCATTATTTGAGAAAAATAGATTTTGGTTATTGTTCATTCTGTAATAGCAAGGTTACTAATGCAAAAAAAATCTAGATACAGTCCAGAAGTTTTTATTAACATTTTATTTGCTGATGACTGAAATCTAGAAAGGTTATATCAAGTTTAAACTACATTAGCATTTGTATTGAGCACTAACTATTCCCTAATGACTTTAGAATTACAGTTTACTGCTGTGAATACTTAATCTTGCTCACTAGCTTTTAAATTAGTAGAATAAATGCTGCTAAAAAGAAAAAAAAATTCAAGTTATGTACATGGTGGAGGTTGCAAAACGATACTTCATGATTAATCTGCCATAGTATTTGAAGTTGATTTAGGACTCAAAGGACATACTTATTTTTCGTGGAGAACTATATATGGAACATAAATAATTCTAAATACATTTCAGCCAAATACAAATCAGTAAGAGGGAGAAGAGGGGGCCCCTAAATTATATCTCATTGCTTTTTGCTGCCTTCTGTATACAACAAGCAGCACCAAATTCTTAGCTTTTATTATTTCAGGCATATGTGTTGTCTTAGTACCCTGATACCAGGGCTGTCCATGTCCATCTGCAGCTTGGGAGCCTGAATTTGTGGAGGGCAATGCCTGATTTCCTGAAGAAAGCATAGCTGCGGTGGTAGAGGTACATGTCTCACTCTGCTAGCAGCGTATCCTCAGGATGACTGTTACCGATTCGCTGCATCCAAGCTACACAATAGTTTGCTTGAAAACCTACCAGCTTGTTAAGCTTTTGCTAGGTGCAAAAGGAACCCACATTAGATGTAAAGCCAATAATTAGTCTACTTAAAGTCTTAAGAGCCCGATGAAGGAGTTATTATTACTCCAGTTACAATGGTTGCAATGAACACAAGTCCAAATTGTTAAAATTATATATACACAAAACTTTCTAATACCCATCCATTTCTCTGGTGTTATGCTCATCCTTCCATTGCTCTGCTGGGTCCCGCTGTCAATGGCTTCAGTCTTGGGGTACGGAGCATCCTCAGCATCCCAAGTTGCATGGTGTTGATGATTTCCTCCTAGGATCCTCTTGGGTTCGTTTTTGTCTTTACTGACATGTACTGCAACTTGCCACTTCTTCACTGGCTTGCAAGTCCATGTTAGATCCAAATTTACTGTCTGTCTTACATATGGTGGGTATTTGGTCTTTGTTCTTCTTGTTACTCCTAAAACTGGTTTTACTCAGCTCCCAGGTTGCAGTCCTTTGATGGCCAGTAATGCTCCACTGGTGAGCTGCTTATAGCCCTGGGGCCACTAGTCTCATTGCTGTTATGAATTTGTGATCATTTAGAGGGAATTTTAAAGAACATTCTTACTTTTAAATGAGTTTTACTGGGGGGCTGCTGAGAAAACTGATGGGGCTGCTTTGTTAGGCTGAGAGGGAGAAGTCCTAAAACCTGGAACGTTTTGAAACTTTAATTGCAAGTAATTCTTCTTGCAATGCTTATCAGGTGAATTGTACATATTATATAATATGAAACGCCGCTCTAATCATAGCAGTGATTATTATGCAAAGCCTTTTTCCAAGGTAGGTCTTGAAATGCCCTAAGGACACAGCAGGGAAGTGTTGGGGAATTCAGGATGCGTTTTCACACTTTTATTCTATTTTATTCACTCACATTTCACACTACCCCATGCCAATCATTTGTTAATGAGGAACAGGGACTTTCCTTGTTGTCATTTGTTCTTGAAATTGTACCTTACCTCTGAGATCTACACTGAAGGAAGAACTCACCATTCAGATGTTGCTCTGCTTTCAATCAACCTTTGTAGATCAGATAAAAAAAGAAGGTGACCCTGAAATGAATGACCTTCTTGGTGCTGCAATCTCAAATTAACAAACATAGAAGAAAATAATTAGGAACTCTTTTTCAATATCATAAGGCTGTAATATTCAGTTTTCATTTTTTTCCATTGAAAACTTTGAAAATTATGATACAATGATGCTCACATAGAAAAAGCAAGAGTAAGAATGTGCAGGATAATAACGTCATTGCCTTCTATGACTAGACCAGTGTCTAGGTCTAGATATATTGGATTATATAATAAATATAAATATATATTTATATATATAAATAAATATAAAAATATAAATATAAATTTGATTATTCCACAGCATTGTCACTCTAAGTAGACTACTACCCTATACCAGGAGTGGAAGCCTCCATCATGCCAGTGTGTAGTGAAACCCAGCAATGGTCAGTGCGGCCGGGCTGTGACTCAGGACAACACAGGTCCTGCTTCCAGCTGCCTCCCGGTATCCAGGAGGACCCCGGTCTTTCCCCTCCACTCACTGTTGCATGCATTTAATTTTGCTGACTGTAGCAATTCCCAAATTTATACTTATTCTGAATTCTTCCATGCCAAATGACTGTACATTTGTACCATCAGAAGGCAGTTTATTCACTTGCCCAGTGATGCCACTGGCATAGCAATGAATTGGTTCTCTGGCCAGTTATTTGTAGGAGTGGGTAGTTAGGTACATAGGGAATGGACTGTCAGCCATTAACTCAATGTATTTCCTAGGGCACATGGTTTGTCAAAGTTCAAAATGTGTGACTCTCTTAATACTGGGGATTTTTTAAAAGCTTATGTCTACTTGTAGGATTGTTTTTCTCTTTTGTTTAGTTGCCCAGTTGTTGAAACGGTAGTATTCAATCCTAAGGTTTTTCTTCGAATCACAGCTGTCGTGGCTTTCAGTTAGTAATGTCTTTGCCTGGAAGCAATAAGTAAATGTTCATCTAGGCATGCAATGGTTTATGGGTGAGAGTTTGAGAGTATTGTAAGTATCCAGTCTGCCTGGAGGTCCAGTCAGCCTGGGGGGCGGTCAGACTCACATTTCTCACCTCTCAGGAAAGCTTCCCTCCTCCTTCACTGTGGTTACAGTGATATGAAGCCTTAGCCCTTGTGGAAAGGGGAGGATTCAGGTCTCCTCCTCCTGGGCAAGCAGAGACAGATTTCGTTTTGCTCGCTCGCTCGCTCTCCTCCAGCTAGTCTCCAGTTACCTCCTGCCAAGGATCAGCGTTTCCCACGGGTAGAGCACCTCCTGCCTGCTGAGGACTTGATTGCTGTCACCTGCACAGGTCTTCCAAATCCTCCATGGCCTGGACTAGTGCTGTTCCCCCATGACATTTCAGGATGGGGAAGAGGTCAAGGATGTCCCTGGCCCCACCAACATTAGCCACAGTCATGGGGAGGTGTCTGGACACCCCTGCTGTACAGGGATCTCTCCAGGCAGGATGGGTCAGGCGCACCCAGAAAAGTTGTGTGCACCCGTCTCCTCCCAGAGCTGGCATGGGAGGGTCTGGCTTAGGGTCTTGGTCATGCCTAGGTCCAAATGAGGCACTAAGCTGTGTAAATCTGCCAGAAGAACACTCACTGTGGGGGACAACTCCAGATGCAGGCACATCTCAGGGTTTGGCCTGATGTTGAGTATTGCATCTGTGGGCTGAGGCACATAACTTCAACAAAAATCAACTGTAGCCACCAAGTCCTTTTGGTGCTGTGGGCCCAATCCCTTAACAGGGCTTGAGCTTCCTGCTCTCACTATAACACCTGACATACCACTGAGCCCTGTGAGGAAGGCAGGCTGCCCAGGCTGGCATTAGGAACCTGAATACTGTTGTGGTTCGTGGCCCCGGGGAGTTAGCTTCCTACTGGTAAAACAGCAACATTTGTTCTCCCCTTCCCAGGCATGCGCTGACACTGGCTGATTTCTGGAGCATGAGGGTGGACCATTTTTCATCCATCTTCCCAATTCTAGATGGGGCAAAAATCTACTCCAACATTTAAAGCCTAAATAAGCAAGTTTATCAAGAAGATCATGGGCACATCCCTCTTCCTTTATCATAGTGGAAAATAAGTCTTTTTTTAGATTCCTCAACTTGTACTTTTTATTTTTTAGTAGGTCAGGATTCTCCTTTTGTTTTTAACGTGGACACTTATTTTTGCACTGTTTCTTTTAGCCATGCATGCAGGGATGCTGTGGGATGGTAACCATAGTAACTGCAGAACATTGAAGATGTAATTTCACCCTCCAAATGCATATTACTCGGTTTGCGTTTGCTGGAAGTGAATCGTCTCGTTCCCTGAACAATAGGAGGAAGTGAAAATAACTTACTTAATTTCACAGTGATTAAAGGAGAAACTCAGACAGTTAGCAGACAGTGGGAGAAATATGCATGAGGTGCTGTTCTGGTATGTCCAAGAAGCCAGTATAGACAGATAAGACCAAACAGAAATCTAAGTGTTATTTCCATACAATATTTAATAACAATGAAATAACATAGTCTGAGGCTTTCTTATCCACACTGGGCATTTCATAGTCTTTGTGAATGTTGTCAGGTGATCTCGGGGGTCTTGTGCAGGGGGCTTCACTGATATGATGCCAAAGGCATGGTTCTGTGTTACAGGTAATGTGTAACTTGTCCCTTACTCCAAAGCAGATGCACCAAATACAGCAATAATGCAGTATAGGGCTCAGCCTCTCATCCTCAGTGTCCAGCTTTGAATGTTCACCTACAGCAGGGGAGCAGGGGTCTCTCAGGGTTTGCCCCCAGGTGATGGAGCTCAGCACCTCAGGAAATCATCCTGAGCACTGAGGCCCCAGGAAGGGGAAGGTGAAGTTGGGGAGTTAGAGCTGGAGCCTGTTTCATGGGATTTAAAACTGCTTGGGAGGACATAAAAGTATGAAATAATACTGGAAAAGCCAAGAAGTGATTCTGCTGTAATGACATCTCCAGCCTGATAAAATTGGCCTGTTGTGTCACAGGTTAGATACAATGCTCTGCACATGACCAAAACCTTTATACTTACTTGACAGAGGTCCCCATTTGACCCAGAGTATTATATGACATTGCTGCAGAATGCTTGTTGCAAAAAATCTAGTGCTTTCTCTCCCACCCCTTTTCTCCATATAAACAATCCTGTTTCCCCTGTACAGGAGTGTCCCAGAAGAGGCAGTACAGGCCCTATGACTGCAGTGGTTTCTGTTTCCAGCTACAAAACAGACTTGTGTATTTTAGAGACCAAACCAAAATCATGACAGTATGTAGTAATGTGAGTTGTTAGTATCTGTCTTTCCCCTGATGGCACTTAGACAGATAGCTGCATTTATTGTTGAATAAAATC
This sequence comes from Aquila chrysaetos chrysaetos, assembly GCF_900496995.4. Classification (NCBI taxonomy): domain Eukaryota; kingdom Metazoa; phylum Chordata; class Aves; order Accipitriformes; family Accipitridae; genus Aquila; species Aquila chrysaetos. Next base: position 14,663,364 of record NC_044008.1, read on the forward strand.
ACTTATTATAAAAGCACTTCAGTACTAAATAGTTCTAGGGATTTATTTTTATGTGCATTTGAAAAATTAATGCCTTGATGAATCACACACCAATAAATAGTTTCTTTTCCTAGAAATACCTTTATTCAGGGGACTGCTAAGCCCAACCCTGAGGAACTTAAAAAATTACTACACTGCTTAGAGTAATGAGATTATATTTATAATACCAAATTTATAATAACTTAAAAAATAAATTACCCTTCGCTTTTGAACTGATATTTACTTTTGCTTCCTCTCAGAGGGAAACAAACTTTAAAATGAGAGAAGCTGAGTTTTACAGAATAATGAGACTCCACAAGTCAGATATTAATGAGAAACAATAATGGTGAGAACTATTGACTTAATAAGAAAAGAAAAATGAGGCAGCTCAGTACTCCTTAGCTAGTCTAACAGTGAAATTAGATTTACTTATTTATCTTTTTAGGAACCTCCTCCCATTATGACTTTCCACAGACTTGACTTTAGTATTAGTATTTTAATCATGTGGAAAGACTTGTTTCTCTCCATTACGCCCCAAAAATATCACACAGGGACAAACAAGCATTTTCGCAACTGCTGAGAAGAAGAGCAAGCAAAGCAACAGATGTGTAACAACAGGCACCTTTCATGGCCACACTTTTTTGCACTGCCACACAGATAAGCAAGGGCACCTACCACTCCCCAGTGAATGTTTCAGGGTTTTGCATGCTGCATTTCTTCCCTACTTTGATCTCTGGTATACATTCCTCATGAAAACGTTGGTATTTCCCCAGGTTTTCCTCATGAGTCTGAAAACAATGAGCTAATTCTCTGTTATCCAGCAGAGAAAGTGGGAGGATACTGCAACAGCTGCTGCAAATTCAATAATAATAACAATAATAACAACAACAACAATAATATGAATGGTTGTTCACTTCATAAAACAATTACAGTGAAACTGCTACAATGAGGTTTTTGCCTTAAAAAGAAAAAAAAGGCTGTTAGAAGACTTCCCATGTACGGTAGAGAGTGAACAATGCCACAACAATATTTAAGAAATATAGCAATAGTTGATGAATAAATTGATTACAAGCAAAAAAAATGCTTTAAAGATTCATGAATAAATGCAGTTAACTGAATCACTCATGATCACAATTAGCAAACCATGTCTGTGTGAAAAATGTATTGTCAGTTAAATGTTTTGTAAGTGAAATCAGTAAAGGAGGCTGGCTCTTGTACAAAAAAGAAAGAGGATTAATTGGTATTTTTAACTGAATTAAAGAATATACTTTGTTCTCTGGAAGAATTTGATTTCTTACCTCAAGCTTCAGAGCTGTTCCCTTTCAAAAGGTTGTGAAAATATTTTTTCCAGCGTTCAAAGGATGTCTTTCCATGTCCCTTCCTCCCAGCAAAAAAAACAACCCCAAAAACATCTGAAGTTCACATGTTTAGAAAAATATTGCCCTGAGGTCTGAAACCAAATACAAGAAATTTCCTGCTGAAAGCATTTATTCTCCCTGCAAGATAGAGGCAGTGACAGGTGTATTTATTTTAAAGGGAAGGTGCCCCAACCTGTCTACAGCACAGCTTGGAAGAAAACACTGATAACTCCAACTTCAGTAGCTGTGGAGAGGGAGACTTGTCAGTTAAAGTGGTTTCTGTGTAAGGAGTAACATCACAGGCATCTGCCACAGGTGGATGAGCAGGAGCATAGCAGGTTGGATGTCAGATCTACTGCTGGGTTATTTGCTCCTCATTCTCAGAGCCTGGGAATGAACAAGCAGGACCAACCCTAGCTTTGAAATCTCTGGGGAAGCTACTAAATAATCTGCTAATCCAGCTAATGGAGGCATTAGTTTCAGTAGCATTTGTCTCTTCGTAGATGGCATTGACATGACATGACCGAAACAGGAGCTGGCAGCTGTTTTGTGTTTGTGTTGATTACCTTGATTAACTACCATACACACCTGCTGAGAATAAGCTGAAGCATGGATGAGCAAATGTGTTCTTAACATGTAATTTCTCATAGTAATTAGAAATATCCCAAAAGCTCCTTGATTTTGTGAGTTCTCCAAGTTCGTCCTCCCTGCTGGTTTAAGACTTAATGTTCAATTTATTTTGGTTTGCACTGTATCATTTGTGCTGACATGGTTTGACTTGGTTTTGACATTGTATTATTGTCTTCCCAGCCTTGCACTGCTGGCTGTATGAGTGTCTGATGATACTCAGTGGCATGCAAATAAATAGACAATTACAGTTGGTACAAACATCCATTTTATTTCACAATGTGCAGGCTCCGTAGTTGATTTCCAAACCTCAACATGTGCAAGTGGTTTCAATAAGCTGTTTTCTGAAAATACCCATTACTGTCAATCCAGGCTACCCCATGGAAAATATCCTTTTAAAATGTCTTTATTCTGTAGCTGGTGCTTGATCGGCCCAAAGATCTGAGAAGGGTCCTGCTTACCTGTTGGGGTGCTGCATTGCTCCTTCAGCATTTGGGTACTTGCCCACAGCCCTAGCTCCCATCCCAACAGATGGAAAGCTCAAACAACTTTCCATGTTATGTTTCGTTTATGTTTAAAAACTTGTAATACTTTGGTATGTTTCAACCCATTTATACTGGGAGAATAATCCCAGGTATCCTTCCTCTTATGTCTCAAGGGTGTATTAGGTGGTAGGGAATGGAGTTTTTTCAGAGTTTAAATATCCAGTTGTTGTGGGTTTGTGTGGCAGGGTTTTGGTAGCAGGGAAAGGGCCACAGGGACAGCAGTGAGAAGCTGCTGGAAGCTTCCCCGGCTCCGAGCGGGACCCGCCTCTGGCCCAGGCTGAGCCCGTCAGCAATGGTGGTAACACCTGTGGGAGAGCAGAGTTAAGAGGGGAAACCTGCAGCAGAGAGGGGATTAGGATGTGAGAGGAGCCCCTCTGCAGGTACCGAGGTCAGGGAGGAAGGCGGGCAGGAGGGGCTGCCCCCGCAGCCCGCGGGGAGACCAGGCGGCAGGCTGTCCCCCCCAGCCCGCGGAGGGGAGCGGGGGAGCAGATGCCCACCTGCAGCCCGCAGAGAGAGGAGCCCACGCCGGAGCAGGGGGTGGATGCCCCCCAAGATGGCCGCGGCTCCGTGGGGAAGCCCGCGCTGGAGCAGCCTGTTCCGGAAGGACTGCAGCCCATGGAAAGGACCCACGCTGGAGCAGTTTGTGAGGAACTGCAGCCCGTGGGAAGGACCCCATGGTGGAGCAGGGGAGGAGTGAGGAGTCCTCCCCCTGAGGAGGACGGAGCGGCAGAGACAAGGTGTGAGGAACTGACCCCAAACCTCATAAGTGGTGAGTGATCCCTCCCAGTCCTTGTCTTGACCCATGAGCCTTTCTTTATATCTTCTCCTCATCCCACTGTGGCTGGGGGGGGAAGGAGTGAGTGAACAGCTGTGTGGTGCTTTGTTACCGGCTGGGTTTAAACCACAACACCGGTCCAATATGCCAACAGGTTTTGTATTTTATTAATGCTCTGAAGATGTGATTCACGCCATGGTATTCTCCATGCTGAATATTAGATGGCCTGGATCCATTATACAGGATCTATTTCTCTGCCTCTGTGCAGTGTTGTCTTCAGGGTTAATGAAGGCTCTCCAAAGGGCTAAACTAGCCCATACCTTAGTCTGGCTGATCCTGGAGGAATCTTTCTTCTACATGTTGGTTTTAGGTCTTCCAAGAATCGTCAGTTTGTTTGGGGGCTTCCTGTACAATGTAAAAAAAAAATAAAAGAAGCTGTGATGACAGAGCTAAGAGAACTGGGGAGTCACTGAGTGACCACTAACACCAGTGGGTTTTCTCTACTCACTGCAAGTAATTTTCACTCCCACAGCTACTCTAGTCCATGCTAACAGTATGTTGTGTAGATTAGAAGAGAGTCACTTTATTTCATGGTTGCTTTTGGGTCTTTATCAGATTGTCTCCTGTTTATAAAGTTCCAGGCATATAGAAACAGGAGACTTCCTTCAGTGCTTTCCAGTCCCTTTTAGCATGACCAGGTGCTTGGTTACAGGTGGCACCAGGGAACTGGTCTCCAGCAGCAGCAGCTGAAGGGCACCTCCACCAAAAGAGGATCACCTTTGCACTCTCGGTACAAGCTAGATTTAAATGAAAGGAACTGTGAAACAACAGTGTGGTAGTGTTAAGATAAAGGATAATCATGTACAAGCACACTGCGATACTGCACACTGACATTCATGTTTCTTTCCTGTTGAGCTAAGTTGCCAACAGGCGAGGTAGGATTCACCTCTGCTAGCTGTTTGTGTGGTCTTCACCACAGGTCACTACAGGAAGCTGTGTAGAGCAATTGCCTCCTGGGATAAGACACAACATGACACAATCGTGCTGTTTTCCCATAGGTCCCAGGACTTTTTCCCTGGCAAAAAGTGTAGAGGAGAATCTGACTCTTCTCCATGGAGGGTCAGGTTGTTTTAGAGAGCACTTCCAGAAAGCTGTAGTGTTTGGTGATGACATTCAAGAAGCAAACTGTATGAAATTTCTGTGCTATCCACCAGAACTACATGGTACAGCCCATCTTTGCGCTAGCTTTCCTCCTGGGCTTAGCGGCATTCAGCCAAATCCACTAATAAAACTTAATGGATCAAATTATCTATTCCACATTAAAAAGTTGTGCGTGCTCAGAGAGCTAGAAATAGAGCAGTTAAAAAAGACAGTTGACTGAATTGTGGAGTCAAGTGATTAAAGAGCTTTACAAAAACTCATGTTTCATTTTTCTGGAACACATCACGAGAAAGCTCATAGAATCGTAGAGACATTTAGGTTGGAAAAGACCTTTAAGATCATCAGGTCCAACCGTTAACCTAACACTGCCAAGTCCACCACTAAACCATGTCCCTAAGCCCACATCTACAAGTCTTTTAAATACCTCCAGGGATGGTGACTCAACCACTTCCCTGGGCAGCCTGTTCCAGTGCTTGACAGCCCTTTAGGTGAAAATTTTTTTCCTAATATCCAGTCTAAACCTCCTCTGGCACAACTTGAGGCCATTTCCTCTTGTCTTATTGCTTGTTACTTAGGAAAAGAGACCAACACCCATGTTGCTACAGCCTCCTTTCAGGTAGCTGTAGTGAGCGATAATGTCTCCCCTAAGCCTCCTTTTCTCCAGGCTAAACAACCCCAGTTCCCACAGCCGCTCCTCATAGGACTTGTGCTCTAGACCCTTTACCAGCTTCGTTGGCTTCTTTGAACATGCTCCAGCACCTCAATGTCTTTCTTGTAGTGAGGAGCCCAAAACTGAACACAGTACTCGGGGTGCGGCCTCACCAGTGCTGAGTACAGGGGGACGGTCACTTCCCTGGTCCTGGGGGCCACACTATTTCTGATACAAGCCAGGATGCTGTTGGCCGCCTTGGCCACCTGGGCACACTGCTGGCTCATATTCAGCCAGCTGTCAACCAACACCCCCAGGTCTTTTTCCACCAGGCAGCTTTCCAGCCACTCTTCCCCAAGCCTGTAGCATTGCATGGGGTTGTTGTAACCCAAGTGCAGGACCTGGCACTTGGCCTTGTTGAACCTCATACAATTGCCCTTGGCCCATCGACCCAGCCTGTCCAGATCCCTCTGTAGAGCCTTCCTACCCTCCAGCAGATCAACACTCCTACCCAACTTGGTGTCGTCTGCAAACTTACTGAGGGTGCATTCGATCCCCTCGTCCAGATCATTGCCAAAGACAGTAAACAGAACTGGCCCCAATACTGAGCCCTGGGGATCACCACTTGTGACCCGCCGCCAACTGGATTTAACTCCATTCACCACAAGTCTTTGGGCCCAACGATCCAGACAGATTTTTACCCACCGAAGAATATATCCATCCAAGCCATGAGCGGCCAGTTTCTCCAGGAGAATGCTATGGGAAATGGTGTCAAAGGCTTTACTAAAGTCTAGGTAGACAACATCCACAGCCTTTCCCTCTCCCACTAAGTGGGTCACCTTGTCATAGAAGGAGATCAGGTTAGTTAGACAGGACTTGCCTTTCATAAACCCATGCTGACTGGGCCTGATCACCTGGTTGTCCTGTGTGTGCTGCATGATGGCACTCAGGATGATCTGCTCCATAACCTTCCCTGGCACCGAGGTCAGACTGACAGGCCTGTAGTTCCCTGGATCCTCCTTCCAGCCCTTCTTGTAGATGGGCGCCACATTTGCTAATTTCCAGTCAACTGGGACCTCCCCGGTTAGCCAGGACTGCTGATAAATGATGGAAAGCGGCTTGGTAAGCACTTCCACCAGCTCCCTCAATACCTTTGGGTGGATCCCATCCGGCCCCACTGACTTGTGTGTGTCTGTAGTGTAGCAGGTCACTAACCATTTCCCCTTGGATTATTGGGACTTTGTTCTGCTCCCTGTCCCTGTCTTCCAGCTCAGGGGGCTGGGTACCCAGAGAACAACTGGTCTTACTATTAAAGACTGAGGCAAAGGTGGCATTAAGTACCTCAGCCTTCTCCTCATCCTTTGTCACTATGTTTCCCCCCGCATCCAATAATGGATGGAGATTCTCCTTAGCCATCCTCTTGTTGCCAATGTATTTATAGAAACATTTTTTTATTGTCTTTTAGAGCAGTAGCCAGATTAAGTTCTAGTTGGGCTTTGGCCCTTCTAATTTTCTCCTTGCATAACCTCATGACATCTTTGTAGTCGTCCTGAGTTGCCCACCCCTTCTTCCAAAGGTCATAAACTCTCCTTTTTTTCCAGAGTTCCAGCCAAATCTCTCTGTTCAGCCAGGCTGGTCTTTCCTACCAGCTCGTCTTTTGGCACACAGGGACAGCCTGCTCCTATGCCTTTAAGATTTCCTTCTTGAAGAATGTCCAGCCTTCCTGGACTCCTCGGCCCTGCTTCCCAAGGAACTCTTAACCAGGCTCCTAAACAGGCCGAAGTCTGCCCTCTGGAAGTCCAGGGTAGCAGTTCTGCTGACCCCCCCTCCTTCTGCAAGAATCGAAAACTCTATCATTTTGTGATCACAATGCTCAAGATGACCTCCAACCATCACATCACCCACAACTCCTTCTCTGTTCACAAACAACAGGTCCAACAGGGTGCCTTCCCTAGTTGGCTTACTCACCAGCTGTGTCAGGAAGTATCTTCCACACACTCCAGGAACCTCCTAGATTGTTTCCTCTCTGCTGTATTGTATTTCCAGCAGACATCTGGTAAGTTGAAGTCACCCACAAGAACAAGGGCTAGTGACTGTGAGATTTCGCCCAGCTGCTTGTAGAATATTTCATCTGTCTCTTCATCCTGGCTGGGTGGTCTACAACAGACTCCCACCATGATATCTGCCTTGTTGGCCTTCCCCCTGATTCTTACCCATAAACACTCAATCCTATCGTCACTGTCATTAAGCTCTAGACAATCAAAACACTCCCTAACATTGTCCTGGTTTCAGCTGGGATAGAGTTAACTGTCTTCCTAGTAGCTGGTACGGTGCTATGTTTTGAGTTCAGTATGTGAAGAATGTTGATAACGCTGATGTTTTCAGTTGTTGCTAGTAGTGTTTAGACTAATGTCAAGGATTTTTCAGCTTCTCATGCCCAGCCAGCGAGAAAGCTGGAGGGGCACAAGAAGTTGGCACAGGACACAGCCAGGGCACCTGACCCAAACTGGCCAACGGGGTATTCCATACCATGGGATGTCCCATTTAGTATAGGAACTGGGAAGTGGGGGCGGGGAATTGCTGCTCAGGGACTAGCTGGGTGCTGGTCGGCGGGTGGTGAGCAATTGCACTGCGCATCATTTGTACATTCCAATCCTTCTATTATTGCTGTTGTCATTTTATTAGTGTTATCGTTATCATTATTAGTTTCTTCTTTTCTGTTCTATTAAACTGTTCTTATCTCAACCCATGGGTTTTGCTGCTTTTTCCCGATTTTCTCCCCCATCCCACTGGGTGGCGGGGGAGTGAGTGAGCGGCTGCGTGGTGTTTAGTTGCTGGCTGGGGTTAAACCACGACAAACATACAGGGCTACCCCACCACCTCTCCTTCTTTGCCTATCCCTTCTGAAGAGTTTATAGCCATCCGCTGCAGCACTCCAGTTGTGCGAGTTATCCCACCATGTTTTCGTGATGGCAGCTTCCAGCTCCTCCTGTTTGTTGCTCATGCTGTGTGCATTGGTGTAGATGCACTGCAGTTGGGCTATTGATCCCGCTACCTTTTGGGGGGAAAGAAGCCCTAATTCCTATGTGGCCATTCTCAGGCACTTCCGTGGTTTCTAACACATCAGTAACCCTTGCATCTTTGCTGCCGCGTGGATCTCCATCCCCTACCTCCGCTGAGACAGCAGACCAAAGGACCTCGCTAGCACACCATCCCTCAAACATTGGTGTGCCGCCCCCAGGCTTATCCCTAGCAAGCCTGGTTTTATCCCTTTCCCCCTTCAAATCTAGTTTAAAGCTCTTTCAGTGAGACCTGCTAACTCCTGTGCAAAGATACTTTTCCCCCTTTGAGACAGGTGCACCCTGTCTGTCACCAGCAGGCTTGGTGTCATGTAGACCCACCCATGATCAAATAACCCAAAATTCTCCCAGTGACACCAGGCTCAGAGCCAGGTATTGATCTGCTGACTCTTCCTGTTTTTTCACTCATCATTCCTTGCCACTGGAAGGATAGAGGAGAACATTACTTGTGCTCCTGATCCCTTATCGTCATACAGGTCCTCTGGCTTGGAAATCCTGCCACACGCCCTGTTCTCCCTCTCCTCTGCTCTATTATGAGTATCTTTTTCATCTGCTATAGGTAGGATCTTGGCCCACAAAGTTCAGCTTATTGACCACTTTCCTCCATAGCTATCCATCCCATGCTCTCTGCTCGAGTACAGGAGCTGATCTCCTGATCTGGTGGTTAATTTGAAGCAAATGAGACAGCTGACTGAGGCACATGGCCCTAATTAACTACCAATTGTCTATCACTCAGTAAGCCAAGGTAGAGAATGTATGGAGACAGGACAGATTTAACATGAAGGCAAAATTCACTTTGAGGAAGCAATGAAAGAAAACTGAAGAAGATTGAGGTTGGCCAGTCAGAGAGAAAGCACTCAACTCAGACAAAAACAATCACAAGGGAAAATAAAAACTGGCATGGGCAACTGAAAGAATGATGAAAAATGGAATTGAAGTTTTGAATCCAGAGATGACAGTGGGAAGCAAGAAAAGGCAGAACCACTCTCAGGTAGTCAAAAACACAAAGGAAGGATGGACGAGAGAAACAGAAAAAAACAATTCTGGTTGCACAGCATAAAAGTGTAGCCTGGTTGAAAGCCTAAGCTACACCTAATTAATGTCATAAATTACTTCACATATAAAATAAACTGATGGGAACCTGAGTAACATATCCTTACATAGGGATTTGCATCACTTTGAGTAAACTAATTTAAACATACCTCCAGCTAGATTGTCTGAACAGTTTGAACATCAAAGAGTCCTAAGAGACATGAAAGCAACCGATGAAGTTGTCCTTAAACCTTCCTCATGGTTCTGGATGTGTGTTTTGGGTTTGTGTGGCGGGGTTTTGGTAGCGGTGGAGGGGGCCGCAGGGGTGGCTCCTGTGAGAAGCTGCTAGAAGCTTCCAAGTTGGACCTGCCTTTGGCCAAGGCTGACCCAGTCAGCAACGGCGGTATCGCCTCTGAGAGAGCGGATTCCAGAGGGGGAACCTGCAGCGAGTAGGGGATTGGGACGGGAGAGGAACCCCTCTGCGGGTACCGAGGTCAGGGAGGAAGGCGGGCAGGAGGGGCTGCCCCCGCAGCCCGCGGGGAGACCAGACGGCAGGCTGTCCCCCCCAGCCCACGGAGGGGAGCGGGGGAGCAGATGCCCACCTGCAGCCCGGGGAGAGAGGAGCCCACGCCGGAGCAGGGGGCGGATGCCCCCCAAGATGGCCGCGGCTCCGTGGGGAAGCCCGCGCTGGGGTCTGTGACTGAAGGTTGGCCCGCGGGAAGGACCCACGCTGGAGCAGTTTGTGAGGAACTGCAGCCCGTGGGAAGGAGTCACCTTGGAGAAGTTCATGGAGGACTGTGTCCCGTGGGAAGGAGTCACGTTGGAGAAGTTCATGGAGGACTGTGTCCCGTGGGAGGGACCCCACGCTGGAGCAGGGGAGGAGTGAGGAAGGAGCAGCAGAGACAAGGTGTGATGAACTGACCCCAGCCCCCATTCCCCGTCCCTCTGTGCTGCTGGAGGGGAGGAGGGGGAGAAAGTTGGGAGTGGAGTTGTGGTGGGTTGACCCTGGCTGGATGCCAGGTGCCCACCAAAGCTGTTCTATCACTCCCCTCCTCAGCTGGACAGGGGAGAGAAAATATAACAAAGGGCTTGTGGGTTGTGATAAGGACAGGAGAGATCGCTCACCAATTACTGTCACAGGCAAAAGAGACTCAGCTTGGGGAAAATTAATTCAATTTATTACCAATCAACCAGAGTAAGGTAATGAGAAATAAAACCAAATCTCAAAACACCTCCCCTCCACCCCTCCCTTCTTCCTGGGCACAACTTCACTCCCGGATTCTCTACCTAACAACCCCAGCAGCACAGGGGTACAGAATGGGGTTTACGGTCAGTTCATCACACATTATTTTCTGCCGCTTCATCCTCCTCAGGGGCAGGACTCATCACACTCTTCCCCTGCTCCAGCGTGGGGTCCCTCCCATGGGAGACAGTCCTCCACGAACTTCTCCAATGTGGGTCCTTCCCACAGGCTGCAGTCCTTCATGAACTGCTCCAGTGTGGGTCCCTTCCACGGGCTGCAGTCCTTCAGGAGCACACTGCTCCAGCGTGGGTCCCCCACGGGGTCACAAGTCCTGCCAGCAAACCTGCCCCAGCGTGGGCTCCTCTCTCCACGGGGCCACAGGTCCCGCCAGGAGCCTGCTCCAGCACGGGCTTCCCACGAGGTCACAGCCTCCTTTGGGCACCCACCTGCTTCGGCGTGGGGTCCTCCCCGGGCTGCAGGTGGAGATCTGCTCCCCCGTGGACCTCCCTGGGCTGCAGGGGGACAGCCTGCCTCACCGTGGTCTTCACCACGGGCTGCAGGGGAATCTCTGCTCCAGTGCCTGGAGCATCTCCTCCCCCTCCTTCTTCACCAACCTTGGTGTCTGCAGGGTTGTTTCTCTTACATGTTCTCACTCTCTCTCCAGCTGCTGTTTCTGTGTCCCAGCAACTTTTTTTCCTTCTTAAAAATGTTCTCCCAGAGGCGCTACTGCTATCGCTGGTTGGCTCGGCCTGGGCCGGCAGCAGGTCTGTCTTAGAGCTGGCTGGCATTGGCTCTGTTGGACATAGGGGAAGCTTCCAGAGCTTCTTACAGAAGCCACCCCTGTAACCCCCCCACTACCAAAACCTTGCCACACAAAGCCAATACAGGAGTTGAGCCCAGGAAGGGGGTGAGGGGGGGAAGGTGTTTTAAGGTTTGAGTTTACTTCTCATTATCCTTGTTTTGATTTGATTTATAGTAAACTAAATTGATTTTGTTTTTCCCCAAGTTGTCACTGGTTTTTGCCCGTGACCATAAGCGGTGAGTGATCCCTCCCTGTCCTTGTCTTGACCCATGAGTGTTTATATTTTCTCCTCATTCCACCAGGGCCGAGGGCAGGGGGAGTGAGCAAGCAGCTTCATGGTGCATTGTTGCCAGCTGGGCTTAAACCATGACAACATGATACTGAATCCACTTGTGCTGTCCAGAAGTACAGTGGGACTGACAGTTTGTAGCGTGAAAGCAATCTTACAACAAACTAGTTAATTTTAGTATTTGCATTTTGAAGTAATATGTTAAAATCTCCACTGTGCTTCATCTTAAATTCCCATCTGTGCAACAGAGGAGCAGAAAATGGGAAAACTTCAGCAGAAGTCTCCAAGACTTGAATTCAGAAACAACATTTCCATGCTTCTGCACCCTATTCCCTCCCTTTCCAGGTTTTCCAACCCCTAACAGAAAATTTCAATAGTAATAACTGTCCCTATGTCGTGGTTTAACCCCAGCCAGCAACTAAGCACCACGCAGCCGCTCACTCACTCCCCCCCCACCCAGTGGGATGGGGGAGAAAATCGGGAAAAAGAAGCAAAACCCGTGGGTTGAGATAAGAACAGTTTAATAGAACAGAAAAGAAGAAACTAATAATGATAACGATAACACTAATAAAATGACAACAGCAATAATGGAAGGATTGGAATGTACAAATGATGCGCAGTGCAATTGCTCACCACCCGCCGACCAGCACCCAGCTAGTCCCTGAGCAGCAATTCCCCGCCCCCACTTCCCAGTTCCTATACTAGATGTGACGTCCCATGGTATGGAATACCCCGTTGGCCAGTTTGGGTCAGGTGCCCTGGCTGTGTCCTGTGCCAACTTCTTGTGCCCCTCCAGCTTTCTCGCTGGCTGGGCATGAGAAGCTGAAAAATCCTTGACATTAGTCTAAACGCTACTAGCAACAACTGAAAACATCAGCGTTATCAACATTCTTCACATACTGAACTCAAAACATAGCACCGTACCAGCTACTAGGAAGACAGTTAACTCTATCCCAGCTGAAACTAGGACACCGTATATCAGCCATTAACTACATCAAAGAAATACAGTTTAATACTAAATAGGTGTTAGTTATAGAGAGGTCACCTTGAATAATGAAATCCCAAGCACAGTAGCAGTAATGCTAATCTTTGTTTTGCAAATATTCCCCAGGGCCTTTTTCCGTAAAGGAGCTAAATGCTCTTCTGCAAACATCAGGTCTTCTTTAATTTCTTCCTTCATTTTCCCTTCTGTTTTTATAGCCACCATCTATTTTTCTTTCCTAAGTATGTGCTTAACCTAGCAGTGTTGGTTTGAACTCTTTATGATGGGCTTGCAGGGTTAAATTTAGCAATTACAGACCCTGCAGCCCCAGTAATGTTGGTTTGGCTAAGTGAATGTACATTTATGTTTGTTTATGCTGAAAAGGTTAGTTTTTGAGGAAGGAAAATCATTGTTTGACCACCCAGCAGCTCATTGATTTACTAAGAAACACAGAAGGTCATTTGATTTGTCCTTATGTGGTTGCAACTCTGCCCCTACTTCTTGGGGAAACATTCAGCAGGGATCTTGGAAGAGGCAGGATCATAGCCCCACTTCCTTTGCTATCCATGTGAAGAGTAGTGGTGGCTTTATGGAGTTGTATTTTTTGCAAAGGAGTATGGCTGTGTAATAGTGCTGTGTATGCTAGAAGATCCAGAATGTCCCCCAGGTCTGAGTGGATCTGTGTTTCCTAAAACTTGGGACAATATCCAAATCTTAAAATACTTTTGAACATATTAGTAGAATCATAAATTCATAGAGTGGTTTGGTTTCAAAGGGACCTCAAAGATCATCTAGTTCCAATCCCCCTGCCATGGGCAGGGACACCTTCCACTAGACCAGGTTACTCAAAGCCCCATCCAACCCGGCCTTGAACACTTCCAGGGATGGGGCATCCACAACCTCTCCGGGCAGCCTGTGCCAGCACCTCACCACCCTCACAGTGAAGGACTTCCTCCTTATATCTAATCTAAATCTACCCTCTTTCAGTTTAAAACTGTTACCCCTTCTCCTGTCACTACATGCCCTTGTAAAAAGTCCCTCTGTGGCTTTCTTGTAGGCCCCCTTAGGTACTGGAAGGCTGTTATAAGGTCTCCCCACAGCCTTCTCTTCTCCAGGCTGAACAACCCCAACTGTCTCAGCCTGTCCTCATAGGAGAGGTGCTCCAGCCCCCCGATCATCTTCATGTCTTCATGGCCCTCCTCTGGACCCACTCGAGCAGGTCCATGTCTTTCTCATGCTGGGGGCTCCAGAGCTGAACACAGTACTCCAGGTGGGGTCTTACAAGAGCAGAGGGGCAAAATCACCTCCCTTGACCTGCTGGTTATGCTTCTCTTGATGCAGCCCGGGATACGGTTGGCTTTCTGGGCTGCAAACACACGTTGCCGGCTCACGTTGAGCTTCTTGTCAACCAACACCACCAAGTCCTTATTCGCAGGGCTGCTCTCAATCCACTCATTGCCCAGCGTGTATTTGTGCTTGGGATTGGCCTGACCCATGTGCAGGACCTTGCACTTGGCCTTGTTGAACTTCATAAGGTTCGCATGGGCCCACTGCTCAAGCCTGTCAGGGTCCCTCTGGATGGCATCCCTTCCCTCCAGCGTGTTGACCACACCACACAGCTTGGTGTTGTCGGCAAACTTGCTGAGGGTGCACTCAATCCCACTGTCCACGTCACCAACAAAGATGTTAAACAGCACCAGTCCCAATACAAACCCCTGAGGAATGCCACTCATCACTGCTCTCCAGCTGGACATTGAGCCATTGACTGCAACTCTTTGAGTGTGACCATCCAGCCAATTCCTTATCCATGGAGTGGTCTATCCATCAAATCCATGTGTCTCCAATTTAGAGACAAGGATGTCATGCGGGACAGTGTCGAACACTTGCACAAGTCCAGGTAGATGATGTCCATTGCTCTTCCCTTATCCACCAACACTGTAACCCCGTCATAAAAGGCCACCAAATTTGTCAGGCACGATTTGCCCTTAGTGAAGCCATGTTGGCTGTCAGCAATCACCTCCTTATTTTCCATGTGCCTTAGCATAGTTTCCAGGAGGATTAGTAGTCAGAAGCAATATCAAAAGCTTAATATGAGATTGCAGCCTCTGTTGATCGCTCAGTTTTAAATGTTGTAATCTGGAAAGTAGGCATAATGGTTTGGGTATTTCAATTAGTATTCATATTGGATGGACTTTCTTACTTGATCATAAAGTCACAAATCAAAGCTTATGCACGGTTGCCTTTTGGGATATTGATCCATGTCCATGCAGGCAGCCTGGCAAAGCTTCTGTTAAATTAGTGCAGCTCTCAAGAGTGACTGAGCAAAGGATTAATGTAGAAGACTGTTAATCAAATTAAGTGTTTCCTAAAATTCTGTAATACATTATATGCACAAAGGAAACTTTGGTTAGAACTCGTTATTACAACAGAAATTATTTATTCTATTGTATTTCTTAATACCAAATGGAAATTTGTTCTCTTCTTCAATGAAATCTGGTATTGAAACATTATAGCATGAAACCTGGAAAAAAGCCTGTATGCATAATAATTTGCAGCAGGAAAAGAGGATGTGCAATATGGAGAAAAAGGTGAAATGGAGATTCATATCTTGTTTAGTCACTCCTGTGTCATAGGGAGAAATTTATGAGCATGTGTCTTTATCGATCTTATAAAGTTGTCTTTGACGTGAATTTTCCAACACTCTGAACAACTGCAGTGGTTGCTTTGTGCAAGGCAAGCAGGTTCTTGGCCCGAAAGAGTGGACTCTGGCCCACATGAATAAGGACAAGAGAGCTGAACCAGCAGCACTCTCCTGCATGCAAAGCTCTTGCTACTGCTCCATCCAAGCACCTGAGCTGGGCAGGCGTGTGGAGAGGGATGAAGCCAGATTATGGCACAGCCACCCTACACAGCTGCTCTGCAAAGGCTTGAGTCCATGTGGTAGCCTCCAGGTTCCCAAATTGTAGAGGTCGTATCAGGCAATGACAGCTAGTTTGGTGAACCGTACTGTTAGTCACATCTGGGAGAGTCAGTTCCATGCTGCCGCACTGGCAATAACCACAGGAGAACTTGTCAATGGACCACAGGTTCAGCTGTAGCCCAGCCCTACTAGTGGTCTTCCATCTCTTGCTTGTGAATCAAGGTGCCCTTGTGGTGATGAAGGCTACCTGGGTCCTGGGCTGCATTAGTAAGAGCAAAGGGACCTAATTATCACCCTCTATTCAGCATTCATGAGGCCTCATTTGTTATGCTGTGTCCAAGGTGGAGCTCCCCAGTGCAAGAGAGAGAATGCTGGAGTTGACATACTGGAGTAAGTCTGGTGGAGGGCTGGCAAGGTGCTTAGGGGGCTGGAGCACATGACATGTGAGGAGAGACTAAGGGAGCTGGGTTTGTTAGGCTGGAGAAGAAAAGGCCAAGGGGGGTTGTAATTCCTGCATTCAGCTACCTTCAGAAGGGTTGTAGAGAAGGCAGGGCCATTCTGAGGCATGCAGAAAAATGATGAACAGCAGTGGACATAATGTGCAGCAAGGGGAAATTCAAGAAGATACAAGGAAACAATTCTTGACAGACAGAGTGGTCAGACATTGGAGCAAGGAGCCCAGAAAGGCTGTGAAGTCTCCATCCTTGGAGATGTATAAGATTTGGCTGTTCAAGGCCTTGAACAGTTCAATTAAGCTTCAAAGTGGTCCTGGTTTGAGTAGATGATTGGTTCAGATGACCTCCAGATGTCCATCCCAACCTAAATTATTCTGTGACTCTATATTCCTGTTACCGTTCAACTCTCCTGCGAGGCTGGATGGAGAAGTCTGCTAAACAGAGGCATGGACCAACTTCTTCTGTCTTCCTTCACAGAGGGGATTGTTATTTTTTCTGTCCCCCAAAATTATTTTGTGTATCTGCAAAGAAAAGGAATGAATTTTCCTTTTAATGTGTAGGGTTGTGGAACAAAGGCAGAGGTCCCTGTTGGTAGCATGTAAGTATATATCTGTAAATAAGTGAGTAACAGTGTTATTGACCACTACGCTCCTTAAGTTGTTCCACCAAAAATACACCCTCTCTGTTCCCAAGATACTAGCAAATAATGTCTTTTTAAGCCACTGATCAACATTAAAAAGGGCAAACTAGTTCTAGCCACTTGTTATGGCACACTTAGAAATCCTTTAGGCAATGTACAGTGACACTGCCCTGTTGGCAAAGGGCTGATCCACTTAGAGATTATCACATTTCTTACAGGAGACACACACCTTGCTCCCACCCTCATGCCCAGCCTGAATGCAAGCATCAAATTAGTGATGCCAAGGGTTTTGGCATGATCACGACTATCTGTCGTTGACAGCAGAGTCACAGTCACCCCTGAGATATGAGTCTCCAAAGTTGCCCTTTGGCAGTCTGACATCCTCACATGTTCTTGAGAGCACTCTGGATCACCTGGATCCCAACGGGAACTTCCAATTCTGCCTCTCACCTCTTGTATAATGTTAATGGACTATTGCTGATAATTACATTCAGCTTAACAGAGCTAATAATGCTCATCTGGTCTGGTGGGTGGATTAATTCAGTAGTGCCTGTAAAGAAGTGCAAAAATGAAAATACTATTCAAGTTCTAAATAGTAATATTTATGTTACCAGAATCCTAGGAGGAGTATAATGTTGCAGTGTGTCCGTGTGGGCAGACACTACCTACACTGGCCAAAGGGGTGACTCGGATATATCACCACTTCTGACTTCACTGGGAGTTCTGGATGGTCACTGTATACACGGGTGAGCTTTTCATGTGTGGCTTGATGTATTGCAACAGGTTCATCCATTTTTTTTTCTTTCTTCCCTCCTAATTTACAACATTTACCCCAAGCCCTGTTTTGATCACTCATATTCCCAGACTGTGCAAAAATACATTGGACTTGCAAGAAAACGATTCAGGTACATGTAATCAGTACATGCATATAGGAAACCACTTATTCATTTTAAAGGCAGCCATTTGATGTATGAAGACTTCATGATATACATGAAGTTTACGTAATTTAACAATTACATATATCTGGGTCTGTGGTTGACAAGGCTGATTTATTTGGGCTGATAAATTACAGGCTACATTAAGTAATTGGAGTGATTTAAGACTATTCTGCAGAAATGCAGCTGAGGGACATTACAGTGGGTCTTTTTATTTTTAAAGTGTATATTTTAAGAGCTTAAATTGCTACCATAAACACTATTTTAAACTTTAACCATACAAGTAGGCCCGTTTTTAAAGACAGTCATTTATTTGTCTAGCAATAAACAATAATTCATGATACTCAGTGTTGGTTTTCATTGACTACCCAGCTCTTTGGCAGTGACATAATGCTGTTTAGTTGCTTTTGCAAAAAAGACTACATCATTACCATTTGTGTTGTTATGTGAGACAAAAATACTTCTTGTGTTTAAGAAAATAATGGTTTGAAGGTTGGAGAGAGGCCTGGGATTTATTTTGGTTTGAAAGTCCCTGTCCGTGGCAGAAGTCTGTTAGGAGACTTTCCCCTTCCTATGGGCTCGCGGTGGCTATGTGGAGGGCTGGAGGACAGATCCTCCTGCTCCTGCAGCATCTCTGGGGAGATCAGATTAAATCCCAGCTCTTGGGGCAGTTCTTCCTCCAGTCCCACACAAGTAGCATCCAGGGGAAAGTGTATGTCTGGATGTGGTTTCTGAGTGCTATTTTAATGTCTGAGTGCTAGCATGAGATTTTTTTCTTTTATACGTAAACCACCTAATAAATTGCATCTTGAATGTATGCAGTATTTCTTAAGGTCAAGTTACACCACTCCCTACTAAAATACAATCAATAACGATTGCAAGAAGCCCATAGGGTAGTGTATCATTTATCTTGAAACCTTCTGCTCTGAATAAGAATTCTGACTTCACTTTTCAGTATAAATCATGATCTCTCCTAGCTTCTGCCAGGGATACCATAAAATATGTTGTTATATTAATCAAAGTCCCAGCATCCTGGCATCCAAACTATGAATTATTGCTGTAGTACAAATGCTCAAGAAAGAGTACCGCATCTTATCTTAGCCTTGCTGAGAAGCCTAACATTTACAATGTGATGGCAGAGAGGGCAGGAGACTTTGTAGAAATGCTAATTAAAACCTCTCTTTGGAGATTAGATTGATTTGATAAATACACTTTAACACTTATTTATCTCTATTACATGCCCATAAACTACCTATGACCCTTTTTAATGCTTTATAAATAAATTAATAGATTAATTAAATATTTCCTATGTACTTTCCAAATAGATTCATGAAACTCTTGAAGTTCACAAGAAAGATTTACGGACCTTGCTGCATAATGCAGTACTTGATGTTATTCTTTAAAATTTTTTTCAACACTTGAATAAATGTTCAAAGGAGTTCGGGGGCAAAATCAGAGTTGTAATTTGTGGAGCCAAAGTCTCCTCAGCCTTCGGAAAAGACTGCTCCAGGATTTTCTGTGAGTGACTGGCCTCACAAATTAAGTCTCAGCTTTTTACTTCATTTGCAAGGAATTATCTTATTTAATTTGTTCAGGGAGCAGCTATGTTAAGCATTTACGTGGAGAGGATCAGAAAAACACAATAATGTGTCTCTGCGTAAATATTTTTATGAACTGTGAGTAGACTGCATTAAAGATTAGGTAGGAAATATTTGGTTAATTCATTTATGTATTTATAAAGTTCTTTCATGTGTTTGGAATGGATTATGGAGGGGTAATACAGTGTCAGGAAAAAGACAACATCAATTTGTTTAGAACAAATCATATCAAAACAAAATAATTCCCTCCTAGAACAAAGGCAGGAGATTTTGTGGACAGAGGGAAAGCAAGGGATGCCACATAAGGCTTTCAGTGCTGTCTTGCATGGGGATCTCAATACAAGCTGGAGAGGGAAATCTCATCTAGGGGAAACTGTGGTAAGGCAAGTGAGCACTGGCTTCAATAACATGCTCAGACAACAAAGACAATAGTTTAGTTTCCAACAAGGATCTCCACAAGCCTGTCCTGAGCCTAAAACTGCTTAGTACTTATATTGATGATATGAATGGGGGACTAAGGAGGGTGCTTATAAAATCTACATGTGACAAAGGAGCTGGAGGACAGGTTTAGAATTCAAAATGATCTTCCAGATTGGGAAAAAATTCTGAAATATGTAGCAGGCAACTCGGCAAGTTTTTGTAACTTTTTTCCTAGCCTCTCTCTCCCATCGGCTACTGGCTGCATAGCACGTTGCTCACCCTCCAGGCACAGGTGCCTCTTCCAGGTCCTCTTTCTAATTCAGTTCTTCCAGGTAGGGGGCCTGTCTACTCACCAAAAACCCTGACTTGGCACTGGACCCGTCACTTGGATTCTTTATCCAGACAACGTGGCAAGTGGTGAGCTTGACTCTCTGCAGGAGACTGATCAGAACACGCTGAGCCCAAATGTTCAGCAGTCTGAAACAAAACCTATCCCAGCCACAGCTTCCCTTCCTGTACATCTAATGAGTTCCATGTATGTCATATCGTGCATTTGTCTCATGCGCTTTTAAACCGGGTAACTTTGTTATCCATATGCAATGCATACAATCTCCTACCAGTAGCCACACTGTTTGGCTCGTCCAGTTTGTCTTTGTTTGAACATTCCCCAGGTGCATGTCCTTCCATACAGTGATATATGTCTGTGTAAACCTCTGTCAGTCTTTTCATAAGCTACACACATCCAGCTTGTCAGTACATGATCCAGTTGCACAACTACAGTAATGAGCCTGCATGTTTTTCAAGCTCCATAGCGTTGCTGTACGCAGCAGCAGCAGCTCTTGCAAAGCACTGAGCACAGGTAGGATCCTGCTTAACTGTGACTGTTACACAAATACTCCAAAATGCGGCAGCAGAGCCCTCTGGGTGGCAGAAAATGATGTAAGAGATGCAGTGGATCTCAAGCAGAACATGAGTGAGCAGTGTCATCATTCTCCAAAAAGAAGCAACCACCATTGCGGTATGCAAAGCCATGATATATCTAAGACATTAAATACATAACAAAAGAAATGTGCCACTGAGAACTAGTGAAAACTTAGCTGGAGTAATCAGTCCAGATTTGGGCACCGCACTTCCAGAAACAAGTGGATTACACTGGAAAGCAACAAAGGCAAATAACAAGACTAATCAGAGATTTAGAAAATGTGGTGTAATAGGAAAGCTTGACAGAAAACTGGTTGTTTAGTCCAGAGAAGAGATGGCCGATGGAAGCCGTGTGTCGCTTCACACCCTGTCCCATTTTCTGCTGCCTCTCCCAGGAACAAGCCTCTGTGTATCTCCTGGAAGCTGGATAAGAAGCAGTTTGCTTAAATGGAAAGACATGGAGAATTAGGTTTTATTTTAAAATACTGAAGTTCGGAGAGTTTGCTGAGGAAGATTGTATGTCTCCATCACTGGACAATACTGATAACAAGTAAAAGATATCTGTGTGTCGGGAGTGGTTTTAAGTATCATTGTACCTAATTGGACCTGGCAGTGATCAGCCTGTCTTTCAAAGACCTTTCCTTCCTCTCCACCAGAAAACAGGCCTTTATCCTGAGCAAAACACTGGCTGTGTTACCAGCACTTAAGTTGCTGTCATATTTGTCCTGGGGCTCCTTTTCTTGGAGGAACAGTCCATCACAAAGCCAACTTTTAGTTTTTAAAAAATGAAGATTTTGTCGTTTTTATTTTCAAGGTGGTGCTTAAAAAGTGAACCTAAAAAGTGCAATTATCAATAGAAAATTAGCACGTTAAAAGCATTTTTCAGATCTCATAGTTTTCAAGTTGACGTTGTTATTTTTCATGGGATTTACTCATGTTTTTGAAATGTTTGGAGTTGGCAGGCTGGTAATCTGATACTTCATATTCACACAAAAAGTCCATGGTCCCACTGAAAATTAGAGGTGATATCGCTGAGTAAGAACTGCCTGTGTGACTTGGGTCTTTGCAGAGTTAAACCCTTCTTCGCAAATTCCTAAAAACTGTCATCCGTGGACCCCAAAGCAATTTAGAAACATTATTTAATGTTAAAAATCAACTTGGCTCAGGCCATAACTGAGTTCAAGCAGCTTTGGGGAGCTGGCTGCTTTTCAGTGGAGAAAAATAATCCCTTTGGAAAGCAATTGGGCTGAATGTTTGTAGTATTTGGAGTGCTAAAAAAAATTTAGGGCAGATATTCTTAGATCCACACTGGCAACCATCTAAGCCAATTCACTGATTCAGTGAACCCTGGGTAACCTTGTCAGGGCTTATTCCCACAATGAGAAGGGAAGGCTGGGGACAAACAAACTGTAGCTGGTATAAAATTTTCACTCACTTTTCTGGCTGTAGCTCCCATGCAAAGCGTGCTGTGTTTCCATGCGTAGGAAGCACTCAGCAGTCCTGACAAAGTGGGCCCTAGCACGCTTCCCCTTGTTGCCACCTTCCTGCTCCATCCAAACCACCTGTGTTTGAATCTTTCCAGTCATGTAATAAGGATTCATATCTTCAGGTGCAGAGATACGACATTCAGTAGCAATTCATCCAAGAGGTTGGATCATAAGATTGTTCAGGCTAGAAGGGACCTCAGGAGGTCTCTTGTCCAACCTCCTGCTCCAAGCAGGATCAGCTGTGGGGTCAGATGAGGTTGCTCAGGGCCTTACCCAGTTAGGTCTTGAAAACCTCCCACAGACTGTGTGACCCCCCTGGGCAGCCTGCCCCACTGCTTGGCGTCCTCACGGCGAAAAAGTTTCTCTTTATATCACGTCTGAACCTCTAATGTTTCCGCTTATGCCCATTGTCTCTTGTCCTCCTTCCATGCCCCACTGTGCAGAGCCTGGCTCTGTCTCCTCAATGACCTCCTCATAGAGGTACTGGGGGGCTGCTGCCAGGCCCCCTGATGCTGTCTCTTCTTCAGGCTGAACAAGCCCCAGGTCCTCAGCTTCTCCTCACAGAGCACTTGCTCTAGCCCCGACCATCTTGGTGGCCCCTGCTGAACTCCAGTTTGTCTATGCCGTTCTCGTTTTGGGAAGCCTCAAACTGGGCATTGTAATCCAGATGTGGTCTGATAAGTGCTGAGCAGAGGGAGATAATCCATTGTTTTACTGGCTGTGCTCTTGTTAATTCAGCCCAGGATGCTTTGGCCTTCTCTGCTGCCGCTGGCACACGTGCAGCTGGCTGTCTGCAAGGACCCCACAGCCTTTCCCACAGAGCTGCTTCCCAGCCAGTCAGTGCTCAGCTTGTATTACTGCAAGGTTTTGTTCTGTCCCAGGTGCAGGACTTCGCATTTGTCCAGGTTAAATTTGATAAGATTCATCTTAGCCCATTCCTTGAGCCTGTTTGGGTCCCTCTGAATGGCAGTCTAGCTTTCAACCATATCAACTGGTCCCCAGTTTGGTGTCTTCTTCAAGTGTGACCAAAGGGCACTCTTGTTGCCTCCTTCAGATCACTGGCAAAGATGTTAAACAGGTTGTGTTCCAGGATAGACCCCTGTGTTACCCCACTTGTCACAGGTGTCCATGTAGAGTGCAACTCATTAACTACTACCCTCTGAGCCCCAGCACCCAACCAGTCAGTTTCTTATATAGTTCTCCATCCATCTTGTATCTACTTGGATACGAGAATGTTGTGAGAGATGGTGTTGAAAGCTTTGCTGAAGTCAAGGTAAATGGCATCGATTGCTCTCCCCTTGTCCACAAGCCCAGTTATTTTCATATAGGTGGCCATCAGGTTGGTCAGATATGATTTACCCTGGGTAAATCTGTGCTAGCTCTACCCAGTCACCACCTACTTCTTCATGTGCACAGAAATATGTTCCCAGAGGACTTGCTTCATGATTTTCCAAAGTGGGGCTAACTGGCCTGTAGTTCCCCACAATGACCTTTGCCTTTTTTGAAAATGCGTGCAATCTGCTTTTCCCCAGTTGTTGGGAACCTCTGCTGACCTCTGCAGCCTTCCAAAGATTATAGATAGCATCCTTGCAAGGTCATTGGCCAGCTGTCAGCTTCCTTGGGTGCAGCCCATATGGTCCTGATTCACTTGTATGGGTCACATTTTCTGAAGTAATCTTGGTCTCAACCCTCACGCAGTGCTGGTAGCAGCTCTCCTCCTTAAACCCTTTCACTACACAGAGACCTGGGAGACCTTATTGGTGAAGGCTGAGGCAAAGAAGGGACTGACTGCCTCAGCCTTATGTCTGTTCACTGTCAGTATATCACCAGAATTTGTAGAATAAATAGTTTCCCTCCATTGATCCCTTGGTTTGGTAACCAAAGATGCTTTTGAGTATGGATGGGTTGCTGGAATGAATTACTTTCTTTCAGCTAACTGTGGCTATTAGAGGTGTTAGGAACAAGGCTGACCCAGACCAGGAGTAGTCAGAGAAGTTCACAGGCACTGGTGGGTGCTCTAAAGATTTAGATGCTTTGGATCCAAATTTAAGAGGCCTGATGTGAATTATCTAAAGAATTTCAGAAGTTTGTCCTTCACTGGTGCTATGGGATTTTATGATTTAAAGGCTGTTGGGAAGGAGCAATATTTGGTTGGTTGGTTGGTTGGTTTTTTAATGCAAAATAATATACTGAGGCTGCAGTTCACACATTTTCTTTCCCCCCTCTATAGGAGGAGAGTTTGGCTCAAGCTTAGTAACAGGGAAATGGAGATAATTCAAACTTAGCAAGGAAAAAACTGTGGCTTGCCTTAGTGCAACCATGTAAAGCATATGAACTAAGTAGTCCCAAGTATGCACTTGGAGTCTGTATTCAGTATGCTATGTAGTCCATGCTCCTTTATCTGAGCTCTTAATCGGAGCCAGAAACTACAGTGGTTTTGTTTATACATGGGTGAATAAATAGAGGCAGGAAAAATTGTAAGAACTAGGTGTTAACCCAAAATTTACTGTGCCGATGTCGTCTGGCATGTGCTGTCATGAAACAAATTGAATAGCACAGTGGTATGGAGCAAATCCTGGAAAATTAACAAAGGGTCTGAATTGACTGCCATGAAGCACAAGCAGGGCATCAAGCACTTGAGGACTGAGAAGAGCATTCCTGGAAGAAAACATGGGAAGAAATTCTGTAATTCTTTTGTATGAAGAATTTACAAAGGAAAACATGGTGAAGGTGTTAACACAGGGAAAGACAAGCTGCACATACAGTTGCAGGTACTAACAAAGTACTCTGGGAAAGGGTATGTGTGAGCACTGAGATCCCACCAGAAGAATACCCGAACCAGGTACAGCATGCCTTCTGACAGTGTTCCTCAGATTAACCAACAGTGAAATGATCCAGGAATATATAAAAACTCAGCCCCAAATCATACAAAATTACTAATAGTAAAATGTCCCTAAAGCAAAACAGATAAAAAATACCTTTGGAAATGCATTTATAACATTCTGAAAGATAAAAGTAGCCAGGAAGTTATGCTGAATGTGATTGCAAAAGCGTGGGTATTTGGATTTCTGTATTATATTCATCACTATTACAAGTTATCAGAGAAACAGGGAAGTCATTGGGGCTTCATGACAGCACTTGATTGAAATAAAATTATAGTGGTGCTTTTATAACCCCTTCTGAATCTTGTGAAGCATTTTGAGGCATAAATCTTGGTGCGCCCCTCTTGGTCCAGAGTTTCATTGCCAGAAAGTAAGTATACCTGGTGACGTGTGTCGTGCAGGTGTTGATGCAGGGGAAATAACCCCACAGCTCGGTAAGGCACCATCACACTGATACCTCTCTGTATGTTGGGACTCAGCTTTTCCTGGAAAAAAAACCAGCTCTTTGCTGAAAGCCTGGCTACACTGCAGTCAGATGGCAAAATCCCCACTGATAGCTATGAATCCATGATTTCACCTTCCAGTCTTCTTAAATTGAGTGACTGTCTGCCACACTGAAAATTTCACCCAAAACATCCATCCTGGGCTGCCTTTTTTAAGATCTCTTTAGCTATTATGAATGTTCACTGCCTTCTCTGACATTTCTTCTGGCATTGAATTAGTGTGGACTATGATTCCTGGCATGCAGAAGTTGGAGACCTTTTTCTGACCACCTTAAAGACACATTTCTGCTTCCAGATCTGAAAAAAATCTCCATGAAACAGACCTGTCACAGTTAGACCTGCTGTGGTCCTCCCGCTAGAAACTCTTAAGGGTCCAGAATTAAGCTTGCCACAAACCTGGCATACCCTTGCCTTTGTTCTTCAAAAAGCAACTTCCTCAGTGGGTTTAACCTTCTGGTATATTTGTCAAATATTCCTTCAGATCTATTAAAAGTGAGAGAACATTTCATGCAGTATTGAAATAGCAAATTTTATTTGTTTGTCATTTAAGCAGCAAGGAAACACTACAGAGAGTAATCCTACCAAGGATTACAGAGTATTTTGACAATTAGTAAGCACTCAGATTCAGCTAAAGCCTGCTCTTTCCCAGGCTTCTCAGTAATCCTAGTTTAGACCAGCAGAGTAATTCAGATGTTGCAGGAAAACTAAGAGTCCTCAAAAGGAAAGATATAGATGAATTTGTAAAGTTCAAGAGCAACTGGACCATGCGAGGCAGCAGAAAATGCAAAGAACAGTGCAAGTCTTGAAGAAATACCATTTGAGGGAGACATTTCAAATGATTTGTTCTGAAAGAATTCAGAAATCCTAAACTTTTTATTAGAGCAACTAATCTTCCTTCACCCCAGCACTAAAATTCCAGGTGTTATATATGATAGCTATTAAAGAAGAAACTACAGTTTATTCTCTACAAAATGCATGTTGTATAAAGACTGGATGAAGAAACAGGTAGCAGCAAAATCATTCTGAGAAAGTGAGTTTGCCTTTATGTAGAAATTTGCCAAAGGAAAACATGCATTTGAAGCCCTTTATCCCCAAGTTCTGGTTATGGTATTCAACCATTCATGACACGTTTTGTAGTGGTTATTGCCAAGTGAAAAGATTTGATGCTAGATTCAACAATAGATTGTTTAGAGTGTAATTACCAGTCTTGCAAAAATTTAAACAGGGTTATTGCTTGTGAAGCTGAAATTATATCTAGCATCTGGACACACTATCCTCATTCCTCTTTTTCCTATTATTCAAAGAATCAGTGTAGCGCGTCATTATTGCTGTTGGGAATAAAAACGATGAAAATTGGTAAAAGTATTTCCAGAAATGTCTTTCTCTCATTTAAAATTTAAAAAAGCCCAACAAACAAACGGAAAAACAAGAGATAACACTTAAAAGCTACTGATAGCTTCCACTGGCTTTTATTTGAGGAAAGATCTTTTCTTACCTTTTTTTTTTTTACTGCCTATTGATAGTGTTTGATAACTCAACACCAGTCATCACTGGTGGTGTATAACATACAGAAAAGCAGCCAGCTACCTAGCAGTGGGGTTTGCTTGTGTACGAAGAGTCATACTATTTTTCCTGAGGGCTTGTAAAGTGGCATACTAGTGCTCTGATTAATTCAGCCCGAAACCATGATCTACCCCCATTCCTAGTGAACACAAGTGTGATGCAGGTGCAGTAAATGATCTGTGGTTCTGGGGGACAAACCCTCTGAAAGATGCGGTGGTACACTTTGCCAGACCATTGGGTGGTCACTGCATGGCCCAGGAGTAAGTTACTCCAGTGGAAATTGTCCTTGACAACCTTTGTGAGATGTGCTTGTCAAAGACAATTGGAGGAAACCCTCACATGAAGGCACTAAAGATTATAAGGGTTATTTATTTAAGAGTAGGCATCACAATAAAAAGGCGTAAAGTAGGAATAATATCAAGGAGCTGAAATGGCAAGTAGGAGGGCATAGTCAATGAATCAATGAACCTGAAAGAAGGGGATTCAAAAGAGAAACTAGGAAATACATTATTGCATTGTAAGTAGTGAGAATTGACATTCTCGTGCTGTTAAAAATTGTTAAAGCCAAGAGTTTAGTAGGATCCAAAACCAGATTGTATGTTTATATGGATGAAACTTGGAATAATCGGGCTTACAAGTTAAGGCTAACGACAGGCTGTTGGGAAATTGCAAATCCTCAAGTTTCAGGACTTGTTTTCAGTGCCAGGAGGAAAGTTTCCCAGGAGAAAGATCACCTCATAACTATTTAACATCAGGCCTTCTTGTAGTTCATCCCTAAACATCTTGTATTTAGCATTACTGGCAAAAAGATGTAGATGAAGTGGGCAATAGTGTGATGTAATCTGGCAATTTGCATGAGGGGAAGGACATCCAAAAAGTATTTGGTCTTATGCACGTAATTTCGTTTTCAGTTTCAAATTCCCCATATGACTCAGTTTGGCTGGCCAAATTAATAGGCAAAAAAAACCCCAACAAACCCTCAGTAGAGATAAACCACTTTTATTTTAATCAGTCTAGCTTTATTCTTTAAAAATGTTTTGCAGCAGTATAGCCATACCAACTTTACAAGCCAAACTGCGTTCACAAATAGCAGAAGGAAACTGTAATGGAAACGGTGGTTTGCAGACAAATTCAGAACTATGGGAGAAGCAGAGAAAGCATTTATTGGGAAAACAGTTTTGATCTTTGCATTACAATTTTTGCATCTTTGGCAAATGTGGCAGTATGGAATATTTGGAGTGCTGGTTTCTGGAAAGGCCTCAGTCCTTCCCAGTCAGCAGAGCAGTTTTTAGTTTATATTCCGAATAACCATGTACATACTATTTTCTAGTTGGTGTATGTTCGGGCAAAGCTTGCTTTGTGAGTAAAACCAATTTTACCTGACCTACTCTTTACCTTTTCCTTTACCCTTTACCTGAGCTAACATAAGAGGTCTGGACTTAATACAGTTTATAAATATCTGCTCCCACCATTTCCTTAATGCATCCTTTTAGTTTAGGCTGAAGTCCTCTACGATATTCAGGTCCCCCTTGTACAGCTTATAGCTTTTTCAGGTCACTGGAGTCCCTCTCATACACACATCATCTCCTTGAGCAGGTTCCTTATCCTCTCCCCTTGTCCTCTGGGTCCCCTGCCCTTTCTCTGTCTGGCAGAAGCTTCTTTTCTCTCACTTTGTGCATGTCTTAAAGTAATAAGCTTTGCTACATGTAGAACCACAGTCACATAAAACCCAGAGGCAGCCTGGGAAGTTTAGGCAGAATCTTAGTACCTAGATCCAAGAGTGTGAATCTCCTTGTCCTGTCTCATCTTTTTGTATGGGTCTGTCTGTTAACCCCTGAGTTTTTGATACACAGGTTCCCTGGAGCCAGGAATATGTCCAGAATGGCTCCAACCTTGGCAGCATTGAGCACTTTGGTGCCCATCTCACGTACAAAACAGAAAATACACAAAGTCTATGTGACTGAAGTGACTGCAGGGTAGTACCACAGCTTCATGCATAAATCTGCTTCTATGGTTTTCCACAGGTCCCATCTGTCTTGGCTGGTTTTCTCCTGCGATAGGAGATAATGCTGCCATCCTTGAATCCAAACACCCAAACGCTCAAGAATTTGCCAGACCTTCCAGTGTAGATGACTGAGTCCCAGATTTCTTATCTTCAGGAGGACAGGAGTGAACCACCAACCCCCATCACCATTGAGGCCATGTTGCTTTGCAGCAGTGAAAGGAGAATTGATTTGACCCAAGGGAGCTCCACCGCAGCCCAAAGGAGGGGATGCCTGCAGTGCTCTTCAGAGGCAGCTGCCATGAAGCAGTCCCTGGACAAAAGGCAGATTTCTAATGTGCTTTACCAGCCAGGTCATACCGCTGGCCAAGAGCTGCTCATGGTTATCCCTTTTGAAGGCATGTTTAAAGCATCCACCTCCCTGCTCCTCAGCACAAAGAGTGTGAAGGGCAAGTCTTCTAGGCCTATGAAATAGCATCAGCACTGACCTGTGGGCAGGCCTAATGCTTATTTTAAAATCTATTTTTATTTTAAGCTTTTAATTGGGTATTTTTGGCACAGTGAAGGCATATTCTTTACGGGACCAATAACAGAAAATTCAGTCTCTCACCTTTTGCACATGAGCATGATTCATCTTTGAAATTGTCTAGATTGGTTGCCAAAACTCAGAGGCCTACACTCATTAATTACTCTTGCAACACAAAAAAAGCACACGTGTTAGAGTAATGCACATCACCACTCTTTAAAGGCTGAACTTTTGCAAGTGATAAATTTTAATCTTAGAAGAAACTTTTCCAATACTGAAAGAAGCAACTGTAATGAAGGATTTGGACCAGATCCAGAAAAGGAGGCATCTACCAGTTAAGTGCTGCAGTGCCTACCATTTAGGGTGCCTAATCCTCACAACTGGGTCGAAAACCCAGAGTCATGTATCTTCAGTTCCTCTGCAATGCCTTGCAAAAGACAGGAGACATGAAGACATACATGCGTAACGCTGTACACACTCAAAAGATATTTCATCTGTCCCAAGGAGCCACTTCTGTCAGTGGAAATCATCTTTGCTCTAAAGAGAAGATGTGAGAGGACCATAATGTGCAACAGAGAACAATTTCTCTGTAAGAGGTTGAAATCAGGAAAGACAACGTTACTTTCCCTCTAGTTCGGCACCACGTTTATGGAGAAACCAATTTTTCATCCATTGTATCAGATAGTGCCGTCAAATTTCCATGTAATTTCCTTGTCCTTTGCCAACTTCTTTGCAGGGACTTTGTTATATTAAGTCTCTATACAAAGAATCGCCCTGAATTCAGATCCAATTTAACGAGCAAAGGCAACTCTGTGCAAGAGGATGAGGGAATTCTCCTGGCAGATATAGTCTGCTTACAGGGCAGAGGATCATAGCTATTACCTACTCCCTCTGTTTTTTTCAGAAACCTTTTTGCTTTTATACAGTTTTCCACAGGTCTTAATCAAGCCAGAATTTATCCCATCAAAACCATTCTGAAATGTATATTTCTTCAAAGTGAATAGAAACCTAAGTCCCCATGGGACTGTGAGGAGAGGTGCACAGGAGTCGGGAAGAAAATGAAAGGGTGAAAAAAGGACATAGCAGCAAATGGAAAATATTAAGAAAATAAGGAGAACTGGGTAAACTGAAGAAGGACCTTGCAAAGGCAAAAGTACAAAGTCAATTTTGTAGGCACACTTAAGTTCCACATCACTGAATTATGATGAGACTTAGATGAAACTTTCCTCTTGATTTCCATCTTGCTGAGTGCCTGTAATGAAATGGTATTCAGGCTTCAGGGACCATTTGATCGTTGCAGAGAGTTTCTGGCTGTTTCCTATAGCCACTCCATCGGCTGTAGCATTACTGTCTGGAAACAGCCTGGGCTGCCTTTCCAGGAGAAATATGAAAACGCTGTAACTTTGCAGGTAACTTTCCTATGTAGGCAGAGCATCCCAACAGCTGAAGCAAAAATTGAGAGACATGCAGCTTTTTATCTTCAACAATGACTATGGCACTGCACTACAGCAGTATTTAAGCCACCCGGCTGGGTCATACCTCACTGCACAAACCTACTGGGCACTTGCTGCCATGGGGAGGCAAAAAATTGAGGTTTAACACTAGAGGCAGGAGCTAGGGAAGAGTGAGCTGGCAGGGAGCACAGGAAAGAAAAACAGGCAAGGTGGTGCTCCTGAAATAGTAATGGTATTTATGTTGGAGTATGCAGTTGATGTTAAGGGCTAGGTGAAGGAAGACCGTGCCTTACAATTATTCTTGAATCTTGTTTCTTAAGGTTTGTCTGGTATTTCTGCAATACAAAAAAATCCTTTTGAATCTCTGTATATGTGTTTGCTGCAGGAGTGTGACAAAAAGACGGTGAAATTGGCAGCCCAGCGGGGTCAGAAATGTTCCAGGGCAAATCTAACACTTGAACAACCCAGCTGCAATAAATTGATTTTGCAGGGTGGAAATGGAAGGAAAACATTGTCCTTTTCAAGGTTTTTGGTAGGCTTTTTTTGCCATCTATTTACTCATTCCTGTGACTTACGCTCAGTTTAAGATATTTTCCCTTCCCAGAACCCTGTTTTTCACTTTTCCTTGGGTTTTATTTTACTCTATACTTTACTGTATGTTTTACTGTGGTCAGACTTCACCTCTGACCACAGACTTCAATATCGAAGCATTTTTCCAAGAATAAAGCACTTTACGGGACTGTTCTGAGGCTCAAATAATGTTCAGCTTTCTGATAACACCCAGTTTACTAACTGGTACTGAGTTAGTACAGAAAAAAAAGTGGTATATTCTGAGAAGTAAAAAAATGTTTATCTCTCTAGAAAAATGAGTAATACAGATATGGCCAATTGATAAATTCTGCACTAACAAAAAGTGGACTTGAAAGCATACATAATTTCTCTTTAATACAAATGGATATGGCATACTTTGTAAGATTTTAGCTCCCAGTTGACTTTAGAAGTGTAAAGATCAGTTGCATAACTTCAGAGATGCATTTAAGCCCGAAGGATGACAAGTATATT
Source organism: Aquila chrysaetos chrysaetos (assembly GCF_900496995.4). NCBI lineage: Eukaryota > Metazoa > Chordata > Aves > Accipitriformes > Accipitridae > Aquila > Aquila chrysaetos. Next base: position 14,695,293 of record NC_044008.1, read on the forward strand.
ACAGTGTCTTAAATCACAAGAAAAGCTCTAGGCTGGCCTGGGACTCCTAAGTGCTCAGAGAGAAATTAAAGCTGTAAAGAGAAGCATCAAAATCCTCCTGTGCTCTCCAGAGGTCTGCTTTGCTCTTGCACTGCCATCCAGTCCAGGCAGGAGGGCTCCTGGTGGTGGGAGCGGCAAAAAGAGCCCCACGGATGTGCTTCAACAGCAAAATCTGTCCCCTTTGTACCTAGCAAGGTAATAGCGAGGGTGAATGTGCCTCTTGCTGTCCTGTCCCTTGGAGCTTGTGAAAGGTGGTTTTAAGGGCTCTGAGCTGTCCGCAGAGAATTAATCACACTGTACGTCTGGGGAGAGCAAAAGTCAGCAACAGGGAGGTTTATACTTAATATAGGTTCACCCACAGCCTGCAGAGAGCTCAGCTCTATAACATACCTAAAAAGATGCTCCCAGTGATCAGTAATTTCTACCCTGGTAAAACGCTGTGTTTCTGCGACAGCCTGTTATTCTTTATTGGCTTTGCTGTTGTTCAAAGCCCTAATCCCATGGCAGGACTGGATACTACACAAACACGGAGCATAAATGCAACCAGGTATAAACACAAGACAAGACAGCGGATGAATGTATTCAAAGGGGTACAAAAAGCAGTGAGATAATATAGTTCATCAAATAACTTTCTGCTGTCAAGTTAGATTTTTTTAAGACATGCCGATAAAAGGAAAGATTTGCCTTGCCTAGCTTGGGCTGAACTGGATGTAGTTGTCTAAATCACCTGCTCCCTGTAATCCATGGAGAGAAATGGGCCAAGGAATAGTAACTGTCTCTCTCTGGCTGGTGTCTTGAGCTGCTCAGGATGTGTCTTGGCCAGGATGAGTTCTTGCCAAGGACTCTGTCTTGGGATCAGAGACAGGGTTCACCAGGTTTAATTCTCAGCTGAAGTTAAAAGCTGATCTCATACCTGTGGGAAAAATGCAGAGCATCAACATAGCCCTGGGCACAGCTGGCATCAACACCCCCAAAATGTGTCGACTGTTATGCTCTGCAGTTCTGTTCAGTCCTGTCAGTCTGTGATACCCTCTTGGAGCTGCCCAGAGAAGATTTTGCAGCCATCCTGCCTTCACTCCTTCTAGCTGAAGCAAGTCTCCTCCCTGAAAGACCTCATGCCTTGCACTTCTGTGCTCTGGATAACTGGTTGATGACAAGTGCTCCAGATCAACTTCCTAACCATGTTCACTAACCTTAGTTGTGTCTTCTGGTCACAGTGGTTTGATCTGTCACCCTTCCCATCTGTGAGGCATTTTGGTATCGGTCTCAGGTGCAGAAATGTCAGGACAATTTCAGTTCCCCTGAAGTTTCCCTTTCTGTGGGATTCCCAGAGATATGGTGATAAACTCCTAACTGACACAGCAGAAACTACTCCAGCTCATTCTTTAATGAAATACATGGCAAAGGCACCATTGCAAAGAGGAGATGAGAGGGGATAATTAGCTCAGAGCTGAAAGCAAAGAAAGATTGCTGCATTATTGTTCTGAACACAGGCACTCTATGCAGAAAAAATTATGATTGTTGGCTTTTATCCCTCAAAGGCGGTTGAAAAGCCGTCTTCCGTTATCACTTCTTCAGCTTTGTGTTGGGGAATGTAATTGCATGTCCCCACAGACTGCCTGGCGGCATTTGCTGGCCGGCTGCTCCTGGCACTGGGGAGCAGACCAGAGCTCCCCTCCCCTCCCTGTGCAAAGAGATAATGTGATCCTGGGTGCAACAACCTCACGGCACAATGAGATCCACCACCCGTCTCCAGCTGTCTTACATCTAACGCAGTAAGAAACCAAATGTCACCGGATCCATGTGGGCTTCTGTTAAATTCTCCCTTAAACTGAAAATTTTTTCTCGCTGCAGCTGTCCAACCTCTCGTCCCAGTGCTTGCTAAAGTGGGGGAGCTTTGAGCTTACTGGAGGGATCCATCCAGCTTTTGCTATTTGCAGCTGAATACAGAAACCTGTTTCTTTGCCATGAGGAAACAGTGGGTAAAACAATTTCTTGACCTCTTCTGAGCCAGTATGAGGCTTTCCTCAGCCCTGCACCACTCTCTGGTGGTGCTTTTCCCTGGGAACAGGGCAAGTTGCTTTTAAAAACCTTCAAAATGCTTGAGTGCCACCTGGGCTGCTTTAGCATATTACTGGAAGCTGTTTAGGAGATCAGCCAGGAGAAAATTCAGATTATGGTCAGTTTTTCTGAACAGGTAATATTCAGAGTATAAAGAATTATTTAAACTCCATCAAAATGCCTTTCCCAGTGAAGATCCCATGTATGATACATAGTGTTGACAGCGTTCTCTCCTCAGTGGATATATACTGCTAATACTATTTTTACATTAAAAGATAAAGCTACCCTTATTGCACTGCGGACAGAGCCGTTCTCCGCTATGCTGAGGAGGCAGCCGAAGCCATGGAGGTCAAGAGTAGGAACGCATTGCCCTTCAAAGGTGGCACTGGTGCCCTCTTCCAGGAGGTTTTCCACTGTTTTCTGAGGACGGCTTGCACAGAGCACGGGGAGAAGATTTAATAATCAAGGGGGAAACAACACTAGTGAGCCAGCTGGGCACTGCTGCTAGCCCATGCCTGGTGAAGGTGAGCTGGGTACTGCCTGCACCCTGCAATTCCCTGCCTGCTTTCCAGCCGCTGGCAAGGAAGCTCTCCAGGCACAGCCTGGCCAGGGTTCAGGGGACGGCATGTCCAAGGGTCAAAGCGGCATCCCTGGCCTGCACTGTCGAGCTGCCGTGGGCTGAGAGGCTGGGGCAGGATGGTTTCAGCACAGTTTTTGTGCCTTTCCCTCTCCCTGGTTCAGAGAGGGAACCACGTAGATCAGGCAGGCTGCACTCCCCCTCCAGCTGCCTCGAGCATCCCTGAAGATGTGTTTAGTGCCTCTGCACGGGCCCTGAGTGTGGACAGACAGCAGAAGGGACAGGGATGGGACAGAGGTGCCCTTTGCCCTGGCAGTAGCCCAGGGTAGATTTTCAGGGCCACAGAAAGCTATTTAGCAGTGTGGCTTCTCTTGCAGGAAACACAGTTTTTTCTGTGTTATCTCCTGTAACTGAGATGTGATGGTCCCCTGTGAGTGAACAAGATGTCTGTATCAGTAACCCCGCGGCACGTGGAACGAGATTGCTGCAGGAGCAGTTTCACACCAAGGCCAGCTACGCCATTTATCTGCACTCGCAACTCGCCACATTCAGTGGGTGGCTCTCTCACAGAAAATTGCTGAATATCCAGGCCGTGTTTTCCATGGTTTCTAACTGATTAGTTCCTGTGAGGCTGTGATATTCTTTTTTTTCTGCTCAGTAGCATTTCACTTTGGCATCTCAGGTGTGAAAAGATAAATGTAAGAAATGCCATACCAGGCAGAAAAAGGGTTCATGTGACCCTGTCCTCTGAACTCTGTGGTGGCAAAAGGACTTGGGGAGAGCACACGAGCCTGGCCACTTTCTCCAGCCTCTGCTTTGCACTCCTCCAGCATCCCCTGCCTATTCGCCTTCCCCATCCACTAATGGCCCTGCCCAAGCCCTTTTAAAACTCAACTGGTGCTGCCTGCTCCCACAGCCTCCTCTGCATGAAGAGTGCTTGTTCTTACCTCCCAGTGCCTGTACTGAATGTCTTCTGCTATGGCAGGCTTTGGTAAAGAGCAGCTCTGCTTCAACCTTCCCTGCCGCCATCCCAGTGCCATGCCACCAGCCCAGGCGGAAGAACATATCCCAACACCTCCCATCCTTTTCTCTCTCGGTCCTTCCCCAGACAGGTTGTGCTGAATTTCACCAGCACCTACCTCGTTTCTGCAGCTGTCTTAATGGCAACTGAGAACACCCTCGGTGGGAGACCTCTCCAAGATCTTCCCATTTTGGCCCCATTTTCAGAAGATGATGCGATAAATTCCTTTAGCTAATGTTGTGCTTAAATATCTGAGATACCTGAAACTGCTGCCTGTGTCAGCCTCTTTATTTTTACTCAAGTTTGATCCTGCAGCAAGAATATTCAGTGGCAACCACCACTGACTAGAACTGTGTAGGAACTTTTAGCTAGAATGCAAAACCCAGCCATTTTCCCATTGAGTGATCTTCAATATAGGCATATTTAAAATTCTGCTCCTCTTGCAAAAACACCAGGATAATGAAGATTACTTGACTTTTAACACAAGCTACTCATGTTCCGTATCTGATCCAAGGTATCCATTCGATCTTTAGCTTTGTCAGACTTTGCTAGCCAAGAAAATTTGTGAGTGATCTGAAATAATCTACTGACTGGAGGAAACAGCTGTTCTCTGTGTTGTTTCCTGGCCTATAAGCTCATTCATGGAGCAGCTCACCTGTGCAAGGTTTACAGCAAAAATGAAAGGAGATAAATCCTATAAATTAATCAGGAAGCCTTTTAAAATTGTTAAAATATTCTGTGCTTTCAATTAACTTCTTAAAATGATGTAAAAGCTGCAGAACATATAAATTAGGAATGCATTTAAACTAAGGCATAATTTTTTTTTATTTATGCATTCATTTACAAGCTCCCTGATATTCAAGCTTAAGATATTTTGTGGGTTCTTGAATGACTTTTCAATGCTATAAATATTTTATTGTGTTAGTAATAAATACTTATATATATACTGGGAATTCACCTGTGTATTTAAATGCTGTCATAAAGATACAACTAATAAAAATACGACTTTTGTGCTTTCCTTTATTGTCAAGAGACTCAGCAAGCTGTTGTGCTTTTCTTAGTGCTGAATACTGATTTCCAAAGACTTCGTTAAGGAAAATAAGTTTGGTGTCAGTGCATTAAAAAAGCTAGCAAAATGCTGACAAAGTGGAATGCATTTATATTTGAAAAGCTACAGATTTTTAGATAATGTCATTATCCTCTGAGGCCCAAAGATCTGGAATCAGGGAACTGTACCTTTGCTATCCTGCTTCTAAGTTAAGTGTGAAGGGACAACAGTTATTAAATTAGCCACTGGATTAAGAAATATCAATACCTTACTTGTAACCACAACAGAAGATGACAAGATGCAGAACAAAACCAAAGGCAATCCTTTTCTTAAGTTTCTGGAAAAAAAATTATTGCTCTGAAGTAAGAAGGTGCCCTATTTTGTGAAGCACGATATCATTCAAAGCAACAAAAATACGAAGAGAGAGGTATGACAGGGTGCGACACCCACATGTCTACCATCATGTCTTCTCCATCACCTTCACTCCTCTTTTTCTACTAGCTGGGTTATGTTTGGAACAAACTTTCTCCATGGTCATCCTATTTTCTTCATTTTCCTTGTATTTTTGCCAGTTTGTGTGTATATCTAATGTTCAGAAAAAACAGGTTAAGCTTAATAGCATTCTTTACTATGGTATAGATTAAGAGCTTTCAGGGGTTGTTGGAGCAGTTTGTGGCCCATCAAAATCTACCTCTTTAGTTAAGATGAAAAAGCTTACGAGCATTCAAGTGGAACGGAGAGAATCAGCCATCCTGGCAGAGGTAAATGGAGCCACTTATGTTTTCCATTAGATGATGTCTAAATTCAGGGATCCCTTAATGCACCCAAATCCTTACCTGAGGGAGCTTGCTGCATATATTTCCACAGGGTTTGTGTATGAATTAGGTCAGGGATAAAAATATTTTGGGGTCTAGTCAGTCCCAGTGACTCCCTTGATAAGGTCTCTCTTATGAATCTGACTTGAAGCTCTTGTTTTCTGAATGCCTAATGCTCAAGGTATTTGTATCCATACCTTACTTTCATGGACTCTGGTAGTGAAGTGAAACAAATATCTCCTTGCCTCTTACAGTACAAGAGCTTTCAAAACCAAAAGGATGAAAAATAGATCTTGACAAACAGCGTATTCTGAATATTTCAATTATTTCTAAATAATGTCACAAATTTTAAAGTGTTGGTCATGGATGAAGATGGTTTGCTAATTAAGACCTGTGCTTGTTTCGCGGCACAGTGCAGTTGCTGCATAAATGCTTCATTACCAACATTTTGCTCATTTTCCTGCTGCTGGCTCTCTCAGCAGTTACATGTGCCTCCTTTGTATCCAAACCCGCTTAAAAACTCTTACTTTAGATGAGATTGCTTCCACTTTAAGGGAGATTAGGGAGAGTATTGAACCTCAGGAACCTGGTTTATTTTCCTCTCCCATCTGGACACAATTTTTGAAAGGGACTTTTAGTGTCAGTTGTGCATCCCTTAAGTATATGTTAGCTTGGATTTTGGTGTTGTCTGCAAAGTGATCACAAAATACATTAAAAAATATTATGGGTTGTGTGATATTACCATTGCCCAGTCCTTCCCCTACGTATATTCGACACATAATATTAAAATCAGGTCTCGGTCATTCATCTTCCATTACAAAAAGCCATCTGTTGTGAATTCCACATTCAAATGTTTTGAAGTTGTATAAATACAGTATTGCAATGCCCATAACTCATGGTACAACATTAAAAAAAAAAAGCAATACTCAAAGAGATTTTAAGGGAAGGATTCATTGCCAGCCAGCTGATGCCGAGGCTGTGGAGAGAATTATAAACTGCCTTTTCTAACCCGTGCCATATGGTAACTGGGGGGAAACTGATGCATGGTTAATTTATGTGATGTGCGTTGAGGTAACACAGTCAGTAGTAAGGGCTTCAGAAATGCAGAAAGTAATAACAGGTGAATTGAAAAGTCTCTGTTCTGATTTACTGGAAAGGAAAGAGATGAAGAGGTGAATGTAAGAGAGGGGGCATATGTGAGAGAGGAGTAGCCACAGGGTGGGCTCTGCGATGTCACCGTGGGTCGCACCAACCCTGTGACGGCAGGACGGCCACCACTGCGGTGTCTTCTGCAGGCTGCCTTTCTTCTCTGTCCTCCCGCCGTCACGCTCCAGCCCACTCGTAATACAAACCCTTATGAAATGTATATTGGAACCAGCATCTGCTGTTTCATTTTGAACTTCTTACATTTTCTTCCCCTCTGTGTTCAAGGGAAATCGTTGTTGCAGTGTAATTTGAGTGCCACTGCAGCTGAAGCTTGCAAAAAGAAGTATATATGCGTATATGCAGTTGAATTGGCAAAAAAGGAGACTGATTGGCACTGGAAATAAGAACTTATTGTTTCCGCTCGTATATATGAACATATTTATTAATAAATCAGATCTTACGAATATCCTCCAGAGTTTTTCAGGAGAACTCAAGACCATCATGTTCCTGTGTAAGCTGTATATCCAGTAGGAATGCTACATAGCTCACAGTGTGTACATTTTAAAAAATTAGCACTTTCAAACAACATTGAAGTTTAATTAAGATAATGATGTTCTATTTGTGCAAATTTGCTGTAGATATTTTTGTCTGTAAATGTCTGACGCGTTGCTATTTCCAAGACTTGATTGATACAGGAATATGTTACAGAATAATAGAAATGCAGGGCTGGAAAAGACTTAGGTCCGTTTCACTGCACTGACACAGAAAATTAATGGCCTAAACCATATTAATTTAAAATTTATTTTGTCAAACAAAGCAGTATTATTTATCCAAAAATTTGTCTCTAAAGTTTTTTGTCCGTTATCTATTAATTCACTATTTAAACTGGTCCAGTCAGGAAGCAGAAATAACACCATGTAGCTTAGATAGTGAGGTACACCAAACAAATGAAGTATGATTATGCATTTTAATACACTGCTTTATGGCAGCTGACGTGTCTATACATTTGAGTGAATATTGAGCACAGTTTGAAGCAGGCAGACTCTTTTTGGAATAGGGCAGAACAAATGCACGCTGTCTTCTCCTGAGCTGAGACCAAAGCCAGGCTGACCGGTGAGAAATCCTGACTTATTTCTGTAGATCAAATTCTCTGCATTGGTCTAACAATAGAGCTCATTAGCAGATGTTTAATTGGCTCTATGACTTGTAGAGATAGCAACTGCAAGAGGAGTTTGAACATACGCAGACAGTAACTAAGGTTGGAGTTGAAGCTGTTTCTGTGGCCAGCTAGCGAGTGCACAGGAAGCTCTGGGTCTTGTTGAACTTGCACCATCAAAGCTTTTAGTGTGGGTCCCGTTTGCTGGAGCGGGACCTTCACATTGCAGACTCACAGGGCAAGCATACCAGCATTTAATCAGCCTTGTTACCTTGTGCTCAGCCAGGTGATTGGCACGTGCTCCCGCAGGACTTTTTCCTAGACAAACCACAGTATATGTGCAAATGTGCTAGTTTTGGAGGAAGAAATTATACTTATTATCCCAAAAAGCTAGCGTGATAAATTGTGTCCATGAATCCCTGTTATTACTGAATAATTGTTCAACATAAATACGACAGCCAGATTTTGGCCTGACTTCAATGCCCCAGTTCTGTAGCAAAAAAAAATCGTAAAAAAAACATAGAATAGAATAGAATAGAATAGAATAGAATTGAATTGAATTGAATTGAATTGAATTGAATTGAATTAGAATAGTTCAGTTGGAAGGGACCTACAACGATCATCTAATCCCACTGCCTGGAATATGGGTATGAATTTATCCTCTGTAAATTGGTTTGTCTAGCCCATTTTCTAATTCATATATTTACTTTTACAGCATTCTGTAGTGTTGCATTCACAGTTCAATTACTCATTTTGTAGGGGGAAAGAAAATAATTCCTTTTATTTGCTATAAACCTCCTGCTTGACGATTTCACTGTATTCTTCATAGCTGTTGTGTTACTAGAAACAGGAAAATCATTCTCTATGCACCTTTTTCATGCCCTTCAGGACCACATTGTCATCAGTCTCAGCAGCACAGGAGCATTCCCACTAATATACTCAGCCTAGCTGTGAGATGAGGCGGAGGCTCTCCTGCAGCATAGCTCAGATAGATAGAGACCAAGGGTGGGAGCCTCAGCTTAAATGCAGCTCCTGAGCAAAGTGGAGGGACCTGTGCTAAGGCTTCCTGCAGCTCTCTTTGAAGCTGGACACCTACAGCCTGTCTAATCTTGCTCTGAGCCCAAGCAACCAAACCTGAGGGGAGAAGGGGATGCCTTCAGATCCCTGATACAGGAAGACCAACCCCCCAGCTACAGCCCTCTGAAAACTCAATGTCTTGTGTGTTTAATAGTATCCCAGCGCTTGATAGTATCATGATCCTTTTCTACTACCTGTGCTATGTAAGATTCAAATATGGACTTATTAGTAGACCTCAAACAAACCATTTCAGTTCTCCAACTCTTTTGTTTTTCTCATGTTTTCCCTGCAGTCCTAGTTGGGGTCTTTAGCATGTAGTTCAAATGCAGCTACAGATGTGGTATTTAGGGCTGCCCAGTAGTTCTTTCCTAGGACTTATTCTGTGAAGCATACTGCAATTTACTGGCAAAACTGCAAATTCTGTTAGGCCAAAGGAGCAAGTTTTGGGGAGAAGGAAAGCAGTTGTGTTCTTCCAGAGACAGCCCAATAAAAAAAATTCATTCATTTGGGATACCAGACTGCAAAATCATGAAGCATAGACTGGGAAGAAATTTCTGAAGTCATCGTCCCTTCAAATGTGATCACCTTTTCCCTTTATTGCATCCTCCAATCATTGGATCTGTCTTGGTAACTAAAATGAGCCAAGGACTATTCTGTGGCCATGTGGCCAGCTGGCTGGACATGACTTACAAACATACAGCTAATCTACCAGACCACATCCAACAGCGTACCTGAACTGGCATTGGCATGCTAAGCCCTGAGCTATTCCTAAGCATTGTACGGGAGAAAAACAGATGGTCATGCCAAAACCATGCCAGGAACTGAACTAACAGTGAAAAATGATGGACAATAACAGGCCAGCGTGTGTGCCCGTGCCCCAGCAGTTTGGTTTACTTGTATTGACGTAGCTTAAAGTATTGTTTCCTTGACTCACATTAATTAGATGTTTCAGTTTAAAAGGTCATTGGAGGTCATTGCAGTTAGTAGCCGCAGACTTCATATGAAATAAATACAACAATAGCATGCTCCTCAGAGAGTTGTCTTCCAGCCTGCTGGCCATGTGCTTGTTACAGCTGGCTGACATACTGAAGAGTATATTTGCACCTGCAAGATCTACAGCCCTAAAAAACAAACTCAAGTTCTGAAGGATTCTCTAGAGTAAAAAAAAAACATTGCCTCTGTAACCAGCTGCATGCTGAGATAGATCTACAGCCATTCAACAGCCTTCTTTGTGCCACCCTGGTGGAAGAAAGGGTGATGGCAGAGGGATGGGAGCCTGGCAAGGGAGCACCTTCCAGCCGTTGCAGAAATCCTTCTATGCATGCACAGTTAGGGAGAGTTTTCTGGGGGCTGACCAGACACTTCTGCTCCTGCGGTGGCCACTGCCACTGCCCGGCACCAGCTCACCCTGTTGGTAAATCTCCTCATTAGCATCTGTCACAGTAGAGAATGGGTTTTTCTCTCCTATACAATGGAAATTGGGATAAATTTGCACTTCCCTGTGGAGCAGCCATCCCTTCAATTCATCCTTTCTCCAGCAGCTCTGCCTCACTGGGTTAGCAGATTGTCTTTGGAGCTGATGTGCTCTGGCATGGGTCAGAAGGACCATTTCTACAGATGCTGCCTTTCCATTAACACCTGTTCCTTGGGGCATTTCTGTTTTCACTGCCCTTCAATGTACGCCATGCAAGGAAGCATGTAGCCCTAATTCCCTACTCTAATCTGTAATTTGAGCCTTTATTAACGTTTATGAAATTTTAATGAATACTGCTTTCTGCTACCCTTGAAGTAATGCACACAGAAAAGAGCTGTTTGCCAGTACAGTCGTCAGACATGCCTACGGAGAAGTCGGAAATCTCTGCTAGAGAATTATTATCTGCAGTTCCTTACACTGGGTCATTAATGCAACACATTGCTGCTCAGTGATGCTATGCACCATCTTTCACACCATTACCATCCTCCAGCACTTTTATTTAAACACGCTAGTATCAGTTATATGTAACACCAGTCACTGAAACTGCATTAGCATGCCTCTTTGGTCTCCAAGAAGTTTTGAAGTTAGGTGAAGTCTTTACATGTTGACTATTTTGGCAGGCTATATTGTTCTACAATTTATCAGTTGATAACTTTTGCTGCCTCACAGTCATTGTGTTTTCCCAAGTGAAGAACCTTTGGCTGAGCTCTGGAAATACATGCGTTTCACAGAAATGAAAAGTTATTAAATCAGTACTGCAGGGGAATGCAGGGGAATGATCTGTTTGTAATTCTGGGAAAAACAATTTAGAACACTGTTTTTAAAGCTTAACGAAATTACTTAAAATCTTTCACAAAAACAACCAACCTTTTTCATCTGGTCTCCAAGGATTTTGTTTATCTTTCAGATCTAGTTGCTGCAAAATACTGATAATGCAGAAATTCCATGAGGCGTTAAATCTCCATCTACCAGTGGCTTGCAGAATTAATCAAATTACCTTTTAAAGTTAATGCAGTCGGTGAGAAGAGTTTAATGATATTCAAAACCTTCATGGTAATAATTACAGATGAAGAGGGTCAGTCAGTTGAGAATTAATGCAAAAAGTGCACAGAATGATAATCTGAATTAATGTATCAGACCATGCAGAAGGCATTGGGAGAGTGAGACATGAAAATAAAATTCATTTGCTTCCATTCAGAAGAGTGAAATAAACTCGCATGTGTGAGAATTTGAAGTAAAGGATGAATTTGAGGCTTGAGCTATGCTAGAGAGGAGGTGGCGGGTTGAGAGAGGTGAAGGAAAGGAAGAAAAGGAAGGGAGAAGATGAACAGGGATTAATCTGGATTATCTCATGAAGTTTGATGTTTGAAGCTGTCAGTCTTTCTATGGTAACTCAAAGACAGAAGCTTTTCCACAAATTTCTCTCATCCTGAAGCTCTTCACCTTTGCTTTTCTCTATTCTGCATGCGTATTTTTTTCTACCGTTTTAGAAATGATAGAATACTCGATGAGGGCAGGTTTTGAACTGTCCTTTCCCATGCAGTTCATAGTTCTTTTGCTAATGAAGAAATGGAACAATCCTGAAAGGACTTTCTTAAAAATTAATACAATGTGCCCCCACTTAAGTTGAATCTGGGTAAGCTCAGGCTGCACTGAGGTCTCACAAAAATGGGCAGAAGAGCAGCCTGTGTGCCAGCAAACCTGGAGCTGAGTATTCACGTGACCTGAGACCATTGCCTCTGAGCACCTCTTCCTTCTGGTGACTGGCATCAAAAACCACTGTCACCGAGGATGTCACAGTAGCTGGGTGCCCCATTTGAGATACCACGCAGTGACATTGCTGTCAGAGGAGGGCTACTCAGCGCATTCTGAAAATCAGGCCTCTATTACAACTTGACTACCCCTTGACTACCCCAAATATCTTCAAAATTATAGTCAATTTTTTAAAATCTTGAACATTTATTTCCTGCTTACTGTTTCTGTCACATATATGTGACTTAAATACACCTCTGTTTGTTCTGTTCCTCTGAGAGACATTGTCAGTTGCTGTCTTTTCCATACTATTAAATCAGCTCAGGCATCATATTATAAATGCTCCTAAAAACTGAGGCAGTGTTGCTTTTATGGTTAATTGCATATTGAACTTTCCATGTGCTGTTTTCACATTTCAAGCTTCACTGCATATCAGCTGTTCAGACCCTTATTTTGCATGTATGAAGGGACTATCAAGTGTGCCGCTGAGCCCCCTGCAGAGAGCCTTTTTACATAGCAATGCGATTATGCAATTGGACTATAAGGGTACAAATGATGTTTCTGCATAACTATATACTGCACTCTTCAGATCAGCAGTACTCATCTTGCAGCAGACAGAGAGTTGCATTGACATTGGAGATTTCCAGAGGCCCAAGCTGATCATGGATGGATCCTTCATCACAATCATAGAATCATAGAATACCATCATAGAATTAGGTTGGAAAAGACCTTTAAGATCATTGAGTCCAACTGTTAACTTGGCACTGCCAAGTCCACTACTAAACCATGTCCCTAAGTACCCCATCTACACGTCTACACGTCTTTTAAATACCTCCAGGGATGGTGACTCAACCAATTCCCTGGGCAGCCTGTTCCAGTGCTTGACAGCCCTTTTGGTGAAGAAATTTTTCCTAATACCCAATCTAAACCTCCTCTGGCACAACTTGAGGCCACTCTCATCCTATCAACTGTTACTTGGGAAAGACACCAACACCCACCTCACTACAAACTCCTTTCAGGTAGTTGGAGAGAGCAATAAGGTCTCCCCTCAGCCTCCTTCAGACTAAACAACCCCAGTTCCCGCAGCCAGTCCTCCTAGGACTTGTTCTCTAGACCCTTTACCAGCTTCGTTGCCCTTCTTTGGACACGCTCCAGCACCTCAATGTCTTTCTTGTAGTGAGGGGCCTAAAACTGAACACAGTACTTGAGGTGCGTCCTCACCAGTGCCAAGTACAGGGGGATGGTCACTTCCCTGGTCCTGGGGGGCCACACTATTTCTGATACAACCCAGGATGCTGTTGGCCTTCTTGGCCACCTGGGCACACTGCTGGCTGATATTCAGCTGGCTGTTGACCAAGACCCCCAGGTCCTTTTCTGCCAGGCAGCTCTCTAGCCCCTCTTCCTCAAGCCTGTAGCGAATCGTGAAGCCATATCAACTTGTGATGATGTGCCATTGTTGCAGCTCAGGTTCATCGCTGGAGGCTGCTTTGTTGTCCATGTGCCTCCCTAGGGGACCACTTTTCTCGTGCTGCTTTTGTCCTCCAAGCTTATTCCCAAGAGAAAGCTCAGGAGCTTCTCCCAACTCTTCCATGAATCTCATGGTGTGGCTGTGCCTTCCTGGGGCTGTTCTTGCTGCTTCTTGAAGCAGCCAAAGACAAATTGAGCACACCATGCTCTGACTTTGTGCTGGAGTAGTCCCAAGTAGTGACATAAGGACATACCTTGCTGCAAAATCAGAGGTTGAATATGGTTCAGCTTCATGCAGTGGAGCTGACCTTGCAATAACACCTGACATATTGTCCCACTGAGAGTTAAAACTTTTAATCAAAGCACTTAAAAATACAGCAACCCATGTTTTTCTGTTGCATTACGAAGAAATTTGTCACTTCCCTTGCTTTGCTGCAAATATTTTTGTTTACATGTTTTGTCATTTGAGAATTGTAGATAATTAGTTTGGCTGAGTTTGATCTCACAATCTGGCCCGAAAAAAAACCCCAAAAACGTAAAGTTCCTGTGGTGTAAGGGTTTTTTTTATGAACTGCTGAGAAGCAAAAATGATGTAATTATAAAATGTTACAGTTAATCCCTTAGTGATCATGACATTTGCAAAAGAAAAAAGTGTGCAAATACTCTTGGAATTCCTGTGATTAGAGAGGATATTCAGCATAGGTAGAGAGTTGTTTTAAAAATAAGTACCGGTGTTTTGTGTGACACAGGTTATATGGGTAGAGGTTAGCTCCCTCTTCTGTACTGATTTCATCTGAAAGATACAGTAAGATTTTCCAACTAAGAATTTTGTTGTTGCAGCTATGAAATCTAAGGACTTGCTTTGAAGGACTGTCTGTAAGACTGGTCAAGATCTTCCTTCAAACCATTTTTTGGTAGCTTTTTACCTAGATTGAGACTCTGGTGAAAACAAGTTTTCTTTAAAAAACTGAGCATGAAAATAGTTTTAGCCAAAAATGAAAATCAAATCCAGATTTGTGATGATTCATCCCTAGGTATGCTTCAAACCAGTTAGAAATGCCTCCTTCCCTTTTCACAACTCCCAACACCTTCTTCTCAGCACTGTTTTACAGCAGTTAAGCCATGGAGGAGACTGCTGCAGTGTAGGCACAGGCCAGTTTGGTGTTCTGGTGCAGATGTTATCACAGGGTGTGAGGTGACCAAATAGGAGCATCTCCTGTCGTGTCATTGGCAGCAAAGAATTGACGTACGAGAAATTAGGTCTGGGTAGATAGTGCCCGTCTTTTATTTACTGCTGCCCAGTTGGTGCTTTTCCTGGAGCAAAGCACTTTGGTGGTGGTGGTGGAGTAACTTGCACAGCAAAGTCACAGCAGCTGCCATGCAGCCAATAGGCTTCCCCCATTTCATATCCATATCATAGAAACAAATATCAGATTTACCAGATTTAAAGCAGGTTTCGGAGTTCAGTCCTCTTTAATAAACGTCCTCAACATAACACCTTTCATTCTTCATCGCTTGTGGTAGCAATACATTAAAGTCAGCTTTACACTTTTGTTGAGGAGGTTCATGAGCCCCCCCCCCCAAAATCTCCTCAACAGCCCTTTGTTCTGATCATGGGAAAGAAGAAAACTAACAGTAATTTACTTCTGCCTCAGAAAAAAAGTTGTTACTGATTTGGGTAATAAATGAGCAAAGCTTTCTGAGATCACTTTATGGCTTTAACAGCTGACACTGCATGAGCTTTTTAGAAAATGCCAAACGTAATGATGCCATTGGCCACTTGTTTCTCACTCATGCCCTCTCCATCTCTCAGGGGAGTATCGCTGTGCATCTAGATGTGTTACAGGGTGGCAAATACCCGACCTGGCAGTCCAGGCAGGTCTGTGCAGGCAGTATGCCCCAGGGCTTACAAGTCCCTGGGGTGCTCAGCTAATTCCCCCCTTGAGCTGGGACTGGAAAAGGACAGTTAACACCTGTCCTGAGAAAACCTGTCCAACTCCAGCCTTAACGGAGTTTAATGGCTAGCTAGGGGTTTTCTAGAATGGTAGAAAGTCACTGCCACAGCTGGAAGCCTGTGCTCCGAAGAAGATTGCAGGATTATTAAAGTTCAGGTGTGCTGGTAGGGCCCTGAAGGGGAGTTTGTCTGTGCAGACAGGGAGCAGGTACACTCAGATTTATTAGATTTTCAGTTTCATTTCTGACTTGTGCATGGTCATGACAGCATGTACGCTTTGTATAACATGATGCAAGTTCTTCTAACACTTACCAGTGAATGTCAGCCTTGCCCAGGGCTTGGCCCATAATGAAAGCAAAACGCATAAGCTTTGTACCTTCCCATTTCTCATTTTCAGCAGGTGTTTGATCCCAGCCCTGTGCTTCCCCGGTGCCATCTGCAGTCCATGAGCAGCTGCTTCTGCTGCATTTCTCTTTGCTGAATCCAGAAAGTCAGTTTTCATTGCATATGGCATCAATCATAGAATCACAGAATCATTTGGGTTGGAAAGGACCTTTAAAGGTCATCTAGTCCACCCCTCCTGCAATGAACAGGGACATCTTCAACTAGATCAAGTTGCTCAGAGCCCCGTCCAACCTGACCTTGAATGTTTCCAGGGATGGGGCATCTACCACCTCTCCGGGCAACCTGTTCCAGTGTTTCACCACCCTCATCATAAAAAATGTCTTCCTTATATCTAGTCTGAATCTACCCTCAAAGCCCTTAACCCTTGTCCTATCACTACAGGCCCTACTAAAAAGTCTGTCCCTATCTTTCTTATAAGCTCCCTTTAAGTACTGGAAGGCTGCTGTAAGGTGTCCCTGGAGCCTTCTCTTCTCCAGGCAGACCAACCCTAGGTCTCTCAGCCTTACCTCATAACAGAGGTGTTCCATCCCTCTGATCATTTTTATGGCCCTCCTCTGGACCCGCTCCGACAGGTCCATGTCTTTCCTGTGCTGAGGACCCCAGAGCTGGATGCAGTACTCCAGGTGGGGTCTCACCAGAGCAAGTAGAGGGGCAGAATCACCTCCCTTGAACTTCTGGCCACACTTCTTTTGATGCAGCCCAGAATACAGTTGGCTTTCTGGGCTGTGAGTGCACATTGCCAGCACATGTCCATCTTTTCATCCACCAGTACTCCCAAGTCCTTCTCCGCAGGGCTGCTCTCAATCCCTTCATCCCCCAGCCTGTATTGATACCAGGGGTTGCCCCAACCCAGGTGCAGGACCTTGCACTTGGCCTTGTCAAACCTCATGAGGTTCACATGGGCCCACTTCTTGACCTTGTCCAGGTCGCGCTGGATGGCGTCCCATCCCTCAGGCATGTCAAGCATACCACTCAGCTTGGTGTTGTCAGCAAACTTGCTGAGGCTGCACTCAATCCCACAGTCTATGTCACTGATGAAGACATTAAACAGTACTGGTCCCAATACGGACCCCTGAGGGACACCACTTGTCACTGATCTCCACCTGGACATTGAGCTGTTGACTACTACTCTCTGGATGCGACCATCCAACCAATTCCTCATCCACCAAGGAGTCCACCCATCAAATTCATATCTCTCCAATTTAGAGAGGCCTGTCAAGGGCCTTAGAGAAGTCCAGATAGAAGACATCTGTAGGTCTTCCCTTGTCCACTGATGTAGTCAATCGATCACAGCAGGCCACTAGGTTGGTCGGGCAGGACCTGCCCTTGGTGAAGCCATGCTGGCTGTCCTGAATCACCTCCCTGTCCTCCATGTGCCTTAGCATAGCTTCTCAAGAGGATGTGTTCCATGATCTTGCCAGGCACAGAGGTGAGGCTGATGATAGGTTGGTAGTTCCCAAGTCCTCCTTTCTACCCTTTTTAAAATGGGTGCAATGTTTCCCTTTTTCCAATCACCGGGGACTTCACCTGACTGCCATGACTTTTCAAATATCACGGAGAGTGGCTTGGCAACTACCTCAGCCAATTCCCTCAGGACTCTGGGATGCGTCTCGTCAGGTCCCATAGACATGTACATTCAGGTTCCTCAGGTGGTCACGAACCTGATCTTCTCTTACGGTGGGAGGGACTTTGCTCCCCTCATCCCCATCGTGCAGTCCATCCACTCAAGAGGTGTGGGAAGAGAGTTTGCCAGTGAAGACTGAGGCAAAAAAGTTGTTGAGTACCTCAGCCTTCTCCTTGTCTGTTGTTACCAGTTGCCAGTTGTGTTCATCAGGGACGTACGCTTTCTTTGACCTTCCTTTTCTGGCTGACATACCTGTAGAAGCCCTTCTTGTTATTCTTTGCATCCCTTGCCAAGTTCAGCTCCAGCCGTGCCTTGGCCTTCCTGACCCCGCCCCTACACAACCGGGCAGCATCCCTATACTCTTCCCAGGATGCCCATCCCTGCTTCCACTGCCTGTGCATTTCCTTCTTGCCCTTTAGTTTGACCAGCAGGTCACTACTCAGCCAAGCCGGTCGCTTGCCTTCCTTTCCTGATTTCTTATACCTGGAGATCGAGAGCTCTTGCACTCTATGGAAAGTGTCCTTAAAGATCTGCCAGCTCTGTTCTGCTCCCTTGTCCCTGAGGGCAGTTTCCCAGGGTGTCCTATTGACTAACTCCTTGAACAGCTGGAGGTTTGCTTTCCTAAAATTCAGGGTCTTTACTCTTCACCTGACCCATATCCCTCAGGACTGCGAACTCCACCACTGCATGATCACTGCAGCCCAGGCTGCCTCCAGTCTTGACATCACCGATTAGCTCACTTGACCATCCAGCCCAGTATTGCATCCCCTCTGGTAGGACTGTCCATTACCTGGCTTAAGAAGTTATTCTCGATGCACTCCAGGAGTCTCCTGGGTTACCTACGGCTCGCTGTGCTACTTTTCCAGCAGACATCAGGGTGGTTGAAGTCCCCTGGCAGGACGAGAGCCTGTGAGCGCGATGCCTCCTGTAGCTGGAGCGAGAAGGCTTCGTCAATAGGCTCCCCTTGATCGGGCGGCCTGTGGTAAACATCAACCACAAGGTTCCCTTTTTTGCCTTGGTCTCTAATTCTTACCCATAAGCTTTCAACCTGCTCATGGCTATCCTTCAGAGACAGCTCTTCAGTATCTATTCATTTCTTGATGTAGAGGGCAACCCCTCCACCCCTCCTTCCTCGCCTGTCCCTTTGTTCTTAAAAAAATAAATCTAATCGAAAAAAATCAGCTTTCCCCTGTTCCTCGGTTTCTCATGCCACCTGAGGTTGAAATCCAAAACTATGATCAAGTATTCATATCTAGCTTTGGTGTTTGAGACTTAAGCATCAAGGAATCTTAAATAAAATACTTGATCTATGGAAAATCATACTAAAAAGCACTTACTCATACACAATATTAACAGAAAAATAGCTTTTGAAAGGAAAAATTAAGTAGTTTTTAGCCCGTAGTTAACAAACAAATTGTCCAAGCCTGGTGAAGAAATGATCTGTGGGTATGAGGGATAATTAATTTATACCAGTTCAAAAATTCTTCCTGAGATGTCAGCTGGCATGCTGCATTACAGCATGAAATATTTAAACCGTATAGTTTCAAGAACAATCCTAGAAAGTCACAAAGAGTCCTAAGGATAAGACAGCTGCTCACTGAGCAGTGCTGTATTTCGCTTCATGTCCCAGTTTCTGCAGTGGGATGAAGATCTTGCTTCTGTGGTGAAGGTGTGGCTGGACTCCCCCAGCCATGGAGACCTGCCAGACCATGCTTGGAGACCCGAGCATGGGGAATGCCTGATGGTGGCCAGGGGCATGAATGTTTCTGCATTGGTCTGAGCTCTGGTGAGGTGCTGGTTCTTCCACCGCTGCCCTTGTGCCACCAGGGACATCTTTGGGGCAGTGTGTGGGGGTGGTGGGCTTTCAGGTCCTATGGCACTTGCCCAAATGTTTTTACATTTCCAAGGAGCCCAGCAGAGCTGCAGGCAGATTTTTTGGAAGGCAGACTGGACAGCCTGGAGTGAAATGCAGTACAGGGTTGGACATCTGCATGTCTCAGGTTCCTCAGCTGTAAAAGGAGGAGAGTATCTCCCTCACATGGGCAGTTTAAAAAGAATAAAGCTGTAACCTATTATAGAAACTCCTTGAATAGATAGTACTATGGAAGCGTGCAAAGTATAGCTTTCCATGTCTTAATGTCCTTGAGTTGTGCCTTTCTTGACATTAATGCAGGCAGAGTTTGTGGTAGGGAAGTCCTTTGTATTTATAGCTTTGTGTTGCCTGTCCATGTCCCAACTAGCACCTGCTCCCAGCTTCAGCAGGCAGCTTGCAGTCTTCAGGCCTTCAGAAATAGCTAGTTGTTACGATTTTCATTGCTATTGCAAATAAATGTCACCTCTTTCATCCTCCATGCAGATCCAGTGCCACTCTTAGGGCAATTACAGCAGCTCTGTGTTTGGGACATCCCAACCTTAGCTGCACTGGCTGCTACCCCTCCACTTCAGCACTTGTTTGCCTGAGCTGTGCAGGTGAAACTAAAAGCATCATGTGCTTTGTCTCTAAAATGAGGCAACATCACCACACTCCTCAACATATGCATTCCCAAATCTCTATATCTCTATACAAAAATATCAGTGTTAGGGTTTTTTTGGAAGCAGTAGCCTTGCCTGTATTAGGCTAAAAAAAAAATGTTGCTCTTTGCAGTGTTGCATCTACTGGACTGCAAATCCCAAGAGAAGCTGTGGTTTTACAGGTGATGATGCTCCAAAGCTCCCTTCAGGCTTGAGAGCCCTTCCACCCCCCCAGAGACTGTCCCTAGAGGAGGTGATGGCACTCCACCACATTTGTGCCAGCAGATCACGAGCATGCATGTCACTGGGCTGGACATGAGGCTGCAACAAAAGGGCTCTCTGAAGCATGCCCTTGCCTGAAACCAGGGAACATGGACTCTGAGGTCACCATTTTTGCTAGCTAATCACTTGCTAAGAAGAGGCAAGTTAGATACTGGAGCTTTATCAAGGTCCATAAAGACCTCGTGTTTTCCTTGTAACTAGTGAGTCTCTTACATACTTGGACTATTGCATTTCCTAAGGATGCAGAGTAGTGTTTAATTAGTTAGCTATACCGAACACTGAGAATGTACAATACTCTGGACATGATACTTGGTACTGATAGGTATAGAAAACAGTTATATCAACAGGAAAACTTCAAAATCAAGTCAAGAGTGTGAGCTCAAATTATATTTTTTTTGCTTAAATCAAGAATAATTTAGGTCTTTGTTGGGCATGCTATAAAAATGAGCAAAGTAAAAATGTATGCTTTGCATAATACTGAGCTTTTATCCTCATCTCTGCATAGTGAAATTATGGATTGCTTAATTAATTCTCCATAGTCTGTTTTTTAATTTATTTTTTTGTGAACAATTTATTGTTCTGGAGACGGATGCCTTTTTAAAGCAGAGAACAGGCAGTGACTAGCAACGACTGTGTGGATTTCCCCAAAATACATTGCCAGTGAATTTTAGTTCCGGTATTTTTGATTAACAGGTTATTTAGCATTCATGCTCTTTTGATCTTTGGCTCTTCACTGAGATTATCAACACAGCTGCAGGAAAACATCACTTACAGCAGTGTTTTGTCAGGGGATCATTGTGTTGGTAGTAAATCATATCTTAAATAAAACCCATCTGAATGTAAATTCTCAAATACTTGGTAAGTTTGCTAAAACAAGGTGTAGACTATATAACAGATTAAAGAAAAGACATTAATTCCAGTTCTTGAAAAGGAACAATTGTAATTTATCTTTGTTCTGGAGAGGAGCTCTGTGTTCAGGTGGGAGATGTACACAGAAAAAGAGGAATGTGGTGGAAATGCTTCAGTCCCTCCCTGAGCCCCTTCTTATTGACTGGAAGCCAAAGTGCCACCATCCTGGCAACTGAAATAGCATTAGCTACACTATGGTGAGGTTAAGTGGTAAGGGCAAAGATAAAATAATGAATTTAATCAAGGTAACCACAGTTCCCCTCCAGGGATGAGCACCCAGACCTCAGTACTGTTGAGGTGCTCATTTTTCATGTCCCTGGGTGTTGCATTTTCACACGTGCACCCTAGGTAACCAGTGTGCCTTTGAAGAATCTCTTCCTTCAGGATTGACAAGAACAAGCCAGCTGTGGGGGAGCAGAAAAAAGCGGAGGAGAAACTGGATGGAAAGAGTGCTGATGATAAACCTTCCCCTGTGAGACTACATGTATAACCCCTTTTTTCTGTGAAACTGTAGAGAATCAGTTTTCTCTGCTGATCACTTGTGGTTTGTATGCATGAAAATGCAATATTTCTGCTGCAGTGAAGAGCTTTCCCACGTAGTTTTACAAATTGCTTTGCTGTATTCATCCCTTTTTTATCACTTTATTCTCTTCTTAGGAAGAGAAATAAGGCAAGTATGACTCCTTATAAGCTGCCCACAGATCACAACCCTCAATCCATAGTATTAACTCCCTTTGGGTCCTTCATGAATCTCAGTAACTTTGGACTTGCGGAGCAGTAGATCTTTTGTATGCAACTTCGTTATAAAAATGTCATATGATAGTCTACCACATCAATTGATCTTGTGTTCCTGTGCTATACTACTCTTCCCATTACAAATGCATGAGTTATTTCTAGTTCTGTTTTCACCAAAGATTCATTTTTAGGAATGGAGACCATTTTTTAGAGGAAAAACCCTAGAACTAAAGTACTTGCCTCAAAAAAAAAAAAAAAATGGATAGGACAAACAACTCCCCATTGTGTGCATGTCTGGTAGTGTGGATCAGAAAACTCTTGTGACCCAGGAGACCAACAGGAACAATTGATGCACCCATCTGCTCCTCCCCGGAGGAATGTGCTTACGTACCGTGTGGAGAGCATTCCTCCATCAGGGCCTCCTCATGGGCACGTTTTCTGTGGCTGGTCAACTCCGAGTGGCAGACATCCAACTTTTGGGGTAGAATCTACATTTTGCAGCAAATATGTAAATAATATCCAAGCCCTGAAAACATCACCTTTCCTGCTTTTGTTATATGTACTTAAGTCCATGTTTATTGGAATCTGCATTTGTTGAAATACATTGGTTTATCCAAAAATCCTGACATCCCAGAAACATGTATGGAAATGCATGAACACATCTGTTATTTGGCTAGACCGACTAATTGCTCGTACGCTACCTGACAAAACCCCCTCCCCCCTGAATTCAGGGAAACACATTATTTAGTGTAACTAATCCTTTCTTTTTCACAAAAATAGATCAAATAAATTCATACTGTCTCTGTTCAAACATCCCAGTCTCTCTTTGGCCTGGAGGAGGTTGAGTCGTTCTTTGCTGTTAAATGAGGTATTGATTTCCTATTTCTGCTGGCTGACATCCTGTCATATGAAAGACTTTAATCAATAGATCATATGTCAGCTGTAGTTATTTCACATATCGTATTATTATTAACATCATCATCATTTTTATTAGTTTGCATTTCTGCCTGGGCTGCTCCGGAGTTTTAGCATGTCTTTCCCCTTGCTCCTTCCTCTAGTTCCTTTTCAACATAGGAGACCTCACAACATAAACTGCCAGAGAATAAACTTGTGCTGCCTTATGCCAAAAGCAGGTAGTAAAATGTGGGATTAAAGAGAAAACTGCCCCTCCCCAAAAACCTACCACTGCCCTACGCTTTCTGCATCATCCTGAGTGAGCTGTTCGGTCTTTCCTTGCCTGGTTTTTGCTGTACTAGAGAAGAAATGAGATTCTCTCCTTCACATTTGTGATCGCAGAACCTCTTCTGGCAGGGTAAGAGCATCGGCCCCATCCTGTATGGGAAACAAGTTTGGTTCCCTGCTCCCGTCAGTGGCCAGTGCCCACTTTCCCTTTGCCCATCTTTGCTGCCCAGGGGCCAGCTGAAGCCCCAGACTTCAGTTCACCGCAGCATCATTATACTGGAGTAACCACACCAACATGGGTTGTCTGTATATCCTACAAGGTGCGGTAATTAACAAAAGGACATTTGCCCCTTTATTCTGGTCTCGTTCCCAGTAGTTTTTTACACAGATATTGGCTTCACTAAGACGCTCCTCCATTACATAAAAATGGTTGAGAGCTGGATCGAGTCTTCATTTCTGGAGAGAGACATTCTGCTGCCTGTATTGTCAATCCACACGCCTCATTTTTCATGGGATCCGCTGGGACTCCAGGCTGCTCAGAATTAGCCCATGTAATTTGTCATATCTCTTTTTCCCAGCTTTTTCTATAATGATGTGTTTCTGTTGTGTCTAATGCTTTTCTGTCAACTTTAAGGTCCATTATTGGCAAAAGCCACAGCTGGAACCTCTAACAGAGGAATAGCACACAAAAATTCATTTCTACAGTTGCATCCTTTTTTAGCTATGGTGTCCCTTTGCACATCTAGCACATAATTAATGGCAAGCTATTCTTTTAGAAAGAAGCTAATGGCTGGTTTTGAGCATTTTCAGAAGATATGGGTATTCAGTGAAATTTATTCACCTTATTTATATTTTTTTCATGTACAGATCCATAATCTTTATTTTAGTCAAGAAAACAGCAAAGGCTTATGCTAAAGAACTAGTTTATGAAATATACTTAATTTGTATAATTAAGAACATTTTATGAAAACTTGCATTTCTATTTTAAATATTTTTTGTGGCTTACATTCAAAAAAAATTAGCTGCATAATGACTAATATTTTAGGACATCTACTAATGAGTTTTATGAGTCTTTTTCCTACAAAGTCATAGACATTTCATCTTCTAATTGATAGCAATTCTACCTTCTCATGCTTCCAAGAGGGCAAAGTGTAGTTCTCTGAAATACAGAGCAATACTGTACAACATCTGACCTTCAGGTCTTGAGAGACACAGTTATCCAAAACATAAAGCTTTACACTAGAACCCAGAGCAAGTCTTGTGATGCAGAAGCAAATCCTTTCATTCCACTGTCTGCAGCTGATGGTCTAATGATGAAATATTTTAGACTGTTTAAAATTCCCATTTAAATGACAGAGAATGTAAGGAGTTTAAATTCTTTGACTTAAGAAGAACATAGGCACTAGCAAGATCCTAAGCTATATCCTAAGAAACTTTAATTGTGTATGTGCATGATTTAAATTTTACTTATATGTGAAACTGTACATTACGTACTCATCCTACATTTTCACAGTTTGTTTTCAAGTTATCACACTGAACTTCTATTTCAATGCGATCATGAAAAAACTCTGTATCTGTAATTTGATGTAATTGGGCTGTGATGGGAGCTAATGGACAGATAAAATACCTTTTGACAGCTTTTCAAAATTCATGGGGAAGGGAAAATACCCGTTCTTTTTACATGAATTTGTCTATGACTAACAGCTGTGATTATGATACTCGTAACTGGGGGAAACACTACCTTATACAGGATTACTCCTACTGAGCTGAATGGGTCTACACAAGGAATTAATCTCCCCAGGCTGAAGAAGGGGTTACTTGACGTTTTAGCTTTTGCTTGACCTCCAAAATCATACCCTCATGATTTTTCTTCTGACTTTGCAATGAACCTTTCCTAATTTCCCTAAAATTCTTTCTTTCTCTCCACAACCTGATTATTTGTGAACACAAAATGTTTAATTTCTGGCCTTTCAGAAGGCATCAGTAGTCAGCCAGTGATCAACAGCAAAATCATTGAGTATTGATATGAAGCATTTAAAAATGTTAACTTTCTGAAGTCAGTAGGGATTTTGTCCTCATTACTATTTTAGGATTTGTCCCCAAATAAGTTATGTGCTTTCACAGGGAAGGAATGTCCTTTCAGATAAATCCAAGCCCAATGACAAGTAATACAAGTTGTATATTTCTTTGTAAAGTAAGGTCTGAACCTTGATTGTTAATTCAGTCATGTGGTGGGTTGACCCTGGCTGGATGCAAGGTACCCACCAAAGCTGTTCTATCACTCCCCTCCTCAGCTGGACAGGGGAGAGAAAATACAACTAAAGGCTCATGGGTCAAGATAAGGACAGGAGAGATCACTCACCAATTACCGTCACGGGCAAAACAGGCTCTGCTTGGGGAAAATTAACTCAGTTTATTACCAATCAACCAGAGTAGAGTAATGAGAAATAAAACCCAATATCAAAACACCTTCCTCCCACCCCTCCCTTCTTCCCAGGCACAACTTCACTCCCAAATTCTCTACCTTAGGCCCCCCAGCGGCGCAGGGGGACGGGGAATGGGGGTTGGGGTCAGTTCATCACACGTTTTCTCTGCCGCTCCTTCCTCCTCAGGGGGAGGACTCCTCACTCTTCCCCTGCTCCACCACGGGGTCCTCCGCGGGGTCACAAGTCTTGCCAGGAGCCTGCTCCAGCGTGGGCTTCCCACGGGGTCACAGCCTCCTTCGGGAACCCACCTGCTCTGGCGTGGGGTCCTCCCCGGGCTGCAGGTGGAGGAGATCTGCTCCCCTGTGGACCTCCCTGGGCTGCAGGGGGACAGCCTGCCTCACCGTGGTCTTCCCCACGGGCTGCAGGGGAATCTCTGCTCCGGCGCCTGGAGCATCTCCTCCCCCTCCTTCTTCACTGACCTTGGTGTCCGCAGGGCTGTTTCTCTTACATGTTCTCACTTCTCTCTCTGGCTGCCATTTCTGTCTGTCCTGCAACTTTTTTTCCTTCTTAAAAATGTTCTCCCAGAGGCGCTACCACTATCGCTGATTGGCTCGGCCTTGGCCGGCAGCGGGTCTGTATTGGAGCTGGCTGGCATTGGCTCTGTCAGACATAGGGAAAGCTGCTAGCAGCTTCTCACAGAAGCCACCCCTGTAACCCCCCCACTACCAAAACCTTGACACACAAACCCAATACAAGCCAAAACTCCCCATAACCTGAGTAAATCTATATTTTTTTAAAACTATTTGAGTAGCAACTTTTTTAGGTTGTAATTCAAGATCACAATCTAATTTAGCAAAACTCCTAAGCACACATTTAAGAACATGCTTGTGGGTTTTGATAACTTAAACTCAGGGCTAAAGTGCCCTGTGCAGTTGCAGAGCTACTAATGCTTTCACTGGTGATCGGTATTAACACTTCAAAGATTAAACTCCCATTTGAGTCAGCATGGGAAGAAAAGCCAGCTGGGTTACCCTCACTAAAGAGTTTAGTCTTTAGTACAGCATCAGGAGGAACGTGCAATGCTGACATTATTACTTTATCCTGTGCATTTTGAGTTACTGTTTTGGTCTGTAGATTCAGGCAGAAAATAAACATTCACACGGAGATTATTAACAACACATAGAGAATGGCTAGAAAACTTAATTTGCTAACAAACAGTTTTGCAAGCACCTGTTCTAACAAAGGCTGCTTTCCTACAGATTTATGTCTGTTGCTTGATTGGCTTTATGCCTGAATTATAGTCAGATTTTCTGTTGTCCCTGCATATATGTACCATCTCCTCCTGCAGAGTAATTTCACAGCAACATGCAGGCAACATTTTGACTGAACATCTCAGCCGAGACTCACAAGTGACTGGGGTAAGCTTGTGGGTACCTGAACCATAGTGTTTCCTCTGTGCAGCTTGCAGCTTTCTGTGGAGTCTCTAGGATCCTGATTCTCTTTAAGACCTTCGCTCTTTTGTCCAATACAGTTGAAACTGGCCAATGGATTGGGAAGTTATTGGCAGCAGAGGGAAGATGAGGGCCCATGTAAGTATGCTTTTCAGTGCAGCCCAGAGTGATGTGAGAATAACCAGGAGCTGGTCTCCAGAAGAAGTATTTCCCAGGTCTGCTGGAAGGTGGAAATACATAAATAAGATACTCAGGATCACTCAAGATGTAGAAAACTATAGCATGCTTTACTGGGCCTCCGAGGGCAGCTCCAGCTGAGCCCAACCATGCTTCCTCCTCCAGAGGCGGCTGCTGCTGCTGACCTGGAGGATGATGCTCTGTGGCTGGTGGAGACCCATCTGGCTTTTCTAAGTGATTTGCAGCCAGGCCCTTTGGAGGCTGTACCTCTAGATACTTTTTTAGTGCAGAGGAGATGAGTGACAGGAGGCAGCACTTCACACAAGCTTGCCCTTCCTTCATATCTCTAAGTGTTTTCTACCCCCATCACCCTTTTCCAGGCTGAGGACTTTGAAGGCGTCTCTCCCTCCTGTGAATTTGCTGATGTCTTGTACAATTAGCATCTCAGCTCACCTGCTAGACATGTTCTCAGTCCTGCTTGCATTCCTCGATGTCAGGGAAGATGAGACTGTAGCTGATAAGCTTTGCCCTAAGATTATTCATCCTTGCTGCATGGTGGCATTTCTGGTTTTAGTCTGAGCCTGGCTGCCCCAGCAATCCCACAGCGCCTAACTGAGGGGGTACAACTTTATTCATCTGAAGGTTTCTCTCCCCTAATGTAGTCAAGGTCTTTCTTCCTCTGGATCACATGGGAGGCCCAATGTCATATTCAATTCAATTTTAAAAATGAATCTAGATATTCAAAAACATTATTTAAGAGAATACTCAGTGTAAGCTTTGGATTTTCTTCAAGAGTCTGCTTGCAGTAAACGAAGAAGCAGTTTAGATTTTAATTTATTTCTCTCTCCTGGACATCCGTCACTTCACAGATTTCACAGTCAGAATGGGTTTCAGAATTATGTCTGCCATTACTTCAGTATTGTCTCTGACACTGAATCACGGGTTGTATGCGGGATTCTAACTGAACTGTGTGTTGCTTTTTAAGGTTCTCTTTATGACTGTGCTTCACCAGTCTTGCTGCAAAGAGGCAAAAATCCTTCCCAGTTAAGATTATAAGGATTTCTTTTATTGTCATGCCAGTTACGACAAATCTACCTGAACATACATCAAAATTAAATTACTTCACTGTATATTTTTCTCCTAGTCGGGGAAGCTGTGGAGGAATGTCAGAGCTACTCAACATCCGTTTTCATTTACAATCCCTAACACATGCCTGAGTTTTCCACCTTTGGAAAAAGCATCTTAAACCTTCATCTTTCTATGTTGCTACTAATAGCTGGAGGAAAGGCAACAGAAATCTTATCTCAAAGCTAGCTACATCTAGTAACTGTGGTTTGTTACGTTAGCTCAGACTGGAGCCTTTTACTATTTTAGAGTGAGATTGTTGGGCTAATTTCAGTTAAGTACTCCCGTAGGAATTCCCTATACATCCCAATTGATAGAAGTCTATTTCCTATGCAAAGAAGGTTGTAAGAGTTGCAAATTTTTCAGTCTATGTCTCTGGAATTTCAATAGTTTCTGGCAGATTTCAGAGGTCCTCACTCCCTGGCTGGCACTCCTGCAAAGCTTGTAAATGCTGCAAGAGCAGAGACCTTCTGGTCCAGGTAGCATATAGAGCTTATAAATTTTATAGCAGCAGGGAGAAGTGCTGGAGGCAAAAGTCTCTCTAGTACTCCAGCTGTATTAATGCCACAGGTGTCATTAACCTGTTGGGTATTCTTGATCCTAGCCAAAATAAGATCAAAGAGGGATACCTTCTGATACTTCAGTATGAATACATTTTACTCTCTCCTTGATTTCTCAGCCCTGAACTGTAAAATAAGTGTCAGCTACATTGGAAAAAAGTTCTGTCTTTCTGATTCTTTACACAAAGAGAAGAGATTTCTTGTGAAATCAAAGTAACCCATGAAGGAAACAGCCATTTCTGTAAGAAAATGGTTGCGTACTATATGTGAATATGGATGTGTGTTTTCATAAAGCTGCTAAGCAAAGTGGTACATTTCT
Source organism: Aquila chrysaetos chrysaetos (assembly GCF_900496995.4). Classification (NCBI taxonomy): domain Eukaryota; kingdom Metazoa; phylum Chordata; class Aves; order Accipitriformes; family Accipitridae; genus Aquila; species Aquila chrysaetos. Next base: position 14,724,586 of record NC_044008.1, read on the forward strand.
ATTTTAAGAAGAAAAGAGACAAAAATAAATAAACAATACAAGATCTTCCCCCAAATTGCCAGACTTGCAATGCATTTGATTCCTAGTAGCTCAGAGGTTCTTCTACAACATCCTTTTTTTTCAGGTACATTGATGCCATTGTCCCAGCTGCAGATGGGGCCCATTGGGACACACCTGAGCTTGATCCAACCTGCCAGGGGTATTGATGGCAGGGTAGCCGCAGGAGCACAAAGAGTAATGCAGGCTTGAGTATTTTGAGCAAGTTTTTCTCAAATTTGAGTTGAATATTCACATCAGCCAGTAAAGCTACCTTGGGTATGCCTACAGCAGGGCAAATGGACCCCACCACACAGCCGCAGGGGTGAAGTTCGGTTTGATACGAGTAAGTATATGCACAGCAGGCACCTGTGGCTTGAGCAAATCAGAGCATCAGGAACCATGGCATGGAAATGATTGAGGTAGAGACTAGCTTCTGAGTTTTACATACTTCCATTTCTCAAGCAATAATCAACCAAACCAGATTCACATTTGACAGAATCCATTCAAATGGAGGTTACACATATTTTGTGGAGTTGAAAGCATTTCAGTAGGTAGTACTGTTTAGAAAGCAGGATACTATGCTATACAATTTATCAATTTAAAAGAAAGTTGTGCTCTCTGCAGCAATCCAAGAAAATTTGTTGGCTTCAATAAGGCTGTTAAGAGGAGGAAGCAAACGGGCAAACCAATTGTAACAGCAGTTATGATTTTTGGTGAGATGGATCCCAAGAAATATAAAAAATGTTCCTGGCTTTTACGTAGGGTGCCATCATCTTCATCTTGCAGACCTCACCTTACGTTCTGTTGATATTTTACCTCTCTGGACCATGGTAGTTCCTTATTAGTGACACATTGTGTTCACTTACTCTCATTGCTACATTTTTCTGCTGTGTTGTACCTGTCCATTTTCAAGCGTTTAAGTACAATTTCAGGTCTTTGTTACTGCAATGTAGCTGCTGGAACCCCTAAAAAATACTAATATACTGGAAATTTCAGTTAGAGGTTCATAACCAATTCTTAGCCCCACACTAATCTAATTCCTACATATGTTATTGTACCAAAGGAAAATGAATCGCTCCTTGCATTAACAGTCCCAGAACAAAGATGTGCTTCAGTCTTGGGTCTGCCTATGTCCAAGCATTGTTTTTGCTGTAGGAGGCAATTTTCCCATCAGTTTTGTTCCCCAGCTGTGCATGCAACGCAAGGAACCAGGCAAAGCTCTTGCTTCACACACATATATGATGTGCCCTTCTGGAGACCTCATAGGAGCATTTTGTGGCCCCCCTTTACTCAGCCCATCCTTCCTGGAAACTGTTCCTCTCCTGTGTGCACAGCACGGTAGATGTCAAGTGCACCCGTGCCTTGGACCTGTGCATCAGCTGGAAAATTATGTGATTCTGTCATCTGCCACTCTTCACCCATCAAGGGCTCTGGGAACATCACCACCACCAGGGAGAGTGGCCAGGGACCCTCAGACAACCTGTATTTCACACCACGACCTGGTACGTTCAGTGAAGAGACATACAACTCCAGCTGGCTGGTGGGGATCCAGTGCAGGAGAAGGTAGCTGGGGGACAATGGTTTCTTGAACCAGACTTTCTTGAGCTTTTCAGGCATAGCTAATGTAAGTGAGGGGAGACAAAGCTGCTCTGAAGGCCGACAGATGCAAGTTACTTGAGGTATTTCTGCAACAACAAATACTGCCCCTTTGAAAGCATAAGCGCAGGGACAAACTCATCAGGGAAGCTAATGGATAAAATCAGAGCTGGTTTCCAGGCTGAGCTTCACAAAGTATGTGGGGAACGATCCCCCGCACGCAACGTACCGGAACAGGGGAATGCCATGAGGAGCAAAGCCCAAAGCCTTCGCTGGGTCCTTCGAGGCCACGTGCTCAAAAGGAACAGGGGGGATGTTCCGCTGTCCCCCTCAGAGGTATGAAGATCAAATAATAAAATGTCCCTTAAGATACAGCATGAAGTGCTGTGAAATTATGCCTTAAAGACCTGCAGGTCCCTTAGAAGCCTCTGGCCATGCTCTTTGCGAACAGAGGGTTTCAGAGAGATTCCCCAGGGTGCCTGTCTCTCTCTCCTGGGAGTGCAAGGGGAGCACAGGGTAACAAAAAACTGAGCTCTGCTGCAGGCTTAGCATTTGCCTCCAGTCTCCAATAGCCAGCTAAAGGTTATCCCACCAGTTATACAGGTGCACAAGTACAGACTCCTGCAGACTCCTGCAGGTAAGCGTCCAGGTGCTGAGAGGGTCAGTGCTTCTTCCTGGATAAAATCTATTATCTGCTGCACAAGTAGATAAACATCACTTCAGCTCTCTGCTATGGGCAGGAATGGACTCAGACAGCATCAGCCCCATAATGGCAATGAATCAAATCAAATAAATAATGAGAATAAATAACAAGAATAAATAACGATGTGTCAGTGTGTCACATTCTCCACGTGCTTTCACAGACAACGCTATCAGGTCCCCCTCAGGCTAGAAATGCCACAGCTGAGGGGCATCTGCCAGGAAGAGAGAGAAATACAGGAGTTTCTGGCAGATACTTTGTGGGTGGTATCGCATGCTCAGTTATATCAGGAATGCATTACAGAAAGCTGCGCTTTTTGTATTCGGTAAAGATACAGAAAATGAGTGTGCAAGCCTATCAGAGAAGCAGTCTCTCGTTCTGGCTCCTGCATGACCCTCTAGCATGAGCAACTGAAAATACCGCTTTTTAACTGCTGGCTCTAACAGGTGGAGGAGAGGTGAGGCTGGAGGTCTTTGAGAAACTGTGCAACTTGCAACCCTGCCCTGGCAGAGGCTGTCTCTTTCTGCTAGGAGATGGCTCCATAGATTTGTTTGGGGAAAGAAATCCATATCTGATGCTGTACAAAAATTGCTGGCACAATTTCCTGGTCACAGGAAGATCAGGCAGCGTACGAACGCAATCCCATACTGTCTCCTTCAGATCAAAGTAATATAGCCTGTTCCTTATCCCCACAGAGTCGGGATGAAACGGATCAAGCCTTCACCTGAAACCTCTAACAGGTTCCCTAATGGGCATCACCAGCAGACAGAATTCAATAAAAAAGGTTCTTCATTAAACTGAAAAGCAGATGTGAACCCTTCCAGGAGATATAGATATTTTTCAAGCAAAAGGGGAAAGGTTCTGTATTCCTGTGTTCTCCACAGGTCCAAAAAAGGGATGTTTTGAACTTAAACATTTGACACTGTCTCATGCACTGGCAAAAATATCTAATTTCAGGAGGGAGAGGCCAGGGTGAGCTCTAGCCTGGTTTTGAACCATGCTGCCAGGGGCCAACGACCGCAGGAGCACCATGTCTGCTCTCCCCGGGCATGGTGCCAGAGCGCAGCCGCGGCACCGGGGTCTGCAGGGCTCCTCCGGCTCAAGGAGCTACCAAGAGAGGAAAATCAGCTACAGGCGTGTGCTAACTGAGGAAAAGGGCTAAAAATACTGAGAGTCCCTTGCCGTTCCTGCCTGGGTTCAGGTGGCAGAGCTAGTGGTCCCCAGCTGAGCACCAGGTCGCAGCTCACCCCGGCACGGGTGAGACTCCAGCCCCAGCCCTGACCCTCCTTCGGCCACGTGAAAGCAGGCTCCTTGTGCTGCAAGTGCTTTTGATCCATCTCCAGCCACGGCCAGATCTCTCTGGGGTTCTTCTCAAATCTTGTTACGAGGTTGCAAACGTAGCCTTGCTCGGTTTTTCTCCCCAAAGTCCTTTGGTCTTTTTCAAGCTTCTTTGAATGAAGGACTTTGCTATGCACAGAGGGGTTTCTGGGTCAGCTTTATCAAATAATCCTGGTACTGGAGGCACGTTTTATACCAGTAAGATAACTTACTTCAGTTTCCCGAATGAAGTAAGTCTTAGTGGCAAAGGACTTTTTTTCTGGTATAACTCTTTCTGACCTTATTTCCTTAATTGTGGGAATACTTTTCTTTCGTACTACCAGTTGGGTCATAGCAATAATCATTTGAGCCCAAGTGAGTTAAATAGTCTTTCTGTGCTGTTTTTTATGGGAAAGGGCTGCCCTTTGGATATTTGCCAGCAAATATCGCCTACGTATAAGAAAAGAAAATACAGACCATACTTCGGAATGTGTGATTCCCAAAACCAGGCTTGGTTATCACAGGGTAATCACACAATTTGATCATCATGATCTTTATAAATTTTCCACAAACACAGCTTTTAAATGCATTTGTTTGCTTTGTGTGTATTCTGAAAGTGGGGGATTTTTTTTTTCTTTCTGCTCCCACCCTCAGGAGCGGAGAGCACAGCACTTCCAGGCATATCCTAGAGATGTATGCAGCAGCTGCAGCAGCTCAGAAACCTAAAAACTTGCAGGTTGGTTAAAGGCTAGAAGAGTCCATGGGTGACTGTGGGGCACTGAGGTGTTGCTGTGTCACTGAAGTTCTAAGGATAAAGCCTCTGAGGTACCTGTCAGAAGATTTAACTCATTTCTCCAGACCCATATAACTGTTTAGTAGATGCATGCCCCATCAGTATGCTTGCAGCATTACTGGTGCACTTACAGTGTGCTGTAAAAGAGATGGGAACCTTCTCCACTCCCAGGCAGCATTTTTAGACTGCTCCAACGATTGTGTAAAAGTGGGAATTTACATAATTTCCCCATCTGACAGGGAAATGGTACCTGGAGAGTCATTTTGCAGGCATAGTTTTTAGACAGGAAAATCTAAAAAGATTTACTTCAAAAAGTAAGGGGGTAATATTCATCTGGATGCGGGTTCCCCCAGAAATTTGGGCTTGGTTTCTAAATCACAGATATTCTTCAAAATTCATGTTCACTCCAAATGAAGCCATATCTCCAGCTTAATACTTTTTTTGTGGTGAGCTCAACCATCCATCTCGAAAGTTGAATACTCTAATTCAGAGCATTCAAGATTTACTAATGTAGCTCTCAAATTGTAATGCAGATAACAGTGCCTCTCTGTGAAAGCATTCAATTTAGAGATAAAATAGAAAAGGACTCTATTCTGCATTTCAGTATTGATATAATTTAAATGCCGCAACAGTGCAATTCATTCTTGCATGCCTTTGGCTAACTGCCAGCACAAAAATGGTGTGTGGGGAGAGGGAGAAAAAGAGAAATTATAGAAGAATAAAGTATACTGGGAAAGGGGTGATTTTTATGGTAGGAACTGTACCTATGCTATTATTTTTGTTGTACCACTCCAGTAAAACTCTGCCCAAAAATTGTCCCTGTGCAGGCTTGGCCCATAAAGTGCATAATTTTTCAAGGTCTGCCAACTGTTTTCCTGTTATCAATTCTAGTAATTATTGCATTTGCAAACTAAGAAACAGTAGAATTGAGAATTGAAGAGCAAAACTTTCAGAGATTTCCTAGGTTCAAACAGAGGTGTCTTCAATAGACAACTTACTTAAACATTCTGATGTCGAGCAGCGCTGAGGGGGCTTTCGCCTACATGTGCTGCAGGGCTGAGAGTATGGATGGACCAGCTATTTGAATGGGAGAAGCTGGGGTATTTTGCAGTGAGATTTCCTTGGCTGGATTGTTTCAGAATAGTTTGTTCACATTAGAGTTAGTGTGAATAAGTTATTTTTAACTAACTCTAAATATTGTGACTCATGCAATAAAAAGAGATGTATACTTGCACTTTAGCAAACCTGGGAACAGTCTCATAAATATTAAAGAGTGGTACACTTCGAGCAAAGTCCCTGTAAGCGAGCCTGCCCATTTCCATAGGGCAACCATGTCTCAAGTCTATTTAAATGAAAATTGGCAATCATGTTTCTTTTAAAATAAAAGATGGATTAAAAGTTTCTGTAAGAGCTCATTTCCAATACAGCTCACCCCATTCTCAAGCCGATGCTGTGGTCCAAAACAAACCTTCAGGTCATCTACAAGGTATTTCTGTCAAAACAATGAAACAGCTGTCAGTCTTCACCATCTGTTTTCTTACAGTAATTCTTCTTTTCACTTGAATTCCCATCTTAAAAGTCTTTTAGGTTGTCCAGAGACAAGCTGGTTTCTGCAGTCTGCAAATGCTGTGTGGTTCACTTAGAGGAAGCCCCAAGTGTGATCATTTCAAGTTAGCAAATTTTCAGAACACAGAATTAAATTACAAAATATTTTGGCTGCGTTACAGTGAGGATTGCTGCAGTGAGGAGTGCTGTTTATTTTTGATTAGGAAAATAAACAGTAAAGCGACAAAACAGAAGAGCGGAGCTAGGGAATTGGACTTGTTCTGATTGTGTCCTTAACAGAGTCTGACTGCTGTCTCTGTGTCCAAGCAGTAGGGTTACTATCGACATAGTGTTGATTTCTATTTGGCAGCACAGGAAGCATCATAGGAAATAAGGCGAGATGTCAACCCGGTCCCTCAGGTATCCCTGTGTGCGTGTGCCTGCAGTGAGGTGGAGCGCAGCAGAGAGTTGGTGTGGAGAGGGTGGTGGAGCAGTGCTTGGTGGTCTTCAACGCTTGCAGCCAGATTCAGTGTGGCCGTGTGAAGCCAGCATTAGCCCTCTTCGTTTAGGCAAAGCGCTGCACTGGTGTGGCTGGACCACACCTACATCAAAGACGGTGAAGTCCAGGCAGTGCAGTGCTGCGCTGCAGAAGCGCAAGTCTCTGCTCATTCAGTTGTGTCTCCATCATATGCCACTTTCTTGTGTATATTCCTAGCAGCCCCTGAAACGGTAAAAATCTTACAGTGGTCAAGCTAATGGCTAGCTTAGAAAGATAGATAGAATTTTATATCCCTGTTTTATGTTACCTAATGTCAGTGTGTGCTACTAGCTCTGTAATTGTTTGATCCTCTTGATAACTCTGTAAGGCTCTTGGTTACTTGATACCTTGAAATGAGAACATCCATGGGTTATTTAGCCATTTTGTTTTCTAATTAAAAAGAAGACATTTCCTCAGATGTAGATAAATGCTGCCTTCCAAGTACTTGAAGTGTTACTTTGCTTTTGACTTGTGACAGAGCAGAGAACAATATTGTTCAGTATATCTGATTTTGTTCACTTCCTCTCTAGTCACAGGCTTTTCAGTTTGTCTCTGATGCAGGAATTATTTTCTACCTTTATTGCCCTATGTACTTTAGTATTTGCTCTATGCCTTTCTGAACCTTTCTACTTAAACGCTATTCTTTTGAGATACGAAGCTCAGAACAGACACACTGCTAAAGGCATTTTGTTTACCTTGGGACCTTATGAGTTAAGAACTGTCTGTCCTGTTCCTTGTGTATCCCAACATTCTGACTGTTTCTGTAAGCAGCTGTTCATACTGAGCACGGACACTGGTCTTTTTCCTTTGTGGCTGCATTCCATTTCCAAACTAGTAATGACTGATCCATTTGTCTTTTGTTCCTCTTACTCAAGAAAAGGACAGCTGAAAATTCTTCCCTGCTACATTTGACTTATGCCTTTCTTGTTGACTGATTCTTACTTTTACAGCCTTGTCTTTCTCTATCTTAAATTAAATCAACATTAGATATCATTGAAGCCAGACATCCTTTGAAACTTCATGCTGATAGGCAGAGGCAAATATCAGCTAAGCAGCAGGTATTAAAATACCAGGATCAACTTTAGGAAAGGAAGATATAGCTACTTTACAATGCATTTTCAATTATTTTTTTTTTCTTCCTTGTGCTCCTAAAAGGAAAGTAGCAGCACTCTTTGATCTTAGAAGGCTGCAACACGATGAGTGTAACAAAACTGCTTCCTTGCTTATTATAAGAGCCAAAATGTTTTATTCTTTCCCATCATTTTAGTATTAGATTGCCCTGCAAATTGCAGAACAAAGCAGCTGACATTAAAAAGAAAGAACTCATCTCTGCTCATTACATGATTCCAAAAGGGACTGAAGAAATGCATGGCATGAAAAATCCATTGTAGCCATTAAACACTGCCTCTGGCTCAGGAAGTCCCTGACCTGCAGCACGCTGCAGGGTGGGGAAATATCCCTATAATTTTCCCTATGCAGTCTTTCCTTTCTTTTGATGCTATCTGCTACTGGCAGCTGTTGAAGAAAAGGTACTGGGCAGAATGGAGGCCCTCTGTGAGGTCCTGCGCTCCTGGGGGATGGAGGAAGGACAGTTAGTGAGTGGTGGCACCTGGAAAGCCAGGTTTGTCCCAGAGAGACAAGGATGAGCCAGTACACCTTGTAAGGCAGTCGGGTTTTCTCTCTTCCCTTACGCAGAGCACAGGAACTGGAGCTGCTGGGCAATTATCTGATTGTTTCCTCCTGAGCATAAGCAAAAGCTTCCCGAAAAAGGCAGGCACTTCAATACAAACAGAGGATATTGTTGCTTTGTGAAATTCTTTAACGAAGATTATAGAGACTGTATTCAGCATCTTTGAAATATGACGTCTTTGATCAGCCGCATGTGCAAAGATGGGCTGAGGTAAAAGACAGGGAGAGAATGCACGGTTCCTGTTAATTAAAATGATTGATTACTACAGTGTGTGATAGTCCGAAACTGATTAATGTTCTTAATGAATTACTTTAATCTATTTGTGGGTTTCTTTTTAAGTCTCTTGTGGGTATACATTATCAATACCTTCCTTTGCTAAAGCAAATTATTTTTCCTCTCTTTTTTAGGACCGTTTATCCAGATAGCCAGATTAAGAATTACAGACGTTAGAAATCTGAGGTTGCTTATTCATAGGCAGGAGATTTAACTAATTATTATCTAAAACATACGACCTTCTAATAACCTTCCCCAGAAAGGCAAGATGCAGAATGAGACAGTAGTAATTAGAGAAGTCACGAATGTCAAATTACGGCTTCTGAGTAACAGATTAATCACTGATTAGTTAATGCTGGTCAGTGTCTTGCCCTTCAGGAGGACAAGGTATAAATCCCAGTTGATGATTGACCTTACCATCCTCCCACATGGTGGGCCGGGGCTCCTTGCCACAGCCTGGTCCCCCAGAGCATCCCCTGCCTCCCGTGGTGCTGCCCAGGAGGTGGTGGTCCTGCGTTCCCCCCGGGATTCAGCAGCCCTTCTGAGTGGGGGGATGCTGAATGACCGGGCGCTTTTCAGGGGTTGCTGCTCTCAGGTGGAACAAGAAGAGGTGGTATGTCCACACCTATGGTTTGGCAGAGGTGATGGCAAACTGGTCGCCTGATTGATATTGTTTCTGCTCAATTAAGAAAGCATGAAAACAGCATGTCTTCACTGCAGTCTCTGGTCCCTTTGTGTATCCCATGCACGGTGGCGGCACTGTGCTCTCAGACCAAAGGTCCCGGTCTCCCTGGGATTTCTGTCTCTCCTCTTTAATGGAAGTCACTGGAAGAAAATATTTCTTAAACCTCAAATTCAGTAACTCTGGAACAAGATCTTTGAATCACCCAACTGCTGAACACCTGGTTAATCACCGCTCAACTACTTGGCAATAGTTAAATTCACCTTCGTTAGGTAGAATTGATGCCAGTGCCACTCCCCCTAAGCTGCAGTCATCACCAGTCATTGTTTGTCCCTTTAAAAGATCCCAGGAGGTGTCTCAAACCGAAGAGGCTGCCTTGGGTCAGTCATTCTAAGGAGAACAGCAGATCCTATAATTTTTTGTTTATCACTCATCCTTCCTTCCTAAAGCTGAGGCATCTCCTCCTGTGTGGTGCAAAAGCTCATCTGCTTCCTGTAAGTCGTCTTCGTTTCTTTTTAAACATGCCTCTCTGCTTGCAGGAGCCTTTCACAATACAGACGTGTGATGTCTGCGTACCCAGTGTAACCCTGGGATGCTGTGGAGACTTGGCTATGGAAAGAAATAGTCATTCTTCCCAGTGCAGGGTGGTCTGCTGCTTCCCCATGCCAGCGGATGGGGGAGCAGCAGTTGTTAGATACAGCCACTGCTGTCAGAGCTGCCCGTCACTTTGGGTGTCTCATTTTACCTGGAGTACTGTGTCCGGCTCTGGAGTCCTCAGCACAGGAAAGACATGGACCTGTTGGAGCGGGTCCGGAGGAGGGCCACAAAAATGATCGGAGGGCTGGAACACCTCTGCTAAGAGGACAGACTGAGAGAGTTGGGGTCGTTCTGCCTGGAGAAGAGAAGGATCCGATGAGACCTTATAGCAGCCTTCCAGTACTGAAAGGGAGCTTATGAGAAAGATGGGGACAGACTTTTTAGTAGGGCCTGTAGCGATAGGACAAGGGGTAAGGGTTTTAAACTGAAAGAGGGTAGATTTAGACTAGATACAAGGGAGAAATTTTCTACAATGAGCGTGGTGAAACACTGGAACAGATTGCCCAGAGAGGTGGTAGATGCCCCATCCCTGGAAGCATTCAAGGTCAGGCTGGACAGGGCTCTGGCCAACCTGATCTAGTTGAAGATGTCCCTGCTCATTGCAGGGGGGTTGGACTAGATGATCTTTAAAGGTCCCTTCCAACCCAAACCATTCTATGATTCTATGATTCCCTTGTGCCTCTGACACAGAGCCTTCAGTCAGGTATTTGATGTTTTGTTGGCTGGAGGAGGAACTGGATCAGCTCCATCCATCCAGAAGCCTTCAGTATTAGATATTTGTCTTCTGCTTTAAATTCAGCCCGTGAAGGTAGTACCCCTACCTACAAGGGTAGTGCCTATGGCGTGATGAGTGCTCGTGTCCGGGGCTGGCAGATGCCCACCGCTGTGTGTGGCAGGTTGCCCATGCTGTGAGTTGGTTAAGGAATATTATATGGTGAGGAAGCAGGCTGCCTTTTTTTTTTTTTTTTTTACCCTGAAGTTCTCCATGCTCATCAAGTTTGAACGCCTAGGGCAAGATTAATTAAAATCAATGGAGCAAAGCAAATTAAGCACTTAAAAGTGCTCTTTGGGGTCTATCAAAACCAGAATAATTCAAAATAAATATTCAAATGTCTGGGGCTTGTTATGAGACTATTTTATCGTTCAGCCCATTCATCCTCTCTCTCTCTCCCTTACTTCTTTATCTGCTTTTCACAGGGCTCAGCGGATGCTCTTTCCTTAGCATTTCACACTAGCATGTCTCTGTGCAATCTCAGGACTCTGCTCCCACACACCTAAAATAAAAATCACACTCCAAACACAGCCTAATCCAGCAACTCTTACTCACACTAGTAAGCCTTGCAGAGATATAAATAGCACTGTTCAGGTTAATGGGATGGTTTGTGAGAAAAAAGAGTAGGCTCACAATTCTAACTAGCAATCATGGGATGAAAATCTGCATTTTGTTTTGACTAGAAGAAGCACAATTTTGTGTTGTGTGTATGATTATCAGGAAAAATCCTATCACTTGCAAGTATCTCCGAACGCCTTAAGCTGTCTCCCCAGTTGTTTTCCAGATTGAAGCCCAGACTAGACTCAGCATCATCCATACAGGAGGAGTTGTAAGGGTAGATACACTCACTCTAGGAAATCTCAGCTCAGTTTGGTTTTGTTTTTTAAATCAGTCTGTGCTTCTGTGCCACCTGAGTGGTCCTGTATGACCCTGTCTGGTAGGAAAATGTGCTGATAATATATGCCTGCTTCTGCTTGAGGTCTTGGTGACTCTTCAAGTGATTCCAGCCACTGAGTCCGTCACTCGTGGATGGACTTACTCAATACTTCCTAGTCTGATTCCAGATGTTATGGGGGGACTGTGAAGGTGATCACTGAAATCTCTAGCAAAATAGTTGTTGTCTACTTAGACTGTATTCGACCTGATTACACAAGGTGAGCAGTGGCATTCAGAATTCCATTGCAAATTTAGCAAACCTGGTATTGAATTTACCACTTGAAGGAACAGGAGTCTGGAGATAAATCCTCCAGGTTACACTGTGTCTTTGGCTCCATGTGGTAGGAAGTAGACTCTGAGTCCCTAGGGTCCTGGCTGCTTGTCTGTAAACCATGTGCTGCACTGGGCTGGGTATATTCTGAGTCACCAGGCTTCTCTCAGTGCTAAAGCAGTGGTATTGCATCATGAGTAGGAAACATTTATGGTTACCTGCAGCCCAAACTAGGCTCATGTTATTTTTGTGGTATCAGAGAACAGATCAACACACATTTTGAGCTACCACGTAGAGTTGTTACTTCAGATCTTTTTTTTTTCCCTCTTAAATAATTTTCTGAGTTCTTTCCATTTAGCTGGGTGATTGGAGTGACCCTGAAGGGTGCTGCACTTGTGCCAGCCAGAATGAAATCTTGCTTTCAGAAGGCTCCTTTGCTTCATGAGTGTGAGAGAGATTTCTACCCACAACAACAGATCTACTGGTCCTCTGGCTCCTATAATAATCTTGTAACCTCTGGATACAACTTCTATTTTGGAAAAAAAATTTGTTTGTTTTTCTCTGCTAAAGTTAAATGCATGACAGTTTGCTCCAGTCAATGTGGAGACATCATAAAAGCTGTGTGATGTGAGCCACTGCACAGTGAGACTTCACTATGGGGATAGTGCAGTGTTGACCCAGGACTTCGTTATGAGGATGCTATAGTTTTGATCCTTACTGAATTTCTCTTCTTCAAATGCAGACATCTAAAAGTCTGAGGTGCAATTTAGTACATGAAGCTTGACCAGAAAATAAACTGAGGGCTAATGTGTGGCCTGGGTGAATTAACACATACACTAAATTCACCTAGAGACACACCAGTCTAAAAGATTCAGCTCAATAATCGACAATTAATAGTTTCTGGATGAATAAATTTCATCATGAAGCCTGATAGAAGGCTAGCAAAGGTAACAGAAGTGCTTCCAGGGACTCTAGCAGCTCTGATCGGTTGCTGGATTTTGTAGGTATAGTTGACAGACAAGAGAAATGAAGGGAAAAAGTAACTAATTCAGACAAAAAAACTTTTCAATGGCAAATTGCACAGCTGTTACTTTACTTTTAGGACATTTTGATATAAAAATGATCAACTTGGTAAAAAAAAGTGGATACTTTCAAGGTTTTAGTTGTTGAAAATCTGGGGAATACTGAATCTAAGTCTTCAGAGACCTTTTCCTCTAATTACTTCTACAAATTATTTCAAGGGGTATGGCTAGCAAAGAATACCTGTTAGCTGTCTGCATGGGAGAGAAAAAGACCTTTTGCCTCTCCTCACTGCTTTTAAAACACAGGAAGCTAAAAATAAGCAATTTACCTAGATGTATTTCTGCATAAGGGACTAACAAGCCTTTCTTATTTCTAAAGAGTCTTTTCAAGATGTGGTTCTTGTATTGGCATGCTACCCTTACAAAAACTCAGCTGGATAAGGAAGGGCATACTGACAGTTTGCCTTCCTGAGGAAAGTTTAGACTTATTCCGGTGAATAAAAATTAGTCAAACATTACAGAAAAATTCTTTCTGATCAGTTCATACTTTCAAATAACTAATTCAGTTTGGGCTGATTTGTACCTAGTGTTTGCTTTTCATAAACATTTGAGTGGTGAAGTTTTACTGGCATGGATGCTCACTGCAAGTGAATACATATGCTAAATAGTCAATTAATATTACTTGCTTTCACATAGTGATTAAAGGCCCCCACTGGGACTGGAGCTTCCAGGAGCCACTTTACATGAGGAAATGTCCAAGATCCCATCCTATAATTCATGGCTTCCTTTTTAAGGCCATGGCCTCTGCCCTTCCTCTCTAATTCCTTCTGCTCTCTCTGGTCCCACATTTAAAAAACGTCACCGATAAAAAAATAAAATCTAAGCTTCTTTCTTCCTATGCCCTGTCCAAACCTTTTTTTATCCATGTACTTTCTCTATTTTTAATGTTGACACAAACATTTGGCTTTTTTGGAAAATTTTAATTCTGAAAATTTCAATGTTCAGGTGTTTGTAGAGGAAAATCTATTTTATCTAGGAAGGATTTGCTCTTCTGCTGTCCTCTGAGGTGATATAAATATTACGATCATGTACTGACAGGTAGACGTACAGCTGCTGTTCTCCCATCTAATAAAGAGGAATATGAAGCAGGAAGGCTTCACCATATATATTTTATTCTTTAGAAAGGTTACTAAATTATAGACTGGTGGCTTCCTCAGACCACCAAACTGACCAGCCTTGCTCAAATAGCAGCTTCTGGCAAGAAAATGTCCCAAAAGGGCAAACGTCATGTGAAGGCTGTGGGAGCCCTCTGTATAGTCCTGTTACTGCATATTTCGGTGTGAATTAAATAGCTGATATTTTGGTCAGTGGAAAGCTAAGACCTAAAGCCATCTCACCAGGCTTTGGTTTGAGAAAGTTAATGTAGTACAAGTTGGTTTTCTAGGCTTCCTCAACAGTTAAGGGAGAGGGTGAAGGTCTGTACCTCCAAGGAGTGAATCTTGTCATGCTGAGATTAGCGCCTGAGCTGCGCAGGATGAGTCACTCACCGGATTTGCTTCTTTTTTTACACGGAGTCACAGACGACAGGCTTAGATGAGAAGCTCTGCTCCTGGATGCTTCATGTGAGGCAGGACGGGTGTCGCTGAGCAGGTGAATCCTTGCTGGAGTTCTCCATAGTGCCAGGATCAGCACAAGAAGCTCTGGTTTCTGCCAAACAGCGTCAGTTACTGGCAAAAGGCCACCGCTGAGCCCCAGCAGCACACGGGGTCATCGTGCCCAGGTTCAGGTGCCTTCCCCAAGCCAGTGACTGGGAAGTGTGAAGTGGGTGACAGGCAGCCTGTGGTGGGAGGAGAGCAGACGTGAACCTCTGGGTCAGGCCTCAGAGAGGCAGAAACTGCTGGGAAGGGTCTGTCTCCCCATCCCAGCATCAGCAGATTGCGGGGGGAGAACCTGCTTTGTTTGGCAAGAGAAGGCTGAAATAATACGCAAACAGTATTCACTATTTTTCCTAATCTTGCTTTTCTGGTTGTTAAGTTGCTGCCGGCGTTGTCGCCTGTGTACATGTCTGTCACAGGAGAGCACCGCTAGCTATGGACAACGCTCTCGAAACTGCTGTCAGAGGAGGGCTCCTGTCCTTCCCTGCATTACCGGCTGTAAAAGTGGCTGCCAAGAACATCTTAAATATATTCTCATGATTCAGTTGCAGCTGAGGGTTGCAGAGAGGAAGGAAAATGGCTCATGGTGGTAATCCTGCCCACAGCCCAGCTCCTGTGTCTGTTAGCAGGGGACTCTGCTGTGAGCATCATCCTCATGTGCTTGCCAGACAAGAATATCATCCATCACAGTCTGTGACAAAGGTGTTTTCACCTATAGCAAATCTGATCCATTTAGAAAGTCTGTACAGCCCTTGCCAAAATATTTGCCTTTGAATACTTCTCCCTAGACACAGAATTCTTCCTCACCACCAAAATAAAAATAATGTTGATGTTACAATGAACTGCTGTTGTTCAAAAGCCAGTATCCTGTAATAATCACATTAATTCTCCCCCCATCCATGCTTAAATGAAAACCTGTCTGTGCCACTGTTTGGTTTCCCTGGTTACAGTGACTTTCTGCTATTCAGGTGCGAATTTCTGATGTTAAACACTGTGTCTTATTGCTTTTGTGCTGTGGTAAAGGTTAGAGGGGATGGGTGAGCTTTTGTCTGCATAAAAACAACATATTCTTATTAACTTACATTAAAATGGCAGCATTTACACTATGTGCATGTTTGTATTTTTTAAACAATTAGAAGATGTTGTGGTTTAACCCCAGCCGACAGCTAAGCACCATGCAGCTGCTTGCTCACTCCCCCCCTGGTGAGATGGGGGCGAGAATCAGAGGGTAAAAGTGAGAAAACTTGTGGGTTGAGGTAAAGACAGTTTAATAGGTAAAGCAAAAGCTGCGCATGCAAGCAGAGCAGAACGAGGAATTAATTCCCCACTTCCCATGGGCAGGCAGGTGTTCAGCCATCTCCAGGAAAGCAGGGCTCCATCACGCTAAGTAACGGTGACTTGAGAAGACAAACGACATCACTCCAAATGTCCCCCCCTTCCTTCTTCTTCCCCCAGCTTTATATGCTGAGCACGACGTCCTATGGTCTGGAATATCCCTCTGGTCAGTTGGGGTCAGCTGCCCTGGCTGTGTCCCCTCCCAACTGCTTGTGCCCCCCCAGCCTCCTCGCTGGTGGGGTGGGCTGAGGAGCAGAAGAGCCCTTGGCTCTGGGTAAGCACTGCTCAGCAGTAACCGAAACATCCCTGTGTTATCAACACTGTTCCCAGCACAAATCCAAAATATAGCCCCATACTAGCTACTATGGAAAAAATTAACTCTATCCCAGTCAAAACCAGCACAGAGGAGTACTTCTTAATCAATGGAGGAGTGAAACTGGGAAAACATTCTTGTGCTTGGTTACCAAAGATACAGTTTTTGTATAAAATTTGATGAATATTTGATTTACATCTTTGTAATCTTAAGCAAAGCAATTGGATATTCTGAATCCATAGGAAAATTTTACTTTTGGTGGTCATAAGGTACATTCTGTATTGCTGCTTCAGCTACAGCAACGAATGAATGTGGCAGCTTTCTTCCCTGTAGTACTGCAGGTTGGGATGGTTAGGGAACAGTTTCAGAATCCCTTTTTTCCAGCCATGCGAAAGCAATGGGGGCAGCTTGCAGGATTAAACACTTTCTCACATTTATACTTCCACCCCACCGCCTCTTTCAGTGCTGGTGTGGATGCAATGATTTCTCTTGCCCAGAGGCTGCATTTAGACCATCCCATTTTAGAAGGTTACAGCTGAAAATACTGCAAATCTCATTCCTTCTTCCCTCTCATAATGTATGCTTAACATACATTGCCTTTCATTCTACTTGGACCATGAAAATTGGTTACACGGAGAGTTTTGCAACATCTACTCCAGCACTGGAGGAGAATGGTTGGAAGTAAGCATCCTTAAATGTTGGCACTTTGTGGTTCTTTCCATCATACTTCCATGATAGCATTGCTTTGGCCAGTAACTTTTTTTGTACTTAGAGATTGTTTGTGACTTTGCTTATTTTACAGATATTCCTGCTGTGTAAAAGGGAAAAGGCAGTTTATTATGAGTTTTACCCAATTATGTCACATAATTCCACAAAAGACAGAAATTAGTCTCTTCAGTTTTGTCAGCTACTATATGCTGTTCTGACACCAGCATTACCTAACATGTTCTGTCCTGGCATATGTTGGTTCCAGAAGCACAGAAACTGCCATTTTACATCAAAACGTAATGTCCTTGTGTCTGGTATCCTGTCTTTGACAGCTGGGTGCAGAAAAAGTATAAATTAAGATGAACAGGCCTTCAAAAAATGCATTATGGTTTGGGGATTTTTTTTTCTTACCTAAAAGAGTGCAAGGTGAACTTTCTGAATTAGGAAACACTTTTGGTTTTCCAAAACCCAGGCCTGGCATGGGGTTTTTGACTAATGATTGTTTATTTTTAGGCTTAAATAAAAATGTTGCATCCAGAAATAGTAAGGAAGATTTTCTATGTGATGGTTCAGGAGTTGATAATTTTTAACTAATTGATAGCTCCTCTCTCCTAAGCAAAGGGCTAAGTTCTCAGAAGATACCACAGTGAGAAGTCAACCGCCCATCCTAGCAGTTAAAGCAAAGCCCCCGCTCTGAAGGTGGTCAAGGGGTATGGAAATGTTGTGCAAGCACTTCCATCTTACGGACACCTAAGAGAGCTCCACACAAGCTGACCTGTACAACACAGCACGGTGCTGCCCAAAGGCAGTGGTTGGCTCTGTAAGTCACAGCCGCGTTAGTACAGTGCCATGCCCGGGCTCATCAGCCCTGCTCCTCAGGAGAGCAAATATCCCTGGGCATAGGTCCACACTGACGCCCTGCGTTGCTCCCCATCTCAGAGCTTGCTGCATCAGCATTACCTGGGGAAACTCTGCACTGTCTTGTACTGTGCATTACCAACCTACCTGTGCATACCTTGGGAGAACTGTGGATGTGCTTCCTGACAAGTAAGCTACAGAACAGCTGTGCATCATCCCTGACCAGGCCAGTACAGAAAGTGTATCTCCAATTAAGAGTTGCTATTTTCCTCTGCAGTGCAGTTTGTGCAGTGGAATTGGGTAACCCACGTATGCCCAGCCGTGCTGGGTTGAATTTCCTTCAGACGTTGCCCAGTTTCTGTGAGGTCTCTGTGGCTGCGTGCATTTGTGTTAAGTGCGATGGTGTTCAGAGGAAGCTGCAGCTGGATAGCTGGAGGTAATGGGAAGAACAAGGAGACGGTAGCTGAAACAAGAGTCCCTGGGAGCAATCTCTCATGTCAGTACCTTGTAGTCTTCAAGAGGCATCCAGTGAGTTGTACGCACCTAGGTGGCAGGATGAGAGCCTTACTGGTAAAAATAACCTTAAAAGTAATACAGCGAAAGGTCACACCAAATAAAATTTGATAATGTAGTTTCTTTCTTAACACTGACACAGCCTTTTGTACCTTAAAGACACTTTCTAAATATTTAGAATTCAGTCACATGTGTCAATTTGGATGAGACTCCTTTTACCTAATTGTAGCTGTCTAGGTGGCTCTCCCCCAGTAATTACTGGAGGGAGAGACAAAGGTACTTGCAGCGTGATTCATTCAGACGACCTCTGATTTGGGTTCCCCTGCAAGTACCCAGCTAGGCTGTCACATTTAGCTTATCAACATCATCCGACCCTGTGAGAAACACATGAGAATCAGTTAGACATGCCACACAAAGCAAGAGATACAGAGAGCTTTCAGTTTAGCTTTGTGTGATATTTAACAAAAATACCCTATGGACTCTTCTATGTAACAAGATTTTTAGCCTGGTTTCCCCTTGAAATGAGGCATATGCGATCACGCTGTCTTCCTATCTGTCACGTCCTTCTCAGAAATTTTATTATCAATGGGTGTACTTCAGTCAGATCTAACAGAAGAGACCCAAATGTCATATCTTCCTGAGAGGTCTGACACTGACTAGTTTGACAAGAGTCCCAAATTAGTATATTCACTGCATGAAAAGCAGCAACAAGCACTAGGTGGTTGTCGGTTTGACCTCATGGTTGGCTGGTGACAGCCTATGTACTGACAAGTCAATAAACACGCATGGAGCTGAGAAACAGCATCTGCTGCTTTTTATCTGGTCGGCAGTTAGGAGGTAAGGGAGTAAGGAGATATCTTTATGCTTGGGGAATTTGAAGAGGAGGAGTAAGAGACTTGGAGATACTGAGGTATTGCTGAGAGCTGGTGATATAGGACACAAAGCCGTAACAAGATTGCCTAGTTCTGCTGCTCCAGAAAAACCCCTTCTAGCCTGTATTTTTAATGACACTGGATTAAATACTAACCAACATTTTCACTTCACAGCACTTACCTTAGAACTGACACACAAAATAATGATGAACCCCCACAGCTGTTTGTAGATTATTCTCGAATTACCCTCTCATGTACCTGCATGCACATCATTCACATTGAATTCTCTGAATTCAGCATCCTTCCAGGACTTGATTACTTAAAGCACTGCCCATATACCAATTTCGCAGTATAACCTGAATGTTAATATTTTGCAAGTTTGAAATGGTTGAACGTCAACACGATTTACAGAATCTATTTTAATTATCTTGAACAAACAGTTATCATTTCAATTCTGTAACTATGGAAATGAAAAGAACAAGAAAGGATGGAAAAATAAATGACAGAATCACCTGCACAGTAATGATAATACATGGGTTAAATACAAGCCAAGAGAGCAGAACGGTGGAAAGTGGCAAATGCTGACCCAGCTTCCAGAAAGATTAATAGTAAGGGCCTTATTTTGCTGTTCAGTTTGAAATGGCATTCCCCATTGACTTAAAAATGGAGCCATGATATTGCCAGGATATTCCCATTATTGTTTTACTTATCTTCTGCTGTTCTTGAGAGTACCCTCTTGTTGGTGTAATATTTTTTACTGCATTTCTTTTCTTTCCTCCCATATACCTCCTCCTGGCTACACTTTCTGAGTTTCTTTGACCAGTATTCTCTCCATCTCTCCAGCAGAGCTTCTTCCGTCAAGACAGCCTCTCATTCCTCCTCCTTCCCACTCTACCCAGTCCAGTCTCTTTTCCAGTAGCCCATTCACTCTTTGCACTCTCAAACACCAAAGGGTTTGTCGACAGTTCAGCTTTTCCCTTCCTCACTCAGCGCCCTCCTGAGCGCTGTCATCTTCCCTACGTAAAGTGAGAGAAATTCAAGCAAACAAATGTGATAATATCTTCACGCCCCACTGAACTATCCCATCATCTTCTTGTTGCCACCCTTATCTTTATTAGCTTTCCCTTCTGCTGTCTGCCTTGTCTTGGGTAGTAAACCACATGCAGTCCTGGGCATCAAACTCTTTGAATCAGCAGAATTATCTTTCCATTTCAATGCTCTATGACAAGTAATGTAAGTGAGAGTATATTCCATACTGCTAACTACTACATATTTCACAAGCTCTGAATTTGATGAATCGACACCAGGGAAACCCACTATTTTTCTATTCCCTGCACAGTGTGTTTAGATTTTACTGTTTAATCAAGTGACACTTAGCTCATTTGAACTGACTTATGTACAATTCTCAATCGTCAATTCCCGCAGTCTAATCAACAGCTTAATAACATGCAGTAAACAGTCATCACGCTTGATCCTAGCAGCATGCTACACATTGAGGCAGCGATCTTGAATTCAAGGACAAAACTCATTCTGGATCCACCCTTGTTGGGCCAGAGACTGATTTTCATTTTCTTTGGCAACCAGGAGGAAAGCTAGTCATACGGTGCAGTAGATGTGTAAATTTGCTTTTGGTTTGGGTTTTTTTTGGTCAAAGAGCAAATTTGGCACAGGTTTGTATTTTCTGTACAAAAAAATAGTACCTGGAGGTAGTTAAATGAGTGCCAGCAAAAGCTGCTGTAGCTCAGTAGTCTTTATGAGTTGTAGAATGTTTGGGCAAAAGCCTGTTTGAAAAGTGCTAATGCAAGTAAATTTAAGAGTGACTTCTGAAGCTGAGTTCATGAGTTATTCCCATTAGAGGTCACAAATTGGAAATATATACCATCCCACTGAAAACACATTATGTAGCTGTTTCTTTCCATTACAGCATTAACTGATACATCTATATGAAAATATTTCAAATTATTTGTAAGGAATACACAGCTCTTTAGTTTATTCAGACTTCTTATAATCTCACATTATAAGACTAGATGTCTTGAAGAATAAATTCACCAGATAGATGGATATATCAATGACACCAGGATGTACTTTTAAGTGTTAAGCTGTAATGACATCATTATGCTGTAATGACATCAGTACCAGTAATATCCCACTAAACAACATTTTTAGCTAAGGAACACTAAATCCGTAAATGTACAGGTTAAATTTACTATTTCAGTAAACATACATCACATATATCACAGGCAGAGAGCTATGTGTGTGCAGGTGTGCAAGTGCTATAGGCAAAACACTGCATGTAGTAACTGGCCTTTAGTAGCTCAAAATCTCTGTGTGTTATGGTTGGTGAGCTAGAGATGTCACTTGAATTCCATCTTTAATTTTCTAGTTCTGAATTACAGTCAAAATCATAATGTTGCGATTAATAACTAGCAACAGTTTGACAAACTGGATGACACAATTTGTTGCTGAGATAAATAATTTCTTCCAACTGGAAAATAGAACATCACTCATAATCTAAAAGAATTGTGTACGGAAAATGTATCTTTTAATGGGAAAGTGGCACTGATATAATGAGTGTATAATTACATTTTTAAAAATGATTTCCCCAACTACTCTCAGCAGGGGGACGTCTGTTCGAGTTGGCATTTATATGCTTTTTATTGTTTAGGACCTGCTCCTGGGGGTTACCTTTGCATGGCTCACAGACAAAAACCACTTTCTATTCATAGTTTTCCATTCAAAGAAAACAAATTTGTATCAGAGGCAAGTTATACTTTTTGAGAATGTAGACTCAAAAAGTGTTAGGAAATTTGGTTATGGTCTCCACATCTGGAGTGACCTCCCTTGCAGTTTCAGTGCATTGTGCATTACTGTTTAAATCTGCTTCAACATTTGCATGTGATGTGTCTGAGATACCGTGAATGGTTTGGTACTAATTAAAGAGAAAACACAGTTACATGAATGACTCCAGGGCAGGGAAGGCAGATCAAAAGAAGGAAAATCCAAAGTTCACAAAATTTTTCATTCCAATTTTGATGATATTTCTGAATTTGGAATTATCAGACAGAGTGCTTTTGGATTTTAAATGTTTGGACACAAATGGGGCCAATGCCTGCAGTAATGTTTTTCTTTTAAGACATGCTGTAACAAAATGGTGTTTCTATATTAGAAATATTGGCTTAACCAAATCAAATATTAAAATCTGATTAAATTGACACCGCTTCCCATGAGCACAACATGTAAACCTAACGTGTGAGTATAAGCACGCTGTTTATTACATGGCAGATGATCATGCAGTTTGTGATGGAAAGCTGCGTGTTGCATAAATCACTCTGAGGTATCTACCTGTAGCTGAAGAGGACTTTGACCAGAAAGAGAAAAACAATTTTTGAGTAAAAGTATCTGAAATATCTCTTGGCTGAATAGGATGAACTGCCATCCTCTATCTCTAAAGCTATTTGTCTTGTAATTCCTTCTAGCCAGATCATTTTTCTGTGGCCTGGATTCTGTTAACATTGTATTAAATTTATTGCACATTTATTATTCTGTTTAAAATATGAGACTAACTCCAGTGTGACTGCACTGTGTGAGATCAGAATTTCTCTATGGTTGGTGTATAAATGGAAACTCACATACTTTGGAAATAGATATGCTGAGGGAACTGAAGACTAAAGATATAAAAAAAGATGTATTTAAGAAGGCTTAAGTAGGCTTTACTTTTAATCCTTTTTTTAAAAATAGACATGCTGAACAATTATTCATTCAGAAATGGTAAACTATCAAAAAAGACAATGCTATAAGGTAAGAACTACAAATGAAATCAGGCCAAAATACCTTCTAATATGATTATAGTTACACATTAGGATATTCATGATCTATCAAGAGCATAAAAGCATCCAAACCCTGGTTCATCTATACACAGTTTGTTTAACAGAGCAGAGATTACATATTTAACAGAGCTGGAGCCAAAGTATTTCTTTTGTTTTACAATAGTAAATGTCTACCTTTGCTGCCTGGCTTATTATTTCTACAGCAAAGGAAAATAAATCCTTAGACCTTCTCCCCCTTCTAGAGTTGGAGACAGAAAAGAGGCATGGCAAAGTCTTTTAGGGTGATGAATAAATTTCTAATTAAAGACAGAGCTGTTGGTAGTGCATGGCTACTCTGGCCTTCCTCATCTACAGTTAGCACTTCATGGCTTTCTTCATGGCACTTCATGCAGTTTGGATTTACACTGCAGAAACATTGTGTTAGACCGACCAGAAGAAAGACTCCAGAAACACTAGTTCAGACAAAAATCATAATACACCCTGGAAGAAAATGAAAGTATCTTCCAATTCGCTGGCATGTGTATAGTGCTTCAAAAAGTCTCTCTAATTAAAAATCACTTGTGACTTGCTTCAGATAATATGCAGGAACGTATTCCAGTTTATCATCTTGACCAAAATTTAATTCTGTCTCAGACATAGGCAGAGCTGTGTTGGTCCCTCATTTGCTCAAATGCCAGTGTTAATAAAACGAGGGGACATGCACAGGGCAGGATTCAGCTTGCAAATTAATACTTCAATTTAGATGTCTGTATGTGGAGGGCAACGTGCACACTCAGTGTCCGGTAACTCCCAGTATAGTTACTGGAGATGTAGTCAATACAGTCAGTGGAACCTGGAGAGCTATTCAGCTCACCTAGAAGCAGGCACGTACAATTGGTAAGTGAATTGCCACCTAGACTCCACTGACTGTATTGACCACATCTCCATGGACTATAGTTGGAGTGGAAACGGTTCAATTTACTTGTCTTAACCTCTGTGCACATTGCTGACATGAGTGGTGGTTGTTCTTACTCATGTCAGAATGGGTTACTGCATGGAGCTAGAAAAATCCTGAATTATGTTGATGTTATTTGGTAATATTATGAGCAAGAACCTCTTACATAGCTAGAGTTTGGCTGCTTAACCAGACCTGCCTGAGTGTTTGAAGCACCCAAAACTGATGGGCTTAAAATCACCAGCTGCAATTTTATATCTTTCCATACCTAATTTCCTCTAAGTTTTTAAAGAGCCAAAGGACTGTAGCGATCATCTACATTGAGTCTCTGCTGAATACAGATAATTACTGTGTCAATAGATCAAGGGCAAAGTTTTAAAGGCAACGTTCCCCCTAGTCGCTCCCCTCAATGCTACTAGATACGGATCCACTCCAGGTCATGGTCGAAGGAGGACTCATGCAGCTGCACAGCCATGTGCCTCCCACCATAGGCTATGGCTGTAGCCAACCCTCCGCTTACGGAACAAATGCACCTCAAAAGTTTTTAGTCTCCCTGCACTGGTTTGGGGAGGGCACGAGGAGTATCTTGTAACAATTTTTATATGAAGTTGATGAAACAAACTCCCTATTTCTTCATAATGTGTGCAGAGGGACTGACCCTGGTGCCATTTAATCAATTTTGCACTTGACTTCAGTAGAGGCAAAGATGGGCCCACGGTGAATGTGTATCCAGGGGAAATTACACCCAGGTGCTTTTCAGTGAAATGTTTATCCAGTTTAAAATACATTCCTTATTTCTTTATTTTGACAGACAGTACTCTCAGTACTTCAGGCTGTCTAATGCATGTTGCCTTTCTCTACGATGTATTTACGTAGAAAAATCCAAGCTCAGCTGCAGCCTTTGATGTTGAAGGAGGTGTTTGTATGCGGCTTTACTTAGTAAATGCCTTCCCAGCCAAATGTACTGAAGTACTAGAGTGTCACACTGTGAAGCACAGTCTGAGTAGTTAATATTACCTGGAGTGCACAGGGGAAAGAATGTTTTGACGATATTAATGCTTGCAGCTTTTCAGGTCTTGTGCATATGTGTTTACAAACCTTAGATATCTTGCATGTATTTCATCAGCGTCAGCCATAATATAAATCTTTCCTGAGCAAATTATACAGTATTATCTACATAGTAAGTAAAATGTACTGATACATCTTAAAGTATTGTCTGGAGTTTGAAGCTGTTACAAGCATTATGATCCTAGACGCTATTATTAACCTATCAGGGTGTTTAAATATGTCAAATTAGAAGTCTGACAGCAGAAGGCTGGTTAACATTGCAGAAAGGAAGAAGGCATGTGTTCAAACATTTCTCCTTACATAAAAGCTTTAGAAACAGTGTTATGTATGGGGCCTGAAATTAGTCTGCTCAGGTCTGGTGTGCTTAAAAAGAACGAGTGAATTTCATGTGCTTGAAAGTGAAGCTCTGCTAATGCTGTTCTTGATTCCTCTCCTGCAAACCAGCCCCATGTGTGCTGGCACCAGCACGCTTGCAGCAGCAGGTCACCACGGCGGTGCAAGGATGGTCTGCCCACCCGAGAAGAGGCTAAGCCTCCAGGGCTGGTTTTTCCAGGGCAGGGCTGAAGTGCGTCTGTGCTGGATGCAGAAAGTTTCCTACCACAAGTGTGAGGGTTTAGGGTGCAAAAACATGGTGCCCTGAAGGTTCCCCTTTCTACACAAGGTGGGATTTAGGAACAAGATGTAGTACATAGAGCAGATTCTACAGCGTGACTGCCAGGTCCTGCTTCCTGGAGAAGGAATGATGCTAACAGTGTCAGAAGTGTTCTCCTGCTTGTGGTGAGCATCTGGGTTGAACATCTATTTCACAGGTTTCTGTGGCTGTGGGAGACCAGGCTGGGCACAGGTTCCTGTGTGCATTGGCCATGGTGTGGGTCCCAGCAGAAGGCTGAAATGGTGGATTTGTTTTAGTTTACTTTTAATTATTTTGTCTGCATACCACCCTCCAGGTGTACTTTCAATACATCTTCTTGAGAAAGTGTCAAAATCTTTCACATTGAGGTAACTATTTAAAAACATTGTGAGATTCATAGTGAAATCATGAGAGCTGACAACAGTGATACATAGTGTGCTTGAAATGAAGGCAGCTATCGGGCCCTGAAGTACTATCGCACAACCTTCCCATGCGTTAGGGGCAGTCAGCCAAAGGCGACGTTTGAAGACGCTGTGATTTTTCTCCAGCAGGAGCAGATACATAGTTTCTCTCATGCTCTAAGATAAACATTTCACTTATTAATGTGTCTCAGAATTTACAGCTGCTGCATCAGCAGAGATAAAATGCAGCAATCATGGACTAAAATATTGCATCATCTGTAACAGGGTTTGGGATAGCAAATTTACTAATTTTTCTTTTCTATGTATCTTGGGAGATGCAAATACTCAACAGCATCTGAGTTTGCAAACCTTTACTATGACTGTTCATAAGAGCAAATGGAGCACTGGGCCCTTACCAAGTTCAAGTATTTCCTTCAGAATTAGGCCTACAGCTGTAATGTGTGAACGCTAGAGCTTGGGAAAAAAAGACAACTTTAAACCCTGGCAATTTGACTTTGAATTCAAGCATAATGAGGCAGAACAAAAAAAACAGATTGGAGGAACAGCTAGTAAAAGGCATAAAAACTACTAATCCTTCTGGAAAAAAACATCAGAAGAAGGAAATCTGCCAGAAGTCCAGGAAGATGATCAAAGTATAAAGTCTCTGAGAAGTCTCTGATAAAAGTCTCAGAGAAGACAGGGATATGGTAGGAGAAGATCCTAAAATAAATCTTCTGTACACACATTTACTTTGGAGGAGTTTGGGGAGGTTCCCACACTGGAAATCTTCCTTCCAGGACACTTATCGGATGCTGTTTTTCAAACTGAAATGGAGATAGCAAAGTTCATGGAATAAATAGACAAAATGAATGATAACATATCAGAAGGATCAACAGGAACAGATAGGCTAAAGAGTTTTAAAGGAATTCAAGAATGAAGTATTTGACATTTCAACAGCACGGTCTAAGCTCTTTTTTAAAATTGCCTTGGTACTAGAGGCTGGGAGATCGTTAATTTGATACCAGTTTTCAAAGAGTTCAGAGGAGAAAGAAGGAACTGCAGAACAGTAAGTTGATGGCTGTACTGGGCAAAGTGGTAGAAATTTTGAATTAGTGGCCACACTGGAAAACATGACATAAATATTGGGAAAAATCAGCATGGATTTTAGAAACAGAAATTACGATTCAGTAGGGTAGCTCTGAAAACGCTCAGACAGGGGCAGCAGAGATGAGCAGAGACAGCAAAGAACCTTCCCTATACCAGGACAGACTGAAAAGGCCAGGACTCTCCTCTTTGCAAAGATGTGATTCATCAGAGATAGGGGAAGGGTCTATATAAAAGTAGTAGGTACATGGGTAAGTCTGGTAGAAGAATATTGTCCACTGTAATTTCCAATGCAGGCATTAGGAACCATTAAATGAAGCTAGCAGGTGAAAATTTTGGAACAATTTTTATTTTTTTTTTTTTTTTTTTTTTTTTTTTTTTTTTTTTTTTTTTTTTTTTTGTCATCTAATGGATAACTAAGCTGTGGAACTCTTTACATTGTGGACACTGAAAGTTTACAAGAATCAGCTGGACAAATTAATTGAGGAAGGAAAAATTCATGAAATCTCACTAAGTGTAAAGATACCTCCACTGAACTGCAGATTGTTTGAGACTGGCAGAACGCCCCGGGGAAATGCTGCTGTGTGCTTGCACTACGCTCACTCTCTTCCGCTGCCCGCTGCTGGGGACAGGGTGTGGGGAGGTAGGAATGGTGACAATTATAAATTGTCTATTGGACATAGGGGAAACTGCTAGCAGCTTCTCACAGAAGCCACCCCTGTAGCCCCCCAGCTACCAGAACTTTGCCACACAGACCCAATACAGCGCCTAAATAATACATACTCATTTACCATTAAAAGAAATTATTTTCTTTTAAAAAATAGCATCAGCAGTGGCATTTACTCAGATGGAAGCTTACAGACCTGATCTCCAAGTGATACAGAGTCTCTTAGTAAGAAGTTGCGTATCTGCAAAAGGTTATTGCTTCGTAGAGGTTAGATGCGTTATTGCAAATGACAGGGCTGTGACAATGCAGCACTCCTGCCTACTGGGGCTGGAAGAGGGGTGTCCCTGCGGGTCCCCTTCTCGCCATCGAGGCGCGTGAGCCTGAGAGGTGCCTCTTAGTTTGTGCACTAATATTTTGAAACAAAAAGAATTAAAATGCAATGTTAACAGAAACTGTTAGAGAGGTCTTTAGCACTTATATTTGTTACTGATTTGTGAGGATTTTGATGCATTAGTAATACAAACCATGGATAGTTAGGGGGGCCTGGGCCCCAAACGTATAGGCATGTTAAGCATTCAGATGCAGATAGAACCCTGCAAACTCTAAATAAAGCCAACTAAACCCAGGTCCCAACAGGAAGATTTGAGTTTTTGAAAAAATATGCGTCTGCAGCTCACTAGAAAAAGGGAAAGCAGGAATGTGTCTGAGTGACTGACAGGACCAAGGGAGCAATCAGCCTGCAAATGTTGTTGACGTGTTCAAGGAGGAAGACAACAGGCAGGAGAAGACAGAGAAATACCTGCAGGAAGCACATGGAAACATTTGACTGAGAAGTGGGGCAATTCATTGCAGACAGGTTAGAGAAGTAACATTTAAACAGAAAAATGAGAGAACAAAATGAAAGATTGAGAAGAAAGAGAGCTCAGGAGCATTTCCCAAAGTTGGGAAGACCATCAGATGCCACCTCTTATCCCAACCTCCCGTACTCTAGATTTGTTCACTGTAGTCCCTCTTAAATCTCTTGCATCTTGGGTCCTCGCCAGTGCATAGGTGTTTACCCCAAAACCACAGCAAACTGTTCATTTTTGTATAGCCATTCAGCTCCTTTGCAGGGATGGAGATCTCACTGCAATAACTGTGGGAGCCATGGAGGCTGCAGGCAGCCAATGCTCCTACCTGCCTAATTCAATGTAAGGACATATTACAATTGCACTTATTGTCTTTTAGTGCAGTTTTGGATTAAAATCAAGGTGCTGTTGCAATGCTCTATGGGATACCAGCACTCCTCCCAGGAAATCTCTGGAGAAATTTCCACCATAGAGATGAGGACTGTCATCTTCAGCCATCTGGACAGCAGTCAGGTGAAGGCTTATCTACCAGTCTTGTGATTAAATGGACAATTATTTGCAGACGGGACTGTTTTGATACCGATGTGCCTGTACAGGGAGGGGACATGAGAGGATCCTGACTTGCTGAGTTTAAATCACAGCCTTTTAGCTGGGTGACATCCATGAGACACAAATTGATTGAGTCTTCAGCAGACATTCATTCGTGCTGGAGGCTGCATGGGTGTCTTTGCCTTCACAGAGAAGATACAGGTACCCAAAATATTTAATAGTGGCACACGTCTCTGAGAGAGAGGTTTTACCACTTCCCTGATTCAGACAAATACGTTGGAAAATGTTGAAGCTTGGATATAATCTGTCTGTTGTGTTGTAGACAATGTATAAAACCCGTCCGTTGTGTGCTGTGTGGAAAGAGGGTTGGCAGACAGAAAAAACACCCTGAGCGACAGATGGTAGGTGACGTGATAACTGTCTGAGCAGTGATAACCTTAATCTAATTAGTTTCCTAATCAAGATTAAGAAGACACCAAAGGTGTGAGAGAAGGTAAAGAAGAAACCTGTAATCTATAAAACAAATATAAGAGGATGAAAGACATGCTGATGGATAAGATGTAGGAGAGGAGGGAAATGACAAGAAAAATTACTGTATGTCTTGTCAGTATGAAAACAAAGTAGTGAGAACTGGCATCAGCAAACATGCACAGAACAAGAAAAAGCGGGCTATATGACAGGATTATAGACCATTACATGGATAACCGAGTGACCAGGAAGGCTCAGCAACTTAAGCAAAACTGGTAAGAATATTTTTAAAGTATACAGGCATTTGATAAGAATGAATGGTGTTACCATTCAAACACAGTTGGAAGTCACCAAGTTTCTGCTGGGGCCATGAGAAATGGAAAGATAAGTGAAAGGAGAGGCTGAGGGATATCTAAATGAAATTTTTGCCCCAAGCCACATCTGCAGTAGAAACTGTTAAGAGGACCATTTCCGGCCTTGCCCTTCCCCTAGGAGCTGTGTACATTTAGCTCCCTTTGCCATGCTGGGTTTTTTACACAGAAAGCTGTCCCAGCAAAACTCCCATTGCTCCATGGGCACCCTGTGAAACCAGTGCTACTGATTAGCCTAAATCTCCTCAGTTGCATCAGCTGAGCTCTCCTCTCTCTTTTATATATGGGACAGATTATCTGTTTTTATGCAGCTCCTGTAACTGCTACAGCATCTGCTTATGCAGCACTGAGACGGGGCACGTACGTGCAGAAGGCGCAGAGCATGGACACTGCCAACTTGCTACAGGCATTTGCTTCCCAGCTGCAAGTGCTGGAGTGGAGCACGTGTTTATGAACCGAGCCTCGGCAGGTGGGACCAGGCCAGGGGCCACATCTGGAAGACTCAGCAGGGGCTGCAGAGCATTTGCGTGTGGAAAGTGGCAGTTCTTTCTTGAGCCATGCACTGGCAAACTTGGCAAGAAAAAGCAATTGCAGATAAACCTCGTATTACATCTTTTCTACCTCTGATGAAAATGCACTTTATTTTCAAGGGATTCTCAATAAAAATTGAACACTTACTGTTTTTCTCAGAAATGATTTTGGGTTGCATTCAGTCGGTAGAGTTCACAGTGATCAGCCTGAATATTTGAAATGTTCCCACTGACCTGCTGCACTCTTTATTGGCAAAAAAAGTTTCAGACAAAATGTTTCACTCAGTACTGCCAAAAATGAGAGGTACTTTGACTCTGATAAGAGGGAAGGCATTAGCTGGCAGCTCTGTCTGGCAAAGAATGTAGGGGCAGCAAATCTATATTGAGAGAAGCTGAAATCCAAGTAAGTGAGGCCATTAGTGGGTCTTTCTGCATAAGACTCTGAGTATGGCTTTGCATAGGGTCTACCAGCAAGATCTGCTCACCATGAGATCCGGCTGGTTAGATTCAATAGGACTGATTACATTTCTTATGTTTGTTTCTGACTGGTTATTATTACAGAAATAATGGTTTGCTTAAGCAGAAGGAAAAGGCTACCTTTTTTATTGGTAAAATAAGGATAATTATTTGCCCTGCTTATCATAGCCCTGTTAGGCAGAAGCAAGGTAACCCCAAGCTGGTACAGGGACATCACAGGAGTCCCAACATCACACAAGGGAAAGCTCCAAAGAACCAGTCCTTAATTGTGCCTTTTAACTAATTCATGCATTCATTTTCAGTACATAAGTTAATACATGACAACATAATTCTTGGATACACAAATTACTTCCACCAAATTTATATCAGCACTTTATTGTCTTGTTCCCATGGTTACACTATTAGTACAATTTAACATGGCATTTTCTTGCTCACCAAAAATAATTCTAGCAATGAACCCAAATAAAAATACTTTGTTGTTACTGTCCAATTTAACCACTGGGCAAGGTCAGTATAACTTCTCTGGTCAGTGAGGTAAGTCTTATATATCAGTATACCAACAGCTGAGGTTACTTTCATGTGGCACTGTTAGATGTCCATTTCTCTAGTCTTGGGTTTCTGCAAAGGTGGACGGAGTTGCACCTGCACAGGGTGAAGAAGCTTGATGCAATGGATTTGTTGAATTGCAGTATGTCATTGGACCTGCTGGAGTGAGTCCAGAGGAGGGCCATGAAGATGATCAGAGGGCTGGAGCACCTCCTCTATGAAGACAGGCTGAGAGAGTTGGGGTAGTTCAGCCTGGAGGAGAAGGTTCTGAGGAGACCTTATAGCAGCCTTCCAGTACCTAAAGGGGGCCTACAGGAAAGATGAGGAGGGACTCTTTAACAGGGAGTGTAGTGATAGGGCGAGGCATTAAGGGTTTTAAACAGAAAGAAGGTAGATTTAGATTGATATAAGGAAGAAGTTCTTCACTGTGAGGGTGGTGAGACACTGGCACAGGTTGCCCAGAGAGGTTGTGGATGCCCCATCCCTGGAAGTGTTCAAGGCCGGGTTGGATGGGGCTTTGAGCAACCTGGTCCAGTGGAAGGTGTCCCTGCCCATGGCAGGGGGGTTGGAACTAGATGATCTTTAAAGGTCCCTTCCAACCCAAACCATTTGATGATTCTATGATTAGTTACCATTCAAACCGGGATTCCACTCCACACGCACAGACGTGTCAACAGGAAACTTCCCTGTTAATGGATGCATTTGTGAACCTGCACGGATGTTACATAGGCAGGAATATGCCAGGGTGGTCTGGAGAGATTCATTTTTAAAAAGACGCACTGCAAACAAGAATGTTTCTTCAGAGCAGCATGGTCGGGGGGGGGGGGGTGGGTAGCCATACCAGTTGTGCTCCAAGGAGCCCCAAATGCTCTTTGCATCTGTGGCTCTGTCTGCCTTTCAGACTTGACTAAGAATGAAGTTCACTGTTGCCTGAGCAGTTGCATGGATGAATGCTAAATGTGATTCTCATTAGGCTGAAAACATATTGAGCTGGTAATGTTTTGATGGATGTGAATCAAATATTTATATTATTAAGTCTGTATGGTATATCTTTATGTTGTACTCATGAACCAAGATGGGAAACATTATTCTTATAGTAGAAAGACTAAGAGAAAAGACTGTCTGATTTTGAGGGGCTGAACACCAAGGTGGCTGAGGTGCTGAGCAGCTGAGTGCCTCACCAGCAGCCCTCTCCATACACTTTGAGTTACTTTGTTCTGTTCCTGAATAGACTGTATTTGCCTTGCCTGGGTATTGTAAGCAAACTGTTAGCATATTTTTATGAACCTGGTGGACTTATTCAGGGACCTTGACACGTCAAGTGCCAGTTTTCAAGGACAAATATTATACAACATTTTAAACCATGCAAAATTAAAAGTGCAAAGTGTTGGCTGCTATTCCTGCATGAATTACAGGTTGTCTCTACAATCTTTATTTTTCTCTTGGGCTTAATGAGAAGATAATTGTGACATGGTGTTGTGTCTCCAGTCACCAAAAGACAGAGTCCATGAAGACTGCTACTGTACAGGTTTGAAGGAATTTTGATCCATGGGTTTTACAGTCCCTGTATTTGATGTCTAAGAAGTTGCACAGTATCTTGGTGCACTTCCCTGTGCATTTCTGGAGTCCCTGTGTTTCCCCTGAACCAGGCACTCCAGCCTCTCCTTTCCTTCATACAGCCTGAACTTGGACTTTTGGAGAGAATTACAGAACTGTTTTCCATATGTCCACATCTTCATCATCATGGCCAGGGAGTTTGTCAGCAGATGGAAGAAGGTGCCTCTCCAAACTAAAGTTTTCCAAAGAAACTGTCACGAACTCTGAAGTAAATTGGATTTACTTCCAATACACTTGTTTGGAATAGGTCAGAAGCTCTCAGCCCCATCACTTTGTAGTACCACTTTCCAATGCAAATAGTCCTGTGAGACTGAGAAATTAATTCACAGGTGTCACTGGTAATAGAGGTAGGAATAATGCATTAAAGATTGCTAACTTACTACAGCCATTGGAGATTCCGATGGGCTGAGGTCTTGAAGTTTATGTTTACTCTAAACATTTGTTTACAAAAATCAAGTAGTCTGAATGACAAGATACTGGATTGCTCATAAAGTGGACATTATATTTTCTGTACATTTATTCAAATGCTCAAATATCTTTTACACTGTATTTCAACTGCTTGCAGTGTAGTGATAGAAACACTTGCTGCCTGATGCATTCAGGAACATTTTGAGTTGCTTGTGGAATTTCTTCTCTTTTTTTGCTGATGCCCACCAACAGAGTTAAACTAAACCAACTACTTCAGCAAACAATTCTATTATACATGTTTTCAGCCGTTATTTGTTTATAAATAGAGTACTGGAAAAAGGACATGGGGCTTTAGGACCTATGAATGTTTTTGAAAGAAGACACAGTTACTGCAATGCCAGTTC
This sequence comes from Aquila chrysaetos chrysaetos, assembly GCF_900496995.4. Classification (NCBI taxonomy): domain Eukaryota; kingdom Metazoa; phylum Chordata; class Aves; order Accipitriformes; family Accipitridae; genus Aquila; species Aquila chrysaetos. The sequence goes on from NC_044008.1 coordinate 14,758,461, forward strand.
AACTCCTCTTTCCTCTGGCTCCATCTCTGAATCCAGTTGGGTTAGTCCTCTTACTCCCTTTGGAAACACCGCATCTCCTGGTTCATCCTTTTCAATTAGGTGGTGGGCAGCATGCACTTCTGGGCTTTCAGAGGTCACCTAGCAAGCCCTCAAGCTTCATACCGAACTTTGCAAGTACCCAACTTTTCTGGCATCCCATGTCTCATTGGTTTTGGTGGGACTGTCAGATTTTCCCTTTGCCTTGCATTGCTGCTTTGCCTTACATTATTCCAGTCCTTTCAATATCTGAACAGACATCTGAATTTCTTTAAGACAGAAATCACCAGCACTGGTATATTAATAGGCATATGCTAGAAATATTAAATGGAGGGAGACCTACTTTCTGTGACTTCTGGGCATTGGTGCTGAAAATCAGCACCAGAGTGGTTGTTTGCCATATTGGAAGTACTAAGGGTTTCTTTACCTCAGAGGCATTGCAGCACTAGAACAGTACAGATGCTGGACTTACAAAAATGTTCAAAAAAGGTAATACAACTTGATACCATAAACCTAGACAGGACTTGAAATTGCATGTGCATGCACACAAGGATTTGCTGACACCTATGATGGTAAACTTTGCTGTATAGTGCAAATCTTGGGGTTAACCAGCAAGACTAAAAAAAATAAAGGCACAGAAATGTAATTCTGTAGAAGCGAACAGAAATTCCAAAACTAGACCTTGCAGTTAGGAACTGGTAGGAGAATCAGGATTACCAAAGCACCAAGGCAAGGACTGTTGCAGTTACACTGAGCAAAATAGGACACATTATTGATCAGAGAGACTTGATAGCAAATGGAAGATGAGATGTGCTTGCCAATATAAATATAAGATAGTCACAAAATTAATGCAGATTTCTTCCACATTTTCTCAAAGATTATAAATTTTCTCAACTCTGGCATGTCAAAAGCAATTAGTTCAGGAGGCTAAGCAATGTCATAGGCTTGGCCCTAGGTAAAAGGGTACTCTTCCCTTTAACAGGAAAAAGGCAAAAGAAAAAAACATCACCAATTACTGGTCTCATTCTCCAGGGCTCTCTCCTACCATCCAAAGCTCAGATGCTCAGCGGGAGAGACACTGGCGCCCCGATACCTTTGCTGCTGTTAGCTTCAGTGAGACATCAGCTCCTGAAAGGCAGTCAAGTCTCACTGCCAAATGTCAACTTTAATGAAGAAGCAATGCAGCCAAGCAGTCTCGGGGCCTATTGTCCATTTCTCTTTTCTTCCGAGCAAAGCTGTTAGGAGATCAGGAAGAGCTATAGCAGAGATAAGTGAAGAATAGCACATGACAAGCTGTGCAGGCATAAAGACGTATGCGTGCGCCTCAGGGGCATTGAAAGGAACTATACAAAAGTCAATGCCTTTATCATCCGTTCTGAACTTGTCTTGCTTCTGTGCCAGTCCATTTGCAATATCAGCTAGCACTGCTTTGGAAATCAGATTTAAATGATTGTAATGACTTTAGTTCATTTAGTTAGTTAATGACTTAACATTTCCAGCTCAAGAACAAGGCTGCTGCCTTCTGCTTCCACCTCCCTCTTTTCAGAGGAGACTGCCCCATACTGCTGCCTCCCAGCTGCCTGTCTCCTTCACATATTAATGTCCTCCCCTCTGCAGGCCTTTCGCTTCGCATTACCCACTTCCACTTGCCTGCAGTGTAAAGGTGCTTCAAACCCTGTCTCACTTTTTTCCTATCCCACAAACCGCTCTAAGCTACCAGCGTGGGTCCCCTCATTCAGAGGAGATGGGGAGCACAGTGCAGCCTGGCTTTGGGAAGGCTGCTGATTTTAAAAAGGGGAATGAAACCAGTCTAGAGCTAGATCTTACCATACAGAGCTAGCTGGACCCCTCTGGCAGAGTATGTTGAGGGATACCCAGCCCTGAGGAAATTGCTGAATCCTGAACAGATTTTAATACTTGGGGGATGAGCCAATGTCTCAGAGAGGGTGAGTATGGTTCCCACTTGTCAAGGAAAGCATGGCATTTAGTCAACTGCAGGTAATTTCAAGCAAAACATTAATGCTTTACAAAAGACAAGAGGGACAAGAGCCTTCCCCTTTCAATTACTAATTTTTTCCTTGCTCATGACAGAATGTTTCCTTGTTCGTCACGTCATCTTTCTACTTGATTTCAGTCACTTCCTCTGAAACTTCACTTTCTCCACTAAAGTACATGGGGAACACAAAGCTCCAAGTAAAGGGCAAAGGGAATGTGACTGTCATGCCCACAAACGGGTTGAATGCCTACAAATTGTAGCTCTTAAAACAATTCTCATTTCAACATTAAATCACATTTCCTTATCATGATGCATTATATTCTGGGAATCATAACCAAGCTTTGGCAGAGAACATAGCAGTGACCATGAACCTGCATCTCAGCTTACAGCAGAGAAAGCTCACCAGTGGCTATTTATCTTATCCACTGCCAAACAACTTCTTGAATCTCTCAGTCAGCTTCTCTAGGAGAGATTTCTCCAGCTGGCCAGTGACCAAGAGCAGGCGCAGGCATCTGCCCGGCAGCTGTTTGTACTGCAGGTGTTTCGCTGCTCCCAGACTGCCACCCGATGTGTGCTGAGTCAGCGTTCTGCGCCAGCACCACAGGGGAGGCCGCAAAGGTGGAGGAGAGGCTCAGCTCATTTAAGAACACTCCACCCGCCCCGCCCCTTTTATTTCATTTCCTCTTGCAAGTGTTTTTATCGTTCATGTTCCTTTCACGGCATGACAGCTAGTGAAGTGGAGGTCAGATAACAACTGGTTGAATCCTTGGTGGCTATTTTGAAACCGCTCGCTCAGTTGTTGACTACTGACCCATGGTATTTCATCTACTGGATGGGTGAGTTACCCCATTTTCCAATCATTTCCAATCATGACTGTCAAATACCCTTAAGTGGTTGTATAAATGAAACTGTGGACGTGACCAGGATATCATACCAGATGTTTCTCTGAAGCAGTAGTCTGGGGCGGGGGGGGCTGATTCTTTAATGCATTACTAATATGCTATTGCTGTTAGTGTGCTCCATAGCACGTACCAGGTGAGACGCAGACGAACTCCTGCAGTCGAGGTTTGCAGTAGCGTGGATGGAGTTCAGTAACAGTGTAGGGAAGCCTTGCTGGTTGTGAACTCAATGATAAAGCAGTGTAAGCTGAACTAGTTTCACAGAGTGTAACCGTAGGAGGAAAAACAGTCAGCAAGGGCTTTGCTGACTACAATACAGGGCAGGGTTTATCCAGATAGAGAATATTGCTAAATTTATGGTCAAAGGAAAATAAATCTCAAGCTTTTCAGCAAAAGGGCCATAGTGCTCAAGCCTGGAGTTTGCCTCCAGTGCTGCTCCTGCCCTAAGGCTCAAATGGGTGCTGTTTGCATTGTCCTTCTGTCCAGCTCTGCAGCTACTGCAAAGCTCGTATGCTGAGAAAAGTGATGATCCCAGGTTTCTGATGTCTGAAGGTATATGGTATACGACCTTTTAAGTTCTTGCAGTTATCTTAAAGGCCCAAAGTAGCTCAATGTAGCCTCATAGAGAAACACTTCCTAATGATTTTTTAATACACTGATCAAACTCCACCTTTAATAACTATTTAACATCATCAACTTGGACAACTTAAAACTTTTTGGCCTGGCTACAGCTACTGAGTTTGTGCCAGAATCTCTCCCCCAACAATTCAAAACCGCCTTCTACTTTACAGCCTAAATGTATTCCTGGATGGTTTATATCCATTTGTTCAGGTGCCAAGACTGCCCTTCCAGTTAAATAGCTCTTCCCCCTCTCTGGGATCCATTCTCTTGTGTTTATACAGAGTAATCATGAAATTCTTCAGCCTCCTTTTTTGCAAGTGAGTACTTACTGGCTGCGAAGTTAGTTTTCAGGAGCAAAAGGCTGAAACAGTAGTATTTATTGTGGACACTATAGTAGACTCAGTTGTAGAAATTCCCTTTTTGTATGAATATCTCTTGCTTCTGCACCTTGCTTCCACCTCAGAAGCCTGCAGAACTTTGCCATGTTTATCCTGAAAACAGTGGCTGGTGCACTCCCAGACTTCCCCACTCACCAGCATGTTTAGATTTGCTTGCAATTGCAGTCGCTTTAGAAAAAAGCTGGACGCATGCACTTCTCAAGTACAAAACCAGGCTGTTGTAGTTGCTTGATGTTTGGCAGGGAAGTCAGGACAGCTTGGATGAGGACCAGCAAAAAAAGAAAATCACTTTCTGCCTTTCCTCTTTCTTTGCCATCACATTTTCAAACCTTTAGTAAAGAAAGGAAAGGGCAAATTTCTATAAAGACCACAGTGGGACAGCCCAATAGTGAGCTCCTCCTTTGCCTCTTGCCCCCATTTATTCTGCTAGATTTTCTTCTCGGTTTGATATAGACAACACTATTTTTGATCATAACTTTCTGTAGTTCCATCTAGCTCCTAATTCTTTGGCTGGTATTCCCCTTAGATATCCTTCTTTATTTCAATGATGTTTATCTCTCAGCCTATTCATAAGAACATAAGCCTGGAGAAGACCTACTAAATCATCAGATCTAGTCCCCTTATCATGGGCAGTTACAGCATCATACCTTTCCTAAAGTACCACATTACATCTTAAAATAATCTTGCTCTGATTAACTGGTTGTTCCAAACATCATTCTTCTAAAGATTAGAAACCACCAGCACCAGATGGCTCTGGCGCTTACATTATGCTGAAAAAACTTTCCCTGGTACTGCCAATGCTCAGGTTTACCTTTTTCATGGGTGCATTTTACTGGTGACTCATGGTCCTCCAAGGGCTGATCAACATACTTATATGTTTTCTCCTCTTTACCATTTGTCCCAATAGTCTTCTGCATTGATAGTACCTCCCATCAGTGGATTTTACTAGCAAACCTCTACTCTTTCCAAAGCTCCTAATGAAAATACTAAATGATTGACACCCAGGCTGATCCTTGAGGTGCCCAATGTACCCTCACAACAGCTCGAGACTTTCCCTTCAAGCAAAAAATGTCAGCTCCCCATGGACAAGTACCATAAGGACCTTAAATTCTTATGCTAATCTCTGTATTCTCCAGGTTAATAAATGTTTCTATATGACACAGTATCAAATGCTTTCTGAAGATTGTCTTACTTAGCTTTCTTTTATAAAGTCACTGCTTCCTAGCTGTCAGATAGACCCATGCTAACATCACCCCACTTTGTATTTCTTTCTATGGCTTTAGTTATTCTTTCCTTCAATAATTATTCAAAGAACTGAGGTCAAACTGATGGGTGAGTCTGTGCTCCAATTACTTTTCCATTCTCAATTTTGTTTTGTTTTTTCTAAAAATTAGGTAGCACATATGCTGTTCTCCAGTATATCAACAATAAATTTGTTTAAAAAACATTCCTACCAGCTTTGCAGTTCAATGTGTCAGTTATTTCAATATTTGGTGTTGGAGGGTCCATTGCTCCAGCTTGAGCACATTATGATCGTTTCAGGTTTGCTGTGGGCTTGAAGTCAGGAGTTCCCATTTCCGAATGCTCATGCCCAGCTGACAGGTCATTGTCCTCCTGTTCTCTGCTGTTGTCCTCATTGAAAAGTGAGGCAAAGAATCAGGTCCTTGACCCAGCCTCAGTCCATATCTGCTTTTCTTCTTTCTTTGTTAACCTAATTGAACATTATTTGACTTTTTGTTTCAATTTCTCTTGAAAGATTTAGCACAGCTTGACTTTTGGCAAGCTGTCTTTTAGACCTGCATTATCTAACCTCCTAAATGTGTCTTTCTTTGCTAACTAGTCCCTTTTCATATAATTTCTAATATCTGTGCTCACATATTGTTTACTTTTTCCAAGGCTTTTGGGGGGGATAGGTAATGAGGGTAGAAGGAAACAGTTTGCTACTCATTCAGACAGAGCTGAAAGTACCCCTGGAATTTTATTCACCTTGTCAAGATACATCAGAAAAGGTACATCTTTGAAAGAAATTCAAGGCATTCCCCACAATTAAGTATGGACCTCTTCAGTCTAGTTAACTTGTTCGCTAGTTTCTTCAGCTTGTCAAAGTTTGTCCCTCTGAAATATGCATTTTTTAAACACAGTTTCAGGATCATTTTTATTCATACTCTCATTTTATTTAAATTGAATTGACTCATGGTCACTGAAGGTAAGATTATTTTCAGCTCTTCCTTCTTTACCAAAACCATGTTTAAAATAGCTTCGCTACTTGGATCAGTAACTTGTGCTGAAACATCAGCTGTATAAATCTCAAGTGATGTCTAGCCTATGCCATTCATAATAGCACCTATTCTCCAGTCTGTCTGCTGTAGCCTACACTGTATTTATATTGAGTTTATTCATTAATTAAATCTAGTACATTTCAGTATGCTATGGTTTGATATGGTTTGGCTAAAGACCAGGTTCTACAAAGAGAAGTTAACATTAAATTAGAAAGATGTAACACTCCTCTGTGACAGCATTCAAAATAAACACTTTCAATAGTAAGTTTTGTTACCAAGCAAAGCCAAGCCAAAATTGCATTAGAAGGCTGTGATCTGACAAAAAAACAAAGATGCAATATAAACAAGTAGTTCCTTCATTACTTCTACAGTTCTTTTTCAGGAGACTCTAGCACGTGAGAAAAGTGGCTTTTGCATATCCCCACATAGTCAAACAACCTGGCATCATGATGGTTGACTCCCAGGTCGTGGCCCACTGAGCCCATGCGTTTGCAAGCACCATTGTCATTCCTGTGATCTCTGGGCATAGACCTTCAGCTCATAACACACATTCTGTGGTACAAAGACATGTTAGAAAAACTCTGGTGGACTGTGACACAGTTTTCATGTTATTTTAGACACTTTAAACAGAAAAATCAGAAGAAAAAAATTATTAGATCCCAGGGCCAGTGGACACTGCAGGAGGTGAAACAGTGTAAATGTAACTTTCGACACATACCTTCCTGTGGGCTTCTAGCTATACCACCTCCCATACCTGCTTCATTGTAAAGAATTATTTTTATCTCTTGTTGTATGTAATTTCAGTTTACGCTTTTTTCATCAGTTAGTCATCTACCTCTGCTATAGCTGTTAGCAATTCGTTGCCATGACATTTGTAGGGATTTTTTGCCCAGATGGTGATTAGGCCTGCATCCATTAATAATAGTTCCTGGTTTCCATACTTTTTCTAGACAAGGCACTATAAATACCTATTGCATATTACCATGGTTGGAACACCACAAGTTGTGATCTTTCACAGGAGTCATTGGGATGCACCTTGTGAGTCACCTGCCACACACCCATAAAAATCTATGATACTCTTACATTATTGTGGTGGATTGACCCTGGCTGGGCGCCAGGACACCACCAAAGCCACTTGATGACTCCTCCCCACCTCAGCTGGACAGGGGAGAGAAAATATAACAGAAAGCTCTTGGGTCAAGATAAGGACAGGGAGAGATCACTTGCCAGTTACCATCACGGGCAAAACAGACTCAACTTGGGGAAAATTAATTTAATTTATTACCAATCAAAATCAGAGTAGGATAATGAGAAATAAAACCAAATCTTAAAACACCTTCCCCCGACCCCTCCTTCCTTCCCAGCTCAACTCCTCTCCCAGTTTTCTCTCCCTCCTCCCCCTGCGGAATGGGGATTGCAGTCAGTTCATCACACGTTGTCTCTGCCGCTCCTTCCTCCTCAGGGGGAGGACTCCTCACTCATCCCCTGCTCCAGCGTGGGGTCCCTCCCACAGGACACAGTCCTCCACAAACTTCTCCAGCATGAGTCCTTCCCACAGGCTGCAGTTCTTCATGAACTGCTCCAGTGTGGGTCCCTTCCACGGGCTGCAGTCCTTCAGGAGCACAGACTGCTCCAGCGTGGGTCCCCCGTGGGGTCACAAGTCCTGCCAGAAAACCTGCCCCAGCGTGGGCTCCTCTCTCCATGGGGCCACAGGTCCTGCCAGGAGCCTGCTCCAGCACAGGCTTCCCACGGGGTCACAGCCTCCTTTGGGCACCCACCTGCTCCGGCATGAGGTCCTCCCCGGGCTGCAGGTGGAGATCTGCTCCCCCGTGGACCTCCCTGGGCTGCAGGGGGACAGCCTGCCTCACCATGGTCTTCCCCACGGGCTGCAGGGGAATCTCTGCTCCGGCGCCTGGAGCATCTCCTCCCCCTCCTTCTGCACTGACCTGCGGGTCTGCATAGGTGTTTCTCTCACATGTTCTCACTCCTCTCTCCAGCTGCTGTTGCACAGTTTCCCCGACCCCCTTCTTAAATACATTATCCCAGAGGCGCTACCACCATCACCAACTGGCTCGGCCTTGGCCAGCGGCGGGTCTGTCTTGGAGCCGGCTGGCATTGGCTCTGTCAGACATGGTGAAAGCTTCTAGCAGCTTCTCACAGAAGCCACCCCTGTAGACCCCCACTACCAAAACCTTGCCATGCAAATCCAATGCAATAATCTTTATGCTCAAGCTAAGATAGATAATTGTTGTACTAACTAAATTATTCATAGAACCGCATTAATCTCAAAGTTTAATTATCGTGGCTAATGATCAAAACTGGGAAGTTAAATGCTCCCATGATGATACAACCCCTCACAGAGTTTCTGTCTCTATCATATCAAAGAAGACTCTATCCATACATGAATCCAGCATTTGAGGTCTAAAACCGGCCCCGTTAGTGCAGTAAAATTTCTCTTACAGTTCTTCCCTCAACTGACCTTAACTGAAGTAGATCGCACTATCTTTGCTATTCTTTTCTACATATTTACAGCTTAACACATTCCTCACATATAACATTACTTCACTTTCCCAGTTGTTTCCATCTTTCTGAACAGCTCATGTTCTTTAGTGCTTGTCTTTTGGAATGGCTGTTGGTCAACAATATTTCTCTTATCCAGCTTCACATCTTGCAACAGCTGATCAAATTCTTCCATTTTGCTGTCTAAGCATAACTACCAGGCATCACAATATCTCCATTATCTGTCAACTCAGCCAGGTTATGGCAAGTCTTCTCTCCCTGACTGTAGCACCTACCTTGCTACCGCCTTCCACAATATTATTTTCTTTCTCTTTGCTGTCCAGTCACTGAATATTTGGTCTTCTTTTTCCTTTTCTTAAAATCAGCATGGGAAATACACATATCTCTTGATATATACATATATATATATAAAAAAAAATATATATATATATATACATACTTACCAGATTTGGCATCAAAAAGCCAGTGCCCTAATAAGTCAAGTGGCCATAATTGTGTCAGATCTTTTCTGTTATCACAGGAATGCAGTGGGAGGTTCTCCTTTTTCTCTCCCTTAGCACTGTCTATAAATGTTCTTAATCCTGTGGAGAGGTTCAGGCTTGTCTACATTACCAAGTAAGATGATGCAAAATAAGACAATAAGTAAATTAAAGCAGTTACTGTTGAAGCCTCTCACATCCTCATCATATGGGGTTCTAGGCTTATACTTCAAATGAGAACTACTCGTCTCCTGGACAAAATGCCCCCATTATACATGTTGTTTGAAGCTTTCTGAAGGAAGATTAACCCACAAACCTTTGCTCCTTCACTTGCCAGGGTAGGGGGAGCGTCTTTGGACCTCTCTGGGAAGCTCTGCTTTTGTCCATGTCACTTACATGAAAGTGGCATATCAGTGTCCTGGAGTAATTCCACAGGGCAGCTCCCTTGTCCCACATGGGAGCCCAGGGCACAGAAGTCTGGATATGATTTTATCATTCCAGCTCTCCAAGAACACTGCCCTTGAATCTTGAATTTCATGCCACTTTTCTCACTGGCTCTCTCATACCCAACAACAATCATGTGGTTAGCAACCCTATATGAGCACCACCAAGATATCCTGCTGCCAGAGGAACTTTCAGTCTGCTTATGACACAAATTAACAGGCTGTGTCTTCTCCTTGGGGAGCCAGTTGGCATCTCTTTGAAGAACCTCCCCAAAGCTGAAGACTGGATCCGACAGTCTTCAAACAAAGCACCAAATAAAAAGTCTTATATGGCATTGCCTCTTTGTATTGCACAAGAACCATTTCAGGAAGGAAGCTCTGTGTGGCTCAAGAGCCTTCTTCTAGGCACAGGTTTTGTGGTGATGAAGCTCACACACTGAATCAGAATTTTAAGGTCCCCATCCAGCTTGGAAGAACTTTTGGAAAGGAACTTCTAACCTGCTCCAAAAATAATCTGTTTTACATGCACCAGAACTGTTTCTGTGAGTGGAATCAGTAAATGGAGAGAATCAGGGCATTTGCTTCAAAATTGCACGTTTGCTCCAAGCCAGAACATAAATGTAAACACAGAGAATTATTATCCCACTCATTAGTACAGTCCATAATACAAAATCAATCTCAGCTGCATGGACGTGCAGCCTCTGTGTTCACTCAGGACTGTATTTGAGCCTATGTCTTCAGCCACCTCCCCTCACCCTTTCTTTCTTTCCCGGGTACAAGTTCCTGAAAGACTGTAGTCCTAATGAATGTCCCCTGCCAGAATCCTCACCTTTCATTTTGCTCTGTCCTAGAAATTCACTCCACCAAAATGGCTGGCAAAAACTCTATTCAATTTATTGGAGTTTAATGGGTCACTGTTTTTGTAAATAGCATTTAGGAAAAAATCTGAAAACAAAGAACCTCTCAGTTTTTGGAACCATGGAGGCTTGGAGGCTCTTGCATGTGTGGGTATGGAAAGAAAATAGCTGGTCAGTGTAATTCCCATTCCATTTTTTTGACTCGTTTATCAGGAAACTTGCCATCATCACACTCTACATGCAAGCAAATTGGGTATTTTGTCAAGAAAAGAATGAAGATGAGAGAGGAGTCCTGCCAGCGGGAATTTCTCAGCACTGGTTTCCTGTATAACAGTCAGCCTTTTTATAAGTAGAACCTCATTCCATGCAATGATATAGTATTAATCTGTCACCATATTTGGCACAGCCATAGGATCATGAACTACTTGCTTGCTAATTACCATTTGAGCTCATGCACAGAGCATGAGCTGTGATAATATTAGCTTGGTCAGAGTCACAAGTGTGTCAGTGCCAACAACAATTCAGGGTCTGTTTCCAATCTCTGCAAGTGTCATATCTGCATCCTTTCGTCCCAGGAGGTAAAATCCTGGACTCCCTCTCTTAGTATGAATAATTTGTCTTGTCACTCAGAGCCCTAAAGGAAAACCATGTGGCAGTTTCTGTTAGCTGTTCATATGAGAAAAGAGCTTTTAAGAAAAGAAGTAAATGTATATCAGGCATGTTTAACTACTATTTATTAATTATTTTTTAAAAGCTTGAAAAGCTTCACCAGACTCCAGTATGTAGGAGAAACAATTTGTTACCCCATGTCTTGTAAGAAAATTAGAGGAAGGCCTGGAGGAGGCCCAGAGCCGTTGTTACAAAGGCAGTATTCCTGCCAGGAGTTTTCTCAGGCAACCAAAAGGAAAACGATGTGGATATGATGCTTGTAAGTTTTACAGTTGCCCAAATAGTTCTGAATGGTGTCAGTGACACTAATCAGTCATTTATCAATTTTCCCCTGATGCTTCTCGTGAAAGCTCTTGATGAGCTACAGAGGTCCTAGGCTGGGCTGTCTGCAGGCTCAGGAAGATGGTGCTAATCCGATGTATTCAGCTCACACACGGAAGACTGCCTTCAACCAATATAGATTTAACTTTCTCCTTACTTGAATCAAAAAGTCTGTAGGAACTGATGATTTAAGTCTTTTCATTCAATAGGTGAGCTTTCCAAATCCAAAAGTTTCGGAATTTATTAGAACTTGATAGTAGTAAAACAGTAGTAGCCTTTGTTACATTGCCATTTCAGTCACATTGCCATTAGAGACAGTGGAAGTTTAGAGAAAGATACGGGACCCATGCCTGTGTTATAAAATCATCTCTTAGCAGTTTCACTGAAATTGCATTAAATAGTTTCCATTTTTCAAATTTGTATAAAACTGAAAGTAATTTCCTTCTAGAGAAAAATCTTCTAATCCTCTTTAGAAGGATTAAAATGTAAAAATTCCTAGCAATACAAAGTAGGTCTGTAGGTGGATCTTATACCTGTCTTTTTGTAGCTGATAAATGAATCATTACCTGTTTCATACTATTGAGCAAGTCTGTATTCTTAAAGGCATTCAGTGTAAAATATTCCCTCAGCAAGTGAAGACTCAAGGTTGACTAATCTTACTTATGTTAACCTCTACAGGTAAGGTATGATTCCTGCATCTGAAGATGTTGATCAATAGTCATCTATTAGGAAGCATCTAAACTATAGGGAAAGGGGAAATAATAATATCCCCTCTTTGATATCTGCCTTTATGCAAAGAGATCTAGTCCAGCCACCATTTACCTGTGTGTCTTATTACCAAGAGAAGTCCAACTGCAATCAACAGAATGAGTCCAGAAAGTTAAGCAAGTATATCAAAGAGTGCAGGAACAGAATTCAGGAAAGATGAGTTAATTAGGAATCTGAGGAACACAGCTGGGAAGCTGTGCACTGAGTTCCTGAGATAAGGGCCCGTATCTTTAATTACGTAGATGGAAAAGATCAAAGTTACATATTTTTAGGAAGTACTAAGAACATATGCTTGATGTGCTATGTAATAAAAAAACCAGAGAGATGTAAGTATTTGCTAATTATTCATGCACAATTAGCAGAAAAATCCCACATCTATTGATCATTAACTGTGCATTAAACTTCCTCTCATTTTGAGGACAATTAATAAAAGTAAACTGGCTTTGGTAGTTGCTGTTACATAGTAAATCAAACTTTTGTCAACAGTTACCTGGGTAAATGTGGACATTTTCACAAACACCAGACGCATGCAGATTTGCTGCATCATTTCAATGGAGTCCCTCGCAAGTGTGAGGGCAATGTTTATGTGTTGACTGCAAGAAATAATCTTTCTGGAAGTGTATGTAACCAGCTCAAGAAAGCAAATTATTGTACAGTTTGTCTCTAAAATCTTTGGAAGATGTTATGAAATTGTGTAAATGAGTTAAGGCAGGCAATAGGCAACTTACAATTTGTCCAACCTGCATGTTCTGAGTAAATCAGTCCTTATCTAATTGTCTTTGGTTTTAAGCCTAATTGTCCTTGAAAGTATTATAAGCTGTTATATTTTTACACAAATGAACAGCTCAGGAAAAATTTGTCAAATGCCTTAGGTGCAGCTTTTATTCTACATCAGATGCTTTCTGCAGACATGCTTTCAAGGCTTTGTCTACAGCAATTGTGTAGCTGTCAAAAGAAAACTACCATCCTGAGCTCTGTTTTCACATCTCTTTTCCAGTATTTCACCATATTGATTCAATGCAGGTGTGGTTTTGTTCTGTGGGCATTAGAGGTATGTAAAACCACACTGCTTGTGCTTGTCCAGGAAAGACAAGAACTTGCTGCAATTCCCACAGCAACGGCAGCTCTTTGTTGCACAAGCTACTTGGTTTATAAACTGTGGTTTCCAAACAGAGGTCTGGCTCAACAACCATTTAAAAGGCTGAAAGCCACACAATGTATTCCTTTCAATTAGCACATATACCTGCAATTTCGAATAATATTAAGACTTATAAAAGATAATTTAGGATCCATTGTATCTCATCAGCCATACTAAGAAAGAAGGGCTAATGCTGGAAATATGCTTGTTCCAGAGTTAGAAAAGACAATACAGACAATTACTGAAAGCATATGGATTTTCTGATTCTCCTAAATGCAATAAAAACTGAGGAATGAACCCATTCAACATAGTCTTTATTTTTAGATTTTTCTTATTTTACTTTATTTTTATATGCTATCCTCCCCTACTGAAGATGCACCTATGCTGTTGCCCTGGCTAGTGCTGCACTCACGTTCTTTGCTTCAGTGAAGCCAACAAGTTCATCAGCATGACCAAGGGCTGCAGTTAAGAGTATCCATGTGCTATTCCCATTACTCTGATAGGAAATGTGCCATGAGTACCCAACTGCTCTGTCCCCTGTTACCAACATGCCACCTCCCTGCCAAAAATCAGTTCAAGTTGGACGGGACCTCTGGAGACCACCTGGTCCATCACCCCACTCACAGCAGGGCCAACCCACACGGGGATTCCCAGGGAGAGACATTGTCCAAAAGCAACAGGCAAGGTACAAGTCATGCCTTTGCTGCGCTCCTTCAGCTGTGCCCAGTGACAGTCCCTGCAGGCAGCGGGACGCCGCGTCCTGTGCAGAAGTACGTTCGGTCCAGTCCTATGAGATTGGCATATGGGCATGTTTTCTCAGCCCGTGGATTTTCTCAGTTAGTGACTCAGTGTGGAGAGACCATGTAAGTGAAGATTCAGTGTATGGGTTTGCTTTTTTGTGTGTGTTTCTGTAATGATGTATCACCACCTCAGGACACAGCCTATCATCTCAGGGGCACAAGCCCTGGTGCTGCATCCCTGTCATGGTACCCTCCACCGCAAGGCACACACTCCAGTAGGAACTGGGGCAAACAACCGCCAAGGAGGCTGCTCCCCGGTGAGCACAGGATATGTGTCTGAACAGCAAGTCCTGTGCCAGCTCAAGGCTTTGGCCAAACCCGGGCTGGTAATGTGCTTGGGCAAGGGCTGTGACCATGCTCCAGAACCCAGCGGGGGCCACGCTTGAGGTCTCCATGTCCAAGAGCACCCACGTCCCACCCAAGGTGTGGGTGGCCAGGCACAGGTAGCCGTGTGTGCTCAGCCCTCACCCTGGAGCCGTCCAGGCAGGGGACGTTACAGCAACTGCCGGCCAGTGGGCAAGATTGACCCTGCTTCAGGTGATGGAGCACATTACTTTTGAAAAAAAACGAACTTGTCACACCATTTTGCCTGGTCCACAAGAGCCACGTTGGCCCGTGACACTACCTGCTCGCCCACAGCAGGGCAGTTTCCCTGGGAACCAAGGGTGAAAGCAAATTTCTGCTACTCAAAAATTAAGTTCAACCTTTTAGCAGTCACGCAGGCTGATGGATGAGCACCCAAACACCCACCCTTTGCCTCTGTCCTCGCCACAGTACAGGTGCCCCTACCTGGAGCAGCTGGTGGTCCATGTTGGCTGGCTTTCCGTGTGGGGAGAGGCTTTTCATTTCTCCTGGTGTTAAAAGGATCAGCACTTTTTCATGTTTAAGATGTCATATGTTGATTTCTCAGGTAAACTAGATCAGAAGTTGACAACAATGTTGACAGCTTATTTTTCCTTGCAGAACAATGTCATTACTTGTGCTTTTGAGGAGTACAAACCTTATGCATAAAACATATTTCAGTTAAAGGGGTACTGCCAAATGACAAAAAAAACCCTTGCTATTACCTATGTGTGTTACAAGCACTTAGATTACCAGAAATAATAGGTAGGTTTTTTCCTCTATTTTTCTCTGGTTTGTTTGCCTGACCATTTGACAGTAATCCGGTGTTTCCTTTGAATATCCAGGTTATTAATAATTTTCCCCTCTTTTTTTTGTGTGAGCCTTTCATATTACAATGAAGAAATCAGTCTCACCAGGAAATGTGATTGTACTGGTACAAAAACTGGCCAGGGATTCAGGATGCATCTTTTTCTTTTAAAGCAAGGTGTGCAATTGATGTTGTATCTTAGGTTTTTATATTAAACACTTAATCACAGCATATAATTCTGTGACTTGTTTTTAAGTAACCTGGCTTTGAAGCTCAGGATAAAAAAGTGTGTTGCTTTAATGATAACTGTGTAGGTTCTCATCAAAATGAAAGTTTGGTCTCATTATCCCATTGTTCTCCTTTTCTTTTTTTTCCAAGCTGCCTGTCTCGTCCTGGGTTGTATGATTTTTCCTGATGGCTGGGATTCAGATGAGGTAAAACGGATGTGTGGTGAAAAGACAGACAAGTACACGCTGGGGGCTTGTTCAGTCCGCTGGGCATATATCCTGGCGATTATTGGAATCTTGGATGCCCTGATCCTCTCATTTCTGGCATTTGTGCTTGGCAACAGACAAGACAGCTTGCTAGCAGAGGAGCTCAAGTTGGAAAACAAAGGTAGGACTGCTTTAGAAACACTATTATTGGGTGGCCTCAAGGGCACTTGCTTAAAAACAATGATTGGTTTCATTTTATTTTATACTTAGAAGTTGGCATGCTGGATTGCTTCCTAAGTTGCTGGGAAAGAAGAAATGCAAGGGGCAGAGGAAGTTTTGTTTTTCAGCCTCCAAAATCTAAGAAAGCTCGAAATTGCCACAATTGTTGCACTATGCATGACTTTTATCCTTAACAGTTTTTAGAGCTGTACATGGGATGTTTTTGTGTTACCCACTTGTACATTATTTCATTAGCATTTAAGTTTCACTATCTCCATCTTTTTCTGTACATCATGCAAGATTTGTTCATTTGGTTCCTTTAAGATATTCCATTGTAATATGAATGGCTGTAATATGGCGTATGTGTTAGCACAGTACACAATAAGGGGGGAGTGTTGACTTGGGAGATTGGCAATGAGCTATGTAATGGGACCGCCTATACAGCAAGGCACCGGTGGACTAAGGATCAGAGCCAGGAATGACGAATCCTAGTTCTTGTTTGATTGTGTTGCTTTGAGCTCATTAGTCAGCTCATGGGAATCTAGGATGCTGTAGTAACTGAATATTCATGCAGTGGGTTGGGGTAAAACACATTTCTAGATTAAGAACATGGAACTGGCTCAGGCCAGTAGTTTATCACACCGTTGCGAGAGGAGAGATGCTGTTTGGTGAGCGTGTGCAAGCCTGGCTGATTTCTACACCCCTTCCCCTTGTGCTCCCCCAGCATCCACAGCTGTGTATCTAATGTGACAGATACCACAGAGGGCATGTCCCTGCCTTGTCTTTTTAATGGGCCTGTTGTCCCTGCATCTGTCTAATCCCTTCTGAACCCGCTGATACTGTCGGCTTCTGCAGCACTGTGTGGCAGCAGGTTTCTGAAGCTCACTACTGACTGCTAAAGAAGTACTTTCTTTTATCTGTTTCAAATTGATCCCCTACTAGTTTCACCAAGTGTCCCCAAGTGCAGGATTCTGCATTCAGCTCATCTACCACCTTTGTAATTTTGTAGGTTGCTTCTAATAATAGCAAAGATACTAGGAGCCCTTCACCACTGGATTGGAAATCAAAAGTGTTTGGAAGCCTGTGTTGTACAAAAATAGCTGGTCTCAGTCCTGCTCCACAAGGACCATTATCCATATATCTGAAAGCACATTGGCCCTAGCTTGCTGAATTGCAGACAGTCAGCACACTCAGCCCAAAGATAAATGGACTTGAAGATTAAACTTCACATACGATTTCAGACCTGGTTAGAGCCTACTAATGCTGTGGGTTAAGGAAAGTGTATGTTGCTTGCAATTGCATGTGTATATCTGTTCTGCAGGTAAACTGAAGGCATCAGTTTCAAGGACTGTCCCTGTGGGCCTTTTCTGTAAGGGTAATATTCATCTGCATTTGAAAAGTAAAATACTTATCAGAAGGGCATTCACAGCTATGCCACAAGTGCTTTTGGCATCAGCACTGTGTCTGATTTGTCTGTACCATACAGAGCTTATGAACCCAAAACCTACTTGTATCAAAGAACCTCATCTCTTTTGGCACCTTATGAGCAAAAAACAGCTTCTGGAGACTCATCACCTCTCATGTTGTAGGCACAAGCTCCTGCCAGAACATTTGGTTCTCAGCATGTTGGACAAAATCATTCAGCAGCTCATTTTCCTTGGATTAAGCACAGAAATGTACCACACCACCAGCTTCAAAGGAAACCAGAACTCAGCAAAAAGGGACCCACCCCACTTTGTCCTTCACAGTCAAGCCTAATGTTCACCACTTTTTAAACTGTCTTTCAAACGAAAAGAAAAAGAGGCAACCTGTCTTCTAAAAAGGACATCATCTCCCCCCCCCCCCCCCCCCCCCCCCTTCACAAAAAGCTTCTGCTAAGCAACAACGAGGCAAGTCTACATTCCCCTGAAGCCTCCTGGCATTTCCACACCTGCATGTGGTGCTGCAGCCCCGGAGGAGTCCCAGGAGACCACAGTGAGAGCATGGGCTGGCACCACTGCCCCTGTCAATGATGGGATCAGGGCAGGTATCAGTGCCAGCAGAGCACCAGCTCTCCACTTTGCTGGCCAGAAATCAGTCCTTCTTCTGGCCTTTTGGATGCCAGGAAAGCCTGCCTGCATCCTAGTGAGCAAATGTCCTACCGAGACAACAAGGCACGAGCACGTCATTCCCTCCAGTGGTCTCTGATCTCTGTACAAGATGGGCTGCAGCTTGCTGTCCCCCATGCTGTGCTGATGGAGCAGGGCTTTGGGGCATGGTCCCTGCAGACCAGGGAGGAGTTTCTGCCCAAAAGGCTGCACTCCAAAGCAGGCACTGGATGTGTAGGTAGTACTCAAGCATTTTTGCAGCTAGCAGTCATTTGGCTGTGGATGCTGCCCACATTGTTTAGGAGAAAGCTTTTGGGTTCGTATGGCCAGGATTGTGAGGCAGGTTTTGTAATCCTGGCAGTCACTGTCTGCACACTCAGGTGACCAGTTTGGGGCAGTGGTCTGTGGTTAGAGAGGGTGTTGATTACTTACACCATAATGATGAGGGAGCTGGTAGAAGATTAGGGCCAACACTTGTCCTTGAGTTGGCACCAAACAACCTCCTGTCTGTACCCCTGGCACACACTGTACGTGCATAAGGGTTTTGACACTTACCTCATAAACTACGTCCCCATGGTCTCTTTTGGGAAGAGATACTGGAGAAATACTCACCAGCATTAGTCCACATGTAAAGTATCCATGTGTCATGGATAGTATCCATGTGGAAACGGTCAGGATGCCAAAATACTGAAGTGTGCAAATATCACTAGCATGCCTCCCATATAGACAAGAAGGTAGGACTAAGCATATAAGCAATCCCATCCTCAGCCTCCCCAGCTGCTCTGACAATGTGAAGTCAAAGCCCTCATAACAAGCAGCCATGAATATTAAACACCCTCCATCCTCACTTACAAAAGGTCTGCTTCCAGACTTGTGCTGGCTCCTGCTTCTAGATTAGCAGGTATGGATGAGGAGCATCCTCAAGGAGGAGTCCCTGGGCTGCTGCAGTCTTCCAGGGGGCAAAAGATGTGGCCTGATGGTCAAGGCTGTCCTTTGGGTGGGAGTGCAGGGACTCCTTCCCCTTGGTGGTGGTGATGTCCTCTGGTCACAAGCCTGGACATCCCATAGGCTGTGATAAGTAAGGTGTCCCCTTAAGGGACAGTCGTGGCTCCATCGTGGCTTTCTGGGAGAATGTACCAGGGAAGCAACAAACACTGTACCTGGGAGGAACCTCTGCTTGCCCCGTCAGCTCTTCCCTGCTGCTGAGGCTTTGCCCCACGCAAGTAGGTATTATTATGCAGTAGCTCAGCAGAGGGGAAGAGACAGTAAATCAAGTATAAGAGCCACAACAGTGTTCATTTATGTGGAAAAACCTTCAAGAACAAGAAATTATTAGGCAATGATCAGACAGCTGGGCAGCTGTTTTCTTAATCAGGTAATAGTTCTGTCTGGAGGCTTCCTCGCAGATCAGCTCCCACAGGCTCATTAATGAGAGTCTGCAGTGCCTGTGCGAGTACCTGGCACCACAGCTGTTTCTGAGCATTGGTGACAAGGAAACAGTTAAAAGTATATGAAATGCAACAGGATGGTAAAAAGGTGAGAAAATTGCAGAAAAAGAGCAAGCTGTACTTCTCTGTAGACTTACCATGCTGAATTGTCCACCTGCTCCGTGCTTTCAATGACTACAGTTCTGTATATTTACATAGGTTAATGAATGCTCGTAAGTAAGAAATTTGACTGTTAAAATTATTCATGGCAGAAGAAGGCCGCATTCTTGCCATAAAAGAAAGTTTCCTTTTTCACTATGTGATAAAAATAGTGCTTAGTCATTTCTTATTTGCTTAGGTGTGAGAGTAAATACCATGTGCGTTTCACATCTGAGAAATATAACTCAAGTTTAGCAGACTTTCTTCAGGTTATAGTCTATTTAATGCAGTTTCATAATCATGCAAATTTTACAAAACAATCCATACCTTTTTCATTTTAGAAACTGCCTTTTGAAGGAAAAAAAAGGTATTTCTAAAAAGACTTTCACATTATGTTTATGCCATTAGCAAAAGGAGGGGAGAGAACAGTATTACATGGTTTTCTTTAATTTATAGGAACTTGGAATGGTAATAACTTAAAGGCCTCTATGTTATTAAACTAATGGCATGCAGGGTGATAACAAAAATAGTCAAATTCATCTTAGCTTTAAGCTTCATCAACACCATTTTGAGTGAGCCGTCAACATCAGGCATAGACCTTGATATGTTGTGTAATGACATAATTTAACATTTTGAATTGTAATGTCTTAATGACATAAAATTAAAGTTCTGGCCAAAGGGTGAAGAGACCAAATGAGAAGTTTCCAAAAGAAATTGAGACTGCAAGGCAATTACTTTTATGGTGGAAAGTGGTAATATGGTCTGCCTTATGAGTGATAAATACAAGAGCATTCAGAAGAAACTATCCTGTTAAGTAATATCAGTCAGAGCAGGTGGACGATGCACTTTGTGGACAGCTGTGGCTTTTCTGATGGATAGAACAGCTTCACAAGGTGTTTATGTTTAACATTTGACTCATCTTTGGCGCCCATATGGTCACAGATAAGCAATTTCCACTAAAGATTTCCCAGAGTTACAAGCATAGGGCTGAAATAGATAAAAGGAGCCAGGAGGTAGACAGGAGATTTAAAGGATTCATCTACCTTGCAGTGATTGCAACTCAGACTCAAACTACACCACACTGCTCCCAACAGCCACATTGTCAA
This sequence comes from Aquila chrysaetos chrysaetos, assembly GCF_900496995.4. Taxonomy (NCBI): domain Eukaryota; kingdom Metazoa; phylum Chordata; class Aves; order Accipitriformes; family Accipitridae; genus Aquila; species Aquila chrysaetos. The sequence goes on from NC_044008.1 coordinate 14,779,267, forward strand.
GAGCTTGTTGCAGAGCTCAGTGCTGGATGCCCAACCTAGGACTTGCCAGTTGGTTGACAATTACACCCTCATTATTCTTCATACCGGTGCTGTCAGGGCCTGATCCAGGTTGTTGAAGGCTGGCTCTGTACATCTGCATGAGCTGCAGTCATTGCAGAATAAACACGGTTAAAGACAGAAGCTAAGGGGAAGTTGTTTCTTGGTGACAAAGCAGTTTTCTGTAAAAGAAAAAAAAATAGTCTTGCACAGAGATTTATGGACCTTTGGCTAGAGAATTGTCTTCTGTAAACAGGAATAGTCTACCCACATGATTGCTGCTGCAACAGAAAACCATCTGCAAAAGGACTAGTATCTGAAGGTGAGTGACAGGAGACTAGCACTTGTCCCACCGAGGGACTACATGACAGAGCGCGTATCAGCTGTCATTCTTTGAAAGGAAAATAGCTCAGGTCACAATGCATGTGCAAACTGCTGCAAAATTGCAAAGCCCTGCTTATCAGCATGTAGTTCTCATGGCATACACTCACAAACATTCAGGCTAACTTGTTCAAAATTAGGTAAATGAACATGAATATTGATATCTGATTTAACTTTTCACATATAGCTACAATGCTAAAAGAATCGCTAACAGCCCCGGTAGTAATAAAGAGTACAAATCCGGTCAGAACACCATGTATACCCCTGTATACCCATGTTCTCTATCCGATAAAATTACATAGTCCCTGTTTCGTAAAGCTGTGTACCCCCTGACTCCTCTTGGTACACAAGAAGTCAGTGTATGCACCTTTTCATTTCAGTTAGCATGTACTTTTCAAAAATAAAAATACTTTCAAAAATAAAATGCAGGATTTCTGTTAATCTCTTCCCTTCTTAGACTGGTATTTTTCTTCATGTCTGCTAGTCTCTTCCCATCCTTCCTTTCTAAACAGTTCAAGAGTCACCCACTTCAGCCTCTTGCTGCTTTAGTGTGGCTCCATGTTCAAAGCACTTAAGGTGACTTTGAACTCAGAACCAACTTTACCACTTGAATTTCCATTTGAGAAGGGAAAAGTGGAAGAAACTCATTGGGGAGTGATCTGTGATGGATTGCTATAGACAACCCACCACATGCACTTGCCAGGCTGCAGCTGGCCAGAGGAAGCTGGAACTATGTCAAAAGGTTTATGCTTTTGCCTCAAAAGAGAAGTATTTAGGTACCCTGCTTTTCAAAGGCAAAATCAGGCTCTTCATTGAAGACCACAGCCATAGGTTCCAGGTTGGGAATTCCTGGCCTTAATTTCTAGCTTCAAAACATGATTCTTTGCCATGTCAGCCAAGAACGAAGTCTTGTCACAGCTGTGAAGAGTTCACATGTTCTCTTTCAGCTTCAACTGACAAGTGGCTCATCTATCATAGCATCACTGCAATTAGCTCCAGTTGTTAATTTCTTTGTTTAATTACAACCTATTTTCCTTCAGGTATCACCTCCACAATGAGCTACAGGGAGCTCTGAACATAAGAACATTAGGCAAGTAGTACAAGACATATTTCATCTAGAAACCTGTGACTAGAAGCCAAACTAACATACTTTTTTAAATAAAGTTTTTTCCCTAAAATTTCCTTCTTTAGATAATGGTGACCATTTGCCTGTGATTTCAACTATGTAAATAACATTTTTAAAAGAGAAACTATAAAGATAAACATGGAGATTTCATTGTGGCGACATCAGAGGGAACTTCATCTCTCCAGGATGAAGATTCTCATAGCACTGCCATGGGATCTATGCCCAAGGTATGAACTTTCTTCCAAGGACTGGATCAAAATGGAGGACTTTCCTTTGCAGTGCCTTAGTGTCATGCACTCTCTTGGCTAGCGTGTATTGAATTCTGTCACACAAAGCAGAACAGCTCCAGTCTGAGGATTTTTGGGACCCCTCCTTCACAGCAGTCTACAGTATTTTGTGTAGGACACTGTTGTTGGAGATCAGAGATGGAAGTCTGAGAACCTCCAACTTGAGGAGAGAACCTCCTCAAACTTAGGCAGGCAGAAAATCAAAGTATTTTCAAGGTTTTAGTAGAAACGGAGACGAAGAAACAGGGAGTGAGACTAGAAGTCAAGGTTCTTCAATACAGACTTAGAAGATACTTCAGGTCTTCCTTTTGAAAATGTCTACTTTTGTGTTTAGGGGCATGCGAGAAGCACACGCGTGGGCATGTGAGAAGCTACTTAGATTTTTCTACTGGTATTGAGTGGCAGCAAGGCAAAAGCCCTGGAGCGGTGTTCAGAATAGCTGAGTTCGATTCCTGGTTCTCTTACTGAGCTTGGATCTAGCATTTGATTTCTCAATTTCTCTGTCTTTTAAATGGGGGGGAATGAGACTGACTTTGTTGATAAGGTATGTTGTGGTTCAGCAATGGAAGGCAAATTAGGACAGCTGAGTCGTGGTGGAATTACTATTAAAGTATGTATTCTGAGAGTAAGCCTTGATAAAAGTGTTTTATCAGGGAACTACTTTACCAGTGTGCTAAATGATGGTACTCTTAAGGGGAGGCAAATGAGGCATCAAAACTAAAAGTCGAAAGCTGATTAAAATACCTTATTAAATAAAGGTCAATCTCGCAGTAGTACTGATTGATATATCAGCTGATCCAACAAGTTCCTTTCCAGCTCTACTTTGTATAATGAGAAAGTAAAATTAGTCTTAAGCATATGCATTAATTACTTAACTGAAGAATTTGGAGACCTTGAATAAAGAGTCCTAGTTCCCCACTGATTAAGGACAGAAAAACATGGTGAACTGCTTTCTGTCTCATAGAAAGATGGATCCCACTTGCTGTTATACTCTGTAAGGAGTCTCATACAATAGCTCGGTTACAGAAATCATCACTCCATTTAATGAGCTCATGATATGAGGGACTGAGTATGGGGACTTAAAGGCATGCTGGTAGCAAAAAGCTAGGCAGCCTCAAAAATCGCTTCTTAAACGGTATAGGGGACTCACTGCATTGTATGGGCTCTGTGCTCAGCTGAAAAATTCTGTAGGGCAGCAAGGCACAGATGGGTTGAGCATGACGAAGCAGAGTGACATGATGCATGGGAATGGGGGATGAAGTCATTAGAAAGTGCTATCACAAGGTAAAACAAATCTTCAGGCTGGTCAAGACAAGTCCATACAAAGCCTGGACAGATCTGGAGGTCTGTGTTGTTAACTTAAAACAAAGCCTATGGCTTGTTGCAAGCAATACCATATTTAATGAGCTAGAAAGTGACAAGTCTGACTGTGCCATCACTAGTAGTTGCATTAGAAATGGTGTTTTGAAGCTTGGACAAAAAATCAGAGATATTTCACAATACATAGATATATAAAAGGGAAGTGGCACATATTTCATTCTGCGTAGGGCTAGTCACACACAAAGATTATCATAGCCCACCATCCTCACCTTCTTCTCTACTGATAGAAACCATGTTTTTAGGAAGAACAGCAGAGAACGGGAGAGTTCATAACTCAGCTGTTCTTGCATGAATGTTTTTGGGCAAAGTGTTAATGTAGACTAAAAAATCAAGGCAGGTTTGTGCCCAAGAATCTGGACTGTGACTGGGAACAACTGATCTATGAGGAGTTTTCTGCTGCCCAGTCCAGCCTGCCATTTCAGAGAGATGCCGGGGCTGTCCATATGTTCACACCAGCCCTAATGTCTTGTCCTTGCACACAGAGGAAGCCTGTAGAACTGAGGTGTGATTGTTCTGTGTTTAAGTAAGTTCCAGCAATCTTCTTGAAAATCCTTCTCATTATTTAAAAAGTCATTAGTTTCATTATCTCATTTCCACTGTGAATTTGTTTTGACTCTTCTTCAGCAGTTTCATAAAGCCAGAATAATTTTCTACCTGCAAGCAAAACATCTGAAAAAAAAAATACAGGTAACCTCTGCCTTACTGGGCATAGTGTCAACAGAAACAAAAAGGATGTTGTCAGAAGCTTTAGAATAAAGAAGCTATCAAAAGAATCCAAATGAAAGCAAGGCAAACAGCCCTGTTTTCCAAATTGTCGTGGTTTAAGCCCAGCTGGCAGTAAAGCACCACGAGGCCACTCGTTCACTCCTCCCCACTGCCCTGGTGGGATGGGGAGGAGAAAATATAAGAAAAAGGTCGTGGGTTGAGATAAGGACATGGAGAGATCACTCACTGATCATGGTCATGGGCAAAAACCAGACTCAACTTTGGGAAAAAAAAAATAAATCAGTTTTTTGTTACCAATTATATCAAAACAGGGTAATGAGAAATAAAACCAAACCTTAAAACGCCTTCCCCCACTCCTCCCTCCTTCCCAGCTCAACTCCACTCCCGGTTCTCTCTCCCTCCTCCCCCAGAGCGGCGCAGGGGGACGGGGAATGGGGGTTGGGGTCAGTTCCTCACACCTTGTCTCTGCCGCTCCGTCCTCCTCAGGGGGAGGACTCCTCACTCCTCCCCTGCTCCACCATGGGGTCCTTCCCACGGGCTGCAGTTCCTCACAAACTGCTCCAGCGTGGGTCCTTTCCATGGGCTGCAGTCCTTCCGGAACAGGCTGCTCCAGCGCGGGCTTCCCCACGGAGCCGCGGCCATCTTGGGGGGCATCCACCCCCTGCTCCGGCATGGGCTCCTCTCTCCGCAGGCTGCAGGTGGGCATCTGCTCCCCCGCTCCCCTCCGCGGGCTGGGGGGGACAGCCTGCCGCCTGGTCTCCCCGCGGGCTGCGGGGGCAGCCCCTCCTGCCCGCCTTCCTCCCTGACCTCGGTACCCGCAGAGGGGCCCCTCTCACATCCCACTCCTCTCTCTGCTTCAGGTTCCCCTTCTTAAATCCGCTCTCCCAGAGGCGATACCGCTGTCGCTGACGGGCTCGGCCTGGGCCAGAGGCGGGTCCCGCTCAGAGCCGGGGAAGCTTCCAGCAGCTCCTCACTGCTGTCCCTGCGGCCCCTTCCCTGCTACCAAAACCCTGCCACACAAACCCAAAACACAAAGTTATACCCAATGAGACATATAAGTCGTATCTAATGAGATATTTGAGATATCTGGCTTTCTGGTTTCTGTTACAGGTAGCATCCAAGACCCCTTACTACAGTAACAAGCAAAAGTTGATCTGTTTGGTGCTGGCAGAGTAGCTTTTCTCTATTTACCCAGTCATTATTATATTGCTTTATTCTAGAACCTTGAAACTGATCCTATTGTTTCTGGACTACTTCCAGAGTTGATCTGCACTTTCTGTTGAGTCCCTTGTCCTCTGAATGACAAGCTTGGTGGACTCCAGTTTGTCGTTCCCACTGACCTCTCCCTGGATGCCTGGGAAGCCTGGCCCCGGGAAGGCCCAGACTAGGGCACCCATGTATTTTAGTTCATTGGCTCTGGGATGACCCTACAAGGCCCAAGTCTGCTGTGGCTGAAAGTTAGGGTTCTGCTCTTGGCTGCCAAGATCTTCGTCTGTTGACTTTGATATGTCTGTACAGTTTTACTTGATACAACACCAGAAAACAGCAGTGGAAGAGGAAACAGAGACGTGATATTCTTGAGCAATATTGCACTCAAGATTGCTGTAGGTCTATACTAACTTCATTTGCTAGAAAGGAACACAATAGGTGGCAAGTAAAATTATAATCCAAAGATGTTTTGTCTATCTCTTGTATCTGGAGGATATGTTTTTTCTTAATTCATGTTTTTCAATGAAATAAATTAATTTGCTCGTAGCACATGGTCCATGTTATTATGTATAGGCTTTCAGGCATTTGGCATGCAAGCACTCTAGCTGTCAGAAATATTTTTATGCACCTAATTCAAGAGCATTTAGCATGAAATGTACTCTACAGACATGGTAAAACTGAAAATAGAGGTTTAGTTGCAATCCCGTTTGACTAAATGTATTTACAACACCACAGCACATTTGATTTTACGAACCACCTTCACCTTAGTTTTGTAAATCTAAAAAATTTCAGAATCATAATGAGCTGGCATGAGGATGTCATTGCACAAAGTTATTTACCTCAAAATGCTCTTTCATCTCAAAGCACTTGCACCCTTCTAGGTGTCAGCGTTTGACACAAGACAGACCGTTGTTCAGGTTCCTGTATGCTGTTTCCCTCAGGTCCTGCCTTCTGATGTTCCCAGTTGATTCTCTCCACATCACCAAGTGTATTGTTCCTGTCTAGTACATGCACGCTGAAACCAAAACTCACTGCTCTTTGTATAACTCTGTGTCTGATAAGAGGCTGAAACGATCAGCATGATCATTTAAACTACTCTCATATATCACACAGGCTGTGGGATGGCCTGAGTCCTCTCCAGTTTATCAGCACTGCATAAATTGTGGAATCAGAGCTGGACGCTCTTCCAGGAGTGGTGGTGACTGCCATACCCAGAGGTGTTATAACCCCTCTACTTCTCTGCATTTCCTTGTCTGCAGCTGAGACACTCAGTAACCCTTCTGTGTGCCAGCACATCTCGTGTTCAGCTGACTTTCCACATGCTCTCTGTCAGTGTGCGGATGTATTTCTTGCTCCTTGACGTATCATTTTGCCTCAGGCTATGCTCATAGAAAGAGCCATTTGCTAACACACATGAAGACTTCTTTGGTCCTTTTCACCGTAGCTGCTGAGAGAAAGAAAATGGACATTGCCTCTGGCTCCCAGCAATCTGGAGAAAATCTGGGTGTTGTAGGTCTGTCTCCTCCTTCTTCCTCCCTAGAAGGAGATGAAAAGATGTGAAGAAGAAGAGGAGACCAGGATCTACTTTTCTACATGTGTGCTGAATTCAGACACAAAAGCATCCCAACATAAGCCCTGTTCTCTGAACTAACAGTGTTAGGGCACTTTTTGCCTCCCTATGACTTTGTTTGCATTCCTTCCCCACTCTTCCAAGGGTTTCATAACCTCTCACTGCACTTGGACAGCTCAGTCAATAAAGGTAGCTCTTTACAGTATGAATACTCCCCACTGTCTGGTATAGCTGAAGACCCTGAATGCCCACTGTAGGGTCTAATAGGTGGACAACCATCTTGAAATACCAAGTAAATCCACCAGCATTGCTACCAGCAATTAGGTGTAAAGGTAGATAATTTCTTGCTTCTGAACACAGAGGCAATCATTTAGCTGTACTTTTTACATTTCTACCATAATAATATATGTGAAAGATAAGCACACATTGGATAAGAATTGAGAAAAATAGCAGTATTATGTAAATGCCTGCTAAAATGGATGCATCTGGAATCTCTGCAGAGTACAGTAGTTCAGTTATTTAGTGGTTACTTCAAAAAGAGCTCATGCAGAAACCAGATTAGATTGGCATAGCTAAAATGGACTCATTTTATGCAAAATGCTTACTACTTTTTTTTTTTTTTTTTAAGTAGATTATTGAACCAAAATCCTCAAAACTTTTCCACTGGGCATGTTGGACATAATTATGCGGGGGGGGGGGGGGGTCATCCTGTTAAATCAGTGGGAATTTTAGAGGGTGGGAGTAAATTGAATCCATTAGAGCAATTCATACACTTTTTAAATGGTCATGAATCTTACTTATACTAATCCTTGACCAGAGTTTCAAACAACATTTTTCAGATGTTTTAATGTTTGATGTGTATCAAATACATTCACATTTCCTTTGAAGAACTATCATAACACTCTGACAATAACAACTGGCTGACCCCTTGCAAATAAAACTCTGATAAAGCAATAAAGATCAGACATCATCTATCCTACAAAGACAAATATTGGTCTACTAGAGAAAGTGGAAGTGTACTAGAAATCATTCAATGTGTTTCAAACATTAAGGAGAAGAAAACATTGTCAAAGAGTTGATTGGAAATTAGGTACAGAAGCCATGCTGGCAAAGTATAAAAATGCCACACTTAGGAGAACAGCCACAAGAACACAGTACTTGCATCCTTAATCGAATTGCTGGATTTGGCACCATGGAAAGTAATGCCAAATGGTTAAGGAGCAGCTTTGCTAAGGAGAATAAAAATTTGTATCAGCGTTAAGGCTGAATTTCTATGCCCTTTCAGAACTAGCCTCCAGCATCTAATTGTTGAGTTTAAAATGATAGCTGAAAACCTCTGAGCATTCACTGTCATGTGGCCTCAGCACTTCCAAGCAGAGACGGTAGCTATCTAAAGAGCAAAACTGCCCTCCATTGTTCTGCCTCAGTTTTATAAGTATGCTCCCTGCTGTTCTGTAATTGTTAATTCTTAGCCCATATGGGCAAAGATGACATGTTATTAAGTACAAGAAATCTCCCCATATAACCATCAGCCCAACTATTTTCCTGAAGAGGACTGACAAGCTTATCTTAAATAAATCCCTAAAAGGGCTCTGTGAAATGATTAGAAGTCGTATGTTTACAATGATGCCAGAAGATCAGCAGGTTTATACACTGATCAATCATTTATACACTAGTGAGCAGCTGGCATCCGAGGCTGTGTCTGCTCATCCATCAAGCAGTTCTCACAAAGGTTAGAGGGAGTAAAGTTGTACTCGGACACAAATATAGGTATAAAAATGTTCTAAAAATGCTAAGTGTTGAGGATTACGGCATGAACTGATAGGATTTCGTATTTCCAAATGATTTTATATAAGATCCTGATCACAAACAATTTGCCAAGGTGTCACCTTCTTCCCTAAGCCCTGCTGAAGCCCATCCATTGCTTTTCAGTGCAGTTAACGTCCTTGCAGATAGATAGAGAGTATGTGCTCACCCAACATCTCTCAAAAAACTTCTGTGGGTAGGGTAGTATTGACCTTTGCCCTCTGTACTACGGAAAGTGTTTTTGAAAGAACAACCTGGGAACCGCTGGAGAAGCTGGAGCTGAGTGCGAAGAGGAAGTCCAAAGGTCACTGCTTGGGTCTCTGGTTCTCATAGGGTGTCCACTTTGGAAGGGACCAATTCTCCCCATTTCTAGGCAAAGACTAGATCAGACTTAGTGAAGAAATATGAAAACAAGTCCAGGAGGGGAAGCTCATGGTGCTGTGAGGTCCAGCAAGAAAGCAGACCAACCAACAGTCTGGGTCCTGTTGGTTCACCTGAAAGGGTTAGTGGCATCTTCATATTCTTTCCCTTTCCACCCCAATCCTTACTTTGTGCCTATGGATGTGAACGCACATGCTTTCAATGGTGCCATCCTCTCAGCTTCTGTGCTTATCACTTCACAGAGTGCCTTCTTTAGCATGCTCTTACAAGCTTTGAAGCATAGATGTTTGTACATGTATGAGTAGCAGGAGCATGCAGGACCCTTCAGAGCACTGGGAGCACAGGGACAGTTACCATGGCAGGGAAATGGGGTAAGCACTGTGAGAGATCCTGGTGGCCAGTGATGTCAGTTCCCACTATGGCACACTATATGCTACTTAGATTCTTTTTTAATATTCTGGAGCTACACCTAAAACCCATCAGGTTAGCACAGCACCATCTACCCCTGTTAAACCTGCATTACATTTTGTCCCATTATTCTTCAGAATATTCTCTAAAGCTCTGCATAGCATTGAAATCACAGTTATCAGCCTATGTTTGTCTAGACCTATAGTTAGGTGGGCTTCTGACATAAATTAAGGCCCTCATCAAAAAGTTGCAGAGAAAGTATCATCTCTTTCAAACTAGGCATTTATAACAGATAATATTAAACACTCCATTTTCTTTTCCTGTAAGGTTTCTGGTGCTGTGTCTCAGTTCCACCTTGGTTCTTTCTTCTTGCTTTTCCCTGCCTTTCTCCCCTCTCTTTTCAAAGAGCATGTATTTGTATTCCATTTGCTTAGCAAATCTCTTTATTTCACTTTTATTTCAGACCTTCAACTTTCAAAATCTCAAGACTAGGTGTTTTCTCAATTTATGTTTTCATAATTATAGAAAAAAGATTATATCATCATTTAAGCAGACAAAAAACAGAAGTTAAAGGGATTTTTTTTGCGTTTTTTTTAATGTATGTCTAGTATTACTTTCTAAACTTTAACAGTAAAACCGTTATAAATGGTATTGTCATTCTTAGCCTGCTTGGGAAGAAGAGGTGAATGTTATAATAAGTATATGTGGGCTGTTATAGCTATCACTCAGATCAAAGCCCACTGCATTGACCAATTCCATTTTTTTAACAGAAAAGAATGCAGCAATTCATCACTTGTCCAGTCTGGTTAATGTTTTGTGCTTTTTTTTCTAAGAGTGGAATTTGTGAACTGGCTAGCTTTGACAGTTTGAGGTACTTGGTACTTTTCATTTCTAGATCATTGACTCAAGTGTAGCACATATTTGATGAAAATTGACCAAAAATTGAATCTGGAGGATGACTGATGGCTGAAGTATGTAAAAAAAAGGTTGGTTTCTGCTCGGCTGTTGGTAGGCAGATGCCAATAACAAAAAAATACATACATCTTAACCCTGCAGTCACAAACATTCTAACTAGGGAGACTCAGAAATGAATGGAGAGCATATCTACTTTTGGATGCCTTCATCACTGGACTCGCAACTTTAGCTATCTACTACCTATTTCCAGAATTGGAATTCACCTAGACATGCCTCTCAAATCTTTGAAAATCGGGTTGTCAGTATCGAATATCATGCACCCAAAAAGTGGGGGCTCTTCGGAAGAACGTTAACTGCTTGCTCCTGACAGGACTGTCCTTGCAGACTTGGGCACGTGATGGAGATGGGTGTGGTGTGAATATGTTAGGTGAGAGCTGATGCATTTTGGCAGGGCTGTGTGGTAGAACCAAAGGTCAACTTTCTATGGCTTGTGTCTGCCTTGGAAAGTACAGCAGTGTCTTGGCATTCCCGTTCCACCTTGCCATTTGAATCCTATTGAATTAGTAAAGTGAATTAACCTAGTATTTGACACTTCTTTCTCTAAGTTTCCAAGAAATTTAGTCTCCAGTGATTACGATTTTGCTTTGTCTGCCATTTTCTTGTGACAGATTAGCTCCTAATTCCCAATGAACATAATGAAGTATTTAAGATAAAAAAAGTCCTCCTTCTGTGTTCCACTTTCCCATTTGGATAATCTGATTTTTAACTTGCATTCTCATTTAAAGAAAGACTTTGTGCCTTATAGCAATGAACGGCTGGCCCTTGTATACTTCCAGGACTGCATTAATATTGTTGCTTTTAAAAAGATGATGACAGGCAAACCAGTCCTAGCACTACAGTGGCAGGTCATATGCTTGCACGCTGCACTACACATTTGGATAACACAAGTAAAGGAACTGTAGTTCCCTATTTAGGTTTGTAACTGTCCAAGTTCTGGAGTTAAATTCACATACTTTCAGAGCTGGTAGCAGGGATGACATTTCTGATTGTTATATTTCCCTGTCCTCTGAGAAATAGAAGGACTTTTTCAACGACAATCAATATATTCAGAAATTTGTCTTCAGTTTCAACTATTTTGCGATGATTCCTTGTGGCATGATGTGTACCAGCTAGATCCCAAACCAAAACAAACCCAATTATGGAGCTTTTTTTGACAAACTGCAATTTCAGTGAGCAATAGTATTTCAAGAAACAAAGCTTTTTAATGGATGGCTGTTGAATTTAATGCTTTGCTTTAGTTGGATTTTTTTTTTTATGCTAGTACATTTCATTTTGATATCGGAAAGCAAAAATTTCTTTTTTTCCCATCAAAATAATTTCCTTATGAAATTAGACTGCTTAGCTGCCCACCTGTTTATCAATTCCTCCCTAATAACTTTTAAACCCATTGTCCAGTTTCAACAAAATTTAACAAAAGGCTAACATCTTAAAAATATCAAACTCCCAGAAGTGTTCTGAAGATCAATGGCTGGATAAAAAACGAGAGCATTAGCTAGTGATCCCACTAGCTAAGGGAAAGCCAGGAGATTCAGAGCTTAACAGCACTTGGCTGACCAACTCAGCACAAATCTCATTTCAGATATGCTGCACTGCCTGCCATTTCTTGATCATCTGTCATGCTAAATAAAGTATAAAGTATAAAAATGTAGGGAAAGTGGAATGAAGCCACAAGTCCTGTAGGAGAGAGGCTGTCAGAGACATTTGGGGCATGTGGGAAGCATGGGAGTTTGGAAAGGTCCAGGGTGTGAAGGGAGCTGGAGGTACTAGTGAAGGATCTGAGGACATGAGAAAGACAGGTATCACAGACAGAAGGTGCATGGGTGTAAGAGGAAACAGGGTATTGCTATGGAGGTGTCATGGGGCTGTGACAAAGGAGCTGGGTTGTTGTACTCTGGCCACGTAGGAGGAGGAGGAGACGTGCTGTTCATTGAAAGCCAGGCTTTGCTGATTCCTTGTACTGCTCATGCACCATTGGGCTCATTTAAAGCTGACCAATAAAAAGGGTTTTCAAGTGTCTAAATAACTCACAAAGTATTTAATGAAATATTTCAGTTTAACTTAAAAGAAAACGATACAATAGGAAGTAGTGGGAACCCCATTTTTCAAAAGAAACTGTAAAAATTCTGTTTCAGTTCAGCCCCAGACTATTTTTTCCACTGCTTGCTTCAGCCATTGAACTGAAAAATTGGTTATTTACCTAACAGTTATACTTAAAAATATTTGCAACACAGGTATGGCCAGTACCTTTTGCTTAGAGCTTTGCTGTGGGGGCAGCTCACAAAACGTGCCAGGGAACCGGCGCTGCCTATTAAGTTCTGGCTGATAAGATCTCAGGCGGTGCTTCGGAGAATTTGTTCCCTTGTTCAGCCAAAGATAAACAAGGTAGAACCAACCGACCTGCCTCTGCTGATGATAATCTTCCAAGGAGATACTATCATTTCAGCAGCTGCTATAAGAAACTTTTCTGAAGGTCGGCGCATACAAAATAATCAATTCTCATCTACAGATCACAATTCGAATGTGCCAAATGCTACCAGGGCTTATGCTACTGGGTTCCTGAGATGAAGTCAACAATACTGATTGAAGCCATGATGTTTGCTGCAGCTGACAAACTAAATGGGCCATGGGCCATGCCTGGGGAACTTCTTTTAGCTGCCAGAAAATAGATATTAACTATTTCTAATGAGCAGTAGGCAAGCAGTACGCACAGTATAAGTGGTTTGTAGATAAGCAAAAAGCTATATTCACAAATACTGTCAATCAACACTTTGCAGCAATTTCCTTTGAGAGAAAAAGATAGAGAAGAGCTGGTCTAGGAAATTCAGCATTTTGAAGATGCAGCATTTCTCTTGTTACAGCTGAGGAAAACATGGGATAAAAGCAAGTGCTGTCAACGTGCAGCCTCGCCAGCACTGCACCAGGGTGTGCTGTGTCTGGCAGCTCTGTCCAAGCTTCAGTCACCTTTTAGGCTGAACCCACACCCAGCACCTCCAACAGATAGCGTGGGGCATGAGTGGGTTTTGCCGGTGGAGTGGGCATCCAGGATAAAACTCCCATCACCTGATTTTTGCTGTGGCTGCAACAAACCACTTCAACCCTCACGGCAGTGTGAGCAAGATCTGAATCAAGCCTGTAATCTTTGTTCTAACAAAGCTGTGAAGACAGTTTTCTTCTCCTGAAACAAAAACCTCATTATCCTCTGTCCAGCTGACTATACCTAGAGATTGACCTGGAGTCAGATTATAACTCCCAGCTCAAAGCATCTAAAAAAAAGATGGGCAGAATGCAAAGCTGTTGGTACCCAATGGAAAACTCTTCTTAATTCAATTACTTTGCATGCTGAGACAGTGTTAGGAGAGCGTTGCGTACATCTAAACTTAGCCTGCAGCAGCATATTCTTCCATGCACATGCCTCCCTGTGCTTGGGAGGGAAGGCGGTCACGGCAGCACTGCGGTGACGCAGTGGGGTTTGGAGATGCTGGCCCTTGAGGGACGCTGCTTGCTCCAAGCCTGGAGGCAGCTGCAGCAGCATGGCTCCGTACCAGCACCGAGCCCAGAGGCGACGCACGTCAGCAGAGTGTTGAGCTGACACAGCCATATTGGGTTTAGGACTCAGCTAATATCCGCACAGCATCTTGTGCCAAGTGAATGTACTTTGAGCTGCTGGTTTGTCTCTGCATTTCAATTTCTGTGTGTCATTTCCCTCCTCCGGATGTTGCTGAGATGCTGTTTCCATCTGGACAGGAGCATTTTGGGTATTTTTGTCTTTGGCCACGTGTATATCACCTAATGGAGCACGGTGCACAGATCCCCTAAGCTCACAGCAGCCCACGCAGACACAGGGCAGAGCCTGGCTCAGGTCTTCACAGCCTCGTAGCTGCATTTGTGCAGTACTGGCTGAGCTAAGAAACCCTGCTGACGTGCAGGATTTATGGGCTTGAGCGGAGAATTAACCCCTTGTCACAGCTGTGTCCCCCCTTTCAGACGCAGGCAGTTGCGCAGGGTCCTCTGAGTTGTGTCATTTTGCATGATGAACAAACACCAAGTGTCCCCCAGCATTACTGCCCAGTCTGCCTCATCAAGGGTTTGTCTCGCCCTCTGCAATCAAAAGAAATACAGTTAGGTGCAGGAAAGGGAGAAGTAATCCAGTGCTGGAATAATTACAGTTGACTGGATTCAAAATGAACACTGTATTTTTGCTCAAAAGCACCCAAAAAGCAGAACAGGAGGAGGCTGGAATCAGTCCTCGCCTTGAGGCCAGAGCAGAGGAGAGAGCAGTCGAAAGACTATTTCCAATTCTGTGTTACTTTGGGCAAGCACATAACTGCTCCATGCCTCAGTTTCCCCTGAGGCTCCAGCACTATTTGCTTGCCGCCAGCATCTTCTGTAAGGATTTTTCAGTTAACCCTTCTGAAATGGTTGGAGGTCCTCATGAGGAAGATATGAAAAAAGTGCATATTACTGTAAAAAACAGTTTGCTAAAAACAAGTGTCATCGAACTGAGGAAGTTGAAAGGAGGTACTGTTTTGTCCAAATAATGTAAGGGAGAGCCAGAGAGGGAACGGCACAAACGCAGCGGGTGAGATGTGTCTCTATATAGCGAGCAGGGCAGGATGTGACCGGAGGACGGTGGTGCCGGGGGGGACAAGGTGACACCTGCTCCTTGCGGTGCTGAGCGGCTTGGCAGGCGGCTGCCACGCTCCTGACTGCCAGGCGGGGTCCAGCTGGGGCTGAGCGCTGCTCTCATTAATGCTGCGCTCTTATTAATGCTGCACCAGGCTCCTCTGCGCTCCAGTCGGCTCAGGGCTTTTGCTTTTTCACTTATGCAAGCAGCAAGCCCCGAATCTGTACTGTGCAGGGAAAAAACTCTGTGTCTCATCGATCAGCGCGTTCAGCAGGACCTGTGCGCATTGAGTGATTGCCATGAGAAACTTCAGCTGCTGTAGCAACTGCCCTGGATGAGCTGCTGGAGATCAGCAGTAAGAAGTGTTCACCAAGATACATACAAATAAAACTCACGCAGTTGCTTTGATAGTTCAGTCTTTGTTTGCTACGAGCATTCATATCAGCAATCGGCTAACTCACAGCAAATTCCAAGAAAGAGAAAGTCTGACCAAAAAAGTTGCGTGTCGTGCAGAGGTTTCCTCTGTGTAGCTTCACCTCATCAGTTAGAAATCTTTGATTTTTTTCTCCTTTCTCCAAAAGTTTCAGATATTTGATCAGGAAGAAGAAAAACACGCCACATGAAGTTAGGAACCATCCTCCCAGAACAAATAAAAGTAGCGAGCAGAAGGTGGAGTGGCTCAGAATAGCACAAACAGAACAAGCAGGTTGAGCTGCGAACAGCAAACATGCGGAAATCAAACCCCGTTACCACAGAAATCACCAGCGGAAATCACGGAGCTAAATTCAATGAATAAAACATTTGCTGGGAGAAGTTTTCCCCACTCTTCCAACTGAATATAGAGTGGTTTCCATGCAGTTTTCCAGCAGGTGTTTGGTCCGAGACAGTGAGAAGTCAGTTTGTCAGGCAAAGAAATGAGTGGGTTTCTCCACGAGCAGCTATTGCTGCCCCTGGATCAGTTAGGGATGGAGTTGCAATGTGCTGTTGTGCACCAACATCTACCATTGCCCCGGTATTGCCCAGAGCACTTTGGCCAGGAGCCAGAAAAGCCAACTCTGTCTTCAGCAGATAGGTCTTTCCATGATTATGAGGCTGTCACAATAAAGGAGGTGAACTGACAATTTTAAGGCATGTTCTAAACAAAATGCTGCCGTGTCCATCAGGAGGTGCCTCCAGCCCTGATGGTTCTCATGCTCTGTTGGCGGACAGACATGCGTCTCTCACTAATGGAATTTCCTCCGAACATATTTACCTGGGTTTCACTGCAGGCTATCTGCATGGCTAACATTTTAGTAGCACTGGAAAACTCAAGCCTTAAGCGCCTGAAAGATCATTACAATATGTATCATTCTAGCCACATCTTCTTAAGTAACAAAAAAGTATTAATTGGTTAGAAACCGATCATTTTCGATGTGTGGCAGTGGGGCTTTTCATCTGAACCACTATTATTGTCACTCTGGGTAGAGGAGAAACAGCTTTTTCTTAACACAGTAGCAGCACAAAAGTAAGATTTTGATTCTAGTAAGTGAACTAAAATGAGAATATTAGATCGTAGGTCTATATATCTTTTGTATTCACACTTTCAGTCTCCACTAGACTATATAGTCTCCATTAGCAATGAATGTGTTGTGGCACAGGAGGGTGCTTTGGCTGCTCTCCTGGATGCTCTTACTAATGATGTGGATTGTATAGATGCTGATTCAGCAGCTCATCACCACCAAATGAAGGAGGTCCAGTTGCCTTCCCCACCTCGAGCCTCTGCCCGCAGGTGCAGGCTCCATCCTCCTGCCTCATGGCTGCTGGGCTGCACGATGGAGCTCACAGAGCAAAAAAAGTGAAGACATTCCTGTTGTGTTAGTGATTCGATCAGCTCACAGAAACACCCCACAAGCTCCAGCAGCATATGGAGAGTTGTTGCACAGCACATGGTCTGCAGGTTCAGGAGGGAGAGGAGAGAGGGAGAGCCAAACCTTCTCTTGGTGGCAACAAGCTGTTAGGTTGGCTTGCTTGCTGACCTTAGAAGTATCACAGACCCTTTGGAAAGACTGTTGCATCCTGAATTGATCTGTACAAACTGCAAAGGAGGTATTAGCCAGCTGTGCTATTTCATGTGAGGCACCATTAGGAGGGGTTTTCCACTCAGGTAACTGCACAGGAGCCTTCCAGCATTGGCACCTGTTTGCATTAAACACTGTATTCCCTGTAGTTAACTGCAGTGCCAATGTGCGAATGAAACTGGGTCATGCTTCTGCAAAATCTAAAGAAGGCATTATTAACATGTCCATCAGCTATCAAGGATGTGATACATTTTGCAAACTGTTCATTAATTCTGTACAAAACCAATGACAGGTGCGGTATTGTTTCCACAGCTGGGGGTGAAAGATGTCTCATATGAAAAACTTCAAAGTCTGCCTGTTTTGGGGATTTACCATCCTTTTCTTAAAATGAGTAAAATGTAGATGAACGTTGGAGACATTCACCTGAACTCCTCAAAGCAAGTCAGTAATTACTAACTATTAATCCCATTGTACTTCAGTTCTGTGAATTGTAAAACGCTTTTCAGCATCATGGAACAGATTGTCTGATTCACTTGGGAGCCAATGAAACTTAACAGCAACGAAGTCTTTCTTTTCGAGACACATTGCCCTGTCTTAGAAAAGTACATGAATCCAAGTGCCTTACACCCCTGAAATGAAGGCTGACTTTACCAGAGCAGGGGTAGGAGGGAGCAGAATAAGGCACCAATTTCCCATGGGTACAGGAACCTCAAAGCCTTTCACAGAGTGGGATCAGCCTTGCAGGGAGTGTGAGTCTACCCTGCCGAAGCCACTGGGAACTTTTTCACTGACCTCAGGGAGAGCTGGATCAGGCCAGCATCCAATTCCACTGTAAGAAAAGTAGAGTTAGGCCACATGATAAAAGCACCATTATTCTTTGCAGTGAGGGCATCCAGGCAGGAATTAAGTGTGCTTTATAATCATGTCTTCAGCTAAATTCCCTCATCTTTCCCCACCTGAGCACAACCATTTCATGTTGGCACCACACAATTTAATGGAGTTGATTTCCAAAACTATTTGGTGTCTCCCCGGCAGCCTTACAATAGCATATATTCCTGTATTTAAACTTTCATGATTGCACAAGGAAAACTGGAATATATGTAAGGAAATATTTACAGACACTCTGGGACTCACAGTTATGGTTTTGGAGCTATATGCATGCTTTTTTCCCCTCTGTGTTTAAAAAGGATGTGTATAGCAGTACTACAATATTATTACACATTGTAATTACATAGCCTAATTACATGATTATATGTCTTTACACTAATTACACAATTAAAAACCATTACAGAAATGTTGTGAATGTATTTGAATCAATTAAAATATTTTTAAACCCACTAGAGGCAACTGACTAATAAAAAACCATCGAGGGGTAGCAGGCAAACCTGCCGAATACATGGTATGATATCCCATTGGGTCCCATGAGAAACCCCCTGGTGCTGTTTTACTCTCAGATGAATGGGAATGTGGAACATCACAGGTAAATGTTAAAAAGAACCATTTTGTGCTCCATGTACCTGGAGCAGAATTTTGTAACACCTTCTAGCGTGGTTGCTCTATAGCAAAAGATTTATAGCCAAGATGTGGAGCCAGTGTCTTAAGAACCTGGAAAAGGTATGTCGTTAATAGCAAGTCAAGCTGCTGATTCACTGGATTGAATCCAGCCCTATCTGTCACGGGCTGAAACCAAATAGGATGGTTGTGAAGAAGTGCAGAGAGCAGGGAAATTATAGAGCAGGGCTACACCAAGAGACCTGGACAGAAAACAGACAGCCTGTGGGGTTCGGTGACACCAGGGAAGATGGGGAGGACAGAGGCGAGGCTGGGCTGGGGTGCCGGTGGCAGGTCCGCTGCAGTCAGGTTTACCAGAGGAAGATGCTGGAGGCCATCACCCAGGCAACAGAGTAAGAGCACAGGTACGCACATATATCTGCTCTGTCCTGCGGCGTCTGGGTGCCCTACAGTGAGGAGCATGGCTGCCACCTTGCTCTATTGAGGAGGGTCTGCAGAAGATGTGAGGATGTCCCTTCTGCTGTTGGTTAACAAGAGGCATGGGAGCCGAGTCTCGCGTGGAAAATCCCATTTTCCAGAGAACATCTGGCAGCCTATTGGTGGGAAATTGCAGAGAAATCTGTTTCTATCAGGCATGCTTCTGCTCTTTGGAAACAAAGACTTAATTTTTCAAGGCTGTCAGTGTAATATTTTTTGTAAGCACTAAACTCACCTGAGAATATTCTAAACCCTGGGACATTTCCAGAGTGAAAGGGAATGTGACCGGCTCATTTATCCCAAACCTTGCCAAGGAACAGTCTCATTATGATCACTAGCATAGGCAATGCATAGAAAACAATAATTTATTTGGTTTGTCTATATCTTGCTTTATTTCTGTCTAAGCACTAACAGCACTGACGGGATTTGTGTATAGATTAACAGCAGAGCAGTAGCCTAATTGATGCAGAATTAGTCATAGGCTCCCAGCCCTGCCAGCAGTGAATGAGTAGGTATTTTTCTGGCATGAGCTTGCTTTGGGGAATCCCACTCCCAGACTTCACGGTTCCTCTTTATACGTGAAAGTGAGAACATTATTTAGGCTTTGATAAGCAATGTCTTCTACCTGCAGCATAACCATTAGAAGCTCAGCAGATGTGTTTCATGAGATATATAACCCTTTCAAGCTCCTTTTTATCCTGAAGGCACAATAAAACCTTCACACAAGATAAAGATAGTGAGTCTAACTTCCCTGGTTTTGTTCAGCTTCATGTAAATTTGTTCTGTTTGCAGTTCATTTTGCAGTTTCATTCTCCATTCATTCCATATGGTTATTTTAAAATATCTGTATCGGTGTCTCCCTGTATGTATCTTCCACTCTATTCTGGGCTTTACTTTTACTTTCCTGAACAGCAGGGCTGCTCTGTTCAAGAAGCTGTTCCTTTTTCCTCTTCATTTCTCACAGTTCGATCACATTTTAATAAACTTCAGAAGACACTGCTGTATTTTTCTCACAGTGACTAAGTTACATCCCCCATAAGTTCAGGCAAGGCTCAGACAGCAGTACCCGACGTGGTATAGATATGGAGCCCATACGCTGGTTTCAAGCACATCACACCAGTGAGCCAATTACAGTTGTATCTCTCTTGGCCAACGCTTCACACATCCAGCGGGGTCAGCTCTGCTTCTCTCCCTGTTTGGCCTGAGCAGAGATGCAAGCAAACCACGCAGAAGGGCCACAGCTTCAGGCTAGCTTGTACAGGCACAGCAATGGAGAAGTAGTAACACAGCCTAAATGTATCCATAAATAAATGCATCTGGATGCTGGGAAATACTGGTGAATGATGCCTACATTATTGCACCTGCCACTGCTGTAAGGCTTGCTAGGCAGTGGATAGGCCACAGCTATCCTCATTTATGCTTGATTACAAGTTGCAATCACATTACCAGATAGCTGCAACACAGACATATCTTCATTTGGTTTTGCCTTGCATCCCCAGTATGTCTCTTCTGCAATAGCATGGCCAATGACAACACAGCCGCTAGCACAGTTCAGGTGGGATTCAGATCCAGAAGAAGACACCTGTACGTAGATGTCTACACATGTGAGGTACCTAAGCTCTTGTATCAAAGGAGATGTAGTCAGTACTTGTCAATGGAGAGCAGAGGGCAGAGCCAACTCATCCTTCATGGGATGCACATCAGGTGCCCGCCGCCATTTGAGACTCCCGAGTGGATATAAGATATCCACAGTGGTGTGGGGATGAACTACCATCTGGATATACCTGTTTTCATCCAGTGGCTTTTAAAGGGGCCTGGAGGGGTAGTTTTGATTAGATTCCTGTTTTTTAAACAGTTAATGAACACTAAAACCTTCATCCCAGTGTAAATGAAACTGAAATACAAAAGCAGGTCATCCAACTCCTCCATCAGAGAAGGGCGAACACATCTTCCACATCTAGTTTGGGCTCCCTGGCTACAACGGTATTAATAAACTGTACATGAACAAGGGCTGAAGCACTGTCCCCGGTTGTCCAGGCTGTTAGTGTGCTGTTGGTGCATTCCCTGGTCCAGTTTTGACTCACTCTGGATAGTAAAGTCTGGGACAAGGTTTGGGAGATAACATGGCCCAGAGCCACTAGGCATTAGGGAGGAGGTCGTTTGGGCTGGAGGGGACTGGAGGGCGGCAGGGCTGGGGAGGCGAGGACAGATGCACGCCATGCTGTGCCGCTTGCCCCCAGCACTAGAGAGGAGGATGTGGCCTCTTTTCGTTTACTGGTGTAGACGTAACCCCGGACCCCAGCATGAAGACCTGCTCTGGCAGGTTGTGTGAATGCTCCATATGCTGCAGTAGTCTCTGCTACTGGGGCTTTTCCTGCCGTCTCTGCTGTTTCAGTACCCATCCCAGCACCCTCTGGTAAATCTTACTCCACATCCTCTCACGTCAGTCCTGCTCAGTCCCTCCTGGCAATGAGGAGAGAAGATTTCCATTCCAGCTCTACCTCACCGCAGTAAATACACACTGCATGTGGTCTAAATTCATCCCTCCTGCTGGAATTTACCTTTGTTTACTTAAATAACAGCACAATGTAAACCTTAATCTGAAATTCCTCTTGACCTTGGCAGTTTTCAGAGTCTTTTCCTCTGCGGGGCTCCCAATGAGCCGAAGAAAATAGTTAGCCTTTTGGGCAAGGGCAATAGGCATTGAAAACTGTAAATTATTAAGTATGTTTAGCAGGCTGGCCTGGATTTAGAAAAACAGATGTGACAAGTAGTTGGAAATTAAGCCAAAGAGCAAGGTTTTGTGGTCGCATGTGCCTCACTGAAAGACAAAGACATTTCATAAACATGATGATGTGGAAACCAAGTTAAATTAGGCATCAAATACATCTGATAATATATTGTTACAAAGAAAATTGAAAAATGAAAGATTTCAAATTACAGTTCTAATCGGAAATGCAGCGCTTCGTTTGGGGATTACCGTTTGCTGTGGGGTTTTTCTCAGGGGCAGGAGAAGGAGCAGGGGAGCTCATAACACCTTGCAGCCATAACCAAGGGCTCATTCCTGCATCCCTCACGCTAACTAAATTCCCAAAGCCAATTTTTTAAGTAAACGGAGCAGGACCTTTTCTTAAATATCTGCCCTCTGCTGAGTCATCAGTGCTGGAGGATGAGGTCCTCTCTCGGCTTGGATGCAGCAATAGGATTAACACCCACTCTGGGGCTGCTCTCAGCCCCTCCTGCCGCCTGTTCATCCATCAGTGTCAGTTCTGCTTTTCCCCCAAAATTAGATTAATCTGTCATTCTGGAAGCGATAGCTCAAACTATTTTCATACAGTATTGCTGCATGTCTGAAGAACTTCTTTCTCCACTGACTTATTGTACTCCTTTGCTCTGAGTAGGTGGCAGCAACTACACCAGGCTGAGACCAGACCAGATCTGTCTGTGTGATTGCGCTGATTTCATTAAAACCAGACTCTTGCCCTTTTTACTTCCTGAGCACTGCAATACAATGTTAGATTGTACCATTTACTAAATATTCCGTATCTATAACTAGACCAGATAGCAAGGTGAACAGTTAAGCCTCCTGTAACTTTACAAGGCAGACTTCCTCCCTGGCATCACGTCAGTCAAATTCCAGAGAAATTGCCCCGTGATATATCTGACGTATTAACTGAGGCAATTTAATACAGCCCTAATTGATTTAACCTGTGTCAGTAGGCAGATAATCTGAAAAGTTCTGGCACCTGAATAACTTGTGGATAAAATTTGTGCATCTCAGTTACGTAACTAATTCGGAAAATAAGTTCCTCAAACCACATCTGGCTCTTGGGTTCCCGACTTTGGCTTCAGTGGGTTACCTTGAGCAAGGTTCCCAGCCACTCCACTTCATGTGATGTGTTTTCACAGTATGCAACTCTTACAGAAAGCTCCAAATGGTTGAATGCTCCTGAGGAAATTTGGTACTTGAGCAAGCAGATCATTAAATCGCACAGCAGACATCAGCGAAGCTGGCTGACATAGGAGACAGCCCACTGCTGACCTTTCTGCTTTTCACTGGTTTTTATGGTTCAATAAGTGTGTCACATGCACAGATCATAGATAGCATTGCTTCTAAACACAACTAAAAATGCAGAAGAAATGAAAAAATTGTAAGTGGAGGCATTTTTTCCCTGTTGGGACTCCTGCCAATGTTGATAGAAGCATTGTTGATTTTCTCTTTTCCCCAAATATATTTTTTTCCAGAAGAAACAAAAGAAAAACTTTCATTTCTCTTTCTAAATAAATATCAAGGGGATGATGCTGTGTAGGCACAGCAAAATAAAATCAAGCTTTACTTTCTATTAGAAAAACAAATAATTTATGACTTGAGGAAGAAAGAGTTTTGCTAGGCTGTAACTAATTTGAATAGTATCAACTATTTAATGTTAGAAATGCATTCCTTGCAGATAGAAAGATTATTTTTGATAGTAGGAAACAAAGACTGCTTACAAATCATGATTGATTTATTGATACAAATTATTTTTTCTCTCTTAGACAAAAGATTTACATTTAAATTTAGTTCACAATATTTTTGTTGTTTTTAATCCATTCACATACAAAAGCTAACAGCAATCTAGAGGAATATGCATCAAGTTTAGACACCTCAAGGTTATCTTTATGTGTGTATTCTATTATTTATGTACATAATCATTTTGATTTTCTTCTAATCTGTCAGCATTCAGGAGAAAATGTGCTGGAACGTAAAAAATTCTCCACAATTTGCAGGCAACAAACAACAAGATTTTCTTGACATTAATTTGGGAAGGAGGAAACATCTCTAAATAAATTTTTAATAACCAAAGAGCCAATGCTTAGTTTGATCCCCTGTCATTCCTCAGCCTGAAGTGAAGCACAAGTAGCTCCAAGTATTCATAAGCCTGATCTAGCATTTCATATTCCAGGAAAAGGAAAAAAAACCACTTTGTGCTTTCTCCAACCCAAAACTCTAAAAAAAAGCAGAAAAACATTTTGCTCATCAAGGTCAAATTGGGTAGTTCCCAATCCACAGCAGTAAACTTACAGCATTTGGGAGCTGGGGATTTACAGGCACTGACAGCCTGTCCTCAACGGCTCCTTCTCCATCAGTCTAAAATGAGTATCCAGGATCTCAGTCTTGCCCCCAAGAGGCAGAGCACACCCATCTTCCCTCCAAAAGAAAAAAATAATCAGTGTGCTTAAAAAGTTAAAGAAATATCTACTCCAAAAAGGAAATCGGAATGAGGCGTTACTTAATGTGAGAAGTACTTAAAATGCAAATGCTTTGCATTGGTTAGACACAAAAATCTTACTGCCAGTGTGAGTCATGCTGGCAAAGAAACACAGGGGAGGAGGGAAGCTACGGGACGACCCGGCTGTGGGAAGTGACCTTTCCATGGCTGCCATCTCCAGATCTCACATCTTCACCAGACTCCACCCTGCTGTGCACGGGGCCCTGCAGTGGGGGGGCTGTAGGTACATTGAAACATGTTTGAGCTCCCTTGGGGTACGATCCTGTCACGTCAGTTCAGAAGAAGATGCCATATTGGAGGGGAAGCTGGGGCGTTGGGTCTGTGACCTGGTCCTGTAGGACCTTGGTTTCTTTGTGCCTCAGACTTGTCTGCTCAGCTGCTCAGTTACGCATGAAATGCACGTTCCTGAAGGCTTACAGTCCACTGCTCTCCCTGGAAAGCCCCTTTCCTTCCCCTCTCTTGCTCTCACCAGGTGAGCGAGTGAGCTCTGAGTTTCATCTTGCAAAAAGGGGTCATTAACACTGCGAGGGAGAGGAGAAGCCACGGATCCAGGGGGAAGCCCTGGAGAGGTGATGGGGCAGGGGGCATAGGGAAGCAATGGGCTGATGCCAGTGGGACCAGGGACCTGCCGGTAACATAGCCACCAGGGAGAGAAAAAAACAAGTCAGGCTACAACTTGCTGCCTGACAGTGGGAGAAACACTGGGTCTCTTCGAAGAAGGCACTTTATTGTTGCTTTGGTATGTGCCAAATGAAGGGTGACCTTCAGCAACCTGACCAAGTGAAAGATGTCCCTGCCCACGGCAGCAGGGTTGGACTAGACGACCGTTGAAGGTCCCTTCCAGCCCAAACCCTTATGACTCTAGGGTTCACAAGTCCTTCGGTGATGATGGGCTAGGGCATGTCTTCAGACAAAGAAAGAATGACAGTGTTATGGTTTCATTCCACTTGTACCGCCAGGCTGCAAGTCTGGAGAGCAGGGTGAGGGAGTGAGCCACCGGTGCTGGTGACCCAGAGCAGACCACCGTGGCCGCCAGCCATCACTGCTCCACAGCATGGCTGGTCACGGGCGTGCACAGATCCAGCATACCCTGGGCCGGAGCTGCAAGAGTCCCTCCTGCTTCTCCCTCGATTGAGACCCTCTCACTGCTCCGTAAATGAACTCGCGGTGTTGCAGCGAACAGAAATCGCCTGACAGCAGTAACTTCAGTGGGGCTCTGCCGCTCCGGCTGTTTGCAAATTTAGATTTTATGAAGCCTGTTCACTTCAGTGAACGACCTCTTGACCCTGCTGTCCATCTATCACACAGAGCAATGTGTTTGCCAACAGGAATATGCAGTTGGACAGTCAATGATTTAATAAGCTTCTCTTCCTACACAGAGTTTATTGATTTTCTCTTTTAGTAAGAGCAAAAGACTATTGTCAGAGTAGGTGTTCTGCAGCTCTTGCATCCTTTCCTCATGTATCCTTTGTTTTATTTCCCTCTGTATGATTTCCATCATCCCTTATTGCCACAGATATGCTTCCTGTCATCTCTGTGCCCCGAAGCATCTCATTTTCTTTTCACTTATACCTTGATTAATGTCTTCATAAGTTTTGCTTTCCTCTACTTTACTGTGGAGTGGTTGCCCTCAAAGGCTCTTTTCTGTGAAAACCACTGGGGTTTGGGTTTGGATTTTTTTGTAATTGTCATTAATTTCCACTTCTCCATTTCTCTTTGGCAAATCCATGTATTTTATCCTGATCTCTCTATTGATTTCTTTATTGTACAAGTTAGCAAGTTTTTGTTTAATTGTTGTTAAATCAGCTGATTTAAATGTTCATCTCAATCAGCCAGAATGCTATGCTTTTAATTGCCTGCAAATGTGGACTTTGGGTCTAATTTGCCCCTCACTCCTGATTGTGTAATTGGGACAATTATAGAAAAGTCAATGGATTTTACCACAGCCAAACTGGTAGAGGGTCATGACAAATACTGCAATCAAGCCTTTTGATTTTCCATCAGATAACTCATTCTCCATCCTTTTGAAAACATGTGACTGACTCATTAGTTTTACCATTCGTTACCCCTCTCTACCTCCTTAAAAAAAAAAAGAAAGAAAAATCAGGAAATATTTCTGTGCTTAACTACACATTAGTGAGTGATATTGCTCAAGGAAGAGCTTTTCCCCGTGTAACCCTTGCATCCCAGGAGCAGCTACAGCAGCTGCTTTCCCTGGAAAGTCATGGGAAGAAAATATGTGAGGGGTCCTGGAGAAAGGAGTGTGGGCTGGGAGGAGAGAAGGATCTTAAATTTCTTACTATATTATCATGAGACCAGGCAATTGCCTGCTGAGCATCCATGGGTGATCTGCAACTTCTCAGTGGAGATTACTGTTTGGAAACCATTCACGAGCTGGAGGAAAGTTACTCTCCACAGGGGCTGAATCCTCAAGGGTCCCAGACATGCAGTCTGTGATAATGCAAGGCACTGCAAATTCAACCAGAGTCCACACATCTTTCTTCTCCAAGGGCTGCTCCATCATTGCTAGCACTGTTCAGGTTTTCACTCTTCTATAGTAAGTGTATGGAGATTTTGATCATTTCTTTAAAGATTGAGTAAAGGACTCTCCATCCTGAAAAAGTCTAGAAGCACCATGATAGGGTGTTAGCATTCCTTGCTTATTTGCAGCCTAGCTCTCCTCTTGCTAAAGAGATGCATTTTGTCAAAGATAAATTTATGAAAGCTTGAAACATCATTCTATGACGCAGTCACCTTCCTGCTGCAAAGCCAAGTGTGGGAGTTAATTTTTGCCAGCATCTTGCCATGAGACTGACAACTTAAAGGAATAAAAAATAGCTACAGTCAGCTTCAAAGAAGGTGGGGATTATTGTTTTGCTGCAGGTGACATCATACCCACCTTATTTTGAGCCTTTTAGCCCTGTTGAGTTCAATCCTGCCATAGATTGAAAATATTATAATTGTACTGGAAACCATTTGCTAGATGCAAAGGCACAGCCGCAGCACAGCATGGCTAGTCCGGGTTGCAGGACTGACTCACAGACAGAGCGTGCACAGCTGATCTCACAAACTAAGTGAGGGTGAGGCTGTCTAATAGGCATTTGAAGGATGTTGCTGCTCCACTGGGGAAAAAATAATTCTTTGTCTCTGTGGAAGGTGGGGAGATGGAGAGAGAGGGGGGAGGATACATACTTCAGTTAAGAAAAAGTATTGAATTTCAGATAGAAAACTCACTCAGAATGAGCAGACAGGTTGTTCTTCCAAATAATCCCCCCAAAGGAAAGCATCGCCCACTGGAGCCGTGTCAGCCTGGCTCAGCGCCCCGAGCCACCTGCCTTGCTGGGGATGGGGGCGAGCCGGCATGGTCCCCCCTGCAATGCCCCGCCATCCCCTCTGCTCATTAGGAAGAGTTTCAGTGAGGTCGGATAAGCAAGGGGTTCGTTGTGCTGCAAGGCATTTTGGAAACACAGCCAGCCAGGCTTTTAGGAGTAAATACCGGCACTGGTTCCTGGCATGACTATCTTGCTGAAGGGGAGAGAGAGAAAACAGGGGCCTCTTCTCCCTGCACAGACCCCCAGCTGGCGTGCACACCCCTGCGCACCTCCGGATGGCTCCTACAGGGTCCCAGAGTTTGAAGCTGGAAGAGACAGCTAGATTTTATCACAGCTCTTAAATTCTCACTGAGTTGTGCCTGTATTGAGATGGACTGAAACATAGCACATGTACCAGAAAATTGTCTCTCTCAGAAAAGCATCGTGACATCTTCATCAAGCACTGCAGACTCCCTTCCCTTCCCTTACCCTTCCCTTCCCTTCCCTTCCCTTCCCTTCCCTTCCCTTCCTTTACCCTTCCCTTCCCTTCCCTTCCCTCAGCAGCTTGTTTCCAACCCTCACTATTAACATGTTTTGCCTAATTTCCTCTTCAGATCTATCTGGTTTCAGCTTTCAACGATTCAGCCTTTTCCACCAGATTAAAGAGCACTTTTCTCCCTGTGAAGATAGTTATTCACTGTAATCAAGACCTTTCAATCTTCTTTTTGGTAAGCTAGACAAATAGTGCTTTTTAAATCTCTCTTTCCCCATTAGGTGGCTTCTCTAGTCCTTGGCCCGCTTTTGCAGTTCTTCTCTGCATCTTTCCCATTTTTTCAGCATCCTCAGTGACACGCGGATACTAAGACTGCAGACAGCACACACGTCAGCCTCAGCTCCTGCCTCCATCTCAGCATCCCCTGTTTAGCCATCCAAGGTCTCACTAGCCTTCTCAGCTATTAGAGAACTTGAGGTTTCATCTTCTTGTTTGGCCTCTAAATCCTTTAGAGGAAAAATAGCACTTAACTAGAGCAGCCATTATTTCTTCTTCTGTGGAGTTTAACTCTGTATTTGGCTGTACTTAAAAACAGTGGATCCAGCTGACCAAGCAATAGGTCTCGTATGGCTGCCTTCTCTTCATCACTTAAACATAACATTGATTCTTGTGCAAGCTACAGATTTTATCAGCCATGATCTAATGTAGCATCTGCACTGCTGATGAACAGTTTTAGGTCTAGGAACAATCCCTATACTAGGGACACCCCTGTTTAATGATGGTGGCTCATTGTCAAAGGGTATTCAGAGAAAGCAGTTCTTCATCTTTATTTCCTATGTGCTTTATTAAACCTAAACAGTGCTAATGTTATACCCTGCAATACCAAGTCAAACACCTTAGAAAGTCTTTTATATTGCATAAGTCCACATTTTTTATAAGCTAACTTGAAATCTGAGGCAGTAGCAAAATATTTGTCTGCACCGTGGGCTTCACTGTCACTGTGTTAGTTCGACAGCTGGAAGCAATCACCAGCCATAATAGCAGAGAGCACTGCCTGTGCTTATTTACCCTGGCGCCCTACCTACCTCGTTAGCAGTGCAATTAAAGAGCCAGTTCAAGAGAGAAAACTCCTCCACATCAATTCACTGAGAAAGTTATGACGGTATTAGAAAGAAACAAATGTAATTTGTTAATAAGCATTTTTCTGGGCAAACACAGGCATTTACTCAATGATGATTCCCTTACCCACACGGAGGTAGGACCTACCTGTAGGATATTTTTATCTAGGCATGGAAGGGAGACTTGGCGATCTCCAGGGAGCGTTCCCTCCTAACTGAAATCCCAGACAGCACCCTACAAATCTGAAGATGCACGTGGCCAAAGAAGGCAGCCTTGGGTAGGAATTAGTACTGCAGCCAGGGACCAAAGCTTCGTCCCCTCCTGGCCCTGCAGAGGTCTCCAAGGGAGCTGTGAGATCTCCCAGCAAACTTTTCATCGTGATAGCCACCTGAGAAGATTTAATACAATAACTGCCTTCCTGGAATACAAGGGTAGGAAACAGCAGGCGTCCATAGAAATGTTCTTGAGTAGAAGCAGCTCTCCACTAGCCAGGAAAAGCTGAGCATTTCCTCTGCATTTTGTGCAGAGCTCAGCAAACTTGCATTTCAAATGCATCCTAGCCTTTACATTTTCTATCATCTAGCATAGATGGTCCTTCTGCGCTGTATTGGCTTTCCTGGATCCCAAGCTTAGGAACCCATCTCTCCCCTCACACTGCAAACTGCCTACCTATTACATCCTGTTTTGTGAATGCTTGAGGGGAGTTAGATCCCTGAAAGGTGGGTGCTACGGCACCATGGCATGACACTGTGACCACTTTGTGAATCTAATTCATAGGGCACGAACAGCCCCAGAGCACTCTGCGCCAGCACAACAACGGTGGGATAAGTCTACACTGACATTTAGTTGTCAAGGTCTTTATGACTGATTTTCACAATCAAACTTCAGACAAACTCCATCCAAATACCATTTATTTAATATTTGAGTACAACTGTGACAGCCACAAGAAAACTGATGAATTTTGTCTCCTCTCAGAGTCAGAAACTCCTTAGGCAACCGATACAGGTTCTCAAAAACTGCTGAACTGCTGTGCTGAAACTTTAAAGAAAAAAATGCAACCTGAGGCAGAAAGAAGTCACAGAAGATTCCAGCTCAAATTATTAACACTGGGGGTATTTATTAGCAACTGCAAACAGGAGCGTGCAAAACGCTCGGCAAACAGCACAGCAGGCAGCGCGGCACTCGGTACAGCTGCCTCCCTGCTGCAGCAGGGCAGTGGCTGCAATGGGGCTGTGCTGGGGGTGCTCCTCCAGCCCCCCACTGCTGCCGGCGCTTCCTGGCTGCCAGCCGTCGCCTTCTGATGATAAAGCAAATTTTAGGATTCCCTTTGTTTAAAGCAGTTGTTAAGGTGGTAGCACTAACTTGCTTTCTGCAAAGAATTAGGTGAAGTGTAGACCTAAGGCATTCCCACTGAGCTGGATGCAAGTTTTCTTTGGGTTCCTCTGAAATCTCTCTCGTCTTTCACGGCAGAATTTCAGGCTAATAGTTCTTTCTTGTCACCATTTCCTGCTGGAATAAGGACTTTTCTCACTTCACATGTGTCGGTGACGCAGCTGCTGCGGGGCTGTGGGGAAGAAAGTGGTGCAGGAGGCTGGTGGTGGTTAGCCTTTTCAAAAGGACTTTTGGGGGGGACCCAGTTTGAACTGACTTCCAGAAAGAGAACGTCCAACAAAATCAATTCCTGTGCTGAGAATTTTAATGCACCCGGTGTCATTAGCTGCTTTTGAGAAACCTGGTCCCAGCATTCAGCAGAAGAAAGGGACGAGGCACCGCTCTTCGATCCTGCGTGAGCATCCACCCGGCCCCGGGGCGACCCCCTGCCCTGCGTGTCTGTGTTGAAGGACAGTCCCGTTGCCCCACAGCCGGCGTTTCTCCCCGGGTTGCTGTGGCTGTGGCTGTGCCGTGCTGACCGGTTACCTGCCCAGCTGTGCTGGGGTGACCTTTATCGCCCTGCGCTGTGGAAGCTGTTCCACTTTTTATAAATATCTCACAATTCACTGCATGGGGGAACTGAAACTAGGGCTTCTTCCCTCTGATGTGAGGAGCAGGAGCAGCTGCCTTGAATTAGACCCTTTGGTCTGCAGCCACTGGCTGTTACCAAGAATGATATTTTCCTTCCCCCTTCTGCACGCAGGTGGTACTTGGGTTATAGTTTCTCTGAATGCTTTATGTTGCAATTTTGCCTTTGAAATACGCACCTTTTAGAAGTCACCCTAAATTCTGATTATGTCTCTGTTTCTCCTGAGGAGGTGAGGGAACGCACTGCCTGTGTACAAATTACAGAGTTATCTACCCAGATGCCATACGTAAGCCAAGTGGGATGAATAGTGGGAAGAGGAGCACGGTAGCAGTTCGCAGCCATTGCTGTATATTTTACTCCTTGTACTGTTAGTATATGAAATTGCTGCTTGCAGAGAGAGCAGGAATGCCCCTGAAAAAAACGCGGACACAAGGATGCCAGGACAGAGCAGAAGTAGTTGTGACAAACCAGCTGGCTGTCAGCTCGTTAGACTCAGCACTCCTTCCCATCCATGCCAGCCTGCAATTTCAGGGGAGCTGGAGCTGCTCATCCCAGGGTTGAATTTGGGTCATTGCTTATCTTTGATCATTTTTAATGATTGCCTACCACATTTGCTAATGACAAGTACTGAACATGGGGGAATTTACAGGTACGATGTTGCTCCAAGTGGAGAAGGAGCTTGGCTGTGACCAAAGAGAGGTGGTCCATGTGCTTTCTGGGTCCCCTGGCCCTGTGCAGTGAGGCCAGTGCTAAGCAGTGCTCACAGTTCCCAGCTCCTGCTGAAGAAAGCAGAAAGAAGCTGGTGGCCCTCTAAAACACAACGTGCTGGAAAGATGTTCAAAGAACCTGCGCTCAGATGGCGCAGGGAAGATACTCACCCTGTGCAGAGGTGCCCTCCGTTGGCCGTGCCATCCAGAGGAGAAGGACCACAACAGTAATGTCAGCTGGAAGATATCTGTTCTCATGGGGTGGAAACTCTCTTCAAGTTAATTACAATGGCCCTAGTATTACAGTTACACATGGCATTTATCCAGTATTCATCTAAATGAGTTTATTCTGGTCCTGCATAACTGTGATTCCTGATTTATGCTAGTTTGAGATCCAAATCTGACCTCTTATCTAGTGTGCTGCATACTGATGGTTAGAAAACTTAATTTGTCCTAGAATAGCCTGGTTTTGCGAGAGGACATTGCACTGAGAGCCTTTCCTTGTGTAATAATTTTGCTTTAGAAACTGATTACTCATGATTTCTATCAGCTCTGAATTGCAGATATCTGGGGGAGTGTAGCACTGGGATATTTTAGATTGAAATCACTTTGCTATCTGTTCTACTGCAGCTCTCTTCTAAAGTAGACTTTATGTTATAAATTACTTTATAGATTTGTAAAGCATGAGATAGAAACATTATATACCCTGTAAGTGCTTCAAAATTAATTTGTTCTTGAACATGTACATGTATGAATGAATTTGACATAAGCCTTTCAATTTTATGCTTCACTACAGAAAGTGTACAAAGTACAAACTGTAAATCAACCACCACACTTGCTGAAATGACTACTCAGCTATGAAAAGAGCCTGCCCAATATTTAAAGAAGAATTAGATACAGAAATAATGATGCATACAAGAGAGCTGACTTACAGCCTTGGGACTTTCTAACCTAAACTGGTGAGATTAGTGAAGTAGCATCAATGTGCAGATCCTTCAGGTTGGGGCTGGGTCGCAGAGCGGTGAGGAGATTGCAGGGAGGCAGTTGAATTCGTGATATTGTCTTTCTTGACCACCATGTTGGTGGAGCTGAAGGATTCACCAGCAGCCCTCTTGCATGTGCAGGTAGAACTCATAGGCATGGGCTGTCACGGGAAGTGGGGGTTTCAATGTGCGTGATTGATGTTCAGAGGTGGTGAGCAGCACTTAGCAGCAACATTTTTAGTTCTTTTATTAACTAAAAAATGCAATTTGGGGTCATAACAATTCTTTATGAATTTGGGTCAAATTCAGCAATAGTTTTATCTGATAAATAGTTTGGACCTTGGTGGTAGTTTCCCTCTTCCTTCCCAGGTGTACTGATGATGGGGCAGGACGTGTGGCTCCAGCCCTCCCTTCCCTGGGAGAGAGGAGCTGCTACTGCCCTCCTTCAGGGCAGCCACTGCTCATCCATCACACTTCCAGGAATTTTCGGGGAATGTGTCTGACGGCTCTTCTTTCAATATGGTTTAATTTGGTGCAAATGGCTTCAATGGCCATTGCCACCAAGCTAAAACCCGATGGTGCTCTGCCTCAACCAAAGGCTGTACCAGGCTGCAGAGTCACTCAAACACATGCTCTTCCCCGCTCGATTGCTAAGCGTTTGTCCAGTTGCCATGAAAAGTAAAATAGCCACACCAGGAGAGCTGGAGAACTTCTTATTTCATGTGATCTCTGCCTGGAGCTAGGAAACATCTCTAGTAAAAGAAGGGCTTTGACTCAAATCCCTGCATGTAGCAGAGTGTGGTTTTGACCTCCGTGAACATCTTTTCCTTTAAGCACCAGGTCAGGGAAGAGTAGCCACCATACTTGGCCCTTCTGCTTTGTGATGCCAGGCTTTTTTCCCTCTACTTTTATACGATGTCCCTCACATTGCGTATTTTGCTGATCCGAAATTAAAGTTTTCAGGATTGCATTTCAGAAGGTTGATAGAAATCTTCTTTTTTTTTTCTGGTTTCAGGATTGCATTTCAGAAGGTTGATAGAAATCTTTTTTTTCTGGTTCTGCTGCTGAACCAAAAAAATCAATGACTATTACAGCTGCCGTGGTGAGAACCCTCCACTCACATTGCCATGAGTGATGCTGGGAGTCTAGGGAAACCGAAAACAAAAGCGGCAACTTAAAAGGGAAAGAAACTAAAAGGGACCTCACCCAACTGCCATAGAGATAAATATTGAAATTCCTGTTGACTGTAGTGATTCAGCAAAGAGATCTTTGTCATTAATACCACAGGTGAGTGTACTATATAGATATAAGACATACACCTCAGAAGCAAAACCAAAGCTTTTGATGGGGGAAATAACTTCAGGAACAGATCTTTTAAAAATCATGCATTGACAATAATAACATAAAGGTATGAAAACTGAAGGTGTGATTAAACAGACTAAGTCCAAACTTTGTTGCTTCTCTGAGAAAACAATGGAAATAAGCTTCAGTCAGGAAAAGATATAGGAAGTACAGTTTTTCTTTTCAATAGGGTGTTAAATGCTGTGTTCTTATAATAACAGGCACAATGTGGTGTTTTTATTCCATAGTTTAAAGGATGTTTAATAGCTTAGGTAATGGAGGTTCCAGCACCCCTCTGTTGCACAACTTAGATATCATCCCTAACGTGTTTTGCACACGAAAGAGCTACTTAAATGAAAGTATTATTATTTCTAATACCCAACTCCTACTAAAAAAACAACAACGCTTTTTATGCAGGCAATTATTATTGCTACTAGTTATCCTAGATACAACTAATATTATCACTAGCATTAATAGCTGTCTGCATAAAAAATGTTGAGGTTTTAGGTGTTTCTTTTTACCAAAGTCACTAGGGAAACCTTTTCTCTAAATGTTTTTATTAAAAAATATGGCAGAACTACTGAGATGTGGCACACTTCTCAGCTCAGCCTTGCTACTAGGGTGCTGTGGGATCTGGGCAGGTGCTCAGAGCCTCATGCTCCAGGTCCTGCTTTCCTGACAGCGGTGCACTGCCTGCTCTGATGCAGAAACCAAGTCAGTGCTCCCCCTGCTTCTCTTGCCCCTCTCTTTCCCAGCTTGTGTGGGAGAAGGAGAAAAATGCCTTCTCCTCCTCTCTGCAGGCTCCAGCAATGAAGGTGGAGCTGGCTCTAGAGTGCAGGTCTCCATCCAGCAAAGCTTTTAAGCATGCAATTAATCCATCCCCATTTAGAAAAGTGCAGACACAGCTACATTTTGCCAAGCGAGACCTGGGAGCATATGCCAATTAAGGCACTTTGGTAAGTGCTTTGGTGAGCAAGGATGGGCAGCTGGTATGGGACTGCAGAAGGGGAACAGGGAACAGGAGAGAGGGAGGGCAGCTCCAGTGGCATCAGGGCAGCAGGAGTGAGGAGGGCTGAGAGTCAGACCATGACTCAGAAAAGCCCACCTCTGCTTCAGTGCCTTTGTTGGCTCCAGCGTCACCTTTTCCAAGTCACTTCACTGGGCCATTAGAGCTAATAACAGCGACCTCCTTGACAATATCTTTCTGAGATTTACACACAAAGAGCACATTGTGAAAGCCAAGTGTTAATGATGGCATCTGGTGAAATTACCTGGCTTCGGTGGTAATTTCCACTATCTCTCTAGAAGTTGCTTGAAGTCCTTGCTTCTGACCTTGGGGACGCAGCTGGGATCTCACAGGTGTCTTCCACTGCTTCACGCATTTGCAGTCAGGATCTGCCCCATCATCTCGGGGACATGGAAGAAGACATGAGTCAGGGCAAAATGCTCAGCTCATGGGCTCAGACTAACCCTCCAAACACCACGGGCAGATTTAAGGGCAGCCAAGAGAAAGTAAAGCACAGCCCCTCCGCTAGCGGCGGGCTGTGCATGTCACATGCATGTGATCCAGCATCAACACCCGCAGGGAAAATGGTGGCTTTCAGGCAAGTTCCTTTTCAGAATTAAAACAACTGATTGGGTGGGAAAGAGGGTGAGATTTACATTGCTGGGAGAAAAAATTAACATGATAAATAAAAGACCAGATCAGCTGAAGAGCACGGCCTCTTTCAAAAGGCACTGCCCAGGGCCAAACCCCAACTCAGCAGAAGAGAGCAGGGCATGAATCCAGATGTTCATGTTGTCCCAAATTACGCACTCAGAGTACTCCCCAATACCCAGGCAGCCTGTCGCCACGACTGCTACTTACCTTTGCTATGTGGGCTGTTAATGCACGGTTACGTTTGAAGTGCCTGATGAAAGTGTCTCTGATGATCTCAATTTGGAAGCCCTTCTTCTACAAAATGCTTCACAGGAAAGTTTCATTTTAGGAGATATACATACCCAAAAACCGCTAAAGACTATATTGTTCAAGAATAATGTATGAACTGCTGTCATCTAAAATAAGCAGCTAGTGCAGTTTGATGCACAGCAGAAACTTTCTGGATGTTATAAAAATAGCCTCTTGTATTAATCTGACAGGTCTAGCCCCCACAGAGGTGCACAAAGCCTTAGCACTGGCAAATGCCTTCTGATGATGCCTTGCTGAGTCACTACATCACCAGCTCCTGACAGAAAGCCTTCATCTAAATATATACTATATGCTTCACTAATTGCTGTGATATGTAAAATAGGACATGTGAGGATGATAGAGGTTACAGGGGCTGGACTGTGATGTTTAATTATAAGCTACAAAATCTCAGCATCATAAAGATTGTTTCCATTAGTGATCTGACAAGGCTTCTTACATTTTACTGCAAGATGTCTATGGCTTTAACTCAGCTAGCGCTTGCCTTTTCCCTCAAGAATAGGAGAATTTCATTTTAAGAAAGAAATTAAACAAATACTTTTTATACTAAATATGCTTAACCTAAAGCTTTCTCCCTATTATTTCATAAATGCCTTGAGATTACAGAGGCTCAGCTAGCTTAGTAAAGATGAATTGCATGTGATCCTGGGAATACAGCCATTGCATTAGTTATTCTTCCTTTCCGTTGCATTAGGCTTTTTGTAAATAATCTGCATGTTTAATCAATGGAGACTAATTAAGAAGACAGGGCATGCTTTATTGTTGTATTAAAACCTGTTCATTGCCATAGGCAAGATGTCATCCATATTTCTAGATGAAAATTACTACTTGCAATATACATCATGGAGAATTTTACAGTAACCATTAAAAAAGCTAAAAGAATATTTTGTCACTGGGTAGAAACAGCGACATGCAGATTTACAACTATGTAACCAAGTGCATAATTCACAGATGTATATGATATTTTGGAAGAAAGGGATTATAATGAACTTGGTTACTTCTTCCTATAGCCCTAAATTCAAGGATCCCAAATGACAGAAGATTCCCATTAAACTAGCTCCAGAGCAAGGCTGCTTTACACATCTAAATATAACCAGTCAAGTGTTAACATCAGGTATTCCACAGTAAATATGGACTTTCTTCAATGACTTTTATAGATTTTTTTTCCTAAATTCACAGTAGTAACAAAACAGTGACCACTGCCCCAAACAGCTGATTTATATGCCAAATAATATGGTGCAGTAAATGCCATTTAGGGCCAGATCTATCAACTTTGCTCGTACAAACAATCACATTGATTTAAACGGGATCAATCAAGTCAGCAGGATTCATTCAGGCAACGTCTACATTAGCAGTAGGAGCAGCACTGCAGGCTGAAACGGCTTGTGCTGGGGGTCTGATGTCCGTGCCAGCAGCATGGTGGAGAGAGGACATTATTCCAGCCGAGCTCCCGCTTGGCCCCTGTTGTGGTTTAACCCAGCAGCAGCTAAACACCACACAGCTGTTTGCTCACCAACCCCCGCAGTGGGATTGGGGAGAGAAACGGAAAAAAGGTAAAACTCGTGGGTTGCGATAAAGACAGTTTAATAGGACAGAAAAGGAAGGGAAAATAATAATAATAAGAGAATAAACAAAACAAGTGATGCACAATGCAATTGCTCACCACCTGCTGACCAATGCCCAGCCAGTTCCCGAGCAGCAGGCAGCCATCCCCTGGCCAACTCCCCCCAGTTTTATTGTTCAGCATGACGTCATATGGTACGGAACATCCCTTTGGCGAGTTGGGGTCAGCTGTCCCAGCTGTGTCCCCTCCCAGCTTCTTGTGCACCCCCAGCCTCCTCGCTGGCAGGGCAGTATGAGAAGCTGAAAAGTCCTTGACTTAGTGTAAGCACTGCTCAGCAACAACGAAAACATCGGTGTGTTACCAACATTATTCTCATACTAAATCCAAACCAGGGCACTATACCAGCTACTAGGAAGAAAATTAACTCTATCCCAGCCAAAAACAGGACAGCCCCACAGTTGCCCATGATCAGCTGGCACAAGAACAGTAAATGGGAAGTTCACCTCAGAAATTTGCTCAGAAACTTGTTCTCCTGATCCCAACTGAAACATGGATGTGAGCATATCCCCAGATGGCCCCAGGCCTGCCAGTATCTCATGTGCATTGTCACGATTTACCAAAGAAAAGAGGCTGGGGATTGGTCTTCCCAGTCCACCACCAAGTGGTGGGTCATTCCCATGACCGGACTTGTTCAGGAGACAGCCACCAGCTATATACACTTAACCTGCTTAGAAACCTATATTGTATGTGTATTTTAGGGTACAGACTGATACAGAAAGTAAGGCTCAGTGAAAGGTACATCCCTTGATGAAAGATGCCAAGGAGGAACTCAAGGAAGGACAAGAGTTTTACTGCTGACCAAAGGAAAACATTGTTTATTAACCAGTTAAGGGCCAGAAATGATTCCTGCTATGGCTACATGATACATACATACGGAGGGGAAGCAGTCCTTGACCTAACTAAGAGGGCGGCAGGAGAGTCTCCTGTGGAGAGGAGATGTTGCCTGGGATAATAAACCTGTGCAGATCCCCCAGGAGACTTGAGCAGTGAGGCTGGCTCTCCTTACGTATGGTTTACGCTAACTGGGTGATAACTAAGCCTTCATCTCCATGGGGATGGTAAGCCTAAGCCAAGGCCCATGGGACAGGCAATGAGCGCCCAAGCTCCCCGGGGTCTTCTCCACGGCATCCCAGGGGTGGGACCGCACGTCCCACGTCCCTCAGCAGCTGCACGGCCAGCATGTCGGGGAGGCAGAACAGGCAGGGACTTCCTCGGGTGATCCTGGGGAAAGATCACATCTCTGGGGAAAGGCAGAGCTTGGGGAGCGTGGGAGCCTTTGTCAGCGACTGAACAGGGTCTTGCTTTCCCTAGGATGTTTTCCAAGTGTATCCAATTGGTGTAACGCTGCTGAATTGTAACGACTGCCGCCTAATCTGCACGAAACAGCATCGGTTCCACTTAACCGGGATGTGCCGGAGGGAGGCAGGGAGCCAAGCGCAATTACATCGCTACAAATTCCTGATCGTTGGCTCTCACTACGCAGAAGGATCAAAATAAAATAGGGAAAAAAGTAAAATTATGTCAATAACACTTGTTTAATAAGCTATTTTACCTCATTTTTTCCCAGCATTGTAAATGAGACAGCTGCTTTGCTTTGTAGCTCAGTATTCAACCAGTGTGCATATCCTTCAGCAGCTCTGTCTGTCCCATGTTTCATTGCTGAAATAATGGTAGGAGACAAGCCAATGGAGGCACTCCAGTACCAGTATACAAACAGTCACAACTTCCAAGAAAGACAGAAATCCAGCAAATTCTTTTTTTAAAAAAAATATATATACACACCCACATACACAGACATATATGTTTCGGGGTTTTTTTTCCTTACTGCCTACTGTGAATCTTTAGAAAAGTTAATACACTGGCTATTTTCACCAGGGACATGCCAATCATTTAATCAATGCATTTAGATATTTCCAGCTATTGTGTCTAATTTCTCTGCTGCATTTTACAGTTATTCTGCATTAGACCCAGCTAGAAAATACAACTCTGATGTTATTTTGTCTATTTGTGATTTATATGTCAAATCTACTTTAAAGTTCTTAAAAATCTTTTCAAAACAGTTTTCAAGTGATAGTGGAACGATTGGTCTACGTTCTTGGTTAAGAAATTATTGCTTTAAGATAGAGTCTCAAATTCTATCTATTTTAGCATCTCCTTTGAGGCTCCTGTCTAACAGCAAAAGTTTAGACCAATTGATTACTCTGCCACTCCATCAGGAGAGACTCTTGTTTCTTCCATGCTTGTTACAGATTTTTAGCTGTTCAGCAGTATAATACATAGATGTGCAAGTACACATTGTTTCTTGATACAAATCCTTCAGCTTGTAGGTGACTTTTAGTATCTGTCCTCATCAGACACGAAAGGTTTATACACTTATGCAAAGTACTGTAAATTCACAATAAATTATATGAGTAGGTGACTGAAGATACAGTCCTTTGAGGTCCAGAGTATCTTTAAGATCCCCTGGGCTTTCTCAGGGCATCATGGGCACAAGATCTCACTGGAGCAGGATTCTGTGGGTGCATAATTAAAAGCACAGTGCATGGCTGCCCTTAAAACTAAGCCATTAGGAGAGTTTGTGCATATAAGGATTTGGTAGGCTGGGTCTTTCAGATGGTACCTATGATTTTGGAAGTATAATAAAAAATGATGAGCAATGTATCAACAAGATCTAGATGTATTATTTTTATTTTATGACTGTAATTTCTCATCTAGAAGAAAGACTTCTGTAGATCTACATATACAGAGATGATAACTGATGTAGTTTTATCTTTTATCTAATGCATTGTTCTGATTTGTGGTTGTTTGTTTTTTTAATTTTGCATCTTTATTCATATATTTTTGAAGTAGCTAGATTAACATAGCATTTAAAATTGCTCACTGATCGAAAGATGTTACTGGAAGTTTTGATTCTGACATGACAGCAAAAACAATGCAGTAAGACACAGAAATTTTTCACTTTTTTATGTGTTTGTTCATGTTCTGTCACTATTTCTCCTCTGTTAATCCTAGTTTTTTCATCTCCTTCGTTAGTAACCCATTGAATCGCTCACCTGGCTTCCAGAAAGTTCCCTGTCTAGCTAAATTGAGACAGAAGCCTGAACCATTCACACTCTCCACACCACAGCCAATAATGAGATTGTTTACAAATTATACTACAATGTGCAAGATCTCATTTGATTATACTTTAACTATTCTGTTTTTCCCTCCCTACCTCACAGATGATGGAAATGCTTAAAACAAGTTAAGGTAGTGTGACACAGACCAATGTAAGTGTGAGCATGGCATCCAGGGGACAAGCTGTGAAATGTTTGCGCGCTTCTGCCAAAATACGTTGCATGGCTTTCTGCTGTTGTCTCGTGTTTCTGATGTTAGGCAGCATGTTCAGCAACATGTAAGCGTTTCATTTTATATTTATATTCCCAGCTTTGGTTTTGTATAGTCTTAATAATCTGCCTTTTTCAGTAGCTTGTGGCAGCTGCTAGTGGCAAATCTGCAAGCTGTGTTTGTTATTCTTAAGTAATGTTCAGAAGTACCTACAAGGATCAGGGCCCCACTGGATATGGCTGTTTAGAAATCCACTGTAGAAACATTAAAGTGTGCAATTCAGATGGGTCAGAAACAGTATCAACAATTCTTCCGTGCTTGCCGGTGGAAAGCAGCAGCTCCCAGTTTGCCTTTTCTAGAAGTCAAGCCTGGTACTAGTGCAGCTGGCTGCTGTGTACAGCTCTGCTACCCACATCTGTGCCTTTGCAATGTGAATGCTTCGTGACGACTCTCCTGTTGTCAAACTCTTGCTTCGTGTGACAGATGACACATTGGAATTAAAAATATTATGTTTTCACAGTATTCTGTTAAAAAAAGACTACTATGGGCAAATATGATGTTCTCCTGTCTTTATATCCTTCTTTTAATCTTAGTATATGTAATGCTTATGAAGGTGAGACCAATCACAGCATCTTGAAACATACTTACCCACACAGGTCTTCTGGTGCTGCCTGGTATTGAGAGGCAGAACTCAGTTATTCCCTGCCTGGGTTTCTGTTCACCTGGGATTGCCACTCATATTTTAAGTGCACTGTGGTTTTTTGTCATGAGGATGGTCAAATATTGACCAGGTTGCCCAGCAAGGTAGTATCATCTCCGTCCTTGGAGATACTCAGAAGTTGACTGGACATGACCCCAAGCAACTTGCTCTGGTTGGACCTGCTTTGAGCAGGGAATTGGAATACATGACCTCCAGAAGTGCCTTCCTACTTCCAGTTGTCAATGATTCTACAATTTCATGACTGTACGGGTGGGGAGTAGAGTGAAGCCACCAAAATAACTTTTGCTGTGCTGTAAGCTATCATTTGAAACCAGATCATCGGAGATCGGTGTGCTGGTCACTGTTCCACTTTTCTGGATAATAAAATGGAGATTACCAAATGCTGGCTATTACTCTCAGTATACTCAGCTCAGCCACTTGCAACTGAGCTACACATGTAGGTATTTGTTGTATTTTCTTATCACGCAACAGAAATATCACTTCACTCCATTGCACCCAATATGTGTAATACGTGTGGAGTTACAGCATGTGTTGTGTGAGAACAAGATGACTTATCAGAAACATATCTACTTTTGAATTATTGGAGCTATGCCAGCTGACAATGACAGCTGTCTACGTGATTTTTTTATAGCTCTTCTCAAGTTTCCCATGTAAGATCCCTACTTCTGTTCCTAAGACATTAATGATTAGACTGTCAGAGCTGAGAAAATCCACCTGGCGAGCAAGGTCACCTTCGCTGTTCTCAGTAACAAAGGAAAACGCCAGGCTAACGATGCTAAGGAAGTCCTAATTAATGTCAATGCCAAACTCAAAGCTAGGGCAAAACAGGGCTGGCAAAAGAGGTAAGGTTGTTTTTTGAAACTGTTGCAAAAGAAGTCTGGAAGCTGTATTTTCAAATATGGTTAGTGCTGGGG
Organism: Aquila chrysaetos chrysaetos; assembly: GCF_900496995.4. Classification (NCBI taxonomy): domain Eukaryota; kingdom Metazoa; phylum Chordata; class Aves; order Accipitriformes; family Accipitridae; genus Aquila; species Aquila chrysaetos. The sequence continues at coordinate 14,822,018 of NC_044008.1, forward strand.
ATGGGTTGCAGAAAAGAAAGGGAGTCAATAATGTGTTTGTGATTTCCCTGCCTCCTTCTCCTTGGTGAGTTCCCGCCAGCAGTCAGAGCCTCTGAGATTCAACTGAGGCCTCAAGGCAGGAGCACCGTAGATCTCTGTTCCTGCCTGCCAAAAAGTCACTGTGCTTCTTCTTCAGCTCAGCCCCTTCACTCCCCAAGAAATGTGCCTCCTGAGGGAAGCTGGAGCCATGACACACACGCACAGCTGGGCCACCCCACAACCTCCCACCTCCTCTCGATGGCGGGAGACCCACCTTCCCCCATCCTGCACAGCAAAACAAAACAGTGGCCGACATCTACCCACAGTTGTCATGCATGGTAAATAGATGTCCCACAGACCATTTTTGATAGGAGCCAACTCACTGATCTGTCTCTAGCACCACTTAAGGATCCTGAATTTGCCTTTGAGTCTTGCTGCACTGTGACAAGAAATAGTCATCTCCCAAAGCACCCAATTAAGCATTTTTGCTCCCATTTTCTTCCCCTAAACTACTCTTAGTCCAAAGTTCAGATTCCCTGAATTGGGCTAATTCCCCTGGTTGCCTCCTCCCTCCTCTCAACTCTCTGACCCCCATTACAGGATTGCTGCAACCAGCCGTATCTCAGACACCCATATCTGGCAGAGAATTGCTGAGCCATGCAATGTTTCATCCTATTCATTTGTATAATCTGGGTATTTCATGCTGATCTCCTTACTCAGCCATCTCTGGTTTCTGTGTCAGCCCAGCACTGCTGGAAGAAGCCCAGTTTCCCCACTGATTTCCTTTGCATGGCAGGGATGTCTCCAACTCAGCTCTCTTATTTTACAAGTGTGAGGGAGCAGTCCATAAATGAAAGTGAGTATTTTTGGTTTTCAGTGCCCATATGTGGATAATAGCACCTGCAACCATGTTTTACATTCCAGAAAGAAATATTCAAGTCAGATATGATGAATCCCAAAGCCTTTTCAGCAGTGGGGAGGGTGAAGCAGAGGAAACAATTCCCTAAGGGTACTGTGAGCTTCCAGTGTTGGAGAGCCTTAGGGACAAATTATTCAAACACATCAGAAGTGACACTGATGCAATTAGCCTACCTTGGGACAAGGAGCGGTCTGCATGACCTCCTGAAGTTCTCTCCTGCTGTGTTTTTGTATGATTCTGTTATTTTAAATTATGTTAACAGCCTCAGCCACAAAATTTAATCACTGTTCTAAATTGCACACACGTATAAGTGGCTGACATCAGGACACAAATTCACCGGTAAGAGAGGACAGACCTGAAGAACCACTGCAGGCTGTTGAATGTCACCATCTCCCTCTTGCACACATACACACAAGGGTGTAAGTCCACTGCACACTGCTTCTGCCTGTTAGTGTAAGTACAGGCTGATATTACATACTCAGCCAGCAGTCCACAGAGCCAGCCATTGCGGCCCACTGGATCATGCTCTCATGTGTTCCTCTGCAAACCCTGCTGTCTTGGCTGGCTTCCTCTTTGAGCCTCAGAGCATCCATCCTTCACCAATTCCTGTGACACACTTACCGTCTCCAGTTACGTCATTCTGAGCAAATGGCAGGAATAGTTTTTCTAATGACCTACAGCGCAGCTTTGTCCTTCACATTAAATCCTCAGAAAATTATTCACAGGGCCCAGCCAGTCCCACCACCCCCAGCCAGACTGCCATCGTCGATCCAAACAGTCTCCTACAATTTCATTCAACCTTCAGCCACACACATCTCTGACTGTGTCAGATTAGGATACTGGTTTCCAACATCTCTCTCAGGTGGCTTATCACTGCAGGCTTTCAGTAACAGGAACACATGCCTTGGGATTTACCATGACACCTTCTGCGCTTCCCAGGCGCGAACACAGCTGCTCACAGTGACGCTGGGTGGCCGTGAATCTGTCAACACTGCTACTGCATGCCTCTTCATCTGCCCAACAGCAGCACTAAGCAAAAGCCAATGCTCTCTGAAATGACCACTGTATGGCTCACTTGCCTACTGTTGGGTTTCCTCTGTTCCCTGTGTTTAGATATTCTCTGCACCACAGAGCTAGGCATGCCCTCATGAGGGTATTTCTTGTCTCACGCCCTAATCCCTAGCAGTCCTTTGCTGCTAGATACTTACGCTGGTCTCTGTCATCTCCACAATATCCCGACATTTCCACTTGACCCGTCCTGTCATGCTCGCTCCAGCTGCTGTTGCAGTGCCACCTTTGGGGCTCTGGGATCCGTCCGTAACAAAAAGGGTAACACACTGTGTCTTCCTCTGCTCCCACCTGCTGCTCTCAGCCACGTGCTGATCCCCTCCAGCATTGCCAACTTTGAGCTCAAAGTTGTCTTATTCAGGGAGTAAACAAGAGTACATGTGTTTATCACTGGAACAGTGCGTAGGCACAGCTCTCCTTTTCCTGATGCTCATATTGCTCGCAACCCAGAAGAACAGTGCTTTTTAACTTTAAGCAAAAGCATACTCTACTCATTCAATTTTGAAAGTATGGTTATGTCCCAGGCAGTGTCCGTAGCCCATCCAGCATATTAATATGGCTTCAAGGGATGTGAAAGAGCTTTATGCAAATGGGGACAGGAGAGAGACACTGGACCCAGCCCAGCAAAGCACATCGTTTCCTGGAAGCGCGTGAGGAGCCCTAACAAATTCGGCAGGATGATCCATGGACTGAGAGGTATGCTCCCATCTAAGTGCTTTGCTGGCTGAGGGCCACAGACCGACTTGCCCCTGAAAGCCCATGGGACAGCTGGGAAAGTGAAATCTGCCCAGTGGAATACCAATGCCTCCCTTGCCCAAAGACTATCCAACTTCCCGACATGTGAAAATTGTAGGTCTTTATCAAAGACATTGAAAAGCTCAGCCGACCTCAAGCTTTACTTCCTGCAGCAGAGCAGAGTTATAATCCTTCATTAGGGCTGGCCAACCTTTCTGCATCATGAGTCCCCAAAATGCCAACCTTTTCCTATGGCCAACAGCCACCAGGCAGACCATGAAGACCTGAAGCAGGACAAAGATCTTGGGGTTCATAGGGAAGAGCAGGGTCCCTCTCCCATGCTCGCCATGGAAGACAGCTTGGCTGGGCTTGTGTCTGAACCCTGCGTGTTCTGGCCGTGCTGGTGTCTGCAACCCCAAAGCCTGCTCTACCACTGGGACTCCTGTGTCAGGTGGATGCTGTCAGTCCCATGGGAACCACAGTGCTTGGGAACCAGGGCTGAACCACTCATCAAACATAGCCAAAGGATCAGAAGTTATCCGCTGTCTTAAGGGTTCCATTTGCTGTATATTGTTGGCTTCCTTTATAATGGCAGCAAGTGATATCCCTTCTCTGCATTCAGACTACCCAAAAAATTTCACAGGCAGAAACCTAGACAGAGCAGTAGCATCTTACAACCTGGCAATGTATTAACCTGGCAAGTTGTTATACATGAGTTGAACTAGAACTGGCTGATGCTGTTGCACGCACTGCTTTACTTGTCTTCCTGATGAACGACTATTTTGGATTTTCCAGTCATTCAACACGCTCATCTTTAAGAGCATTTTCTTATTTCATAAGATATATTTCCCTTTCATGGTCCTATTGACAAGCATGCTAGCACCATGAGACCTCAAGTGCTCATCTTCTTAATCAGCATTTTTGGCAGAAAATGATCCTGTGAAAGACTAGAGACAAAAAAGACTCTATTCTGATGCCCATGGAACCAGGTTTTTTCTTGTCCCAGATTTCTGTTTCATATAAAAATGTGTGCTGGAACCCATACCTCCTGCTGTAGAGAACCATCTTCAACAGACTTGGAGTGGTGTAAAGGGTAATTAATAGGTTATACCCATCTCTAACCTCTGTGACGCAATTACAAAATTTGCAAAATGCAAGAATCTTTCCCTGCTGGCAAATGAGATCTGTCATTAATTTTGGTCCTCACTGGAGAGGGAAGGGTGGTTAAAGGCAAGGAGAGCATGTACCTCTGTAGCTCCCTTTGTCAACCAGCAAGAAAATGCAGCAGTTTTTTTTTTCATTTTGGTATTGGCTCAGGACACACAGAGCACCACCATCTGGATGCCAAGGAACTGGATTAAAAAAGCAATTTCACTGAAAGGAAGACATACAGCTATCTTCAGCCTGTTATGTATTAAGGGGAGGGTAGTCATTCTCCAGAATGCCTGAAGCCAGCTCTGAAGGCAGAGCTCATATATTCTCAGAGGTGCTTGAGCTCAGATCAACTTTGAGGGGGAGAAAATATTGCTTCTATCCAGTTCGTGCCAGAGGAGATCTCAAGAAGTAAATCAAAGGACACTAGGGACAAATCTTTGATAAAACCATATCAAAACTTTGTTTAATTTGTTTGCACTGCTGTTGTAAAGCAGACTCACCAGAGACAATATGATCTACAAATGGAATATGTTACTAAATCAGGACACAACTTACTGGAAGGATAAGTAATGATTTCATCTGACTCATTACCTCTCCCTATCAATAGCATATCTCTGCGGGGAGCATGCTCACCTCTGGCTGAATATGATATAATCCCTGTAGGATGGGCTTTAGATGCCTGACTCAAGGACATGACAAACCCAAGCACCCAAAAATCAGTGGGTCAGATGGTCCCTGGCTGAGATCAGATGTGCATAGATACATACAATCAATGGTACATGCAATATCCAGCACATAATCCCTTCAGTTTGTAAAATTTGCTTCTGCCCAGATATGTGGAAAAGGGACACTTGTTAAGACAGCAGAGAAAGGGGCTGTTTCTCCTGGATACAGGCATGTTCGTGGGCATTGCAACCTCCAAGTCTGACACATCCCAGACACATACTCATGGGATCGGTGTGTGATACAGATTGGACCAAGTGAGCATGCGTTGCACAGTGGGTGGATCTACACCTGTGCATCTCCAACCTACTAAACTTTGGGGGCAAATATGCAAAATCCTTCAGATGCTGCCCAGGCAACATTTCTGAACAGAGAAAGAGTATGTGTACATGGGGGGCTGCACCAGGTTAGAAATCAGGATGTTGGATAGCTTTTCAGACAGCCTTGCCTTCTCCCTGCATCCCTCATCTCTGTCCTTCATACTGCCAAAGTCTATTTTGTGCTCTTCTTCCCTTAGCTGTTTTGATGCAGCTGTTGTCCATCCTCTTCCTAAATCCTCCTCCTTACCAATGTCAACTTCTGGAAACTTCCTTCATCCCCCCGGAGTCTCCATCTTTGGGGTTTTTTTTAAATACCTCCCTCCCTCTTCTGTAGGCAGGTCTCCACTCTCCAGGACAGTAATGCCAGATGGTTTCACTTAGCTATACAGCTACAGCTAAAACTGACCCCCTTATCTTACCTCACATGCCTACCCTGTTTGATTGTAGTTGGGAAACCTATTAGCTTCTACATCCACACAGCATACACCCTCAGTGTTATTTTCAACATTATCACCATATTCCCTCTTCTCTCCAGACTGATGCTGTCATTTAATCCTGCTGACATTCCCTCAAGAGCAACCTACAAAAATATCTATTATTATTTGTTCCCACAGTAAGGCCCTGATAGCTTCATCCTCAGTCTCCACGACCTTCTCTGTTCTGGCCCTCTTGGTGCTCACCTTGTCTTCCCTCAAAATGTCACAACTAAAATTGATTCCTTGCTTCAATTCCTTAGCAAACCACACTAAATCCTTTCACTGCTTCACCTTCATCCTCTTTGTCAAGGTCGTGGTCCAAGCTTTCAAAAGTTTCCATAAAACTACTCCTACGGCTTTTCCTGCTTATCTCCTCCTTTCCTCCAGACTACCCATTTTCCTTTCCTCTTCATGGTGCCTCCTTCTCCCATCCCAGGCCTCCTGCAGCACAAAACCTCCTCCTACAGTGCCACCAAAGAGACTTTCAAACTGTACCAATCTTCAAGTTTTCCATAGGTTTGAGCCGTTTTCATGAAATCAGGCTTGTCTGTGCTATTTTAAAGTCATCCTGTGGTCTCCCACCTACCCCTGCCTCTGGTGTTGAGGTATTGCCTTCAATGAGATGCATGCCATAACTCTTGCTCTATAGTCCTCTCCAGAGAAAAAGTATGTGCAGGGCAGCTGGAGGAGAAATCAATGCCATGCTCCTGCCCAAGTTAGCCTTGCTTGAATTTCCTTCAAAGTAAAACAGAGTCAGTCTTCATCTGCCATTTCTTTTTGTATGCAGGGGACCTACAGCTCATCCTGAGTTGAAAACATCCTTTTTTAGGGGAAGACCCAGCTGCTGCATGTTTCCCGCCTCCATTCTAAATTATTAGAAATGGAGAGTATTTTAAATGCCTGTAAAAGACCTGGCATTACATTAAAATTATATTGAGGAAAAGATCCCTCTGGAAAGTCAAAAGGAATTTATGAATGAGATTTGGATATGGAGTGTCTCAGGATGTCCATGTGCACAATTACTTTTTTTTTCCCCAGGGGAAAAAATAGAGGAAAGTGACAGTGTGACCACAAGATACTGTCTGAGTAGACTCTATTGAGCAGAGTTTAGCATACTACCCACCACCCAGAGGACATTCATTCACCTCTACCTTGTATGTGGTGCTTGAGCTGGATATGAGGCTTAAAAATATTTACTGTAACCCACACAATTTCCCTGAGCAGCTTATTTCGGCTCTCTGATTTACAAAAAATTATTTGCCTGACAGCAGCTGCCTCTGAAGTAGTTTGTAATTAATACATGCATTTTCAGATTCCTTAAAGACAACGTTCATAACAGATTAGAAAGATCAGAGATGCCACAAAGATTTCTAAATAACAAGAATTAGTTGTGATTAAATAGATCACTGTAGAGTGGTGAATAGACTTCTCAATTACATATCAAAGTTGTTAAACAAAAAAGAGCACAGCTATTATACTGATGATTTAAGAAGGCATGCACAAGAGTAATTCATTCAAGTCTGTGACCCAGAGTACTTGTAGGTGTCTGGCGATTTTGGGTGCCCTGCACTAAACTTAAAGGATTAAGTTTTTCGAGCCTGGATATTTGGGGTTTTTTTAAGAAAGATGAAGATGCTACAAAAATTACATCCAAAATTAGAGGGTTTGAAAGGGCTAATTCCTTTTTGCCAATGTCAGCCATAATGGACATTATATCCTGCAGCAAAGATTGTCAAGTCATTTGTAATAGGTTTTCAATAATGTTGCAAAATATGTGCAAGTCGTAACGTAACTGCATTGCTTGTACATTTTACGTCTAATTAATTATAGCTTGTATAAAATATTATGATGCTCCATTCACACGCTTAGAATTTAATTAATTTGTAGTTTACATGCCCCTAGTAGTAAATGTCTTTCCATGATCTTGGTCCAGAGACTTATAAGAGTGCACAGCTTTTCATCAGCTTTAAAGGCATCTCTGTCACTGACAGTGGTAAAGTTTACTGAGTCCTACAAAAACTGCCTCCTTCACATAACCTTTGACAAGCACATTGTATGAAAGGCAACAGACAGTATTTATAGACTACCTGCATAAACAAAAGCACAGGTTGCATTCAGAATCCCTTGAAAAGCGTATGAAACAGGTAGTAACTTGCCAGTGCTGGCCTGGGGGATTCATATCAGTGCAGTATATAGCCAATGTCACTTCCCAGGTAGAAAATTTAACACAAAAAAATCATCCAAGTTGGCTGAATACACGTCATCCTAGTGATGTGCAGGGTATCGCAGTCTGCTCTTACTGCCTGCTGGGATAGGAGCTGCTTTTCTAATTAGAGCATCCTGAAGACTTATTCCAGCCTCTTTTCAGGAACAGTAAACTCAGTCCCTCAGTCAAATATGGTTTTAAACATTGCCCGATAGAAACATCTAGGAAAAAACGGGAATATTTTGCTCAGAGGAATAAAAAAAACAGGGACCATATATTCCTTTGGCAGGATTTGCTAAACACTGTGCCATTACAGAATAATAGAGTCATGTTTCTTGCTAAGGATAGCAGCTGTCTGGAGGAACCCAATTAGGTAATTTGGCCATTTACCCAGCTAATCAGAAATTCTCATGTTCCTATTTTTCCTCACCATCAATGATACTACCAGAAGGTGCAGCAAACTGTTTCCATGATCCGCAGAAGGTCTCCCTGTCTGCTTTAGCATGGGGCACACACAAGGTCACTGTAAGCCATGCTGTTGGGATTGAGAGACCAGCCTTTTTTTTCCTTTTAAGTCTGAAGGCACACACACGGCTTGAAAAATTAATGACTGACTGGGTGAATGGTGCCTGCTGGGGAGTTAGAAGTGAGGTCAATGCTGATTCACCCTCAGGAGAGGAAGGTGGTTTAGTGGCTGACACAGTGCCTTGGGCTGCAGGTTCAGGCCAGGCAGGCAGCAACGTCCTGTGTGACCCAGACTTCGTGGTTCCCCCTTTGAGACTGTACATGCTAAAAGGGTTCACAAAACAGCTGGATACATTCGTGGAAGAAAGACTTGAAAGGTCCTTACATGCAACGATGCCTGTTGGGCTCCTGAAGTCCCCTCACTGCAAATTGTTGGAGGATGGTACAATATTCTGGGAGAACATCCCTATGGCTTTCCCTGTCCTTCTGCTCTGCCCTAGGCGTCTGCTGCTGGCCACTGCCAGGAAAAAAGGTACGTACTGAGCAGACCTCGGCTCTGACCTTACACATAAAAGGGGAGAGCTGTGTGTTCCCACCTGCCTGGGGAATGCCGGTTCCCTGGGGAGCACTGCTGTCCTGGCTCCTCTGGCTGCCATGGACCTGGCCCTTCACATGCCCTCATGCTCCCACTGACCCTGTATTTATCTCATTACAGTATTTGTACCATTACAGTAACACCCCATCAGGCCAACCCATGGCAGAGCACGAGCTCCCAGGAGCACTGGCTCAGCAGAACATCCTTAGTTCAAAAGCTCAGCCCAGGTCACTCTCGCTCCCAGCACTGTGTCACTTCTTTCTTGTGCAGTAGAGATCTCAGTTTTACTAAACATATACAACACCCAGATTTATTTGCCAGACTTATGAAATATATGAGCTGATACAACAACAAGTTTCCACCAAGGCTGCAGGAAAAAAGGTCATAACTTTCTATCAGAGCCACCGCTCCATCAGAAAACTGGCAGTTTCACATGAGGGAAGCACAACACGTAACCCCTTAATAAAAACAACCCGAGCCCGCTGGGGAGCCAGCAGAATTTACAGGCATTGTGCTGGGAACGGCAATCCAGCCCTCGTGGTCAGCACAGCACCATTAGCAAACACATGGAGTAGTTAATATTTTGAGGTTGGTTTAGCTTTATTTGTGTATCTTGACAGGTGACATTTCCAAGACACTACAAGTCTCTGCTGAGTTGGAGCTATTATTAATTGTGACCATGCAGCTGAACTTTGAAAAATCCTTACATGAGAGAGAAATAAAGAAGCGAAGTTCCCAGAGTCATTTATGCAGGGAAGGTTATTCCCCAAGGTTTTTTATCAGCCTTCCACTCCTGTTCAACCAGAGGCAAATGCCTTGTGCTACTACTACACTAAGTAGATCTGGAAACCTATCTCTGCCTTGACCAGGGATCAGGTCCCAGCCGCCCTTTGCCCAAGTCTATTTTCTCACTTGTTTCTGTTATTGCAGCTAAATGCGGGTGGGAGTTTTCTCCTGCGTGATGTTCCCAGCAGGTATAACGTCGTGTGGGCTTTTGTTCTTCAATGGCTCCCCGGCTGTCCAGCTCTCAGCTGTAGGGATGCCATATGGTCTCTTCCCAGACGGTGCTCCAGCAAGGAGAGCCAAAATTCTGCAGGGCAGTCGGCAGTGTCCCTACTCCCAGGCACCCTGCAAACGGCCGAGGGCGAGATGCTAGCCAGAGCCAGGCCTACAAAGGGATAAACGGGCGAGTCATTTGAAACACTGATGTAAGGTAGGAGTTGGACAACAGGTTTCATCAAAGTCATATTTGGAGCTACTGGCAACTCAGGTGGATGTGCCAACAGCAGCTGTAAGGGGCAGCTGAAACACGTCCTGAATGACACCTATGAATAAGTGTCTCTGAGACTCCTGCAGACAGTTTAACGTAGGGAACTTCCTGAAGGCCACATATTGAAACCACCCGTGCAATTGGAGCCCTCCTGCAAGAGCTACTGAGGACAAACTCTCCCCCCAGCATCCTGCTTGCCCAGCTCTTCACCGCGAGGAGCACAGGGAAAGCCTTGAGAGGCTTAAAGCTATTGCTACCCAGAACAAGACAAATGGAGGAAAAAATGTACTAAACGGTTGTTTCAGCAGCTGAGATGACTGTTTTGGTTTCTTAGCAACTGTGGGAAAAGAAGCTGCTTGAGATCTGAGCTGTCCGGTCAAATCCAGCAGGCATCCCTCCGTGGAGGACCGCCCTCCTCCTCTCTGCTCATCAGCACAGGGAAACCGCGCGGCTGGTGGGAAGCCCTCCCTGCACGAGGGAGGATGGCAAACAAGCCCACCTCTCTCCGCTGAGGGACGAGGGGACAAGCTGCCCATCAGACTCTTCACATGTAGTTCCTCCAGACGTGGAAAGGTTGCTTGGGGTTAGACTGCTTTTCATTTTAATGAGCGTGGAAAGGACGGGGAAATATTGCACTAACGGCTGCAGTCAGTGATGTTCCCAAGTTGCACCCGAAATAGGAACCGCAGTGGAGAAGAAGTCGGGCTGCAGCTCTTCCGTGCCTCGGTGGCAGGGTAGAGCCGGAGGGGAGCAGGAGGACACTCCTGCGGCTCTGGCCATCAGCCACTCAAACTCTGCAAACTAAAAATGAGCCTGACGGCTTGGTACGGCGTCCTCCTGCGCAAGGCACTCGCCTCCTCTCCTGGCAATGCAGGTAGCTCAGTTACAGCATCCTTCAAAGGTTGCTGTTTTGTGATCTTCCGAGTGCATGAAAAGCTGTTTACGGCTGTTTTCTCAGTGATCAGCAGTGTCAGTCTCTCGCAAGTCCCTTGAGCAAATCCACAGAGAGAAAGGGCTGATTTTTGCCAAACGGTTTCAGATCTCAGTGAGCGTCTGTGCTGGAGGAGGTTTCGGCACTGGTGCAGCATTTGTGCCATTTCGTTGTTTTGGTTTCTCAGGGACAGTGTTTAAATTGTTTAAATTCATGCCTGTTACTGACATACTGGCCATGCCCATTGCTAATAGCTTATTTCCATCCATAATAACACTATCTCATTCATTCAGATATAAGTATGAGGATGCTGACCTGTAGTTAATCCTACACATCCCTGACTTCTAATTTAATGACTATTAAATATTAATGGGAGCAGAGAGTGGAAGTCAGATCACCTTTTCAACAGCTTAGTGCCCCCATCACCAGGCTACAATGTCATCCTTGATCTTTCTTTTTTATTCCCTTCCTCCCAGTTTCACTTACAGGACAAGGAAAGCTGCATTTTAGAGAATGCTTTGCAGTCAAGCAGCTATTGCAAGGATTAGAGCTGAAGCAGGATGTCCCAGCTCCTGGGTGGACATTCAAACCACCATGCTGTTGGATAAAAAGAGGGGTTTTTGTCCGGATCCCAGGAGAGGGCCCTACACCCCAACCCAGAGGCTACGCTAGAGAAGAGGGAATGCACACAAACACAGGCACTCATGACCTAGATCCCCCTGCTGATGCTGTGCAGAAAATAATTCAGTATTCAAGGAGAGATGTGGAGGGTGTCTGGTGGTTACAGCCCTCCCCAGGGCATGGGAGCCCTGGTCATGGATCTGCCAGGGACTACCTGTGTAAAGTTCATTAAATAAACTCAGGTCTAGTGCCAACGGTGAACCCAGAGGCTCTGGTGCAAACCTTCATCACTGCAGTGCCATGTACCCTGTTGTGTTCCCAGCTTGGTGGTGCGAGATATCTCCCGGCTGGTGTGGGGTACAGAAGTGAATCCTCCCTTCTAGAGGAGAGAGCTGAACATCACCGTTTCGGTTCCTGATAAGTATTATAATGCCTTGATTCTCACAGGAAACACCATCGCTTCATCTGGTCATGCTTCAACAAAAGCAAGCCATGTCCCCCACACAACCGTCCAGAGAACATTTCTTTTTCAAGCCTCTAAGTTTTGGCATGGTGGGGGACATTGGTGGTGGTGGTGTAGGGATCTCTTTCTCTACATCTTCCCATGCCTTTTTTTCTCATGGTCTTTTCTTTTGCATCAGGTAGTTGTGACTGCATCCTTACAACAGCCATATCTAACTGCTGGAGGTATTTGTCTGTGCTTAAATCTATGTATCTTCAGATGATTATATTTTTCTGATTATAAATCTAATGATGAGATAAAGCAGAACTCAATCAAAGCAGCTGGGCTTGAAGTGCATTAATACTTAATACTACCTTTTACTATTGTAATTATGACTTATTTACTTTTTTAATTGCTATCTGGTTTACTTATCTCTATGAGAGACATTTCTCAAGAGTATCTTTCTGACTATAGTGTTTTATTTTTGCAGAAAAATGCAGGCATTTAGTGAGATGGAAATTACTTCCTTATTATTTAAAATTAATTCAGTCTGTCAAAATGAGCTCATTGCCATGCACAGTGCTTCCTTTTTAATTCAGTCTCAGCCTTTCTAGCAATTGAAATTCTGTGCTGAGATGATGTACACAGCAGGCTTTTTATACATATTAAACCCTACATATTAGGAGGATTAAGGCCGCATATACATTTTAGAATAGGGCACATAATTATGAAACAAGTTTTGCAGCAGGGATAAAAGAATGTCAGTTTTCTATTGGTCTTGTAAACTGCTTTGCTAGCCAGGAATGAAGCTGAGAGGATGCCTGATGGGAATAGAAGGGACTTTGTTGCCTGCTCCTGCAGGACTCCAAATTTTGCTAAATCAGGACAAAGTAGAGAAAATATTTACATATAAATAATTGGGATGCCAGTGCTCCCTCCTTTTCCCTTACTGGAATAAAAAAGAAGAGAATGGAAAACAGAAGAGGACAGAGGAGATTGACACTTGTCATGGGTATAGGAAGAGAAAACCTTAATAGCAGGAGAAAAGTGCCTGTCACCTGCAGAGGGAGCAGAGAAAATAAGGGGGGGGAGGGAGAAGGAGAAGTTTCTGACAGCAGGACCCTGCCCTTTGGTTGGGCCCACAGGAGTTTCCTCAGGATCGAGAATCAATTCGGAGAGAGGGGAGAGAAGAAAAAGCAGCTTTAAAAGACCTTCATACTTCCCACTCTGTCCTCTGAGCCACTCTCGGCTCCTGTTGCATTCCCTCCTCATAGGAGCTGAACACGCTTGTAGCAGAGGTTCAGTCCTCCAGAGTCAGCCCAGCACGTGAGGAAACACCCCAGCGATTCACCTGCCCTGGGCTGGTGTCCTGGTCACACTCTCCGAATAGAGGACAGCAGGAAAAGAAGAGCTGGGGACGGAGGGAGCAGCCAAGGAAAACCCTTGCTTGGGGTGGGGCACCCGAAAAGAATGCCATTCCCGTAATAAGACGACAACCATGGAAATGATTTTTCTATTCAGTGACTGAATCAAAAAAGTCATTAAAAAATTTCAATCAGTTTGGGCATACCATAGACAAGACATTCAGTGTCACTCCTATCTCCAAGAGGGAGGACGTGGGGAGCAATAGACATGGCAGTGTTACCTCAGTCCTGGGGGTGGTGATGGAGCAAATAATCCTGGAAACCATTTCCAAACACAAAGGATGAGAAGGTGATTGGAAGTAGTCAGCATGGATTTACAAAGGGGAAATCACACCTGACAAACCTGAAAGCCTTGTACAGCGACATGACTGCCTCAGTGGTCAAGGGGAAAGCAGTGGACCTTATTTATTTTGACTTTAGCGGGGCTTTTGACAGTGTTTGCCATAACAACTTCACAGACAAGCTGATGAAGTGTGGGCTAGATAAGTAGACAGTGAGGCCAATTGAAAACTGCCAGGCTTAAAGGGCTGTGATCAGTGGCGTGAAGTCCAGCTGGATGATGGGGCAGATAAAGAACTGGGAGAAGTGGTTGGTGCACCAGCGGGTTGTGCTGCTATCCAGAGGGACCTCGACAGGCTGGAGAAATGGGTGGACAGGAACCTCATGAAGTTCAACGCATGGAAACCCCCAAGTCCTGCACCTGGGGAGGCACAACCCCATGCACCAGTATATGCTGGGGGCCACCCAGCTGGAAAGCAGCTTGGTAGGAAAAGACATGGGGTCCTGGGGGACACCAAGCTGACCATGAGCCAGCAATGTGTCCTTGTGGCAAAGCAGGTTCACAGGATCCTCTGTTCAGCACTGGTGAGGCTATGCCTGGAGTGCTGTGCCCTGTGTTGGGCTCCTCAGTACAAGAGAGATGTGGACATACTGGAGAGAGTCCGGTGAAGGGCCACTAAGATGATGAAGGGACTGGAGCATCTCTCCTATGAGGAGAGGCTGAGAGAGCTGGGCCTGCTCAACCTGGAACAGAGAAGGCTCAAGGGGGACCTTGTCAGTGTGTATAAATACCTGATGGGGGGGCCAGTAAAGAAGACAGAACCAGACTCTTCTTGGTAGTGCCCAGGGACAGCATAAGACACAACAGGCACAAACTGACATGCAGGAAATTCCATTTAAACATAAGAAAAAACTTTTTTATGGTGAGCATGGTCAAGCACTGGAGCAGGCAGCCCAGAGAGGTGGTGGAGTCTCCATCCTTGGAGATTCTGCCAACCTGCCTGGACACAGCCCTGAGCAGCCTGCTGTAGCTGACCCTCCTCTGAGCAGTGGGGTAGCACTAGGTACCCCAGAGGTCCCTACCGACCTCCGCAGTTTTCTGAGTCTGTGACACTGAGACAAGAAAACAGCAGAGAACTGGCAGGTAGGAAATATCAATTTTGGTTTAAGGATTTGCAGAGAAAGACCAGTAAGAAACAGCGGGCTGGAGTTGCCAGAGAGATGCAATGGTGAGCAGGGGTGCAAACAGGTCCCCCGCAGGATCACCACTGCGGCAGGAGAGGTGCGGCAGGAGAGGTGCAGCAGCACACCCCACATACTGCATTGCAGTGGGAGGGGTCATCACTAATGCTTAGGCGATCAGTAAGAGCTGATGCAAATAAAGCTCTGTAAAATAAAGCCTAATGACAGGATCAGCCAGCTTCAAACCCAAGACCTGAGACTACCCATCCCAAAAGCAGCTCCGTTGCCAGTGGGCACCAGTGCTAACACATTCCCCATCCCTGGAATCTAAAACCTCAATAACTGTGATGTGCTTTAACTTATGCTACTTCGGTGGGTGTTTCTGGTGAAACGGGCAGCAAGGAACTGCTAAAGTGCCAAAACTGTATAGAGAAGAGGCCATGAGCAGAAATTGGAGATTTCTTTCCTCCCGTGTTCAGAGCCACCTTTGTTCCACCAGTTGTGGCATTCCCCCAGCAGCACATCCAAGGTAGGAAGCACACCTGGGCTCTTACCTCCCTCTCTACGTTTCGTTTCAGGTGTTTGCAATTAACTAAGGATCCTGCCACTGAACTATTTGGGACAGCAAGGTGTTTGTTGGCTTTTGCAGATTTAACACAAATTACTGTGAATCATCAGGAGCATTTTACAGATAAAGTTTCTGAGGTTAAACAGACTGTGTTTTAATCTGAAGTATTTCACCTGTGCATTGCAAAACAATATAGACAAACCCCCACTTTTTCAGATAAACTAATAGGTGTTAATCTTGTTTTGAATGGAGTCTGGTAACTTCAAAATATTGTTTAAGGAAGGATCCTAAACCTGAGAAGTTATTATTTTTTCATTTTGAACGTTTAATAACAGTTTCTGGCATATTCTATTTTACATTGTTTTGAATTATATTACAAGTAACATTAATTAATTTTCTTAGTAATGCCACTTATTTTGAAATTACGAGTATTGCTGTGAGTGAGCTGGTAACTGTAGGTACAGCACTCCCCTCTAGTGGGTAAAATCAGACTGTCTCGATTTCGCACGACCTGCTGCATCTTGCTCGTTAGCACTGGCTGGAAATAAAAGCTTTGCTTTTCCCCCAAATATCCTGAACACTCTGAGTCGATTTTATCTGTTTATGGTACGTTATTTTTGCTCTGAATTATAACCAGAAGGACAGAGCGGCACTCGTGGCGGGGGTACGTGAGGCTCAGGTTCAGTTCCTACTTGTGAACCTTGGTTCAGAGCAGTAATTCCCTACATGCCCTAGAAATCCTTCTGCTAAAAGTGCCATCAAAACTAGCAAGTTTTGCTGGAAATACTTTACTGCCACAAAAAATTTTGGAAGCTAATTTAAAAAAAAAAAAATCAAAAGGAGACTAGGCCATTTGTGAAGTACAGGTTCACCAGAGATCACCATCCAGCTCCTGGCTCAGCAACCCGTCTAAACCCACTTCAAAATCCTTATGCACTGGTATTTTCTGATTCAAAACTATGCCCTTGTAATATTCTCCTGTTCTGTGAGCATGAAGCAGTGATGTGTAGGTTTTCAGAAGCTATTATGGTCAATATAATAAAGAATACTCCCTCCCCAAAAACTATGTCTGCCCATTTGTTAAATTCTGCTGTGCTGCAGCTATAAGGGAGAACTGTTTCCAACACCCCCATGTCTTTTTTATTTTTCTCTTACATAATTGTGGTCATGTTTTTAATCAAGTTAAAGAGCTCCTCAACAGCTTCCTGAATTTTGTGATCTATCCCATCAATCGACTGAAATCAGAGCATCGTCTCTGCTGGTGCCACATGCACTGAGTGCAAGTCACGGATATTTGCATGAACCAATTTATCTCTTAAAAATATTTCTTCTTGACTGAAGCATAAATTGCTTTTACCCTAATGTGCTAGGTAATGAATTGCATTTGAAATATGTTTATTTTTAGCAAACAAATGCTAATGACAGCTTGCTGTTAAAAATAGACAGTACATTTGGCACAGAAATAAGGTCTGGGGAAACTTTCTTTCCCTGATCAGTGGAAATGTCCTCTGTGTAAATCATGTGGGGAGAAAGCATGATGTCCCTATGGAATTTAGTCCCTCCAGCTGGGGAAATTGCGAACAGCAAGTCACAGCTTGCCACCCGAGCCCTGGCTTACAAATAGGCTCTGCGGTCCAGCGTCCCCAAAGGGCTGTTGTACCTCCTGCGGGGGCAAAGGGTGCAAGGTGGAGACAGCACCTTTTTCTTTTCCTCTCTCCCTGTCGGATGTCAGTGGGTGCAATATGGGGTTTTGGTGTGCCTCCAGCTATGCCTGGCTGCAGGGAGTGGGGGCATTTTGGCGGGGGCAGTGCCGTGGGGCCCCCGGCACCGCTGGCTCCCACTCCTCCTCTCGCAGCAGCTGCTCTGCTGGCCAACGGGCTTTATCCTAGATGGGCTTTTCCTAATGTCTAAGTGAAATTTCCCTGGCTGCACTTTAAGCCCATTCCTTGTCACATCCCTAGAGAGAATGATTTATTTCCTTCCCTTTTGCAGCAGCTTTTTTCATAGTTAAAAATGTTATGTCCAGTAAGTCTCCTTTCCTCTAGACTAAACAGCTCAATTGCTCCATGTTTTCTCTTACGTTAAGATTTCCAAGGCTTCTGGTCACTCTTGTTGCTCCGCTCTTGTCTTTACCCAGTAGGTCCACTTCTCTCTTATAGTCTAGTGCCAAAAAGCCAACCACACAGCTGAGGCCTTGCTGAGCAGCCTGGCAGAGTCCCCTTGCACATCTTGCAGGTAAGTTTTCCTGCTTGCACATCCTGGTAGGGCCTTTGTCTTTTTTCACAGCAGAAGGGCCCCATGGACTCATGTGGTCAGTTGGTCCTTAACTTATATTTTGTACAACTTCTTCTTCTGCCCATGCACATATTGCTATTGAATTGTGTCCTATATTTCAGGCCATTTCTCTAATTCATTATAAATGTTGAATACTGCTCCTGTCCTACAACACACTTGCAGCCCCTCCTGGATAACTGTGGCCTACAAATAGAAGAGGACATCCTCTATTCCATTGGTGATCCTCTATTCTACTATCCAAGTGGTTAATGACAATATTTTAACAACATGAGACCCAAGACAGATTCCCATGAAGCGCTAATAAATGCAGTCCTTCAGCTGGACAGTAAACCACTAATGAGCACTCTCACAGTATGTTTTTCCAACAAGTTTTGCATTTATTTTCGTAGCAGTTTATCTAAACAGTGTTTCCTAAATGCTGTGAGAATGCTTTTCAGATTGTAGCCCCAATGGTGAATACCAGAGACGAGATTTGCAGGGATGGTTCAAGTCTGTTAGTAGACTGCCTTATATAAGTGGAAAACAGATAACCTTCCAAGCACACAGGTGCTACATCAACTAGTGTTTATCAAATACTTGTTCTATACTTTCAATAGAGTTTTCTTCATTTCATCCAGCACTGACGGGGCTGCTGTGATACAAGGGCTGGTCTTCTCACTTCCTTTTAATTCCTGGGTGAAGTATTGTGAAAGTGCCAGTTCTCGTGGTAATTTGGTTACACAAGGATGCCCTAAAACCAGAGACACATACTCGCAAAGTCTAGCTGCACCATCAAAACCCCCTAGGTGTGGCAAATGATTCCTGGGAGCAACCAACCCATCTGCAAAGCTGCGCTGGACTCCTGCTGTCAGCCCTGGCCATGTTGGCACTCCCCTCCCTCGGACAAGAGGCAGTATTTTTGCTTGCAGGTGATGTCCTACGATCCTCAGCATTCCTGGGGCTGGATCTGCCCTGGGAATAGTTTCATGGTGCATCATGGAAGAGCTTGCCCATCCCTCCCAAGCCACACAGAGGATATGTCATTCAGCTTCTAATAAAATAGCCCAAAGCGCATCTGCTCCTCTGCACCATTCATCCCACCTGGAGCAGGGACCCAGTCTGCCACCTGTGGGCCAGTGAGTTTCCCAGGCATGGGAGTTATTGAGAGCAGGGATCTCCCCCTCAACAGCAGCAGAGACCATGGCAGACTCCAAGACCTCCTACTCTCAAGGCTGAATGTCTGCCAGTCTCCAACAGGTCCTTGCACTGGGGCTCTTCTGGCCCTGGAACATTTTGCATTGAAAGCACAGAGTTACATGGTTAGAAAGGGTGCTCACCACACTAGAAAGGGCTCCTTTTAGGAGGGACGATGTTAACTTTCCTGTGAGAAGTTTTCAGTCACAGACAGGGAAGTGCTTTAGAAGTGAAGATGTGACACAAGTCTGCTGGTATAGGCTCAAGTCAGGAGACTGGCAGCTGCCACTCTTTCACTGCAGAAGCACTGTGGTTTTTTCTGGCCCCTAAACTTGTACAAGACACAAGCCCTGCTCAACAGAGATTACAAATCTAATTTTGAACATTATTTTCCAGCATTTTGCTTGAAAGGTAGGTTCAAGTAGGGCAGCATCTCCTTCTTGCTGCCAAAAGATCTTACACACTGCACTCTAGCCAACAAATGCTGCCTTCATTTGGCAAAAAGGACCCAGTTTTCATGGAGGACCAGACAAGAAAGCCCAGTCTGAGTCTTTGCGAGTTGAAAATGAACTAAAAAGTCTGACAATTATAAGCTTAGCCAGGGAAATTCCAAAAACCTGAAAAATAATCTAGTAAATATGATTTATTTATTTCATACATAATCAAGAGAAGGTTCTTACCTTGGGAAAAAAAAAATCCCAATGGGAAGTCCTTCATAGATCCACAGTGCTTCTCATTATTATATGATCTTAGGAGTTGAGTTGGCTCTACTGAGTCAAAAAGGAACCAGAAAGGTCCAGAAGGGTTTCCAGCAGATGTAGATTGTAATAGAAAACGTGGCTGGGAGTCTAGATAAAAAGCACTAGTTTGAGAAAAGTAAAACTGATTCCTTATTTACAGGCTTTAGCATTTCCTGGGAGCAAACCCATTACTTCATAATTCTAGACTGCAACTTAAACTGGGGTTATAACAATCAGAAGTCAGGAATCCCAATTGAAGATTTACCCACAGTGGCATGTTTCATTAGCAGGAAACATGAAGAATACATATTTTATGACCTGTCACATATTTGAGTCATGTGTCATGTTTTATCTTTAGATGTTGAAGTTATTTGACAGCTCTAAAGTAGAAGGAAGCAAAACAGAAGAGTTTTTTGCTGGTGTCACACTTTCAGGCAAATTTAACAGGTAATAGTCTACAGCAAGCAATTAAAACACATTGGTCTCATCTTACAGAACAAATTCTGTTCTGTGGGGCCTGAGGGAAATGCATCTCATAAAATTTGCTATTTTTATATAAGAAGACAGCACAAACTAAACTTTCCCTGCATGGAAAAAAAAGCTGAAATGCTGCTAGTTAGCAATGTGCAGATGAATACTGATTTTGGCACCTTACACAATAGGGAAGCAGAAAGATCCACCTGCAAAGCCTCAACACTTGTCTTCTGCTGGGGTCCAGCTACTCAGTCCTCGGACACCAGAGGCAGTGGAACCACAGACCTGTATAGGAATGTACCTGTATTGAAGATACTGTATATCTGTTGTCCAGATAAAAAGCACAGCAAAGGAAGGAGATTAGATCATATAAAGAGGAGGAAAGGATGAAGATGAAATGCCTGTGCAGTTACCCACAGGTTTAGAAATGTCACGACTGCTCATGCTATTTTTTTTTTTCCAAGTTCCAACTCTGAATCACATGTTGCACTTGAAACTCAGCTTTCAAAAAAAAACAACCCCAAGCCCTTCTGTTCCCAACAATTGCAAAAAAAACCCCCCTAGCTCTCAGGAAACATGAGGCAAGTAAGAACGAAATCAGACTTTTCAGAAGCTGTTGTTTGTACGTCTCCCTGGTTTGCAAAGGTTTGTGGCTCATTAAGGCTTTCTGGAAAACAAGGATTTCATTTCATGAGCGGTGTTGACAGGATGGGTCTCTCTCTCTTCTGGTATGGAACAAGAAAGGAGGTGTTTTCATTTTTATTTGGTTCCTTAGGTAGTTAGTCTAAAAGAGCCCGTTTCCAAAGTAGCCAAGACCTTGTTTATCAGAGCATTTTCTTTCATTTTCCACATCCCCCTAGAATAACTCCTTTGATGTGATAAAAATAAGAAGCACCTGAGAGAACTTCAGTCTCAACAAACTGGTATTTTGCACTGAAAATCCCTTCAACATTAAGTTCCTACCAGCAATACCAGGAAAGCCGGGGAGAGTGAAAAAATCTGAATGATGGCATTTTTTCCTGTCTCCAAGCAATCGATAACCTGAGACTTTGAGAAACACCTGGGAGAAGAAAGAGGAGGGACACACTGTGCTGCAGGGGCCATAGGAATGAGCACCAAGCTCAACCGCAGGGTTCGGTGACGCATCACTTTGGGAACACCATGAAACAAACACATTTACTTAACTACAACCATGGCTGATGCTTTTTGTAGTGTTGCCGACATGGAGTGAGCCACCGCACCGCCACAGATGCTTGGTCCGTGGCACCGGGTGCTCAGCAGCATGTCCCAGAGACAGCCCAAGATGGGTGCTAGGCCACCCATCCCTGGTCTGCACAGCAGAGGCTCAACTGCCTTGTCAGGCACATCAGAAAAAAAGGAGATTTTTCTTTTTCCTTGAGTTTCTGCTTATTTTTAAATTTGCCGGGACTGAAGCAGCAGCTTGTCTTGGCCCAGCTGCAGGGACTTTGCCACCAGCAATCCACGTCCCTGCAGTTGCAGAAACCCAGGCAGCCTTTGCTCTTCCCCAGGACTGGGGTGATCTGAGAGGATGTGACCGCTAGAAAAGGACTCCAAATGAGGAGATGTTTCAGTGTCTGAAGCGATGAAATATTTAATCCCTGCTCTCTCTGGGATATGCATCATCACAGATTTACTTATCTGCCGCTCACTGACAGCAGTGGCTGACAAGGACGATGACAGCTGACATACATTAACCCAGCCACACAACACAAGCTATCACTCCAGAGCAGAAATCCATCATTATTATTTAAGCACCAAGGAGGTGTCTCAGTTGGCGCCGGATAGCAAGCGCAGGCAGCACCTGCACTGAAAAATCGCCCCTGCTGGGGTCTGTGGGAGGCGAAGGGCTCTCGGCACAACCCTGAGCCCTGGTAGCCCCGGCACGGCCAGCAGCAGCGGCAGCGGTCCCTGAGCAGCCCGGCACTGAGGGTACACGCAGTGTGCCCTGTGCTCCCACTGCTGACCCCGAGGGAGGGAAATGAGAGGGAAGGATGGACAAAGATCACTTGTTTAGGGGGTGGGAGTGTGGAAGCCTTTATTAGAGCTTTGCTAGAGCTACACAGCAGGATAGTGCATTAACCCCCTGTACTAAAGACGGTAGGTGGAGTGAAAAGGTGTTATTGCACAGCTCCTCAGGGAGTGCTGCTGTCGATGTAACTGTGCAGACCAGACTTGTTTTCCCTTTGTCTAAGTTTCTCCCTTTTTTATGGATGAGCTTCCTTTCTAAGCAAATCTGTATCAGTGTCTTCTTTATCTAATGGGTTGTTCTGAACTATTGCTGTCTCTGAGGAAGGGGTGACTGAGCTTTGAGGAATCCTCTTGAAACTGGGTTTTGGTTTAAGACAGTGGGGTGGGGATTTTCCCCCTCTTTGTTAGTGTTTTCCACCAGGCTGGTTGCTTCTTGAGACTGCTCTGCTGTCTCTTGCTGTTACAATGGCATTCTTACATAGAAAAGTGGCATTTACACAAGAATCGCCTTACAGTCGTTGGTGGGAATAGCCAAACTAATGGAAAATTGTCCACATGTGTGTGTGAATCAGGTGTAGGGAGGAGGGGGGAAAGAAGCCACCAAGGCTTTTAAGCCCTGGAACCGATCTTACACTGTATGAGGTGTGATCCTTTCAGAGGAGGGAATGAGGTGGGCTATTTACAGCACCACATGGATGCCATATCCAGGTGTTAGAGAAGGCTCTGCTGGAGAGCGTGAGCTTGTAGGAAGAGCTGCCCTTCAGACCACTGACGGTCTTCTCATCCTGCCAGAGACACCAGAGGTTACAAGTGAAGTTCATTCGGTTAAGGCTTCTGTATTCGTGCCTTCATATAGGCTGGCCTCAAGGACAGGGCTAGAAAACCCTGGATGTATTGAGATGCTTACAGGCTGATTACCAGAAGACTTATTTACTTAGTCTCTGTCGTGAGAGCATTGCATACCGGAGCCATCGCCAGGCGGGACTGTGCGCGGGGAGCATAGCAGCGTGGGGAAATGGGACAGTGGGAAGAGCAGCAAATGGCTGCGAGGTGGCACTGGGGAGATGAAGGGATGCTGGGTGCAGAGGGTGGTGTGCGGGGAACACCTGTGCCTGCAAGGCCCTGCCAGAAGTGGGAAGAGGTGGGAGCCAACAGCTTCCCTCCGGTGATCGGCTCCCACAGACGGGAGGAAGGCAATGCTAGGAGCGATGCTCTTTTCATGGCCGTCGCCATTTCATATGCGCAGCAGCTGCTAAGCCTCATATGCCTAAAACTGCAGGGCTTGCTGGATACACCAGGTTGTCACCTTCCTGTTCTGACCCAGAGGAGAAGGAGTACAACCAGGACACTGTACCACACCTGTCATGCAGGGCTGCCGCAGACCAGCCTGCCTTCCCGCATGCTTTTCAGCTGGCAATTTCCTAACGCGGCCCTCCCCTTCCTTCTCTGTGAAGGGGTTTTTTTCTCTGCACTGCTAATCACAGTCTGCCTTCTGTGCTGAAAGCTCTTCAGGGAAGGAATCTCCTCTTTGTCTTTTGCGAGAGTGCACTTAGCACTCCTACAGCAACTCAGAAAAATGTTTAAGGGAATAATATAAATTAATAGCAATAATAAATCCTTATGTATTGTCCAAAACCTGCATAAATCGATTTTGCAGCAATCCTGTGGGACAGCTGGAAAGGGAAGATGACTGAAACGATGCCTTCAGGACCATGAGCATCCAACACACTCCTTGCTGCACATCAGACAGGTTTCCATGACAGATGGTGGTCACCAAAAACCTCACCCTCTCCTTAGACCCTGGCTTTGCCATCTCCCAAATCCAGCCTCTGTTCTAGCTGAATATCACCTAACCCCATAGAGATTTTTTCGGTAGTTTGACAGGTAATCTCATACCTTTGGCAGTGATCGTGGGCCTTAGGCACGACCCCAGATATTCCTATTTGCCTAGAGAGTATATAGCCAGATAATTAATATTCCTGTACTCAGGTAAGCTAATCGTTAAGCTGCAGTTTTGAAACCTCAGACTAAAGCTTCTCCAGATCATTATATTTCTGTTTCCCATAAACATGTAACTTGGCACCTGTATCTTTCTCAGAGGCAGAAATGGGATCCGTGTTCGCAGCTCATTAGCAGGTTTTGACTGAGATCCAACATTACAGCAGCCAACCACTCCGAGAGGCATTTGTGTTCGGGGGGGTGAAGGACCCAAAGCCTTGCCTTGGAAAGCCTCTGCCCCAGAGGTGCTCTGGACGAAGCCCTCCAGCTGTGGGAACCTTCCCCTCCACGGCAAACCCCAGCAACCAGAACCCCGCTCCCAGCCCCAGCCCAACCCACTCATCAAATTTTCTCTTCCCACCAGGACAAGTCCCTACAGAAAGAAAGTTTGGAAAACTTTTGGAAACCCCCTGGATGTGCCTTTGCACAGCAGGGAAGCAGGTGGGATTTGCGCCGTGCTCCCAGGTCACACAGCTTTGGCACTGGTCAAAGAACGGGGAAATTCATTTCACATAAAGAAAAGAAAGTTTAAAAGTTTTTATTATTCTGCAGCATTTAGGGTTCACCAGCATTGACATTTTTTACTATGTTTTCTGAGACATTTAAACTGAACTTCTTGTAGATGTTTTAATTATTGTGTTATAATTAAAAATCAGCAAATTATTTCAGGAAATTTCATTCACAGAAATGTCATTTTAACATGCCAGAATGGCCAGAGAACTGTCACGGCCCTCCTCCTTTCTGTTAGGAGGAAAAACTCATTATATAAATTGGGAAATCATTTGGAGAAATCCAGTCTGTTGAAAAAAGAGCAGAGCTCCGTTTCTGTCACACCACTAAAATAAGCCCCATCGTAGCAGTTTCCTTATGCAGAGATCCTGGCTGGCACCTTCAGGAATCTGCTTCAATATCTTGGCTTTCTCCCAGGGCCAAACTCCTACTCTTTCTCTGCTGCACAGAAATGCAGGCTCAAACCAACATAAAGCCTGAGCACCACACTTAAATCGGTGACTGGATCTTCCCAAGCTCGGGCTTGCTCACAGCCCCCACAGCCCACGCTGGCCCTGGGCACTGCCTTCTGCCCTCCCTGATGGCCAAGCCTGGACAAGTAGAGCTTTGTATCAATGTCAGCAAGATTTGTTTTCCCAGACTGAAGATGTGCCAGCGTCAACTTCTAACATTGCCCAGCACAAGAAAACTCCTGGAAGATACAAAGCTAATCAAGCTAGATATAAATTGTTATTAACAAAATGCAAAAATATAAGAGTATACAATGACAATGCAAACATTTTCTGGCCAATCTGCCCAGGACCTTATCAAGGTACCTCCACTGACATGGCTGGATCCTCAGAGGGACTCTCAGTGAACAAGTACAGATCAAATTTCGTAACAGTTTTTAAATAAAGACGATGCAGAGCTTTCTGAGCAGTCTGATCATGTGGCTTGAAGGCTGATGAAACAAACAAAAATACCTATGGATCCTTTGGGTTCCAGGGGAGAAACTGAAAAACAGCTCCAGCAAATGTGCAGAATATAAAGAAAATGAAATATTTTCTCATTGAACAGTTAAAGAACAGGAAGAGTTTAGGAACCGCTGTTCAGGGACTCCTGTTTAGTGACAGCAATTTATTTGACCATCTGGGTAAAGAAAGACTGCAGCAAACCACACAGAGGAAATAAAAATAGATGAACAAGTAACTGATTTTGCTTGACTCGAGCCTACAACTCTGCAGAGCAGGAAGCTACTTCATGTGAAAGACTTTATTGATGAAGGCATTTCAGCCTCTCTCCAGTCCTTCCAACAACATACTAGGTCTCCCATGCCAGCAAAGCCGTTTTGAGACGTGACTGCCATCCCAAACTTGCCAGAAACATCACCAAGTACAAAAGACAAATTGATGAGCCTTCTGGAAAGGGACCACCAGAGGAAGGAGCGTCTCTGTGATGCTCCACAGTAAAAGAAAACTCTTTACGAGAAAGAATAGGAGGCTTTTTGCTGTGTTTGTTCATTATGATAAAAATCTTCCTTTTCTTGACAGGCACAGAGCAAATATTGAAATGGAGGAAAACACTGCCCACTGTTCAGCAGAATCTGATCACTACATCTCAGTGTTTCAGAACCCACCTTGAGCAGACACACAACCTCCTTCCTTGTTTGGGGCACACTGCGCTGTGTGTGATGGTAGCCGAGGGGTGGTTGTGCCTGCTCAGGAGGTACGGCGGTGCAGCACCAAGCTGTCCAGCTGAGGGACCTGAAAGCTGTTGGTAGCGAGGCATGGGTAGCAGAGCCACCACCCAAGACAGCCCTGTTGCCATCAGCCCAGACTGGTGCCGGCAGATGACGGGGATGACAGCTACTACTTGCTCCATCCTTGGATAGGTCTCTCTTCCCTCTGCCTGTCACTCTCCTCCTGCCTTTCTCACTGACACATATGCATATGTTGCATTCTTGGAGCCACATTCAAACCAGAGGAAAGCCACCCGAGCCAGGGATTAGGAAGGGTGGCAGGGAAGCTTGAAGCCTGCCCATATTCAGGGTTTCGGAGCCTGTCACTGCCACTGTGTTATATTTAGGTCTAGTTAAAGAAGGATCTTTCGGAAATAAGAAAATTGTCAGGCTCTGATGAGGTGCCTTCTCCAAGCTGCTCTAACCCCGGTTCTTAGGATTTGCAGTCAAAATTCACCTGCTCCCCCACGCATGGTCTTGCTGAGAAGAGCAGCAAAGCTGACTGCCATACACAGCTTGGCTCATGCCTTCCCACCAGGCCGGCCTGCCCCTGCATCCCCTACACCCAGGCCAGTCAGCCCTTAAGCTGTTGAGCTTATCTTACTGAGCCCTCCTGGGCCGGGGGTGAAATCTTAGACCCACCTTCTGCAAAGCCATTTGCTACCCCATGAAGGCAGTCCTGGTACACAACTGCACGCCCCAACAGGACTAAAAATACCCGTCCTCAAGCTGTGCTCAGGCGAGATCTTTGACAATCTGTTACAACAACTAATCCAAGGCTGCCTAATAATTTGATATTTCAGGCTGAAGATTATCTTCTATGCGTGGGCAGTAGCTTCTCTCTTTGTGTCTCCATGCATGCTGTTAATCACTCTGTGCAGTATAATTCTAACTCCAGGATTCACACACCTCACTTCGTCCATCTCAGACTTAGGCCTCCAGTCTCATCCAGATCTATGGACCCACAGGAGCCAATGGCACTCATCCACCCTGGAAGCCATCCCAAAATTAAATGAGTCACCCCAGGAGGGCCCTGTCCCTCTCCAAGGACTGCCCAGAGCCACACACCCGGTGCCTGACTCTGAGAGAGCTGACGTTATGTGAGATGCATCTCCAAGCCCAAACTCCATCTTTTCTCTCCTCCAAAAAAATCTCCTCACCTTTCTCAAGAAGTCAAGCCACAAATGGGTAGACTGTCCTGACACACCCTGGGCTCCAGCCTTAATTTCCAAATACACCTCTCCTTTCATACCTCGGCACAAGGTGGTCAGACTTAATTGCTCAATCCTTTCTTGTTTTTAAATTAATTTGTCTTGACAACCACAATTTTCTCTGGAGACTTTTGCTTGCTGTCATAACAGCTTCAAAAAACATTCTGTCTGGAGAAATAAAAGAAAACAACCCAGAAAATAATGTTTCCCTGTCGTGTCACTTTTCTCCCCCCAAAGCACACTGCCTACAACCAAACAGCCTCTGAACTGACAGCCATTTCCTCCTGCCATGTGTCAGTCTCCACATATAGCAACAGAAAAAGGGGGGAAAAGCAATGTGAGAATGAATTGGATTTTAAAGCTAGAAGAATTGGCCAGAGTCTGGCAGGAAAGGGCAGGATCTGGCCAGCAGGGCAGTCACTGGGAGCACTAAAGCATGCAAGGAGTGTAGCTTGAGGTCTGCCAACGCATTGGGTTTTTTCTTGTGAATGACAGTATATGAGTTGTTGATGGCAAAGGGCTGTCCAGCTGTATGTCATACACAGATACCGGCAACCTGGCAAAATTGATCTGACTGGATCCTTCAGCCTTTTTTCTGTTGCTTCTTGGAAAAGGTTGTCTAATAAAATGGCATTCTGTCTGTTCAGTGGTTAACTCTGACCATCATCGTCCCTGTCACCCTGAAACCATCCTCTCAGATGCTAGAAATGCCCTTGTGCAGCCATGAACTGAGCCTTCTGCCTGCAAAATAGCCTAGGCCACCTTTTGACAGACATTTAGAAAATTCTTGAATGCTCCTGAAACCATTTCCTACAGCCCTGGAAACATTTCCTACAGCCCTGGAAACACTTCCTACAACCCGTGCCCAGGAGTTCAGCTGCTGCTACTAACAGGGTGCATGAAATACCACCCAGCAGATTGAGTAAGTCCTACCATTCCACTCAGCTCTGGTTTCACAGGGCCTGCATATGCAATCGGTAAAAACCTTGTCATTTTTTATGTGATTCAATTCTATTTTATTGCAAGGAAGTGCTGCAGCAAAAAAGCCAGCTCACACACCCTTCTGCTGAGATGAGCTTCTCCTCTAATGCCATACGGACAAAACCATCACACAATTTCAATCCCAACGTTTTGTAAAAGTTTTGGTAACTCCTCAAGGTTTGCTGTGTACTCTCTTTAAGCCCTGCCCTCTCAGGTAGTCTTCGGTAGCTGTGAGCGATGGCAGAGCAGGCAGTTGCCAGATCCTGTCTGCTGGTTTGCCAGGAGGAGAAGGAAACGCACTTAGGCAGCTCTGGTGCGGACAGGTCCTTTATCACGTTTTGTTCAGAAGATGCTGAACAGTGAAACACTGAAAGAAAGCTGCTAGCAAAACCGTCGGGGAATTTCTGTCCATTCTTCCTTCCATCTCCATAGGGCAGCCTTGTTCCCTCCTTACTGTCTCTAAACCGCAGTGCAGGGGTAGGCACCAGGGAGCACAACTCATTCACCTCCTGGCCACACGGCTATTTCCAAGATGATCTGTGGACAGCATCTCCAAAACACATGCTAGAGCTTCAGCTTGGATCACCGGGACTCTTAGGAGTTCGGAGAGGACCTGAGTTGGTGCCTTGCTGTTTATTGAGAGCACAGCATTTGCCCTGGGTGGCTCCCCAGGCAATGCATAAGCACCCCCCAATGAGGCCAGGGCAAAGGATGTTCAGTGCATCAAGAGGGACAAGGTACCCACAGTAGACAGGCAAATGGGAATACACATTTAAAGGCAAGTGGGAGTACACATTATTCCTCTCTCATCACATGAAAAACAAAATCATTCTCTCAGGCCTCTCAAATAGGTTTTGTTTCCTGTTTTAAAGGGAGTGTCTTCAAAGAAATAAGAGAAGATGGGACATTGGCTGTCCCATGCAGCTGGGTATCTACCTGCCTTTCATGCCTTTTAATTACACACATCTGGATATTGCCCAGGTCCTGAATGCATGTTGCTATTTGAATTTTGGGGTGCAGTAGCTGCAAGTGGAGTTTTAACACACTTAGCATTGCACCAACCTTGACGTAAACAACAAAACCATCTACCTGTGGTTGCAAGGAGCCGACCCAGATCATAAGCAGAAAGGCAAGAACTCCAAGCACCTCATTAAAACTGAACTTGTCCAAATTTTTTTGGCCTACTGCCTGGGCAGTGGTGTTATCCAAGGTGCCTCAGCATGTCTGTTTTCTACTGCAGATCTTCAGCAGCAATGTTTCTCTCCTCCTTCATCTCCTCCCATACACCAAACACAGCACCAGCATTCAAGAGAGATAATGCCGCTCTCTAGGCTAGAGGAATACTGTGGAGGAGCTGGGAAGAAATCTCTGGCGCTTCATTAGCCCATGGACTTCTGCCAGCTGATGTGGTTTTGGAGTAGCACCAATTTTGGTGTGACCATGAATGCCAGTTGCTCTTTAGCTCAGTAATTCTGTGTGTTTGGAGACAGCAAAAAAAGATTAACTCTTGGAAAGGTGTTATTTTCTAGATGCTGGTCAAATAAGTGGCAAAGAAAATCGTATAAATATGTCTTGTGACAATTAATGGTGTAAAGTGTTAAGATTGCTGGAGAGAATATATATTCTTACCTAGAAGGTCTGCCTTTATATATTTACTATCCATCTGACTGCCTTTCCAGTAACAGCATGTAAGGGGCTATCTGAAATTCAGTACGTGCTTTGTAACTTGGCAGGGAGCAACTTGGAAATCTCCCCATGATTCATCTTCAAAACAAAGAAATATCAGTGGCCTCTCTCTGAAAATGTACATAAAAACTAAAATGCTGTAAATCCCTCCAGGTTGACTGTACCCCAGCTCTGCAGCCAACAGAAGTGACTCCCCTAATTGAATGGGTCAAATATGAATAATAACTGTGTTGTCAGGATGTCAGCCTAACAGGTGGCCTTTCAGTACTTTAAATAGAGAATTTCACAGCAGAGCACCTATGTGGTTTGGGTAATACAGCTTTCACGAAGACTGCTTTCATTAACTGATTTCTAGGCAACAGCACTAGAAAAGGGTTGTACGTAGCTCTAAGAAAAGAAACTTCAAGGCATCAAAAGCCTATGATGTGATACAAAGCGGACTGACAGCTGTTGGATGTGAATGACTTATTTCTGCCTTATCAGCTAGGCACCTCTGGCATTTATTAAATTTCATTTCCATGTGTATAACACCTGTATGCAAAATTTGTCAAAAGAACTAATAAAGGTTTTAGTATGTTACAGCTGAAACACTGAGTACTGCTGGAAATCCAATAAGCATGGTTAAGGATCTGAATAACACAGGTACATGAAATTATGATTAAAAATAATTGAAAGAAATGGCTCATTCAGTTCTATTAAGTTTAGATTGTTCCTAGGAGTATCGGGGCACGTGCTCCTCACCATGCAACTCCGGCTTTCCCTGGATTTCAATTTCACCAACTACAGATTGTTTAAGAGGCTCACAAAACCCCGTATCTCACTTAGCAAATAAACAGATTGGTGGCTTAAGCACTTTTTCTTTCTTTTCTTTTATTTAGTAGTGCTACTTACCTATATTAATAATTGCCATATAATTACTTTTAGTACCCATATTAATAAAATAACACCAAAATTCCCGACTCAGACCATTTTTAATAGATTTTATTTATCACAGGTATGTGCATTTCTCATCCATTCTTTATCCTTCATTTTTGCTACATGTTTTAAAAGGAGAAAAGAAGCTCATGGAGCTATCAATGGCGAGTTTTCTTTTACAATCGGAAACTACCATCCCCATTGCATAGTTGCATCATAAAAAAACATTTTTACCACAGTGAACACTATATTACGTATTCTTTTTCTGACAAAAGCAAAACTGATCCATTTGTCTTCTGCAGGGCCCTCCTTAGCTCACCTTATGCTTCTTGCATAGCTTATTTGCTACTTTCTAGTCTCAGCAACATCAATTAAAAGTGTCGTCTTTGTAAAATATATCTATCTGGACTACAGATACATGCTGAACACGTGGGCTGTAACAAGTCAGGAATTTTCTTCCAAAACAACCTTTGCTTGAAAAGTGTCCATTTGTTGGAAGTTGATGGGGGAAGCAGGCACCCAGGGTCCGCAGCAGAAGGGTTAGCCACCACCGGGCTCCCCAGTTGTTGGTACCACCATGCTGAGCTCTCAGGTCTGGGCATCCTGCTCTGGGGCGTCACTCTCCCTGGTGTCTGTGGGTGAATTATCAGCAGGCCAAGGTCACCACGAGAGTCAAGGTGTGTGAGGAATTGGTGGGAATGGGAGAACGTGGCTGCTCCATGTAATGTGGGGGGGGAAATGAAATATTTCAGTCTTCTTACAGTAACATTTTTGAGAGTTTCTAGTTCTGAAACTCTTAGTTCGCTGTCATTTCACAATGAAATTGATTCTTTTTCTTTTATTTTCACAAAAATTGTGATTTCCCCCCCGCCCCGTCCCCGAGTTCTGCATTCCAGCAGTCTCCTGCAGAGGTCCCTGTGTTACGATGAGGGGAGTGGGGTTGCAATGAAGGTGGCTGTCCTCTCCCCTAGGCTGTGGGCTTGTAGGACCTCTGACCAGTGACCCTTTCACAGGAGGCAACGGGGAAGCTGCCTGCCAAGTGACTTCACGGTTTGGTCTGAGCGATCCAGGAGAGTTTAGCTAACGGTGAATTTGCGGAGCTCATTTGGTACAAGAACCTTCTGTTCAATGCCAAACGCTGGAGCAGTCAGGTTTTTATATTTGCATGTACGTGGGTACTTGTAAATAGACTTTCTCATTAAGCCCCCATTCCCACGCACTGCCTCCTCCAGTCACCTTCAGCGAGGACGGGGGAGCCTTCGTCCCCCTGCTCGCTGTGCCACCGCAGCCGGTGTCCGCTCTCCTGCGAATACAGCTCTGTTTACAGTACAGGAAACTGGATGGGTGAGAATTAGTTTTTAAGAGAGAGTTTGGGTTGAAAACACCTCTGTCCTCACTGGGGTCTGCTCCTTCGAAATTTAACACGAGGTATTATTTTATCTTGTTTATGAATGTGGATTGTGTGCTCAGGGGAGTGAAAGAAATTATTGATACAGAACAGAAATGTCAGGATTTTAACTCAATTCATGACATTCATCTAGAAAATGTCACTCTTGCCCCATACACGTTGTATCTTTATTTTCATATTGTTCAAACTTCTGATGAAACAATCTCACTATTTTGCCTTCCCATGTCGATTAGCTGATGAAAACTGATTTTTAAGAATTCCAGATTATAAATCATTGTCATATCTGAAGATTAAACTTGTCATTTTTCATGATAAATGGAAATGCAAATAATGAAGTGTATTAGAATATTGATCAGAGGCTTGCCTTGAGCCAAGCACAGCATGAACAGCTTTATGTTTGCTGGCAGTAAACCAGCTTCTCTCTTCTCTCTGTTTTGCACAGTCCTACTAAGCCAATCCTCACTAGAATGAGCACAAAACAAAACGAATAACAGCTTTTGTACATCAACATTAAAATTGGAAGAAGCTTGGGAAAGGGCCTACGACAGAGAAGAACGCTGACGAGTGCAAAAATGCCTGATGGGTAAGCGCTACCTTCTAAACATAGATCAGCCAGACGTGGAAGTGATTTTCAGAAGAGAAATGCAATCATGGATTACACACCAGCTCATTAGAAACTGTTGCTGAATACAGCATCCAGAAGACATGCATGAAAAGTCACATTTGGGGAATAAATTAAAAAGGGTGTAGTTGTTGCTAGATAAACATATGTAATATATATGCATTGAAGAGGTTTGTAAATGTCATTTTTTTTATTCGGATGGAAAGCAAAAAGCTTTAAAACCTTTCACAGTAGAGAGGCAGTTAAGTCCAGACTATTCCTATCCCAGTAGCCAAGAAGCTGATAGGACATCTCTCTTAAATTAGCATTTATAAATAGACTCTCTGAATGTTTCCATCACCTAGTGGAAAAAGCATAACTTTTACTGCTACATTGCTGCACTTCATTTACTTCACTGTATAATAAGTTGACTAAAACTGTAAAGCTTCTCAATTTTTACTGCATATGTGTTCCAATTAATCTATGTCTGTAACAAACTTAAGACTGAAAAATTATTTCTGACCTATATTCTAGTTCTATGAAGCATATATACTATAAGGTATGTCTGACTGAATATCATAATACTATAATTTCCCAAGACACATAGAATTGTTTGTATTTGAAGCGACAAAATAAAAACACATTCTTTTTTAATAGGAGAACGTAATTTACCCCTTAAATGTAACATACAGCTGCTCACTGCAAGGGCGTTTCTATTCTTTTCCTTGTCCTGCCACATAACCGCTGAGTGATACTCTCTGGCCCATGCTAATGCCAATCAGGCGAGGTGATCTAACGATCCCTTCTGGCCTTAAACTCGATACATAAGAGCCTAGTAAGCAAATACACATTGCGAATAGCTATGTGAGGGCTGGGTGCACGGAGCCCCGGGGCACTGATGGGGCTGGCGCTTCCCTCCGCGGGGGCTCGGCGGGTCACTCCCCAAAGGGCACCCTCATTTCCAGAAGCCACTGAGCCCTAAAACAGGGGTGGGCACAGGGTATCAAGAAAGACCTCATAGCAAAAGGCCTGGATGCCAAGCGCCAGGCACAGAGCAATGGAGGGAAGCAGGGACCCCATCTCCTCCGCTCCTCTCCGGTACCTCCCAGCATGGCACGGGTCTCCCCCGGCTCAGGACCGAGCAGGAGCACGCTGCTCCCCACATTTCTGCCACCCTCTCCTGCGTGCCGCAGCTGAATCCAGCCCAGAATCAACACTGCAACGCTAATTTCTTCAGATTTTTTTTTAAGCCTGTTGCATCATTCTTTGGCTTTCAGGGGAAGCGGCTAAAATAATAATTCATTGCTAATGCTGATCCCAAATAACACAATACACTGAAGACATGAGTAAAACACGAGTTAAAACTGGTTTTTAACTACTGGCTGCACAACACAAGTTATTCCAGAATTTAGTGCATAAATCTCAGAAAATTTATTTTACTTTTGAACAAAAAATTATATTTAAGCAAACTGTCAATAAATAAATACAGGGAATTGGGTAACACTTCTAACTACCAAGGTACCGGTGTGGTGCTGCTTGTCTTAGAGACTGAACGCAGACGTGGATGTCTGCCAAGTAAATTTATATGTGAATCTGGGCAGCATTTTTTTAAAAAACATGTTGTTTTAATCCAAATCTGCTCTTGTAACTGTCTGTAGGAGACTCCCTGATTTCTACAGCACCAGCGTTAGAGCTGGTCAAAAACCCCATCCAAATCAATCAACCACCATAAAGGTATTCCCAGTACCTGCTACTGACCTGAAGGGGATGGAAGGTGAAAATCAAGTAGTTTACACATGATGCTACATAAACTCATTAAGGTCCCACTTCAGACAGGTTTTTAAATCTGTGATTAGTCCAACTAGTGTCAGCTGGAAAATGCGCATCCTTAAGGGCTGGATGCATTCAGGAGTCCCTGTTAAATGGTGTCTCGGTGAAGCCCGTCCTCATTCATTGCTGTTATTGGCTCACAGCCACATTCTCACCTCAAAAGCCATGAAGGGGTTTGCTATCTGGATGTGCTATCATATCACCATCTTCGTTTGCTCCTTAGGTTTACCTCTATCCCACATTATTGCAGTTATGGCACTTTGGCTGCGACAGAAATCACCGAAACAGGGTTTCTCTGTATTACATTATTTTGTTATGGACTACTAAGTTTTGCATCATGGTGACTGTGTAATGTAAAAGCCCTTTCTAAATATACACAAACATTGCAAAAGGAGTATCATCACAAGACCTCGCAACCCTGCCAGGGCAGCTCAGTGAATATGTACCATTTGTACATAACCAGAAGGAGAGACATACCAGGATGTACGTCACTAAATGTTGACTCAGTATGAATAGTATGTTTTATCTTTTTAAATGTTACCACTTTCCCATCCCACTCCACTGTAACTTGTCAATTGTAATTTTTTTTTAAGTCAACAAACTGTAAAGAGAACTGTTGAAATACCTGATTTTCTGTAAAAAGTAATAACAACAATAATTTTTGTTACTTTAAAGTATGCTTGGTATTAAAGTACCTAATAAAGTTCAACAATGAATTTTGTAGCATACTAAAATAAAGTGTGATAGTGCTTTTCTCCAGCTCATCTGTGGTAACGGCTGCTGTTGTTGGGATTACTGTCCTCCTCCTAAACACAAGCCTGGCCACCTCCTACACACCTGTACCTACACAGATCCCTAAGGTATGTAAAGTCCAAGCAAAATCTGATCCCTTAATGAGTGCAGGGATTTACTTGTATGCATGGGTCAAATTCACAGTATAAGAACCTTGTTGGTAAGTTATCTCCACCCTCTGGTACCTGACTATATATATATATATATATATATATGGGCAACAATATAAAGTTCCTGATTACTTTGGTATAAAACTTAGTTTATAGTAAGAGAAAGGAGAGTCTAAATTATTTAGGAGTTAATTATAGTTACATAGACAACTGCCAGGTTTGCAGGATGCTGAAATCCTGTTCATTTTTATAGGCAATGCGTTTCAGTTATTCCTAAATAGATTGGAAATCTCGAAGAAGTGATTTGGAGGACACAGTAAAGCTTAGAAATTGAGTGCCCCTAATGTCACTGCATGCAGTTACACAGGAGCTGTCAGGGGCTGTCAGAGATGTACATCATCCCAGAGCTTACACCAACAAGAGGTAAGTACTTTCTTGTCAAATAGACGCTGTATTTGCCTCCATGATCCTGATGCAGTGCTACCTGCATTTGGAGATGATCTAGAAACAATTGTGACTGGGGTCTATTTATTCTCAAACTCCTCGGGTCTGCTGTATTTCGACTGGAGTAACGGATCAGCTTCCCTCACACCATCCAGCTTCCCCTGTTCTAGGTAGGAAAATGTAATGCTGGGCCCAGCAGCTTTCCGTCCATTTTCACTCTGCTAGTCTGATGTCCTTCAAACATTTAAAAGTTTTAGTAGTTTCACCTGATTCTCTGAGGATTTGAAATGGAATAAGAATTAGAAAATTTAAAATAAAAAAATTAAAAAAAAAACCCAACCCAAAACAAAACAGATTTGTCCTGACTAGTTCATACATTGAAAGGCCAGCCATATGCTGAGTACTTTCTGAAGTAGTGCCAGAAAGCAACAGGGTTTTTTCCCATGTGCTAAAGTCTAGAGGCTTACACATTTCTCCTTTCCAAGGAGCTCTGCGCAGAAGGGAATGGCTTTGCCTGCTGTTGGAGTAGCTGGCAGTACCTGCATGCATTAGCCGTACCTGCAGCCACTCCACCTTGATCTGTGATCCTCACAGATTAATATTTTGAGAAGAGACTTTCACAGAAGACCCAAAATTCTGCAGAAAGTAGAACATGTAGTTTAAAAATTCATGCTCTTCCCTTTATATCAAACGTTAGTCCTGTGCTGCCAAATACACAAAGCCAAGGCTTGCAGTGATCGGATACTGCCATGACGCTTTCTATTACCCATCTGTCTCTTAAATTTTTGCTTAGCATTACTCCATACTGCCTTCTGAAATGCCTTTTGCATTTTAAAAAGTAAACTGATAAATCCTGCCCTTCTTCCAGATAGTCTCATAACACCACTGTGGGCAGTCACGTAGCTTTTCCACTTCACAAGGTGATGAGGGAAGTATCGCCTGTGCAAGAGACAAATTTCTGGGGAATAAAGTATAAGGAGGCACCTTGTGCTCATCAGCTCCCGAGAGGAGTTGTGGCCCCTAATTGCCTACAAGACACTAAAAAGCTCCTCTTTTGGAGCTTTTGGAGTGGTTCCAAAAGTTGCTGCAAAACACTTCCTGAGACTACTCGTGTGAGACTGGCCTCCAAGTCTGAACATCAGCTCAGTCACCTGGGAAAACAGCCTGGAAGGAAAGATACTCCAAAAAGCTAGGAGCTGGGGCTGAATTTACCTCCACAAACTGGTTTTAAATTAGCATAACAATACGGATTATTACTCCTGATTTTGTCAAGTGCAAGTTAGCTTTATATTAGCCTAATATAGCTGCAAGAATTATTAATAAGGAAAATTATTTATGTATTAATAATTGTTAATAATAATTATTAATCTATTAACTTGCTATTTCTTAGGGAAAAAACTGAAATAAAGATTGTCAAAATCCTATATGCTAGACTGATGTCTTTTTTATATGATTACCACATATTTAAAAAAAATATTTCCACAGTTTAACCGCAGAAGATGCTCTAGAATGTCAGTTACATTACCAGTTGCACAGACTCAGGATTTCCCCATTGGGTCTTGGTACAGAAAGGTAGGAGTTTTGCTCTGCCATACAAAAGACCAGGCACCTCATCCCTTTGATGTTTCTCAAACACGGCCTTCTCGCAAAATACTGGGCGAAGCACAGGGATGTCAGCACAAATGTCAGGCTTACGGGTATGCAATTAGCACCTTGATTCTCTTTTATCTGACTTTATGCCAGCACAATGCAAAATTAGTAATGAGCTCGGTGGGAGACATTTAAGTTTGAAAAAGTTCTCCTCTCCATTTGCTTCAATTTATTTTTCCGTTAATAAAATGAAATTAGTTGGAGCGATAAGGAATAAAATCATTCAGAAATTCTGAAAGAGCTTCCAGCTTAATACATGCTACCACTGTGGGTTTTTTTAATTTTATCTGCTGTAATATAATATGAAATTCCTCATTTACAGATTTTAATTAATTTTGCATTAAGTAATGTGAAAATTCTTCAGACACAAGATACCTTGGGGGTGCCGGCAGCAATGGAGGGGCTTTCCTAGAGCAGCCGCTGGCAGTAATGGATATTGAGCATATCTGTGCTGCCATCTAATGGGCGGCCTCTTCGGGGGGTTCTTACTTGGGATTTATTTAAAGCCAGCTTTGCGTTTGTATTCATAGAGATCAAGGTAACAAAACCAGTGCACATGTAACCTCCTGTGCCTCCCAGAAGCAGGGCAAAAATCAAGAGGCGAAACTGTCAGTGTATTAACTCACACTGGATAGCTATCAAGTTTGAGAACTTCTATGTTTTTATTTGAATTTCTGAAGACTGAAGAGAACGAGCTTCGTCTCTGTAAATGTGGGTGAGAACTTTGCCTGACATTTTTAAAGCATTTTCCAGAGCTGTGCAGCCCAGCATTTCCCAGGGACAGGTTTCTGCATTTCCCAGAAAGGGCAGACACTAACCCTCTATTTACCCTCTCAAGGAACAAGTGGGTGATGATGACATTGTCTTCCCTCTTAGCATGTGACTTCACTTCAGGCTTTCAGTGATGGTATACATGGCTACTCTCTCAGTTCACTGTAATCACATCACTTTATTAGAAAATATTTAGCAGCCTTCTACTTTTTCCAGTTTGTGGATCCCTACAAATTTTCCACATCCCTTTCTAGATTTCGTATACACACATGACCCTATAGAATATAAGAACTTGTTTTTAACAAATGATCTCCTAAAAGCCATCTGTGCATCCTCAGACTGAAAATCATTGTTCCAGAAACATGCCTGTTGGGACTCAGTGCATTCCTATACCCCCTTTCCCAAGAATTGTTAATTCTCACTGTTTTCTACCCTAGTCCTCCCTTTCTCTCAGTTTTTCCCTACTCAGATGTTCTGTCCAATCCATTGAATCCCTAACCCAGAAAACATGATGCTTAAAGCTGCTGGTTTTGGGGAAAGGGATGGTCTACATTGATCGTACAGCTTAACATGAAGTAACTGGTAGGACTCTTCCATCACCTGAAAAGGCTGGGGGATGCTTTCATGATGGCTAGCTAAGAAGAAACAAATAATCTGTCCATCATAACTGAAAATCTACATCCTGCA
Source organism: Aquila chrysaetos chrysaetos (assembly GCF_900496995.4). Classification (NCBI taxonomy): domain Eukaryota; kingdom Metazoa; phylum Chordata; class Aves; order Accipitriformes; family Accipitridae; genus Aquila; species Aquila chrysaetos. The sequence continues at coordinate 14,861,397 of NC_044008.1, forward strand.
GAGCAGAATAATTTGGCCTTAGGGTCCCACTCCTGAAGGAACTTGATGACTGAGCAGGGTGAAGACCACCTCTGAGAAATAGGCAGGACACCAAAGCTACAGAAATAGCTCAGGGGCTGAGCCCACCCACAGGGCAATGTGAATTATGGAGAGACATAGCAGAAGAGAGGAATCAGGACCGGGAGAGCTGAATGGGAGCCCTGAAGAAGAGAGTCCCCTATTGCTGTGCTAGACAGTCCTTCCTAAATCCCATAGCCTTTCAGACCCACTCTCACCTCCAGCATAAGCTGGACAGGAGGGCTGTTATCAAGGCTCTGAGTGGTGTTTGGGAGCATGAAATTGAGGGAAGTAAGAGCAGAAGTAGGAAAAAAAAAAAAAAAGGTAGGTAGCTTAAGTCCAACCCCTGTACCAGAAGATAACCATAACCGACCAGCATTCCTTCAAATTGCTTTTGTTGAAAGACCAGAGGTTAATGGGGCTACTGAAATAATGACCCTGAGACAATACTAAACATAGCACTGATGAGCTGTTGTCATGCAATAGGACACTCATGAGCATCTTCAAAGGTGACAGAACATGAAAAATTGATGGTCCCTAAAGGAACAGGACATCAGATTTAGGCCATCCTAGATAGCATTTGCTCTGAGCATACTAAAATTTGATTAGATTATGGATTACCAGCCTGAAGGCTGGGAGCAGTTAAAGCCCCTCATCCCAGAGGAAGAAAGCAGGGACTCTAGAAGCCATTAACCATGCGCAAAAGTGTGCTGTGAGGGTACAGCAAGACCACCAGGCTGTGGCAAGCATACCAGTAGCAACGTGCCCTTCCTCCCTTGTGAGGCTGTGCAGCCTTCCCACAATCCCAAAGTGATGTCCCCAGGCCCCTACCATTCCCTGGTAATTCCCAGGGAGTGTCTGGAGAACAGGAACTGGCGGCAGAGCCATCCCGCTCCGGCACCACCCGAGGAAAGAAAAGGCTGGGGATGTGGCAAAGCCCAGAGGAGTGAACTGGGAAAAGTCCAAAGCCAACACTGGAGTTTGGACAGGGTTTGTAGCAGAGAAGCTCCCAAAACGATAAGAAGAGTATCACCACACACCTACGTCCCATGCATTTCATACTGAGGCACCTGATAGTCGTCTCAGAGGCCTTAGACAACGGGCCTCCAAAATGAGTTTAAAATAAAATGACAGTGCATGTATTTAAACCAACTGCATGACTCTGCCTGCTGCTTTTGCAGGATGGGAGTCACTGCTTCGTGTTGGGCTCTGAGGAACTACCGTGCCAGGCAATATTCTGGTTTGCCCGTCAATCGTCGTTGGACTGTGCTTCTGTTCTGACAGGGAGGCCACACCTCCAGCTGTCACCTTACCAAATAAAATATGTGCTTGTATTTCTTCCCCTTTTTGCTGCTTCTCTACCCTTTTACAGGCTCCTCCAAAGTAGAAGAGAAAAATATTAATAATATCTGTACTCAGCATCCATGAAAATCTCACAAACGCAGCATGTTTTACTGCTTTTCGGTGGCATGGGTTTTTTCCTTTTTACAAGAATTATGGAGGGATGAAGAGGCTGGGCTAAACTTTTACACACTGGAAAATGCAGGGCAAAATCTCAAAACCTGAGATCCGTGCCTGAGAGGTCTGGAGTCACAGCATTGCAGGAACACTCATGTTGGAGGGGCCTTGAGAGGCCTCTAGTCTAACCTCTTGCTCCTTGGGGTCAGGGCTTTATGAAGTCTGGTTTTACAAACGTCAGTGATGAAGAGTACACGGTGTTTCTGGGCAACCTGCTGCAATGCTTAGTTAGCCTTGTAAATGAGTCAATAATTAAGTAAATATCAACCAGGAGACACTGATACGTGATATCAGAGCAGCTGCCATGTGTGTGGATCCACTCTCAAGGGAAACCATTCCAATCTTCTTACAGTACGTTTTCAACTCTTAGGCATGTGCACAGAGGTCAGATTTTAATATATTTATAGTGCTAACTTGTCATTGGTACAGAATTGTATTCTTGCTGTAGTTGGAAGGAACGTATTTCACATAAGCTTGTCCATCCTACCTGTAAGAGCTAAACCCAGAAAGCTTTATTACTGTGTCGAGAAGTAATAAATGTATATAGACCAAAAGAGAAATTATTGGTCTGTTGCCCTCACACTTGTAGCAGTGCTTTCTGCAGAATTCCCCAGCCAGGAAAAGTCAGGTTGAACTAACATGCAGCTACCAGGCCCGTGCCTGCAGCCCAGGCAGTAAATCAAACATCTCATGCAGTACCTCAGTTTCATGTTGTGTAAAAATGCCAGGTTTTGTGAAAACCGTTCTGTTTTGCAGGGTTAGATTGGAAGATTTGCAACAGGTTATCAATGAAAACTGAGACACATTGTTATGCAAAGCTGCTGTTGAAATCCAGAATGATGTGAAAGAAGCAAAGTACAAGTTCCTTGTGCTTCAATGCAACTTGGTGGATGTAGGAGCACACACGCTGGTTCAGTGGTGTAGAAGATCAGTGTAACAGTCAGTGGTGTCTGCTTCCAGACCATGAATTCTGTTCATCTAGGACCTCTTCTCTGCTGGTGGAGGAAATCTTTCCAGACACAAGGAGAGTACTCAAAATCTGGAGACAACTACGTGGGTGTTATATCATCATAGTCTCTGTTTCTTGCTGGACTTAAGCAATCTCTTGAAGGTGGTAAGTCTTCTTTCCTGTTTCTCCGATCTTGTTGTCCCACTATCCCCCTTCTACTTTCTCAGCAAGCATATTGCCAATTATCCTATTTTTTTAATTGAGAGTTTCTGATAACTGGTGTTATTCTGAAAGCCCAAGTAATTTATTCTGGACTTCTCAATAAAAAGGTAAGGATGTATTATGTTTGTTTTGTTGCTTTTGTTGGGGTTTTTTCCCACTTTCAAAGTGACTTCTGAGCACTCACGGTCATGATGAAAAGCAGGAAAATATGCATATCACGTATTCTAAAGGTTTCTAAGACAGAAGGCAAACAAAAAGAACTCAAAGCTCAATTGTACTTAAACCTCATTATTTTTAAGCCAATCTTACGCTACTTTGTAGTCTGACTGACTCTATTTTAATGCCAAGGACTGCAGTAACCAGCTAAAAAGACCGCTTTTCCTGGGGTGTGGGAAAGAACATGCCAGCCAGATGTCGTCCCAGGCCAGAAAATGAAGTAGCACACAGCAGTGAAAACAAGCTCCCGGTCTGAGCTGCCTGATGCAGTGCCTGCTGGGCACTGCGCCAGGAAACAGCAGCCTGAAGCAGAAGGTTTCCAAGTTCTTACGCCTGTTCCCTCCTTTTTCAGCACGTTTCTATGTTAGGATTTTACAGATGAGGCTTTTGACCCACAATCCAGCACTTAATTTGTTGTCTTTCCTTTGCCTTCTCCTCTCCCCCAGATGCCAGATGGTTAGTATCAACAAGAGACTTTTTAAGCAAAGGATTTTATTGAATACAACAGGAAGCACAGGGAAACTTTACAGACTGAGTATCATTCCAAAAGGTCAAGGGAGGAGAAGTATTTACAAAGACAGAGTAGACCAGAGCCCCTGTACAGTCCAGACCAAGATTAATTGTTTGCAGATTGTGGTAGCTAAATGAGAAGCCCAATGATACCACCCAACCCCCAAAACCAGTCAATGTCAAGTGAAGGCCCAGTCAAAGACATAGATCTGCTACAGTTTTGTAAAGATTTGGGGGTCATCACAGAAGGAAGGGACAAATAATCAATAGTGCTTGAGCACCAAGACCCAGGACTTCACTGCCTGAGTTAAGGAGCAGACATGTTGCTAGAAAAAAATATTTGTTTAGTATGCTACAGCTGTGAAAGGTCAATGTGATCCTTTTCTTGGGACTGGCCAGTAATTTTAACTAGGAGAAGATAAGCAGATGCATCACTCAAACCAGGTGCAATTTCTGACTCCACATATGCCCAGCCGTGTGGTCTTGGTTGTCCTGGTTCTTTCTTGTGGTATGCAGGGATTAGTCCACCCTGCGGCCAGGTCAGCTCCATCAGAACTACCAGTTGTCCCAATATCCCAGTTATGTCCTCTTTACCAGACAGAAGCAGAGGCATTTGTCCACTGGCCTCAGGTCTTCAGCAGCTTCATCAAAGCGTGAGGCCCAGCCATAATTTTGCCTGGGCTGTCCAATGTGCCAAAATCCCAGACCAATCACTGCAGGTTGGTGTCATGGTCGGCTTACGTCAATCTAAGCATGTGCTACCGTCAAGAGGAGCAGCCTTGCCCTCCCCTGCCTGCTCCCATCACCTCTCCTGTGTCAGTCCTAGTGCCTGTGTATCTGCCCGGTCAGCTGCACCACTGAGCTGGTTCAACCCACTCTGTGGCCACATGATTACCAGTGCCAAAATGCATTGGGAAGCACCAACACGGGGACCGAAAGGCAAGCCAGCAGTAGATTGACATATTTTGTTCAAGAAACCTACACCGTGACTGTGTGTGCAGAGTAAATCTGGTGCCTCCTGATCACATGATGACACTTACTTACTGTGCACAATCTGAACAACCCACCCAGCGCTGGCACAGTAGGTCCAAAGCACCCCAGGTGTATCAGACTTGAAGGACACATGTTGTGAAATCCATCTGTCTGTGACTGCTCAGTCTACCTAATCTGCAGAGACTGCACTGGACAACTCTGGCCACCTACACGGGACATGCTGGATGTGCCTAATGCTCCCTAGACAGAGCAGGAACGCTCATTTATCTATGGGAAGGGCAGTTCCACCTAGGACAACACCACCTGCATCCATACTTCTGCCTGCAGCTTCCCAAATTTCCTACCTTTACCTGACTGTATACTCAGGACTGTCCTGAAAGCAATGCACTGTTGCATAAGGTGAGTCAGATGCAGATGAGTCAGCTGTAAATGCTACCAGTGGAAGGGAAGGGAGATGACTTTGACTACAAAGGTTTTTAATCTGACAACAAAGCCTTCCATACACTTGGAAGTTGAAGCTATTCAGATAGAGAAATATGACAAAAATGTGTAAGTAGGAGGGTCATCCACTGTTAGTACATGGCGAGCTGCCTCCATTTCAAGTTTCGAATCAAGATCTGCCTGTCTTCAGCAAAGCAACATTTGGCCTCGATTGAGGCATTTCTGAGTAAAATGGTATGTGTACAGAGACTGCGTATCGCCGCACGTAAAACCCCGACAGCCCTGCCAGACAGGCTTTAGCAAACCTTCCTGCTGTAGTTCAAGGAAGACTTGCCCCTAGCTCTTCCCTCCACCTTGCTGCCAGGGGTTGCCAAGCCCATCCTGGGGCTCGCAGAAAAAGTCCGGTGATTGTCAGAAACTGGCAATTAAGATGAGTATACACCCAGGACTTGGCCCGAGGGGGTTGGGCTAATGACTCCTCTGAGAGCATTAATGACAGCAGAGGAGTTAGGAGGGAGGAGAGGAGTCACAGCTGGGGAAAAGCAACTTTAACCAAAGGATCGGGACTAATCGGAGTTCTTTTACCAGTGCTCTCCAAACAGCTCACAAACTGGTCTGGCTTTCAGCCAACATAAAACGTGTTATGTGAATGTAGGATAATTAACATTACATAACTGAAAAAAAGTATTTCCAAGTTTAATTAGGTTTATATGAAAACAAACCTAGTTTAAGCTGAATCTTCCCAAGAAAAGAAAGAGTTGAAGGTTCAAGGTTGATGTTGTTTGCCATGGGAAGTTATTTACGTATAGATGCTAGGAAGATTACTTAAATGCTACTGAGTCAGGAGGAGCAAACAAACTCTGGCCAAGTGTGGAATACGTGCACTGCACCGAGCACCATCTTTCCCTCGATGTGGTCTGCGCTCCTTCAGTTTCCATTTTATAGATGCTTGGTTGAACTGCAGATTCATGAGAAACATGGGAGCGAGTCCCAGCAAAAGGATATTTTCCCCTTGTTTTCCTGTGTCATATAAGCATAGGAGCAATGAAAACAATGAAAAGCCAAGCTGCACCCTTTTGCTCTGCACGACTTCCTGAAATTTCTCCTGAGCGAGATAAACCGGGCTACAGCCAAACACAGGTCATGGTTAAAATGGCATCTGTTAGCTGTACCGCGGAATTTGGAAACAGCCACATTTTCACCCCATCTGCTTCTCTAGGAAAAATTACTTTGTTTCCCAGGTGTATAATTAGATATAAAGGGGAAGTTTAAGATGAATATCCTCCTAGCTTTTACTAGTCTCACCAGGGAAACAACAGAAGTCCTGTTTTTAACTAAGGAAGGACAAAAAGCACTAAAAAGTGCATGGGAAATGGCCCAGAACTGCGCAGGGTTTGGACAAAAGGCTTTCAGGGCTGCAGGCAGAGGTCTGGCAGGGGAGCGGCAGAACCAGCCGCTCTCCGTCACGGCCCTGGAGCGACAGCCGGCCTTCACCCGCGGCGGTGCCTGTGTCAGCGCGCTGCCGGACCCACCGGACAGACCGACCGACCTGCTTGGATTAACCAGTTTAAACTGGGTATTTGAAATAAGCTGCAGGAACTTTCCTGGAGGGGATTAGCGAGTCCCCACAGTGCCTGCCCTGACCTGACAGCAGATCTGAAAGCATCCCTGGCATCACAGCCACGACGAACAGCTGAGAAGGAAGGGGTCACGTCTTCACTGGGCACCGACCGCGACCGCGGCAGACGGGGCGGCACTCCGCGGGGAGCGGTGCCAGCCAGAGGTTTCCATTCCCGCCCCGGCTGTCACTGCCCTGCTGGAGGTGACCGCGCTCCCACCCGGCGGCTGCTGCCGCTGGCTCTTCCCTGGCTGGCCACGGAATGCACAAAAACGGGGAGCTGCGTCATGGGGCGGGAGGAAGCGGCAGGCTCTGTCGAGGCAGCAAGGACGACCCGCCGACAGAGGCCCAGAGGGAGCTGCGACGTCCCGGAGCTGATGTCTGCCCGCAGCCCCAGAAGTGCCCCGATCTGTTTTCACTTTAAACCATTTTTACAGTCTGGACTGGGCTGGGATTTGTACGTATTTTATGTGGCCTACACCACCCACTGTGCCTCACAGGAGATGACAGTTCCTGCCACAAGTGGTTTACAGCCTCAGAGCGACTGCAGATGCCCAAAGACCAGGGCGAAGCCTGCTCGCTGCTTTCTTTCTGTGACTCTTCCCACGGCTGGCCAGATCACTTGGTGGTTTCTACGTCCCTTCCCTACCCTGGGGCAACGTCAGCCTCTCCGTACAGGCTGAACAGGCTTCACACGCTTTCTCTGGAGTCTGGAGCAGCTTTAAGAATCTCAGAGCTGTGCAAAGTCCAGCAAACATCCTGCTGGCTGCTGCCACCACCCAGGACGAGGGGTGACCGTCTGCGAAGCCAACCAAGTGGGAGGTGGTGGTGGCAACGTCCAGAAGGAAGCCTGGAGGAGGGGGGAACCTACTGGCCGCCAAATCTTGCAACATCTCTGCTGAGAACACCTTGTTTTCTCAGGTTTCCTGCTTGTGTCCTGCTGTCACCGGTCTGTACAATTCCACAAATTGAAAGCTGGGGTTTTTTTTCAGGTGAATCTAAGGGAGTTAGGAAAACAGCTCCCAAGTGCATCACTTCCCCAGCCCAGGACTGTACTTGCAGACTGATGACCACTCTGCGTGCACACGGAAGGCACACTGCAGCCTGCTGACGCATTGCTCCTCTGCAGCTGCCATAGGACAGGAGTACATTAGTGCACACCAGAAAAAAACAGCAGTGAAGAAAAAGCCTGTAACAGAGGAACATGGCACACAAAGTAATGTTCGCAGTCATTCAAGGAAGGCGGACAGGATGGAAGGCAGGTGGAGCATGTGCAGCATATTCCTTACTACCCTCTTGTGATGTTTAGCAATTTACAAAGGTACCAAACCAATGCCGGGTTCAGACTATGTCTCACCAGGAACTGACACGTTACAAACCACAGGGTAAAAAAAATCAAACACAACAGCCTCACCTTCTTGATAAAAACAGATAAGGGACGAGATATATGGCCTGGGACAGCAGAGCTGGAAACTGTTTCATAGGAAGTAATATAATCCGAAGTCCTATATATTTTTAACCTGTTCAGTCCTGCCCCCTCATAAAGCAGGCATTTCAGCATGTGGCGCTTCTGTTAATTGAATGCCTTCTTATATGCAAACGAGGAAAGCCACACTAAAGTCTCTCAAGACTCAAGATAAGGTTTGCAGCTGGTATAAATAAGTGACATGTCACTAAGGCCAGAGGAATTGCTCTGTTCTTCTCTCTCCTCTGCCGCAATCTCTGAACTTGACCCAACATTTCCATACTCCTACGAGGAGTGGGGCGCAGCGTCGAGCACGTTGCTGCAATCCCTCCTCCCTCCCACCTCAGCCTGCCGCAGCTCGAGCCCTGGCCCTTCCCCTGGGACACCAGCATGTCGAGCGGGCTGGAGGGAAAAAGAGCTGGGGAGTGCCTTGCCTGGGTGGGAAGGGAGGCCTGAGTTCCTGTCATTTCCTCAGTGATTGCTTCAAGATTTTTCAGTAAAGGTCTTTACAGGATGGGTTGGGCTCTTTTATCAGAGCCAGATTTTGGCAGACCAGTTTTCAGTGAGGTCCTTTTCACCCTGCAGCCTTTGGCCAGAGCCTGCAGACCTTACCTCCCCAAACCCAGCACAGCCTTGCCCACCTTATGGGCGGATTTAGTCCCACTGCAGGAGGCAGAAGGGACTGCCGACCCTCCCTGCAAGAGGACAGGCTTTTGCTTTCATTTAAGAAATAACACTTAGACCTGTACTGGTGACAGGCAGTCCTGATGGTGCAAACATAAATCTCCAGGTCACTTGCTTGTCAAGGGCAAGCTTATTCCTTCATAAGCAACAAGAACATGAAGGCACTTGAAACTTTCCAACCAGACCTTTGCTTTCCCAATCTCTCTCTTCTCGCCCTCACATTTTAAGCAGAACAACAGCTTGCAAAATGAGCAGGAAACAACAGCTCCTTCCTGCTGCACAGCCCTGGCCACCCGCACGGGGAGCTTGCCTGCTCTGGGGCTGGGTTTGGGTATCGGCCAGTGCTGACCAGCATCCCCATCTGAATCATAAAATCATAGTTTGGGTTGGAAGAAACCTTCAGAGGTCATCTAGTCCAACCTACTGTAACTCTCCTGTTGCCATTAAAGTTAAGTAAAAGACTGGGAGACAGATAATCCCAGCTAAATCCTAATAAGCAGCAGCAGAGCAGCAGCAATATGGCAGCTGAGATAGATAATGCTTTTTTGTTCAATTGTTTCTAAATCCTCTACATTCATGTTCAGATTTCTGGACATTTTATGTGACACATGACAGCACATATAGAAATAATGATCTCAGTTTGGGATAGTTTTAGATAAAATCTTTTGGGGAAGAACCCTAGCTTTTAAGGATGACATTACTATTAGCTTATTATTTTTAATTGACAGCCCCAGCCATCAAATAATCTGAGTCCATCTTATCTGATTGATGGTGCCCTCTACATATTTGGGAAACAAAACTGAAGATGGCATTCAGGAAAAAAGTTAAGTAATTTGGTTAGATATACGCATTGTGTTGATGAACAAAGATAATTTCTTGATCTGCAGACATGAATGAAATGGACAAGAAGTTTTCAACTGGGTTAGGTTTCATGTGAGCTCCAGCACCCGAGCAGATGTGCAGAAGTCGAGGATCTCCATAAGGAGAATAGCCACGAGCAGGTTGAAAGCTTATGGGTAAGAACTAGAGACCAAGGCAAAGAAGGGAACCTTGTGGTTGATGTTTACCACAGGCCGCCCGATCAAGGGGAGCCTATTGACGAAGCCTTCTCGCTCCAGCTACAGGAGGCATCGCGCTCACAGGCTCTCGTCCTGCCGGGGGACTTCAACCACCCTGATGTCTGCTGGAAAAGTAGCACGGCGAGCCGTAGGTAACCCAGGAGACTCCTGGAGTGCATCGAGAATAACTTCTTAAGCCAGGTAATGGACAGTCCTACCAGAGGGGATGCAATACTGGGCTGGATGGTCAAGTGAGCTAATCGGTGATGTCAAGACTGGAGGCAGCCTGGGCTGCAGTGATCATGCAGTGGTGGAGTTCGCAGTCCTGAGGGATATGGGTCAGGTGAAGAGTAAAGACCCTGAATTTTAGGAAAGCAAACCTCCAGCTGTTCAAGGAGTTAGTCAATAGGACACCCTGGGAAACTGCCCTCAGGGACAAGGGAGCAGAACAGAGCTGGCAGATCTTTAAGGACACTTTCCATAGAGTGCAAGAGCTCTCGATCTCCAGGTATAAGAAATCAGGAAAGGAAGGCAAGCGACCGGCTTGGCTGAGTAGTGACCTGCTGGTCAAACTAAAGGGCAAGAAGGAAATGCACAGGCAGTGGAAGCAGGGATGGGCATCCTGGGAAGAGTATAGGGATGCTGCCCGGTTGTGTAGGGGCGGGGTCAGGAAGGCCAAGGCACGGCTGGAGCTGAACTTGGCAAGGGATGCAAAGAATAACAAGAAGGGCTTCTACAGGTATGTCAGCCAGAAAAGGAAGGTCAAAGAAAGCGTACGCCCCTGATGAACACAACTGGCAACTGGTAACAACAGACAAGGAGAAGGCTGAGGTACTCAACAACTTTTTTGCCTCAGTCTTCACTGGCAAACTCTCTTCCCACACCTCTTGAGTGGATGGACTGCACGATGGGGATGAGGGGAGCAAAGTCCCTCCCACCGTAAGAGAAGATCAGGTTCGTGACCACCTGAGGAACCTGAATGTACATGTCTATGGGACCTGACGAGACGCATCCCAGAGTCCTGAGGGAATTGGCTGAGGTAGTTGCCAAGCCACTCTCCGTGATATTTAAAAAGTCATGGCAGTCAGGTGAAGTCCCCGGTGATTGGAAAAAGGGAAACATTGCACCCATTTTAAAAAGGGTAGAAAGGAGGACTTGGGAACTACCAACCTATCATCAGCCTCACCTCTGTGCCTGGCAAGATCATGGAACACATCCTCTTGAGAAGCTATGCTAAGGCACATGGAGGACAGGGAGGTGATTCAGGACAGCCAGCATGGCTTCACCAAGGGCAGGTCCTGCCCGACCAACCTAGTGGCCTGCTGTGATCGATTGACTACATCAGTGGACAAGGGAAGAGCTACAGATGTCTTCTATCTGGACTTCTCTAAGGCCCTTGACAGGCCTCTCTAAATTGGAGAGATATGAATTTGATGGGTGGACTCCTTGGTGGATGAGGAATTGGTTGGATGGTCGCATCCAGAGAGTAGTAGTCAACAGCTCAATGTCCAGGTGGAGATCAGTGACAAGTGGTGTCCCTCAGGGGTCCATATTGGGACCAGTACTGTTTAATGTCTTCATCAGTGACATAGACTGTGGGATTGAGTGCAGCCTCAGCAAGTTTGCTGACAACACCAAGCTGAGTGGTATGCTTGACATGCCTGAGGGACAGGATGCCATCCAGAGGGACCTGGACAAGCTTGAGAAGTGGGGCCCATGTGAACCTCATGAGGTTCAGCTAGGCCGAGTGCAAGGTCCTGCACCTGGGTCAGGGCAACCCCTGGTATCAATACAGGCTGGGGGATGAAGGGATTGAGAGCAGCCCTGCGGAGAAGGACTTGGGAGTACTGGTGGATGAAAAGATGGACATGTGCTGGCAATGTGCACTCACAGCCCAGAAAGCCAACTGTATTCTGGGCTGCATCAAAAGAAGTGTGACCAGCAGGTCGAGGGAGGTGATTCTGCCCCTCTACTTGCTCTGGTGAGACCCCACCTGGAGTACTGCATCCAGCTCTGGGGTCCTCAACACAGGAAAGACATGGACCTGTCGGAGCGGGTCCGGAGGAGGGCCACAAAAATGATCAGAGGGAAGGAACACCTCTGTTACAAGGAAAGGCTGAGAGAGTTGGGGTTGTTCAGCCTGGAGAAGAGAAGGATCCGACGAGACCTTATTGTAGCCTTTCAATACTTAAAGGGAGCTTATAAGAAAGATGGGGACAAACTTTTTAGCAGGGCCTGTGGTTACAGGACAAAGGATAATAGTTTTAAACTAAAAGAGGGTAGATTCAGACTAGATATAAGGAAGACATTTTTTATGATGAGGGTGGTGAAACACTGGAACAGGCTGCCCAGAGAGGTGGTAGATGCCCCATCCCTGGAAGCATTCAGGGTCAGGCTGGACGGGGCTCTGAGCAACCTGATCTAGTTGAAGATGTCCCTGTTCATTGCAGGGGGGTTGGACTAGAATGACCTTTAAAGGTCCTTTCCAACACAAACCATTCTATGATTCTATGATTCTGTGAGACAGAATCTGTTGGGGGAAGGGAAGGTGCTGTGCCAAAGACTGACTCCATCAGAGGGCATTTGTTTGAAGAGAAATATAATAATGAACCAAAGAAATCAGAAGGGTTCCAACTATTTTCAAACAGAAAAAATAAAATTATGGAGAGGAGAACTCAAACTGTAGAGGATTAGAGGTTTGGTCAGCATGAGGGAGGGAGGATGGAAGGATGATGTAGAGTGGCAAGACTATGGCACAGAAGAGATTTTAACCTCTGCACTAATTTTACTGTGCATGTGCATCAAAGGTCCCTACTTTCTGCTCCTATGTAAGATACGTAAAACCATGTGTCCTGGGTGAAGAGAGTGGAGTTGAGCCACATCCCTTCCCCTTCCCCATGGCCTGGCTCTTGGGAGTCCCATTGCTATGTTCTACTGCCTCACTGGATGCTCCTTATCCGGGCTCTTACAAATCCCATGTGGGAGAGCTGTATTGGGCACTGTGGTATTTTCTGGGCTTTCCCCTGCCCAAGGGTGTCCTGTTTGTGAGGATGCCAGAACTCCTTCTCCTGTTCTGCCCATAACCTGCCACCTGAAGGGTCTGGCTTTCTGCCTGGGCAGCTGCAAAGAATTAGCCCAGCTGAGGTTCAGTCACACAGGGCAGGAGTGCAGAAAAGACTTTTTTTTTTTTTTTTTTTTTGGCCGTTCAGTCCACTCAGGCTTTAAGAAACTCTGGAATTAAAGCCCCAAGTATAAGTGTTGAAATTGACTGTAGGGTCAGTGCTGCCTGTGGCAATCTTGGTTTCACTGGTGCAGATTTGCATCACTTCAAAGGTGTCCTGAGAGGCCCTAGTTTTTATTTTTTCCTTGCCTCCCACCCTTGGGATGTCTTTGGTGGTTCATATTAATTTAAATAATTTCCCCAAGACTTAAACTGTCTTTTTTCCATTACAAAAGACTTTAGGTATTCTCTCATAGGAATAACCTGTTTGTTTCAGATGGTGTTGCTCATTCTCAAGCACACCAGTTTTTCCCAATGTCAAGCTGAACAGTATTTTGTGTGTAAAATTTTCCTTTCTACTTCATTTTCTGGCTGTAGAGGTACTCCCAGATTTTAAGTATTTGTTCAAACATTTGTTCAAGCATTTTAGAAAGTACATTTCCCATTCATCCTTAGATTATTGGTCTTTGTTTTTCACAATGCTTCCAAGAGTTGAAACAGTTCAACACTGGCCTTGAAAACTTCTGAAGCATCCAAACATTCAGGACTTCCAGAAAAAAGCCAAATTATAAATCATTCCCCGCTGAAAGGATAGGCTTCCTAAATAATTTCTATAGCATTATTCTGAAAACCATACCTGGAAAGGACCTCAAAAAGTATCCCAGGCCACCATGCCACCATTTTCCCCAAGACAGGGTCAGTTATGCACTCGCAGATATGTTAACCTCTTAGCCCGTTCCAGCAAGGATAATTACTTGCTGATGACCAAGTCAGAAAGTATTTCTCCCTGGACAAAGCAGTGGATTATTTATTTCTTGCCCTATTACTGATTATTTTTAGTAGTTCTTATGTTTCATTTTCAGAGTTGACAGGAATTGGTTTGAGGTGGACTGTATTCCTGCATACAAAGGGGTTCGATTTCATGCCTGGCAGGAAGCAATATAAACTGGAAAAGAAAACCTACTTGCAAGCAGAGGGAAATGCAACCTTTCCTACTTCTTCCACTGCCTTCTTTAATATTGATCAACGTGGACACCTCCACCCGCCTGTCAGCCTGCTAGGGCTGATGCACGAATCTGCCCTGTGGTCTGTCCCCTTGCCTACCCAGCATGGCATTAACCCAGGGCACTCCTGTCCTGCTCCTGGGTCTTCCCGGGCCTGGGCTAATACCAATACAAACCCGGCTCTGAGTATCATCACCATTATTAATACCACAGAATAAAAGCAAGGGAAGATGTACCACACAGTGGACAAGATGGGGAGAAGTGCATGTCCTTGTACTGTCACAGGGAAAGTCTTTGTAATGTTCCCACTCCTACTTGCCATCCTCCTGGTGGCTGCATCCACCCTGATACAAATAATCCACAAACAGAAAACATAAACCCCTTCATAGTAGTCTATCGCTTTACAGGAAATAAATAATGGCACAATTACTCAGTAGTACCTTGTAGAAGTCGTGCTAATTGCTTTCACTGAAGGTCCAGGTTTCCTTATCAAACCTGCCAGGCTGAAATAACTGAAAGTCTATAAACCAGTAAATAATTAACTTTGAAAATCTCCTTCTTGCACCTCCTGGCACCCCTTTTGCCCACAGTGGGGAACGGTTAGAAATGTGCAGTTGAGCAGGAACTCACAGGATTTCTGCCGAGAACTTGTTTGCTCTTTGTGCCTCCTTGATGCTCGCTTTAAATCAATTTAACACTTAAGAAAAAATTAAGTTTGTAAAAAACGCTCGACAGAGAGCAGGGCCTGGAGTGGGGACACCCCCCAGCTGGGCTGGGCTCCTGCTACGGCAGGAACGGGGGCTGCTGTGGCGAGGGGGCAGCAACCAGCAACCCAACGCCATTCCTCTGGGTAGGCTTTTTTTGCCACACCTTTCCATATTTATTCTTCTTTGCAGGAAGGTGCCAAGGGCTGCCACTCAGGTGAGAGCTCCCGTCTGAAGGAACCACCACCAGCCCCCTCTGATGCGCTGCGGTCAGGTCCTGTGAGGAACCGCCGCAAGGTGCTCTCCTTCCCAAGAAACATCTGCCTTCTCCCTCTCCCCTCTGTGGTTTCATTAAAGCATTTTAGCAATTTCAGCTTTCTGCTTGGCAGCTTCACACCGTAGGAGCTTTGTCAGCTCCAAGATCTTGCCTTAGGAGTGCAACAACTTCAGGTGTTTGCCTGGGCATCAGGGCCCACCCCTTGTTTATTTTTACCAGCTCCAACATGCTTTAACCCACAAAACCTCCTTAATGAAGCTGCGCATTCTTAACAAACCCAGTTCTTTCAAGACCACACTGCTACTTTATCTTTCCAATCACCTTGTTTTCTGATAGGGCCCCAGTGCCTGCCTGCTAGCGTGTTTGTTTACCCAAGAGATGCTGGTCCTCAGCAGACTTCTTAGTCCTGCCTCAGAACAGCTGCTGCAAAGGCACAGCCTAGGGACGTGAAGGGGGTTTTGCCCCTAGCAAACAGTTCCCGTGCGTATGTAAGCTGTGCAGCCACAGGTACCGCGATCCTTCCTGTCCTGCCAGCCCATTGCGCGTCAGTAGTGACGGCTTTATCAATACAGAGTAAAAGCTGAAATGTAGCCACCCCATTGCCTGCCAGGAACGCAGAAGTGTGCCTAATGAGGGGCTTTCATCAGTCATCGATGTCTGGCTTATGGCTTGTCCCCACCAGCAGATGGAGACAGGACAGCAAGTCTCTACAGGAGGTCCTGCTCCTTTCAGAAAGGTTTCCTTTCCCTCCCAGAAGCTGGTCCGTAGCAGCGACCCAGCACCACAGGGTAACGCTGATGCGTTTGGGTATTGATAGGACTCCTGCAGTGGTCACCCTCCTTCCTCACACCTCCTCTTTCGCTACCACGCTGTGCCGAAGTACCTGGGACCCCGAGAGGTGTTTGGGGGCAGGAGACACTCTGCTCCTGCGCAGCACCAAAGCATCCATGAACCCCAAGGAGATCTGAATCCCCTGGGGCAGGAGGAAAGCTGAGGCAGCTGCAATGCCTGTCCCTCCCAGGTTTCACCCACACTCCACAGCTCCATGTATACAAATTAAAATTAACTTATTAAAGTCAATTAACCTTGTCTCAGACCATTCTCCGGCACAGAATGCCCCACAACCTTACTATTGAAGTCTCAGCCTCCAAAGCAGTGTGGCTTCACCCAGGCTGCCACTGGGAAGCGGGCCTGGCACAAGCTAGTTCCCACATCTTACCCCAGCCTCATTTGGGAGCCCATCTTTGCCTCAGGCCAAAACCAGGCTAGGAACCACTGTGCTGGTATAGATGGCTTAGCTCCACTCCACAAGAAAGCTCCCTGATGCTGTTTAGTTTGACACAGGACATTTGTCCACCCAAATTTACCTCCCTACTGGACTGTGAAGCCTGCAGAGATGAGGTTTGACCCTGAATTCAGTGGGAGGTCACCCTGTCAGTTCACTGTCCTTAACACAGAGGAAACATTCCTATGGAGGTGTGTTATTTGTGGATTTCTCAGACCAACTGGGGTCTTAAAAAATCCAGTTTAATCAAGCAGTGTGACCAAACTTGCCTTCCCATAAGATACTTCTTTATATATAAAACAGCCCACCTGGCTTTCTCCACATTTGGGACAAATGAGGTTTGCAGCTGAGCTATAAAGTATGTTATTAACTTACACCTTGTTTTGTTTCTCCAGAAACCAGTCCCTGGACACGCAGACCTGCCACAGCAGATCAGAGAGTGGCCCATGGTGCCCTGTGTTCCCTCTGGGCTCTGCTCCATCTGGTGGGTAGCTCCCCACATGAGTGACTTTGCTTTCAGAAGAAGGGCTATCAACCCCACAGAAAGCAGTTACCCACTAGGAAAGGCTGGTTTTAACTGAGGCATGATTAATCCTTTGAAATAAGTTACAAGTCTTGGTCGATGGATCTTCTAGCAAAATCCTCTAAACAAGCTATTTCTATTTTACTTCAAATGGTAGCACATATGTTCAAAGCACTGAATGCTGAGAAACTGAAATACTTAAGCTTAATGATGGGTTGAATTATTAAATATATTGATAGTTATTTAATCAGTTATTATAAATTTTAAAAGAAGTGCTTTAAAAGCCTGAAATTTTAAAAATACTCAAAGAATGTAAGAAGGAGTGAATCTTCACTGTCTTGTGTACAGCATACTTTTAATACTAAAAAGATGCTGCCATATCAGTATTAAACATCCTTTCTGTATACTAGTGATTACGCAGGTATAAAGATGAAGGGAATTAAGGTCACTGAAACAGCACAAGTTCTCCCTTGTCTCCATGCAGCTTTCTGTCCCATGTGCTAATTGCGCTTTGCATAAGGCTGAGACATTTTGCTGAAAAACTTCTGAGGGCATTTATTCTAATAAAAAAGTTTAATTTTTAATAAGGATGCTAAGAAGTTTGTTAAATGCTGTGGGCAAGCAAACTGATGGCATGAAATCTGAGAAAATATATATATAAAGCAAATACCCCCTGGTATTACAGAGGGGGGAGAGGAGTGATTTTCAGTAGGATTTGGGCAAAACCCCCAATTATTAAAAAAAGCACCAAATAACTAATGCTGACTCACTGTCTTGGCATAATGTAGGTATGTTTCCTACTGTTATTTATAGTTATGCTCTGGTCTGGTTATGACATGCTGTCAGTAGAAGAGTAGCTTGAAATGTGTTAGCCTGGGGTCCAATAGTTCTTTTGTGCCATTCTGTGTCCTACAAAATAGAGATTTTTTTTTTTTTTTTTTTTCATTTCCTCCCATAACTCAAAATTCAGCCACCCATTTTTCTTCTGCAGCCCCAGGTAACCCCCATAGTCCCTGTAATTTGGCTTGCTAGCACTAGTGGAGTTCAATTTACAGGTTTCTTTCCCCGTTAGCTGTTGGTCCCATCTCTTCTTGGCTACTTGCCCCAGGAAGGGCCTTTTCCTTATCCCTGCCAGGAACAGGAACCCTTGCGAAACACAGATTGTCCTGTTTTGTCTTGCAAATCCACAACCCAAGAAACAAGTTTCAGGATACTTTGTTTGGAAAGAAGATGCTTTGGCCTGCATTTATAAAAGTGGTCAAATACTTTAGGAGCTATTTTTGTGCCTAAATTTTGTAAAGGAATTAGGTACTTACATAATTTTTAGGATCTATGGCCCTCATCCAATATAAAAGAGCAGCCGTTTTGGCATTACAGGATATCCAATGCGCATAAGGAGACTTAATAATGAGCAATGGTATGTTTTGCTTCATCTTAGAGCATAGTAAGGTATTTATAAGAGAATGAATTAGTTGGTTAAACTGGAGATAAATACAGGGAATTATATGTTGAAGTACAATATTATACAGAGAATTTTGTCTAAACAGAATACAGAGAAAGGGCACCAGAGCTGTGCCTAGCCTTAGGGGAAATGGATGCTCTGACTTGCATGGTACCCAGCCAAAGCGTCTCGCTTTTGGCCAATATGCCTGGGCTTCCTTCCCTCGGGAGCCAGGAGGGAGGGGGGACATTTAGTGCATACACATCTCATTTACTGTTGGGAGTAAAAAGCTAGAACTGGAGGTTGGAAAGTGTTTAGGAGCTCCAGCATATATCTTGGTATGACAGGAGAGTAAGGGAAAAAACAGCAAAATGGAAAGCAAGCCAATTGCAAATGACAGATTTGGAAGAGCAGAGGAGGGTGACACCTTTAGCTAACCTACAAAATCCCTGTCAATAGGTATTGTTGAGATTTAAGCTCCAAAACATCACTGGATAGTTAAGCGGGTAATGAGGATATTTGACATTTTTTAGACAGGATTGAAAAACTGCTAGAGATATAAACCACTATGCTTCAGAGCCTAGTCCCTCACTCAATGCTCAGAGGCAGAATTCAAGATTATTTCATATTTGTCCTCTAAGGAGCTTCTTAAACCTTCTTCTGAAACAGCTGGTACTGGCTCCTCTAAAAACAGGATACTCCAATCCCATGCGTTGGGTTGGATTTTAATCTCCATTTAAGATTACAAGAACTCCTGTGAATTGATTGAACAAATCCTGATCCAGTATTTAAGGTAAACAATATTCTAGATAAAAAGGCAGGAAGAACAGCCTGTTTTCTGTCAAAAAGAGTGGTGGACTACAGCATCAAGGGATATCATCCTGCTAGATACAGGTGCCAGATACAGCTGTGGAAACCTTGTGTTTTTATCTGCGCAAAACCCATTTAGCCCTAATCCATCTTTGAATGGAAAAGGTCCATTTGCTCTGCCACAGCAGCGTCAAACAGGATTCATTGACTGGTTGATTGAATTAAGCATCATGGCTTCAGATAGGTGCTTTTCTGTGTTTGGGAATCAGTTTCAAGGTCATTTAGCAACGGGCAGTGTCACATACAGAAGAGAAAGAGCTCAGTCCAATAGCAGGGAAGGCAGTATCTTTCTCTTGGCAGTAGTTTAACCAAGAAAATGTTGATACAAGGCGATGACACGCTGCTGCCCTGAATATGCAGATAAGTCTATATCATCTTTGGATACGGAAAGTGCAGTGCTGTTACCAGAACCACCTGACCTCACCATTTTAGAAATTTAGGTGAATTAAGGTCATGGAGTCATGGAGAGGAAAGGCCGGGGCAAAATATATTGACAATAAAATATGTCTAGTATATTGTGGGCAATTTCAGCTGAGTCACTTGGACAACAATGGAGTAAATCCCAGCATTGTGAAGAGCAATCCCACCTACATATTTTGGAACTATTCCAGTTTGCTTAGCACTTTCCACGAGGCATTTTACAGGGATGCCCTTGCACCATTTTGCTACATGAATCATCTGCTTGTGAGGTTTCTGTCAGTTCCCAGAGCATAAATTCTAAGTCTCAAATGTTACATTTATGCTATAGTTTGTTTCCCTGTTTTTTTCATGCAAGATTTCATAATCACGGTGGTAGTTAACACTGTAAAAAACTGCAAATCTTTAGGAGAAATTCAAGTCTTTACAACTTGCTGCATAGTCGTATTACTTCTATGGTTTATAAACTTATTTCCTCTAACTCCTAGTTCCACTGCCCAGGGAGTGAAACACTAGGGTTAATTTAAACCTTTAGCTTTACTGCATGCTAACTTGCACCATTTGAGAAGGTCTAGCTATATGTGTTGCTGGCTGATGAGTACTGCCATAATTTAGCTCCTTATTGTATATCTGACCTTATTAAACAACGTGTCTTGTTTACATTCTGTTGGAGAACAGTTCTCATGTAAAGCCCGTATAACTCAATTGTCTTTCAGATGACATTCATTTGCTCCTCAACTTGGAAACAGAACCCCCAAATAAATTAGATCTACCTGGATCCTAATGAAATTATAACAAATGTTGGCATGAAGTTTCTCTCATTTTCGTTTTAATGATAAATTTCATAGAAAAATAAGCTTTTAGGTAATTGCTTTTATCGACAGTTGACTTGTTAGAGTATGAGAAAAAGCCTAACTTTTCTTTTTTCTTTTCAGCAAACTGTTAGAAATCCGGATTTGTCTTACAGAACTTGAGGTAGTTTTATCTCACCTAGTCTTACGGTACCTGAAATGGTTTCTGTCTCCTCTCTTGTCCAGTATGACAAGAGAAAGTTAGAGCTGTTTAGTAGACTGTATTTCCATCTTTGTTGAATTTAAACGCTCCTCACAGTCCCGTTACTGAACGCACTGTTGTGACAGTGTTATTCCAATAGAAGAGGTGACATAGTACATCCACTGAGCAGCTTTGGTGGAGCTCAGACAACAAATTATTACCTACATCTAAAATTCCCCTAAGCCGCCTCAGTTTCCCTGAAGCAGAGAGACACTAAATTTTATGGTATTTCCCAGGAATCCTAACACAAGCCCCTTGGTCTTGATAGCACTGAACGCAGGTAAGGCCCAACACACAACTAGGCACTCCTCTCCCGGTCTTGCCCATGGGCCCTGCAGTTTTCAGTAATCACTCAGAGCAAACAATGTGCCAGAGGTCATCTTCATTCAGTCTCATGGGTCGTGATCTGATGGAGCTGAAGCTGGAGCAGAGCCTTCGACAGCCTACCGAGAGGCTTAGGGCGAGGACCCTATTCAGCACACCGGGCAAGCGCCCCATTTACCGCACCACCGGTGGGTGAGGTCAGTCACCTGAATGCAACCGCTTGTGGGGTCATGCTGTAAATCAGATCAGTCTTGGGCTTCTCTGGCTTTAAAGGACAACCCCACCGTGACCCCCAAGTGTTCTGGTCTTCAGTGCCATTTGTAGGGAATTGCATTCATCCAGCCACAAGAATGAAGCTCCATGGCATGGAAACGGGCAAGTAGGGACAGAGAACAAGAAAGAAGTCTGTGAGCTGGTATTGCCACCAAGGTCCCCACATCATCACATTGCAGGATGACTTCCACTCTGCCAGATAGTTCCCTAAAGCACCCAAGGCATGAGACACTCTCTGATCCACCCCTCCACAAACAGCGTGGACATCTTGCTACTTGTACTTTCCCTGTACCCAAGGCTCTGGGGCTGGAGCATCTAAAACATTCCAGTGTGGGAATGCTTCTGGGGCAAGTTCAGCTTTCCCTTTGCTCCATCTGATGATATTTTAGATTGAAAGGGTTTGCAAAAGATTTTCCTTCTAACCATATGCAACAGTCCAGGGTGAGGGAAGGGTGGAGAAAATGTAAGAAACAAACAGAACTTTTTCTCATAGGATTTCTTACTTTCATCCCACTTTAAAGTCTCCTTAATAAATAATTCTTGCATCCAAACAGTGCCAGGGTATTTCAAAAGGACAACTTGAAATTTTTCCTTATGCAATAGCAATTGAAACCCCTTTTTTGAATATACTTAATCAATGCAAGTTGATATCTTACCATATGCATAAATCAGATACTCCCCAAGGTATATGTGTCAGAGCCAGGAAGGAGGAATGTGCCTTTGCAGTCACACAACTAGCAAATCACATTGGGTTTGTGCCTCACTGAAGCTGTTGACATGTTGAAAGTATTACTGTAAGAGAGCCAGTCCTGGTAAGTAAAGCAGTACCCTAAGGATACGTGGGATCTGACCTGGTTTTTTATACCAACATAAGTGTTTGAACGAATCCAGGCAGAAGAGTTCAAAGGCTTGCTAGATTGGAGTAGTCTATCAGGTGAACATGGCTAAGACACTTCAATTTCTGCAGTCAACCCCATCCTGGAGGGAAGAGATTAATATACCACCTGGCTTCCTTGGATTTAACTAATCCCAAAAGACCTCCTTCACCTGGGTTGGTGAGGGGCTAACAAATTAAGACATAAACTTACACATCTGGCTGCACAGTGGGATGCTTTAATTACTCTGCTTCTCCACCCTCTCCTATGCAGAATGGTGTTCACAATGCCAGCGCAGGGACCCACAAACTCTATGTGTCACTGTATGTTTTATCTTGTTCAGGAGATTGAAAAGCTGACAGCAAATAAAGCAGATACTCCAGATGCTCAGCAATTTCCCCTTCCACACAGAAAGTCAGCTTCCAGGTGCTGACTTCAGACTGCTTCTCCTACATAATGCTTGCCAGCTGGGCTCCTGCTAGCAGGTACCTTTTGGGATGGGGCTTTTTTTAATTTTTTCAGTCCACTGCCATATGCAATCAGAGGACTTCTAGGAACACTAGCCATTTCAAAACAGGCTTAAAACTGGTTTATGCTGCCAGAATTGGGCAAAACGTGTTTACAGGAGTTAAGGATTTGGCCCTACTATCTACGTAACTGAGCTACTCCCTGCAATCATTGATTTCTCCAGCCAAATTACCCTTAAATAAAAAGCTGCGAAATAATGTCTATAGACAGTAAATAGACCTTAGTATCAGTGCTATTGACAAGGTTGTTGTCTTGGAAGGAAAAAAGCAGCTCATAAAACTATTCCACCAGAAATATGCATGTCTCTTCTTTTCCCAGAAGTGTGACTTTCAGTACAAACCTGTACAGTTCAGGAGATTTAGATACCTGCGGTCTCACTCATGATAGTAGCTCACGTTCCAGCTAAGCACATGGGAATCACCGGGCTGCGAGTTCTGCTGCATTCTGCTTCCTTTTTCTAATGATCCCCCCAATCTTAAAATTACAGGTCAGTTGACTGCTGCCAGATCTGTCTTGTCCTATTTCTGAAAGCCTTCATTTGTAACAAAGCACCAGTGAATAGCAACCGCTGCCTCCTTTCATACAGCCTCATGCATTTCATTCCTGATAAGACAGGATGGTTACAAACTTGTGCAACTCTCAGCACTGAGAGAACAACTAACCTTTATTTACTTCATAGATCTTGACAATTACTGGTGTAGTTACACTGGAAAATTCGTCAGAGGTCTTAATTAGGCTTGCTTACAGCTGTGCATCCTCAGCCCAGTGAATGCAATCTGCCTGCAGCTGTGCCACCCCAGGCTCTGTGAACCGATGAGTTTTCATAAGCAAATTCCTAAACAAGAAACCTCCAGGTGAAGGTGCTTCCAGGAAAACAGCACTAGGGACATTCTTCTCCACTGCAGAGCTGAGTCATTTGTCCCAACATGTCAGTGGAGGAGCTGTCTGACTGCAGACTCCCTCTCATCGATGAGATATAAGGATAATCCTCCGCCTACCTGGGGTGTGAAATTTCTCTGTAGCTCTGCATGGTTCCCTGTATTTCTAACATTCCTCTTTTGTAGCCAACACCTTTCCATTCAAAGTTGCTAGATCCACCATAACAAGGCACAGAGAGAAGTGCATTGTATTGACCCGATTTTCACAGCAATTTCGGCTAAAGTGCTTTCATGTCCTGTCCTAGGGTAAGTTACTGCCGCTCTTGCCCATGATTATGATCTGTAGGGGCAGCCATTTCACCGGTGGAAGAAACTCCTCCAGCATGGTGGAAGCTGCTGTGAAACCTGACCCAACTCTGCTGTCAGCGAGTATAAAAATACAAGCCACGAGCAGAGCAGGCAAGTAACAGTAGAGAGGGGAGACCGACACAATAAAAGACAAACTTGAACAATCTTCCAAACAGGTAAGAGAGCAAATAATCTGATTCATAACAGAAGCAAAAATCTCCCTTCAGCAGTCTCCTCTGAAGAGCTATGTGCATACCAGAAGTTCCTATACCATTTCTCCCAAAGGCCTAATCCTGAAAACGCTGTGTTCCAGTTCTCTTTCCATAGGATAAGGAAAGATGTATGCAAGAAGCACATTTATATCCAAACACTTAGGAGCTTCAGAGCTATTGCCCGAATCCTTGCAGAATACGTGTTCCTTGCCTAGGTCTTACTCCAGGTACTAAGCCAGAATAACTTACTGTGGATGGAGAAGGCTAGAAAAATGAAAGCAAA
Source organism: Aquila chrysaetos chrysaetos (assembly GCF_900496995.4). NCBI lineage: Eukaryota > Metazoa > Chordata > Aves > Accipitriformes > Accipitridae > Aquila > Aquila chrysaetos. Next base: position 14,885,643 of record NC_044008.1, read on the forward strand.
GACCATTTAATGGGCATGATAATCATATCGGCTCTGTTTTACGCATTCCTCGTGTTGTGACAGCAGACTGTGTAACAGATCTCCCATACAGCTGAGAAGACGTGTATGAATGGACAGTATTCTACAACCATCCCAAACCCCATGTCTCCTTTCACTGTTTTTATAAACCCAAAGGCTCTCAGACCATGGGAAGCACAACACATCACAGGTACCTTTCATCAGTCACAGGCTGATGAAGCACAGGGCAGTGAGCGTGACAGCCACCATTCATTAAGGCTAAGTAGAAGAGGAGTTAAGTTCCTTTATGGAGCAATGTGGCTGGCACAGCAGAAGTCACTGCCCAAGTACACCAGGTGGGACATGGATTTGCAATGGCAGCAGGAACTTGGAGACAACCAGTTGAGCTACACAAGTCTTTGAGAAAAAATCAGCAGGGCAGCAGACAGAAAGTAAGCAACAATAATTTCAACAAAGAAGGAAGCTGGAGTCTTTGAAACATCAGCTTAGCTAGAAATGCCAAGGTTGGGCATAGTCACTGAGAAAACTACTCATTTTTTGTGTTCCTGCAACGATCAGAGATGCAGCGCTGCGCTAAAGATGTATGAATTTATCAATGGGTTTATCTCCCTCCTAGAAGAACCCAGCTAACTGTTCAAGCCAGGAGGAAGCACCGTGTGAACACAAGTCACACACACCAAAACACTGCAAATGCTAGCACAGAGAAAAATCCTTCTCTGATGTATTACTGGACCTCAAAATGATAGCACAATCTCTCTGACAGATACTAAATGGCCTGTAAAATCAAGACTAGGTATTTTCCTAAAATACTGAGTACAGTTGAAAGGGAAATTACTGACTTAATGAAGAAGTTAGTGGAGAAGGTTCTACAGACTGTATTATTTGGGAAGTGAGAATAAAATCATACTCACACCTCCTCATCTTAATATTTACGATCAAAGTAGGCATCTTGTCAAAACAAATATTTTGTTTACTCCTTTAGGGTTTTTTAGAGAATATATGCATAAAAGCCAGTTGATCTACATTGTGCCTAAGGGGCTGTTTTGCAAAGGACATGAATGGGAGGAGACGCATCCTCTCCTAAGCATGGCACGGGGGAACAGTGCTTAAAAGCAAAGGAGATACTTAGCCTGATACAGTTATTGGGAGTATGTGCCTCATTTGGAAATTCAGTAAGTAATGATTAAATCATTAGGTAATAGTTCACACTTCATACCAAGTTATTAACACAGGTTTTATTCTTTTTTTTTTTTTTCTTTTACCCCATATCCATTATCTTGCTTGTGCCTGCTTGGGGATGGTTTTCTGTTGGGCTAATTGCCTCAGACTGTGATATTCTCATTACCTCACCAGTGTTGCATTCATATTGATTAGAACATAGCTTTGTATCATGCTTTAAAACAGAAGTGATGCTGGAAGGGGTGCCCACACCTATTCCATCCATCCCCAGCCACATGTACTTACTTGCTTCTGTCAGCTCTGGTGTTTATATGACCACAGATCTGGCTGTAAAATAGCACAACCCTGCAAATAAAAGGTTCCTTTTCAACCAGAACACAGTAAGAGCCACATGAACACTAGAGTCAGTGCAATGAAGAAGGTCATGTAGGTCAGCATGGTGGGAAATGATGGGCAGTAAATGTGGAAACATTAGATGCTGTAGACAGACTGCACATATAAAAAGCAATATCCAGGAGAGGAAATGGTGCGTTGAGATCAGCTTTCCAGAGACTGTGTGGCAGCCACCCTAACTGTTGAATATACAAAAGACATCCTTTTGCACAGGTAGTTTATTTCTGAGATTTCATATAATCAGTTAACATCGTCCACATTCCCTGCATCAAGACAAACTCAGCAAGACATTTTGTTGTTTCATCTTTTAATTTTCTTTTCTCTAGGCACTAGAAAATAGATGATCAGTTTGCAGTGTCAAAAGTCAGATTTCTTTTTATTGCGAATATACAAGAGATTACTTGCAGAGTAGGATGAGAGACTGTCTTACTCATCACAGCTCTGCTCCTGCAACACTTGGAATTAGTCCTGGACTTCTGTGTGTATGTGTATGGCTTGCATGTATTGCCTGGTTGGGCTCTAGGAGCTCTAATTTGTTCATGAATCTTTAATGAATAGTCCAACTTGCCAGGATACTTTCACAGTAGCAGGCCAAATTCCATGTTTTTATTTCATTCTAGTGTAAAAATTTTTGGAGTCACCAGAGGGCACCATTATAGATAGCTTTCCAAGCTTCATTAAACTGATGCTGTAATAAAGTAGATTTTGGGAAAGGTGCCTGTTAATAGTTACGGGAGTCCTTACAGGGCCTGTGGCGTTCACAGGACAAGGGAGTATTTCTGATTGCCCTTTCCTTAGACTCAGCACGGTACCACACATACTCTGCATTGCAGCAAATGCTACAAAGAAAAATTCCATTGAAAATAGTTTAACTTAATTATAAGCAGATCTGAATCAGAGAATTAGCAATTGAGTAATTAAAAATGTGCGTTTCATCTTCAGCCATCTCCTCCTTTCCCCACCTCCCAGTTCACGTATCTTCTTCTTTTAGCCATATTTATTGTGATGAATCTAGGACATTATGACAAACTAAAAGAAATCACAAATCTCTCTTGATGCCATATTCCATTTGACTTTTAAAGATTTTATTTCCAGTAAACACTTATGTTTTTCTTCTTGAATATGGCTTTGCCTCACTATGTGTTTCATCAGCAAAGAAAAATAATTTACCTTCCTTTACCCAAAGGGATTTAAAAATGAGGAGTCAGTCTCATATCGGTAGCATACAGCCTCCTAGCTCTCCTTGCCAGCAGGGAGTCTATTCAGCTAATTCCCACACCTCTTCATGAGCTGTTGCTGCCAGACCTGCAGCTATGTTAAGAATAAAGCAGTTCCTTTCCAAACACGTTTTCAAGGACTTGTATATATTTTACAGTATCAGACTTTGCATAATGACATCCTTTCCACTGATTATTGATAGATTCATTTGAACTCTATTCATGCTTGTCTGGAAAAATAATCTTGCACACCAAGAGCAGAACATGGCAATAGTCAGAGCTCAGAGCTGGCCCCTAGACACGCCTAGGAAAGTATTTCATATGGATTTAAACAATTCATTTTTTTTAAAGGCAGGAGTTAACTGCTGCAATGCTGAGTAAGGACAGATGCACAAGCTAGTAACCACAAGCCAGCAGCTCTGCAGGGAGTATCTGTGTACACACTCTTACCTGTCCCCTCTCTTCTTCCTGTAAATGCAAGACATTACTTTTTAGTTATGTCATGCTTACTATTGGGTGTTATAAGGAAAACCATGCACACACACTTATTGTGAAACAGCAGATGAACGGATGCGAAGCATCAGTTTGGATTCAGCCTTTTGCAAAGTATGTGTTGCCCTTGTACCTCAGCAACGTCAGTTCTTACACACGCTCAGTGCGCACATTTCAACCCACAGACCTAACAGGCCCATGCTAATAGGTGCATTTCTTTGTTTTATCAAAACATTACTATATAACAGCTGGTCTTCTGGAAATTGTTACTGCATTATTCATTGAGCAGTAGTTCAGATGCTTAGTAAAACTAAGAGCATAATTTACTCCCAAGTTACTGGATTTGTCTGAGGATTTCTTTCCCATTCTCGTATTTTGCTTTCTTTCATTGGATAGTTTAAGAGTAAATCTGCAAATGATCTTATACCAGCAGCTGCATCAGACCTGGCACTGTCAGGTTTTCAAACACTGAGGTTAAGCTGTGTAGCCACAAGGAGCCTTTTGTTGATATTTTAAAGTAGGTAGGTTTAATGAAAGAACAACGACGACCACACACTTTGCTCAAGTTATTAATGACAACATTCTGTGCTTGGGAATGGCTGATTTTGCTAAGGAGATTTGTCTCTGAATTCATTTACATTAGCTATTTCAGCTATGCAAACCACACAAGTTGTGCCGCCTTTCGAAGAGCTTCACCCAGTACTTTGCTAAAGACCAACTACTCAGGAAAACCTTCTTTCTTCATCTCTGCCTGGAGCCTTTCCCCATCCTCTTTGCGAAAGGAAAGAGGCACATAGACTTCACTGGGCAAAGGAAAGGCACTTTTCACACAACCCTCTAGTACTCTGCAGATTCCCAAATGCCTGTCTGGATTATTTTTCCAAATAGCATCGGGTACGGTCATAAGATGGTCTCTCATGCTGAGCAAAGTAGCTAACAACTCGTGATAGATGGCTGCCAGAAAAATTCCAAGGGTTGGACCTGCTCTGCTGGAAACTAACCTTGCATCCGATCCCCCAAAACTGCTCCTGCTCAAGTGTGGGAAGTTTTCAGCCAATCCCCTGAAAAATTCTACTTGTGGACTAAAGGAATTTCTAGTCTCTACTGGGTCAAATTCAAGTACCCTGTCAGGTACAGGCATATAACTCTTAGTAACTTCAAAATATGTACAAAACCCTGATTTGATCCTTTTTTGTTGTACCCACTGTGTTGCTATGATGAGGGTAACTCCTATTAGATTTAACTTACAGAGCAATATTAATTCTGTGGACTTCCACAGCCATTTTTTCACTTTAGAAAACTTCACAGACATTACTTGCCCACTAAAGAAACACACCACACTGTGATATTTTTTGTGACATTCTACAAAGAACGTAGAAAAGTACTACAAAACACAGTCACATTGCCAAAGTCATACCATTATCAGCAGAGGCATATTTCTGTACAAAGCTTCACCTCTGAGCAAGGAGTAGAAACTATAATAAGGAATAGAACTATTAAACAGATAAACGTGATATACTTTGGAAGAACCCAGGTGTTTTGTTTTGTTTTTTTTTAATGGAAATCTGCATCAAGCACTATCAGACTTCTTGGAAGCGCTCAGCAGCCATAAGGATGAGGATGGTTTGGTTGGTATAAGTGCATTTGAGTTTCAAGAAAGCTTTCAACCATGTTCCTCAAAAAGGCTGTTAAGAAAACCAAGCAGCCGTGGCTTAAGAGGGAAGATCCATCCAGGGGTAAATGATGGTTAAAAGATGGGAAACAGAAGACAAGATGGTCAGTGCTCACAGTGGACAAAGTTCATCAGTGCAGTTCCCCAGAGATCTGTGATGGTGCTGTCTGGTTCAGCATACCTGGAAAAGTGGGGGAACAAGAATATGACAGAGTTTACTGATGATTTAAGTTATTGAGGGTGGTGAGAATGAGAGGTGACAGACTGCACAAAGAATAAGTCAGTGAGTAATAAAATGGCATATAGAATTCAATATAGATAAATGTAAAATGATGCACAGGCAGAAAAAACAATTCCAACTTCACATATATGTGCTCATATACGTGGTCAGAGCTGACCATTAGCGCTCAGAAGTGAGATACTGGGGTATGGTGGAAGTTCCATATGGTATCAGCTCAGTGCTCAACAGAGATCCCAACAAGGATGCTGTGAACACTGAAGTTTAATATTAGCTCAGTGGAAGACTGGACAATCTTGGAAATGAATGCTGTCAAGGTTCACTAAATTCACAAACCCCCATATTCAGCTCAGGATGTGAAGATGGTTAGAGGCTCGGAGAGCAGTAGAGGAAAAAGCATTTATACCTGCTCTGTTCTTAAGGCTTTTATCAAGGCATCCACTCATGGTGTCTACTGGAGACAGGATCGGTATCGGCTAGCTGGATCTCAGCCAGGCCCAGCATGACTATTCTTCTTTTATACTCTAGTTACTGCTCTATGAAACAATCATAATCCTCAGGAGCTTTCAGGCCGAGAGGTACATTGGTAGAAACTGCTATTTTGCTAGAAATGCCATCACAGAATGGCAGGTAGCCCAGTCCAAAACTGCTCTGGGTCAATAAGCCTGAAATAAGCAACACCTTTAATCCCCAAAGAGCGAGAAGACAGAAAAATGCTGGCATGGGGAAGAGCTCACTGCACATGTTATGCTCTGTCATGTCTGCATCTTAAAGGTATCAGTAAGTTTGGGACTTTGCAACTGGCCAGAAAATAATATATCTGTGTCCTTTGAACAACTGAGTTCCACATATAAAAAAAAAAACAGTGAAATTTATTTCTTTAGGCAGCAAGCCACCGAGGGCCTGTGTTTTCAGAGGCATCATAGCTATTTAGTTAACTTTGTAAATTAATTTACTTCTTTTACTCTGGACTTTGCACTTTTACTTATAGTCTGGTATCTGGAGAAGTGAGGTATTTGCAGTGAGCAATCTGAAAAAGTATTTATTAACTAGAGTTAATAAAACTAATCCTAGAGTTTGACTTCCAGGGAGATGCAGCACATTTTCCTGATATTATGCAATGCAAGGAGGTGAATGATTATAAACATACAGCATAGTCTAAACCCCCAAAATCTGAACTTGCATCATATTATTAACAGTCAGTGAAGTTTGAAATTCAACTTAAAATCTGGCCCATAAGAGAATTTTAATACTTAGTGAACATTGCTACTTTTGAATGAACCTAAAAATCTTATTTTTGTCTCTTGGAAGATGCAAGTCACTTTTTTCTGTTCAAAGCTTCATTTTGAATGGTTACATTATATAGCTGGAGTGAAGTTTGTGGACCCATCAATAAGTAACTCCTACACACCAGTCCCACACTGGATCACGATGTAGGTGCCCAAGCACACACCCATCTCCCCACAAACTACAGAGGCTGAAGCTCCGCTCAGCCTCTGCTCCTAGGAAGTTGCTCGCCTTGCGATGTTGCCAGAGAAACAGCACAAGAGGGCGCCTGATGCCTCCAATATCTGAAGTCTAACTTTCACATACCATCTTTTCTGCAGTAATATGTCATACTTCCAATGTCAAATTCAGATCAAAAACTGATTACAGCGAGGTGGGATGGGAAAAGGCACGATGAAGCCCTGAGCAACACCTTAGCTGCACATGGTTTAGCCCCAGTTTTGCTAACCTACTGAGAGCATTTGAGAATATTTTCATCATCTATTAAATAGACTGGATTATCTGTTAACATTTCTGTGCTTTCTAAATAAAAGCCTGTATTAATTTTTTTTTTTGGGGGGGGGGGGGGGAACCACTGCCATATGTGAGATTTAAATGGTAGGAAGCAGGAGAAACATCTCTAGAAAACAGTAAGACAAAAGCCAAAGACGTTAAATAATTTTATGTAAAATTTAGCCTGGCAACCACTCCAACCATGGACTTTGGCAGATTGCTTGTTGCTTATAACAGAAGCCACTTCCTCTGGAGCAACAGGCATATCAACACTATTGTCTGCTTCCTGGGGACGGGCTTGGGGTGTTTCAGTCCTCCGGGTGGGAGCTCCAAGCTGCACAGTATTGCTTATGTGGAGCCGAGTGATTGAAAAAACACAAAGCCGCAAACCCCCACCGGTGGCCCCATGGGGAATTCTCCCATGCATATCTCGTTAGGAAATGAATCGGGGTATTTTTCTCCCTGCCCTGGCTCCGGGCACTCTGACAGCTCCATTCAGCAGAGGGGAGGAAGGCTCTGCCCAGGGCTCCTCTACAGCTGCGGATGACTCATGCTAGAAGAGCCCCTTTCAGGCAGATTTAAGGGGACAAAGTCTTCCAGAAGTTTTTTCAAAGTTCGTTTTAACACGCTGATTTCTATCACTTTAAAGCTTTCTGCATAATTGCTGCTTGCACAGCAGAGCCTGGCCTGGTGCACACAGAGCAACCTGACAAGGCAGAAAGAGCAGCAGGCCCAGGCTGCTCCCCACAGGTGCTGGGGCTGCCTGCTCCCTCCTGGCAGCCATGCTCCTCCCTCTCCTGCAGCAACATCCCCAAGGAAAAAATGCTCTGTCCTTGCTGCCTTCTTGGGACACGCAGGAGAACCAGAGAAAAAAAACCCTGCTGCTCTCCTGGGCCATGAAAGGAGCACTGGGCAGATGGGACTTCCGCAGTACCTTACTCCCATGACCAGCCCTGCCTGGCCAGAGGAGCAGGGACATGTTTGAAGCTCCTGCTCCCACTTTTCATTGCTCTGTTTGCTTTAGTGGTAAGTGGCTTCCCTACCCTTTCCTTCCCTTCTACAGCTCCGTACGGGGCTATGGGGGCACCGATAGAGTTATGAGGCTCCAGTTGCTCACCCACACTAGGTGCAGACAGTCCTGTAAGTAGCTTCCTACAGAAGATGGCGTGAGGAAGGTACTTATCCCCCTGCCTGTTCCGCTCTGCTCCTCACTTCCATACAGGGGAGGCTCAAAAAACGGACCCTCCGTTTGGATTTCAGCCATCAGAGCAGAAGCAAAGTCTTCTTATACAAGAGTGAGAAAGCCTTTCTTGCAGAGGTTTGGGCAGAGCACACCATCACGCTCCCCCACAGTGGTGTGCAAGAATGACATCATTATGCTAATATATGGGACAGGAAGTGCAACCAAGCGTAGAAACCACTGAAAGTGAGTATCTATGAAGTGCTGCCAAGAACACTAACGACAGCACTAAATAGAAAATGAGAAAAGAAGTTTGGTTCATATAACTTCTTCCAGTTTTAGTAATCTCTAGTGTCACTTCTAACAGTAGGTAGTAAAAAACAGGTCCTCAGACAGACACTGCTCAGGGCCTTTAAACTTTACAAGGAAAAATGAAGATCCCCCCCCCCCCCCCCCCCCCCAGGCGATGATGACCTTCCAATGTCTTACCTCAGTCTACAAATTGACTTCAGTACTTTGACACTCATCTGATGATCTAGATAAACTGGCTGGGATTTGTAACCCCCCCCCCCTTTTTTTTTTTTTTTTTTTGAGTTATACTAGTTCATTACCTATGATCTTAGTTAGCCACTCTTGCATTTGTCTTTTTACTATGTGGATTCCTTTATTTTCCAGAAAATTGCACTGAGGTCTTTAGTCTCCTTCAGCATGGCTCACCTGCCTAATCGCAGCTGCCCAAGTCTGAGCCTAGACTTCTTTATAGTCACCCAAGAGTCACCTATTTCATCTCGTATTAATGTAAACATACAGAGTCATCTGAACCATACTTTATCTGTAAGACTTCTCTGCATCAATCCTAGAAATTTCTAGAAAGATCCTAGAAGCTCATAGTCAGCCAAGTTTGTGTCCCCTACCTGCCTTTGCATCAAGCAGCTGACAAACAGAGCAGCAGCGCCCAGGAAAGGGGTGGCACTCGGCTGTGGGGAAGTGATGCCTTCAACAACCACAGCTTTCCAGAAAGTTATAGATGAGCATATAACTTACAGATATGACTTCATGAAACAATAATGCCAATCTGATCGCTGACTGCTGCCAAACAGGAGGTTCTCCCTCCTGCTTCCCTTGCACTGGCACTCATTTGACCCCACAACAAGCCATTCACAGAGCTACATAGGCATCAATCAACCACTGCGAGAAAAGCAAGGTTTTTTTCTCCTGACCCAGCTCACTGCAAGTTCACCTGCCTGCCAGTGCAGGTACACAGGTGGACTGGGGAGGGAAGAAAACTCACACAGACTGGGATACGCGACCTGCTTGGTTGAATTGCTGAATGAGGCACTACATTACTGAATGGGTTGAAGTGAATTGGTAAAGACCCCTGTATGGACCTCTGGAGTTTACAACTCCACATTACTGAGCAATTACATTGATTTAATTTAGTCTGCCCTGATTTGCAGGTTTCAGTTTTAATACTGCAGCACTGATGATGGGGCAGCTCATGGCAGCCAGAGCTGATGCTTCAGCTCTTTGCAGCATCTGAGAAGTCCTTCATTGAGCACACCTCCAGTTTTCCAAGGTTTCTAAAAGCTGTTTCCCATACAAATCATGTTAATTTAAATCATTCCTAATTGCAGGATTTTTGGAGCTGAGGTCATGGACCTATGGCTCTGCTGCTTTGATTTATGATACAGAATCTGTACAGCATAATACAAAATATTGCAGCCTTAGCAACATATCATTCCCCTCAAAACCTTGTTCATAAACTGCCATTTTCTACAACATAAATGACCCCCCACAAATTATTAAATGAAATACAAGCAGGTGTTGCTGTTATTCACAAGACATTTTCAGTTCCCTGCTGTTATATCTATATAATCTACCTAATGTTTGGAAAATACAGTAATTAAATGTGTTGTTACTTCCCCTCATGATTCAGCATCAGATCCTATAAACCTGGAGGTATTAAAAATATAATTAATCTCCTTAAACTTTGGAAAATTTAATAATCCTGTTTTTAACTCTCATACAGTTGAGACATGATGAAAATATCACTGTTTTATGTAGCAAATATGACAGATTAATTCAGCCCAGCTTTTAAATGGGCTTCTGTACAAAATACACCCAGAAATCAGAGACCTTCCAAAAAAATCCCAATCTTAAATAGGATTAAGCAGTCTTAGAATATAACCACCGGCCTTATCAGCAGACTGCCATGAAATTAAAGCATCCTGCTTTCTCTCATTTATACCCCCCTATAGACCAGGGCAGAGAATCAGACCCTCTAGAAATGAAAGCTGCATACAGCTGTGACAATGACATTACTCCTGAGTGCAGTCACTTGTAGTAGGAGCTACAGGCCCTGAATTTACCTCCCTTAATTTTGTAAATGCACTCCCCATTGTAAATGCTTTGGAAAGAAACCAACCAACAAGAGAAAGAGAATAGCGACTGCTGATTTAGAACCCACAGCAAACAATTCTTTGCTTTGGCTAGGATAGGGGGTACACAAATGAATGAATTCACTGCTTTTGATAGCAGCAGGAACTGGGTTGGCTCCCCTGTTCCTGGGGCTGATCCCTCTACTTCTTTGTACCAGGTGCAGAAAGAAAAAAGGAGAGTTTTGGCCTACGTTTCTTCAGATAACTGAAAATTCTCTGTGCTGCTATTTGTTCAAAGCTTCACACCAAGACCAATTACGACAAGTTTAACAGTTTCTGTTCAGAGTCACCTCTAAAGAAAGGTAATGGCAGTAAGTGTAAGGCTGTGCTATCTCAAAGGCACTGGGGAGTCTTCCAGCCCATACGGATCTCTATCACACTCCTCCCTAATGCCCAGTAACACATCAATGATGTGACCAACACCAGTCATTCTGGAACACAGTCACATGAATTTATGAATTCCTGTTGTTTTAAGGAGAATATTTACAACTGTAGCTTTCCCTGGGTACAAAAGCCTCCATGCCACAGCATTACCTCTAGGAATGTGAGTCAAGGCCATCAGCATCTGAAGCCTCACTACCATGAAGCCTCACTACCAGCATAAGGGGACCACTACTGACTGAACCATTCCCCTGGTGACTAGCATCCACTGGAAAGGTAGGACAAAAGCCATCTGAGTAGTTTTTTCAAAAAATATGAAAAAGAGACACAGTGAAAGGAACACGAGTCTGAAGGCTTTGTGCCCTGATATCCCACGCAGCGTAATCCTGCAGAGCAGCAATGACAACCCGAATTACTGAGGCCAGGACTGGACACAGGGAGCAAGTCCAAAAACACTCATCGATAATGTAATTTAGTCTCAACGAAGAACTCGAAAGTAGTCAAGCTGCAGACTGAGCCCGTCCCAGGTTGCGTACTTTCAACGGAAGGGGCTGGACGGGACCACACAATCACAGAAACACACTATTATCCACCAATATAACTGTGCACTTGTAGAAGCATGAAGGCTTTCAGCTTTAAGCAGCTACTTACCCGTGAACGCAACTCACGAAAGCACTGGGACGCTTCAGCAATACTGTACAGTTAATGAAGGATACAACTGTACATTCACTGCAGATTTTTGGCAGCTATAGCCACATCATGGGACTGTTCATTTATTGCTACATACAGACATTGAAGAGACACAGAAAAGATTATTTTCCCTTAACTTTTAATTGGGTGTGTCCTTCCAAAGGCACTGCAAAGGGGACTCTATTGTGCTAGCCAGCCCAGGAGGAGACTATCCCCAAAACATGGGGATGGCCTAGGTGCTCTCACACCCTTGGGGTCACCAAGAGAAGTCGTTGTCCCTGGCTAGGGAACAAGGCTGCAGTGCCAGGCTAAAGCACACAGGAGCTCTGCATGGAAAAGCAAATCTCATCCTGAGGGAACTTTTGTTTACTTGACTGCCTTCCCTATAATCCCATTTTATGGGCCACATGTTTTGGGAATGCTGCAGAGTCAGGAGACTGGCAGAGACTAAAGGGAGGCGATTCCTTTCAGAGGACTGCAGAAAAGCAGGATACAGCCTCAAACACTCTCATGGCAGCCTTCTGCTTCGCTACATCTGTATTATCATAACAAATGTTTTGGTCTTAGACAGGTACTGAACTCCAGCAAGAAATGTAAGTTGTTGCTTTTTTGCAGTAAGAAAACTGTAATACGAGGGTTTTAAAATTCACATTGAAACACTTTTCCTGTTTGAAACTGGAACATGAAAAATAGCACCTCAGCTTTTTAAAAAATAAGCTCCAAGATGATAACGTAGGTGAAACATTAAAAAAAAGGAAAGGAAGTGTGAACAAGTTTTACTATTTTTTGGCTTGATAGCTCCCTTCTTCATGGATAGGTCCATTTACTTGCAGATGGAATACCACACAAGTCAGCAATAAGCATGGGTAGAGATTCAGAAACGCTAACCATCCTGTCTCTTTGGTAGGGTATTAGACCCAGATACCCCATTCTCTCTTTTTGCAGTAAGGACTGAGCAGGGGTGAAGCAATGTCAAGGAAAATTCACCATGCCTGAAGCAAACCACATACCCTGTAACATTTTTTCCCCCTTAAAGACAGTAAATACTGGCATGGCTGCATACAAACAACTTTCAGGCTTAAAGTATGTCAATTATCAATTGATTCACATAACTAATAAAACACTCCCAACTACTTTTACCAACACAAAACCTTTGTTCTTTAGCCAGGGAGCCTAATGTTTTAACACCCCCCCCCCCACCCCATTTCAGTAAGAGCAGAGTGGTCAGTACCTGGCAGGACCAAGCACTCGTTAAGCTGCTGTGGTTCTTTCGCATTACTATTTTCCATATAGTACTTTGAAAAAGAAGGCAGGCAGAAAATACAGTGACTTATAATCCTGAAGAACAATGGGCATTTCTGTGAGCTGGTTTTCTACACAGGATGTGGGGTGGGCCTTTTTGAGCTTGTGTAATCTGTCTGGAAGTCCAAAAACCACTCTCTGAAAACATGCTTTTCCTTTAACAAATAGCCCCCCCCACACAGTCTAACATTAGTTTACATGGCTGTCATTGACCCTTAAGGAAAATTTTCATTAAGAAAATGCTTGAAAAAAATCTTACTATCTCAAATAAGGTACATTGACCTTATCTAATTAAAATATATAGCCTTTTTTATCCCAGCAAGAACTATATTTAGGGATGGAAGCTTCACTTACATAAAATGGATTGAGGAGTTGCATCTCTGGTAGTGCTTTAGGTGCTAGTTCATGTCCTAGGATCACCAGAGCCCAGAGACAAAAACGCAAAGGCACTGGAAACATTTTCATGGAATGCACTGGGAAGGACTTACAAAGTGAAACACATTCAGATTATCCTATGAAGTAGGCTTTTCTAGATGCTCTGATTTTAAGACACTAGATTTAACAAATTCAGGCAGCCCTTTGAAGTCCCTTATTCCACACATTCCACTAAGATCAACTTTTTCCCCCTTCCTCCAAGCAGGACCAGAAGATAGTCCACCACAAGAAACTGTTTGCTGCATAAGGACTGGACCAAGTATAGCAGAAGTTAAAACACGGGAGAGAAATGGCTTCCTCCAGAGCTCTCCTCTGGCACTGCAGGGTAAAAAGACAGCAGATTTGAAGTAGCATATGAAAAAAGTGCATACAGGAGCAATGCACTGTTTCACACTATTCCACATTCAGAAGGCTTAAGCAAGGGATTTTGTATTTATTTCGAAAGCATTCCCATTTATCTAATAGATTGCCTGAAAAAAGGAGGAACTTCCAGGACAGAAATATTTCCATCACAAACACCTGTGCTGTAGAGACAGCACAATAAAGGCACTAGAGTCTTTAAATCGGGCCTTGAACTTATGTCTCGGAGGAATATGCTTCCCAGTAAACAGCAGGCTAATATTTCTAAGCACTGGAAGGCATGTCACCACATCACAGAAGTGCAAGACTTAATTGAAGTCATCACCAAGAAAAGGAACAAGTACTGGTTATGTTCTTCCTTTTAAAGATTTAGTTTGAGTTATCTGCCTGAAAATTTGACTACCCCCCTTTCCTGTTTGCCTCTTGAAGCTTAAGACCTGGTTTATCAAGAACAATTACTGAAGAAGTAGACTTCATATGAATTCTCTTAAAGTTTGTGTTCACAGTAAAAACACAAATCTTGTATTTGACACTAAAACTCAGCACTGTAACAAACCGTTAGGAATACTTCTCTTCTAGGAAGCAAATTGCTGTATGAAGCAGGTATGTATTTCAAAATACTCTGTATCAATTTATTACTGTATCTACTGGGGTTACATATTTTTAATTCCTAGTGAAATTAGATAGTGATTTGAAGCTTTATCATATTTCCAGTGTTCACAGGTTTCCAAGTTAATCTTTTTGAAGCTACAGCTTTTTCTTCTGCAAGCAGCTTTTCTTTCTTTCTGTGGGAAATCTGAAAGAATGGAAGTTAAGATTGAGCAACTGGGGAAAAAACCCCAATACTCCAGCATACTGCAATTTATTTTTGCACACTATCAGGTTTCAAATGGCTATAAAACATCAAGAAATCTTTCCCCCACTTTCATGTTAATTGAGGTTAGCATATGATATTAATTTAGGCAAATTATGAAGGGATAAATCCTCAGCAACACAGCAGTTCCTACCACACCCTATGATATTTTGACAATTACCACACAATTTGAGTCAGAAACTATTACATTCTGCACAGAACTGTTTGGCTTCTGTCTTCATCTCCAGCAAGTTCCTGCCTGAGCACACACACTACACAAAAACAGCTCCTGCAGCTATGGAGGGGAGAGCTGCAAGGAAATCCCAAACTCTAGCAGGAAGCAACGTTTGTGTGATTCAACATGTTGAGTCTTTTCCTCTGAGATGGCACTAACCAGCATAAAAAGCACAGTATTAACTGCATGAAAAAAATCCTTATCCTGTCTGCATAATAGATCCTAGGACCACTTAAGTTTTGGGTGACTGAGCCTGTCTCCCTCTTCAAATTCCACCAAGTATTCCTCTAGTGTACTTTCAGCTAGGGTAGTTTAAGGGAGAAAAGAGAAAGACTTGTTAAATGTTGCAAAACAACCGCATTTCACCTCCACCAGCTATGCAAGAAGAGCAGAGGGGAAAAAAAAAACCCAAACCTTTTCTGGCTGGATTTACTAGTTTTTGATCCTTTTGATAATTCTTTTTTTCAAGTAATGTAATATGCTTACACCATAGTCTATCACTGTAGTGGAAGTAAAGCAATGTATGTCAGTGAAGGCTTACAGTAGTTACCCCAGCACACTGGAAAAAGACTGCACATTACAATGACTGGACAGGAGGAAGGTACAAGCCATTTTCTAGGCAAAATAAAAATGAAAATACCCAAAGAGTTTTGTTAACATCACAAACCACAAAACAGAATTAAATTCCATTCTGCTCCCTGCAGTTCCCATCTGGTTTTAATTTGCTAGAAAAGACTAAAGCCTGCATTCAAAAAAACAGACTGAGTTGTAAACATTAGTCTCTGCCAGCATTACTAGTAACTCATGAGGTACTGGAGTTGCCATGGAAAAGCAAGGGGGAGGGTGGGAGAAAAAGGTTTATGAAAGCAAGACTTGCTCTGTCATTAAGCTCATTCTTCTAATTGCATTGTTTTAATCCAATGAAACGAAAGTGAAAAATGTTTGATGCTCAGAAGAAACACACTTGCAGAAAATCCAGTTCTACTCATCTCTATTATGTTTTGTAACATTATGAAATCAAGCAGGGGAAAGCCGAGAAGTGTCAGAACAGACTGCCTGGGCCCCTCGACCCCCTTGTTTTATAAAGCTTGTAATTACAGGCCACATACTGTTGCCCAATTTATTTCTTGTCATGTTATCAGTAGAAGATCCCTACTTCATTTCCTGCAAGAATAGTTTTGTTAAATTGTGACAAACTAATGAGACTACAGCTAAGAGCATCTCATGGTAATATTTAACAATATGCCTTTAATGAGACTTTGCCCCCATCTCTGCCTTAGACTACCTACGTAATAGAATTTCTTAAGCCAAATTTTTCATGGATCACCATTAGTTTCTAGTTACCTATGCCCCTGACATGAGGCACCGATGTGCTTTGAAAACCCACTTACACAGTTTAAACAGAAGTGAATAAAAGGAAGAAGAGGTGTTTCTGCAGCAATATGGGCCTGGAGGGATTCTGTTTCACATCATACAATGACTCCCCCTCCATTTTGATGAATCTTAGATCCACACTGAGCCCCACCTCAAAAAATTAAATTCAGGGGTGGGAGAAAGCCATCTCCTTATTAAACAGATCAATCCCCTGTTTACAGCATACGTTCACAAATGATCAACACAGCTGAGGTGATGGAGCACTACACTCTGGTGTCAGAGCAATAACCCATAACATTGGTGAAGAGCAACTAGAGAGAACACCTCAAGCCACTATTGCCTCTCACACCCACAACAGGCTCTGACATACCACTTCCTAGTTAGGGCTTATTAAGAAGCTGGCAGTGTTCTAACATTGAGTTGAACCCATTCAGTCACCACCAACATGGTCCTACTGCTTATCACTTTTTACTTCGTTGGGTTACTACCCAACTAGTTATTTTTTCTTCCAACTAGCCACAACACCTCCATGGCTCCTCCAGCCCTACGCCAAGCTAACCACCCCACCAACTGCTGCAGTGCTGTTTTTGTCAATCCCATACTTCCAGATCCAGCAGACTTTTGCATTGACTTCTTGATGGCAGGTATCATTAGCTAACATCCATTAAGTTTCAGCAGGTCCTCATGTAAGGCTGCCTTTTCTTTCACTGTTGCTAAAGATGGCTCTCTTCACCATAGGTCCTTCTCTTACTTTTGGATTAGCTCACCACTTTTCTGCTCGACATCCTCTCATCTCACCAATTCCCACTTCCCCTCCTTTCTCTAGCTCTCAGTGCTGCCTTCATTCCTGGAAGTCCTTAATTTCATCTTAATGCACTCCCTTTAGCGTTGTTATGTGTATATATATATATATCTATCTCAATCTACCACTTGCTTCCTGTTATTGATCTTTCAACAGCAACAAAAAAAAGCTTTAACCAAGTGGTTTCTTCTTCCTTTCTGCTCCAATGTTCATGTAATTACATGCAATTAACAGTAATACATGCTCATACACTCAGTTTAGGGCAGTCCAGAGTGACCATTACACGAAAAATTTATCCAACTCTTCTAGATCTAGTTAATGTTATACTCAGCCTATAAGAAATACATATGAACAGGCTACATTATACATGGCTAAATCACATCTGTTTCACACATCTAAGGTATGTATAATCTGACCAGCATCAGGAATTGTGAAAGGCTCATTTTGAAACATAAACTTCTTAAACCACACCCACTACTTAGATACACCCTTTTCCCATGAACGGATCACAACTTGGACAAGCTTTTCGGTGAGTTCTCAAACAAGCAGCAAGAGGCTTTATTCTAAAGCATAAAACCAAGAACAGGAGCATGATTCTTGCCGCACCCCCAATTCTACTACCTACAACTTCATCATTGGGACTTAGGGAAACTAAAAACATACCAAGAACAATAGGTGGTGCTACCAGCCCTGCTTGCATTTACACTTTTCAATACCTACAAAAGACTTGTGTGCAGTTAGCAGACCCTACTACTGTTTGAAGGGAACATGCATTGACTTCAGCCCGTCCTTCATGTGATTCACTGCTTTATGTTTATAGTGTTTAATAACTAATGGTTCCTTTTCATCTTTGGTAGGGGTAGTTCTACCAATGTCCAACTATCCAAGTGTTCACACAGTTGTTAGTTTATTACTAATTTCATATTAAATTACTGTAAGAAAATGAGCATTCCTTGGATGAAGCTGCAAAGCAAACTGTACAAGCCTGTAGAATTACCAATTAAAAAGTTTAACTGGCAGCAAAATTCTTGATTTTCATCTGCAAATTAAAA
Organism: Aquila chrysaetos chrysaetos; assembly: GCF_900496995.4. NCBI lineage: Eukaryota > Metazoa > Chordata > Aves > Accipitriformes > Accipitridae > Aquila > Aquila chrysaetos. The sequence continues at coordinate 14,903,733 of NC_044008.1, forward strand.
ATATATTTGAGGGCAAATGGAATTGCTCAACTTTCTCACTAGTCAAATGACCATACTGCTATGTCTTTTTAACTGAATGAGCATGATTCAGGCATCAGGGGATTAAGGTTTTACTGTCTGTGCCCAAGTAGTGATGCAAGAGGTTGCAAGTCTTTCTGTAAGCAGACACTCCATTTTTTCCAGAGTTCAAGATTTTCAAAATTGTATTCTCAATCAGTATCCTTTCATACATAGCTAGCTTTCCAAAGCAGCTAATACCAACATGAAATTTTTGCTTCAGCGGGAAGAATCACAGTAAGCAGATGAGATCTGTTCAGTTTTCTAAAACCGTAACTTTAAATGAAACAAAAACCCAGACCAAACTGCAAATCAATATCCCCAAACAGAGCATGACCACCATTGCTAAATAATTGGAAAATACATAGTGGAAAATACACAGAAGACTGGAGGGAAAGCATGGTTCTACACAGTAGTGACATTTCTGTGTAGCTGCTGGAGGAGCATGCTAGGACAAGCCTGCTGTTTCTACCTTTGCTCCATACACAGGGACACTTCTGCATACCAAAGCTAGTATTTATCTGCTTCTTGCCCACATGATTCTGGGCCTGTTCTGCACAGGTTTCACAGTGCCAAGAAGCTTCATACCTTTAGGTGGATTGTTGCAGTCTGATTTTTGTCAGGAAGAGAGATTATTTATGCTAAGGGTATGCACACATTGATTGCAAATATGAGATCCACACAATAGCCCCAGGCAGTTTTCCTGACAAATTTAACACCTGTGTACTGCTGCCAATATGACAAGAACATGACACGCAACAAGAAAACTGCGGTCTTACACAATTTTTACAGTACCAGCAACCAGGACCATAAGCATTTTTTGCACTTCTCCCTTAGGAGAAAATTCAAGGCACTGCTATGGATTTCTTTATGCCTCAACGGATGAAGGTAGCAATTTAGGTTGGGTTTGTTTGGGGTTTTTTTTGTTTTTTCTTAAGAGGAAGCAGTTTGGCATGGCTCAAGCTAGACTGGTACTGTTACCAAGTTACCATATTCCTTTGCTTTATAGCATGGATATGTACCGAACCTACGAGTAGAAGTAATCTGTAGCTATGGATAAGAAGTAGCAGCTGATGTGAAGACATTAACAGTTATTACCTAAATATATTCATGTTATAATGACTAAGAGGCACTAGAGTATTCAGTTTCACTGATTTCTCATGTTAGTCATGCCTGTGCATAGCATCAAAGTTCCCATGACAGCAACTGGAGAAGGAATAATTCTAGTTATGAGCTTCAATAGCCACGTTTTGGGGACTATCCTTATACAAGTAACAAGTAAACTGCATTCTCGTTTGCTGAGAGGCTTGATGCCTTCGTGCTGTTTGAAAGAATACTGTCAAAGTGCTGCAATGTAACTGCAGTGGCTGTACTAGCCCTTCTACAAAGGAGGACAGGAAACATACTGACATTGTTCAGTTGGAGCTGATAAACCAGCTCAGGGTTGCTACTTTTCTTCCCGCTAAGGTACCCAAGGTTTTGGGGGGAGGGGAATACAGGAAACACTCTTCCTGCTCCCCAAACCTAAAAATAACTGAGACAGTATTGCTGCAACATTTAAGCCACCTAAGCACCCAATAAAGCCTGAAATATTTATACTCAGGCCAAACAGTCACAAAACTCCTGGGTTTCGCCCAGTATCTTTTTATCATTATTCAAACAGATCAGAAGATTGTGGCAGGAAAGTTTACTTTTCTGAGGGTAGACATGAGCCTGTTGCCAGCTGTGTTTTTAAACTATAGCACTTTTTCCTGCCAGTACCTTAAAGTCAGTTAAGCAGCAACTACAAGCTACAAGACTATTCTGACTTGTGAACTCAAAGCACTAGCTTCCCCCCTTCGAGCACCTCTTGCTCTGTCATCAAAAATCAGCAGGTTTACCAGAGTTTCATATTAGAAAACAAAGGAAACAAACACCTCTATATTTAAGTTGGGTACAACATTCTCAAGAAAATCTGAAGTTAATACAAACAGCATGAGCAAACAGCTGGGGGGGGGGGGGGGGAAATAAAAAAAAACCACATATATTACACAGAAGTTAGAAAAAATTACATACAGCCAGCTGCCACTAGGCAGATTTTGCATGACAGTATGAAATCAGACTGCACTAAATCATGTTCTTTCTCCTTCCATCTATAAACATGGAATTTAAATTCCTAGTAACTGAGAGTCGTAAAAAATAAAGAGATTGATTATGCCATGCAGACAAATTTAAGTCATACAAAGCATTTGCAGGACTTTGGAGGCATGCTTACAGGCTTCATCATTCCAGTTCTCCTGCATTTAACAAAGCTACTGATTTGGCGGTTACAGTTTCTTCTCCTTCGGAAAGCTACAAAAGGAGATTGGGCATGAACATCTAGTTCCAAAACAGGATTCAAAGTAAAAGGCAGACCTAATTAAAGATAAGCAGCTTCCTCTTCTGTGCTCCTCATTCTTGAGCAATCGTCCTCATTCTTCAACCGATTTCATGGCTTCTTTATGTACTTCACACTATCCATTTACTGCACAGGAAACCTACAAGCTGATTTTGGAGAAGTCTGGTGGGGGGTGGAAATTTAGGCATAAAATTGCCATTCTTTGAGCTAGCCTCCAGCCCAGTCATTTTCTTTTGATGTTTAGAAATAATACAAGGTGTCATTCAGATATAGCAAAGCTATCTTAAGTTTTGAAAGTAAAAGTCCTTAAGTTTGAGAATAAAAAAGTGTAAATAGGTCTTATGTGCTATATTTTTAGTTTATACATACTACCAGTTGACCATGATATACCACAGTACACCTAGTAACACCCATCCAGAAAGCTGGGGAAGGAGACAATCATGGAATGACTTTCTAATCCCACAGAAAAATGGCTCCCAGTCACCCTCTCCACCCCGAGACTCCAAAGCTTACTCAAATTTCACATATGGGCAGGAAACCACGTGGCCAGAAACCCTTAATAGTTCAGACATGAGTTCCCAACAGGAAGGAAGTTATAGTTAAATACAAGTCCAATCTGTGTTTCCCTCCACGAGCTCTGCAAGATGAATGGAAAAAAAAGCCAGGCTTTCCTGTTGCACAACAGCTAGCAATCATGTGACATAGGATGCAGCACAACTGCTTGAAATAGGGATGTTATTCACATGCAGAAGAACCCCCTCTAAACTGGTCTTTCAGAATTCTGCAGTTGCATACGATGCCTCTGTTTTCATAATTTCTATGACCTACTCTAGACATAGCCTTGAGCCACTTGAAAGTTGTACACTGTTCAAGAACTACAGGTTAGGCCTGCTTATTTTCCAACCAAGACAAACAAATTTCAGTCAGGTTTCCTTCTTACAGTCCACCCTTTTGCTGTAGTTAGGGGCAGGACCTCTAATGATGATGTACTCAAATCAGCCCCCCCCTCTTTTTTTTTTTTTTTTTAGGTGAACAGCTTAGAAAACCCACAAATGCTGATGAGAATACTTTTCCCATAACTATTCTCCAGTTAACATCAGGAATATGTCCTTTGCTTCAACACACCTATTCTTTCACTCCACCCCCTTAAGAACTGCAGTTACCTCTAGAAGCCTTCATCATCCTCCCTTTGGTCATCTGCAATTGTAAGCATGGTCATTCACATATATTGACATTTCATGTTTTGACCGTTTTAGCTTACATGTACTGAAGAACAGTTAAACAGACTAAATGGATCTCGTGTCTACGTTGTGAAGCTTGTTTACAGAAGAATGTATTTAATTCTTATTTTTTCCTGCAACAGTCAGAAAGGCCAGGAGTCCCCTTCGAGCACTTCCAGTTGAGCATTGAGTATTTGATACTAAGGGAATTTCAAAAGGTATCGCAAGTCAGACATGCTCCTGCTTAATGGGACTCAAAAAATGTGTTAAAAAAAATACCAATGCTTACGTTAGACTTGTGTAAGGGAAAAGCAAGTGAGATTAATGAAGCATCTCATCTTTATTTATCATATGACAAGTACAGCAAGATTTCAGCTTATAAGCTACAGTAAAAGTGTTTCTAAGCAGTAAAGAAACCTCTCCTTCACTCCAGTGCCAACTGGGTATATCCAAAATTCAGATTCAACCAAGAATCTTAGAAAGACACATTAAGAAAAACTAGGTCTACTGGACCTACCTTTTTGGACACCCAGGTTTTTTGCTTTTTGATGGTCTATTACTATAGTGGGAACTAATGATGCAGAAGGTTAAAGAGTACCAACCCCAAAACAATACTCATCCTTGCATCATGTAAGAAAAAACCCACCACCTATTTTAAACTGTTACTTTAGACATCCCTTAAAGGCTTAGGATTTTAAATATGGAATGGCTTCTGAACAGCTGTGAAGCTGAAATATCCAAGAGTGCAACACGCTATTTCTAGGAAGATGCAACAGATGTTTCACACTTGTTAATATGTACATCCTATTCTAAACAGGATGTAGAGTTTACTTGTACTGAGTGCAATCAGTACATAATTGTTGCTCAATGCTATTCAAGCAAAAAGAAGAGGCACCCAGAGCAAGACACTTCCTGTTAAATACTTACGCTGTCTACAGGAAAATATCCAAGCTTTAGGTAGCATTTACAGACATGCACAAGTACCTTTCAGCTCCATCCCTACTTTCTTGTGATACGTCTGATCAGACTAGGTAAGGCAGAGCCATTAAACTGAACAGAAGAGGACCCAAGTATATGAATATTCTTGCTAGGTTACAGAAGTGTGGGGAGTGTTTTGTTTTGTTTTAAATGAGGAAACAGTTCTAGAACATGTGTTGCAGTATCATTGCATTATTGAAATTAAAAGGCATGTTTAAGCAAACACACTTAAACAGGAGATCAGCTGCAGAAGGTATCATAGCCTTCAGATTACCTTACTTTGCTAACTGTAGCATGAGGTTACAACAGGTCCAATGGTTAAGTTTTCCTGCTTCATATAAGCACTAACACTTGGCCTACAGGGCAAAATTTAGATAGCTGCTCTTCTTGGTATCTGTTAATGACTCCAATTTACTTAAATGGGAACAGGATTATTAAGTAGTCATATCACTGAAACAGAAGACAAGACAAACCAATTTAGCTAACATCTGCACTTCCAAGGCAAATATTTGTAGTACACTATCTGCAGGATAGCATTGAGGAGCAGCTTGCCTGTTAAACAGAAGACCCTGCACTGCCAACTCTTACTAGTGCAGGCTTAGCTATAGCCTTCAGGGTACAGTCCTAATAATGCTTTGAAACGATGATTCCCTCCCATCAATTAGTCTACACTAGCAACTATAGTGTTTGAAGAGTCTCTTGAAAGAGCTCTAAGACATGTAGAAAGCAGTATGTTGATTTTGCACTGTGTAATTCATTTCACAGCAGCATGATTTTTCTTCTTCCCGTTCACAGTATTTAGCCTAGTTGGAAATATCCCTGCCTGCCAGTTTTAAAAGACAAACAAAACCAAGTCTAAATGCTTCATCAGTATTCTTTATTTTTGCCCAAATCTACATTATATCCTCTGAAGTGGTCCTTAAATTTTGGAATTCCCTCCCTAGTATAGCAAGAGTATGTTAACACCCAGTGTTTGTATTTCAGGCCTAGTCTGAAGTAGATGATCTTGGACACAGAGAGGAAAAACCTTAAAATACTAGCCCTACTTGCATACAGAACCCAGTTGCATTCTTATGCAGTTTTCCAAAGTTAGTGGAAATTCAGAGGTGGTGTACAGTAGTACTGCACAATTGTAGTAAATGTGCTACTGCAACAGATTATTAGGCAAAGCCGCTTTGTTTAAGGTTCACCAGGAGAGATACAATTTAAAGTGTTCCAGTTCTCAACTCTTCTTGTACTCCATTAAGTATAGCAAAGCAGGTCCTTTGACATTAGCCATCAGGATTTCTGTTAAAGTCTGGCTAGTCTGTCAAGCACCATAAACCTGTATCTTTTATTACAGGTAGTTATAGCCAAGGACTCAATAGCTCACTGCCACTATTTCCTAGTTATCATCATTTCCCCTCCCTAACAGAGAAATCACTGCAGATTCAACTTTACTATCTCTGAAGAGGAGACATTCAAGTTCAAAAATTGCTGTTAGCTGAGCCTAGACACTGTGGCTCCTACATGAAGTATAGCCTTTCCTATGCTTGTACAGATAGGAGACAGAAGTGTTTCTCAGAAACAGTTTAAAAATAGGATCTGACAACAGACCAGCATGCCTTTATAAGCTTATGAGCTTGCTCCAACGTATGAATGCCAGGGTAATGAAGCACAGCTTTGGAGATGAATTCAAAGTGTAGCACCACCCTGATAAAAGCAATAGTTTCATTTTGTGAAGAGTAGTCTTCTAAATCAGGATAGCTGTAACAATGACATTAAATAACATGTTCTTATAAAGTTTTCTGATTAGAATGCCCATAGCTCTTCTGGATGGAATTTGAGACAGCTTACCCTGTCTCAGCAGATAAGACTACATCGAGCTATCATCAGCCTGACAACACCGGGCCGCAAACACTGTGGCCCAAAATGAAGCAGCACAACCATTGCACAGTTTAGCACTTACCAGGGAATAAAGCTGGTAAAAGACCTCTTAGGCTAGAGAGTAAATTACTGTCTCACGATCAGCTATAGTCTCTTCAAGGGATTGCTTTGCCTGCACTAATAAAGCAGCACAGCTCTGCACCTCCCATTTGTTTGGTTTATTTAAAAAAAAAAAAAAACCAAACCAAAACAACAAACAAGTTCACTTAAACTTGGGGAATCACATGACAGTCATCTAACCCGATACAGAAAGGCGAGAACATGGGATGCAAGGAAAAAGGGAGTTTAGCACAAGAATTAGATGCTAATGCTTGTTTTCCAGATAGCTCTTCAGCTTAAGTTCTTCTTGTGCTCTCCCCACTAGTTTTAGCACACCCCAGATCTGCCACACAAGGTAGTTTTCAACTTCTATCTGGTTGGTCTATAGCAGTTGTCCTAACACTGGATCAAGCAGCTATCAAAGATCCATACATATTACATACAACCGGACAGAAAGACAGATACTAATTTCTGTAGATCAGATACTAAGAATTGAACTCCACCAATACAAAGCTTCATTAGTTGCCAAACTAATGAATTTTGCAGGAAACAAATCCATTATTATAGCCAGTGGTACTCAATGTCAGAAAGCTACCCATTCCGAGTATGCCATTCTGCTGTCAGACTTCTGTACTTCTGAAACTGTTTGAGCCCTAATACGCCACACTGAGTAGGGCTACAGCAGTCTTCAAAAGCTAAACCTTTGAAGAGACATGAAATACTGCTGCACTCAAGCTGCATTTCTACTTTTGAGCAAAAACTACTGCATGTTGTTCCCTACCCCTGTGAAAAACCTCCACCCAGACAAGTCACAGTAAGAAGTTTCAGCAGAGATGGGGAACCTCTTTTGTCCAATCTAAATAACCACACAAATAGAACAGCTAAGCCTTGTCTGGTTTCCAAGCTTACAAACAACACAAACACTTGCTTTCTCCATGACAGGACCACCTCCAGCTGCAGTTCCAGGATGCTGGAGCCCACAGTTTAGTAGCTGCCTGACTCTGGCACTGCGCAACTCTCAGAAAGTGGCAGTTTTTTCCCCTATTTTCTTCCTAGAGATCCTCAAGAACCACCATTGTGCTTATACCACCTGCATCTTAACACTGACTGAGGAACCATTCAGTTGATGGTTATTTTCAGCATCTTCATCAAAGAACTGTTATTGACAGGGCTTCAGGGCTAGTGGTGTATTATGATCAGGTCAGAGCACTGCCTCACTTCTGAAAGTAACTACACAGAGCTTAATACTGCTCTCCAAAGCAACCAGAAGTTCATCAGAAAGACTCTACTTCAAATAACAAGGTCATGCTAGAAGGAGAGAACAAACCACTGCCCCACTTCACTACGCAAAGGTCATACCAGTGAGCTGGACTTGGTGCAAATTCCCACTAATCCTAGGATTAGCAGGCCACGTAACAGCTTTAAACCGGCTCCTTTAAGTGAGGAACTCAACTGTTAAGAATTGTAGAACCAGCCAATAACTTGTCTTCCTTCTAGAGAAAAAACCTTACTATTCTCAACATTTTCTAAAAAGCTCATCATAACACAAAGCCTGAAGTGGTGTGCAAAGGAAGTTTCTGCCCTGTCCTGCTGCTGTTCAAGCCTCGAACGCAGTCCTTCCACATCCAGGTGGATAAACTGATCAGTAGGCAGTCACTGGACCTGCTCAACTACCTACAAATAATGCATATTCATCTGACTAGTGACCACTGTGACCCACAGGTACCACTTTTTTTTTTTTTTTTTTTTTTTTTTTTTTTTTTTTTTTTAAGATTAGCTCAGAACTCACCCAGTAAGAGTAATACTTCACTGAATACCCCAGCTATTAGATTATCAGCCACTTCTGGAAGATGCAAGCCTATTCCAAGTTTTACCCTGTTCCAACAAAATAAGCTCCTTAAGTCCAAAATCCTGTGAACACTTAACTAGGCCACAGTTGAGAAGAAACAGCATTTCCCTTATTTTTGTAGGCTGTTATTTCAGTGAATCTGAAATGATCTTGCCACCTACAACTGCAGGTCAATCTAGCAGTGCCTTACATACTCTTAAAGTTTTGAACTTTGAGTGTGCTTGACTCCTTAAGCAGCAATTCTGGCTGCACTAACCAAGAGCCTTTTAGAGTTGCCTCTCAAAATTCCCCAAGAACTGCATCTTTACTGAGAAAAAACACACCTAATTTCACTAACAGTTAAAACCTGCACATCTCCATTCTCCCCACAGCTGCTTCTTCCTACTTGAACTCCTGTTCAAGCAGGAGTGTTTGTGAAGCCACACAATGAACATTCACATTAGAAAACCACCCATTAAAATTAGGCTTACACTAGATCCATTCTTCTCTTCTACTTCACACATGATCACTTGCACCATCAAAAAAGGGGTGGCGCAGAAGCAAGAATGAACAGCTGGGAAAAGGTGCAGGATCATCTTTCAGCATGAGCACCACTTCAACTGTTTCAACTATGCCATTAATGCACACTCAGATCTATTACACTGTTAGTATCTCTCTCCTTTCTCCCCTAAATACCCTTGAACTCCTGTCAGTCCCTTTGTGAGGCTAAAGGTAAACAACAGTGTTTAAATAACAGATCTTAGCAAAGACACAGACCACATACACATGCACAGACAGGCTATCATGGCAAGTTAGAACCACAAGTCTAACTGCTGGAGAACATCCAGCCAATTGAAATATCCTTATTAAAAGGAAAGAATTGCAGTTCAGTAGAAACTGTTTCTCTCCCTGCCAGGCTACCATAAACGCAAGCTACATGCCTGTTTTTACCCAGCCTCCCTCTCCTACAGCTCCCTTCCTTCCCCTCACCTTCCAGATTAAGACACAGCTTGCATCAGACTGGCCTTTGGGCAAATCCCCTCCCCTGAGGTTTCCATCTTAAAGTAGTATACACATTTGTTTTTCACTCATCTCCTGCAGCAGAAGTAATTCAGAATGCATCAGACATTGTTTTGAGACTGCACTGCAACACTGCTGGAGCTACTGCTTCTCTGAAGATAAATAATACTGCTTCCCTGAGAACAGCTAATAAAACAACCTTGAAACAAACAAACAAGAAAATATTATGAGCTCATTAAAACTTGCCTTCATTTCTATAGCTTCATAGAAGCATAGACAGCCCTTAATTCAAGTACTGCTGCAATAAACTACCAGTTACACAGAGAACTTTTAAAGTAGTTCACTTCTTGGTTTTCAAGTGAAGTCCGATATTGATGTGAGCTACCTAAATGGGTGCTTTAAGAATTAAAGCTCTAGCTGCCAGTTAAGCTTTTGATTTCCAGGTATGCTATATAAACTACTCTATAACATAAGCATTCAGACTGCTCCCTTACAGTGAGGTAGGCAACTACTCCCTATATCATACTTATAGAATACATGCCTAAATGCAAGTACTAATAAAATAGATATGTGCGTTTTTTTCCTCATCTTCAGTTCAAATTAATGTTCTTCATTTAACACATCTGCAAGGAAATATTCACCATGTCAGGTCCCAAATAAATCTGTTCTTTATCAAAAGAATCACTGTACACTGAAAGCCTCTCTGGAAACTTCAATTACGAAGGGAGTATTTTCCTTGTGTCATACTATGCCTACACAAGAAGAATCAGTAATCCAGTCACTTAAAATGTTTGGTCAACAAGCCAACTGCCTCCTCGTAACACCATTTCCAGTAAGCTTTTTTTTTAAAAAAAAAAAAAAAAAAAAAAGCCTCACCACCTCTAGGACTCAAGAATCCTCCTCTTTATAGTAGTCTGCACAGAACAAAATTGGTTGGTGCAATGCTCAGCTGACAGGCACCACCTGACACCCAAGAAAAAGGGGGGGGGCAGCTGTTCGTTTAGGAAGCAAAGCTTACAGCCTAAAAGCTAGGCTCAAATAAGACTCCAAACTTTTGAGAGCTTCACACTGTTTCATTCTTAATTACTATCATCTCCATTTCTTTTCTGGTATCCTTTATATAACCTACAAAGGAAAAATGTAGCACTATTAGATGCTTCCAACCCTGTTGTTCTACCCCTCCCCCAACGACACAGAGATGCCCTGCAGGCTCTATCTGCAAATAATATGGACTACTTACAGTAGCTCCCAAGTCCCCAGTCAGTTCTTATGTAACTAGACTCCACCTCACCATACTACTTATGTAACACATATTAAGTAGCATCTATTATACAGGAGTCTTCTATATTAGTCATATACCCAGTTACTTTCATTCCAGTAGTTCTCATACAACACATTTGCCACATATTCAAGCTTTATCCCTAACCAGGTTACTACTGTGGATGAAAAAAGAAAAAAAAAAATTCCCAACTATCTGGGGACAAACTAAGAACAGAAAAAGTGCTACGGAAAATTTCTAAATGGAGCAAAGCACCACCCTTAAAGCATCAGCAATTTTAACTGTTAATTTGTTCGTTCGGTTAGATACAGAGGCTAAATTTACACCCTGCCATACAAGAACCAAAACATGGAAACTAGCATTAAATTGCTTTGAAAACACAAGAATCCCACCCAAACAGTAACACAAGTTGCATTCCTTAAAGAAAAAAGTGTTAGAATTGGAAAACATACATTTTTTCACTTCCGCCCCATCAGTATATTGAAATAAAAAAAATCCAGAAAGAGTATTTGCCAAGCTTCCGAGCCTACCCAGACCTGTGTGACAAGTTCATTTCCCTACAAACCTCAGAAAGACATGGGGCATCTTCACAGTATTTGCATACCATAGTTTTCATTTGCACCAAGTGTATGCTCAAGTCCCCGTGTTAAAGATGCAGGCCATCCATGGCCTAACTTTGTAATACATGCCACATTACCCCACAGAAAAGCTGCTCAACTCCTACAACAGGATCCGACAACATACAAATTAAAGAATATTGATCCGTTTTTCCATAACGAAGTTCTGTTCAAATAAAATAAAGTCATTAATACCTTGCAGATTTTTCCTGAGGCCCCCCACCCTGTACCCCCGGCAAAGCAACACTGGAAATGAGACGACCTCCTCGTCAGATGGACAACTCCGCATAGCCTGTACATTTTCCTCAGCTCTTTTAATGAGGTCATTTAAACATCGCTTAAACCAACTCTTTCAGTAAGTTACTCAGCAAGTACCATTCTATGATTCCGGGGAACCTAACTTACAGATACAAGTGCTCTCGTACACGAGAAGGGGAAGCCGAGCGAGAGCGGGCGGCATTTACGTGAGTACACCCGGCGGCTGGAAGGCCCAGTGCAGCAGCCGCTCACCGCCTGCCCCCACACTCGGGCGGAGCGAGTAGGCGCCGAGGGGTAACTTTCCCTTGCGGTGGGTAAAGCCTTACGCAGAGAGGGGGCGAAAAGGAAAGCTTCCCCCGAGAGCAGTTACACCCTGGAGATGGGTGGAGAGTACGGAGAAAAGCGAGAACCTTCCTCGGCGGCAGCTACACCCTCGTGCATAAGGTTAATGGGGGAAGGGAAATGGGAACCAACGCGGCACCGACGGCATTGTGCGGGGCGGGGGAGGGAAGCACGGACTCTCCCGGGCAGCCGCCGCCGCCTCAGCCAGCTTGGTCTGCAGCCAAACCCCACAAGAATGCAACGCGGTCACATGACCTCCGGCGGACGTGCAACTCCCTTCCCTCTCCAGGGAGACCCTGCGCCATCTTGTACTGACGCAGTTACAAAAGCAGGCACGAACTGCTCCTCTCCCGCTCTTCCCCCGCTCCTCTCCTCACAGCCCCGGCACTGTTTGGGAACGAGAAGCCAAGGCCTGGTCCTGCTTTCCTTTTCACCAGCTCTTCGGGTATCCCCCGCCCGTGAAGTCCTCCCTCGCGCTGGGATCATGGCGCCCGTTTTCTCCCTTTGCACCAGCCTCCCCCGGCAGCTCCCCAACCCTGCCCAGCTGCGGCTACCCCTGCTGCAGGATGATGTCAGCGCCAGCCAATCGAGGCGCGCCGGGCTAGCCCAGCCAGCCTCGTTATTGGCTCCCGCGCAGCTCCCTCCCCCCTCCTGACTCAGTCTCCGCCGCGGTTCGCTGCGGAGCCGCAGCCAAGGCACAAGTGGGGGGAGGGGAATAGGAGGGGAAGGGAAGAAAAAAAAAAAAACCCCTACACAAAAAACCGAGAACCAAACCCACCAAGACGCCAGCCGCCATTTCGCGCAACAACAGGCAGAACCCGAGCGAGCAGCCCCAGCCAAGCGCCCTAAGGAGAGAGAGAAAGAGAGAAACAAGAGACACACGCACAGAAGAGTTAGACAGGAAAAAATACCCATAGACTCCGCCGTGATCACAAGACGTTTAATCGCCCCCCTCCTCCCTCAGGCTCAATGCCCCATTACAGCCGCCTCCTCTGCGTCCAACCAGCTAGCAGATCCCTTCACCTCGGCTCCCTCCTGCCGCAGCAGCAGCTGTTTAGAGCCCCAAACTCTCTCTGCCCAAGGTGTGGGGGGACGCTAGTCTATGGCGCTGCTGCTAACTGCTTCTCCAGTCACCCGATTGTGGCGGCTCCATCGAGGCAGGGTAAGAGCTGCCAGCCCAGCTTTTATCTGGTGCCCCGAGTTTGCGCACTGAAGGAGGCTCGCTCAGCCCCTGGTGGGCGTCGAATGAAACCCCAGCCACCGCCTCCCCTCCCTCAATCAGCCGTATCGCTGGAGGGGCTGAAGCCGGGCAGGGGAGGCAGGGCGGTGTGCGGGCAGAACAGGAGCTGGGAGGGGATGTGGTGGAAGGGAGAGGAGTTCCGTGCAAACGGCAGAAGCTGCGTCTTCCCTGAGAGGCTGGTGACCCTCTCGCTTTGCCAGCTCCCGCTGGTCCGGATAAAAGCAGACCGTACCTGCTCCCCAAGTGCCGTTCCCTAAAGGGGAAACGAGGCTCGTTCACTGCTCGTCTCGTTCCCTGCAGAAAAGAAACGCCTTCAGCTAGTGCTGTCCCACTCCCTTTAAGAACCGAAGCTCTCTCCCACTTGCCTTATATATGAGCCTTAAAACGCTTCGGGGAAGACTCTCAGCCTCAACTGTCTTCTTGACAGGAGAGATTCGGTCAAAACCTCCACATCGCCCTGAACGGGTCTCGGTCAAAGCTCCCGCTCCTTCCCCTTTCTCGCCCCCCTCTTCCCCGCCCCTCAAGTAAGTTCCTCTGCGTGTGTGAGATCCGGCGGGTCTGCCCGGCTTTTCGCGTACTTTGTGGCGAAAATTTACTCCTCAGGTTGAGATTCATAAAGAATAGGTACGCTGAGAGTAACGACGTTCGTGAGGAGGAAGCCGGACGCGGGGGGGAGAGCAGCTGAGGAGGGAGTTTTGGCGTTTCTGCCTCAGAGGATGCAGTTGTGAGTCAGACATCCTCCCGCCCGCGTTCGGTCCCACAACAGCTTGGGACGGAGCCCCTGCCCCTCCCCCGCGGTCTGCGCCTCCGGGGCTGCGGATCGCCCCCGGCACCAGCCCCAGCTGCCGCGCCGCCCCTCCTCCGCTGCCCTACTTCCCTCCACACCCCCTCACAGCCCCCCTGCCCAGCCCCTGCCGCAGTCTGGTGTCTCGGCCGCGCCCAGACCCGAGCCGTTCAGCGTAACGTGCAAAGCGCTGTTGTAAAATGGACACTGAGGGCTCGGCGGGCGCAGACTGCACTCCCAGCCCATAAGCAAAATGGCGGCTGTTTGGCTTCGCCTTGGTAACCCTGCCCCTGCCAGGCGGGGCGGGTAAGCCCCGTGCAGTGGGAGGGAGGGGAGAGCGGACGCCATTTTCCCAGAGAGAGGCAGTGACATAGAAGGGAGCGTAGGAGGCTGAAAGGAGGGAGACACGGGAGCAGCGGCGGCAGCGGGGTTTGTACACAGGTCCCAAGGCAAAGGCGCTTCCGAGCTCGTCCCTGTAGGGTTCTGCGCACTGAGCTAGGTTTGGGGGGAGGGGGGGTCTCCTCTTTCCTTTCTTTCTCTTTTCTTTCTTTTACCAGAGCCTGCTGAGGGTTCCTGCCTAGGGTAGGGATATCCGCAGTGGGGCTGTTGCATTGTTTTGGTTGGGATAGAGAAGGGGCTCAGCTGAGGGGTCCTGCTGCCTGGCCTGTGACCATTACAGGTGAGTCTTCGGTTATTACCAGGGTATTCTGCTGTGGGTGCTTTGGGGAGGGGGGGTGGCAAAAAGGGAGTGAAATGCGATGGGAACGTCTCATTACCCTCGGTGCGGGTATAACTCCTTCCCACCCTGAAACGCGTTTAAATTCTGTTTAAGTTGCCTTGAATTTGTTTTTGCTTTTGTGGGGTTTGGTTAAAAAATGGCAGGCTGTCGCTATATCTTGTGAATATGGCGGGTTACTGTAACTGGAGGAGCTGAGGAGAATTTTTTGGCAGTTACGCCAGATTTATGCATTAGGCTTGGAAAAAGAGCCAGAAGGGGCTATTATGTGACAACATACACTTCCTTAGACTGGTGGTTTTCAGAACGGGTTTGTGTGTTATTGGGACTGCGTATTGAGTTTTATGAAGCTTGGGAAAACCTATTCTCTTCCTCCATCCTGTATATTTTTGCTTTGTGGTACTAAAATGGCTCGTTATAGGCCTAATCTCTCTGCCTTCCACACCCCCGCCTCTTTTCCTCCCTCCCTGCTAATATCTCCGCTTCGTGGTGTAACCTGGACAAACGGAAAGCAGTCCTCAAGAGTTTCTGTGCCAATTTAAAAGGGGATCATTCTCTCCACCCCCTTTCTTGAGGGTGTAAGTAGTTATATTGGTGCATACCTTTCTTGCTTTAGTTTCTGCAGCCAGTGTTGGTGTTCCTTGGATGGCATATTTCAGTCTCTTTCTTAAATAAGTATTGGTGGGGTAGACCCCATTGCTGCAGACATAGGGGAGGAGAAACAAACGGTTCACTGTGTAGTACTAAACAGGGTAGAGAAACATAATATAGCCTGATTATAAAGGTCCTGTATTCCCCCATACTCAGCCATTAGGGAATGTGCAGTGGCTAAAAGCCCTGAGGTCCCTAAAATGGTACATACTACGTGTCGTTAAAAGCAGAAGTTTAGTGCTGCATCTAGATTTAGGAATGTTTTAGTCTGTTTATTTACAGTACCTTAAAGGAATAATAACGAAACGTTTTTGTTATCCAGGGCTCAGGTCAGAGAAGAGAAAGAGATATCCATGCCTGTACTTACAATGCATGATTAATTGATTATAATCACTATACTTTCAAAGTTACTTTTCAAAAAATGTGGAGCAAATTTTTTAATTTCCCTCTTTTGTCCTTTAGAGATTCTAAAAATGGCGGCCTCAGGCTGATGTTGTGGTAATCTAATCAGCTCGGGTCCTCCACACCCCATGCAGTGCATTTGTCTGCAGCATATTAGAGTCTTACTATGTTTAAATGAAAAGACTGTTCCCTTCAAATAACGTACAAAACATCTCTTGACTTTACTGCGATTTAAAAATGCTGTGTTCCAGCTGATTAATTTTATT
The DNA here is from genome assembly GCF_900496995.4 of Aquila chrysaetos chrysaetos. Lineage (NCBI taxonomy): Eukaryota > Metazoa > Chordata > Aves > Accipitriformes > Accipitridae > Aquila > Aquila chrysaetos. The sequence continues at coordinate 14,919,753 of NC_044008.1, forward strand.
GGTTATGTGTGTGAAAGGCAAGTGAACGAGACCACTCTTGTCGGGGAAAAGGGGGGTGGAAAGAGGCAACAGACTCAAGCAGCTTTTTTGAGGGGTGTGTATAGGTTACTATAAGGTAATATGTCTGTCGGTTTAATAATTTGGAAAAGCTTCTGCGTTTGTGATGGATACTGTACATCTGTCCATCCTATTAACGACATAAAAGCAGTGATACTTACCAAAATAAGTAGTGGATTAAGATCACTAAAACAGTCAGCCAAATTCTTTGTGGAATCGCGTTTGTGAACGTCATGTTCACCTTCCAGGAAATACCTTTGCTGGACATTAGGGTAGTAATTCAATGTATTCATAGTTTGAGAATACTAAAAGAACTTAATACTTACGGAAATAATACATGTGAGATTATAATCTGTTACTTTATTAAGATGTGGAATTTCTTCTGCTAGCATGTAATCTTGGTGTTACATTTCTTTCTTAAATCTATTTTGTATATCGCTGTATAAATTTTATGTGTGGTAATACACATACAAATACTGAGGCAAAGTCTAGTTCCTAACCTCTAAATTTCTTCCTAAATGAAATATGAACCTTTTAGTATCACCACTATAAATATGTTTGGGTGGGGGGAAGGGAGGTCACAAGGATTTATTATTTGGTAGTTGGTGTAGTGTACTCTGATACAAACTATGGAGGCTGCGAACTGTACGTTTTAAGCAACAAAAAAAGAAATTTTTCACTTTTTTCTTTTTGTATGCCTGTCTTTAATCTTGTTCTTGGTTTAATGAGGTATGAATTCCTATTCTAGTATAGCTTTGGAACCTTCTGGATTTAAACAATCAAAAGTGAGGTATTGAAATGGCAAAATCATCTTCAATCTCTGAAGAATTTTAATTTAGATACTGTTTAGAAGCACTGATGTGTGGTTTAAGGTATATCTGAAGTTGAACAATAAGATAATAAGACTTTTAGAGTGTTGTTAATGCATGTCTTTCATGTGTTTTGAGGCCAAAGGCTGAGTGATTTCAACCACCAAGTGGTGTGTTAATAGTCCGGTAATGCATACTCCCATTATACCTTCCTTATTTATATAGATTTGATTTTTTTTAATAAACCATGCCTTACTCTGTTTATTTAAAAGTACATGAATAAGATTCTAAGCAGTGTATGTATGGGCCTTTTTGGAAACCTTCTTCTTTCCTCTCCCTAGGATTAAAGCTACTGTTCTTGTGAATAATTTTTTTAGCATTATGACTTAGAGGGCTACACGGCTCTGTGGTCTAACTTCATGGCCTCAGTCATGTTCTCGAGCAGACATCTGATTCAAGATTAAAATGAAAAGAAAATAATTTTGTACACTTTACAAAAAGTGTTCAAGGGGGGAGATGAAATAAACCCAAAGATTGGAATAATCATACTCAAATTTTACAGCTTATCTTATAGACTGCAAATTTCATGCACTAAGAACCTCTTGGGAATTTTCAGATCTTCCAGAGTTTCCCTGCATGAGTTTTAGTGAGTCAGTTTGCCTTTGTGACTCAGTTTCTCCATTTGTAAAAAGAGATCTGTGTTTTGTTTTAAGAAGACAATATTACAAAGGAAGTTCTACTTTTATTTTTTAACTCCATTGATGTTGATATGTTGAAGTATATTCATAAAAAATTAAATACACCCCACCCCCAACGCAACTAATAAAAACGTCTTGAAAGAAGGAAGGTTTGAAATCTAAACTACTTTTTTTTCAGGAGACAGTTCTGATTTACAAACATGGTGTTAAAAATGCAATAATACGGACTGTAGTTCTAAAACCGTTTATGTATCTTCAAGCTTTTCATATCTGAAGGAAAAATCTGCTTAACTGTCACTTAGCCTTTTGGGTGAGTTTTTTTGCCATCTGGGAAATTCCAGAGGGGAAATAATACTGGCTTTTTACGCTATATCTAGGAAAAGTTTCTCTTAGCACTAAAATTCAGATTACTTTTAGGAGTTGCATTACCTCATATCTTTGGTACAGTTTCAGCACACACAACTGTTAATATTCTGTTGGAAAGCAACAGAAATACAGAAATCGGTGTCACACTGAAGGCTGTAGTGTCTCACTAGTCCTGATCTCAGTTTGATTTAAGGACAGTCTTAATTTTGCTTGCATGTTAATACTAATTTTAGTAAGGACTATTTGTGGGACTTAGTTAAGGAGTTGTGTACGTAATTGTAGAATCGTGGCATTGTTTTAAATAGATTAATGTAAATGAAGGTTTAATGAAGGTATTTTGCTGTGTTCATGTAACATTCTAACAAAATTGGGGTTTTGGGGGTGGTGTAGATTGGTGAAGATATAAAATAAAACTCAATTCAGACTTCTGGAGAGATCCCAAAGAAGTCCATCTATGTTACTGGCCTTGTGACTTCCATACAAATGAGCATTTGTGAATCTCTCAAAAGCAAATTTTGTTGGACAGTGTTTTTGGAACAGGTACAGTGTTTGAATGTTTCCACTGTGCAAATACTAGTTTTGATTTATTACTAAGAATGAAACTTAAGGCATCTCTGAATAAAAAAAAAGTTTCGGCTTAGTAGAATGTTAAGGAAGAAAAAAACCCTTTTTATTCTTCTGAATTCTGGATTATTTAAAATATTCGTTGTAGTGGGCTTTCGAATGGTGCAAGATGAGTATTTCTAACTACATCAGTGTTCACATTTTCTTACTAACCAAGAATCGTACCCACAAAAGTTGAGGATCCAAAGTTCTGCTGGTGACCTTCAAAACTATAGCAGGGTTGTTTTTTTTGGGTTTTTTTTTTTTGTAGTATGTTCAAAGACAAAAACTGTTGTTTGTTATGCCTTAAAGGTAACAAGTTATTTAAAAGAAACGTTGTCAAGGTTTCATATACTTACTTGCTAGGAGATACTGAGATTGTTTTTGCTCCCTCTTACAAATCTGAATGTGGTATTAATGAAACAGGCAAGATTTTAAGCTCTGCTGGTTATTAGAAAAATTTAATAATTAAATCTGTAAGATTCTGAAGACAGTTTTGTTGTACAAAGTATATTTTTTTAACATGCCTGGCTTAAGTCCTTTCTTATCTTTATTTTTCTAAATTAAAATATTTGTCAAGAATACGGTAAATCACAGTGTCCATTCAAGTTATGTGTTTCAAAAGTACAAATGAAGAATATATTGAAGTAGCACAGATGTTGAATCCTGTGCAGGTAAAATGAGTTTGTTAGTTTTGCATATTTTATTGAAAGAGTGTTGTCTCTCCTTTTATGTGATAATTCATACATTGCTTAGATGGAGATGCAGTGTTGTAAAACTTAGCTGAGCCTTGGAAGGGACCTGCAGTTTTGCAAATCAGACAAGGTATGGGAAAGCCAAAATAGTATTGATCTCATTTTAGAATTTAGTTTAAAGTTAACATTTTCAATATGTGTAGATATTAAAATGTCGTAGTGCGGGCTCAGGTTTAGACAAGTTATTCTTATTTGTAGTTGTGTTTTGTGTATTTTGTGCCATCATGGTATAGGTAATCATTCACTTTTATATCTTTATCTCAAAACTAAATTACCGTCAAGTTCAAAGACAAGATGATAAAACTAGATTTTAATGACATTATTGTACTTTACATTACAACCTTAGAAGGAGGACCTGTAATCTATTGTCGGTTATTTCATCAGTCATAGAAAGTGATGAAATTAATAGCCTGTATTTACAAAGTGAGAATTTAAAATGTATACAGGAAGGTAGGTTTGGATCTTTTACCCTGAGGAGCTCTGTATATTTAAATTGGTTCAGTGTTCATTACTCTTTAACTCTTCTAACTTGACTAGGTCTAAAGATACTTTTTTCTTTAACAGTGAGTGATGCACTTGCCTTGAGTAGACAAAAGGAGCTAACTCCTAATTAGTATGGTTATAATGGGGCTGTGTTTAAAACCGTATCACAAGACAGATGATATTCGAAGTCTAGACAGTTAATCCTGTCTTAACTGTTGGTTTAAAGAAACTTTTCTAATGAGGAATGTTTTTAGTACGTTCTACTTAAACTGAAGGTGAAGACCTGAGAATTACAGCAACTTATAGCTTCTGGAGAAGGTATAGAGAGATTACACCTCTCATTTGGTAGAAACGTGAATATTTTTACATATAACTGATAAACAATACAGTAGTTATTTTACTGGTTATAAGGATAAGGTTCCTTCCTCAGATGCTTTACTAAGCAATACAGCCAATTGCTCTTTTTTAGGGTAGAAATACTTGATGAGAATCTTACTCTTTAATATCATTATGCAGGATTTTTATGAATGACTGTAGTGATTTTTTTTTTTTAATAATGTTCATTCTCTACTGTCTCTTTGCAATCACATCTTCTGTACTGGAAGACAAATAAAAGACAAACTCTGCATCTTTTTTCCCCTCCTGTGTGGCAGTAATACTGACAGTTAAAAGCTGTGTTTTGTGCTTCCTTTGCTGGGCAGAATTTCTTTGTTGTGTTTTTTCTAAGATGACATATTTCATATCTTTGTTACTACAATTAAAAATACACACTGAAACCTTTGAAAACACAAAGGTATAAAGTTACAAATGCAGGGAATCTAAGTTTCTTAACCAAATCAGTCAATATAGTTTTGCAAGGTAATTGCAATTGAAAATGAAATGGTTTTTGTTGTCTTGAAAGTAGGAAAGATCTTTAGATCTTAAACTTCTGTATTTTTTTGGCTGTCCTTGAACATGATAGTCTCCTTCATCTGTTCCCTCACCCTTTCTTGCCCTCTTTCTCCCAAAATCTGGGATTGAAATATTGAGCATTGAAATATTGCCAAGTTGTTACCAAGAAATATAGTCCAGGTTGGAACTGTGGTTAAAATTACATAAAAGAGTTCTTTTAACTGCTAGAAAGAATTAAGGTTTTTATTTGAAAGAGTGCAGCTTTCTGACTTGCTTGTGTTTAGATTCCTAGGCATAAGCGTAACAATTAAGTGAATGTCTACAAACTGCTTCCACAAGTAAAAGTAGAAGCACTGTTGTGTTATTCATGTAAGTCAAATGCCACTGATGAAGCAGGGGAACTAGTTTTTGGAATCTTAGTGAAAACATGTCAAAATAGAAATTTGCTTAGCTGAAATGTCAGACTTCAAATAAGTCAAAAAAATACTTCTTGTGTAGTAGATATCTAATAGTTACAGTAGACTCCAAAGTCTTAACTAAGCAGCAGAGAAAAAGATAACTTAAACGAATTGTTTTATTTGATGTCATGAAGCCAGCAAAATACTTAAGATTGTTGAAGGCAATACCAATATGTGTTTGTAGCCACATGTTTTCTCCCCCCAAAAGCCTTGCTTTTTGGGGGGAGGAATATTGGGCCTTTAGCATTTAGACCTTCCAGTGAGTGAATCACCATACCATAAGGTATACTGTTACATTTAATAAAAAAGAAATATACTTAGCCCTTACAGTTGTAGACATGATTTACAGAGTATTCTTCCAGAATGTGGACTGTATATACTTGCAGAAACCCTTTATATTTTGAAATGTTTGTCAAGAATAATAACTTAAGGTGACAGGTGTAAATAACATTTGTTTGGAGAATAATTGGTAAGTCACAGGCATTTTGTGTAAGTTTAATCAACAGTTATTTAGCATTTTGTGGTAGGTGGAGAAGAATGCAGTAAAACAGTTGATAGAAAGAATGACTTAAAGCCAAGATCTTTTTACTGGAAAACTATTTGTTTTCTTAACCTTTGAATTTCTATTTAAAAGGAATTTCACATCTCGCAATGATACAGTATAACGCACTAATGTTAGGTAGCTAGTATATATTTCTCTAAGCAATAAGCAATATTGTTATCAAAAAGTAATTTTTTCTCTTACTCTTCTTCATTTGCTGTACTTGTCTTGTATTTTACAATTCCTTGACTCTCCAGCTCAATTGATAGTTTTTGAATGGCTAGGCCTTTTTGTGTGTGGTTTATTTTATTAAGTATGGCAGGTGTTTAGTAAACTTAGAGACATCAAGTGATTGGCAGTTAATTTTCAATTCTGGGGGTTGATTTCTGTAAATACAAAACCTAAAATCTGTAAGCATTGTATTTTTCTGTATAGCTCTGCTTACTGCTTCTTGGATAGATTTCTGTTCAATAAACTAATTCTTACTCTTTCTGTAACTGCATTTACCTTTATTTCCCCTCTACCACTCATTCTTTTTCTCTTCCTAGTCCCATATTTTGTCTAACTTCCACTGAGAGAAGAAAAGGAGGAGTGAAGAGAGAGAAGAGGTAAGGGGAAGTCTTCCATGTTTTAATGGACTGGCATAAATATTTGAGAAAGAGAGATCTCTTTCCATCACTTTTTCAGGAATACACGAGAAAAGCACTCTTGAACCAGATAGTAAAGGGAAGATAGCCTATGGCCAGTGGAAACTAGCTCTTCTGTATGGCAGAAATTTTGCTAACTGACAGACTGATTCTAGGTTTATTCTTAAAAGGGCAGCTTGCTTTCCACTCACTAGAGTTGGTGTAATGCATGTAATGACCTGTATACTGAAGAATTGATACTTACATGATGGAAACTCAAGTTTTTTATGCATGAATCTTGGATGCCATGGAGGAGGCAGGGTTTTTTTTCTTCTTTGTTCAAGATCACCAGCTCAAGACCAATTCATGAAGTTTGGCTGTCATTCCAAACATGACTGAGGTCTTGGTTGAATGTGAAGTCCTATATTTATTGTATCAGGATGTTCATAAGTATGCTAATGAACTCTTTACTTTGCCATGCTTGTTCTTACTCTGTATTGGCACTGGATTAAAAGCAAAGTAGGAGGAGCCTTACCCTGTAGTAGTGTGGCTGTAATAGCCATGTTTATTAAATAAGTTGGTCTAATGATCACTAGATCTCTGTCAGTACAGCAAATAACTTAAAAAAACAAAATTTGATAGTTAGGAACATAGTACCCTTGAGAGCTCTGAAGCTTAATGAAAATGCAAAAAGGGATGGAAAGGGGCAGCTATGAGCAATGTCCTGGAAGAAGCAGGGAGAGGAAGCATAATGGTTTTAGCCATTATCTGTCATGTGTGTAACTCCAAACCAGCCATAGCAGGTACTTCCCCCCCCCCCCCCCCCCCCCCCCCCCTTTTTTTGGCTGGCTGACAGGGCACATGAGAAGGAGGTGAGGTGGACCGGACTACTGACAATGTGTGGGTCAGTGTGGATGGCAGGGAGGTTATTGAGGGGCTTGTGTGTCAGGCCAGGACCAGTTAATACTGTGATGAGGAAGATGGGGAGGAAGATACAGCTATGAGAGGGATATAGAGACTATTAGGTCAGTGGGAATGTTTGGGCACAAGCTATAAATACATAGGAAACCAGATTTCTTTTAGAACAAGTTTTTTCTTCCATGTGATTTGCAGAAATTGGTCATTAATGGGTCCTAATTTGTATATTGTATTTGAGCGTGCCTACTGTGTCTTATTTTTATCTACTACTCTTTTTTTGTCTCAGCACAAATTTGAAGTAGACTGCTAACTTATCTGTTAGGTTACCATAGAGAGCAGCAAACAGTAGCAAAGGTCTGAATTTGGACTTGTAGCTGTTTCTAAGCCTGCATACTTCATACTGCAACTGCAGTGGTGTAATATTTGGAAGTTGGATATCCCTCCTAATCTCTTAGCAAAATCTGTACCATGGTGGAGTATGTCGGGGGAAACAGAGAAGGAACTTCCTTGTGGGTAAGATTAGTCATTTATTCATGTATTCTGCTTCTAGGTCTGATTAAAGATGTGTTATCTCCTTAGAAACAGCCAGCAATAAATAAATGTTCAGATTACCTTGATATATGTATTTATGCTGAGCATATATATGCTGCATGTATTTTTTCCAGATTTGTGTGTAGATACATAGGTACACTTATATATACACACATGCACACAGAGTAGTTCACTATTTGAAGGATATCTAGAGTATACCATTAAAATGTCAGTTTCTATCACTAGTTTTCCAAATAACCTAACTATTGTATAGAGAAAATGCAAGTGTTCAGAGCAGTGGTAGAAAGCAGAAGTTTAAAAAAAACATACAATTTTTTTTAGTAAAATCTTAATGTTTTATTCTCTGTAAACCCCCCCAATTGGAGAAAAAAAAAAAAAATCTAAAAAGTTGGGGGAAAAAAAAAAAAAAAGATTGTAGGCAGGGAAGCCAAATAGGAAAGCTCAGTTTGTTGGCTCTGTGACAGTTCAGGGTAGTAGTTTTCACCCTGGATTTGTGGACTGTATGACACATTGTATTGATAGGTGCATTTTTACTTAGAAATTTCTCCTGTATAGGTTGTGCTAGGGTATAGGTGTATCACCTTTTCTTAGTTCTGTTCTTGTGGATTTCTTTGTGGGAAGGGTGGTTCCCATGACCACAGGTTAAAACTGTTGGCCTGTAAATCTCAAGGAAGGAATGACAAGAATTGCTTTTGCTAATGATTGCAAAACATGTGTACACATATGATGTAATCGGGGGGAGGGAAGAGGAAAAAGTTTAGATTGCATGCTCAATAAAAGGCAACTTATGCATAGAAGATGTTTAAGTGTTTGTCCTCTAAATTCTGTTTTTGCCTTTTTCCAGGGTATGTAGTAGGCTTGATTTGGTGTGTCTCAATTTTAAGGTACATAACTGTGTTCCTGTGTGCTATATTGAGTACCAGGGCTTCAAATATTTTTTTTATCCATCTCCCCTTATAAAGAAAGCATTTTTAAGGGGAAGGAGGGCACCAGCACACCTTGTGGACTATTTTTCCTGGCGTGCTAAGAAAAACAAACAGAATACTACCTTTTGGTCATCTATATCTATTACCTGAGATGACTTGTATAAACAATTAATACCAAGATCAGCAGGAGTCAGCAGAGGTCTGAAAGCAGTAGTACAATTTTGGAAGTCTGTGGATCTTGCCCAAAAGACCCTGTTGAGATGGGAAACTGTAGTTAGTTTCAGAGTGATCCTGTGTGATTCTGGAGCCAACCTGGACCCCCAGTAACATGAATTTTCTACTGGGAGCAAATGGAAGTTGGAGTTTTGGTTTGGGCTTAGTGCTGTATTAGTACAGGTAGATTGCTTTTACATTCAAATAGACTTGAAGTTACAACCAAGTTAGCATCATGTGCTGGTTGAACTGAAAGGTCTTGCTTGACTCGAGACTCCTGCAACGAGTTCGTGTATTTTACATCTGAATTGTTTTTATCTGTAAATCTGATAACTCTTCTATACCCTTCCTCTTCTTCCTTGGCCCATGCATGAGTGGTAAATTGACTGTACAGATCACTTTGTTTCAACGATTTGATCTGTTTGTTCCAGTAAGCCTCAAGTTAATTCCCTTAGATTTGTACACATCTCTTAAAAATGAATCTTTATGTATACTGTGTGTATTCTGATACTTAAATACTGCTCCAGGAAATTGTTACTAATATTTTGCCTGTATTTAAAGGGTATGAGGCAATGGATTTACCAGTACTCTTAGTTTAGAAAAAGAGAGCCTCTTCTGTACTTGTGATCAGGAAATAAGCTCTGCTTAAACATGGGGTGAACTGCCCATTTCCCCGTAGGTTGGTGAACACAGGCTATAACTTTTCATATGTTCAGGAGTGATAATTATTCTCAGACATTTCAGTTATTCAATTCACTAAATATGGGTAAATTATCACTTTCACCGTCTACATATTTTGTAATATGTATTTAAAGTTACATAATTTTGCTTCTAAGGAAAGACAGTTGGCATATGTAGATAGGTTAGAAGGTTTTGATTAAATTTTTTTTCCCTCTAGTTATGTATGTTCTGTATATAGACCTTGTGGAGATGCAGAGCAGACGCAGTATAGAGATGGGAATTTGGTTGGTATACTAATCTTTCTGCACTGACATTAGTTAAGGACTTTGAGGTAAAGGTGCATGCATCAGTATATGTATTGGGTTTGTGTGGCAAGGTTTTGGTAGTGGGGGAGTTACAGGGGCGGCTTCTGTGAGAAGTTGCTAGAAGCTTCCCCTGTGTCCCATGGAGCCAAGGCCAGCCAGCTCCAAGATGGACCCGCTGCTGGCCGAGGCTGAGCCCATCAGTGATGGTGATAGCGCCTCTGGGATAATGTATTTAAGAAGGGAAAAAAGTTGCGGCAAGCACGGAAACTGCAGCTGGAGAGAGGAGTAAGGCCATGTAAGAGAAACAGCCCTGTAGTCACCAAGGTTGGTGAAGAAGGAGGGGGAGGAGGTGCTCCAGGCACTGGAGCAGAGATTCCCCTGCAGCCCATGGGGAACACCATGATGAGGCAGGCTGTCCCCCTGCAGCCCATGGAGGACCCATGCTGGAGCAGGTGGATGCCCGAAGGAGGCTGTGACCCCGTGGGAAGCCCGTGCTGGAGCAGGCTCCTGGCAGGACCTGTAGCCCCGTGGAAAGAGGAGCCCATGCTGGGGCAGGTTTGCTGGCAGGACTTGGGACCCCATGAGGGACCCACGCTGGAGCAGTCTGTGCTTGAAGGACTGCAGCCCATGGAAGGGACCCATACTGGAGCAGTTCGTGAAGAACTGCAGCCCGTGGGAAGGACTCATGCTGGAGAAATTCATGGAGGACTGTTCCATGTGGGAAGGACCCCACGCTGGAGCAGGGAAAGAGCGTGATGAGTCCTGCCCCTGAAGAGGATGAAGCGGCAGAAACAATGTGTGATGATCTTAACCTCCGTTCCCCATCCCCCTGCGCCACTGAGGGGGGGTAGGTAGAGAATCTGGGAGTGAAGCTGTGCCTGGGAAGAAGGGAGGGGTGGGGGGAAGGTGTTCTGAGATTTGGTTTTATTTCTCATTACCCTACTGTGGTTGATAGGGAAAATTAACTTAATTTGTTGTCAAAGTTGAGTCTGTTTTGCCTGTGATGGTAATTGGTTGGGTGATCTCTCCCTGTCCTTACCTTGACCCATGAGCCCTTTGTTATATTTTCTCTCCCCTGTCCAGCTGAGGAGGGGAGTGATAGAACGGCTTTGGTGGGCACCTGGCCTCCAGCAAGGGTCAACCCACCACAGTATAAAATCTAAATAATTACTTATCTAAAACCAGCACTGATTCATCTCATGAAATACTCCGCCTAATTATAGGCTAATCTAATCATAGTTAGATTTTTCTCCCTTAAACTTCTGCTCTGCATTTAGGGAAGCCCTAGTAATTTTCTGCGGAGGCATTCTGTGATGAAATCCCCAAGTCTTGAAACATCTAAACTGTGTAACTACTTTTTTTTTTTTTTTTTTAATCTTGTAATTGTGGAGGGGTGTTGACTGATAGAGGCAATTGCTAGAAAAAATTACTGAAGAACTTCAGGTGTATATTGAAGTCATAAAAACAGGAACAAAAGACTCTATTTTTGTAGTGCCTAGTGATGTGAGAAACTTGAACTGATGTAGCGATCAACTTGCTAAAATTAGTGTAGTGTTTTGTGTACATGGAAGATTCTTAGATTTGACCTAAGAAATAATTTATTTGTAAGATTAATTCATGATTTCACTGATGTCCCTTTATAAATTAGGAAACAAATGTTGTATTGCGCCTTGCTTTGAATTCTATTCCTAACTTTTATAGTGCATTTTTTTTTTTTCACTTTTAAATGCTTTTTGTCTTTAGTATCTATCATGTGACAATAAAAACTGGAAATTGATTTATGGGGAAAGAAAGGCAAGGAACAGTGACATTGTCTGTGTAAAAAGCTGTCAGATGTACTAAGAAGAATAACAAAACCAGATTTCATTAATTTTTTTTCTTTTTTGGTTTTTGTAGTGTTAGGGTAAATGTGGATTAAAAATAAACCCAAACCAAAAGAAAAAAAACACATTGTTACGATAAGTGTGGGATATTAACTTGATATATTAATTTCTCTTCAGGATTTTTTATCATAAAGGCAAAAAAGTTGTTACTGGTGCTGCCACTACCTCTTGCCTTTGATTTTTATGAAAAGTTTTGCATCTGTGAACCCAGATGGGAGCTTTAGTATTCTTACACATACAGCGTATGTTCTAGCAGGCTTCTTAGTCCTATCCCTCTTCCCTCTCCCTTCTTAAAAAAGGTTAAATGTCTTGCAGAGGTGAGCTACCAATGTAGCATATAACCATGTGAGTTATACCCTTCCCAGTACAGCAAGTACTGTTTGGTTTCTTCTGGCTTGAAGAATATGCTTCATGATTAGCAAAAGTAAAGGTAAAACAGAGTTTTCTGATCAGATTTTTATTGTTACTTTCTGTTTGAATGTAAGTACTGGGAACTCAGTTTCTGAATTTATAAAAGAACATGCAAGTAAAAGTAGTTAAATGTTTTTAAAAAAATACTTTTCCTACCTTCTTAGGAAAAAAAACAGAGAAAAGAAACAAAAGGAAACTTATATGGAAAATGCCATGGAAGAATTTTTCTGGACTCTTGACACTTAGAGGATGATTGATAGCTGGGATTATGAAACCTTGTTGGAGTCATCTGGACAGTTTGGCTAGACTTCAAGTTCTTATTTTTCAAGTGTACTTTCTGTCTAGGTGATCTATCATCTGCTTGTTTCCTGAAACTGTTCTATAGAGCTTTTGATGGTCCTACAAGAAGCAAGTGCAAGGAGGGAAAAAAGACATGCTGATAAAGTGGGCCTGGAGTTCCTTTCTGCCAACATCTGATCATAGCAACTGGATTTTGTTTTGAATGTTTGGACCCTGTAGGATTAGGTTTAAAAATACTGATGTAATGTCAAGAGATTACCCATTTACCTTCTGATTCAAGAGTTGAGCCCTCTATATTTGTGGTTTTTTCCTCCTTTGTGTACCAGTGGAAAAGCTAAGTTTTTTCTTCTGCTGTCACATGCTTGATCTTAGAAGGACATGGCAGAAAGGAAACATGTGGTCTTCGTTAGACCACAGAATAATGTTGTGTAAGTGGAATACCTCAGGGATAATATGTAAGTTATTTTCTGTTGTTTAATGCATAAATGATGTTCTCTGTACAAAGCCACACAGATTAATAATTTGGGATGTATTGTGCTGTTATACTTATGTTGTTAGAGCACAATTCATTTAAAAAAAAATAGTTCTGGTATCATAAACAAAGTGGATCATGAGAAGTATGGTGAGGCCTCAAATATTTTAGACTTGATATGGCTGTTAAGTCAAAAAGCTCCTGTGTATTCTCTAGAGAGAAAAAGAACTGCCATAGAAAATGTAAACCAATGTGGTCGAATGGTAAAGTGTGAGAAGTTTCTTGCAGGAGGTTGATCTTGTGCAAGATAAATATTTTAACCAGATTGAACAAAAAGTTTTTTGTTTTTTTAAGATGAAAATTGTATTATTAGGGCAAGGTAAACTTCTTAACTGCAATTAAATTAAAGCAAAATTTCTTCAAATAAGGAATGTGTTTTCATATAATAAAGCTGTGGTGGTGGGGTGATAATGAAGAAAATCCGATGAATCTAAGAAATGGCCAAAACTCTTTCAAAGCTTTTACAGTGTGTTATCACTAGAAGAATAGAGTGGGCCCTAACAAAATTGCAGGTCTTCTGCTGTTGAGATGTAGGTATGGTAGATGAGCTACTTTGCCAATAAAGAGCTGATCATTGAACTTTAGACCAGCAGTTTTTATATAGTGCCTTTTAACTATAAGACCCTGAAATTAACTGGACAATTAACAGTGTGGTCTTTCTAACTTTCAAATTCATGTACTGCTTGAAGAAAGATTTTTCTTAAACAGTAAGTTGTGTATAATCTGCTTGGATTGTAGGAAGGCTTCTTCTCTAGCACCCTTCTTTCCACTTTTCCTGGCCAGTTATTTAAATGAAATGCACCTATGAAAACAGTTTCTTTAGAAGGCCGTGGGTGACAGATTGTCAGAGTTCTGAAAGAATAATGATTTGAAATAGATGGGTACTTGAAGAAATTGGAAGGTTCCATGTTATGATAGCAGATAGTATTTTATGACTCATCTAAAATATCAAGCTTCAAAGGATAAGCAATCACTTTTAAGATGGATAGGGAAGAAAGTTCCCCAGTGGTTACATTATTTTCTGTTCTGAACTTTCCAATTTTTGTAGTATAATCCAATAAAAATACTGGAAATATTTTAGTGTGTCATGACAATACTTCTGATTATGACATGACAGAAAATACTTGCCTTCATCCCAAATCTGACATCACTGTAATGTTCATCACTGGATGGCCTGTAAGGTCACAGTTCTGTTAATAAGTGGGCACATAGTGAATTTATCCTCGGTCTCCCCCAGCCCCTGTCACAGGAATTTATTGAGGATGGCTACTCATAAATAATGAGCTATGTTTGTTTGAATTAACTTGGCTGTGTAGGTATTGTGAGCCAGTGACTGCCTCCATTCTTCCATGCTTAACTATAGGCAGAGGAAAAGCATTGGAGGGTTCTGTGCGTGTGTGCGTGGTGAAGACCTGAAATCTTAAGGTGGTAAAAAAATAATGAGGTAGTATTACAATCATATTCTGCTTCCTTTTAGATGAAACAACTTCTGTTTAATGCTGTTTGGCAAAATAAATATGAGTTCCTCAAGTCTGTGATTTTATTCAGTATAGATTAATCTCTTTTTGAGTGAATTCTGACTAAGGCTTAAAGACGTATTTCAATAGCTTGCAGTAGGGTAAGAAGTTCTATCTTGGCTCTGTTTCCTCCCCACCTTTTTTTTTTTTCTTACAAGAGTCATGATGTATTTGCTTGGTCAGAGATGATGGCATTAATTGGGCCATGCGTTAGCAAATCAGTTTTCTCTATATACATAGCTCTAAAAACATATACATAGCTCCCTTCTTTTTCTGCATTGTTTTAAAAAAAAAAAAAGGCCCAAATTTCACTTGATTCTCAGATTTGGTAACCACATCTTTTCTTCCTGTGTTCACAATGAAGGTCACTTGAATATATGATAATTGGTTAACCTCAGTTCTATGTAAGTTTGCAGATGTTATAGCCTGTGAGGCTGCTAAGGCAGGTTCTTCACTTCCATTAGTGTCCCGCCCATTTTTTCTACCTGGTCAGAAGTGTTTAAAGAAAATTCAGTTAAGAAAAACCATACCACCACCAAAAGCAATTTTAAGTGCGAGAAACTTCTGTCTAAGTGAGGACCTTGTTCCCAGGCAGTTGTGTCCAGTATGTCTTTTAGACCTACTTTGAAACACAGTAAAACTGTTCTTTAGAATTATCTAGTAACAAGCATAAAATAAAATCTCTATTATGCTAATGATTTGTTAGCATAGGTGGTGGTTGCTAGTGGAAGAACCCTTTAACCTGTGATAGCTGATTTACTTGGACTAAAAAAGTTGATGGTTTCTTTTCAGTTATTGGGTAGAAATTAATACAAATTTTTTACTTTTTCAGAAGAGGAGAACTAAATGGTAAGCTGATGTTTCCTGTAAGTTGTAGATGAGGCCATTCAAGGTTCTACCCTATGAGTAAACTATATGGTGGCAGAATGAGTGCTCACTTAAACTGTAAGAGGGGCTTGGGGTTTCTCCTGTGCCATCTACTAAAAATATTCTATACCTGCTTTTGGTTTAACAGGTTTTTCTTGCTGTTTATTCTTGAAAACATTGTGTTTTCCTTAATTTTATGCACAGCTAGTGATACAGTTTGACGTTTGTGGTATGTGATAAGAAAATGCTCAGTGTTTAAATGAGGAAAACAAGATATCCCAACAGCTAGTTGGCCTGATTGCTTTCCAGTGCATTGTATTTTGTGCCTCGTGTAATGTGACCAAAACACAACTTCTGCTGTCTAGTGGGAAAATGAACTGTAGAAGGTTTAGGCGCTTAAGAGCATGCCAAGATGTTTGATGTTAATTGCCAGACTTCAGTAGTGAGAGAAAATTGAAGAAGTTAGATGAAGACTTGGTGCCAGTTCATACCTTAGAGAAGCCCCATAGATGCCACTTCCTCATCCTGAAGATACCAACTTTATCAATAAAAGGAGCAAATTCAGATTTAAGTCCACAATGCTTTTTCTGAAGTCCTTTTTATAAGTACACCATTTTTCACTGGAGGCTTTTTAGTTGTTTCTTGGCAATCTAGTGTTTGGCAAGGATGAGCGTGTTTAAAATACGTTGATCTCAAAACTGTTGGGCTTTTGTAGACTTCAAGTAAGATACTACATTTTGTCAGATGGGAGAAGTGTATTTATTTGGCACTGTATGTGCTTCATTGCAAAGTGGTCTATGTCCTTGCAATTTTGACATTTTGGAAGGAGTTTGCAATTACTGATTATGCAAGCATTGAAGATGGGGGCATTTTGCTTCAATTACCTAGTCACTTGTGGAAAACCTTGTCTATATCAGGCTATAAAAATGCATTAGTTTACTAATCTGTGAATAGAGATAGCTGAGGTGCTATGTACATCTCCTCTCATGTACTTGGTTGGGTGTTCTGCCCTACTTGGTAAGAGGAGTGGGAGACTAGTAGTAACTGGCATACAGATAGGATTGTTGTATTCACTTGTGCGAGTCAAGCAGATTGTAGCTTTTCTCTACAATTAAAAACTACTACTGACTCTTTTTAGTTTACTACTTTAAAAAAATCACTTCGGAAAGTGACACCTGATGGGTATAATATCTTCTGATGGTGATCTATTACAATGAGATGGAAATTGTTTCATATCATTATTGTGAATCATTAGAATGATTTTGGTTTAAAAAAAATACTGAATGGAAGTTATGACATTGTTTCTTTTGACATCCTTAGTTTGTATAGTGGACATTGAAAGTTGGTTGTTTTTTTTTTTTTAAAGTGCAAAGCAGAAGTGAACAATGCTCTCTAAGAAATACTTGAAAAATTCTGTAACCAGGTTTCTATTGAAAGATACAGCAGCTGGGCTCTGACAACGCAGAGCAGTAAGCAGATGTACTTCACATTCAGTAAGTTTGCCATAAAGTGATTCTTTGTCACTTCACTGAATGTGATGAGTTTTTTTTTTTTAATCATCAATTTCAATGGTAATATTTTTGTGGGTTTGTAATATTTTTAAGTTCAGGCCTTAAGATCATCACAGTCTTAAAATAAGTGTATTTGAAGTTAACAACTTCTTTAAAGAAGATTGTTTTCCTTTTGCTTGTGTAAAATAAAAAAATGAAATCATTGTGACAGATAAAAGTGGTTTGGTGTTTTGTTTTTTTTTAAATACATGATGTAAAATTGCCTGGTTTTAAAATGAATTGACTCTGTCTTCTGCTTTTTCTTGTTTTGTTTGTTGTTTTTTTTTTTTAACAGGGTTTGTGGATGCACTTAGATGTTTGCAATGAGCACTGTGGCTGGCATGCCCCAGTGTTTTGGATACCAATGCATAGGACTCCGTAGTAATCGAATTTATCAGAAACGAACGTCATGAGCATAGTGATCCCATTGGGGGTTGACACAGCAGATACTTCTTATTTGGAAATGGCTGCAGGCTCAGAGTAAGTATGTGAACATAATTTGTAAGTTTTCTTATCTTTTTGTTTTTATTATTTTTTCCCTAGTGAGTACTTTTTGAATTCAGTTGGAGAGGACTTGGGAGTCTCCTTAGTTTTATTGAATTTTTAATTAATATTAATTTAATTGAAATTAATAACTGTCACTTTATTCTTAAGTGAGTTTTTTCATCTTCAGGGAGAGCAAAGGAGAGAAGCTAAACTGTTCTACAGATGCATATTTTTCTTGCTTATCAGACTGAGAAATACAGATGCTGCCTGGTTTGCTTTTCATGCTTAAAATATTTTGTCATTTCTGTTTCCTTTTAACTATATGTAAAAAAATAGTTTTGATTTCCCATTTTAGGTAAATTCATTTGGTGTGGTAAATTGCAAGAAAGTGGCACTAATTAGATAAGGGTGTGCCTTTATGAAAGTTGAAGGCCTGTCTTAATTGTCTCATACCATGTCTTCACAAAGTTATTTTGTATTGAAAAGCTAGTAGAAATTCACTTGTTAATTATTCATTTCAGTTAGTAACTGTGTATAAAGGATTACAAAGAGCCAGTGAAATCCTGAATTCAAGAAACTCTTCCTTTGCATGAAATAAGCATAGTGAATTTCTGGGGTTTGGGGCAGGGGCTTGCTTTGGGGTTTTTTGGGGGGGGGGGGGTGTGTGTTTGTGGGGTTTTGGGGGGGCCGTGGGCGTGTTTTGGTGTGTGGTTTTGTGTTTGGTGTTTTGTTTGGTGCCTTTTTTTTTTTTTTTTTTTTTTTTTTTTCCCTTTAGTGGTGTCTGAATCTGTAGAGTATCAATAGGCTAGAGTACAGGTCTTGTTGATCTCTGACTGGAGATTTTTGCTGTCAAACTAACATCTTTCCATGTGTGTAGTATCGACCTGGCTATTGAATGTTATGAGAGGAGAAATAGCGTTTTGGACAACTTGGTTCTTTGAGAGGTGAAAGACCAAGGTGGTCTTTCAACTTTTACCAGTGTACATAGGTATATCATCCTGTTGAGCTCTGTATATTTCAGAATAGTATCTGGATTTTTTTTTTTCCTCTGGTTTTTTTCTGTTGCTTTTGCATTAGTAGAATACATGACGGGTGAGTTTTTTGGGAAGAGATGGGTGTCAAAAGGTACTAAACTTTAAAGATCAAGAGAGTTTGTATAAGCCACAGTGAATCTTGTATACTTCTTTGCATATACATATGGAAAAAAACCCCAGTTAATTTCTTAGATCTAACAAAAAATGTTAAATTCATCATTTATATCAAATTGGGTTTTGGTTTGTTTTTTTAACCACTTGAGGTGCTGTTACTCTTTGCCTTCCTCTGAGCCTTTCTGTAGCAACGTTAAAGACTTTCCCTATCTTTGGTTACCACAAAAATCCATTTGCTTGTTTTAGATATTGAAACAATGGATTAGACTTACTTTACATATATGCTTGAAATCTTTCATAAATCAAAAATAAATTTCATAAAGTGGTCCTTCATTTAACAGGTGCATTGAATAAATAACATGAATTTAAATAGCTTACACGCAGTCTTTGCTTGAGAGTGTGTGCTAAGTAATGTTACTCTGTTTAAGAAGCAAGTGGCTTTCCTTCCAAACATTGAAAATGTTACACACTGTGAGCAGAACTCTTGAACAGCTTTTTAAAGGGAAGTTTATTTTCTGTGCTTTCAGTTATATATGAGGGTATTCTAACTCTGCACCATTTATCTGAAGAAAACCAAGAATTTGCAATTTGAAGCTTTTTGTCACATTAAATTTTTAAAGTTGTTTTGTTAAACTCTCATATCATGAACACTAGTTTCCTTGGTGCAGAAAATTTTTTAACTTGAGTGACCCACTCACAGCTCTTTTCATTATATTTTCCTGTGGTTTTCTTTTATGTTTAGAGATGGTCATGGTTCCCAAGGTTGCTGACATTCCTTGCAGATGCAGCATGCCATGCTGAAATTAAAATAAATATATACAGTTGTCAATATAAACAAGATAGAGTTCACAGTGTGTTATTTGCTTGATACTGTGGCACAGCGACCCAGTTAGGAACTGCTTTTCTTCGGATGTTAAGTGACTGTTACCAATTAGATTAATTCTTGTCATCCCTGCCATACTTAGGCTGAAAAACGTGTAGCTACATGATTGGCTTAAGCTTATTTAAAAGCCATGCCACTGTCAAAAGAAGTGTGACACAAAGGTGTGTCCCTAACCTACCTGCTTATACAGTTGTAAACCTTTTCTGTCACCATCTATGTGATTTACATGGGTTTTGTACATTTTCTTCCAGAGAATAGCGTGTTGGATATAGATTGTATTGATAGCGGTCATAGATTGTCTTTGACCAAGTTCTGGGGTTTTCCTGAAAGGGAGGAGTTGGAATTTCTTCACTGTGACTGACAGGTCTGGTATTGCTTCATCAGTTGCTGAAGTGTGAACAAACACAAGAATGGGGGAATGGCAAACTTAATTACGTAGAAGGAGCCCAGGAAAAAACTTCTAGCTTAGTGCAATCTCTTAGTTCTGAGAGATTTTTCCCTATGTGTCAAACTAAGGGATAAGCCTATCAAAAAGATGGATAGTTCACGTGATTACATAGTTTCACATAGTATTTTAGTAATTGTAGCGAATAGCTATGTGGAGAATAACTCTTACTAAAAGGTTTGAACGTCTTAAAAATTGGGTGAAATAGTCTGTCTCTTATCTTACTTGTACCTAAGTGGGCTCTCCAGTGGTGGATTGATCTTCATAGTGCCATAGTAGTCAGAACACATATAGTTTGCCTTTGTTTGTAAAAGGCTTACTAAAGATGAGTATGTATGACTTCTTACTGTTAAAGACCTTGTAATAGTAAGCAGAGCCAGCCGCTTTTGAAGGTTTAGAATGCGCTTCCTGACTTAAGGGACCATTAGTCTAGGTTAGAGCATGAGCATAAGCTACACATTGGGAAATGCCATGGATGGTACTGCTCACCTGTTTTTTTTTTTAATACCTGTCTGTGTTTTTTAGAGTGAAGGCCTATATAATGAACCTAACAACCACAGTATATGGATCATTGTATTGAGTTCAATACCCAGGAGAAAAGATTATGAACATTGTTGTAGTCTTAAATAAATGAAAACCTACCCTTCTATAACTGTTGTTGAAATAGGGATTTTTTAAATTTTTTTTTTTTTTTTCTTAAAGTATTTTAGGACAATGGGAAGCTTGCTGTTTCCCTACAGATGGTATCGGGCCAGCCTATACTTGTAGGGCCTGCTATGAGATGCTTACGTAGCAGAACCTACCCTGTGGTAGGGAAGTAGTACTCAGTTCTTTGTTGTCTAGGTAGTGAAGCCCATCAGATGTGTTTGGTTAGATGAAGTGTTTTGAAATAGAAAATACTGTTTTTCATAAAAAATATTTTACGTTTCTTTGTCTGAGCTGACGTTCAGCCAGATACTGCTGAGGTGTGCTGGTGCAAAGGGAAGACAGACCTGAACTCTTGAAAATTAGACCTATCAAACTGGTATATGGCAGATTGATGCTGCTGAAGCATGCTTGGAAGCAAGAGGTTTCATTTGGAGTTTTGACAAATGTTTTCAGGAAGGTACTATTAGCTAGAGTTTTCATAGCCTAAAGCTTGGATACCCACCTGCCTTTGAAAATTTTATTTTTAGTGAGATTTTCTTTCCCATTCGAATAGCTACATTTTTATAGAAGTGATTGGTAGCCCTAAATTCTGAGACTGATTGTATATTGGGTGTTAGTCAAAAAACACTCCCCCCCTTTTCTTAATTACAGGGTCAGAAACAAAACAGTATTTAAAAGGGTTGGGGTGGGGGAGGTGGGATTTCTTAAAGATGAATTGGCTATTGCTTAGAATGGTTGATAATTGATTCCCTTAATACAGGTTAACTATAAGCTTGTAGGGATTGAGTTTTTGTGATCTGATCTTGTGTGTTGCTTATTTAATTTCTCACTAATGCCATCTGCTGGCAACATGCAGAATTTTTCAGTTTGCATTGTACTTTTGAATATGAATAGTAGGAAATGACCCAGAATATGA
Organism: Aquila chrysaetos chrysaetos; assembly: GCF_900496995.4. Taxonomy (NCBI): domain Eukaryota; kingdom Metazoa; phylum Chordata; class Aves; order Accipitriformes; family Accipitridae; genus Aquila; species Aquila chrysaetos. The sequence goes on from NC_044008.1 coordinate 14,941,221, forward strand.
GAGTTGTTTCACTTGCAGAATGAAAAATATTTGACGGGTTTTAAAAATATGGGTATCTTTGCTTTTTTTATTCATTTGAGAAAAAACTATGTTCTTGTTTTCAAGTTACAGGAGTGTCTTAAATCATTGCAGACCAAGAGCATGGGGGAAGCTTTTTTTGTGGTGCTTTTTATTTTGTTCCTTGTGAATATTTTGCACAGTTTTGAATTGCTAACTGCAACACTTAACAAATATATATGACAATTTAGCAAAATGTCATGGTCAGTTTATTGTGGTAATATTTGTTTATTTTAGGGCATAATATCAGGATTTTGGTCTAACTTCAAATATACTATATTGTAATACAAGCATTTCAGTTTTGATGAAAACTAAAAATACCATGAATACCTCCCTTAGACACTAAGGCTGTAATAGTTTGAGGTGAAGCTGGAAAATATGGTATGCTTACAAGACTGACAAGTTTAGTACCTCAATCTGTTACAGAACTGGCTTATGTTCAAAAACACAAGCAAGGAAAACCTCACAGTGTTCTTTCAGATCTGAATGCTTACCCCTTTTCTTCCTGAAAACTTGATTTTTGGGATGCCCATAAGAATGCCAATGGTGAGATAAGGGTGGGTGTCTGTAATACAGTAGTTAGTGCCTTGCTACTTGAGCAAAAAAAAATTTTTTTAAATTGATTTTTAAATTAAGTGGTACCGCATGCTTTAGTTGGCTGTACAACTACATATTTTACCAAGAGGCATTCCTTCACAAAACTCTCAAATTCCAAGATGCCTATTTGAGAAGAAGGCCTTGACCTTTGGACAAATGATAGTATAGAGGGTGTGTTTTCTGTTTAAGGTCAGGGTCATGCACGTGGTGGACAGAATAGTGGCAACAAGGAATTTGGTGAAGGGCATATTAAAGTGTTGGTAGACCTGTCTGCCAAAGTTAGAAGGTAGTATGTAGTTCTGTGGAGAGATGATACTCATTCTGTACTGTTTATGGGGTGAATATCACTTTTCTATTGACTGTAAAGGAAACCTATGATGATTAATTTCTAGCTTCAGTTGAGTGCTCCACCACTTCCTTTCCATATTTCCTAGTCTCCTCCACACTGTTGCCCACCCCAGTCTATTTGAATGGATAAATGGAACAGTAAGAGTTACATTCAAAGTTCTGGTGAGCATCTGTTATAATTTAAAGAAATATCTGTGGCCCCCCTGATGGATAAGCATTTGAAAAAAGCTTTGCTGAAAGCTGATTCTGCTCTAACTTTGCATTAAAACTTTTTTAATACGGAGATTTAATTGCTTTTGTGTCTCACTGAATTTTCTCCCACCCTTTTTCTGGCTTTCCTTGCTCACGTAAAGCTGTGCTTTTTCCTTTTTAAGCCTGTACTCTGAATCTGTTTTGAGTATTAAAACAGTTGGGGATAAATGCATTTGTTTTCTGTATTTTGTTTTTGGAAACTTAGTGCTTTTGCTTCCCACAACTGTTACACCTCTAAATATTAAACTTGGTTCTCTTAAGTGGTTTATAAATTGCTAGAGTAGGTAGAAATGGATTTAGGGAGTAGCCTGTATTGTCTTGCCTCGTACTTTGCAAGAGATTTAGAATACCTTTTTAATTCTTGTAGTCAGTTGATTAAATACGCATGACCGCTCTTTTTAGGACATTGCCATTCTGGTATCTTTCACTGAATGCTCCCATGTTGAAGTAGCTGGTATTTAGGTCATGGTAATATTTATTTTTAATGAAGGAAACTTTCCTAAATTAATTGTGGCATTGCTGAAGGATGGGTTGTACCTGAATTTCCCACCCCCCATATCAGTGAGTCTTCCGGCTCTGAAAACTTGAGTATTTTCCATATACTGAAGCAAACAAGACCTAGGTTGAGCATTGAACGCATAGTGGCTAAGAGTAACTGTGCTACTGCTTGTCCCATTCAGTAAGTCTTGCAGAATAGCAGTAGAAGCAATACAGTTGTCAAGGCCCTCTTGAACTGGAGAAAGGTAAGTTAATTTCTGTCCTAGCCATGATGGATGGATAGTGAATGCCTCATTCATTGACATTTTGATTGGCTAGATCATTAGAAGAGTTAACTGGATGACATTAATGGTATATGATTACTGCACAAATGCATTATGTCAGTAAATAGGTAAAGGCAAATCTGTTGAAAAGGCACAGCTTTTCCAAGTTTTGTCTGATTTTTTCATGGCTTTGATGAACCTGGCAAATTCTGAGCTGCTTCTAGAAGATGATTCCAAGAAACTCTGAACAACGTTTTCAAGTTCAGAAGTGGTGTAAGAGAGTAAATGAGGTTTTTTCTGGGTTTATGCGGTAATGAAGGGCAAGTGTTGTCAGAATTGTTTTTTGTCTCATGCTAGTCAGAAGTTGTATTTCTGATGTTAGTACTTCCAATGATTTGTGCACACATATGTTTGCTCACCCTAAAAAAATGCAGCTGGTGACTGTTACAGACATAAATGTTTAAAAAAGGATGTGTTCGTCTTTGGACTCTAGAAGCTAAAGTCTTCACCCAGTAGTGTTTTTAACTAATGTTCCTTTTTAAACAATTTCATTGTGTAGTAACCTCACATGGGGAAAAGCTAATAAGAAGAAATGGGCCACCAAAAACATTAGTAGGACACTTTCAAGTAGACTTAAAAATACTGCATGTTGTTTTCAGAAAGCTAATGATTAATTATGTTCTTAGAAAAATGTTGCCAACAAATCTAAGTTGCTGGTGTCCTTTTAAATCAAACTAGTATCACTTCATGGTATAACAAAAGAGCCTCTATTTAATATCTTACTGTCTAAGAAAAAACACTGATACCTTTTAACTTAAGATTCAGAAATACCAACTTTATTTAAAAAAATCAGTTCAAGGAATTAAGATACTTGTGATGGGAAATAGACTTCACACATAATAAAACTGAAGTTAGAAAAGTGAACGAGGCTTGATTTGTGATGCAAGTCAAAAGCCACTTCAGTTTTAGATACTGATATTTTGCCTGTCCTTTCAATGCAAAAAAAACCCCAACAAAACAAAAAACCTTAAAACTTCAGGTAACTCTGGGTTTGTTTGAAGTTTGTCCTAGTGTGATTGAATCATGGTGCAACAAAAAAGCTACATGAGAGTGTATATATAATACTTGCGTGCACACATGAATGTAAATTCTGAGGAAAGGTAAAGAAGGTATTTCTCGTGCTCAAAAAGATCTTCCTATTTTAGTATTCCTTTATCTATCTTTCTCCTTCATGTTGTGGTTTAGTGTGTATAAACCATAGTTTGTATATTAAAGAAGGCACTGCCTTTCACTACAGAACCTTCTCTCGCAAATTTCTGTAATTTTTTTTTCTATTTAAAGATAAATCGATAAACTGCCTTTTTTAGATAGATTTGCCCTACTTAGAATTCCTGTTTGTAGAAACAGTGCTCTGCTGCCTTGAGTACCGGTTCGTATGGATGGTTGCAGGTGGTGCACTAATGCCACCACTAGATGTCATTGCAGAATTGAGTAGGATTGGTGGTAGTGCAGGGCTTTATCGGTTTGCAACTCTCTGAATTACTGCTTCTGTCTTCTGCCATAATTAAGCGGAAGTCCTTTCTGAAGCTTCTATTACAGCTCTATGGACTTGGGCATACAGACTGATGCCTCCCTGACAAAGTCTGTAACATGCTTTTCTGTCCCAGATTTGCAGGTTATGTCATGTGATTCAGCATGCACTTTTTTGGGGAAAAATTTTGTAACCCTACAGTAGAGGCATAAATTCTCTGCCACTCTGGAAGCTTCATTTTAAATGAAAGACGGTTGGGTTTCCTTTTGGTTTTTTTCGGGGGGGGGTGGGGGGGATTTGTCCCCCGTCCGTCCCCCCCACTTCTTTAAACAGGATCAGCAGACAGTTAATTAGAAGGTGTGCAACAAGTACCTGTAACTTATTAATATAAATTACATATTAATTGCCTTTATTCTTCTTCTGTCTTTTGCCTTGCAGACCAGAATCTGTAGAAGCTAGCCCTGTGGTAGTTGAAAAATCGAACAGTTATCCGCACCAGTTGTATACCAGCAGCTCGCATTCACACAGTTACATTGGTTTGCCCTATGCAGTAAGTTTCATGCTAAGTATTCTGTATAAAATAGATTTTATATCATCTGCTGTTCTTAACTGGAAAAACTCTTGATTCATGCTTACGTTTTTATATCTTACTGGGAGTTGGGTAAGTTGACTAAAGATGGTTGATTAGAAGCAGAATACTGAACATAGTGCACTTATATGTAAAACATATTTGAGAAGGGAGAAAAGAATGTGCAGTGACAGAAACAAAATTTTAAACTATTACTAAAAAATATGAAGTTTCTGAAGTTCTTTACAAAGTGAATTCTTTGGCTTAAATAACCATCAGTGTATGAATATTTAAGAGCTATAACTTGTCTTTCAACAAAAATCTAGGACCATAACTATGGTGCTCGGCCTCCTCCAACACCTCCAGCTTCTCCTCCTCCATCAGTGCTTATAAGCAAGAATGAAGTAGGCATATTTACCACTCCCAACTTCGATGAAACCTCCAGTGCTACTACCATCAGTACGTCAGAGGATGGAAGCTATGGAACTGATATTACCAGATGCATTTGTGGCTTTACACATGATGATGGATATATGATCTGTTGTGACAAATGCAGGTAATGAATATTAAAATAATTAAAAAGGTAAAAATTGCTTAAAGTGGCACTGAAAGTAAGTGTAACTAAATGGTGTTTTAATTAGGTTGTGTCATAGGAAATTTCCTTCCATGAAAACAGTGTTTGAAGGTTGTATGGCTTTCTAATAGGCAAGGTGGTTGGTTAAGGCCAGTGAGAATTTTATACTTTATTCCAGTCTGTCTTGACTACTTATATTATTTTGTTCATGCCTTTACTTGTGCGTTGTTGCTTAATTAGGGTATATCTTTTTCCCTTCTAAAAAGGTATTTTGGTATTTTGTCCAAGTTATTTGTTAGTATGGTGAAATAAAGACCTAGGGATTGGTTCTTAATCTGCATGTACTGAGTAATAAAGCATCTTGGTAAATTATGTATATGTAAATCAGGTAGCTTGCAGGATGCCAAATAATCTGAAAGAAACTTCTTGAATATTGGTTTCTTTGTGCATGATCTTTCTGAAAAGAACTCTTACTGGAGTAACTTACTTAATGGAGAAGCTGAAGTTAAATGTTTAAACTTCTGTGTTCATGCTTAAGCCACCTACTTGACCATAGTAAGATCAGCGGGTGCTATTAAATACTTGGGCTTGGAAAAACAAGCTTAGAAATTTTTAGAGGTGATACACTTAACAAGAGAAGACAAATCTCATGTTTCTGGATTTACTCAGTATTGGCCTGTATTTTTTACATTCAGTACACTTAATGAACGGTGCTGAATTTATTAGATCATTTTGTATTTCTAAAATGATTGTTATGGCTAATTAAAACATTGAGTTGAGCTCCACTCTTCTGTCTGCTTATGTAACAAGCTTGTTGTTAATTTTTTATGATCCTTGATTCTGACAACCTTTTCCCTTACTTTGAAATGTATTTAGATGTTCTTTCAGCAGTGGAGCTGTAGGCAGTCACCAGTTAGGTAGAGTCTGCTTCTTTTGAAGAAGAGATTCTCTGTGAGAAGTTGGAGAGACTTGTGATAGATCTATAAGTGGGAAGATGATAATGATTTTTGTGTCCCAGTTCCTTATAGCAATGTGTATGTGAGCATAAACTACTGTCCTAGGTTAGCCTTCAGTCTAGCAAGCTGCCTCTCTTCCCTGACTGGGAAGCAGTTGAAGCTCTTCCTATGCTGCACAACAGTGCTACCAGTCGTGGGGTGTGTGTATAAAAACATGTATTTATATGTTCTATTAAAACATATAAGTAAATGAAAACATATATACATATATATTTATATAGAAAAATAAAAATATTATATATATTTCTAAAAGGAAATTGAATCCTTTTGTTTAAAAACAAAACTCTTGTTACTACGTAAACCATAAGTCTTATTGCTGAGGGTATTTGTCTCTATCTTGTTCTCTGTTGTGATAATTTACCATTTTTTATTTCCAGTGTTAGAGAAAAATTTCCAAGAGGGAAAATGAGTCTAAAGAAGCAGAGAGACACCGGGAGACAGCCACAAGATTGGAATTACAGTGATCAGTGGAATAGAAAATCAGCTAGCAGAGTGGTGGCGAAGACAGTGATTGAGCTCTAGTTTTAGGCAGTATTCAATCTGAGTAAAGATCATGATGGAAAAAAAAAAAGGCTCTGTCTCTCTCTCTGTGTACATATTATGCACACAATTTTAAGAATTGTACTTTAAAAGGTGTTTTTTTGTTGTTTTTTTTTTTTTTTAAGTGTCTGGCAGCACATTGACTGCATGGGGATTGATAGGCAGCATATTCCTGACATATACCTGTGTGAACGTTGTCAACCAAGGTGAGTAGTTCAATTTGAACTCTAAATAACTAGAATGAGTAGAGAATATAAAATGAGGAGGTACTGGCACAGCCAACAGATAAAACACAGACTATGTAGCATAATCTTGACTATTCTAGTTAAAGGAGCTACATTTCTGATGCAGATGATCTTAGCAGTCTCCATTCCCTTATTCACAGTAGTCACTGTTTCACCTCACTAGGCGGCAGGGATAAACCCTTGAAACACTTATCAAAATAGCAGTTATTCCTGGATCCTTTCTCAGGCTGTCTGATACATAGACAGTCCATTCCATATTTCATTTCATGGCTGTCCTATGTTGAGAACCCTTAACAGCAGTGTTTTCAGGTCAATTGCCCCACCAGTATTTCTCAGTGGCTTTTGTTTTTATGGCCCCATTCCAATACGCTGCAGTGCTCACTTTGAGGATTTAATGCTCTGGAATGAGTATTTGTATGCCCCTCCTCAAACTCGGAAGTCATATGACATGACAAGGAGGGCGTTTTGTTCTGACTGTGTGGTAGGTACATTATACCTGACTGTCATCAGAGTTGTCTGTGATGTAGAGTATAAAATGCTACCTGTTACTTAACGTTGCAGATTTGTTAATTAAGCAGTGAATAAAAGACATGCGTGTTCAGAACATTTTAATTACCAATAAATGATTCTTTTATTTCTGAGAAATATTTGGACCTTCTTGTCGCAGAATATTTTGTTTTGTATTGTATTGTGACAATTGTTTTGAAGAATCTGCAGAAAAATTGTTTAATGCCTGCTTACCTGTAATCCGTGGACGAGCTGTCAATCTTCTGAGCTATCAAGTTTCATTATGTTTTCAAGTGATTTGGATACTTAAATGTGCTTTGCCTTTCAGTGGAATGGAACAGTGCACAACTGATGCTTTTCTAAGTACCCAAACATTCAGCTAGTCTACTGTTTGTTCTGTAATAGTGAATGGAAGATGGTAACTGTGAAAAGGTCTGTTTTAATACTTCGATGTATTGATGCATAAGTGTGAAGAATGGAATAAAATTTATTTTTTAATTTCAGGAGTTTAGATAAAGAAAGGGCAGTGCTGTTGCAACGAAGGAAAAGGGAAAATATGTCAGGTGAGTAAAGCTTAAAAGATTTTTTCTTTACTAAAGGTTGTAAAACAAGTATATATCAACTGTATAGACTTAAGAGTGTATACATAGTTCCTGCAATTTTGATAGCTACCCTTCAGCATCTGAGGTTTGATAAATCAATGCCTTTTACTTGACTTTATCGTTACTAAGATAACATTATATCAGAAGTGTTGTGGTTCCGCATGTTTTATTAAAGGTTGTCACCTCTGTCTTTTTTCTTATCGTGGAGTAATTCAGTCTGTTTTGAACATTGTTAAAGTTTTATAATAATGAATGTAGCTTTTATAGTAACTAGACTACTTTGAGTAAGCTCCTGAAGACAAGATGGAAAAGGTTCAGGTTTCTTCTGTGATGAGAGGGTTACTAAGTCGACTTTCTTTTTGGAAATATTATTTCACAGCTCTGTCTTTTTTTCCTTCATAGTATAGACCACTCGCATCCTCATACTAATCTCTTAAAACTGTTCTGTTGCAGGTGATATTCCTGTCTCTAAGAATTACATAATTGAGATTTAAAACAGTGTGGCATGGTTTTGAGAGGGAGACCTTATTCTGATTTGTTGGCTGTAGATTTGGATTTGTGTATTGGTATGTTATTGGGTTTGTTTTGACAACAAGAAAAACTGCTAAACTTAGGTAATGCAATTATACGGTGTTTTGGGTTGGTTTTTTTTTTTGGTTTTTGTTTTTTTTTTTTTACTTTGATAACTAAATGAGGATTGTAGTGCAAGTACCTATTTCAGTCTCTGTATTTTATAAAATGAGGTGTCCTACCACTTACAGAATTGCAAAACGCAGCTGGCCTAACTTGTCAGGAGTTTTGTCTAGCCATTACCAAAATGTGTCGTGGGTTTCTTGATTGACAGGTGATACTTCCAAGCTCTATTACAAAAGTCATAATTTGGGAGGAAGTCATCCTCCTAAACATAACATGTTTTACTTTCAAATCATGTCTCTGAAGTACTGGGGTTATGTGGAAGTGTGTGTGTGTGTGAAGATTTCTTCAGAAAATACCATGTAGATAAGGTCCTGCTGCCTATTTCATATGCCTTCAGAAAATTCTGGAGTGTGGCTTAACAGTGCTTCTTGGTGCGGTTGATACTTCCTGCTGTCCAGTGCTAAGCTGCCTTAAGTCCCTTAAAGGCATTAATGACTTAAAAAAAATACAATCATTTTTTGTTTTGTCTGTTTTCATTTTAACAGAACCAAACTTACTTTGTAAAGTTTCAGTTGATCTGCTAGATAGTACAATTTTTTTTTTTAGAATTTAAAATTAATTTTTGCTGATTCTATTAAAATAATAGAACAAGTATGTTTATAATTCATTTGGAGTTGAGTTCACTAAACGTTATGATGATACTGTGAGGATGAATTTGAATTTACATACAGGATAGGGGATGTTGATGGTCTGAGCTATTTACGTCATCTCTTAGGATTTGTAGCCACACTATCTCATCATTTATAGTAAACTTAAGGGAGGAGAGAGTCAAAATCTTAGCAGAAGCTGAAGCAATTTTTGCCTTTGAAGTTGGTGTTCAGCCCTCCTTAATCCTGATGATCAGTCTTTTAAAATCTGTTCTATGCATTCAGTAGGAAAAGATACTAAATGGTAAATCTTAAGTATCAAAACAGAGTAAAAAGATGAATTCCAATTCACCAAAGATGAATTCTAATCCTGTTTAGTCCAAGACTCAGTTGAAGTGCAATATTAATTACTGCAATTTATAATACATAACTTGAAATGAATGTATGCTTTCATCTCTAGTTAATTTTCATTTAGCCAATACATTTGCTTGGCTAAATGCACTTTTTGTATGTTGACTGATATTACATGGTTCAGTCAGACTCAAAGTAATTCTGGGTATGAACTGTCTACCATGAGACATTAGTAAAAATAGCCAATTTTCATAGATGTTTCCAAGTAGGAAAAGCAAAAGTGGCATCAATTTGAATGTATCCATTCAATGTTTTAAGTCTTCAACAGCAGCAGAATGTTACTTCTGACTTACTTATTACTAAGTCACGGGTGTTTGATTAAAGGTAAAATTGCATTATTTGGATGTTCTTTGATGACTACACATATATATAGGGCTTTTTTCTTTAGGCTTATGTATAATAGGGCTTTTCATTTAGATATGAGAATACAGTATAATGGGATTTATTGTGAAGATTTCTAAAGAGTTGCTGGTTTAGCCATGTTGCATCCAAAGCTAAAGAGTGGGGAGCAAGTAGTAGATCAGTTGGTTTGCCTCAAGGAAAGAGCTTTTAAGTGAACATTTCACATGATAAGAAATTTGGTGAGAGTCTTAAACTTTTATGCATAACAACATCACCTTTTTCCTGGCAACATTTATAGCCCATTTTTCTGGGGCCTGTGGTTGTATGTGGTGGTGTTGGTTTTGTTGTTCTGGTATAAAAGTGTAGTTCTGGTGCGGCCTACCATGCGTTGGATTGCTTACTATGATTCGGTGGAGCGAGAACCTTTGTTAAGCCCCTACTCAGTTGTATCCTGGATGTTTGGGTTTGGTTTTTTGTTGTTGGGGTGTGGGGTGTGTGTGTTTTGGTTTGGTTTTTGGTTGGTTTGTTTGTTTTTAGAGATACAGTATCTAGATGTGTAGCTTGTTCAAGGATATTGCTTCAAGCTGTCTGGTCTTGAAACTGGTGCTGGTGAAATCACTTGCTGCTTACGGGGAAATGAGTCTGGGCCCCTGACTTCTTGTGAAATTTGGAGAGTTTGTATCTTGCCTTCCAAGATGCAAAATCTTCCCTTAGTATGCTTTACTAAGGCTCTTCAAAGTGAAAGCAGGTTATGTAGGTTAGGAAGGAGTGTCTCGAAACAACTTGGTGTAATTATATGTTCTGTTGAGGTAATTATTCTTTACAGTAAGTTAGGGCACAGTGTAGACAACAATGCTGAAATGTTACTTCCCTAAGGAAGACGGTGTTATGTGGGGGTTTGGGGGGATGAGGAGAGGTGTTTGACTGTGATATAATGATTCTGTAGGCACTAGTGTATGGACTACAAACATTGACAATTTCAAGAGGGCCTTGGGTTTTAATTTCTCAACCATTGGTTATTCTGCTATTCATTCTTTGATTAGACATTTCTATGTGGTTTTTTTAATGCTAGTTCAGAAAATAGTCCCAGCAGAGATGTAAACAAATTCAGAAAACATCATCAGTTCCTAATATATAAAGTATAATTATGTGCCTAATAAATTGTTCAAAAGGAAACTCAGATGGTAAAATTGGATTGCTTACTATACACAGAAGAATCCTGTTAAGGAATGTTGTGAGCAAGAAAAATCCGGAGTAACCACTAGCTGGAGTTCTTTATTTAGTAAAGAAGGTTTCAAGAATTAGGACTGCTGAGTGCACTGATGAAGGCAACGTCCTTCTGAGCTCAGAAGGAATGTTTTCTTTGCTCTCATATTAAGTATTTCTAAAGCCTGCTTCTATGCAGTTTCAGAAAAAGTCTTGCTTAGTGTGAAGTTTATTTACTGAAGGCAGAGTATTTGGAAAAGCTGCTAAGATCTGAGAAGTCCGTACTGGAGTGCATGTGAACAGCAGTCTCCTATCTATATGCATCATCTCTCTTCCCAGTTCTCCCCATACTTCACAGCCTTTCATCTTGACAGAACTAGGGTAATCCTGTTTCAGGTCAGGAAATTTATTTGTCTGACATAAATGCTGATGTATGCTAAATTTCAGGCTTTGGCTTTTAGGTCTGTGGGTACACAGCACAGAGAAAAAATATCTGTCAGTTTGTGTGTGATCTTGTTTTAATGAGTAAAATAGACTTCACTTTTCCCTGAGTAGCAGAATGTTATTGTTAGGCGATTTTGTGGAGAGAAGGCTTTTGGCTAAATTGACATATTTAGCCGAAAAAGGTACTTGACACTGCAAATTGCAGCTGAAATAGTTGATTATGACTTACACGTGACTGATTAATAGGGCTTCACAAGAAATGCTGAGCAGTCATTAATTTTAATCCCCTCTAGAATACAGTCATCTGAGAGAATCCTAAAGCCATATTACAAGTAAAAGATACATATAAGTAAATGAGTTAACAAATTTTTTTACCATTTTTGTTCTGATTCTAATTTTGCTTATAGTGGAATATGATAATACAATTCCATTCTCTGAATGGAATTAATCTGGTATCTTTTTCTTAGCTGGCATTACAAACATCTGTTAATTACCATCTTCTCATTGGTCATTCATTCTCATGCTGTTGCAACTGTTCGTGAATTTTACATTTGAGTGCTTGAAGCATTTGTCAGTATGTATTTTTGTTTTTTAAAAGCAGGTGTAAAGTAACTAGTGAATGTTCTTTCTACGGTATTTGATTGTTTATGGGGTGTTCTTTGTTTTAAAGATGGGGATACCAGCGCAACAGAGAGTGGTGATGAGGTTCCTGTGGAACTGTATACTGCTTTTCAACATGCACCAACTGCAATTACTGTAAATCCTACAAGAGTTACAAAAGTCAATGATAAGAAAAGGAAAAAAAGTGGAGAGAAAGAACAGAACATAGCAAAATGTAAAAAAGTAAGTTAATGTAATTTCTCTTTTTATAACTGTGTTGTCACATAGCTGTAATTTATATCTCTTACAAAGAGATACTGGTTTTAATCAGGCTACTGTTACTAATAATATTTTACTAGCTGGGTTTAGCTTGAAATGTAGTACTCTGTAGTAAATGGTACAGTCCTCCCTGCTTCTCCCCGCCCCCTTGAAGTTAATATGTACTAGCCATGAAAGTTCAATTTTACAATTGAGGCAGAATTTGTAAGGAGGAATTGCATTTACTGGACCACTTGATACAATTAGCAGTGGGGCAGAGCAAGCTTTGGATACCCAAAGAAGAATTCTGTGTCTGAAAGTCTTCAGTTGTGGTTGTTTAAAGTTCAGAAATGTTTGCTGTCAGTTGTCCTGGTGTGACTTCATGTCCATTTATTTGAGTTGAAATTGTGTGGAAGTATGCTGTCAAAGTTAGCCACTAAACTACTTTGGTAAACAGGAAATTGACATTATACTGTTTTGCTACAGGTGTAAACAATATAATACATGTGAAGATAAATAAAATATATGGGAAGAAGTAAAGTACATGGAATTTCCTAAACTAATGAGTTCCTTTCTGCAGTTCAGTTTCACTGGCTTGGATGAGAATTTTGTCCTTTAAAACTTGAAGTCAGAATTAGTTATCAGTATCTCTTAGGAAATCTTGAATAAAATGTTTCCTTTGAATGAATGGTTCTGAATATAAATTTACTACCAGAAATTCGTCTGTTACTTCCCAACGTTGTGTGAGAAGATTTAAAGAATGAGATCTTTTTGTAGAATGGCAAACTTCTTTCAAAAGTTAACGTTATAGGACATCTGTGACACCTGCTTCTCCCTCCCCTCCTTCCACAAATAGTGTAGTGAAGGATGTGGGCAATTTACAAGTTTACCTGATAAGCATGGAGTGTTCTATAAGTAACTTTTCAGTTACTTTGTCTTGAATTCTGAAATTCTGGAGTTGTCATGTAATATAGGAAAAAGGTAGGGGTACCCGGACTACTAGGTCTGACATCCAGTTTGCACTTCGCTTAGAATGCTGAATTGGTTTTTAAAATAAGTTTTGTGAGATGTAACCTGTTGCCTTCTTGATATTTCAGTGTAGTTTGTTCTGTTGTCATCATGTTGCATGTTTTACTGAGAATGGCCCACATTGAAAAGCTGTTAATTTATTAATAGATTTTGAATTCCTTAGGAGATTTTGTATTTCCTCCAAAGAATATAAATACCTAATTTTATTTCAGGCATTTCGAGAAGGATCCAGGAAATCTTCACGAGTAAAGGTAATGTGATTTTGTTTGGGTTTTGTTTTAAACCTTAACTGTGCATTACTTAAATAACATGAAGCATTAAGAATGCAATAGGGCCTATACATTAAGCACTAAAATACTCTTGATAACTAATGTACTACGTACGCATCATAGTAATTTTAAATTAAGGTATGAGCCCTACATCTTTATGTCCTGCAAAGTTAACTGAAATAATATAGTGTAAATTTTTATTCTGAGAATACTTGGCTTTCAAGAGCCAGTGGAGGAATTAAGGCCCGTTTGTGCTATGCACGGGAGTGAAGTTGAGTGCGCGCCTCATTTGAAGTTAGTAGCTCCAGCTTTTCATAGCTCTAAGCAGCAAAAGAATGAAATGGCTATATTGCATTTGAAAGCTAAACTAGTGGTTCTGCTCTGTCATACCTCCATGTATTTATCTGGTGGGACTCTACTCACTAGTGCTGGCATAGTTTAAGGAATTGTGTTGGTATGTCTGCTTTGTAAGATTTAAGTGTTACAGCAGTCTAAATTTTCTGTGAGATAAAAATATGCATGGTGTGAAAATTAGGTATTTCCTGTAGTTTATTCATCCTTGGGATATATAAAAACAAGTGGGACACAATTTACATTTCAAATGTATAAGATGTGACTTGTGATTAGTGAAGACAGATTTGGGGAAGAGAATGTGTGTTTTGTGCTTTTTGAATATGGTGTTTGTTAGGTTCTGTTGTGTTTTTTCATGGTTTTCTTAGCATCAAACCTTTTTTAATGCTGTTTGTGTGTATGGTTCTCTTGAGGCACAAAAGAAATGTAAACAGGTAAATTGAATTGCTGAACTACTTGCTGTTTTATTAATGTTTAATAGAGTCTCTGCTCAGGTGGATAGAAAAGGGAGCGTTGGTTGGCTGCTGCTGTCCTTAAGGAGTATTGGTTGGCTGCAGCCTGGCTGCTGCTTCTGAGGTCTGGAGGTACAATGGCACTTTTAAAGAAAGTGAAAGGATCTGAAGCACCACAAAAGAAAATTGTTTAGTAAGGAACAGATGAGGGGAGGAAAACTATCTGTGCAAAGCCTGTAATGTTAAAGTTACAACCTTAATGTAGTAGGTGTAGGATTAATAAAGTTTAGTAAAAGATACAGCATGACCCTTGAACTTGAAAGGGGAAAATCAAATCTGTGTGTTATAGGATGGAAGCTGGAGTTCTTCATCTTTGCGTATGTTCACAAAAGTTGAATAGGCAGGGAGATCTGACCCTCCAACTCCTGCATTTGTAGATTTCTGATGCAATGCAGTTGTGGGAGGAAACAATGTCAATCTCCATTCTTGTCCCACTAAAACCTAGCATCCCTGTTGAAGGGGGAATGTATTCCTGAATTTGGGTGATATTTATGAAATTATACAATTCCTAAAAGGACAAATGTAATGCTACTGAATTCAACACAATGCTTTTAAGTAATACAGAATTTTATACCGGACTTCCTAAAAAAACAAACTGTAAATCAATGGCATACCTTTGCCCTTCAATTTGTGTCTTGTTGTAGGCTTATTTTTTTTATTTTATTATCTTTTTCTTACCTTGTAATGTCTGGTCACTTACTTCAATTTTTAGGGCTCAGCTCCAGAGATTGATCCTACTGACAGTTCGAACTTTGGATGGGAAACTAAAATCAAGGCATGGATGGATCGTTATGAAGAGGCAAACAACAACCAGTACAGTGAGGGTGTCCAGAGGGAGGCACAAAAAATAGCTCTGAGATTAGGCAATGGAAATGACAAAAAGGAAGTCAGCACCAGCAATCTGATTTTCAAACCTCCAGTAGAGGTAATGAACTGTGCCACGTTGTGTTACTGCATGCTGGGTTTGTGCCATAACAAAGATATCCATTTAGATGCCTTTAAAAAAGGTGGTGGGGGGCGAACTTCGCATTCATTTTCTGTATCTTGTCTCACCAGATCTAAGCATCAGAGCTTTTTCGGAATTTGTAATTGATTTTTATACATCCTGTATCACCCCTGGTTATGTTTACACTTGCATATCATAAAAATGGCTAAGGTGTTAGTCTGAGCCTGAACGTTGGATTGTCCTTAGACTGTCTTTTGTGGTGGACACAGTAAACCTTGCTGCTGTTTCTCTGCTCTGTGAGGAATATCAGGAGTGGTTAGAGTAGATAGAAGCATTGAAGTTGGAATCTTTTTTTTCTGCTGTGTGTATCAACATGTTAATTGTCCACATTTTTCTTAAGGTATGATAAGTGTTCTGGATGTTTAGGTACTCAGAATAGAAATTAATTTACTAAGTCATGAAGGATGTTTCTGATGGTAGGTAATACTCTGATACTGATTTTCTTTTTTTTTTTTTTTTTTTTTTTACTCTTGTGATCCTGTAATTTCTAGTTTATGCAGAAATTGTGCGATGTCTTTTTCTATCCTTAACATCAGTTACTTACCAGCTTAAAATGAGAGCCATGTAACAGACCTTAGCATTTTGTAGCAGAAATCTCCAGAAGTAGTTACTGTAGCAGAGTAATAGAAGCATCTTTGCTTCTTTTCCTCAAAGACCATCATGGCATATGGGACACCCTCCTTAGAGGAATATCCCTGCTTACAGAGCCTTTTGCCTACATAGAGGCTACTTCCTTTTTGATTGGCGATGACAGTTACGAAAGGTGTGAGTTCACTAATTGTCAGGGTATGTATTGGTTTTTAATTAAAAGCCATCCTTCCATCTAAAGATATGAAAATAAATTTGGAAACTCTCTCAGGATTCTCTTTTTTTATTATTATTTTGTTATTTTCCTGTTCTGTTTTTCCTTGAATGAATCATGAACGTCCTTTTATGTCTGCATGTTTTGTTTTGTTTGAAGGAATAGAAGCCTTTTGAAAGTGTTATGCAAAACAATGCAGCAATTCATCCTAGTAGCGGTGAGAGTTAAGTGCACTAAGGGATATAGTACTTGAATCGTGAGAACATGAATATGTTGGTTTTCAGGCATGTACTGGAGAACTAGGGCTAAAGCATTCCTTAAATCTAAATTCATAACTAGTTGCATTGGTAGGGGAACAGGACAGTTTGATCAAATCAGTCCGGAGGTTTATTTACAAAAAGGAGGGGTTTTTAGGTCATACAGAATTGTTTAGTAGTTGTGAAAGTATAATCTGCTGTTAATAATAATGGAAAAATGGTAGAAAATGATACTTCATAGACTAACTTATGTCTTTATAGAGCTACGTGCAAAAAAACAAGAAAATTTTAAAAGCTGCCAAAGACTTGCCTCCTGATGCACTTATTATTGAATACAGAGGAAAGTTCATGCTGAGAGAACAATTTGAAGCTAATGGATATTTCTTTAAAAGGTTTGTTTATTCCATATGTTTTAATAAGGTAACTGTTAAAATGCTGTTTTGCCAAACTCTTGCCTCAAGTACAAGTGGGTCTTAGTTACCAGCAATGTCCTGCATTTTACTGTTGTCTGATTAAAAATAATTGTAGCTGGAATCCGGTCTCCCCCTTCTTTTCCAGATATCCTTACAGATCTGTTCAGGAGTTAGTTTCCTCTTCTTTGTTCTTGCCTGGTTACAGGATTCCTGCATTCTCAGTTAGGTAGTTGTGCACCTTAAACCAAAGATTGGCAGGTTCTACCATCCTAAACTAATTCAGAAGGTAGTGGCAAAGATGTTCTCTTTTGTGAGAGAAATAGATTTTAAGTCCATCAGGCTGAGAATGGAATTGGTCACAGGTTAACTTGGGACTATTTTGCTGCCAGAGTTCTGTAGTTGGGTTAAGTTACTGAACAATGTGTGGCTGCTTCCTTCCTCCTGTGGATCATTTTCAGTGCTGCCATTAACTGCACAGACAGAACTACCTGGGAAGTTGCAAGAGGCCTGTTGGAGGAGAGAGAACATAGAGCTTTTGCTCAGTAAAGGTGGAATGGTTCCCTGGCAATTGTAATAGCAGAACTTAAATACTTTGCCAAGACGAGCTTTAGATGCCCCCTTTCTTCAGGAGGGTTGGGTGCTAGTGATACTGCAGGTGTTAGGCAGAGATGAGGAGGTGTTATTTTATTCTATTTTTTCAGATGATTCTACAAGGCACCCAGATTTCTACCTGAGTTTCATTTTAGGATCTGCCATAAGAAAAGTTTAAGATGAAGAATCTTAACCTCGTGTCGTCCGTGTCTAGAGCTTGCCCTGTTACTGTTCCTCCCTTTAGATCCTGTGCAGTAGAATTACATTCAGAGCTGTATCTCAGACTTTTGGTTTTCTGAGAATACATTTGGAGAATGTACCAGTTAGAATCATGAAGCTTAAATACAAACGTGTTATTCTCAGATTAACCCACAAATTTGGTGTATCGTGCCAAACATCATGTTACAAAGCTAACTAATGTGAAGAATAAGTGGTATTTAGCATCTTTAAATATGATAAAACTCTGGTTTTCTGATATCTTTTTCAGGCCATACCCATTTGTTTTGTTTTATTCCAAATTCCATGGGCTAGAAATGTGTGTTGATGCAAGGACTTTTGGAAATGAAGCTCGATTCATCAGGCGGTCATGTACACCAAATGCGGAGGTAAGCATATACATAAAGTTAAATTAGGTTTTATTTACTAAGAAGTCCCCTTTTCCTTGAGTTTCCCAACTGATAATTTGAGCGATCCCTACAATTTCTTTATAGGTAATTTAAAAATTAAAAAAGGGAAACCAAAGTAATTAATGATAATATAATAATGTTCTCTTGAATATAGGTGAGGCATGTCATTGAAGATGGAACAATTCATCTTTATATTTACTCCATCCATAACATTCCAAAGGGAGCAGAGATTACTATAGCATTTGATTTTGATTATGGAAATTGGTAAGTATTTGAGCATGCTGTTCTAAAATACATCTGATGCTTTTTAAGTTATGTTGCAATTCAGAGTGCCTTTGTTTTTATATCACTTACTTTCTTGCATGCTTTAATAGCACCAGGGCTCTTTAAGCACACTGTATTTACGATGAACAGTGTGTGTGTGGGCGGGGTTTCCTCTGTATTTTTATTACTGCATATCTGTTCCTAATTTCAGCAATGTTGCAGTTACTTATAAATGATGTGGAAAAGATACAAACTTACATGAATATGAATAAAGATGTACTTTGAAAATTTATTGTATACAGGTGTCCCGTAGTGTGAGGAGGGTAGAGGGAAGAAAATCTAGAAATAGGTAATGCCCTATTTATTTCAGAGTGCCTCTGTAGCATAATTTCAGGAAGATGGTGTCTGTGGAATTTAGTTATAAATGGCATTTGTTTAATGCGTGATTAAGAGTGTTCAAATACACTGAATGCTTAGTGCCTCAGATTCTATAACCTGTTACAGATTTTCCTGAATATAATTGCTGTTCCTTTGATGAATTGGGGAAAGCTCTAATAAACTGTTGCCATTATCTGTAAGCATTGTTTTGAAATGGTAAAGGAAGTAATTGGTTAAGTTCCATTCACACACGTAGGAATTGTTATTCAAACACCTCTTTGAAATCTGATGGCAAAATAAGGCCTTTGAGTGATATAATCTAGTAATGATTTCTCTTGGCTAGTAGGAAATGTTCTAGGGTATAGGTACACTGTGCAGGAACACCTAGGCTAATACTAACCTTGGAAACTGAAGTATTGAAGAGCCTATTTATGTGCACTTGATGGGATCCAGAAACAGTCCAACTGTTTCATGTTTTGCTACACCAAGGTAATAACACTTTTCAGTGGTCGACTCGTAAGTCAGCTTGGGTGTGGTGTGGTGCAGACATGCCTTCACTACTTCTGGACCTGAGCTAGTTACGTCCATAGAGTACTACCTGTATTAATCAACTTGGGTTCAGACTAGCTGTCACGGTTTAAGCTCAGCCAGCAGCTAGGCACTACACAGCCACTCACTCACTCCCCACACTCCCAGTGGGATGGGGAGGAGAATCTGGGAAAGAAGTAAACCTTGGGGTTGAGGTAAGAACAATTTGATAACTAAAGTAAAATAAAATATACTAACAATAATAAAATACAATAATAATAATAGGAATTAAAAGGAATAAAACTAATAATAATTTTAAAAAATCCCAAACCCAAGAAAAGACAAGTGATGCACAATGCAATTGCTTATCACCCACTGACTGATGCCTGAGCAGCGATCCACCCCACCCAGCCAACTCCCCCCAGTTCATATACTGAGCATGACGTCCTATGGTATGGACTGTCCCTTTGGGTAGTTCAGGTCAGCTGTCCTGGCCATGCTTCCTCCCAGCTTCTTGTGGACCTGTTTGCTGGCAGAGCATGGGAAACTGAAAAATCCTTAACTTAAAATTACCAACAACTAAAACATAAGTTTATCAACATAATTCTCCCTAAAGCCAAAACACACTGTACCAGTTACTAAGAAGAAAATTAACTCTATCCCAACCAAAACCAGGACACTAGCTAAAGATACTTTGCACTGTTAAGTGTTGTAGACATATTCTTATGTCCCTCACATTAAGACAACCTGAGAAATTGCCTGGTTGATGGGGTTTTTGGGTTTTGTTATTTATCCTTTTAGAAGTATGTAGTAGTTGTGTTCAGTACCTACAGCTGACAGCCTGTGCAAGTTGAATGTGTTTCAGTAACAGTTCCTGTACATCCAAGTGGAACTTAAAATTGTACGAAGTGACTCCGAGTTCTTTCCAGTGTGCTTGTTCTGTAAATTGTGTCTACTGTCTTTGTATAAAGCAAGAACTCTCTGCATTCCATGCATCTGTTAATTTCCTTAATGTTGTGGTTATATTTCTACCCGGGATATACTTGTCTTCCACCTTTTAAGCAAATTCTAACCTTGACTTTAAGGGAATTCCATGTGGCAAAAAGCCACAAATTGTTAACAGGTAGATGAGATTTGAATTACAGCAATATTGTATATCTTGGTGAAAACTTGAGTCAACTGCTTTTAATATGGTTGGTGTGCGTCATAGCAGATGTTTATTGTGAAATATATTAGCTTGTGTAATTCAGTATTGAAAAGTCTTATTGCTGTACAGCCTAATCAAAATATGCCTTCATGCATTTAATTTTAGTAAATACAAAGTGGATTGTGCTTGCCTCAAAGAAAATCCTGAATGTCCAGTTCTCAGACGTTCTGAGCCTACAGAAAACATCAATACTGGATATGAAACCAGAAGGAAAAAGGGAAAGAAAGAGAAAGATGTTTCAAGAGAAAAGGAGACTCAAAATCAGAACATCACATTGGACTGTGAAGGAGCAGCCACCAAAATGAAAATTGCAGATAATAAACAGAGGAAGCTCTCTCCCCTCAGGCTGTCCATTTCTAATAATCAGGTATTGACATAAAGTTGATAAGAAAGAAAAGCTTTTAAACCAAATATTCTCTTCTTGTAGTTACTAAAGGAATTTTAACAAGTCACTGAAAAGAGGTAGGGAGATTTATCAAAAATCATAATGATGGATAAGCTGTTTAGAATTTTTTATACTATTCTCAGTTTTCCTTAATATTTGATTGTATTTAAAGATATGTTGGTTCCCATACCAGTTTTAACTATACATTTTTCCTCTGAATTTTTTTATGGATCTCTAATGTGAAAGCCTCATGTCATGCTTTCAGGAGCTCCCAGTCCTTCCTGAAGTGTCGTTCAGTTAGTTGGATGTGTTACTCAGGAGCATAGTATTTTAAACATACAATGACTAGCCGGGCTTCTATAACAAATAAACCTTCAACCCAGAATACTAAGTGTTGACTGCAGCTCTGTGTTTAATAGAGCTCTGCAGCCCTTTTCTATAGAGTTTGGGGACTCAGGAGGAGGAAGGAATGTTTTGAAGCTAAATACTGGATAATAGGTGGATAGTATGGCAAAGCTACCTGGTAATATACCACGGTAGTCAATTTTAAATTAGTCTTTCTTTTAATATGTCAGTTTAAAGAACTAGTGGGAATGATCTGTGAGACTAGTTATTAACTTAATTTTGCAGAGTAGCTCTTAAAGGTAAATATTTAACATGAGCAGGTGGTTACCTTAGTAACTGTCCATCTTTTCTTTCTTTGGGGAGTTGGGGTTTGTTTTTGTTTGTTTGTTGTTTTTCTTTTTTTCCTGATACGATGGTGTTGTGGTTTAACCCCAGCTGGCAACTTAAGCACTGCACAGCTGCTTGCTCACTCCCTGCCCCGGTGGGATGGGTGAGAGAATCAGAAGGGTAGAAGTGAGAAAAACTCGTGGGTTGAGATAAAGACAGTTTAGTAGGTAAAGCAAAAGCCACGCACACAAGCAAAGCAAAACAAGGAATTCATTCCCCACTTTTGTTTGGCAGGCAGGTGTTCAGCCATCTCCAGGAAAGCAGGGCTCCATCCCATGTAATGGTTACTTGGGAAGACAAATGCCATTACTCTGAATGTCCCCTGTTTCCTCCTTCTTCCCCCAGCTTTATATGCTGAGCATGGCGTCATATGGTCTGGAATACCCCTTTGGCCAGTTTGGGTCAGCTGTCCTGGCTGTGTCCCCTCCCAACTTCTTATATTATGCTGCTGCCGCCCCCCCCCCCCCCCCCACTGGTGGGGGGGGGTGAGAAGCAGAAAAGCCCTTGGCTCTGGGTAAGCACTGCTCAGCACTAAGGGAAACATCCCTGTGTTATCAATGCTGTTTTCAACACAAATTCAAAATATAGTCCCATACTAGCTACTATGAAGAAAATTAACTCTATCCCAGCCAAAACCAGTACAGATGGTTTTTGATGATGATTTAGGGGCAGAGAAAAAGGAGTTAGTCTGGGAGGGAGCCATTTCCTAGTTCTTTTAACATCACTTAGGAGTGAAGGAATAAGGTAAAAATGAGCGTACTGACCCCAGTTTTCATAAAATGATCAAATTGTTCTGGGGCTTTAGTAGCTAAATAGCTTAAAACTGCTTGGAAGTCCAGAAGGCGTGACATGTGACTGTTACAAATTATGATCTCCAGAGAGGCAACATTTAGACTTTCTCATCTTAAGTGATTTTTTTTGTTTTGTTTTGTGTTTTGTTTTTTTTTTGTTTTGGTTTTGTATTTTGGTTTTAACAAGTGATAACTGGTATTTGGAACCTTCTCCTGACCTTTTAATGTAATATACAGTGCTTATATAGAACAGTCACAGGAGAACTAGTATTGTTTTTCAAAACTGAACTTAAAACAGTAGGAGTTGTGAGAATAAAGCTGTTAAAACATGTATATAAACATAGAAGCCAGTCAATTAATAGCTTTTTTTCCTGGGGTGAGATATATAATGCTAAGGTAAAGAAAACATACGGGAAAATGTAAATGTACTTTTAAGACAAATGTTAAAAACCCCTTTGTCTAGTCCTTTATGTAAAAGTGAAATTGCATATAGGACTACTGAACACTTAACTCTTTTCAAGGTTACTGTTTCATGGTTGGGGGTTTTTGTTTGGCAGGGGGGTGTTGTGTGGTGGGGGTTCTTTTTGTTTGTTTGTTTTCTCAAAACAGAAAACCATTACTAGTTAGCTAACTCTAGTGTTTCCTTATGGGATGGCACTGTCATTAGATTCTATAGTGAGAGTTTAAATGGAAAATGTGACTTTAATAGAATACACTTTTGAGCTGAGAAGAACATCTATGTAACTGTTAACATCTCCTTTGACACTAATTCTATTTCACTAAAACTAATGCTTTTTTGTTGTTGTTGTTTGGGTTTTTTTTAATGGGTGTGTAATATAAAGCTGCTAATTCTTTAACTGATTATAAAGAGTGGCTAGATCAGTGGTCAGTGTTAGTGCCTAAAAGTTTCTGGTGGTTTGGAGGTTTAATTCTGAATTTTTTTTTTTTTTTTTTTTTTTTTTTTTTGGTTGGTGGGGTGGGGGAGTGTGGATGGAACCCCAGAATTTCAATAAGAATAGAAAAGATCTAGTCCATTGATTATATTTACAGGTTTGTACAAAGGTACAAGTGGATATTAGGATTTTTGTCTTGATTTATTGGCTTGGTTACTTTTGGTGTAGTGATCTGAGGATTCTTAGTTCTGTGTAACTTTTCCCTAGTTTGGAAGAGTAGTAGAGTTTCTGTAAAGCAGTCGTTTCCATCTTTCAGGAGCCAGATTTTATTGATGATATAGAAGAAAAAACTCCCATTAGCAATGAAGTAGAAATGGAATCAGAGGAGCAGATTGCAGAAAGGAAAAGGAAGATGGTAAGTTGTGAAGCAAGTAGCTGCCTGAAGTTGTCACTAAGGCTTAGTGATGTCTGTTCTTCACATGCTAATTGCTGCCTTTTTGTAGACTTGTAGACTCTAAGTACATGTGATGTCAGATCCTTACATGAGCTTCAACTTAAAATGCAAGGCTTGCTATTTGAGAGCATTTCATCTAGCTTGATCATTGCTTTCTCACAAAAACCTGCTTTTATCTTCAAATGTATATAATTTTTTATTGTCTTCAAAAACAGACATTGTAGAAATCATCAGGATTTTACTTTCTTCACTCTTTATTATTGCTTGTTATTTGTAATGGCCATTTTTATAGATAGTGTTAGGAGTCAGGATTTTTGCCTGACTAATTATTTTTTTGAGTTCCCAACTTGTAAAGGCTCAGAAATCCTAATTTTTAGAGGTTGGTAGAACAGTGTTACGAAAACTGGCATTTTAAAATGTGCTTTTTTTGTTAGGCATTCAAAATGTGAGATACTTGAAATTACTAGTTAAATCAAAATCTTGTCCAAGTTGTATAATGAAATACTAATATTTGGAACTTTCATTTTATTGTTTGTGCTCACAGAACTTCTGATAAGTGGAGTTCAAGGTGGGACCAAAACTGTCTGCATTTGCCCAGACCTTTAAAAAAAAACAAAACCAAAACCAAACAAACAAAAAAACCCCAAGGGGGATGGGGTATACATTCCTTTTGGTCAGTGTTTCCTACAACTCTGTCAGTAGCGAAATTGATGAAACTTGTGTTTATTGGACATCAGAAAGCAAAATCTGCTCAAGTAAAATGTATATTTTAATATGAAATCTGAAGAATGACAGCGTGAGTTCTAATATTAACATACAACAGTGTCTTGTGATGCTTTTGAGGAATGATTCTCATCAAACACTGTTAGATGTACTGGTAGAGGATGTACTGGCTTTTGGGGGGGGGGGGGCATTTTAGATTTATATTCTTCCTAAAGCAATGCTCTCTGTGAAACTTAGTTACAGCAGAGTTGCTATGGTAGTTAAAGATGTAATTATTACTCTAGCTCCATTCTGAGGATTGCAAATAACTGCAAGTTGGTCTGTATTTTACCAAGCAGGGGCAAGTTAAGTGGCAAAACAGAATTGGGTTCCTCATTCGCTCATATGAGCAATATATTTGCAGGTATTCTTTCTTTGATATAAACACATCGTTGCTATCAATGCGCTGTTGAGCTGCAGGCATTTATTTAAAAAAAAAAAAAAAGTAATAGAAGCCCTCAATTCTGCCACCTCTATATTGTCTTAAGCAGAGTTCTGTCCAGATGAAGGGATCTGCCTCTGTACAGTACTAGGACCTGAATTATGGATAGACAGAAAATTTAGCTTCTGTGTGACCTAATGTTACCTTATTTTGAAATAGTGATTCTTTGATGTTGATTGTATGTTTTGATATAGTTTGTGACACTTGGAAAATTGGGTCAGAGGCTAATGGAGCTTTCTGGTTTTGTTTCATACATGTATTAGTTTTTTATATCTTTCTGGTCATTAGTGTTTCATTGGTTTTAAATACTATGCAAGTAAGTGGGTCAGAGCTATGTATTCTTTTTATGCTTATAGGCCAGTGATTTACTAGTAAATCACTATTTTTAGCAAGTTCTTAAATCCAAAGCAGGACTCTCTTCTTGTTTGTCAGGGTTGGTATGAATGCAAGCCTTTCTTCAGAAGTCTGTAATAATTGCAGTCATTGTAAAATCCCCCTTTCCTGTGAGCTTCTGCTGAAATTGATCTCCATGTCAACATACACTGAACATGTTCTGAAGTACTTGGGAAAAAAAAAAGTATTTACTTAAGTATTTACATATGCGAAAGATTGTGACTGAAACTTGATCATGATTATTATTAAATCCATCAGACAAGAGAAGAACGGAAAATGGAAGCTATCCTGCAAGCTTTTGCCAGACTAGAAAAAAGAGAAAAAAGAAGAGAACAGGCTTTGGAAAGGATCAGCACAGCAAAAACTGAGGTTAAATCAGAATGCAAGGAAGCACAGATTCTCAATGACGCTGAATTTATTCAGGTAGTTAACCTGGAACTTTATTTTAAAGCTGGCTTTTAACATGGCATATTTTATCGATTTGGATGTCAAGCTGCACTTTAAGATGTATGAACATTTTTTTTTTTTCTCTGAACTGAAATATATTTGACCAAAATCCTTATTGTTCTTTGACATTATATTATGTTAGTTCCTGATTTTTTTTTCTCAAGAAAATATGTATAGAATTTGTTTATGAGGAATTTCAGTTACATTAGTTTATGCAAATGTGCGAACACACACCAGCTGTATTTTTCAGTCTCTCTTCAAAGTTCAGGATAGGAGGTGTTTACCAATGCTGACTTCAGCCACAGGAGGTGGCTTTTCTTAGGCAGCCTCTATAACAAGTGGAGAACAACTTGCTGCTTCAGTGGGTTATTCAGGAAAAGATTATAATGCCTTCTTTTCTTTTAAAGTAAAGGAATTATTAAGGCATAGTTTGTTCTGAGTTCTTGCAGATGATACTTAATATTTCATAAACAATTTTTTACTCTATTGTTGCTGGATGCTAATATGCTTCTTGCCTTGCAAATACTCCTACAGATTCTCAGTTCAGGTTGTTTCCCTGGATAATTTTTGTTAGCACGCTGTTAAGTACCTTTTGTGACAATGCTAAACACTTAGTAAACTATACATTATAAAAAGAATATTGGACTGAAAGGCATCATGATGTAAGCAGCTGATTTCTAGCTTATGTATGAATGAATGTAGCATGGCAGTTCTTACACAAATCTGTGGTGATCTGACCAGTGACTGGTGTGTGTAAATACTCTGCCAATGATATAGCAGGTGCTTGGGAGGAGAATACAGGAAATCTTGTAGTTTGCCTTGACGAAGGATAGAAATATTATCTCTGAAGTATTTTAGTTTTAACAACAAAAATGAGATAGAGGCTTTTTGAAACTGTAAAGGAAGGGGGAACTGACATTTTGTTCTAAGAAAGATACGTGTGTGGGGGATCTGTTTACTAGACTTTTCTTTTGTACCAGGAACCAGCAAAAGAAGAAACTGCCACCAAGCCTACCCCAGCCAAAGTTAATAGAGCTAAACAGAGAAAAAGCTTCTCACGGAGTAGAACTCACATTGGACAGCAACGTAGACGACACAGAACTGTCAGCATGTGTTCAGACATCCAGCCATCTTCTCCTGACGTGGAAGTAACTTCACAGCATAATGAAACTGAGAATGCTGCACTGGTAGCTGAGCCAGAAACAGAAACTGTTGTTACAGAAATGGTTACTGAAACAGAAGCTCCAGCACTTAATAAATGCCCTACTAAGTATCCTAAAACAAAGAAGGTATGTCTGTTAAGGGATGGGGAGAAGAGTATGGCCTTTAACTGAGTCTAAAAAAAAAAAAAAAAAAAAAACAAAACAAACATAGACTGCTGCATCAGTATACAACTATATAGAGAGTTTAAAGAAATGAGTCAACATTTTTTAAAAAAATCACCATTATATAGCCACTCGTTGGTAATAAATTAAGAGATTAAAAAAGGTGCGTATAATATTCATTGGTAGAAGTTATTTTGGATTTTAAGAGACTATCTTTCAGAACAATTTTGGAACAAATGTTTTCTCAGGAAAGTACTTTCTAAGTAGGCTGAAATAATAACCAAAACATAAAGCTGTTAATTTAAAAGGAAAAAAGGAAATAAAAGTTGCCTTTCCTTCCTTTGTTCATCATATGCTTTAGAAGGTATTTTGATGGTAGCAAACAGAATACCTGAAAGGAAATCATTAACTTCTAGTATTTTTGAGATGTCTGTTCTGAAGTGAGTGGATTTAAGACTCAAACTTTATGTGTGTGTTTGGAGGGGAGATGCTTTACTTCCTTTAGTACTTTGTTTTTAAATTTTTTATTGGACTCCATTGGAAAAGGCTTGAAGAAATGCCACAATATTTAAAGACACTTGAAAAAAATCTTAAATCTGCAAGTGTGAGTAAATCAGTAAAATTTTCTGCTTTAAAATTCTACAGATTGCGTTAAAAAGTGACTTTTTTCAGCATGCTTTACAAGTTCTGAAAATTTTATGTAGTGGAGGGGAAGGGGGAGGAAGTTACAGGTTGAAACTTTTGTCAAATTGAACAATAACAATTTCAAGGTGGTTTTATCTTAAACCCCCTATCATGGTTTAACCCCAGCCACCAACTAAGCACCATGTAGCTGCTCGCTCACTCCCCTGCCCCTCAGTGGGGTGGGAGAGAGAATCGGGGCAGGGGGAAGTAAAACTCGTGGCTTGAGATAAGAACAGTTTAATAGGACAGAAAGGAAGAAAATAGTGATAATAATAACAATAATAAAATGACAATAATAATAAAAGAATTGGAATGTACAAAACAAGTGATGCACAGTGCAGTTGCTCACCACTCGCTGACAGATGCCCACTTAGTTCCCAAGCAGTGATCTGCCCCAGCCTAAGTCCCCCCCAGTTTATATACTGGACATGACATCACATGGTATGGAGTACCCTTTTGGCCAGTTTGGGTCAGCTGTCCTAGCTGTGTCCCCTCCCAACTTATTGTGCCCCTTGTTGTGGTTTAACCCCAGCCAGCAACTAAGCACCGTGCAGGCGCTCACTAACTTCACCCCCCCACCCAGTGGGATGGCAGACAAAATTGGGAAAAGTAAAACTTGTAGGTTGAGATAAGAATGGTTTAATAGAACAGAAAAAAAGAACCTAATGATAACACTAATAAAATGACAGGAGTAATAATAAAAGGATTGGATTTTACAAATGATGTATGATGCAGTTGCTCACCACCTGCAGACCGATGCCCAGTTAGTCCCTGAGAGGCGATCCCCCCTGCACCTGCTCTCCCCAGTTTATATACTAGATGTGATGTCACATGGTATGGAATATCCCTTCGGCCAGTTTGGGTCAGCTGTCCTGGCTGTGTCCCCTCCTAACTGCTTGTGCCCCTCCAGCCTTGTTGGCTGGGCATCAGAAGCTGAAAAATCCTTGACTTTAGTCTAAACATTACTTAGCAACAACTGACAACATCAGTGTTATCAACATTCTTCACATACCTAACTCAAAAACATAGCACTATAGCAGCTACTAAGAAGACAATTAACTCTTATCCCCGCTGAAACCAGGACACCCATCCAGCCTTCATGCTGGCTGGACATGAGAAGCTGAAAAATCCTTGACTTAGTATAAACACTGCTTAGCAATAACTGAAAATATAAGTGTGTTATCAACATTCTTCTCATACTAAATCCAAAACATAACACTATACCAGCTACTTGTCATGGTTTAACCCCAGTCGGCAACTAAGCATCATGTAGCCGCTCACTCACTTCCCCCCCACGCAGTGGGATGGGGGAGGGAATCGGAGAAAAAAAGTAAAACTCATGGGTTGAGATAAGAACAATTTAATAGAACAGAAAAGAAGAAACTAATAATGATAATAGTAACACTAATAAAATGACAATAGTAATAATAAAAGGATTGGAATATGCTAGTGATGCACAGTGCAATTGCTCACCACCTGCTGACTGACACCCAGTTAGTCCCCGAGCGGTGATCCCCCCCACACTCACTCCCCCCAGTTTATATATACTAGATGTGAAGTCACGTGGTATGGAATACCCTGTTGGCCAGTTTGGGTCAGCTGCCCTGGCTGTGTCTCCTCCCAACTGCTTGTGCCCCTCCAGCTTTCTTGGTGGCTGGGCATGAGAAGCTGAAAAAATCCTTGACTTTAGACTAAACATTACTTAGCAACAACTGAAAACATCAGTGTATTATCAACACTCTTGTCATATCAAACTCAAAGACATAGCACTGTACCAGCTATTAGGAATACAATTAACTCTATCCAGCTGAAACCAGGGCAGTACTAGAAAGAAAATTAACTCTATCCCAGCCAAAACAAGGACACCCCCAAACATACTTAACTTTTTTTTCCCCCAAAAGGCACCCGAGTCATCCTGAAAAACTGCTTATTGCATCATTATTAAATTCTTATCAGAGGGTAGACTAGAATCTGTCTTCCTTTTTTGCATGTTGTATAGCAAAAAGAAGGAAGATGTCTGAGAAGTCTGAATTTTACTGCACTTTTTTGCTGTTTCATAGTCTTAAGGATAAATATCTGTGAAATGTCTCACTGTGTTGTACCCAGTGTACCCTACATGAGGAGAAGGTCCTGCTTTAAAAATGAATTGATAAATATAAATAGGTTTGTAAAAAAACAAGCAGTTTAAAAGTAAATCTGTTATTATAATCTATGTTAAAGCCTTAATATCATATTAATAATATTTAATGTGTTAATTTGGATGTCCTTAACTTTGTTGAACCATTGTAAAATTTAGGAGGTTAGTTTATTTGTTAATAGAAACTAAAATCTCCTGGCACGTTTTTCAAAAACACTGAACTAGCTCGGAAAGAATACCCTTTTTTGACAAGTGTGCCTCAGTAAAGGTGTTGTAATTTAATAAACTACAATAGTGAAGAATTTTCAAGACGTCTGCCTGACACATTGACAGAAGTGCAGTCCTGACAGTATGGAAATCTGATGAGGAATTTACTTAATTTTGTTCTATTAATGTTATACTGTTTCCCCTCAGTTTAGGCGCTCAGGCACAAGTTTAAAATTTGTCTTGAAATTCTGTTTGTAAATTCACATAATAAGTACAGGTTATCTGGGCACTTTTATAGCATGTTCAGTGAGAATTAAATAAAAAAGAACTAAATGTTAGTTACAAAAGAAAACCCAACCCCAAAAAGCAAAACCCCCAAAACTTTCTTATATATAGAGCAAATCTATACTGATTGATTCTGCTGTCCCCATTATTTCACTAAAACTGTCCTCATTCTTGCCCTGTGTATTCTTAAACTTGCAGCCTGGAAACTAGCTGTTTTCTGGTTTGTGTAACAGTTGACTAGGTGGATAATTAGACTAAAAAAATTCTAAAAGCCACTGATAAAAACACTCATAAAACACTAATTTTTTTCTCTCTCTCTGTTTAGCACTTGGTCAGTGAATGGTTAAGTGAAAAGAGTGATAAAACAGGGAAGCCTACAGACAGTCTGTCAGAAAGGCCTCTACGCATAACTACCGACCCTGAAGTTCTGGCTACTCAACTGAATTCTTTACCAGGTCTCACTTACAGTCCACATGTATATTCAACTCCAAAGCACTATATTCGTTTTACTTCACCATTCCTTTCAGAAAAGAGGAGGAAAAAAGAACCTGTGGAAAACATTACTGGCTCTTGTAAGAAGGTAATGCTTCCCTTCATTATGGTTCCCCATCCTGTATTAATTAAAAATAAGTCTTTATTTGCTAGCACGAATTCAGGCAGAAAAAAGCTGGTTGGCAAACTAGTTCTGTCATGTGTAACATGTTTTGAAATGTTTATCATTAAACTGTGAAGTCACTGATTTGAACTTGGTTTATTACAGCGATGGCTGAAGCAGGCTTTGGAAGAAGAAAATTCAACAATGATTGATAGATTTAATTCACCATCGCAAGAAAGATCTAGAAGTCCAGCCATCAATGGTGAAAATAAAAGTCCTTTATTACTGAATGACAGCTGTTCCTTAACAGGTGAAGCTTTTACTAATAACAGTACAGAAGAGCTATGTCAAAGTAGTTTAAATGTGGAGGACCGTGTTTTTTGAAGTGATCAGTTAATGAAAATTCCAGGGGTATTTCCACTGTTTCCTGGTACTTTCTTCGAAAGAAATGCTTAGTTGCATAGTGGTTGGGATTTTTTTCCCCCTTTAATGTATAATTGATACTAGATAAGTAACCACTATATCTCATAGAGTTTAACAGTCAACAAAGGACTAATGTTTTTGACTATTAGTATTAAGAGGTTAGATTATAAATTCATTTTCTATGCTATTCTATATATTCAGAACTCCTTTTAAATTCAGTGGGCCTCTGTTGCACACAGGGGAAAAGCTCTGTAATCTTGTAGGCATAATACAGAATGGGAACATGCTAAAAACTAAACACACTTCCGTAAGGATATGTTGCGTATCAGATGATTCGTGTGTACAGTCCTGAACTTGGAATTTCCACTTTAGCTGAACAGTTTTAAAAATGCATAGAAGTTGACTTTCCCTTTTCTGGAAACACAGACAGTTCTTCCCATCATGGGAGCACACAAATTTCAGTTACTGATGCATCTGTAGGCTGTTAAGAGTTCATTTTTCGGAAAGCCTGGCCTTAAGAGATTTTTGTAATCTTACTGATTTTTTTTAATGTGGAGTTCATAATTTCAATACATCAAGTACTTAAACAACTGTAAGTGATTACTATATCTAGATCTCTTATAGCTTTTTTCTAATTTTAACACATAGATCTAACCACACCACTAAAAAAACGAAGACTGTATCAGCTGTTGGAGTCTGCATTCTCAGAAACCTCTACACCTACTCCTTCTCCATATGCCACACCAACTCATGCTGACATCACTGCCTCCGAGCCATCATTGTTTGCTACTCCTCCTAGGGTAAAAACAGAAGATGAAGCTTGTAGAAATGGTTACAAACCCATATATTCGCCAGTTACTCCTGTAACTCCATGTATACATGGAAGTACCATGCACTTTGAGGTGAGATTTACAGTGAATTTCAGTGTGTTCAGAGAATGTGTTTAGACATTCTGGTGTAAATCGGTATTTGTACTCCTGCTACAAGGGGGTGTTTTATATTTCTCCAGGCTAAAAAAGAAATTGACTTGCAATTTCTTCTTCTTTATTTAGAATATTTCCTCACCTGACAGTTCCCCAGAAGTCAAAAGGCGAGCTTACAGTCAAGAGGTAAGGATATTTGCCAAAAACTGTAAATGGTATCTTGATTTCACCTGTATGGCTGCATGGTTCTTAGTAAAGGCTTTTCACCTGCCATTGCAAGTTTCCTGGAATGTAAAGGGTAACTTCCCTACAGGTTTTATTTGCTTATTACTGTATATTTCTACTTTACCTATTTCCTTTTCCACTTTAAACTGGTTTCTTTCTCTTCTTTTTCTGTATCACTTAAAAATCCTTCCTGATGGCTGTCATGGAAAGGAGTAACTACTGCAATTTATAGATAAGAACAGAAAAACAACGCTTGTGCTTTTCAGGCTGTAGTTAGATTTAAATTAACATTTCTCCTTGTTACTAGCATCTCTTAATTGTTCTTGTTGAGCCTAATTATGCTCAGAGTGAGAGAGCAGAGCAGAAGGGCAATAAATGGGTTTGGGTGGATTAGGTTGGGAGCAGCAGGTGCCATTGGATCATGCCGGCTGCTCCCTGCCGGGGGGATGAAGTGTCCGGCTGCGGGGCTGAGGCAGCAGTTGGGCTGCTGGCGGGCAGCCCGGCTCTGAAACGCGAGAACTTCCGCAGGGACCCTCTGCCCTGCACTGGGCAGTGAGGAAATGTTCCACAGTGAGGCGGGGCTCGAATTCCACTGGTAACTACAAGGTTTGTGCGAAGGTGTTGAACTGTAGACTTACTGGCACCTAAAAGGATCAGTAGAAATAAGTAACAATAAAAAGACTTACCGGGTTGTACTTACTAATGGAGACTTTCACTTCTGGCGAGTCATGCAAATGAATGATCCAAATACTCTCCCCTGGGAGTTGAACACATACATGTGTATGTTTTCAGGTCAACATCTTAACAAATGTTGAAACACACAAAATTTTTCATACAATCATAGCTGTGAACTGAATTTAACAGTTACTTCTAAACTATTGTAATTTAATAATTTAATGTTTACCTGACTCGAAAAGAGGGGTTTACTTGGGAACTTTAGCTTTTTAATACAAATAATTTTTAAAAGGATTCATGAAAACGTTAAAACACATTGGTTTAGAAAAGCTACTTCCAGCCATGTATACATGCTAGGTTTTTCATGGTTAATACGGTTTTAAGACATACAAAAGAAGTTTATATAACTTACGAATTTTTTTTCCCCCCTCTACAGAATACTGGTTTTAATACTGTTTCAAAATTCGAAAGTGTCTCAGAAAAGCTTCTCCCCCCCCCCCACCCCCCGCCTCCTTGAAATAAATATTTTGACACTGAGGATCCCTTTTATGTTGAATTGAAGCAAGTGCTTTGTAACTTCCTGGGCAGGGACTTGCTCTCATTGAAGCTCCTCCCCTTCCTCTGCCAGTCATAAATAAAAATGGGTATTTAAAGTTTATTTTTACTTTCGTTAATGTGCATTTTATTAAAATGCTTTTACCTAACACATAGCAATAGTAGAAATCAGTGTCTGGCTGTAGAACTGGTTCTTAAAAATAGATAAATTCATCATAGTGGAAGGCCTTTAATGCCACTTAAAGGCACAACTGAATGTCAGAACAGCTGCAGTTTTGTTGGAGTGTGGAAAAAGAGTTGACATGCTTTTTCTTCATGCAGGGATATGACAGAGCATCGATTCTAGCACTGAATTCTTTCAGAAATTCCAACCTGACAGAAATGGGCCTGCAAGAAATAAAGACTATTGGATATTCCAGTCCAAGGAATAGGACTGATGTCACACGGCAGTGCACTGGAGAAATGGAATCTGTGTCAGACCTCCAGCTGGGACTCGAAGTAATTGAGCAAAGTGCACTGCATAAAAACCTGGAAGCCCCCACACATGATAGGACTGATTCAAACAGCCAATTAGAAACTGCTCATTGTGGACGGGGCACAATTTATTCTTCCTGGGTAAAA
The DNA here is from genome assembly GCF_900496995.4 of Aquila chrysaetos chrysaetos. Classification (NCBI taxonomy): domain Eukaryota; kingdom Metazoa; phylum Chordata; class Aves; order Accipitriformes; family Accipitridae; genus Aquila; species Aquila chrysaetos. The sequence goes on from NC_044008.1 coordinate 14,975,550, forward strand.
AGTCCCGACAGGACAGGTGTAAATTTCTCAATGAATTCTAATTTGAGGGACTTGACCCCTTCACATCAGTTGGAGGTAGGAGGTGGATTCAGAATAAGCGAGTCAAAGTGCCTGATTCAAGACGATGCTAGAGGCATGTTCATGGAAGCATCTGTTTTTTGTACTTCAGAAGATGGAATTGCATCTGGCTTTGGAAGGACTGTCAATAACGACAACTTGATGGATGGAAATTGCACACCCCAGAATCCTCCACAAAAGAAAAAGGTTATAATTTTAAGAATCATTTGGTCTGTCTTACATAGTCTGCTAATGATATTTCTATAACAGAAAGAACCATAATATAATAAAAAACAACTGATGGCTCATCTTCAGATACTACAATGTAGTAGAGATTATTCAGGGGAAATAATGAAGACCAAAGAGTAAAGCTGCATACACCCATTAGTGAATTTATTTTTTTCGAAGTAATAGATACAAATTCACTTGTATTTCATATGAGTCTTAAATTAATTGCTCTATAAATAATTGTTTTTCAGGTTTGAAAATGGTTGCTTATGCCACCAATTATTACAATATTCTGTTACATTACTAGCATAGAGATAATATACTGTGAACATTTGTTATGAATTACTGTAAGAAGTTGCACTTACAGATTTATGATACTGAGACTTTAAAATTCAGATTTTTATATACTTAAGGTATCTTGGTTTCACTGTTAGAACTACACAGAAATCCTTAGTTCCAAGAAATCTTTTTCTTGGCTTAATTTCTTTCTTTATAAAACACTGTGTTTGAAAAACAAGCACAATCTAAATTTGCTACTCTCATGAAACAGTTCTTGTAGGTAAGTTGTGTGGTCATGGGCAACTTGAACCAGAATTGGAAGTTCTTCTGCATAACTATCTTTGCACTTTACTGTCAGGTTAGACTCCATTTGCTCCTTGCAGAAAGGCTGACAAACATGGAAGGCAGTAGTCTCCAATGCAACAGCTTGTCAGTTCTGTCTCATAACAGACTAGTAATCTTTCTTGTTTGAAAGATGTGATTTATTTTCTTTATGGAAGTAACGATCGGGGGGGGGGGGGGGATATTCTGTGTATGTACATGCATGCACAATGGGGTTTTGGTTTTTTGGTCCCATTACACCCCCCTGTATGTGCCTCCTCCCCTGTGTTCTTGGGGCATGCTGCTAGGGAGCACTCATGATTTTTCCTTCAGAAGTTCTCCATCAGAACTGGATTTTTGTTTACTTTGCTTCAAACAGAGGCATAACTGAAGCAAGTTGGTAGGATCTCTGTTCTTATCTGGTCCTGACCCTGAAAATTTTGTGGATCCCATGTGTGTTGCTGTAGCCCTGCTGTTTTGGCAAAGCCAAAAAAACGTAAAAGAAGCCAAAATTTCTGTAGCTTCACATTCTTTGAAGGTTAAATTAATTTCTTTTCAAATCCCAGCAACACTTAGTGCTTCAGTAACCCTCCCCCTTTCTGTTGTTGACAAGGATTCTTCAAGGTTGTTACTGCTGAGGGCTTATGCCTCATTAATCCCCAAATGAAAAAAGGTGTGGCTTCCTCCTGACCTCCTGCCCAGGATTCCTGTCTAAAAGTCTCAGTTTGAAGAAACAGCCAAAGAAAATTGTATCTGTACCCCTGCAAGAATGGGGTTTAGGCTTTCTAAATGCAACTTTTTACAGTGTAAAAAGGGGAGGGGGGCAGGGAAATCTCACCTAAGGAGAACGTGAGAATTCAGGAACTTTGTAGGAGAATAATAGAAGCCTTTCCCTAGGATCACATAAGACATGGATGTCCTTATGCAGTTGTTAAGGAGGTTTTTCCATATTTCCACATTTCTGTAGGCATTTGCTCCTCTACTTTTTGTCACCATTGTACAAGTTCATCCCATTTCAATACAGTCCTGTACATAGTGGCCACACTGCATAGATTTCATCCATTCTTAACATTTAAGATTTCTTTAAAGCAATATTCTTGAAGGGATCCCAGTCATGTGATGTGGAAATAATACAAATTCTTTTGAAGGCAAGTTCTTAACCTAAACTTTCTTTTATGAAAAATATTTTTAATTGTTCTTACCCTGACACACAGATGAGTCTTTAATGGATAGATCTGTTCGAAAGCAAACAAAAAAAACCCCAACCCCAGGACTGCAAACAAAGCAAGCTGCCTTGGTTTTTCACTCTGTGTAGAAATGGATGTCTGCTTTTATTGAGGACTAAGCCAGTTAAATGTGAATTTTTTTTCACTATTGCACTTTAGTTTCTTATTTTGGATACTGTATGGTTCAGAGTAGGTTGTTGATAACTAGAATAAAAAAGATTTAAAGATATTAAATGTTATTTCCACCAAACTATTGTCATTACTGAATAAAGTAGGTCTGAAGATCAATACTTCAGCTTTCTGCTCCAAATCCTGAAGATACATAGTAGAACATGTGAAAATTTATTTTTCCTCACTGATGGTAACTTACTAAACATTTAAACTGTTTTCTATTCTATGGAAGCTTCTGTGTAGTGATTATATTGAGTATATATATATAAAGTAGCAAACCACGTTTCCCTTCATGTGTAATTGGTTTTGGTGATAAACTTTACTTGAAATTTAGCTTTAAAATATGTTCTTAATCAGTCAGAGTGCAGTAAAGACAAAAATTCAAAATAAACTGGGAAAAGAATGAAAGTTGAAGTTGGAAATTCTGTATGTTAAGAAAAATGTATGAAGAGCTTAGAGAATCCTTCGATATATGCAGTAGAGTTGAAGCAGAAGCATGGTGGGTTTTTCATGTGAGTCTGAGAGCAGGATGTGACAACTCTTAAAATTAGCTTTACTGTATCAGTATAGTCTTACTAATGCTGCAGTTCCAGGAGAAACTGTGAAGTCCCTTGCAGCTTCAACCAACAGTATGACTTGAGCAGCGAACCTTTTGCTGACCTGCATCATATTCTGCTTCTTCCCTGAGGAAGAAAGCATACTTCCTTCTCTTGGCAGAAGCTTTTTTTTTTTTTAACATAATCATCCTCACAGTCATTAGTAGCTCAGTACTCTCTAAATTCACTGCAGATATGGTGAAACATCTTCAATTAATCTACCCCAATTTTCTTTTAGAACCAAGTAAATGGTATGTTGTACTGAAAGAATACTTTTAATTGAAACTGTGAGAAAGGAAACAAGTAAACTTCCCTTCTAATGTTTTGTGTGGGTTTTTTGTTTCTTTTTTTGTTCCATAGGTATCCTTACTAGAATACCGTAAGAGACAACGAGAAGCTAGAAAAAGTGGCTCAAAGACAGAAAACTTCCCCCTGGTTACTGTATCTCCTCACGCTGCTGGTGGAGGAAATACAAGTAGTAACAATGGTGCTAATGATGGGTATAACAACAGTGGTGAAAATGGGGAGCAAACTGATAACGCTGCAAGCCTGCCTTTACCACTGCCAACTACTGTTTATAATGCAGCTCCAGAAGACGTTGGCAACAACTGTGCAATTAAGGAATCTTCTTCCAGTGAGAAGAATGAACCTGAAGTTCAGTGGTAAGCCACAAAACTAGAGGACTAAAGTGCTGAAGAATTATTTACTTAATTCTAAGTCTTTTCTATTTGAAATCTAGTTTTCATTGATAAGGGTGCAGTTGCAGATTACTGATTGGAAGCCATTCTTTCACAATAGTGAAGAGCTGTTTTACCACTTTCCTCAGAAATATAGCAGATACCTCATAAAGATTAGAATATTTATCTGTAAGATACTGGTTAATTTATTTTCATTCTGCTTTGCTTTGTTATTTTCTAAGAGCAAACCAGGTATTGGTTTGAGCAGAACAAGTTGCCTAGTTCTGTAGATTATAAAAGTGTGTAGCTAAAGCACAGTTGTAAGTCTGTAGAAAATGGCATTTGCTCCCTCCACCATTGCACAGGTTGGGCTGTGTGTGTTTGCCAAGGTGTGTGGAGGAGAGAGCAGCAGTACAAGGGAGAGGATGCTGTAATGGCTGTGAGAGATTTGAGTCTGATTCTCAGCATGGCCTTGACTCTGCACTCATGTCCTTGTAGCAGCCCACTGCTTCATCTGTGGGTGCAAGAGAGTATTTTCCATCTTAAATCTCAAAACCTTTTCAAAAGTACCGTAGGGAAGAAGTGTGGAACAGAATAATCTGTATTGATCAACAGAAGCTTCTAGAAGGCTTTAGGAAAGTCTGTTTTTCAGTGATCTGGCTGCAATGTGTGGTGTTTGCTGTTGCTTAAGTGCAGTTTGCAGGGCTGCATGCAGTCTCCCTTAACAGTTCCTTCTGCTCAGGTAGAGAGCATGTGGTGATACTCACATCGTTGTTTATGATCATTAAATGGTTCCCCTGTGTGCAGACCATATGCTCTGTTAGATGCCATGCCAGATAATCCCAACAACCAAAAATCCTGGGGGTGGATGAGATAGAATGACTTCAGTCTATATAAATGTTGCACAACATTTTCCACTGCAGTTTTGGTAGCCTTCGGGTAGATGGTCAACTGTGGTGACGCTGTCTCCAAAACATTACTAGCACAAAATAAACCCGGCAGCTGTGTTTTATGCTGTAGTGAAGGCCTAACAGTGTTGGGGATGAACATGGGCTGAGGAGTTGAACATCCTTCTGCTCAGATGCCCCAGCTGTTCCAGAATAGTAGGATTTTGTAGAGCCAATTGAAGGGAGAATGTAAGTGCAGTCTTCAGAGTTTCACTGAAAAGGGGCTGTAAGTTCACTATACAGAAACCAGTTATTGTATTGTAAGCCAAGAATGTGGAAACAGGCTAAACAGGGAAGAATTTATTAGTTGGTTTTTGCAGTAATCCTGGAGACAGTACCAAAATTTCTTTTAATACAACGGTACTGTAGAATAATACTGTATATTCTTGCCTGAATGAAAAATTGAGTTTTGTACAGTGCTGTCATTTACGTTGTTCTTGATCAGGTTGTGATTATCAGATGTAATTGATTATAAGAGAGAAGATATGACTGTGGCTTCATACCCACTATCTGGCAAGTTAAATGTAGAAGCTTAAACAGAGATAGAGTTGTAGTTGTGCAGTACTTAAAACTATGGATCCACTATGAAAGAGCAAATTCTTTAAAAAAAAAAAAGGCTATTTCCAGCTTTGGAAGAAAACAGTTTTCTACAGATGGAGAATATGAAGCAGCACCTGCAACCTTTATTTTTTGAAGTGTAGTTTTTGACTTTTCAACTGTTTAGAAAAAGAAAAAAAACCCCACAGAACTACAGATGTTTCCACATTAAGAGGAATTGTTAGTTCTTGTAATATAACAAGGTTGCAGGAAATTGGTATATTTAAAGTGAGAGAAAATAGATACAAAATACTTAACAAGTCCCATTCTTTATGTGCAACCAGTTATTTGGCTCTTGCACGCAGTCAACACGGTAAAAGTTCTGTGACCCAGTATTTGCATATACATTGTCCTAAATTTGGGGGAGTACATCCTCTTAAATTTAAATTGTGCTTCTCTCATGCAGGACTGCATCAACTTCTGTGGAACAAGTGAGAGAACGAAGTTATCAGAGAGCTTTACTTCTCAGTGATCATAGGAAAGACAAGGACAGTGGTGAGTTGATCTATCGTGTTGAAGGTAGATAAATCTAACCAGTTCCCCCATGGTAGTCCGTAATTATTCTAATATTATGTTTGGGTCTGCTTCATCTGTAGGGGGAGAATCACCTTGTAGCCCATGCTCACCGTCTCATGTTCAGTCTCCACCTTCATCTCATTCAAATCTCATTTCCCAGTTGCAGCTTAAGGTCCCTTTCACTGAATTTATGGAAGGTCAGTAAGCAGATGACCTTGTATGACACTTGACGTAGTCTCTTACAACAACTTTAATAGCTCTTTTAAAGTCAAATATAAAGTGCTTAGCAATCTTTGCAAAAGACTTGATTTTCCCACTTTTATATTTGTTTCTGCTTTATGTTTGTAGAACCTGATCCTGAAAATCCAGAGCCTACTTCTGAATGTCCGTCCCCAGATCCTTCACAAAAGACTTGCAAGAGTCCGTCAAAAGCAAGCAAGGTAATGCACAGTGTATGCAGGTGCATATGTTTGCACGCGTGTGTGTTGTATAATATGCATATGAACATGTACATATATCTCTGATTCATCTTAAAAAAATGTTAATCTCATGATTTACTACTTAGGTTACATACATACATGTTCATCTATCTGTGTAATAATTCAACATAGGTAAACATTTGTAAGAATATTTGTGGTAGTCCATACAGACTAAAAAGTTGGTTTATGTTCTGTTCTCTCAGTAGCTGTACCTATTTATATATTATCTCACATTCTCTAGACACAGAAGAGATTGTATCAGTGGATTCAGTATCACCGCAGTTCTGCAGGGTGAATGCTGAAGAACTGGCATGCCAGGGTTTGGCACTGTTTGTCAGTAGAGGCACTGATAGGGAGAAGGACGTTGAACAGCTGCCTGTACAGTATTAAATGAAGTAATTTAGGGTGTAATGTTCAGTCTGCTGGCACTATGCCAGTTTTAAAACGTTAAATCACTCTGAAAACTGCTTTGTTTTTGTAAATGGTCTTGTCTGAAATTATTTCTTTCAGACTCAGAAATCTAAAACTTCAACGAATAACAGATTCTGACCAACCTGATGGATCATATTTCTGTTACTACTTTAAAATACACTTGCTCATCTTTGACTTTGAAGAGTGAGTGATAAATACTTGCTAAAAATAGTGTCTTCCTAAGTTTAAGCTTTCTGTTGTCGCTGTTTTTCTTATACCAAATATATATCCTGTGACTCAACACTTTTTTTCACCGTCGGGGGAGAGAACAATATTCTGAGGAGTTCTTTTCATTCTAATGCACGCGTAGTCGAGTATTTCGAAAGTTTTGCACTGACTGACTACCTTTTCATTCTAGCCCTCTTCACCGAGTCCTGTAGCTTCAACGCAGTTGCTTGGGAAAACACCCACAAAACCAGATTCGCACTGGGAAACTGCAGCTAGTGCACCTGAGGCCGAATGCACGAATCATCCAAAATCTGAGCTGCAACAAAAACAGCTGACAAACAACATCCAAGCACTTTCAAAAAATCATCCATCTCAATCACATCTGCGCAGTTCTGCTGAGCAACTTTCACAGAAGTTGCCTTCCGCACCTTTGAAGCTGCATTGCCCCCCTTCGCCTCACGTAGAAAATCCTCCCAAGTCCTCCACGCCTCACGCGCCTGTGCAGCACGGTTACCTTTCACCAAAGCCTCACTCGCAGCAGCTGGGATCTCCATACAGACCTCATCATCCACAGTCACCTCAAGTTGGAACGCCCCAGAGGGAAACGCACCGAAACTTCTATCCGGCAGCACCGACCCTTCAGCCTGGTAATCAGCAGCAGGCCAGCGGACCCCTGTTCACTCAGACAACTTCAGGACAATCTTCAGCTTCTTACAGCCAGTTTAACCAACAAAATTTGAACAGCAATGCACCACCTCCCCCGCCCCCCCCCCCCACCCCCTTCTTCTACTTACTATCAAAGCCAGCAGCCCTCTGGAAACTTTCAGAGTTACAGTCAGCTGAAGGGCAGCATACCCCAACAGACTGTGTTTTCATCTGGACCAAACCAAGCACTTCCTGGCACCGCGGGTCAGCCAACGGTGCCGGGACACCACGTAACTGCAGGGCATTTTTTGCCGTCTCAGAACCCCAGTATTCATCACCAGGCGTCGGCGTCTGCTGCTCCACCTCCTCCTCCCCCACCACCTGCTCCGGGACCTCACCTTGTACAGCAGCAAAGTACTCATCAGCAGCACTCTGTAGCACACGTCGTCGGTCCGGTTCACGCCGTGGCGGTAGCTCCTGGATCGCACATTCATTCTCAAGCTGCTGGTCACCATTTGCCACCGCCGCCTCCGCCACCGGGTCCTCTACCGCACCACCAACCTCCCCATCCTTCAACCGGACACCAAGGTTTGCAAGCACAACACCAGCACGTTGTAAACTCGGCACCTCCCCCGCCTCCACCCCCACCCGCCAATGTTATCGGCTCGGGCCATCACCCAGCATCAGCACAAGGGTTACACCACCCCTCTCATCAAGGACCTCCCCATTTTCCTTCGAACGCTCACACGAGCGTGTCCTCCTATTCCCCGCAAGCCCCGCATCACACGACGCTAGGACCTGGACCTCAACATCAGCCTGCTGGAACAGGACCTCATTGCCCACTCCCTGGTCAGGGTCCTCACATCCAACCTCAAGGACCAAACAGTATCGCAACACCCACCGCGTCAGGGTTCTGCCCTCACCCTGGCTCTGTCACCCTTCCCCACGGAGTGCAAGGGCCGCAGCAGGCGTCACCGGTGCCTGGACAGATCCCCATTCACAGAGCACAGGTGCCACCCACTTTTCAGAACAATTACCATGGTTCAGGGTGGCATTAAAATGGATCCCTTTAATTCTAAACATTTTTAAAATGTTCTGTAATATAAACTGTGTATATTTCATATGTACCTGTTCAAGGTACTTTTTAAAGCTTGTACATGATACTTTGTATAAAAGCGAACACCAGTGCTCTTTCATTGTATTCTTTCCATTTTTTTGCTTTTTAAAATTCCTGAAAATGTGCTGTTAAGCCAGTATTAGGTATTTCTTTTTATTTGTAAGTGAACATTCCAACTGTTTTTTCTGGCAGTAGGTTTGATGCTGCATAATCTTTAAAATTTTATTGTTGCAGTTAAATTCATTTAGTGAATGTTTTCTATATTACTTTTATACATATGTAATTAAGTAAGTACACAGGCTAAGTGATGGCACTAACAATTTTTTTTTTTCATTTTCTTCTGTCAACAGTTCTTTGTGTGCATAGAGATAGAAAACAATGCAATACAAATTTTTATAGTTTTGGTGTGGACATGGCATTTTGTTTCATCAGTTATTTGCAGAAATTGTAATTTAATGTATAGACTGTTTCTAATGTCTCTGACAAGTGCTGTAAATACTGTATTTCTTTTGCTTGTAAAATTGCTTAAAGCTTCTTTCATTTGATATAGTATTGTATATAATAAGTCTCTTTTGCAAAAAAAAAAAGTGTGATCTTTGTGAAAGTAGTACAGTATATGATCTTTAATTTTTTTTTTTTAATATACTGTCACATTGCAGCACTGGTTGGGCATTTTAATTCATGTTAATAAATCACAATTATGTCAGTTTTAACTACTTGTCCTGAAACGGTGGTATGTCATCAGGGAAATGGCCTCAAGCATGTACACCGAACACCCTGCCCCCGTCAGCGTGAGGCTGTTCACATCCCCGCAGGTTCCAGCTGCGGGTCCACTGCTGTAGCACAGAGAAGTGGAACTGGCTGTAGGAGGGGGGGTGTTTCCCCTGCTGGGTCTAGAGGTGAGGAAAGCTCGCTCCAAGCACAGCAGGATCTGGCGTCAGTTTACGGATAGGTTAAGGGGGTAGTGATGCATTACGCAGTACTAGCATACCAGCAACGCTGTGTGCCAAAGCTGTTACCAGACCCATTATTCTGACCTTGGTTACAGACCACCTACCCACCTGCACACTGTAGCAAATTCCCCTTTTCCCCCTCTAGCAGATCTGCAGGGCCTGGGGACCAAAGCCTTGTCACGCTTGAAAATAAGCTAAACTACTTCTAATGCAGCCTTTCTCATCACTGCCGACCCTGCCCTGCAGCACTTCCTGTTCGTCAGAGGTGACCCAAGTGAGTGGTGCTACAACAGGGTATGGAACATTACCAATTGTGTAGCTTCTTTTTTTTTAAAGGAGGTCGTTTATTCCTGCTGCTGAACAGCAGCAGCTGTAACAGTGCTGTGTTGCACTTGCCAGGGGCAGAGTTACTCCATAACTTACACCTCAGCAGTGACTGCTCTAAATTCTGCTCCCGAGCAGGCCTGTGCCCCATGGCTCCACCTCAGAACCAGAGAAGAAAAGCAGTGTGCAAGGAAACCTGACATGGAATAGGATGGGAAGCAGCTGTTCCTACTCACTGAGAAAAGGCTATAACTCTTTTTAACATGTAGAGAAAAACTGGCACTACTTAAAAGTCTAATTTGCCTCTAATTATTGAAAGATTTTATTAGTAAGAATAGTACTTTCCTGAACAGCTGCTGGCTATGGAAAACACACCTTGTATGGAGTACACTAGGTTTTGCACTAGCATGAAGTAGAACCATGGGATTAGGCCATCAACAACAGCAAGAAAACCCAACCCACGCTATGTGGCTGCTCAGACACTGATTTTGAAAAAATCTGCATCACCCTCTACAGCCCAAAGTTCAAATCTGGTTGTCCTGACCCCCTTCCATCCCTCCATGAAGTAGGTCATTACATCATCTCAAGTACAAGAGAGCATAAAATACACACTGTAGGGGGTGAGGTCTCGGAGCAGCCTAAGGAGCTGAGACGCTGGGTTGCACAACAGGACCGGGACCGTGCGAGGCTCCCCCTGTTCCCTTGTATCGCCACGGCCAAGCAACAGGTGCTGTACAGTTACTCACCTCCCTAGGTCTGCACTTGAACCAGAGTTTCGTTCAAGTGCTAGTCTCCTCTATGTACTCAAGAACAAGCTTCCAATTAGTTGAAGCAATTAGGCTCTACGACTGGTTAGGCCAGGTGTGAAGCCGAACATAATTTTTACCTCTAGCTCTGGAGTCCATTGTGGCATCGTCCTTCTCACCAGCCTCGTCCATGGGGCCGTGAAAAGCTGTTCCCGCGTGAGGTGCTCGGGGCCTGGAGGGTGAAGGCTGACACCCACAGCAGGGGGTGAGTGTGTGTCACGCTCTGGTGGCTTTGCAGTTTCTTTTTGGAGGAATGGCTGCACCAGCCTATTGGGGACGGGGTAATCACTTGCTTGTTCATAGTAGTTAAACACCTTGCACAAAATCCTCTTTTTTTTTTTGTTTTGTCATGTTTCACCTAGCAACCACTTACACACAGCCTCCCATGCCACATTACCCTTCAGGATGCTCTGATTTACACCAGCTGACAATACTTTATAAATTAACACAGAAAGCTGCCTGTCCCTTTGGCCAGGCTAAACCAGCCCCCCCGCCCACCACCATGGCACGGACCTCTAGCAAACAAACAGTTAGAGTCATGGCTAGCAAAGATTCCAATGACCAGCACACTGTCTGAAAAAACAAAACACTTTAATTAGACAACTGCAAGCACCTCAAACAACTGGTTATTGTTACAGCATGGGGCTATCTTCTCACAATCTAGTTATTGCAAAGGCATGTGAATAAATTTCATATGGACAAAGTCAAGAAAAAAGTGGCACCGTAGTTACATGAAGATCAGAAGTAAGCTTACATTCATCCCACTGACTTCTAAAAGAGGCCAAAACACACCTCTGTACTGTACATTCTAAAATCTGTATTGCCTATAAGCTTCAGCCTATGCAGCTTTTTTTTTTTCCTAGGAAACACGTAATTGTTGCGTGCAACTTACAACAGGTAATCGTATGTCTAGTTATGGGAAAGAATAAAGCTAGTGCAATTTGTTTTAGAAACATGTAAAGCTATGAATGGAATGAGCATGATCTTGCTTCTTGGATTATTTGACCCACTGCACTGTAAATATCTGCAGCTATATCCTTCCTTAACTGATGCCAAGCACACACTTTTATTATAAAAGATCAGTAATGCTACACAGAGAGTGGTTCTCATGCTCGACTTTTAATTTTTTTTTTTTTCTTAAGGTATAGTACAACTTACAGTGCTTATAAAAAGGCAACACCATATGGTACCATGTCTTCACTATCACATTGTAAGGGAAATTGCTATTTTTCTTCTCTTAAAAGCACTTAAAATAGGCAAAAGTTCTAAAAGGGAGTGCTAAATGATAATGCATACTTTATTAGAAAGAAGTCTAGCCTTCCTTTAAAGTGCCGTTTGGGGAATGAAATCCTGTAAACCAGAGCCACTTTGTTTAAAATCCAATGAACGGGAACTGCTACAGAATAGAAAGTTTACACAATTCCTTAAAGCAGTTTAAAGTCCACTACATGCAATTGGTTTGCTATAAAGCTCTCTAAAACTTAGTCGCTTTACTCTGAAGTTGAGTCCCCAGTCCCATATTTAAATGGCAATAAACATTTACAGGGTGCATTTACATACACTATAATACAAGAATGACGTCCCTTTGCCGGAAGATAAAATTGTACAATTCCTCGCCGTAACTCAGTTCTGACTTGATAGATTTCTTACGCTTGTAAATTATATAATATGCATCAGCTAAAATATTTTTTTTTTTCATAAATAGTTACAAAACTTGCCAAAACACATGGGGGGAAGTTTCCTTTGTTCAAAAATCTGACATCTGAATGCCACACAACACAAGAAACAATGCTTAAAGACACGTTAAGTGTTTTCTGAAGAAAGTGGGTGAGTAAACTACTAGCCGAAGACAAAAAGACTACCCTTCCCCAAGAACACAGTGCACAAAAAGCAAAATGTCAAACAGTACCTCAAGCAAAATAAAGGTCTGAGGATTGAAGCCAGCTCACGTGTGATCCTGCTAAAGAATTTGTGACAGTCACCATTTAGGTCCAATGCATTGGAAAGTGGTTGCTGGCTTTTTTTACAGCTGGGAGATTCTGCTAAGAATTCAGCCACGGATGCCTAAGGCATTCTCCAGCTGAAGCACGTTTCTCTGGGACCATTTCTAGCATGGGGATCAGGAAATCTGTAAACTGTGCAGCATCTTCATGAGGCCAACCATACTTCTCCACAAGCACATCAAAAAGACTCCAAGGTTTCAGCTTGGTAATGTGTCGGAGTTCTCCTGCAAACAGAAATATTACTAGCATTAGAAAAATACCTCGTTACCCCTGTTAGCGACTAATCCCTGTTTCGTTTTTCTCCCACTCTGCATTCACAGCACCTTGACCAGGCTGAGAATCACTATTTAGGAAGGGCAGCACATTGCAAGCTTGCTTGAGGTCCTCAAAGGAGACGAGTATGTCCGATGTCAAAACCAAGAAATCATACCTACAGCAAACTGTATGTCACACCTGGACTCCACTGTATGCATAATTTCTGATTTTTCCTGCTGCCTTCATTCTGCCTCCTCCACACCAAGGCACTCATTCACACGCATGCTCATGCCGTGGGCAAAGAACACCACAGGCCTTTCCTTCTTATCAGCCAACGAACCCAAATTTTACAAAAACTGCTCCAATCCTAAGATGGAGGTCTCGGCAACACAGGTCAGTGCCTCACTGTGGCATTTGCGACAACGCAGCAGAGCAGTGATTCATTCCCACCCAAGCCAAGCACAGAGGTTTGGCACTCGGAGATTCTGCTCCATCTCCCAACACCCCCAAGAGGCTTGGTCTGAATCCTTCCTGAGAAGGCAGCACCTGCTGCAGCCAACATCTCCTTCAACCAACCACCAACACAAACGGTAGCAGCAGCTGCAAGATTTGAGTTCCATCAAAGAAGGGGCATACGGCCAACCTGGCAACGCGTTTCAGACCAAAACAAACGAAGGAGGCGAGAGCCCTTCTGCCATTCAAACCAGCAATATTATCCAGATCTATCCACAGGTCATCAGGCATGATAGGGAAGAAAAGACTTTTCTGGCTGTTCCCTCCCTCCTCCGTTGCCATCTCCCTTCTTCCCAGGCAAGTATCTGAGCCAGACAGTCTCCATGTGACACTACAAAAAGCACTTGAGAGGCCCCTGTGGTGATTCTGCGATGACCCCAAGCTGCTGAGGAAGATGATGGGTTCTCACCCAACACTGGAAGCTGAACATGACTCACCCATAGCTTCACAAGCACACTACACCCACCCTCCAGTATGGCAGCATACAGGCCACACTATTTTTAAGCAAAGTAGCTTGGCACCTTGATTATCGTCCCTGGCTGTAATCTACTGCTGATAAAATGCCATCAGACATCAGCGTGCAGGTCTGAGTTTCTGTACACCCCTGTGGCTACAGAGTTCCAGGGCAGAAGAAACCCGTGTCTTCAGAGTGCCCTGAGAGTCTGAGCATCTGAATGCAACAGATTAGAACCGCCACAGGCCCAGCAGGACACGCTCCTGCTGCCTGAGGCAGCAGAAGGTTCTAGGCAGGGTGCAACACTTGAAAAAGCAGCTCTCCAAGTGCTACCAGAAAGACCCCAAAAGAGCAAGTCTGCAAATGGTCGATCACTTGCAAAAGAAAGAGAAGAGACCTGCTGGTAATAGGAAGTCAAGATGTACTGCCCACAGGTGGCCCACTGTCCTCCTTCCATCTCACAGGGTAGGAGGAGTACTGAGACAGAGACGAATGAAAGCAGAGGGTGTATCCTGCCGGCTTATGTCTGCACATTTACAGTACAAGCATGTCTCATCAGTACCGACAAATCAAACAAAAAAGGGCTCTGCTTTGGGCCCATACTGTCTGTATGAATGTACAGAAAGGACAGCACATCTTGGAGAAGTGTATTCATTTCCAGGCTTACTCTCAGCCCTTTAAAATCTTTGTGCAACTCTGAAATTTAACTGCTGAAACATCTTACCCTTTTGAAGGTTTCCAAAAGTGTGTATTGGTGACTACTAATAAGAACAGGTAGCAAACTATCTAATAGGAACACATAAACTCAAATATTGCCAAACAGTGATAGAAAATAGTGACTTGTTATTGACTGCAAGCAAAAAAAGGCTAAAAAAAAAAAAAAAAAAAAAAAAAAAAAAAGCAGGCCATGTCCTTAGCTTCTCCAGCTTATAGCATTCACTGTAAGAACTGCCACAATAATTTGACCAAACTAGACTAGCTTTGGGAGAGTCTGTGTTTCCATACAGCACTGTCTTCACCTTTGTATTCAAATTAAATCGTTTTAGGCATCTTTTCTCCCTCAAATTGTATAAAGTAACATTGTAAGATGAGTCTCCTGGTGCCACTGTGGAAGGCGAGTTCATACTGTTTGAATACTCCTTATTTTGTAAAGTGGAGGCTAAACTTGAAATACCCAAGCGAAGACCAGCACACCCTGTGCAGCACAATATTTTGTGGTGTTTTTCTGCTAAGGAACAAACTCTTTTAGCACTAAGGGCTTAAGTTTTCCACAAGAAATTCCGTGAAGATTGTAAAAGCATTTAAGAAGATGGGATACAGTAAAAATTATCGGGCGGGGGGGGCCCAAGAATTAAACTAGGGCTTCGGTTTTCAATAAAGATCATAACGCTGACCATGGTATCGAAGTAGGTTAAGTAAAAGGCAACTGAGGTGGACAAAAAACTCAAAGAATTTATTTTAATGTGGTGGGTCCATCTCATTTCCATCCTAAAGCACTGGAGAGCAGCACAGGAAACCGAGGTGTCCAGCAACATGTATTTTCATCTAGTTCATGAGGTTTGTACCATGTAGTTGGAGGACAGGAAGGCAGTACCTGTAAGTTAGGGAGAAATGAAAAGCACAGGCCCACCGGTTTGACAGCATCAGTACTCAGGGCGTTAACATGAATTTTCAAAGAAATGCTAAAAATGTAATAGTAAGTGAAAACTTCCTAACAGCAGCTCTTTATTTAGATTTTTGATAGTGAAGCACACAGGAAATATCCAGAGAGGACAACAGAGTTGTCAGAACTGCAAAACCCCTGTGGCCAAAGCGGAGGCAGTAACAGACCCTTTGAAAAATGGAATGTTGAGTCAGAAGGAAGAAATTTCTGAAGGACCTGTGGCGGGGGGAAGATGCTATTTAAAGCTTTCTCTGCTGACCGTAATACAAAAAAACAGAGCTAGTCTATGAAATTTGTCAGAGACAAATTTAAGATGTGTCACCAGGGAAGAGGAGGATGGATTATTGAACAGTAAGAAACAGATGACGTGAAGGACTGGGGAAGCAGCAGTGGGATATAATCTGCTACTACGTATTTTGAGGACATGCTCCCGAGAACTAATACAAGAACTGCTGGTGAGGCCCCATGGTACAGCACATGGAAGCGAGGGAGGTGGAGGAGAGCCCTCTGCTTTCTTCCAGGATGGTAAACAAGCAGCAGTGCTTTTCCTTGTTACAACTTCCAACAGGCAAAGCCAGTACCTAGCCAGCATCTTGCACAGGTTTAGCTCACAAGTAAAGGGGGCTAGCAAATACCAGAAGAAAAATAAAAGGGACCACGGTCTAGAAAAAAAAAACAAAAGGGTTTTAAGTTTTAGTGCTAAAACATATTAATCATTTTTACAGGCAAAATAGCTTCCATGAAGGCACTGGAGAAAAGGACTCAGTGGAGTTATTACTGGGCTCAATCAAGATGAGACCGTATAAAAAAGTATGTGAGCATTTGTGTTATAGTGACTAAGAAGTAACTTATAAATTCTTTCCCTTTTTTAAAATGCACCCTCCTATTTGAATGTCACAAACTGCTTCAGGCAATTACTAAGAAGGAACACATACCTGTAAACTCGTTAGTTGACAACACCTTTCTTTTTGTGCCTGTGACTTCAGTGGAACAATTCAAATGTTTAAAGCTTCTCTCTGAGGTTGAACTTGCTTATGGACATGAGCAACACCCAAATAGTGATTTCCTGATTTTCACCCAAGGCTGATGTTTTCAAAATAGAAGCCTACAGTCAGACTTCTAAGCCCACCTTTACACCACAGCGTGAAATTTTCAGAAGAGCCTCAGGCCTGTACTACATGGCCTCTGATCTCAGGTGCTCAGGCCACACACAAGCAGATGAGTACAAAATGCAGCAGCTTGCTGGCCAACTATTTAGCCTATCCATTTCCTGCCAGCCCATCAAATGCAAATACCTCCTGGGGGCTCCAGAGAGGATGGCAGTACTGGGGTGGCCAGGAAAAAGGTATCTGGTGCCCAATACAATGAAAAAAAAAATCTCAAATAAGTGAGCAGGAAACTCACCACCTCCATTTTTCCTCCACAAAGCAATCCAGTTTTCCTGACTTGCATACCAGAGTAACTGGTATGATCTGAAAACACAGCTTGGGCTATTACTCCCTCATCTTGCACTTGAGATTTTCTGTTTTGAGTAGAACAGGTGGGATCCAGTCTACTTAAGCTTCCACAGCAAATGTGCGCTTACATTTTGTGTGGTGGGTGAACCAAGTCTTTTAAAGTGCTTAAATCCCACCCAGAGCCACAGCAGATGGTGCCTCTGAGGAATGTCACTGAAGTTCAGGCCCTAGAGCACAACAGTGACACTTTGCAGTGGAAGATGCTCATGGAAGCACGTGAAACTCTCACTTTGTGGGAATTTTACAAACTGCCCTCTTCTCTGCGCCACAAACGCTGTGGTTATTGTAAAACTGTTAGGTCATCTTAAGGTTCTATGACATCACTAGAAAATGCCATCCCATCTGGTGTAAAGTGAAAATTAGGAACATGAGATATGCTTTAAGGGGGGTCTGGCTGAGGGGTCTTTCTAATTCACTACCTGCCTCTCACAGTGGCCACAGGAAGGGGTACAGGAGGCGGGCAGAGGAGCCCTTCTGCAGGCCCTGCGCTCACTCCAGAGCTGCAATCCCTGTTGGGGGGTGCCGGAGGGCCCCCTTTCACTGCTTTATACATTTACAACATGTCAGCCCTCAGTTTGTTCATCTCAGTTAACACAAGATTGTTTTTGAGCCTGCTGATACAGCCTCTCTCTATGAGCCCCGTGGCAGCAGGCTCCTGAAGCTCACTGCCTGCTGTGTAGGAAAGCACTTGTTTTAAAGCCACCCCCTGCAAGTTTCACTGGGTGTCCCCCAGCTCTCATATGGCGGGTGCTGGCAAACAGCAGCTCTGTTTTCAGCTTATCCACTCACTTCCCAATTTTGTAAACCTTTATTATTCCTCCAGCACCCTTCTCCCCTCCACACCAAAAAGCCCCAGGCGTTTTAGACTCCCCGAAATGGCATTTGCTCTATCTCCTTGATCATCACTGTTGCCCTTCTTCGCACCGCGTTGGACGCCATTACATCCTCCTTGAGGCAACGAAGGCATGCAGAGGTCCCTGCCGTACCAGAAATATCCACGCACAGAACAGGCGGCTCTCATGCAAGGGGGGATGAATCACTGGATTGTCTCCTGCCTCATGACCCCAACCTCTGACAGCACAGCGCCGCCGCCTCAGCCCCCCCGGCACCCCACGTGCCCGATGCAGCTGGTCGGCTGGCCGGCGCTGGCCCTGCCGACAAGCTGTGCGCTCAGGCATGTGGAGTCACGGGCAAGAGGGAAGCCGCGGCGCTGTTCAGCAGGGAAGCGCGCTTGCCAGCTGCGGTCGATGGCCCCAGATGTTCCCCCACCATGTAACGGGACGCTCCTGACATACCCTGTCCCTCGATACAACACAGTGCTGTCTCATACACTGAGGGGACAAAAGACACTTCAAGCATGACCGCATTCCCTCACGTGTCAAAAGCCTGTCTTAAAGAGCAGCCTCAGCAAAGACAAAGTACAAAAAGATAAAAGAACTGTAAGGCCCAGTGCGTTTGCTCAGATTAATTACTTTCTTACAGCAATTGACAAGGGTTTTATTTTTAGAGGGGTTGCACTTCTGAACAACGCCAAACACAGCTAAGTCATCGCCTATGGCTGTGGCACTCAGGCATTACGGTAATTCAGAGCGTTTGAAGTGAGACAGCACAGTGCACGGCAGAGCGGCTTTCTCCACCGCTCTGTCACAGAGCGATGTTTCCTGCACGCTCTCTCTTCAGTGAGGTTACGAGTGTGAGGACTGACTGCACGCAGCTGTGTATCTATTGCCCAGGTATTCCCTTCCCACTCCAGTTATTCCTTATCAGTAGCATTTGCTGGACCACTATACATGATCAAAAGCAGCTAACAGATGATTTTCCATCACGTTACAAGCTATGCATCACTTGATTCCATACATTTACATGAACATTGGACAACAGATTCACACAGACATTTGTTAACATCCACACTTTGTTGAGTACATCCCAAAATGAATTTTAAATGAAATATTGAAATGAATACTGCAAATTGTGGCTTTTCTCAGAAAGTCAAGTTTACACCAAAATTCTTCTTTAGTAAGAACTCTCCATTTAAATGGATGTATTTCTTCAGTACCCATAAATGAACATATTCTCCTTTTGGATAGCATTATGCTTTAAATTAGTGTTGCATAAATACCGTTACCTTTTTTGGTGAAAAACTCCTTGGAATATTTCCCCAACATAGCGTATTTTCGAGGGATTTTTCCCAGCAGTTCAATGATCAATGCTATGTGGTCTGCATTGGAGAACATTGCCAGCAAAACAGAAACATACAACAGTTTAATCAGTACATTGCATGCACACACTAACACTGGCCCGGTACAGACAGAAATAGATCGATCCTGGCAAAAAAGACACGTGCACACTGCTCAGTGGCTAATTTGGAAAGATACTTTCAGCAAAACTTCCTTCTCAAAACATTTGAGTATCAGCTGCTACAAACAAGTTTTGCTATGTAATTTAAAATGTATCAATAGTTATTTTTCAGAACATTTAGCTTAAAAAAAAAAATTGCCACAGATTCCTGTGTATTTTGTTTTTCAAAAAGAAATCTGTTGTGCGATTTCAGTAAATGCTCCTCAGTGGGACATGCTACAACCAGCAACAGCAATTCCACTTCTGTCTGCATCACGGCACCTTTCAAAAAGAAGAGGTACTACCTCTGCGATTGAAGAATTCCCGAGAATATTTTCCAGATAGAGCAAAGTGCCTTGGGATATTGCCTAGCAGCTCTATGATGTGTGCTATGTGGTCTATGAGGGAGAGAAAAAAAGGATACGGGAGTGGAAGGGGCAGGGAAAGGATGGGATAAAAAAGAAGAGGAAAGAAACTGGAATTAGTAAAAAATCAGAAATAGTTTCAAATCAACAATGTTTGCAGCAAATCCATGCAGAGGTTTCCAGGATCAGGAGAGCTCTGGCATCATTAGTAGCATTTAGGAACAATGAATGATGCCCACATTACCACTGCAAAGAGCATTTACAAGCAAACAAGCATGAAAATGGACAGGTATACAGATGGAAGCAGGAGTTAATTCTGATTTAAAAAAAAATTAGTAATTGCCTAATTCAAATAAAAATACATAATGTAAACATTATTCCAGTGTCACTCTTATAAAGAGAAAATACTATAAAGTTCAAATCTGTCATTTCTCTTCTAAACTAAAATGTTGTTATTCTCAACCAGGTTTCCACACATATGCAATCTTACAAGAAGGGCAGTTTAATTCCTTCAGGCAGTTGTTAAGTGGATGAGTATCTGCAGAAGGGAGTTTTTGCCCACCCATTGCTAGTGATGGAACTTAAAACTAAAAAGAAAAAAATCATATTTATATTCTGAAAACAATGTGTACGAACAGTTCACTCAAATACAAAACTTAACCCCACTGTGCGCTCACTAGAAATTTAAAAGGAGTGCGAAAATATAAAAAACCTCATATATCTCAAAAGATTCATACCTTCATCCCTGGAATAGTCTTCACCAGAGTGTGGTTCAAACAAATAATCTCCAGTCGCAAGCTCAAAAGCCTATAACATAACAGACATATTTATAGGTATTTCAGAAATAATGTTTTTAATCTTAAGATGTCAGCAAAACATCACAACTGTCTCAGAACCAAGAGCAAATTACCATTCAAAGCTCAAGGCCTACAACTGGATCCGAGACTGAGGAGAGGCCACTTACCTGGGGACCATCATTCCTGCACCGCAACGATAGCATAAACCCAGGCTCTGGAGAGAGCCCCACGTTCAGCCCCCAGCACACCCCGTCAGTACGAGAGGCCGGAGGTTTGGCAACAGGCAGCACGCCCAAAACCCAGGAATTTCTGCCTGCTCAACCAGGACGAACAAAGGAGATGGACAAGGACTGTGGAACTGCGGTCCCTCCCCAGCAACCCCTAGGGCTCCACCCGCTGACCAGGGAATATTTCGGTCATGCTGTGAAGGAAGCGATTCTGAACAGACTGGCTGCACGGGGGCGTGAAGGGAACATCAGTGTAAGCTGACGTTAAACATGTTTTTACATACTAATGTGTTGTCTCTTGATCACGTTAAATATGTGTAAGTTAATGAAGCTGAGAAAGAGGTATTTCTAAATATGTAATAAAGAGCTACGCTTGTATCTGAAGGCCAATTATGTCAGAGTGCATGATGGGGACCAAAATAAAGAAGTCTGAATCAGAAATAAAATCCATTTGTAACTATAATTAATCACTTGAAATCAGCAAACAGGTAGAGCTTCCTTGATGACTCTAAATCTAGAACAGTTTTTAAAAAGGTATTTTTGTTGAATCAGAAGTCAAGAAAGTAAATACTGCAATCACGGGGTAAAATACTGAGACTGACATTGATGAAGGAATCCAGAACAGACACCACGATGACTGATCCTTTCAGGCCATCGCAAGGCTTCAATGGGATGCTAACCCTGTGTTAGGTCAGGACAAAGCTGAGTGTCTCTTTATGGGTGTAATGCATATTAAAAGCCGCAAAGCGCTGAAATAACTAGGAGAGCCCATACGTGTGTACAAACATGGATTCATCTAGCCTAATTTGTTAAACTATTCTCTTTCTGCTCTGGATCACCAATTACCCCAGCAGCCGCAGGAATCTCATTCTTTCCAGGTAGTTTAAGCATCAAACTATTTTCTATCTCCAAGACCATGGAAAACATCTGATCCACGAAATCATTCCAAAAATCAGGCAGACTTCCTGGCATAGTTCTAGGATGGGATTTCACTCCACTAGAACACTTACTACAAAATATTTATCTCCTGAAAATAGACACTTTTCTGTTCCAATTCATAACCTGGAGTTGTTAAATCACCTGTAAATTTAGCCTATTTATGGACACTTGGCTTTTTCAAGCTGTGAACTGCAGTGTCATCCAAGTGGGCTACAGCCAAAATAATTCATTGCAATCACAAACAACAGCCAAGAAAGCAAGAATGCCCCTTGTTGACGTTTCTGTTGATCCTATGAACGGGCCTTTAATTTCTAAAGTCACTAGCACTAATAAACAGTCATTCACTTTTTTCTTATTCTACTCTTAGCTCAAGATTGAGGGTTTTCATTTTACAGCTTGAAAAAAATCTGAAGGACTTCATAAATTACCAGGTATTTAAACTGAAGAAATTTTTAGACCAGCTAGAAGAGATCACTGGTAGAGATCTCTAAACACAACATTGAGAATATTGTTATTCTCTTGAGATGAGACTGAGAAGCCCCAAGTGTCCCCTCTATCTCATGGGAATACACTTACTAGAACAGCTGGACCAGCCTTCCTAGGAGAACACACACTGATGGGGCTGATTTCTGAGGACATCAAGAAACTCATTGCTATTTAACACAGATTTCTGGAGAACAATGAAAATGTAGTTGAATTTAGCCACAAAGATAGACTCCAAAAGAATACAGCTTCTGTCCCAAAAAATGAAGTATTAATAGCTCAATATGTCTGCGTGGGACTAAGAAGATTAAATTTGAAAAACCGTAAAACTGTTCATAGAGAAGCACAAGAAGTAAGCATACCACTGTGATACAGTGAATTTTAGATCAGTTTGTATAAAAAAAGAGCTGCAAGCTCTCACAGATTTGGGTGCTTACACCACCCTTTTGCTGAAGAGAAACCAAGCTTTTCAAAATTGTGCTGCTGCTTCTTTTTTCCTTTTTGTATAGCTTTGACTCCACACCCAGCATGGGCTGGAGGCGCAGCATCTTGGACATTTGATTTCCTGACTCTCCTTAAAGGACTCTGCACCAAGAACAAAGAAACTTCTGACTCAGATGCACACAGGGACAGCCCAGAGACAGCCTTGCCTTTTGGGTGCTGCGATAAATATGTGTAATAATACTTCTTAGCGTTCATGCAGGACAATGTCTCACAGGTTCATCTGTAGCAACCTGGTAATAGGTTCCTAGACATCTGTAGGATGGACTGGCTACATAGTGCAAGATAAATGAGATTAATTAGGCCTTATTTATAAAAGAATAAATCCTTGACCTAGGTTTTTACCATAAAGTAAAAGAATCAGCGTTAAAAATACAGTAATAAGCACATAAATAGCCATAAGAAGGACAATGACACCTCTGGATTGTATCAGAGTTCTTCTGCTCCTTCAACTGATGTCCAAAGTTGTGGTGCACCAGAACGCACCTGCAGTCCTGTCACTGAGTCAGTGCCACCAAAAGAGGAGGTCTCTGCTGCTAGTACTCAGAACTAGTTTTGGCAATGCACTGCTGCTTTGGACTTCCTGAGCACTTTTCGGTTACTTATCGACACTTTGCACCCAACTGTAGGTACACAAAACCACCCAGTGTCCAATTCCTACGTTGCTGACACTGTCATAAAATCAGGAGGTGGAGACCCTGACGGACAGCAAGTTGAACACAGGTCAGCAGTGCACTCTCGTGGTAATGCAGGCTAACCACGTACTGGGCTGTACATAACAAGCATGTTACCAGCCCTCGGTGGAACGTGACTTCCCCTCTCCTCAGCAACCACATTGCATCTGCAGACCTGTGACCAGTTTGGGGCCACCAGTATGAGAGACACCCTGCCAAACTGGAGAAAGACCAGGAAAGACCTCTAAGAAACTAGGGGGCTGAGCAGAGGACGCAGGAGGAGAGGCTGGTGGGGCTGTGTTTGTTCAGGTTGGAGAAGGGGAAGAGATGGGGGGATTTAATTGCTGTGCTCCACTGCCTGAAAGGCAGTAACAAAGAACGCCGAGATACACTCTTCTCAATAAAAGGACAACAGAGAACAGACAAGAGCAGCAAGATGGGAAATTCCAGATACAAGGAAAAAAATTCTTCAGCAAGATTGGCTGAGCACTGGGACAGGCTGCTCAGAAAGGCTGTGGAAATGCCATCTTGATAGATATGTACACCTCAGTTGGATGAGGCTCTGAGTAACTTCATCTAACCTTGACATTAACCCTGGTTCAAGCAGGAGGAGGACTACTAGAGATCTCTTTCAACCTAAACTTGGCTATTATTTCTATGATGCTACAAATACAGATTAATCATACTTACTTTTCCTTTTAAAGTATTCATTTATAAAAACTAGTTTCTTGACAGAAACTCCCGACCTTGAAATACCATGATCTTTTTTACTTAATGTTGACATTTACCTCATCAGAAATCAGCATTTTGATTATTATATGGAGATAACAAATGAGATGCAGCACACTCAACATATGGCACAAAAGCCCAAGGCAATCATCCCTCCTTACTGACTGTACTGGCAATTGCTACTTATCGCTTTCCTAAGGTTATCACAGAAAAACACTCCAGACTGCTTTTCTCCATCTGCAGATTGAGAACCTTTCATATAAATGGTCACACTGCTGCTTTTGTAGGCTCTGGAGAAGCTATGATTCCTTTTCTGCCATGCAACTCTATATGAACCTACCACGCAATTGCATACAAACCTACCACAATACTGAACTGTTGGAATCTCTATCGTGTATTATGGATCCATGTCTAATCACACAATTGGAAACAGCTCCATTTTCACTGTGTGACAGCTGTGTACTCAATCTGGTGACTGAAAATGGATGCATGCCTAGGGAAAGCTGTCTGGGAGAGGACTGGAAGAACAATTCAGTTGGACTGCATCAGCCTCCCTGAATTCCTCTTATGAAGCCCCAGCTGAAAAAGGACAACAAGCTATAGGCCAGAATTATTATTCTGACAGACGAGATCCGGCTCTTGGCCAGAATTTCTCCGCCCCAGCTGAAATTAAGAGCTGTGAATGAGAAGATTGTAACTGCTTTAAAAATAGACTTAGTTTTAAGAACACTGTTCCACAGGTAAGTGGGAGCATGGAAAGAAGAGCAAAAACCTTTTTGAGATACACACACCAGCTGACAGTTTGTTCTCCCATGGACATTTCCCTCTGAAGAGCCAGGCAATGGAAAGACTGTAAAAGGCATTTTGCATGGTTAGTGCTTGGTAAGAAGGGCCAGATATACAAAACACTGACATGCATGGGATGCCTGAAAAGGAAACAGGTTTCTACTATTTGCTGTACTCCAATCTCGGAATCACGCACATGCTGAGCGGTTGCTTTGGAAAGTAATTTTCTTTGGAAAATAATTTTCTTTTGAATGTTTCAGGTTGTCCACCCACCACCTTCAAAAAGGGTGTACAGTGATTAATAACAGCATTTTGTACTGTATCTGCCTACTGAAAAATATGTGCATAGTGACTTGAAGTTTTTCTCTTCTCTCAATCAGGTTTTTAATTTTCCATTTTTCCTCAAAATACTGCTTCTGTGCAGACTAAGGCTTGTCACCACACCTTTGGTGTTTGCCACTCGCACATACTAGCATAATGATACCCATGATCCCATGGAGACATGATCATTTCTTCCCTGCTTACAACACAGGAAGAGTAGTTAAGGACAGTTACCTCTCCACCCCATGTTAGAGAACTTCATACAAAGAAGTAAACTGGGGGCTGAACTACAAGCACTTACATGTAAGCTTAATTTTAACACCATAAGTTACTATATTCTGCTTATTCTTCATTCTGTCCCTCAGAGTTCTCTCACATGAATAGAAATGTTCATAATAAAAAGCACCCCTGTAAGCTCGCTTGCCTTGTAGTAGCATCTCCCTCATTTTGAAAGCTGTTTGCCTGCCCGCTTTCCCTGTCACCCTGGTAGTACTTCGTTTCATCATTTGTATTCTCTTTGGGTAGATAAACCACCAACTGCAATTTTCTTCTTCTCTGACTTCCTGCTGATCTACAGCTATGATCTATTTGCTAGTTCTTATTATAAAAAGAAGATATTTCAGGAATCACAACTCGCCACAAAAGTCACCTCGGATAAGTGTTAGAAACATAGTCTTGTCAATGTCCTAGCTTGTGACATAGCCATCTCCTCCCTGCAGCTCAAACAAGACTGTACATAATGAACAACACAAGTCAGATGATGAGACTCATCATTTCAGGTGCTTTTCCTGCCTCCAATCCAAAGAGCATAAACAAGGAAAAGCAGTGGAATCATGATGCTTGCAGTCATTTCCAGGAGCAATACAAAGGGATGCCCTCTGCCAGTACTAACGCCCTTATCTTGCCAGGATTTCTTGGCAGCAGCAGAGTACTGTGTTCCATGCTTTTTGAGATTTAGTAAATGCTAAACCATGCAGTGCCTGTTCAGTTTCTGCTCCACAGAAAGCAACCCTCTCAATACTGCAAATGTTGAAATTCAGCCTGATAAAACTGATTGATCAAGGGTGGTTTCAATCCTGTCAGAAGCACTGCTGGCTCCAAATCTGTTTCTTTTTTGGGGGTGAAAAGGAGAGATGCACCTCCCTGTTGGTAGAATTAAAATAGGTTAGTACTGCAAGGGAACATAGAATTTTCTAGAATTTAATAAATGTGGAGAGAGATTCCCAGTGTCTAACTTTCCATGAGAGCAGCTGAGTATCCCACTTAAATAGGTCACACTGTTAAAAGAAAAATAAAGGGTGCTGTGCAATTTCCTTAGCAAAACTTATAAATGTCCAGCAAATGATAGCAACAACCACTCAGACCTAGGTCACCAAAGTCTGGGGAAAAAAAATTTAAGTTACACTTTGTTGCATTCTTTGCTGAGCACGGAACAAGCAAACAACTTTGTCATAGTCTGGAAAAGCCCACTGACATGTAACTTCTTTCATGAGCTTCACAGCACATTGTGCGTGCACCGATTATAAGCCTCCAAAGATATGCATCATCTTCTTTTCCCCCCGACTTTTTCTTTTTTCTTTTTCTTAAAGACTCTGAGACTCACGTCACCTGAGCAGAGGACTGGTACTGGCCTGAGGATACTCACTCTCATCCTTTAAATCTGATTCAAAGAGGTTTGGGGCACAAGAACTGGGCCATGCCAAATCATCTAAAATTAGAAGATTCAACTCACAGGCTGCTGGCTTACAATGCTACTTATTCACTGACATAACATCAAAAGAAACAGAATTGTAAGGTTATTAGCACTGAGATATTTCTCCTCCTTTTGCTATTTGGGTAGAGTCCTTACATGGCTCTGTTTATGTACACTTCCAGCACAAGTAACCCTGACCAGAATTTCTGGCTACTCCCATAGTAAAGACAATACAAATAAAACAGGACTATTATTTACTGGAAGCTGCATCAAAGCCATGGAGTTTATGGCTAGATGAAGCCAACCCATACTAGCAGAGCCCAGGTGAGGAGAGCACTCCATGTAGACACAACATACCATGTCCTAAAAGCCAGATTCGTAACGGGTATTCTGAAAGTTGCTGTGCACACATGAACACAGATGCTTTGCACGCTCAGGGCACCGTTATCAGAGACTTTTGTTTAAAAACGTCACCATCATCTCCTCCACCCTCATTACCAAAGACTAATTAAAATTGATGAGCAAATGGTATGATGAAAAAAGACAGTCTGCTGCTGTTATGATAAAACACAACCTCTGTGCTTGACAACACTTTATGCCATAAATGCAAGCCAATACAAGAACTAGCAGCTCTGCTACTCTCACAGGCAATGCTGTTCCCAGTGAGCAAGATTATTTCACTAGCAAGCAAAAGGCAGTGAAAAACCTTAGGCTCAAATGGAGATCCGTAAAGCACAAGACCAAGATCCCAGGTGAATCCTGGTCCCAAATATTCCAAGTGGTCCTTCATAAAATCCAAGAGATGTGAAAAGGTTGATACATTTTATGTACACACAAACCTCGGACATGGAAACCCTATGGACCCTAAATTAATTCAAAGAAAGGCCTGTTTTTATTGTCATTTTTTTAGTGGAGACATGATCTAGAATACCTGACACAGTAGTGGATACATAACACATGAAGAATCTCTTCTACTATGCAAGCTAAGCAGTCTTCATGTGTGCTGTTTACTACCAAGCAGAGTGTTCTGGACTACTTGTGAGCAAGCCGTTTTAGGAGAGTTTGGCAGCCATGTTGTGTAACTTAATGCCCATTGAGATGAAGAACGTGACCATGACTTTGAAGCAGCAGGTCTTCTGTCAGCAAGAGCTACACAGAGGAGTGAAAAGCACATCTGCATCAGTCTCTGTGAGAATACTGGTCAGAAATCTCTGATTTGAAAGTCATGAGTACCCACAGATCTACAAGATGTATTTGCATACAATTCCATCCAAATGAGGTCAAAATATTTTTTACCCTCCTTCAGTGCCAGTTCAGAGAACTAGCTCAGTGACGCAGTTGTGAGCAAGGGTTTTAAAAGTGTAACATCTCATCTTTGCTTTGATACTACCTTACCATACTTTGCATTCACATTAATTCACATCATTCATATTAGGCACACACTTTTGCAATATGTGCTTTATCATTCAGTAGAGAAAGTGAGACAAGAAAGCTCACCCAAAGTCAAAATCATGATCGGATAATCAGAATGAAGGACAGGATCTGTAATTGTGTAACACGGCTCCCGCTGCAAAGCAGTGGCACCTCACCCATTTACAAATGTAGTATTTCTGGCAGGTGAATATGATCAGAGCAATTACTTACCTAACCTGAACACAACCTCAAATTTAGGTCACTTAACATATAGCTACCCCTTAACTGACAAACTTCTTCAGTTTTAAAAAAGGAGGAAATGAGAAATACTGTATGCAGTCAAAACAGAGTCAGCTGGTAGGATACCACTTCACATGTGCTTGGTACTGTCACACTGGGCCAAGTATGGAAGGATGGAAACTTGCCAAGAAAAAAAGTCATGGCAATACTGCTGGACCATTCATTTTGCACAGTACTACTTCCAAAAATGTACTTAATGACTTTGGACTTGTACAAGCAAAGCAACATGACAAAGAAGTCGCCTTGCTCTCCTTTGAAAGCCTTGGACAACATGGCTAACGGGGTATCTGAGCTGTATTTTGGCTGAAAGTAAACAACACCTCCACCTCCTGCTCCAGCAGACAACCCTTTTCAAAACACAAGCACCAGGAAACATTACAGAATAAAGTGAATTAAATGAGAAACAAGAGCAAGGTAACCTAGAAGGCCATTTTCTGAACCACACCTAGGTACAACAAGGAATCCAAACCTGAGAAAGCAAGTGGGACTACAATGGCCTTAAAACACTTTGGTACTTTACAGTTCATGGCTGCTTTAGAGATTGGAGAGAATCAAATAATAATTTCCAAAGACAGCCTAAGTAAGTTAATTGGGAGTTTGCAGTTCCACATCAGCAACATTGCCCTGGCAGTTAATCTTTGTTACAGGTCCTCTGCAGAAAGAGCTGTTAAGGTCTTCAAGTCAATCCCTACCTCAGAGCTGTTTTCCATACAATAGAGGATCAGCACTCACAGTGCTCTGACCCATTTTTCTCAACCACACTGGAATGAAAGCAGATCCTGAGGGGTTTTGAAACTATTAATTTTTGGGGTGAGCTTCAGAGACTGATCTCTATTTTTTACATGACTATACAAAGATGACAGTGACATACAATTGTTGAATTCAGTTGTTGTAGGAGTATAAAATCTCTACAGCATTTTTTAAGGGCAAAAAACCAAAGTCTGTGGCAAAGACAGAATTCCAGTGTTTCTGCCTCAAATGCTTTAATACCTTTAAAGCTTACACAACAAAAAAAGCAGAAGTATAATTTTCCTCATTAAAATACTGAAATTTCATAACTAATTGTGAATCTGAATTAAGACAGCCCTAGTGGCAGAGCTGCTTCAGGCCTTTTTTTTTTTCCTCTTGAGTTTGAGAAAGGTCTCACATGAAGAAAGCAGTAACACTTATATAACATGGAAAAGAATTAAAGTGTAAGGGGCTGGACGACCCCAATTATTCTAAGAATATTATATTCCCTAGCTGTTGATATTGCTATTAAGTACCCCACTTTCTTTAAACCCAATCATAGACAGACTTCAGCATTTTTTATGTGGCTTTAGCTACGCGACTGTATTTAAAATTAGTAGGGCGTACGTACACCCTTAAAGGAAGGTGAATATAGGGTATTCAATACCATAAAAAGATATCAAGCTCAACTGAGGTTTACAAAATATCAGGTGAAAGGAACGAGAAGTCTCTATAGTAATTTTGTAGTTAGTTAAGAGAAGAATCATTCAATGAATTGGGGATCAAAACTGTGGAATATTTTCTACACTTTGTTTTCAATGTAATATAAAAATTCTACATTTTGCCCCCAAATGGAAAAGAAATTTGGAAATAGATGTTCTTTTCTGTGTACTAAAGCAAAAGCTAGTATTAAACTTTAGAGAAAACATACTTGCAATTTTACTTATGGGTTAGTTACTTCCAACACATGGC
Organism: Aquila chrysaetos chrysaetos; assembly: GCF_900496995.4. Taxonomy (NCBI): domain Eukaryota; kingdom Metazoa; phylum Chordata; class Aves; order Accipitriformes; family Accipitridae; genus Aquila; species Aquila chrysaetos. The sequence continues at coordinate 15,005,799 of NC_044008.1, forward strand.
TTGCTGAGCTTATAATATCTGCAGGATTTTATGTTCCTTTCAATCCTCCTCCTCTCCCTCTGAGCTCTGCAATTCTTCTCATCACCCACGCCTCCAAACTGTGTCTAGTATTTGAGTCTTCTCCTCCTCCTCACACACTTATTCTTTTCAGACGTTTATTTGTAAAATATAAAGATTTGAATAGGTTTTCACTTTTAAAATAGACAGATATTTCTAAATGTATTTCCAAAACTATCTTTAATGAGATCATTGTAGCTTATTTGTCCTCAAAGAGTTATTACAGAATAAGTGTTTCAGAAAGCTGAATGATTAAGTTTTTACTTTTTCTATTCTTTAAAGATTTTTAAAAATCTATAATTTCAATTTTACTGTGTTAAAACTAATTCAACAGAATGTTACCACAGATTTTACTAATAAACTAACTCCTCCTCTTCAAAGTTTAGAACCTAAAGCTGTGATTTGGAAGCCTAATCTGATGTTTTCACTGCACTTGGCAAGAATTTGAAGTATTTCACTTTTTTGCTACTTTATGCAAGAAAAAGGAATGGAAACATAGCAAACAGTTGCATAGATTCTAAGATGAGAAGGAAACATGCAGTTGTACTATTTCAGTTAGACTTTGTAATTTAAAATATACATATATTTCCCTCCAAACTTGCATGTTTTTGACTGCAAGTTTAAAATGCATCAAATGAAAATTAGAAAAGTTCTCCAAAGTACTTCCTTTTGATTAAGAATGCTTGAGAAATTGAAATAAAGGGAAAAAATGATCAGTAGTTATCTGATATGACATAATTCATGATAATGTATTTGTGTCAAAATGTCAGAACCATCCTCATCAGGTTTCCTCACTAAACAAACAATTGGTTTTAGGAGGCTTATTCTTGTAAAATACACATTGTATTGTTCTTACCATACATGCTGTACTCCAGATATCAGCAGGTGTACTGTAACCTGCTCCTATTAAAACCTCTATGGATCTATATTGTCTTGTCTGGATGTCTTCTGTGAAGTGTTTATGCTAAAATAGAAAGAACCACATTAATAGAAAAAATAAACAACAAAAAGGCCTGCTTTAAATAGTGAAGGCTAAATAGCTAAAATGATGTAGTTCTACTTACCACCCAACAGGCATTCCCCAGGTCAGCAATTTTAACTCTAATTTTATCTGCATTTCTTGGATCCAGTGGATTCACCAGTAAGTCAGCAGCACGAGTTTTTGCTAACACAAGCAAAATACAGAATAGTTAGTATTTTGAGCGTACTGTTCATTATCTCTAAGCAGTTTTGACTTGACACTTTGTCTAGTTTTGTACTACATTGAAGACATCAAAATCATTTGCTGAATGTTACGAGAAATTAAAGCAACATAAATAGGATTTCTTACCTTGATTTCTAAGTATCCTTACACATTTCAAGTGCAAATTTTTTGTGTTCTTTAACTGCCAAATAACTATTATTAGAATATCCAGAGGAGCTTCTAAGCAAAAACAGTGCATATGTTTCCAAGAACAGATTCAGAAAGAAAATGTTAAAACTCAAACTCCAAGAACTCCACATGAAAGACATGTTCTTGGAACAGTTTCGTTGAGAAAATAAATTCTGCACTTCCATTCTTGGCTAAGGTAAATAAGATTTGGCTGGATTTTTTTCCTTTCTTTCTTTCTTTTTTTTTTTTTTTTTTTGTACCTGTCCGAAGGGGAAAAAGAGTCACCAAAACCTGGCTAATTTGAGAGCCTAGGGGACTGTCACCCATTTCACAGATAATTCAGTGTTGAATCAAAGTTCACTGAAGGTCCTATTTGCATTGAGTATGATCTGGACTAAAAAGGCAGAACTTTAATCTAATTAATCCTGCAATCTTTAGAGGCTTTTGGGACACTGATAACCCTAACATATGACAGTGGAGGACTGCTGCTTTTCTTTGTTTGGACATACCACCTGCTAGCTCCTAAACTGCATTGGAAAGAAAGCAGATTGACTTGAACATGGAAGACAGAACCCGGTATCACAAATCACATAGCAGCAGAGGATTGATCTCAGTCCTTGTCCCAAAGCTAAGAAGACTAAATTGGAAACTGGTGGTAAGAAAGAGGTACTAGATCCAAAAGCCACCTGGGACTCCAATGGGGATATAATGATCTGTTAAACTGGTGTAAGAATTGGAAGAGGAAAATACACCAGACATGGGACAAGGAGAAAAAATACAGGATGTCTAATGGTGAGTTAGGAGTGACTGAAATCAGATGAAGATCTTCAACTGCTGGTACAGCAAGCCTGAAGAGACCATCAAGGCACTGAAATACTGGCTAACCAGAAAAGAAAGTAGCAAGATCCACCAGGGGAGAGAAGGAAAGAAAAGACAGGACTGAACAGCAGAAGACAGGAAGGGCAGTGACCTCAACAAAACAGTCCTCTAAAAAAGCTGGAATGGAGTCCAAGACTCAAGTTTTTAAAAAGCACCAATATAATAGGCAAGTGCCTAAACTTTTGTGTTTTTCTCAGGAACTCATGAAGTTTATGTCCCGTATTTTCCGAGAGATGAATATAAGACCTTGGATTCTGAATTTGAGAAACACGGATCATTCACAACTGAAAGTGAAGTCCAAAGGAGATTACTTTTTAGTAAGTACTCTCAAATAAGTATCCAAAGGAGCTCAACCTCAGCATAAAATTAGTAAGCATTTCTGATTTTCACTTTTGTGTGTCCTAGTTCCATAAAACTGAGAAATATCACCTCCTCTTCTCACAGTCTCAGCACGATAGTATACTTAGTAAACATTCAAACACTAGAATGAGGAGGAGAGTCATGAGGAAATTAATAGATCTATCTTAAGGGCATTTGGTCATGCAGTTAAAACTTTTTAAGACAAAACTTAATAGCTGCTCATCCACTGAACACAAACTGGTCTGTGCACTGAATGAGGCAAGTATCCTGAAAAAATAAGATGAGACCATGTTACTTAATGATGTATAGCAATGCCTAGACAGAAGGGAACAAATAAAGCCTATTTCTACAGAAAAGGGCACTAAAGTTATACTGAGAAAGTAGCACCATTTAAAAATATTGACTAGCCTGCATCTGTTGTATCTTTCTTCTTTCTAAATACCTTAATCTGTTTTATTACTGCTTAACCCAACATTATTATTGATGCCATTAATATTAATAATGTTCAGCTTCTCCTCTTTCTGCAGAAGGGAGCTGTGACTGAATTTACTATCTGGCTTTACTCTCTGGAGGCATGAGGATTTTACACATCACCCCAGGAAACCAGAGGCTTCCTGCCTATATACTGCCAGCAGCACAAAGGAAGAGGCTACCAGGCATCTAGGAACCTCCTACACATTGTTTCAGGGACTACAGAGTGCAAGGAGATGGACTGGAAGACTTACTTGCCTGGATCTTGACATCTTCCAGAAATACAGCTCTGCTCTGCTGTATTTTATTTCACATTTCTTGCCTACCTGCAGATTACCTTACCTGTCAGACTCTGTAACTGTGTGAATTGCTCTTCTAAAGTCTTAAACCAAGAAATACACTCGATCATATTTTTCGATACATCTCTATTTAAATTTAGTAACTTTATCTGCGACAATGTTGATGTAGGTTTGGTGATCTTCTCCATAAGCTATCTCATTTTCTTCTATCCGCTTACAGATTTAGTCTCTCAGTATTTTCTTTATTAAAGCTGAAACCCATATATTTATCATTTAGCCACTGGCACTATAAATAAAACCTATGTGTACTACCCTGGAGCTATTTAATTCAATGGCAAAAATCCAGCTCTTTGCAATGACACCAAGATTTCACTTTCCATGTCTTCAAAAATCACGATTTACAGGCTAAAGTTTGGGATCTGAGCAGTTCTAGTGGCCAGAATTTAAATGTCCAAAACCATGCTGAATACAGAAAAAACATAATGAGTTGAGGGTTGGCAACATGCCTTACAAAGACGTCGTCTTGTTTAGTTTTAATAAAAGGTTGAGGGGAACTGTTTGAAACAGAAAAGAACCATTAATGAATGAAAACACAGCATATTACAGAATTTTTTAAGGACTGAGAAAAGATATAACAAGAAGTAATAGCTAGAAGCTGCAGCCAGACAAATCCAAAACTGCGACATTCTTCTGGAACAATTCTGAGTACTGACCAGTGGAACACACTTCAACCACACTAGATTTTTTATCATTTCATTTGTCCAAATCAAGAGCAGGTATCTTTTTGGAAAATATGTTTTAAGCCAAACAAAGGTTACTGGGCTTAATAGATGGTGTATTACTGGCTTGTTATAAAAGGAAGTCAGGTTACATGATCTCATGATCACCTTCTGCTCTTAAACTATGGGAATAATGCTTACTTGCAACTACAACCTTCCTTTTCTCTTTCCTGTATAGACTGACCTGTCAATGACAATATTGCATCTACAATAACTTATCCAATACCCTTAAAAACAAAGTTCTACAGCAGAAAAAAAAAAAAAACATAGCTCTGCTTTCCTCTTAAAATTTAAGATGGTAGATTTGAATTTAACAAGAATACCTTTGCATTGTGTTCCAAGCTGCATCTATCACACAGTTTTGAATGCAAGAAAAATCACCCAATTTACTTAAAGTAAGCTCAGCTAAGCTACTGCCTTTGACTACCACAATTTTTTCTTAACCTAACTACTGCCTTTCTATTCCACTTACTTGCCTCTTTTTTTTTTTACTGTAATACACAATCATGCTACAAGACAAAAGTCTTCCATCAACTCAAATCAAAAGTGGTTTCCCCCCCTCCCATTTCTAAAAGCCATTCAAAACTAATACATTTGCTTTTCCTTGAAACCTGGTCCTAGGAGGTCAAAATTCACCACGATGCTTTGGGACCAAACTAACTTAAAGGCCTCCCCTTCATTTCTAGATATCTGTTCTGCCTTTTTGCCAAAAGTCTTCTAACATGAAATACTAAATTTAAAATAATCATAATCGAGATTTTTGCATTCACACGATGTATGATTCAATGAGCAAAATGTTCAGTGTAGATGAAACCAAGAAGATGAAATCAGCCAGCAATGGAAAAAGGGTTCCCTAGTGGGCTGCAGCTGTAACCCAACCCTAGCTATGGTTAATCTGACCCCATATCCCACTTCCCTCCCCAAGTTTGGGCGGTACCTAGGGAAGAGAGCATTTGGGGACAGTCTGCACAAATTTCTCTGACTGCAGAGGCTGGCACATAGGCACCATCTTTTCAGTGGGCACTCTTCAGACTCAAGCATGAAGGAGGCCAGGACATTAGTAGGTTTGGCACCAACCCAGAAACTAAACACATTTAAAACACTTCACTTGTAGGTAGAGAGACGTCAACATCACTAAGAAGTGCTAGACTTCATGTTCAAAGTCAGGGAAATGGTGTGATACAGTTCTTTTCTGTTATAGAAAAGTCCTTTTATGTTACTGAAATAATTGTGTGACAGCCTACCCATAAGGCTTTATACTGAATTTTCACCAAAAATACCCAAAACAAGTTAAAAGTAGTATCTGCATACATGTGTCACTGAACACAGATAAAACATATACATAAGGTTTATCCCCACTATTCATTCTACATAAGACATCCCCTACAGCTCCAAGAGACTTCAAGCATGGCATATGCCACTAGGAGGAATACTTACTTTTTGGCAAATCCCCAGTGCTTGAAGCTGAAACTGTTCTGCTCCTGTCATGAGATGGGCTGCTCTCCTCTCTTTCGGTTACAGTTGATCCTTCAGAAACAGCAGAACCACAAGCTACAGACTCTAGAGCCCCAGAGAACACTGAAGCTGAAAATTCAGAGAACTGTGACTCAGGAATTTTATGACGTCCATTTGGCAATTCACCATTAAACTGTTCATAGGAGCTGCTATAAGAGTAATCGCTTTTTGCATTTGGCTCATCAAGATTATACTCCTCTTGATTTGGACATTCTTCCTCTTCCTCGTCTTCATCTTCAATCTGTTGTTCCAATAGGAATGGCCCGTTCACAATATGGCCATTTGTTTTGGGGGATTCTATCCACTTAGGGTCTGTAGGGTCAGTGTTGACAAGTTCCTGCTCAACATCGTCATCTTTTTCAGTGTTTTCTTTCTCTGTGTCTTCTTTTTCGTCCTGATCTTCTGCTTCACCTGAAAAATTTCAATGAGCAACACATTAGATCATAAATCAATATAGCATTTTGAAATTAGGCATTAATAATTTTTAACTCTTCAGTAACTACTTGACTTCCAACATAGCACACACTGAGATCACTGCAAAAGACCTTAAAATCTAAATTAAAGGCAAAAGAAAGAACTAATAAGGCTGCTGGAAAAAAATAAACAACGGGAAGTGGTTCAGGAGGGAACAATTCAGAAGAGAAGAACGTTATGAAGGGACGATACATGAGGTCTTGAAAGCAAGCTTTACAGATCTGTAACTCAATCTGTGTCAAACAGTGAGTCATCATAGAAGTAGGAAAATTCAGAGTAAGAGCAGAACAAAACTAAACCAAATCAAAAGACAGTTACATTTTTATCAGAATTGGAAACAGTTGACAAGAAAACCAGGGAAGCCAGAATGGAGATGGACCATAACAATTATGCTCCAAATCACCAGGACTAAACAAGAATTTTAACAAGACATCTTAAAAATTTTAGTGAGGAAGCTGCAATCATTATTACCTGATAGACCATTACAACAAATACTGTAAGAAAAGGGGAAAGCAATGATGCTTAACTACATTAATATTACAGAATAGGAATTAATCTTATTTTTCTTCTATTTCACCAAGATACTCAGTTACGCCACATAATGTGGTATGACAACTGACTGTTCTGTTGAATTTTCTGTGTGCTCTTTTACGGGATTTGATAGCTAGATTGCTATTGATGTTCTTCACTTCTATAGTAGGTCTGACTTTACTTTTCCTTTTTAGACTTTATAGTTATGATTTTACCTACAGGAGAAAATGAAACTTAATGATCTAGGACAGTTTGGAGATTTTGTTCATTGCACGAGATGCAATGCTGCAATTACTTTCTCCTCTGAAACAGTAAATTCAGGGTCAATAAAAGCAGGTAATACTAACCATCATCATTTCCAGGTTCTTCATCTACTACCTCTTCTATATCAGCTGTTTTTAGTTTCACCTCTGGGTGGTACTCATCTTCTTGTTCATTTGATGGTACAGCTGAGGTTACATTTTCTTCTATTTTTTTCCTTTCAGCTTCTCGCTCTAGTTCTTCTATTTCCTGCAGGCGTTTTTCTAACAGCTCAGCTTGTCTCTTCTGTTTTTTCTTCAGTTTCTTCTTTTTGTTTTTGGATATTTTTCCAACCTGAAATATTAATACAAACAAAAGGAAACAAAAAACCCTTAAACAATTATTCTCAAGGCATCTCACAGCAAATTCACTTACAGTATGTTTACTTTTTATTTGAAAATACTGAATGACAATTAAAACAGCAAATACATTGCTTTTTCCATTTTACTTCACATCAAGAATGGTGTAGGGTTATATGAAGCAAAAAAGTAATCAAAATTTTATATAGTTATACATGTTTTTACATGGTTGTTCATTAGATACAAGAGCAAAACACGTCTAAGATGCCACAGTAAAATTCCTATGATCCTATAATCTCGACTAGCCAAAATAAACTTCAATCTAGATTAACAGATTATATTGTATGTGGAAGATAGTCTGCTATCATATCTAGTTATTTACATATAAATTTTATACATTATTTCTCTCTCTGTACAATGCAGGTAATGACCTGCAAAAGAATGCTGAGAAAAATGCTACAAGAAAGCCAAAAGAGATAGAAAACAGTAAAGAATTTTAAATAAATCCTGTGTTGTTCAGCTATTTCCCAGTGAAAGGAAGGCATTTTTATTATTCACTTCTGGCCCAAAACATATGAATCACAAACAACAGATGGCCATTACAGAAAGTTTCACTTTTTATATAACATAAGGATTGAAAAACTCAGGTACAATAACAAGGAAAAGAAAAATTGACACATCTGAGCTAGGATTGAAACACGTTCTTATATTTTAACTGAATTCTGACTTCTATTTTTACTATCTGATAAATGAAATCTATCCAGTTTTCATTCATTGTTTAGCTATCCCAGTAAGAAATCCTCATATAATTCAAAAATAAAGTACAAGGAACAAAAGTAAATGTTATTTTCTCAAAGGCTTATCTGTAAATCCTGTTATCTTCAAAAGAAGCTATGGTACAGTCAAAACAAGACAGTTAATTTGACAATCCTATTGATTTTCATCCATGTTGTATGCCCATTGAAATTATATACGTTCTGTACACACAGACATAGAAAGCAGGTTTGACCTTAGATATTTCTAAGCAGCGGTATTATCAGTGGTTATTTGTTGTATGTATACGGCAAAAAGATCTTCCAAACCTCCTAAAAAAACCCTCTCCTTTAAGGCCTTGATGATTAAGGCCTTAAAGTCCTTAAGCTATCTGCAATGCGTGATATTTAGTGCAGGCACCCATTTTTGTCAGGATTTGAACAGAATGGATTATTCCTCAAGAGATGAAAATAGCAATACTTAACTTTCTTTGACATCGCTATAGAATTGTAAGTCTATGAGAGTTTCCATCAGAGAAATACTGTGCTTAAAACTGGTAAGGCCAAAGACATTAAAAGTGTTCTTTGAAAGATAAAAGCTTTATTCAACGGAAGCTTTTGAAAAGGGTAGAGACTACCAACAGTCTGATAGCTACTAATACCTACAGAAACACAGAAAATAAGATAGTTAACTTGAATTATATAACAATACTTACAGGCTTTTGTTGTGGAGCTGTACTCACTAAAAAGAAAAAAATAAAATTTTAAAGATATATTTTTACAAAAACAACTCCATAAAAGCAGAAAATAGTAGAAATCATGTAAAAATATTCTTAACTAAATATAAGGCAGTGAATTTTTTTTTAGCTGGATTTTTTTACTCTTTACAAGTACCTGCTGCTGTCTCCATTATAGCATCTAGAATTGGAAGGAGCTAGCATCAATATCTGTTCACTCTACTGTGGTTGGTGGAGAGTTAATGAAAGTCAGAAAGGAAGGTCTGAATCAGTGAAGAGTGAAGTTGTCACAGATTAAACGTATGTAGTTAGCTGACTGAGCAGATACAGACATATTCTAAATAGTTCAGGGAATATCAACAAAGAAAACTACTGTGTTGCACTCAACAGAAAAGTCAAACGTGGTTTGATTGCTAGGACTGGAGGCATGAAGAAGTGCCTATGGCAAAAAGCACATCGCCACAAAAAAAGCATCTCCAGCATGGACCTCTTCCTAAGCATCTCTCAGAAGGATACCGTCAATGACTAGGTCTGATGAGATTACAAACTAACTGTGATAATGCACAGAACAGCAATACAAGCCACACACCCACCCCACCTCCCAAAATAATCAAAACCAATAGAAATAACCAAATATGGGAGACAGAGGCAAAGTGGAAGTGAGAAAGAGGAACTGAACGGGGGAAGAGAACCTCTCATGACCTTCTTCAGACATACAGGCATATGGCAATTAACAAATGCAAAATAAAAAACAGAACAGAGACAGTTGAGAATTCAAAGCTCTTTTATAGCTTCAGCTCCTGCTGGTAAGGTCAGGGTTGAAACTGCTTGTATGCCACTGAAAGGGCAAGGTTTTCAAAAAGATTCTTAAACTTGAGTACCATTGCTGCTCTAAAAAGGGTAATTATGCAGAACCTGTTCTTGAAATGCTGTAAAGAAAACACATCTTCAGCTTCTGTGTGGAAAGCCATGGATTTAATTACAATTTGCTAAGAACAAAGTGTGATAAGAACTCCATCAATATATTCCTTAAAGTAGTATTTATTTTAATGTCAGGAAGCAATATGAAGGCTGCATGAACAAAATCAAGTTACTTCCCACACAAATAACATACAGTCTTTAGCTATGTGATTACATATTACGTAAAGTTCAATACAATATATTCACAGTTTATAAGATTTTGCATCTTAACTTATACAATACTGTGAAATATTTATGGATTTTGACCACAGTATTTGTCCCTGATATAGCAGGTATTTTTACTATACTTCAGAGATTTTAATCTGTGATATATTTTCTGACAATATTACAAAGGTATTTAAACATTATTTCTCTACTGCCTGTAGCTGATGAGCTCAACTGGCAAATAAATAGCAACCATAGTACTAAAGATCACTGGAAAAGCCACACTTCCTCTTTGCTTGTCTTTACTGATTGCTGTGAATATCCTTTACCTTGCTTTCTCCTAGCTGAACATAATGTACAGTTCCTATCTAAACTCTTGGCAAGTTTAACATAAAACATTTCACATACAGTGCTAGGTAGAAGGGCTTATCACGAATTCAGTTAGGTACATAAGTTCCATTTTCAAGCGTGAAAAAACTATGGATTCTAAGACTTTTCATTGCATTCTGAGAATAAGTTATGACTGACGAGAAAGCAGATAATTTCACAAGGATGCTGAATAACTTGTAATAGAACTAGACATATAATTTAGGTAAGTTTATTAATTATTGTCAATTCTAGAGATGCAAGGCCCCAGTGCAGCTAAAACCCAGCTATTAAAGCTTGTGGGGTGGGGGAAGAGTAAGTTTATACCATGAATCTTTTTCTGTCTCTGGGGACCCCAAAAATTTGAATGTGCAAAACTGAGAAGAAAGCATTTCCCTGATAGTTTCCAGAGCATAAGAATTAACTAGAACATGCATTTTTCACACACAGTTATTTAAAATGATCATTTTCATTAAACAAAATATTGTTAGCATTAATACACTGATGGAACTTTACTACATTGCATTTAAATATACTATCATACCTGCTGAGCCAGAGGGGGGAGGAGCACCAGCTTTCTGCCACTCAGTAGCTTCAGCAGCCATTCTACGAACATAGGCATCATCCACACACATCAATATGTTTTCTGGCTTTATATCCGTATGAATGATCTTGCACTTGCTGTGTAGATAATCTAGACCTTGAAGTACCTAATTACAAAAGGATTTTTTAAGAGTTTATTTTAATTACCCAGACCAAGATAAAAGTATTTATTAGTAGTACAGAAATGTTCAACCGACTGCCTGCAGTCCATATGTGGCCTGACAGGGTAATTTAATTAGCTCATAAATCCAGTTATTGAGACTTTCATGAGTAAGACGATGGCTGGCTGAACTGTCTTGATGACAGCACCCTACTCTCTAGAATTCCATTTCCCAAGTGCTCTTCAGCTGATGTGCACATGTGTAAAAAACCTTGATACAACTTCCTTTGAAAAAGGAATTTGGCTGCTCAGTCAGAAAGACTAATCCTTACTGGTTGATTGTTTAAAAGACAGTTATTTGAAAAAACCCACTGCAAGTACTACATACTGTAACTGAAGTTTTGTGGTTTGTGAATAACCATCTTACAACTGAGTAGAAAAAAAGCAAAAAGGGGAATGCGTTGTTGAGAATGCTAACTACAGTTTTCCTTAGAATACCAATAGTAATTCAGCTTTTAATGTGACCAAGATGTCACATAAGGATTTGTCTACCTTTGTCACATATATTTTTCCACTAGTCTTTCACACTCTCTGCAGGCTAAATTCTGCTAGCTCCTATCAAACCTGCATATCCTAAATCTTAAAAATGCATTCTGGAATAAAAATTAAACCATGATTTTTACACAATGAAAAAATTTCTCAAATTCTGACTGGAACAGAAATACAATAGTTTGTGTGATTTTACAAGTATTTCAGGTAAGACCTAGGTATGAGAAAGTGTGGGAGTCAATTATTGCAATTATTCAATACAGAATAATGTAACAGTGTAAATCAAGTTATTGCTATGATAATCTACAAAAAAGCAGAAACCTCACTGACCCCACTTAAAAAAACTTCTTTCACTTTTTTTCTACAGCAGCAAACAGACCTCCAGACGCATGAGCTCCAGCTACAAGAACATCCTGCCATTCTAGGTACTTTATAAATTAATTAGCAAGCTCCTTGCTCTCAGGATCATTTAAGACATAACTAGCTAGGGTGAACTTTAAAAACAAAACATGTTGGTTCAAAAAACCAGTAATAGACTACAAAGACATTAGTCTACCACCCAGTCCTTAGCTAGTACCAGAGCTGGTACATCCATCCAGCACACAAGGCAGCTCAAGAGAAGAAAAGCAGCAGCATGCATATGATATTTACGCTCAGGCTAATGTATCCTAGAAATATCTCAAGTGCAGGGCTCTTCTTTCTCCAGTTCGGGAGCTAGACTAGAACAGCAACCACCTGAAAAGCTTTCTTTATATGCCTATATAAAAACTGTATGTTCACTTGAGCAGGACTCAGTGTCAGTGCCAATGGTACACCTAAAAACTGATGCGTTCTTGATAATCTGGATTTTTTCCCCTGCAGATCCAAAATATGCTTGACTACTTGCCAGAGCAACTGAAAGAACATACAGTATGTCTCAAAGTAAGAAATGTTGAAGAAAGATTGGTTTATACTGGGAAGGTAGTTAGTGGTTAAGTGACTTCAAATTTGAAGAGAGGCATTAAAAGCAATAGCAACATGAAGATGGATTATAAAAGTCTCTTCCCTCCCCCACTACACTACAGACTATCTTAAAAATCACCACTGAATGTCTGTGAGACCAAGAAAAAAAAGATTCCAGAGTACAATGAAAGCCATAAACATTCAGAAGAAAAAATATCTGTTCCACTGTGATATGTAGAAGTGGAATTCATGTGAAACTAGACTTGATTATCTCCCACTTTTAAAAGGACAGCCTTTCCCCCTCTTAAGTAACAGTGTTAGGGTGACAGCTCTATCTTTAATTTGGCTGAAGTGTCTTTTTTGGGGGAAGGAAAAAAAAAAGAAAACAGAATATTTTTTAGAATCCCCATCAGTTCCATGACTTACCATGAGGATCATTCTGCTAGAATTTTATAGTTAGAAAGAATGTTCTTAGCTCTCTTAAAATGTGGATCAGACTTCTTCACCCTAAAAACTGGAAGTACATTTGTACCACTAAACCAGTACGGAAACATGTACTACATGGACATGCTTTGCACTGTGCTCCGAGACAATGGAGAACAGGGAAAACACTCCCAGTTTTTATTTATTTGTCTACTGGAAAAGGAAAAAAGATGAAATGGGTAATGTCTTGTGAGTCTGAAAAATTACGACAGACCCTGTTACTACGATAAAAAAATGTAAATTAGAAGGCTGTATTTTTTCCCTTGTAAAGGTCACAAGGTTAGGTTCACATTAAGTAAGCTCATAATTTGCAGTTTCCAATTAATATTAACTTATTTTTCTTTCTTTTTCATACAAGGAGCCACACCATATTAACCCATTAAACAGATTATTTACTATACTGTCCATCAAGGCAAAAGTGAAAATTTTCATTGATGAAACACACAATGCTCGTTTCAGCATCAGTTTCAGAACATGATCCTCTCAAAAGGGACTGATGCTATACATTTTACAACCCAAAGTAAGGATTCCAGAAGTAAATAAATGGGACAGTCCGAATTATCTCCACTGCAAAAAAGGAACTACAGCAACTGGCCTTTTTTTCAGTTCTGCAAGGTCTTCTCTTGCATGACAGTTCATCTAACTCTACCCCAGTGGAAAAAACCTGCTTGAAACTGAACTGAAATTTCTTATTAAGAAACTCAACTCTCAGCTGCATTTTAAAATAAACCTAATTTTGTCCCAATGTCCAAAAGTACTCAAAAATGGAAATAATAGTCCAAATCATAGCATTAAAAATTCCTTTTCAATTGTAGCATGGAATTATAGTACTTTCTGAAACAAAATGGTTTGCTGTACAGTAACAGCAGTGCAATAATTGAATTTTCATATTCAAGTTTTATAAATAAGTTTTTAGAGCATGTGTAGCACAAGTTTTGTCTGAGTAGAAAAAAGAATAAGGATCTGCGTTATCTTTAATGAGATGAACCACCTGGAAGTCTTAACAGTCAATGCCACTCTCCCTAGTCCAAACAGTTCATTCCAACCTCACAAAAATTAAACGTTTTTAATCTTTCAGGATTAACCCACTCCTCTTTTTTCAGGTATCAAGTGTTTGAATTACTTGGAATTTTTACCTTTGCTTACATGCAAAGAGTAATTTAGGTTGGAAGATTCTGTGATGCAAACCCTCCCTGCCTAAGTCACACCAGCTTCAAAGTTGTATCTTGCCTCAAAATCAGAGCAGCCTGCTCAGAGCCTTTATCCAGTTCATTTCTGACTATTTCCTAAGATGCAGACTGCATAACACTGTGTAACACTGTAGATAAACTGTTCCAGTGCCTGACCACCCTCATTACAAAGAATTTCTTCCTAATATGTAACTAGAATGTCTCTTTTTGTAACTCTGCTTCTTGTCCTATCTCTGTGTATTGACAAGAGAAGTCTGGCTCCATTTTCTGTATCTGTCCTGAAGAGATCAAAAGTTTCTTTATTAGCCTTTTCTTCTTAAAACTGAACAAACCAGTTCTTCCAAGACCTCTCATACATCATATGCTGCAGCTCCCCGATACTCTTCGTGGCCTTTCACTGGACTCAATTCAGTAAGCCAATGTCTTGCACTTGGAGCCCAAAACTGTAGTGTCCTGAAGTACTAAAACAGAGCCCTCATTCTGCTGCCTACACTCTTGCTAATGTGGCCTACTACACGGTTAGCTTTCATTATCACAGGAGCCCACCACTGACTCACATTCAGCTTGTCTACCAGGACCCCTCATGCAAAGCCTGCCATCAGTCTTCCCATTTTCAACTAGTTCTTCCTTATTCATAACCAGTCCAGCAAGGTGCATCTCCAACTTGTCTCCTTGCTGAGACACAGCTCACCCCATGCTGAGAAATTGTCCTCAATACACTCCAGAAATTTCCTTGACTGCATGTGCCCCACCAGAGTAGGTATTAAGGCGGTTAAAAGCCCCTGTAAGAACCAGGTTATTCCAGCTTTCTAAAGAAGGTGCTTCTCATCTACTTCTGAAATTGGCAGCCTGTAGCAGATACATACCATGATGTCACCCTTGTTGGTCTTCCCTCTCACCCTGACCCATTCTATGGCAAAGATTCACATATTTAAGCTCAACTCCTCTTCCCTGGCCATCCTTCCTAAAGTGCCTTTATCAGGCTACTGCTACTCTCCAGGGATCTAAGCTATCACACCGCACCTTTGTGCTCACAATGAGGTCATAGCTCTGCAACCGCATATGGATTTCTAACCCTTGCCCTTTGTTCCCCATGCTGTATGCATTTGTATATGCCACTTGAGTCAGATCCCCCAGTCATGATGATCAGAGAAAGCACTGAGAGCCTCCACCATAATTCTGTCCCTCAGGCTCCTGTCCTTGCTGACCCCACTTCTCACTGGGTTGTGGTCACCATCCCTGAAGATCCCACCTGAAAGTCCTCCTCTGCTAGGTTACAGGAGCCTGTTGGCAAAGATGCTGTGAAGATGGGTTCAGAAGTTCTCACCTTCCTTCCAAAACAGGGTTGTTTTCAGCTTGGATCCATTCAGCGGTCTGGCTTACAGCCCGTTTCTACAAACAGGCAGTGTAACTGAGGTAAGAGTAAACTGCAGCAGGGAGCTCCTAAACCTGGCTTTGCTGCTAAACCCAATGTATCAAGAAATTACATAGTAATTTCTCAGGTTTTGGCCAAACTCCAGGACAATGGTGCAACCAAAGTGAAAATGTTCCAAACAACAACAAAAAAGAATGTTTACTGAAAACAGTGGGTATTTACATGCACATATAACACAAACTCACATATTCCCATTTCTTAGCAGACAGCTCAGTTCAGCTGGAGCACTGCATTACTACAGCTCCTTATTTCTAGTATCTGAGCCTCTTAGTTGTACAGAAATTCATGGACCTAAAATTTCAACGGTGTACTAACAACTGCATTGATCAGGTTATTTAGCTAATTCTGATTAAAGAGCTGATAGGTTGATATTCGCCAGTTGACATACAATAATAATTACAAAGAAAGTAACTACTTTAACAGATCACTTAAAATACAGGTAATGTTGATGAAAGGCAATACAAGTTACGTAAGTGCCAAAATACTTCATTTGTCATTTGTAGGTATTAACTGCACATAGATTCATAGTATATACAAAATCACAGAGAAAGAACATATTTTGAAAAAACATGTCCCAGTGAAACGTTCAACTGTTTCATGTAGTTAACCCTCTGACTTTACAAAAACTTTAATACAGATAGACAACAATTTTTCGAAGAACAGTTTTTTCCTTTAGAACCTGCTTTTCAGAGAGATACAATTTTTGTTCAGTTTTGTCATGGTTCAACCCCAGCCAGCAACTAAGCACCATGCAGCCACTCACTCACTTCCCCCCCACCCAGTGGGATGGGGGAGAAAATCAGGAAAAAAAGTAGAACTCGTGGATTGAGATAAGAACAGTTTAATAGAACAGAAAGGAAGAAAATAATAATGATGATAATAATAATAAAAGAATTGGAATATACAGAACAAGTGATGCAAATGCAATTGACTGATGCCCAGTTAGTTCCCAAGCAGCGATCCATACCCCCAGGCCAACTCCCCCCAGTTTATATACTGGGCATGACATCACATGGTATGGAATACCCCTTTGGCCAGTTTGGGTCAGCTGTCCTGGCTGTGTCCCCTCCCAGCTTCTTGTGCCCCTCCAGCTTTCTCGCTGCCTGGGCATGAGAAGCTGAAAAATCCTTGACTTTAGACTGAACACTACTTAGCAACAACTCAAAACATCAATGTGTTATCAACATTCTTCTCACACCAAATCCAAAACGTAACACTATACCAGCTCCTAGAATGAAAATTCACTCTATCCCAGATGAAACCAGGACAACAATAATAATAATAGTAATTATTATTATTATTCCCACTGTTCTGCTGTGCTGATGTTTTATCTTCCAGAAGATCTTATATTAAGAAGCATGACATGTCAACCAAAACTGCAACTGAATATTAATATCCTTACATCTATAAAAAAGACTCATTGCTTCAACTTTTTATTTTCTAAAGCAGCTCAGGAAACTCCCTTATCAGGGCAAAACCTTGATTAAAAAAAACAAACAAAAAAAACAAACAAAAAAAAACAAAAACAAAAACCAAACAACCAAAAAACAAAAACCAACCAACCCCACTCCAGCATGCAGAAATGCAGGCTATCCAAAAAGAAGCTTTTGCAAATCCCCCTGGAATTACCAATAACATTGTCTTAAATATTCATTAGTAAGAGTTCAGTTGAAATATCATCATTCTAATTTTCAAACTGTTAACAATGGTGGAAAAACCTTATTAAAACATTAACAAATCTTACCTGTCGAATTATACTTTTTACACAACGAATGGGAAGGCCTTGATAATTGGACTTGATAATCCATTTTAGGAGATGATGTCCAAGTACTTCGAAGACCATACAGACATCTGGGATTTAATTAAGGATAATTTCCAAATAAACTTGTTGATGACATCAACACAAATGTTTGTTTGCATACTGGCTAAAGCAATCATCACCCTGTTTAGAGGAAAAACAGTTCCCCCTAAAATGAGCAGAATGTGGTATATGCTTTGGTACTACATTTCAATTATATATAAACATATACAAGAACAGTGCCCAAACATAGAACAATTTAAAATAAAACATGTTAATTATGCAAATCTTGTCAGTTATTTCTACATGTTAACAACAGCATTAGGGTGAACAATGAAATAGGTATTTGTAAAGAAAAAAAAACAACCCAAAAAAAACCCCAACAAACCAAAAACCTAATTCATTTTTGTTTTCTTTGAAACAGTTAAAAGTACTGACTTGGCTTATTATCTCTAGTTTCTAATAAATTTTAAATGATATGAATAGAAGGTTTTAACAACAAAAGCCTGCAGGAACAGTGTTTTAGAAAGAGAACCGTACTAAACATCTTTTTGATTAGGCTCAATTAAGAATCACTTGACAACAAAGACTAAAGTAGTAAGAGAATGGATCTCTTACCACCTACAGTTTTAACTGCAGAGAATAATGGCAATCACCAAAGAACTCAGGAACAAAGAAAATGTGGAACTTGGAAGGAACATGCAAGAAACACAATGCCAAAAAGTTTAATTTGACCCAGCATCTACTATTGGCCACCAACAGAGGCCAACAGTAGATGATCAGGGAGGAGTATTAGGAAAAAACAAGATGTAGAACTTCCAGTGATTTGTGGTTCAAGGGCTTCCTAAATTAGAGATTCTACACTTAATACACCTGGGTAGGTTACCTTTCTATTGAAAAAATATTCAGATATTCAAGCTAATTGTAATTTTTATCAGCTACAACATTCCAGCAAGAAATTATACAATCTGACTATACTGTGTTAATCCTCAGACATGACCTGGGAATGACTTTTATGTCCCTGGAAATTGGAAAGAATGTTAAAACCTGAACTACATGATACAATAACCTTGCAAAGTTTAATGTAATACAAATAACAGAAAATGTATTAATTGATGGATACTGAAAGAAAATATCAATGGATTAAGTTAGACTGTATCTCAGACACCATTCATAGGGAACTGCACTGTTCGGGGAGAAGTCTTACCTAACTTCTCCAAGTTCTTTTAACTAGAGTCTTGGCAATGACCTTAGAGTAACTGTCTTAACTTGTGTCAAAATGAGACTTACCTTGTCTATCAGTCTGTCATTTACATTCTTCTCCAGTACCTACCTATATGCATAAAGCTAACTGAAGTTTTAAAATCTACATCACCTATGCTGGAAGAGTTAGGTCAAAGCTAAGAGGTCTCAAGGCTGGTCAAAGCTAAGAGGTCTCAAGGCTGGTCAAAGCTAAGAGGTCTCAAGGCTGGTCAAAGCATATTGTGACATTTTGTAACATTTTGCTTGCTACTACTTGTTCATCTCACTTCATGTTCCTTAATTCCTGTATTAGAGGAGACAGTGAACAGTCATTTCCCAATTGTATCAATCTACTCAGAATATCATAAAACTCTGTTACATTCAGAAGAAGAAACAGTCCTGGTTACTAGTCACTAGTAAAGCACACAGCCATCAAAAAGGATGAGTAGAGCACATTAGCTCTGCAGGGCTTATTAACTTAGCCCACGCAGTGAAGTTGCAATGCTACAGCAACACAGATTTCAGAAAGGCAAGACACTGCAGCATTCAGAAACGAAATTTAGGGCACCCGCCCACAGTCCTTCAGACCACTGCTGCTGCAGACTCTCCAATGCACATTCCTGCCATTCCTTGCACTTACAGAAGTGCTAAGCCTTCCCAGTAACCAGAAGAGAAAGGGGTGTAGGGAAGTGAATAGCTGAGAGGCAAGGGGAGGGCACTAAGAAGGAAGATCCAAGGAGGAATGGCAGAGGCAGACAAGGAGAGGGAGGGCCATAAGAAAGAGAAGTGAAGCCTACCTGAAAAAAAAATTACAATGTTTTGCTGGGAGGACTCTGACAAACTCAAGGCATGCTCAGTACTGGGGAGGCAACTGGGATGGGGAGAAGACATATAGGAGGCTCAGTGTTTGGAGCAGGTATGCAAAAATGTGACTGTTACCTGATTTACTATCCTGACCTGAAAAACATTAACTGTAGGCCAGACTGCCCACAACAAAGAGTTTGAGAAAAGCTGTGCATTAACTATTAAGAAACCAGCCTTGCAAGCCCCAGGATCTTCCTACAGCACTAACATCCTGACAGAAGGGTACATCCAAAAAGTCCTCCAGCAAAAATAAACCCGAAGCCCAGCCAACAGACACGCCTTTTATGAAATGCTCTTTGAAGCAGTTTGGGGAACGTCTGAATGGGGGAAACTGAGCAGAGCAGCAGAAGTGACAGCAAACATAACATTAATCAGCTGACAGGCTTAAGTACTTAAAACTGTTCTTTCTTGACTAAAATCCTACCTGTAACTATCTATCTATCTACAGACACACATTACAGGAGCATTTAGAAATCTGATGAGGGTTAAAGACTAGTTAAGCTAAATGAAATAAGGCTCTGGTACCAACACAGAACACTTCTGGATATGTCACAGTTGCTTCTGGATTGGCAGCATTTAGGCTCTATGGCATTTAATTAATGCTGTATATTCTTTGGAGAACAATTTATTACAATTGTTATAACGTCTGATTGTGTCAGGAATGTTTCCTTCTTTCTTTTTTCACTTGTCTCTCCAAGCACTTGTTTCATTATGTAATTAACTGACTCTTTTATTAAAAAAATGCTACACTGAAATAAAGTGCCATTTATTAAGGCTCTAATAAATATCCAGTGCAGACAAACATAATAATTTACACTTACTGAAAACACCAACATGCCCAAGTTCAAGAATTGTTATCTCCTGAAAAAAATCCTAATTTCAATCTTTTTAAAATGTAAAAGTAGTTAAAAAATTACCAGTCTAGTATAGCATAACACACATTATTAAAACTCCTCTGTATATAAACACTTATTACAGCTCCTAGGAGAAAGATGACTGTTTTTACAGACACAGTGCAGGCCAATGGCTCTGCACGTTCCCAGCTCTGTGCTACACCGTTCTTAACAAGCTTCCCTGTTTGGAAGCTCCACAACATTTTGTGATATTAGCCGTCCAAAGGATTCACCCACTTCTCTTCTGTCTTGCTTTAACTTTTCAATGTATTCCATAACGAATAATCAAGCCCCTATGAAGCGTATGTTGTTTTAATTTACAGTCAAGGCGTAGATATTTAGTGACTTGCCCAAAGGAAGCTGGAAACAGCAGAGCATGGAGAAACTCTCAAATTACTGTATTTCTCTCAACCTGTTCAACTCGGTAACACTAACATAGCACTAATATAGCATTTTTAAAACTGAAACAAGTAGCAGCAAAACTTTAAAATCAGTTACCTGCTCCCTCCCAAAAGAACCTGCACCAAAGATTACTTTCCCTAGAAGACAAAAAGGAGTTATCAAATAATCAATGCAACCAACTGCTGCTCAAATAAGCAATGCAACTCAGAATGCACAAGCTGTTCACCAGAAAACTCAAAGTATAAGATACTTGATATCATATTTTCACTGGTGGTTAGGGCTGACAGACTTCCAGTTGTAACTTAAATTTTAGTCCAGTATTAGCCCATCTTGTCCACTGTACCTTTCTGAAAAACGTACTTCTCAGTAAGGCAGTAATTTGCCTTCCACATAAAACAACTTCTGTACTGCCAGAGTTTTCAACAGGAGGGTAAAACTGAAACAGAATAAATCAGTATCAGCTGTCCAGTTTTCACCTGCTAACGCAAAGCTATCTGAACCCTTATTTTTCCCTAGTACATGGTCTCTTTTGGCTTTGTCAACTTAAGTGCTATATTTCAAGAAGATAAAGTTTGGGTATGCTTTCAAAATATTATCACTAGCAAAATTTACTCTTCACACTTAGAAATGGCTCTCACCTTTAATACAGATGTATACATACATGTGAATCTTAGCAATAATTTAAGAACGTTATTGGGAAGCTGCTCTGTTAAGCTGATAAGAATTATTTCTATGTATAGTTACGAATGCATTTTCTTATTCCCCATTTCATATTAGTGTTTTACAGTGAAAACAGTAAGTCAAAATTTCTGATTTCTAAAAATAACTTTAATTATTCTTCAATTGTACAGCTGTCAGCTGAAGACCTGAAATGCTTTGGTCGCATTATTTTTTTTTGAACATAGTTAGACGATAGAGGTATTTATAAAATACATCTTAATAAGCATCTCAAATTAAAACGTATTTTTTGTAGCATAATAGCAGCACCAAGAAACCCTAACCAGGGTTCTTTGCCTCACTGTGTTATGCAATTTCCTTGATCACAAACCACTTACATTCAGGTTGAAACTACTACTGGCAACTGTATTGTTTATTTTAATTCATTTTAATTTGATTATAAAACCTAGGAAAAAAACAGACTATACTAACTTCACCTACATGTAAGCAGCTTTCTACCATGGTAGATGACCACTGAAGCAACCAGGAAACAAATCAAAATGGGACAAAGGGAAAACAGTTAAGACACCATTCTGTAACTGAGAATACTTGTCCCTGCACTCTCATTCTCACTTATCACAAACCCAAAGGCTTCATAACTAATGTCAAGAGACAGATGGATGGGATGACAACTGCTTGCACACTTCTCCCTGAAAGGACGCTTTCTAGTGGGCATTCAGATTTACTGACAGTCACCTCCTAGATTCCTCTCCTAGAGGATGAGAGTTGGTGAAGAGCATCTTAACCTGATCTGCTGAAAACTGAAGGCACATCACCAAAATAAACTTAGTGTTAAGCTCTCTAGAGCAGGAACTGTCTCTTTGTCTGGTAGTACAACACCACGAACAATGAGGTCTGTTATTAGGGCTCCAAGACACAACAAGCATACACATAAATACCAGCTATAACAATAAATGAAAGCACAATAATATAATAAGCTGCTAAAATATCTAATATAATTAGCATGGATAACTCACTTTAGCTCAACTCTAAAATCAAATATATTCATAGACCCAAAATTTTCCCCAAGAACAATATTGTCATATTTTACTGTCTCTCTCATCTTTTTTTTTTCTTTTTTTTTTTTTCTTAAAGGAAGCATTTGAAGGTAAAGCTTTTTAAAACCTTGGCCAAAAAAGAGATTAACACCTGGCCAAAAGAGGATCACATAAACAAGAGAAGAATCTCCATGCCCTCACACTTCACACATGAAAACAGAAACCAGCTTCTTCATGACACTGACACCTTCTTTCTCTTTATTCATCTAGAGCAAAACATATTTCCTATAAGCCTCAGTGATTACAAATCTTTTCGGTAGAACTCCAGTTTTTAAGTGAATTAACTACCTCTAGTTCTAGCAGACCTTAACAGGATTCATGGGAATTTTTTTTATTTTGCATTGTATTTAGAAAAGCTAAGCTACTTTCACTCCAGTAAGTGCATTACACACTGGTCTACCCTTTGTATCTCCATATATTTCAGTGTTTCTACGTTACATGTTCAAAGTAAGACTAAATAGAAAAAAGCCAGAACTAAATGCTTACTTATCTCAGTAGATAATTTTAAATGAAGATGCCATGTTTTCAAAAGGATACGAATTCCATTCATTCCAGAAATTTTGAAGTCATCAATTAGCTGTACAACCATATCCTTGTTAGGATCATTAGGGTCACTTTCACGAACCTAAACCAAGATGTAAACACTGACATTTTAGCAAAAAATTCACTTTAAAATACAAATTAGTTAGCTTTCCACATGATGTTAATATTTCAGAGCTTCAAAAATCATGGTAACACGTAATAAGCCGGCTATTTAGAAAAAAAATCTATGCAAAAAAAATTTAAAAAACAATATTCTGCTACATTTTTAAAACTCATTATTACTATTATTTTTTGTATTGAAAACTGTATTACATGAGTCATACTTACACATTTGAGCAACTTTATTTCATCCAAGGCTGTCTCTGTATAATGCTGGGCACTTTTTACAACTTTCATTGCAACAAACCTTTTCCCCCTTGAAAAGAACAAAAACATTTTCAACACATGCTCTGAGCTGAAGGTTGGGAAATTTTAAATAGAATATACCTAATGTATTCTGACAGAAAACACTGAAATTGCACTTAAAAACAACTTTTAACAATACTCTGTTAACAGTCTGATTTATTGAACATTTTGTCCCCTTGATGCTAATGTTTTTAGAAGAGGAATTTGGTTACAAGTTTTATCATTCAGTCAAGGTATAATTGTATTTTTTCATTAAAGATACAACAGAAATAAAAACATTAGCTTACTCTTGCATGTTCAAGACAACATGCAAATTCAATATAACCAAAGCTAATTTGTCAAAGAAAACAGAATTGTACTTATTTCTGAGAGCTTTTATAAACTACACCCTTAACCAAGAGCAAAATAAGACTGCAGACATCTTTCTGCATAAAAAGATAGCAAACATTTACTTAACTTTATCATGCATGTAAAATGAAAGTTACTGCAAACAAAATTAAGTAACATATTAAGAAAAAAGTGAATGGAAATAAATAGTTTTCTTACTGCATATCCCAGCATAGCCAGACTGTAGAGAAGTGTCCCCATCCTAACTTTCTAATAACATGATACCGGCCATTGAAAAGATCACCAATTTTCACTGGATGATAGCCTCCTTTCATGAAAAAACGAGTAAAGAAAAAATATTCAGAAAACAAACAATAATTCCCATGTTTTTAAGTAATTCTTGTAGTATAAATTTTCCTCTTCAAATTGTCCTGTACTAGAAATAGGAAATCTAAAGAAAATTTTAATCTAATGTTAAAAAATCTGCCTTACTAGGCCTGGAGGGGAAAAACTCATGTCCTGTAACTACTGTAGAGTTTATTTACCCTCCTCTCTTATGGCTTTTATTTGTGGTAATATTACCATCTGTTCTCTATTTCCCTAGGCTTATCTTCCACTTCACAGAGTACAGAAAAGATCTACATTATTTCTTTATCATATTTGAAGCTTCTCCAGTCAAGATATTTTGCATGATTGCAGAAACAGTGACTTGTTTTAATTCCCATTTGCTTTCTACTAATAAAGGCAGCAATAAAATAATTCCTGAGAAAATGTTAAGAACAACGCAGACTTTATTGATGCTCTTCTGCTTGGCTCCTGACCCATAGCAGCAATGCATTTTTCTTATGTCTGGGGTTTTTACAGTGAGGAAGAAGAGAGAGCAGGCAGCTACGGGCTTTGTCTGAACTGCTTTTTAATTACCAAAGTCTGCAGTCCTAACTTACACCACTACACAGCTCCTCAAAAGCCCCTTTAGGCAGAAAGGCGAAGAGGACAAAGCAGGCTGGAGCTCAGCTTTCTAGGCAGTGTGAAGAGGTGTAATGAAGCTTTTTATTTCCTTCATATTTAAAGAGGCATTCTTCCTCCCGGTCAAAGACAGGGAAGACAGTGATCACACAAGATTATTATTCAGACCTTAACACACTAATAACAACATCCACTAACTGGATTGACTAAATTGCAAACAAATAATGCAGCTGCACCGTGCAACCCTCTAGGACATCACCAGCATCAGACTCAGAGCAGCTGTCAAGTAATCAATTCTTCGGCTCTTTCTGGTCCTTCACAATGTCATGCCCAACTGTCCTTTGGCAGGATCATCAGTTACTGACTATTCCACTTAAAATTAGGAAAACCTCAGACTACTTTCTCTAAGTTTCTATATTTGTTTTGAAATCCCCTGAAAATCTTGTTAGAACTGGTGCCCAGGTGAGACAACAACGTGAATTTATCACTTAATTCCTTGGATTTACAACAGGGACTTCTCTCTTACCTCCTTTTTATCTGTGGAACAGCAACATCCAATCTGGCTATATTTATATCCTTTCTTTGCCAATAACATCATTTGCCTTACAAGAAGTTCAAGAGTTTATTTGTGAATTTTTCTCAAAAGCTTCCAGAGCAGATTAATAAATTTAACACAACTGTACAATAGCACTATAAAGATTATATATTCAACAGAATGAAAAAGCCTAAATAATGTATTGCTTTAGATGTTGGTATGTCTAAACTGAAACTCTAAAACACACACAGCTTTGATATTCGTATCGTGAGGTGTAACTTCAAACTTAGCAGACAGTCGGTGGTTTGCTCACAGCCTCAACCAAAAGCTGACCCATCCGACACGGCTGCAGCTGCCCAGGCTCCCGCACGTCATACCGCTGGCAGAGACTCAAACAGCTCAGGCCAGAGCATCAGGGAAGCAGCACTCACAAGTATCCGTCTCAGCAGGGGCCGGTCTGAACCAAGTGACAGCAACAAACAACTTCAGATGGGCAGAGCAAGTCTCGGCTATATACAGCACTGACTTCATGCACCTCCCTGCCCACCTGCCTGGCAGTTTATACCACCGCAGAGGGTCAAGCATGTTCACAGGCACAGAAATGAGTCTGATGTGCATAGGTAGCACGGACAGACACAGAGAGTGCAGTCTCAGCAACCCCAGCCTAGCAGTAAGGTGTTGAAGTTTCATCTTTTCCATGAAAATTTTGCACAAATCTATGAAGACCCAGATATGAGAACAACCTTTAGACTTTTAACCTGTGAGAATTATATACTTACTATCACACACAGTATTGCACTTCACAACTTTAGGTATACAGACACCAACATTTTCAGTTAAAAAAGGGCAAAGGAAAACAAAGGCCCTAGTTCAGGAGCAGTACAGGGCATTGCAGGAGGACCAAGACATATGGACCCAGACTAGGACTAAGTCCCAGGACTCCCCCTTGCGGGAAGACCTACCCTCCCCTCCATCACTGGGGAGAAAATGTTCATGAAAAGCTGCCAGAACAACTCACCTAGCAACCTAAAAAGCTACCTTCATTTCTACTGCAGAATTGTGTCAACCTCAGTAAGAATGCACAGCTCTGCCAACCAGGAACTTCTTACTTTCCAACAAAAAAGAATTAACTTTTGGAACACCAGACTAGATTTACACTCCAGAAAAGGATGGGGGACACAGACCTACTAAGTGTTGACTATTATGCTGTCCACTTTATTTGCAAAAAGAAACAGTATCAGCCACATATGAAGCCCAAGTCTATTGAAGCTTCATTATTATATAAATTTTGCTGAATAAACTAACATATACAAATCCATACTGATAAAAACATTAAAAACAAAACTAAACTTTAATTGGATTGTCTATTTAACCATCCTTGCAGTAACAGCTGATGAAAATATTTTAAAATCTGAATAATATTATCATATTTTAAGACAGCTATTGACTGGTTTAAAAAATAAAATTATTACTCTTTGGTCAGTTCTTTCCATAAAACTCTATCCAGGATGATGAAGTGATAGATGTGAGTGGAAGATTAAAAGAACATACAGCAATTCTACCTTTCCATTACTGAAAGGGTTTGCATTTGTGAAGTGAATCAAGTCTGCTGACCTGACAGCAAGAATTACATAAAACATACATTACATAAAACATTTTACAACTTTCCTAAATATCTAGTCCTATTAAATCATTCCTTAACAGTTATATGGCTTCAGATGTATATGAAAACACTCACAATTTATGCAGCTTTTTGTACTGCCAGAAGGGTGTTAGTGAGCCTTCAGATATATAAAACAATGTCCAGAAGTAATTTTTTTGCACTAAACAAAATATTTGTTTTTTTTAACATGTTAACAGCATAACACTCAGTGATGAAGGATTTAAATACAGGTAAACATGTTTCTAAGAATAGTTCAGGTAAACAAGTGCCTTGTAAGTCTGCCTCTCTGCAGATAGCTTTTGGCGTACTTCTGCTTCAAAGGGTCCAAAGGGTCAAAAACAATCAAAAACTTGGGATAGTTTCTTCCCATCACAGACAGGAGAGAGAACACCCTACACAGGAAATCAGTCAAAGACACTGAAGTCAAGTTAATAAACTGGGGGTTGGTAAGTTGTTTTAGTAAAATCTACATATTGCAAGAATAACAATACTATATATGTAAAAGCCGCGTTATTTTGGTCCCTACAGCACTGTCATAACTAATTATAGCAATACACCAGCATATGCTACAGATACCAATAGCGGTAGCATATTCTCTGAGTATATATACTTCACAAGATACTTTCTACTGTCCTAAGCCAGAACAGGAGCAGTTTTGGAAATAATCGATCACCGTTCCTGTACATGTTACTCCCTGATTATTCATGTCAGCAACATACCCATTTACAGGTTGTGGACAACCAGGTAACAACACGCTTAGTTAAATGCATTTTAAAAACTTGTGTCATCCTATGATGAATGTAATTATTTAAGTTCTTCATGATACAGAAAATATTTCTATATAGTAGTAACAAGAAAGCATCTATGCAAAATTAATGGGTTGAAAATAATGATGTACTTTTGGAAAAACAATATTGGTCTTTGAAAATATACAATGTATAAGTGGCACTGCTGATAATGTAATAACAACAAAAAAAAATTGTTGTGCTATTCACTGCAGCACAAAAAAAAAAGTCTCTCTCACAGATAGATAGCTAGCTACATGCACTCAAGAAAGAGGGTCAGAAAAATGAGATCATTATTCCTAAACGTCTCCTGAATGTATTGGTAATTGTAGTTGGCTAGTTCTATGCTTGTATAGGGAATTATTCCCTTTGTGAACTGGATGAATGGGAGACATCTCCAGGGGGCAAAGCAGATGATCAGAGAAGCAAAGAATTCCAATTACATCCATGACACAACAGGCTCTTGAAAAAAGTCTCCAAGTGTTTCAAGGCTTTTCAGAAATTTCGAAAAACTAGCTTCAGTGTCTAAGTACCCCTTGAAAATACACATAGTTGGACTTTTGATATTTCCATTCCTTAAAGATTTGAAAAGCATTTAATGTAAATTCAGTGACACCAACAGAAGTCATTTCACAGATTTAAACAGGCCCTGGAGGAAGCCCCTGGGGAAGAGAGGTTAGTCTGCTTTACACCTATGGCTGTTAGTTGTCTCTTTCACATCAGGTGCTAATTCAAACTAATGCAATTTCCTGATTAAAAACACTATTATGACTACTTACTAACCACCATGTAATGTGGCTAAGATGTGAGCCCAGAATATACTAACATATCCTTAAAAAAAAATAAAAATCAGTAACAAAAATAACTGTACTTCCCATTGCCAGGGTAACAGGTGAAAAGTTGAACTCATTTAAAAAATTAATGATATACACCCTCATGAAAATTGCCCTCCTGTGAAACTTCAGACTGGGGTGGAGAACAGATGAAGTATGCTCTGTGCCTCACTCAAGAATCCTGGGAGATTGCCATTTTGCATATAAAATTAGGAAGAAGAGAGACAATCCAGTAATAAATGATAATTTCCAAATATTTATCTTCCACTCTGTAAATACAGGTAAGATTACCCAAACCAGAAAAACATATTCAAACTAATGAAACACCTCTCAAAAAAAATGGAAATAATGTTTCTAAGAGCTATCCCTGGAATTCTTTCCCAAATAACTTATTCATTCCCCATACTGAATATAAAATAAACAAACAGAAAGTCTGTATGGCCCCAGATCATCCCAATCCGGCCATTCAGTTCAGATTCTTATGGTGACCTTCCCTTTACTTCAACTCCAGCAGACTAAAAGAAGGAAACGTACCCATCAGTCTTACAGGAAATTACGGTCAGAAAATGGGTAAATCATCTACTGGAGCAACAAAAGCACTGTTCTCGCAGAAACAAATAATGATTATGACATCCAAATTAACCAAAGCTTGAACCATCTTTAATATACTTCCATTAATTCAGAACTTCAAGACCAGAAGAATTCAGAAGAACCTTTAAGTGTACAGAAGTTCCCTTTAATTTTTCAGGAAAGCTGCAAGTATTCTTAGTGTAACATGTAGTTCATTTTAAAAGCATACAAATCTCACTACTGACCTGCTATAGTCACAGAGACTTTAGTTAAACAGGTAACTCATAAGGAGGCTGGTAAACTTATTTTTCGACCATTTTTGTTTGTTTGTTTTGTGATCTAGCTTCTCCAGATGGTGACATTTTGCAAGAGATACTGGAACACAGACAACAATGGATTGTTTGAAATTAAATGCAGCCCTTACTTCAGGGAAGAATTAAGTGGGGGCCTTGAAACACTTAATCTCAAGGAAATACAGATGTTTATAAGTAAACAGATGTTTAAACAACAAATCCTTACTCACTGATGGAAGATGTTACAGATACCAAAAGAGTTATCTTAAGGAACAAAAGTGCTGCAACAGAAATAATTTTTTAAAAAATACAAACATGCTTTAGCAATATGTTTTTCTTTTCCCTGTTGCAGACTTCAACATTTAGTTTGAGTTTACTGTTTGGTTTTCACTATTGGTATCTGTAAGCCACTTAAACATTTGAAGTATCACATATTAATAAAACTTCTTACACCAAAATGAAATAGTGACTTTCACTTGTTAAATATGAAAATACAAACCAACTTGTTCCAGGCTGGGAGAGGGGATTCTTAAAATGGCGCATCTCTAGGCTTACATAGAAACTTCTGATTAAGAAGACATCATCATATTTGACACAAAAAGTGTTTCTTGATATGAGGAATACAGAATATCAGACATAGTCAATGTGTATACAGTGCTTTTTGGCTGTTCAAAAACATTAATCTGAAGTGATAAAACTTTGATGTTTCCTAAAGTACACTTATATCCTTGAAATCTACTATGATAGATAACCCAAAGTTGACAGACCTGTTATTTATGATTTTTCATATAAGAACACTATACATTTTACCCTAATGGGAACAGACTTGCAACTGTAGCAGTGACATTAAAACAAACTTGAGTATTGACGCTGTTGTACTGACGCTGTTGTACTGCAGTCACATGTTTTTATGCATTTAACGCTACTTAAAAAATTAATATAAGCAACTACAAATATTAAGGAAATCAAGAGCTAAAATGAAGATGTAGAGAGCCTCAGACAATGCTGAGGGCTCTAAAAGACAACATGCGAAAAAGCAGCATGTAACTTCTTGGGCTGGTGCAGGTGAGAGAAGAACAGGAAAAAAAAGATCTAGATTAAAAACTAAATGTAGTTAATGTTGTTAAAGGCATTAAGGCATTTTAGAACCTTTCGGAGTGTGTAAGGGGTTGCTTATTTTGGTGTGGGTAGTTTTGTTTCTCCTACAACTAACATCAATCAAGAAAAGTTTCTTCTCCATTCTTATAACTAGGACATCAGGAAGAAAACAAGGAGGCAATATTCATATTTTATTGCAAAATGTATAAATAAGCTAAGTGAAAAAGTAAAGCTGAAGACAGTTGTGCATCTGGACCTGTAATGAGCAGTTGTTTGTAATTCTTGTATAAGCAAATTCTGTAATTAAAGATCAGGTCTTTAAAAACCTCTGTAGAACCAGTGTTAAGACTTGCATGACAAAGTTTACCCTCATCGACACTGCTGAATGCACACACCTTTACAGTAATCTGCAGGATCCTCTTGCTCCTCATCATCGGACCCTAAAATCTCCTCCTCTGGCTCTGGCGGGGTGGGCTCTGGCAGGGGCGGAGGTGGGGGGGGGGGTGGAGGTGGAGGTGCAGAGGGAGCTTTCTGTTGAGGCTCTGGCCTGGAAATGAAAGAGAGAGCACACTTAGTAAAGAGCTTCCTCACAGGGGTAACCCAACCCTTCAGAGGGGAGGAAAAAAATGCCTTGGGAAATACCAGTGAAGCTTGTCTCACTTATGTTCTCACTGTGATCTTTCGTATCACCTGTGGGACCCTAGGGAGGCATGGACAGAGATGCACCTGACCAGACCAAAAGCAGGTCTCGAGTCAATTTGGACTTACTCGCTGGAACAGTTTGCAAAAAGATATATAAAGAATATAACCAGATACAGACAAGCTTTTAGGATTCCTAATGAGCAAACGAGATGTTAGACCTATCTTCTTGAGCATGATTGAGAAGAAGTATTTTTTAGAGAATATCAGGTTACTCAAAAGCTCCTGCCTGCTAGTTAAAGGAAGAAAGATCTCATTAATACACAGCAAGAAACAATCTTCTAGTGACACTGACCCAAACCAGATGACTTAATGCACTTCTCATCTGTAGCTGCTGCCAAGACTATGGAAAGCTGTATCAGTATACAGAATACTGAAAACAGCTATCAGGAAGTAAGAGAGAAAAATTAATCTTCCTAGGTAGCCTACGATGCACTCCCAGAACACACAGAGCATGCTTTAATATGCATTAATTGGGGAAAAAAAAAAAAAGAAACAACCCAAAACAAAACAAAAATACACCCAAAACAACCAAAACCCAACACCACCAACCAAGAAACGTTTTTCTGACTGTCTTGCATCTCCAGTTTGGGGGGGGGGGAGAAATAAGTTTTATATCATATTCGGAGAAAGGCTGTACTTGGTATTTCTGAACACCTACAAATTACTCACATTTCAAAATTCTGAGTATTTTCAACACACATAAAAAATGAAATCCAGGGTTGAGGCACACCTGTTGGACAAATAGTTAAGAAAGTGTTCTCCAAACAGGTTGACGCTGTTATTTTTTTGTATTCGTACTTCATACAAATTAAAAAAAAAATATATATATTTGCCAAATAACATACTTGCAAAATACATTTGCAAAGTAACTTAAAGCATTTGTTCCATCAAAAGCTGCTATAATTTGCATTTATATCTACTTCAAATGTAAGCCATCTGAAAAACACCATATTAACAGTACTTTGGCATTCATACAATTAAGAAAACAGAAATCTGTAATTTACTAGTTTTTCAGCTCCTAAAATTTAGATTCTAATACTTGCTAGATCATTAGTAAAAACTGTATTTATGTTTATCCTACTCCTATAGTCCTCCTCCTTATAATTCCCCCAACACTTTTTCTTTTTACACACTGCAATTCTTCAATACAGACAGAGCATTTAGAGTCAAAGAGTACACAGTTAGTCAGAAATAAATTCCACTGGCAACATGCACTGCCTGCACAACAGCTGCTATTACGCCTTTGCTTTAAAGGACATCACTGGAAGTTGCATGCATACCAAATTTCTCTGCCTGCTACTCCTTTCAGATAACAACATTCTTCTATTCGTTCAGTAAATGGTCAGATTTAAAAAGGAATAATGGTTCAAGCTATGATAAGAAATCTACCCAAATAAATACATTTATGTAATTTTTAACCACATAAAGCTTAGCACAGAATGGAAGAGAGAGAAGGGATCCATTTGTAGGATAAACATTAAATACGTTTGCATGTGCTCCTACTTACATAAATTATGCGCTTTTTGCCTTTATCTTTCCTCTTTTGTTCTCAACAGATGTCTCTATATTGTACACTGCGAGGAAAGTAAATTGATACAGCAAATGGAAGGTACAGTACATTCTCTGACCAGTTAATCTTACTACACGTTTAGATTAATGGCCCTCCAACAGCCAGGTTTCCTGGTGTTGTTGCAAATATTCTGGTAAAGAAATCAAAATTTAATCACATAAAAGAGTTTGGTTTGATTAAGAAGTAGAAAATTGTGAAGCATAGGTATGGGAGTGTTAAGTTTGAAATGTAGTCATAGGAACTTAGGAACTTTAGAAAATGTACTATGTGTAACCATAAGAATTCAAGTATTGTCTAAAATCAGTTAACCACAGAAACTTTGACAAAGATTTGTTGATTTGTAGCATCTTCTTTTAGGAAACTAAGGAAACCTTTATGGACAGCAGTTTGCTGCTTGGAAACCCCTTACCCTTCCCACCTCGATCTAATTATCGAGGATTCTAATCAGTAGAGTTAAGTGATATTAACCAATGATTGTTTTAACATAAGAATATTAATAAGATGGTGTGACTGAAGGACCAATTATTAGAAAAGTTACATTTAAGAATAGACATAGTACGCATTTTTATGTAAACTAATATAGATGATGGTGAGAATCGTACTGCACAGAATCACCTGAGAGGTCAAGAAGCGGACAAGTGAGGAAGACTATGGAAGACCACCAGAGACCTTCACTGCGCCTGCGTGAAGAGACATTTACATATGCTAATGATTTATCAGAAAGTTAATGATTATGTATAACATTTTCCAGAAATTCAGTGAATATGTATAACAGGTGTGTATTTAACCTGCACAGATAGACTAGACAGGTGCACACAGGTGGAGCGATCCCCCGTGTGCCCAGCGCTGCAATAAAGGAGTGCCTGCTTCTTAACTTCTCATTGCTGTTAAGGAGTTTTATTCTGGATTTCGGTAACAGTGTCAGCAAGCTGACGGCCCCCATGCCCACTCTGTTGTTGGCAGAAAGCTTTAATCAAACAAATCATAGTATAAGGATCTGCATTAAAAACCTTGTAACCTCATCTGCTGGGCACAAGACCATTCTGGATACACAGATCAAAAATCATAGAATGGTTTGGCTTGGAAGGGACCTTAAAGGTCATCGAGTTCCAACCCCCCTGCCATGGGCAGGGACACCTTCCACTAGACCAGGTTGCTCAAAGCCCCATCCAACCTGGCCTTGAACACTTCCAGGGATGGGGCATCCACAGCCTCTCTGGGCAACCTCTGCCAGTGCCTCAACACCCTCACAGTGAAGAACTTCTTCCTTACATCTAATCTAAATTCACCCTCTTTCACTTTAAAGCCATTACCCCTTGTCCTATCACTACAGGCCCTGATAAAGAGTCCCTCCTCATCTTTCTTGTAGGCCCCCTTTAAGTACTGGAAGGCTGCTAGAAGGTCTCCCTGGAACCTTCTCTTCTCCAGGCTGAACAACCTCAACTCTCTCAGCCTGTCTTCATAGGGGAGGTGCTCCTGCCCTCGGATCATCTTTGTGGCCCTCCTCTGCACCCGCTCCAACTGGTCCATGTCCTTCTGATGTTGGGGGCCCCAGAGCTGAATGCAGTACTCCAGGTGGGGTCTCACCAGAGTGGAGTAGGGGGGAAGAATCATCTCCCTTGACCTGCTGGTTATGCTTCTTTTGATGCAGCCCAGGATACGGTTGGCTTTCTGGGCTGCAAAGGCACATTGGTGGGTCATGTTGAGCTTCTCGTCAACCAACAGCCCCAAGTCCTTCTCTGCAGGGCTGCTCTCAATCCATTGATTGCCCAGCCTGTATTTGTGCTTGGGATTGGCCTGACCAATGTGCAGGACCTTGTGCTTGGCCTTGTTGAACTTCAGGAGGTTCACATGAGCCCACCTCTCAAGCCTGTCAAGGTCCCTCTGGATGGCATCCCTTCCCCCCAGCGTGTCGACCGCACCACACAGCTTGGTGTTCTCAGCAAACTTGCTGAGGGTGCACGCAATCCCACTGTGAACACTTAAAAACTAATAATGCTAATGATGAGCACGAAAAATAAAAGCATAGTAAAACAGCCTGCACTTCATCAATGTATCTGAAAGCAGCGTGCCAGGTAACACAGTGACTACCAGTGACTGAAGTCCTTATTTTGGACGGTACTATCATTTTACTTTGTTCTGACCACAAGTTTCCATGTTACTATTTTGGTCATGTAAGACAGTACAAATATATCAAAACCTAGGGTAGGCTAGGGCAATACAAGGGTCGTAAGTTCAAAAACCCACTGAAGTTGTGCCAATTTTGTCTTTTAAGATAACAACTACTTGCTGTATTTCTTTACATGATAAAGATAATACTTTAAAGAGAATTGAAAGCATTTCTGGCATTGAATTTCACACATTTTGTCGCTCATTTTGAAATAAACATCAAGGTAAACCAAGAATCTCCCTCCAAGAGAGTGAGGAAGTGTACAACCCAAGATTTCAAAAAAGCCAGTATTTGAATTTATTCCTAGGGAAACAGATTAAGAAAATAGAGCTGCTTCTGAGTCTCTCTCAAGCTACTATATTTGATTTTGTTTTGAAAAGGGTTATTTTTTTCCTGTTTCCAATCCTAGTTGTATTTGGTATTCAGGAGTGTTTTCTTACTGTCCTTTGTGGACATCAGGAAGGAAGGAAAGATACTACTTTATTTCCTTCTGGAGTTATTTATGATTTTATCTGCAAATAACAAAACACTGATTTAAACTGAGGAAGATCTTTGATTTGTCCTTTTAGCTTTGCTTGCACCTTTTGAAGCAATCAAATAATAGTACATGAAGAAGGGTGAAGGAAAGAAATGCTGCTGAGTTACATCAGTCTGACTGCTAATTCTGCATTATTGGCTTATTTTGCCATTTTTTGCTTCAGTTTAGGATTCTTGGCAAGGGATTCTTAGCATTGTTCTTTGGTTTTGTTCACTTTTACATTTCTGGGACATACATAAAGATCAAGTCTTCATCACTTGACTTGGCGGCTTAAATTCTGCCTAGAACTTGAATAACTCATCCTGGCATCACCAATGCTTGCTCGTCTGCCAATACACAATTTCAGTGTTAGGTAGGACATCAGTCAATGAGAGAACTCCAGTTTTGCTATTTCTTAGTAGTTCTTTTATTGAATTGGAAAGATAAGCTATGATGAATGTTTCAACAATACCTTCCTTTGCAATGTATGGCATGAATATATACTTTATTCAACTTATATTTCATTTTTCCAGTATTGAGTTTGTTAAACTGTGAATTATTTTTTCTTCAAAGTGGACTTTAAAACATCTTTGGCATTAAAAATTCAGCCATTAAGCAAGCTATGAGTAATAAATATGTATGCTAACCTCCATTTCCTTTTCAGAAACATAATTGTCAAAAACTATCATAACATAACAAGCTATTCAACAGCTGCATTATATCAAGTTGTTACTCTTATTTCCTAAAATGTTGTATGTAGTGACATTCATTAGGTAACACATGCATGCAGAGGCGTACAGTAAACCTCTTTTTCTTTTTTCTGAAGTAATCACTTCGTACCCTGTGGTCTACCACTACTATGTTATTCATCACCATCCAAGCATGAACACTTAATTAATAGAGGAAGATGACACACCATTTCTAGACTGACATTATTCTGTCAGTAGGTATGCAGAGAACTGACCATCTCCACAGGCTACAATGACAAACCTTGTAATTGTATTGAAAGAAGCATTACAAACAATTAACAAACACTAGCCAGGATGTTTTAATTACTCTCTCTTAAATGGGCAAAAATAAATTTACAGCAGAGTCCAGTCAAAATACAATTACATCCTATTTTCAACCTGCTCTTAGAGGGAATACTTTAGCAAAAGACAAAAGAAAAGCTGAAGCATTTCTCTTCTACAGTGAACCTGAAGCAAAGTATGCCAAAACCCTGTATGGAGTCTTACAGAAAATAAATTGCCCACTTTTAAGAAATGTAAAATTACTGACAAATTTACTGTTCTCCATCATAGACACGTCGCTCCACATTCCAGCTGGGGAGAAGCCAACAGTAAAAGCAATCTCCATAACATTAAAACCTGAAAATGCTTGGAAAATTATACCATGAGAAATTCAGCAAGAACCATTTAGGTTTTTGGCTGTTGATGTTGTTGGGTTGTGGTTGTTTCCTATTCTTCTGTTCTAGAAAGGGTAAAACAAGACCAGCGAGGGTAATTAAAAACACAAAATGCCTTCCATATGGGAAGCATCTGAACATACCAGAACTCTTCAGCCAGGAAAACAGACAGCGGAGATCTATAAAATCTTGAGAGGCACAGAGAAAAAGAATAGGAAATGACTGTTCACTGCCTCTCCCCACACAAATTGAGCCAAGTTGACAAAAAATCTAAAGAAAAAGAAATTACTCATGCAACATGATGTTAAAAACTAAACCCACCTTTTTTCCTCGGATATCATGGATAGGAGAAATTATCTAAGTTCAAACAGGGCTCAGAAAAACTCATGGAAGGAAAATCAACCGATAGAGAATACAAAACTGCCTTTGACTCATGAAGCCCAGCAGCCTGAGATCGGTGGAGTTGGGAAAGTACTCAGCACATCGGGGTGCAACCCAGCGCTCTTCCCGAGGCAATTGCTCCTGGCCAGAGGAAACATAGCTGCACCTTGGGTCTGACCTCATGCTGTCACTTCATTGTCAGACATTCCTTCCTCTTCCTCAACAAATTAATGACTTCCATTACTAAAAAACAAAACCCTCATAGACAAAAAAGTGGTTTTATTGTTATTATCAAGTAACGGACAATAATGCATTGCAAGCAAGACTGCTATACAACAAGATTACTCGAAGAAAGCCTCATGCTGTTTTCCATGGGTAACAGGCATATAACAGGAGTCCTTGTTCTCTATGAACACTGTACTGTAGGCATGGTGAACTACTGAATTTATTAACTTAAAGACTACTTTTAGGTAAACAGAACTTTACCTTGAATGCGGCTAAAACCTGCACTCGATTCTCCTACTTTTAGGAGAGCATTATCTCAGAAGGAAAACAGAGTGAATCAAATGAAAAAAAATTCGGGAGGGAGGCAGAAATTGGTGTGGTTAAGCTAAGAACTGCCTCAATCTGAGGGGAAAACAAAATTCTTAAAATTTTCAGATTAACACACCCATAGAAGTTTTTTGCTAATAGAAAATGCTATTAAAAGGAAGTTGAATGACTCCATATATTTAATAAAATGAAATTTTGAATAAACTGTATTCCAACAATGTTACAAACCTCCTGACATGTTCACAAAGGCTCTTTGGGGAAATTTCAAATTGAAGAGAAAGAAAAAAAAGGAGGCAGGGGGAGGGTAAACATCAGAAGAAGTGTGCTGTAAACCTCCTAAGAGATGTGAGCTTTAAGAAATCTATGAGTAGGTGTGGGTCCATCTGGAATGAGCTCCAGCTATGCTCCCCTCCAGCTTCAGAAGGCAAAATCTTTCATGCTCCCAGGCAAGGCTCTCAGGTGCTGTAGAGCTTAAAGTCTGAAATCTCTTACAGCTGTTATTAACTGCTTAAGGACTCAGTTATTTGGATCTCTTTCTCATTTGCTCAAATGGTGTCTGCTTTAGTAGTGGAACTCTTGCTTGTTCTTTCTCCCAAATGCAGATTTAGCTTAATTAGACAGGTACCTTCTAACAGTGAGCTCTTTGAACCAAAGGCAGCCTTAAATGAAGGCTTTCTAAATAAATCCACACACATACAACAAGCAACAAAAACACAAGAAAGATCAAAACAACCCCAAAGTTCTTGCTCAAGGAACAAAATGATATTGCATATTTCACGTAAGACTTTAAATTGGTTATAATTCCAAATAATTTTACATTTTAATAGTTATGATAAATTATTTGTAATTTAATATTATAATTATTTTAATTATGCCAGAGGTCATCTTACTGTTTTTAGGAACAAAGTCTACAAATCCAGAAGGAAACAGAGCATAAGGAGACATGTTTTTAACTAACTACAAAAAATTGTTAATGCTTTACATGAAAAGCGCTATTTGTATTCTTATACAAGTGCAAAACTACACTACAATTTCCGATTCTAGAAAATCCATGCATAAAAAGAGAGACTGCTGGCATGTCACAAGCATGAAACAGTTTCTACATCTGGTCATTATCAAACAAAATTATCATTCCTCCTGGTACTGCTAGCATTCCTTTGAAAAATACCGTCATACTGTCAAACATCAATCAAAGCACCAGTGGAAAACCCTCCTGGAACAGAGCAGGCTGAGACACAGTAACTTCTGTAACCTCAAACAAACAACAAGACAGAGAATGCATTTTTCATTGCCATCTTGCTTACTAGCCTTTTGGAGGCAACCTTGGGTTTCAATGTATGCCCAAAGTCAAGGTAAAATGCCAAGGAACTCTGCCTTCTTCCATTCAAAATAACGGGTACTACAAATAAATACCATTTCAAGCAGCTAGTACTGCAGCCTTATCATGCCACCACCCCAGCCTAGCAGCAGAGTGCTGGTGCAAAGAGAGATCCTTCTTGTTTTCCACTCACCATAGAGCCTCTCCCTTGCCTCAGTGCTGGATCTAGCGATTACACAGCCACGATGGATAACGAACCCATGAAGTGGGCTCCCTCCTCTGCAGCCACATCGGAGGCAAGGCGAGCAGGAGGAGCACCTCGCCAAGGATAGAGCTGAGGGGAACCAGCAGCAGCCTACCATTATATCAAATCACACTAACATGAAGCAGTAAGGTCTGCCATGTTTGTAGACATTACAGGAGGTAGCTCTTTGGGGCTTTCTCTGACACAGAGTTACACCAAGTTCCCAGAAGTAACTGATTTCAAGCTCTGAAAGTCAGTCCCAAAGGAAATTTTGTTCTCAAACACATGCAGTTCCGTTAAAATGTTCTTAAGATGGCAAAGCAGAAGCCAAATCTACCCAGGAAGCCTCAATCTTAACTGAACTTGCCAAGGTATTATGTTTTCTTCCTCAAATACTGTTTTTCTTGCACAGTTCTACTTTCTAGACCAGTCATCCATTACAGACTTGCAGAGGAAAAGTCAACAGTTAAAAAAGAAAAAACAGACCCAGCTGGTGACACAGAAAGAAGATACCTAGAGGTACTCTCAGCAGCTTGCACTTTACCCATATTTGTAGTCACCGGTAAAGTGTTGTAAAGACTGACAAAGTTATTAAAAAAAATAAAATTAAAAATGCACAAATTCCTAAAAGTCAAAGAGGAGAAACACAGCTGTCATAACTCTGTGGAATATGTACTGATCAATGGAGAATACAGAGTTTCTTATATATGCATCCTAACATGCCAAAATGAAGTCTCTACCTGAAGTCACATAAGGAATATCACTTCAATGCAATGATAAAAACCTAGTTAAAAACCAAGCCAGTCTCATAAACCACATATGAATCTTCACCTTTTCCAAATCCTCTTGGAACAAGAGCCCTTTCTCACACTGCACAGCTCCTTCCTCCATCTCCCTGCATATGCACCTCCACTTCTGAACAATCAGAAGACGTGACAGGAAACACTGGCACGTGGTAACAGAAGTAGCCACTATTTGCCTTGACTTCTTTTTCCTCTTACTATGGTTAAGCTGTGTGACTGATCCCTTTTAACAGAATGACTCACAAGTGTATAAATGGAAATTAATTATTTACTTTCTTTTTGGCATGTTACGTTGTAGTATTAATTTCTGACTTTCTCTTTGGCATGTTAAATTATAGTGTTTCTAGTCTTTCTATTAATAAGATAATCAGAAAACATGCTTTGTTGCTTCAGTATCTTACAGTTGCCACTACCAACAAATTTGCAAGTTTTGAAGGGGAGGGGGAAGAAGTACCCTCTGCTCTCCAATGGCCCTAGCCGCCCCTGGAAAAGTTAGTAGATTTAACTTAATTTGGGATCAAAACTCCTTAAGTCAACAACCCTTTGAAGTCAAAGATGGACTCAAATATGAATTCATAACTAAATTATGAAACATGGGATTTAGTCTTTGCTTATCAGTACAAGCCAACAACTTCGTTAGAGTTAATATAAACATACATACAGTACAAGGAACTATATATTCCATTTATATGTGTTAGAAACCAGAGGAAGACAACTGTGATACTCTTAAGCAAAATGAGGAGGAGTAAATCAACAAATGCAGTGTTTCACACCCCTTTTTACCTATTTAACAGCCTAGTAGAAAAGATTTCATAGGAACAGTGGAATTCTAACCCTTCACTTAGTATCAAACGCAGTCAGCAGCAGAGTACCTCTTGCTCCCAAACTTCCAAATGCTAGTAACATCTCCTCCAGGTAACTTTACAAGAATTTTAACAAATCCCTTCACAATTCCTACTAGCATTTTATGAAGGTACCTATGCTTGCACTGCAGTATTAGTAAATAACAAAAACAAGCTAAACCAGAGCAATTTAGAACTTTTTACCTTAAATATTAGACTTAAGTTGCAAATATGCCTATCATTCAAAAACTTTTTGCCAGTGTTCAAAAGTTACTAAAATTCTTCCATTTTGGGTATATATGGCCGTAAGTACAATATATGAAATGCCTTCTTTGAGTTTCTCTCTATATATTGCTTGTTCATGTTAATTTAAGCATCCGTTTTCATAACAGAAATACATAAAAGCAGCAAAGAAACTGCAAAGTCCAGCAGCAGTCAAAAGCAAGAAAATGGCAAAATTACAGACTCGTTTTTCACAAAAACCCATTCTCACCCAAATACAGATAAATAATGAGCAGCTGGTTTTAAATATGCCATATTTTAAAATATGGCCTCAAATACTTTGAGGGCTG
This sequence comes from Aquila chrysaetos chrysaetos, assembly GCF_900496995.4. Classification (NCBI taxonomy): domain Eukaryota; kingdom Metazoa; phylum Chordata; class Aves; order Accipitriformes; family Accipitridae; genus Aquila; species Aquila chrysaetos. Next base: position 15,047,485 of record NC_044008.1, read on the forward strand.
CACCTATACCTGGAGGCAAACAAAATTTGAGCATCCATTCTTCTATATCTAGTATTATCATAAGCAAGAACATAATTCTGAAACCTGGACACTGACCATGGCTAAGCCAGGACCAAGAAATGAGCTGCCAGTAAGCACAAACATGGCACATTTTTGCTGGTCTGCTTAGATCTGCACAGTGGCTTTGCTGAGCTTTCCTGCCTCTGGGAGACAGTTTTTGGAGCAGCAGTTTCATAGAGATTAAAAGAAAAGGAATCAAGAACATGGTCACTCTTTAGCTCCGAATTACAGTCCAGAAGAGACTGGCTTTTCATCTCCAGTATGAGGACTTTCACATGGTAATAAGGCTGACTCAATGAGGCCTTCTTCATTTTCTTCTCAGGTAATACACTATGCAATTCATGACCCTTGATCCTTCTGTCTTCTTGTTTTCATAGAAGCGGTAGCAATTATTACTGTTCAGACACATGGAAACACTTTTTGTTTGGATAACTGTTTGATAAATTGATCTAGAAGAAAACATTAACTTCAGTTCCTGAGGAAAAAAAAAAGTATCTTTCTTAAAGTGCCTAGACCTGAATATTTTTTTCGCTTTACTTTGCATACTCTTTAATGCAAAATTTACAGCTGATCTCTTACCCAACCACCTTATGGAACATGGCATCTTTTATTTATTTTATGCAAATTTCACAACATAGGTTTCCAAAAGCCACCGCATTCAGTGTCCTCTCCTGTCACATGTTACCTCAGTGCAGAGGTCATTATCCCTCAGTCCGTAAGATTCCTCCATGTGCCTTGTTGCCTATTCAACATTCCCAGGCAAATGCCTTTCAATCCCTTATTCCCATCAACCATTTGTCTTGTGGGTTGTAAAGCCCATTTTAGAGCTCTCCATTTTTTTTTGAAGCTTGCAAGTGAAAGTCCTTTCATTTGACTGGATCTTCAACAAGCAGCAGCCATTTCAGGAGAGTTAGCGAACACACTTCAGTATTTTAGAGTCCTGTCCAGCTGGTTCAGCTGGCTTGGATGAGGCAGTTTTGGATAACAAATACTGTTACAATTCCTGATGAGGTTTTCAGAATCTCTTTTGTGTCAGCAAGTCTGAGAATAAGGGTTATCAGACCATCTGACTCATCCCAGCCTTGGCACGCTTTACCTCACAGCATGGATGCTGGATGACTCACTTACTGGAATATTCCTATTTCTAACAGCAAGAGTCTCATCCATGGTGGAAAAAGCACTCAAGGAATCCCAGCTGTCATGGTATCCCAGATGAACGTTCTCACTTGTAGAGAAGATGAAACTGCAAAGATGCATCTGCCTCCTAGAGTGAGATCTTTCCATATCCTACGCCCTGATACCAGAACGCTGTGACTGAAGTTTCCCCTACCAGGTAAGTAAACTGTACGCCTCAGGAAAGGAAGCTCCTCTTGTAAAGGTAAATTCTGAACCCAGTTTACAACAGGAAGTGGATAGCAACTATTACTACTGGGAGGCTATCACCTCCAGTTCACCTCTTACCCATGAGTAACCCCATCTCAGGGTTTCTCAGGGAAGGAAAGTGGTGTCTGCACGTGATCACTACACAGAGCTGTTTGCAAAACTGAAGAACTTTGCAATTCCAGGTTTCAAAAGTCAAATGCCCAGGATTATTGGCATGGCACAGTAAACATCAGAAACACTCTGGTGCTAAGTCCTAATGACAGTAAAGGATGGTGACATCATGACTTCAAACCCATGACATACTACAAGCAGAGACTGAGGTCCAAGAAACACTAAGTTTACTGCTGCTCAAAATGGAAACATTAAGGTGTTATGGTGGTGGCAAAGCTTCTGATCTGACTGGTGCTAAAACTAAGACACACTACGTATGTTTGCAATGTATTGCCTTGACTTCACTAAGCTGAGTCAGTGCCAAAGCCAGCTAAACTCTACTCCAACATTGGCTCAGTTATCTGACACGCCTCAGAGAAGTCTTCAAGAAGCTACATAGACTATCGGCAATGATGGATGGAAAAGAGCTGAAGGAAACTCAGAGCTGAACCACTGTGTTTCAAGAGATGAAGCTAAGAGGAACTAAAAGCCTACCAGGCTCATCTCACCTTATGTAACTATAGTTACTGCAGAGGCAAAGTTGTTTTTCTACTCAGTGAAAATATGTACATGCAGTCAGTGCCACTGCACACACAGGCTATCGCTTAGAGCTTTGATTTGCTAAACCTCTGAAAAAATGATAGCTGAAACACATGCTGATTGCAGGATGGGATGGAGACATTCCACTATAAAGTGAGACATCTTTAAATCATCAGCATGACAAGGCAGCCAAGCCTTGGACAGCTGTAAAATGCCTTTGAGCTTAATCCTGATTGATAGTGTGGGTGCCAGACATAGGGAAGAGGCTAATATTCCTCTGTGAACATTTTATCTACTTGGATTTCTACAAGAGTCCCAGTTAGGATAAATCAGTTCCCCTTAGACATTTGATGAATTCCTGCTAGGCAACACCAGATACAGACTAACTGTATAGTGCTAGGGTTGGTAAAGAGAGATGATGATTCATTGAGATGAACAGAGCCCTTCACACTTCTGAAGAATACTGGTCCCATCTGGGTTCATCTTCTCAGAAGGTTCTGACTTCTCAGAAGATCCTACTTCACCGAGGTGGAGAAAGTACTTTGCAGTGTTGGACACATAGAGAAACGCAGAGAGATAAGCAAAGCTTCACGCTAGTCCCATCAAAGATAAAAGAGAAACTACAGGCTTTAGAAATCCTTTCCCTTAGTGACTTCCAGTACCCAAAAGAAAACATAGCATTTCTAGAAAGCTCCCCTGTACCTTTAAATCATGCCTTCCTCACTCCTAACTTTTTCATTAATAAAAAAGGAAAATAACTACGTGAAGATCTCAATGTAGATTTAATTCTCCAGAAATATAACTTCTAGGGGAAGTATAAGAAGCAGCCTTTTGTTTATCTTAAACACAACCTTCACTTTCTTCACCTCACCATGCATCATCTGATGTCCCAGTCTATCCCTACCAGCAATCTTCACAAACACATGGAAGAGTTTGTAAAACAATGTCCATAATTCTTCCAATTTCATCTGAATTCCCCTTAGGTACAACCATTTCTTGAAGAAATAATGATGACACCTAATAACACAAATGGCAAGCAAAAATACACAGGGAGAAGCAATTGTGCAGAACTACTGGACAGTCTTCAGCAAGTAAGGGGCATGGCTTCCTCACCATTCTCAGTGACAGAGAGGGGGAAAATAAAAATACAGGAGTCAGTGTCAGAGCTCTCCCCTTCCCTGTGATCATGCAAAAAGTAGAAAAAGGTATACTAAGTACCACTGAAAGATAACAGAGGGTTGAAAGAACAAACAAGCGAGGATGATCTTTTGAAAACCCAGAGAAAACAAAGAAAATCAGAGGGATAAAATTGCCATTAAAAAAAATAAATTTCTGGAAGTCCTCAAAGACCTTTGGAAAATGATTCTAAGAGTTCAGAAGGTGAAAACTAGACTGAAAAGGCTAGGAGACTAAGCCAAAACTCAGTCTATTTTGTCTCTGTTTTGCCCCAGTACAAAACTTCCTTTGTCATCAGCACAGAAGACTCCTTGCTATTTCCATGCAAATATAGCAGCAATAATTGTGTATATATTTAATAGTGCTGTTCTGTAATGTTAGATAAAAATAAAAATTAATTTTCTATTGCAAACAGCAAACAATAGGTTTCAATTTCCATTGTTATACAGATCTACTTTTTCAACGTATTTATAAAAAATATTAAATATTTTTGTGCCTTGAAATACATTTCCTATCTAAAAATGTAGGTCTGCATCTCTTCCCTTGCATAAAAATACCAACCACAGCACAGCATCAGCCTTTCTCCCAGTGCCGCTGTGCTGCCATGGAAACTGGCCCTGATTCCTACTGCCAATATAGGTTCCATGTAAGCAGGAAAAGACCTTAAGTAATATTTATATAATATGCAACAGAGAACATATATACAACATTTATGATTTCATTGAAGGCCTGCAGACTGGCTGAAGTGGCTTAAAGAATTCTCAGACTGTTTCCATCAGACATTCAAAGTATATTTATATTACTAGCCTCAAAATCATAGCATAGGAAACACATACATATGTGGAATTCAGCATATTCTTTTCCCCCTGTTGTTTTCAATCAAAAAGACAGACAAGCTCCATACTTCGTAAGTAAATAAAATCATGTGCTCTTGAATTGTACTGTGAAAGAACTAGAATTTAATTTATTCTTTTAAGAGTGAGACAACCCCTTTGCCTTATTCTCAAAAAGCCATGATAGAGGACTATAAAGGCTTTTTTGTAACAGGTTTTGAAACAAAGGAAAGCCAACCTAACTTCAGTATTCCCATTCTTTTAAAAGGATGGCATGTCTGTCTTCTCTTCCCCCCCGCCCTCTTCAAACAAATTTCCTGTAAAAATATTGCTGTAAAAAGACTGCCCCACAATTCTGGTGGTTTTGGTTGTTGGGGTTTTTTGTGAATACAAGCTGTCTACGCCTGCACAGTTAGCCTTCACTGAATCGCAGAAGGGTTGAGGTTGGAAGGGACCTATGGAGGTCATCTGGTCCAACCTCCTCACTGCTCCAGCAGGGCCAGTTAGAGCCAGTTGCCCAGGACCGTGTCCACATGGCTTATTCTGAGTATCTCCAAGAATGGAGACTCCACCACCTCTCTTGCTCAGCTTTCAACACCAGACATGAGATCAGGAGACACATTCAAACTTCTAAAGGGCCAACAACCCACTGGTTAATGCTCCCAAAATGTTTTCAGTACAAAACCAACTTTATTAGACAGCTTACTGTAAAATGACAGAATGGAAAATACCTTTTGAGTCTACTTAAAGGGTTGGTCAATGCTGCAGAGACTCTTACACATAGAAGAAAAAAAATGAAGTCTAATTTCCCTCACCTCTGTTAAGACTTTCTCAGAACACTTTTTCAAAGGTAACATGTTTTGAAAAGAACTACTGGTCTTAAGGTTGTTTTTTTTTGGTCTGGAAGAATTTCTGACTAGAAATATGAGAGTGGGAGAACACACACACACACACACTCTCTACATGTAAACAGCCTGAGAAAGACTCTCAAAGCCAGGTTCAAATCCCTGATCTCCATGATCTGAGACGTAATTTTTACTTCAAGTATCTGTAGTTCTTTCCTATGCCATAAGCCAATAACCAAGATGTATTACTGAAGTATTACTCTCTCACCTATACAGCCTTTCTTCCAATGTTTTAAGTTACAAACATTAGAACAAATTATCTTTCTTGAGACAGAAATCCCATGGAAAAGGAGCAGACCCAAGAATTTGAGTGCAATGATATTAGAAGGGCTCTTCTGGGACAGATCAAAGATCCACACAGGCCAGTAGCCTATATTTAGAAAAACAGCCATGTGCAGATGTCCAAGTAAACCCATAAGAGCAAGCTAAGCACACAGGGATCCTTCCTCCCCCAAGCAGTCCCTTGTCTCCAACAAATGGCAGCTCAGAGGCTACCAGATGGGATTCCTGTGTATTTAGTAACTCCCACCTGATATTTATTCCACAGATCTATGCAGTTCCCCCTTGAGCATATGGAAACTTCCAACATCCACATACTATGGCATGAAATTCCAGAATATACTGACACCTTTTCCAAAGGATCATCTTCTTGTGTTTGTTCTGCATCTGCCATCTCATCACTTCAACTGACATCCTTTGATTCTTGTACTGGAAGTGCCTGCGAACAGTCATTCTGCAGTCACCCTCTCCCTGGCATACAATTTAATAGACATCTACTGTATCCCCCTCTGCCATCTGTTTTTCAGCCTTGAAGAGCCCTACTCAATTTTGTCTTTCCTCACAGGAAAGCGGCTCCATAATTCAAGAGCTTCCCCTTCACTCTTCCCCGAACCCTGTCATGCTGTACCCTTTGTACCTCACATTCCATAGATCACACGTGACGGGCTTATATTTTGGCATAATGATATTTTCTGCTGTGTTGTCCCCTTCTTTGTTCCTAATCATGTATTTGCCTTTTTTAATCACTACTGAACACAAAGCTGATGCTTTTATGAAACACCTATTTCAATGGTAGTTCCCTAAATAATGATTCTCACCTCAGAATCCATTATTTTTGTCGTGGTTTAACCCCAGCCAGCAACTAAGCACCACGCAGCCGCTCACTCACTCCCCCCCCACCCAGTGGGATGGGGGAGAAAATTGGGAAAAGAAGCAAATCCACGGGTTGAGATAAGAACAGTTTAATAGAACAGAAAAGAAGAAACGAATAATGATAATGATAACACTAATAAAATGACAACAGCAATAATGAAAGGATTGGAATGTACAAATGATGCGCAGTGTAATTGCTCACCACCCACCGACCGGCACCCAGCTAGTCCCCGAGCGGCGATTCCCCGCCCCCACTTCCCAGTTCCTATACTGGATGGGACGTCACATGGTATGGAATACCCTGTTGGCCAGTTTGGGTCAGGTGCTCTGGCTGTGTCCTGTGCCAACTTCTTGTGCCCCTCCAGCTTTCTCGCTGGCTGGGCATGAGAAGCTGAAAAATCCTTGACATTAGTCTAAACACTACTAGCAGCAACTGAAAACATCGGTGTTATCAACATTCTTCTCATACTGAACTCAAAACATAGCACCGTACCAGCTACTAGGAAGACAGTTAACTCTATTCCAGCTGAAACTAGGACATTTTATATGAAAAGTTATGATTATTTTTCAATGTGTATCACTAACATTTATCTAGGCTGAATCTCATTTGCCGTTTTGACATCCAAAGTGCCGGTATGAACATAGTGAACTAGGCTTGATGTAGTTTTTTGACCAAGAACCACCAAGACAAAAAGGAAAAGAAATGCATACACTTCCACCAGACAATATAACCAAAATAAGCTTCTTAGTATCTTCTGGAAAACAAAGAACTAGTTTTGATTGCAGGTTTTTTCTTGTTTTTTTTTACATCCTAGGTCTATGACTAGCTCATATAACTGCAACTCCCCAGAACTGCCTAATTATTTTCTAATGAGAGTGTGATTATGGTATGAGTTATTACATCTTTGAATAGAAGTAGATTAATCAGTAGCTCTAAAAGGAAATGACATTTCCTTTTAAAATATCATTTTACATAAAAATAATTATCTATCTCATGAAATTTAAGCAAATGAGATTTTAGAATTGTAAAGAGATCTGAAATTAAAAATATTTACCAAAGTCATACACAAAGACTCTTGCTCTGCTTTAGTTAACATCAGACAGCCCCATAAAACATATACTTTACAAAATAATGCAGAGAAGACATGTTCTTTAAGATAATTTTATCTTTGGCTCAAAGATACTACCCAGGTGTCATCTCTCGAAAAGAACATACACAATTTATCAATACAACCTGTGACTTTAAAACAGTTACCACATCCATAAAAATTCAAGTTTAAAGTAGTAGTAATTGTCATTGACAGGAAGAAAGTATCAACATGAAAATACTAGACACTACAGACTAAACTAAAAGACAAGAATACTGTTCATCACTACAATTCTGAAGCCATATGCCAGGACCATAAAATGTACCTACCTAATTTAGAAAGGTGAGGAGACTATTAGAAACCTAGTTGACTTCAACTCCCTCTACAACAACAGCAGAAAAAAAAAAGGGCAATTTACGCATTAGGTAAGTAGCAAAAACAGGTATTTAATTTCAAATGAATGATGAGTGCTATATTAATAAATGAACAAACTTTATTAAAGTAATTTTGCTTTTTATCAGTAGGGGAGAAGATTGCAATTGAGAGATGGGGCTATTTAAATTTCAGTAATAACTAAATGTTTACACTCCCAGAACATGAATAAAATGAACTGAACATGTTACAAAATTAAGTCCTGATCAGAAAAACAATGCTTCTCTGGAAAGAGCTGCACTAAAAATATCGTAGTGACAATAGGTAAAGGTAAATGAGAATAATTATAAAATCAATCGCAGGGGCTTCATTGTTATCTATTTGCAAAAGCCTAGAATCAGCTCAGCCAGTACAGACCAGACAGCTCCAAGCTTAAAGCAGATTTTGTCCAAGCAGCCTAGAGAAGATAGTAGTTGCTTCAGGCAATTTATAAATTGGTAGAAATCTTCCATATGTTTGTAGCAGGACAATATATTGAAACGTTTATTAAATTTTATAGTGTAGTACGTTTCATTTTCATTTCATTATGATGATTGCATAGGAGACCTAGCCTTTGTAATGTTATTTATTTATTTATTATTTTTCAACTGTTAAGAATATATTCAAATAAAGACCCCTACGAAATAGTAGCAGGCTGCAACTTAATCCAGTAATATTAAAAAAAAAAAAAAAAAAAAATCATTTTCCCTTCAGCTATTTCTATACAGACAAATTGCTATTCTCAGAGATGCCTGTTATTTACCTATGTCTGTCATTAAATAAAAAGTAGAATATCTTTATGAATCATTAAGATCTATAAAAATGAATAATAAAACAATTCTAGTTTGAAAGCAGCTGCTCATTTGAGCAAATGAGAACTCTAGTGCTAGCATGATCTTTGTTCAGATAGTCTGACATTCAGCAGGATTCTCAACTGTATCTTCTACAAAAGGCGGATCTTCCACTGCACATGGACAACGCATACATTTTTCAACAGTATTAAGAATTTTAAGATCAACTGGGCAAAAGACTGTAATAAATACATAAATACGACAAAATGAACAGGAATGAATCCATAAGTGAAAACTGCTTTTTAAATATAAAATATTAGTTTGCCATAAAATTTCATGGTAAACCTCAGGCAGTTTGCTCTGACTTTGCTTTAAAGTTATTTTTCTTATTGTCAGGTCCCACTGGCAATAGCGCCACACTATCTTATATGCTAACATACGCTCAATTACGTGTAGTTGAAATGGTTTCCAAAGATATTGCCTAATAATCAGATCTTCAATGACCAGAAACAAAATTATTATTATAAAGTGGGTTTTAAGCTCTTGTAGGTTTTTTGTTTGGTGTTTTGGTTGGTTTGTTCATTTTTTTAAAATCAATCTGCAGAGTAAAATACAAATCTAAGCTAGGAGAAAGATAGTTGAGGAGAAAACTTCCCTGTTCATCTTCAGGGCTTTGCTTACTGACAACTCCAGCCTCTCTGCACACAGCCTTCAGTTGACCTATCCCAGTAAGAGCAGAAAACAGTCATAAAATATAAACAGGAAGATAAATGAATGTATTTCCTGTATATTTTCTGACTCTGCTAAGAAAAGTATTTAGATCAATTAAAGGAAAACAGAGACGTCAGAAATGTGACTTAGCTCATGTTTTCTTGCCAAGTTTTGAACTGTGACTGAGAACTGCAGCTACCACAGCCTCCGCCCAAAGAAAGGCTTTTGGTTCAAGAGTAGAGATCACAGCAAAAGGAGTAAGTCATCCAAAGATTTTTGCCTCAGTTGAGGCAAAAAACCCCTTCCATCGTCTTGCCCCTTCAGCCTCTGCCCCTCCTTTTTTGCCATTTATTTCAGGCATTTATCTATGGCAAGCGTTTAATACTCAGTTATGCAATACATTATCCCTATGAAAGTAAACCACAATCTTCCTAGCAAAGGAAGTGTCAGGAGTAAACAAAAATTAAGCACTCCCTCCCGCTTTGCAAGGTATAGGCTGGTTAAGTTACATAAATATTTGGTTTGCTGAATGGTGTTATATTACATAAAAAATTATTCTTACAGAATTAAATGCAACTGTGAATTTGACATTAAATCATCCACGTCGTAGTTACTCCAAGTGCAGACAGTGAAACAACAGAAGCGAGAGAGCAAGGGCTGGGCTGTGACTAGGACCACATGAGAGCACCCAATGCCACTGTCACCAGAAGCTGAGGTTCTCCTTTGGCATCCTCTACAGCACTATGGATTCTCTAAGTACCTTTTACTGTGAAGCTGCCATTTAATAGCTGAGAACAGACTTACTGGTTCCCAAGACAGCCAAGGCACCTTCCCCTTGCAGTATTCCATCTCCTACTTCTCTTTTTGCTCAGGTTAATGCTTGTGTCTGCCTATGTGACCTTACCAGAGACACTCCTAGCATTTGCATCAAAGCATGCGACTCAAAAAGAAATCAAAGTAGTAAGTGGAACATACTAGGTTCAACATTCTTCAAATTAGAAGTTAGTAAACTCTAAACAGGGATAAAATATTTCAGGAAACATTTCCTGAACTTTTCCAATATTCATTGCATTCAACACAATGACTGCATAGGAGACCTGGCCTTTATTGTTTTATTTATTTATTATTTCTCAACAATGGCCTATGGAAGAGTAATTTGCAAAACATGATTCTTAAAAGCTTCATCAACAATGTATAAAGGAAGGATCAGAATACAGTATCACTCTGGGTACTGTAATGAAACGAAAATGTCAGAATACACACATACACAAGCAATGGAGCATGCACACACACGACACCAACACAGATGCTTCAAAAGATACATAATGTGGAGTGGGTTTTTTTCCTTTTCAAAAAACAGATTTGATACACAGCCACCACACAATTTCTAGGCTCAAGATGAGTTTTAGCACAGTTCTGTCAGATATAATGAAAGCAAAAGATAATCACACTCATTTTGTAGATGACATGAGCACCCTTAAATTTTGCAACAGAATTTTATTCAGGTTAAGGGAATTCTCAGGAACCAGAAACACATGAGCAAAACTGCTGCTACAATTTTAAAGAAATATGGCAGTAATTTGCATTGCAATTAATGCACAATGCAAAAGATACGTGGACAGACTCCACATTGAAATAAAAAAAATATTATTTGCTCCTTACAAAACAAATCTAGGATTTTAGGGCCACACAAATGCTGGAGAAGAGGGCTTTAAGAATTGTAGTTTGAGACTATTCCAGATGCCCTCTAAGAAACACAGAAAAACACCTGAAAACAGGTCTGAGGGAAATGCGAAGCTTTCAATTTTCTTCAGCTTACTTGTTATTTGTATATACATATCTAGCTTAGGAAGGATTTTTTTTAAATTTAAAACACAAATGCAGCAGTCAGGCTGCATATTTGTACAGGAATGGTTCTTTTGGAAAAACTCGAAATACTGGAAAACATAACTTGCTTTTACACTGTATTACTTCCCATGCTCTACTTACTGTAGTTTTATTAATCCTTTTAGAGTGTTTTTTTTATTAATTCTTTAGAGAAAATCTGAACTTGGCTGCATGTACAGTGCTACATTTGACTACACCCCAGAGCGAACTCAAACTATAGCATTCTCCTACTCATGCATGCATTGTAAACTGAGTTATGACCTGAACGGCAGGTGCAGACTGCCCCCTGTCTCCATTCCCAAGGGTGGAGGAGCCACGACAGACACAAGGGAAGGGTTAAGGCCTGCAAAGCCATACTTGTTTTTAATGCAGAAGAGAATATTGCCATAGCAACATACATGAAATGAGTTTCTAAATTTTTTTATTTTTTTCTCAGCTTGTGACAATTCTGCAAGGTTAAATAATTGAGCATATGAGTCCATGCCTAAAAAACGTTTAGGGATATAGACTTAAGAGAAATCCCTACAATGCCTGCAATGCTCTGACATTTTGGTTTTGGTTGGTTTGGGTTTTTGCAGGTTTGGGGTTTTTTTTAACTTAAATTACTCTGCTCCTCGAAAGAGACTGGAAGAAATTCACTCACGGGAAGTAATTCACTCATGGGAAGGAACAATTCTAAAAATGAACAGACTGCCTAAACTGTTAATACCCTTGCTAAAAATCCCCAGATTTACCAAGCAACCTACCTAAAAAGCGCAGGTACTAGAAACACAGTAGTTTTATTTAGCCTATGGCTGAATATAAAATAACAGTTCTTCTGTCTGCTTCCTCCTTCTACCTAGGATCAAATAATGATTAGGAACTACACCTAAATAACCCACATAAATTTGCTAAATTTAAAACTTCACAGAATTTTTATTGCGTTTTTTTCTTTACTGTACACTTGCATGAGCTTAAGTAAAACTAATAATTTCATCTTCTACAAGCTAAAAATCATTCTAATGGAAATGAAAAGGACACTTGATTGTGTCATTAAGTACACTGCTGCATAACTGACTACAAAAACTGGACAAACTCCTCTGCAAGAACTTAAATACTTAAGGTCAAAAAGAGAGAATGTGGCTATGAACAAAGTGTTCTTCCATATTTCCCTCTAAATCAAAATACTGAAAATAGATCTGGAATGTAGGTCTTTGGAGGAATATAAAAAAATAAAATAAAATTGAAAATAGCAACTTACTTAAAAAAAAAAAATCTTTTCTTAAAAATACACTCTGCAGATCCCATTTTTACAGCTCAATAACCAGTCCAAACCAAAGGAGGTCATGATTTGCAGAACTAGACTCCTAAAATAAGCATGCAAAAAGGACAGCAAATTTTAAAAACTACTGCTGCACGAGTGTATGAATAGAACAGCAAGTGACAGTTTTGCAAGTCTGCTTTCAAATCAGTAGAATGTGCCCTCAATCCTTCCAGGATAGGGACTGTAGTTAAATCAAAACATGTCTGAGTACAGGATCTAATCCACACCAAAAGCTTATAGATGTGGACACACTCTTCTGCCAACTTAACTTCAAAGGCCATGGTAGGCCATGCTTCAAAAAGACTTAAATCTAAATTGTAATACAAACAGCTCTTAACCTTTTATCTCCTTAACTTTTTCCACCTGATCTACAACTACAACATTGCAAATAATTAGATAGCTAAAACAGGACAAGTTATCCTGAGTGGCAGGATGAAGAATCATTTTATGAAAACTTTAAATGAATACTCAAAATGCAAAATGCAAAACAAAGTCACACGGCATTTATTAGAGGACTCAGCCTTCACTGGCAAGTGCTCCATGGTGGTGTTAAAGCTGTAAAGGCCTAAAGATATAAGGAAATAAGGCTTACCAAAACCAGCAACAATCTGTTAATAAACAGTTCTTGATATTAGGAATGAAAAGCAGACAAGACTTGGAGTTTTTCATCAAGATTGACAGTAAGTTGGTTCCTGTTAGAGCCGAGAAAAAAAGTTCTGAGCTCAAACACACGTTCACTTTTTCTAACTAATTTGGTCTAATAAAAGCATAAGGTATTCAGTAATGTGGTTTGCATAGCAAAGTTGATTCAGAAAATCACCCTCTTGATAACACTCTATCCACCCAGATGATGGACTGAGCAGTTAGGTGTAGCTCTACCAATGATCCTTCTGCACACACACAATGCAGAAATCTTCAGATAAAGGCTCACAGGTTTGACTTCATCTCTGTTTCTCCATTAGGTGCCCTGCAGCACTTCCTTGGGGACAACCACCCCAGAACAATACCACCATGTTCACTACAGGAAGCAGGCTGGCTGCCACGCTTCTGTCGCTGCCCTTGGGCTCAGCTCCATTCCCTGCTCATCAGTACATCCACCAGCTTTCTGCAGGGTGAGACCTCCACACTCCTCTCCAGCACTGGGTCCCAGGAATTTTGGAGGAGCATGGTATGTGTGAAAGTGCCTGAGCAGGTACACGCTTATGAGTACAGCCAGCTCTAGGCACAGCTATCCCCAGGTACAATGGCACAGCTGCCAGGGCTACACACCGAAAGCGCAGTAAGGGGTGCTCACCTCACGGCACTCTCAAGTCCCCCTAAAGTCTTGTGATTGTACCTCTCTACCCATGCAGTAAGGTCAAACCATTACAGATATCGGCAGCCTTGTCAGCTCAACGAGGGAGGCTTTAGCAGAGAAGCAGAGATGCTACCTTTGAACATAAAAAGCTGAGGGCTTTTGAAGGACCTTCTGCTTGTATTGTGGATTCTTTCCCTTCTTAAATTAAGAAATGAGAGGAAAGAAACTACTGTAGCAAAGAAAATGACTCAAATATAATGTGAAGCCATCCAATTTAGACTCTCATTTTGTACTTAGATAAAAAAAAGCGTTCTCGTAAGAAAGAGGACCATTGCATCTTCTGGACATGCATAGGGTTACTGAATGTCTGTATGCTAATATCCAACAAAGCCTGGAGCTTAAGTCACTTGCCAATATACTGTACTCTCTCCAAAATCAAAAGAGTTCTTGTTAAAATAGAGCATCACTTGCAAGGGCCTGACAGTCAACGGGCTGACTTAGAGAGGAAGCTCTTTGTAACAACACTGTAGAACACTCTGTGTAAAAACCGAGCTAAAAATAACCTTGAATTTTGTGAGAAAGAGAGTCTAATGAAACACAATTAATTAAACTGTACTTTTATGAGCATTTTTTTTCTGCCTTCTGGCAGCAGGAAGAAACTGCAGTCCAGAGTTACACAACTTCTACAGCACCCTAAATCCAAGGTTACACCACCTACCTTCAAAATTGCAAATTGGTCTGGCTGAGTACAATCTTACTCCTAAGAACTGCTCATGAACTGTCATTCAGATTTTAAAAAATTTTAAAAAATAGACTGACAAGCGGGTGTAATATTCAAGCAGCATGTGCTGCACATACCTAATGGTGAAAGGGAACTCTAATTCTTAACAGACTATAAGGAACTATTAACACCTATAACAAAACAGACTTGAGAAAAATGGAAGTGACATGCAAGGCAAAGATCTGCTTAATATTTCTTTCTAATTTCCAATTAAAACTGATTTTTACACTTTTACTATACTTCGACTTCCCTTTCCAAGAGAGAAGGAAAAAAAGGAAGCACATAATCTATGTATCTATTAAGCATGGAGAAAAAGTGCAAGAGGCACAGCTGGCATTCACACAATTCCCAAAGTCAGGGACATGCCAAATAGCGAAGCTTTGCATGGTAGTTTCTACACAGTCTCACAGATGCCTTCTTTTAGTTAGCTATGCTACATCTCATTTATACATCTTTTAAACCCAGAATCCCAAACAAGCCTGGGTTCAAGGAAGCATTAATAAAGTTACAACTTCATAATTTTTTGAGATGCTGGTTTTGCCTTTACAGACCCTAAAATGGGTTGCATTAATACCATATTTTTTTAAGAAAGGAAATATCAAGAGTATTAAAAACTTGTGAAGAAGATTTTAAGGAATGTTTTATTTCCTTCAGTTTACAGCAATCATGTCTGTTGTTTTTTTTTTTAAAGAAACTTTTTGAGGAGTTCCAAAAAAGATGAGCAAGTAGAACAAACCAGCATTTTCCATGGAAAATATAATTAGATTGTCACTAATCTGAACAATGTCAAAATTTCATGACTAACCTTATAAAAATGCCTTCTCATTTTGCTACAAAAAAGGGAGAGGTGTAACTTATTTTTATGCAAGAGTGATTTTCAGCATTTTAAAATATTGCTAAAGCTCTGGATAAACACAGTATCACTGAACATAGCTCGTAGCTTTCAGTAAATAAATTAGTGTGTGGGTGCAACCAAAGATTTATGGCAGTACTATGGCAAATGAAGACTGAAGTTAACTTGCAAGACTCTAGTCAAATTGCTGTGAGAGAGGTGGAAACTAAGCTAGGAAATCATCAGAGAGATCTGAAGCACACACAAATGACAAGGTGGGTGCGATGCCAGCTACCATATGTAAGCACCGGAGAACGGAATTTACACACCACTTAAGAAAACAGGAAAGCAACAGCTGAATCTGTTTAAATTAAAAATGGAGCCCATTTATCTGTAGGAACAGGCTATATGGTAGCTTGTAACTTCTCCACTGTAACAGAAGCAAGACTGAATAAAGACAAGAAGAGAACTGCTAAACTTTTAAAGTTTTTAATTTTTAAAACAACTCAAAATCTGGATTGCAACCTAAAGCCATTAACATTAAGCCCTGAGGTTAA
This sequence comes from Aquila chrysaetos chrysaetos, assembly GCF_900496995.4. Taxonomy (NCBI): domain Eukaryota; kingdom Metazoa; phylum Chordata; class Aves; order Accipitriformes; family Accipitridae; genus Aquila; species Aquila chrysaetos. Next base: position 15,063,342 of record NC_044008.1, read on the forward strand.
TTCAGTAACTGTTCAAATTAGGAAGACAACAGAAATGAAATTTTCCAAGAACTAATATTCTTCTCACAACAAAAAGTTCTGGCTTTTGTTCTCTACACATTAAAGGAGGACTTAAAAACACTGTCATACTTCCAGTCCTTCTATGTCTATAAAAATACATATGAAATGTATACCACACATACATAAAGCAACCACAAAAGCAGTTAAGTACCAAAAAGGTTTGTCCAGTTTTGTGTGAAGCCCATGACCTTGCATCTATTTCATGTATACTGTAATTACCTCGCTACCATCACCAAAAATTGTCTTGCACCTGCTTACCAGTCTATTGCCTAAAAAACAAACAAAACAAAACAACATCAAAAAAGCAAAAAGCCCCCTTTAAAAACAGGAAGATGTAGAATTACATGCCCTCCTTTTACAAGTTCTTTACGAAGTTTGAAAACTTGTAAATTTTCATTTTGGAATTTAAATATTTTTCTTGCTAGTTCTTACTATAGACATTACCACCTATGTTAGAAGATTCTGTAGGTGGTTAAAAATTACGTGATGATGACTTTAGAGACACTCTGGATGATTAAACTAAGAATCAAGATGAGATGTGAGGTTTTATTCTGTTTTGTCCCCTCCACCCCAGTCTGCCTTGATAGGGATTCAACAACTCTGCCATTTTAATTAAAACAGTGAGAACTACTAGTGCACATCTGACTCATGCAAAAAAAAAACCTCCAGCAAAACAAGAAGATACCAGACTAGAAATTCTATTTAAAAGCTGTAAAAAGCTAGATCAGAGTATCAAAAACATTTTGGAGAGTAGGAGGGTAACAGTCCAGAACACCTTCATAACTTCTGTATACATTTCAAAAATAAGGTACAAGTTCACTTCTTTATTCTGTACATGGCATGTTCAAAATAGTAATAATTAGGGAGAAAATAGTTACGGCCTTTTGCTTAGCTTCAACAACTTCCTATTCACCATTTCAAAACGGTCTTCACAATAAAGGACTGTTACAGAACTGTTTTCTAGAAAAAGAACACTGAGTTTGTGATTTTTACTATATACTACTGATGACTTCCAAACCCACACACATTCATTTTTTCTTCTCTACAGACCTGAGACTTTATTCAGATCTACATTGACCAAGTTCTTTGAAAACTTCCCATGAAATTGCAACATTCAGTACTTTTATATGTGATTTAACCAAAGTTCTACAATTTCAATATAAAACAGCACAACTGTTATTCTACCTGTAGAGAAACAATAATCAATAGCTGCATATTTTTATCTTCAAAAAAATATTTTTCTTACCTGAACAGTTCAAAAATATTCAGATCAGTGCCAAATATGGTCCACTAGCGCTCAGTAAGAAAAAGTCTAGATGTACTTGGGCCATTTTCACATTACAACTCAATCTTCTCAAAAATAAAACTTATCTTGACAATACATGTAGCTACTTTGAGTTCTGCTCGCAGAAGAACGGCCATACCGAGTCAGATCAAAGTTGCATCTAGTCCATTATCCTATTCCTGATAGTGGCTGAAAGTGGACATCTTGGGAAAAGTACAGGAACGATCAAACATGGGACAACAGCCAAACACTGGCCCAGTCTGCAACAATTTGCCATAGGGACTTCTTGGGCCACAAATGGGATCTTTGTATTTAACAGTCTTCAGTGAAATATTTTTCTATAAACTTGTTCAGTCACCTCTTGAGCTGATGAAAATTTAACATTAACATCCTGTGACAAGTACTTCCACACACTTAACTACCCACATCTGAAGAATAATTTCCTTTTGTTTGTTCAGAAACTGCCTGCAAGCTTCCTGTATTGGAAGAAACAGTGAAAAAATATTTCTTATTTACTCTTTTCATGTCACTCACAATTTTATAAATTCCATGTCACTTCTCTCAAACATTTATTATATTCTTTCTGAGATGGCAAGCAGGCACTGAGTGCCATATTTAAGGCACTAGACACTGCTTATTTATCCACTGATCACGATTCCTTTCCTGATAGTCCCTAACCTCCTACTTACAATCCTACTACAGCACTGAGCTGTGACTTCCGTGGATCCAGTACTCCTCCAATACTGATGATAACTGCACTAGATCCCATCACTAGATGTAAAGGTTTTTCCCCCATGAGCTTCATTTTACATTTATTACACTTCTATGTATATTATCTCCGTCTTGTAGAGTTTTATCTTTTTTTTTTTTCAGGAATCTCTCAATTTTACTATCCAGAACAAATCCATATTATCAGTACTAACATTACAACAGCAGAAGGTCACGCTTCCTGCTCCAGTTTTTTTCACCTGCCTGCCGCTGTACACTCCTCTCCTGCTAAATCTGGGGAAAAAAAAAACCCAAAGCAAATCAAAGTGATACAGCTCATGCAAGATAGGGCACAAAATAAACAGCAGCAGAAGAATACGCACAGCAGAAGGAGGAATAAATCACCTTCCCTTCCTTACTTTTTTGTGGTGGCAGGAAGCTACCCTGCTTCTTCCTTTCCTGGGGCTGAGTGGATCTGTGGTTCAGTCATATGTACAGAGTCAACCTGATAGCCCGCTGTGGCTGTGGAAAGACTATCTTGCTCCTCTCTCTCATAGTCATGGTCATGCAGTCCTGCCCTCTCCTTTCCACCAGCTCTAGCACTTGTTTATTCACTTCTTTTGTAGGTTGCTCTAACAAGCTGAAGCATAACGGGCAAGTTGCTAAGTGAGTGCAAATGCAGGGATAAGATGATGTGGACAAGACTGCACAGAAGATGGATTGGTTATTTCAATGGTAATGAGGTCTTGGATTTGCTGTTATTTGATGTATCTTCTGAGTGGTATTTATTAGAATTATCTCTTTAAAAACTATCAGAGTGAAGCTTCACAATTCACTTAGACTGATCCAAGATGATGCTTCCAGTGAGAGGAACTGTCCTGCCTTCTGTTTATTTCCAGGCATTTATTCTGCCTGCATTGGTGCTCAAGCCGCTACGCTATGTGGCTCCCTAATCTAGATGAAAACTTCCTCCCACCCCCTGTGGCAATTTTCAGGCTGATCAAACCTTGATCCAACTGACTGCATCAAAAGCACCAGTGCCAGCACCAGAGAAGAACGGAAGGAGAAAGTGCTGGGGATAAGGTAAGACTTTAAATGTAGGCCTAAGCCAACTGCAAAACAGTGCTGTTCATGTGTATTTTCAATATGAAGTATCTCCTCCATGAAATTTTACACAGAACCTTAAAAACTACGCAGTAACACATACAGTACACATGGCTTAAAGGGTAAATACACGGGGTTCTTTATGGACTTCTTACAAAGAACAAAACTCTGAGGTGACAATAAGCCTGGGTGATTCACCCCAACATTTCTCCTGTAACAACACTGAAACAAATATATATATATATGCACACACGTACACACACCACACAAACCTTCTTACACTCTCAGTCTGTGCAGTATGGATGGCCTTGTATTGAAAAACCATCAGCATTCTGTCTAGGTTTCAGCATCATCTTAACTAAGCCTTACTGACTTGATTAATTTGACATTCTGTACTGTAAATTATGATAAAGAAGAAACAAAGCATTTAATAATGTAGAGAATCTATAAATGAGTGAAAATTTTATAAGGATGGGTATTATCTCCATTTTGAGCTGAGATAGTTTGCCAGAGGTAAAAAGCTCTTACGTTTTACTGTATTAACAGGGTTCCTTTGCCAGGTGTTGCCTTTCTTCTCAGAATGAAACTGAATCGTGCAATATTTTTAGTCACTGATATTTGAACTATAATTTCTCTGGTCCCTCCTTCTTCTAAACTGTTCCAGAGAGAGCAAATGCCATCACCCTCCCTAAGTCACCTTGTCAAAGGCTCGGTGAATTGCAAATATTCTTTTCCTACCTCCAAACAGGACTATCAACAAGGCAGCCCTGTCTCCTGGTGTTACTAAGCCTTAGATCAAATGTCTTTTCATACTAGCATGATCTAGCTATGCACTGTTCTAACTTTAAAGCTTAAATAGCTTTCCTGCAAGAAAAACTTAACACGTTTTGGGCACAGTGAACTTGAAACAGTTGTTATGGTCTATAATGGGTGCTTTCATGTTTCAAATGAGTCTTTGATGGCATTTAAATCTCCAGCTCCTGGCTGATGTACCCAGATGACAGATATGGGCAAACACAGACATAAGATAATTTTATAGCTTTTATAGCTTTTTTCTTTGGGGGTGGTGGTGGGGGTGGTGGTGTGGTGTGTCCCTTTCAATTCAGAAAACTTTTCTTAAAGTGTTACTGTTGAACTAGGGTTAGTATTTAGAAGAATGTTCCGCTCCAAGACTCGTCTAAAAAAGCTATAGTATTGATTACAGATGAGAACACCTTTTCTCATTCCACAAATAACTATTTGTGCCATGCATGATACACACTAAGGAGGATGTTATACTGTGAACACACCATTACCTGATATGAATTCTAATAGGACTGCCAATGCCTTGCCTTAGCAATATTTTCATTTTTAGAAATACAGAGGCAATGCATCACAGAAGGTATGCTGTACATGCAGTCTTCATAGGTGAAAATGCTATGCTAGTAACTAACCTACAGCTAAACTAAACTACCAATGGAAATCTCACTTGACTTCCACAGACAACATGGGACCATAGATGTTAACATCAGCCTTCCTCCCCACTTCCCTTTTCAATAGTGAAGTCCCTGTTCTGGAGGATTATAATTTTTGTTCCCCAAATATGTCATGTGTCCCTGAACTGCGATGGCACTGTTGCACCTTATACAGTTTTTTAAAGTATCAACGCCTATATTCTCAAAACTTTGTCAAACAGAACCAGAATACTTTAAAAGCCTAACAGTTCCACTGCTGTTAGTAAAAACTCCTGAGACAAGAAATTAAATGCCTTATACCACACACATTAATTGTTGCTGTTGATTTGTGAGATAGAAGATAAGATAGATGCTGGATTAATTAATGCTGAAGAGAGATGGTAAAAATAGAAACTGTTAAAATGCAAGGATAGCCAGCTATCCTAGCCACTTTTGGAGAGAGATGATAAAATGTCATGCTCATGATGTTCCTATCAGACACCTAGGATCCAGCAAAAAAAACCCAAATGTCTCAACTTTCATCCCCCCAAACTGGAAGGAGTTGGGTGCTAAGGCTCTACAAGAGCAAATGAGCCTGTGCTTTGTAGGTGAGCTCTTTTTCCACATCAACCTTCAAGTAGTGGCTGACTGTAATTTCTGAGTGGGAACCACATACCCAAGAATACTTGATGATTTCTCTTACTATTGTTTCATTTTAATATACATAAAGCCCAAAATACCCAAGCAATATGCTAGTCTGAAAATCTCACTATCTGATCATTAAGATGAAAGAAATGTCTCCCTACATAGCAGGTAGACAGTAGAAGGATTACTAAACTCAGTTATGTGGAATTATGCACAAACTCTATTAGGCATTTAATTACAAAATACACTGAAAGACATGCCATATTCTTACTGTATAAAACAAATATGCATTCATCTAGATCAACATATTCTTTTTTGTCAGAATTTCTGTTAAATCCTAAAATTTTAATTGCAACATTTTCTTTTAGCTAATGCTTTAATGTTTGCAAACTGCAACTACAATAGTGGGGACTACAATAAAAAAAAGTCCACAAAACAATGCTTAAGTGTTAAGGCTGACTTAGAACAAGCACAAGAGAATCCTAGGTGAAGTTTTAAAACCTGAACTTTAGTGTTACGCTAAGAAAAAAAGAAAAAAAACCACCTTGATAGCTCGTGGTACATGCAATTACTGTCCTGCCCACATGTTCTCTGCTCCCATCCAGCACACACGCTCTGGCACTTACCTGATGCGCCAGTGAACTAACTCAGCTCACTGAAGTGGAAAACTTGTCCGGGGGGGGGGAGGAGCAGAGGGAAGAGGAAGACTGGCACAAGTGGAAAAGCTGTGGCAGGACCACTCATTTCAGTTGCAAAACTGTTAGGCTGAGGTGAGCCTTTCACACGGAACCATACACAGGAAGTATATATCCCTTGTAGTTCGCTGCGAAGCATAAGGAATCTGGGTAAGCTTGTCATGTCACCAATAGCAAAATCCTGTTACAGAATTTGCCAACCAGAAATCCAGGAAATATCCACCTAGGAGACAGCTGGGACAGTGTAAGATATCACTAGCTCTCTAGATACTTGTTTCTGTGCCAGAAATCAGCCTTCCTGTAGGAAAGTGAACAGAAAAGGAATGTCCTCAACTAATACTATAACCAGAATTAATCCATCTTTAATCCAGGTACTACCAGAGACTGATTCCCTAATAAGCCTACGTAGACCCAAGCAGGGCAGCAGCACTGCCACATTAACTGAGCAGTCCACACACTCACCTGCTCAGCTCATTATGGGCGTGCAGACACACACAGCAAGCACCAGCTAAAAGCTTGAGAACAACTGCTATTTCCCATTGTAACATCAAAAAACTCCAAGAAAGCACAAGCTACATCAAAAGGTAAATCAAAGCACGTTAAAAATAGTAAAGAATCATCACAACCATGCCTTAGTTCCTCTCTGATCTGTAACCTCATACACAACATGGAGAAACAAAAATGAAACTGGTTGCAAGAATGAACAAAATGGCCTAGAAGTTAAAGCAGTATGAATACAACAGCGTTCGATAATCAAACACAGGCCTTTTGCTTTGACTGTCACAGGCTGGCATCATTTCAGACACAGCACAACAGATCCTGAGGGAGAGTAATGACTTCTGGTGCTCTGCCTAAAACCCTAAGGACAATTCAAATACAGTTATTGATGAGTCCTGGAGGGAGATATATCAAGGTTTCCTCAGGCAAAGATGTTATAAACATCAACCAAGGTAAAAGTAAGCTAGAAACAGGAATGCAAGATGGAGATATGTACTTACAGGCAATGTGGGTACAAATTAATACAGCTGATTGAAATCAGAGTTTTACCAGCCTCAGTCAGTATCTGTTTCTTTTAGCTAATGCTTTAATGTTTGCAAACTGCAGGAATAACAGTGGGGACTACGATAAAAAAAGTCAACAGAACAACGCTGAAGTGTTAAGACTGACTTAAAACAAGTGCAAGAGAAGCCCAGGTGAATTTTTAAATTCAGCACCTTTTGTTAAAAAAAGGCAAGAAATACTCAAGTAAGTTAAATATGTAACAAATTTTTAAAGATATATTGCATTTATACGTGCCTTTATACTTATGCTTTACAGGAAACCATTAAACACAATTTCTCAAAACTGAAGTTTCATTCCTTCTAAAAAGCAAAAAACTGAGAAAACAAATCCTTCTCTTCAGAGCGTGTACATATCATGTCTTTCCACTAGTCATCTTTGTTTGGAAGAAACACATATATGCATTTTTCACACTAAGAATCCCTGTCTTTAAGAAAAATCAAATTATTTGAAAGAAAACTTTTAAATAGACAAATCACAATCATACAATCAAAGAGATGTTAGCATCTCCTGTGAAAAAAAAATTTCACTTTTGTGTTTATGTCTTTAACAAACCTAATCACATCTTAACACCACCATCACCTTAATTATGTTTACAGATTCCAGTTCAACATGAGCTTGGACTGTTCTGAAATATGCCAATACAACAGTGTACAATCGACTAAAACTGGTTTTTTTAAAAAAAAAAAAAAAAAAAAAAAAGAAACCCTTAAGCAAAACACAGTATATTCAACAGATTTTGGAAAAATTAAACTAGTCATGTCAGCAACACTGGAACAGTAATTAGCAGTATCTGGACATATTTGCCAAACTTAACTAGCATGAAGTCCATAAAACTAAGAAGAAAGATATTGACAAAGAACTCTTCCCTATATTTCATAATATTTTTGCCCCCCAAGTTTAATACAAATACTGCATTTCATGATTTCTAGTAACTGCCTCTTCTCAAGATTCGAATTTTGAAGTCAAATCAATATACAAAATAAAGGCTGACTTACAAACTCTCAAGTTTTCACCCTCGTATCAAGTTAGTGATTCACTCAGAACGAATCACCTCCACTGACACTGTCAGCATCACCCACACCTCTACACAACAGCAATTTACATCCTCCAATCTGGCACAAGGAAACCAGTCTGTATTTCACTGAAGTTCTAGCAATTTCTATTGCATGAAGTGAAATTACATTGTAATTGAAAGCAGACTTTTGCATTACTATGAAATTACAGATTGAATGCTAACAGCAGCAACAAACCTGCAAAAAAAAAAAAAAAAAAAAAAAAAAGAAAAGAAAACCTAGAAAGAAACTTTAAGACTTTCAATCTTCACTTACATTTTAAATTACAAAACTTTGATTTCCAACTCAGGAAGACTTGGTTAAAAAAGGACTAGATTATTTGTGGAAAAAAATTTTTTTAATTAGATATATCCATACCTTCCCTCCTCTAATCAATTAAACCACTCACCGTGATCCATTTACATATGGCTTTAAAAAAAAACCTTAGTGCAAAGCCACGCTACAGAACATAATTTTTAGTTTATCATCAATGCTATCTTTAAACAATATAATTTTATTACAGTCAAAATAAGAAATACTTTTCATAATCCCCCAAAGCAGCCTATGACTGAACTTTGCAGACAGACTGAATATGAAAATCCTGTCATTATCTTTCTCTAAGTATTCCGCATAATCCTGCTTCCCCCCACCCCAAAAAAAAAAAAAAAAAAAAAAAAAAAAAAATCAGTTTTACCTAGCAAGAATTATTTTCTTTCTTGATTGCCTACTGATTCTTCAATACCTAGGTCATACAGCAGGCTACCAGCACTACCTGAAAAGCTACAACATAAGTTGATTAACTGTAGCCTGTGATCCTCCTATCCAATCAAGGCAAGAAACAAATCAACAGCAGACATAAAATACATGCAGGTGGGGCTAAAAAGGAAGGATGCAACATTCCAGTTGATAGTACCAAATGCTTGCAGTATGCAAAATATAAATCACTGAGGTTTACATTTGTATAAAAATAGCTGTAGCCCACTAATTATCATAATGTGCCTATCCTAACAAAAAAGCAATGCAATGTATTTTACAAGTAAATCTTTGTGCACCAATATCCATGCTGACATTTAACTGCATTACACTCAGAATTAGTTTCTACCCATCTCTATTTACATTAAAAGTTCTCATTTCATTTAAAGATAGAACACTTCAAGTATTTATTCCATATCCTCCTCTGTTTTTATTAAAAAGTTTCATTGCCAAACTCCTATCAATGAGCTACTCAATGAGCTGAGTGTTCCATTTTTTCCTGTAATTTTGAGTATCTGCAGTTTCCATTCTATTACTTAGAATGGGTTGGTACCAACTTAAAAGATACAAGTCACAGCTAAAAATAATTTTCTAGGTGTTTAATTATGAAGAAATTGTTACAGTTTACCCAGTTATTACCTCACAGCAGTTTCCACAGAAACCAAAATGATGGTTTTGTTACCAGTGAATAAAGATGAGATTGCCCAAGAAAAGGGAAAGTTTCTGTATTACTTGGCATATGGCAAGTATATTAGTCGCGTGTGTTGAAGGAGTTAAATTATCAGTTCATTAATATAATTTGGTAAAAAGCTTTCTCCGCCACAATCAAGGCTATGAATTTATCATAAATAAATAAGTAAACCCCCCTCCCAACCCAAATCTTATCTTAGAATCTGCTGAATGTTTAATAGGTGAAAAGCATAATTAACTATGAATAACTCAGAGCATCAGAAATTAAGATGCAGGAATAGCATATGCTTCTGAAATATCCAGGACAGATGATAAACAACAATCAAATACCCCCCTTATTGATTACCTTTAAGTCCACTGTAAAACATCTGCCTATAGATCTGAGACCCAATCCCTTCCCCAGATGCAAAACAGCTAAATACCCAATTCCAAAGTGAATTTTAGAAAGAGCTAGAGAAAAAAGACAAAGAATTAGTATTGTAAAGCTAGTGAGGCCCCAGTTACTGTAGAAGGGGAAACAAATAGCCAGAGAGATAGAACTGGACCAGAGAGATGTCTTTTGGACAGGCTTTTTTTTTTTTTTTTTTTACAGGGTTTGACTTTATGACAAATAAACAAGAATATATAGAACAATATCAAAGAAAAGCTATGTGCCTTCATGTGAATTATTTGACTACAGAAAAAGGCGCTTTCATCAGAAAAAGATGACCAACTAAAAAAGCAACTAGTCTTAGGATTATAGTTGAAGTATGGAAGTCAGAACAAATTCCTGATGTAAGAAGGCTTTATTTAAAAAAAAAAAAAAAAAAAAAAAGTAATAGCTTTTAAGAACTCTAGTATGTGTCTTTCCTGTTATAGTTTTAGCTGAATTTCAGAAAGCAAGCTTTGTCCAAATACTCTGTTTCCACACAGTCACAGAACAGTTGAGGCTGGAAGGGACCTCTGGAGGTCACCTGGTTCCACCTGACTGCTCAAAGCAGGGTCACCTTGAGCAGGTTGCTCAGGGTCATGTCCAGTTTGGTTTTGAGTATCTCCAAAGATGGAGATTCCACAACCCCTTTGGGCAACTGGTGCCAGTGTTCAACTACCCTCACAATAAAAAGTTTTTCTTACGTCTGAATGGAGTTTACTGTATTTCAGTCTGTGCCTTCTGCCTCTTCTCTGGTCACTGGGCACCACCGAGAAGTCTGTCTTCTTTACATGCATCCTCAGGTATTTGCTTAGGCACACTGGTGAGATCCCCCAGAACGTTCTCTTCTCGAGGCTGAACAACCCCAGCTCTGTCAGCCTCTCCTTGTATGATACAGGCTCCAAGGCCTTCACCATCTTTGTGGCCCTTCAGTGGACCTGCTCCAGCATGTGCCTCTAGAGCTCTCTTGTACTGGGGAGCCCAGCACTGGACACAGCATTCCAGTGTGTCTCATCAGGGCTGAGGGGAAGGATCACCTCCCTTGACTTGCTGGCAATGCTCTGCCTCATGCTTTGCTGGCATATGTTCAACCTACTGTCTACCAGATCCTTTCCTGCAAAGCCGCTTTCCAGCTGGTTGGCACCCAGCCTGCACTGGTGCATGGGTTATTCCCATCCCGGTGCAGGACTTGGCATTTCCCTGTGCTTCAGGGAAAACTTCAGGAGGTTTGTGTCAGCCCATTTCTCCAGCCAGTATTGGCCCCAGTAAAGGATGACTGCTGGAGTACGCCACTAGTGACTGGCCTCCTGCTGGACTTTGTGCCACTGACCACAGCCCTTTAGGTCCAACAGTTCAGCCAGATTTCAATCCACTTCACTGTCTACTTATCTAGCCCAGAATTCCTCAGTTTGCCAACTGAGATGTTATGGCAGACAGTGCCAAAAGTCTTGCTAAAGTCAAGATAAACAACAGACACTGCTATTGTTTAATCAGCGTTAAATGTATCTTAAGCCTCTACCATTTTTGTCCTTCGGTATATACTTGGATTATTTTTTGCTACATCACAAAGTTCTGTTATTTCTCTTGCGAACTCTAGCCATTACAAACTGATAACTGAATTATTATAAAACCTTCATCAAACACATACATACACGCAGAAGCAAGTGAAGTACTACCATGTTTTCATATCTCTAACTTTCACGTCACATAATCCGTATCTCTTTCAATGCACCAGTACTTTAAAATAAATTTTCACATAGCCAGCATAAAATCAAAGGCTGGGCATAACAAAGCAAACAGATGACAGAGGACTGTTAGCAGATGGTACCTAAACGCAAAGAGGGACAAGAATGAGGATTGGGGTGGGGAGTAAAGGGAAAGCTCTGGGATAAACCTCCAGTTGTATTATTAGCATATAAAACTCCACTGCAATTGAATGATGGATTACTTTTTGCAGGCAACAGTACACACATGAACTGCTAGTTGTGGACAAAACAACGAGGTCTTAGAAGAATTTTAGAGAGCCAAGAAGCTGTGAGTCTCGGAAGCTTTCAGGAGTTAAGGAAGACAATGTGTATGTCAGTTCCAGCTGACTCATACAGGCTTAGACCAATAGAGCAGGGTGATGAAGCATCATGTGATTAACCTAGAGACAGGCTTTCTAGAGAAAAGCAATCATTTAGAAGGAAAAAAAGACACCAAAACCCAACACCCAGAATAGACTAAATCTAAACACTCTTGCCCTAGAGAAGTCCAGTGAAGACCTGGCAGAAACCTGGGAAGACAGATCCTAAAGCAGCTCACACCTGTCCATGGGAAAGGCCCGACTAGAGCTACTTGCAGTAAAGGGCAGGAGTCTTCAGATGCCATGCAATGTGACTTGGGAACAAACTGTAGAGTCCAGAAAGTGAATAAAAGTATTACAGCACGCATAAAGACTTTTTTTGAAAGTTATATTTTAGGTATGTCATTGTTATCCTAAAAAAAAAAAAGTCTGTGATCAAGCAGAAAGAAAGATTTTCTAAAGAAAATTGTTATTTGGCTGCAATCAAGGCTGATGGTTGGGCTGAATACCCTCCTTTTAGCCTAAATAAAAAAGGAACATTAGGTCTTTTACAAAACGGGGGGGGGGGGGGGGGGGGGGGGGGGGGGAGAAAATCACTGTCCAAAGCACTTACACATCAAATCCAGTCTGACTGTAAGGTATGTGAAGAATTAAGAATTTTATAAATAATAATTATGAAATTAAAGGAGCTGGGGGAAACTTGCAGTTATATATGCCTCTGTGCTTTAAGCAGAAAAAAAACAGTAAAACATGCTGTGCCTGTAAGCCCAGGAGAGAGTTGTGTGGGGGTTTTTGGGTGGTGTTTGTTGGAGTTTGGGGGGTGGGTTAGTACAGTACTTGCTAGACAGGTAGACTTGAAAACATCAGCAAAATAGCTGCATGTTGCACTTTATTTACAAAGCATGTACACAGAGCTCTGTTTGCTTGAGCAGAGTAGAAACAAACAGGACTACACATACACACACACAAAAAAATCTCACAACCCTCAAATCACAATCTATTTCTCTTCCTGAGAGAAGCAACTTGGCAAAGCCTCAAGTGTTAGCTAGCTCTTGGGCTCTTATAATAGAAACACTACATGCCAGGTTCTCTGAATACAGATGTCAGATAGCCAAATATTGGCTTATACACATTATGGGTCTGTGTTTTTCGCCTGCTCAGCTACCTTGCAAAGGAATTGAGCAATCTCTTGATGCTTGCAAGGTCAAATTAATGACTGGCCTTCCTGTTCACCTTGGAGACATTACTCCCCTTCTAAACAAGGATATATGATTGCTTTTCGCCCTTTTTAAACTAACCCAAGAAATACTTTTTGACTGCTATTATCAGACAGCTCTTTTCTGGACCAGACCACATAGAAGCAGGATGTCTAGTCTGAGTTGGTTTATGCTTCAGAACTCCTTACTATTACTATGCATCGCTGTGCTATCTTATCTCGCATGGGTTTTGCAATAAGCACAGAAGACAAGTTCAGCACAGTAAGCAGCACTAGTTGGCTGCAGTCATTGCTGAGTTTTGCCTTCGTTAGATGTATGAGCCTAACATCTCCAGCAGGCCTAAGTCTGAGGCATAGAGTATATATTCAAGACATTGAAAGAAGATACCTCACTTTTCCTTTGTAGAAATACACGTGTGTAAACTGAATAGGAGTTAAGTAGCAGACAAAACTCTGCAACAGTAAATTTCCATGAGACTGAGAAGTAGTAGCAAAGGAATGGTGCATTTTTTTAGCCTCAGCTGATCTCAGTCTTTTGGATGCCCATGTCAGATGGCCAAAAATCCAAACAGACCTAGATCCAGTTTTGACAGGTGCTACTAGGGCCCTGGGAGACCAGTGTTAGGTTATCTGATTAAAGGCTAATCGTAATAGAAACAGATCCAGCAAGCATAGGTAGAGAAACCCTAACAACCTAATCAGTGAAAATGGAGCACCTGAATCAGCTACTCCCAAGACCATCAATTAGACCATATTCCCCCAGTGTGAAACCCACCAAGATGAGTCAAGGAGGAAACTCTCCCCAGAAACACCTTGAAAGCTAAAGGTTATTGCCTAAAGGGGTACAGAACTTATTATGGGATGCAGGGAGGAAAAACATTTTGAGATTGTATAAAACTTACCGTGGGACTGTGAGAACATGCAAAACACTATGCAATGTTTAGGGGAAGGCACCAGAGGCAGAAAAAGACAGGGATAAAGGTAGACAAGGGAGAAGGTATGGGAAAACAGCAGGGAAAACACATAAATAGGGCACCCAGTGCAAATGGGTGGCTGGCCAGTGCACTTGCCTGACTGACCCCTGCCCTTGATCACAACTGTCTATCCTATATCGCCATTAAACGCTATTTCTGTCGTCTTTGTGGATGCACTTTCTGTTATGAGTGTGTATGTGTGAACTCAAGCCAACTTCAAGCCAGACTGGCCAGCAAGTAGAGGTGCTCATGCATCTAGGTGCCAACAACTGGGGGACACCAATGGGTCAAGACTTCAGCAACTACACAGACCATTTAAAACAGGCTACTCGGGGGACCCGTATAGCATGTGTGTGAGTTTCCATGAAAATTCCACTAGTGGGCTTCCATTCTGAGGATCTGGAAAGGAGGAACAGGACTGGGCTGTCCGTGCAGTTCTTGCTTGAGTGCTCTGTGTATGTTTACGTGGGTGCCAATAAAAGCACTGGTTTGAGTATCTGTTGATCTGTGTGGCCAGCTGCATACACATTTTCTGTATGTGAGTGTGGGTGCATGCACACACACCTATTGGGAATAAGCACTCAGTCTCATTACTGGCTGGCCCTGGGGACACAGAAGTGCAGCAGTCTTGCACTTACCTATTTAGCTGGGGCAGGAGGTATGCCCCTGGGACCCAAAGCCCTCCACATTTGGCTACCTCTAACAACTGGCATGGCTAAAAAGGACACACACCTTTAGCTAGTTTCTTAGCAAAGCTATCCATAACCTTTGAAGGTGAAGTGTATAAATCTGCCTAAGATTCGAGTTCGGGGTAGTCTATACCTGCTAAAGCAGTCCTCGCATCTACTGGACACACTCCATGGAGTTTTGCTAAGGCATTTTGTAAATTACTGAGTATTTAAATAATAGTAAAAAAAAAATGTATTAACATTCTCAGGCACCATTATACTTCAACTGGATGTCCTCTGGTTCTTTTAATAGCCCTTGAAATTCCTATGTGCTAAACATGTCTGAAAGGAATCTTGACCAGGTCTTTCCTATGTGTTTTTTTCCCAAGGCAGGACTCTATTGTACACCATTGTAACAGAAGAGCAACACAAATAACGCAAAAATACAGATGAAACAAAGTAGATATAAATTAAATTACCGGAACATATTTAATAAGTTTGCCTTGGAGAAACTTGTAAACAGATCTCCATAAAGAGAAACAGCACCTTTAAATAATAGTGGTCTGCACAAAAAATCACGCTTCTCCAGCAGCATACTACAGCTGAGGTACCCAAGGAATAGGGTCTATGCTAATCTGTCATCTCAGTAATCCACCTACAGATATCAAGAGTACTTGTGAGAAAGGACTTTTTTCCTTGATCACCAATAATTTCTTTTTAGGTTCTGCATTCTTTCACTTCTGTTGTGAAACATAAGCATTCTGAGGAAGGCAGTATCTTTTTTTATTTGGCTTGCTCGACTAATACTCTGAAACATTAATTACCTGGGAAGGAGCCAAGTGAGACTTCAGACTAAGTATATAAAGACTGTTTGTACTCTATTTATATTATATTAGAATGAAACATTTTATTTGATAAAAATGTACTTCAGAATCACTATGGTTGATCACCCTTTTCATATCTCTTAGGGAAGTCTTGGTCCAAAGCTCTATTACAGTCTTCTCATCGCTAAGACACCAAGCAGCAGTGGAAATTCCTGATTCTTGTCACATACGCAACAAGAGCTGTCAGAAGGCTTTACGCTGTCGTACTGAGGATGACAAAGCACCACTCTGAGGAAACCACCGCACGTGGTCTCCTATGCGTAAGGTAATCCTTTTATAGGAGGATTCATAAAGAGCAGAGCTAATTCCAAACATCTTCCATTCTAGTTCATGGCATGGAATAAACAGAGATTGATACATCTGTTTGGTATGTGGGCATGGCAGGAACTGAATGGTTCTGCGGACAGTGGCCACAGCAGCTGAAAATGACAGACAACGAGAATCTGCGGGTCCTGGTGTTGGATTCAGAAAAACAAAAGAGCTGTTCACTGAAACCTGTAGGAATTTCAGACCCCTTTTCCAACTACACAGAAAAATCACTGCTGGATACTCTGATATAGTGGTTACAAAAGAAAATAATACTCTTTATAGTAGTATTAATGACAGAAACAGTTCTCCCAGTTTCTGCCAGAACTACTGCTAATATTTAAGCTTTGACAACACAGAACAAACACATAGCTTAACAGTTTCTGTACTAATATGGCCTTCCTTGCCCCCAAAAAAGATATACACTACTCTAACCCCATGCATAGTAGTACTGAGCAACAGAAGAGAGGACAAGTCCTTGCCGCCTTAGGAAGGCTGTGAACATCCCAGTAGATTTGGGGCATAGGAAGTTGTTTCATGAAAACAAAGCACTGAATTCTTAAAACGTTTCATGTTACTCCAATGACACTTTGCCAAATAAGAAGTAGCTTTAAGAAATTCTCCTCCCTTCCACAGAATTACGCTGCTCCAGGTTTTGGAAAAAAAGTCTTCAAGATTCACTAGCACAACATTAAAATGCAGATGTTTCACAAGCTTTCAAGAGAAGAAAATGCTATCTTTCAGTAAATGAGGGTATCACCAATTTACAGTCATTTGTTGTTTTAGCAGACAACAAGATAAAGTTAGAATTAGGACACATCAGTACAGAGGGGTTATTTAAAGTGCCTTCTGAATATCTTATTAAACAGAATAGCCAAAATTTCATACAAACAGAACATCTATGTGGGATGTGGTTCTGGTCTGGAACATTGTCCAGTCATGGAAGAAAAGCAATCAACCAGCCTGACTGACCTAAAGCTATAATCAGATGAGGAAAGCTGTGTAGACAGCCTTGGTAAAGAACTGGCGCTCCTTCATTTGTAGCATATATAACAGGCAGAGCTTGGACCTTTAAAGAATAAAAAAAAGAGAAGAGTGAAGCAAAAGAAAGGGAAATAGCAATTCACTATCTGTCTAGTCACAATCAGCAGCATGAGTTTGGTAGGCGTCCTAGGTGAGATGACTTTAATACTTGTTTTTAAGGCAACAGTGACTGGATTTTGTCAGAGAGTTTACCCAAGCCTAAGGGTGAGTCTTGAAGAAAATACAGAAGCACCTGGGGCAGATACTTGCTCAGGAGCGTGAAACTCCTGAAGACAGAACTAGTAAAAGACCTTCTGGTCACAACATCCTTTGGAGAGAAAAGGTATTTTTCAATCAAACTGAAAGACTGGTGCATATCGTCTGAACTGTATGGCAGGATTCACAGCAACTCACAAGCTGAGAGATGCCACAGTTTCCTGATAATATGCTTATAATACACGAAATATGCAACAAAATGGAATGCTTAAATTGGCATACATTCCCTTAATCTGTTGCTTAGCATCTCTTGGTAACTACATCAATTGCGGATCAATGAAAATACACATATCACATCACAGTAAATTTACTGAATTGTATTAACATTTAAGTATTTTATTATTCATTTGTAAGTATATAATGTGAAGATGCAGAAAACCACAATTTATCTTGTAACACAGCACAGTGACAACAGAAATGCAGTCATCTGGCATAGGTACACATTGTTTTATGCAATCTATCAGGTAACGTTCCCTCACCATCTGTCTATGGGCCTGGCATGGACATTTTAGTGAAGTCATGATTAAGACTGTGATTAGGCAAAAAGTTTCAAATCCTGAAACAAACTGAATTTGTAATAAAAAGCTTTGCTTAAAATGACCTGTTACTTTTTTGCCGACATTCTACCCTGAAGTGGAACTGGAGTACCTATGTTTACCTTAGAAAGTATATTGTTCAAGTCATAGTTTTACAATTTTTTTTACATACATGGTTTTTAAGCCATTAACTAACTGTGTTCTAATCATCACTGGATTGCTTGAATTAGTTTCCAGTGAAAGTTCTCTTAAAGGAAAATCTCATACAACCCCCCAGCACCTTCAATCTCTCCCTTTCCCAAAGTTGTCTCATTTTAGTTCCAACAGTAAGTGCCAAAACCTGAGATCTGTGTTTTCAGAAGGTATATTAGAAACCTCCCTGTAGTAAGTATCTCACAAATAACTGCATGATGAAAAGCTCTTAAAGATAAAAAAGAAAAAAATAAATAATAAAAAAATAAAGTAGTGCACAGAAGATCACCTGAATAGTAGGGATACTAATGATACATCTCAGTAATGATTAAACATCAAAGTACATGATTTTCTTACATATAGCAGAAATTCCAGACAGACACAGGAATAAACAAAGTCTACCACTAAAAAATAAAACACACTTCAAATTCTAAGTATTTTCAAAACCTACTGATGAACTGATACAGGTGCTATCAGCTCTAAAAAGAGTGCAGTGTCCCCTAAAAATACCACCTTGAGTGAAAAAGCTGCTCCACAAGCGGCTGCTTCTACATAGGCTATTTCCAGCTATTTCTTTCCTACACAAGCACAACAGCATGTTGCAGCATTCCTTGTCTCTACACCTCTTTCAAACTTCACTTAAAAGCCTTGCATGCTAAAACAATGAGTCTGTGAAACCTTTAATATGAAAAATACACAAAACACAGGATTTATTTTGGTCCATTTTAGTAATCTATAATTATCTAGTCTGAGAGATCTATACAGGCACACTGTCACCAGAGTTTGGTGGTGGAATGAAGTGCCTCCCTGGACAAATGGCTTAGGGCCCACATTAAGATAGGATGATTTCCTCCTTATTTCTGAGATAAAATACAACAAATAGCAGTATTAGCTTGCAATTTTGAAAAAAGGGGAAAAAAATATACACTGTTCATTGTTATCATATATTATTTAAAGAAAACTGAAAAATTGAAGTTGTATGACTACTAAAATAAATCTGAACTGTCCTGAAATGAAAGTTAGGCAAAATTTCTTTTACACTCTAAAAAAAAAAAAAAAAAAAAAAAAGTAAATTGGGAAGACAGCTAAAGAAAAGATGGTATTTTAAAAACGTGTTTAAAAGTTAGTGGAACTGATGAAATAGTTGCATTATTCTGATAATTATTTTTTGTTTCAATGTTACTTACATAAATAACAATAATTATCTTATAATGCCCTATTATCTAATAATTACTCCAAAACATTCATGTGACACAGCAACGTCAGCTCACACTGAATGTTGAGCTGATGGTTCTTCTACTTTTAAACATGTGTTTTATTCCTGTACTTCATTACAAGTGACACTTCTGCCTTAGGAGAAGTAGTGCATCCATGATTAAATTAAATTAAAAAAAAGAAAAAAGACACAACAACAACAAAAAAACCCAGAACAAAAAATTTCCACATGTTCCTAAACCTGCAGGAATCCTTCAGGATCATAAATTGTTTCACAATGCCTCTTATATCAACATTAGGTCTCTTAGAAAAGGAAGCAGACAGTACTCAGCCTCCCTCTTTTTTCTTCCTCCTCATTAATTTAAGATTTCTTCCTCCTTCACTTTATCCCTGACTGCATTCTTGGCATGACCTGATGAACAAACCACGTAAAAGCATTGAGAAATACATTAACTTGCTCTGCAAAGATAAATTACAAAGAGTGAGGGGTATACAGAGCACAAGGCTAAAAAAAAAAAAATTCCAACAAAAAAAACCCTAACCAGAACAAAACTAAAACCAGTTGTCCTTAAACCTTGCCTGCACCACCCCAGTGTAAATACTTCTACACATTGAACAACACAAACTTTGCTGTCCTACTGTCATTTGGAAGTATCTTCCCTTTACTGCTATTTATAAAACCCCTCAAAATCATTAAAATTGAATTATATACACACCTGTTATCTACTTTAAGACTGCTCATGAGTGGCTGCTATTAAATTTTTTTTTAAAAACACTGAAGCAGAAATTCATTTCAAAGAAACATGCATATGCAGAAAGACGGGAAAAGAGTAGGTCAAATACTTCAGACTTACCAGCCTTGGTAATAACCTTTACCAGTAAATACCCTGTGGTCAAACTGCATTGCTAAGATGACATAAATTTAGAATCCAAAATCAGAGCTAAAAAAACACCCAATTCTTTGTCCTAGAGTATGAAAAATACTATATACATTAAGTTTGCAGTCTAAAGAGCAGAAAGTGATCCAGGTGGAAGAAATTACTTTTCTCAAAATGAAACAGAAACTTACAAGGAATTCCACAAAGCCCTTAAAAAGGCAAAAAAGAAAATCTGTACAGCTCAAAAGGGTTGAGTATACTGTACAGGAGAAGAGTCCTTAACTCATACAACAGAAATGAAAGTTTTTGCTTTCTTGGAGGGTTCTTGAAAGACCATCCTCCTCTGTTTGGCTGCTGCTACTTGCTTTCTAATGACATTTGCAAGGCTTGGACAAGTAACCTCATGCAGCCTCCACTGAAACATAAAGAACATGGGGGTACATGGTAGTTAAATTACTACTTATTAGATAAAGAAACCAGGAGTGTGTCACATGGTAAGCATGCTGTGAGAAAACATTTCCATGCTATACTTAAAGCTCAGACATCCAAACAAATCAATTCAGTGTGACAAGCTACAGTAGGTTACCTGATCCACTGTAACTGTCCATGTGCACAAACACATCTGTAGTTACCCGGGTTACCTTATCAACAAGGAAGGAGGACTTTGTCACAGGCTGCTAACACATACATGGGCAGCATTAACTACTCAGAAATTTAGGACTTGAAGATGCTGTCTGATTGTGTCTGCTTAATGAAATATCCCGTAACACACCAAAAGACAGATATCTTATCCCCCCCATCTGCAATTACATTTTTTTGGGGGGGGGGGGGGGGAAGAAAAGATGAATTTCACTGTGAAAAATGTGTCAGGTTTGTATTAATTTACTTTCAAGACTGCAATGTCTTTAACATCTCAGAGGATCCTCAATAAAAGGGTTCATCTCACTCTCTTGCTAATGTCTCCTAAAAGCTTCTTAAAAACAAAACAACGAACTATCCTAAGAGAATGCTGCAGGATTTTCTAACATGTTGAGCTTCCACGACAGCCAAACCATCCATTATATTCCAGCTTCCTTCTCATCATTTTTTTTCTCTAGGAGAGGATAACATGTTCAACTTGCCAAGCGAGCAGGAAAACCTACAAACACTAAACTGCCTTGTAAAAATAAAGACCAACCAAAGAAAGAGGCAAGTAAAGGGCTTCTCTCTCATTCCTTCCCTATTCCCATTTCATCATTTCTGTAAATGCACAGAGCACCTCCTCTCCCCTCCCCTCCTGCTATGCAAGCACTGTCTAGCAGCCTCTGCTAGTGTGGAAAACAAGAAACAAGCCATGGACTCTTTCAGATCTTCCACCCAGCATTTCCACCCGGAGAACTCAAGCTTCTCAAAAAGTCCAACCACTAGGAGCAAGGGTAAAAACTGATAATAAAAAAACATGCAAGTATGAATTACCTTTCTGTGTTTGTCAAAAAAAACAACTCCGCATATTTTCATGTCTGTATGGTATGAACACACACTGCAATTTTGTTATACAGCAGACTGAGGACAGTTTAGCAGTTCAGACACTCAATGCTATAAATTTTTTTTTCCTTAAAAACATACAGTAATTTTGAAAAGGCCTTGAAAGGAACTGGCAGCTAATAGGATAGACAGCACTGTTTCATAACAGCTTGCAAAAAAATTCAGTCTATTTTTAGATAGGTGAAAAGAATGTGGTTATTAAAAAAACAAAACCTCAGATATAGTAAGTTGTTTTCATTTATAATTGACTACATAAATTGTGCAGCTGATGTGTCAAATCAATCTCCAGGTGAACAGTACCAAATATTTAAATCCTCAAAAGAAATCTATGTGCATATACAACATTCACATTTTAATCTTATTGCAAGACAATGCATCATGCTGTTACAAAATCTTACTTTTTAATGAATGGCATTTAAATGGATCTCAGACAAATGCATCTTTTTCTAATTATGTGTTATAATCCTTTACAGGGACCTATTCATCTAGGAACACCATTAGTTCAACTATGAGCATGTTTGCTCAAAAACAGACAGATGACTTTTAGGGTGCTGCATAACATTCATATTAATAAATATCTACATTATATACCGAATTCCCCCCCCCCCAGCAATGCCAACAAAAGCCTTTCCAAAAAATCAAGTTAACACCTGTTTCCTTTACTATTTTCACCCCATCATCCCCTCTGTTATCACCACCATTTTATTAGTCTTGTATTTAAAAATTTTAGGCATCAGGTTGGGATAGAGGTAAACAAACAAAAATTAACATTTTCTTTCATGAGCCTTAATTTTGAATAAATAAATAAATAAAATACCTCTCAAAGCTCCTCTTATATTTCTCCATTTTGGAAAGGTGACTTAACAACCCATTCCCCCCCACCATTTTCTGTATCTCTCATTGCTGATATTTTGTTACACTACAGCTAGTGAAAGGCAATGCAGTTTGCTTCTACGTATCTTACACAAATATACTCACAAATTAAATTAAACTGCTCATTTTGTTTTTTAAAACCATGCATGCCACACAGCACTTGAGCATTTTGAAAGATGGTCTTTTAGCCTGTTTCCTTAAGATAGCTTTCAGTGCATTATGTCCTTCTATGCTAAGCCATTCAATAAAATGTACTTTAGATAATAATTTCAGCTAAACATACAGTCTGAGTCCTTAAAATTAATAATTTTTTTTTGCCAACGTCCAATATTAAAACAGCAAACCAGAACATTTGGATGGTCTTCTGCATACAGCCAAAATGATTACTGTAAATAATCTGGGGGAAAAAAAAAATGTTGCTCTGTATTTAAGCAATTTTGAAAATAAAAATATCTCCTAAAATTCAGTCACAAGCAAAATAGAAGTGAGCAGGGCTGGATCATTTAAAATCAACAAAATAATCACCAGGAGGTTATTTCACATCAGAAAACTTAATGTGCATTTAGTACCTCGAAATATTTCTTTAAAATGAAACAGCTACTTGAAATTGTAATAATCTGATTGACAGATAAAATAATTGCTTTAAAAACACTTCTGAGTCATTTTGTCCTTACCTGCAGGCATGAACCATTACTGCATGCAGCGACTGCTCCATTTCCTAGCACAGACTTGAACAAGGATCACATCTATCTTACAGAATGTGACTAATTGGAGGATTTGCGATTCCTGAGCTACTTTGCAAAGGACACTCCCTTTCCACATAACAGGACATGAAACGCTTCACCAAGTTACATTTCCTACGCATCTAAATTGAAAGGAACCCTTTGGAACCGTGGAACGGTTTCCTGCAACACAACAAAAACGCGAGGTCTTTGAAAACGAATTTAGAAATCGAGATGCTGCTTGCATGACAGTGAAAAGGAGCAAGGTCTGCAACACCAGCACACACAAACCAGCAGCCTGCTGTAGTATGATTTGCATGCTGCAGCCCAGTAGGCTTCATTAAAAAAATAAATCAATAAATCTCTGCAAGAACGCACAAAGCTTAACCAAAAAGAGGCTCAACGGATACGGTACAATAACCAGCATGCAATACGTAAACAATGCTAGCAAACTTGCCGAGGAAAAGAAAAAAGCCCTGCGCCGCTGCTTGGCAATGCTACACCATGAATCGTTCATGCAAGAGATGCAGCTGTACCTTTCTGAAGAGGACGACTTCTCAGAGTTAACTGACATCAGCAGCTCAATCTTCTGCTTGATTTCTGGAAAAATCAGAAAATATTCACAACCGAGACCGCCTGCCCTCGCTTTCCAAAGTCTTATTAACCAAACAATTTTATTTCCCTAAGCCCTTTTGTTCGGAAGGAGGCCGCAGGAGCCACGGTGCTTGTGCGAGGGCCGGCCCAGCCGCGCTCTGAGGGGACGAGGCGGGAGGCGGCGGGCCGGGTCGGCCCGCGCACATGACTGGGCACGGCGGCGGGCGGAACCATTCCGCGGGCGGGGGGGGGGGGGGGGTCGCCTCTGCTGCGCGGGAGCCGGCACGGTTACCGGGCCAGGCTTACCGCCACCGCTGCCAGCGGGTGCGCGGAGGCGAGTTTCTGAGGGAGAAAAGACGAAACAAAGGATTTACGGCACGGATTATCTTCCCGGTTAGTTGTCTAAGCTGTATTGGCCACCCTCGAAAACCTTCAGATCAAAAGCCCTGAAAAATATGGCTCTTTGAATCATTTTTGTCACAAAGAATGAAGTATTAAATCACTACTTTCATGCACGGGTTCGAAGTCAGACATGGAAAATGCTACGCATACCTGGATTTTATTTTTTAGTGCCCTGTCCCTAAGTATATATACGATAAATTACAAAAGAGACTCCAAATATACTTTGAAAAGTAGTATTCCATTTTCCTTCGGTTTAGGAATATCTATTAATTTCTAAGCGGAAACACCCACCCGGCTAACCTGGGCTGACACCTCATTGCTGCCGCAAGAGAAGGCGCCTGGCAGCGCAGCCCCGCGCGGACACCCGGACCAACTGTCACTCGGGGAGATGCACCCTTGTGCCGTCTGTCACTTGTTTCACAAGAGCCTGTCGAAGCACGACAGAGACAGCCGAAAAATGAATTCACCAGGAGCTCTGGCGTCAGGAGGCCTGTGACCCAAAAAAAACCCAAAGAATAATGTCACGGATGCCAGCATCGTTTTAAGATCCTGTCCTCACCGGAGACCGTAGTGCCACCTATGGAAATACTGGTAAGACCTGTGCAACATTAAGACTATGTCCACTTGTCTACAACCCAAGTAAACTTCAGCAATTAGGGATTAACCGTTCTATGACAGGAGAGCTTCAACCTGACTTTTTTTTTCTTTCTTTACATATATTTCACATACAAAGCCTCAGAAATTTCTGAAAACAGGAGAAAGAAGATAAACTAGATTTTTTTCTTCCTTTTTTTACCAAAGTTAAAGAATTGTTACTGCTACTTGAACGAGTTTATCACCCTCGTGCTCTGGTGGAGGCGTGCGAGTCAGCAGCGATCATCACCTGGTTAAGTGTATGCCACTTGTTCTCCCCAAAACATACAGACTGGAGAAGCTTCCAAGAAGAATCTCAGTTCTTGCACCCAAAGTAGTTGTTTCTCAGAGCTTTCAAGACACGTCTATGAAACGTCCATGTGTCCACAACCGGCTCCGCTGCGTGACTGCAAGGACCGTGCAAAACTTCCTTTACCATTGCCCATCCCAGGCAGCTGGTGCTTCCCCGGTCACAGCTACCAGATGACTTCTCTGCCCACCCAGACTCATGTCCCAACACAGGCAAAAGTTCAGCTGCCGCAGGAATGTCCAGGCTGGTGGCTGGGAAATTTGTGTTTAAACTGTATGAGAGCAGCACAAAAGATCAAACAGACCAAAGAACAGTGGCATGGTGTGATCAAAAACATCTACTGCAGGACTCAACCAGGTATTCAGAACACTGCAAAAATATTTCTGTGAAAGAGACTGCCTTTAAGAAAATTCAGGGGAAAAAATTACTTTGACAGGTCTCTGAATAGAGACTACTTGATATTACACAGGTTAAAAGAAAGTATGTACTTTTTTTTCCCTTAAAGACCAGCACACCTGCATTTCCTTACGGATTCTCTCTTCATACTCTGACCCAATATGGTTCAATATGAACAGGATGCTTTGTTACACATTGTGATAACACATTTGTGCTGTCAGTACTAAAAGCGAAAAGCTACACCACAGAAATTTTTGTGGTATGGAGGAGACTAAAGCTCTGGACAGCTTTGTAGAGAAAGCTTATCCCTTTAGTACTCCACTTCTTCCCCCCACCCCTCCTCTGTATGAAAGAATGTTAGAAGGCAGCTCTCTCAGTTGCTTACCCTCACTTTTGGACAGAGATAAAATTGACAATTTGGAGGTGCAAACTAAAGATAATTTCCCCTACCACAGATCCTTGACACTGACTGACTAAATATGGTCCTCAATCTCCTAATCCAACAATTTTTTTAATTACTTCTGAAAATGCTTAACCCTGTTAAAACTTAAAATGGATTACATAAACAGGTATTGACAAGGCAGGATTTTATGGCAAAACGAAATCCACAGAGCTTGGAATAAAGTGATCAACTGACCCATTCCATAAGCAAGCCTCCAGACAGGCTTCTCAATGGATGACTAGAGATTATTACACTTATACTTTATTGCTAACAACACACTACAAGATATTAAAAATAAAATCCAAGATATAAGTTACTTCACTGCAAACTTTAAGTCCCTGGATGCTCTAAGATATGCACAAAGGCATTTTCTTCTGATGGTATTCCACCACATAATTTAGTTTTACTATTTGCAACAAAGTGGCAACAAAGATTTTTTTAATATAGCAAAAAGAATTTAAATAAAATGAGACTTCACAGAAAAAAAAAAAATCTAGCATCATTAATGAGTGTTCCATTCCACAAGTTGATAAACCTTCCATCACAAGGTTTTGGGGTTTTTCTTTCTTTCTCCTCTCTGCTTCTCTCCTGTCAATTTGAAATATTTTATTTGGGATTTACCTATCTTTGTCTCCGCTATCTGAGATTTTTGCAAGTGGACCCATTTCGTTCATTTTTAAAAGCAAATCTGTACCTTTACACGTCCATACTGCACCCCCAAGGTCAGGCTGATACCACCATTATCACTCCTCATACAAAACTTATCATGGAAATAATATCACAAAAATAAGACAGATGAGTTTTACACTAAGAGCCTTTTAGGCCAGAAGAGAAAAATGGCTGCAGAAACAGCAATGTTATCCCTTATTTATTTTGATTATTTATAAATTACATATCCAGAAATGTGGGCTCATTTACAGAATTTATTAGAACATTCGAGTTGCATCCCAAGTCCAAATAAAAAAAGAAAAACCCTCCAAATTGTGGTTACCCTACCACCCACTCAGCCAGCCTTCGCAGCCCTGAAGAATGCAAATTACAGTAATATTTGTTAAAGTCCAAGTTAAAAAAAAAAAAGGAGGGGGGGGGGGGGGGGAGAAGAAAAAGAAAAGTTTTACAACCAAGCAGCTCTTCCTGAAGGTCTCTTGGTTCAAGCCCCTCCAACCTGACACAGAGAGCTAACAATTCAACTTTTCGTTGACCTCAAGTGCTGCAGCACAGAGGTAAACGCTTGGCTGTTCAGGACCAACACCCATTACAGATTCAAAGAAAACCACCTTTAATGGCTTTTATGAGTTAATTAGATAACTATATTGATCAGCGCACAGACATACAGTGAACCTCTACTTAGCAAGCAAGCACTTATGTTCTCACTGAAGATTTTTGGACTGTCCTAATTTCAGAAGCAACAAAAAGATGGCACTGTAAGTAGAACCACATCCCGAAGAATAGATCATAACACTGTGGCTGAAAAAAGATGAAAATGAATGAAAATTAGTGCCTGCAAATCCCAAAGCAGCAGGTAATACAATATATTTACCAAGCTACAAAATAACAATAAATTCAGTTATGGGCAGCAGTATCGTCACCAGCCCCCCAGTTGTTCCATGCACTTTATCAGCCCACTTTGAATAATTTTACGTTGTGTACAGATCAAGTGGCAGACAATTGGCTCTCATCCAAGACCTGAGTGAAGCAGATACACTAAGTCTCTAAAGCCATACTATTCAAGCTGTGATTGAATGAAAACAAAAAACAAGCTCAGAAAGGCTCTGCACTGCCCAAAATGGCTTCATAATCACATAATCATCATGATTTTTTTTTTTTTTTAAACAAAGCAGAGACTAACCATTTAGAGGAATCTGTGCTCAGACTATTTTTTTTAGCTCAGTTGTTTGCCTCCTCTGAGATGTTCAGGTGTAGGTTGTGGGTTATATTAGAGAAAAAGGCATCTGATAAAGTTAAAACAGGAAGGGATCTCCATTTAGAGAGAGATCACTTGTACCACCAAAAAAAGGGGAGACCAGAGGCTTGGAAAAAATGGAGAGGAGAGCCCTACAAAGAGATGCTGGCAGTTTCTAAACTCAAAGGGGATTTGTAGGAGAGCATCATGCCAAAGGCTCCAAGAAATGTAAAGTTTCCACAACAAATCTAGAACAAACTACCTCAGAAAGGATAAAGGAAGAAACTCTCCAGACAAACCAAAGAGAAGCTATTTTATTTCAGTAATATGAAAGAAGAAGAAAAATAATGTGATATGGGAATTGGGAACCTCTGACGAATATATACATCATCTGGAAAAAAGAACAGGGGAGCAGGTCTAGTCTGAAGTTTTGTTTATTTGTTTTTACCAATAAGAAAAAAACCCAAGAGTTCTCCACAACAAAAGAAAAAAAGAACCCTAGTTGCTGCTTAAGCACAGATGGAAAAGCGTGGACAAGGTATACAACACTGCACAAACTGTTCCTTATGACATATGGGTAGATATCAAAGTCACCACTATTTCAAAGTCAACTGACAGAAGTCACTGTTTCACTAAAAACTTAATCATGTCTATTGCAAACAGATTATCTTGATGGCCTACAACATGTTCATCAGTCAAGATTAAAATATCTTACTGACAGTGCACGTATTAAATTTATCCAGGGCAGAGAACCACTGTTGCAGAACTCAACTAGTACAGCTTTTATTTTTTCCTTTCGGGAGCAAGGGAAGAGACAGAGTGGCAAGCTAAACACACTACCTTCGATTTGTTGTGATGTAAAGCCCTGCCATGCAAAATTCCATACATCCCTTTTAAAATAAACATTATACTAAACAGATGCAAGAAAAATATACTTAATTTTTAATTAGTAAGTAGGCTTATCCACATGTTTTGTTAATCTAACCTGATCATAAACTAGCAGATTCAGTGCTTTTCTTCCATTTTCTGTGCAGCTTATACATTAGCACATGAGCTCAAGATGCTTTTAGCCTTTGTTCTACAACATCTTTAAACATCTCCTTCCCTATCAATATCCATCCTAGTCTATTCCCCATTGTCTTTTCCTTCTTTACGTCACATTAGTGGTACAGCTGCTTGGATCTTACATTTTACCTATTAAAACTCTCATCTTGCGGTAAGTTGACTGTACTTCCAGTGTTACTGTTAAAATAAATAATTCTGCTTCCCAAATCCTATAAAAACAGACCTGAGAATAGTATGCAAAACAAATTAACCAAACAACCCATTCCAAGTAAATTTTCAGCCTTGAAACCATGAAATGCATTAGGAACTTCAGTATTACTAACGTGATTTTATGTGGACAGATCTATGTTTTAAGCTGTGAATAGTTGTTGCACAAGTGACATACTACACAGCACAAAAGAACGCAATAAATTAAAATTCTCCTGATGAGGTACAGGGTATCACAGGACAAAATTAGGCAGATTTACACAAAACTTGAGAGGTTCGCTCCTTGATCTCTTTTAGATAATGTACTTTTAAAATAAGAAATAGTTCTACAAAGTGAACTGCTGAAACCGCAGGCCCTGGCACCAAGGGTTTCAAAATGGCACAAACACAAAGCCTAAATTCGATCAACATGTGAGTATTAAATGGGGTAGTATGGAAGCACAAAGAGTATAATTACCCTAAAATAAATAATTCTTCCACATGTTACTAAGCTTTTGAAGTAAGAAAAAAAAAAAATAGTAGCTTTATGGACTTCTTCAGGTCTCTTATGCACATCAACAGCAATGCTGATACACAAGCCAGTGACTGGCTCACTGAAGAATGAGGGACAGAAAAACAGCTGTTTGCAATCTCCTGTTGCAGAGATTACATTAATATTTTTAGTATTATTCTTCTTCAGTATCCTAAATAATATTTCTGCTCAGGGCATGAGGAAATTACAATAGAACTTTTAAGGTCATGCAATACTTGAAATACTAAAATCACCATTTTAAAAAACTGTTTACTTCAAATTGATAAAACTACCCCCTCTCCTTTCCTTAAGGGGTGTATAAAAAAGTTAGTAGTATCAAAATGCACAGCATTTTAAACATTTACGTAAGAGCCATGTTTTAGTGACTGCTCCGAATATAAAAGTATATTTTATATATACTTTTATATATAATATATATGTATATATATTATATATACATATATATTTTTATATATAATATATATGTATATTATATATACATGCAAGTAATAGGGACTAGATGAAAGACACAAAGGGGAAGCACAGATCCTTTATTTGTATACACTGCACAAGTCCACATCATAAGCACCAACTAAAGCTGGGTCCCACTCATGCTCAGCTCAGCAGGCATACATAATAGGAGTCCATATTTGCCCAGAAAACAAACAAAAAAAAAAACCACAAAACAAAACCTTACAGAAATCAAGAGAAAAATCTGATTAAAAGTAGTATTTCATCTTCCCTTGCATAAAGGGGGAGATGGATTTACTCAGTATTTACAGGAAAACATTAAGTGGACTTAATGTTAACAATACTGAGTCTTTTTTTTTTTTTAAGAAACTATAGGTTGCATCTGATCATCTCCTAGTGATCTCAGAGATACAGAAACACTGATTTTTCACATTTCTGCTATACTTAAAACTCTGCTGGAATCATCTGCTTAGGTACTTTTAAAAAAATATATTCATAGTAATATCACTGTTATCCTTCCAAACTGAATTTTTCATACCTGAGCTGAGGTTGAAAAATAATACTTTTACAAAATATTCTGAGGAAAATCTGCCTTCCTTCAAAATGGTTGCCACCCCCATTAGTACCCAAGAGATAAGTCTACCTTAAAGACAGGTATCTTTCATGCAGATGACACAGCCAGCTGTTCAGCGCTGTTCTCATTAACACAAGTGGGGGCCAAAGCCAATATGAAAGACAGTATATACCTTTAATGGTAGCCGTTGCCTTGTTTTTGCAGAGGAAAATGGAAGACCATCCATTGAGAACTTACTGAACAACGGTATTTTAATCAAGAAAAATAGCAACACTAGTACTATTGTTTTAAAACAACTCCATTTCACTGAATCTTCACCATAAGGAGTACATGGAAAAGCACGGGATTCAGAGAGGAATGAAACATGGTAGGAAGAAAACATGCACTGCAGGAAATCTCAGGGTGGAAACCAGAAGCTTGAGAATATCCACCATACAGTCAAGTTTGTTTCTGCTTCTCCAAAAGGGAAAAAAGCATACAAAATACACAGATGAGTTTGCCTTTTACTTGTTTAAATATTTAGTTTCCAAATATATAAATATACAGCCTAAGTCACCTACTTAACACCTCTGAAGAATTTTTAATACAGTCAAATTCTTGAGTTTCTTGTTTATGTTTATATATGGACATTTTTAAAGGAAGTTTGTAGATAAACTTGAGGAAGCATTAGGTATTTAAGAAGAAAAGCATTAAGGTATGCTACAATTACTCTAAAAATGGTCCATTATAAACCCAGGGAAACAGAATTACAGTTAAACCTAACTATCCATTTGAATTTCTTTTAAGTCACCCACGTAAATTTAACTAAGCCTTGTTGACATAATCTGGCATTTGATCTTTTGCCAGGCTGTAGTATTCATTAATAAAGTGCTTACTGAAACACAAAGATGACATTAAGAGGAATTCTTCATTTTGGTAGTTCTCCTGGGTCTGGCAGCATTTGCTGTACCAGATGCATGCCCAGCACCAAGTTGCTGCTTTTCCCTCCCTCCTCCCATCTCAGCCCAATTGTTAGTTTGAAAATCTGTGGTTGTACAAAAAGCCATTCTTCAAAGAAAAACAAAATTCAAAGAAAAAAATATAAGATTTAAACTTCTTTTTCCATAACTACTTGTCAGATTAAATACCAATAAAGCACACCAAAGAAAGCATTATTAAACCCAAATATGACTGTGCTTGTTATTTTCTAATTATTTGCCTTTAACTTTATTATTGATATGTATTAACATAATTTATACTATAGTTTATATTATTTGCAATAATGTATTAGCTTTATTATTTATATGTATTTAACCTTCATGAGAAAGGTTTTGTTTGGAGGGGACAAGGGCAGAGTTGAGAACATTTCTTAGAGTTGCTGGAAAACAGAAAGCTTATTCCTACAAGTTTATCCATTCTGGGAAGAAAAAACCAAAACAACAAAATATTCACTAAGTATTTTAAAATGTATTCTCCTGTCCTTTAAAATCAGCTGCCAACTGCTTCCTATTACTAGGCAAAAAAAATCTTCATATGAGAACAGTTGTATACAAGGTAGCTAGAGACAGAGTGATTTAAGAAATTATTACTCTGTTAGTTAAAACAATAAATTATTAGCTTTATTTTCCAAACCTTGTCTAGAGTGAGGCAAATGGTTTGCTGAGCATACATGGTCAGCTTTTCTGCCAAAGCTCAAAGAAATTGAACCTCTGGCATAATAACAGAGTGTTAGTATTTTCACACCCTCAAACTACATCACTTCTAGCATCTTCACTGTCTTAACTCACTAGACAGAATGGATAATTTCTGATTTCTAGTCTGAAGTATTTCTAACTTATTCCTTTTACAATCTAGTGTACAATTGTTACTGTGTTAGGATCCTTTCGATAATAGCATTTTCTTTCAGGTCTACAATTTGCCTAAATGCCTGAAGTGCTATTCAAATTTTCAAATACTATTATTTTTCCACTCATTTGTTATGTGCTTTTTCTTCGAAATTCAAGAAAAAAATAAATTGCTCTAATGTTGCAGAATGACAAATTAAATTCCAGTCTTAAGAAAAAACAGGTTTCTATTCATCCAAACTGAGTCAAGCATATGTTACCTTCTAAAGTCTAAAGCAATGACTCATAAAATCTTGCACACACTCTGATTCCTGCCTCTCCTAGGAGATGAAGCTACATGATTTACCCAGAAGGATTAAACTGGGTCACAATTATTGAATACATGCTATAACCTTAAACTCCAGGTTAGAATTTCTCCTCAGCCTTACTTTTTATTATCATTCACTGTTCTAAAAAGCTTTACGTTTTTACTTTTTGTTACAAATCCTACAGTTAGAAATCCTTATAGTAGAAATATTTTTAAATTGAGGTATTTTGACAGGATATTCACAGGATGTTTTTCAGTATGTTCTGTCACAATTTTTATATTGTGATCACCACCACAGTATCTACATAACTGGCTTTTCCAAATAGTCTTGCAAGGTTTTCAACATTCCTTATCCAGCAGATCATCAGGTTCTTATACTCCTTGAATTCTCAGCTGTAAAGAGGACATTGTCAGCTCTGTTCCTCTAGAACAACTGACAGGACTTGTTTCACTTTTCCCAGCCTTGTAAGAGGACAAACAGTTCTCAGAAAAAGCTCCATCAAAAAAGTGCGTGTCATCCTGAGCACAAAGCAAGCCAAAAACCTCTCCACTTTAGCAGTGAGTTGTGCCGCACTGGGACGTGGGTCCACCTGGTGATCATCTTACGCAAAGCATAACTCTTCACGAACACTGGGGAGGTTACAGAATTGTCTCTGTCAAACTTCAATTAAGATGTTCCTTGTTGTTTACAAGGAAGGAGATAAGGGGAAGAGAGAAACAAAAAAGTGTTTTTACATGAAGAAGGAAAGAGAGCGTCTGTCAAAGACAGCAGGAGGAGCATCCTCAGCAGACATTAAAATTGCCAAAACCAAGATACCAATGTCAGCTGTACTATGCCACACTTGCCAAATAACATCCAATACTCCTTTTGGTTTTACCTATCGTTCCTTCATTTGGACACTGTACAACTGCTGTGTAAATAAGCCTGTCCATGTCCACTGTATAGTCTACGCTCTGGAAATCACTGGCACCAATGAATGAAATATTAAGGCTTTGTCTCACAGCAACCTTCCCCATATTATAACAAGCCTCGAAATTCCATACCCGATCAGTTAGCCATCCTTCAGCATGCTCTTTGCAGCTTGTTTCTTGTTGAAAAGACAACTGAAGGGCCAATACAAACTCTTGAAGGACACTGAAATCCTCTGTTAGAGCCTCTCAGACCAACATAAATTACTGCAAGAAAAAGGCTTTGGATCATAGCACCTGCACACACCACCTTTGCTATCTCTGAGGTGAAGCACACAGCTGGCAGAAAAAAATTAAGGTGAAACCATCACCACTTTCCAGTCATCCAAAATGCACATGCGCTGTGATCATACCTGCTTCTCACATGTGGATGTGCCTTCCCACTACCGTTACTATTGCCAACAAAAGCAGAGAAGGAAATCATTGTCTGTTGTAACAGACAACTAGTAGCAACAATGAAGCCATAACAATTGTACCTGAGCACAAATATGATTCTCCTGTAATATAGCATCTTTTTATTATTTTAAAATATTATTTTAGCTAACTAAATAGATCTACCTATTCTTAAATTACATCTTGATAAAGTTTAAGCTTTTAGAAACAGTATTTTTAGTAAAGCTATAATACAGAAAAATTAAATTTGAAAATTATTACTGGAGATAAAATTGTACTGATGACAAATTTTAAACATGCATGCAGTGCCCACGAAAGGAGGAACCTTCTAATTATATTTCAAGTGTGTTTCTCATGTATACCATTTTCACTCTTTAATTGCCAGTGCCCTGGATTTACATAGCAATATGAAAAGACACTGGGGATTTTTTCATAGGGCTTCTCCCTAGGCTAAGAGTGGACATAGTGGTAATACAGGAAAGTATTTATTTAAACTGATACAGATGTTAAAACACTGCAACACTGACAACTTGGCAAAATCTTCAAGTAAAGGACATTCTTTTATTTACACTTTCTTTTTTGCAAGGAACAGAAATACCTTTAATTCTTCAGATGCCTGTCTTTGTAAAGTCTGAATGTAATTACCATATAATACATAGGTGTATTGAATATCTATCATTGAATATATAGGAAAAGAATATATTATACTCACAAAAGCAGAAAGAAAAAATATGAGGTGCTTCCAGATAAGGGAGTGCTATGAAAGCCTTTTAATCCTGAAGAACTTCCATCAGGAGTATTTTTAATTTTATAGATAAAACATACAACACACACATGCAAATACATGTCAAAATATCCCCTTGCTTTGCTTTTGCACTATTCTTCGAAGAAATGGGATGTTGATTTTTCATTTTTCTTTTAAAAGCAACATTATACATATGTAACAACAATAAATGACTGGAAAGGAGTCTACAGAAACATCTACAAACTTTTACTGCAAGATTTAAGAAAAAGGAATAAGTATAAGAAACTTAAAAAAATCTTATCAGAAAAAAATTCTGGCTGCTAGAGACAAAATATTTCCATAGGAAAGAAGGAAGTTAGAAGTAACCACAATCATGGAGGTATTTATATAAAGCAGAGGTCTGTCCAGACATGAGATCTGATCTTGCAATCGGTAAAGCTACTTATATCTCCGCTGCTTTTTTTTTTCCTCATTGATGTCTCATCTAAATTATATCATCATCAGCTATTGCTGATGATGAATTCAGAGTGTGCTTTGCTGGTCTGCAAGCCCACCTCTTGAACATTAAGACTTTCAAGATATTTTTTTTTTTTAGCTCTACCTTTTTTCTTTTCACACCCTCGGCCCTTCTCCATCTGACTTCCCTGTCACTTATTCAGCAATCACATGAGAAACCTGGTATTGCGTTATCTAAAAGCTGGCTACAAATAGTTTCTTCTGCGATGAAGACACAGTGATGTAGGTGGCAAGTCATCACCATCCACTCTGCAAATGTGTGGTGACATCATTCAGTAGCTAGTCACCGTCCTTCATTACCTCCCATCTCCTCCTACATTGTATGAAGCAGATTTTGTTGAGCAATGCTGCTAAAAGTGTAGAAGTACGTCACTCAGCCTTCTCCTCCCCTGCAACCCTACCAGCTCCTCTCCAGGTCTCAGCCCTGGTGGCTAGCATCTAACGAGTCAGCAAACGATGTCATTTACACATGTCCACATGTCTTCTTCAAACCGTAAAGTTAGAACTCCTATACATTTCAGTCTTTTTCTGCATACATGAGCAGAGCAAAACACCTTGACTTCACTGTTGGCAAGAAGCATCTATAAATTTAGGTTTTCAACAACACGGTCCTAATTTTGGCAGCTGTTAGAACAACACTGAAACAATATACAATGTTGAACAGAGCGCCAACAGTGTCAGTTATGTCTTTCATAAAAATAAAACCCTACTGAAACTACAAGAAACTTTGTTTTAAAAATAGACCAAAGTCATAAAGACATCAAAAGGAAAAAGAAAATGGGAAGAAAAAACAGATTGGCAAGTAATATTCTACCTACTACTTTAGGTTTCACTGAGGGCTCAGAGAAAGGGTCCATCCTTAGAGCACTTCCCTTTTTATAAACACGGGGAAAAATGGAAACCTATGTTAAATAAAATAAAAAGCCTCATGAAAGAGCACTGGAAGTTAAGTTATCTGAATTCTCTTCCAGTTTCACTATCCTATTCACCATTCCCTAAAGTATCTAAGTTTACAGTCATAGAAGATACGTGCTTGAAAATCAGATCATTCAAGTTTCAACAGGACAGGCAAGTCTAGCCCAGACAAAGCCTACCAATGATCATCCTGGCTCCCTTACAGTGAAGGAAACACGCTTCAAAGACTGTATTTTTAAATGCCACTACTACTTCACCCTACTTATAGGAAACCTAGAATATAAATAGATTTACATAATCTTTATTTGCTCCTCATATTTAATACCCGTAATGAGATCATTTTTCCTTTCCTTTTTATGCATATATAAAAAGTAAGCAATAAGCCAACCTTACAAGTCGATTCTAAACAATATCATTTTGTTAAGTCATAAGAATCACCAATTTACCTTCAAATGTTAACTAAGAACTAGATGAAGGAAAAGAGATGAGAAACAGTACAGAGACTGTTGAGAGACACAGGGAGCAAAATAAAATCAGCAGAAATCACTGAGAGCAGAGAAAAATTGAGGAGAAAAATAAAGCAAAAATTCTGGGAGAAGGAGAAGGGAAGAACATTGAGAGGGAGAAAAGGTATGTTGCCACACCGAAAACAGATAGCTGAAGACAGTAGACAAAGAAGGATGAGAAAGCTCAGGAGAGTGTAGGAAGAAAAGCAAACTAAAAAAAGACGAGGACTAAATCTTGCAAGGGAAAACATTGAATGTAGCAAATGTACTCAAATGAGCTGATGTGTGGTTGTTTAGGAGATGGAAGGCAAGAGCACTTTGAATATATTAAGGAAGGTCAACTTGTGCTCTTCTATGCACTGTCTACATGATACACCAGAATATGTACTGGAAAATAACACATCCTTCCTTCCCCCCCCAAAAAGGGAAATGACAGTAACCAGGTTACTACTCCCTCCACCCCTGCACTGCTCCTTCTACTCCAACAAGCAACTAAGCAATGACAAGAGCAGCTGAGGAAGTGGCAGGTCCATGAGTTGTACCCAGCACCTTACATTTAAACCATGTTTTGGAGGTCCCTATATACTGGAAAATATATTAAGTACAATTTAGACCTATTTTAGGAGAGTCCAAGTATATTTAGAGAACCTGTAGCATTTGCTTTTTTACATTTGAAATACAGCTTTTGCCCATAAAAAACTTGTGAATAAGGCAGTAGACTGACATCATGGACACAAAGTAAAAAGTGCATTTAAAAATAGGATCTTTTCCAGACTTTTATTTTTGCTGTTGTTTTTCATCCTTATTTTACTAGAAGACTGAGGAGAAGAGCTTGCTTTTTTTATTTTTTTTTTAAATATGCAACAACCTCAATTGCTGTGTTAAAATTGGAAGAACTCCCAATCAACATGAGTCATCAAACCACTCCTCCAACAAGAATAAAAAGACAGCAAGACATTGCCCTGATTTATTTTCACTTAGAAATATCAACAGGAAAAGTGACTGAAAGTGATAAAATATTCAGACTTGCTTTATTCCCCAAGGACAATTACTGCAATTATTTTGTTCCTTTGTTAATCTGCTTGAGAAAGCACGTAAGGTGACTAGATAAAGGCGATCCAGAAGTATGTAAGAAAGTGTAAATTAAATTATTTTACATTACACTTGGCTATGTCCAAACGTCCTCTTAAAAATCTAGCTGGAACAGTTTCAAAAGCTACCAAACCCAGCATTTGTAGTGTATAAATCCCTAGTGTACTATGGACATCATTGAGGATATCAGCATTATTTTTAAAGAAAGAAGGAACTGCCTTCCTACAGTAACTTGTTCCACTGACTGAAGAGGCATGATGACAATTTTCAACCACTAACTTTTAGACAGCTACCTGTTAGTGTCTACCTCTGAGTTATAGCAGGCTCCTTTTGCTGTAGACGGGGAAATGGGAAGTTCAGGATAGAGTCATCTCATTAGTTGGTTTATCTAATCCCAAACAAGATGAATCACCCCAAGTGCCAGTGTCTCTCCACCAATAATAAAGAAGTCTGGGTAACCAGATAGGATGTAGATGCCTACACTGCAGACATCCACATGAGGTCAGGTAAATCCCATCCTTGCTGTATGGATTCAGGTAGCTTTATCAATTGCATATAATCTTCACCTATTTAGTTACCAATTCCTGTTGTGATTTAACATGGGATTAAGGTATCATTTAACATCACCCTTCTTTCTGTATTAATTACACCAACTCACTTTCCTTCCATAAGGTATAAACAGGGAAGGAAGGCTAAGGCTTTGATGTTTTTTTTTGTTTTACAGTGGAGTCACTCAGATGTCCAAAAATGTTTTTTAAATTGCAATTATTCATTGCAATCCACATATGATAAAGTCCAGGAACAGGTGCTAATATAGCTACATTAGCACATAAATTCCCCCATATTGATGGCTTACCTCTGTCATAATAGTAACATTTATTCTTCCTTGAAAAAGAAAAGAACAAGGATATGACAAAGTTTGAAGACAGGAAAGGCACAACAAATCAGGGATAGTACCAGTGGAGAAAAAGTGAAGCACTTGTAAAACAAAAAAAATATTGAAAGAAGAGTGCACAGGCATGTTAGCTGAGAAAAAGAATTTTAAAAAGACTAGACAGGGAAAAAAAACCAGAAATTTCTGCTGTATTTCCTTCACACGTTCTCATTCTTATACTCGTATTTGTGTAAAGTAACACAGAGGCTGAAAAAAAATTTTTTTAAAGTATTATGGCAAGGTAAACAATGAAGTACACAGCAGCACAGGGAAATTTGAGTAGTGATGTAACTCCACTCAGGCTGATAAATTTACATGGGATAAGTCTGAGTGGATATATTTGTGGATTGAGATACATACAAGACTGTACAAACACTTTCAGCCTTATATTGCTTCAAATCTCTATACATATGAAAGTTCTGGTTATCAAACCAAACTCTTAAAAACTGGAATAAATACACACACTAAAGGCCATTGCAGAATCAGTATTTTTATTTACTGCCCTAGAGAATTTAAAATTTCAGTGGGGATAAATACATCGTTATTGTCATCAGCACAAAAAAAGAGCTATCAATGTAGGCACTATATTGTTCCTGGAGTGCAAGTCTGCGCGGGATCTGTGTTCTGCATCCAGGGCCAGGCTCTGAAAGAATCTGGATATTGCCACAGTTACAGCAACCATTATTGACCCTTTTCAACTCAGCTGTGCATTTTATATTCTTTTTTTTAAACTTTGAAGCTAATACCATATTATGAGTTAACGTATGAATGGGTGAACTAATGTCAGAAGACAAGATTTTAGACACACAGCTGGTTCAAGAAACAGAATCCTCAAATTGCTACTCATAGCAAAGACTTAAGTATCTTATAGTAGGGCACATTTTAGCAAAGAGCAATTGAAAAGTGACTGAACAGAACAGTTAAACAATAGAAGACTTAGTCCTGTAACCATTCATTGAACCAAGGTTTTAACTGAAGTCTACTATGAGGTGGCTGAATGATAGAATAAAAATGAATCTTCCAAAATCCAAGCAACAGGCAAAACCGAAATAGGCCAATGAACAAAGATAGCACCTTTTGCTGTGTAGCAAAATCTATCCCAGAGTGCTGACATACAGTGTCTTTCAGTTCAGACTTATCACTTTTATTATAAACATTTATATTAAAATCAAGTATGCAGACAGTTTAAAATATAGATAATATACAGTTAAAATTTAAGCCAAAAATATGATCATTAAAGTGAAAATACTATCTAAATTGTAGCTAGCTTTTATTATTAAATCATGTCACAAAGTATCAATTATTTTATTCTGCCAGTTAACCTCCAGTGCCAGAACACCTTAATATCTTTAAAGCAGCTAAGCAGAGGCCATCTAGTGATGGCACCAGGGAGGGCAGGCTCATGTCTTGCATACTGCCATGCATACAGTTTGGTACCAAAGCAAGCTTAAATATCTCTACGTTACACTCCTGACAACAGTATATGCATATTGAGTGTCCAAGCAAGTATAGTTGTATGAGATACTGTTAATCAGATTTTAAAAACAAATAAATACATGAAATACAACCATACTCCAACTACTTTCCGTGCATTTCTGGCACAGCACCCACAAAAACCAGTCAGCTGGAGGATGATTTGTTTCCCTCCACTTTTTTTTTTTTTTTCTTTTTTTTTCTTTTAACTTCTCCTCTGAGATGGGGACATCAGTGTTTTGCAAAACAGCCTGAAATAGCAGAGGGCTCACACAGGTTTGGGATTCTTAGTCATTACAAGGTTACAAAATACCAGAAGTACCTAACTATTAGGTATTAGCGTTGACCATTTCGCCCTACTTGCACAATCTCGGTGTACAAGCAACTAGAGCAGAGCCCATTTTTGCCTCTGTTAGGAAGGTTTCCTTTATTGATTACTTTGTTTGAAAGCCAGGACAATAATGGTATGTTTTCTGTAACTGCTTAGTTGTATTTCTTTGTTCTTAAAGTCTCTCCTCGAGCAAGAGCTTTTGGCTTAAACTGGTTTTTCAATACTGCTTGTCACACAAAGCTCTTGCTTTCATTGGTATGCTTTGAAGAGGACCTTCCTTCACCCTCTTGTCCTTGGAACACCCATCACAAACATTCCAGATTGCCACTAATTTCACAAATTTTGCCTTAAACGGTTGAAAGTTTACAGCCAAGATTTGGCACTCCTTGCCAGTTAAAGGGTTTTTGGTGAGGCTGAAACTGACACAAGTACGAGACTATAAAATGTAACCACACGTAGGCCATACGAGGACAGATAAAACCCTGTGTGTGCATCCTTAGCTGCTAACATATCCCAAAAGCAAACCTGTGATCTGTATGTATTACTCACATGTGGTGTTATTAGCCAGAATCCCCATTTAAGCCCTCTGGCAGGCCTTTACTCATCTTTCCTTACTCAATTGTGAGTACATGTTCTTAAATCATGTCAAGGATTCCTTTTTTCTTTTTGCCTTGTCCTTAGACTATTTTTATACACCAGATAGACTATCTATACATTTTAAGCTGCATGTTAACCTTTTGAGATCCACTCAGAAAGAACATGCTTGGAGAAAACATCTTTTAGACTACTAGTCTCCTTTATGTTGTGTGGGAACATTAATAAGAGAATTTTTTTAAAGGATGTTTTCTTTCCTCAAAGACGGTACAGACTACAAAGCAACAGCAGTATAAAATTAGAGATACACTTCTGCCAAACTTTGAATATGAACACTGGAGATGAAGATCAACCCTTTAGTAAAGTCTGGAGAAAAATCATAAATATGGATTAAGAACAAAGCAATTTTTTTTTTTTTTCAGATGGCAGCTTCTATCAGGCTGAGTTAATTTTCTCAAACAGCTTTGTTACACTGTGAACCATTTCAGCCTTGCTACACCAATAGAGCTAGACCTCCGCTCTGAAAGAGGACATGTTTATCACTGACCCAAGTTCTTCCCTGTAAGACTCACTTTGACAAAGTACACGTTAACTCTTCATGAAAACTTTCAGTAGTATGGTGGAGTAGAAAAAGAGTTGAAATCAATATTCTATTGCAGTCCATGTTTAACACTAAATCCCTCTAGTAATCCCTGTTACTTAACAGTTTGCTTTACTATTTAAAAAAAAAAAAAATCATTAGTCATCTTTCTCATTCGGCATTCCTCAAGGCAGACTGATTATAATACTGCCTTCTCTCTCTTTGTAAGCAAAATGCTGTAGAGGTCACTTGGCACTGATGACGCAGTTGAAGCACTGCTTTTCTCTCAGCTCACAGACGGCTGTACTGTATGCGGTTCCTCAAAAAACTATGACCATGGCCAATAAGTACCAGGATACATTTGTGTTTCATTGACATAGCATTGTAGCAAAAGTCCATTCAAAATACAAAATGTGGAGAGCACCAACTGTCAGGGAGATACCCAGGAGACAAGTCTCCCTTTTGAGGACTGTTACATTGCCTTCCAATTAAAATCACGTAGGTTTTTTCCTTTGCACATTTGTAAGTATTTTTTTGTACATTTACAAAGAAAGGCTAGGATAAGTGTGCTCCAAATACATACCCACGTTATGGTACTAAAGCTGTTTTAATATACACTTTCATGCTAAGCCCTTATTTTTATCTCTTCCAGCATTATAGCCATGGAGCACTTCTGACAGATGTCAAAACCTCCTAAGACTCCAGTTTTCCATATTCTAGCTCCAACACTGCCATCAGACACAGAGTTCACAGCAAACGCTGAGGCTCCTGTTAACACCAGCCAGAATATCTTACATAATAACAATGTATTCTTATACAGTGTTTACATTATATTAGCCTCAGTTACGGTTAGAACATACTCTTCCATATAAAAACACACAGACAAGACTGCTTCCCTGAATGAAGAGTTTACAGACTAAGAACACAAGGAGTATACTGTGGGGGAAGAGAAGGCAGGCATGGAGAGATAAAAGCATTTATAAATGCATCTGCACAGACAATGTTTAATAATTAGAGTAATGCAATTGCCAACCATATCCATCATCCCCTCAACTCCTTATTGCGTATAATGGTAGAAATGGCTAAGGAGGTTGAAAAAGAAGAGTGCAGCAGCTACAAATGTTGGTGATGAAGGGTATTTATAGGAAAAGGAACACCACGGGAGGAAGAACGGAGCATTTACAGGAGATAAGGAATGAGTGGGCAAGGCTTACAATGTTGACATATGAAGAGACAGACGATGCAATCAGATTTGCACACGAGGGAGGAACACAGTGGGCAAGTGCAGATAATAAGAAAAAAAAAAAGTTGCATCAGCTTAACAGCGAATGTTGATGAAGAAATTTTAAAAGGATACTTTGGTCAAAATAAGAAATAGAATACATTTCACATGCTTCTTGGAAGGACTCGAAGGGATGAGCCTGCAGTAATCAAGTTGGTGGATACAGCATACACATTTTCTTTCTTGCATAAATTGGTTCCACCCACTTGAGAAGCTGCCTTTTAGCATACAAATATATTTTATTGCTTCCAGCCTCAATTAAGATGCTCTTCTGCATTTTGCATCTTAAGTGATAGCAAAACATTGAGCACTCTAGCCTTTTTTTCTTTTAAAAGAGCTTTCATGATTCCATATTAAACTTCACATGAAACGAACTAGTAGTCTAACACAATTTCATCTGCAAGATGGTATCTTTAGCAGCACAGTATTCTTTAATATATGGGCTTAATATTATGCAAAATACAGAATCTTGAAGGAGAAGGGATTGGTAATCTCCTTGCTGCAATGCCTCAGAGTAGGAATAAGACAATATTATGAATTATGTGTTTGTGTTTTCTAGAACTATATACTTTAAAAGTACCTTTGTCTTAGTTGTTGTATGATGTCATTAGGATGACAAAACTACATCAATCTCAAATAAATGTATATTTCTTCTAAATCCCAACTGAATTCTGTATTTACTGAGTTATATGCCTGAATGGTAGGTTACTAGTGATATCTCAGTAATACTGTTCAACCTTTAAAACACTGGTGCATACATTTAACACTACCTGTATCTGCTTTTTGCTGCTAAGTATGCAGCAATACGGAGAAACTGCTACAGTATGTTTATATACTAATGTCTTTCTTGATTCACACATTTCTGTTTCACAAAATGGGTAACTGCATAGTGTCACTGACTGCTAGTAATTATCAACATCACACAACCAGCCAACATTTCCTTTCTACAGTTGACCCCAAACCGCAAAAGATACTAAATTACTCAACTAGCTCTCCAAAAGATGGTCACAGGTCCCTTCTCTCATTTCTTTGATGACACTAGAGAAATCAAAGTAGGCTTTGCCCACTACAGCTTTCACTCTGAATCTACTCTCAACATCCAATATTACAATAAACTTCTCCACCTAAGAGAAGAGGGCTCTACGCACCACTTCAAGGACAAACTTAGCTTGCAGAATTTCTAACTGCATGTGGCTTGCCAATTCATGCAACAGAAAGGTTAAACAGCTTTACGTATATAAAAAAAAAAATAAAAAAATCAAAGAGCATACACCTAATGATTTTCTATAAACAAATACCAGCTAATAAACAACAAAGATCAAAACCTTTTTTGTCTATCAATTGCATCTCTTCTCATTCTTGAGCAGAAAGCCCTATTTAAGTCAAATTACATTAATTGAGTGTCATGATCTTGTAGTATTATCACTGTCATAAGCACTACCTGCTCACTAAGAAGGGTCTCTGAAGACTTCAAATTGTAATAGTCATCAACACACAGATGAGACAGCTCCAACTCTCCTTATCATGAGGACGTTACAGTTCAAGTTCCTTGCTTTTCTAGCATCAAGGCAATCAATTAAAAGAAGTTCCATGAAACTAAAT
Organism: Aquila chrysaetos chrysaetos; assembly: GCF_900496995.4. Lineage (NCBI taxonomy): Eukaryota > Metazoa > Chordata > Aves > Accipitriformes > Accipitridae > Aquila > Aquila chrysaetos. The sequence goes on from NC_044008.1 coordinate 15,108,160, forward strand.
CTAGAAGCGAGAAAAATAATGTGGAATGAAATTACTCAAACCACTGAGTTCTAAGTCTTGCTGTCAGAGATACCCAAGTTTTTAGGGACATCTGCAATATTTATTTCAAAATGTTTATGTAGATTCTGCTGGCTTTATATTCACGTGTAGTCTGCATACAAGCCTGACTCTTAGAATGTCTTACCTCTTCAATGAGCTCTTTAAGAGAACTATGTATTTAATCTATATTGCATTAAAAATAAAGAAGGTATCTAAAAAGGCAGAAATATAACTTCTGAAACCTAATGGGACAGGTTTTCACAGAATAATGCTTTAATATTTGTAGATCACTAATCAAAACATGCAGGGCCACACTTAAGAGCGTTCATTTTCAAAGCAATACCTATTACAATTACTTAAAAATAAGTAGACTATTCTACATTTAATCATTAAAATCAAAGAATACAATAATGTAAAATAATAATTCTATCTGAAGACAGACATCACAAGCAATCCCAAGACTTGGGTTTGTGCTTGAGGTATTTTTCCAAATGGGAAAGACACATCTCAAAATTCAGAGCCGCTGTTAACTGATGAGGGAGTTCAAGAGTTAGCCTGAGTAAGGAATGTCCAACAGGGCCTCCAGAGCCCTCAGCTTGAAATTGCTTTCTAGGAGGCGGCAAATGAAAGAATATAGAACATACTACAAGGCTAATTTAAGAGAATGCAAAGTACTTTTCTCTGTTGGAGAGCTGACAGATGGTGAGCTATGACAATGTTCAGTATTATTTACAGAAAACAATTACAAAGCTTATCATGATCTAAAAGATAAGTCACTACACCAGGTTTAAACAGCAAAATGAAATACATGTATAGGAAGAAAAATGAAACAAAAAAAAGACATCATCCTCAAAGCTAAAACAAAGAACATATATACAATATACACTAAAATAGCTTAATGCATCTCAACTGGCAACATGCTTTTTTTTTTTTCTTCTTGTTTTTTTTAAGATGACAATATAGATTTTTGACAAAGCTATAAAAAAGCCAGGATTGAAGCAGAAAGAAAGGTCCCTGGACAAGACACTGAGTCTCAAATGTTCCCTGGCCAAATCACTAGAACTGTGCTTAGGAAGTACCCAGTCAATACTGATCTGCAGATGCCATTCAGTAGTGTCACAATGTGAACAATTTATAATTCAGCCACAAATAGGATGAAGAATTTCTAACAGTGCACGTGACTTTGCATTGCTAACTGCTGATTCAGTTAAGAGTTTCTTTTGGTTTTGGTTTTCGTATTTTTTTGCCTTTGCAGAGTAATAATAAGGGGCAGGAGGAAGCTAAGAGCAGATAGAAGTGCAGCTGCTCTAAAACATATCATAACCGTTTGCCAAAGGAATTTCAGATGCACATGTAACACCACACAATCCTTGCACAACTGAGTCTTCCTTACACTAGTGGCCTGTGTTCTGAAAGCTGAAATCAATGCCAACAGGGAAATCTTCCAGATAAAAACTTGGAAGTAATGAGGCTCAAGACGAATTTTTTTCTCTTGGAAGGCAGACTAAGAATCAAATACTCCTCCTAATTTAAAGATTTTGAGAACATTTATAGGAATTTATCTTTTCCCTTTATTTATAGGTTATTAGTTAGCTAATTATTTTCTTACCAAAGCACTGGAAAAGCTTGCTTTCACCCATGATGTATTAGGGCTCCAGGTTTATAACTATACAGTTAAGATAAAGATACTGCTATGTAGAAGAACTTCTAACATCTTCAGTGATCTCTAACACAAATATCAAGAGTACGCAAAAATCAGCAAATAATTTCTAAAACACATATAGTAAAAGATACAAAAAAGATTTGTCAGTCCACAAATGAGTCTGACAATTCTACTTTTGGAAATTCTGTAGTACATAGATATGTCATTTGAAGGGATTAAAAAAAAAAAAGTATTTGTCCTGTTTAAAACATCAAAAGTGTTAAACCCAGCTCTTAATTTTGATCTGCTTTAGATCCGACAATTCCTACTCTGATGGAGAATCTGACTGTACAATAAGTGACCTCTGACATGTCACTTAAATTGAAAGTAGAAGCCTAAAGCTTTCGTGAATCTGAGGTTATATTCCTATGTGGCCTTTGCTAAAGGCTTTGAATTTACCTAGCACAAGTTATTACAAAAAAACAGTTTGTTCAATTTAAAGTATCAATGTGCTAAAAGTAACATCAAAAATGAGCAGCATGAAGTGTCCAAAACAAAATTAAATGTAGGTCTCACGCAAAAGAAAACACTCTCATTTACTGATGTCTTTAAAATATTGATTCAAGAACACTTGATTCAAATATATGCATTGCTGCAAGTACCTAAAAATCAGTACAACAACACTGAGATTATAAATCTAATCATACTCATCTCCTTATACTGGATTTATTAAATTACCAAACGTCTTGATTTCAGTTCATCACCAGCAGCCTCACAATCAAATAATGAAGCAAATTGAGAAGTAGGCTCATTCTGGAATAATCCACCGTGACTTAATATTTTAATTATGCATGTTTCAGCCCGCTATAAGCTACTGTAAGGTTTTCCTTTACAAGTCAGATTCACCCCCCCCCCCCCCATCATTGCCTAAATAAGTAGCTAACATTCCTAGTTGCTTCAGTTTTTTATCTCCATGGAAGTCTTCACAAATAATATGAATAAATGCCCTAATGCCGGGTTTAAAACTTCATTCCCCAAATCTGACCCAGAAAAATTTAATATGCCAATTTCTATTATTACTTTTTTAAAATAATTCCCAAGCAGCCTCCTCAGTGATCTAATTTATTTAAAGTAAAATTAGCTTTCTCTCCCTGTTCTTCTGGTATTAAAATTACGCTGTCCCCCATTATATTTTTTGGTATTTTAATTTGATATAGTAAGACTAGCACTTTGATCGCTCTTCTCACACCACTGAATATGAGCCTTTCAACCACTCCTGCCTACTCCATCCTTTTCACCTCAGTGCAAGCAATGACACCATCCTGGTATTCAAAAATTTAAATAACACAATATTAGCTTCACTCACACTAGTCATTTCTCTATGTATTATTAAATAATACTGCAAAAGCTAAAGAACAGTATAAAATTGATACCTATGTTTCTCTCTTTGAAATTATAAGCCCAGCAGACCAAAACGTACATATTGCAGTCCTGAAACACCACGTCTATAAAGCCAAATCCACACTCCTGATCATTGCCGTTAAGATATTCAGATAGATTCATATTCTAAAGCCAAAAATAAAGCAGTATAGGAATAACTAATACTTGCTTTAAGTTTTGGTTTTAAAAACACAGTGATGAGAAAGTTTACAGAAGCTTTGCTTTCTACAGCCATCCCACCACAGCCCAGCAGTGAGTCACAAATGCAGCCAGAAGTCACAAATCCGTGTTAGACAGAAGTTCCAGGCTTGCAGAACACAAAAGCACATTTTCCAAAGCAGCACATCTGAAGTACAGCATATGAATAACCTTCACAGCAGCACAGCTCCCTCTCAAGCACAAGGCAAATCTACAGCACAGTTGGGTCAAAGCTGTACTGCAACCAGACAGCAAAACTCTAGGTCAAAAATTCACGAAGTGGGCACTGCAACAAACAGATCCACTGGTATTGATCAAAATTAGCTCTTTTCCAGGGTTTTGCAGGAGTTAAATTAAAATTCTCCATTAAAAAACTGAATATTAGCATACATGTATTACTAAAAAATGCTTCCATTTATGAAATGGCAAACGCAAATGCAAACCAAATGGTGACATCTCAAGTCTGACAAGTCAGCCCTAATTTTGGCACAAGTCTTGCAGCCTAATGGAGCCACCACCTAAATTCCCTTTAGATTGAAAACTGAAGGAAAAAAGCCTGAGAATTTCTCCAAACAAAATTAACTGAAGCTAAGCACAAAGCAGTTCTCAAGCGAAAACCAGGCACAACTGCCTTCATGCTTAGAGAAACATGTAAACCATAAAAATCCCATATTCCAAGAAAACTCAGTCAAATACTCGAGCTACATATTTATATTATGCAACAGCTTCCACACCTCCCCACTGAGATGTAAAAATTCAACACCAGGACTATAAAGAGCATTGTAATACAGGGAACTTACTCTTGCTATGAAACATAATTCCACAATTTTCCTCATTCCTTTGGAAGTACAAGAAAGCACAACACGTTATGCACAAAGCGCACTTTCAGCAGGAAAAGTGATGGCAAGGTCATCCAGGAGTACTTTTTTCTTAATGACAATTCTGGTTAGTATTTATGCTGATTTTAGGAAAAATTTTTATTTAACCATGTCCACAATTTAAATAAGGAGACAGAAGTACCCTTTTCCCTTTCCTTCCCACACTATTTTTCACAGTTAATAGTATTTATTAAGATAATGTAATTGGTACCAATTAAATTTTAAAATTATTCTGTATTAAGATTTCAAGTATGTTCACAAAATAAATTATATTGAAATGGGTAGAAATGCTTGCAAAAATAAGTAATCACAAAACAGTTGTCATAAGTGAATTGCATAATTAACAGATCCTGATTTCCTATGATTTGAACCTTTTTTCCCCCCACCGCTTTCTTACTCCAGTACTGCAAGCTTCTCCAATACTCCTCTGATACCCCTTCCTGACACAGGAGGGCAAAACTCGGCCACCTGCCCAAAGGAGGGGTGTGCAGTCCAACACTCCCTGCCCAGCAGGCAATCCCCACGCATTTTCATGAAGGTTTGTCTTTGAGACCCCTTTCTCTTTCTTATTCAGTTCAAGGACTAGCCTAAAAAAGGTAGCTGCTTGCAAAGCCTGTTAGGTCCCTGGAAGAGCTTGAAGCTCTCTTGACTTCTCTAGAATACTACCTGTATTTAGTAGTTAGAAAAATATATATTTTAGTGCTCACTACTATTTTTAGTCTATGCCTGATTCATATGCACATCAAGGGATTTATTAACACGTAAAGCTCATCTTAGCCCCTCAACATGCTAACATGGAGATTAGTTTCATTAGCTGATACAGTTTTAGCAAATTAGAACAGAATTTTAAACATACCACAGCATGAAGAAAGGAGACCTCTTCTACTTGACAATTTTAGACAAAAACATAAGCCAGTGTGCTCTCAGCTCTTAAATCTACCAAAACAAAATATAATTCCTATACTGCAGAATAAAAAGTTTTGTTCAAAGAAAACCTCACTGTAGAAGAGGACAGCAGTCACAGAAAATCTGAACAGGACAATAGTTGGGATCCTTCACCCAACTCACAGTAGGATATTACTTAAGTTTCTCATTCTTCAAGTGAGAAAAATCACACTGGGTACAATATCATGACAGTTACAAGGACAGCTGCATTTTTTTTACATACTCCCCATGATCCTAATAACAAACATCTACTTCTGTGAAGCATTTTAAATACTGCATTTTTGACTGATTTTATTGATCATGCAATACAAACAGAAGTAGGGGAAAAAAGTCAACCCAAGCATGCAGCTGAGTTGTAATACTGACTGATGAGCAATGTGCCACTTGCTCCCACGGGACTCCCAAACCTTTGTGGAAATATTAAACAGCAAAAAAAAATTATAATTTAAAAAGTGTACTGAAGACTACTAAAAAAAGAAGCTTTCTTTTTGGTAGTGAAACTGAGTCCCCTTTACTACTTGAGTTTGTCTTTATGTTCAAATTATTCATAGCACACAGATAACTGGCTGTTTTGCCAGCTAAAATTTCAATTTTAACCCTGTAGACATTGCCTATCAAGCTCTTTATATTTCAAACTTCAGTCACATTTGACAGAGTAGTTGCCTTTTATTGCAGTAGAAATGACATAAAATTCAACGTGTACCCTGCAAACAAACAAATACTTGAACAGAAATTGAAAGAAATTTTAATTTAATGGGATCACCTACATTTTGTAGCATATAACTTAGTTATCTTTCAGAACACCATCCTGGGTCTAGGCCACTTGTATAATTTCCCTATTAAAATCTGAGACAACAGAAACATACAGCAGAAAACTGCAATACAATAGAAACACTATTTCTCTTTGTATTCACTATTTACTAAATGAGTCATATAATTCCCTGCAGCCAAACTGCATTGCATTTACTCTTCTTTTTCAAAGAAAAAAGTAGTAAGGAAAATAGCTCTACTACACACAAAGGAATATTTTTGTATTGCAGCTACCAAAAATAGATCCGGGCTTTGCTGATCCCGTTTCTCAAAGGCATGCAGTACTGAAGAAGAATGAAAATCCACACAAGCAGCAGATGGACTCAGGAGATTTTGGAGCCAGGACCACCGCCATCCCTCAAATTTTCTCAGACCACCATCAACACTTACTGCCAACTTTGTGTTTCTTGTAGTTCTGCAAAGTCACTGCAAATTGTTTTTCCCTGCCTGTCAGGTCACACTTAAGGAGCCACTGGAACACAGATGAACCACAGAGACTTTTTATTTACAAGGGTCTACAAATACACACATACTGGTAGCACCTCCTGAGCACAAATAAAAAGGTACAGGAAGCAGCAGGAAACTATTTTAAGCACTTCTGGTGATTTTAAAGGAACAATGGATCAATTAGCTTGGATACTGAGTGTTCAACCTCTACTGCTTTAGAGGATCTTCTCCATAAGGTCTTCTCTTCAGAAGCCCCCATCTCCCTTACCATAGAAGTAGCCTGCAGTCCCTGCTCCCCAGGGCTGCATTGCTGCTAGACACGAAACGAGGTACTGTTTTGCAGGATCACTGGGAGACATAAACCAAGTGCATACCAACAGAATTTACTCTACCTTCAAGAAGCAAAAGGGAAAAGAACAAAATTGTTATTTGCATGGAAAAAAAAATATTGAAAGCCTGTAAACTGGAAAGCACTGGGGGAAAAAAAAAAAAAAAAGAAAATCAGATTAAATGGAAGGAGTTAACAGAGCCAACATTTGCAGCATGTGAGGCAGACAAAAAAAACCCAGACATCCCACGAAACCTCCCACTTTCTGATGTGCTTTGGACAAAAATGCAGGGCTATCTACAGAGCACCAATCCTGATAGGATACTTGCTGAGGCAGGTAGTTCACGCAGTCCATCTGTTGGTTTCTTGTTGTGGGTTTTTTTTTTTAACCTATTCAAGGATTCTTGTCTCCAAAGAAAAAAATGCTCTCCCAGACATGAATGTGATCAGGGACCTGCTTAGTGACTAACCCAGCTGAATTCAGTAACAGAAGACCCAGCTTTTACAGGAACAATGGCATTCAGGACTCATTCTTAATGGGATCCCTCTGAAGAAAAAAAAAAAAATTCTAATGAAGGACCATTCAAACATTAGAAAAAAGTCAGAACACGCAAAGTACAATAGACACTGAATCACAAGGTATGTTCAGTTTGTGTCACGTCTGTCCTGGTCCCCATAGAACCAGAAGCTGCCTGAAGAGGCAAGGGAGCAACAGCAAGGTGGAAATTACAGAAAAGTGTTAAAGGAGAAATATTTGGAAAGGCTCAGACACAGTAAGCCCGTGGTAACACAGACACCATGCTATCACAGAAAGCAAAGCATTCAGAACTAGAATGCCACGAGGGCATGGACACCCACTGTGCAAAGTACATGCCACACCTGGAAGAAAAGCTGTTAAGCAGAAATGACACAGTATTACTTCTGGCTACAATACACCCTGAGAAAAAAGGATGGCTAAGAGAATTGCAGGTGTTTCTTTATAATAGAAGAAGAAATACCACCAGGATTCAAAATTGACACAATGACAGAAAATATATCTTAATATATAACACAGGCAAGTTTCTGCCTTGCACTAACATAGACCACCTCAAACATGAGCAGGATACCTCACCTACAGGAACATGCAACAATGAATACCAGTAAGAGGAAAAACATAGCAAGAAAGTCAGCACTGGACTCTCGATCAGAGTCTAAAAACCTTTAACAGCATTTCCCAACTCATTTCACCTCATGTCCCCCTCCTAAGTGAATTTTAGTGTTTATATTCCCTGCTCAATTATCCCAGATACAGTATTGATGTGGCTCTATTGCTCCTTATGCCTAAGATAGCCCATACTTGTGAAGCACTTTCTACACATCCTCTGATGGTATAGTACATAAACTATGAATTATTTAACTTAATAAAAATCTTGATAGCAGCAGACTCTACAGACATAGGTCTCACCATAGAATAAAGTTTTGGAAATTTTTTCCTTTTGTCCCAGTGGTGTTTAAATGTCTACTGTAATATGGCAAGATTAAACTATCTACACTTACAAAGGAAGTGCATGCACAGAATCAAGTTACAGTGACAATACCACCATGTATGATGTACTTATCTTTAAAAAAACATGGAGAAGGAGTTGAAGTTAAATCAAACCTGTAAAAAAACAAACAAAAAAAACCAAAACAAGCATGATCCTTATTTGCCTAGACCTCACGTACGGAGACATAGCAACTTACAGGAACTTTACCACTTATTTTAAGAAGGACCACTCACAACCTCTCTAACGAGCAGTCCAGTCTCGTCTGTGACAGAGTCAACTGGGCACAAAGACCATCACATTGAACATTTTCAACTCCACTTGAAAAATAATACTTCAAGGGAATGCTTCTGCTGTGTCATCCACACCAGAAATAGTTTAGGAGAAATTGTGTGACACAAGGACTGAGAAGCAAAGTCACTGCAACACCCTAATACACAGCAGACAAAAAGAACAGAGAAAGGCAAAATATAAATCACTCCAAGATAAATTAGGTCCTCTAGCCACTGCCTGATAAAATTATTATAAAACCTGACAAAGTAAAGACCAAGAGTTAAAGCAAGAGAAAGCACTACCTTCTCAAAAATATCCAAGAACCATAGCAGGGTTAGCGACTTACCCATTAGTGACAGCACAAAGCACTGGGAATAAACCGCAAAGAACTAAAGCTCCCAGGAAGAGGGATAGGCTATCACACTCCAATTACATCTAACGAGAGAACAGCATACTACATAGATGTTTCAAAAATGCATGTGAAGTGGTGGAGCAGGCAGACAGGAGCTCCAGTAAAACCACACTCAAGTAGAAACGCCACTGTTACTGCATGCCAGCAATTTCATTATATGTATCCCCAAAGTAAAAACCCAAACAGGACTGTGATATAAACTTAAACAGTTCCTCAGCAGGAACATTAGCAACAGCATCTTCAATAAATGTGCTGAAAAAGAAAAAGGATGTACATATCTAAATAAAAGGACAAGATACCTCTGGATAAGACAAGTCCTGTGACGTAAGGATATGCTAAGCTGTGCAGGAAGCAGACTGCGTTCACAAGCTATTTTATGACAAGTCTCTTCAGTCTTCTACCTCACGTACAAATCCAGCCTGTGTGCTGTGCAGCAGCACCGACACCGAAGCAGGTATAATTAGCACACCCATTAACAAGTGTCTGTTTGTAACAGACACATTCGATGTTTCAAAAATTCATCCACAGCCATAAGTAAATTCATACTGATTTTACATTAACTAGTTTAAAATGTTTTACATTCACACCAGTGAGGATTTGTTTCTCAAGTAGCGCTGACTGATACAACCCCAATTAATTCTTTCTAATGGGCAGGCTAAAACAAGTTTCATCATGAAGTAGTATGACAATACTTCACCTTTTCAAATATATATATATATATATATATTGCAATATATATTACACATGAAAGTGAAAATGTTTCCTCTCTATCCAAGCAAATACACCTAGCTGGACTCAGTCACCAATCACCCACACCAAGTGCTTTTGCAGAACACCTCCTCTCTAGATCAGAACAATTTTACATACAGAAAGTTTAATGTTTTCACTTTAATCAAACCTACTGTTTAGTGTCCCATTTTAGATGACAACTTTAATTGCACTTCTTGAAATCTTTTTAATTGATATTGCCACCTAGTGGTTTGTTTCAACAATATTAAATAATTGTAAAAGCCAGCATGAGAACATCAACATCTACAGTAAGTTTGAGAAAACCCATCGCTATTTTTTTCACCAATATAGAAAAATCTAATACTGCTTTCCACCCAAAACAAAGGAAATGGCCAAGGACCACTTAGAGAATTAAGCCCAAGGTAGTACATCCTCTTCAAAATAAAACTATTTCTATGGCAGAATAAAACAGTATCATCAAAAAATTTGGTTTACGTTATGTAATAACCCAATATTGAATAATTCTCCAAACACATAATTTCAGAGAAAAAGTACCATTACTAAAAATCTATTTTTAAAGCTTATTTCTTTCACTTTCTTGAATACAAAATAAAGAGGAACACATTTCCCATCTGTCTGGTCTTTGGTTTACTGTAGGTTTGCTGTTACATGCTTAATGGCAAGATGATCTAAGTACCCTAAATACAGGAAATAAAATGCAGAACAAGTCCTAGTTTACCTAATATAAGAGAAAACAACTTTCAAAACATTTCTCCTAGCAAGTTCAGCATAGTTATACAAGAAGAGAAAAACTAGACAAGAAGTTCTTAGTATTTACACAGCTTTTCCATTGCTATTTCATTCTGATCCAAACCAACATACACACAAGAGAGTCCTACAGTTACAGATAGTCCTGTTCTTTGTTCAGATTACAGCCATCTTCAGTATCTTGTGGAAACCCAGATGCTTATTATGCAGCACTAGTAATAGCTGATTGACAAGAGTGTATGTCACTTTAATCCTTTCTGCTTCTATGTCCCTATTTCTAATAGACAAAAAACCATATCAATTACATTTTAATGAAAAAATAAAATTTTCAAACAGTTGGCAATATTGTTTCCAAACAGTTCAGCGGTAGTGGTTTTAGTATTCTTGGAAATAAAACATGCATGCAAAAAACTGATCAAATTTGAACAAACACAATTATTTTCAACCAGTAATTTGCTTTTAAATCCATTTTTCTTCTAGTAAACAAATATAACTCACATCTTTCTTTTTACCTTGCTGCTTGAAAAATGGAGCTTATGTAACTTTGTGTCTATCCAACTTTTTTTTTTAAATCATATTTGCTAGTTCTAACATTTGAAAAAGTGGATGGAGACCTCTGAGCCATTAAGTTTCTACAAGTTTTGTGGCAGCTGGGAAGAAAAAAAACCAACCCTATTAGTACCTCACAGAGGGAAAGTCAGGGTATTCCACCTCTCACATTTTCCACCTGGATTGTCTAGCTGTTGACGGTCTGTTGCTAGCTGATCAACCAGTCCAGACTGAACTCCACACCAGTCACCACAAGCACTACACTTCTTGCCCAGCTAGCCCATCACACAAAGATGGGTAGTAGCTACAGGAGAAGCTCAGATCCTCGTGCAGGTGGCCGTTGATCACAGCAAGGGAGGTTCAGTACAGCACTAGGTAGACTTAAGAGGCAAGGAACAGCTATGTCTATTGAAGAGGGCCCACTGAAGAGTGGGAGAGAACAAAGGCACTGAGACTCCGCTTGTTGGGCATGGGAAGGGAAGTGAACACATTTGGGACTTGTGGTGGAGAGCAGAGAGGAGTATCCACAGCACACGCAAAAGAGAGCCAAGGCTATTGTGGTGGTGAGATACAGTTGATGTTCAATATAAATGCACATGGAACCAAAATTTTTAATACAGTTTCTCTAACTTATGCAGCACACTGAAATATGTAACAGCACTGAATTAGCCACTTTACATTCACTTTCCTTTATCTGTATTACCTGCTTTAACCTTTACCTAATTGGTATTATTATAGCACATCTCAAATATATATATATATACACACACATATATATAACATAGAGATTGGTTATTATTACTGCACTTTTTTTTTTTTTTTTACACATTTCATATAAAAATGCTACTGATGTCATAGTCAGAAAAAAACAATTATTTTTTCTCAACCTTGAAGAGATGTATAGTCTAGAAGGGCTTTTGCTTATAACATCATTCTCTGAAACACTCAAAAGATCTCTCCATTATCTCCTGGCACATTTTTAATCTACTTTAGAACACAGACGCTATTTGTATAATGAAGGAAGATCATACCTTGAAAATGCATTCAGGCCCTTTCAACTATTTAGCTAAAATGTCTGTTCAACACACAATGCTACATAGCTTTGTCCACTTACATGTAAAAAGCCCCTAGAGCTTCTTTCATGATGGCAGGTGCAAAGGTTCTTCTGAGAGAAGAATTAACAGTTTTCTAACGACGTGTTGAATAACTACATGTTAAATGTAAATAAAACCAAAAGCTACTCTGCAAACCACCAGTATTTAAGACACTACTTTAACAAGTTCAAACTTCAGAGGTCTTTTCAAAGCCAATTTGCAAATGAGAACTTTCCCACTAGCCAGGATTGCCCCACTGTCTACTACTGCAGTTCCCAGCAAGGACATAATTTTTAAATGTTAATAAAATAGTTAAAGACCATATAGACTTTCCGTAAAAACAAAGCAGATTGTATTTGAATTTTAACTCAGAGCTAATCCCCTTAATTTTTTTCAAATATACAGAAAGAGCCCCTTTCTCTGATACGGTTTCTGCTTATAGTAGGAGAGCTACTTGCAAATATTCCCTCAGATGTGCTGATCTAAATACCATCTTTTGAATTCCAAGGTAATCTATTTTCCTGGAAAACAGTCCAGAATGCCACTTCACTTAGGCATCACCAGATCAGCACTAAATTTATGCCCTGTCACTTCCTAGCTGCCTCTTGCAAGCTTTGAAATCACCTGAGCAGCAGCAGCAAGGTTCAGAGCATAGCAGCAATTTTACAAATTCAGCGTATTTGCATCCAGGTTGCCTGAACGAAGAGCAGTGACTGCTCCTCACCACAGATCATGCAAAGCAAGACCGTGTAGCCCATAAATATGGTGCTGCCATTGTTTGTAATGGGCCACAGGGTTTGTGATAAGCCTTGGGACTTACCAGGCTCTGTCTGAACATGCCTTGGCCTGCCTGGAGATTTGTTTTAGCATTGAACAGCAACAGTCTACTGATCAAATGACTATTACCTACTTTGTTTTAGCTATCACTTAGCTTTGTTCAGTTGTGAGGTGTAGCACCTATTGTTAAACATATATCTGGAACTGACATAGCAATAATAATTATTCTGTCTAAAGTGAACTATTTAATATGCTGGAATAAAAAGCAGCATAAGGGGGTAAAGACACGGAACAACTGTAGAGGACTAGAAAGTCATAGGATGATACAGAGGCCCAGGGCTACAAACACCTCACCAATGGTTGCTGGCCACAGGACTGCAACCTGGGAGCTGGCCAAAGCCACTCACAGAGGGAACGAAGAACAAGTATCAAACATGTTTAAAATACACCATTATATAGTAAATCTGGATGGACTGACATGGATCGTAACATGAATTTACAAGGCAGCACAAAAAGAACAACTTGTAGAAACATTTAAGAGCGACCCAAGTGGATTTCACAAAGAGGAGGAAGAAGTTACCAACATCAACCTCATAGACCTCCCCGTGGGGGTTCAAGAGGCTGATGACTGGCCATATCCCTCCCTCCTCCCAAATGAAACCATCCACCTTTGATGCTATGCCCACCCTTCCAACAAAGAGCAGATACTACAAAGTCTGTGCATTTATCATTTTGACTGTATGCAATTTGAAACAAATACTAGTACCACCGTAACTCAACTATCAATAATTCTTCGATTGGACCATTAAGACTTTCACTAGACTAACTGCAAATTCTGGACTCTGCGAACAGTGATCATTCCTTTTGCTGATAACAAAATTTTGAGCGTAACAAATTCGAGCAACCTATCTGAAACCTGGATGCAACAAAGCAGGGAGAAGAGACTCTAAGATCTGGAAGGAGAGCAGGTACAGGTGGATCCATTAGTAGCTATTTAGCCTGAGGAGAAACACACAGATCCAAGCTGCATTAGTACAATACCTCAGCAGCTGATGGGTGAGGATCATGCTGCAAACAGGGGAGATAAGCAGTGCAGAACTTCAGGCTGACAAAGCATACAGCCAGAATAGTCACTGGATTCCCTCCCTCCCAGCCTCCATAAAGAAAACAGTGAGTTCAGAATGAAGGTAATTTATCATCCTCTAAATAAGACAAACAATGTGTTACTAGGAAGGGAAATAGCAAGCAATTTTATTTATATATACATACACACACACAGAGACATGCTTGCTTCACCTCACTAAGTAAGTCCCAGTTTCCAACTTTCACAGGCTTATTTGAGCATTTTCGGTGTTTGCTCACACCAACTGGAGTGCATACACATTTTTTTTCCCCATCAGTGAAATTCTACATTGTAAATCAGACTTTCACTTTTCTGCTAAAGTAATGGTCCCCTTACTCAGCCTCTGCCCTGTCTTCTTTTTCCTTCCTCCAAATACCCCCCACCATATTAACGTATATCTCCTTAGATAAGGAAATGTCATTATACACTCACTCACTTTTCATTCTGATATTCTAGGTATACATTTATTGGCAGCAAATCTGGGCTTTGCTGCTTTCCATTGCTGTTGATAAAAGCAAAAATTAAATTCTATGCTGGGAAATGGGGTGAAGATGCTTTTAATTTCACATTATCTATGGTAATTCAGCTTGAAGGAAACCATATCATCTTAAAACAGAAACAAGGCAGCTTGCTCCTTTTTATTTCACTTGCTTATAACATTGTCATGCTTTGATAAGAACACCACAAAAGCAAATCCATGAAGAAAGGTGGTATTACTAGGCAAAGAAGTGAGAGGGGACCAATTTTTCTACTTTGCTGTTTTCAGCCTCTTCTGAAACACTAAGAGATTACACACTTCATCCCTGCTATTAGACTATTACCTTTGTAGAGTGTTAAGAAACTTTATGTACTGAGTTTAAATGCCATTTAAAGACTCCCAAATTAAGTTTCTTATGTAAAGGTGGTATTTTATCTACATACACCTACATAACCATTATTTATTACCTATACCAATGCACTGGTTTTGGCTGGGATGGAGTTAATTTTCTTCACAGTAGCTAGTACGGGGCTATGTTTTGGATTTGTGCTGAAAACAGTGTTGATAACACAGGGATGTTTTCGTTACTGCTGAGCAGTGCTTACCCAGAGCCAAGGGCTTTTCCGCTTCTCACCCCACCCCACCAGCAAGGAGGCTGGGGGGGCACAAGCAGTTGGGAGGGGACACAGCCGGGACAGCTGACCCCAACCAACCCAAGGGATATTCCAGACCATAGGACGTCATGCTCAGCGTATAAAGCTGGGGGAAGAAGAAGGAAGGGGGGGACGTTTAGAGTGATGGCGTTTGTCTTCCCAAGTCACCGTTACTTAACGTGATGGAACCCTGCTTTCCTGGAGATGGCTGAACACCTGCCTGCCCATGGGAAGCGGCAAATGAATTCCTTGCTTTGCTTTGTTTGCATGCGCGGCTTTTGCTTTACCCATTAAACTATCTCAGCCCATGAGTTTTTCTCACTTTTACCCTTCTGATTCTCACCCCCATCCCACCGTGAGGGAGGTGAGTGAGCGGCTCCATGGTGCTTAGTTGCTAGCTGGGGTTAAACCATGACAACCAATCAACTACAAAATATCAAGTATAGGATATGCATTTTCTCAAAAATAAGTCAGCAACATCTGGGGATTGTGACACTGAAAAAGTAGCAGAAGAGAAGCGGCAAAGCCCACAAGTCAGATGTGCAACTGCTGGTCAAACCTTCCAACAGACTAGCAGGGAAAGAGAACATCTAATTTACCAGAATGAATGAAGGATCAAATTACCAACCAAAATTTCTCTATCAAATTCACCTAGTAGTTTCAAACCATACTGAGTTTACAGCTTGTCACATTCAGCCATAATGGTCAGCAATGTGTGTGTTAAAACTAGACTTACCATTGATCTGATTAGTCTTAGATTCTCACGTTCTCTCCCATGAATCCTCCTGAGATAGATGAAGCTTTCCATAAAAGGGTGTTTATTTCAAATAACAAATGGAAATTAAAACAAAGCATTTGGTTGAATGAAATATTATCCCCAAAATAAATTTAATCCATTGATCTTTCCCAATTCTACTATCTAAACTACATTCTCAGATAATCACCAGTGATCTATAATATGAATTCTGGACATCAGGCACTGACGTATGGGAAAAACTGTAATGAAAACAGCGGAAGTCTCAGAATAAATCTGTAAGCGTTTTTGCTCCAATATACATATTCAGTTGTGGTTTATTTTAACGTTCCTTTTAGTTGCAGCTATTAAAACTACTGTTTTCACCAGCCTGGCAAAGCACAGAGCAAGGGTTAAGACCAGTAGCTATCACAGAGAAGGTACAAGTGGAGGAGAAAGGAGTCTGGTCTACTTACACTGTATGTTAAGTTTTCATAATGCTACAATCAGGGCAAGATATGGCACCCTGTGAGACACAAGCTAGTGAAAGTCATTTTGGAAACACAAAATTAGATCCAAATGATCACTTTAAAAGAGTAACATCTTTATTCCCAAGACAAATATTCTCATTACACAAAACTGATTTTTCTGGCTTCAGAAATAAACATTAGAGAATACAGTTATTCTATTACTCAATAATAAGAACAGGAGAAATAAGTTGATTTTCTGCACCATGTTTCCTATAGAATATGCAGAAAGTTTGCCAGCTTTGTTGCAACATTTTTCGATAAACTAATCAATTCTCAACAATACTTGTTTTAGACAACTGGGGAAAAATAGGTATTGTCTATTGAATAAATAGTTTTAACCTAGTTTCTAGATGCTGGATTTACTAAACAACTTGGATTAGCAGTGAGAATGCAATACTTAAAAGTAACTGGTCCATACTAAAGATCAAAGTAGTTACCTAACAGGTATCTGGTGAGCTGAAATACAGTGGTAGCCTCAGCCTAGCTCTTTATAGCTCTGTCTCACATTTTAAGTCAACTTGAGATTCACACATTGTGTTTTCACATCCAGCTTCTCCAAGAGCCTTGAGTGGCAGGCGTGCCCAGATTATGTCTGCCCACAACAACAATACAGAGTTCATCACAAAGCTCCCAGTTCCTAGGACTGCTTGTCCCTCCCTGATTAAAGAGCGACTCTGTAAAATGCATAGTGCTGGAAGCAACTACAAAAATTGCTGTGGGTCATCTTTTCAACATTGTTGACACAGTCCGAGACTTAAAAGTTGCTATATAGCAAACATTTCTGGGAAACAAACAAAAAAAATTAAAATCTCAAATTGACATTAAAAAAATAGAGGCAATGCTCTAATAGCATTTGAGTAGAATTTGATTAAATGTCTAGGACCAGTATCATGGACTTGGACACCAACATGTGCTGGAACACTGTGTTACTAATATACAAAACAGGTCACCCCAAGCAACAGACTACCAAAAAAAAAAAAAAAAAAAAAAAGAAAACAAAACAAAAGTAAAATTTGTTTTTCAGATACTATTATCTGTAAAGATGATTCCTATTCTTTTGAGCTAGAACTCATAACAGTATCATGAAGCTCCTGGCCTTTTCCAAGTTTCCCTGACACTGCTAAAACTTTAAAACATTCACCTGGGAACAGATTCTGGCAACAAGGATCTGTCATACTGTGCTTTGTGACACCAGGAAAGGGAACTTGAAAGAAAGTTTAAGCCTTTGATCTCCTCAGGGCCCCCTCTTTCATAAAAATGCTGAATTGTGACTGCTATGCTAAAAAGCAAAATCATTTAGTAACCCAAATAGCCTCATTCTGACCAAATCACCACGTGTTTGCTTTGTAACTCAGAGTTACTTGGCCACAGTCAACCAGCATGCTGATACCTGTGTATTAGTGAAACTTGATAGCAACACTTCCCTTTTGATCACCTGTCTTCCAACACCATCAGTCTGTTGCTCTTGATTATTCCGCAGAAGAGATGTAAGGCTACTGGCTGTCCCTTACACACCAAAGCCTGGCACGGCCTATAATCCTGTGATTGACACTTGTACATGGCAGGTTGAAATAATAAGCTTGAAATTCCTCAGGCATCTAACTCTTATTTCACAGGTGAGTGAATTATTGAGCTACTACATAAGCATGAGAACTAAAACTTTGAAACAAAGCTAGTTGTTCACATGAACAGAGAAAATGACCCAAATTCTTAGATTCACGACTTTAAATCCCAGGCTCATTTTGGCATCAAACTCAGACCTGCAGATGGCATCAAAGTCTACAGGAAAAGTAGCATTTCAGGCATGCCCATTCCTTCAGTATTTTGCACTCCTGGCATGCCTCCTCACCCCTTCGTCATTACCTTACTGTTCTTGGGTTTATGAAAGCTCTTCTCAAACACACACCTCTGCTGATTCACTGTAGAGTTTCACAGCTCCTTCCTGAGCCAGGTATAGGAGTGCCACACATTACATCACTCAAGCCCCATTTGGATCTAGCCTCACAGATACTGTCAGGCTTACGCATACTATCAGATGTTGCAAGTGATCTACTGAGGTGGCCTTAAAAATTTAAGAGCTGCCACACTAATTTAGATCAAATACATACCTAGGCCAGTATTATACCACTAGGTGCCAGAAACACACATTTAAAGATGAGTATACAAGTGGATCACTCTATATGAGGACAAACTTACATGACAGGGCTTCAGCAGATACTGGCTTGGTAAGTCAAATTGCACTGACAGTAGTATACTTAAAAACTACTGATGGTTCTAGTGTCCAGTCTTATCCTTCTTAAACCCATCTATAATTTGGCCTCTACAACTTATTGCAAAGCCACATTCTGCCGTTTGTACTGTACAAAAAAAAGTATCCTCTTTTGCATTAAAGTCACTCTTTTCAACCATTGTTTTGTAATGAAAAAAGGTTGCTATTCATTCTTCCCTTTCAATACCAGTAATGATTTTTCAGGCATGCCAAAATGCTCCTTAACCACCTTTACATATCTGAAAAGGACTAGTCATAAATGAAGCTGTCCAATATCCTCAATCACCTTTACCACCTCCTTCTTTGAGAAATTTCTAGTTCTACATCATCTTTTTTGAGATGGTAAGATGTGAACCATGTAATGTGAGCACGAATATAAACCACAATTTATACAGAAGCACAATTTATTTTAAAATATTTTTAATTAGCTTTCAAACATTAAAATAGCCATTTAAAAGATCTGGTTTAAATAAAGTTATCTTGCTATGTACCTTACTTAACTACAGCCTTAGCTGCACTTAACTGGGATTCTTTTAATTACTTTCTACTTGGATTTTAATAACTTATGCCTTATTTTCTTCTAGGATTCATTGTTTTACTGTTTTGTTTCTACAGCATACATGATCTCAAACCGCCCAACTGTCCCTCACCAAAGGTGATAAGTGACCACTGGGTACTCAGACTCTGGCAGGAGAAAGGAATAAAACCAGCTGCCTTAACGCCTTCTGCAGTCAGTCCCACATAGCACAACAGAGCGGGCCCAGCCCGCCTAACTGCCCACCGCTCAGCAGAACAAGCCCCAACCAAAGCCTAACCTTCTGAAGGTCCTGGAAAGGAATTCGGAGTTGTTTCTTTCCTAAGCACTCTGGAAGAGGGAGGAGTCACTCTGCTCTACTGACTGTACCTTCTCTCCTGAAAATACAGCTCAGTCATGCGTTTGCTCCCCTCACAGCAACCTTTCAGGCAACCTGTCACAGAAACAGCACTTCCATCATACCCATCTCCAGGCTCCATGCAACTACCTGAGAACCTCTTCTATAATGGTTTTATACAGACATATATGTCTCAGTCTATGAAGGAGTAACATCACATATAGGTGAGCAACAGCAGGAGGGTAGCCAGTGGGAGACAAGTACAACTATTAAACAGAGAAATCACTGGGGTGAGAGGGGAGACTAGAAGAAACAGATCAATGCAAAGAAAAAAAGAGATGTCCCAAGAGAGAATTTTCTTTAGAACCATGAATATAAGAACAATATAATTTTAGTACAGTTTGAAAATTAGTAAATAATTGATTTTAATATCAGAATTTAAGATACAGATATTGTACCTAGACAGCTCTGACCTTTATTGCTGCAACAAGAACAATACAGATACTAAATTTTTTCCTCAGGGATAGGAAAATATAATTGACCTCTAACTACAGAATTCTCCCTTCCATTTTAGAAAACTGCAAACTAAGCATTGACAATAGCTCAAGGCAACTGAAGCCCTGGACTCTTTTACTCTCCTACATTCAAATTATTGACTTTTAATTGACTTGTGTCTGCTCCTCAACAGGACCAGCAGTCATCCTCCAAATGAGGAAATAGAGAGAGTTTAATCTGATACAATGTTCTGATATAATGTTCTCATTGTCTGACATTTCTATTTCTTTAATGGAATTTCTAGCTTAGCTAGACACATTTACTTCTACAACTCCTACTGCTCCAGAAAATGCTTGAGACTGATCACAAATTTTACCTGAGAAGATTCATGCTGTAAGGCAGGAATCAAAAAGTTGAGTATTTAGCATAGCCATGAGAACAGGCTTCTCTCCAGGTTTTACTTTTGCCCTAAGTCTAGATAACCTGTGGCCATCAAGAAGGATTGTGTGCATAACTTCCAATCTTTTTTTCACACACACTAAATCATTGAAATGGTCACCAAGCATATTTAGGACACCATCAAGAAGCCAAGTAATAAAGGAATTCTTTCCTTCATGTTAACATATGCAAATTCAATGAAGTTGTCCAAAACTAAAAATAATTTTATTTGGTCCAGTCTTTATCAAACTGGAAAAATATCAAAACTATTTATGCAGTAAAGATTGTCATATACACCTTCAAATTATAGTTTAAAAAAAAAAAGTCGATAGCTTCTACAGTCTGTCATCTTCTTGAGAACAAAAGGAAGAGATGTGTATATTTCAAAACCCATGTCCAAGCCTTGTCCACAAAATTTATTACCATCCTACCCTGTAGTTACAGTAAATAAAAGAGTTAAAAAAATAAAAACGCACTGCAGAACAAGGGCCCCATCATCATGAACATTACACCCCAACAGCTCATCTCACTATGATCTGAAACACGAAATGCAGTCATTTTCCCTCCCCCACTAACGCACTCTTGTTTAATGTAACTGTGCCAAACCAGGGTATTTTCCTTAATAAAACCACCATTATACTAAACCCAATGTTATTTCATAAAATAAAATTATTACAAATGAAATTAAGGTCCCAGGACGGCATCTCTATTCATTGCCTGTTCAAAACCTGACATAACCAAGGAGACCAGTACAGGCGAGGATGTGCATGGCTGGGGACCAGCCTTGCTGACAGGGACCTGGAGGATCCTGGTGGACAACAAAGCTGAACACAAGTCAGCACTACACCACAGCAATGAAGGCAAATCAAATCCTGGGCTGCATCCACAGGGGCATTACTCGCAGAGGTAGAGATGTAATCATCCCACTCTACTTGGCACTTCTCAGGTCACACCTGGAGTACTGTGTCCAGTTCTGGTCCCCACAGTTCAAAAAATACATGGACAGACTGGAGAGGGTCCAAAGGAGGGCCATGAAGATGATCAAAGGGCTGGAGACCACCCCCCTCGGGGGGACCTTATCACAGTATTCCAGTACTTAAGTGGTGGCTATAAAGAAGATGAGTCTCTTTTCACAAGGAGCCACACAGAAAGGACAAGGGGCAACGGGTACAAGTTGCACTGGGAAAGGTTTCATCTTGATACAAGAAAGTAATTTTTTACAGTGAGAACAATCAATCACAAGAACAACATCCCCAGGGACATGGTGGAGTCCCCACAGTAGAGGTTTTCAAGACACGGCTGGACAAGGTGCTAGACAATCTCATCTAGGCTCCCTTTCCCACAAAAGGTTGGACCAGATGATCTTTCAAGGTCACTTCCAACCTGGGCCGTTCTATGATTCTGTTCTATGAAAAAGACATGAACCTTGGCAAATTTGTATGAGCGGATAATTCTTTGATAATAGATGTCCTGACACTTACATGACAATAACTACTTTCATTATACAAATCTGCAAGTAGACCTCTACAGAGTATTAGAAATTCTGGAGCCATTCCCATTTCAGAAATTAAGTTTTTTAGAGCTGCAGGATGTTTTCTTACTACATGACACAGGGTACTAAACAGAAAGATGAACACACTTTGTAATACATGTGCTACTTTACACTGAAATTTACTCTAGATTCCACTGGATCCCTCAAAAAGTCTTTGATGTGTGTTTTATTATCACATTACAAAGGTGAACACTGGACTGAGTCAGGCATTCAAGATCAAACATGTCACAACACCTTCTTTAAATTTCTGTAATCTCAATACATGCAATTATTTACTTCTTTACAAAAGAATTATTAGTATTATACCGAGACAACTAAAATCAACTTTGTTTTCTTTCAGTTGAATCTTTCAGTATATTGTACTCTTAAAGGCGGCACAATGTTAAGCACCTGAAGTCTACACACACTAAGTGGGCAAATAACCAAGATAGGAAGTTACAGCCCTGTAGTATAGGTAGCTTAATGAAATCTTAAAATTTGACAGGAACAGGAAGATAGAGCTCCAACTAAAATATTCTTAGCAATAAGATGAAAGGCTATTAAGAAAGAAGGCAAGAGTAGCAATTCCCATCAACATCACAGTTTGAGTAAATACCCGAAACAACACTGAGTGGACTTCCTAAGCTGATCCACCCTAGGATATATATCCACCCTAGGATTTATATCCACTCTGGGATATCCATCCCATTGTGGCCTCAGATCACTGGTGGTCAAAAAAAAGCCCATTTCACATATACACACTTCTACCCTTACCCTCTCACCCTTGCAAAAAAACTAATGAAAAAGCTTGGGGAGGGTTTGCAAAACTTTTGCAAGCAAAAAAATAAATTAAGCTAATGAAAGCCACTGTAACACTGTGCAAGATGGGTATTTTTATTCTCCTCAAAGAGTTACTGAAAGAGGCTGAAAAACACTGTGGTAGAAAAACAGTGACAAACAAAACCAGTGAATGATTTTCAGACATTTAAGATTCCATAGTAATGTCATATATTCAGAACCTTGATAGCTGTACAATACCTGTGGGTCCAAGAAGTTAGTCATCTGGAAGTGCACAGTATAGAAATCTGGCACTTCCCCTGTTATCTAACATACATACTCTTCACCACTATAAAGCAGTACCGCATGGTCTCTATCACCTGTTCTAAAGTATTGCTTAAAGATAAAACCAAAAAACCTATGCTACAAGAGAACTTAATTTTGAAAAGTCAATCTTGATATCTGGATTTATGCATTTGTATTGAAGTATTCAACACACAATCCTCTCTCCATACATCCACACATCATCATCTGGATGTTTTAACATACAAAACTCTTATCCTTCAACTTTGGATGAAGATGACATATCTCTGATTGGGTATTCGCTTGTTTTTTGTCATATTCACTTAGAAATACAGTCAAGATAGGATTTCCATAGAATCATTTAGGTTGGAAAAGACCTTCAAGATCATCGAGTCCAACCATCCATTTTGTTCCAGTTGAAGCCAGTACTAGTCTGAATATGAAGAAGAGCCTACCATTCTGCTGAATGCAAGAGGTAGACATACCTGAGGCTCTCTTACATAACTGGGTTCTGTTAGCGCTAAGTAAAGGACAGCAAACAGGCTTGTCTATCTGTAAGCAAGTTGATCTCAGAACACAGACTTGGGCATCTGTTGAAAACGCTATTTCACAGACTTCTCTCAAAATGCAGATCTCCATTCTAAGACAAAATAATTCACAGAGGAGCTGAATTAACCATTTTGATTAATCTTTTGCCCAACTCAAAAAATACATAAGCAGTTTGTACACACTGCATGCAGGTCCAACTATTATAACCAAAATCAAGTGCTGTTATCTTAAAATAGTGAGATATTATTCTTTTTCAGTAGCCTGGATGACTGAATTCAAAGTAAGGCCCCACCAAGCAGATTTTACTATTACATGCAATTTTAGATATAGTCTTGATTCAAGACAAAGTGCTTTCTCTTCAGAACATGAGCCACTTAACTTCTACTTTCTTATCTTTCCACCCTATTACACAAAAAATATGGATTCACCTCCACCAGTTCTCATCATTGACTTAAGGGGTCAACACTGAGCAGTTACAGAACCAACCTCACAGACTCCTACAGCAATTAAGGTCTTAACAGACAAAAAGCTATTCAGCGTTAAAGAGCACTGTAATTTTTATTTCTTCTTGTGTCATCATCTTAATACTCTTCAAACAAAAGCCTGCAAGTAAGCTACAATGCGATATAACTCTCCTAGCCAATTCTAGAAGAGGAATCCTGCAGTTCCTTTGAAGCACATTGTTACCAGCAACAATGCAAGTTGCTCCATAAAGCTATGAACCAGCAGAGAAGAGTCTTCCTAAGAACCACAGTTTAAAAAAACAAACAAATAATAAAAAAAAAAAAAACCAAACCACCAAACAGCTTTGGATTCAAAACCAAGCCATGGTTTTCATGTAGTGAAAAAGTTCACTACAGGGAACTTATGGTATAGAATTTCCACCCCTCAAATCAACATTTTCATTTGCAGCTACTGCGCATTTGATGTGCATCACAGACACTGTATGACTCTAATACACTAGTACATGCTGTAGCAGTTTAATTTAAACCAAGGCTAGGAACAGGACAAAACAGATACTTTTGTTGAGATTGTCTTCTGAAATAATGTCCAATGCTGGTTTTACTTTGGCGGCCTAAACTATTTAGCCATTTGCAAGGAGACCCAAAAACTTGAAAGGAGTTTCCCTTTCACAAAGAAGCATAAAACAGACTAGGAGGTCTCCATAGCATAACAGTGCTTTGAAAAGAAAAGAAAACATAAATAGAAAAGAAATGATGGCTCTGTTGTCTACCACAGCAAAACCACTGTTTCCTGAGGCAAGTGAACAGATTCTGCCATTGCATCTGGAAATGCCAACTCAGTATGGCAAATGGCCAGCTACTGACTGTGCACCCTGACTTAACAGTAGCCAGTTTCTTCAGCAACCATAAGTACCAGTTCTGCACTTACCGAGTGTCTGTGAAAGCAAACTTTTGACAAACTCATTCAGCAAGACATCCCAAGGCAGCCCCGCTAAGAAGTGTATTAAACGCTGTATCATCTAAGTAGAACAGAAGTTTATTAATAACCTTGTGGTTAACAGACTTAACTGAAAGCTACAAAAACAATTCTGAACCTAGAGTGACAATAAAACGTAACCTATTTCTGTTTTCAAAGTGGCACAACAAATCCATGTAATTTTACAAACTGACTTCCAAAAGGATTTTGGAAACAAGGGAACAAATCCAATCAGACCACATACCTTGCACATAAAATTTGTTTCCATTGCAATAACTCCAAATTCACACAACTGAAAGCACAATGCAGCTTTCATACAATGCTGGAGGAAACAGCAGTACCAGAACAGGTTGTGAACAAAAGTTAACCGTTAAAACCTGATGACCAATACACCAGCATTTCATCCTACATTATTTTTATGCATCTCAAAGGGGAAAAAAAGCCCATTTGTTGTGAAGCCTGAGCCTGATGGAAAACCACCTGACTACTGAGTTCTGATTTTGGCTTTTCACGGCATCATTTGTAACTAAAAAAACCCAAAACTCCAGGGTCAGGGATATATTATTTCTTTCTATAGAAATCAGAAAGGAAAAGACCTTGCCTCTTGAATCATTTGCCATAGCACATAGCAATATCTTTACCCCATCACATATATATCCATCCATCCAACATACCCTGCTTTCCAGTTCTAAAGACTGGCCAACTAGAAGAAGAAGGGGATGAGGAACATCAGGACATATGCTTCCCCGTCTCAAAGCAGGTAGACTGGATCCCCAAGCAACAAAAACAAAGACAAGAGTCTATTGGTGACATAATGAGTCACCAATAAAGTCTCACTGAACAAAATACAGTAAAAGTTAGTGAGAGAACCACATAATCCTACGAGGAGAAAAAATAAAATAGGGACGAGTCCAAAGCCGCGTTATCCTAGGAAAGAGAAAGTGGGAACACTATAGAGATGGCAGAATGTTCCTACATGGTTCAGTGAAAACAGGTACTGTGAGAATGAGAAAATATGAACTGGACAGCGACAAGAACGTGAAGGGTTAGCAGAAGACAGGGGGGGAAACACCAGACCATGACTTCTGTCCATTTCTGCAAGATCAACAGAGATTTAAACAACAACAACAACAAAAAATACTGGTATCTGCGTTGCTGACAATTAGACACATCTGGGAACGGGAATTAGTCTGACACTACCGAGCAGGAAGCAGAGAGCAGGATGAGAGTACCAGGCTGTTAGCAGGACAAGAAAAGGACTGCCTACAGATAGGACAATGCTGCCAGAAAGAAATCTCAGAACAGAAAGCACAAGGACAGAAGGAAGACCGTGAAGATGAGAGAGAACTGGAGGGTGATTCGAAACGGACACGGGGGCTGTGCAGATCCCCGACAAACAGGGATTTCTCAGAGACGAGTGCCGCAGCGATCCCCAGGGCGAGGCCGGAGTGCCCGGCGCGGGTTTCCACAGAGGAGGAAGGCCAGCCCGGGCGGCACGGGGAGGGCCTGCCCGAAGGAGGCTGAGCCCGGGGCCAGGGCTAGGGACACCCCCCGTGGGAGGGACCGACCCCGGCGCGGTGGGAGCGGAGTGGGGAGGGCGGGGGGGGGGGGACGACGACGTGCTCTGCGGGGGGGAGCTGCCGTCTGTCCCGGCGGCGGGAGCGGGGGAGCAGCTGCCCCGTGAAAGCAAGCAGCGGGGCCGGGACTGCGCGGGAGCAGAGGGGCCGGACCGCGGGACTGTCCCGACAGACATTACGGGCCGGCGGGGGCACAGCGTGAGGGAAGGACGGACAACGAAGCTGTCCCGGGGGGGGAGAGGCTCCGTCCCGGCGGGTCGGGGGTCCCCGTACTTACTTTTTGTGGGGCGGCGGGTGCTTGTCCCTCCTGCCGGCCGCCGCGGACTGCTTGGGCCGCCGCCTGCGGGCCTGCAGGGCCAGCACTGCCGGGGAGAAGAGAACAGCCGGGAGCCGGCGTGAGCGGCGGCGGCCGCGCAGCCCCCCCCGCCCCCGCTCCCACCCCACCGCCCGGCACAGTACGGTACGGTACGGTACCTTTGCGCGAGTTCATCGCCCCGCGCCGCACGCTCCTGGGCGGCCGCGCCGCTCCCCGGCTCTCCCGGCCCCGGCCCCGGCCCCGCCGCCGCCCGCCAGTCGCGACCGCGCGCCGGGCACCGGCCGGCAGCAGCGGCACCCCCGCCCCGCGCCGCCGCCAACTGCGCAGGCGCGGCCCTGCCGGCGGGGCCGCGGCCGGAAAGGCGGGGGCGGGGCGGCGGCAGGTGGCGGCGCGGGCCCGGCGGGAGCGCACCTGAGGCGGGGAGCGGGCCCTCGGCGCCCGGCCCGGCCCGGGCCCTGAGCGCCGGGCCGTACAGCTGGCAGAGGGGGCAGCTTCGCTCTCTGACCAGCCGCTGCCTCTTTCACGGGTCCGTATGTGTTACGGGGCTGCCGCCGAGGTGGGCTTTGTCGGGTCGTTGAGCCAACTGGAAATTAGTTTTGCTGAACACCACTTCCCTCCCCAGACGTCTCGGTTTGTGGTCAGAGTAGCGAAGCGATCCGCCCTGTTGCCGCGAAGTGCTGGGAGCTGTGAGAAGAAAAGGAGAGCAAACGGGAGGGGGTGGAGGTGGCGATCTGCCTCCTTGGCAGCAGCCAGGGCGAGATCAGCTTTAGCTTGTCCCAAGACCTGTGTGGGGTTAGATGCCAGGACCAATTAACCTCATGACACAAATCCAGGGAAATCAGATTTCCTTAATTCTGATTCACACAAAGTTTTTGATTGTCATGATGGACAACTCTTGGCAATTGTTTTTCTCCTCCCGACGACATCTTGTTGCCCATGATACCGGGCTCTATTCAAATTTGGCCTAGCAGTGACCTGTTGAAAACTGTCTCTTCTTACTTGTGCTGTGCATAGCATGGCTCACTTTTTGACAGCATTATGACTGAAATTTTGTGTCGTCTATAACTTAGGCCTGGTGCAGAAGATGATCTGTGTCATATCAAAAACTTCAGTATGAGTGTGAGGCTTGTCTGGCTCATCTCCGCGTGGGACTGGAGTTCAAAAGCATAGTAACTGAAAGATAACGGGACACTAATTCAATTTTGAGGCAGAACTGCCTCCCTAAATGGCAAGACAAAAGAATTCATAACGATGAAGATCTAAAAGCAGCTGCGGTCAAGGTATTACGAGAGTGAAGGGAGCTAGCAGTAATCACTGGTCTTAAGTAATTGGATCATGGAGATTTCAAATAGAGAGAAAATTGAATCCCTAGTTACGGTTAGTTCAGCCTAGGAGCTGGACAGGAACAGAAAGATAAAGCTAGACAACTCAAAAGAGGAGGTACCACAATGTATAGTACTTTCTTGTCTGACTATAGAGCCTGATGAACAGAAAAGAATAGGACCATGAAGTTCCTAAACTACAGCTCTTGTGAGGCACCGCAGCTGCATTTCTAAATCAAAACATTTTCTGTGTCCCATCCTCCATCATAAAAGAACACAGGAAAAAAACATTTCCAGTGTAAGCTACTACTTGGGTAACGTGCAATGTTGGTATGTTACATGTCTCCCTTGTGGTTAGTCTTTTAGTGATAGTTCAGTGTGATAGGTCAGGCAACAGAAAACTGTACTGAAATTTTGAAGGCTTTCTGCTGAGAAAGTTTAGATGCATGAAAATTAATAATAGTTGAATGTTAAAAAGCAGATTACTTATTTACCCTTTGTTTCCAGGCTAATTTTAACTTCATTGGTTAAATTGTGCTGCTGGATGAATTCTTCTACCTGTACAGAGAACTGTAGAGACAAGCAGCTGATGATGGAGAAAACGGTGAGACTGCTTTTTTCTTTGTCAGGGCAGTGCTGGCATAAGTTACCTTATAGCTATGGCTATAGAGCAGAAACCATATCAGGGTCCCAGTCATCTTTTTGGCTACTCATGTGCAATTCTATTTACTTCAACAGGAGGTTTATATGTAGAATTGATTGGACAATTGGGTCTTATCTAAGTACAGTGAGCCTTGTTTACATCAACAGGATTATAAATTCACCAAATCTGGAGTCAGGAAGGAATTTCATTCACAAGCATAATGTCAGCAACATAATCAGGGCAAGGGAACAATCTGCTAGCGCACAGAGAAGGAATTATGTTAAGACCAGGTGGGTGTATACTACACAGTCAATTTCTTTCAGTTCTAATGGACACATATTTGGGGACTATATTCTTCCTGGTTTTTGTTGTTTTATTCCTCGCCCTGCCATGCCCCTAAGAGCCACTCAGAGGGTGCTTATGCAGAACTGCAAAAAAATCACTGAGCCTCTATATGTATGTATAGAGGATTAACATGTACAATTAACTAACTGGAGAGTAAATTAAGGTCAGTAGAGGCTAGATGTATTTCAGAAACAAAAAAAACAAAAAAAAAAAAACCACCTTATTTCTCAGATTCTTGCGAGTGTAACTCCCTTCCTGAGAACACAAACAGAAAGTGAAAATTCAAAAAATTACAGAAATATGTGAAGGTATGTGGTTGTTAAGAATGGATCTACCCTGTATTATGTTTATTTGAATCCACTCATTTCAGTGAAATTCTCCATCCTTATTTCAATATATGTCTTACTGTGTGTAACTTTGCTTTTTCAAAAACAAATGATGAGTCAAGAGAGAAGACAGACTAAATAGCAAAAGAAGGCATTTGTAAAATCAGTATACAACATAAATAAAGAACAGTGAACTGGGTCAGAATGTATCTATTTCCGGCTGTCTCTCTTTGAACATAATATGGGAACAGGTGTCTGTTTTATTACAAGGATTACCATAGAGCTCATTTGCGCTGGGGAAGGGCACTATGAGATTTAGGTGATATGACCTGTGCAGAAAGGAGGGACAACAGCAGATTTAGGTGATCTTAGGTGCAAACATCAGGGGAGAAGAAGGAGAAAATATCAATTTATGGAATGATATTTTTACCTGTTTATAATATAGTTTGGACCGGTCACCTGACACCACACAGATGTTTGATTTGTTTGCTTTTCACCTGGCTTTGAAATATCCCACTTACACAAGAAGACATTAACTTTTCAGATGTGAATGGAATACGTTTGTACAGAATAAAAAGTTACCTAGCAGCAATCCTGTAAACATGATATTTTCATCTTTCTGAGAATAATTCAAAATTCTTCCTTCAGCAGAGGGACGTTAGAAGCTTTTGCCCTGATTGCTGTACCAGTTCCTTTCAGCACTGCTTTTCCCACTGTGTGGTAGCATGCTCTCTGAACTGCACTTTCTCAGAAATCAGGATATGAGCCAACTTCATGCTGCTCTTGCACAGAGTGAAGAAACGAGAAATAACACGTAAGGCAGAGGAAGAAAAAAAAAAGATGGGTGGTGGAAAAAAGGAAAAAGAACAACGTAGTGAAAGGAAATTCCCAATTAAAGGAGAGTTCTTATTAATATGCAAGTCCACCCTTCTCATCCTCTCGCCTTTCATGGTTGTCTCTTGTTCCTTCAGTTCCCACACCCATTTCGCATTTTGTTAAGTATGATACACTTGTATAGGCATACAAACAATGAGTCTGTCCTTCTCTTGTTCACTTAAAGAATTTTCTGGCTACCAACGTGCTTCCCCCCTCCCCCCCCCCCAGTATGTAAACAAAGCAGAGAGGACAATTCTCAGCTTGGTTTTGAGCCACACAGACAACAAACTTACCAATGGGAAGTGTTAAGCAACAGCAAGTAATAAGCTGGGTTCGTTTTTAAAGTCAGGAGGACTGTTGGTGCATTACTGCTTGAGTATAAACAGTTAACATTAATAGGAGCAATGCACGCGTTAAACAAGAAAAGTAGGATTGTTATGTCCATAGTGTAATGAGAAAAAATAGCAGGAACCATGAGTTGGGATTTCCAGAAAAAAACAGGAGGTCAGAAATACCCGAATTTAGATTCCTGGCTCATTCACTGATTCATTGTGCTCTTCCTAAAGCAAATTACATGACTCACCTGACTCATTTTCTTCATCTTTAAAATGGTATAGTGTATGCCGGTTGCACAGTTAACATTGGTGGAGAATTCTTGTTTATCAAGTTAATTGGGAGTACTAATAAAAGAAGAAATAAATAAGGGCAAAGCAGACCAGTTTAATACCAATTTTACATGAAATTAAGGACTTACCTATGCCCAGAAATAGCTGCATCAACCCAGATATGTATTGTACGTAGTCTAAAATAGGGCATGAACTGGCATGACTTAACTCAGATCTGAAATAGGATTAAAACAGAATGTGGCAATATTTTTATGATAATACTTCTTCTAGTGTTGAATTACCCAGATTTCCAGAATGACTCATTCTAGCTTCCCCTATTACTTCCAGCAGGCTCCCAAACACTGCTTCAGTTAAACTTCCTCCACTTTCCTGGGTCCTTGTCTTAAATGTCTTCATTAGCCCCCTCTACTACTGTTTCCCAGCTCTTTACCCAGCTTGCCCTTCTCATCTCAAGCTCCCTTATACCCTTGTTCCAATCTATTGCCTTTTTTTCCTCTATTTAAGTTGGTTGATTTCTTCCTTCATGCTGATTAAAGGTCAGCAAGAGAAGAGAGGATCACTGAAAGATTAGTGACTGCTCTCAGTTTCCTACTCAAATACAACACAAGCAATTATAGGGAAAGGTCTTCAGTAGTGATGCAGCAGTTGTTTGGACTCATGCCTACTATTTCTCTCTGAATGGCAGCTATGCAGTCTGGTCATGTGCTTGAGAGATTTATCTCCTAAGTGAGCATGGAATATTTTGAGACTTAAGTATTAAACTCTCACATGTCTCTGTGCAACATGTGCACAATGCTGTTTTACAAAGTCTCATAATTTGGCCAAACTTGAGAAGATTTTCATAGGGATTGCAAAGGCACATCTTTGATACTAAGGCCTCTTTCTATGAAATCTCGGCTTCCTACTCAAAAGTAGGGATTGCCAACCAATTATGAGAATCCATTAGAAATCAGATGCAGGGCTTACCCAGTTTCCTTTTCTCTAGGCTTGGACTACACAAACAATAGTCACAATGAAAACAACAAGGGACA
The DNA here is from genome assembly GCF_900496995.4 of Aquila chrysaetos chrysaetos. Taxonomy (NCBI): domain Eukaryota; kingdom Metazoa; phylum Chordata; class Aves; order Accipitriformes; family Accipitridae; genus Aquila; species Aquila chrysaetos. Next base: position 15,140,265 of record NC_044008.1, read on the forward strand.
AACTGTAAGCTCAAGCTTAATGTAAGAGGAAGCAATTGACTCATTTTCTCTTGAAGAATAAAGCCTCTTTCTTCTCCACAGCCTCCCCTGTACTTTTACTTGATACAAGATGTTTTCACAGCCTTCAGAAAAATCAGACACCAGCTGACTAGTAGGATGATGCCATGTTATGTCAGTAGTGCCCCACATGTCCTTTCTTCACACATCCTCCAGTGCGATATTGCTATAACGCCCTCACCAATACCTTTCTGGGAAATTAACAGCCATTACCTTAACCGCATCTCAGCAAGGACCAGTGTTCCTTTACAAACCTACTGGTTACAATGCATTCTGAAATAAACTTCTGTTAGTGGAATGGCCAGTAAAGAAGCACTGGTCAAACTGGTTTGTCTGGGTACAGTTCCAGAACTTAATCTTGAGAGCAAAGTAAGCTGTCCTGTTTTGTAGGAAGTAACTGTTTGGTAAAGGATGGCTCAGTTACACAGGCAACATGCATTAGCAGCTGCAGTTATCAGTACACTATTGTTTACCATTAAGGCACAGAACAGTGCCACTTTTGCTCTACTTAGTCTTGACTACATACTGGATCCAAAGAACTACTGTGCTAGAGGGGCATTTCCAAGAAGTATCTATCTCAGGATTCTTTTAATATGATCAACATTCTTTAAAAAGTATGAATATTTCATTACTCAGCATGGGATATTTCATCCCATATGATTAAAATTTTACAAATTTAACAGTAACTGGATCTTAGAAAGTGAAATATCAACCAGCTTCAATAGTCATAGGCATTACCAGCCTGGTTCATAACATGTGTGAACTAGCCATTCAGTTTCATTCTATCTGGTTATGTCTTTACCATATCTACACCATGTAAAACAGCAAAATGAATTTTTTAAAAGCAGAAATTGTTATAGGTAATTGTTAAAAACAAAAGCAGAACTGGCTTGGCTTGTTAGCCAACTAGTATTTCTTTCCAGCTTTCACAAAGAACACTCATAAATGAACTTTGTTACTTTCAGAGAACTGAATAAAGACTGATTATCCACCTCTAGGCACGTGAAATTCCCTGTGCTCCTACTATAAAATGCGTGACATCAAATAACTGTGAAAATATTATAAACAGTCAGCTATGTTCATTCAAAGCACAAAGAATTAATCCACTGCAATTTGGCCTTGTGCATTGTTTCTTAGAAATGAATTCAGTGGGCTTGATTTTTCGGGTTTGATTTATTCATGTTTTACACCCACTTTGCCATTCATTGTAGTAACACAAATGACTGTGGTAGGAAATATTCACATGCTTTTGCCTTCAGAGCTGCAAAATATAATAAACATTAAGAATGTAAATATTGTCACCAAAAACTATGTCTTCATTGCAGTATTTACTGAAGCCAGGCCTTCAAAATCTCTACACTGTAAAACTGCATTCACACAATATGCCCATCTCACCTCTGTGCCTGGCAAGGTCATGGAGCAGATCCTCCTGGAAACTATGCTAAGACACATGGAAAATAAGGAGGTGATTGGTGACAGTCAGCATGGCTTCACTAAGGGCAAATCGTGCCTGACTAATTTGGTGGCCTTCTATGACAGGGTTACAGTGTTGGTGGATAGGGGAAGAGAAACTCACATCATCTACCTGGACTAGTGCAAAGCATTTGACGCTGTCACGCATGATATCCTTGGCTCTAAATTGGAGTGAGATGGATTTGATGGATGGACCTCTCGGTGGATAAGGAATTGGCTGGATGGTCGCACTCAAACAGTTGCGGACAATGGCTCGATGTCCAAGTGGAGACCAGTGATGAGTGGCATTCCTCAGGGGTTTGTATTGGGACTGGTGCTGTTTAACATCTTTGTCGGTGACATGGACAGTGGGATTGAGTACACGCTCAGCAAGTTTGCTGATGACACCAAGCTGTGTGGTGCAGTCGACACACTGGGGGGAAGGGATGCCATCCAGAGGGACCTTGACAGGCTTGAGAGGTGGGCCCATGTGAACCTCCTGAAGTTCAACAAGGCCAAGCGCAAGGTCCTGCACATGGGTCAGGCCAATCCCAAGCACAAATACAGGCTGGGCGATCAGTGGATTGAGAGCAGCCCTGCAGAGAAGGACTTGGGGCTGTTTGTTGACAAGAAGCTCAACATGACCCACCAATGTGCCTTTGCAGCCCAGAAAGCCAACCATATCCTGGGCTGCATCAAAAGAAGCATAACTAGCAGGTCAAGGGAGATGATTCTTCCCCCCTACTCCACTCTGGTGAGACCCCACCTGGAGTACTGCATTCAGCTCTGGGGCCCCCAACATCAGAAGGACGTGGACCAGTTGGAGTGGGTCCAGAGGAGGGCCACAAAGATGATCCGAGGGCAGGAGCACCTCCCCTATGAAGACAGGCTGAGAGAGTTGAGGTTGTTTAGCCTGGAGAAGAGAAGGTTCCAGGGAGACCTTCTAGCAGCCTTCCAGTACTTAAAGGGGGCCTACAGGAAAGATGGGGAAGGACTTTTTACAAGGGCCTGTAGTGATAGGACAAGGGGTAATGGCTTTAAAGTGAAAGAGGGTAGATTTAGATTAGATGTAAGGAAGAAGTTCTTCACTGTGAGGGTGTTGAGGCACTGGCAGAGGTTGCCCAGAGAGGCTGTGGATGCCCCATCCCTGGAAGTGTTCAAGGCCAGGTTGGATGGGGCTTTGAGCAACCTGGTCTAGTGGAAGGTGTCCCTGCCCATGGCAGGGGGGTTGGAACTAGATGACCTTTAAGGTCCCTTCCAATCCAAACCATTCTATGATTCTATGACTATGATCTATTTACAGTAACTTCTAAGTATCAAGACTTTTACCCACCTTCCAGAGCACTCAGTACTTGACTAGCTGGGCTGCCCTGATACAGAGAGGTATAAAGCACAAAATTAAAAGATTATGGCTATTTCAATTCCTAGTGAGGAAGAAATCCATTGTAGGACGATTTATTCTTTGTCCAGATACCTGACTTTAACCTGTTGTGAAAATAACAGCTTTTATTCCCTTCAAACACTAGTTACAGTAGGCATATAAGTCCATTTCCTAAAATCTCCTCCTCCGTCCTACGTTATGCGTTATTCTTAAAGTAAGAACACAGTTGCAGAAAACAGTCGTAAAAGCAGAATGGCAAGAATCAATTGCAAAATAGTAACAGAATGCACATCTGATTAGTTGATGGTAGAGTACATCCAAATCTATTTGTTTACCAATATGCTCGGTGCTATTTGCATTCAGTGGAACAATGCACTGTACCATTTCTGAATGCACTGTACCATTTTTATGGGGACAGAAGCAAGAAATGATACTGTGAACTCAATACACTGCTAAATCCAGTGGTTACACTCACAGCATGCCTCTTATCACTGACAATCCAGGAGAACAGAGTGTGCCTTTTCTCTCTCTTCCTTTGAATTGTAGTTGAAATCCATGTGGAAATGTGATCTTGTCAACAGTTTTGTCCACATCCCAATTCATCTAATACTGTTCTGGTTATAGCATCTTTGTCTGCCCTGTTCAAAACTTTGAAAAAGGCTCTCTGTCTCTTCTTTCCTTCCCCAAATTAATACATAGTTCAAGATCAAGAATTCTGTTACAAACTAAAGTACCGAATGAAATAGTACTGGAAATCTAACTGCAAATAAGAAAAATATGCAAAAATCTTATTTGCGGTGAAATTAACAATAATCTCAATTGTAATGGAAATCTGCACTGCCAGCATACTGTTCTCCTTTTCTCTAGAGCCAGCCTGGTCCTCACATAAAAGAAGTATGTCTGCCCAGGTGGTCTTCCATTTCAGGAGTTTATGGTTGGCTATTACCCTTTAAGATGTGGAATTGCTTAGACAGCTGAAGGAAGAACCTGATGATGTGAAGTATGTGTCCCCTGTATATCACATACAGCCTGGTAAAGATGTGGGGACTGAAGCTTATTGGACATGAGGGGAAAGAGCAACTCAGGAAACTATACTTGATTTTGTAACTTGTGTATTCTAACCTTCCAGTTGTTCTCTAAACTATTGTCAACCACTTTTTCATTCTTCCCAGCTCCTTTTTCAGTAGAACTCAAGATGCACATTAGGCCTGTGTCCAAGGCTTATTTGCAGCAGGTTATCCTTGAATCTTTGTTGGTTTTGTTTTGGTTTTGTTGGGTTTTTTTAATCTTTGCTGGATCAGGGTCCTTTTCACGAAATACGATTTTGCCCACAGAGAGAAAAGAAAGAAAGTAGCACCCCTGTAACACTTTGTATCATACTAAGCCTTAAATTAATATTTTATGTGCTTACTATGCTTTCATTTCATCTCTCTCTTCTGTTTAGAAACAGTTATATCCCATGCTGCCAGTCTACAGAGCCTATAGTATTTCATATTAATGCATTCTTACACAGAAATTTTGATGGTTAGGAGGCCCTTGCTGAGGGACGGGGACTGTCAGATAAAAGGGATGTTTACCAGTTAAGGTTTCAAACAGCAGTGCCATGAGGATATATTAATCAGTTGGAGGTCCCAGATTGCAAGAAGAAAACAATTTTTCCTGGCAACTGATAGAAGACTATTATAATCTGGTGACCAATTAGCAAACCACTGAATGGAGAGAGCCAATAATCTGTAGAACAGATACAGGAAGTTAGGTCTCTCCAGCAATTTCACTGACCACTGTGATTTTCTCATATTTCAATCACTTATAAGACTCATCAAGCAGGAACAGAGAAAATATACAGCTGAACATTAAAAGGACACTGAATTAGGATGCCAAGGCTAGCTACAAATAAATCTGATTCTTATTTTTTTGGCTGGAAAGCATAGTGTGAACTAAAAGTCACAGAAGGCCAAACACTGCAAGCACAAAATTATTTCTTCACTTAATACAAGTGGGACTTACCATGGACACTCCCCGAACAGCACTTTAATGCTAGTACCTGTATGACACTCACAGAATTCAGCAGGTATAGATAAAAGGATAGGCACTTGATTCTCGCTAAGCATCTAATCCCAGCTTTGAATAAGTTTGATAGTTACCAGTTAAACCATGGCTAGAGTAAATCATTAATTGCATAGGTAAATTTTCCCCAGCTGGAATTTATGTGCACATACCCACATCCCACATGGATCATATATGCACATACATACTAGAATAAGGGGTGTAAGGGGGAAAAGGAGACAGGGGAGTGATACAACTCCTGTCCTTGACCAAAGGAAGGGACATACTATGCCGTCTGCTGTCCCCCACCTGCATAGGTTATACTGCAGTGATGCTGTAATTCTATCCATAACAAAGAACAGACCTTTTACCTGGTGGCTCTGTTATCAGTTCTGTTCCTGCGTGAGTCTGTCCTTTGATAAATCCATGGTCTCTGTCCATTTGGTTGTTTTTGAGGTCTGCTCCATATCTAGGTTACCACTTCACTACCTTTGCTGCAGGAATTTCCTACAGTACAGCCCTTTTTGCCCCAGTTTAAGATCTGAGACAAACTGTTCTGCCTCAGAAGCTGTCCAGTGTGAATGTGCCAGTAGATGCATTTTATTTTCTTTTTCTGGCATTGAATTACTCCCTGCTTGATCCTTTCCTCCTCAAACTTACAAAAAATAATTGTTGTGGTTTAACCCCAGCCAGCAACTAAGCACCACGCAGCCACTCACTCACTCCCCCACACCCAGTGGGATGGGAGAGAGAATTGGGAAAAAAAGTAAAACTCATGGATTGAGATAAGAACAGTTTAATAGAACAGAAAGGAAGAAAATAATAACAATAATAATAACAATAATAAAATGACAATAAAAATAATAAAAGAATTGGAATATACAAAACAAGGGATGCAAAATGCAATTGCTCACCACTCACCAACCGATGCCCAGTTAGTTCCCGAGCAGTGATCCACCTCCCCTGGCCAACTCCCCCAATTTATATACTAGGCATGACATCACATGGTATGGAATATCCCTTCGGCCAGTTTGGGTCAGCTGTCCTGGCTGTGTCCCCTCCCAACTTCTTGTGCCCCTCCAGCCTTCTCGCTGCCTGGGCATGAGAAGCTGAAAAATCCTTGACTTAGTATAAACACTACTTAGCAACAACTGACAACATCAGTGTATTACCAACATTATTCTCATACCAAATCCAAAACATAACACTGTACCAGCTACTAAAAAGAAAATTAACTCTATCCCAGCCAAAACCAGGGCAATAATAATCTGTAGGAGTGTGCCCTCCAGAATTATCTTTTGGCTGTGCTCACCCTAGAGGAACACTTGTTCCTTGCACAACTGCAAGTCTCCAGCTAGCTCACAGCGTGCTGGAACACAGCTGTCCCAGAGGTCTCTTTTTGCATTGCTTGAATGAAATAGCTGTACAGAAATGGAAAAAGTCATGTGAAAACAGGGGCTTAAACTGCTGTATGGTCCCTCATACTCAGGAGGTAAATGGAAAATTAATAAATAGACGAAAATAGAAGTTGTACTGACTTGTGCAGAATAGCATCACAGTGCACATGCTGTGATTCATGTTCACACTGCAAAATAGGTGGGATGGATACCAAGTAAACAAAACATGACTAATTTATCCCCTTAGCTATGCAGATAAGACTAGACTCAGAGGACTTCAAGAACATTTCCTAATATGACTTTCAGGAAGAGATCGCAAGGTGTAAAAGTATAAGCTATGTTTCCTCTCCCATCCTGTTTTTGGACATCAGTGGCCTTGTGTAACTCCTAAGTTTTCCTCTCTCTGAGAAGAAATGGCTCAGCTTTTCATCATAGCCTAATAATTTTACTTTTTTATTGTCAGGATGAAACATCCCTTCCTGAAATTTTTTTAAACCCCCACTGCAGACAAAGATACAGGTGTAACTTGCATATGCAGGTCTGCATTATCTTTAAATGAGCCAGCTTGGGTACTATAGCAGCAGCCTGCTATTGGTGACCTGTGGTTACTCTGTGCTAAATTACTGAATTAATGAATTAGTAACCTAGAAAATTAGCAGGCTACACTGCTGGATAAACGCAAGCTAACTAGTTAAAGTTAGCTTAAATTTTTTAATACAAGCTGTAGTTATACAGGATCTGCAAAGCTGAGAACTATTTCTGTGATCCTAGACCCTAAATTACATTCTGTCATGTAGCAACACATTTCAGTCTCATTGGCCAGTAGATCACTGAGTTGATTTGAAATTCAGGACCCAGAAGCCCCAGCTATTTCTCAGCCTTACATTTAAATGAAATCCAGCCACACTTGACCTTCTCCACCACCTGGTTTTGATGGGTGGAATAAGAATTGGGCATGAGGCAAGAAAGCAGCTGTACTGTGCTCTGGTCTGGTCTCCAGTCTGGAGGAACTAAGGAACCAGAGTTAGGGTATATTGTGCAGCACAACACTTCTGGAGTTTAGGCGGGACTTGAGAAAGTTTAGACCATTTTAGATTAATAATGAGTTTCTTGAATACTGTGTGGATGAGAATTCTTTTTTTCTGAATTTAATCACTGCTTAATCATGCCTTCCCAGCAGACAGTAAAAGAGAACAGATATTTCAGATTCTTTCCCTGTTTTTCTGAAAGTAGCATTATCATTAACTTCCTGTTTCTTAAGAGTTACTTATGTGGGGGCTTTCTAGGCTTGACCTCTGGCTAAAGGAATAATCCCTATTTGTATATAGCAACAATTCACCCAGTATATTTAAGCACTTGGAATTTAAAAACATCTCTATTTTTACTACTTCCATCCTTTAAGGAGGGTTTAATTTAATTAATGAGGTCATGGTACCCTACCTCTCACCTTCTGTTTGCAATGTCTGAAAACTTTGCAGAACAGCTATATCTCAAAAGTTTCATGTTTGTTATCATGCTGCATTTCTGTTTGTTTTCTTAGCAATAAAACAAAGACATCTATTAATGAAGAGCAGACACTTAGTTAACCACAGAGTTTTTTATTGAAGCAGTATTTAATTAAATTGGAAAATCATCCTTTTGTAGGGCCAAAAGTGTTGAATCTGAAGACTATCTATAGAAAAACTATATCTATATATTTCTATTTATAGAAATGTATGTCAAATTTCTATCCCTTGCATAAGTATTACAGCTCGCAACACAGTCATTTTAAAATGCCAAGAAATGCTAGCACCAGCACATTTGCAAATGTCAGAAATTTTTAGTCAGGTTCTTAAAGTTTTAACTCCAAATATTATTAATCTCATAACTCATTTAACCTCTTTCTAAATTATAATCTTAAGTTTATTTTTATGAAGTGGAAAATTATTTATTTGTACTGAGTGCAAGCAATCTAATACTCTAAACTAATTAAAATATCTAAGTGAATAATCCCTAAAGCTACTTTAATTGCTATTTTACTCATGTTTTAATTTTTTATAGTATTTGTATTAATATTTTCTTTGCAAATTTTCTAAGAAAACAGGTTTTGTATAAAGGGTTGGTCCCCATCTGATATTTTTTTCATTCATTGTCCAATTTCAAATGAAGCTGGCAGAAGGTTAGAAGTGTCAAAGTTACTATGAGGACACTAAGGATAGACACTATTAATGTCTCCATTGACAGCAAGGGAAGGAGAACTCAGGAGCCTTCTACTCTATTTTGCTGCATCCTAACCAGTGAGTCAACCCATTCTCCTACTGTAGTCCAGGCAATAAGCTGGAAAAGGGCAAGCAGAGGGCAAAGGTGGCATCTAGAACAATGTACAAATGAACTAGAAATATCACAAGGTGGGGGAAGGCATTTGAGATATAGAAGGGAGCTGAGGGCATTGGAAGGAAGTGCAGGAGACAAAGAGAAATACTGGGAGAATATTTTGATGGCATCATTGTGGGAAGATGTAGGGAACACATGATACAAATTTGTAAAAAAATGACCTTCAGTGGTTTTACTACTCATGAAACAAAGTAGTGGTTTCATAGGCCAGCATCTTAGTACTTTTTAATGGAACCTATCTGCATCTTAATTGCCAAAGTTGTTTGAAAATGGAACTTCTGGCTGGGGTTTCTACATCTTTTCTTTAAAATTTACCTGTTGAACTTAGAATCATAGAATATCTCAAGTTGGAAGAGACCCTTAAGGATCATTGAGTCCAACTCCCTGCTCCTCGCAGGACTACCTAAAACTAAACCATATGACTAAGAGCATCGTCCAGACTCTCCTTGAACTCTGACAGGCTTGGTGCCGTGACCATTTCCCTGGGGACCCTATTCCAGTGACTGACCACCCTCTCAGTGAAGAACCTTTTCCAGTCTGAATTTGAATCAGTGTTTAAAATTAGAAGAAATTGGTACAAATGATTGTGTAATTTGGACGCTGTCTTGGGATTTTCAAACTTGAGAAAACATGGCTTGAAAATCAGAGAGTTCTGGCTTTACAAATTTGATAAGTTGAGTGATCAGAAATTGGTTCAATTGTTGTCACATTTATTTTAAGCTAATGAACATATTGTGATTTATAAGTAAGAAAGGTTTTAAAATGGGCATTGAACCCTATTACACCTTGATTCTGATTGAGGGATGCAAGAGAAATTGCAGGGTTGTGATTCTAGAATAATACTTTCTTGTTTGCACCAAGTTCAAATCTTCTCATTTATTCTTTTGTGGACTAGTTGAACTGCATTCTTCCCAATGTCTGAATTCTGTTCACATTTTTACCAGTGTGTCTCAAATATATTTGAAGTCAAATAAATACAGATCTTTTGTGGGTATTCTTAGCTCAGAAAGTACAACCGTCTCTATGTCAGTTGTGTGAACTGTCTAGCGTTACAATAGAAAATCAGAATTTGGCATCTTGTTCTTTAAAGCAAATCAAGGATTTGTTAGTCTGAGCTGCAACTTTGCTTAAGGCGCATTGTTTCAATTGCAGCCGTGCAGTCAGTCAAGCTGCCTGCTTGTTGACTGTGTATTTATATGGCAAGTCTTGCTGAGAAAAACTGAGCATGCCTTTATCAATAAGCAGTTATTGAGCAGGGTGGTATTAATGAGACTTGCCCTTGTCATGTCTGCAGTTTTTGTAAAAGTTATGAAAAATCCTGAACCTAAATTTTTTTAACTTGGGTACAGAACTGTGAGCTGGTTACCTTGAACTACCTGGAGCCAATTCAGTTTTCCTCAACCTACCTGGAGCAGAACCCTTCTAAAAATCTGTCTGCAGTGTGTTGTAGGGCATTTTTTCTCAGTATCGTATCATTGGCAAATACTGTACACTGCTAGAGGATGCAGCTGCTGCCCACACACTACATAAATGCATTTCGTAGAAATACACACTTACTATGGATTTTTTTTGAAGGGATCTCTTCTGATTGTATCCTAAGTGAGTATGTGATTGAGCAGCTGTGTAGAGGGCTGCTTCAAGATGCAGGAAGAAGCTTTGGTGGTTTATTAGGCTATGTGGTTGGTCAGCAAGAGAGAAAGCATTGGAAATACGGTGCATTTGTACAAGATAATCCATGTTGTAATTGCCACTCTATCCACAACTGTATTTCTGTAGCAGGAAAATGAACACCAAGAAGATGAGTGGAATTATTATTTGTAGACCAGCGATGACTAACAGTGGCATGAAAACTTAATGGACCTATGCAAAGAATAGTCTATCCACAGAGGAGTGTGTTGTGCCCAGGAAAGTTGCTGTATAGAAATTGGCCACCTATGGCTGCTGTGTGATGTTGCAGTGCAGCAGTGAGCCACAGTGTTTCTGTGAAGGTTGTTTACTTAGCATGGCTGTCATGATTTTCAAATGGGACTTTCATACTGCACTGGAGAGAGCTTTTCACACTTTCTCAGTTTCTAAAGGGCAGTTCCAGACCCTATTGTAGGGAGGAGTGTAGAGCCAAATAACTGCTGATTAATGGCTTCTGTTTTGCGCCTGATGAATTTTATGGATTACAGTGAATAAAAGGCTAATTTGTCTCCTGAAGTATATATTGATATAAATGTGATCACTTTTCTGCACTACCTAACTTGGGTTAATGGAGTGTTGCTTCAATGTATTTTCTGGCATGTTCTGACTGTATCAATAATGTCTTTGTGTGGGCTGAACTTCCTATTCAGTACAAATGGGTGAACAGCAATAAGCACTTCAACAAACAGGTATTTCTTAAGCTGTCAAACTTACAGCCTGAATAACCTAAAGAGCAATGCAATCAGATCTGCCAACTGTGAACAATGAACACTTTTCTAAAATGTAGAATGGCTTACAATTCAAATAAAACTCAAAAGTTAGGTTGAACTGCAACTCAGTTGTAGTTTATGAAAACATTAATACACAAAAGAATGAAGGCAGCACCAGTGTCTGATACCAACTGCCTGCTTTGCTTTTTTCTCTTTTCCCTTCCTGCTTCTTTCATGCACAGCACAACACACTACAGGCATACAAGGGGAAAGGGCTGCAGGATTCCCTGAATTGTTCCAGTTAACTCTCTTCATGTTTGACTGCTAACTCCCGTGCATAGAGATTAGAGAGAGACTTGAAGAGATTTTAGTGTCTTACTAAGAACCTGTAGAAGCAGCAGAGCAAGAAGTAGGTGTTCATTGCTCCATGCAGAGGCCTGACCATGCACAGCTACTGTCCCTGTGAGTTTGGCCCTTCCCTTTAGCTTCTACCTGTAAGAAATTCTTCCAAAATTCTTGGGTCTGTGCACACTTATGCCTGAATTTGAAAAGATAATGTCATTTCCTTAGTTACATTTTCCCTGTAATCTCCATTCTTGCAAGCTGCTTTTTCTGTTCCTTCCTCTTTTCCTGCAGTAATTCAGAATTTCTCTACTGAACTTTGGACATAATGTTACACGCAGCACATTTCCATTTGGTCTTCTGTGACAGTATGTGCATACTGAGGCTAGAGAGGAAAATGCACAGGCTCTCCAACCTGGAGCCTCAGACTGCAATGACAGTCCGGTCATTTTCTGTGTGTGTGTGTGATAGAAACAGACCCACACACACACCTTCTACAGAATAAGGCCATCAATCACAACTGTTATCATGTTAGAATTTTCACCCTGACCCACACCGACAGGTAACAGGCAAATATTGATTAAAAACAGAAAAAATTCACAATATATTCTTTTGTTAATTTAGATATTATTTTAAGAAAGTTGTCTTACTCTAGGAGAAAGCAATATGACTGTCAGTGAAACAGTATCAGGGAACAGAAAATAAACAGCTGAGTTTATTAGTCAAGACTGTCCTGTCTTTCATAGCAATTTGTCAAAAACATGCATATTTTGGAAGCCCCAGAATGATAAAAAGGTGTCTTTTCAGTCTTGGAGGAGGAGAGTGTCCTTTCAAGGATACAATGGTGCTTTTCAGAGGACCAGTGAGTGTGCAACATGTCTGTCAATGGAAGGCTCATTTCAGAGCAAACCTTGCTCTACCACTTTAGGTAGCTATTGACTAACATTACTGATTGACTAAAATTCTCGTTGCATTAAAAAATCTCTAAGTATCACCTCTTTAATATGAGTAAAAATCAGGGAAAAACCCAGATAAATTGCTTGAGCAACCACTTTCTGAATGGTTTCTGCTGAACCAGACTCCTCCCTCGCTGCAAGTTAAGGGGAGGAGGGAAGAAAACTGTCTGGACTTCAAGCATTGACAGCTTGCTTGTCTGAGTTACCCCAGCTGAAACTGTGACTGGCCAACTGGACTTCAGCCAAAACCACTTCACCTCTCCTTCTCTCCTCCCCGTTTTTCCTATTCCACTCCAACAGACAGTTTCCACAGAAACAGAGTAGCACGAATAGTACAGGTTTTGGGTGCCTTTCTGCAGAAGTAAATGGTTTTTTAACAAAAGAGTCTGCATATAGTGTTGACTAATTAACATGTCATTTTGGTGAAAAGCTTTATTAGAGTTTAGATTCAGAGGTTATCTGGATACTAAAAATCATATTTGGAATTTCTCTCTCAACATTTTAAACCCTGTGTACTAACTCCATGGATTGCCTGACTATCTGGCAGCAGAAACATGAAACTAATATTCTATTTTATCACTCAGTTTAGGGTTTTTTCAGATTTCTTTTCCCCCTACTATTCATTAGCAACATTGGCAAGTGTCTGACACAAGAAACAGACTCAAGCCAACCACTGTATCAGCCCACTATACGACTTCCACTGTGCCCCACAGCCAAGCTTAGTCTCAGAGCAGAATCCTCCCTAATAGTGAACTTATTTCATAATTAAAAGGTAATTTTGTACACTGAAAAATACAGTGAAGGTGGTTTCTCTAACAACATACTCCATCTTCCCAACTGACCACCAAGCAGGTACCTGAGAGACCAGGTTCACTGAAAGGCATACTCTAAGTTTCCCACTGAGACAGCCTCCTGACCTCCTTACAGACCTTCCAAGTGCCTGTAAATAATTTCCTTGACAAAAAAATGATGTCATGCCAGTCACTAAGCTCAATGATTAAAAACTGGCAAGTACCTCTCGCTCCATATAACAGGCAAACTTTGCTGGGATATTTCAGGATTCTGGTCCTCATCCTCAACTGCATAGGAGAGCTTATTTGTGTGGTCCCAATACTGATGCACTGGCCCAGTGTAAATGCCCAGCTAAACAAGCTGTTGTGAAATGACACTGTGGTGGAATATGTTCCTGTTACCTATTTCCTATTTGAAATCATGAGCGTTTACTGTACTCCTCCTAGACAGTAACATAAAGTCAGCTGTGCTCCTTTTGTCAAGTAGCCAGGCGGACCCAGGGATTACTTTTGCCAATGCTAATCAGTTTGGACAACTCCGTAAGTGAATGAAGTATCAATAGTATCTCCAGGCAGCAGGAAAGAGAAGGGTGATAGAAAAGTGGAGGATTGCTTGTGTTCTGGATTTTATCATCCACAAACTATGTGAAGAATTAGGCATGTAAAGAGGGAATACTACTACGTGGCTACAGCCTAGAAGTTAACCAAACGCGGGTATCAGGATTTTCTGTATGGATGATGGGGAATGAGATTTTTAAAGTCATTCACCGTTATGAGTAAAAAATACCACAGGTATTGCCATAATCCATTTTAGTTTCACGTCTGTCAATCTTTGACATGAATGCTGTGACTTCTCAAGTGCTTTTAGTGACCAGATCCAGTCGTCCTGAGGACAACAGCATTTTACCAGGAGCTTAATAGGGGACGAAATTTCACACCAGTAACAGTGATCCAAGGCAGCCAAAAAAAAATCCTGGAAAACGCAGTGTGACAGCAAGCACAGGCAAGGCAGGCAGGCACACAGAGAGCAGCACACTCTGCTACCCTGCAGGCCGGCGCTTGAGCAGCATGAGCTGCCGGGATAGCTCGTTTTCTCCCTCCACCTTCGCAGCCTTCCCTTCTCCCTCCTACGTGCGCAGCAGCAGCTTGGCGGCAGGAGGCGGGGGGTCCGGCGGGTCCGGGGCGTCCCCGCCCGCCCGCTCGGCAGCCGGGCTCCGCCGCGGGAGCAGCCGGCCCTGCTGGCCGGTCGCTCGTCAGGCTCTGCGTCCTGTCTCCGCTGCTGGCCTCCTCCCAAATACATGGAAAGGTCTTTCAGCCCGTGGAGGTGAAAGGCCTTCCCGGGGAACTGCGGGTGGGGGCAGAAATACATAATTATTCCCCCCAGCTCAGATTCCTGTTTCTTGTAATACTTGCTCTTTACTGCCTGTCCTTGCAAAAAATTGAACGCTGCCACTCAAAGATACTCGATCTGGGGGGGATAACATCCTGTTTTGCCTACACTGCTGCAAAGCTTTACAACATCCCTGAATCAAACTTCTAACAGTGAAACAAAGGTACAAAAAGCAAATACCTTTCACGGTTACCTCCCAATCCTATGGTTAAGGTTTTACTTGATCTTCTATAGTCACATACACTCTTAATTTAAAATTACCATGTACAGCACAGTACCTGATGACTTATTTACAGCTACCTTTATATCATTCATTTTTTAGAGAGGAACAAACTTGGTCAAAAAAATCCCAGTCCTCTCTGCCTAAAATTCTCATTGTCTGTCTAGATAAGATGCTTTTCCACCTTTCTCCTATTGCAGACTAATTGACCAAGGGATTTGGAGAGATGAATTTGAAAAATAAGCAGCTTTTCATTTAAAAAAAAGAATGGGGGAAGGGAAAAGTCGAAGAATCAACTTAGAGGTGATAGCCTATTAAAGCACTATAGACCTTGATAATTTGTGTTCTCTGAAAACCATTTTTTGTCATTATTTTGGAAATTTGTATGATTCTTTTTGGACTGTTTTCAACATTCTTCAAAGAACCTCCTCACTGAAATTACTTACCTTGTGCATTAAGTTCTCTATCTCCAAAAAACCCCTGTTTTTTTTCATAATATTGTACTTTCAGATTTTGCATGGTAATGAATTATCACCTCCACTTTTCACTTCATGCAAGGCTTCAAAATAAGCATTAGAAATGCAAACAACCTACATATGAAAAATACATTAGGCTTTTAATAGTTCTTTCATTTGAATTCTCTGTGGTGCTATTAGTGACAGGTAAAAATGAGACCAGTTAAGTGCAGCTGGTGCAAAGAGGTGTAAAATTACAACTTATCTTCCTGATTGTCTGTGCCCCTGAGAGGCATAAAACTGAAGAAGAGTAAGTGCAGTTATTGCTGCTCTGTTTTACTATTTTTTCATTCTATGGAGTGGGAACAGCTCAACTTTGTACTTTGGGTTTTTGAGGAGCATCTTCGGGGGAGACTGACTCAACATGCTTCTCACTTGTGTTCTCTTCCTAGCCAGATTTATGCTCCCATCTGCCAGTATGTGCTATCCTGACTGCCCCTCCTGGGGAGCCTAAGACTGGGAAGACATTATAAGCTTATTACAGCCATAACTATGGTCGCTCATAGTTTTTTTCCACAAAACAAACTTCCTTTAGGTTGCATTAAATGAAGTTTCTATGGGAACATACTGATACTCACATTTTAATTGAGATGAAAAAAATGTTTTAATGATACCACCTGACGGGTATGTTAGACCATTTATCACAGAGTATTTTTAATTGTTAAACCAACCAGAGGAAAAAAATCAAGCTGAAGTTGCAGCCATATCATTATTTTCTTACATTTTACACTATACTTCTGTATGTAAAAGGAGCACTTGACTAATGGAAAGAGAAAGCGGTGATCCAACTGCGTGCCCTTTGCCAGCCTGCACTTGGAAACCATGTTAGGGGTAGACCATAACAGAGGATGACTGAGCATGCCATCTTTTAAGTACTGATGGTCTCTACGTGCCAGAATGGCTCAGTTTTATCTCAGAAGCAGAACTAGAGAGTCCCTCCTTCCAAACCCTGAATCATAGGAAGGATGGTCTCAAAGATTTTGTTTGTACATTCTCAGACATAGGCAAATAGTCACTTAATATGTCAGAGATTGCTTACTGGTATTGAGAAAGGAGTAATAAACTTTGCTGAATATATTAGAAAACTTGAGAAATGCATAGTAATGATATTATTAGCTATTTTCCTTGTGGTAGCACCTGCAGGTCCTTCAAAATGCTGGTTCTTCACTGCATGAGGCACTTCATACCACTCCAAATTCTATTCAATCCAAGCTAATCATAATGGATGATAGATGAACATAGTCAACAGGGAGACCTAACTGTAGGGTAATTATCATACCAAGCACAGGTTGTAACATACAAGCTACTTAATGACTGACAAGGATGTTGTAGACAGGGATGTACTTAATGTAGGAATTTGGAGGAGGAAAAATAAGTATTTTAGGGAAATTCTCCCACGCAAGATGAAAGAAGCAAAAAGTTACATGAGAAAAAAAGTCGGACCGATGCGTAGAAGTCTTGCTGAAGGATCCCCCAGCCAGATAATATGTGTTTGCCTGGGAGAGGTGGAGGAACTAGTTTTCAACATCTACATACCGCGGCTATAGTAATTGGTCAGATGACAGCAATGTTCAAAGGACGCATAGGTCTTTTTGTATTTCTCCTACCACCGAGACAGGTGGGAGTTGGACAACAGTAGTCCTAGCTCTGGATTCCTCAGTGATGCTACAGTCTTCAGAGGTACCATACTCTGCCTTGTGGATCGCTAATGTCTATTGCTGTTTCCAGTCCACTGTTGACCTGTTCACAGGAGCACATGAAACCCATTCCTGATACCCCTACTGGTTTCTAGTAGGTTATTTAAATTCCAAGTGTGAAGGGTGGATGGGGGTAAACTAAAGCTCTGTGATAAAGACAAAGCTTTGATCCCCTAGTACTTGATAAAATAAATCTCTGTGGATCCATCTCCACTCAGAACTAAGGATAGCCACAAATCGGTGCTCCTTCCTTTCTAACTGCAACATGCATTTCCTTGATGTGGTCTTTTATAAGCCAGCCATAGAGCAATCCACGCGTACCTGGGATTTTTAAAATCCAAACCAAAGTACTCCATTGTGTTACCTCCCCTCTTGGAGTAGAACAAGAAAGTAAGTACAAGGGATGAGAAAATAAGTCACCCATATATGCATAGCAGTTGTAAGTGTCATCATATACGAGTGTGATGAATAGAATACAACTAGAGAATGAGAAGTATGAGAAGTTAAAGAGCTGTGTTAATAGCTTGGCAAAGAGAAAGTCTGAGGCTGGCTAGGATTAAGATATGACACAAAGGGTCTTAAAAGTAACGACAAATAATACGTGTTGAAGTTAACAAAAAGATCTTCTTTGCACCACTGCTTAAAATAGAAAGGAGGGTAGAAGATGACATTCTGACAATGTCAGGAACGACTCATAGTACAGATCCGTCCTGGTTTTATTTAGTTTTAAAAAGGTAGTATGATTTGCACAGATAGGGTGTAGGTTTTGAAATGGTACTCAAACATCCCAGTGTCCTGGGACTAATGTACAATTAGCGCAATCCGTTTCGTACGTTAGGGGAGCTCAGGAAGGCCACCTTCTCAGGCACATGACTCCCTGCTTTGGCTATGGCTGTATTTTGGAAATTCAACTTTTTCTGTAAAGTTGCCGCTCTTTTGTAAATTCTTGTCTGCTTCCCCTAGATGTCTCAAACTGGTTTTTACTGTCAAAGGAAGCCTCAGCAGGCCAGAGCTGACAGAAGCGTGGGCAAGAGCAGCCCCTCGGTGGGTACCACCTCCACCCCCCCCGCACCCACCTCGCCCTCGCTGGAAGCAGCCGGGGCCGCCGCTCCCCGACAGCCACCCGTGCGGGTGGCCCCGCCTGGAAACCCTTTAATTAAACACGATTAAGCTGTGGCAAGGCGTCCTGCTAATGGCACCTCGCCGCGAGGCCACCTGCCTCCTTCCGCGTTAGCACCCGGACCGGCGGCCAGCGCCGGGGCTTTTCTCTCCGGGAGGCGCGGCCGAGCCCCGTACCGCAAAGCGGCGGCTCTGCGGGAGTCGGCCGGGGCGCGGAGGCGCCGCCGGCGGCAAATGGCCGCGGCGGGTGGGAGCGCTCCCCGCCGGCTGGGCCGGGCCGGGCCGGGCCGGGCCGGGCCGCTGCGGCGGCGGGGCCGGCCGGGGGCGGGCGCAGGCAGGAGGCCGCCTCCGCACACGCGGAGCTGGGGCGGGCCCGCGCCGCTCGCTCTCGCCGCCGCCGCCGCCTCCTTCCCCGCGGCGCTGGCGCCTGGCCCGTCCTCCCGTGCCGGCGTGCGGGTAAGTGGCACCCCCTCCCCGGCTCCTGCCTGGCGGCGGGCGGAGGCGCGCCCTCCCCCGGCAGCCGCGGCCGCACGGGGCTCCGCGGCAGGCGGCAGCCGCGGCCTCCGCGACGGGGCCGGCTCCTAGCCCCCGCTCCCGGCCCCCCGCTCCCAGCCTGGGCGCGGGGCCGAGGCGGCGGGCGGGGGAGTCCAGCCTCGGGGCAACTTCCCCCCCCCCCGGCTTGCGGCGGGCTTTCCCCGGCCCGCGCCGGGGCTCCCGCGGCGGGAGGGCGGGCGGGCGAGCGAGCGAGCGAGCGGGCGGCTGCCGCGTGGTGCCGTGACCCCAGCGGCTGCCGCCCTTTGCTGCCGCCCTTCGCTCCCGCCTCCTCGCCGTCCTCCCGCCTGCCCCAGCCCCTTCGCTCGTTCTCGCCCTGCCCCGGCAGCCTCGGGGCTGGCAGCGGCGGCGCCGAGCCGCGGGACCTGCCGCCGCTCTTCCGGCCCGTCCCTCTGCCTGCTGCGGCTGCCCGACCCGCTCCCCCTGCACGACGTCTCCGCGTAGGTGCCGAGCCTCTGCTGGCTTCCCAGCCCCCACGGCTGCGAGACGCTTCTTGCACCCGGGCGGGTTCCCCGCTGCCCCCTGCGCCCGCCTGAAGGGGTTGCTTTCGGGCGCTGCTGTATCATCGCGCCCTCCTCCCTCATCGGTCGCCTTTTCATCCGATCTGCCTCGTCTCGTGAGAAACCAGCTTCGCACCCAGCGCTGGCGTGCTCCTGCTCTTTTATTTATTAAGTGGGAGGTACCCCGTAGCCCCCCCCCCCGCTCCCCCAGCGTGTGTGTCTGCCTGACAGGTACCGCACCAGAAGTAATCGCTCAGCGTTTCTTGCTGGGGAGAATCAAGCCCTTTATTTGTAGTAGTAAATTCAGTCTCAGCTGAAACATGGTCTCTGTTGAAATTGCTGCGGAGTTGCTGTTAATGCAAATTCTGGCTTTTATGGAAACACCTGTTTGCTAGGAAAAGGACCGAGATGGTTGAGCAGCTGTCAAAAAATGATAGGTGCCTCTCACTAGCAATCTGCACAAGTGACAGAGTGTGTGCCCCGCTCACTTCAACTTGCTCCTTCAAGTAATTATCCTGCAGAAATTTTCCCAGATGATGGCCACCATTTGGCGCAGGATAGTACTTTGTTGTATGTGAGTCATTCCTCTGCTGTGAGCATAGGCCGTATCTGATAGCTTTGGGGTATTAGTGGCCAATGTTGAATTCTTCAAACAGTTTGTATTGTTCAATAACTAGGTATAATTTTATTTTAGAAACGTGAGATTTGTCTTGTTACCTCCTTTGGCAGGTGTCTCAGAGGATTTCAGTGTGCCAAGTGGTGTTTTATTTGCCATGCAAAGACATAAGCCATTTAGAAGCCTTTTCCACATCAGTGCTTTATAACCGAGGCTCCATAAATTTGGGAACATAGGAGAAGAATCTGGAAATGCTGGTGAATCGCTTCTCTTGGGTACAATTTTTTTCTTATTTTTAAAGAAGGATATTATGTACCTTGTTTTTATTAACAAGGTATTTCACAAACTGAAATTGGTGCTTCCTGCTTAGAAGGTACATTGATTTGCTAATTGTTCCGCTTTCTTCTGCGTGTGTTTTGTCACTCCTCTCTTCAGGCATCATATACACTTTTTTATAAGTTTCTCCTTATTTCCCTTTTGTCCATTCTTTTTTCTAGTATCCATTTTCAGTTCTTCATTTGAGCAGAACATTTCAGGTGTTTCTAAAACAGTTGTTCCTGCCTCTTCACCCTAAGTTTGTGACCTACAATGGAATGTCCAGACAATGAAATCAGCAGTGGCTAACAGCTAACTAGTAACAGTTAGTTAACAACCCAGCAAGTGATGATTATCAAGTTAGTAATGAGTCTTCCTTTAAAAACATACCCTTTAAAATTAAATAGAATATGCTGTCCAGTGACTGGAGAGCTAATACAGGATGATGTGTGTAGCTCTCAAATACTGCTCTGTGCCTAAATTCATTTCTTAGTAGCAGTTGAATCCTATTAATTCAGAAACTTGCCTGTTGTTGTGGGCAAAACTGTCTTGACTCGGGGAATTTAATTTGATTTATTGCCAGTTAACATAAACTTTTAATTACTGATTTGGCTAGTGAGATACAAAGAAGACAACCAGTTAAACAAACTCTTGGGGAAGACTCCTTTCCTCTCCCTTCCCTTCACTCCAGATACCTCCCCTCCCCTGCTTTCCTCCCCTCCCCTCCCCTGGTTGTCCCCACAGGTTCCACTCTGTCCCTGGGGTGAGGCAGCACTGGTGCAGGAGCTTGGGGTTGGTGCATGGAGGTTTCTTTCTGCTGCTCCTTCTTCCTCATTTCTTCTGCTCCCACGTGGGCCCCTCAAGGGTGCGCCTGCCCTGGCGTGAGCACCTCCGCAGGCCGCAGTCACCTGAGGGGTGTCCCTGCCCCAGTGTGGGCACCTTCAGAGGCTGCAGTCCTCTCAGGGGTGTCCCTGCTCTGGTGTGGAGAGCCTCCTTCCACGAGTGCATCTCCAGCCGCGTCCCCAGCAATGCCCCCTTCCTCGTGCCTCCCGCTGTGTCTTTTTTAGCGTGCTGTCACACGCCTCCTCTTGTGCTTCCCGTTGTGCTTTCTGCCACCGGCAGCTCCCCCCTTTCTTAAATAAGTGGGAGCAGAGGCACTGTGTGCTCATCTGATGAGTTGGAGTTTTGGCAGGCGGTGGGTTTTGTCCATTACAGAGCCAGCTGGAACTGGCCATGACCATCACAGGGCAGTTGATGACCTCCTCCCATGCAGTCACCCACTACCAAAACCTACGGTTTATCCCCAACACACCTGTGTGCCAGTTGGGTGATGCTGGGAGAAAGGTCCTGTCGTTGCCTAATTATAGGAACTCTGGTCTCCTTTCACAAATGTAGAAATAAACCCAAACTTCTCTGCTGTAGGGGGCTAAATAGCAATATTGTGTTATGTCACTAGGTTGGTAACACTTTTACAATTCTATTTCTTAGTAACTTGTCTGTCTGAGTAGTGTCTGCTCCTGTGTAACTACTGATACCTGGGTTCAGAGGCGGCTGGTTTCTGTAATGATCACATTCATACATGTTTTCATCGTTGGGGTTTTTTGCCTAAAATTTCCTCAAAGAGTTAGTTTTCCTCTGTTTTTCAGATCTGAAGGTACTAGTTCTGCTGATGCAAAGGTGGCAGCTCAAGTTGCCAGGGAAGAGTCCAGAGCTCTGCTCCACCAGCGTGAGTAGTCATGTTCTTCTCGGAGATCATTTCACTTTGTTGTTTTGTTTGCCCCACTCATTCAATGATTTTGTTATCTCATCCCTCTTACCTTTTGGTCTGAAATGCTGCCACCTTGACTTCCGTGTGGGATTGTGTGTGTTAGAAGAGATGAGATTTCAAGTTTGGGGGAACTGAGCCATCCTCTCTCAATCCTTGCAAGGTGGAATCTTGGTAGAACAAGGAATAATCGAGAGTAGTGATGTTTAACAGAAGGCTTGGGAACAAAAAGTTTCTTAGGCACTAAATTGCTGTTGACAGCAGAGCCTGTGTGCACAGGGCTGGATGCAGCTGTGGTAAGAGTTGGCAAGAGTGACAATGGTGGTAAATGGTCAGTGTAGTATTGAATCCTGCTCTTCCGTAGCCTAACGTGCATGCTGCCTTGGGTGGGTATAAGTCCCTGTAACATCTCCCTTCTCTCTTCCCAAGTACATATTGTTTCTAGCTGTACAAAATCTTTACTTGATGTTTAACTTAAAAATGCAGAAAGTTATGTGGTTTTCCTGAACTGTTGCAGGGTGCAGAGTCCTTGGAGTGAAGAGACTGTGTATTGATAATTGCTCTTAAACAGACAGGAAATAAGCCATTCTTCTTGCTCCTCAGGGCTTTCTATCCTACACTGTGCCTTAAACATGGAAACTGTAGAAATGAATAGTGTATCCTTGAAACGTCCTCACTCTGAGGATGATGTGACTAATGCAGATGAAATTAAAAGACAGAAGATCTCAGAGAAGTCTGAGACAGGGAACGACTCTGGGCAGAGCGTTGAGACTGTAACAGGACAACCTGACAAATCTCTGCTTGAGGACACGAAAAATGAAATAATCCCCAATGAGGAAAGTGAGGAGCAGGAAGATGAGGAACTAGAGGACAGTGATGAAGATGGAGATCCAGAGAGCTTTGCAGACATGATGAAGCATGGCCTGACAGAAAGTGACGTTGGCATAACTAAATTTGTTAGCTCTCATAAAGGGTTTTCTGGAATCTTAAAAGAGAGGTAACTCTTTGTCTTGTTATGTATGTTAATTCCTTGTGTTAAGCAGCTGTTCTCCATTTTCCTTTTATGAGTCACAGGATCCAACTGGATTATGTGCAGCCTCTTGGGAGGTTCATCACTTTCTTCTCCTAGTGCTGAGACTGAAAGAAAGGTTTAATTTGAGACTTTTCTAAATTTTTTTTTTTCCTTCTTTCCTGTCAAATGGAGCTCTGAAAAAGGAAACTGTGTATGGATAGAAACACATGATTACACTGACCTTTGCTATTTCTCTTGCTCTCTGGCAGTAGCATACAGCATAAAACCTTATGCAGTACGCCCACCTTTTGTACCACCGTTCAGTGCTGATACAAGATGCACTGCAGAACGGTGTTGCAACCATCGCTCTTTGGTTTTTCTCTGCCTTTTTTTGTGCTAATGTCTTTAAACACGTGTATTGTCAGATGGTCCGTTAGGCTTTAAATTATAGTCTGGTCAGTTGTAATGTCATTTACAAAACATAAGAAGGAATTTTATAACTCAGGGTGTGGAATTTTACATTATATACTTAATAAGGTATTTGGGTTTTAGTAGCTTTTTTTAATGAAACTTCCAGTTTTTTTTAAATTAAATAACCTCTTTGAATAAAACAGAATGCAAATACAAAAACTCACTGAAGTGAGAATCATTGTTGCCCTGACTTAGCAAAGCAGTTAAGGATGCTTTGTTTACACACCAAGAAGTCCCTGTTTTTAAATACTGGCTTCATATATAGATCATTTTACATAATAAAGTGATATGTACATATATAATATGTACTTAATCTTTATATGCAGCATTAAGCAGCTAGCATAATCCTTCACTGGGGAACACAGTCTGTGCTGAACCTCCTTCTGGGAAATCTGCCAGTTTTGAACCAAGGAGGCCAAAGGTAGCTGGATGGTAGAAACGTTCGTTGGCTCATGGTTTTTCTTTGATACTAGTTTATAATATCTATCATTAATTTAGTTCTGGCGTTTTTATGGTACCAGTCACTAGCATGTCTAGACAGCTACAGATAATAGGAGAGAGGACATATAACACTCCTGAGGAAGGAATTCTACCAATATGATGTATGGCTGCACCAAGGTATGGCAAACGGGGCTTGGGGGAGATACAGTAGAAACATTCCCATGGTGAAGTTTTATTCGTCTTTCAACATTCATAGACTAAGAATTTTTTCTTTTTCTTTTTTTTTTCCTTTACAAGCAAATGCTACTTAAAAATCATTTAGCCATTGCAACATAAACTCTCTGTGCTCTGTTAAAGTCAGGGTGTTTTTGTTATTGGACATAGTGACTTGATTGAAAATGTCACAGTCAAATTCTCTGTTGTTGTCATAGAGTATGCAGAGCAACTGTTTATTTGAAAGATGTTCTTTATAATTGAATGCATGTAACAGAGCTGAATTTGTCCTGCTTTCCTTAGGTTGGCTAACATGCACTTTATTCTATAGCTTATTTGAAGTGACAGAATTAATGCATGTGTGTTCACATTGTAGCAGTGCGGTAGAGTCTTAATTGCTAGTAATGACTGGTATTAAGGATATGCATTACTGATCTCTGCAAGCTAGTGAGAAAATGACTCAGAATAACTACAGCAGGTGTTTGGTTATCTGCAAAGAAGTCTGCTGTGTTTAGATATGCCAGACCTTCTGTGCTCTCATGGTATCCTTCTGAGGGATGGGAATAGGTACAGCCTTCTCACGGTTGAATTTTCTTTTATGTGAATTGAATTATGTGAATTTGGAATTCTTGAGTGAATTCTGCCAACAAAAAGCTTCTTGGGAAAGGACTTTATGTGATGTGGGATTTTTATTTTTTTTTATTACAAATTTAATGCATGTTTCTTCCTATCAGATATTCGGACTTTGTTGTCCATGAAATAGGCAAAGATGGACGTGTGAGCCATTTAGATGACTTTTCTGTTCCAGTGGATGATGAGGTAAATTTTGAGGTAAAGATTTGGTAATGGCTATGCTCCTTAAGCAAAAACATTAAAAGGCTGAAAGATGTTCTGTGAGGGTTATCGAATGTTTGTTTTTCCACCCCCAAATATGTATTAGGACCCATCAGAAGAAACATTTACAGTTTTGTCAGATGAAGACAAGCAGCGTTTAGAGGAGCTCCAGCTTCTTAAGAATAAGGAAACTAGTGTGGCCATAGAGGTAAAATTAATAAATTATATGAAGGGGTGGGGTGGGATGAGAGAGTGAGTGAGTGGAAGGTACGTGACGTACTTTCTAATGCATCTAAGGTATAAAAGCAGTTTGAACATGATGCAACAGGTAATAACTGAATGTTTCCAGTTTAGGGTTTAATTCTGTGAAGCCTTACAGATACACTCAAATTCATACACGAGTTGTCGTTTTGATTTCAGTGGGACTGTACATGTGAACTCAAATACATGTCTTAATTTCTGTGGCGTTAAAATTTTCTTGCAGTATTTTTGTTTTTTGTCTAGTAGTATTTTATAGAATAATTATGCAAGAAGGATTAAATAAAACATCTGTCCTGATGAAAGACTATTTCAAGGTCAGTGTTTAGTGATTTAATAGAAAAGAAGATAAATATGCTCTTCTGTAACAAGCAAAATAAGAAGGTACAAAAGGAAATGAAAACTTTGTATTTTTAAACATCCAAATATTCCATATACTTGAAGAATAACTGTTGAGCTAAACTTGGGACACAGAGATGAGTGGGATTAAATTTGGTATTTTCAAATATGCATTCACACATTAAATAATCTTATCTAGCCATTTTTTTTTTCTTTATTGTATATAGAAAAACTTTGTTTTGCCAGAGTTTTTATTAGAAGAGGGATTTTTATTAAGCACAGAAGAAGGGAATAAATCTTGAGAATTTTCTTTTGTGAATATTGAGGCTGGGGTTTGTAGCAGAGTTGTTCATTATTTTTCAGACTAATTTTAATAAGTAGGCCAGACTTTTGAAAGTATACCTATTCAGTACTTTAGTGTGATTTGGTAGGTTTTCTTTAAGCATGCAAATTTAACTCTTAAGAGAATCCCTCCCATTTTGTATTACTTTATGTGGTTTCTGCATGTGTGTGTATTAACACAGGTAATTGAAGACACCAAAGAAAAAAGAACAGTTATCCATCAGGCTGTGAAGTCCTTGTTTCCTGGACTGGAGACTAAAACTGAAGATCGAGATGGAAAAAAATACATTATTGCTTATCATGCTGCTGGGAAAAAAGCACTGGCAAGTGAGTTTCAGTATCACAGCAGTTGGGTAAAGTAAATGCTAAAATTATCCCCAAACCAAAAATCGTTAGTAAATACTTCAAGTGGGTGGAGTGTACTTTGTAATGTAGTCTGCCTTTGCCTTTTCCTCTTTGAAACTGATGCTGTGCATCTAAAATGACTAGGAACAGAAGGAGTGTCTCAAGTTTAAATTTCTACTTGTTTTTCTTTCCAAATCATTTGTCAAATAAAACCATGTTAGAAGCGAGAGGATTTTTTGCTATTTCAGTGGGAATAGGCAAAATAGGGGCTTTATTTTCAGTATTGGAACTTAGCTTTCATGAACTTAGCTGGACATGTAAGAGTGCATTGTGGAAGTAAGAGGTTGTAGTTGAAATGCATACATTACACTGTCAGTCAGTGTAATCTTGACTGTCTTGAAAATCCATTACAAAATTCTCAATGACGTGAATAGAGACAAGCACCTATTTGTTTTCTCAGAGTTATATTTTTTTATGAACATAATATATTTACCATGATCTTTAAGGCTACTTCTGCTTCCAGGGCTAATTACATTTGCAGAAAATTGTCTTTATTCATTATAAATCACAGTTACTATTTTGGAATAATCAAAGTAATGAAGGATTTTCAAAATGAAGTGTTATCCACCTTAACCTTGCCAAATACTGTTTTGGTTACTGGGGATAAATTCATGTGTTCTATGTCTTTTAATGTTACTACAAATTTGTTGCTACTAAGTGAGAGGATTGTCTACATGCAGAAGGTTGCACGTTTAACGCAAGGTATTAATGTTTTATTTAAACTGATTGCATTCCTATGTCATTTCAACCTACTACAAGTGACAGTATGTAAACCTAGCCCTTTCATTTTGAAGATGAAGGAGATGGAGAAAGGATAAGGAGATAATTTAAAATTGGAAATAACACCATCTCCACATTCAATTTAGTTACTATTTTTTAAGGCTTGTTCTAAGCAAATATGGCAATGTTGTACTTTAATTGGTACAATTATAATATGTTTATGTATCTTGTTTAACCATGTTTAGAAAATTTGTATGTTTGCATGCTTTTTGCATGGAGTATGTATACTTAACACCACAAAATTCTCCTCAGACAGTTTTGTTCTCTGTTGGTTCGTACTGGTTTTACCTCCACCTTTTCCTTCTGCTGCTTCTATTCTTTAACCATTGTTACAGTGAAGTGATTGTTATTGAGCTGACCAATCTGATTTAAGAGATACTGTATAAAAGAATTTAAGTATTGGAAATATGCTGAAAAGAATTTAGTGATGTGTCTCTAGGATTAAAACATTATCTGGAGCACCATCTTGTGATGCAGAGAAGCATCATCCATTCAAACTTGGATTCCTAAGCTGTGATGGTACAAACACCTGTGCATGTTGGTGGAGATGTGTGCAGTTTCAGTGAGTGTGTGTAAATGCTTATGAATGTAGGATTTAAGAGTGCAAGTTCTTTTTAGTCAGGATTATATTTATCTTTTGTGTTTATATAGCCACTAATGCATCTTAGTCCTGAGTGGGTTCCCCAGGCAAGAAACATTTCAGAAGTGTAGAATATTCGAAGATTAGCTGAAATACCTGATTACTTTTGTTGATAATGTAAAAGGCTACCAAACATCCTTTGCCTAAAATTTAAAATTAGAAGCTGCTTTGTGTCTATAGTAAGTTTACACCCAAAATACTTAAAATACTGCCTTACTAAATTGTCAGTAAACTGTTTCATCATTGTCCACAAATGAAGTTTGTTGCATCTCCAATTGAAGCTTTCCATATGTTCACTGTTTGCCTCTGCACGATTCCATTGCATAACTGTCTAAATTGCTGTCATCCACCACCTAACTGTTGGATGCTCCCTAAAGCATAAACAATCCCATAACCATAAACCTGCATGTTCACCTCTAAAAACCCTTTGACAGTCTAAAAATTAAATGCTACTCTCTTGTGCTCTTTATGCTATGCATTGGGACAGAGGTCAGAACTGCAACAGGTAAGAGATGTTGACATTTCATGCTAACAAAATGAAATGCCAACCATTATGACCTCCTAAATAGCAACAAGACTGGCCAAACTAGTAACAATTAATTCATCAACATACACACACACCCCCACACACCCCCAATAAGTTATGCTTAAAATTCCCTGCAACAGCCAAAAATTGGGCTTGTGCTACCTCTTTTTCCTAGTGCAGTACAGGCAGTAGTCATTCAGTGCAGAGAACGTCTGCCAGTAATAAGTGACGTGAATTACCAGTTTTGACAATACTGTTTGACATCCATGGTAAATTTTCTATTGACTTCATTAAGCTGAGCCTTTGCCCTTCAGCCTTGTATTTCAGACACTACTATCTGTATTTATACAACCTTAAAAGTATATATCATACATTCCAATATTACAAAAAGAGCTTCCAGCCCTCGAGTTGCAGCAAAAGGTTTGGAAAAAGGGCTTAGAAATATGATTTTACTCTCAAAAATGTAACGACTCTGAAACGTAGCAATAGGGAGTGCAAACTGTCCTTCTGGTCCGTCTACCCAGTTGAATACTTTGAAGTAGTGGTTGAGGAATGGTTAAATATCAGGACTGTAACTGCAGCCTCCCAGTACACAGCATGACGGGCAGTGTGGTGGATAGGCACGTGGCTGTGACGCCGAAAGTATGAGGAGCCCATTGGTAGGTATAGTATCTATAGAGTCCTTTTAGTCTAGCCCAGATTATGGCTCACTTTTTGAAGGGTGTTGAAATGACCGCGTGTAAGATGGATTAAATTTAAAGAATGATTCCAGCTGGAGAAGACTTTCCTTGTGAATCACGCTCTGTCTTCCTCTCTTCCCTTCTAATTACCAAGTTCTTCATGGAGAACCTTGCTCTTCAAGCTGAATGCAGTGTTTCATTGACTGTGTTTAAGAGCAGTGGTGGCTAAGAAGGGAGACCAGCAGGAGCGTGAGGTCTCTTAACAGGCTTTGGACCATGCTGCTCAGTTTAGGCCCTAGGAAACTCCATTGGGGGGGCTTTGCTTAGAAACTGATGGTACAAGGCAAGTGTTGCAATAATTTTTAAGTGATTAAAAACTATGTGTATAGTATTTTATACTGTAGCATCCAAAACTGTTTTTGCAGAAGTGTGTGTATGGATGGCAGCTTCTCAAAAAAGCAAGAATTATCTTTTACCAGAAAGTTTCCTGAAAATTAAACATATTCACTGGCTGTGTGGGATATCTGGCTTTATTAAACTAACAGGAGCAAAAAGAGCAAAATTTCCCAAGAACTTCTTTCCTGCATTGGTGTTTATATACTGGAACAGGACTGGCTTTTTTCAGTTAGCTTTTGCTGTTAACGAAATACACTTAAGCCCTTTTTGTACAAAACCAGGAATGTCTGCTTGGTGGCTATCAAGAGATAACGGACTTCTGATTTAAAACAAAACCAAATCCTTAGTTTTCTTCTTACAAAACAAGAATTGGTAAACAAAGCACCTCAAAATTGATTGCTAAACTTGTGTAGAATCAGTCCGCCTTCCCAGTAATGTCATCAACAGTGGATGATTGTAAAAGGAAAGTTTTATCTCTGGAGGCTTTTATGTGCAACAAAAGCTTGACAAATACATTGACAGTTTTCTTCCCTCTCCAGAAAACGCCTAATTGTACAGAATTGTAAATCAGTTGTAAGTCTGCCGGAGCTGAAGTTATTTCGCCCTCTGGCCTTCCCTAAACACTGCACAGTATCTGGCTTGAATTATTTGTTAATGTCTCTATTATGCCAGATATCTCTCTTCCACAGGATTTAAAAAAAAATTCACCTTAAAATAATTTCTTATATTTTTTTTTTAGTCTTTTGTAGAGATACAACCCATGCTTTTGCATGACACACAAAAAATCCTACAGAAGTAAAGAATATGTTAGTACTATAAGTAATAATTGTAGTCTTCCCACAAACAGGCCTCCAGTGGTCCTCATCTGTTAATTATAGAAGGTCCTAGATGAAATGTGGAGTGGCTTTTATTGTTGAAAGTCAGTGTAATTATAATGTTTTTGAGAAATTCAATCAGGCAATATGGCAGTTAAATGATTAGGGTATATTTTTAATAATTTCGTGATGAAGGAACTGTCACCATTTCGTTCAAGATTTTCTAGGTGACAGAATTGATTAAAGAAAAGCATACAGCCCAGTGGAAGGGGAGAAGGTCTTTTTCAAGGGGAGAAGGTCTTTTTCAATGTGCTTTGCAGCTTTTTTTTTTTTCTTTTTTTTTTTTTTAAAGCAGATGGAAATTAGCAGAAATCGACTCTTGCACATTTGTTTTAAATGTAGCTGCAATGGCAAAGATTCTAATTAAATTTAAAAAAATTGACACTTTACAAATTTTCACCTTTCTTTTTTAAAGATCCAAGAAAACACTCTTGGCCAAAATCTAGGGGAAGCTACTGCCACTTTGTACTGTACAAGGAGAACAAGGATACTATGGATGCCATTAATGTCCTATCCAAATTTTTAAGGTAAGGCTGTTGTTTCTGCCAGCCTGGATAGCATGCAGTCCTCCCCCTTGTCCTGGTTTCGGCTAGGATAGAGTTAATTTTCTTCCTAGTAGCTTGTATAGTGTTGTGTTTTGGATTTAGTATGAGAAGAATGTTGATAACACACTGATGTTTTCAGTTGTTGCTAAGTAGTGTTTAGTCTAAAGTCAAGGATTTTTCAGCTTCTCATGCCCAGGCAGCGAGAAAGCTGGAGGGGCACAAGAAGCTGGGAGGGGACACAGCCAGGACAGCTGACCCAAACTGGCCAAAGGGGTATTCCACACCATGTGACATCATGCCCAGTGTATAAACTGGGGGGAGTGGGGGCTGGGGGGGCAGGGACAGATTGCTGCTTGGGAACTAACTGGGCATCAGTCAGTGAGTGGTGAGCAGTTGCATTGTGCATCACTTGTTTTGTATATTCCAATTCTTTTATTTATATTGTCATTTTATTATTAATATTATCATTATTATTTTCTTCCTTTCTATCCTATTAAACTGTCTTTATCTCAACCCACAAGTTTTACTTTTTTTTTTTTTTTTCTCTCCCAATTCTCTCCCCCATCCCACTGGGTGGGGGGGAGTGAGTGAGCGGCTGCGTGGTGCTTAGTTGTTGGCTGGGGTTAAACCCCTGTATATTTCATGTTACTGTGAATGTTATGCTTCAGAATTGTGTAAGAGCAACACAAGTGATTACTATTGCCTAATTTGTAGCCAGTGTTTAAAAAAAAAAAGTTATTTTAGAATATCAAATTTGAAACTTGTAAGTTTTGGAAGGAGGTGAGAATGGAACAGAATGATCCCAAGAAATTTAAAAGACTGTACTCTACTACTTCAACGGAAAAAGGTCCACAATTGAAGTTGGCTGATGTGAGAAAGGCTTGGCAGCTCAAAGCCTTAATGTGCGTAACCTGAATTAAAAGCCATTTTTTTCCCCAGTGTGTGAATATATGCAAGTATGTTATGAACCTGTCGGATATTGTTGTGATAATATGCTGATCAGTTCCTAAGCAGTTACAGTTGATAAACTGTTGTTCCATGTATTAATTTCTCCATGGCAACACAGTCTTAGTTTCTTTCACCCCATCAAGTGCAGCAACAAAAAGATTTGCCAAAGGCGTGATGTGAACACAGTGAATTGCAGGGGAAGGACTACTTTAAAATTGGGTCAATTCAGTGATCTACTTATAGGGAAACTTCGCTACTTCCCTTCTTTTCCCTTCGCCCTTCCTGTCCAAAAAGAAATGTATGTAATCTAGACTCTTAACCAGTATACTACTAGTGTATGTATTTGAGAACAGAATGGTAGGAGCATAGTTTGGTGGAAGAATTTATGTAATGGCAATCCTGCTACCCCCTGGTGCCCATAGCTGGAATAACTGGAAATATTCCCTGTGTAACACAGGCTGTAAAGTACAAAGTGGAAAAAGGAAATTTTCCACTCAAGGAAAGAAATGGATCAAATTTTAAATTAACTTCTCATATTCTCACATAATGTGTGTGCATGGTATTCAAACAGACATGTAATTTGAAGTTTAAGGAAGAAATGAACATGTTTAGTTGTTTGGGGTTTTTTTGTTTTTTTTTTTTTTTTTTTAGTGGAATTAGTGGTGGCTGCATGTTTGTGCATTGAGTGGATGTATATAAAGAAGTACTTCAAAGCTTATATTCTGAAAGCACAGGTGTGGCAAAAGCGAATCTGTCTACGTATATTTTTTTTCTGTGTTTTATGTACTTATTGATGCGATTAGAAAATGTCACATGTCAAATTGTAGCCAGTTCTGGGGAATATATGTATATTTTCTATTTTTAATACTGAAGATTAATAATTCTAGGTACTTATAGTGAAAATTATGTTCTATCTGTGGCTATTTTAATATACATAATATCTGTTACTGTTGCTTTTAAGAGTGAAGCCAAACATATTTTCCTACATGGGAACTAAAGATAAAAGGGCTATAACAGTTCAAGAGATCGCTGTTCTTAGGTAAGTGAAAGTACACTGGAGTATTTGCACTTGTGCCATGATAGCTTGAATATCTTGCTAAATACCTTGAAGACTCAGTATGCATGTGATGCAAATGGCAGATTCAGGTCCTGATCTTGTAAAGCACATGTATTAATGAAGATGCTATAATCCTCTTTTATTCCATGGTAATTGCTAGTATTTTCAGTCAGTGGTGCTCCGAGTCATAGGCTGGATACATGTATTTGGCTGAAGCAGTGGGCCCAATTGCCTACGTGCTCTTACTTTGCATGGCTCCCATGCAACAGCAGAAAAACAGAATGACACAGTGAAAATTATGTCCTGTTTCCTTCCTGACTTTTGTTTCCCCCTTCCTCCAGCTGGAATCCTATTTTCTTTCTCACTGAACACTCTGAACAGCTCCAGAGAAGGCTAACCACTGTCTTTGCTCATCTGTGAGTAGCCAGAAGAGGCAAAAATTTATGAGGAATTTTTCCTGCCTTAACCTACTCGCATAAGTCATCTACTAAGAGAAAATAAATTTTGTTTTCCATATATTCCAAGATAATTATATTGTTTCCGGGCACTTGAAATTAGTGTTACATCCATAACCAAGAATGATGGATGCCTCGCAGTCATATATTACAATATCTGTTTAGCTAGCTGGAATATTCTGCCTGGACTACTATTTACAACTCTTTGAAAACCACACTCCTCAGGTGAGGAATTCCAAGGTTTGAAAGCCAGAAATTTGATCAAATCCTTGTTAAAAGGGGGGCATTCACTACTTAACTGTTCATATTTTTTCTCCCAGTGGTTTGCATGTGCATACGTTGGCACACATAAAAGGAATTACTGATTTATGAATTGTGAGAAGCCCCAGATTCTTGTTGCTGCAAGGCAAGTTTGCAAAGTGATGACAATTAACCAAACTTGTGGTGTAGCCATCTCAGGTGCTGTTCCTTTACTTTTAACATGATCACATTTAATGTTGTGTCCAAGAGCTTCAGTGTTTTGTAAGCATTGCCTGCGGAGGAGAGTACTGATTTGTGGTGTCTGTTCAGTAGTGCCACAGTACCCGACTCTCCTGCGCAGCCTTGGAGAAGGATGGTGCAGGAGAGGAGACATTACCATTTATCAGCCTGGTCTGAGCTGGGTACGCTGGCCATGCTAGTTGATAAACTTGTCTATCCTGGTATAAATTTTAGTGGAAGTGTCAAAGAGCAGTTTGGTGATGCAAAGAACAGGGTATGCTTCCACAAGTACTAGCAACAAAAATGGCAGATAC
This sequence comes from Aquila chrysaetos chrysaetos, assembly GCF_900496995.4. Lineage (NCBI taxonomy): Eukaryota > Metazoa > Chordata > Aves > Accipitriformes > Accipitridae > Aquila > Aquila chrysaetos. Next base: position 15,174,156 of record NC_044008.1, read on the forward strand.
CAGTGACAGACTGGATTTCATATTTCTTCATCTGCACTAAGCTTACACAGTGGCTAATTACTTAAGTCCGTGGTTATGACTGCTAACTGGAGTGTATTCATCGTGTCCTTACTCAAATAAAGCAGAGTTCAGCTTGTGGGGTACGGTATACATCAATATTGCAACGTACTTTTTGTTGAGTGCATACTGTAACATAGATCTGAAAAGACAGTACTAACAGCCTTTGTCACAGTATACATTTTCTCTTGATAAGTAGCCTTAAGAATTACCTGTTCTTTTCTTTTAGGTATTTCATTAAAATACTTCAAAAAGGCAACAATAGAAAATGGGGGAAACTGGACTTGCTGCTTTTTGTTCTGAAATGATGGCATTTCTATATTTATTTAACTGTGTTTTTCTAGGCATAGGTTTGGTCACCGTTGTCTGTTTCTTTTTAGAATCACTGCACAAAGACTTGCTCATTTGAATAAATGTTTGATGAACTTCAAATTAGGAAATTTCAGTTACAAGAACCATCCACTGAAATTAGGAGAACTGCAAGGGAACCATTTCACTGTTGTTCTCAGGTAGTATGTTAGTATGTATTTAGACAGTTCTGTTAGAATTTTTTTTTTTTCTCTTTAAATAGTTAAGGGATATGGGTGCATCTTGTGTTACAAAAAAGAAGAAAAGTCCTTCTATTGACAGGAGTCCGTTGAATTTGATAAGTGCTATATAATGTTGATGTTGAGCTTTAGTATTATGGGGATCACAAAATACAGTAAGCCCTTAAGCTGTCTGTAACCCTTTTTTTTTTTTTTTTTTTTTTTAATACTAGAAACATAACAGGAACTGATGACCAGATAGAGCAAGCAATGCACTCTCTCAGGGAAATTGGATTCATTAATTACTATGGAATGCAAAGATTTGGAACCACAGCTGTTCCTACATATCAAATTGGCAGGTACGTGTTGTTTTCATCCTTTTTTTTTTTTTTAGATTTTATTTTTATCTCTGTATAATTTCTAATGTATTTTGGGGAATGTTTTTCTAGCATATTGCATGTGACAGTTTTAATTTTAGACTTAAGAAAGAACTTGTTTCTGAACTTGCTTCAGCACGTATCTTGCATAATACCACTACTTTTAATATTCCATAAATCTAAACACTAATACTTCTTTTTTTGCATAAGTTGGCTAAATCTCCTTAAAATATATTTAGTCAGTTCTTAATAAACTTTACTGTTTGAATCTTAGAGCTATTCTACAGAACAATTGGAATGAAGTAATGGATTTGATATTAAAACCACGACCAGGAGGTAAGGACTGAAAAATGATACATCAAGTGTTTCTGCCTCTCCTCTTCCAAGAACTCTAAGTTCAGGAAAAACACTTTTAGATTTTGATTCTTTTAATTTGAAAGGACATTTGTGAGGACAGCTTTGCACATGCTAAACTTCAGCCAGTTTAGCAATGCAGAAGCAATCTTCAGACTCTCTGCTTCTCTTTCCTTGCTGTGCGGTTTCTTGCATTGGGGGTGAAAAGGGACCTGAATACTTACACACAGAGTCTGCTCAGACTTCATGTGAAGCCTTCCAGCCTCAACTATTCTGTGATTCTGTTAATCTGTGTAATTATTGTGACTGAAACTTTAATTTTTCAGTAGTTTTAACAAAAGGCGTGATGGATGCTGTTTTGGTGTGTAGTTAAAATATTTTTGTTTTACATCCTTGTTCTAGCTGAAAAGGGATACTTGGTAAAATGCAGAGAAGAATGGGCAAAGACTAAAGATCCAGCAGCAGCCCTCAAGAAACTACCCGTAAAAAGGTGCGTGGAAGGACAGCTTCTACGTGGACTCTTAAAGTATGGAATGAAGAACATAATCTCTGCATTTGGCATAGTGAGTGTAAAAGTGCTGTGGGGTATTTACTTGAATAAACATTGTTTTGATGGTATCATGATGAATTTGAAATAGACTCATAGATGCTTGATGAATAGAAGGTTAAGTGTAAAATCTTTACATTTATCCTTTTTGCTTGAAGTATTGCCGCATGGTAACTGATGACATCTGTAATTAATGTATGCATAATGAGCTTTCCAATTTATACAACAAACTCTGGTATGTTGGAAGCAATACAGTTATACTTAGTAACCATGTATAATACAGATCTGAGAATTGTGCAAAGGTTCAGTATCAGAGTTCTTCTTTTGCTTTAAAAGTATAAATCAAACTGATAGTGTGCTATTGAATCAGCTTGGCATAGAGGTGGTGGATTCACTGTCATTTTCGAGTACTGTAATCAAGATCAAGTCTTTGGAGAAAATACCTCATCACCAGCAAACTACTGGCCCATCGTAGGAGCCGAGGAATAATTTCTTGTTTATGAAGAAGATAATTAGAGTAACACTGTGCTTTCACATCTGCAAAGTTTACTTAAGATTTCAGGAGGTTGAGTATGAATTCAGTGTTTTGTAATAGCCCCAGGTGTTTGATGAGCTGTTGAATAAAAAAAAAAGCTTTTTTTTTTTTTTTTTTTTTCTTAATTTAAGTACAGGGGGTTTTTTGTGTGGATTTCAAATGTATAAAAGCATTATTTCTTCACATACCTTTTTCCCAAATAATGAACAAAAATCAAATCTGTATATGAAGAAATTGTGTTAGTCTTGTTGCTGGAGAAGGTAACATTTCAAATATATGCCTTTTTGGTTATGATTGAGAAAAAAACCTAAAAATACATCTTTCTGATGTTTCACTTCTTTTTTCTTTACCTCTAGATACCAAGAAATAATCGTTTAATGTATATTCATAGCTACCAGAGTTATGTGTGGAATAATATGGTGAGCAAGAGAATAGAAGAATATGGGCTTAGAGCTGTACCAGGAGATCTCACACTTAAAGGAGGTAAAATCAGACAAACAAAAAGTTTTGCGGTGTAGTTCAAATTCCTAGGAAAACAAGGCACATATCTGTTTATGTGATACTGCATACATATTTTCTTTTTCCCTCTCACCCATTTTGGTCCAGTGATTTTTGAATCCATTGGCCAGTTTTAGTTAAATTTTGCAAGGAATTGTAAGTTAGGTATTACACATCCATGCGCTGTTGGTTTGCTTGTTTTCCCAAATAGCTGGATAGGGAAGAGAGACAATGAAGGACTGATTGTTCTCAAGAATGAACTCAAACCTAGTTGAGCTATGGAGAACTATGGAAGGATGTTAGGAATGTTTTAACCACAAAAGTTTTTGTTTGCGTTAGTGTCTTGTAAAGCAGAAGCTCCACTCAGTTAAAACTTTCTTCACTTGGATTTGCTCTGGCATTTCCCTGGGGTGAGAATATCCGCAGTATTTCTCCTTCATGTATGCCTGGTAAGGGGATTATTCATCTAGCAGTCCTTATTTCATTCAACTTTAAAAAGTCACTGGAAACCAGGCTGTGATTCTGCTGGCAACTGTGACAGCCTTGAGGACTGTTACTTCTTTTCTTGGAAATGTTGTCTATTAAGTGGACTTAAAACACCGTAGTTATCCCTCTCAAAGTAGGCTTTGTTTCAATCAAATGGTTCATTTTAAATTTAGCTAATGTTAACTGTCACAGGCATCCATACTGGTAACTCTTCATTTTTCTGTCCTGATTGTAGCCACAGCTGTTCATATCGAAGAAGAAGATGTTGATAACTACACTATCCATGATGTAGTGATGCCGTTACCTGGATTTGATGTTATTTATCCAAAGCATAAAAGTAAGTCTGACTGTTAACTTATGTACTTACTCTGAAAATGTAAGTCTGCTTTAAGATTGTTCTTAAAAGGAAGATTAGATCTACCCAACCTTGGTGACCATTAAAACAATACACTATTTCAGATCTCTGATACATTACTGTCAGCCTCTCCCATTTTGATAATAATAGTCTACATTGTAACTTGTTTCACTTAACATCAGTCTGTTTCATATTTCTTTTTAGCTCATAGCTTTTCCAAAGAAAGAGATTTTTTACTGAGGCAAAATTATTTATCTCAGCACAAATGGAAAAAAATGGTGAAATGTTAATTGAAAAGTGTATGCATTTGATTTTTAAATTAGAAAACAAACCAAACTTCTAGAATTTGTAACCCAAGCAAACGCTTGGAAGTTAGAAAGAAGAAACAGATCTGTTTAATTAAATATTAACCAACATGAATGTTTAAAAAAAAATACTTAAAAAAGCATATCTTTCATCTCCTGTTTATACAGTGTCTTGGATCTAAATTGTTTTTAATGGAATAGGTTGAGTGATCTATAATTAATTGCATGGAGCATGATGTTACTATTAAGGGATAGAGTTGTAGAAGCATTTCAGTTGGAAAGGACCTCAGGAGGCCATCTGGTCCAACCTTTTGGTCAAAGCAAGGTCATTGCTGTATTTGGGCCAGCTTGCTCAGGGCTTTGTCTGAAACTTTCAAGAACAAATAGTCTCTAAGTCTTCTCTTCTCTAAGCTAAAGAAGCCCTGTTCTCTTGGACTGTCCTTACAGCACATGGGCTACAACCCCTGGCCATTGAGGTTGTCCTCCATTGGACTCATTCAAGTTTATCAGCATCAACTTTGTAGTGGGCGCACTATTCTAAGCGCAGTCTCATTAGTGCCCAGTAAAGGGCAGTAATTGTTTTTCTTTGTGTGGCTACTGGCTAAGCTCCTGATGCTATTAGCTTTTGTTGCTGCCAGGGCGCTCTGTTAAGTCTTCTTTCCACTGGGAGTCCCAGGTGACTGTCGGCAGAGTTGCTCCCTAGCCTGGACCATTGCAAGGAGTTAATCACTCTCAGGTACAGGACTTTGTCCTTGCTGAATTTCATGAGGTTTCTCTTGGCCCATTCCTCTAGCCTGCCTAAGTCCCTCTGAATGGCAGTCCTGCCTTGAGTGTATCGACTGCCACCCCAGCTTGATTTGTCCACAAACTTGTTGGGGGGAATTCCAGCTCCTCCTCCACATATGCTGATAAAGGTAACAGGACACATCCCAGTTCCTTGAGGAACTCTGCTTGTAACGAGCTTCTAGGTAGAGCTCAAACCAGTAGTGATTATCCTTTGAGACAATGAGCTAGAGAGTTCTTTACCCATCTAGCAGTCCACCCACTGTAATGTTCTAATCTTGGATACAAGGATGCTGTGGGAACATGTCAACAGCCTTGCTAAAGGCAAGGTAGGCAACAGTCACTGCTCTCCCCTCATCTACAGGTGTAATAATTTCATCATAGAAGGCAGTAGGGTTGGTCGGTTTTTTCGTTTTTCTTTTCCTTTTTCCCTCTTTGGTAAAACCATGCTCACCACTATTCTCATTGTGTGCCCAGAAACATGTTCCAAGAGGATTAGCTCCATTATTTTTCCTAGGGACCAAAGTGAGTCTGACTGGTCTGTAATTCCCTAGATCATACTTCTTGCCCTTTCTGAAGGTGGGTGCAACGCTTGGTTTTCTGCAGTCGCCTGGGACCTCCCCAGATCAACATGATCTTTCAGAGATGATAGAGAAAAGCTTTACCATGATGTGAGCCCGCTCTCTCAGCCTGTATCTTCTTCCAGTACTGGTAGTCCCTCTCTTTCCTGAACCTTGCCTCTAGGAAGAGAGGCCTGGGAGAGCTTGCTGGTCAAGACTGAGGCAAAGAAGGCGCTGAGACCGCCAGCCTTATGTCTGTCACTAGACCAGCTGCCCCATTTAGCAGCAGGCCAACATTTTCCTTGTTGTATTCTTTCATTCCTGATGTTGCAGCTTAACTCTGTTGCTCTTGATGTCTATTGCTGATTTCAACTCCAGCTGAGCTTTGGCTTTCCGAACACCATCCGTACGTGCCTGGACAATGTTTGTATAATCCTTCTTTGTCGCTGGCCCTAGCTTTCACCTACTGTATGTGTCCTTACATATGAGCTTAGTCATGAGTTCCCTACTTAGCCAAACCAGACTCCCAATACATATGCTTGTTTTCCTCAACATTGGGTTGAACTGCTCTTGTACTTAGTTGTCCTTAAAAGACCAGTTAAGTCTCTTGAGACTGTGTGCCTGTCAGAGCTAAGTCCCAGAGCTAGGATCCCATTTATCACCCACCTCTGAGACACTTGGAAGGTAAAGATCTTTGTGATGAGGTGTGGCTCTGAACCACACTGAGTTAAAAGATTGGAAAGAAAAGCTGCAATTTTTTACATTCGATATATTTATACTGGGGTTTGCCCACAGTAAGCCTAACTTATTCCTGTTTAAAATTCCCAACTGCATGAAGTAATGCTGGCAATTGCACTGCAGATGAAAGGCACCAGACAGCATTTTAGCTGCAGTATATTCTTGCATTTCCATTGTCTTCCCTGTCTTCCCCAGGTATGCATGCACAAGCCCTTACTTAAGGATACAAGACTTACACTGCCAACAGGAGTAATTCTGTACTTAAAGGTCCCTACCGGCTAATTTCTTCAGAGGGCGCTCTTAACTCATTTCACTCTGCTGTTGTTTCAAAGAGAACAATGGGTAGTCTGGTCCCTTTTATTTTTTTTTTTCTCTGTATACCTGAGACTAGTCTTGTGAAGTTTAGATAATTGGAAAGCATGTATGAGGTGTCAATAAAATATTTTGTAAATTTTGTTTTCAGCTGAAATTTTGATTTGCTAAGATTATTTCTTTGTTACTGGCCTCTACTAATCAGGTTGTGGAAGCAAACAATGTAGGTAATAAGATTTGCAGTAAGTAAGTTTAAACTTGTGTAACATTTACCCCATATATGCTGAAACTACTAAATATAAGGGAAGGAATGATCCATGAAAAGGGGCTGTTTCAATCAGCCTCTCATATTTAATATATTTTCCTCTCTTGCAGTTGGTGAGGCCTACAAGGAAATGCTAGTAGCTGACAATCTTGATATCAACAACATGAGGCATAAAATCAGAGATTATTCACTTTCTGGAGCCTACAGAAAGATTATCATTCGACCTCAGAATGTCAACTGGTAAGTAGGAGAATAAAGGAAATTACACTTGAATTGGCAACATTGAGTATATGTGGGATGACTAAGTACAAGAACCAGTAGATTGACCCGTGGGACATACATGTAGACTGAAGCATGGATAGGGAGGAACCTCTGTGCATTTCCCTCGTGTTTTTTATGTAGTTGAAGTTGAACCTTAACCTTATTTCTTCCTTGGCTGTCTGGTTCTGTGATACATGAGTGTCAAGACATCTATCTAGTTGTTGGACTCCTTGCAAGGACTTGCCTGAACACTTCATAGATAATTATTTATGTTGAAACCATGATAGATAATATTCAAAACAGGGTTTTTTGTAGTCTTGCTGTGAGAAACTTGGTTTCCAATTATCTGTCTGTCAATCAGAAAGATTTGTATCACTTTAAACCTACTAAATCACTGTTGTTAGAGATACAACCTAGTTGTCATAGGGCAACTGAATAAATACCTTTTAAACAGGTGACTGTACAAATGTGCAGAAAGACTTGATCACTGATGCATAGGAAAAAACTATAGCGGGTTTAGGAGGGAGACAAAAGAAACAAATGTTTACACTTTATTTTAATTAGTGCTGATGTTTAAAGCTTATCTACTTCCCATTACTTTTTCAGCCTCATCATTACATACAGAATTTCTGTTAAATGAATGGCAGAAAGAGTAGAATATGTATTTAAGCCCTTTCAAAGAAGTTTAGATGGCTTTCTTCAAAATGAAGGCTTCCCCTACCCCCCTGCCCAAGTATTCTTAGAGTTGACACCATTCTTCCCATGATTTCATAAACTATACTTCTTGTCTTGCTCGAAATCCTGACAGCCTGCGAGGGAAAACAGATGAGTTGTGCACAGAAGGTTCTCACTAGTTTGTTTTTTTTTTTTTTATAATCTTCATCAAACAGAGACAAGTCTTGTACATAAAGCTTTACCAGTTATTGCACCGTAAATGCTGCCTTACCTTATTTTATTAGAAAATAAATTCAATTTCAGTTGTAACTGCCAAATTATAATAATAAATATTATTATAATAAATATAAATTTATATAAAACAATAAACCACAATTTTTATTCTAAATTATTTAAAAAAATAATTTAAAAATCTTATGTATATTACAAAGGGAGGTTGTTGCATATGATGATCCCAGAATCCCGTTATTTACTACGGATTTGGATAAGCTGGAAGGAAAACCATTACCAGTTCTTCCTACAGGTAAGTTGATTTTTCTGCTGATGTTTGCAAAATAGAAGTTTGATCTGGCTGTTGCTTTGAACTGCTACATATTGAAAGCTCTTTTAAGGAAGAGCTTTAATTTACCTAGACTGTTACGCAATGGTATTAAAGATATCCAAAGTTAGGTGTCTAAATAAGTACCCTTATTTCTCAAGAGTGGAAGCAATTCTTCCAGCAGTCTGTATTGACTGTTAGATTTTCTTAGAAGCATCTGTAAAATTGTGTAAATGCTTAGAAATAAATGTCTGTGAAATGCATGAAGGTGAAATTAAGCCACAAATTGTCTATATGCTTGAGCATGTGTTATTTGCACTGAACACAAGAGACTACTCAAATACTTAACAGAATTCAATAGAAAATTTTTTATGTAACTCTGGTCACAATGTCTTTTGACACTGCTTTCCAGAAAAAGTAAAGAGAGGCTAGCAGTTCAGTTTTGAAAGAACAAAAGTTTATTTTGCTTTTAAAAGGAAGAAGGCCCCCAAAACACCACCTCCTGCTGAGAGAAAAATGTTAAAAAGAAGTTGTTTTATGAAAGTCTGCAGTGGATTGTAAAATTGGAGTATAGTGGTGGCAGTTGCTTTGCTTTATGGGTTGGGGGGGTTGGTCATGGGAAATTTTAGTCGAGTTTAGATGGCATCCAGAATAAGCATTACTTATGCCCTTAACAACTTTTTCTTACTTTGTGTCTCCTCTTACCCCTTATGATAGATGGTAAATTCAGGGCACTAAAGATGGAGTTCTCCCTTCCCCCATCCACTTACGCTACCATGGCGATTCGAGAAGTTTTGAAAATGGACACAAGCATAAAAAACCAGACACAACTGAATACTACCTGGTTACGCTGAGTAAACTGCAAAAAAGACTTAAATTTTAACATATATAAAGTGTTTTCCTATTTACATGTTCTGTACAAATCTTTAAAGATTGCTAGTAAGAGATTTGTATTTTTTTAAGTTTTTATTAGTGCTAGCATTTAACTTCAGTAGTCATTTTCAAGATGATGGCTGTATTATAGATCTTAGTGACTGGTGCTTTTTAATGAATGAGTGAGTTGCTTGAGCTGTAACATGGGTGCATCTTTAAGAAACAGGCTTATAATGGTTTTGGAGCTGGAGGAATGTTTAGCTTGCTTTTTTTTTTTTTTTTGGCAAGCACTGAATGTTTTCATGAGTTCAGCACACCTTGAAGTCTCTTCAAATACATTCAATCACAGCTTAGGAAAATGAGTTACAGCAAAATTGATGTATCGATGAACATTTATGTCGCAGGAGTTTTTGCTGGTAGCATTTGCACCGATGCGGTAGAGGACTCTGCTAGCAAGGCTTTTTAAGTGCTGTACAGATGCACAGCTGTTTTAATTAGTTGGTCTTTTCATCGAGAAAATACTTGTGTGTATTTTCCAGCATTACTGATACCTGTACCAAAGAACAGGTACCGAAAATAAATGAACCTAAAAGGCGAAGCGTGTATCAGCAACGACTTCCTTCACACATCTCGTCTGTCCGTTGCCGGCAGGGGCTGAGCCCGGCTTGTGGTAGAAAACAAAATACTACAAAGCTGTTCTAAAAAGGGGTTGCATTTTCAGGAAATAAAAAGCGTGTGTTGCTTAAAATCGCGTACAAAGGAGCCGGCCGCCACTGCTGCAGGCCGCGCGGGCTGGGAGGCCCTTGGTGCCCGTCGTCAGGTACCTCAGGCGAGGAGCAGCACGAAGCGGCGGCGGCTCCTGAACGGGCGGGAACAAGTGCCGACGCCGGCCCAGCCTTACGCTCCGCCCGCCTGCCGCGTCGCGCATGCGCGCTGCCGGCGGAGGGCGGCCGGCGCGGACCGTCCGGGCGATAGGAGGCGGGGGGGGGGCGTGGCAGTGCGCTTGCGCGCTGCCCTTTGCCGGCGGCCCCGCCCGCGGGCGGCGCTGCGCGCGCGCTCCGCCGCCCGCGGGTGTGGGGGCTGCCGACGCGGCAGGGGCGGGGCTGCGGCGGGGGCGGGGGCCGCGCTCCTCTCGGCGGCGCCGCGGCGCTCCTCTCGGCGCGGCCGGCCGGGCGGCCGGCGGCTTCCCGGGGCCGCGGGCGCGTCCCCCGGAGCGGGGAGGGCAGGGCAGGGCGCCGAGGGGACCCGGCCCAGCGGCCGTCCCTCCGGCGCGCGGAAGCCCAGCGGGTAGCGGCCGGCGGGCCCGGCCGAGCTGCGCTGCCCGCGCCCGGTGGCGGGGCCCCCGCTGGGCGCCGTCCGGCCTGCGAAGGAACGCGCCGCCTCGGGGGCAGAGCCCGGCGTGGGGGAAGAAGGGCCCGCCGAGGCGTCGAGGGGCTGCTGGGTGGTGGCCTGTCCCGGGCGGTGGGCGGCAGGGGCCCTCGCCCCGAGGCTCCCCGGGGCCCGCAGAGCCTTCTGACGCTCCCTGAAGCGGCCTGGCCCTCTGGCGAAGGTGGGTGCAGAGCTGCTGCCCGCTTGAGCGGGGAGGTAGTTGGAGGATGCTGCCCGGTGTCCTGTTCCTCTCTCCGCCTGCGTCCTGGTCCTGAAAAGAGCACCCCTTGGTTAGCAGTCTTCTGCGGCGTTATTTGTTTCCCTTGCTGCCGACATCACGGTGCTTTTTACTGCTCTGTTTTCTTTATTCACTTCTTCCTCAGCAACACCCTTGGTCTCCCAGTTTGTTACTCCTGGTGCTCTCTAATGCTTCGCCAGCTTCGGCTCATCAGCTGCACCGTTTTCTCGCTCTTTCCTGTTGTCTGTTAATAGGGTTTTTCGCTTAATTAAAGCTTGTAGCAGATAAAGTGCAAGTGTATAAATTTCCTTTTTAAATACTGTTTTGAAAGCGACAGTAAAAAGTTGAGAATTGAACTAGCCAAACGCTCGTCATTGTTGCCTTTTTTTTGTTTCACCGTACGTGATCATCCTCTCAATTTCAGGTCTGGTTTTCTCTGGATGCTGCCAAATGTGTGGATCAGCAAGTGCCTCCTCTGTTAACACTGTGTGGGTTTTTTTATAAATATTTCAGTGGCGCATTTGCTTCACAAATCATTGCAAGACCTGAGTGGATACTTTGCCAGTAATACGTCAGTCATCAGTTGATATCTCTGGAACATCCTAAACTGTATGAAAAGGTAAAGAGGAACGTTGTTATCTTCCTTTGTATTTTACAGAAGTATTTTTCCAGTATTTTTCATTAGGTTTTCTGTATTACATACATAGAAACTATGTAAATATTGAACTATTTTTAATAAAATTCACACTGTTGAGGAAGGAAGAAATTAAAAAGATGTATTTCTCTTCAGTAATTAAAGTATGATAAATCACCAGTTGGATGTGTAAGCAAGATTTTATCATATCCCAGCTAAGACTGAGGCCAGCAAATTGTCTCACTTAAAGCAGTATATTTCTTGAATGTCTTATTTAAGTTTCAATTTAAATTGAACTGCCTAGCTTTTCACGGAGTTTTGTGTCCTCAATAGATCAATAGTTCTGCTGTGTTAGCGGTGACTAATTAGAAATTGTATAATCAGTATTGCAGAGAAAGAAAACATGGCAACCGTTGCTGTTGGAAAGAAAGAAGTCGCTAAAGATCTAGATCATTGTGATATCCCATACTATGTTTCTGAATTTGTGGAAAGAGAAGTTGGAAATGACTATGATTCTCTGAGGAAGCTAGACAACCTTATTGATAAGCTATCTGAAAATAAAAAGCAGTTAGAAGAACAGGTAAGTGTGTTTTTTCTTTTGAATATGCTGTATGACTGATTAAGTATATTTAACTAAATTAAAGCAATGTATTAATATCTCAAATGATACTAGTCTACATAGTGCAGTGTTTTTATGTCAGACTTAATACTTCTCTGTGAATGTAGGTACTTACAGTTTCATCAGAAGTCCCTAAAAGAATTCAGAATGCCTTAAAGAATGCAGAAGATTCTAAAAAGTCTCTGAGTAGGCTTCTAGAGGAAGAAACTCGTCTATCTGATTCAATCAATAGCCACTTACTGAAAGCTCAGCCATGGATGGAGGATCTCGATGTACTGATTAGTCAAGTAGAAGAGATTGAACGACACCTGGCCTATCTTAAATGGATTTCACGAATAGAAGAGCTAAGGTAAAGCTTCTGAGTACTACATACATGTTCTGAGACTGGTAACCTAGTTTGTCCCATCATTAAAACGTTTTAGATTTGAGAAAGTTTTATCTTCATTTTTCAATACACAAGTGATTCTTTTCTGTTATCTTCAATGAATTTTTGGCCTTGACTTTTCTTGTGCTCTACAGTGATAGAATTCAGCAGTATCTGATGACCAACAATGTTCCAGAGGCAGCCAGTACTCTAGCATTCATGGCAGAACTGGATATTAAACTTCAGGAGTCATCTTGTTCTCATCTTCTTGCTTTTGTGAGATCCACTGTTAAATTCTGGCATAAAATTCTTAAGGACAAATTGTCGAGGTAAGGAATGTGCTGTCACTCCCTCGTCTTTGTGTTGTACTGTTAAGTTTGTGTTACAGTGCTTGTTTTGCCTTGCAGTGACTTTGAAGAGGTACTAACCCAGCTCCGCTGGCCATTTGTGGGGCCACCACAGTCTCAGGCACTTGGCCTTGCTGCACCAGCCAGTGCTCCTGACGTATACAACAATTTGGAGATGTTGTTTTCTCAGCTTCTGAAATTGCAAACCTCGTATCCTTTTAAATAGTTGTGGTGTATTTTAGTAAGAATAATAAATGTCAGAGGTGCATGTGCACAAGGAGAATTATTTAAAATTTTGTTCTCCCTAAAGACAGAAGATAATTGAGTTTATGTTACTTTGTATTAATGTTGGAATGTATTTTTTTTGTTTAGAAAATGCCAGGTGCCAAAGTTGTCCTTTTGGCAGTAGCAACTTTGTAACTCCCAAGTCATCAGATCCCGTGATTTCATGGTAGCTGACAGTTCAACTTTCGTGAGCATCAGGCCTTATATACTTCAGCAAGATTATCAATGTTAATTAAAAAAAGGTGATGTATGTTTTATTTTACACAGTTAATGCTTTTCTTTTCATAGCTTTATTTGAAATCAGCTTTAATCATTTTAATATGTCCTGTCCCAGAAGGAAAAGAGGGAAAGCTAAAGATACTTGTCTCAGGAGGAGACTGCAAAATGGGGAGACACAGAAGGATTTTCATTGTGCAGTGATAGTAGCCTGCCTTTGAGGTTAATCAGAAGGCACTATTGCTCATCCTGTTCCATTTTTTTGTGAATTAAATAAAGCACAGCTAAAGCTCAATCAAGCAATCCTTCCTGGAGTGATTGTGGCCACCTTTTTTGTTTGTTTGGGTTTTGGGTTGGTTGGTTTGTTTGTTTATCGAAGTTGGATTGGGAAGATAAAAGTCATTCTACACAACCCTGAGTTGGTAACAATTTTGGTCTGGCAGACTGGGTCACTTAAATCAGTTACATGAAAATGGGAAATCATGTATTTATTGCATTTATTAATCTCATGAGTCTTTTGTCCTCCTTTAACAAATGTGAATAAGCGTGTATCTTGGACAGCCACTGTGTTTGGTACTGATAATGGTGGTTTTCTGTGTTCTTTTTTTACTTATACTGAGTTTCCTAAATCAAACTGACTTAAGTGACTTGTATTGTCATTGAATAAATAATCCTTAGGAGCCTGAGTTGTATTAAATATTTTATAAACTGAAATATTTTGAGTATCCCTCATATTTGAGGAATTGTATTGATTGCATAATACTGCCTTCAAGCCAATGAGGTAGAACTAAGAAATGTTCATTTTTATAAACCCATTCTATTGAAATGATGATGTTGGAAGAATTCAACACTTAAATTCGTCCTTAACTATCAAACTTAGGGATGAACTGTTAACCAAACCTAAACAATTGCCAGAAAAGTACTCTTTACCCCCATCGCCACCCATTATCCTTCCGATACAGATCATGCTGAATCCTCTTCAGAAAAGATTCAAGTATCATTTCACTGGAAATAAACAAACCAATGTTTTAAACAAGGTATGGGAGAAAGCAGTTTGATTTTTTTTTTTTTTTTTAATGGCCTTTTAAAGTAACAGATATATTGCTGTATTTAAATTGTATAGCTTTAACGCTTTTCTGTCTGAAATTTAAGATTCTTCAAAACTGTGCAGTTCTTGTGCCTACCTAAGTGTGGACAGACATCAAGATAGCACTTGGAGACCTTTCAGAGGCACAAGCATTTTCTCTGGGCCAGGCAATATTTCTCCCTTGCCCAGATCCTTTATAAAGCATTACTGCAGTCTTAGACTGACTCCCATCATTTCAAAAGTTTTGATTAATTTTCTCTGTCTCCTTGCGAACGGTTTTGCACTGTTCCTTATTGCTTGAGCTCAAAGACTGTACAGAGCTGTGACTGATTTTTGGCACTGTGTGCCAATGTAACTGAAAATGTTGTTTTTTGCTGTTAGTATATAAAATGTGATTAGTGTAAGGGCACTGTTATAGAATTAGTTTTCTGGGTTAAAGTTTTTAACTGACATACAACAAGAGAAGTCCAGTTTACCAGTTGGAACCTGACTCACTTTTTGTATGAATTATCTTCAAAGACTGAGGATTTTTTTATCTGAGAATTATCACTGGAACAGGTTTCAATGCGTTAATGCTGCTGTAATATATCTGGAGCAGAGTTTGAGAGCTGTTTGGTAACAGTTTAGTTGCAAAAGTCTGTGTGCTTGTGTCAACAATTGGGTAACTGTAAATATATTTGCAATCTTGACAGGTGCTACTACAGTGCTTGTTAAAATAATGTTATGTGTATTAGTGGGGAGGAGGGTTTTTTAGACACGAACAAAATTATTTCATAAGCAAACAGGAAAATTATGTTCAAGAGATGAAATTTTTGAACAACAATAGGTGAACAACTATTTTTCTGAAAAACTTGTGAAGAAACGTTTACAGGTAATCTAGTGTCAGATCAGAAAGATATTCCAACAGGTTCTTGCTCAAATTTGGGTTGGATTTTTTGTTTTGGTTTGGTTTTTTTATAGTAACTTGGTAATGGAATAAAGAAAATACCCACGTAAAATATTTGAAAGACATCAACCTGGAAGGGATTACAAGTATTTCAGAGGACAGGCTTGGAGTTCACAATGATCTTGGCAAGTTGGGGAGGCAGTGTCAAAAAAACCCAAACCAAATGTGATGAAATTCAGTAGCCAGGTGAAAATTAATATAGAAATGAGAAACAGACATGTAAAGTGTGGAGAATGTGATTGCAGTTCAACAGAAGGTTCTTTGGCTATTGGGAGTGAGGAGGACAGGAACTACTTCTGCTTGCACTAACATTGAAAGAAGTGTTCATCAAAAACTACAGACCATATTTTTAGGTGTGGAAACTGAAAAAGCTTAAAGGCATTAAAACGTTAAATGAGAAGGTGACAGATTCCCCACTTCCAGGGGGGAAAGTGGGGTTGAGGTTGGGTACAATGGCAGTAAGAATGGAGCTACTGTGAAGAGTTTTCTCAGGATTGCATCCTTTTTGCTGTACCAAGAAATAAAGACCACACAGAAGAACAGGAGGAAGTATATGAAGCAGAAAAGAGGACCTCAAAAGTGAGAAGGCGGTAGAGAGGGTGGAGATAAAAAATGGAGCTTTTGCTTGAGAAGAAACAGAATAATTGGTGCATTTAAGACAATTCAAATCCAGAAATACTTCTCTGATACTGCTTTTATGAAAATCAAAGTTAAGTAAAACACAGTGAAAGACTTGTGTGATCTGAG
The DNA here is from genome assembly GCF_900496995.4 of Aquila chrysaetos chrysaetos. Lineage (NCBI taxonomy): Eukaryota > Metazoa > Chordata > Aves > Accipitriformes > Accipitridae > Aquila > Aquila chrysaetos. The sequence goes on from NC_044008.1 coordinate 15,190,053, forward strand.
ATCAAGTGAAGGCAGGGGAAGAGACCAGTATTTTTATAAGTTTGTCTTAAAATATTAGTAGCACTTGAATAGATGTTATTTGGATGCATTTAATATTTTCTTTTCTTTTTTAAATAAGCCTGAGTGGTATTTAACACAAGTACTTATGTGGATTGGAAATCATGCAAAGTTCCTTGATGACAAAATCCAGCCAATACTGGACAAGGCAGGATCTTCAGTGAATGCTGGGGTAAGTACTTGGATGGTTTTATACATATATGAACACGTAAGTTAACTTCTGATAGATATTTGTGTAAGCCTACTTCCACTGATTTCACTAAGTATGTGGTGAGACTTAACTGGTACATAACAAACTGCTACTAGACCATGTTTGGACATATTAATACTTCCTATCTCTGACATTTTATTCACTGTTTTCTTTCAAAAGCTTGAATTCTCTCGTGCTCTAGTAATGCTGATTTTGGAGAAGCTGGCTGCTGATATTCCATGCCTGTTGTATGATGATGCACTCTTTTGTCACCTTGTGGATGAGGTACTTCTATTTGAGAGAGAGTTATACAGCGTTCATGGTTATCTCAGCAGCTTTCCCAGTTGCATGCATATTCTTTCAGAAGAATCCTGCTTCCAAAGGTGGCTAACAGTGGAAAAAAAATGTAAGAATTCCGGTGGATTTTGTTGGCCTTTATATTGCACAATCAGAAAGTATGTGTATACTTACACAAATAGCCTTCTCAAACAGGATAAGTCACTTGGACAGGGCTACTACATAAGACACACATGTATTTTTATACTCTGTGATTATTTTGACTAAGAATTGGTTAGACTCTAATAGTGCTGCTGTAGTTTGTAGGACTCTTGCCCCTAAGCTGTGGGGAGTCCAGTAGGCTTATTTTTAGACAAATGTTACATCTATGTGTGTGCAGACAAGGATGGACTTTAAATTGAAATAGGGGAAGGGTATTAACTTTTGAGAAATGAAGAGGAAGTATATTGGAAAGGAGCAAGCCAACTATTAAAACAAAACCCCCAATTAACTCTGGCATAGTTGTTAACAGCATTGCAAATGCAGTATATTGAAGCTGTTTTTGTATGAAGCCAGTCATCAGTAGTTTTTATAACCTTGAAAATGTAAAATTTAACTTACTAGAGATAAGGCTTTTATGTTTATATATTTTAGAGGGGTTTTTGTTGTTGGGTTTTTTTGGTTTTTTTTTAATTAAAAACTTGCACAAAATTTGTAAATTGTTTTATCTCAGTTGCTCTCCAGAAAATGGACTCAATGCTTTCATCAGAGGCTGCATGGATATCACAATACAAAGATATCACTGATGTAGATGAAATGAAAGTCCCAGACTGTGCTGAAACTTTTATGACTCTGTTGTTAGTTATAACAGGTAATTATTAATCTACAGGCATTGCTCTTGTTTGTAATGAATAGTGAAAAAACTTCAGCTAACAGATTTCTTTACTAAATATCCATTGTCAGCAGTAGTCACCAAATGATGTTGCAAAGTTGTGATGTTTGCAATTTAATAAAATCTTTCCTGTTCGTTTTGTATTTTGGACACTAACTCAAGAACGAATAATCTTGAGCTAGTGACATGTTTACAAAACAATAATTAAAAAAATACATTTGATATTCAGCATGTTAAAACTCGTTCATACTTAGAGAATATGATTTGTGACAATGCAGTAATAAAAAAATCCTACTATTCCTTTTGAATCTGTGACAATTTAGAAGCTATTAAGTAACGTCTGCTTTCTTGGAACAGAATATAAGAGCAGGTAAGTTTTCAGGAGACACTTAATTGCATATTCAATGGCTTTATCTTACTCTGAGTATGCTTTAGGGGCCACACTGGATAGTATGGTATAATCACATATTGCTTAAAGTATTAGAATAGAAAATGCTAGTGGAATCAGGAGGGGGAAGAATGTTGGTTTTTTACATGTTTAGCTTTTGCATTGAGTATTTTCCCTGAGATCGTTAATGTCAGCTGTTTTAAATACCGTATGATGTCCTCACAGGTGTAAGGTTGTGTAGTAAGATGACTGTAATGTTTCTTTTTAAAAAGCTTTTATTCAGTGTTGCAAAACCTAAAAACATTTTATTAATGTCTTTCCAGACAGGTATAAGAATCTTCCAACAGCTTCCAGAAAACTACAGTTCCTGGGCCTACAGAAGGAGTTAGTTGATGATTTCAGGATACGATTAACTCAAGTAATGAAGGAAGAGACTAGAGCTTCCTTAGGCTTCCGATACTGTGCAATCCTTAATGCTGTGAACTATATAGCAACAGTGTTGGCAGACTGGGCTGACAATGTAGTAAGTAATTATTTTATTTAAAAAAAAAAATTTACAAATGGACTTTGGATGTTTCTTTCATAACAAACACTTTATTTTCAGCAGTATTTATCTAAATGTATTCAGAAGAATTACCGAAAAAGTAGAATGAGATGTAAATTCAGATTTTTTAAAAGATGTATAAGGACAGATTATTGTTTGAGATCTAAGCTGTATTGATTATAATGCAAAGAGAGCCTGAGGAATGGAATAATCTGAACAGACAAAAAAGTAGTCTGCTTTACATGTTTGGTATTGTAAAAAAATAGTGAGTTCATTTTGGAGATCTCTGAGCCAGTGTTAACAGCATTGATGTTGAAGTGCATGCAGCAGCCTATGCACGATGCTTGAACTACTCCCATGGCAGGTTAGGTTAAATGGATTCAGCATGGCTATCTGCGTTGCCACACGGTTTAGGTGTTGCTCAGAAAAGCCACTCGCTGATAACTGGGAATTAATTATTTTGCTATATAATAGCCTGGTGGCAGCGTGGCTGTTCTGTAGCATTTCAGCTTTTCTATGGTTATTGGTATAAAAGGTCAAAAAACCTGTTACATGTAAAGTGTGTAGAAACAGGTATTGTGTGCGAGACGAGCAGCCTCCAAATTCTTTTTGTCTTCACAGGAAACTGTGGCTCTAGCAAAGGATAATCTTGACTTGATAGGACAGTAGCCTTCATGTTGTATAGCTGCGTCTACCTAAGCGGCTCAATCTGCTTAAAAGCAAAACCAACAAGTTGTTACCACTATGTCACATTAAACTCGATCCATTTTCTTGCTGTTGTCAGCCCAGCAAACTTATGATTTAATGAACGATTATTTCTAAAAGGAATTACAATTAAAGACTAGTTTACTTTTGTAAACATTAAAAAGGTCAAAATTAGGGTGTTTTCTTTTTAAGCATTCTGGTGTCAATCTTAAAATATCTTTTTAGTATTTCTCTAGATCTATTCCCATTACCTATCTATTGTTGTATCTGAAACCTGTATCAGTTCCATCACTAGGATTATAAACCACCGTGTTTTGTTTTTCACTAAATTAGGACTATGGGGAAAGATAAAGTGGTTTTAAAATCTTAAAATTTTAAGTTTATAAATTTGTTAGGAGAGTGTTTTCTAGAACCGTGCCTATTAAAGTACCAATGCAAAGTTCAAATGGTAAGATTATTTTTTGTAGTATTCATATCTGGTTTTGTTTCTCTAGTTCTTCTTGCAGCTACAGCAGGCCGAACTGGAGGTTCGTGCAGAAAGTAACGCTGTCAGTAAACTACAGCTAGGGCAGCTGGCTTCAATGGAGAGTTCTGTCTTTGATGAAATGATTAACCTCCTGGAACGCCTGAAACATGACATGCTGACTCGTCAGGTAGATCATGTCTTCAGAGAGGTCAAAGATGCTGCAAAGCTGTACAAAAAAGAGAGGTGAGTTTGTTTACTCTCTTCCCGTATTACAACATTATTTCCTGTTAAAAATACTGAGGTAAAGGCAGGAACAGCTAATAGGCAAAATTATTTTCCTGAATAGGGAATGGCACAGGGTAGTAAGTTTTGGAAAATTCTCTTAACACCTATTCAAGACTATTTTAATGCTATGTTTTCTAAAGTAGTTCCACGATTAGTGGGCGTGTTATGTTAAAAACCCTAGGAAAAATTCTGGATCACTCTAGTTTGGACAAGAATAATATTCTTCGTAGTAGTATTAAAAGAGTTAATATGAAATGGTCTGTAATGACTGTTCTCTCTTCGCAGACTCATAGGGCTTCTTGAATGTTTGCTCCTGAGTAGTTTCTGAAGTACTTCATAAAAGGAATGCAACTACTCGATGATTTTCTAGATTAGATGGCGTTTCTCTGAACAGCACGTTCAGAGATTGATAACTAAAGCTTGAGTTTAACATTAAATGAAGTTTAAACATAGCATTAGACTGTGATTACTTTTAGATTTGAAATGGGAAAGAACTCTCTGAACCGTTGTAAATGGGTAAGATTTTTTTTAAAGGATAATTTTAACTTCAGTTGTAATATGAATAATTTCACTATAATGACTTCAATGTGATAATTTCTTTCAGGTGGTTATCTTTACCATCTCAAGCAGAGCAAGCAGTAATGTCTTTATCAAGCACAGCTTGCCCAATGTTGTTGACCCTACGAGACCGCTTGCTACAACTAGAACAGCAGCTCTGTCACTCACTGTTCAAAATTTTCTGGCAAATGCTTGCAGAGAAAGTGGATATATACATATATCAGGAAGTAGGTATCAGCAAAATGTGACCTATGCAATACAACATAGGTGTGACTGGCTTAAACAGTGGATGCACCTCTTTGTGTTTGCAGATAATTATGGCAAATCATTTCAACGAAGGAGGAGCAGCACAACTCCAGTTTGACATGAGTAGAAATCTGTTCCCTTTATTTTCACACTACTGCAAGAGGCCAGAGAACTACTTCAAGCAGTAAGTAGGCAAACTTCTGATCTGTTGGTATTTCTAAAGTGAATGTCCAGATGAATACACGTGTTTTATGTGTCACCAAGGTTTTTTTCACAGTTAGTTTTGATCCACACTTAAAATATGTGGATCATTTATGCTTCCGATTTTTACAACTAGGAAAGTTTTGATTCTGTAGCACGTACTCAGCAACGGACTGTGGCATGTGTTCTGGAGTATTTTGTGCAGTCAGGATGTCTAGATAAATTAACTTATGGAAGGAATGTAAGTAGCACAGACTTCCAAAACTGGGGCCAAAGAAAATACTCAAAGATATAGTTAAAACACAATAAACTTTATTTATTGTTAGAAGAAAGACTACTTTAAGCTATGTTCCCGCTCAGAATTGCCTTGCATAGCAGTCTAGTTGCTTTCATTGATGAAAAGAAACTACCTTCTTTGTGGTTAGTCTTTTTTTAAATAGCCCAGTCTTGTAAAGAGTCCAGTGCTAACCTCCTAGGTTAATTGGGGCAGAAATCTTAATATTTTAAAATCAATATGGAGCATGGCATTCAGTTTTGAACACTTGAAGGCAAAGATTAAAAATGCCAATATATGAAGTGGAATATCCACATAGCATGTTCAGGTTTAAGGTTTTTTTTTTTTTAGCACATCACCTTCGTAAAGGTAATTGATACATACGTATTATTCCCAGAGTAAGAGGACACAGATGTACAAAGGAACTATAAAAAATAATGCATAATGGGTACATGGCTATGTATCATATTTAGACTAGAAACAGTGTGACAAAGACAGGGTATCTGTTTGCTCCCTAATGATACTGATAATTTTCAGATTCTAGCAACTGTCAAACTGTGCTCTTAAAATATACTGAATAAGAAGTTTCTAATTATCTTAGGGGAAAATGTAGTTAGGGAAAGCCAGACAGATTAAGTGGTAAATTCTATTCTGTATTTTTAATAATGGTGGAAAAACTTCAGCAGCGAAAGCCATGCCGAGCACCAAGAGGCAAAGTATTGATGCTTATGAAATGCACATATGTAACAGAAAAGACTTAGACAGTAAGAACAAGTATACTGTATACCATTTGCCTTGATCTAAGCAGTACTTTCCACTTCAGTACTTCTGATCCTTTTCAGCATTCCGTGGAGGTTTTTTTGTTAATCACTGTGTGCACAAAATTAAGTGTCTCTCATGGGTGCTTCTCGTATTAATCCATGTAACTTTTCCCTCTAGCATAAAAGAAGCCTGCATTATCCTGAACCTGAATATTGGCTCTGCCTTACTTCTGAAGGATGTACTGCAGTCAGCTTCAGAAAATGAAACAACATTAAAGCCAAACCAGCCATCTGCAACAGCAGCACTAAATGAACTTGGAGTTTATAAATTAGCTCAAAAGGATGTTGAGATTCTTCTCAATTTGAGAGCTAGTTGGCCAAATACAGGAAAATAAAGACTTCTTCAGAAATGGTTAATAACTTGGTCTAGATTACTTATTTCAAACAAAAGCAAAGCAAATATGTTGTAATATACTTAGTTGTTTTTTTCAATGCTGAATGACTGGTTTAATCTAATCTTATGCCTTATTGTATACAGTTTTTAAAAAAAATTCAAAATGCTGCTGACTTGGTTTTGAACTGCGCAGATCTTATTTTCCATAGCCACCTTGCCATTGCATTTAGAAGCTAAAACTGTCTTCATCTCTAATGAATATGTCTGCCTTGTCAATCTTGTGTGCTGTAACATCATTCCAAGCAATACAGAGTAAATACACCTGTGTACAATATGGACAACTACTCCTTATGCAGTGGTCCACCTTCACTTAAACACAGATGTTTTACATCTCTAAATGGCAGGTAATGGATGTTCTGTATTAAAATGTGTATATACAGAACACAGAAGGAAGGAATATGTCATTTCATTTTCTTTATTCGTACTAATTCAATTTTTTTTCCTTTGCTGTACCAGAGTCTCTCCTATTTTTTTTTTTTTAAAAGTCTCTCCTTAAAATTGCATAAATACTGTGTTAAAAGTTTGAAAGTAGCATTTTACTTGAAATTGCTACCTTTCTTCAACTGTGGACATTTCCTTTAAAAAAACCAAGCCCAAAAAACAACTTAGGAAACAGCTTAACTCTTAATTTTATTCAATGGTAATGAGCCAACAAGTAACAACCCCTTACTGTAAGCTACAAAATGAAGGAGGGAGCTCCAAATCACTGTTTCAGTTGCGTAAGAGATCTCTACCTTTTTTTAACCATCTAATTGTATTAAGAAAAGCAATTCTCAAAAGATAGACCTCCAGTGCCTGGTAAACATGAACAAGTTCTTGTCATTTTCTAGCTGATTGCTCAAATAAATAGGGCAGGGAGGGGAATGAGAAAAAGAGAGTACTGCTTAAAATCAGCTATCCACAGCTGACAAACCAGAAGCATTGAGCAAGGTGCCTATTTTTAATATATATAGCAGACCACCGCTCAAACTAGTACACAGCCCAGCTCTCCAGCATCTTTTTCTTCCTAAGACAGAAAAAAAAGAATTCTAGTTAGATAACAATGAGGATAATTAGTTCCAGTTACCTTTCAGTGATTGCAACAGTTAACAAAAAATTGCCCCTAGAACCATACCTTGACTATGAGAAATTATTATAACTCTGAGCTTGTTTCACCTACAGCTGTGGTACCACCTCTGGCAAAGAGGCCAACACTGCTTTGCTGTTTCACATTTCTGGATCAGTATTCGAACCCCTGGGCTACCTGATGATCATCTGTCTGACCTGAGGAGTAGGAGATCTGAGAGGTCTGCTTCAAGAGCATCCTGGAACTGAGATGGTGGAGGAAAATGCCGAGTTTGGTTCAGGTTACGGCAAGCCAAACAAGGTCAGGCAGTAACTGACCTTTTAAAATTTTGCAATGCGAAGTAAAGGGGTTAAGCTTAAACCAGCAAGTCCTTTAATTATATGCTTTTGTAAATAAAAAATAAATCTCAGTATAATATCGCCTGTGCATATCTGCCCCCCTCCCCAAAAGAAAAAAACCCCTTTCAATTAAACTTACACTTCTTCCTTGAATACATCCAGCGTGATATTCACATCATCTCCAAACTGCAGATCCTCAGTGCTCAGTCCCAAAGTTTTAAGAGCTAAAGTTAAGGAAAGAGAATTTCCCATGCAAGTCTTGGGAAGATTAATTTAACATCTTAAACTGGCCTAGGTCTAATAAGAAGTAAACATATGTAATTTTTTTAACTTTCCAAGTTCCAGGTTGTGTATTGGCAGCTGGGCAGATGCTTTTCAAGCGTACATATGCGTAGCTTTGAAACTATTTTGATAATTCTGTGCAAACACACACACACACACAAACGAACACTTCAGTATGACCTGCTGTTCGGGTGAGACGCACCTTCTCTGTACTGCGCTGGCGTTATGTGGCCTTGGCCTACGACATCCAGCAAGCCGAACATGGCGGCCAGGTTGGCCTCGTCCATGAGGTACGGGTACTCCCCCTCGGCTCGTTTCCCAGCCTTCACCCTTTCCAGCATCCGGATCAGGAACTCGCGTGGTCTTTCTGCAACAAAGTAAGATTGCCCACAGAGGCGGGGCCCTCAGCTAGCGACCGAGGGCCTCGCAATCCCTTCCGCCCACCCCGCTTTTCAGGGTGGCGGGCGGGGAGACGCGGCGGCTCTACAGCTCCCCGGGCTGAGGCGGGGGGGGGGGTGCCCTGCCCCGGCCCCGGGGCGCGGTGCCGCACCGGGGCGGTGGTAGAGCAGCAGCGCGCCGAGGCGGTGGAGCAGCTCGGGGATCCGGTGGCGCCGCAGGTAGTCGCGGGCCTCCTGCTCGCCCGCCGCCATCCCGCGTTGCTGGGAGACCGCGCGCGCCGCCGGCCGTTAACCGTCCCCGCCCCGCCGCGAGGCAGCGTGAGGTGAGGCCGGCGGGGAGAGCGGAGGTGGGCGGGAAGGGCCGGAGCAGGAGCCGTTCGCAGGCGGCGGAGGAGAGGAGTCCTCCAGGAGGACAAAGCGACCAGAAAACGGCCGGGGACGGGGGGAAGCGCAGCTGCTCGCCAGAGCTGGCGGGGCGCCCCTTCAGTCAGCTCAGGGCGCCAGGCGGAGTAAATCGGATTACTGAGACTTGACTGACTGCGCAGCCCCTGCTTCAATGGGTAGGAAGTGGGAAGCAAAAATTAATTTGCCTAGATGTCATCACGTTAGCACTAGAACAGAGAATCGCCGCTTCCAGCCAAGTTACTAGTGTGTACGGCAGTTGCATTAGTTCATGGGGAAAGCAAATTGGTTTTGACACGCTATTGTTTTTAAGATTTATGCAAGTCTTCTCAATGTCAGCCACGTTTCCTTCCATATGCGGTAATGCGGTCTACACCTTTTGCTTTTCCCCATATACCGTCCACTACCTGGACTGGACTCCCTTGCTAGAGGTGGTCTTGGCTAACCCTCGTCAATGCGGGAGGACAGCAACACGTTCAGCTGCCACCTAGTGGAACGTGGTCATGTGTGCTCAATAATGGTACGATAAGCAAAATCGATGATGAGCAGCTAAGAGTAAGAAAGGTTACATTTTCAAATCATTACTGTGGTTTGCAGCGTAGCCTGTGCAAACAAAGAACCTTTTTATTGTACTACCCAATGTGAGTAGGAGAAAGATAATCAAGTGTCCCACTAAAAAAAAAATTCAAGCAAATCTACAACGACATAACCATCTGCCACCAAATAAAAATAGACAATGATAAATGAGCATATAGTAAAAGAAAAATGGTATTCCTCGGAAAAGTCTAGCACTATATATATTTAACTATTTGCCAAAACTAAAATATCACAAGACATTAATAGAATTCACCTTTTTTTCTTAGAGTGGGAGAAAGGCAGCATCCAAAACGGCAGAGATATTGTACAGCCATGCTCTGCCTGTATTCTTTAGCATTTTAAACTGACTGTGCTACCTGCTTCAAGTCTTAATTAGGGCTAGAGGACTTGTAGGTTTGTAACAGTTACCTCCCTTGACAGCTATCTGGCAGTGATGGAAACCACCTTTTCCTAATGAATACAACTCATAGTTACTGAACTCATTCCTGCATTTGATTTTTCCAAGCTTTTCAACAGACTTTGCAAAGTACTACTGAATTTTTTTTACTAAAAAGGAATGATAGGAGAAAGTGTAGCTTGAAGCATGGAGAAGTACAAACGGGAGACTGAGCTGGCCAGCAGTGGAGAAATAAAGACATGGAAAATATTTTTGTGAAAATGAGAACCTAAGGACAGGAAGATTGACAGGAAAGGAAGGAGCAAGTGAAAGACTGGAGAGAAAAGTAGGTAAGTCAGTCAGTCAGTCAGTGGTTGGGACAGAGAAAACAGATTTGGCAAATGAATTTTCTCCTTTAGTGGTCAACAAAGATAACCAGTATGAAAAATGTATGTTGAAGGCTGACATTTTAACAATAAACACAGGAATTACAGATTGAAGTGTGTTTCTCTGAGGAATGGTTCAAAAACATCACTAAGCAGAGCAAATCCAGATTTGATTTACAACTAGGAATAATTTTTTTTTTAAATTCTATTTCACTGTTAAGAAAGCACAATTTATTTCCTTGAAAAAATTTTCTGATATGAAACATGTATTTATTATTTAAATAATTATTATCCTCAGTTCATATGATGATAGTAGCAGCTATATATATACAAGCCCTAAAAGGATGATAGTTTAGGACAATTTGTGAGAAGCTCACATGGACTATTTTAAGAGAAGCTGAACTTCTGGTGACTGAGAAAAACAGGATTTGCCAAACATCTGAAAGTAAGTTTTATGGTTCTGTTATAAAGATACTGCTAATTGAGTTTTAATCAAGAACTAAAGAATCAAATCTGTTTTCATGTGTTTAAAGTGGTTAGGTTATATAAATTGAATTTGGTTGAAAGACTTAATACCTGTTGTGACAGGAGCTGAGCCTTTGCAGAATATCGTTAGTAACTTAAGCCTTTTATCTAATTACGTAGGACTAAATACACTACCAGGAGTCTTAAGGGTTGTCATGAAGAGGAACAGGGACTGCAGGTCAGATATGAAGCTGGTTGCAGAACAAGCATTTGTCTTGCTGAAGAAAACAGGCAGATGGACATGTTCTTCCAAATGGGAGTGTTAGAAGACTGAAGTCTTGGGCTGTGGGAAGAGACAGGAGCAATAAGGGCTGGGAAAGATGCCTAGGTCTGCCATATGCTTACAGTGAACATGCTGAGTAGCAGCTACTTTAATGCTTTACCCGCCTCTGCTCCTTCTCAACATGGACATTAGAGAGCACTCGGTGTTAGGGAGCATAGCGTAGGGCTGTAGGGACTGGGTCCTGCCATTTCTGTAGCTGCTGTGGAAGAGCTCCACTGCACCCTTCCATTGTGTATCTTCAAGGACTTCCAAGATACAGGCGAGTTCCTTGCCAGGGAATTTTACACTATACATTTGTAAGGGAAAGTGCTTAACAGCAGAAATATTAAGTTTCTGGGTATTAATTATCTCAGCAGCCAGAACCTTTTTGTTTGTTTGTTTGTTTCATTTTGGTTTTTTGTTTTTACTGTATAGAACGACAGAATAATTTAGGTTGGAATGGACCTCTGGAGATCATGTGGCCAAGCCCCCTCCCTCCTCAAACTGGGCTAATTTCAAAGTTGAGATCAGGTTGTTCATAGCCTTGCCCAGCCCAGTTTTTACTGTCTCCAAGATGGAGATTCCACAACATTGCTTGGTCCCTATTCCAGTGCTCAACTACATTGCAAAGAATTTTTGCCTTCTGTCTAATCAGAATTCTCCTTGTGCTACCTTATGTCTATTGCTTCTTGCCATTTTGTTGTGCACCACCAGGAAGAGTCTGGCTTAATCTTTTCTACAATCACCCACCTTGTAGCTGAAGACAGCACTCAGACCCCTCTCCACTCTTGTCTTAAAACTGAACAAAACATTTTTTTAAGAGTATCCTTATACATCATTTGCTTCAGCTACTAATCATCTTGGTAGCGCTCCACTGGACTCACTTCAGTATGCATGCTGCGTCTTGTACCGTGGAGGCCCAAACTGGACACGGTTCTGCAGACACAGTGTCACAAGTGCCAAAACAGAGGGTGACAATCAGTTCCCTCTGACTGCTGTCTACATTCTTACTGCTGCGGCTCAGGCTGTGGTTAGCTTTCAGCACCCCAGGGGTCCCTTACTGGCTCACATTCAGCTTGTCCACCATCCCCTTTTCCTGCAAAGTTGCTTTCTTGCCAGTCAGCACCCAGCTTGTTCAATAACATGGGGTTATGCCTCCCTCGGAGTTGTAGGACTCTGCATTTGTCTTTGATGAACCTAATGAGGTTCCTGTGAGCCCAATTTTCTAGCCTGTTGAGCTTCCTCTGAAGGACAACCCTGCCCCTACTGTATCAATCCCCTCCCTACCGCTAATTTGTTGTTATCCATGAATCTGCAACCCATCCCAACATCCAGGATGGTAATGAAACCCTTCAGCATTATTTGGCTCAGTATTAACCCCTGAGGCATGTTACTAGTAACAACCAACCAACCGGACTTCAAACGGCTGACCTCAGCCCTCCGAGCCCTGCTGTCGAGATGATTTTCCACCCACCTCATAGTCCACACCTTGAATCTGTATCTCTCCAATTTATTGTAAGAATACAAAAGCAGATGGTTTCAAAAGCCTTGCTAAGGTCAAAGCAAACAACATTCACTGCTCTCTGATCAGTACCTGAAGGCAGTCGTTTCATCACAGAAGGCAAGCAGGTTGGTCAGGCGTAGTTTCCCCTTGGTAAATCCATGTTGTCTGGACACAGCTTCTAGGAGAATTTGTTCCATCATCTGCCTGGGATTGCAGTTGGGGTGAGCAGCCTATAGTTCCCTGGGTCTTTCTTGAAAATGGGCATTGCGTTTGCCTTTTCCAGTCCTTAGAAACCCTGTACCCTGTTCACCAGGATCTTTCAAGGATAGCAGCCTTGTAATGATACCAGCCTGCATCCTTGAATGGAGCCCAGCTTTTCCCATAGACTGGTATAGGTCCAGGGTAAGTAGTCCTTAACTCGGGCTTCCTCTGATGTGGGTAGTACCTCACTCCCCAGACCCTGCCCAAAGATCTAAGCATGGATGTCTCCAGTTAAAACCTGAAGCAAAGGCAGCACCGAATGTACCTCAGTTGTTTCCATGTCCTTTGCCACTAGGTTACTCACCTCACGTAGTGGGGCGCACATTTTACTTAAGCCTTCCTTCCATGTTAATATACAGAAAGTGTCCTTCACATCCCTCACTAATTCCAACTCCAGGTAAGCTTTGGCTTTCCTAGTTCTGCTTCAGCATGCCTAGGCAGCATTTCTATATGTCTCCAGGGTAGCCCACCTCTGCTTCCACAGTCTGTGTACTCACCTTTTGGATTTGAGTTCAGTCAGGAGTTCCCCATTCAGCCATGGTGGCCTTCTCCCATGTCTGCTCAACTTCCCGCATATCAGAATGGACTGTTCTTGTGCTTCTTCAGCTAGCTCCCCTGGGCCCTTCAGGGCAGTCTTCTGTGCAATTCTGCCAACAAAACGCATGCAGGAGACAATGTCTGCTCTCCTACATGCCAGGGTTGCAATTCAACTGTTTATCTTTCTTCCTTGCTTCCCTCAGAATCTTAAGCTTTGCTATCTTGTAGTCACTGCTGCCAAGGCTGCCACCAATGTCAATGTTCCCAGCCAGCCCTTCCTTATGTGTGAGTAGCATGTCTAGCATAGCCAGACTTGGCTTGTTGAGCACTTCTGTCAAGAAATTGTCCTTGATGTACTACAGAAGTAGCCTGGATCACTTGTGCCTCCACCATGTTGCCATCCCAGTCCCCTCCACGAGAACAAGAGTGACTGTAAGGCTAAGCTGTTAATGTTGTTTTTCTCAGTCAACTGCAAAACAAAGACTAAACCTGCCATCAAAAATCATATACTGGGAAAAATTAAATATCAGGAATTAGAAAAATACTTCCAGTTACTGTTTCTTAGTCAAAGAGAAGTTAAAAATATGTCACAAAAAGGCTGGTTTAATATCAGGAGATCTAGCTCTCTTACAGAACCGGCTGCTTCCCAGCTGACTGAAAACCCACAAAACTGACTTCCTAGAACTACAGTGGGACTCTTGCTAAAGGCAAAACAAAAAAAGAAGTTACTTAGCAGGAGCCTTCATTCTTTGAGATATGTAGTATATTTGTCTGTTTAAGTGTGGCTCTGAGCCCATAGCTCTTAAGGCCACAGATGCTTTTATTCTAGCAGTATCTGTAGAGCAAGTTCACACTACACAGGGTGGCGGAGATCAGAGATCCATCTCCATCGCCTTAGTTTCTCTGACACCCACAGTCCAAAGAGAGACATTTTGAACAACAGAAAGGCTGGGCACGCAGTTAGGAAGCAAAACTAAGTGTGAATTATGCATCTACAAAGACTCGTGTTACTGATTGAGTAACCTGGTTTTTTTTCCTGTATTTGACCATTAAGTCCACATGTCTACTCTAACAGTAGTCACTTCAGTCAGTACCCTGTAAAAGCACGGTTACCAGGAAGAGGTCTTGGAGCACTTCCTAATGTCAGCATTGCTCTACCAAATCCAACACTTCTGGATGCATCAACATTTGGTGAAGGTGAATGTCAATGTAGGTGGTTTCCCACAGGTGTCAAGAATAGACATGCTCTTCATATAAGCTGCAGTACTGCACATGCTATAATAGAGAATGCGCTGATTACTGGGTATAGTAGATTTAGAAAATAATGCCATCTAGTCTGTTACACAGATAGCCATCCTTAGTGTAAAGATGTTCACAATTCCTCAAAAGGAAAGATTAGCATTCTTGGAGAACATGTTAAGTGCTTGGTTCTGTGAATGTAAAAAGACAAGACTTAGAGTGGACAGTAAGTTTTCTGCCTCATCCTATGCTGTCTTAGAAACAAAGCAGGTAAATTGATTCAAAGGAAACTCTGTAGTATATCTCAGGGAGAGATTTGGAAAAAAAATCCAGTGAAATATCTCTCTAGGACAGACATTGTAGAGTGAGAAACGCCAGACATTGTAGAGTGAGAAACGCCAATGACAAGGTCTTGGGTGTCGCCAGTTCTGAGTGAGAATTACAGCTACCAAAAAAGCTGGTTAATGAATAACATAAAGACTGAGCAATGAAGAGGGCTCGGTATTAGGAAAATACCTTAAGAAGGCCCTAGGGAGCATTTCTGAGAAAATGACCCTACAAGATGAGTCCTTGAGAGAGGAGTTAGAGCATCATTATTGCTTTCTTCACATTTGGATCATAGGACAGGAGGTCTGTAGTCCAGCTTCCTGCTCAAAGCAGGGTCAGCTCTGAGGTCACACCAGGTTGCTCAGAGCTTTATCCAGTTTGGGTTTGAAAACCTCGAAAGTTGGAGTTTGCACCCACCTCTCTTAAGCAACTTGTGCTAACACTTGACTGTCTCCATGGCAGGAAGGTTTTACCTTGTTTGTATCCAGTCTGAACCTCCCTTTTATCAACATGTCGATTGTTTCTCATCTTCCCACCGTGCAGCACTGCAGAGCCTGGCTCTGAAATCCTAGTGACTTCCTCAAAGGTATTGGCAGGCTGCTATTATATCCCCTTAAGTCAGAGCAAGTGGTGAGTTGGAGCCAGAGGTTCATATCAGTGCTGACCCACTTGCTTCGTGCTTCAATTTCCTTTTCCCTTTTCTTTTCCTTTCTTGGCAACCTCATAAGGGATTTTGAAGGCCAGTCTGGGCCCAAAGGCCCTGGACAGAAGCTTGAGATGGAGAAGCTGGTATCTTTCAGGCTTCACTGACATTTAACTGCAGATGAAAGGAGTTCAGGATTGGAAGATCAGCAGTGGAAGTCATGGGAGTGAGTGGTCCAATAATATGCTAGGGGCAAAGTAAAACAGGCATTAGAGAATTGTCTGTTAGCAATGAAAGGCCCAACATGGAGTCTGTTATGTACTCCAGGAGCAAACATGCACTTGGCTTGTTCTAGGTTAAAGAGCACAAATGGAGCATTTCCCTTTGAATGTTTTTTTTTCTTTGGAAGCATCCACGCTCAGGGTGTGAAGCCGTAGGCCTTGGAAGCACTCTGCAAAATAACACAAGTGAAAACCAGCTTTCTGCACCTTCTTGGTGTCTCCTTGATAATGAAGCAGCAAGCCCAGTGTGTTGGTATTACTGTTCAGGCTTCGTAGTCCAAACACAGATCCTAAAGAGAATTAACAAGGAAGGAGTAACTCAAGGCAAGATTAAAACAAACAAAAAAATCCCAACAAAACAAAACAAACCCCAAAACACACCACAAAACCCCCCAACTGATTATGGGTCAAAATAAGACAGAACTAAAGAAAAAGGAAAGCAAATAGTTGCAAATTAAGAATAGAGCTGCCCAGAAGGGAAGTTTCTTGCATAGGCTGTTGAGAGTATCTGCAGAACTAAGTTGACAGGCCTATATATGCTGCATCTCTGGTGGGAAAGACTAAAGGGTTGAGCCCAAGTAATCCTTTTCCAATGACCTGTCTACTCACCTGTGACACAGCTCTCCAAATCAGCATTGAGTAAATTTGCCACTGGGAAGGGATGATGGTTTCTTTTCTGCAGTGATGCTTACTCTGTCTCCTCCTCTGCCTCCATAGCAGCCAGGCTGGAAATAGCTGACACAGACACAGGACTCACAGGGTTGCACTCATGAGTTCCTCAGGCCATTCACTGTAGTTACACCAACAGGCCTTTATACCTGTAGCATTCTGTAAATATACTCTGTTCATGCTAGACAACTTTCTGAAAAACTGGTCTCTTGTGCTGTCATATCAACCATGTTAGTAACTGCTCCAAGTAAATCAAACCCAGATTCAATTTCAGAGCTAAATCTTTCAGGTTTGGGAAGTCTGCCAAGGTGCAGCTGAATGTTGTGCACCATCTCGAATTGCTACTGGTGTCCTTACCCTCAAATCAAGTTCTCCTGGGTCCTGATTGTTATTTCTGGCAAGGTTCCCTTTGCCCTTCTGTAAGGAGAGCAGATTACAGACTAGATCTAAATATTTCTGCACATCAGCCATAAACAACAAAAAAACACACACAAAAGAATCCTGCCCATGTAATTTGTGATGCATTACAAAATGAGAACAAGAGTATACATACCATCTACCATGGATTCTCCAGTCGAAGGGCAAACAGGGACCTGCTGCTGAATTATCAGCTTTATCTTTCTTCTACTTAGGAAAGTATGTTTTAGAAGAGGTCTGCACTTGTTTTGAGTAGTAGCTTTCAAGAGGTACTCAAGGTGCAAAACAGCATAGAAATTTGCATGAAATAAACATTCTTGTGTTCTGAAGTCTGAATCTGTTGTATGAATCTCCTCCAAATATTTCTGGAATCAGTATTTGGCATTTCTTCCAACTGGGAATCCTGACAGATTTGGAAGAGTAAAACAGATACTGGTTGCACACAGCAATGACTTTCTTCTAAAATAAATAGTTCTGTGGTAAAAACAGAAGCGTAAAAACTAGAATGCAATGAATAAAAAAGTTACAGTGTGATCTGCTGCCCTCTGAAACTGGTGGTATTTAGAGCATGTTAGATAATAGAAGCAAAAGAGTACTCCTACAAGCAAAATACTTGTATAACCAAAAAAAGGGTGGGGGAAACCAACTCCAAATAGACAACAGCTTGTAAATCAGTCTAATGAACCTGCAAGGGCTAAAAAATTACTCGGACTCATATTTGGAAAATAAATTCAGTGGTCTTTGCCCTTTGCTGGCCATGGGCAATGATGGCAAGCAACTAATAACTCATGGCTGCAATATTCCATTTTCTTGGCTGCATCTTTGATTCCTAATGGCTGCTAGAAATAGCAAAGCATCTTACAAACACAGTTGTCACTCTTCAGCCATACATGAGGACCACTCTGTCAGATGAAACTTCGCTATCTACTGTTACTTCATGATATTTGGTTTTTCTATACTGGAAAAGATAAAACTCAAGATTAAAAAAAAAAAAAAGTTTTCAAAATATAAGCAACTCAGACCAAGGCACAAATTGGACAGTAAAGAGGCAGTTCAGGATTAGCTTTTGTGACAGGTATCAGAACACGCAAGACACTATACAAAAAGATGTTTACCTAGAAGGTAAAATGTTCCTCCTTCGATTACTGTTTCCTGTAATGCAGGCCAGCTGTCTATCTCCTCTGCCAGTTCTGAATGTATGCATACAAAAATGCAGTTTGCAGTCCAAATTTCTTGCTTTCAAAAAAGATCATACTGCAATTGTGAGCATCTTCCCTACAGTATCTCCAAGACTGAGTTTCCAGATACTTCATAAAAGGAGCATAAAAATGTACATTTTCCCCAGATTTGCAGAAGAGGTTTGCTGTGAGAGAAAAAAACTGCAATCTTCTCTGCAGAGCTGACAAGGCAATGAACAATTTAAGTCTCACTTGATCTGTAAGTGGAACAGGCTTTACATAGAACAAGAATCTTAATGCCTAGATAAAAGTTGCACTTTTACTATTAACAATGATAAAGAGACTGGTTATAAATTTGTACTGCCCATTGCACTGAGAATTCCTAAATCTAGCAGCTGTAGCAAAGTTAATTCTTACGCTGATAAGGAATGAGAAAATGCATTCAGCTAAGCAAAGGAATTTAAAAATGATTTATCAGTGCAAAAACCTCAGTAGCTGATTGTCATGTGTCCTGACATGTAAGTACAGAAATATTTTAGACACAAATGCCAAAAATAATCCCAGAGCAATTCAGCCCTATACAGAGAGCTGGGCAGATCTTTTGAACTACCAATGGAATTTTGAGTGCTGGCTATCTGCACAGTGTATTTCAGCCTCTGGGAAGGAAAAGGGCAGTCTTGCAATACATACTATTTTTGCTTTGCAAAGATAAATAATGACAAAACCAATCTGTTTCTTACAAACATATAAATTATTTTATTTACAAAGCCATGTTACAAAAAAAAAAAAAAAAAAAAAAAAAAAAAAAAAAAAAGCAAAAAACAAAAAATACAATCGCTCACTAGAGAATATCTCCAGGCCCGGTGTTGAACCATGGCAGTATCAATCAGATACAAGTTTGTTCTGTTTTTCCTTTTTTAAACTGTAAGCCATAGAATTTACTATTTACACCTACTTTAGACATTTATTCTGCTTACAATTATCACAAGCATGGAATGAATTCTATTTGATACTGCTAATACATAAAGGTGCAGGACAAAGAATGAAAATACTTAGTGTTACAAAATATGGATTGTAGAAAAGAAATTGGCTGTACAAGTATGGCATTTTTTTTTTTCTTAGAATGATTGGACATGCTTTCGTCAAAAGTCTTCTGGAAAAGGTTCTAAAATCTGTAGTAGGAAAGCACAATATAGCAGGTGCAAATTCATTTCTGTGCAACAACAGTTATTTAATATATCCCATGACTGACCAGCTATGCAAAACCCACAGAGTTTTGTTAAAGTGCCATGGGTCAACAGCATAACAAAATATAAGGTGTAAATAGAAAAATTTCTTTTTTTCTTCTTTTTTTTAAAACAATAGTTCACTGAGAATCAGCAATAATAGAATATGCTGTATAAACTATTCTCTACAAAGGTCGATCAGCACTATTTACAATTGTTACATCAATACAAAAGAAGGCATACAAGTTATCCAAGTCGCTTTTTATGGCTGACGGGCCTATGCATTGCGTATGTGTAACAACCAAAGCTTCTGAGCCTCTATTGCTGGAAACAAATCACAAGATTTTCAGGCAAATGGGGAAGAAAAAGAACTACCAAGTGAATGCTACACTAATAATGCATTATAGGCTGGTCCAGTTTGTATCTGTTTTTTCCAAATGTTTACTTCCATGTCACTTTTCAGGCTGAAATTTTTGATACATATAATTAAATAATGATTCTTTGATGATGAAAGAACACTGTGGGATTTTACTTCGTGCTTAACTTTCCTGAAATGCTGTCAAGTGTAAGCCAGTTGAAAAAAAATTTAAGCAGCATTCGAAGGACGGGCTCCATATTCCAGCTTTCCAATTAAAAGATGCATGGAAAAAGCTAAAGCTTCCTAAAACTACAAAATTGCTCCTTCAGTCATTGATTAGCATTATTTCTCAGAAGCAACCACTGAATCTCACAACCACTGTTTTCCCTCAACAACTAGAAATAGCAGTTCATTGATTACAGAGGATGACTTTGTTACTGAGATTTTTAAACTCCTGCAGTTTTTAAACTCAAAATAAATTAAAAAAATCAACATAGTACTGCTCCTAAAACTGAACAAGACAAAAATTGTGCAAAAATAACAAAGATATGTACACATTTTTCAGTCTGAAGAAATGTACAATAAAAACATAATTCAAAGAACATTTTAAAAATATAAACATTGCTTAAACTTTCCTAAGTTTCATACTGTTTCTGAAACTATACCAGTCAGTTAGCTCTGAAGTATAGCAAAACATAAATTATTACAAAATTAACACTATAAAAATTTATTTTAAGAATATTTCTAAACTTTTTTCAAAGGGTCTAGCCTTGTTTATAATTGCTTAAACATTTTTTAGTCTTAAAATTTGCCGTAAGCCTTCTTTTTTTAAAAAAGAAAGTAGTAATAATCTCCCTATTTGCAGTCTCTCGCCTTTCCCCAAGATGTAAATAAACCAGCATATAAGTGCACTTTTAACACTGTAGAAATAAAAATTAACTCCTCTGTACTATTGTTCCAGTACCTAGTATTGGCTTCCTGATTATAAAATCTATATTTTATTAAAAAATTATTCAGTAATCCTATAAGAAACACTGTCAGTGCAATTCTATTAATGCAAGCCAATCTGCTCAACTCCTGTCCTCACAAACCCAAACTGTTTACTGAAGTTATCAAGTGCTATGATCTTAAGGGTCTAGAAATCCACCAAGATACGGGGATTTTACATGTTGAGCCCCCTGATAACATTAATTACAGTTTGGTGCAAAAATCCACTATGCATTGATTGAAGTATAGATTCCTTAAGAGCCTGATCCTGGAAGAGGCTGAACACTCAGAACTCCCACTGAAATTATTAAATGCTGTAGGTACAGAGCACCAGTCAGGATTAGTCCCTAAAGTTGCAGTGCCCCAGCTGTTTGCAAATTACTAAGAAATGCACTCAATTTTTATCCATAGGACAAGCTTAAATACAGAATTACTGTAATTTTTATTTAATGAAAAAATCTGGAGATCCTTTAAATAAATTCAAATCATGATCTGGATTTTTTTTGGAATGTCCACTGCGTTCTGGTAAGGAAACAAAGGGAGCATTGCAACGCTAACAGCTTTAAAAGGCATGAAACATAACCAAGCAGAATGCACAGATCAGTGGCAAATACAAGTGAAAAACTAAACAAATCACTATTACAGTTTTCTGTAAATTTAATTCTCTTTAAAACCACAAATTCATAAAAGGTTAAATCCATCTGCAGGACATAGAAAAGAAAAACCCTGTGGAGTAGGGCTGCTGAGAGCTAGAGATTATAGGCTGGTTCCTTTTCCTTGTTATGGAAGAGTCCTTATTCTACCAGTCCGGTTTGATGTCTTCTAAAAGAGAAACCAGAGCCAGGTTCAAAATCACAAAATGTCTTTCAGTATGTAATACTTTAATAACATCTGTGTCTGACAGAACTCAAAGCAGGAATTTATTTCAAGTCCCTGAACTAAATTCCCTCCCTGTTCACTGATTACATTAGACCTTTAAGAAAAGGAACTGCTTTGAATAAACTGTATTTCCTTTTGGGACCGTCTGATTTTAGTAAGCTTCGGTAAATCTCATGTTCATTAACTTGGTGTATCATTACAAGTAAAAAGCAGCAATTAGACAACAACTCTGAAGTATCTTTTCCTCTACACAGCATGTTTTCATGCACAAGGAATCCCCACACAGCATACATGTTGTCACCTTCCCTTAATAAAATGATCTAGTTACTCAGTATTTAAAAACCACCGCATACTGAGGTCTTGGAAGTGTTAACACATTCAGGCACCTAAAAGCACTATGAAGACAAAAACACTTGATTAGTTATAAGCCTAGAACAAGGATAAAATATGGAGAAAACAAGCTTTTGCTATGTAATTTGTGTTAACGGGCACAAATAATTTGACTGTAAAACTACCATTCCATTAATGTTTGTTAAAAACCAAGTAGTTTTTATACGGAAAAGTAGTATTTTTTTTATTACAGCAACAATGGTTGGAAAAACAGGCATGCTTTTACATATACAAGCCCCTTTTCAGGTCTCAAATAGATGCAGCAACATTAAAATTAAACATGAATTGAGAACAATTCGTCTGAGTTTAACCTGAGTTTAATGCGATGGGAGACAGCAGACGGGCCCACAACAGTTACCCTTACAATCCACCGGTCCCCCACAGGAGTAGCTGAGAGTACAGTGTACTTCAACAACTATCGCAAATGACCAAAAGAGACTACTTGTGTGAAATCAAAACAACCACGGGGCACCTTCATCTCACAACTCAATAATGAGAAACACCCAGTTACTGGTGGCAGGCGACTTTCACAGCACTGCCGCTTGTCCTCTCAGCTCGACTGGACACCTTCGGAAGGTGAGCAGGGAAGCTAGCTTTCTCAGTAGGACTGCACACTGGTGATGGCAGCTTTAAACAAGACTGGGCTTACAGCCTACTGCAATTTCCAGAATGCCTCATACTCAACCAGTCACTCAACCCTGTGTTGAGTTAAGGACCCCTCTCCCCTCTCTTGAGAAACAACATCTCCTCCCTTCTAACTCCCCCTCTGCCCCAGCAGACAACCCCAACAGGTTGCCTGACCAGGTAACACAGTGGAGGCAGTCAAGAGTAACTGCTCTATACTTACATTTAGCTTGACGGCTGCAATTCTACTTCAAACTGCATTGTTAAAAGTCTGTTGCTCTGACTTGTATTCGTGAAAACTTGCCTGATTTTTCCAACTACAAACCCCAGTGTATAGCAGAGATTGTCTCTGCCTACAGACCTTGCTTCGCTTGGACTCCCTGTTTATCATGGTTGTAACACCACTAACATTAAAAACAAGAGAGCTCAGGTTCCCCCAGCAGTATCTTTACTGACACAGCATATACTTGCAGATCCGCTTACTGTTACCTAATTAATAACACCTTAACAAAGAAATACTATAGCACAGTTTAAGACTAAAATTTTAGTTAGAGACTATTGAATTACTAGATTGGAGATGAAAGTTGTCAACAAAGCAGCTCAGATTTATTTTGACAGTGAAAAGCATTTATTAGATAGGTAACCATTATTCATGGTTCCAAATTCTAAAATCCTGTGTTACAGTTTAAAAAAAAAATAAATTTAATAAAACTTAATACATCTTGATTTTATTTTGTATTTGTATTCTGAGCTCCATATTCAACTACCAAACTGACAGAAACATATTTTTAACAATAAAGAGTTTGTGGGGCTTAAAACAAGCAAAAACTTATATTTTTGATAAAGTTACGGAAACAGGCAGCTGAAAAGCTCAGCAATAGCCTGTTTACATAGGGCTGCCACAGAATTAATGTTTTGCACTGTTAGGTTTTCCCCATGGGATCTAGGCAACAGAACCCAACAAGCTCTGCTCCCTGGTAGTGTGTATTTTATACTAACACAGGAGCAGGAGGTTAAAGCAAAACCAGTTTTGCAGTTCACAACAGCTTTATCCCATGTTTGTTACTGGCAGTTGGATGACAGTGTCTCACACAGAAAAAGTGCCAGTCCCTAGAAGTATGAAGAAACTTTCCACTTTTTTCCCTTCAGAGTAGTTCTTCCATACATATACTGCTCTGCATTCAGCACCAACAGAAAAAAAAAAAAAAAAAAAAAAAAAAATTACTGTTTGGCTGTTCATCTCAAGATGTGAGTGATTCAGAATATTTTTAATGGGGATACAGTTGTGGGTTATCATTACTACAATCATTACTATTCTTTTGCTGTGTCTACACAGCAGAAACTAAGCAGCACAGCCATTTGGAATAACTACTCCTGTATAATTTAGCCAGAATATGTAACAGAATTCTAAAATACTGACTGGTTTTACAGAAAAATCCTCTGGAATTTTTGTTTACTTGTGACTACACCTTGCTGAGGTGGGAAACCTTTTCATACCAAGGAACTTGACAATGAGTTCTTGATAAACTACTCAACTTGGAGAGTCAAACAGTAGGGGCTGTATTAAAAAAATAAACTAGTCTATCAGTCCTCCAGACAGATGAGGGCTGGATCACAGGTCAAGCAGCTGTCCTCACAAAAAAGCTGAGTTACAGAATTTATCATAATTATCTGACTAGTAGTCTGTGTGATAAACAGGTATGGTGGGAGCGCTAAGGACTTCTCACAGTCTAAGAGGAACTCGGATTATACTTAGCTTAGTTATGCTTTCAGATTAGTTTCTCTGAACAGTCAAATGCCCTGTCTTCACTGTCCTGTTTCTGTCCTCCCTTTGCTGCTTTCACTTTGGGCCTATTTTTAAATGCTGTCCTTCCTGTGCCAATTTGGGGACTCTGCTGTGCCATCTCGCTCAGCAGGGGAAGTTGGATAGAAAAACCACATCAGCTTAGATGATCCTGCACTGACAGTTTCTGCTGCTGCTGAGTTTGTATCACCAAAGCAACAGCCAGTGAGCAGCACATAAGCCAACCTGAGGTGTATTACAGGTGGTGAAAAAAAGCAGAAAACTTGTTATTCATAAACCTTGGAGGGTAAAATAGCTGGAAAAGAAATTAAGTGAGAGGAGAAATCTAATATTAGTTCACCAAAAGACAGCTTCTATAAAGAATTCTATTCATAAAGAAATCGTATTTTAAGGTTTTACAGTATAAAATATTTCAAAACCGCTTACAAACTACTTAAGTACACTTTTTTTTAAAGCAACTTACTTGTCTGTTGTGTACTGGGTTTGATGTACTCGAAGGACTCGATTGTGACAAAGCTACACTGCTATTTTTTCCAATCTGAAAGACATTAATTGAGCAGTATTGAGAGGCATATTTCTCAGTTGAATGCAGATGCTGGTAATGGCCTTCCCTTTCCTGTGTAAAGTGGCACTAATTGCTTTGCATTTGGAACACAGGTATTTTGCTGTTGCAAAAGATACACTTCAGATAGAATCATAATTATCTCTCAGGGCTTGGATACTTCAAATAAATTCTTAAAAGGCACATAAATACTATTACAGGTCAGAAAACAACGTAAGAAACAGTTACTGAGGGAATATAGATTGTAACCCCCCACTTCTCTAGACCAAAATACTAGTTTCTGTAGTTACTGGAGTCACCTAGTGCAGCTAGTCAGCAACTGAGAGCACAGAGTGCTCAAGGTGACAGACTCCTGCCCAGGGGACTTGCCCGACTCCTGGGGAGTTTAAAGCAAGGCCCAAGCACCATAGCATGCCCTAAGTTATTCCATTTTCTTCCATGTTTTTTATTGCTCAATAAAGCAAATATTAACCAGAAGAATCAAACTCCAGAGGTTTAAATTTGCAATTGTATCAATTTACTGCATCACAGAATTTCTTTGGGAATGAGCGCAAATTGATAGTACACATACTACATACATCTTAAAGTACTTAGTTAAAATATTTCAATATTCAATCTGCATGTTTCAATGCTTGAGAGATTACAGCACTCTGCAAGAGCAGTCTGTCTTCCGTTTTTCTACAATGACCCATAACCATAGTGTAGGTATTTCTGTTGCGATACAAAAGGGGTGACAGCTGTTGAGTCAGAGGAGTAGTTTCTCAGGGGTTACAAGGCTGATAAAAATTAACCATGGGCACCTGCCTACAAATGGCAGATGACTGGAGTTTGAATAGTTATTCACAAGGTCAATGGACTTCAAGTAATGTCAGCTTTAATAATTTGATGGAGAGGTAGCAAGGACCTGTCTTCTGAACAGTGAGAAATGCAGTTGCAAGTTTCTTACTGAATAGATGGCACTGTGGCATTGGCTGGCAGGGCTTTCACTAATACCAGTTTTCTCCTTCCCTTCTGCAACATCATTTGTTGTTTTGCCATTGCATGTATACAGTCAAAGGTAGCCTTTGTCTCCCTTTCCATATCTGCCCTTCCTCACACAGTGACTGTTTAAAACAGTGTTCTCTGTTCACATTCTATCCAAAAGAAATATTTAAGATTTTTATTTACAGCCAATTCTGAAGGCAGCTCCCGTGGTGCCCAAAGATTAAAAGGGTAGGCCTCTGCCTATCCTGTTCCCTTACTTGTTGTTTCACATGCCACAGCTGTTCTCTAGGTAGTAACATGCAAATCTTGACTAAAGATGCACGACCTTGTAAAATCTTTCCTAGCTTTTCAGAACATCGTAACACACCTGCAAACCTTTCTTCTCTACATCCACCCTTATAACATTCATAAAACCCTTCCACAATAAAATACATGTCCATCTTTTAAATGGAAAAATAGCCACTAGGAAATCGACTTGCTGAGATCCTAGAATGATGAGAGGCAATATTACACCTCTTTAGGCTTTCATTCATTCAGTGCTCCTACGACTAACACAAAGCAAGCAGCAACACAGCTTGCAGCACTGTGGTCGGCTTGGAGCTGCTCTACCATCCTGTCATCATTCAGAGCTGGAAGGGCAGTGTTCCAGGCCAGAAGGGTAATAATTCAGATAGACTGAACAGCACTCAGTGAAAATAAGAAAGAAATATTCCCAGTTGTGTTGGGTCTTTAAAGATGGGAACACTATTTCAAAAGGATTAGGATGAGGCCAAGACTCAAACCCCCCCTTCCCCCCCCCCCCCCCCCTTTAAAAATAAAGTATACGTCAAAACCCCATGGTTAAGACTTTCAGTTACTATCTATCCAGGCCAGACTTGAATTAAATTAGAAAAAAAAAAAACCAAACCCTGAGCCTATCACCAGTCACTTGAACTGTTTTCTGTGTTCTTAGTTTCTTAATTTAATTTGCCCTATTACATCAGGGAACAGGAGCAAAATTTTAAGTAATACTGATTTTTTTTTTTGTGGAATTTTTACTGTGATTGCATTTCTAGAACACAGCAAGTCAAAACAGCACAGCTTAAAAGTCATTTCAAGTATTGTATTCTCCAGAGCTTTAATATTCACATGTAGAGTATGTAATATTCTTTGACCCATATGCTTAAGTGGGTACAAATTTCATTTATTTATAGCACAAATAAACAGTAGGAAATGTCTATTTTGTATTGCATACAATGTGGTATCCTTGTCACAAAGACAATTAGCTGCCAGCCAGACATCTGAAATACAATCAACTCCACTTCACCTCCTATTTTTGATTACTAGTGTAGCTCCAAAGACCAGCAATATAAGAGGAAAGTGTGACCAACTTTTACATATATACACACACATAGAAGCATGTATACATCTATATATGTATGCACCTGTACATGTATATAAAAACATTATGTTTAAAAATCTGTATATCATTACAGTCATTACATATATTTAACCTTTTACTTAAGGAAAAAAATATTAGTGTGAATTACATATTTACAAATATTCAGAAAAGACCTCTGATTGATTCTTTGTGGTTTATTTACTTCCATTACTGTGCAACATGCTGAAATACATCACAAACTGGAATAGGAATGTCCCACAGGAACAGATTTAATAACTAGGGGAGTCAGAATTTGAACTCAGAACCTCCTGCGTATATCTGTAAGACTTCCTCAGACTGCACTAGCTACAGATACAGTCTATGTACTGTGGAAAGACGATACAATCCATTTCCTACTACTGATGTTTGTACCAAAGTAACAATTTGTACTTACTTTTCCCTCCCATTTGAGATTGTGTATCTCAGGGCAATTTAATCTTTTTGGGTACACACATATTTCAAAAATCAGATGTGTGACAGAATGAAGAATTTACAGCATCCTTCACTGACTTCAGTGACTTAAAGATTAGTTCTGATTGCAGGACAATTTTAAAAGGCTTAAAATAGAAGGACGATACCACTATCCATTTTTAAAAGCCAAACAAGTCATGTCAGTTGCACCTCTGCTGGAAGTAGGAAAGAGAAAATATACCTGCTAAGCCATTCTTTGAGACCTTCATTCTGTCTGCTATACCAGTTTTAGAACTCATTTATTCCTTTCTTCCACTCTCATTTCTGTCTGCTACTACCTATGGATTGCCTTGCCCAAGACCTGACCCTCTCCATTTCCAAATTCCATTTTATGTGCAATATCCTTAGGAAATGAGGGTTTTTGCCTAAGCTACCTTCTCTGGATTTTCTGTGGTATTCTATTTTCTCTGGTTTTGTCTTCCAGATGCCAGGGCCAAGCTTTGTTTTCTGTGTACTGCACAGCACTGGACACGGTAGCAGAATGAAATAGTATATCATTATAAAGATTGTATTGGTAGTTTTTCCACCAAATTTTACTTCACACATACTTTTTTCAGTGATGCTATATAAGGACAGAGAAGTCTAGTGACAATTAAGTAAGCGTGTGTAACCTTATCTGTTGCACTGACTTCAATATTCTGAACACATGCACACTATAAAAGATAACCAAATGTCCACTAAAGGTCATCTGGTTAAGATCTTAATCTCTTAACTTTTACAGTTTCAAACAGGAAACAGCATCTGAGGTCAGGCATCTCAGACTCTCCCCAGGGGAAAGGTAGATGTAAGTGTTTTACATAAGAGAAATGAGGAGACTTGCATAACATTAAGAAATGAATCAGCAACAAGTTTGGGGAAAGAAACAAACAGAAATGCTGACTCTTTTCTTCCTGTTTTAATGACACAATTTATTTCAGAGAGATGAGAATTAAGATAAAAAATTAATTTCTAAAAATTATTTATCCATTATGGACATTCAGTTTTACTTTCAGAGATACAAGTGGCTACTTTATTAATTGAATAAAAAAAAATCTCATAAAAATATTTTACGAAAGTTTTTTTTTTTAATTCTGAAAACATCTTTCTATGATTGCTACAAAACAAATACAAATTTGTTTTTGTATTAACCTAGAAAGTAAGTTGTGTGATGAAAAACAATCTGAAGCAAACATAGTATTTCTTTTCAGAATGCATGAAATATTTCAAGTAAGTCAGACATGACCTGCAAAAAAATAACTGGAAGAGTCCCTTACCTGCCGAGAGATGGAGCTGCTTGTAGGATCTGGCACCGCAGAAATAAGGTTGGCAGTGCTCTTTCTATGAACACTATTCATACCAGGCATTTTAGTGATTTTACAGGCTTTGCTACTAGAACTAGAGTTTTTACGTTTTTTTCCTTCTGATTTGTCAAAAGAAAGGGGTAGAGAAGACACTGCATTATGTGCTCCCAGGGAGTGGTCCCCTGAGTGGTGCACAAGAGAAGATACAGACAGATTAGAAGAGTCAATACTGCTTACTACCATGCTCATATGTTTCACTGAGTCTGCTGAACTACTTGATAATGAAGTCCGTCCTGAGGGCTCCGATTTGGCACTGAGTGGGCTTGTTCCGTTATTTGTATTGTGCACAGACATACTGTTATAGGAAGATGTAGCCTGATAGGAGTTCAAAGTGGAACTGGGGTTCAGGACACAGTTCTTTTTGTGGGACCCTGAAAATGAAGATGAGGAAGTTGTCTGTAAAGATAACGAGGACGATGACGACGATGATGATGACGACTGCGGCTTTTTCTTTTTGTTACTTGAAGACTCATCACTTCGAGATGACAGGTCTTTCACTTTTGAGGATTTGCTGGTTTTTGTTTTGGATGGCTTGTGGGATGGGGAAGGGATGACTGCTGGCACTGGTGACACAGCTGATGGCGCCTTAAAAGTTGAGTCCATGATACTTAGGCTTGCAGCCACATGAGGAAAAGCTGTAGTGTGTGACATAATGGAATTCGTATCTGATGTCGTCACAAAGGCTGCATTTGATAACATGGCTGATGTCATTATGTAAGAAGAAGAAGTGATTCTTGAACTGATAGGTGTTGAAGGAATATACACCGCACTGGGGTTGCTGAAAGGCTGTAAGACCGATGCTGGAAAAGGAGTGGAGACATGCGCTGCTGGAGAAGGCATGGGACTATCTGCCGCAGGAGGAATTTTCCTAAACAGAGAAGAAAGAAAAAAAAAAAAAAAAAAAAAAAAAAAGCAGCAGAGAGTTAGATACATAAAAAAATTCCATCTGAACAATGCAGATAGGAAACAATTTCTGGGAAGGACCAACTTATTAAAAAGGCAAACCTAATTCACTGTAATTTTGATTCCTATTCTACCAATCACATATATTTTAATATTAGGAGTTCAAAATCAGCTCTGCACTCTACAACAGCTTAAAAATGCTTTTACTTGTGATTTTTTTTTCCCTCTTTTTAAACTTGCAATTCCATTCTGATGTTCTTTAGGATTTAATACAAACAGCAAAATGCAAACCACATGTGTTTTAATATTGTAAAGATTCAGGAAAGCTGGATTATGAAGTAATATTCCTAAAAATTAATTCTGAAATAAGGCACATTAAATCTGTGAAGGCATTGGAGATCTAACAGAAGATGATTAGGTAAAGAACTATGCAGCATAATTTTCTCTATAAAATTCTGTTATGGCACATGAGCCCTAAACTGTGCAACTCAGTTAAACCAGAACTGAGCTCCACTTCAGCACAAGTGCCCCATGTAGCAACTAAGTACAGCGTTACAATTTAATCACTTTATTACAAATTTAATTTCCATTATTCCTCTCCTATTTTACCAAACACTTAAAAAATGCAAATTAAATGCCTGATGGTGGAATCTACAAACATTCTAATCACTATGTTTCATTCATTGCGTATGTTTTGCTTGAAAGTTCAAGTTGTGGAACAGTTTCAATATCAACCTAAACTCACAGGTTAGATTTGATGAGGGTAGTAAATGAGCCAGTTTGGGGGGTTGTGAAGCACTTAATCACTGAGCTTAAAGAGGAAAGGAGGAAAGATCATCCCTTTCCAAATGCAGTGCTATTCCCAACAGCTCATTTGGGAGCTGGTTAGACGGGATTAACTAGGTAAGTTACTGATTAATTTCACTGATATTGAAAAATTGACAAAATATTAAACAGTGCTTGATAAGCTTTATAACTAGTTGAATAGTATTCTGAGAATATGATCTAGTAATATTACCTGTGAAATTAATAGAATGCATTCAAATTCCTTTCTATTCAGCCATCATCTTCTATTATTTTATCTAGTCCAGTGTTAACAAAGAACCAGACTTCCATAATGTCTCTTGGAAAATTATCATGTGAGCTTTTCTCATTATTTAGACTAAAATTTAATTCACAGTTTAATCCTATTTCTCTTTGTTAAGCAGCTGTACATCACCATAACTCTGCCCTTGTTATCCTCACTACTGACACCTTTTCAGCTTTTAAAGGCTTACTCTTGCCCTCAAAGAAATATGATAAAAGAGCAGCACTGGCTCTGCTGTTTTATCATAAATGAATCCTAATTACAAGTGTTCTCTCCTGGTATTCTTCCTATGGAGACTCTCAGACAGAACACTGTTTATGGTACAATTACATAAGGGATTACATACAGTCCATGCCGCCAGAAGTGAGGAAGTCCTACTGCCTGTGACTTGCTACGCAAACAAAGCTGCTTCTCAGACCCATTCCTCAGGGTTTTTTTAAAGAAGGGCCAATAATTCTTACCCACCTTTGTAAGGTACTTTGAGAACAAGGGATAAAAAGTACTTTGTAAATGTTATTATCGTTCTCAACATATGGCCTTGCATCCCTTTATCCTTTATCTCAACTGGATGAGCCACAGCTACAGAGCTGCACTAGTGCTGGTTATAAAAGAACAGCTTTAGGCATACCCCTGCTTGGGGAAGACAGGAAAAGATCAGTCCAGAGGAGGGTTGAGGACAGTAGAAGAATACAATAGGGGTTAAGCACTGTGAGCTTCCTGTGTTATACAGATAAGTAAGTACGGATGGAATTTATTAAAATATTAGAGATTACAGAAAACAGCCAGAATTTGGGAAAACATTTACAATTGGATTTAGTGGGAGCAGGATGAGGCCTGTTTATTTCTTGTATCATATAGCTACTACAGAGGTTATTTTTGTTTTTCATGATAGTAGTGATACTAGTGACACATTTTCTTAGATGCCTGAGTATCTTTTCTCCTGACAAACAAAGTCAATAGATAACAAGTTTTAATCTTCCTATTTAAGGAAACCAAATTAGTTTTATTTGTGGAAGGCAAGAAACACTAGTTAACAGCCAAATTGACAAAGCAGAAGAGAGGAACCCCTTGCAGATCAAACATGATCTGCCTCTAAACAGACATGAAACTGGCCCTTTTACGGCAAACCCAACCATTTCCAAACTATGTCTCCCAGCACAGTAGCACTGTTACCATCAAGTTACCAGGTTAGTCAGACAAGCCAAGCTTTAGTGTTTCAAAAAAATATTTAAATAAAAATCAAACCTTGTTTATCTAATGGCTGGCATCCAATGAATATAACACAGTCCTGATAATAAACAGTGACATGAAACACTGCACTTTAGTGTCATTACATTGGAAGAAGAATGCATACTCTGTAGCAGAATACCCCCCAAAAAATGAATCCTATCTGCACATGCCATGAGCTGTTCAAGTATTTTTTTTTTTTTTTTAAAGAATTAGCATCTTTTTTAAGAGTGCAGTCTATTTTAATGTAGCTATGCAGCCAAAGTGTATAGTGCTTGGAACTTGCTTACGTGATATAGAGGTGCTTCAAGAGTGAGTAATAATCAGAATTTTAAGACCCCAAAGCCAGTAAGGGCATTATAGACTAAAAAACTATCATATTCCATCTTACGCACAGGCAACGTATACCAAGTTCCTTATCTTACAACACATGAGTCTTAAAGAGCCAAGACTGAATGGGCCATACGGGTACATGATACAGGTATAAAAATCTAGGTAAAATCTAACCTGTGTGTTATAAAATGATATGATACCAAAACACATCTCCAAACCCAGAAAACACTGAGCTTTAATGCTTTTAAGTAATGTTAACAGAACTACTGAATTATTCCTCCCCAGATTCAGAGGGACTAAAAAAAAAAAAGTCCAAAATCTGGAAGAAGTTTACATCAGAATAGGAGATTGTCCTGTTGTGCTGCATATTCCTTAACAGAAAAGAGAAAATTTGTACTCGTATTACTGCTATGCCTTAATACAGAGGAAATTTTACAAACGCTTCCCATGGAGTGTTTAATTTAGAAGTTTCACAGAACTAAAAATGTTAAAGTACCCACCAAGTGTAAAAATCCCACTTACTTCCACATCTGTGAGTTCAAGTGTTTTTCTACCATGGAGTTTAGTGCGAATCGAAAATGGTCCCATCTTCGGTCAAAGACGTAGTACCCTCTTCCCATTAAGCGACTGCCATATGAGCAAAACTGAAAGAAAAGATATTTCAACATTG
Organism: Aquila chrysaetos chrysaetos; assembly: GCF_900496995.4. Lineage (NCBI taxonomy): Eukaryota > Metazoa > Chordata > Aves > Accipitriformes > Accipitridae > Aquila > Aquila chrysaetos. Next base: position 15,223,303 of record NC_044008.1, read on the forward strand.
TTTATAAAAAAATGTTTCTACATTATAAAATAATTATAATTTATATATCAAGGAACCTTTGTAATTTGTATCATGCATATAAAACACCTTTAAAAAGGTGTTTTTCGCTATCTGCAGCATAAATACTTTTTGCATGATATATGAAATATGTGCATAATGTTTCATTTTAGTTTAAAGTATACTTCATACTTCACTAACAAGTCAGTTTACTACCAGGTACCTATGTCTGACAGGGAAAGAATATAAATGCTGAGGTACTGCTAAGGAAGCAATTCTGGCTAATAATACTGCCTCAGAAAGGCAGTTACACCGTTCTGTGCACATTAAATCGCGTAATCGTGTAACAGGAATAAAAATAACTGAAGAGGAAAAAGGTGCAATGGGAGCACCTTTAGTATCTATTTAATAAACAAACAAACCAGTGACATTTTAGTAAAAAAAAAAAATTATTGTCCATGGCACCTGCGCTACAACAGAACACTGGATACACTCTTCACAGTGTATGAAAATCATCTAGAGGAGTAGTAAATATTTTGAGAATTCTGCAGAGCTCAGGAGTATTTGCACCGCTTCCTCTGGAACACATCCTGAAAAGTCCTACTACACTGAAATGGTATGATCAGGAATCTACCCTTTCTTCAGTTCAGTCTTACTGATCTCACATTACGTGGAGAACTGCCGCAACACCTAGTTGTGGGAGAGAAACCTGTTATAAATCATCCTCAGAAAACAAGACAACTCTTCATCATGCAGGGACCAAGTCACACAAATTCTGGCTGAGAGCAGAAGCTACTGATGCAGTAGAAAAGCATCTGTTTAAAATCCTTTTCAGCTTAATGGACAGCGAGTGGTGACTGTAACTGTTCATCTTAAGTCTGTTTCATGACAAGGTTAAACAGGTTAATTAAAACCACACCTAAGTTGATAAACTAGCCTCACCTCCCAGTGACACAGATCAGTTACCACTAAGAGGTAGTTTAAGAAGCTGCTGCCTTTTCCCCATCAACTACTAAGGCCTAGCTGGGAAAGGGACTTTGTAAGAAAAACAGTCTACTTCAATATGAAATTTAGCAAGTTAGCATGAACTGTGCTGAAGGCAATTTAAACCATTTTTTCTGACTTCACGTTGATACGGACTAAGAACAGTTGCACTATCAGTAACTGCTTCAGCTGAGAGATGCTAAGATTTCAAAGAACAGATGAGTCGGTGGGATTTGCCTTGGTACAAAACTAGGATCCCAAAACAAAATGGCTACTGACAGCCATGCCTCACTCATGATGCCTGTACAAGAACTGGCTGCACTTAGATTATTTTTTAAACTGTGTGGAGGCACATGCAGTGAGCCTTTAGTTTTTAATTCACAGAGAAGCAGTCAGCAAAAACAAAGTAGAATACAAGAGTACCAATGAAGCAGGAGGTTCCTGCATTTCATAGTATTATATGGACTATAATAATTCTTATTCTCTGTGTAAGAACCAAATACAGAATTTCATCTGACAGTCGTTTTGTGTTCAGCTCATACGTCTTCCTGATGTCTGACAATAACAAGTTCTCCCTTGCTCTAGGGAACATAAACAATGCTACAGTTATCACAGTGTTCGTTTTATCCTGCCTATCATATGGAAAACACACAAGCAAAGTCTTCATTAATTTTATTCCTTGGCTCAATTTTGATGAGAACCAACAAGTTCAAGAGTTCTCCCATTGCTTCTTGGTTTGTACAGTGTAAACAAATTCACACTGCAGAGATAACACCACAAGGCAGCTCTTACTACTTACAGTGAAATTTCTCAGTAACATGGGAGAAAGACAAAAACAGCTGCCAGAGAAGCACATACTTAAGCCACCACCAGAGCAGATGGGCTATGCCGTGCTCTAGACTTTCCATTTTTAGATGAATGAAGCAAGTCCATATACACTCACATAAATGATATTTAATTACTGCTTCAAACCAGACTACAAAAATCAACACAGCACTGTAATAGCCCTTTGCTGCCATATGATTTTCAGAGCTATAACCAATTGCAAGGTACAGTTTCCTAAGAATTATGACAACAAAGAGATTATCTGTTCATGTCACATTTAAAACAATACAACTTTCCTCAGTTTAGCAGAATTACACCCGAGCTTGCAGTCTACTGAGAGGAAAATCTAAAACTAGAACTTCTGATTTTCTGCTGCTCATCTTGTCCTGCAACCTGTTTGTCACATGCACTGACCAGTCTTCTCCTCCTACCTTATCTCACCCATGCCATTTTCTGTTAAATGTATTTGTTCTCTTTAGAATACAGTTTTCAGAATGTAAGGTACTTATTCCTTACATTTTTACTAAATTACTTCTTTTTTTTCTCCCCTCTCCAATTACATAAGAATAATGGCAAGGCATGCCAGAGACAGACACATACCCCAAGAGGTCTGGGATGGTGTCCAGAAAAATGACAGTCTAATTTCTCAGATTCTTCAGCTCCATCCGCTTCTCCTTCATCACTGGACAATCTGCTCGTTAAATCTCCTCCCATGGAAGGCAGTGGCAGTTCTGGTACGTACCCACTGTGGTTTGAAGAACTGTTGCTGTTTATGCTATTTGCAGATGACGGTCTAGAAGGAGAATATACATTTAAATTCATCAGTGTTCAAAGGCTCTGTAAACCTACCTGCCGGAGTCAAGCATCAAAGTAAATTATACCAGAAATGATCACATAATGAAGGACAGTAAAAGATACAGAACAGCTGACATTTGGTCTTGTCAGAAATATATCACAGGTTATCATCATGTTAATGTTAGCAGAAGTGCCTTTGTATTGCCTGAAATTTTAAATTTGCCATGAAGTTGCATTTCAGATCTTGAGAGAGGCAAAGTATATTAAAAATGCAAACAAAAATCAGATGTGTAAAATCTTCTTACATTGCGCCATTACTCTACTCGCTTAATCCCAAAGGTCCAGTTATGAAATTTTATTTCATACCACAACCCTACTCAAATTAGTGTACTAAATATAGTAAGTGTTTAGCTGACACCCTCTACAGCTAGATTAGTAAGGGAAGTAACTGGGACGACCTCTTACAGCATGTAGGTTTTCTTTACCTTTGTCTAAAATCCAATAAAACAAAGTGGGAATGCCTTTGCACCACACGGCGTGATGGTGCCTTGCCTTTCAAAAGTAGCTTGGAAACAAATTAGATTAGAAGTGGGGGTGGAAAAGGATTCTTAATTACAGTCTGTGCAACCAAGTACGCATGTGGACCACTGAGGTTGGAGGAGATGTCCACGTTGAGCAAAATCTGAAGAAGATCTTCTTCAATCTCACGAATTTATGCCATCAGGACAGAGCAGTCACTAAGACTGTGGATAGGTGCCCTCTTCTGAACTGAGCAGGGATTGCTCACCGATGTCTATCAGCTAGAAATAACTGCTGCAGTTGCTGTTGCAAGGGATACATTGTGCGAGTGCTCCTTAGCCCTCAGGAAAAGTCAGCCAGGTCAAGCCAAGTCAGCACCAGTGAAACCAGCAAGCTTTGCCTCAGCAGAGCAGGGAGCACTCAACCTCTTGAAGCAGCAGAGCTGGAGGCTTGCTGGCTCCCTGCGGAGAGGTAGCAAGGCTTTCCTCTGGCACGGCTGCTTGCAAAAACAGACAGGATGACAGAACAGAGGCACTGCAGCAGAAACAGAAGTGTAGATTGTACAAACACCATGTACGACTGCTAAAATCATCCTCCTCATGTACCACTACCTTTGCAACTTCTTTAGCTGACTGTCACTGAATCGCATTCCAGTTTTGCTTCTTTGACTATAATACCTACCGAACCCAATGTCTGCCTGTCCCTCTGTGCTTCTCTCTATGTAAGGACTGTGTAAGGTCACTCCTTTTACAAGAATTATGCAGACTTGTCACCAATTTATCTATCGGTATTCTTTTGTTGTCCTTCCACTCAAACCCTGTAAGGCCCACCTCTACCACTGTATGAATAAAATTTCATTATGGCTTGATGAACACACAGAAAACATTGGAAATGGCTGTCTCTGTAAGACTTGAGATAGCAAATACAAGTATCTCTTTGCAATAGGGACTGTCAGTACAAAAGCCCCCAAATGGGCACCGAATCCTGAGCAACCCTTCTGCAAAGAAAAGAAATATGAAACAATATGAACAAAACCCACTAGTTCAGTTCTATCTACTCCAGCCAAAAGTAGTACCAAAAAAAACCCCAAACAAACAAAACATATGGGAACTTTACCAGAGGACAATTAGAATTCAGCAGGATCCAATACCTCATACTAGTTTTTCTAAAGGGGTGTCTTTAGATGTTTGCATTGTCTTTCTGAAGACTGTTTTTGTCCTTTCTAAGAAACATCTTCAAAATGAGAAAAAGACATGCTATGGATAGTTGCAAATCAATAGTTTTAAGAACTAGTTGCTTACATTGTCATTTACACTAAATTACACCTTTTTTTACAAGACATTCCAGTGATGTAATTGGTGAAGTATTTGCAAAGAAAAATTCTACATAAATGTGCAGAATTTCACCACTGATACCTACCCTGATCCATGCAGACTTTTATTCCCAAATGTGCCAGAATTACTTGAATGTAAACTTTCCTAATTATTACTGACCATTTTAGCCAAAAAATGCAGTTATTCTGCGATTCTGAGCTGAGGGTGGACACCACTCCTTACCTCATTCCCAATCAGACCACAGGCTACCATGGACAGATTTAGGTTAATATAAGCATAGTCCATCTTCTACTGCTAGCAGAAACTCTTATATTAATATGTTTTATCATGCAATAGCCTAAAGAAGTACCGAATGCTTATAAAATAAGCTGTATGAAAGACTACGACATTTCTTACAGCACCTTCAGAATGCAACATTCCACACTGGAGAATCGCTTACCTTGGAAGTACAGAATTTGGTGGTCTAGATTTTGCAGGAGATGTTACTTTAGATTCTTGCCCAGAGTTCACTGAAGATCCTGACAGAGAGTCTTGTGCTGGTGTGGGCTGGCTCTGATAGCTTTCTCTTGCAGATGGTGGATGCTCTTTGTCTTTTGCAACTTCTTTTTCCCTGGATCGAGCTTTGTGTTCAGCTAGAAGGATGTCAAACTGTTTTTTACGGCCTGGAACTGCTCGTCGATGATTAAGTGAATGAGTCTAAAAATAGGGTGGTTAAAAAGCATTTGTGTGTGCATGACATTGTTTATGAGTCCTCTATACTTCCGATACACCACAACTCTAAAAGATACAATCTACTTCAAACAACTTAAGCCACAGTTATGGAAATAAAGCTGTTATTCCATATTATCTTTGATAATTTATGAAGTCATTCTTAAGAAATGCCAACATCAAGGCTAAAATTACTTTTTGCAACAATTTTCATATAATAGCCTATTGACTTACCTTTTCCAAGACAGAAAATATAATTCTAATAATTTTAAAATATTAAGTAACATCATTGTAGCTCTTAACTTACAATGAAAAATTGATTTCATTGGATTGAAAAATGTGAATACATTTTAAAGTGAATTTAACTGATTATCTCTACTGACAGGCAGCACATACACATACAATGTTCATTATAAATGTTTTACATTGCTGCTACTTTTTGACATAAGACTTATTAGTATCACAAGGGCAGCGTCCAAGTAATTTATTATACAAAAATCATCTTAATTTTTTTACTAAGAAATGACGATACTTCAACATTGTTGCACACATGAACCAAAAAAGGAGCATTTAAAGTAACACTTGTGCTTCTAAATGGAACGTTAATGCTTTTTGCATAACAAAATGGCAAGGAAAAAAAAATCTTTTTAGAAATATCAGTGGAATAATGCAGATGCTCTGATTCAAAGAAACAGAATTACTCAAAAGAATTACCTGAAGACAGCGTCTGAATACCATACCCATTGTCTGTAAGACAGGAGCAGGTATGACCTCTCAAACTACTGTGGTAGGATTTAAACTATAACAAAGCATCTGATATTTTATCTTCTAAGAAAAATACCTTGCAGGTGAGCGATCTTGTGCAAGGTTTCTTTGTTTCAGGATCCAGTACTCCACAGTGTTTATTTGGGTCAAATTCTCTTTCTGTTTGATGGGGGTAGAAAAAGGAGAAAAAATAGATTATTACAGAAATTTTAACCAGAGTAGCTGTAATTTTTGCTTGATAGAACTTAATTCAACCAAGCTCAGCCTGAACCACTGATCCCAACCCCAGCACCCCATAATAGTGCCACGTGCATCACTCGTACAGTTGTGCATTTTTTTTTGTCCTTACATGTTTCAAACTATTTAGAGCAGGATTTCAGTCACAGACTTCATAGAAATAAGTCTGCTTACAGAGCTGCACTCAGCCAAGTGGCCCAAACAGAGGACCAAGCCAGATACCCACAAGTTCAATTCCCTCTCTTACGCTGGCTGCCTCTGAGGCCGTGAAATTCAGCATTTGCAAATCTAGCTTCTGAGTTTGGCTAAGACACATATAGACTAAATATTACAAGTGCTTTGAACACCATTTCTTTGACATACTTGGAAACTCTGAAAAACAACTTGTGGTGTCTCAAAAGTAAATACAAGATTACTAGTGGCATTTTAAAAACAAAATTCATCTAAATCTGTCCCCTAAATCTGTGTAAAAATAACGTGCATGTTAGTTCTTATTTCCCTAAGTGAAGGGAGGCATGGAGTTTAAAGTTTGCAGAGATTATTAAAAAAAGGCATTTACATGAGTTCTACTAATGATTAACATTAAAAGTGCATTAATATTTAATATGCTGTATTTGCATATTTCACTTTCATTAATATTTTAGTATTTATGTACCAGATAGCATCACCTCCTTTAGGTTACGTTAATATAATTTCAGGGTTTGCACTACAGAGCTGTATCAAAACTATGGACATACTCTTTTTAGTTTATGCCACCAAAAAAATCTACCATTATCTTTATATACCTTGACATTGTATGTTTTAATTGGCAGACTGGTTTGCTTTTGTTTGATAGTGGAATATAAACTATTTGCCAAAGCCTATTTTAACTATACAGTGGTGTTACACTCAGATATAATAAACATCCTGTACTCAAATACAACATTTAATCTGAGGATCTAAAAATTCTTTATAAACAAACAAATCAGAGCTAAGATGAAGACAGCAGTTCACAGCTATATTACAATGTTATGACAGCATCACAGCAAGAACAGCTTTATGTTCTTCTATGGAAGAAGAAACATGATGCCAAGTAGCCTACATCAGACGAGAACTGTCATCCAGATATCACAATTATTAGCAGTTTTATGTATTCTGCTATATGGACTTAAAAATGATAAAGGAAACATTAAATGGTTATGTTATTGACCTATTAGCAGAGAAATACCAAAAAGTGAGCTTGGAAAAAACAGCTGGCACTTATTTTTGGTGACATCTACAAAGGGATTGAAATCTGTCACAAGTAGTTATAGTTTCTGTGGCCTTTACAGCACAACATAACCAGAAAAGTAGCTGTGTATGACTAAATATAATAAACATTTTTTTCTACTTAATGGATCAAAACGCATGTTCATGAACTAAAGGAGTTAATTACTCCTGGGTTTTGAGTGTATGATGTTCCTATCATAGTTTCCTGAATCACCCGTCTAAAAACCTTCAATGCAAATTAAAAACCAAACTAAATAGACTATATGGATTTATAAATATGCCTTCAAATGAAAAATCCCGAGGGTAATTACAAGGCTGTGGAGCATGTTCTGAAAGTCACCAAGCGAGGACTGTTTTAGACCAACAGGGAAACATACTTCAAAAATCAAAAGTGCTCCCTTTGGAAGCATCCAGATTGCTACTAGTCAGTAAGAGCGTCCCAACCAAGCAAGACTTGCAGGACTGAAAATAGCAAAGCCAGTTATTAGGAAAACATATAGAGGTAAAAATCAACATCGAGAATTATAGTCAGAAAAAGTGGAAGCCTCTGCCAAATACCAAAGAACAAAATAACATGTTTAGTATTTTCTGTTTCTCAAGGAAAGCAAATAGGGAACCACTTCTCCTGGCTGAAGCATGCATGGCTGTTCCAGAGAAATCATGAACATCTAATTGCCAGCTACAGATGTGCCTGGTTTGGGCAACACATCAAATGAAGATATCACCTTCTTATCAATAATGACATGCAGCTTCTGACTACCTCTGTATTAGGAAATGTGTAGCATGAGAATCCCTGGACTCCTGTGCACAGGCACAGCTTCAGAAAGCTATTTCTCCAGAATGGATTCCACTTCTTCACGTTCACTGGACGAAGTAAAGAGCATTCATTTTAACCTCACCGAAAGAACAGGAAAGGCCAAGACTGAATTGTCTCAAACTCCTGTTTGCAACACAAGAGAGATTCTTGGTGTAACCGGGCATCTGCATTCTTTAACTTGACCCCAAAGAGAACAAGAACTAAGGAAGATTTAGGAAAAAAAGTTGGGTTTTTTTTTCCAGTTTGCTACTAGGGAACACTGATCCACTTATGCTGGGCAGCTACAGACTGTCTTTTGTGGTTCCACAAGCTGCTTCCTCTCTCTCACCAATGACAGCACTCCTGAAAAGAGGGCAGGTTCATTCATCACCCAAACAACCACCAGCTCTCAGCAAAGAAAAAAAAACAAACTTCAGCCACAGTCAGGGAAATGGTGTGAGAGAGTGGAGGTTGCTAAAAAGGAAAGAACATGTATGTAAACTGGCCAGACCTATTTAAGGAGCTTCAAAAATTAACAGCTGTACAGTTCCACAGCAGTGGACTGAGGGAAACCTAAATCCCCTAGCCACCGTCTCATTCTTTTAATGTGAAATGAATGAAATTTATGGGATATCTAAAATAATCATCTCATTGACCTTCCAAGATCTTTTTCTCAGCCTTTGCACAGTCCTGTATAGTAATGGAGAGGAATCCATCATAGTGACACACAATCTACAGGCAATTCATCTCAGGAGTACTCTCAGGACTTCTCCTATTTGCATCTTCGCTAAATTACTGTGTTGCTGCATCAATACATGAAGCAGTAGAAGCAAGACTGAACAGATTCTAAATCTGATAATGACAGAGAAGCTTTAAAAAAAAGTATCAGTTCTGTGGATTTGTTAACCATATAAAAATAAACTAATGCCTATTGGAGTACTCAAACAGTCCTGTGCAGAAATTTCCACCAGTGAAACATTCCCTAGCCTAGAAGACACGGGAAGTGACAGCTTAGAGACAGAATAGTGATGGAGTCACCTCCACAGAAAAAGCAAGCAAGTCGAAGGAAGGCCCTGCAGAAATGATTCTCCTTTATGAACACGTTTCAGCAAGCACTTGTACAAAAAAGGTACGAGTATCACCTACAGCCCTGCGGTGGTATGTGGTGACACGAGGAAAACAAGTATCTCAGAAAGTATCAGTTTCAATTGCCCAAGTAGGAATTCAGAATTGATTAGCTAAATTAAGCCATCTAAACCATTGAAGGAAATAATAGGTTAAAAGAAACCAATATTTTAAATTAACTGCTAAATATAGAGAGCTTTTATTAGAATAACAAATTGGATCTTAGCACGTGAAATGTAAGGTTTAAAAGCCTAATCAGCTACTTTCTCGTAATATTTTTTCATTTTGTGGAAGGCTATAAATGAACAATGGTTCTGTTTTCTTATATGCCACCTTCAACTAGTTAAGAAAGCAATCAGTGTACTGAATCCTTTAAGGCAATGGCGTTGTTCCATACCCCACACAGCCCTAGCAAACACCTCGCACTGGTCTGGAATCAAGCCAAGGTAGCAGTACCACAGGCTAACTGCCAAATTTGAGAAATTGAAAAAAAAAAACCCAACCCTGATATTCAGTCAAAAAGTGGGGCACACTCTTTAACTGCAAATGAAAGCATTTATCTTGTACAACTTACACTTGGTTCATAACTAGTGCACATTTAGAAATCATGTGAACTATCTTTCTGCCAAACTGACGATCTAATGAGGATCATGCTGCCATTAGCAAAATTAGCCTTTCAGTACACACAAGAAGTTCCTGCCCAAATCACAAAGTACTGCCAGCTGATGAATAGACCCTGCACAGCTTCTGAAGCCGTAAACTTGACTCAGTTACTTTTGCTTAAAAAAAAAAAAAAAAAAAAAAAAAAAAAAAAATCCCTCAAAACACTTTCTTTCCTTTCATTCAGAACAAAAACACGTTTTCAGCTTTAGGGGGCAAAGTCTCTACTCGCTGCCCAACAGCTGGCATGGGTCACTTCTGGGGAACTCCATGGAAAATAATTCCTCCTCCCAATGGATGGCAACCTTTCTAATGAAGCCTCTGCCCTCCCACGATGGGGCGTTCTGTGCTTCGGTGGCAGATTTGCACGGGGACCTACACCCTCAATACTGCCCTGCCTAAGGCCATCCAGGGCATTTCCACATTTAATGTCGCTCCCTCAACCCCACCATCTTGTGTTCCCGAGAAAGATCAAGATCCCCACACTACAAACTTCTTCACTCATGTGTGAATTGCAGGGGGAGAGGGGTAGAAGGGAATTGTGACTTTTAAGATTTCTCCAGCATTTCCCGTACCTTCTTAGAATTTTCTAGTATTTAAAACCAAGAAAGAAGATTCTTTGAAGAAATCGTGACTTGGTGGATAATCCAATGTCTTAAACCTCAACTGTTCCAACTTGATCATGACTATAAAAAGTCACCCAACCAAGGCACATTTTCTTTTGTTGTGAATAGACCCCAATTACATAATGGATTGAGGAAGCCGCCTGCCTTTCTGTTTTAATGAATTTACTTCCTTAAAAATTTATATTTGGCCTCTTGACCAGTTGAGAAACGCATTAAACACTAATTTCAAGCTAAACAGAATGTGTACTTTGAAAATATTTTACACATGCTAGGAGTGTGAAAGCTTTCTTTTTCATATATGCAAAGTGGCATCTTGCAGTAAAAAAATTAAACCAAAACCAGGCTACAGCATTTTATTAGTACATTATTTCTGAGCTATAGAAATATTAATGAAGAAAGGCAGACTACCTCAAAAGATGCACTACAACATCACTCACCTGAAAGTCTTTTGTAAGGCTTGTTACTGCTTTTAGTGCCATTTTGGTGTTTCTTGTCTATTGATGGAGCTACAATTCCTTTGCCGTTCAGAATCTTCTCTGGTGATGGTGGCACTGACTTGGATGTCAAACCAGATTTAACCAAAGTTGGAGCAGGTATGGTGGATGAAGAGGCTGAGGAGGAGGTGATGGTGGTAGTGGTTGCAGAATTCATTTTAACGTTGGCACCATCTGCCTTCACTAGGTTAGGAATTTTCTCTAGACTGACTACTGGAACAGGAACGCTGCAAAACCAAAGAAAAATCTTCAAGTTGTATTTTCTGTACCAAAGATTTACAGTCACTTAATCCCCTTCCACAGATACAAAAATTTCGATGCAAGTGACACAGTATCTTCAGACCAGACTAAAATGAAATAGTTAGTACCATTATTGACTATTTTTGTTCAATCAAATGTTTACAAAACCAGACATCTGTAAAGCCTGGCTATGTAGAGGATTATGAAAACGAACCTTTGTATTTTTTTTAAGATCCAGTCCCCTACTATTCATAAACAAAGTAAGTCTTTGGTACTAAGTAAAACATATCCCCTTACATATGGCCTCATGCCTTTAACACAAGCACATATCAGATATGTGTATGCTGTACTAAACTCCCTATGATAACAAAGTAGTTTACTAACAATATTAATGTTTTTAAACAAACACAAAAATAATTCATTTGCCTAGATGTGTCTGAGTGGCATACAAGTTCTGGAAACAAGGAGAAAAGAGATTTCAAGCATAGAGATATTAATAGCAGTCCCTTTAAAAGTATTAAAATCCTTGATGAATTGAGCATTACTAAAATGTATTTTTAATAAAATCTTATGAACTTAAAAATAAAAATTCCCAATATAATTATTAGCTTAGTTGGCCCTTTTCAGACTAAAGTTTGCAATAACTAACTTCTCCTATTTGTGACACTAGCAAATGTTACCTTCTCAATTTGGCAGCAAAAAAGATAGAGACAAGTGATTTTCAGTTCCAACATTATTTTAACATTTCTGGCTCCTGTGTGCATGAGGAAATATCCAACAACAAGAGCTGCTTTGGTAAAAAGCAACCCAACAACTCCAAAATTGGATGTCTTGTGACTACCAATTGGTATATAATATATAAATTATACATCCCTCCTTACTGCAACAAACGCAGAGAAAAAATATTAATTTAAAAAACTAAAATTCTCAGAGCTTTAGGCCCAGGTTTCACTGGAGGCTGCAAATGAAAACATCTCACTTACTCTGTTCTTCCCATACAGTGCCTGAAGAGTTGCTTTTGCCAGATAGTTGACTATCTGCCTTGTAAGCAAATTCACACACAGATCATGCAAAAATGACAATTTTCAGACTATTATTCCACACTGAGCAAACAAAAGAAATATAAGTTTTCTTAAATACAAATGCAATGATGATGTTTAAAAGGTAAACCAAATTCCTCATCTAGAAGCATGAGAGTCTCCTTAACAGTATTACTATCTTTTCCTTTCTGAATTGCACAGAACTAAGCTAACCTCTGTAATTTTAATCCCCAGCATAAAGGTGACAGTTGAGAAGGCTGTCCCACACAGGAAAAACTTCTTAAAACACAGACATTCTTTAATCTATTATTATCTTAAAGGTTTAACTTGATGTACACGCTTAAAGGTAAAATGAAATGTATTTATAAAGAGTGCAAAATTACCCCTTAGCAAACTGTACTCAAAGAACATTCTGTTTCTTGCACATCACTGCAGTAGTTCTGCATGGTAGTGCAGAGCTTCTACAAGTGCATTACTCATGTGACTCTTGTTAAACACACAACCGCTGTTAAATCAGTATATATTCTGAAGTATGCTGGCATATTGCAATTCAGGTAAGAAGAGTTTCTTGCCAGAGACCACACTGTTGTCAGTATCCCAAGACAGGCAACATTTGCCTGTCTGCACATTGCTGTACGGTTTGGGGCTTCCTCCCATTCAGAAGTCTCACATAATTTCAGTCTTCCGTGTCTGAAAAATGGCACCTTTGCTGCATTCTTCCTACAGAAGGAATGGTTAATAGGTGTGGAGTTTCTACAATCGGAAAAAGATGACTTTGAGATGATGTTGTCCATGGGACATCCTTCGGAAACACCGGAAGGAGGGTCCAAAATAACTCAAGTCTTGACCTTCCTGGGCTACTTACTACAAAACCTCTGTTTCTCCGTAGCTGCTGAAGATGTTAAGCAGAAAGTACAGCTGGTGTGGCTGGAGTGGACTCTCCCATACTGGAAAGTTGTTAATCTTTGTTCTAAGGGTATTTTAACATAGAAAAATGTACGAACCATGATATAAACAATATGCATATAAAACTAAAAAGAAGATTTAGACACCAAGACATATTCTGGAGCTGGAATTAAACTATATGAGACTTCCATATCCTGTGGTACCACAAATACAGCAGTCAGCTAGTCAGAATACAGATCCAACTGCAGTAAATGTAGAGTGCTGGCCAGTAACTAAGCAAAAAAATGTAACTTATTCACAAACCCAGAATTGCATTAAGTAATTCAATGAAGGCAAACATGGAGCTATGAAAGAGAGGATTTGAGCATCTACTTTTTTTAAACTGCTCTGAATTAATTAAGTTAAATGACAGACAAAAATTACAGTATCTCAGAGTAGGAATTAATTTTTTTTTGCTTTTAAGCAGATGGCAATTACATTTTCTGAAAAGAGAAGAATTTTTTTACTCTATATCATGTAGTTTTACTAGATAAAAACTATGTAAAAACATATGAACAAATCTTCATGCCCAGGTTCTAAGATCTATATTAATTCAAAATACTGATACACAGTGAGAGGGTCAAGTGTATTATCTGGTCTAGTAGTAAAATACTGATAAAAAAATATGAAAAAAGTTTCTCTGTTTTGCAGTGCTCAGAACCTCAAATCCTAGGGCACATACAGATGGATCACTGTGATCATAAGGATGAAAAAAGCCCGGGGGAGGGAACATTTTCACTTAGTTTTGTTACAGATCAACAAGTCAACCTTCATTATGCATTTCATTGCAATGCAGAAGAAAAAAGAAAAACACTCCAGTATTTGAAGACAAACATTCTATGGGACTCCTGGAAGTCTACAGTAAATTATTTGAGATTTTAGAAGCTACAGATGATAATTTCACTTTTTTTTTTTTTTTTTAAAGTAAGTGGGTACTGCATTCAACATTAAGGAGCTCTAGTTTCATCTTAGCATAATGCATAAAGATGAGTCAATAACCAAATGGCAAACTGGAAGCTCCACAGGACCAGTGACCATGGTCAACTACTAAGGACTAAAAAGGTAAATAAATCACAAATGTTTATATTTATATTTGATGTTTAAAGAAAGTTCTTTTCCCAAACTGACTTTTTTGAGTGAAAATTGAGGATTTCTTTAAAAAGTTTCTTAGAAAAATAAAAAATAAGATTTTAAATCTTATTTACTATATTTAAAAAATAATTTTTGAATGAAGAGCCTGTTTAGACTTATTAAAGACAACTGCTGAACGGGACAGTTAGAAAAACACATGCAACAAACATAAAAAACAAGGAAGGGCACACGACAACCAGTAAAAATGAGAAAAATGGGAGTACAGACAATTGCCAAAGATAGGTGAGAAAAATCAGTATTCAGTAAAGACAAGTTTACTTCTTTTTACAAAAGAAATTCTAATAATAATAGCAGCATCTACCTAAAGGACAGTAGAATAGTTATTAGCGATGGAAAAGTGACAGAAACGTTCAGTATTTCTTCTATACTAAGAAGGAAGCATGAGAATGGACTCCAATCAGATAAAAATGTTTTTTTGATTCCCTCAGTAAGTGTAAAGTGCCAGCTGAAAAATCATTTCTGTTACATAAGCAAATCTGGATAATGTGGCCATGAGTTCCAAAAAAGTCGGAGAGATATTGGGCCTCAGCATATTAATTTCTAATTGAATCTTGGAATATTTGGCAACTTAGAGAAGCTAGCTGAGTGCTGCTGTTGCATCCACACTGAAAACCCAAACCAGAATGTCTTGGAAGAAATAATGAAAAAGCTAATAAAAATAAACTGATAAACAATTAGTTCACATGGTTTTGCTGAACATCAGATCTTGGCAAAGAAATCTGGTTTCACTTTTTGATGAAGTTACCAGTTAAGCTGACAAAGATAAATGTGAAAATGTTCCAACTTTTGAAAGGCATTATAAAACAAAAATAAGAACAGTTTAAAAGCAAATGTTAAACAACATAAAATTAAGACCTAGTTTTTCAGAGATTTATGATTCAAAAAGGGTGCTTGCTAGGGGAACTTTTTAGCCATCATTACCAAGTCTGACATTACTGAAAACTTCACTGATCTTTAGAAATAAATATAAGATTACTGGTGATAACATTTGCTGATGGAATCAGGATCGAGGGAAACTAAATAATGAAGAGACAAAGGCAGTTATAAAAAGTAGCATGGAGTGTTTGGTAAAGCTCATTAATTCAAAAAGATATTTTAATACAAGCAAATGTAAAGTTACACATGAAATAACAAGCTATTCAGTCTGCAGTGAAATATGGGGAAACAACATACTGGAAAATAGTGACAAAAATATTTAGTGGTTACAGTGGGTAAGCAATATGAGCTTTTACTGTATTGTTATGCTTATATTAAAAAAGGGATATGGCAAGTAAGATTAAGAAGCAAATTTAGTTTTCACACATCCCTGGTTATACTGATACTGGAATATGGCTTCCAGTGTTGCTGACCAGTGGTTCAATACCAATGTTGATGAATTAGAAGGGAACCAGAAAAAAGCTACAAAAATAACTGAGGGCTACACAAAGTGCTTGATCATGACAGGCTTCAAAAGCTCATTCTCTTTTTCAGATAAGATTAATTATTTCCTTCTGTTTTCTCATGTTCTTGGTCAGGCAGTTGGACTAGATGATCATCGTAGGTCCCTTCCAACTGAAATTATTCTGTCTTGTTCTATTCTGTTCTAACCACTCATTCAGCAGAACCTGTGACAAACTCCCAATACAAGAGTGAATTTCCCTTCTAAGTATCTTGTGGCAATTTTTTTTAGTTCCAAGCTATTGCTTGTCACTGTCATTCCCAAGCAAGAAGAATAACTGTAGTATGTAATACTCCTTGTACCTGGAGCTCCTTATTACCTCTGTTTTCCTTTCTTCAGGCTTTTAAAAATTATTTTTCCCAGCTGTTAAGTAATTTTGCTGGGGGTTTTTTTGGTCATTCATAACTATATTCATTCTAAAATCTCAGCCACTCATTCAACTCTCTTCAAGTTTGTGAGAAAAGAAATTCACAAACATTTAAAAACATAAAACATTGCTCTATTCTACATTGCTGGGGTTGCCTCTATAGTGTAATTAAGTATTTGTGATTTAGTGTTAGAATATGTGGTCCAAGTTTACTCTGCTGAATTTTGTTTCCAAGTCCGTGCTGCATTAGGAATACCCTTAAATCTTGACTAGCTTCACTTTCTCAACCTCAGTATGAGTAATGGTATTTCCTAACACAAAGAAATAAAGACTAAGAGATGATTAAAAAAAAAATCCTTTGAAAAGTGACATTATAAATTTTAAATTATTACCCATAGGTATACCTTTGTGATCCTATTTCTGTTTACAGAAAGAGTGTCAGTTTTCTACATGTTGATAAAACCCACATAAGTTTCATCTCATCTTCTTAATTTTCAGAACTTCTGGCAGGCAATGGCTAATCCTCATGGAGAGAGATCAAGGAGACTTGCTGCAGCTGGTGTCTCAGGGCTAGCTTACTTTATCGCTCTACCCCAATTTTACACTGCCTCAGGATCACGGATGGGTGCAAATGAACGCCCTGTAGCATCACAGCACCAAAATCCTCCATGGCAGCACTCAGAAGCTGCGCTGGGGCATGGCAAGCAAAGTGCCATCCTTTGGGCAGGTCAGCAGTGAGGGAGAGAGTTCCTGGCCACAGGAATGCCTTTTATGAAGGGTGTCTGGGCTAGTCTTATTAATTATGATTGCTTGTTCATTATTATTGTTATTACCACCAATCATCTTATTCTTTGCCTTTTTCTCTCTGTTTTCTAGCCTTTTGCTATACCTCTTACCACCTCAGCTGCAAGCTTCAGAAAATGATGGTTTGCATTTATCTTGTGCACACCATAGTGGTGCTCCAGCACCGCTCCAGTCTCTAAGCACTGCTGTATTAATAGCAACGACGTTAGAGAGATACAGGGGAAAAAAATCAGAGCTCACAGATATTTCTGGATGATGTATTCACAATAATCCTTCATATTCCAACTACAAGAAGGGAAGTATTAAAACAGTGGCTACAAAAATGAAACAGTTCCAGATCTCTTTCATCTGATCATTCTGATCATGCTTTTTAAAGCATTAGGCGAGGGGCAACCTGAGCATCTGCAGCACATCTTACAACAACACAGGATGTGAAGAAGAGAAAGAGCTACTCGGTCAGTGTTTAAGATGATGACTCAACCAAAACTATATTGACTTAACAGAAGAGTTGGGTCTACATGCAGGCAGGCATGACAACAGACAGATCTACTGGGCCATGCTGTTGCAGAGGCCATTGCTGAAATAGTACTACTAATTGTAACAGCTAAAATTTAAAAGAGATGCTGTATAAAAGAATCAGGCAAGCACAACAAAGGTTATTCCAGGTCTGGGAAGCAATCATTAAAAGTGATACAATTCCTGAATTAAGCTAATTTGATAACTGTCCAGAAGAACCTATATCAAGTAAGTATTTGTGGTATGAGACTACAATGTAACAGACAAAAGCACTGAATAACTGGAAGCTTTTGAGGATGATAAACCACAACATGCTTGGATACATGATGAATTTTATCTGCATTTTTGAGACAAATGTATTTGTGTCAACTGAGTATTTCTTTCTAAAAGGTAAGTGGATGAAATTCTATGGCTTGTACAGACAGCTGAATGGAAGATATAATCTTAAAAAAGAATAAATTTTATGAATAATTTCTCCTTTAAGAAAATCAGACCTGCTGAATATTTTCTAAAATTCTAAATAAAAATTATAATCCACTAATGGAATAGGAACAAACATTTTCTTCTGTAACAGCTGTCAGTTCTCTATAACCTGTGATGATTATCAGACTGATTTTATTCTTTAACAGGTCATGTAATCTAAGGCACTTAACACTAAATTTTGAAAGACAGTTTCATTGATCTCCACTTTAGACTGTTTGTGATTTGTTATGTGATAATTAAAATATCTTTAACTACTGTATGCCCTATTTTTCACCACTGGCAAACAAAACCACAGTATTATCTCCCAGGAAAGCTGCAAGAATCGGTTAATTCACAGGTACAACTACTGACATATTCACTGCCAAAGTATTAACAGAGCAGTACAACAGTTTTGAACAGCTAAATCTACCTTGCTAATCATCAGTAAATGTTTGGGATGTTCCCAATAAAGGGAAAAGGGATTGGTTGAAATGCTCAGTTATTTTGTTCCCTTCCAGCTTTTGCTGACTGACGGAATGCCATCTGTTGCCAGAATGGAAGATATTGTTTATAGATTCAGTTACTATGCTGAAATGTGGATATGTAAATTGCTGTCTGTAACACTAGGATGAGAAACAGGTTTATAGTCTAATACTCTAAAGTCCTTTCCGATTTTCTTTTAATTAGACTTAAAAAAAAAAAAAAAAAAATCCTCTCTCGTATAAAATTCCTCTCCAACATTCAGAAGAAAAGGTCACTATTCAGTCAATAATATTTTTTTTACATAGTAAATGAGGCGTTTACACCTTAACTAGAATAGCCTCTTTCTCATCTGTGTGTGTAACCTAAACATCTAGATTTTCTATTTTCAGAATTATATACCACAATTGTCCACAATGCTCATCATGCTTATAGAGATGGTGGGTTCAGATTTATAGGAAGATTAGATATTGATCATTTGTTCCAGTGCAAGATAAATTCTACAGCTAGGCAGAAGCTGCTCTCTTTAAAATCATACCAACTACTGCATGTTTCAGGCAGAAAACATGAGCTATCACTTTAAAATAATTTGAGTTTATGCTTTGTCTCATGAGCAAATGGTTTGCATTAGATTATTTACTGCTTTAAGGCAGTTGCATCCAGAAACGCTACCCAATATCATGACCTTATTATGCTAGGTATTACATATAAAAGGGAAGGATCTTTACACAATAAGTAGCTAAAACTTAAGAAAAAGGAAGTCCTACTATCTCAAGTTTACAGACACAGAACTGAGGCCGAGGAGACTAAGTCGTAACAGTAGCCTGTGCAGAACCAGGAACTGAACCCAGATCTCTTGAGTCACCAACCTAGTGACCTAATCACAAAGCATCTTTTCTGTAGATAACTAAAGACAAAACAGTTTCTTATGGGATAAAATAGTGACCTAGTTCTGCTCTCATTTACATTTTTGCAACTCTGTTGCTATCATCACAGTCAGGGGAGGATGGGCCTGGCAGTCTCAAAGCCTCTATGTGTATATATATCACAGTACATGATGTAAGACTCCCCCAAAATAGTGATTTTTGCAGCCAGAATTTTCTTCTGTCTTCTTATAAGGCATCAAACATTATCAAAATACACAATGAGCCCCAAGAGCAGCTGCTGTTGAAGATAAATTACTAAAACCAGTAAGTTTTCATGAACATCAGTTAAGCCAATATTAAGAACTCTTCCAAAATTATCCTACAGTTTAAAAGCATCATTTCTAAGGGCTGATACTGTAATGGAAGATGGACCTTAAAGATAGCAAACTGGGTCAATATCTAACTTCCTATGTGCATCTTAGAAAAACAGACATTTGATGGAACTTCACAAAAGTAATCCAGTCTTTTTTCCTCTTCATATATATATATATATACGTATATATGTATATTTTTAATTTAAAAACATCCCAGTTTCCTCCCTTAGGAAATGTAGAAGCTTCAGCTGTAAACTTAGGTAAGAGGAGAATACAGATTTTTTTGATGACTCTGAAATAGATACTCTTATTTTTTGAACACCAAAATCTTCAGTAACTATTATTTTAGTACTTACCATGGTTTATCCCGTGATACTTTTGAAGGAAAGACTGTGTGCTGTTTGCTACTGGAGGTAAGTAGATTGTCTTTGGGCGTTTTGAATGGCTTTGAGTTGCTGCTGACAGGGTTATGGCCGCTGATACAGGATTTCGGTTTCATCTGTACTAGGGATGCCCTGGAATTGCAGGCTGGAGAAGCTGGAGAAGGGGAAGGTTTACACATTGAACCGTGTCTTCGTTCTGTAATGGAAAAATAATAAACTTTACAGCATTTCATAGGCTCAAAGAGAAAAATAAAAAAAGAAGTCAGGGAAGAGGAAATTGTTCCTCACTATGCTAGTTACAAAGATTTCATCACTCCCAAAGAACACCAGTTCATTACTGTTGTGAATGTAATCAAGCCAAATGATAATTAAACAAAATCAACTCTGTGAAGTGCTCTGAAAAATGTAAAAAATAGTAAAATAAATGCTAATAATATACCAGAAAATTTAACCAAGAAATGTCAAACCATTTTTTAAGCAATAAGCAACCACCAGCATCTGTGTGAGGCACACCAGGTGTCCCAGCTCTTTCACATAAAGAAGGAAGAGGAGAGTATGTAACAACAGCTCAGAAGACTCCGCGAAATACTCTGTGACAGACATGAGATTGTTTCTGTAAAGGTTTATGAAGAATTCATGTGACCCGGTTATTGGGCAGTTTACTTTATGACTATCTTGTTTCAGGTTTAATGGGAAGCTATAAGGAAAACAACCAGAAGACTGAGAAGTAGCTATAATAAGGTCTACCGCTTCCAGCCCTTCCAGAGAGGCAGGCTCTGCCTGGTTCGTAGCTTGGAGGTTATCTCCAAGCACCAGTCAAGGTAAAAGCTTATTTTTTTCCACACAGAGCAAATGGCAAGTGCAAAAAAGCAGGAAGTTTATATATCAGTTACAAACATTGCATCTAGAGGTCAGGCCCTTGTGTAAGCACTGTTCACGCTCACACAGGAGCCCTCTTAAGTACTGCAAAAAGCAAGGCCTTGCTGACCCCGCAACAGGGGAATAGGCTTCAGGACAGACAGACTTCAGTAAATTGATTGGGGCTGGTTATTATTAAAATTTTTTAAAAGCGACATGTCCTAGCCCTGATATTGTTAAATAAAAAAGATTGCTTTAAGAAGGTATTTGACCATTCTTTACAAATTATATACTTCTCCAGGGGAGAAGTGCTAGTGCTTGGCCAGCCAGCTGGATCACAGCGTGCTGCAAGCAATGGGCTTGGTGCTGTGAACTTAACCACAACTACAAAATATTACAAGAGACAGGAGTTGTTTTTTGCTGACAGGTGCTATAAATCCTTAACAGCCCTGTCGCCCCATCTGCGGGAACACCCTTTCCCCAACCCCTTCACCCTGCAGCGAGCCAGCCCCAGTGCTCCCCAGCCAGAAGCAGTGGGCAGCACAGGCGGGCTGGGGGAAGAGGAATTTTCCAGTCAGCTGCAGCTGACTCCGGCTTGCTGGCACTCCGGCACCAAAATCCTCCACGGCAGGGATGAGCCAGGTACCCCTGTTATTGACACAGTAATCAAATGCAGCAAGCGTAATGTAATTATAGACAGAAAACTTCGGACAAGCTGGAGTTTCTCCTTCAGTACGCAGCAAACTTCCCTTGTCTAAAGCCTTCAGCACTTAACTTGAAGAGTCCAAGTGGCTGCTACTCTGAGCTTGCACATCATCGTCCCATCAGCCAGAAGCAGGTTAAGGAAGCAACAGCGACCTGCTGCCGCAAGGGAAGGTTTTGTATTTACATCATGAACCTTGCGCTCGCTAGTTTGATATTTCAAGGATAACTAAGAAAAATTTTCCCACAGAGAATCAAAACATGACAATTTGTCTGGCATCCTCACAAGTAAAAACTTGCCAGTAGCCGAAGGATTCATCCATGATTAATTTGAAATAGAAGAATACCTCAAGAACAGAGAGAAATGCTTAAAAAAAATTTGAAGAATATTCTGAACTGTTTCTATTAGATCTCCAATGACTAAATAAAGGCATTTTCTATTAAAGATCAAGCACTTCCATATCTTCACAGCTTTAATTACAAATGCTGAAATTCTCTCCAGATTCTCCTACAACTGAAGAACGAAACAGTCTTAAATTTTTTGAAATACAAAAAGTACGTTCCCTCACCCCCCCAAATGCCAACCAGCATTTGCCAGTTTTCACCCCACCACACATCTCAGCGTGCAGCCTCTGCCTTTAAAAGTCCTTTGCAGGATGCAGTTAATTTACATTCATTTCACCTCACATTTGTGGCAACAACTGTGTAAGCTACGCACCTGCCTCTGAAATGCAGAGTTGCATTCACAGAGTATTTATTTCATTAAGTAATAGTAATTGTTTCAAGATTCACCAACCTTCTCAGCAACTACTTAATTTAAATTAGCTTAATAAACAGTTGCAACTTTCCCATTAATTACTTGAGGACTGATGAAAAGGAACTGCTATGTAACCAACAAAACCAAGCTGTATATAAAGTGAAATTTGGGAAAACCCCCACATTTTCCATACACAAATTACATAAATTCAGGATTAATTACTCCAATCTTCACCACAGCTACAGGTTTTCTCAAGACTGACTGACTGCCACTGTAAACTGAGTCTTCAATATCACCCCTATGGATATATTTGGAAGTAAAATATACTACTCTGTTATTAAAATTAATCTTCCGGAAAGACGGACATTCAAGATACTAACCACCTAAAATTATATGTTAAAATCATCTAAGTATCACATGCCATAGCAAGTTATTTTTTAACAGTCTCTTTACACTGGATTTTTATTCAAGCTAAATATTTGGTGCTTTTTCCTAGACAACTCAATTTCTCAATTTATTGATTTCCAAAAGCAAACCAGTACATTAACTTTGGATTTTTTATTGTAACATAGAAAATGGTGGAAGAGGCACTGTTGTGACATGACAATGTAAAAAGTGCATCCCACTATTTTAAGTAAATGTTTACTTAAAAGATAGGGAAGGAAAAGATTACAGATTACTTATTTTACCTGAGTGTGTCAGATTGGTGGGCAGTCTTGTGATCAGAACCAACTCCTATATTTGGTCTTTCCTTTTATCTCCTCAAACTCCCCTCTTCCCCCAAAACATGGCTACAGAAAGTCTTCCATGTTTTAAACAGACTCTGATACGTATTTGAGAATTAGAAGCATTACTCAGCTTCTCTTGAAATTTCCTAGAAGCAAAATGGGAATTACGACCACTGTAAAGCCATACAGGAGGAAGAACGTAAATAGCCAGTGCCACACAACCATCAGTGTTCTCAGACACTTCTTGGACGGGTAAAATCTGCACATTTACTCACAAAAGCGAACGTCACTTTAGTGTCAGCAGGAGAAGATGGCAGCAAGACCTTGCAGGTAGGGCCACAGTGGAAAGCGGGAAGAGTAACTCCTTCCAAGGGGTCAGAAAACTACTTTTTTTTTTTTGAGCTGGGCAAGCAGGGCTGCAGGAGGCTGGACTTGCCAAAGGCGTGAAACCTCATAGACAAAACTCAATGGTGGGGGCATAAATCATAACTAAATGTTGATATATTCTCAAGAACTATTAGGTTGCCTCTCGCTTCCTTCTTCCTTACTACGTCTACGGTAGCGAATTAGACTTAGACATTGGTAATAAGTTTCAAAGAGAAATAATGGGAATACATGACAAAGCAAGCAGGCTGTCAGCTCTCAAAATCAACTGCTTAAACCAGGGTGGTGGTGCTCCTCTATCAAACTGAGTTTCCTGCTCACATCTGTTTTTTAAAAATTTCTACTAATTTGTCTATTCATATTTTACATATCTACAAGGAATTACACACAATATAGGAATCTGTTATTATACAGCCTATGTAATAAATTAGTATGTGAATAAAAGACATTTGCACATCAAATAGTTGTTATAAAATCAGATATTCACATACTAACACATTCAGGAGACAACCAGCCATCTGTGTAAAAATTTCTACACTCATTTGCAGTTCATGTGTAGACAGATTAGATCTAGCAGGGCAGGTGAACTTGTACACGCACAGCTGTGGACGTGGCTGTCCCTGTTTACATACAGAAGTGGCATAGTCACTGGACGTAAATGAACCTAAAGTAGAATGAAAATTTTTGCCCCTAAAAATGAAAAAAAATCCTGCAAGGCAACTAGAAAGCCAGTTATCACTCATGAGATACTAACCTAAATTCTACATGCGTTTCAGTTTGTGCAGAAGCCTGCAATGCTATGAACGTGTGCTCAAGTTTAAAACACGAAAGAGAACTTTTCTGATTCATTTAAATACTTCCAAATGGATATTTACACTCCACATAAATAACAACACATATTCTGTTTTGTTTCTAAATACCAGTTGCTGTCAAATCCAAGAGCAGAGAGAACACAATCAAAGTTACAATCCTCTTTACCACATTAATCCTTCTGCAACCTCTCAGCTGTCTCAGCGCAGCCACTGCAGCAAGTGACAAGCAGCATGTGACTTCTGCTGTCAAACAGTTAATGTATTAATGACATTAATCTCAGAGGAAAGTTTAACACTCTCTCACTGAATGAACTGCACTGTCTAAATAATCAATTTCAGATCAATACCTGTTATTTTTTCTAGTTAGTGGCAAGAGTCTAAAAGCCCAATGCTACATATCGTCCTAATGTGCATTGCAAACTCTGCATCAGTAGCATTGCAAACGATCTTAAACTATTCCAGGAGATTCTCCACGTCCTATGGAAACATGGATATAGTCCAACTTTCTCAGCCAAATCTGAATTGTTTGTAGATGTGAAGTCCTTATGTTGTTGGAGACTTAACAGTCCCTGAATCTCCAGAGCTTCTCTCCCATGCCCTTGTACTCCATTTCTAATCCTCCTTCCTGCATCCTACACAATGCAGCCCCCTACCTTTCCCCAAAACCTCTGCTGCAGCTGCCAAAGTCCTCTAGGTCTGCCTTTGAATCTGTAATTCCACTGGATCCTCTCTGACGGGTCACCAGGGAATACTAGCAGCTGTTTTGCAGGAAACGCCACATCTCCTTCTAATCATAAGCAAAAAAGCAAAGCAATAGAGAGGCAACATGAGCTCCAGAGCCACAAGCACAGCGTGTGGGAAAGAGGCAAAACCACATTCTGAGTACAAAGTCTCTTCTCGAATTTTTGCCTCGACTCTCACACAAGATCAAGCAGTCGCTTAGCTCACAGCAAACTTTACAGACAGCGACACAACAGTCAATATGTTGCCAGTAAAATATGTCAACCATATGTTTCCAGGTGGACTGCAGTAGTTTTGGACCCCCAAAGATCTTTTAATATATATCCTGAAACTGCAGATATCTCTAATTTGGACTACAAACAAAAAACATTTCTTAGTATATCCCACCTACATCCATCCTTACCCAACATGCGCTGCTCAAAATTGATCAAATCAAGTGAACAGTTTTTGCCCACAGTTAGTGACTTCTCCATCGGTAAGACGCAGAAGATTGCAAAGGAAAAAAGTCACGATACAGCTAGAGCGTAGAGGAAGATATGCTTTTGGTCTTTTGAGTATTTTTTTGCAGGTAGTTGAAACAAAACAAAACAAAAAAATCCCTCTAACGCTGTCAGAAGAGAGACACTAGAACTTTGTCAGCACCAGTCATTTTGAAACATTACTCTCATTTAGCACAATCCGACTTCCTGCGTACAAGAGGCCTAAAGCAAAAATCAATTTTAGGTTGACCCACGAATAACTCAGAGACCCAGTGTTATGGATTCTGGCTTGGTATTACACTTGGTAAAAACAAACAAAATATAATTGCTAAAACCCAGAAAGAAAGTTATTTACTGTTAGTAAACATTTACAGAATAATAAAACTCTTTTTAAGCTTGTATTCATCACAACCCTTGAGTTCATAGCCCTTTTACTTAAAATAGCATAAAGTAACTGATCTGACTGCCCTTAACACAATATGAATACTGTTTGTTATTCCCCATTTACAGTATTTAAGCAGATGGTAATGAAGTTCAGTATCTCATCCACAACGTGACTCTCTTCCAGTAACGTATCACAGTCTTGTTGATGAAGATGTTACTTATGGTAACTCCATACACCACCTATGCACAAATTACAGTTTTTCTATTTTCTAGTATAACCTGAGGTGTTTTGTTGCACAGTCCTTCACTATGCAAAGTTGAGCAATGGATACTTACAATTTCAGTAAATAGTAAGTGAAACCTGCCACCTTGTACTGATCCCGGTTCAAAGTTTGCAAATGTACTTGGTATTAATTCTAATAAAACCAAAACAGAAGAAAAACACACATGCCCGAAAAGCGACAGCCAGCGACCAGAAAACTGAACAACTAGACTGCTTGCAGAAATGTGTCATCCTGCAGTAACTGGCAGCTGGTTCATAACAAGAGTTCATAAACACCTTGTAAGCACTTTCATTTTGCAGCCACAGTCTGAAAAAACCTAACAAAACCCAGTACGTGAGGTTAAGCAAAAATAAACTTGGATTTGATGCTAGCAAACTACAGCATAACGTTGCAAGACCGAAGGATAACTTTACCAGCTTTTTTGACAAAACACTATTCCAAGTCCAGCTGAAAAAGTTTGGAAATAATATCCACAAACCGTTCCACCCTTCTTGCGCTGCGCACTGGAAAGGAAACAGCACAGTCGGTTTCATTTTGATACTTCTTGTAAACTGACAAAGGAAATAAACTGCCAGCTCAAACCCCCGGACTGATCCACTGCATAAAATGCAGCTCGACAATCGCAAGCTTCATTCCAGGTCAAATGACATAATTGGGAAATTATCAAGTGCTAAAATAACCACCGTTCTGCTGGTGTTTATTTACAATAAACACAAGCTTCGCTTTCTGACATAAACCCACCAAAACGATTCTCCATTTCACAAAGTCTACCAGTGAGTAGGATCAGCAAAATTATGCAAAACATCTTGCTAGAAGAAGAAATGTAAACTGAGCCACTTACAGAGAGGAGCAGGCTGCCAACTTAATCTGATTCTACGACGACTGTAAACATGTACTTTTGGAACGTGAAACGATTCAGATTGCCACAGATGCCGTCAGAGAAACACAGCAACGTGATTAGGTATTCTGCACACGGTAAAAAATCAGGCAGATGACCTGCCGCAGCAAATACCAGATCAGCACTTGCACACACCAACTGTTTTGACTACAGGCACTTGTTAAGCACCAAGTTTCAGGTCCTACCAGTTGGACACCAGAACTGATCCTGTGCCAAGAACAACAAGCGCTGAAAACGGCTGCGGGGTTTTTTTTCTTCTTTTGTAATTGTTGATACAACTCAAGTAACTGCAGAAATGAACCAAAGTGAAAATTAAAAGCAGCAAAAAAAAAAAAAAAAAAAAAAAAAAGTGTGTATTTAGAGGAAGACACTGCATTTCTTCTTTCTTGATTCAGGAAAGGAGGGTGTTTGTGTTTAACACAATAGGATGAATCTGCTGTTTTCCTGAAAATCTTTTATTTATGGGATAACTTGGGATTTGCCAGGGTAATTATAAGAGAGAGGAGGAATAATCCCTAGAATATCACTAAATTACATGTAAGTGGCCAAATCTCTTAAAAATGGCCAAATCCCATAAAAAGCCACACAGTCAGCATTTCCCAGAACACTTCCATTCCTCTTTGATAGAAAGCATTTAAAAAAAAACCCAAACAAACACCCCCCCCCGCCAAAACGTTCAAATGGAACCCCAGCAGGGAAAAAAAAAAATGCTTCAAATAGTGCGATTAATTACACTAAATGTAAAATTAAGCTGCTGGGTACTTGTCTGCTTCTCTTGCAAGGACTTTGAGATCTAAAGACAAAGCTCCAACGTATCACTGACATATCAGAGAGACAGGAAAACAATGCAAGAGTGAATACCTTGCCCTGGTGACAATGTTAGTCTTCACATCGCTGGAAGACCTAGATTTAACTCCGGTGTCAAGGCCTGTTTCTTCAGCTATAAAAGGGGATATTAATGATTTATGGTATTAACTTGATTTTAAAGAGAGTTGGAGATTTAAGTAGGAATTCATCACTTCTTCTAAGGACACAATTCCACACGTGTAATCAGCATTTGCCACCTGACACTGCTATTGCAGAAAACCCGACAATCTTCAACTATAAGTCATACGTATTTCTCAGCTCAGCAAGGCAAATCTCCGGGCAAAAAAATAAAAACAGAGCAAGTGGATCCCAGGTACACACTTTTTTGAGTGACACTCTAGCAAAGAAAAGCAAGGAGAGTTTATGCACAGAAATTTCCCGTTCTGCTGGAAGAGATGCTCTGGTAGTCCAACATGAATCTAGTGAGACATCCTGATGTGTCTGGGAGTGTCTGACGTAAATACCATCTCACACCTCATGCCTGGTGCTTATACCACAAGGACCAGCCCTCACCATCCTTTTGCACCAGGTTCCTCTGCACTGGTATGTTATTACCCGCTGACCAGTGGTAATGGTATTTCCACCATTTTTGTTCTCAGAGCAAGGAAATGTATTATCAGCCCTAAACTTAGGGCGGGTACATCAGGTGAAGTGCTAAAATATTTCTAGCAATCAAGCAATGGTACTTTCCTTCAAGCAAAGGTAAGCACCGCTGACAAATCAGAATTTTGTGGGTGATTTTATAAGTAAAATCTTTTATTTGGCTATTTGTTGGATATAAGAAAAAAGTGTCTTTACATTTAACACTGAAATATAACAAGAGGAGCAGCACTCTAGTTTACTAAATGCACAAATTTAAAGTCACCTATTCATTCCTCCGAACACCTGACTTAAATAATTTTACTCCAGACACACTGTTGCAAATAGAGGAAAATTTAGTATTGCCATCCTCTCACACCTCGTATTGTGTAACAGACCTGTTTCCTCAGGCAGATCTTTCACATTCAAGGTCATCTGATGATACAGATTTTTATTTATTTACTTACCAGGTAAAATATTTCACTGTTTCTCTATCTCCATCTTCAATGATATTCACAAAACAATAACAAAAAAAGTAATTTATGTACATTATTATTTTAGGAAATCATCGGATGTTTCCCCTCATCTATCATAAAACTGTTACAGAAAACTGGTACTTCTTTATTGCTTTACTTAATCCAAACAGCTATAACAGCATTTCTTTTCACAGATAAGAAAATATAAGCCATAGAAGAGTGAGATGGGCCTATTGAGGTGATTTGGCAAAAAACTATGCTGTATTACGCCTCTGAGAAAACAAGCTATCGTTTTTAGAAGACTTATGTTCTTGATGTGTTTTTGTGCATAATATCATGTCAGATTTTATTCAATATCAAGATGACACATCACCAGCTCATTTTATCATTCCTTAGAAGAAACTTGTATAAAAACTGTAACTTTACTGAAATTAGCCCAGAATAATAGCTTTGCAGGACTTTTATATAATCTATTGTTTAAATCTCCTGGCTTTTTCAGCTCTAACTGTTATTTGGAATCCAAAACCAGCATCTGGTGAAACAATATATTTCTTAACACGCTGTTTTATAAGCAGAGAAATAATGAAAAACATTTTTCTAAAAATCCGTGGGTCTGATCCCTAAATTTGCTCCATCTCTGTTACCCTGAGCTTCTCCGTCCCCCAGCACCCTCATTGTTTCATCCCCTATCCACAGTCCTTTGACACCCTGCAAAAGAGACAGGATAAGCTCTGTCTGGTCTGTAAGTACACGTGACAACTGTCAGTACAAGTGTGCTACTGCCACATGAAATACTGTTCTCTGGGAGCACATTAAGGTGTCTCTTCACAGTTTCTGATTTTCACAAGATTGCTGAAACTTTGTATTTTTGAACCAAATTAGCAAAGAGTTAAAAATCCTTTGACAAAATTGGTATAATCACATAAAACTTATCGCTATTACTATTATTACTACTACTATCATTATTACAATAATTATCATCTTTTAGGAAACTCAAGTTAAAATTTATATATGAAATTTTTTTACATGCTTTTCTGTGTTTGCCACTCCTCATGGATATTCCCAGGCATCAAATTAATTCCCTTGGAACATTCTGACATCTTTTGAAAATCCAGGTAACCAAACAGATCTGCCCAACTAAGGACACTGTTTTGCTTTGAAAATTGAATGAGCTTATTTTTAGTTTCAATTCACTTTATCAAACCCTGCTACAAAAGCAGCGTAACTGTCAGTGCAGAGTATTTCCTCATTCCAGACGTTTTAAATAAATCAGCTCACACATCTTTCAGGCACATTATTTGCCATAGGTAATAAAATCTATTATTTCGAATGCTGCAGGAACACCCACAAGTGATAACCCCCTAATACAGAGCCTCCAAAGTGAATGTGCAAAATAATTCCTGAAGAGGTCACTTGTTCATGTTTCCCTCACTACATACAATAGCTCTTACAAACAAGAAACCAAACTCTCAACCTTCTACGGAACAAAACTGAGCAGACAACACTGAAAGACATACCCAAATACAAAAGTGGGTTTGTAGGACATTTTTTATCTGTTCCTCTCCCTTAAAAATCTCTTTAGTTCTATATTTACGTGCAACTTAAGATCTAAAAAGACGGTTTCTACTTTAACTTGCATCATTTATGACTTCTAACTGTGCAAACTAAAGAAGCTCAGACCTAACCGCACATGAATGAAATAGATGCAAATCAACCTCTGAGAGTCCAAGTGACAACTACTTTGTATTCTGCCTCTGAATGCACCTCTTAACCATTCTTCACTGCAATGAACTTCACATGCTACAAATTACTTGTCCTGGATAAACTATTTACCTGTTCATAATACTAACAGCTTTCCCATTGTTGCCCTGAATGGGAGAGAATGTTGTATGTCTACAATTTTAAATGTCTGTTCTACCTATAGAAAAGATATCTTTCAAATGGGCCTTTACTCAGTTTTTTCCAAGCTTCTACATCATCAATAACAAATGGAGACTTCCAAAATTTGCTGAAGCATGGTCAGTTGGTCAGTGTTTCAGATGCTGTGTGAAGAAAGGCATTTTCCAAGGCCGCATAGCAATTAGAGTGCAGATCTGAATTTAAGGCATTCCAAGTTTATTCGCCCACTGATGTTGCCTCTGTCATGTATTAATGTGTCAGGAATGGTACAGGGAAAAGAGACAGATGATTTCCATGACAACTACCTACCAAGGTGCATGAACTGCACAATGTGTCACAGCTGTGAAAGCACAGCTGTGCAAATTCAGCTTTTCCTCCTACCACTTCCAATGTCTTGAACAACCTGTCATCCAGTGCAGGTGGTTCCAACTTTCTACACATCTTCTCAGAAGCACACACATACTACATTTTAGAAAAACTTTTAGGAAAAAAGAAACGTGTAGACACTCACCAGCTGAAGACATGGGATATTTTTCCTAGGAGGCGCTCTAATTACTTTCTATAATTACTTACATCAGCTCATGGAGGAAAAAAAAAAAAAAAAAAAATCACTTCTCATTAAAACAAGGCATAGCTCAACTCAGAAAAATTCTTGTGAGTTTTAATATGGACAGTAAGCAAACAAACCAAGATCAATTGAAGTCCAACTTGCAAGCAAGTACACATGGAGGAATCAGTTTTACCTGAAGACATTTAATTACAAGATATGCAACAGGAGGTCTCTGAGAACAAGCATGCAATAAACATCTTTCCAAGGTATCAAATGTTTGACATGTATCAGTCGTTTTTGATTTAAACCACCCAAGTCAATGGAGCGTAAGTAAAACATATTAGGATGATTATTTCCTACCAGGGCTTAGCTGGCTTTTTATAGTGCTAGAACCTGGCTTCACCCATGCTTGGTGTAACATGTCACTTCAGGTGGGAACACTGAATAGTACATATGTTTGTCAAGAGATGAGAGTAGCCTTTGGTCAGCCAAGAAATGATTACAGGAGGAGTAAGTTTGGAAGCTAACAGGAAGAAGAGAAAACAATTTTAAGACAAGGATTTCAAAGTGGGTTATTTATAGAATCAACACTCAATTATCCATGGTCAGATTATCTGTACCAGAGATGCAGAAACAAATCAGCTCCAGCTGGGCTCATTAGGCTAGGTACAGCTCAGTGCAAACGTTCCTATACTTCTAGGGAAGTCCAGAAATTATGCAACAACTTTTTTCAGCATAAGACTGAAGTCCTTTTTTTATCTAAAGTGAGGCACTTCCGTTGTCTCTGTATGGCATTTCCAAAGGCAAGACCATTGGGGAAAATGGCAAAGACTCCAGATAAAGCCACTGCCTTGCAGCATTACCCCTGTGCTCTGGGTCCCAAGAAGTTTTGTTAACTCAGGCACAGTGTCAAGCCCCAGCTGGCTACATGCATTCCTGCCATGCTGCGTCAGGGCTGCATCCTCCGCCTGGACGCCAGGGAGCTGGGGAGCTCGGTGCAGACAAGCACAAGATACTTGTGACAGCGCAGGAGTCAGGCACCAGCCAGCATGGCAAACGCTAATAAACCCAAATACAGCTGGGATGGCCTCCGTGCAGAGGGACTAAGCTGTGAGATCACTTGAGATTATGATTTACAGTCATTTAAACCAGATACTCTAAATAAGGGAAAACTTAAAACACAAATGCTTTCCTAACTGTAAGAAAAACACAGCAACAGACAATACCAACCCAGCTTGAAGCTCTTTTCCTGGCCACAATGCCAAAAGTGTAATTGACAGTGAAATAAAAAGGTAGACAGGGAAGGAAATGGAAAAAATCCAACATTATATTTCCTACCTGCCAATTGCTTCCTCTGAATCAGACTATCTGTGTTCATGCTGAAGGGCTGAAACCTTTCTCCATCTGTCAGGAGATAGCAAACTCCAGAAGAGACTTTATGCTCTTTAGACTCTTCTGGGAGTTGTCCCTCCTCATCAAATTGATGCTGGTATAGTTGAAAGAAATCCTACTGTTTAGAGATAACAAGAGATACTTCTAAATTGGAGGAGTTTGAGATTCAGTTTATTTTTTTCCAGCAATGGGAGTCACTTGACCAAAGAGGCAGGCAAAGGACAACACGCAGGATACTGGCATGAAAAATCTCAGCTATAATCAGCTGACTCCAGCTTGATTACAGAGGAGGAACTAAACTCTGTATTTGGCAAATGGATCACAGAGCAAGTCTTTTCTAAAGCTTTTTGCTGAGTCTGCCAATTGGTAGCTAGACAGTACAGCAGATTTAACCAGCAATGGCTAACAAGTGAACCAAAACTAACCACGCCTGAGCTATCAACCCTGGGATTTGCCTACTGTATCTAAATACTAAGAGAAAAAGGTTTATTTACACTGAAGAGCACAATGTGTGGCAGAGAACTGCTCAAGTAGTTTCAAATGATAGCAAGAAACAGAGTCTCACAGAGTATAGGATGAGATAGAGGAAGAGGGTTACCTATCCCACCAGAACATCATTGTAACACTTGAGGAAACCTGCAGGTCCTAAATCTACAACCTTATTATCCCTCCTTTCCTTCTGCCCAGTCCCAAATGCCTTGACTTTCAAGGTTGTTTTTCAGACCCTGAGCAAGTAATTAATGAAAAATAATAGTTCAAAACCAAAATTAACTATGACAGATATTACTTATCAGAGAACTCTGGCAGTTTTAGTTGTTATTATTTCTCCTTACATTTCAGATCCCTAAATGCCTACTGCCTAAAAGGTGATAGCAGTGGAAATTACAGAAGGTTTATCATCTTTCTTTGCTGTTTTACCTTAGGACACGAAGTTTATTCTCGGTATTAGGGACTAATGTATTTTGGAAGGTGTAACATTCAGCAAACAAAACTGGAAAATGTATCTTCTGCTGTACAGTATTTGCAGGTCTTGTGTATGGTATTTATCTTGGAATACATACTAATGAGGACAGCAGCACAAGCACTACAAGGGAAAGGACTCAATTACTGTAAACAACCGGGAGCAAAAGAGTGTTAAACATTCAACAATTCACATCAACGGAAGGTTTAAAAGTTTTCACATCTTATTTACTGTAACAAGATTGTTTCAACACTCCCCTCCTCCCCCGCTAAGTCCCATCAAACTAGGAAAGACCATAAACCCAAAACCACTGCACAAAAACAATTGCTGTAAGGTTTGAGGAAAGACACTGAAGATATTTCCCCTTCCTGGGGGCTACTGCCACATCAAATTTCAGCCTGTAACTTCCAGGTAAATTGGCTGCGTATCTGTCAAGCACATACATGCAAACAAAACTTACATAAACTTTCTGCTCCATTACTGCTCCCCCCACCCCAAGATATCAATTCGAGCCAGGAACGTGACTAGCAACTGACTGTGAAACACTTCCAGAGAACTTCAGATGTGGTACTTACAAAAGGACAGTGAAATTTTATGGCCTGAAGGCCCCAGAGCAAAGCTTGGTGACTGGCATTCGGCCTTGTGTGTTACGGCTGCAGTCATACTGCAGATCAAACAGAGATGCAACTTCTATTTCTGCTCTTCCTCCCTTTAAAAACGTTCCTGGCTCACCTTTGGCTTCAATCTGGTAGTAATACATGGCTGAATTATGGTGTAGGAATAGAGACACAGCACATTGTATAACATAACCTTGAGTCTTTCAGCAACTGCTTCCTAGAATAGGCTGCTCTTGTCCTGCAAGTACAGCGTGTATTGCTATCCCCAGATGTAGCCTTGCAGATTCAGTATATTGAAATAGGCTTGCTGAACCCACTT
The DNA here is from genome assembly GCF_900496995.4 of Aquila chrysaetos chrysaetos. Lineage (NCBI taxonomy): Eukaryota > Metazoa > Chordata > Aves > Accipitriformes > Accipitridae > Aquila > Aquila chrysaetos. The sequence continues at coordinate 15,258,170 of NC_044008.1, forward strand.
TCAGAAGCAATCTTGATTCATCCTGTATCAGGGACTTCTCTATTTTAATAATTTTATGCCAATTTACCAGTCACAAATCTTACATGCTTCCCCTCTCCCCTTCCTGTTTAACTCTAAAATTATTAAATCCTGTAGTGATACAGACTACTTTTGTAAGACTTTTGTCTTCCTTTTCATAATTACCTGTCAAAATCTGTTACATAGCAAGTTTAAAACAAATTATTCTATGCTGGTTTTGTATTTTAATTAAATATAAAGCAATACTGGTCAGATACCTCAGGTCATTTCTAACTTTACAGAAGTCAGAGCTCATTTAACAGTCATAGTGTTTCACAGATTTAGACAGATACCACCTCCATCAGATAACACTGGTTTCAGGTAAACAAGTAGGTTTTCTTTCTTCCCCTGATAACTATAATAAAGTTTTCTAGTGTCACTTAGATTGCATAGTTATAACCATTTAAAAAAATAATGTAATGAAGATACAGAACTTTAAGTTTTTCTCCTTCTAAGTTCATTCGTACAAATAGAGGGAGGCTGTAATCCATGCACACAGCCAGTACTTCAGCTGTAATTCAAACTAGAGCATAGCAGAGGTAAAGCGGTAATGCCGACATTAAACCTGATACTACACAGCCCTTAAGGCTTGCAGGTAATCCCTCTCTTTCCAAGAACTCCACACTGAGAGAAATCAGATATATTTAAAGAATAATTCAGTATCATGAAAGTACTCACTTCCTTTAAATTTAAACTTACACATCTAGAACCACAGCAAAGCTTCCAAAAGCAAACGCTCAGCAATTGCCTTGTTCTTTATTTAAAAAGCTCTATGGAATATACATAAAAGAGTCCATAAAAAAGTTGACAGCTGCTAATTCAAGAGTCAGCAGTTTCTCATTATAATGGCACATTGTGTTTAAACTGCTTTGGTACCACTGTCATGTTATTAATCAAATACCACCCCACTCCACCCCCCTGAATTACATATTTCTAAAACAGTACCCTTTACCAATGTAATCAGACACAGTTCACACTATTTTTTTTAACCACATTGTCACATGTGAAATATATGTGGCAGAGCAAAACACAGAACATACAAATACATACTATGCATAAGGGAGAAATCACGGTAACTTCTTTGCACATATGGGTCCAGCTAAGTTTCTGGTTACCTGCCTCTGTTTTGCTTTAACCTTTCCAAAGCAGCTGCAAATGGAGCTTAGCGTCTGCTCACAAGTTAAAAATCTTTGCAGTAATTTGTGTAGATTTGTGCAGATAAAAAGCATAGGCTACATTAAATTCCAAGACTGTAAGCAACACGAGCTATCGTATTTGCACAACAGCACGCTGATATGTTTGGGAAAAAAAAATAACCACAGTACAGATAAGCAAGGGTCAAAGTTCTGGTTATGCTTGAAGTTTCACTATTGGCACTTCCTGTTCTGAGTCTAAAATACTCTTAATTACATCTACTTTGCCCTTCTATGCTGAAGTAATGAAGTACTATTCTCCCCCTCCCCCCCCCCCCCCCATATATCTACTTCTGATTTGCTCACTTACATTATTATAAACCATTAGGCCAGTTTTAAAAGGTCTGCAGTCCACAGGAGGCACTGCCCCAATCAGTCACACAGGCCAGAGCTGCCCTTAGCCTTGCTGTGCCAAGCTCAGCCCAGGAGAAACCTCCCGGAGCGGGGCGGGAGCTGTAAAGGTACCCTCGCACCACTTAACGTCTCAGCTACTTTGGAGACCGTAAGAGCTGCTGACAACCCTTAGATACATGCCACCTCCCTCCACGTTACACAGGTATCCAAAACTACAGATGTTTCTCTCCAGCAACAGCTGTGTCCCATAACCTCGTGCGGCTCCCGCAACAGGTTTCTCAGGCCGCTCGTCCTCAGTGGCAACAAACCAACCCAGGGCCTTTGGCGACCCAGACTCACGTTCAGACCCCGCTGAAAAAAACCCATCAGCGGCACCTTCCCCTGGTGTGCCGAGAGGTTCACCTACGGAGGCTCCGGAGCCCACCTCCGGCGGCGGCTGCCGGGCCGCCCGCCGCGCTTCCCGGCGGGGAGGCTGCCGGGAGAGGGCCGGCAGCTCCCCCTCCCGGGCCCGCCGCCCGCCGGCAGCGCCGAGCAGCGCTCCGTAAACAAGAGACGTACTTACTGACGCAGGATCCCGGGGGGGAGCGTTAATCTTTCTTTTTTTTTTTTTTTTTTTTTTTTCCACCCTCCCTGTTCAACGCGACGAGCAAGAAAAGCCCGAGCAGCGAAAAGCTCAGGACTGGCACCCTAAACGCAAAAATCTTCATCCTGAAAACCCTGCTTCATTTATCATTTGATTCCTCTCCTGAAAAGTTGTCAAACTCCTAGTTTAGTTTAGGAAGGCTTACAGAAAGCAAGTCCTTCAAGCAGACAGCGAGCCAGCAGTGCCTCAGCTTCAGCCACCTCCAGTAAGGTTACACGTGCTCTGCCCCCCTCTCAGACTCCAGCACTTGCTAAACTCCACAGAATAACGCACGGTAACCAGGAATTAAAAACGAAGCTTCTGAGGATCTGATTATATTTGATTTTTTACACAGTGGTATCCAAGTGGACCCAGAATTAAGATCCTGTTACAGTCAGCTGCTGGATAAACACTTAAGTTCTTTATCACCTATTTTTCTTCTTACAAGCACTCCGTACCCACAAGTACACAGATATCAGAGCTATGGTGTCACCACCCAAAATAAAAAGCTACATCAACAAGCTGAGCTTTGCTGCAGCACAGCTCCGTGTGTTAAAGCATCCCCCAGCCAAACTCTCACCCAGCCCACTGCTGCTGGCAACAGCGGGTTCCCCGTTAACCTGAAATACTTCCTTCGGCGTAACTGGCAAGATTCAGAATGGAAGTATGTTTAACGCTTACCCGATGCTATTACAAGTGATTTGTTTCAACCATATTTAAAAGGGCAGCCCCTTGGCTCTCCCCACACACCTGCAACTCCTCTTGCAGCCGAGTAGTTGTTGGCCTGTCCACTAAAACCAGCCAAAAACATCAACTTGCAGCAGACCAGCATGGGACCCCAGTTTAAATGCAAATTTATTCTCACAGCTGTGTCCAATGTGAAACACACTGGCAAATGCAAGCTCACATGATAAGGTACTTACAAATGTTTTAGGATTAAATTCTATATATTTGCACATGTGCCTGGAGCAGTGCTCTCCAGGAAATTAAGCTGGGAGATGTTCTCTGGAGTGGTGCATTCCCCAGCCGCGCACCCTCCCTGACTCTGCAGGGATCCCAGTGGGGCAGGAGCGGGAATGGCCCCAATTTATTCAAGTTTCTTTCTTAATCACAGAATCCTCTGCCTGAGGCCTTGGAAGAAGAGAGAAAGCGGACGGGGAGCGTGAAAACACAGAACCAGCACTCTCGAAGATTAGTTACGGTAAGTAAGCTCTTCAGCGGGCACTGTGGGTCCTTCTGGAAGCAGCTTCAATACGGTAGAAGACAGGACTGGACTCAAGACATCCTGACCCACTGGACCCAAAATGGAGCCCAGAAATTTAGCCAACAGATCTTTGAAGGTGCATAACCTGCTGGTTTGTGGTGGTTTGTTTTTTTGGTTTTTTTTTAACTGAATTTGAACATGGGGCTTGAAGTCAAAAATAAAACAGATTATATGTTTGGGGCATAAGCCTACCTAAGCAAAATAATCCTGAATGCTTCTGGGATTTCTGTGTAGGAAAGCATTCACTGCAGGTATACACGCCTCACAGAAGAGGTAATCACTGAAGCCAAGGAATAATGAAACAAAAAATATTGAAGGAGAAATAAGCAGAAGAGAAACAAGTGATAGGTATAGAAATAATAGGTAGGTAATATCAACATGTAATAAATAATAAGACAAATAGTTAAGTAAAAAGTTTAAAACTGACTGGAAAAAAATCCAGCAAAAATATACGCTCATAAAAAGCTCCAGCAAAGCTGAGACATTGAAGGCTGAAAGAGACTATGGGTTGTGTTGCATACCTCCATCATTTTATGGCTAGGATGTTAGACACTGCTAATACCTATTTGTACGTCTCGGGTTCATGCCTGTGGAACAGCTGTCAAAGCATGCTGTAACACATAATCCTGGGGATCCATGGGACTGCAAGGCTGCTGCAAAGTGAGTGGTGATTGCTGCCTGATGTGAGTGTGTGATAAAGGTCACATCACAGATCTTGAATGGCCAGTAAGTCATTGCGCTATGTTGAATGTTTAAAATATAACACAGGGTAATGTTAAGGAAGGGTTAACTTCCACACAGGAACAAAACAACAGCAGAATTTGGGGGGTTGGGGGGGAAAATCCATAGTAACCATGCAAATGACCTAGCAGAAGTAAATTCAAAATGATGCTTTTGCTATCTGAAAATAAAAATCCATCTTCTGAAAAGCAAGGCTGATGTTGGCTTTTGTTTAAGATACAATCAGGATGTTGACAATTTTCTGTATCTTAATATTGGGCATCTCAAGTTATCCATCAATAGATAGCCTGAATCAAATGTTTCAGGAAGTGATAACCAATGCTTTCATTTTCAATCTAAAAAGGGGACTTTATCAACAATATCAAGATGCTTATTTAAGTATAAAAAGACTTCTACAGTTGAGATGAAGACCACAGACATTTACCTTATAGACTAACATCTTGTAAATGGTTTCTTTATACAATGTGATACTAACAGAGACAGTTTGTGCTAATGACAGACAAGTCCTGCACTCAATCATACAGAGAAAATATTGCACAGTAAATAATTATTTTCTAACTCTAGAATCTTAATACAGAACTTTTAGCTACAGAACCCACAATCTGTAAAAAGGTTGAGAACAAAACAAGCCAATAGTTAGAAGTACAATTAATTGTCGGTAATATGGGGAGAAAAAAAAAAAGGGTTTTTTTGTAAAGGATTACTCTCTTTGCTCATCTCACAGGCTTTAATTAGGTGGCTAAGAAATAAGGAGCAGCTAAGCGTGATTCCTTCGTAACCTGCTTTTTTCAGGCTATAAATGTGGCTCTAGTAATAGCAGTAATACATAAAAAACATTGAGGAGACTGCCTATTTACCAATGCCTGGATATAGACATAATTTGCCTGATGTCAGTATGAAGTTAGGATATCAGGGTGTTTTTAAGACTATCTTGAAAAGAAAACATCTAACCTCTGTAGCTAGTTTCAGACTGATGGAGCTGGGTTTGTCCCTATTGAGAAAAAAACAAAAAAAAAAGCAATATGCCAGCGGTACTTAATAGCAATTTTTTTGTGCTGTGCATCAGAAGAATATTCCCACAGAATTTTCAACAGGAGACCGCAAATTTAAATATTAAGTACTTTCCTGATGGACACTGGCACTATCAGACAGCTTGCACATTTAAGCTACTTGAACCTAGGAACATTTCTTAGTACCCAGTACACTAAGACTGCCTAGTCTGGAATGTGTTCTGGGACTAAAACTTTAAAATGCAGAAACAAGAGTCCAATCTGTTGGGTGCATACATGTTTCTTGCTAAAGCTGTGCAGGCCTAAAATAGTGCCAAAATTAATTTTGTTTCCTTGTACTGCTAGGTAGGTCAACACGCAGGGTTTTTTCCCCACCTAGAAACAAGCAATTCAGCACCAGCAAAAACAACGGAACAGACTTCAGGCAAAAAAACCCAAAACCTCAACAGAAACAAAACACCAGCACATATATTTGAGTGGCAGCTGTATGAAGTGTTTTGTTTTTTTCTGTAATTGTACATTAATCTCACTCTGAGCCCCAAATCAGGTTTCTTATATGGAATTTCAGCACCAAAGGACAGAAGAGGGGTGTTGGAGAGAGAGGTGCAAGTCAGAACACTTGGGAAAGCCAAAATTGTGCTGATTTTGCCTGCAGAGATTATTTCAGAAGAACTTCTAAAACTCTAGCTGATAGTTTCTGCAGACAGCTGGTAAAAACTACCAACAGCTATCTTATCTAAACCATACTTAGCAGAAAACAGGAGAGGAGACCCAGATTTCTATGAATTCCAAGTATCCTGACTCAACAACTCCCAACAGAGCAAGCATCTGATCCATTTTCAGAAACACCCTCTATGAAGCTGTGTTTGTGGCCTATAAAACACTCCTGCTACTCTTAAAGCATCATAGACCTTTATAAACAAATCAAACAACTCTTATTGTACTGAGGAAAAGTACAAAGCCCCAACTTACAAGTGGTGCTTGACAGACATTCAGTTATGCTTACGTTACCCTACAGATCATACTGATGCCTCAGCAGTCCCGAATTTTCAAGGCAGCTCCTACAGAAAGGCCATGGCATTCTGGCTTCACGTTTAACCTCTTGGAAATGAAAACTGATTAACGCAGGTTTAACTGAGGAGTGCCTTTGTCCTGCACAGTTCACTCCTAAATCCATAAATTAGACTACTATTTTTTAGAAATCCTAGAAGGCCTGAGATATATCCATACCCTGAGATATTCCTTTTTTTTCTGCTTGTCCTATCCATGTATCTGAGATTTGTCCGTATTTCAGGCAAGGAACAGCCACTCCAGTCCCTTTCACTTGATTGCAGTCAGTCCTTGCATGAGGTTTGCCCCATCCTTCCCATACGGAGATGTATGACAAACAGAGTTCTCTCCCTTTTCATTCTTCATCCAGGCCAGGAAGGTGTTGCCCATTTAGATGTCAATATGCATATACGTGACATTTTAAAAACAGCTTCAAATACTGTAGCAGCATAAGAAAAGACAACCTACCATCTGCTTTCATCTTTTCAGAAACATCACCTTTTCAGGAAGTGCTTATTTAATGTCTAGCACAGGGTTTCTCTTCCTTGGTCATAATCCCTACGGGTTCCTTATCTCTAAGTTTCTCTTATTAAAAATATAGTAACAACAAAATTAAGAACAAAAGTTTGTTTCAAGTTGAACATAGTTTTCTTGCTGTAAAACTTCTAACCTAAACTGTCTAAGCAAGTTTAAGTACCAAGAAGTGAGCACACCATCTTTCCAAAACGTAGCTAGAGTTAATATTATACAAAGACATAAAAATCAGTCCTTGTTCTCAATTGCTTATAAACGATGGTATCAAACACTTGGATACCTCACCAGCACCATGGAGTTCAGCAGTACTGCTATAGGTGCAGCATCGTGCTTATGTGCTTCTAGGATAACTAATGAAACTAACCCAACAAGGAACAAACATTCCTCCTCCAACACTTAAACCTGCAATTCTTCAAGCAAGCTCATGGAGACAACAAATCTTTCAGTATTTCTCTCATACAACTTTTTTCACTGCTCTAGGGCTCTGAAAGCTTTTGAATATTTTTAAAGAATATCTACATGTTAAATGATACATAAAGAGCTAATGAATGCAGAAGTAAAATATGCAAAAATAGCATTTCTTATAGAAGCAATGCACTACACTGTACATTGCATGTACATTGTAGTGGTTTCCTAAGTCTATTACTTTTGTCCTCATACACACATTGCTTCCTTAAGATGTTATATGGAAAAGGCCTCAAAGGTATCCTTTAACCATTTAGAGCAAACAAGAGAAAGTTCGTTGCTTGATGTGTGCAATGCTGCACACACCTTCATGAGCACCCCAACGTTATATTTCTTAGCTGTGAGATTCCACAATCCCACGTACGAGTTGGTATCTCTTACTGACTTAATTCAACTAATAATAAAGGTTTTATTTCAGTTAGTCTCTTAGTCTTGCATTAGAATCAAGTGATTTAGATTTAAATTAAATTCACGTAATTTTCACGTCCTGTGGGTATGCACATTTTGACAGTACTGCAAAAATGTACTGCAAGTTGCATAGAAGTTGATTGAAATGATCAAACCAGTATTTAATTGCTTCCTGACATGTACCTCAACACTGACTAACATAAAATAGTCCAGAGTGGATTTATCTGAACATACAAAAGTACATTCAGAAAACATGTTTTAAAGTCACCTGCATGCATGGAAAGAATACAGGTTTTATTACTACATTTTTAATTCCTGAATCACACATCACAGCTTTTTCCCATTATTTGCTCTGCAACTACGTATACCACCTCAGACTGCCAGAAATTTTTTTCCACATAATAGATATTATAAAATTCTACTTTTGATTCAAAAATATAAAGAAAAAAAGTTTTAAACAAAAATTTCTTTACTTCTTTTCTTCTGAACCCCCTGCCTTTGAAAAACTGTAACATCCGTGCAGTCTCATTAAATACATTTGCTCAGATACTGTACAATAAAAACAATCTGTAAGTAAAATTCACGATTTTTTTTGCAGAAACCTGCATTCAATCTGTTATCTCTTCCCTCCTGAATTCAATGCTGCAGAAGGCAATATTCTGGATATGCAGTCCAGCAGTCCTCACCATTTTTTCCCCATTTAATTCTCATTTTCTATAATTTACAACTTTTACTTTAATCTTATTTAGTCAGAATATGTGGAGTTTTAAAGTTGTCCTTCTAGACTTTCCATGTCTTCTGACAATATTAACAGGCTTACTCCACACATTACAACTTACTCCCTACCACATCCCCCTTTAGGGCTGTGAATTCCTGTTAGAGATGAGCATGCCTTTTGTGGAAAAAAATAGCACGCCACCACCAATTCTTAGATATATCAACATTCTGTAGATACCAACTACCAAAAAAATGCTCAAATCCGAACAGGCATAGCCCAGAAAAATACCACTTTAAGATTAATTCAAACAGTAAATCTTTCATCTTCAAGGTCAGGTGTCCTTTTCAAAAGATATGCTTTTAAGATTGTAGTTTAGATAAAGACAGGCAGAGCTGATTTAATAATTAATTGCTGCTGCTGTTCCCTCTGTTAAGTGCTACTCTGAACCATGCATTCTCCCTGCTTTTTCCTTGCACCATCTCTGGCATTCAGCTGCCACCCTGATGGGCAAGCTTAGCTTGCTAAACCAGCAGAAAACTAACCAAAGAAAGGGGGAAAAGGTGCGAATCCACATATAAATCGAAGTGAATAGGTTTCTCCTATTACTCGATAGCAAGTTGAATAGTGTCACTATGGGGTAAGGTGAGCAGCAGAAGCACTGCAGGTAAGGAAGAGGATCCCAGGAGTGGGTAGGAAGGGCGAGATGAGAGGAGCGGGCTCTGCCCTCTCTGCAGCAGTGTGCCATTAGATCCATTCAGGTGTCCATTAGATGCCCAACAAGCCACAATCTGGCACAGTGATAGCCGACAGAGCTGTCAAAAAGGCACCGATGTCACCAACAAAGAAAACATCCTGAAGAGATGATTAATGTTTTAAAGCTGCTGAAGGTTTTGCTGCTGTTGAAACAGGTTCTGGCTTATTTCACAAGGACTGTGGCTGTCACTCAGTGATCGATCCTCTCTGGGAAAGAGCACCACTGCACCTCATGACCTGGGGCTGCTCTCACAGCTGAGCCTCCAACCTCTATTGTCTTCTTCCAATCTATCAATATTTACCATTGAGGCTCAACAGTTTATTCCCACAAAACATCAGTGACCGCTGTCCCATTTATAACCATGTTATTTTGGGAAACAATGACAAGCGTTAACAACCTGGCATCAATCGCCTGATACTTGTACTACGCTGGCTGGTCTTAGTTAACCTAGCTGCCTTCAGTTATGGCTTTCATATAGTAGAGAGGACATGACAAATGTGGTAAAAATGAGTAAGTAACTCTTCATACAACAGTATTTGAGAAATGTAATCAGCAGTCTGTAAAGAACTGAATACAAAAGGAGTAAAATTCTTCATTCACTATCTCTGTACATCACCAAGAAACAGCTTGCTTTGTTTTCAGGTACGAAACACTAGAATAACCCAGAGCTGCCGAGCCTACTGGATACTACAGACCTACTTTATCAGTGACTTTTACATATCTAAGAAAAGACTATCAGAGAAGTAATGCAGAGGCACAGGGAATTTCTTATAACACTTCCATACCAAGTGCACCTTGCCAGAATTGGGACTCAATGCTATCATAATATTAGTACCTTACTTGTGAGACTAATACGTTTCATTACAAAAAAACCTAATCCTACCACTGAAAATTCTCTAGAATCTAAACTTTAAAATAAAAACATTTTGCATTTTTTATTTGCCCCAATGTTTTCAAATAAAAGATGAACTGGAAATACAGCTGCACTGTTTAATTTCTCTCTTAGTTAATAAAACCCCATTTTTTTAGTTGAGAAATAAAAAAAAAACCTCACTACATGAAAACTAAGTTCTACATGAAAACAAAGTTTCACTATACTGAAATCAGTAAGTCAGCATGGAATAAATAAAACATAGGCTGCCCGTCAAAAGAAAAAACAGTATGAAAGACAGTGTAACACTGTTAGGCATGAAAATGTAAATGTTCATCTGCACCACAAGCAAAGTACTAACTGCATTTCTTGCAACACTATATGAATATTCCACACATTAAGGAAAGAGAGATCACTAAAGAAACAGACATCAGGAAGCTTTTCGATAATGTAAGGATAGGTGGACTGCGATCAAAGTTAAAAAAGCAAACTGCTACCATATGAGAACTTTTCTGTAAATGGCTAATCCACATTAATAAAAACACTACCAAACATCACTGCAGTTAGTCTTTTACTTTAGATTAATATCGACTAAGATGAAACATATTTTAATGTAACAGTATGGGTTACATTTTAAAATTGTTTAGTCATTTTTGCCATCAGTACAATCTAATGTTTCTAGGAATGCAAGTTATTTTTATTAGGCAGCCAGCTGCAGACATTGCTGGAAGTTAACTACGTTGAGTTCCAGAAAAACTGGGAAAATTAACATTCATATGCTTTCAAAAGCTTCCCAAACACGTGAATGGAAGCTGTGTTTGAATGCAAAATGTTTGAATGGCAAAAGTCAAACCATTTTGAAACTACATTAAAGCAAATAAGTAGTGATTTATTTGCAAAGTATCTTTTTATTCCATATAAAACTGCTTGTGCTTAGTGACCAAGATTTGGTCCATGCTTACAAGAAGGTACTACTACAATGGTGTATTATGAAATAATCTTTAAAAAATGAACTATGAGCAACTGCTTTAAAGAATTACTTTCATGCACACAGTGCTAGGGAAGGCAATGATGACTAATGGGGAGAGGCGCTGCGTGGCCAGCTGAGTCCCACAGCGTGGGGGAGGCTCTACATACCAAGGAACACTTGCAGGGAAGGAAAAGCAGACACACTTACATTGTGGTGAAAATATAAGGCAATAAAACAAATAACCTGCTCAGCCTTTCCTCATGTAGTATTTTTTTTTATAATTAAAATAAGCTGCTAAACGTCAGTGTAATTACATGAAAATTCCCTTTGCTATCACTTAAGTAAAGCTAATACTCAATGACTACCTCACATATAGAAGTCTATACTATCTCCACCTAAAGAGAGGTAAGCCTAAATCTCCATGTCCATACCACATGATAATATGTGCAAAGTCCACATGATAAAATCTTGCTTTCTATAGTAATATTGATTCTTGAAATTTCAACATTCTTCCATCTTACAGATAAAACAACAGACAAAAGGTATTTCAAGCCATAGCACAGCTTCCTATACAATACTCAGCATAGTCATCACTCTTCAATTTAAACAAGTTATTAATTACCTCAGCTTCACCCAGCAACACTTCTTATGCATATTTCTAGATGATCTAATTAAACTTCTTGTTCTTAGTAAAAAAAGCAGTTTAGTTTTTGCAAATAGGTATACTTTTTTTTTTTAAACAACAAAAATAGACAATGTTTCAAAATTTCCAGAAGTATCTTTAGGTGATCTGAATCAGACACTTAGTACATTCACTGCAGTCTCTAAGGGTGTAAAAAGTAGCATGAGCTAATATTACGTTGACCACACTTTATCCTCTGAGCACGCAAGGAATGGTACTAGCTCAGCACTGTGGCCATTCAACTTTATCAAATCTTAGAAAACTTACATGGAAGTTCTTGGCAGAAATTTTGCAGACTCAGAGCCCGAAAACCATTTCTCCCAAACAAGACCAGTACACATCTTGCTAACCAATGGGATCTCAAAGAAGCCAGCTATACCTGCATAACGTAACATGCCTGTGCTGCATCTGTGGTCCTCCTTCAACTTGGAAGGTTGAATTATTTAAGAACAAGCTAACCTCCCCCAAACTAACTGTTAAATGGAACATTTTGAAAAACAATTGGGACTGATCTGTGTGGTTCAGCTGAAGCTGAGCTTTAAAGGGAAGCACATCCGAAAAATGAGAATGGCAAAGCTTAACCAGTAAAACCAGCTTAGGTCAATACTGATACTGTGTCATCCAGTGTAAACATCTTACATGAACTGCACTAAGAAAAAGAATCGTAGTTTAAATGGGGCGGGGGGGGGGGGACGGGGACGGGGGGGACTGGACGACGACGACAGGGCCAGGCAGGGTGAAATAGAGCCTTTAAAAGTCCAGCACAATTTGCAACACAAACACTGAGAAGTAAGCAGCTTCCTCTTTGAATGAAGCAAGGGTCTAACCCCTTCCTGTGTCACAACTCCCCGCACTTACTTAACACATTTTCTACAGGCAGTAAACCAAACATCAATTCTATCAGCTTCAGAGACACGTGTGTAGCAAAAAAGACACCATACTGACATTACATTCAGTTTTAGAGAAGATAGAAGATGCATTTGAATGAGGACCTTCAGGTCTTTGCTGTCTGGACTGCCCAGTAAGATTACTTGTGATGAAATAGTTTATAACTTATAATTTATAAATTATAACATTAAGTTTTTTAAGCAGATGCTGTACAGCCACATAAGAACACAAAATGATTGCTCTAAAATTTACAAGAAAAACACAAGAAGACCATAAAGAAAATGCTGCCTGTAACTCCAAAGGTATGCTTTACAAAGCTGAGTTAAGCCATGCTTTATGCATTCACTTCCTTCACTGACATAAAATGCCCAGGTCAGATCTTCAGTTAGCTGACTTACACAGACACACGCACAAGTTTCAGGTGATTATGTTAACTGAAACTGAGAAGGCTGTAATACTTTTTCATGAAGATTTTCTCATAAAAGAGGTTTCAAAAAAAGGAAGTAGTAGTGGACTCCTCAAAATTCTGTTTGGGTAGATCTGAGTGGAGTAGTACAGTTTGTATTTGCCAAAGCTAAAGAAGGGAACGCTGCAAAGTAAAGGTGTGATATGATGCAGCAGCAGAGATGAGTTTTGTTAGATCATAAAACACGTAAAAGCATCACTTGTTTTACTTGCTTAACAGTTGATATTATGCAAGTCTGACTGCAGAGAGTCAGTTGGCATACATATATTCTCCTGCCATTAATCAGAACTTTCCAATAGATATTCTAACTTTCCTTAAGCATTAAAGAAAATAATTACACTGTTTTCTTTTTTGTGTGTGTGTTGTATGTATGTTTTGGAAAAAAATCAAATTAAAAAAATCAATCCAAGCCTACGTTAAATGTCAAACTTTAAAAAACCAAAACCAAGACACAAGGCAATTCTACTAAAATGACATTAAACTAAGATAGTTTAGAAACTGAAAATCTTTCGTTTTATAAAATGGAACTATGGAGCAAAAAACCTCAGTGAACAACTAACGGTTGGAAGTCTTACATGAAGCTGGCCGAACTTTTCAGTGTTCAGTGGAATATATTTGTTTCTAGCTCTCTTTTGAAACCATGATACTTGAAGCTCTATGTATCATTTATTTGAACTTTGTTTCATCTCAGTGATACTATCTAGCTAGAATTGCCACATTCATACCTGTGCCTTAAAAAGCAAAACCAAACCAAAGTTGCCTGCTTAAACAGTGCTTCTGGTGCAAATGCTGGCAACAACTTTGTAATTCCTTCATATAACTGCATCACATGATAAGCAACTGGAAATAAAACTGTCCCAGCACAGGAACTACTGAGTAATTTGAATCCCTCTCTGCGGACAAAAGCAAAGCAGAATAGACTGAAGCCAACTTTGCCAGGTTTCACTGCCACTGATCTCAGAAATGCAAGGGAGAAAGACACTTCACCTTTTCCTGCCTGCATTTCCAAAATCTGCCTTTGTATTTTGACTTTTCATCCCATGAAGAGTGAACAGGCCACTTACAGGCTCAGGATGACTGGGCATCCTCAAATTAGGGCAGAAGCAACAATTCAGCTTTGTTCCCTTATGCCTCTCTACAACCGTTTGCTGCAAGCGCTAAGGCAGAACTGCAATGGGAAGGCAGGAAAGCACGTGGATAAACCTGGCACAAAGTGTCGATGAGGAACCACCTCAGAGCATGCACAGGCAGGATCTTCACTTGACCCATGCTAACTGCAAGATAAAATCTTTTCAACTGTCTGTTTCCAAGAAGTCAAAAATTTGGGAATGACTGAATAGGTATCATAGTGATCTCAAAACTACTAATGTCTGTGAGACATGGTAGTCCAGTATTTGTGGTTTTGTTTCTCTAGCTTATAAAAATAAACTGGAGTGAAAACTGTGAACATAACAAGGACTGGAGATGAAAATATCCTGACCTGCCTCTCCTCCTAGTTCCCTTAAAAAAAAACCCCAAACCCTGCTAAGTGTGTTCCTCGCTGCAGCACTGCTGTTGACCTTTCATTCTTGCCGCTTCTCAAATGCAAAGGCAAGCTAATTTCGATTTGATTTAATCCCAGTCTGCCAGATAAGGCTTAAAGAGCAGTAAGGATCTGGGCCATGGAAGAGAAGAAACCCCAAAATACTCCAGTTCTTCCCAAGTCTGACAAACAGACACTAGATGAAGTTTTCATGACTCCCAGGACTCCAAGCTGGGAAACGTGAACTGTGGCACTGGGGTTGCGGGTAATGTCCTTGTGCATGTCCTTCCTCTGCTCTTGAGGGAAAATATAAAGGGTTGTTTTCCTGGTTTGGGGTGGGGGTGTCCTCTTTTTTCCCCCCTTTTACCTCTTTGCAAGAAAAAAAACCACCCTGACCTCAATAGGGCAAATGTTACAGGCCACCTGGGGTATTATCATGCCATGTGTCAGGGAATATTTAACTTGGTGCACATATAGCCCATAGCTCTCCACAGCTGCCAGATCGACTGGACATGAGCTGTGCCGAGATGAGACAGACGAATCATAAGGGAATGCTCAGGCTTTGTCAACCAACCCACTGCTGGTAACTGCTGTCTGAGCATCCTGACTGTCCTCAAAATTATTTTATATTCAGGACACATCAGTAGTTACCATTGATCCAACAAACACAGGAGCTGATATTATTATGGCTTTTTTCCCCCCAAATACCAATTTACGATTCTCTGACAATTCTGTGACTGGCTTTATTTCTCTTTTATGACCAGCTACTTTGGCTTGGTTCAGAGAGTGGATTTGTTTTTAAAATTCTGACTGATAAAATACTAAATATTTCTAAGTATTTTGTTATTAAAAAGCCATTTAAGTGTTAAGTCTCTAAACAAGAGAAAGGTGGTGAACCCCAGTTAGATGACTACTTCCCTGATTAAAGTACTCACCTTTCTGTAATCAGTCTGAACCCAAATCTTCCCTTCTGCAGAAGAGGGCTCTGACTATGAGAACCAAGTATTGTGAAGGGTGTTGAGGGGCTTTGCTCTCCCCACGTCCTGCTGAAATTATTTCAACCTTTTATAAACACATTTCCTGAACCACAGGCTGGATCCCAGGTGAGTATCTTACTTGTCAAAGTTAGGGATTAACTCACTCTCCTACTCTGTTCAACAGCTATTTAATTATTTTATGCAAAATAAAAACATCAACAGGAGAGAAGAAATCAATGTGGACTTGAGCTTAAGTCTTCCAGTAGCAAAAGCACCCAGTCCCTCAGCCTGCAGGTAATTCTGAGCCTCTCTCAATCCTTTCCATTCCTTTTCCATATAAAACACTCAACTGGAGAAGCAGGCAAAGCCTCACAAGCAGAGTTGTTCTACCACTCCCTGACAGATGAGATACCCCAGCTCCCACTAGCATTTCTTTATGGAAAGGAGAACACAGTCCACGTCAGAGATTACAAACACCCACTGACACCGGGTAGCCTGCTCAAGGTGCTTTTGATTCAACTCTCCCCAGATTAGGGAGAAAAGGATAAATAGGATGTCCCACATTGCACATTAACTGTTCTAATCTCCACACTAGTGGCTAAAGGATCAGAAATTGTTTTGCAGACCTAGACTTTCATGTCCTTTGTTTTTTCTTCGGTCTCCTAAAAGAAAGATTTTTACCTCAGGCCAAGTGCAACACTTCACCTCTACGGGTACGATTTTATTTTGTTAAGAAAATGAGAAGAAAAAATAGTTATACTCAAGCCGTTTCTTTAACGTGAAAAACCTGTAGGTTTTCTTCTTCAGAACGCTATAGAAAAAAATCCCGTTTTTTTCCAAATGCGTCTACCCAGGAAGTGGCAATAAACCACCCCCTAGTAGTTATTTTAGAATTAAGGCTACAACTGCATTTGGGGTGCAATGGATTGATCAGCCAATATATATACATACATACAGAAATGCACGTGCACTCAAACACATATGCATAAATAAAACTTTGCTTCTTTTCTAGTCCTGACAAAAATGACCTTCATGATCCAGAAGCTCCAAAGGACTTGGAGATCCTGTCTCCAACTGAGGCAGTCACAGAGGAGGCTGCAAAGTGGCTTGACAGAGCTGGACCATCTGTATTCATCCAGGAGCTCCCCAGAAGCCACAGATGCAGTTATTGAGCTATTAACAAGTAAGCAAAACCTCTCACTGAAAACCACCTTGTACCTGAAGATCAGAAGGCAACATCGACATCTGGGGGACTGCAAAGAAACAGAGCAGAAAGTCTGCAATGTATCCAAGCCAGAGGGGTAGAAGCTCTAAAAAGGAACCAAGTTAGTGTATGTACAGGTAAGTAAAACGTACTGGGGACATGTCGGTGTAGTTTTGTAAAGACTGTTATGAGTCACAAGTGTCCTGGAAGGCATAAAGGGACACATGGACAAGGGAAATCCAATTGACACAGTCTACTTAAATTTCCAATTGAAACGAGGCCACGTATTCACATTTCTTGAAGGAAAGATAACTGCTGTGAGACAGGAAGGAGGGTTCCAACCCCCACCCAAAGGCTAAGAAACTACTTACAGGACAAGGAAAAGAGGGTAAAAATGGTCCTCAATGAAAGAATTTCAGCAGCGGCATGCAGCGAAAGTCTTCATTAGGGCCTGAACTATTCAACATATTCAGAAATAATCCGAAAAAGAAGGTGGTTAGTGACAGAACAAGATCTTTGATATATAATTACTCAGAGTACTAAGGACGAAAATCAACAGATTGCAGAAAGACCTAACATTACTGAACAGTATAATAAAATAGTAAATGAAATTCAATGTAGAGACATGTAAAGTGACAGACATGGAAGAACATAACTATCTTAACCTTATATACAAAATGATGGTCTCTGAATTATTATTACACAGTAATGAGATACTGGTCTTGTAACAGTTCTATGAAATTATCATCTCAATGATCTGTAGTGGTCACAAAGGCAAACCAAATGTTAGGCAAGGAATATAGCGCATCATACCACTGCTTCCCTCCTTTCAAAAATGGTTTAGAAGAGTTGGGCAAGATACAAAAACACATAGCAAAGATATGGAGAGTCTCTACAAGAGTGACAATTAGACAGACTTGGACTTGTCAAACTGGATAAATGACAACAGAGGAGGGTTATGATGCACATTTATTATGAAGGTAGACAGGAAATGTTCATTGCTGGTTCAAAAACAAACCAAGAGGGAGGTATTTCTTCACACAGTGTACAACTAAGTTTTGAGAATCCTTTCCATGGGACCCCATAGCTCTCAAGCTTTCATTAAGTTCAAAAAAAACCACTGGGTCAACAAAATTGTTTAGCAGCACAAACACCAGACTTTTCTTTTCAAGGTTCAATTTTTTGCTGCACCATTTCTATACTCATCTTAGTAAACATGCAGTTCTGCACTGTGCTCTTCTCCACACCCTTAACTCTCTGGTCCTGACTATGCCTTTCCTGCCCATGAAAGCTCTACTGCTTTACTGAAAAGCTTTACTGCTCATTTCCCACTAAAAGCATCTGGCATTAGACAGTGACAAAAAGATTTATTTAAACAGTAAACTAATCCTTTGTTGTCTTAGCCAAATTCAAAAGCATTATTTTTACTGATATCTTACAGTTTTCATCTACCTGGAGTCACAGAATCAGGAAACACTTGTCTTCAGACTCATTTGGACATGTACAATACTACCACAAGTTTGAGAAAGCTTAAAGTACACATGACGATGCACTGGTCTCCACAGTTCATGCAATCTGATCACCAACAAATAGACACTAAAGCAATCTGAAACACCTATAATCAATGTAGACCTTTTCAGTATTGTTGGCCAATTACTGGTCCATGTTTCAGCTTGCACAGGTGTTTTCCTGCTTCAATATTTTGAGGTAAAAGCAGCACCAAAAATGAGACTCCTCCCTGCCAATCCTTCTCCTAACAAACTGAATTAAAAAAAAGAAACAATTTTTCAATCACCAATCTCAAACCTAAAACCAGATTTAAAAAAAAAAAAATAAATTTCTTTAGTTACACAATCACAATATTGATGATATACTCATGAAAAGACTACCTTATACAACACAGGGAATAAATTGAAAGCAGGTGTATCAAATAACAATACATTAATGCTTGCCTTGAACACATTGCTCATATGCAATGTTTGATATTTTATGTCAGTATGGTATTACTTATACTTCACTAGTTGCAGAGCAGATGCTAGGCATGATAAAAAGATTATTTTGCAGAAACAAGAAGCCTACCCAAAAATGGGGGGGGGGGGGGGGGGGGCGGAATCTGTTATTTCCCGGAACACTAGTGAAAGAAAATGTTACTGGTTAACAGCATCACTAGTCTCACAAACATAAATAGCTAATGAGGCAAGTTTCCTAAATTTTATTTAGGTATCTTAACAATAGGTAGGTTTTGGTGCAGGAAGCTAAATCAAGTATTTGAAATTGAATCAAAATCAAAATATACACGTAGTGAGGTGAATGAGTTGCCTGTCATCGTTTGCCTAATACATTTTAAACAGTTCTTTCATTACATCTTGTAGAATATAATTTCATTAATCTATCTAGATGAATGCAAAACATTTTATTTTGAAAACAGAAGCCTACAGTGTGTCTAACCTACCTGTAATAATAAAATGTATTTTAGAACAAGGCTTAATTCAGTATTTTAGATTTTAATATGACAATTATTACATTAATATCACCAGTTAAATAGAATAGCAATAAGCTATTAAGATAATTATATGAATCACTACAGGACTGTGAATTGGGAAACACACGGAGCTTCAGTTGTATTTGTAATGATGAGAATTTTAAGTACAGTATTTCATGCATGCAAATAAAATGTTTTGAATAGATTTGGCACTAGTCAGGTACCAAGAGGTTGTGTACTACTATTACAATGAAATAAACAGAACTCACTAGATTTTAAACATGGAGCTGTGACAAACATGCTTAGATACTAGAGGAAAAAAATAATATTAAAATGAAGAAGAAGAAATATTTTTTAAATTAAGAAGGTATACATAATCTAGGATCAATATTATTACTGAAAATTGTGGGAAAAGTATCTAAAGTAGATTTGCAAGCCTTGTACTAGCTAGTTTATCACAACTGAGATTTCACTCTACTAAAAAATAAGGGCTTTTTTAAACACCAAATTAAAAAATTATTTCTTCATGAAAGACATTTAACGTAACTACTTCCAGCCTGAAAAAACCATAAAGGTCTTGAACTACAGCTCGGTATTTATTTCAATAGCTCTCCATTGTGCCTCTATGAAAAAGGACATATGACTATCCTATCATTCTCCTGCATGTCAAGGGACTTTCGTCTTCCCCACTGCACCCCAAGTGGCCTGTAGATGTTAGAAAAGGCAACAGAAACATCATTGGAAAGCAGTGTTTCAGACTATCAGAAGCAGTACTTCTGGAAAGTAACACACTGCCATTACAGTTTTCTTTCCACTCACCATTGTACATAACAAGGTAGTCTAATCCTGGCAGCTGTGAGGGCCAGAGCTATATTCTGGGATCATCCAACCTCCTCCCAGGCTCGGTTCTCCAGCTCTGAACGCACAACATGAGTTGCACCTCCAGCCCCACCTGCTACCTCACATGCAGACTCAGCAACCACAACTCATGGCACGGGAGATGTTCAGCTGCTAGAGAAGACACTACCCAAAAATTGCTGCTTTGGGAAAAGCCAATAGTCAATGGACAAGAATCAACTTTATGAGCCAGCTTATAGTAAAAACTTTAGTACAAGGAGAGTAAGAAGTTCCTAAACTTATAATATGCTTTGCAAGAAATTGCTAAACGATAACATAGTAGAAATTGCAACAGTTAGAAAATTAACTTAACCCAAAACATTTAGACAACTGCTAAAAGTCATGGTCAATGGTCAGGGCTACATGCAGACAGGACTTCTACAGACTTGAAATGGAACTTATAATATTTGGTAGTGACTAATCCAAATGTTAATTATCTTCTATAACACACGTAGAGTGAAACACTGTACTACCAAAAAAACCCACACCCCACCCTCAAAAACCCCACCACATCTTCCCTGTCTGATCACGTGCAGCATAGACAAAGAGATAACACAGAGAAGAGACTTGGTCTTAGCACTTCTATACTTTTGAATACAGTGAAGAAACAATGACTTCTTGTTTGGGCCTTTGGCAAATTCAGATTCCACTTCAAATTTCCTTTCTTTACACTGCATCACAGTATGATATAAAAAAGGATTTGTTCTTGCTTATCTTTTACTCACCAAAACACTTCCAAACAGTGAATTCAAAAAGCTGTTAATTCTGTTTTGGACTTTATCTAGGAATAGGACCATGAACTCTTTTTAAAATATTATTTTTAAAAACATTCCTTCTCTAAGATGGAAGACTTCCACCTTATTCAGACCAAGTAAGACAGGCTATGGAAAACTTCAAGCCAAATTTTTAATTTTGCCAGATTTTTACAGGTTATGATAGAAAATTTTCACTATACCTTTCCCCCCTCCTCCACTATCACAACCCCCATCCCTCCACCAGTGAAGCAGCTGGAAGAATGATGCACTAAATGCAGCCCTGTAAATTATAGTATGTAGGAGATTAAACTTAAGCCTAATGCTACAGTCAACCTTCAACAGCTGAGTTCTATTAATGGACACTCCTTAAAAGAAATCCTTATTGGTTACTATTTAAAACTACATCTCTATTAAAATCTTGACTGAAAGAAATTACAAGTGATATGTATCTCCCATCAATGCCATGACAACACCACCCAGTTCAAGTAAGTACTGCATCGTTTACCACAATTTATATGAAGTAAAAAAAAAATACAAAAGGGTTCACTAATCGAATACTATCAATGAATACACTATGCAAAAGAAATAAGCTAATTTATAATGATAGGAATTATGTGTGAACTCGAACAATACACTTCCATTGCACTGAAAAGCCCAGTGTCATTATTGCTCTTTCAATCTACTTCCTATGTCGATTTAAGATGAGCATTGTAAAATTACAGCACAGTCAAGGCACTGTGAAGGCACAACTTAACAGAAAAAATTAGGGAAAAGACAACCAATGTTTTACTTCCAGATTTTTCAATTTCATACACACATCCAGAAATAGGGAAGGGGCGGGGGGGGCAAGGCTACTGTCCTTAATAGCAACTGCATACATGTGTAGCATTCTGTTCACTGCTGAACATTTTCTTCTGTTGAATACTAACTGCTCCCCAACGCACAATCCTTTGAGATTCAACGCTGCCAAAATGTTCCTGCTTTCTCATTCAAAGAATCTTCTGAATGAAGAAATTTTCAATTATTGACACATCAACCTAGGGCAAATTTTTGAAGTGCAGAAGTTATCTATGGGAAGTTGTCAGCTTCCTACTTACACTACTCATTGACCTTGTAAATCCCTCCATATCATATCTATTTCTATATCTGAATTTCTCTGTTTTAGACCCTGTCACTGATGGTGAATTAGTAACAACAAAGAAGAAAGCAGTTTAAGCAGTGGGATGATAGTAGAAAATACAAAAAAAGCCAACTCTATCAAATATTGTGCTACTTGTTTCTAAGCAAGCAGGTCAGCAGGTCTGAACACAGCTCCACTTTTAATTCACATGCTAGACTAAGAAAAGAAAACACAACAAATTCCTTCCAGCTTCGAGCAGATCTCAGCAACCTGCAAGGTGAAGACACGTTACGTTTGCTGTTGCTCTTGAGCATCAGATGCACTTTTTTCAGTCCTGTCACAGTCCATCCCTTGGATCTGGGTGTTACTCTCTACATTCAGGTTTACTTTGTCTGATACATCTCCAATGCAAAAACCACGCGCTAGTTTTGTTTTAGCCTGGGTTATGGTGTGCCTGCTGGTTAGGATATTTTCCTCTCCTAGGAGGTGGAAGATGACAGAATAGCTCCTAGGTGGTAAGGCTACTAAATCCAAATCTCTTGCTTCCTGGGCAAGTAATTACAGAGAAGGTAGGACTTTTTTTGTTTTGTTTCTTGAATGAACATGGCCTTGTCAATGTATCTTTCATTGAGCTCTCTGCAGGACACACATGAAAAAACTAAGCTGTTTGCAGTCCTGGATGAGCACAGTAGCCAAGACTGAGGTGACCAACACTCTCATGCATATGAGCAGCTAAGAAGGATTTTTATTTATTGCTTCATTTGAATCAAGTATTAAAATGTCCATTGATTATCTATTATGCATCTAAGTGCTTTTCTGAATCTGGCCAGAGTCTATCAGCAGTTAGGATATAGAGCTGTTCTCTCCAAGGAGTAAACAAAGACAAATTTTGTGTTTCTGTACCTATTCAGAGTCTCAAGAATTGCTGACTTCTAAAAATATGGCACTCCAAGAATATGTAGGGAAAAAGATGAATTCAAAGGAGCACTGTTTTAGTTTTTCCTCTTCAAGCATAATATTTGCTCTACCTGGATTGTCCATCCAGCAATGTACTATGTAAGTTCTACAGGAATGGCGCAAAAGATGGCTTGTGAGCACAGTTTCACAGTGAATGCCATTACGCTGGGCTTTGAGAACTTGCAATGACACGGACATGACAGACCCACATAACCTGCATGTACCATTGCAGGAACTACAGCTTAGATTTTCATCGCAGACAGTAGACAGAGGTTTATGCCACTGGCTGTACTTTGGTCTCCAGAACAAGATTTCTGATAGAAAGACTGTAAAACTAAAGGGAATTTTTCATATGCTTTCAGCTACTAGGGGTTTCCAATTTAAAGTAATGGAAATGAAAGTTATAGACAAATCAGTGTATCCTAGTCAATTGCACAAGTAAAAATGTACAAATAAGGTACACACAAAACATTCAATTCCTTCTCCCCCCACCCCCATCAAAAGAAAAAGAAAACTGGGGTCCTTGTCAGTCTAGCTGCTGCTGTTTCCATATTTAACAAAAAGCAGGAGGGATGAGAGTAATTTTCATTATTTTAATTCTTTTATGCAGTGAAACCTAACCATGTGACAACCAGAAAGTTATTCAATCAATAATGATATCATATAACAAGTTTTGACAAGGTTGTGGAATAAAAAAAAAATAAAAAAATCACAGTGACAGGAGAATCACTCAAAATATCATTGTCCTTGAAGGGTACAAGAGCACTGCCCTGATAAAAGGTCAGCTTCAATGGATAAAATATCAACAATTACAAAACCCCAAATAGCTGTATTTAAGAAAAAAACCAAGGCATTGAATAATTGAAAATAATACAAAAACTGAGAATAATCCATCAAATATGACAGTGATAGTTGTTATCAAAATCCTTATGCAAAAAAGATGCCAGCTAGTAATGTTACAGCTAGTGTGAAGAAAGCAAATCATTCTTATTCATACTGTAAGCTCAGCCTTCTTGTCTTTAATCATGGTTCATTAAATTGTAACATGCAACTAGTACAATGTAAAATAGCTAGTCTGAGTAATTAAAAATATATAATCTCTGTTAGGAAAATAATTATGATATGGAAGGGAAAATAATTTATTTGTATTCTTCACTACTCCGTCACTTTCTAGTTTGTTTTTCTTTTAAATGATGCTTATACAGCCAAAAAGAAGGACAAAAAGGAAATATAATTTTCCAACTTTCATGAGGACATGAGGATGTCAACCCAAGGATTTATAACTCAGAAGTAATGAAAATCAAAGGTAGGTTTTTTCTTTTTTAAGGAATAAGAATTTCTACTTCTTAATTAGAAGCCTGTTAGAATAACATTAGAGACAGGCAGGATAGATAGCAATGAGCCTCCAATTAGCAAAAGAAGAGATCTTCATGGTCATTTCTCCTTGACGAAGCAAAATTGTTCTCTGTATGTTACGACTTCATCAAATGGGGATCTTAACTATTCAGTTCATTAAGATACCCTCTACAGTTTTGTAAACTGTTCCAGAATATGTTTGGAAACTTTCTTTGATGGTTATACTACAGTTATTGTTTAATCAAGCTGCATTATTTAGCTTGGCTAATTCACCTCTTCCCCCGTACTTTACTTTTAACACTTTCCCATCATTAATTTATTTCCTCACATTAAAAGAAAAAGTCAAGATGTTTTGACAAGCTCTCTATATGTACACTGCTTGTTCTTCACTGTGCCAGAGCTACCTTTTATGAGAGATTTTCCTTTCAACAGGAAAAGACCAAAGTTAACAAGCCTACTATTGTATGGAACATTTAAAAAAAAATAACCAGAACTGTATCTGACGCTCTTCAGTCTAGTAAAGGACAATGCAGTATAAGAATATGAATCTTTACTCTCTCTGGGGCCAAAGGAAAACAGAAACATCTCCTGGGAAATGGTACAGGTCCCATCTTAACAAGTAACAGACAGACTGTCACAGAATTGGAGTTCATGGTAGTCATATGGACAGCGCTCAGCACAGACTGCCACCCTAAAAAATCTCCTGGGAAAAAAAAAATATTGGAGAAAAAAACCCCAAGCAAACAGCAAGAACATTATGGTACTTCAGAGATACTAAAACACTACATTTTTGGTGTCCCAAGAAGTGCTCTGTATCTTCATTGAGGTTGGCATTTGAGAACAAAGTCTCAAAACTAAAATTCCTCACATGCCAAGTACACTTAGAAATGCTACAAGCTGCATAACTAGACCGACTTCTTATTTCAAACTACTTTATGGAGAAATAAATACAACTACGTGTTCACACATTAAAAAAAAAGATCTAAGATATTGTACCACCGCAACAAGTTACTCAAAAGAACTGGCTTCAGAAGCAAACAACCCTATTGCTGATGACATTATGATATAGTATTTTCTAAGTGCACAATAATACTGAATGACCTCAAGAAATTCTTTGATTTATATGGTTTATTCAACAGCCTATAACAGCAAGTCTCTCTTTCAGTTGGGCTCACACCATATGTACATGAATGATTTAATCCTTACAAATGGATATAAATGTTTAACCCACAGATACAAGGACGTGAAACTGCTCTTAAAAATAATTCAGTATTTCTCTGACTTAGAGGCTAGAACAGATCTACTGATTCACAACATTGAGCTTTACGCTGTGTTTATTACAAAGACTCAAGTCCAGCAAGCTAGTCCTCTAATTAGCCAGATCTCTTCTTTTACCTTCCTGATCTCTACAGGTCGAAGATTGTATGATGCACCGCCTCCCATTAAAAAAGCCTGAAACACAAGCAGATTTTTCTCTTTTTCTGCTTGATATTCCAGGAATCGAACCCTTAAAAGTTAAATAACAACATCTGCCTCTATAATCTTCACAACTTCCCAGAGGCATCAAGGATGGCTGCCACATGTCTGAAATTAAAGAAACAGTGGGTCTCTTTACGCTCTGGAGAAAGGCAATGCCAGCAAGGGCTCAAGAGAAGCGTTACAAAAGTGTTGGCCAAACTAAGCATTCCAGTGCTGCTCCAAAGCCAAGACCTTCAAGTTACAATGCAGGGAACCTAGAAACATAAAGCACGTGTCTGGCACGGACCTAAATCCTTACTGAGAGAATATGGACTGGATCTTACCAGGGATATTAGTAACAAAACACACTTTGTGGGAGATTCTGGGATAGATCTCTACAAGTCCTTGTCAGTAGCAATAAAGACTCCCCATGACGCAGCCTTCAAGAGCCAAAAAACCAGTAGTGGCTTCTAATGCTTTCTCATTCCATTGTCTTTGTTGCAACTTTAAAGCTGCAATTCAAGACATGTAAAATAATGCATTTTATGGCAAATACGATAGTCAAAAATACCTCAAAGTCTACTGACAGCTGTGTTCAGCATCACTGAATTTACAGGTATAGTGCTGCATGGCCTAACTAATTAATCAAAATCTGATCCACCAAATTGATTGCGTCCAACGGGTGATAAAACTCTAAACAAAACTGAAAATTAAATATTCCTGCTTCACAGAAGAGCCTAGTGCAGCCAGAATCAATGTCTCAAACGAAGCCTTCTCCAGACCTTTCTCAATGTACTACTGATATCATAACATATCCAGTGAGAGATTATTCAGCCACAAGCAGCTTATGGTTGATCTGTTTTCTAATGCAGGATTTTTATCATTTTCTCACCAGACAATGCAACTACAGATCAGTTAATAAGATCCATGTGTAGCTCTTCTTTAGATCTTACTCATTTGTTACGAAAACAACTATACGTTAGTAGATGCATGTCACTTACACAACATGTAGTACTTTTAACAGATTAATTTTTTGAAAATAAATTATTAGTTGTTTTACAATAATTCTCAAGACCTCCAAGAAATCTTCTCTCTTCTAAAACTTCTTTTATATGATTTTAGTACATCACCTTTACTGTTTCTTCTTTAAAACAAAAGATTTTGTGTATACATTTAAAGCTCTTCCACAGGCCTTTCAGCAATATTCCAGCACACCTTTCCTGAAAAAAGTCTGACTAGATTAAGTACAATCTTCAAGAGGTAACACCTTTGGTCAATTATTTTCAGTATTCTCCGTTTCTTTTAATACAGTCTACTTTTTTTTTTTTTAAGTCTTTATTGACCTTAGGCTCTTAAATCAGGCAATTCAGAATTTAACACTCAATTGTTCAGTGTACCAGGATTGCTCTAATGAAGATGAAGTAAAAGAAATTGTATAAATAATGGAGTAATGGAGAAGGGAGAAAAAGAAAAAAGGGCAGCGACTCACAGGATCTTTGCAGTTTACAGGCAACATGCTAACACCGATGGTAACTCGTTACTTTCAAAGAGCTCAACAAGTTCCTCCTAACATGGATTACTTCACTCTCATCTAGAAGAAACATCATTCTATATGCTTCCTACATGAAAACAGGACCAACTTTCATACAGCTCCCCAAACCAGAAGGTCATATCCAGGAAACAACACAACCACAGAAGGCTACAGCAAGGTGTTACACAGGTTCTTCTGTTCTGTAGCAGATCTTTTATTAATACACCAGTTCAACGTTTATGGTACCCGTGACCATATGCAGAGAAGCTTTTCTGTCACTGAGAGAATCATAAGATACCTGAAGCTGGGCAGGAAGAAACCACATACAACTAAGGGCAAGAAACAATTTTTGAAAAAATAGCAGGATGGCTTGTTAAAACACTGAAATTAACACCTGCCCCCACCATTAAATTAGTAAGTCCTTTTCTCACTATACTAATACTTTCAGATCTTTCCTTACTGGCTGGATATAAATGCTGTATTTCACTATTACCATTTTTTCACAATTATTTCAGTCTAGGCCAAAGGTAGTGGCGAGTCATACAACTGCCTTTCAACATGAATGCTGTTGCTCCTGGTTGGTCGTTAACAGTCCACCCACACAAACCCAAGATAATATTTTGGTAATATCTCTTTAAAAGTAAATAAACTTTTTTATTTTCTCTTCATCCCACTTACATTTTCCCCTTACTGAGTTGCTTTCCTGTCAAGAAGACTGAAAGGGGCACAGGATTTGTGAAGTTTATTTGTTGTATGCAGGCAAGGAAAATCTTGCTAGGTTTTTTTTCTTAATGTTTTTAATTGATTCCATCCTCAGTACTAGCTGCCTTTCATTATTATGCAATCACCTTCAAATTAACTTGATTAAACTGAATTTGATTAAACCTCATGCAAAGCTAGCCATTCCAGTCACATTTTGCAATCCTTTAAAAAAAAAAACAAACAAAAAAAACCAACACCCCCCCCACCGCAAAAAACAAACCAAAAAACACCACAGAAACAAACCACTAGACAAATATTAAATGAACCACTAGATAACTGATAAATAAACCAGACCTTGGGATGAAGTTTTTCAGGAATATTTGAAAGTAGTTTGTTAATCAATAGCAAAAATTTCTAACTAAAGTAGTTCTGCTTACAAATAATCAACATAAAAATTGTTATCTTGCTGTTGTCATACTAATTGAGAAATAAATATCTGCACATTTCTGCAGCTTCTCAAATGAACATTTTTCAAGAAAATCTTAAAAATGTGACTCGACATGCCAATTATGTAAAAAATTAATCCCTATGATAAATATAAAAATAAACCCTATATATACCTATGCATAAATCCCATCAGAAAACAATCCATAACATCCAACTTCGATCAGTATCACAGCCCTCACTTGGCAGCTTTGATAAGACAACCCAATATTACATCATAATAATTTTAGCCTAGCCAGTATCTAACTAACAGGATTTATTTGTTGTAATAGGTTAATTTAGTATAACAAGTTCAACTTGAAAAGCCCAGCTTCTAGAACAACTAATTTAACTTCCTGTACAGGAAATATGCTAATTGGAAGGCATTGCTGGTATTTTCTGTGGAAAGAACACAAGATAACCAAAAAAATGTATCTGCAATGCCTCTTTCATGACCGTATGCAATGATTCTTAAGAGAACCATACGCCAGTTCGGCACTGTAATTCAGGAAAGAAAACATTCACTTACCGCAGTGTGACTGGAAAACCTGTGGCTTGACTACCTGATTGCAGATATTGCACACTACAAGATAGAAATCATCATGAGCTGGATAATGGCCAAATAAGTGCATATCTGTGGGAAAGTTAAAAATATATACAAGAATTAGAAATTATGCTTTAAATATATATTAAGAAAAAAAAATTGAAAATACTCTAGGGCCACTACTGTTATATTAATTTATACAATGCAAATTTATATACTGCTCTGTAAGAGCTAGTTACTATGCTAAAGAGATATATTTTTTTCCTCTTCTGGGTTTCAAGGTCCTATACTAATGCTGCAGTCTCATCCCTCAGTCTGAGTCAGAACACAGGCAGCAACACCTTTGTCTTAACACTCACTGCCAAGAAGGGGAATAAGCATTTCTGTACTGGTCAACTGTTGAAACAGTAAAAGAATATGTCTTTTAAAATGTCTGCCTAAAGATCCGTTTAGAAAACATGGTGCACAGGTTATGCTCCATGTTACAATATTCCAAGCTTGACTACAGATTGCTAGAGAAAGTCTCCTGCTTAAAAGCTAGTTATAGTAACCAAGGTCAAGGATGCTACAGCTTAAAATACAGTCAGGAATGTCACCCCTGTTTTGAACCAGATGTCACGACATGACATTTCTGATTCTGTGCGAATGTCCCTCCTAGTTCAAATGCCCTGCTCTTTGTTTTCCCAACAAAAAACTCTGGGAAGAGACAAAGTTGGCTAATAAGGTATTTCTCAGTGACGGCATGAGGAATTTCATGAAATCAAAAGGTGGGTACAGTCAGATGATGACAGGCACTTGTCCCTCTCAGCTGAAACACATAATGCTACACACACATTCTTAAGCCATTACAAACACAGAGTAAAATGGGCTTAAATTACTACTGAAGGCCTCAGAGCTCTAACATTACAAGCGAGGTAACTTGTTTCACTCTGCATTGCTATAACAAGAACAAGCACACATACTCATCTACCACAGCTCAGCTTAGAGGGCAGAAACTCCAGTCACTTTTAGGCACTTTGGTGTGATCATGTCACCACGCCCAGTGTTGTTAACGAAGGTGTTGCTGCACTAGTAACTCTGTGCTGAGTATCGGCCGCACAGATCATGCTACCTCTCAGAACAGGACAGTGACATCTTTATTTAAACATGTCGTAAAATCGCATTCCAGTGTTACTCAGCAGCATCCAAAATCTATTACAGACCTTGCAAATGTGGCTTCTGACTCAGACTGAAGTATCAACCTGGCACCTTTTAAACAGGAGGAAAAATGAGAAGACCCTCAGCAAAGACAAACATGTACAACAGCAGCTATGCTTGATAAACATCAACAACTAAATCCTACTTCTCCAATAAGTCGTATTTTTCTTTAAAAATAGTGATTTCTTTCAAAAAGTGACTCAAGCTGGTACCTTATTTCATTAGTTCTTAACCAAAGCAAATATTTTGGCCCTAGAACTACTTTTATAAGTAATTCCGCACTGGCCTGTACTGCTGCATAAGTACCATCACTGCTTATAATGGCAGTACTTGGCATGATGAAGTGCAAAGTGACTTCAGTCCCCGAAAACCTCACAGAGGAACAGGGCACCCCTCTCACAGTAATTCAGGCAGCATCACAAGTACATCAGTACAAACAGGCTCATTCAAGCATCCTTGGGCACAAACCAGAACCACCAACCTGCAGGTATTTCATAGTCTGATACAACGTGACTTATTCCTTTATCCTCTGAAAACCAAACGCCTCTCTCTGTGTTACTGCTTGTACCAGGCTATGAAATCCAGTTGAAAAGTTAACCTATCATGACCCCTTTGCAGTGCTAGTCTTGGACTAACAAAGCCTTTAAATGTATTACAGCCAGATGAATGCAATCAACACATTCAACTTAAATTTAAAAGAACGGCAGTGGTGAGGTATAAACTCCTTTGGTAATTTCTTGGTATAGTTAGTGTTAGTACTGATGAAGCCAAAACTGCACAGTTAGATTAAATCAAATCCTCCCTACTGGTAAGACAAACAAACAAACCCCTAAGCAGGCACTACGTCTGGCCTGCTTATTTTATTTCTTGTTTTAATGTGGTAAGTCAGTGATCTTAAAAATCAGTTTACATTGGCAATTCTTAGCCAAGGATATTTTTGATCAGAACCTACAGATTTCCACTAATAGCACTGTAAACTCCACAGAAAGGAGTATTTCTTCCAGGTATAATTTGACACAAAGTCTCAGCTTGAAAACATGCATTTAATTAGTTATGAAATATTTCAAAAATGGTTAAGACATCTCAACAACTTCAAACATTTTTTTCTGTTGTTTGAATGGTCCAGTGACAATCTTCTTATGAAAACATGCATACTTTGCCCTTTACAAACACTTACTTAACAAAAAGTTACAACTTTTTTCCATTTTGAATTCCTTAAGTCCTTTTAACCTTCACAGCTTTGTATACTAGCCTTTAAAATATGCCCAGCTCTCAGGTGTATGAAGTTTGGCTGGGTCTGAGTTTTTATGAAGTCTGGCTGCAGGGAGTGACTTATAAAAACACATAAGGTATTAATACTGGAGAAACCTATCCAAGGACATAGATGGAACAGGAAATCAGGTTAGTTCACAGATCACAAAATCATCTACATTTTCACCAGGCACTGTCAAGGAGACAGAGCAGTGAAGGAAAAGTCCTGGTACCTGCAAGCTCGCTGCACAACCCTGGCCAACAGCACTGCACCTAACAGGTAAAGAGCACCATTCGAATTTTTATGACACTGAGGTGGCAGAAGTTGATATGCAAAGAAACTGCACAAACATATAGGAGAATGCACCAAAATGCTGCCATGAGAAACACAGCATCCAAACGATGCACAGATGCAGAGTAAGTGACATCCTGAAGCAGTGCTTTGGAAATTTTTTCATTTTGCAGATGCCTAGAAATAGCCAGCCCAGTGGAGGTGCAATCGCTTATCGTAAATGTGAGTCTTCTAATATAAATTGAAGTTACTAGCTACCTATCAAAAGTCCACTTAAATTAATCCAAGAATCTCAAGAACACAAGACCACAGGTTGGAAATCAGAAATAAGAATCACACTACACATATAAATTGTTGTTACTGAAATAGAATAGCTAAAAAGCTTAAACTAAACACTATCAGACTGAATTCCTTAAAAACCTCACTATGCAGGAGTTTGTAAAGGAGGAAAATTCATCAACTCCAAACAGGTTCAACTAACTCTGTTAGTTCATTGATGTTAACAAGATTGGCACAAATCACATTTTCACGATTAAACTCATGATTTGTAAGCACACACACAGTATATATAAATTACTTTTTAATTAAAACTGTATGAAGCATTAATACTGTCTCACTAGAAATTCCAACTGGGGACACATCTTACTAGGCGTAATAATATTAAAAATGCACTCCAGATCAGAGAATTTACAATGAAGAAAGCAAGGAAAGTTTGAAATGAGAAAGCAAGCAGAAAATATAAACAACTATATACCTTTTTATACATGTTTTCTTGTTTTTAGTAAGAATAGTTCAATGCTACCATGTCCTACTCAAAGTGACCAGGACTGAAGGGTTATTCTGGACACTTGTATCATTCTTAGATCAGATTACAGCCCTTTGACAATCTCGGCCCTGTATGTGCAGCAGGAAAGGCAATGGCCTCTCCAAACAAAAAATTATCTTCTAAAGGCAACACACCTCCCTGCCTGCTTAGTCGGAAGCAATGGTGATAAGGTTTTCAGGAAAGGTTAATTTTGGAGAAGAAAACAGGTGTCTCCAAAGTTAGCTCAGGAAAGACTTCTTCATGGAAAAAGGTAAGACCACTGAAGAAGACAGCAGGTAATCAGTGAACAAGGTGAGCAACTATCAAATAGCACTGAAATAATTATCAAAGTACAAAAAGAACAGGGAAGGACAGAAGAGCAACTGCGAAGAGTATTTATTTTCTACCAAAACTTGGGTCCCCCCTAAAAGGGAGACAAAGTGACCAAGGTCTGCATGACTCACCCCAGACCAGCGTGGTGATCTCTACCAGAGCCTGTGATCTGCTTGCTCCCTATGTGCAAATACAGATAGCTACAAGTCTGAGACAGAAAGAGCTGCCCGGCCCATCTGGTAAGTAAAAGCAGTCCACAGTCCCCATCACAGTTACCTCATTTTACTGGAAGATTCTTTCAGTAGACTCTTGATGGCAAGAAAGAACAGATAACTTATTTTCTAGTACCCACATGCTTTGCGGAAGTGCTATCTATACATACCCCACTCCTTGCAGTACTGAATCGTCATCCCCTTAAAATGAAATCTTTTGGCCAGCCGTGTCTGTTGATACTGTGCAGCAACAAAAGCCTTGCTTGAAAATAAGCTATTCGACTAACAGGATGCGAGAGTGTCCCATATCATGTGAAAAATACGCAAGATAGGTGGAAATTGGAGACAGGGAATGCTGACTGTAGGAAATATGACTTTCCTAGATTAAAATCTTAAACCAAATGTTACTTTGTGTATACTTTGCTATGGCACTTGGAAAAGAAATATAACTTCTGCTTATAGTTTTTATATTACTAACATTTGCAAATAAAAAGACAGCTGTAGCCATATGACATAGTTTTGTAAGACATCAGCTTGGTAAAATGTGCATTAAAAACACAAATACCATAGAAGCAAAAGAAAATGTTGCTTCTGCAAATTGTGGCACAAACACAAAAATGCAGGTGTCAGATACAACTTTTTATCTTGTCCAATAACACACACAAAGGAATTATTTTTAGCAACAAAGTCAGATGACTTACATGAAGTTTCTTCTCTATTATTATATAATTCATAATCATCTACAAACAACTGTATAATAAAACAGAAGCTAGAAATAATCTAAAACCTTCTTCCACTGCAGAATTGAGGTTGTCAAACAGTAAGACCTCACAATATTGCGTAGGAAATTAAATTTTTAACAACAAGCTTTTGCTATAAATTATACACACTTTAAACATTCTCTTATATATCTGTTGCTCCGCTAAATATACACACAAAGTCTGCTTTGAAAAATATTAGTGATGTTTATGTGTAAAGAGAGAGAAGGACAGGGAGGAGGGGAGAGAGAAAGACTATTCAAGACACACTGGTTTAAAACTAACAAAGAAAAGCAAAAAAAAAAAAAAAGGCAATGGCAAAAATGGCAATAGACAAAACCAAATCCATGTGGTTTCTCCACCTCCTGGAAATACAGATTTTTAAATTCTGTGTCTAGAAATGTGCTCAGTACTTCCCTCTTGTTCCACAGAAGTGACAAATCCATCCATCATTCAAAAATGGAGGAAGGCACAAAATCTTTCAGTGCATTAGATTACTTTCACATTTGAGATTACTTAAAAAACTAAGTAATTTGGTGAATTGAAACTTGAAACTGAAACAAAAAAAGACATCTTCAGGGTATTACTTGGACAGCAGTTAAATATGCTTGCATAGACAGGATAGTCTTATCTTAGAAATAAATGCCACACTTTAACATCAGCTTTATTCTCCCCCAAGTATGGTTTTCCTTTAGTTTTCCTTTTTTACGCAAAAAACAGTAAGTTGCTTCAGTAATTAGTTAGCCAGTATAAATTGCATTTTACCCCTGAAAATGCCAGAGTCACAGTTGCAATTAATCACAGAACAATTTAAGCTGAAAGAGATCACTGGATGTCATTTACTCCGAGCCCCTGCTCAAATCATGGCTAACTTCAGGGTCAGAACCACAAAGTAATGTTCAAGCTCATTTCTCTTCTGATGGAAGAATGCAGGTCATGGCTGAAGTAACCATGAAATTGAGGAAAAAGTAAAATTAAAATATTCAGGACAGAACTAACAAAGGGTCAAACACAATTGTCCTGAGTCCTGACTGATGTCCTTTGGGTGTTAATACAAAGAACCGAAGATTCTGCATGCTAAAAAAATCAAGTGATTAATGAGAAGAAAACAGAAATACTGACCTTTTCAACAACAGCAATAATAAATGAAACACAACAGTGACAAAGGAAAAAAAAAAAAAACGCAGGGAAAAACCAGCAAATAGACTTAACAAGAGTCAGTGTGGCAGAGTCAAGGTGACGACACCTTTAAACCAGGCCAGTAACTTTGAATGGTATGCTGCCTCCCAGGTTAGAGCAATCATGAGGATGCTGGCAATGCTAAAGAATGTTGGGTATTTTTCATTAATTATAGTTTATACAGGAAATACTACCCCCAATGATTTGGAAAGATTTTGTACTACACTGCATTATCTATGCATTTTGAAACTGTATTGAAGATGGAAGTGGTGCCTTCCGTTCCCAAAGACCCGTAACAAAAGAAAAAACAAAGAAGTTCATAATCGGGAATTAGTGATCTAAACAAATATTGTGGATTAACAGTGTCTGCATACCTTTTGTAACAACAATCTGTTTGGAAGGGATTATAAAGTAAGCTACACACCACTGACATTGCTATTTTGCAAAAGACATTATATATTTATATTAAAAAACAAACCAAAACAAACAAACATGGGAAAACATCACAAAGCTTTTCTTCCACAATTCTGAAGACTTTTATGAAATTTATGTAGGCTATTTGCTATCCCAGTCTAAAATAATTTCGCAACACAGGACCAGAATTGCCTGGGCTACCAGATTAACACATCACAAGAATACTGGAAGAGAAAACCCAAAACTCACAGGTCTAGAAAGTATGCTGTGTACCTGTGACACCAAGAAATCTCAGCTTTTCACATCTTAAGATATCTAGAGGATAAGACAGTAGCTAATGTAAGTTTCTCCTCCTTGAAAAACCTACTTCTTGAGACTTACTTATATGGAGGCACACAGCCCCTTACCTCCTGGAACAGGCAGAAGACAGCTCATCTGCCTGTGGAGTCTTTATTTCACTCTCCATACACAACTAGATAAAGTACAGCCTCCAAAACTGAATAACTAGTGAAGTGCTCAGCTACCTTTTTGTGTTTGCAAAGGCATTTAATAGCTTCTGTAACAATCTTCTTTCTGTAACACCGTACAACACTGAAAATAAACGTTGTTTTGCAATTTTCTGCAATTCCACAAGAATTTAAACTGATCAATGTTAGGCACTGGTATGGTCCTTTTTGATTCCAAGCTTCATATTCCTGCCCCTCCCTTGTGCTTGTACCATCAGTTAACTGATTACACAAGGAGCCAAATTCAAGACAACTCTGAACCAGGAGCAAAGTAATGAGAGGAAGGACAAAACAAAACAGGAAAAGGTTTTCTGACACTTTAATTCCATGAGCTGCTCCACTGCAGAACCTGATGAACGCTACTGCTTGCATAAGTGAGGGGAAGGAAATGCAGAGCCCAGAACTGGAGAGCAGGAGGACTAACAGCACCAAGACCAATTAAAACCACTGTGGTGCAGCAGTGCCTTTCTAGCTCATGCTGAAATCTTGTCACACGGCTATCTGTGCAATATTAAAGGAAGACACTTGGCTCCAAAAGAAGCTTTGTAAAAATAAGGCTACTTGTCTCTCAGTTAAAGATAGCAGTAAACAAATTTATTAATTTGTACTGTATAAAAACATTCAGAAGCATATAATCTCCTTTTACATAATTCTTTATGTTTCTAACACTTGATATTACTGAACTAATCTTTAAAACCAGGCTCCCACTCCACCATTTAACTTTTCAGTTATATTGTGCAATGTAACCAGACAGGTTAACTTTTATCTTTTCAGTTCCTAAACACACCGACTTTCCTACCTGTCCTTCATTTAAAGAGCCTCCTCATTTCTGATGTGAAGGGTGTAGGTAATACAACTAAGAAACCACTGCACATTAAGAGAGGGTCATAAACCACTGAGGTCTGTTCGGATGGTTATGAGAATTTTGGTTAACACTTTCTTTTTAGTTTATCATCAGAGTTTAAACTACAGGGCAAATACAAACATTAAAGCTGCTAAAATATATTAATTAAGTTTAGTGAACATTTGCATTTGGCCCCTGCAGCCCAGGGCTGGAGTGACAGGGGATGGTCCTGGAAAGGACCAGCTAGAACAAAGACAGACCGTTCACTGCCTTGGCCATGCTCTGCACTGTCCCTTCTCTTGCAAGTCCCCATGGAAGAATTTGGAGAGTGCAACAAGGCTAAAAGGCAAGGCAAAGTACAGTTTAGCAGGGTGACAGGCAATAAAACCCATGCTTGTAATTGAAATGGACATCATTCAATTACACAATATTTAGTTTTAAGTAGGTAAGTGTAATCATAACGTATGAACATGAGGCAATTGTAACAACTCTGGTAACATCAAACTATTGCCTACAAAATTATAACTGTTCTTACATTTCTCTTTAATTATCAGATTACACTTCAGGGAAATTATCTCAAGGAGCATCCTCCTCATGAACCTGGATTTTGAGCTGCCTCCGATTTTACATATAACAACATATTCCAGAAACTAGAGCAACTGTTTACAAAGTCTACTATTACAGAACTGCACAAAGCCAATACCCAGAAGAAAATCCTGTTATGTGGTAAAATAGGTACCAGTTAAGCATATTAAGGTCCAAAGACAGAAACAAAAGAAAAAAACCCCAAACCTTCCACACATCAAATAACTTGCCTCAAAAATCAAGGTGAGCAAAATACAAGGAAGAAATAGGCTTTCATGTGTTTAAAAGCAAGCTAGATGAGTCATGTAAATGTAGACAGTATCTTCAATTAGACCAACAGGTAAATAGTTAGATCTGGCTTTTGGGCTTTAAGGGGATGTGTGCCCCAAAATGTCTCTATTTTCCCTACCCAGCTACAGTGAGTCTAGCTAGAGATATCACCTCCAGCTCCAAATTTCATCTTGCATATGTCTGGAAATCTTCAGGACAGCAACAGTATTATTAAGTGACAGCAAAATTAAATTACTGAGGGCAAGGAAACGTTAAAAGATACATTATTTATAAGGATCCAGACTACGCACTCTGTATCCAGAAGCAGAAGTGACATCCCATTTGTAGAACATATAGCATAACTGTCCCCAGACTCCTAAGTATGGAGAGCACGGCAAAGAAGTCCTGATAAGGAGATTTTCTCACCCTGCAGAAACAGTGAATTTCTCTTAGGTGTGAGTGTGGCTGCACACAGGTGTGCATACAAAGGACAGAGAATGTGTAGGAGGATATTAAGCCTCTGCATTAGACTTCTGATTTCTCAACTTCCCACAGGCAGGCATAAGGGGAAGAATGGCTGGAAATCATCTTCCTTTCCCTCATAATTCAAAGCGAACACCATGCACCTTGACTAGAAAGTCTCCGTGAACCACTATATAGCAACAGAACAATTCTTTCTTCCTTGAACATGTATCAAGAGAAGTCTTGCTACAAATGAGACTTGTCAGCACAAGTAGTATCCTTCATGGATGATGGGACTAAATTTCAGCTCAGACTGATGTATGGCTCTCCTGAATTAGATGTTTGACCTTTAGCAACTGTTAGAGGGTTGCACCGCATACTGTCCCAGAGACTTCTACAGGTGGTGGACTCTGCCAGCTTCTCTGCTGGGAGAGCATACCTTGACACAGGAAGAGATGTCAGGTCTGCAAGTTAACTACAGTAACTCACAGAAATACGCAGTGTTTCAGCTTTTGATTTTCTGCCATAAGATGGTTAAGCTTTCTGATGCCTATCCAAATAAACTAAAGAGGCAAGGAAACAACATGAACATACTAGTCCTGCAAAAGTAGTAAGGTGAAGATCTGGAGATATCAAATGCTGGTTGAAATATATGGGGTCTTTTTATTTTTTTTCCCCAGTATTTCATATATTTCTAAGCTACAGAAGTACTCAGGCTATGCAGAGGGTACCTGGGACCCCTTCTCAGCTTTCACCTTTGGCATTACAACAGCTGATGATTGCCACAGGGCAATAGCTTGGTATTGCTGTTCTTCATTAGTGGAGTGAGCCATCCTTGTTGGAGCCTGAGACATTAATGGGTTTCAGAAAAGCATACTGGACTTCTGCAAGTCATTAGAGTCCTGAAAATCCA
This sequence comes from Aquila chrysaetos chrysaetos, assembly GCF_900496995.4. Taxonomy (NCBI): domain Eukaryota; kingdom Metazoa; phylum Chordata; class Aves; order Accipitriformes; family Accipitridae; genus Aquila; species Aquila chrysaetos. The sequence goes on from NC_044008.1 coordinate 15,297,226, forward strand.
ATTATATTAGTCTGTTTAGAGCCAAAGATGAAAACACAGTATCAGTGACAATTAGGGAATCTTTTGCTGGAAAGATGGGCCATTCAAATACTCCTGCCACAGATTTAACTTTCTGATAGTCTGGCACCAAGGGTTTGGCTAAGGATGCTAACGGGGAAGGAGACTTCTTCCCTTTTATCTGTGATGAAGACCATCGTCTTTATACCTCTACAGCTGTACTGGTATCCATCCAAACACAGGTGATTTTCAAGACTGCCAAGACTGGCACCAATTCAGCCAACAAGGCAAACAGCATTTGAAGGAGTGGAAAAAAGGATTTTCAAGTCCTTCAGAGCAAAACCTGCAGAATTTGAAGGAGACAGCTCTGCTTGACAGATGGGAAAACGTACCTACTTTATGGTAACAGAGAACAATTATTCTTTCAGGAAGTTGTCTATATACAAGGTATTGTGGTTTATTACACAGCCTGCATTAATGCAGGTTATAGGCTGGTACCAGTGGACCTGGATCTGCCTAAATCTTGCTCTCTGAGGGCAGATTTAGTTGGAAGAACACTGCTAACACTTGCACCCTGCATAGCAGTCTGCTGCTTCTCTTCACATCTGGATTGTTACAAGGCTTCCCTGTCCCTTTTGTAATGAGGTTGATCTTTCTTTCTGAGCTTCTTGCTCAGCACTTGGTTTGATCCCATTTGGTGCTAGACTTACATAAGCAACAAAACTGAGTCCAGAGGATGGTGATCAGATCACAGCAGTTACAACAAAAGATAAAGAAAAAAGGTTGAGAATAGGTATGTTTAACTTCAGCTTAGTAGTAACATAAGATATTCACCAAGTACAATCTTGCTGTCATGAAATGAAACTAGGGGAGAGCTGCAACTGTTATCACCCCCCTCCTGACTTTGTACAGGGAAGACTTCAGCTTTCCAAGCCTGTGAAAATACTTGGTCTCACATATGAGAGTGGCATGCACTACTGCACTGGGACCAGCAGCAACATCTACTCCCCAGAACCTGTTCCATGTACACAAGACATTTCTTCCTTACAGGACACCAATTAAGCCTTTTTAAATTAAGTAAGAATGCAAGAATTTTCATTCTGAAGAAAATGCAGGTCTCTCTCTAGTCCAAAGCAAATCTTGCAAATATCTTTTAATGTTCAAATTTAGTTGACAAATTGCTAGCCAACTACCTCAGAGAACAAAATGAGCTCTTGTGAGGTTATTAGAATAGCTGAGGAACAGCCACAGTGACCAGAGAAATTTATTTAGTTCTCAGTTCACCATAAATGTCACTTCTGATTGTGGCTGGCTGAAGAGGTGAGAAGATAGCATAAACTATTGTCAATTTGTCTTCTGTATCACAGCACCATAACCTTAAGAGTTCACTTCAATCAATCATCGTCAATAAATATTTACTAATGATGTAGGTATGCTATTACTTGATTTCAGACCAGCAGGGTTTCTACATGGACTTAGTGCAAAGACTTGAAGCTTTTCCGTTGTGCAAGTCAACATAAATACTTGAAATCAAAATAAATTAATAACCCATCTGCAAACTACACAATGGTACATCTGTACTACAGATCATCTTTACACTGGGTCAGGGTGAGTACTAAAGTGTTTCTTCCTTATTTTTCCCCATTTGCTAAAACCATAGCTTCAATGATCTTATGTTAAGCGATCAAATGTTAAGAGATCTAAAAAATAAAGTTTGAAAGGAAAATAACTTTTCTGATTTTTTTTTAGTTTTTTTTGAAGGAAATGTTGAATAAAACTGTATTAGGGACTACTGAATGTGGAGCAAAAAAACCAAGAAATCTTTTAAATACAATTGATTTGTAATACTTTATTTTAGTAAATCCATCATTTGGAGTGCTAGTAATGAAATACTACAAGGATTGAAGGTTTTCTTCTTTCATTTTCCTGTCAATGCACACTAACAAAAAGATATTATCTATGGGGTAAAACAGTCCTCAGGAGAAAAACCTCTCAACTGAAAAACCCCTTCACTCCTATTTCTTCTGTGCAGACTGCCATGAAACAGACTTTAATCCTCCAACTGGTGTTTTCTTCATAAACACGCAGCAAGATACAACTGGCACTCACACGCTAGCCTGCAAAGCTGTTATTATCTTCTGCAGAACGACGACTCCGGTTTAAGGCAGTAAAACTGGACTGAAGGAGAGAGCTGGCTTAATTCCTGGCTCCCAAACAACATTCTTGCATGACCCTGATTAGATTTTTCTGTGCCTCAATATCCCATCTCTAAAATCAGGATAATATGCTCTTTGTCTGCCCTGCCTGTTTAGATTGCAGCCTTTCAGTATTCTCTTACTATTTGTCCATACACTGCAGCCACAATGGGGCCCTTCATTTTGGCTGGGACCTCACTATGACTATAGAATAAGCAATGAATAAGATAACTTTCAGTATGTTTTAGAAGCAGAGTGTGACAATTGGGATGCTATCACAAAGATTTATTAAAGAAGTCTTAATAATGTTTAAAGGACCATTTTCATATCCAAGTGGCATATATATAACTGCAGCAAATATTCTTTGTTGACATTTTCAAATAAAACTTTTGTTATGCATTCTTTACAGAAATCCTACTTTTTTGAGTAAGAATATCAGTTATTAAGGGTTAAAAGAAGTCCTATAAAAATGAAATTTTCACACCTTTCTAGCCCAGCTTTTTAGTAACAAGATTATTATTGTTATTATAATAAAAAATTAATAATAAAGATAGCATCATCAGGAAAATATTTCTCAGACAATGACTAATGAGTATACCCTTCTAATTTTTCTAGCAGGGAAAATGATGAGTAAACGAGCAAAAAACATTGAGAAAAATAAAACCCCTAATCTCATCTATGTCATTTTACAAAATGCTAAGTATCTCATTGCTTGTCCATGTACAGGAAGAATGGACCTATATGCTGTTCCCATTTCATCAAGTGTTGTTATGGGTGCCTTTACTGCTGTCGGAGTATCCATTACTGCTGAGGAGAGTCAGTATTTCTTTAGACTCCACAACTCTGCCATCAGAAAACTCACAGAAAACTGAAATCTAGTTCCTCTTCTCCCAAACTGCTCTGTACAATTTTACAATCAAGTTACTATTTCTTTATGACAAATAAGAAAAAACCCTGTTGTTTCAGTCGACCTAAGAAAAAGATGCTATGTCCAGTAAAAGTGCAAGTTTGGTGTATATCATCTTTCACTACTAGGTTGCTACTTTAAAGCAGATCGCTAATGATTAGTACTGTCCATTAAATATTTGGTGACCACTGTGTACCTAAATTTGTTAAGAATAAGTTTGCCAACAGACAAAATCACAGCTAGATCCAGGACATCACTGGTACCCTATAACAGAAATGGAGCTCATCTTTAGCAAATCACATCATAAGATACTATGAGGGAATTTGCTGTTTACCTGCTCTACAGCCAATTTCAACTTCTGGGTCTGTCAGCTCTTCAAAAGCATAGCTAAAATAAAGTCAAACATAACTAAATATCTAAATACTTTGCATCTCAAAGCAATCAGAAGCACCCTCTGAAACTAATGAGTCATAACATTTAGAACACATATGTACTTTACAAGCAAAACAATCTGCAGCATTCAAAAGCTGACTAAACAAATTAAAGAGGGCGCTTTCTACACAGCCATGTATATCAATTTCTATTTTTTTCCCAATAATTGCCTGGCTTTTTCCAATCCCCAAGTCCATCGCCAAAGGTACTTCTGTTTTGTTAGTTCACTTCCCTGTTCGACAAAAGCCAAGGGCAAGAACATCTTTTAAGAACTCTCTTCTCACCCAAGATGGAAGGTGTCTGCTCATTCTTAATCAACAGCTGGATATTGAAATGAAAATGAAAACGTATTGTCTAAAAGGACACAATTCTTGTGCCAATTCTCTGTGCTTTTTCTGTATTGCCTCTTACACCTATAACAGCACCTTTCTTCAGGAATACTGCCTCTCATGTAACTTGTCTCTCCTAGAAGTTACTTTCAGATAGACTTTCAATAAGATCATCTTTTTCCTTCACACAATTCCAAATGAAATGGATTTCGTTCTCTTTCTTGCTGGTGTGCAGATCAAGGTACTGCTTTAAGTGCTCAACTGCACTTTTTTTCAGTTAGAGGACTTTATGCCAAAGAAAAATATATGAGAAAAAGTTCATTAATGGATAACAGGATATGGAAATATGAATGAGAAACTTTTTAAGCAAAGTCCAAACATACAAAAACTCTACCCCATGGCCACTTAGACAAAACAGTTAAAACAGGCAATAATACCTCCTGCAGATTGAAGAGCAGTCTTTAGTTCCACTAACATACAACTCTAGAAAATAGCTTTCTTGTTTTAAGAATTCTGCTCTCAAGGGAATAATTATCCTTGCAAGTACAATCAGTCAAATATTTTTACTGTCTGAAGAAGCATACATACCTCATCAGCTCTTACACTGAGATTTATGTAGTACACTTACATGCACACCACAAATATTTTCCAGGATAGCAATATGCTCCTACTGGTTAAACATGTTAAGTATAGACAAACTAGTCTGGCAATGCAGCACTTTGTATCGGTACAGTAGTCTCTTCCCTATTCCAGAGGATAAAAGCACAGTTTTGCTAGACTAACCAAGTCCATGCCAAGAGCCTGCTGCACACCTCAGGGAGCGTTCTTACCTCCAAGAGACACAACCCTTACAGAAGAACACGGTCATGAAGGGCTTGGGACAGTACAAGTCTATATGCCACTGAAGTGTCCATCAAATCTTCAATCTGAACTTCCTGAAGCATATGTACACGCCGCATTCAGAGGTATTCCCTTCCTTCCCGCTCCCTCCTTCTTCCTGCGGTGCTACTAACAAAGTTACAGTTTGTCACAGGTACAGGATCAACCACAATTTAAAGCCTCAAAGTAAAGCTCTGCAGTTAAAGCGATCACCCTATGAAGGCGCAAACTCCGCTACCAAGACACACTCATGAGATTTGCTGCCATTAGATGAAAGAAAAATGAAAATTTTTGTTGTTGTTGCTACATCAGGCAAAAAAGGCCTTAAGAAACTTGAGGAGCTTTTACCAACTAAAGAATGAGCTAAAGAAACTGTAAGTATTTCCCCTCTGAAATATCAGGATATTTCAGTTCTGAAGACTTCCAAAAAACTTACAGAGTGAGTCTAAAGAAACCTGCCCATCTAGTAGTACTGAAGCAGCAAAAGAAAGAAATGAAAAAGCAATGGAAGACACATGTGTTACTTTTATCTGTCAACAACAACAACAAAAAAGATCTGCACTTGTTATGCTGCACAGTACCTACTCCTAATACAAATCATCGATTTAATATTGTCACTCAAAGGCATAAACACTAATATGATAAAGGTATTAATGGGGCTCTCTCCTTTTAATGAAAGAAAGCAGCAGTTTATTAGTTCAATCACGTTATTGTTCTATTTCAATTTCTGCCACACCAAATACTGCACAAGTCATATTCTGACCTGCACCTATGTAATTCTCACTATTAAACAAACAAAAAATTACGCAACAACTTCATTTTCACATTCTCAAACAGAGACTTGAAAAGCTTCAGTTGCCTTTGGAGCTGTTTTGTTTCTCCTGGAGAGGAGAAAAAGGTGGCTTTTGGGGAATGAACTACTCAAAATACAGGAAGATAACTGTTTTTCCTAATTTTAATCTTAAGTATATGACTACTACAAGGATTGTGATGGGTTGACCCTGGCTGGTTGCCAGGTGCCCACCAAAGCCGTTCTATCACTCCCCCTCCTCAGCTGGACAGGGGAGAGAAAATATAACAAAGAGCTTGTGGGTCGAGATAAGGACAGGAGAGAGATCACTCACCACTTACCGTCACGGGCAAAACAGACTCAACTTGGGGAAAATTAACTCACTTTATTACAAATCAAACAGAGCAGAGTAATGAGAAAGAAAATCAAATCTCAGAACACCTTCCCTCCACCCCTCCTTTCTTCCCGGGCACAACTTTACTCCTGGATTCTCTACCAACCCCCCCCAGCGGCACAGGGGGACGGGGAATGGGGTTTACGGTCAGTTCATCACACGTTGTTTTCTGCCGCTTCATCCTCCTCAGGGGGAGGACTCATCACACTCTTCCCCTGCTCCAGCGTGGGGTCCCTCCCATGGGAGACAGTCCTCCACGAACTTCTCCAACGTGGGCCCTTCCCACGGGCTGCAGTTCTTCACGAACTGCTCCAGCATGGGTCCTTTCCACGGTGTGCAGTCCTTCAGGAGCACACTGCTCCAGCGTGGGTCCCCCGTGGGGTCACAAGTCCTGCCAGAAAACCTGCTCCGTGGGCTCCTCTCTCCACAGATCCGCAGGTCCTGCCAGGAGCCTGCTCCAGCACGGGGTTCCCACGGGGTCACAGTCTCCTTCGGGAACCCACCTGCTCCGGCGTGGGGTCCTCCACGGGCTGCAGGTGGATATCTGCTCCACCGTGGACCTCCATGGACTGCAGGGGGACAGCCTGCCTCACCATGGTCTTCACCACGGGCTGCAGGGGAATCTCTGCTCCGGCGCCTGGAGCATCTCCTCCCCCTCCTTCTTCACTGACCTTGGTGTCCGCAGGGTTGTTTCTCTTACATGTTCTCACTCCTCTCTCCGGCTGCCGTTTACTGCCTGTCCCAACTTTTTCCTTCTTAAAAATGTTATCACAGAGGCGTTACCACTATCGCTGATTGGCTCAGCCTTGGCCGGCGGCGGGTCCGTCTTAGAGCCGGCTGGTATTGGCTCTCTCTCCAACACAGGGGAAGCTTCCAGCAGCTTCTTACAGAAGCCACCCCTGTAACACCCCGCCCGCTACCAAAACCTTGCCACACAAAACCAATACATTAAAAAGTCTGATGGAGGGTGGAGGTTAACAGTAGATTATCGCGGCCTGAATGAAGTGACACCGCCACTGAGTGCTGCTGTACCAGACAAGGATCTTTCCAGCTGACTCTTCTTCACAACAGTACCTCACTTTCCACTATCTGACAGCAGCAATGACTTACTAGTACTTGGTTTGTACTTCAGGGGGGTAACTCAAATACCACAAGGTAGCACTTCTGAGGCTCAAGAAGTCTTTCTTTTTAAAGGAGGACCACTGGATGTAATCAAGAATCAGCAGGCTGATTCAGATCTTGAGATGGGCTACACTGACCAAAAAAGTAAGAATGTTTTAGAGCCATTTGACTATGGAGGTAGCGAGCCTGCTTCTCAACGCAGCCCCTTGAGTCCCATTTCCTTGCAGTGGGTATGCTGCAGCTTCATTGCCATTGACACTTGACTGAGATTAGGATACGAAGGGCTCAGCCATTTTTACTGAGGAGCTAAAAACATCCTAGGAACCCGCACAAAGAAAACTGCACCGAGATTAAAGCAAGCTGCTGAAAATGGGTCTGCTCAGTGACTGTCTCAGGTTCTCAGCATGAACGTGTGAAAGGTCAGCAACAACATTTGCTGACACAAACTGGTCCCAGAAGTGATGCTTTCACCAGCACCCAGCTTCCCAGATTAATGTCATCCACCTAACAGCTCACTGACATGAGCAGACCACTTAACACTTCTTATGCTGCAGCCTGATGCCTGTCAACTTTGCTTAGAAGGAATCTCCCTTCCAGCATTATAGTATTCTGAGGATTTGGGTGTAGCGAAGCAGTTATTAATTTATTTCATTCAGTATTTCAGTGTTGTGCTAGCTCTGCATCAGTTTAAAAAAAAAAAAAAAAAAAATCAGCAAAACTGTTCTGTTTAAAGACTGATTCTTCACGTGTTTAGAATCCACATTTTTTCAGCTTTTCTTCAAGTCTGCTGTGCTTCCTAGTACTCCATGATTTACCTAATTGTAGGGTCATTGGAACAAGAGGTTTCCTAGATAGAGTCCAAGACACATCTTTTCAGAGATACTCTCAATTCTCTGGCACACACTTGACTTCAGCAGTGATAGTGCCTTGAATAGACAGAAGAAAAAGGAGATAGAGAAGCAAAAATGCACTGCCTTGTGTCATGCATTTAAGGTACAGTCCAGCATCATAAAGCAATAAAAAGTCATCAAGATTCATTGAAAGAGACCACTTAAGAGATCTTTTCACCAACCCCATTAAACAAAAATATCCTCCACACTATTACAAGGAACAAACCTTACCCCCATTTACTGTAACAGTATGGGTCCTTGGAGGGCTGTTACTAATTACTGCACAATCCGACAGGACAGTGGACAAAGGAGGAGTCAAACCCTGCATTCCTTCATTGCCTACTGGGAAAACTTTTAGCCAAATTTCTTGAATTCTTAGTGTCTTTCCCTGTGCATCAGGAGGAATTATGTACATTGTAACTCCTAATTAAACACTTTCAAATTTACTGCTGAAAAGAATCACACAAGAAAATAAGTATATCCATTATTATGCATATCTTAATATATGTTAACGCCTCATCTGCAAGTTTATGTGATAATTACAATGGCATAAGTGACAGATAATTCCTATCACAACATTTCATCTGGAAAAAACCCACTGCTATTACTACCTTTCCAAAAGAATGAGTTCAACAAAATTCAGCTTCTGAAAAAAACCCACAGAAAATAGCCTAAATATGGTACAGCAGTCATGCGAGTGAACATCTGTCCACTGAGAATTGTTTGCATGTTTGCCAAGTGGAACTACATCAAGGATCAAAACCAAACTCTGGAACTGCTTGTGTGAGCTGAATCTGCTTCAGTGTGAAAGAGGTACATACGTATCTTGAGGGATGCAATGCAGAACTGCACTGTGTACGCTGTTGCAGCACCAGACCTGTGGAGGGTACTTGTCTTGGGGATCTTGGCAGCAGTTGGGTGAGAGATTAATGTGGTGCATGGATTTAATGAAGGGTAAATGAATATAACATCAGACAGAATCACTATTTTAGCCAAAAGAGGCTGTGAAAGTCTTTGTTAAGGAGGCTAATACCTGAGTATAGAAAAAACGCAGTATGCACTAACACCCCACTCAGCACAGTACAAGGAATGACCATATACATCTGTGCATATTTTAAGTATCACTCACAAAACTTCCAAGTTAGTGATGTGCACCTTCCTTCTCAATCTCTTGTTTGATGGACATGAGCTCTGTTGAACTCTGTATCTGAATGGCATGAGACACTACCTGCTAATGTAAGCTCCCTATTAATGAAGCTTCTGTAAACGATCTATCCAACTACTCTGCAATTAAATACTGTCCTGTTTCTGAGATTATTGCAAATAGTTTTTCCAACAACTTTTCAACAGAAAGGGTGTTCTGTAGTTATCAGAGCAGAAAGGTTGAACAGTCCCTTTTTTTTTTTTTTTTTGGAGCATTCATTATAGAAAGCCCCTGCCTAAGGAAAACTCTTAAGCCCAGAATACATTTCTTCCACAATGCTAAAATATAAAGCATCTTCAAGGCTTCTGTCATAGGCAGAGGATTTCTAAACCAGTTTCATACCTCAAAGTGCATTTGTTCTTTTAAGTCTCCAAGTTCAAGTGCAGTACATCACTTGATACCTAAACAGAGTCAAATGGCCACACTTTAAAACTCGTCTCTCAATTGTGAGCATTAAAGAGTCAAGAATCTTTGTAGTTTATAAAACTGAACTCTTTTTATTTTGATTAGAACAACATGTTTCTGCAATGTAAAAAGCCTCCAAGAGCTGTTAAAAAAAAAAAAAAAATCACTAACTATGGGGAAGCACATACTCTGACTAAATTACTAGGATGCATAGTTACTGCATGACTATACAATAGAGTTAAGGCAGTCTGGATACCTTACCTATAAATTTCTTCACTGATTTAATGAGTTTCTTTAAAGTCTGAGATATGACTTTATAACTTTATCACTCGTTACCTATATTGCAATACTTGAAGGATACTTGCAACATCACTTTAACTTTTAAAAATCTTGTAATATTACCACATTTTCTCCACATAGTTTTATGGCAGTGAAAAACAAAAAAGAGATTTTTTTTTCTTCCTGACTGTATCATCCTAAACTCTTCATAAACACAAATCAGAACTTGCTAATTACAATTCTACTTCTTTATCACTTAAGTGGAAGCAGTTTCCATTTCATGCACCAGCTGAATTTTACAGCTAACACTATCAAAGTCATCAGCTATTAAATTCAACATCAATACACTAACAATTTCAATGGAAAACACGGGCATAACTAAGATCCAACCCTGGATTAAAAAAATCTTAGTCTATAACTGCGTGTACATGAAGTGGGAAGATTTAGTTTCATCTAAGAGTTATATTTTACAGCAAGAATAATGCTGCAACTATCTACCACTTACAGTTCAGAAGCTGGCCATTTGGCCATTCACAATTAATTTATTTCAGTTCAGTATCACAAGGGTAGCTACCACAAATTAACAGATGACAACTCCCCATGTCATAGAAAGGAAAAAAGAAAGGGGGGGGGCAGGGGGAGCAATCATGAAAAAGAAATTATAATAGAATAAAAATCACTAGTAATCATTCATGCCCAGTTAATTATCAAAATATGCCCCAATTCTTATTTTAATAACATACTCATAGCTAGCTCACAATCACTGTTTACATTCCAAGATAATTTACAAGTGCTTTACAACTGCATGTTTCAATAACCTTACAAGGACTTTTATTCCTCTGTGGAATCAGAGCATTACAAAATGTCAAACTTGTTGCAAAACTGCTGATGAAATTGTGAATAAAATCATCTCTGCTAAATTCCACCAAAAAGATACACTATACAAAAAAGAATTAAAGCATTCCTCCCACATGAATATTTACTCTTTGCAAAAAAATATTTTAAAATTTATTTAAAATAATACGGGACTATTTTTTCCAGTTCTATTGTCAACTGTTATTTCACACACTGGAAATGTATTTCACTTTAATAAAGTTACAGAACAAACATACCAAGGCCTAAACTTACATTTTAATGACTGGATTACTATATTATCATCATGACATCTGCATACAAGGATATAGGGATCTCCTTAAGTGACATGCACTGATTTGACTGCGTAGCTTTCAATTACATTCAGAAGACTTCTAGATTTTACAGCCTCCAAACATAAATGAAAAAGAAGTGTCCTCATTTTCAAAAGTCAGTATTCTGAACTTTTAAGAAAGATTTTGGAGATGTAAGGTGAGCAACATCATTCATAATGGGAGCTATCCCGCTGTTAATGAAATCTTTGCCCCCTATTTTGCTGTGCAGAGTGCTGAACACACATACCAAAGGAACTGTAAGCCACCAGTAGCCCAGACACCATCAAAACTCAGGACACTCTAAGCAAACAAAAACTTAATCATTTACCACAGTTCTTGATTCCTTCAAACAGATTCTGGCAATTTGCAATCTCCCAGAGTATTCCCATTAGGCATTTCTGAAACACTTACACATAAAGCAAATTAGGCAAGAGGGCACGCTACTAGCCAGGATGCACTCTCTGCAACTTCAGAAGAATTCTACTACGGTGTGAAATCCCCCCCTGCTCCTCTACCCTATCCTTCTTCTCCAGGGTAATTTTCTCTCACCTCTAACCCTCTGTGCCCTTTCAACTGTCCAAACCTCTGTAATTAAAAACAAACCTATGGCAGAAAATGCCAAGAGCAACTCAAAACCAGGTAAAAGAAGATATCACATACAACAGCAAGTTCCTTGCTGCAAATGTCTCTCTGAATGAACCAACTCCATAGGAGCACTCTGAGTCAATTTGCTCTCATAAAAAGAAAATAATGAACTGATACCTGCTAAAGTAAAGGAAAGCCTCCTTCAAGCTACGGAATATGTACAGAAGCGTGAAACTGCTACTCTGTCAGCTGCTTGGATTTAAGCACAAATTCTGAGGAAAAAAACCCCACGATTCAAAGCTATTTGAGGCTTCAATACACAGTTAGTAGAGTGCAGTCCACAGATATTCTGTAAATAATACAGACCTGTGTAAATAATACATTCCAAGGCAAGGTTTGCCAATGCTGTCTGGACAGAGACCTGGATTTTGCTACCTAACTTTGTTTGACTGCAAGTACAGCAAAATTTTAAACACAACAAAAGAAAACAGAAAGAAAAAAAAAAAAAAAAAGTCCAACTATTTCAATGACAAAATCTCTTCCGTAAAATAGCCCAATAAGACTGGCACTTTCTGGAGAGATAGAGAAAACCAGTTTTTCTCTCCTCAAACACAGGAGGAATTAAAACTTTACTTGCCAGCAGCAGTGTAAAGCCATGGCTAGTCTCAGTCTCCAAGTTCCCTCATAGATGCCTGGTCTTCCATTACTCTGCTCTTCATAAAAATATCAATGGTTACTCAAAGTGAGGCAAAGGGGGACATAGCCTCTGTACAGGTGCAACTAGCTATACTGTGTAAATAACACGATATAGGTCTTTATGGAATGTTGTTGAAAATGTGCCATGCGCTGCAACTACATGCAACAATATATATATATATTTTTTTTACTCACCTCAGCCTCATACAATCTCCAAATGAAGGTGCAGCTAACCAAAGCACTCTAGCAACACAACTGCAGGTTTATCTTATATGCTTGGAGCAAGTCACTTGGCCTCTCCATGTTTCTGTTTCTCCATCTGTAACACTTCAAAGAAAGCTTGAGAGGCTTAGTTTATTAAGCAGCCTGCCAAGTCCTTTAGACAGGTGTGTTACTAAAGCATTAAAACCATGTTCATTGGTTCTGAAAGGGTAAACCGTTAGTCAAACCAAAATAAAACCAACAATATCCTTAAAAGAAGGCTACACTTTTTAAATGAGAAGTATCATGTTTACCTTATTTTCCTTTACAGAAAAAGAATCTCCAGACTTCAGATATTTTATTACAGTAAGACATCAGAGATCTGACTTTCTTCTGAACCCCCTTTCCCTCCATTTACTGTTACACTCCTGAAGGAGTGATAAGCAGAGAGAAACAAACCAGTAACACCAAATGAGTGACATGCGTCCAGCCAGACTCACTGTCCCCAGGCCACAGGGGAAGACCTCTACACACCAAGGCCTGTCAGCACTCTTTAACTGACAGCTGATGTCAACTACAGGTTGCCTGATGAGGGCAGAAAACAGTCTGGATGCTAATACAGACAAGGACAAACTGTTCCCAACACCTGCAAAAGACAATATATTAGATACTGGCAGTGAACACTAAGCACTAGACTTCTTTCAAAGCAGTATCCACGTGGAAGTTTTGTATCTATACAAACCCAAGGTTCAGGCTCTTGTTCTTTTGTAAATGTTGCTTTTGCTGCAGTATCAGTGAGAGAATTCTCACAAAGCCATTCCTAGCAAGAGAAAGAGTCCACCTAAAATACTGACAATGGACAAGGATCATCTAAAAGTACCAGCTATATAATACAGACACATATTGACCAACTCCCAAACACTAGTTCCACTTAAGAGTACATACTTTTTATAGCTAAAACCAGTTGCTACACAGATGAAACAAAATAAAAACTCAAAAGAGAGACTGATAAATAAGAGTACCGATTTCTTATAATTTTTCAAAGTATTAAAACTTGAATAGCCAAATAAGACAAATATTCTCCAACATATCACAGATTAAAACCAGATTTCATTTAGGCAAAAGACCTCCAGCACACTGTATAAAAGTTGAAACATCAGATGAGGGGAACGTAACTGATGCCTTGAAAGACAGTCATTTTGAATCACCAGATACTTAAGAAAAATCTTGGAACCCAAAAGCAAACATGATTACAGAGAATTTTCTAAATATACATGTATACACATAAACATATATATTTAGGATATCTGCCTGTAGATTTTCAGCATATAAATATGGTAATGCTGCAGTGCCACCCTTCATCTTGCTCCTGCTAACCTTTTTGTGTGCTTTGTATCTTTTTCGGACTGCAAATGTGTATCTGTACTACATTTTGCTGCTAGTTTATCCAGCACACATAAAAGATGGCCTGATATAACTGTCAGGATTGTGCACTAGCTCTCTGAATCCTTAAGCTCCCACATCAGCACGGAGTATTTCAGTCCCACACTTCCAAGTCCACACTGCAGAGCCTACCCTGCCTAGAGCATCCTGAAGAGTCACTATAGTAAAAGTAACACATTTTCCTCCTGACAGGTCAGTGTGGCTCTCTCTCAGCAAGTGACCAGCAGTAAAGAAAGTAGAGTTTCAGTTCAATCAGACACACAGAAATGGAAGTACTCCTCTCCTGGAGCTGGCATCTGACCTATATGCCGTATCAAGTATATACTGTTTAGCAAGAGCTAATGGGCTTCTTCACATTGCTGCCAATCAGGACATGAACTCTTCTGCTGCGAGTGACTGCTGTCATTTGTCTCCTGCAGAAGCACACCTTGACATTTTGGTAAGGGGAGTTGGGAAGAGAGGAAGGGCTTCTTCGTAATCAATAGGCATTAGATAGAAATACATGGTTCAAGATGCCTTTTGATGGGCAGGACACTGACATAAAAAGCCAAGGAAATACTCAGAATGGTCTGGTGCCACCAGGGTGCCTCATATAGCATGAGGTTCTGAAGTTCTGCAGCTTGTTTCTCCTGAAGCAAGCACAACTTTTGGAAGATGACGGTCCTGATCCGTTTAGACTTTGAAACTGTGGCATGACCATCTAGAGCATGATTTTTTTCAATATGTACCTTGTTCCTGTAGAAAGCAAATGACAAATAAGAACTTTGGTGCTGTTAACTTCCAGCTTGAGTAACAGCCATGAGGAACACTACCTCACAGGAAGGTGAAGGCTTGAACTTTCTACAGTACAATGGAGTTTCCATACATTTTAACGATCTTTATCTGACAGCAATAGTGAGATATACAGCCCATCAAACTACTGCCGTGGCTGGTCACACTGTGCAGGTAAAATAACTTTATCTGACTGCTTCCTCCAGGTTTTAAGTAATCTGTCCCTGCTGCAGGGTATCAGTCTTCTTCTTGAACTCCTGCTTCCAGATTAGAAATTACCCTTTGTAGAGCTTTATGTCAAAGCAGATATCATCTTCTGTTGTGGTATTTGCCATAGTCTCAAATATAATCTACCTGAATGCAGGTATGGATTAAATGATGCCGGGAAGGTTAAGTAGACCAGTCATCTTGATCTTAGCAGGACTGTTAGTATTCTGGAGAGAATATTGGCCTAACAGCAGATCCTGGCTTAATGCAACATTTGTGAAATCATGGACAGAGGGATGTACGTAGTGAGGGGACTATGACAGGGACACCCAGTCCAAACATTCAGTCCAGCTCAGTACACAAGTAACATACTAAAGGCAACTCAAGAGTGTAAACTTCTAAATATTTTGTAACTACTCAGCTATGAACTGATGGATCAGATACCTGTCAAGCTATGCTACCTTGTCACAGGCAGCAACAAGGAACTGAGGAAGATTCAGATTCCCTGGACCTTTAGGACCCCCTCATGGTACTACTACAAGGTAGCACAGGACATGTGTGACCCTGTACATTCCCAACCAGAAACAGCCTGAGCTCAGGCACAGAGAATTCACATGGCTCTAGAACAGAACACACACCGACGCAGATTTGGAGCAAACCTCACCTTCCCATTTACAGTTTGTTTTAGCCTTTCCAATTGCAGGAAAACAAACAAACAAAAAAACCCCCATTTATTCTGCAGTCCTGAAATTCTTTAGTTTTTGTTGGGTGTGTAAGCCCAAAAACCTAACATTTCATAAAAAGAAATCCAATGTTGCATATTTTCTTTTTTAGAACCTCAATTCATGCTGCCTTCTTTTACAAATTTTTGGAGGCAGCAATACTGGTAAGGGGATGAGGGAGGAGGATTTATAAACTTGAGATGCAGCACATTTGTTTTCCACTTATTTTGTATAGAGTGCTTACAGGAGTTACAGGACCACCAACACTGGGGGAAACCACTGGAAGTGTGTCTTCACTGAAAGTAGGTTAGGTGCTCCCTTTAAGCCCACATACACAACACCTCTCATCTAAGTTGAGAGGTACCTTATATCAGCATTGACTAGCCTTGCTGTGGTCATAACCAAGAGAAAAGGTGACACTTTCACTCATACTGGTGATGATTTTACAACACAGAGGCAATACTGAATGATTCAAGTGCTAATGTCCTTCAAAAGATTCTTTTGCAAAACCAGGACAAAAAGAGTTCTCACACAATTCATTAGAAATTACAGAGCCTCTTACTTTACCACAAAGATTGACCTGCTATGTCCTCATAAATCCACAGACAAGAAGGTAGCACCACGAAAAACATGTTAACAAAGGTTGCTTTGCTTTGCAAACAAAGTAAAGCCAAAGGTGGCATTTGGGCCCAGCTGTCAGTTACATGAACTTACAGTGAGAAGGCACAAACTATCTGCAAAGCTTCTGAGAAGGCTAACAATTATATTGGTAAATGATTAAGTTATGCTTAGAATTAATGACTGGAGGGATATATGTGGGTTTGATTACCAGGAAAATATAAAGGGAGAATGGAAAGCATTAATTCCTCTTTTACCTGCTATTAAGGGATGGTCCCTTCCCACCCATCCCGCTAGAAAGCTGCCTTTCTGCTTTGATCACCTCATCTTTCACATGAACTTCTTTTTAAACAAAATAAGCATTTAAAATGTATGAAATTTTAGGGAGGAGAGGAACTGCATTGGGTTTGTGCGGTGGAGGGGGCCGCAGGGGTGGCTCCTGTGAGAAGCTGCTCGAAGCTTCAAAGTCGGACCCGCCTCTGGCCCAGGCCGAGGAGAGCGGATTCCAGAGGGGGAACCCACAGCGAGTAGGGGATTGGGATGTGAGAGGAACCCCTCTGCGGGTACCGAGGTCAGGGAGGAAGGCGGGCAGGAGGGGCTGCCCCCGCAGCCCGCGGGGAGACCAGACGGCAGGCTGTCCCCCCCAGCCCACGGAGGGGAGCGGGGGAGCAGATGCCCACCTGCAGCCCGGGGAGAGAGGAGCCCACGCCGGAGCAGGGGGCGGATGCTCCCCAAGATGGCCGCGGCTCCGTGGGGAAGCCCGCGCTGGGGTCTGTGACTGAAGGTCGGCCCGCGGGAAGGACCCACGCTGGAGCAGTTTGTGAGGAACTGCAGCCCGTGGGAAGGAGTCACCTTGGAGAAGTTCACGGAGGACTGTGTCCCGTGGGAGGGACCCTGCGCTGGAGCAGGGGAGGAGTGAGGAGTCCTCCCCCTGAGGAGGACGGAGCGGCAGAGACAAGGTGTGAGGAACCGACCCCAACCCCCATTCCCCGTCCCCCTGCGCCGCTGGAGGGGAGGAGGGAGAGAGAACCGGGAGTGGAGTTGAGCCGGGAAGGAGGGAGGAGTGGGGGAAGGTGTTTTAAGGTTTGGTTTTACTTCTTTTTATCCTGTTCTGATTTGATTGGTAACAAATTAAAATGATTTTGTTTTTTAACCCAAGTTGAGTCTATTTTTTGCCCATGACCATAACTGGCGAGTGATCCCTCCCTGTCCTTGTCTCGACCCACAAGCTTTTCGTTATATTTTCTCCTCTCCATCCCACTGGGGCAGGGGAGCGAGCGAGCAGCCGCGTGGTGTTTTCTTGCCAGCTGGGCTTAAACCATGACAGGAATTAAGAACAAAAATCTTCCTTATGATCTGTACTGAATTTCTATGTTAAAACAGGCTGTAGAATTTCATCACATTTTTCTAGCTGCAAACACAAGCTTTCTGGCTGCCTAAAGCACCAGGTGCTTCCTGGGAAAGCATCAGGGCCTTACGCGAGGATTTTGTGCAACAGAGTCTACTACATCCCTTGATAAGCTGTGCCTATTTAATTGTATCGTTAGAAAACTGTACCTTATTTCTAGTCTGAACTGATCTAGCTTCAGCTTTCAGCCATGAGAATCCCCTTAATCTAGCTGACAAAGAACCATCTAACTGTCAGATACCTTCACCCTGTCTAAGTACTTATAGACTTATCAGGTAGCCTCTACTGTCTGTTGATAAATAGATTGAGCTTCTTAAATCTTCCATTCTAAAGCTGATTATCCAGACCTCAAATTAATGTAGATTTTTTCTGAACTCCTTCCAGTTCTTCCAACACTTGATTGCACATCAGAACTGGGATACAGTATTTCAGTAAACCCATATAAAAAGCAGTAGTATTCACCTCCCTCCTACTCTCCCAGTCATGCACTTTCAGTCTTCTTCAAGACTGCTTTGAACAGGGAGTAATACTTCAATTAATCAACCCTCTAAGGTAATTCTTCCATCCCTACTTATATTCTAGATAGAAATTCTTCCTAACACAACAAATTCAGAACGGACAATGACCAAATTTACTTCCATTTGTTATAAAGAAAAATATATATGCTTTTTTTTTAACCCCAACTGCATAAGCTTTATGTATGATGGAATGTATGAATTCAGTGCCTGTATTTTACAAGTGAAAAACTGCAGAGAAAAAGATTATGTTGCAATCATGTAATAGTTACCCAATTTAAAGCCACCTCTTTAAACTACTATTTCATTCAATAAACTCACCACTCCCAGCCTATTTTGCACTATGGTGTTTGGATGCTCACTTGTATATTCACCTCGAGGTGCTGGGTGGCCACAGCAGATTTTATTTTCAGCAAAATCCAGTGGGCACAACGAAAGATTGCTTCAGGCTAGAGGCAGTATTCTACCAGACAAAAGGCAGAGCTGCAGGCTAGTCATGGAGGATTTGCTAATGTTGTAAATCTACCCATGTAGTGAAAATTAATTGCCAGTTATAATCTACAATTATTACTGTATCACTAGCTAGTTTCCCTTCCTATCTTGGATGAAAAAGAAACCAAGTAAAATCATGAAATATCTAGGATAAGCATTTCCACAAACAGGGAAAAAAAGCAAACTGACAAAAAAAAAAAATCAGAACAGAGATTGTAAGATCATATCCGATCATATCTGGTAAAATATACATGGTCTTCGCTGGCAGAGCAGGTGCAGAAAAGAAGATGATGCTAGTGATGTTTGCACAGGAAAGGGGCAAGCAATCTAGCTTTTGGAGCACTAACATAAAATTCTACTTTCAAGTAATTTTAAAACGATAGAAAAGCACCATACTAGTATTTGTGGTAACTTGCTAAAATATAGTGAAGTACTGTGGTTTTTTGGTACAAGAACTGGCCTATTCTCATAAGCTTGGTTTGGGTAACTGTTCTTTGATAGAACGATTAACGCCAACAATGTATTTTGAAAGATGGCAGTCTTTGATCAGTGCTTAATTTTAATGACCAAAATTTGGTGCCAATGGGAGTATCACCTTTTGGAAACCAGTAAACAGAGTGCTAGTCAGTAAAGCCTGCCATGACCTCTCACAGGCAAAGGTAACAAGCTTTGATCATTTTGCCTTTTTTTTTTTTTTTGGTAAATAAATACATTCTATGTACCTGTATTCTCTTTGTAATCTAGAAACAAGGTATTGCTCCTTTCCTTTCCACATCATTATGCAATAACATATTTCAGTGAAGACTGGATTACACCCTGTCAGTACACAGCAGGCTTTCAGCGTTCTTTCATTTAATTCCAGCGCAGGTAGGATTAGGCTTTCAGCAGCAGCCATATTTGTGTTCAGAGATGCCCCTGCCCCCTTTCAGTGACAAATGGATTAATTTCTGCACATAGCTAGTAGAACACTTTGGGCGTTTTTCCAATGAAAGGTGATCTATAAACATTATCAGTAGTCAACTTGTTTATTCTCATTATTTCTTCCCATTCACTCACTCCCTCTGCCGTTCCTCACACTGATAGGTGGGCTGTATGCATGAATCACATTTCATACCCTTCCTCTGGATATACACACACTGCCTTGATTATTACTCAAAGCAGCTTTAATACATGATTTTGAACACAGGGAAAGTCTCTCTCTCACAACCTCACAGTACTAAAATGAACAAGCTTTTAAAAGCACTTGTTCTGTGTATTTTTTTCATAGCATTCTATGCTTGCACATGGTATGTCAGAAATCTGCCATGAAAAGCCCACATTCAAGGGGTTCTCCTGAAATAAATTCAAACTTCAGAGGCATTTGGACACAACAGACTCACTCTAAGGTGGAAAGTCCATAAAAAGAGTCAAAGCTGCTTAGAATTTCCCATGTCATTTATCCTCTGATCCTGTAATATACAAACAAAGGGGCGTAAAAGAACTAATACAGAAGAAGAAGGAGTGTGAAAGAATGACAAATGTTATTGCACACACAGTGTGTTAGTTTCTCTTCACTTTTTGCCTAGTATCAAAACTAGGGCACCATTCAAGAGAACAGATGAGGTTGAAGCCTAACAAGAAAGGGAATGTTTAAGTTATTTGGAGAACACAGGGCATGTTTAGGGAACAGAGTTAAGGAAGATTAAGATTTATCTTCCAATATTTATGTTATTTTTGTCGTTTGGCAATTACAATTAGTTTCGCTTTCCAGCTCCGAGACAGTATTAACAAAACAAGGAGAGTTTATTTTTTACAAATAAACTGCTTTCACTAGAAATCTGTTCTGTACATTACTTTCCTGTGTGCTATACTATCAGCTTTGATGCCTACTTCTTCCACATCAATAATTATCCTCTACCTCCTTCAAATTCCTCCTTAAAATAGCTGCTTGCATGAAATTTTTTGACATTCATAGACTGATTTTTGTCTTCACAACATACACTGCTTATGGCTTTGTCTGAACTGCATTGTAAGCTCTCTGAAATACAGACCATATCTTACTGTTTTTTAAAGCTACCACTTTTATACGTTACATCATTTGAACATTACACATCTCTAGAACCTTCCCAAATATATACTTAATAACAAGGAATTAAAAAAAAAAAAAAAAACAACCCCAAAACCAACCCCAAAACCTCATATTCAGGATAAATTCACACTTCCAGGAAAGCAATAAAGGTTTACAATAGCTTTGATATGCCAAAGAGCTTGGATAACAAACAGTCAGAATAGTGACAAGTATCTTGAAAAGCTGGAAACAATAATAAATGCTGCAAAATAAAACTTGTAGCATTCCCTCCTTCAGTGATGCAGTCAAGAATATGTTTTTCTGATAAACAAGAAACCCAAAAATATGTAAAGCTGCATTACCTCTTTCAAAATCTAAATACCTACAAGACTTGGTAACTTTCACACCCAGTGTGTTGTGAATTATGAGAGTAGCTGAAGAAAACTTACACCAAGCACAGAATGTACAAAGACTATTAAAAGCGCTATACACACAGCTCACCATAATTTCAAGAGCTGAAACATTTTTTCTCCCATTTCTCCTTATATTTTTCCATTGCCATGCATTCAGTTTCTTAGTATATTTGCCCAATGTTCTCCAAGTCTTCTAAAAAGCCAAAAATAAAACAAAAGCATGAATACTGGTTAGAAGCACAAACCCTCATGATATTGCACAAAAAGCCCTGAGAGACCCTGAAGAGAAAATCTGAAGACTTTTTTTTGTTTTCTTTTTTTCTCAGTCACTCTGCAAGACAGTATGTATAAGCTGTTGGGATGACTGAACATTGATAACATACAGGGACAGGCAGAATGTTGCTCGAGAAAGGCAAGGTAATGGATAAAACCTTCCAAGTCAAAGGATCAGCTCAATCCTCTGTGCGTGAGTGAACAACTCTTTCCTGCAGCATTGTCCTCTTCCCATCTCTTTCCTTCCAGAGATGTTTACATCTACTAAAGAGACGTTAAAATCTGATATTAACTTCTTAAACACCAAGAAGCCTGCATCATGAATAACAGCCATTCCATGTAACACCTCAAAAATCATTAAAAAAAAAAAAAAGGCTGTATCATAAAGCATGCCTGCCTGTAGCACGTAGACAGCAACAAGCTTGCTTTGCCCTGCAAGACAAGCAAAAGCCATACAACCATGTTTACTGCAGCACCGCGCCCAAGCTCTGATGATACACCCTGCGCACTATGACATTAGCCAGGGCCCAGTCCATGATAATGTAATCCTATGGCCTTGTCTCGGCTCTGGAAGCAGGAAGCACAAGTCAGTATCAGTATGTGATAGATCATGTAGACGTATTATCTACTTACGATGCACTGCAAAGAACAGAACTACTGAGCAAGAAACCAGCAAGCAAACTACTTTCACGTCCATCATGTGATGTGATAGATATGACCAGTCACCAAAGCATGGAAGCATTCTGCTTTGAGCCATGGTCTACACTCTCTTCTCTCTCCTTGGAGACAAGGCAGTATTCTCTGGATTTCTCCAAAATGCTGCTGCTCTTTAAGGCTTTGAACTTTCTCAAAGGCACATTATGGATTCAAGCATAGGGCTGTCAGATAGCACAAACTGCCATCAGTCTTCTCTCCAGTCATCTCCAAAAGAAACTTTCATCTGTGAACCTGACTCAAAGGCTGACCTGGCATATACTGAATGGCATCAACTTCCTCTCTCAGGACTGCTCATTATTCCCATCCCATTATTTCTGATACCCAGGACTCCACCCTCTTTCACACTGACACAATATTTTATGCCCTTTTTGTTTCCACCCTTGATGTTTTTTTGCTTTTCCTTCCCACAACTAGGTCCAACTCCACCAATCCTGAACCCATGATCATCTTAACTATCCATTTCCTTCGCTTTATTCTTGCCTGTCCTAGAATTTGCAGTAGAAAAGGAAACCAGTCTGGAAATGAGGTTATTGCACATTTTCTCTCTCTCTCCTGCTGCTTAGTAAGCTGTACCATTCCTCCAGTTGAGCTGAACCCACACCTGCAATTTCAGCCTTTTTTCCTCCTACTTTTGACTCACTCCTCAAACCTTTTCTCTTGTATCCATTTCTTTCTCCACAATAGAATGGAAATATTTATTCCAAGAGAAAGCCAGAAAACATAATAATAATTTCACGTTTTCCCTTCCCACTCTCTTTCTCTTCCTTACAGCTCTCCCTTCTTCCTCGTACCATAGATATGAAACACATCTGTCCCACTCTCCACTTGCCTCACTCACAATCACCCCATACCTCACATCTCCTTTCTCCTCTTGCTCTGACAGAACAGTGGGACAGCCAGTCTTTCCTATGTTTGGAAATCTACTTCCGACCCCGTGCTTCTCTATACTACTTCTCTTTCTATCCTTTCACCTCTAAGCTCACTATGAACTGTTTGATAAGAAATTACACTTTTGTCTCTAACTTCATCCTGAACTCCCTTCAGCTGTCTCTTGCACTACACTGAAACTATTTTCACTAAAATGTCTAAAAACCTTTTACTATTGCAATGTCAAAATAAGTTGTTAATTTCCATCCTCCATAACCCTTGTGCATTCTTCATAAAAATTAAATACATTTCTCTTTTTGAAGCATTCATTCTCCTTTTCTGACTTCCATGACTCTACCCTCTCCTGCTTCCTTTCCTCTCTGTATCAACCCCTTCACAGGTCACTGGGAGGCTCCTTTGTCTTCTAGTAGGGCTCCACTGAGCTACATCTTTTCCCCTTCCCTTATGTCTGGGAATTTCATCCACAAATTCACCTCCTAAGGAGGAGATAGGTCTCAAATAGAGTAGATTTATGTCTAAACAAAAAAAACCTCAGTCTATCTTTCTGACACCTCTTGTCACTGAGTAGCTGTCAGCTTCGGCTCAATACAGCTAGAACAGAACTTAGATCTCAGCTCTCCCACCCTCTTTTCTCTACCTCCTCTCTTGATCACTGTGGACAGCATTATCATCTTGCCCATCACTCAGATATGAAATACTATGTCATCTTTGACAATGACTTCTCTCTTGATCCGTTCATTCAGGCTACGTCTAAATCTAAACGATTCTTCCTGTCTTGCATCCTTAGGACAAAGTCTTGTCTAAACATCTTCAGAGCTAAAGGTTTGCCTGGGCCTTCACCTCACATTAGTTACTAAAATTTTCTTCTTTTTCGTCTTGACAAACATTATCCTGCTTGTTCACACTGTTCCAAAAGTTCTTTCTTCTATATTGTCATACTGATCTACCATTACTCTCTCTGCATCCTTCTATGCACAATTCTCCATTCCAACTTTAAACACTGGAAACAACTCATCTTTGCTTTCCAGGCTCCTCTGTCTTACCTACACTATACTGTCCACATCCTACTTGCTGTCACACCATTTGCTCACATTTCTAGTTGGCCCATGAAGTCAGTATCCATTTACTAAGCTTTTAACAACCAGTCTGTATTTTCATTCAGGCCAACTTCCACACCTGAGTAAGGATACCTTCCAAGCTCTTGCAAAGCTACTTCACTGCCCTCTGAACATCACCTTAAAGCTTTCCTTGCCACGGTTTTAAGCAAGCCACTTTAGGCTAAAGCCTACCACCTATCATGTTGAGCAACTAAGTGCTTTTGTTTGTCAATATCAAAACTCCTGCTTTGTCATATATTAAAAAATTATTTCTCTGCAGCACAACGATTTCACAACACGCACATGCACACACCCTTCCTCCCTGAGCTGGTACCCTGCACAGTAGTATCTAGTCTCTGATGGGGCTGCTAGGCATTAAGATCATGCAAATAATAATACTGCCTCCCTCATCATGGCCGTAACAGATGAATTACTTATATTAATCCAGATCATTGTTCTCTGACTGTCTCCATTAGCAGCCCCAAACAAACAAGGTTTTGGCTCTGTCAGTAGCTGCTGTGGTGGCGTGGGTCCAACAAACTTTTCAGATTTAAATCATCAGTAGCATCCTGTCTCAATGAGACATAACTAAGAGCACCTTAAAAAATAACTGGATATGCTAACTACCACCTGATAATCTATCTAATCTGGACAATCACAAGTGGTCAGCCCAAAGGCCACCTGAGGACAGAATACTTATCAGAGATTCAAAGATGAACACACATGATGATTTACAGCTCTGTAAACCTCTGCTTCCATTCTGACCATTTCAGCTCAGAACAACGACAAGGTGAAGTCACCTTATTCTGCCACTGGAGAGGTCCAGTCCCATCCTGTTTTGTCTTGCTAGAGAAGACGCTTTTGATCCAACAAACTTGTCAACGACTATTACTTGTATGATGTTAGCAGTCCAAACATAACTTCAAATCCCAGTCTCTGCCCACCTCCTACATCTAGCCCCCTGCAGTAGGAAAAGGAAAAGAATGACTGAACAGAAAACATCAAACACTGTATATTAGAAAAAAATTAAAACAAACAAAAAGCACAGAAAAGATCACCACACAGAATCAAACCCCATGAACTCTTGCCCTTTGCCAGTCATTCTTACATCTTGATGTTACTTCATCAGTCACCCTTCTGTCTCTTGTGCTGAACACCTGCTCCAAGGGAACGGAAAGGGAAGCAAGCCTAAACCCCTTGTGTACTGTGCACAGCTCTGTCACAATACAACTGCTTCCGTTTTACAGATGATTCAGGAGGGGCCTGAGGATTAAGTGAAACTGCACTAGACGTGCATTGGTACCAGAAGTTGTGCAGAACCTAGAACTTTTGTCTTCAAGTTCTTTGCTACTTCTGGCTGATGCTCCTTCTGATCCGGGAAAACTCCACTTGTTTTTTGCCAAACACCACACGTTTTATAAATACATGCACACACAGAAACCAGAAAGCAGGAAGACCACATAATTCCAAATTCTAACTGCTGTCAAGAATACAGATAAATAGGAAGATGTGTTGGGCTTAAGGGCTGTATGATTAATATAACTTAGTAAAATATGAAAGGAAATTGTTGAATAAACACAACATTTCAGAACTAAGGAAGATATCTCTGTTTCTATTGAGTACAAGGCCAAGAGCAATCAGAAAGCCCACTCCTCCAGCAACTTCAGCGGCCTTCAAGCATAACTTTTATTAAGCCATACAACAAGTTATGACAAACCCACTCCCTTAAAATCATCAACATTCAACCATAGAAAGGGACAAAAAAAAGAAAAAGAGAGAAATGATGCATGCAATAGTTGGTTTTCCTCTGCACCACATCGGTCTTAAGTAACTGCACTGGATTCCATCTCCAGTTCGAGTCAGCTTAGACAGCTGCACAGCACTACGATAAAAAATTGCATCAGTTTACCCACATAGCATCTTTCTTTCTCATCCAGCAAGAGTACCATCAAAGACTTCTTGTTATAGACTTGCTGAGACACCTCTGTCACCCTTACTGCGTCACGACAGCAATCACCACAAGTTTTTTGGCATATAAATCACCTAAAGACACTAGCTTCACCTGGCATCCTGCACCATTAACTCCTGAATCAGCTTTTTCAAGGACTAGCTGAAGAACTTCTGCACCAAGTTGAACTTGGAAGACAGAAAGATTCAGTAACTTAATCCAGGACCATACAAACTGAAAATCTTTCTTGCTAGTTATTCCAAAATTACTCTTAATAACAAGTTGTCATGGCACTCATGTAACCTTATGGTGGAGTTAACTCTTTAAGAAATACTCATATTGATATACTATTTTTGCTGAAGGTGATCCTTCTTAGTAATGCATGCAGTGTTATAAATCTAAACTAGGACCACCAGAAACTTACGCTTTCTGCCTACAAGACTCCTGTGATCCACACAAAATGTGATTTGAAACATGTTTTCTACAGGATTTTCCACTGCTTCCATCTCATATACCTCAGCCTTGGTTAAACGGCTAACATTTTTTGCCCCAAAGGTAAAACAGAACCTGATAATGACCTAATTTTTAATTAACTAGAATAAAAGGCCCATTTCAAGGAAATTACTCCATTTCACAGTGGAAATGGTTCAACTCTTGTGTAGTCTTTTTTTATACATGGAAACCTGTATTTCATCTATAAACTATTAACCACATGCAGTGGAAGATCAACAAGAAAACACACACGTGTTTTTAGATCTCAATCAAAATTAGATACAAGAAGTCATTTCACTTTCTGCAGTGACAACAGGGCTTGGGGTACACTCTAGTAAACGCATAATTTCCCTCTTTCTCAAGTCTGGTTATAAATTACAGCAAGTAGAAGGAATGCCAGGATACACATCTTTAGTGACAGTGCTGTCAGTTGACAGAAAATCACACATGGTTTCCCCGCCCAGTGATCAAAAGAGGTACCTTAAACTACAGGAGAATAACTGTTGCACAAATACTGGGAGAAATATCACCTGAACTCCATCAAGATATGTGCCACCTAACAAACCCAGAATTTTTAAAGAACTCATTTATAACACAACAGGTTTAGATACATATTGAATAACATCAAAATCCTGATTCAAAACACAGAATGTCTGATCAGAGAACCTTATCATTATGCCACTCTTTTTATCCAGTGTGAGGGATGACAAACAAAACCATAGGTTTCAGAAAACAACTGTGTAACTATGAGGATAAACTACAATTCTGACTACATTTCTGGGCACTATCATACATAATGTTTCATTCTTCCTCTGTCACCATTCCTTGGGACACTTTAAATGAGGTGACAGCCACAACCAGGATCCACGCCACCCCCCTGCAGAAGGTGTCCATGGGGGGGTGGAGGGGTGGAAATAATATTGGAGTCAGATATCATATACTGAACTGATCAGGCATTTAAACACCAGAATGCACACCAGAATTCAATTCCACTGTCATTTCTCATCCTAAAGAAAACCCCCATGGGGACCTTTGCTCACTGTTCTTATTCCCAGCATAAAGATAAGAATGGTAAGAAAAAGTTTCTCTTGACAACAGCCACAGTTTTTTACCCTGCCAATTCTCAGTTCTTTCACTCATCAAGCTCCACCTGAATATTACATCTGTTTAAGAACCAGTATCTCTGGAAGACCTTATTAGCTTATAGGGAAGAGAAAGAAAATTAAACAACATTCACCCCTCTCCTTTGCCCACTGCAAAACCAAAACCAAAACCAACCACAAATTAACCAACTAAGGTGGTCTAAATTCAATAACCTCACCTCCTTCTTTTGGGGTATGTGTTTAAAACTTTGTTATAATTTTCTTTCCCTCTCAGACCATTCCAACATTCCCTACCACCACAAAAAGGTAAAAGATGAAGGCGGCTAAGAAAAACAAGAATGTTTTATTCTTAAGTTTTTGTTTGATATGTTTTTAAAGGAGACAAACAGCATCATTGGCAAACCACTAGTAAAGAACAAAATAAATAATAATTAAAAAAAAAAAAAAAATCAACTCCAATCCCTGTGCTTACATTAACCAGCTGGTTTTGTCTTGTCTTCTTTCACAATCTCCTCACAAATAATTTTGGTTCTCTTCCTCTTGCTTTTCATAATGTAGAATGTTGTATGCTACATCCTTTTTTTCCTATACAAGTGTTCCCTACCATCGCCCAACCTCCTTAACTTCTTATTTTTCCATGAAGAATGATAAAATCATCAAGATAATATTCTGAAAAATAAGAAAATACCAAAAGCAAAACTAATCAGTATCCCTTTAATTTTGTTCTGATGTTGCCAAAGGATTTACCAAAAAGCTTTCCATCAGATATTTATGTGGGAAGTCAAAATAGAAAAAATATATTGTAAACAACTATCCAATAGATCTAAAACTCCAGTTTGCATGTGTAATCATCAAGTAAAACAGTCAAGTTTGGGGCTGAGCAATAATAATAGAAAATCTGTAATTTTAACACAACATCAGAAAAACAGAACAGAGTTTTTTACGTAACATCCTTAATGTTAAACAATGAGTCAGTATGGTTAGTGAAAAGATTATCTAAGACAAAACACACACATTATCAGATTGAAACCTCAATAATACAAACCCACTGAACTGAGAAACTGAAGTTGACTATGACACCAAGCACCCAGATATAGATCTAAATCCCATAGGTCATATTTAACCCTGCTGTAGTTCACGAAGATACACAGGATATATTTTGCTCCTTTACAGCCTGTGCCTACCTAGAAATACTCACAGAACTTAATGCTTGCACATTTACTAAACTGGTATTAATAAGAGTTCTGTACATAAAACCGAAAAAATGACATCCTTCTATTATTTTCTTAAATACTGTATAAAGTAAAACATACGCCTCCAAAATTAATCTAAAATCAGTTAGAGGTTATGACTGATAATAAAAGATCACTGCATCTATCTCAGGCATACAGTTACTGTGACTTTTTACAGGACACAAATTGTCAAACCAATATAGACTCCTTTTACTATGCATGCTATCTACAAGAAAATCTTCAATTCTTCATATACACCATTCAACTTTTAAAAATTCAATATAAATTCTAAATGCTGCTCCAATTCTGATAACCCCTCTTTCAGCTAAGCCAGTTGGTTGGTAGTGATTTGTCAGATAAGTTACACAATACTGTTTCTGTTCCCTGATTAGATAAGCAGATAAGTTGGGGTTTTTTCCGGCCCAAACATTTATGCATAAAATTTTTCACTTTCTGTGAACACCTGCAACTTTGTAATGCCCTCTCCACAAATCTACATGCCAGTAAAAGTCAACCATGGACATACTGTATTTGCTAAAGGAAAACATAAAGTGAGTATTAGCATGCAAAAGGCAATTCCATCTACAAAACTGAACAAACCTTCAGGAAATTTCTCTCCCTCTGTGCTGCCTACATAGACACTGTAGAATAAACGAAAGCAGCGAGCAATATTTCTTCATCTTTACTTCTGCCCTAAAGATGGGGCACATGGCCTCGGTGCATCTCTTGCATTATGGAAATGAACAGCATAGCCAGACTGCGACCCCTTTGCCCAGGGATGTGCTAAGTAGCATCAACCACTTCGGCAGCAGAGATTTGGCAGTGTTTCTCCCCACTACCACTGGGGAATGCTGCCTCCCAGGTCCCTGCCTGGGTCAAGAGGAGGAGGAAGAGAGCCCATCACTCTAAACACATATAGTACACAACCAGAAAGGAGGCAACGATGCAGGGACGAAGCTAGCTGGAAGCACTTTTTGACATCTGACATAATTTTTCTACAAAACCAAGAGAAACGCCTTGTCGTGATCTGGAGGACACCACCGTCTTCCCACCCCTTCCCCCCACCATGTTTTCCACACACAGTTTCACTAGTCTAAAAAGGCTTCTTGCTTAACTGCTTACAAGGGAATGGCCATGTAAACCTGGTCACATCGACTAAAGTTGACAAAACGCAGACAAATATTATAAAAAGTAAATGTGGCGAGATCAGATTTATCTTTATCTAGCAGGTCATGATACTTAAAGTCTTGTCTGTCCATCATTCCCCAGTTACCTTATAGAAGTAAAGTCTGATTTTTCTAAGACACCGCTTATGATCTCCTGGCACCACAAATGCCATGAGGCAGCCTGCTCAAGTAGGTAAGATTGCAAAGAAAAATGAGTTGGGTTTGGGATTAAGACCTACCACGACCATGACCCTTTGTCTATGAACAAAGCAGACAAAAAAAGTCATCACGTCACGCAACAGACATGTGCAAGATGAAAATAAATGCACAAGCATTTCTGCACGTATAGCAGAGGTGTTTTCTGCAGACCAATCTAACTCTTCAAATTTTTCCCCACATTTATTAATAAGGATAGTGAGGCTTAAGGAAGATTTACAGTGGGTGTTCAGACACACAGATGGGTGTGGTGAAAACACCTGTATTAACAGACTGCTTAAGTGAATACAGTAGAAATATTTCAACACATACTAATTTATTCAAACTTCATGAAAGCTCTTGCTAAGTGATCCAAAGCAAGTTACTACTTGGAAGTGATAAAATTCCTAAAGCTTTTTATTTTCTAAATATAGCAGTCAGTTTTGTTTTTTTAAACTGTATTACAATGCAAGTACTATAAAAGCTAATAAGTGCTTCACACCTGTCACTATCATAACGTCAGCAATGACATTATACTTTGTTTGGAAATAATTTTTCTGGATAGTGAGTTTAAATAGAGCTCCTTTGATGGAGTCTCTAACCCCACAAGAAACAAACAATGAGAGACTAGAGCTGATAATCTAAACTGACTCGTTCTAGGAAACAATTTGCATATTATGTATGACTAAGGAATACGGATGTGCTTTGAACTTTATGTCTCAAATAAGCTTATAATAAGAATTTGTGTTCAAGGACTTCTAGGCGCAAAAAATTTTATCTCAACAAATTGAACTCCTTATGAAGGCCAAGCTCCAGTAGCACGATTTTTGTTTGATTACTTTTGAATCAAATGTATGCTCAACATTACTGATAGACATACAAACTGTTTGAGCCTTGAACCTTTTACCTACAAATATACTACATGAAAATCCCAGTTCTGCCTCTAACTTATTTTTGGGCTCACAAAATAGAGAGGTTCAGGCACCTAATAATCAAGACAGGAACACAATCAAGGTTGGCATCGCTATAAAGGTCTTTCAAAAGGGAGGTTTTATGGTATTTTAAATAATTTTATTTAATGTGTCCTCCATGTAATTTTATAGTTTATCACACAAGTCTACATTACTGATTAATTCATTCTTTCTTCAAGAGCTTGTTTAGAAAACACAAGATTCCTTTAAGCTGCCAAGACGCTCAAAATTGAACGCACGTGTAATGAAAACTATAATATAACGAGAAACTTAACATTAATTTCAGAATATATATGATGACATTACAGGTAACAGCGGGATTTCTCTCAGCATCAGTAAGTCACACCAAAGTTTCACTACGATGGGATCATTCATTATGAACTGACTTCACAAGACATGTTTCTCACGGCAGAAGGGTTGTATATGTATACCGCTTTCTTAACAGAACAGAAACAAACAGAAAGCTATACGAAAATAAGTCTCAAACCATTTCACTAGTTGCACTAGGTGTTACCCCAGCATGACGTTAAGGACGCACGTCACAAACGAAATGTGTAAATTTGATTTGCCTACACTCACCACTGAAGTTTCTCCTCCCGCAACTGACAGAACTGTGTCAGACATGGCATATTAGCAAATACCATTAGCCTGGAATTTGCCTGTTCATACTTATGGTACCAGAAAACCTTATGGCCAAAACGATCTATTATATTTTGTTTTGCATAATATGCATGGCTTAGCCTCACGTTAAGATAATATTAGACGTTGGTCCCTCAGCTGACTGCAAGTCACGCTCAGCAGTGAGAATAAAAGAATAAGATGTGACTTGAGCTAAAGCGAATGAACTCAAAGATTGTAACAGACCATTTCTCTCCACGAGTGAAAATGTTTTTCCGCTACAGTCGCTAATGATAATATAACGTTTAAAGTCGATGCACGGGTTTATATGCTTATCTTCACACAGAAGAAAGTGAAACACTGCACCAAGGCACGGGGTCCTTGAAAAAAATCCAATATGGCCACTGATGTGTAGTTGTCTTTTGACTTAAAATTGCCTTATCTTTTACCAAGTCTGTCAGTCGCACGCATACACCTGTTATCCTCGTACTTCAGGAGAAGTTGACACAGCGACAGTCACCTGCGCGTATCCAACCCCGAAACATTCTTCGCGGCAGAGAGATCCATATGCTATTAGACTACCCTGTCAAGGCCAAACCACAGTCACCCACAGCCACCAAGAGACAGACAGGTAGAGAGGTGTGCCAGCACTATCCACTTACCTTCTTTATTAAGCCTCATAACCTCCCTGCTTTTTCCACCCTCCTTTCCAGTCTCTTCTAGATCTACACCTGCAGAAGAGAAGCAGAGTCAGGAAGCGCCGAGGGCCCAGAGGTGTGCATTTATTGTTTGGCGGGGGGAGGAGGAGAGGTGAGGAGGTGAGCAGTGTTTCTATTTGCGACAGCAAAAGCACAATGGTCGGAGCATCTGCCAGGGAGCGGAACCGCCGGGCCCCCCGCGGCAGCACGCTCCGGCCCCCCCCCCCGCAGCATCCTCCGGCCCCTCCGCGCCGCGCATCCTCCCCCTCGCCCCCTTCCCCCACCGCGGCGCCGGCCCAGCGGCGGAGCCCGCGCCGCGGGGCAGCGGCGCGGCACGGCACGGCGCGGCGCGGCGTGCGCCAGCGCCTCCCGCACACATGGCACCGGGGGCTCGGCGCGTCAGCTGAGCGCCCGGGGGGGCGGCACCTCCCGCCGCGCGGCGCGGCCCCGGGGAGGGCGGAGGGGGGGGGGGGGTGGCCCGGCCCGGCCGGGCCCCCGGCCCCCGGCCCCGCCGCCGTTGCGTGCGCTCCGAGGGAGGGGAGCGGCGTGCCGAGCCGCGGGCCGGTCCCTGCCCTTACTGTGCGGGGGGGCGGCGCCGTGCGCGTGCGGGGGGGGCGGCCTCCCGCACCCAGGCGGCCCAGGGCTGGCCCAGGAACGCCTCGGGACTGGGCACGGGCCGCTCCAGGGCCGCCATGGCGCCGCGCCTGCTCCTGCCTCCTTGTTGCTTTTCCCGTTTCCTTCGGCGGCGGCGGCGGCGAGCGAGCGAGCGAGACACGGGATTCGAGAACGCCGCACGTCATCCTCGGGACGTTCCGCCGCCCACACGGGGGTAGTGTCAGCCCCTGCTCCCTATCAGATCGGGCTCCCCGCCGCCCAGCGCGCATGCCCGCGCCCCCCGCGCCTGCGCGCCGCGCCCCGCGACGCCGCCGGCAGCCGGGCCTGCCGCCCGCCCCGAGGGGGGCGCCGGACCCGCGCTGCCCTTCCGCGCCCCCGCGCAGCGTCGCGGCCCGGCCCGGCGCGGCCCGGCCCGGCGGAGCCGCCGCCTCGCCTCGCCTCGCCTCGCCTAGCCGAGGGGAGCGGGGCCGGCGGCCGAAGAGCCTCGCCGGGAAGGCAGCCGCTGGCGTTGCGCGCCCCGGGGTTGCGCGCCCCGCGTCTCGCCGCGCCCCGCAGTAAGTCCCTGGGACGCGCTTTCGGTAATTGCGGCACGGCCCCCGCGGCCCGGAAAGGGCCCCGGATTGCGGTGTTGGGGCTCCCCCCACCCCCCGACTTCTTCCAGCTTCGCTCCTGTGGATCACCTATAACCACAACCACAGCCATTTTGTTGTCCAAATGCTACCTAATCTGTGTTTGGCTACAGGCTTTCATCTGTTTGCAAATGGGTTTTTTCTTGTTCTGGTGTTTTAGGCTATGGTGCCACAGCTCTGAACTCAGAGGTCCCGCTCCTCTCAAATAATACCCAGGTTTTCATCTCGCTATACATAACCAGTGGGATGTACATGCTTTTCATTTACTTTTAGGACTCTGTCATTCTTGGTTTATTTCACCATCGAGGTAAGAATAGAAAATAACACTCCTGTGAACATTTTTGCACGCAGTATACCTAATTTGGGTAAGGAGTTACAGCATAAGCCTATTGCTCCAGCTCACGCCTATTAAGCCAAACAAACACCGCTGGTGAAGGACTTGGTTTCATTTAAGCAGCCTCACTGACTCCACATGCAGCATCTTTCATACAGCTGTACAGCCCCAGCAGAGTACTGACGACTGAAGTTTACGGTTCAACACACACTTCTCGGAGTGGTGGTGCGGGCTTTACGTGGTCCCTTCCCCGTCCTACCTCTCTTCCCAGCCACTCGTTTAAGACCCTTTGTCACCATTCACTTTTTGCTGGTTCAAACTGTTGTGGGACAATGCTGAAGCAGAGCATGGAATTAATCTAGACTCAAGAAAAAAGAATAGCGTTTAGGGCCTGCTCAGGAGTTGGAGCAGTGGCCAGAGCGGCAGGACAGGAGTTGCTGAAGTCAGCACTGCTGCCTGCAGAAAGGTACATGGTACTACAGTCTACAATGCATTTAAGTAAATTTCGTACAGTTTCATTAAGACTGGGCTTTTTACAGTGCTAAAATGGATAAACGTTTGGGGTAAAGGACAAACAGCCTTTGCTTTTTGTACACTGTCAACAGATGCAGTATTAAATACAGACAGCATTCACACTCCACTTCTTCCAAAAAGTAGCTGGAATATGCAAGTCCCATCCTTAATACCCGGAGGCAAGCCTAAAGGCTTTCATACCGTATGGCCTGGCCAGAGTGCCTCCAGTCATCTAACATTAGCTACAAGAAATGACAGGAATACAATTAAAACAAGTCAAAGAAGGAGAAAGCTCACCAAAGTGTGCCTCAAAAGAGAACCAGTCAATTGCAGCAGGCTTATTAGCAGCTAACATGAAGCAGCCATAAGATGTGTGACCTTAATTCCATGTATTATACATGGAATTTCCAGAAGCAGGAAAGGTAGTTGTGGTATAATACAAAGCCCTGGCAAGACCTATTCTGGAATATTAAGTACAGATCTAGCCACCAGTTTAAATTAATCTTCCTACAAAAAAGAGTGGTTATCGGAATGATCAGAGGAATTAAGAGTCTATCATATGAGAAGAGCTTGACTTGGTCTAGCAAAATTCAGCTGGGAATGGATATGATTGATGTTTTTAATTATAAGGAGACATAATCATCAATGAGGAAAAAAAATAAAGAATAGACAGAAACTGCTTATGTTGAGGTTGAAAACTCTGCACACTACACATAAAACTGGTCAGGAATAGCAAGATGGAATTCCTTAGGAAGAATGATAAATGTCATGAAATTAATAGTCAACCATGTTTGGCACTTGTGCTCAAATTCACTGCAAGATAGCTGAGCAAAAGTCTTGATAGCGGCCAGATAGTCCCATAATTAAAGAAGTTACACTGCACAGCTTATACCGTAACACTTCTGTGATTACCCAAGACATGTATCTGCAGAGAAGATGCAAAAAAAAAGGGTATGTGAGCACCCAGGAAATCCCCATCAATGAAAACTGACGTAAGATGTCAGGGAAGTATGTATGGCCAAACGTCGTAACTAATATTAAACACTGCCACACGATACACAAGCAATAAAGCAATTCCTAACCACACAACTGAGAAAAAAGGGGAGGGGGAAACTATTTAATACAAGCTGCCACAAACCAAGCAAAAAAAGTGAAGAAACTTTCCAACTTTAACACATGGCACTAATCTACATGCTGCTTACCGTGACACACTGCAGAGCTACAGTCTAGGCTCTAACAGGAACAGACCATATGAAGGAAAATTAGCATAAAATCAAAGATGCAAGATGCACCAATTCCTTCCTAAAAAGAAACAATCCAGTGACTTACAGTTCGAGAGAAAGGTTTCCAAAGCCTTCCTAAAGGAATTCCTCATCCTCCCTACCATATGTATTCAAGAGCAACATCATCATTAAACCAATGGTTCCACAATCGACAGATATACCTGCTATCCAATAAGCAGCATCTTTTGTTTGAAAAGTGCAAGTTCTGCTTTGATTACATCTATGCTACCTCTAGGATCTGCACCGAGGAATGAACCCCGTCCATGAGCAAACTATAGATATGTTTGTCTCTGTTGGCTTGTAGGGTGCAATTCCTGAAGCTGCAGAAAAGTAGCCTCCGTTTTGCACCAGGGCTCCTCCCCAAGAACACTTCTTAACTTCACTCCAGATTGGAGCCAAATGAAACTAGTGTATGTAGCATGGACAACTGTGTGTTATGCTCTGGAGCCCTATAGCGAAATAGGAAGAGAGCTGATCTGACATTATAGAAGATTTTCCCATGGCTGGGGATGTGTGTAGTTCTGTCTTGTGAATGTGAACTCAGGCTGCAGCTTTACTGTAGCAAGGGCATTCGGATCGTTTCTTCCTCCCTTTTCCTGGCATGTGCTTTCACAAAATTTGTAGAAAGACAATTCTATTTAAGACTTTTACTCCTCTTTCAAATTTGCTTTTATTAAACAATGGTTGCAAAAGTTATGAGTGGAGAGGAAAAAAGGGAGGGAAAGGCACAAACATCATCACAGAAGACTTATTTCCATAGGAAATAATTGGTAAAAAAACTGCACATGAAAGTCCAGATTAAACATCCTCTGGTTTTTTTCCACCTGCTCACCAATACAGAAATTTAATTCTTCTGTGACCTTGAACAAGTCACTCCACCATAGAAAAATAATTAAGTCAGTCAGGAAAGGTACTTCTTTCCCTCCTCAGTCCCTGTGGATCTTGTTTTATTTCAACTGCCAAGTAGAGGCTTCCTTTTACTATGTGGTTTTTCAGAATTTAATATAATGCAGCCTTGATCTTGGTTGCAGCTTCTAAATACTACAGTGATCCAATCGTAACATGGAATTAAAAAAGTAAACTGTAAGCAAATTAAGGCCTTTAATTAATAAGCAGCAAATATGGATGAAACCTTACCTCTAATCTTTAATCCATGTATCACTGGTCTTTTAATAAGATGATCTCCAAATGCAAGCTTTCCACTAAGTAACCAGGAGATAAAAATGGTATGTTCCTATATCTACTTACTAGAATTATAGTTAAAGACTTGGGTTTTATAAAAGCACAGGAAAAGTTACAACATTTAGAAGAGATCCAAAGCTGTGTATCAATCTTTGGCTTATGCGGACATCAGTCCAACATTTATATAATTTTCAGGATCTAAATGTTAAGAGATAACAAACTAAAACAGCAATTCTCACATGTGGCTATCATATGTCGTCACCATGTACAGATAAATAATGACATGATTCCATTTCAACTCCACTGTCGTACACTGAGAACACATCATGAGTTTGCTGAAGGCGCATGTGTAGTCGCAGCAACAACAACAAAAATTTGTGACCCTCAGCTTTAAATCATGTATACCTGGCAATAAGCGCACCAGATGACTTTAAACTGGCTACAAAAGTATTACAAAAAACCAGCTGTATAAGGCTTCAGTATCATAACAAGATTATAAACATATGATGTTCTTGAGACAAAGTCGTCATGATTTAAGCGGTTTGGCAAGAGATTCATTAGTACTTCTCAGGATCCTATTTTGCAATGGATTTACCACAGTAGTGATTCTGTCTTATATAGCAGAAATTATTACATAGCAGACAGTTTTATAAACCTAGGTATCTACTTTGGTGGGTATGGAACAGTAAACGAATCACGGGACTTCCTTAAAGATGGTCAGTGATGGAGTTTGCATAAGAAGAGCACCAGCAAACTAGCTGGCTGTCAGTCACAGAAGTACAGAAACTTCAATCCTCCTCCAGGATTTTGAGAAGTGTAAAACTAACTTATTGTTGACTTGTGTGCAAATTATTTTTATAGTGGATTTTTACACTCTTGCTAATTTTAACCTGTAGATTATCTATCTGTAGTCTCTCTTTCCACAGTGGATGAATGAAGTTTCTATTTAATACTATAGCTGCACCTCAGGGGAAAAGATACCAGAGAAGTTTGTATTGAGAAGGCGCAAAACCCAGATAGATAGTCCTGCCTTTCTCTGGTGAAACTGATTGTGAAACTTTTTTTTTTTTTTAATGCAGTGTAGCATCCCAGTCTGCTATGTGATAATTAGAGTAGCTAAATTCATTAAATTAAACAGATACTTAAAAAGTCCTGTATCTAGGTTTCTGCAAAAAGATGCATACAGGATGGCCATTAAAACAACTTGGCACTTAACAAGCCAAATGTAAAAGCCACTATGAGCCAGTCTCTCTAGAGTCACTCTGGCAAGAAGTTCAGTCCCTGTACTATTTCTGATCTCCGTAATTTCAGAAGGTGTCTCAAACACCATGTGAGTGCCATCATAGAAGACTTGAGCTAGAAAACTGTATTAAATAGGCACTTATAGCAGAGAAACCTATTTTACTGTCCTCTGAACTAACACAAGAAAAAAAAATCTAAATTAAGCTTTTGGTTCCGTCTTAGCCAAAGAAGCCAGCACTTAAAAAAGAAACAGTCAGAAAAATGGAGAACTGAAAAAAAAATTCTAAGTGAGATACTCTTGTATCCCAACAAAAACATATTTCTCGAACAAGTGTTGCGAATTGCTTCACCCAGAACAAAACAATGCTTGAAACACTAAGCAGCACTAATCAGATGAAATGGGAAATCTGAAGAGAGGTATACTGCACAGATCTATGAACAAAAAATGCACAGTAAGATAATTTATTACAGTGAACTCTGGGAATTTTAAAGAAAAAATGCTACCAAAAAAAGGCCATGAGCTAGAGGTGGAAATTAACAGTTACTACACATTTCAAACCCAAAATAGTTATGCATGCAAGCAGTGTGAAAAAATAAATTGTGCGTCCTTCAGTTCCAGCGTCTAAAAGCTTGTTCTAAACAATTTTGCTCAGGCGTTGGTTATAGTCTAAATGCATTAACATAGCACTGTACTACAGCTAATTTATCCTGCTTTTCAAGAGGATAATTTATCTTATCTACTGTTTTACCATAGCTGGAGTGTTTCTGATACCAAAGCTAGTAATGGTTACTAACAGTGTATCATAGGACTGCTTTGTACAGTGCAGACATGCATCGTCACTGGACATGGGGACTTACCAATTGCTTGTAAGAAGCAAAGCACTTTCATTTTTTTCTGCAAGAGTTTCAGGTTTCAGCTAGGAGTCTGAGACTTCAGTTCAGACCCATCTTCCTTTCCAATATTTTCTCTCCCGCAAGAATGTTCCCCATGTCCTGGCCTCCACTAAACACCTGAACATCCAGTCTCAGCAATATCGTACAACCTGTATGAAACATGGATCTCAAATTCACTTCTTAAAACACACTACCCAAGGTCTGTGGTCTAACACTTCCATCAGGTGGACTTATGGCAAGAAACTGAGGATTAGACCGGGTCAGGGGAGTGCATTCACTGCAGAAGACTGAGAGGTAGATTCTCAACTGTGTGGCTGTTTGGGAAGATGGGAGACATGAATGACAGGTCAAAGAGCACTTGACAGGCTAAAATTCAATTTCCCTGTATTGATGGGTACTTGGGAAAGATCACAGGGGAATTGTTTTAAAACACTGTCAGTGCATGTTTCGTACTGCTTCTTAAAATTAGCATATCTAGCACTGGTGCAGCGAATCACTTGTATTTTACTTATTAAATATTTATCTGTTTTGTTTTATTTGAAACAGTTGCTAGGTAAATAACAGCAACAATAATATTTTTGAAGGCCATATCCAGACTGTAGAGGAAGGCTCTTAACCATCCAGTTAGGACAGAAAAGAAGAAACTTGTAGGAGTTCCCTGCATTTTTGAAAGATATGGCAAAGTTCTTTAGATTTTGAGATACAAAACCACTTGGGGATGGAGAAAGTTACCTTGCCTCAGTATTAAGTCTGCATTCAAACAGCATGCTACATTCCTAAGCTTTGCTCTCTCACAGTGCCCATGTGAATAACGAAAACCACAAAACATGGGTCCCCAAAGATCTTCACACATTTCTCATGAGGTAGGCATAGAAATATACTTTCATTAAAAATTAAGTTTGCCCTGCTGAATAATGTATATTATAACTTTCCATTCACCAGCCATGTTTGTGTGTTTTGGCAGCACACAACAGCAACTTACTGCGTCTCCTTTACTGCATCATAATCAATTTTCTTCTGTTCCTTCTCAACGTAGATGCCATATTTTCCTGTTCATAGCCCTCTTTCTCCCAAACCCTTCCCTTTTCTGAATTGTGTTCTCTCTTTTCTGTCACTTTTACCCTAACACTGCAGGGAGGGTTTTCATCTCCCACCAGGTCGCTCCGCTGAAGCACCATCTTGGAGCCTGTTTTTCACTCCTAGCCTCTCACTCACCGCCCTCCCACTTGGGCCTAGCTGCCTCACCAAACACTATCATGTCTTTTAATATGCCCTGCCTTGCTGTTTATCCTAACTGCTTTGCACTTAGGAGCCTCTCTTCTCCCCTGCGTCCCTCAGTGGAGAACAGGTCTTTCCCATACAGATGTATCTCTCCCAGCCCTGAGTTGTCTCCCCACCTCTCATCAGTGACCTGCCTCTCTCCTCACAAAGCTGTTTGGAGTTGCCCTCTTCTCCTCTCTAAATGCTTCCTCACCTGCTTGGGGAAAGCCCCCTTTCCTTCTCCCCTCCCTTCAGCAGCCAGCTCTCCTCTGCCTCTCCCTGGGAAGCCAGCAGTCCTTCCCAGCCTTGCCCTGGCCCTGGCTGGAGGCCCCTTTCCCTTAGCGCAGAGGCCTGCCTCCCCTCCCGCCATTTTCCACAAGTGCAGGCGCACAGGCTGTCCCCCTCTCCCAGCAGCTCGCTGATCCCCGCTGTAAATGGGGACTCATCCCTGGCAGGGCCAGGTGGTGTGCCTGAGTGGGCTGAGGGGAGGCACCCCAAGGGCTGCCAGAACAGAAGAATAAAGATTTCAGCCTGGACGGACTGTCCCTTGGCATTTGGGAGCCACTCGAGTTTACTTCAGCCCAGCTCTGAAAGTTTGGGGCCACTCAGACAAGAGGTTTGAGTGAGGGTCACGCTGCGATGCCTTTGGTGGAGGTCATGTTTGGGCCCTAAATCGGCCTGCTCGCGTGGCTCCCCAAGGCCTCGCTGCTTCCAGAAGCCGGCTCCAATCACACCTTGCTTGAGGTTCTGAAATATTTTGACAGTTGTTATGGTATGTCCTATTTCCAGCCCGTACAGGAAGCAGACATGTTGAAATCACAGAAGAAAGCAAGCCTGTTCGTCTTGTATTTCTGGCTGAGGCTGGAAGTGGAGTGCCAGAAATCAATTGTGTCTCATCTATTGTACAGGGAAGTCTCTTGTAGCTCCTCACGTCGATGTGCTCGCTTTGCGAGGAGCTTTGTTCTAATAAGATTCCCATCCCAACCTGGAAGAGTCAAAGATAGTATCTTCTGATAAGCACTGCAAATTCTGTACTCAGTCCAAATGGATCTCAAAGGCCCTAGCAGGTGTTTGGGTATAGTGAGTGACATGCCTGACAACTAAAGGCAACTGAAGTAAAGAATATGTTTGATATTTAAGCATTGGCTTACATGCAATGAGTTGTTTCACAGACATTTTGATGTGACATTCAAAATGTTTCACAGGCCACCCTACACTTCTGTCATCAAACTCTTCACCGGACGTTTTACAAAGGCAATATGGTTGCAGAGGCCTGATGTGGATGGACCTCAGTTACGGTCTTACAGATCTAATG
This sequence comes from Aquila chrysaetos chrysaetos, assembly GCF_900496995.4. Classification (NCBI taxonomy): domain Eukaryota; kingdom Metazoa; phylum Chordata; class Aves; order Accipitriformes; family Accipitridae; genus Aquila; species Aquila chrysaetos. The sequence goes on from NC_044008.1 coordinate 15,339,019, forward strand.
AATTTTTGAATTAAATCCTCCTCTTAATGATATAAATATGTTGTCCTTTGATAGTCTATTTGTTGGAAACCTATGGTTCGATGACTGTTCCTCAGGCACTATTTCCTTCAAGCAGACAAAGTATAAGCACACAGTACTAATGATACTCTGGGGTTAAATAGCAAAACATAGCTAGTCAAGAAGACCAAATAAAAGTTGAGACAACATTAAAAATATCCCATGTTGCCTATGAAGGGTGCACAGTACTGAAATGCTTAGGAGCTAAAATTGCAACTTTGCAGGTTCACATTAAGAAAATATTTGTACATCTATGGCCATCAAACATTTTAGCTGCCTGATAACCTCCAGTGATGCAGCTCTGTGCATTGAATCAAGTCTCATTTTGTAGATACTCAACATGTGACATCTGCAAAAGTTACAAGACTGACAAAAAGCGAACAATACTGATTTACGAAAAAAAATTAACTAAAAATCATGACGAAATTAACATTTGAGTATTTTGTAGTTCACTTTCGGATACCGGTTCACTGCAAGATTATAGCCAGAACTAACTGTTGTTTTCCAAATCTTTTAATTGACAGATAAAAAAAAAAGCTTTTTCTTTAAGAGACAGCAGGCATCTGTGGGTTCCCTCTGTCTGTGTTTAATTCTGCTGATTGATATATAATAATAATAATAATGATAATAATAATGATAATAATAGATCAATTAAAAATATTCAAATTCAAACCCGTTACTAAACACAAACTCCTCTTCCTCCTTGTGTGGAATTGGGGTCTTATTCTGCATATACTAAATCTGAGCTCTCACATTTCTACTTGCATTCATATTTACATTCAGGGACTCTATAATAATCTGATAATACAATACCTGTTTTTCCATCTGCGCTAAGAACATTATTTTTCTCTTGGCATTGCAGCTACTAGTAACTTTAAAATACTATTACAATTGTAGCCGTGATATAGGAAAGCTACCAAAATCAGAATGCTTTATGTATAGTGGGCTGAAAAATCTCATGGAAGATTATGTGTCTAAGCATATTTTGACTGTCGGTTCTCTATGGCAAGAGCTGTCTACTCTTCTGTTTACAAGAACAGTGGAGCCTTTTTTTCTGTGCCCTCATGCATCACCATAATTAGCACAATTATTACAACTCAGTCAAATCTCTTAGTAGCATAACCAGTGGCATTTTATTGAATTATGTGTTCATGTCACAGTAGAGTTGGGCACTTTTAAATATTTCTAAAGTTGTTCTTAACTGATGGAGCAGAAGTTATGTTATGCTGTTATAAACAAATACAAATATGAAGTTAGAGGCCATATGTAAACAGAGCGAGTTATGGTGGTGAAAAGACCTAACAGCAGTCCCTTGATAAACACAACATTTAATAGCACTACAATATGAATTCCTTGAAATAGAGAGATAAGTCTACATTGGAGGGGTTAGAAATGGTCTTGTCTGGAGAACTTAAGGGTGCACGGACCCATGAACATGTGTCTTTTGGATTTGTAGAGGGAAAACTTGAAGGGCATCTCTAGGTCCTGAAAGTGCTTATATGTGGATTAATTCCTCCGTTTATTCAGGGTTTAATATTTTTGCCTATGGAAATTTTTACATCAGCTGACAAAACCCCCTCAGTCTGTCTTTGTCAATCTGAATCTTAATGTGGCCAACTGTTCTGTTCAGTTCTCACGCTACATTTGTGGTGTAAGAGTCTAAGAGCATGCTGTGTCAGCCATGGGATTATTGGTCCTAGATTTTGCAAAATTTCCCATGCACACTTTTAAAACAGCAGCAGATAATTATGAGAGTTGGCAGATACGACAGGCATAATTGTTTTCAGCAGTTACAATAGATGTTTTAAAAACATTTCCGTATTCAAACCTTTAGTTAGTTCAGGGCTGGTGAAATACAATCCTTCCTATTGTCTCCTGCCCTCAGTGTATCCTCTGGGTACAGCAGCCAGCAGTACCTCCCTCTTTCTTACTCCTTCTTGCTCTTCACCTGCCTGTCTCACCTTTTAGATCACTGCTGCAGGTAGTTTGCTGGGCTGCCTCTCTAATCTGCTGCCCCTACAGCTATCCAGCCTTTGCAAAGGCTTCAGAAGAATCATACATCAAAATAACTATTCCATTGAAACTGAACCACATCTGGAAAGATGGTTGAACTCATCAGCATTTTATTTCAAAAGGGAACATGGGTAAGAAGTTCCACTGATATCAAAATGTCATGTGTTAATATTTAGGGAATTATGATGATGTCACTGTCATTTTACTTTCCTTTTCTTCTGTCCTTCTCTCAAACTTGACCTGACCTGGGAATAAACAGTCAGAAATCTTGTCACCATAATTGCTTCTCATGCTAAAAGAGCACAAATAGGCTGACCTCAGCACACAACAGAAATGGTTGGAGTGGCAAAAAGTAAACAATAATACACATGTGATCTTGACCAATTCATTTATACCCATGCCCTGCATGCAGCACAAGTGGCCACACGTCAGTGAGATGATAGAAGTTTTCCTTTCTTTTCTATCCATTCACTTCCCTACTCGGTTCACCTAAGCAGCAGGAGTCATCTTAACAATTGTTAGTGAGATAAGGTACAGAATCTAATACATAGCCATGTCCCTCAGGAAAGACTTTTGGTAATTTTGGAATGAATGTCTTATTCTCTCCAGGCTACTCTGAATGTAAATTTGGAAAGAACAATTTCTCCAAATAATTATAGTTTAAATGCTGAATTCCAAGTATATTTATTTTCTTTGCTTTTTTGTTGGCGCATACTGCATACATGCTTTAAGAGATTTCTTTTTTGTGGTTGCTATGGTAAAAAGCAGTCCCCAGTCCTTTTACTTAAAACGCATGAACTGCAATTAACTGTTTAATGTTGTAACATACAACAGCTCTAGTAACACCTTAACAGCTTTGAGCATGATACTGCATCATCTCAGCAGATGGTGATTTTTGGCATTCTGTGTTTTCAGTTTATTCTCCTCCTTTATAATCCTTGCCATTATATCTTTTGACAAATGCTTCTGGACTAACTTAACTGCAATTTGATTATACTGAGGCATTCCTCAGATCTTTTTGTATTTCTGTTAAATATGACCAATACATGAAAAAAATATTTGTACATGTATCCCTGGCAGCAATTATAAAAGCAGATTTTGAAGTACCTTAAGAATCCGTTTTCTCTCATCTGTAACCATAAAAGTACAGTTTTGAAATACCCTTAGTATACTTTAGGATCCCTACACCTCAGCAGAGAAGGAGACATAATTGATTCTTTTGTGAAGAAAGAGCAACCCTGAATGATTGTCAAGAGTCTGAATTAAATAAGAGTTACCAAATTCAACTTGTTTTACCAAAGGGAGTTGCCCTTTATTATTATTTCTATAGAGCTGGAGACTGCATTCCCCATGAATTTTGCTCATTGTTTTAAAGATTTATGACTCATATAAATCCTTTTTATCATGGAGTTTCAGTCATATTTAGAAAAAAGTTGACTTTGTCCAGACATTATCTTTCTTCGGATTTAAAATCAGCACTGTTCTTCATTTTGCTCCTTGAAGGGATTTTACGTATTAAGCAGGCAGGACACTTCAGATGTGTAATTCTGTAATACAGGACCAAGTAAACTTTTTTTCTCACCTTCAGCAGTAGCATTAGCATTTCTTCTTCTTTAGGAAAAGAAAACAACAGGGGAAAAGGAAAAGAACAGTTTGCCCAGAATCATAACAAGATAATTTTGCAGTTTCGAGTTTTAAAATCTGAATGTCTCATTCACAGCTATTTCCCAGCTGACTCCAGGTTTTTATGATTATTATTTATTCAGTGCTGATAGTGTGCTTGACATTGTGCAAATATAGAAAGAGATATTCATGTGGACTATCTGCCAGGATTTCCTAGCTGTTAGTGGCAGTGTTAGCCTCTTTAAGGAAAAGCTTGAGGCTGTCTTTAAAACGGAGATGCTTATCCATCCTGCCAACATGCTGCTTCATACAGATGACCGTGGGAAACACTGCTCAAATGCACCCAGCAAGGCTTTGGAAGGATGGACCCAGTGGAGTTTAATTTAATTAGGACAGCAGCAGCTTGTGGTAGCTCTGACTGATCAAACCTTTAAGACCAGTCATAATAATTTCAAAAACTGGAAATTTTTTAGGGAAGGGTAACTGGGAAGAATCAATCCTCTTGATTTGACACCTAAAGAATCAAAGAAAGACTATTTGCCTGAATGCTACATGCTTTTAAAATCTTGTGTCTTCTGTGAAGTCCATGAACTCTTCTGTAACTTCTCTGTAGGACCTACTGACAGCCCATGTGCTTAATTCACCTAGACAGTGTTGTTGGTATCCCTCAAGTTCTTGCTGCCATTGGCAGACTGTCCATTGCCAGTGACATCTGCCACTGGCTTTGTCAGAAACAGTATCTTCCAAATGGTAGCAGTGAAGGCCTTTGTCAAGGACTAATTTCTCAGGTTAGTGGCATTTGACCAAAAAACACCCATAAAAAATCTTAGTCTAAATGAGCAGATTGTTTGTCTCTTTATTAGGGAAGAGTTACCATCTTTGGATTTCCTCTCCAGTGGAGCCACAGCAAAATCATTCTAATAGGTGGGATCTTTAGTGACTGTTTCTTGACTTTATACATGAAAGAGCAGAAGGTTTGCTGTTTCATAAATGAAAAATATTTTCCTCACGATGACTTAAAAAAATAACACCCCCCCCCCCCCAAATCCCACAAAAAACCCAACTTGCAGTGAGGGAAAAGGTGGAATGCAAATACTGATCCTTGTTTTCTCCCTGGCTAGGATGAGCATTTCATTATCCGGTCCTTTCAGATATCCCAGTAGAATGAATGGATGATGACAGTAAGCTTATCTCTTTGTCTGAGATGGTGATACCACCCATGCAGACTAACACTCAAAGGCCTTCGTTAAAGCAACACAAGTCATATATGGGAGTCAGTATCAAAAAGCCCCAAGTCCGGAAGTGAACAAATCTGCCACATATTGTACAGAAGCAGCCAAACCAAAAAGACTCGTAGAAAAATAAACAAACCTCTGTGGGATCTGAAAGCTGAAGTCAAACATATTGAGCCCAGTGCAGAACTGTGAAGAAAGTTAAAAAGGGATATATCAAATCTAATGTATAAATTACAATTCCTGTATTAGTCATAGTTACTATATCCCAAATTTTGTTTGGAAAAGGAAAGGGAGTGCTCAGATTTCCTTGCCTTTCCACACCCCCCCCCCCAAAAAAAAAAAAAAAGAATTCCCTTTGCTTGCAAGCAGTTTTTTACACTGAGCAAAATGCCTGGTTTACACTCAGAGGAAAAGTTTAATTAATTCTCATTTTACAAATCCTCTACAATATTTATTCAAAAGATTGGCAAATTCCAGGAAGTTCACCCATCCCTGAAAAAGAAGTTTTGTAAACAAATCTGGCAACAAATTTATTTTAACAGCAGCAACCCTGCTAATCTGTCAAGATGTAGTTTGTTTCTGACACTTGATTAAATTCTTTTTGCTTCAGAATAGAAAGTAATTTGCTACAAACAAACCATTTAGCTGGGACATGGTGACTGCCCCTCTGATACTTCACAGAGCATTTAATTCAACAGAAAAAAGCTAATAGTATAATGTTTAGCACTTTTTTTTTAAACAGAAGCAAGGCTAAATTTCTGTATTCACAAAACAGCAACAACATTAGAGGTTTCAGGGTCTGTAAAACCCATTTATGGTGTATCCCGCAACCTGGACCAGCATTACTCCACATCCCCTGGACACAAATGAAGGGAGTGTTATAGGCTGTGGTTTCACAGGCACTTTCTTGCTGAGACCCCCTATTTCCTGGCCATTCGTTCCTGGCCGTGTCATCCACTCGCTCAGTTCTTATCCAGCATCAATTCATGGATCCAGTTCCCTGTGTGGCAACACCAGCAGTTGTGCAGGCACATGAGCCTGGGGTAGCCCAGGCTGAGATGAAACAACTGAGTGGACTGTACAGCTTAGGCTGGTTTTGTCAAGAAAATGCCTTTCTCCAGAAAAATGGTTTATGCAAGGAAACAGTCTCAGAGGTTTGCAAGTATCAGTAAAGCAAAATGGCTAAAACCCACTGTCTGCCATTAATGTCAATTGAAACAAAAGATACATCGGTGCTGTTGTTAAACATGTATGGACATTACCTTTCTTTGCATTAAGACTGTCCATCCAACTGGACTGCTGGGTGTGTGAACATTTTGGGGTGTCCACCTCTTGATTCTTAAAGAGATTTGGCATGTTATCTCACTGCTGCCCCTTAGCATAGGAGAACAATTTGTGAATTTATTTTATGTCATAGCTTCATAAAGCTGTGCTGTTCCTAGGGTAAAGGCTCGGTTGGTGCAAATGTCAGTAAAGCCATGACAGTTTGTACCAGCAGGGAAGATGCCCATCCTTCCTGCCACTTCCCCAGCTTCTTTAAACCTAAGAGGCTGATCCAGATCTCAGTGAAGTCTGAGAGAGCTTTCTCTCTGTGCTGGATCCAGCTGTAGGCAAGTATGCAGCCACTTAAGTACAGCAATTAAGATATTGAGCTAATGTTAGTAATGCTTTCCTGCCTAGAACACCCAAACTGTCTGAGCTAGCCTTCATCTCAGGCAAAAGCCTGAGGAAATCAGCTGGATTTATGTTGCATCTGAAAGGTCAGTTTGTGTCCCCATGGACTGAGAGGTATGGGGGAATTCCAGAATTTGCTGCCAGCTTCTTGGTATTTATTTCTGGAAGCTGTTAGCTTAGATTTTTTTAGCTAATCTTAGTTATGGGGAACTGAGATGATAAGAGTGAGGGTTTTAGAAAGTCAAATTTCTAGGTGCTTTAAAATGTGTTTATAAATCTACCATCCTTGCTTTTCAGCTTCCTTTTGAGATGGAATTTTAATTCAACATTATTTATGGACATTTAGGACAATGCACATATTCTACTTCTTTTCTAATACCACATATAAGGACTTTGCTAAGTGAACCTCCCTCTAAAGCAAAGAAAATATCCCTAAAAAATCCTGGCATAGTTTGACATCAGTAACTTTATAACACTACTATTATTGTGAGACATTTTATTACCTAAATAACTCATTTGGGGGAACTTGTGATACACATTTTTTTCAGCATATTTAAATCAGCACAGAAAAGGAGAAAAACCCCTGTAAGGATTTATATTTGATGATGTGAAATAATGAATTTTAAAAATATAAGCAAATGAATTTAGCAGCCTCTTGCTTAATTCATGCTATTTAAAAGAAAATGGAGTGGTGGGTTTCTCAAATATTCTAACCCTTCTCAGGCTGAAAAATAATATTCTTTTACATTATTGCCTCTGATTCTCTCTGTGATTTAATCATTTTCTTTACATGGTTAGTGGGTAGAAATAGTGGGAAAGTCACAACCACAAGCAATAACATGGCAATTAACTCAGAGATACTGGTGGGACATTCAAGTAATTTTAAGTCAACAGATATGAACATTACGTTCCTGGCTTGAAAATCTGGACATTGTTTGCAGCTGGAATATTTGATGGCTTAATTGATTTTGATTTTCAAATTGCTTTTAAAAATCAACCACTGGTTTGAATCTGCTCCAGATGGGCAATGACTGAAAATTGTTATAATCTGGCACGTATTTGGTAGCATAGATAAGCGAGTTGATGGCCTCATTAAAAGTATCTCAAACATATGCACTGATTAAAAAACCCTCATCTCTGGCTCAGCAGGATCTTGGCTGAGGGAAACCAAACTGCTCTGTCACCCCTAAAGGCTCCTTCTGGCATGACAAGGGGAGGAAGTTCATAATGCTGTTGCACACAGAGGTGAATATAAAATATGTTATGGTCCAGCGTGCCTGCCTATCAGCGAATGAAATATGGTATAGGCCAGTGCTTGTTTCCACTGTGGTCAGTGGGAACTCTTGTGTAAGCACCTGTGTCCGCCCACCTGAATGAGAATCACGCAACTGAGATCATGGGGTTTCGAAGTCTGAAAGTGGTATTTATTTTTCCACCAATAGGTCATCAAAATTATTGCCTTCCTGGTAAAAAAATGGTACAGAGACAGGCACTAGGGGTTGGCGGGATCTGAACATCAGAGCTGGCCATCCCAAACCCCCTTTATTGTCACAGCAGAGAAACAGATGTTTCAAAAGTACAGCACTTCCCATCCTAAAGGCAATGGCTAAAGTTGGTTACACCAGTTGTGACCTAGTGGTGCTGTTTTGTTTCGAAAAGAAGCCGAGGGTGACTATATAACGTTAACATATGCAGGTCTGTATTTTACTTATTTCAAGGTAGGTAAGAAAAATCCTATCCTCAACAGCATCCCATCATTCTGACTGCTACTTGCTAAAGCACTATGTGAGAGTACTGTTGCACTTCTTTCACAACTGCTGAACAACTGTGAATGAGGTCTCCTCTCCAAAGCATTATGACTCAGTTCCCACAACACACTGACATTTTTTTAAAGGAGAAAATGTACTATTTTCAATAACAAGCTTGGCAAAGACACTGACCAAAATGATGTGTCTGGCACATAATGTCCCTGCTTTTTAGCATGCTTTGTAACCATTGCCTACGTGAATTAAATGACTCTTTTCTGTTTAGACAGCTGGATTTCTGTGTGGCACTAGATGGCAATATTCCCTCAGCTCCAGCAATGGTCAGGGGAGCCATATACAGCAAAGGGACATATTCTGACCTTGCTTCCTTGTTATCACCCATGTAGCTCATATTGTAACAGCCGGGTTTTATGTGACTGAGGTCAATGTGGGCTGCAGAGGTTTTTTTTCTCTCTGTGCATTCACCTGCCTACCTTTACAGCTTAACAGATCTCTGTCAAAACATTTGCGGGTCAATACGCTTACTGTGTGGGGTCTTCCGTGGTCTCAGGCTGTTCCATGATGTTGATGCTCAAATCCACAGGCAAGAAATATCTACATCTGAAGTATTGCACTGCTTTCCTGCTGCCTTTTGCATATTAATGTGGTGGCAGACTCAGTCAAGTTATTACTCAGATGTAACTTTGCCTCATGTCACTTGTAAGTGGCGTATTTTTTTCACTCGTGTTTGCTCTCATATAAAATAAGCATAATCTAAACTCATGAACTGTAAAAAAGTGATTCTCTGTCTGTACCCAGATGAGTTTGGCCCTATCCCTGTGGGATATTTCTAAAGGTTTTCTCTAGTCACAGAGCTTACAGGCAGCAAGGAACAGCACCAGTGATGAATACTGCATCTGTCTCCTTTGCGTAATTAAGATTTTGTTTGCCTTTGGAGCATTTTATTCAGGCCCAGGTCTAGTGAAATTGCTCCTTTCAAAACCAGGTTTGTCATTGATCTTTGTGAGACTAGGATTATTATAATTATTTTCCAATAGCCTAGATGAAATAGTAGTGCTACCCAAATGTAGAAAGATTGCAAGGATGGCTTTAGATAATGTATGTCCCAGGCAATATATTGAGGTAGGAACTGAAATTATTGTGGAAAAGTTGTTTGTTTCTGCTCTCCTACTGTCATAGGACCACCCAAGCCTCCTCTTCAAGCTGATGCCTGCCACTCCCATTAACCCCACCACACAACCTTTTTTCCAACTTATAAACCTGTGCTGCCACAGCTGTTCTGCCACATGCTTCTTAGAGCAAAGATCCCAAAACCATATCCACTGCCTCCCTCATCCTCTTATTGCACATGTCCATGTCCTCAGATCAGGACCCCAGCTTCGCATGCCCCATCTTTTTCTGTCTTCCCCGCCTCAACTTTCCCAGCAGAGATCCAGCTTTTTCACTGTCTCATACTTCACAGCCACAGCCTCAGTCCTCTGCTTCACAAGTCTCTGTCCTCATGTCCTCATGTAGCTGAGTAAATCATGGTACTACTGCATTGGGTATTGCTAAGCATGAGAATGGAGCAGAAACAAAAATGATACACCAAATCCTCAGGCGGTATCAGGCTGCTGCATGCTGTCTGATCCATTGTAATTGTAGGACTGAGGCTGTATGCACGCTGCAGTTACCACCAGGCAGCTGATGAGTAGTCATTTGATGGGGACAGAAGCTCACAGGCACACCAGAAGCAGAGAGCCCTGAACAGTCACCTTGCAGTTATTTAAGGTCCCGCATAAAAGAGTATTGTCCTCTTTCAGACACTTCAGTCCAACAGCCAGACTGCAGCTTATACTGTGAAACAAATGGGGAAGAGAGTGAAACGTCCCTCCTTACCCCTTGCACACATCTTCTAGTTGCCAGATACAGCCACAGAGGAGGTTAGAAGCCACATTTTCCCCAGAGGAAGCCAATGCTAGGAGGTATATGCAGTACTTATCTTTTCCTCGCTGGCTTTGCCATGCCACTACCTGGAGGAGAACGTCCTCTCCCAGCTATGGGCTGCTGTTGGGCTACAAGCTGCTGAGGAGAAATGGGTCAATTCAGCACCCTTTGGAGCTTGAGGCAAGGCCCATTGGAGCCCTGGAGCAATGAGACAGAAAATGATGAGGATCAGGGAAAAGCAGAATCAAGTATAAAGCAAGCAGCTGAGGCAGAGATTTGCTGTTGTTTTGTGCTACATCTGATTAAAAAATTAACGAAGCCCATAGGAGAATACAGAGCTACTTCTGACCAGTGTCTCTGGGGAAGCAGCCATTGAGAGGGGCTGGAAGTGAACAAAGATGGCTATAATATGCCGTGGCACCTCAGGGCCCTGGCACAGGTCAGTCCCCACCACAGCCTTGGCACCCCAAGCAAAATGGCAGTGTATCCAGGGCTACATGCCCTTGTCTCATCACATGCCCCTCCTCTGCTCCCCTGGAGAGCTACAGAGCTCAGTTGAAGATCTCAAAGTTCTTGAAACCATAAACAAACAAAATTTCACACTGTTAGGAAGTAGTGAATTATTCTCACTCTTCCTGTTCAAAGGATGGAGAAAGTTAGGTGTAAAAAAACTGTCCACCTTCGAGTGAAACTCCACCACCTGAGCTCTCACCCTGTGCCCAGCCATGCTCTTTTCTGTTAATCAGCCATGCTCTTTTCTGTTAATTGCATACTCTTTTGTTTTGTTTGGTTTTTTTCCAAAACCAACAGAAAATATTTTGTTTGTGCTAAAATTCAAGGTTGCTTTTGCAAAATATAATAAAATCCCTTTCACTGCTAAAATAGATCAGATGCAGTATGTTTCATGATGCAAAGGCCTGTTTAAGTAATTCTTGGTGATATATTAAATACTTGACTAAGTGAAGTGCATCATGTTGTGTACATAGAAACCTCAGAGTTTCTGTATCCATATTTGCCCAGAGCATTCTTTCTTGTTGCATTTGCACCATTTGCTACTTCACATCCTTGTTTATATATTTACCAATCAGCTCAGGTGGCCAAGCAATTACAATAGCAGACAAACTTGTAATATGCAGTAAATACTGTATCATGAGGTACAAAGTATTGCCACATGGGTTCAGGCCCTGATCCAACATCTAGAAAACTCAGAAAGAAGGCTTCATTGGCCTTGACACTTTTTTTACTGAATCTTTACTTGCACTAGAACTTTTTTGGGGAGACAAATCACACAATTAAAATTCAAGTGACATACATGACTGGTATGGACAACATAATTTCTCACAGGTATTGAATGTTCTACATCACCACACATTTTTGATCTTGAACCACAAAACACAAAGTAGTTGCTGGTTACATCTACTTTTGCTCAGGTGAATGAATATTGAAGCTTGTGTTTCATTGACTCCATGTTGTGTTAACGCAGGAGTAAATGTAATATTTTTAAGCAGCACAAGAACTTAAAGAGAAAAACTTTTGGCAACAGTGTGCTTTTTACAGTCATGGTGTCTTACAGTTATCATCACTGAGATTGGGAGTGTGACCAAGAACTTTGGCTTTCCTGGACTTTCTGTGTGGCCTTGGAGAAGTCACTTGACCTCATTGTAGGGAGGATTCAAGTACATCTGGAGCTTTCTTGAACTTATGTCCTTGTAATCATCTGTCTGCCTCAGTCCACATTTGTCAAGATGGAGCGGAAGCAATGGGAAGGATCAGAACAATCTCCCCTATCTTAATGTCTTACATGCTCCCAGTCATCCTAAAATAAGTGCTCAAATTCTTGTGGCAAAAGACAGACTCCTGGGATTCCTTCTTCTCTGGCAAACACTTTCATCCCTCGGGTGTGTAGCTGCTGGAGCAATGGGAGAACGTGTTTCAGCACTGACAACAGCAACGGTTTGGGGCTTCTATGTGTACTCACCCAGATTTTATGCTGTTCTTTACTTAAACCTGGATCCCCAAAAAAGCTCTTGGTGTGGTGGAATCACTTCATATTAACAGACACCTCAAGTTAATTATCAAGGAGATGACTAGTGGGTTTATGTGTCTACAAGTCAATGCTAGAAAATAGATGGCCCAGATATCTACTTGGGACTTTTTTGCATAATTGCATAGGTTACTAACCTTGCTAAACTGGGATCGCTTTAGGTGAGATTAAGGTAGCCTGGGTAGTACTCATGACTTTTAGTTTGCTGTTGTCACTCACAAATGGTACAGAGGAAGCTTTTAGCTGAGAAATCAAATGAAATGGTGCATAAGTTTTTGGTGTAGGATGCTAAGGTACTGTTTTAATATTTTAGGAAAGGTTACCAAGGCAGTGGATGGAGAAGCTGTACTGTTTAAAGAGAAAGGAGGTGAAAATAAAACCTGACAGTTTAGGTAATTTGATTCATGAAATAACAATAATAAATACTCTTGAACTGAGGTTGAATCAGGTGTGTGAAAATTCTCCTTAGGCTGCTCAATTTTTGGTGAGTAATTACCACAGTAAGAGCAAAATGTCTCCTTTCCTGTGAGTTGGCTAAGCAGAAGAGAGCCACTACTCTGGCTGAAATAACCATTAATGGGAAAATTATGTCTTGAACCTCTGATGCATTTGAAAAGTGAGAGAACATTTCTTTCCTGTTGACAGACTGGAAATCAATTGAGAATTAAACACATAGAAAAAAGACTAATGTCCTGAACCTGCACATTTTGTTATGCAAGTAGACTACTTCTCTGAAGCTGTCCTCTGTTAAAATCCCTCACTTTCCTGAGGACAGGCAATTGAAAGCTTGCACATCAAGTTCTGCTCTTTCCCACCCAACATCCCTCACTTCCCTTGTTCTTTCTCTCTGCATCCCAACCTAAGACCAGTGCAGTCTTTTGCACTCCGATCTGTTGATCTTTCCCCTGGAACCAAGATTCTTTAATTTCTTGAAAGATGTACCATCTTCCTCACGTTCTCCATCTTAACTGATAATCCAGAAGACATTTTTTCAGAAGTGCATTTTTTCTGCACTGCTCTAAAATGCCCAGATTTCAAATCATCTTGAAAACCAAGGGATTATTAAAAACCTGGTTTGTTTCTTGACATTTTCATTTGCTCCAATTAATTTTTCTTCCCTTTATTTTGCCTGCAGACTCCCTGGTTGTATTCTTGCTTGTGCTGCCTTGACCTCTCTTCATCTAGCTGCTTTATATTCCCAGGAATCTCATTCCTGACCTTCCTGCAGTGGCAGAGCTACTGTTGCCAGCCTCGCCAGGGAACTTCTGCCTTCCTCTCCTTTTCCTAACTCATCTGTTCCTAACCAGCTCTATATTTGATGGCACGCATATACTTATTTCTACTTGATTTTCAACCGGTTCGGGGCTCTCTCTTAACTCTGGCTGCTTTTTCACTTTATTCCTCACAGCCTGGCAGGATGAATCAGAGAACCATAGAAATCCACTCAGCAGAGGAATATAAGAAAAGAGGGATCTAAGGGAGGTACTGAGAGATACTGGCAGTGACTGAAGGAAGAAAAAGAAGGAGCCAGAGCCCTTTCTGCTCATACTCACTCCACCCGTATGAGCTGCCCTCCACACTCTCCTCCCTCACTGTGTGCTACACTTGGCTCTCCCCCTGTCTCCCTGGTCACCTCTATGGTCTCTTCTCACAACATGCTTGAACCATGAGGCTTAACAGGGACTACTTGAAAGCCCTGGAGACATATTCAGAGAGAAAACAGAAATTAACTGCTCCATGGGTATTCACATAGCACCTGAAACAATTACCTATTGCACTTCCAGGTGAAGCAGAGGAAAGGCATGCATTTTCAAATGCATGTGTATTCCAAATGTCCTTGCCATCCATGTCTCCCATATCCCTCTATGGTGTCTCTATCACCATACGTGCAGAGGAAAGTCTGATTTATGTATATGGACACTGAACTCTTGCTGAAAGTAGATCTGTGTAGGTTCTCAGATGAAGGAAGGACAAAACAAAGAAGTTGGAAAATGTATTTATAGGAAAAAAAACCCCACACCAAAACCAAACCCCCCAAAAACCCAGCCTAAGAAGTAAGAGAAAAAAAAATAAAGGACAAAAATTGTGACCTCTGAGTTCTGGAGAAGGCTCGGCTATTCAGAGCATAGAATGGAAACTCAGGCTAGATACTAAACAAATTTAAACATGTATCTGAAAGACTGGCTACTTTAAAACTTAGCCCAGATATTTCTATAGTTCTTTCAAGATTAAAAGAAACAGCTGTATAATGGGATAGATTATAAATTGCAACTAAAAGGAGGGAATAAAGCTAGCAGCAGTTTTACAGTGTTCTGATAATTAGTAAAAGATCACAAGCTTATTGTATTAAGTCTGGTTCATGCCTATGCACACAGACTTCATCTTTGTGAGATATCCAGTCAGATCAAAAGCTTCTTTGTGTACCCAGGAAATGCAACTGAAGGGATAGGCAATGATCTGGTAGGTAAAGGGACAGGCTAGACTTTTTGCCAATAGAAATACATTTACATTAATATCTTATCAACATAACTAGGTCATTTGAGGGTGAGGTTTTCCATATATTTTTTTACTAACATAAAGTCTAGGCACACGTCTCTTGGGGCAGTGGAAGATTAGCTTCCTCAGTGCTACAGGTTGATGCAGTGTGTGCTCCCAGATGATATGGTGTGGCCACATTCACTTTAAACCCAGGCTGCATCTGGACTTGGCAAGGCCCTAGAAGCACTTTAAAATAGATGCAGATCAGCCATCAAATGAATGTTTCTTATGATTCTCCAAACCAGTATCAGATATGAAGGTATGGCTCCGTTGCAATCAGTAGGCTTTACTGATGCATCTTTTCCAGTTTCATTATATCAGCAGAATCTTCCAGGGCACATATGTACGACAGTTTAAGGTGTGCATGCAGCAAGCATAGGCAATGCCTGCCCCAGCGTTAAACTAGCTGTTCCTGTTCAGCATGTTCAATTAATATGCTCATACTACACAAAACACAGGAGCACGGGACAGAGATTTCTGAACTACTGTCAGCTTTCACTGGGACAGCCACGGAGTGTCATGCAGAACCATCTAGAGATGCTAGCTTAGCTCACAAATCAGTGTGGTTTCTCCAGAACTGTGTTAAACCTGAATCTAAATTCTGCCTCTTAGTGCAGCTGTTAAGTTTGTGTGGAGGTGTTTGAGAATCAACTAGATGAATCCCCAAGGAACCTGATCTAATTAAGCCTGCTTTGAGCAGGGTGTTTGACTAGATGACCTCCAGAGGTCCCTTCCAACCTAAATTATTCTATGAGTCAATGCTGATGCACCTATATTGCATCCAGTTCCAGTATTAGTGTCACCTCTATACTATGCTCCATGAAAAAATGCTAGGACTGCCCTTAGATTAAAAAAACCACAAATGTTGCATGGGTGTATTGTGGGCTCACTAGCTAAATGCCTAACCTAAGGGAGCCAGTGCACTTAGCACAGTGGTCCATGCTGTTCCTAAGATGGCTACAGCAAAGCTAACTTCATCATGTTCATATGCTGCAATCTCACCTCCACGTGTGCATTGTGTGTGGTCTGAGTAATTCTCTGGTAGCTAGAGAAATGAGAAAACTTCAGGTTCTTGGTTTAAGTAAAAAAGCATGAATATTTGATTCTGGTGTGTGAAGGGAGCATCTCATTTGCCAGAGCGATGAAAGCAGTATGGTATTTCCAGATTTAGAACATACTAGATTCTTTTCATAATGCTTCAATAAATAAGGTGATTGCAGTGAAAGGACTATTAATGATTGTTTTCTCAAGTGTGGCCCAGGTCTGTGGATGGAGTGTCAGCAAGGAGCAGTACTCTGACAAGCAAACAAGCTAACAGTGTTTAGAAACTCCCTTAGAGACATGGGTCCTTTGTTTTGTTTCTCACTCCACAACATGACAAAGAGGAAGAATTTAGGTGGAGCTGATGTGAACTAGGGAAAACATGCCATGATCTTCCTTCAGTTTGCATCCTGGAAACATGAAGGACAGCATCGTAAAGATGATGAAGAGCATGCTCCTTCTCATTTTGCTGGGAGTAGTATCTGGTAAGAACATGATTTCATTACGCTGCTAAAATTAGAACACTGTTGGCTGTTATACTTTCTCTTGGGAGCTTTATAATACATATTTAGGGATCAGACACGGATGGAAAAAATCAAGTAACAATTATTTTCCTACTGAAATAGATTGAGCTCTGTGGTTATAGCAGTATAATGAAGAAGAGAATGACTTCTTGCTAAGACACTTTGGTGGATGAGACACTTCATGTGCAATAGCCACTGCTCAGTGTGACAGTGTTGGAGTGGGAAAGGATGTCAGCTCTCCAAGAAACAATATCTAGTATTAATATTCCAGTATTCTCCTTTCAAATATTGATAACATTTCTTTTGATGAAGTAAAACAAGCAACCAAACAGGACCAAACAGGAAAACACTTGTGGAGAATATTAGTAGGGTAATATCACTATCTTTGCCCAGTGTAAAAACATGGGAGATTTGCCCATATGAATATGTGCGTGTTAGCAACTTAAAGTAGATCTTCAAACTGCAGTCTTTGTGGCTCATAGAGCACTTGGTGTTGCTTGTAGTAAGCTAGCTGCTCAGTTAGGGTCACTTTGCTCTTGAGGAACTGAAAGAGTTCTGCCAGCCCTCAGGAACCTGTCAGTATATGGTGGTTTTCCTGATGTCCCCCAAACTGTGATCAGGACACTGCATGTGAATCTCAGCTTTCCTTGAAAAACAGCATTTTTCTAACCTGCATGGTTGTGAAGAGAGTAAAGCTTGAAGGTGTGACTCAAGCACACTGTGAAGACTAACAAATCACAGATAAATGAGACTTAAATATACATGTACTTCTCAAAGCCAGCCTCATGATTGCTTTGTCTTAGACTCAGCATTTGTCAATGTTTGGGGTTGGTAGTTCTGATAAATAATGTATTAAATTGCTTCAGGCATGTTTTGTTCCCCGAAGTAAGGAGGTAGGCAAGGACTTGTGAATATGGAAGGAGGGCTTTTGTAAAAGCAGTTGGAAGAAGAAGAAGCCATTTAGATGCAGTACCAAAAATTTCAGTTAAAAATAAAGAGCAAGAAGTAAGAACTTGTGATTTAGAAAGACAAATCCTGAATAAACAGCCAAGGAAATCTTTAGAGATAATATAAAAATAGCAACTCTTTTCTTTCTACATTTCTGAGTGTTATAAATGATTTCATTGATTTTATGAACGGTTTCCATTAATGAACTGTGGCTTGCTGAGGGAACTGGATTCATCAGGTGCTGTCCACAGGAGATTCTAGTCAAAGTTGTCGTGGTTTAACCCCAGCCAGCAACTAAGCACCACGCAGCTGCTCACTCACTCACTCCCCCCACCCAGTGGGATGGAGGAGAAAATTGGGAAAAGAAGTAAAACTCGTGGGTTGAGATAAGAACCGTTTAATAGAACAGAAAAGAAGAAACTAATAATGATAATGATAACACTAATAAAATGACAACAGCAATAATAAAAGATTGGAATGTACAAATGATGCACAGTGCAATTGCTCACCACCCGCCGATCGACACCCAGTTAGTCCCCGAGCGGCGATCCCCCACCCCCCCTCCTCCCAGTTCCTCTACTAGATGGGACGTCCCATGGTATGGAATATCCCTTGGCCAGTTTGGGTCAGCTGCCCTGGCTCTGTCCTGTGCCAACTTCTTGTGCCCCTCCAGCTTTCTCGCTGGCTGGGCGTGAGAAGCTGAAAAATCCTTGACTTTAGCCTAAACACTACTTAGCAACAACTGAAAACATCAGTGTTATCAACATTCTTCTCATACTGAACTCAAAACATAGCACTGTACCAGCTACTAGGAAGACAATTAACTCTATCCCAGCTGAAACCAGGACAAAAGTTCAGCTCCACTTATTGAAATGTATCCCCAGAAGCCCCTCTCAGCCCAGTCTCATTTGCATGGGTGACTTTTGTTGATGATGTTTGCCAGGAACTATAAGAACATTGATAAAACCTCAGTCCTTCTCGGGGTCCTGCTTCCACTGACATAGATCAGTAACAGCTCAGCTGAACTCTATCTTACTGGAGTGTCAGTGTGACCTGTTCAGATTAACTCCTACAGGCAGTTCCCACCTCACAGTCTCCCACATCCCAGCCTGTACCTCACCCACCTGCAGAGCATCTCCAAGGCCTTTTTTTTCCCTAAATGCCGGAGTAATCCCAGCCAGATCAGTGATCCATGAACCTGCTGTATCTGGAGTGTGGGAGCATAGGAACCTCCATGCAGCTGTGGAGAAGCTCTGGGGAAGTACCTCAGCTCTGCCTCTTACCAGTGAGGCCCTGTGCTCAGAAGAGGTCTTCCCAGAGGCAAACTGTCCCACACAGCCTAGTGTGGCTGGTTACATGAACAACACCCCCCATGCTCCCTCCTTCTCCTCCCCACAATGCAGTGAGTCTTGCAGGCTGCAAGAGGAAGAGCTGGAGGTGTCTGATGGAGTCATGCTGCTCTAAGAAGTGCTCCAGGAAACACCGCAAGGACAAGTGCCTCCTGGGTTGGGATGCAGGAAGAAGGGAGACCGTGGGACTCCATGCTTTGTCTTGCAGACTCATCTACTGCTATTAGTTTTGCTTCTCATGTAGCAAAGGCACTGGGATCCTAAGTCTTCTCTGATCCTATGGGGAACAGTTATTTGAGAGGCCGGTAAAACGAGCAAAGTCTATCACACAAAGGCCATATGTGAGCTATCCCTAAAATGCTCCAAATTTTTTCTAGGGATATAGGAAAACAAGATTTTTTGATAGTTTGGGGGAAAAGTCATTAAGGCTTCTTCTTATGCCACTGGAAAGCATTGGAGCTGAACTCTCCCCCTCCAGATTAAAAAGCCTGCTGCCGTTGGAGGAATGGCAATTAGAGTGCCTCTTTGGTAGCTGATGTGGGCCATCCTTCCCCAGCCACATGAGAAGGGGCAAAGAGAGATGGCTCTGTCCCACACTGCAGAGGTGTTGCAAAGCAGCACATTTGCCCTTGGCATTACGTTCTCAAGCTGCAGGCTGAGCCTGAGCATCCAAGCAGAAACATGCTACAGCCCTAATGGCCTCAGACTAGTTCCCGTAGCAGCTTTTTACCTTGCAGCTGCCCAGCAAGAATAAAGACTTCATGGAGCTTTTGCTACAGTAATTGCTGATGTATGAACAGCCTGGCCAGTTGAGTGAGCAATATCTGCCTCCCTCTTGGCACACAGTATGTAGGAAGTTTGACTGAACACAGCCAGCTTTCTTGGCAAGCGTTCTGGACAAGCCAGCAAAGCCACCCCAAACAACTCAGCCCTGCCATAGCCTCATCTTGAGGTATGTTGCCAGTTTAGGGATTTGAGGTTACTGAGATGTTTCAGGACATGCCCCAAAAGCTGTCCTGATTTATGTTTTCTAGACTTTCTTCATGAGATAAAGCACAACGGGCCTTTGTTAAAGTAACAAAAGCCAGAAGCTAAATGATGGAGCAAGCAAAGATTTTGGTTTGGGGAGTCCAGAGGTCTGACTGAGAAGCAAGGAGCTCATGCAAAGCTGTTGGATGCCACAGCAGTCTGTGCTGCTTCCAGGCAGTTTTGAACCACAGGGTGCTTTTGTGGGCCTGCATCTCCTCCAAGGACTGGAGGTTGCTCTTCCGTGCTCAAAGCAGAAGACAACAGCAGCACACAACCCCCAAAGCTGTTGCTAACTCACACGACTCATGAGCCAGGTGTATGCATAGCTATCCTAGAAAGAATAAGCACAGGGAAAATGGAGGAAATGGGTGCTGCAGATGGCGTAATTCACAAAAAAGATTGCTTCTTTAACAGCCAGGTCAGTGTGATTCAAGATGCTTTTTGATGTGATTAGTGCACAGAGGCAGCAATTAGCACAGGGGGTGAAATGAAATAATAGAAACATGTTTGGTTCCTTTGCTTCTATATAAAGGCATATACGAAGGCAAATGATGCAGTAACAATACTACTTTAACAACAGCCACTCTAGATGACAACAGTATAGTACTGAATTAGAGAAAAGATTGATTCTTTTGCCATTAGCACTGGTTTTATTACCGTGCAATGCCACCATTCATAAGCAAAAAGAGAATCAGGCCATTTTGTGCTCATTAATGGCAGCTCTTGGCACAAGCTCTGTATTCCTGCTAGCCTAAGATTCCCAGAAGTAATTTTACATTCATTTTCATCTTGCAGGAAGAAGAACCCAGTTGCTTAAGGGCTTACCTGCAACAAGCACTGTTGAAGAAAATGCAGCAGCTGGTGTTTCAGTTTATACCTTTAATATAACTGTTTCTCCATTGTCTTCTGAAGGTGTTGCAATACTTCCTACCATAGTAAATTCAAATCCACTTACAGAGGCTTTTGCTATCGAATCAAAAGGAGATCTCGAATACAGGGTGAGTTTTGTGTTTAGTTTGAGCAATGTTCAGTCATGTAGGCTGATGTTTCTTGGATTACTGAGCACTGACACCACACTGTCTCATCTTTTAATCAGATAAGAGTTGCAAATGCAGACTGTGGTAGTATTTGGACATGCTGTAATAGATATGACAAATGAATAGCAATAGTGATTATAATTTTTAATTGCATCTAGGCAAAAACCACCTATCACAATAGTTCCATTTATTCTGTGATAGAAAAAATGTGATTTTTGGAAAATAAGAAGTGAAGAAGAACATACAGGACCTGCTTGTCTTTTGAGGATTTGTCCATAGTTTTTCAACTTAATTTATATGAAGTCACTGGGAATTTAAAGTGGCTTAGTTAAACCACATGCAGCTTCTGTTTGGCCACTCTCACCTAAAATTAAAATGAATTTGAGTCGTGTCCAAAATAAAGTAAGCTGAGTCAGATGAAAGTCATACCTAACTCTGAACGAAGGCTGTGGCACATGAGGAAGTTATCTTGAGGTAAGAAGTTATCGCACTTCCACACATCTGTGATCTATTTCTACCTATTGTGTGCTCTTATCCTATGGCAAATGCAAAGCAATTTCTATTACTTCAGGCTAATTTTCATTGCTGGATAAATTAGCAAGTATTAACTCACATTTGTCACTGGCAATGAGCATTCAGATGCATGATAACTTGACATCCTATTGTAACTCGCTTGTATATCTGAGCCTGAACAGTGACACTGAAAAGTGTCTTTAAAAGTTATGGAGAGACACTGGCTAGAGTCTTAAAAAGTTAATTTGAATGCATTTTTCTGGGTGTTTCCAAGGAAGTTCAGGTTTTCACAGAACTGATACAAGGGCTTTGCTCGTGCTTCTGGGAGAAATTTTGGGGAAAGACTGTGACCCCAGGAGGTTGCGGCTCATTGATTTGACCTGCCTGTGGGGAGCTGCTGCTGTTCCCGTGCTCCCACCTCCCAGCAGAGTACAAAGCTCAGTTGTGCCAGCTCTTCTGGTTCTTTAGCCTCTCCCCAGCCAGATCAATGAAATGGTCAAAAAACTCTCAAAAAAGCCCCCTTTCACCTGTGAAGCATAGGATGTGGCTCCACAAACAGCTGAACTGTGTCAGCTGAGGGGTTGTAACAGGCAGAAGGAAATGGATACGTCCCTTAAGCTGGCTTGGCTGACAGAGAATTCATAATGTGGGACTCCCTTCGTAGGCTGTTTTTTGGCATTTTGAAATAAAGCTATTCCTTCTGCTGCAAAACGTAGCCCTTTTTTATACCTGCTTGCTCCTGTCCCATGCCATCTTTCAGCTGTGCAGCAGAAACATTTTATGTTGCTGCTTGTTGAGTGGGACTGAGAAACTAATCTGGAGGAAAAATAACCCTGCAAATAGATAAAAAGTCTCTTCTTGATTTTTTTTCATGGCAGGGATGATGGAGAAATTCTTATTTTAGCACAATGCAGAGAGTGACACAAGGATGAAAATGAATGGCCAAGAAAGGTGTAGGCTGGAGACTGCTTCTTCCAAAATGCCAGTTTATATTCATTTCATACCAGAGCCCATTGCCAGAACGGCCTGTAAGCCTTGTATGTCTTGCTTGAACTGTAGCTGTTTTCAGGGTTTCATAACTCACTCGAGGGACTGGAACAAAGAGGTTGGGCCAGTGAATATCAGTCATGAGAAAATCATAAAGCAAGCTACATACGAATTCTGTAAATTAGCAGTTGAGTGCTGATTACAACTCATAAGGCAAGGATAAATACATGAGTGTTCTTAGTTAATTTATTTGATGAGCATTGCTACTTTTATTTATGCTCCGTTGTAGCAGACCTGTACAGTATTTTGCAAAAGTGATGTGATCCAAAATGAGATACCTCAGCTCTACCTACTGCCATTAAATCTTTGCTAAGATATAGAAAAAGGCAGTATTTCATGTATGAATTACAGGGTTTGCAGATTAGCTAAGTACCTGTTAGTACAGGCTCTTCTGTATTTATGAAGCACATTTACTCCTGTTGCAGCAAGCCAAGGCAATATCACATTTCTTGATATGTTTTGAGATTTCTGAGAAAGTCACAGTTTCTGAGATCTGCACCCTGCCCATTCCTCCTCGCCTTACTCTTGTTTGAAGAATCCCATGGATGAAGAATCACATGGAAGATGTGTTGAATGCATGAAAACATACGGCTGCCTGAAACTACCTTGATGCTGTTAGTGATGCTGACTCTGCATCCCAGGAGTGAAGGGGGGAGCAGGGAGTAGTGAAATTCTCAGGTGGAACAAGGGGTAGACAGTTATGGGGTGACTCTAGCCCCCCTTTCACAAAGTCTGCAGCTGCTTCAAGTGTGTACAGTGCTGCCTTTATCAGTAAGCATTGCTCCTACCTGGAGGAGGGGTGAACTGTGGCTCGCAGCCTACGCCAGTGGCAAGCTGTTCTCAAAAGCAACCTAGAAAGAGACCATCTAGATTTACATCTTCATTTGCAGGATCTCTATAAAGGAGGGTGGAAGATGTGTATTTAGGCAGTCTGGCTGTAGCTACACCACCAATGAAAATATTCGGCTGTGAACTGGAGGGGTAGTCCCCAGAGCACATAATTTCTGCTTAGAATTGGGCAGTTTCTCATTTTGAGTTCACTGCATCTGTTTACTGTATTGTATCCAGCAAACATTCATTTTGGAAAGCAACCTTCCCACTGGTGTTACAAGCTTTTGTAGAATGTTTTTTCTGAGTTAGCATCACTTTTATGGGAAGCTTCTATTTGTACAATATAGGAGAGAGGGAGACTGTCCAGTACACAGTTGTTTTCTCCTGCAGTATTGTAACAAAAAGATCCGCAAGGTTCCAGAGAGCAGCTGTTTTACATACCAGAAGGCATAAAACATTTGTGCTTCTGTTCACTCTCCTCCAACTGTCTTTGTTAATTGGCTCTATTTTGGCTTCTGTCTTCTAATTGTGCTGACATCACTTTTGTATTTGTCCTCTGGCTATGGCATCTCATCTAAAATCAAGGATTTATTTCATCGTTCTCCTCCTGCACCCTCTCCAGGCTCCTCCATTCTGCAGTATTGTGAATACAGTGACAAGCTCCTTGTCACACACACTTGTGAGCCCCAACTCTTCTCCTCCTCTAGTTCCACAGCACCCCGTTACTCTGTTCAAGCTTCACAGTTTTTTAGTTTTTACACAGCAAATTTAAGTGTCACCTTCAGTGAAGATTGAGGCATACAACTTTCAGCATCTTGCTGTTGCTCTGGAATCATCCTAAATCAAAATGAATGTATTTAGTGTTTTTTCATGGAATGTCAGTCTTGTGATTGTACATATTCTGTGTTAAGAGGCAGTATGCAGAGCTGGAAGCTTTTAAAAAAAAACCCAAAGCAAATGTTTGCCTTATCAATCTTGCAAAACTTAAGGCCTGTGATTTTTTTAATTACTTCAACATTTTCACCAAACAGTTCTGGTCCCTCTCTCATACAGTGTGCTCGTGCAGCTCCCTTCTTCCTGTGGTTTCCTGCAAGTCTTCTCCCAGACACAGCTTATAGAAGGAAGGGGCTGGTACCTGCTAGACTACACCGTCTCCTGGCCCCACACTCTTTATTGCAAGTAAAAGGTCTTCCTCCTTGTGCTCCTGACTCACAGAAAGAGTGAAGCTGCCCTTGTGTCCTGCAGGGCTTCCTCCCAGTTTTCAGTCTCGTCACACCTCGACTGCTCCTGGAGCTTGGTGTGGAAAGGTGAAGACTTGGCACAGACAAGTACTTGCAAGATGTAGTCCTGACCTTGAAGGCAAAGCATTGCCTGTGAGGCAGGACAGCTCCTTCCAGGCATTCTCCTCCTCAAACTGTCCCTCACACAAGAGGTCCTTGAGTTGCTCCAGGAAGCCACAACATTTTGGTCTTTCCACTCTGTTTTTGTCACATTTCTGTCACTGACAAATGTGCCAGCAAGTAGATGATCTAAAATACTCACTGCTTACTGATGCAAAGTGTCCCTTTACTTGTATTCACTTGTATAGACTATAACTTATATCTCTTGCATGATGTGCTAATATTAATTTTTTCTTTTCAGGTTGTTACTACTGGAAACCCTGTCCTAGATTATGAAACTATGCCAAAGAGCTTTGATTTACAGATTTTTGTTGAAGATACAACTGGGAGATCTGACCTTAATATACTGACTGTCCAAGTAACAGATAAAAATGAACGTCCTGTATTTCGAGGAAATATGGCAATTCAAAGTAAGATAATGGTGGTATTCGAAAAGAACAATACTTGAAAAGATGACATCAGATTAAAAAAACCCCTATAGCTGCATACAGTGCCTGTAACTAAAGTGGTCTAAGCATTTTCCTTTAGGAAAACAAGGGAGGAACAGGATACTGTTTTTCTCAGAGCTTTATTTTACAAGTATTTGGTATGCTTCATTTCTGGAAGTGCCCTTTTAGTTTTCTTGAAGTGTGACCAGAAATGATTTAAACATTTTGAAGCACCTGAAGAATTAGAAGAAAAAAAAAAGTTTTTTATATCAATAAAGATATATGTTCTTTTTTTGATGAGATGAATACCTACCTGGGGTATGTATTAGAAACTTGAAGTTTGGTGGGTTTATAACCATTGAGTATGAGTACATGTTTCAGTAGTTTGTTGACAACTGGACTGATTTGGAGAAGCCAGATAAATTTAAATAAGTGTATAATGTGTATGTGCAAGAATTTCTGAGGGAAAATGATAAAAACATTGCTCTGCCAGTGTTTTACACCTGTATATTGTATTTGCACCTGCACATGAGAAATTAAGTGGAAAATCAGTTTGAAGAGTGAGATCTCAGAGATTGTGATCTATGGTGCTGCAAATGGAAAGAGGCAGAGTTCTGTCTCCTGCATGGGGCAGATGGTGTTACCAAGGTTTACTTTCAGACCACGGGCAAAGGTGCAACAGGGAGGAGTGTGCAGTAGCATTAGGAATGAGGCTGGAGTGCCTGGAGCCCAGCTGTTGTCAGTGCAGGCTTTGCATGCCATGCAGTACTTAATAACGAGTGACAATGCCATCAATAAAAAGGATAGGAAATAATTGTCATACTCTCTGAGCAATCTTATCTTGTTCATTTACTAATGAGAGGGACCTGGAAAAATTGTACCATGAGGCAACAGAGCACAGTGATGTATTTATTATGTGTTCACACACAGACAGAACAGTTCAGGTAGTGAGTAAAAATATGCTCTTATTATTTCATGAGGTACTGGGAGCCTGTTTGAAGTCTTGATATTCTAACAGCAATTTAGCAATTAGCAATTAGCAAATAATTAGCAATTTTCTGTATGGAAAAGCATTCAATAATTCAAAATTCAATTTTTTAAAATCTGAAAATATCAAACTGTCATCCATTTGTGGCAGGTATTTGGAGCTGGCTGCTGAACCCCCCAGACGTGGACTAGCAGCAGTATTATGTAGGCTGCGACTCGCAGCCCTCGGAGTGGTCAGCAGTGCAGCGTGGCTGCAGTCTTGACTTCTGCCTGCTGCAGAGGGCAGGGTTTGTCTGCCTGGACGGGTTCAGACCAGGTCCGCTCCAATTCAGCCCGCTTCACTAATGCCTCCTAAGCACATTAACATTCCTGCTTCCATACAATACTGAGTTTGTAAAGCAAATTAGCTTCCCCTAGGGAAGAGGCTGTGTCATCTTCTCAGTATAGCTGGTGTCTTGCATATCATGGGTGCTGCTGGAATCTAATAATAATTAAATGCGACACTTCAGGGGATCGGCACAGCATGAAACACACTACGTGGGAGCTTGTTACAAATAAGTGCATCAGCTTAACTCTCAGCTAGAGCTGCCATAAATTGGTGAGCACAGATGTCTGATCTGTCTAACTGTGTGGCTTTAGTTAACAGTACCAGCTACAATTAGACACTAATTGCGCATTCGCTGGTTATGAAAAAGCATCTCCCTCTCATTAAACTTTATATTCATATTGTTGTCCTCTGGGAACAACTCATTACGCTGCTCTGGGATTCCCACTGCTCTGATGAGAAGCAGCAGTCAGCAGGGGTCACAGTGGAAATTAATAGTCCAGAAACAGCAGGTCCAGCAGACACAAAAGGACATAAAGCAAATAACGTGATCTAAAGATCTGTTGTTCTGTTAATTGCTCTACCCAAGGAGAGAGAAGACTCTTGCCAGTGGCCTAGTATGGGATAGCCCAGCTGTGAGAATTCCTGTCATGGAAAGAAATACACCTTGCACTGCATTAGCACCCTTAATAAGGCAAAAATTTAAGTCAGTGCAGACAATCCACTATTTATTTACCTCGCAGGTGTAAAGGAAAAGCAGAAATGAAGAGGAAAGGCTCTGAGCTCTCCTGGCAGGGGACGGGGTGGACAGGGAGGGGATGGTGATGAGGACATAGCACAGGGCTACGTTCTCCCCATCTGCATAGTAAAGTAAGACACAGGTGTAGCCCAAATGCATCATTTTACTCCATACCCTGTGAGCAGCTCAAGATAGGCTATATGTAAAGATCAGTTTTTCTCCTGAAGGCACCGTTTGTATTGCAACTCGCAGTGATGGTTGCCTGTTTACAGATATGCAATTGATTTCTTTTTATCTTTTGAGTATTTGTGCTCTTTGTGATGATTTTGGAATTACACTTGTGAAGTGAGAAGACGCAGCAGGCAGTAATAAGTCTGGACAGCTTTAGTGTATCAGTATGTTTGCTGCTGTGTCCTTTATTCTTACCTAATTAACATTGAGTACACTTATATCCATGCAGCTGTAACGATCTATGTCTTGGAAGGAACACCTCCGGAATGCATTTACCAAGTTGATGCAGCTGATCCTGAAAATGCTGAACTCAAAGTAAGTTGTATTAAAGAAAAAAAACCCAGAGATGATATAATCCACTGTATTTGAAATGGTAATTGCCAGCATCTTTCAACAACCTCCTTCCTTATCAGGAACACAGGAAAAGGTTTAGTCAGGAAAAAAGAAGCATTTTCAATAATAACTAAGAAAACCCAGCCTCAATGTTTGGACACAAATTGTATTTTGAGTTCGTAGCCCTCCAAAATTAAGGGATATTGAAGGCAGAGGTACAGTAGAAATTGTGTCACCTTTTTTTAAAAAAAAATGGCTTGCAAAACATTTCTTGTAGATGAGAATGACTAAAAGTAAATAAAATTTTTAACCTTCTGTATCACAATGTAAATTCTTTTAAGTGAGAGAGTGAGGAAATCACTTACAAGGCAACTGAATCTCAGCTTTTTGACAATCCCAGGGCAAACTGTGACCTTCAGTTAAGAAAATGTGTTATCTGAAAATACTCTTGGCATCAGCAAAAAAATCTGGAAAGTGATAAGTTTGTTTGCAGACAGGGGAAAAGTAACTTACCTAAGAATTGTGTTGTAGCTTTGCTTTATTGGCTTTGGCTGTATTAAAGACAGCACATTCAAGAACTGAACCTGAAGATGCTGCTTCAATGTATAGCATTATTCAAGAGAGCGATTGGCTTGAAGTATGTCCTCAAGCTTTGCCCCGTCAAACCACCACACCTGAGCTGGTGAGGAGGGAAGCAGAGGCCTGGGGGTTTAGCTCTGCTTTGTTTCTGAAAGCCATGGCAGTGACTTCCACACACCTTCTAACCCCTGATGAATCTCAGGCATAATAAGAAGCTGCAAATATAGAAATGCTGGGCAACAGGTAAAATAATAATCCAGAGGGGGAACTTAGAAAGGTCAACTGGCAAAAGATTGTTAAAAGAATTGTGATCACCTAGCTGCTTTTTTAAAATCAATTTCAATTAAATCTGTCATTGCAGGAGGCAAGTTGTTTCACTCAGCTCTCTGTACCTTCTGTTTTTTTCCCAGAAGGTAACACTAGAGCAGTAGCATCCCCTGGAAGATCTGCTCAGTGGATTTTGCAGATTACTTGTCTAGTGCATGACCCTCTGATGTTGCATACTTCAGAGTTTATGGGTATTATTAGCACCTGCACTAGCAAAGGAAATGTCCTCGAGGGCTTATTGGTGATGGCTTGGCATGTGGAAGATAGCAGGGAGGACGTGGTGGGTACGTAGTAGCTACTTCGTGGCCACAGGGAGCAGGGTGCTGCCTTTCTCCCTGCTGTGTACAGTGGTGGGGTGCTCAGCTCCCCCTCCCACACCCGTGCACTGCTGTGGTACCCATTTGTGTCGTGCAATGCACAAAGTGGCTGCTGCTACATGTGGCCGCTCAGCACCCATGTTAACACTGGGCTGTTGTGAACACCCTTCAGCCTCACACCCTCATGTACTCCATGAAAGTCCACTCTCCCCTCCTTGCCCTCTCCCATCATCTGGACCCTCCAACTTCTTTGCCTCCTCCACAGCTCTTATGTCCCCCAAATCCAGCCTCACCCCTTCTCTCTCTTCTCCTTTGTGCATGTACTCCGCTGCTGCCACAAAGCTGATTTTTTGCCTATGGCGCTGTGGCTCATTTTGCCGATGGCTGTCTGGCCTCTATGTTAAATACTCATTGCAGACCTGGAGTTCACAGAGGTGGAGAATAGCGTGGGCTTTAATGTAGTTCAGTGTCTGTGACTCTCCACTGGCTGGCACGCAAAGCATGTATGACCAAGTTTGAGCTGCTTCAGCTCAGATGATCAGGGCTAGTGCTGGCATCTGTATGTCAGCATGTTTCATTACGCAAAGTTTGAGGCAAATGCTGTACTATAACTTTGCCCTTCTACAAGGCAAGGAATGAATGGAGGGATGTTTAAAGATACAAAGACTAATTCCTTGCTCTCTTCATTTCAGTATTCACTGCTCCCTGCACCAGTGCCATTCTTGGTCTTGGAAAACGGAGCCATTTTTACCACAAAAGAATTTGATTATGAGAAAGATCCACACTGGTGAGAATGTATTTTATTCACGTGGTCTATTTGCTTACAGTAAGGAGAGAAATATTTTCCTACATAGCCACAGAATGATTCTTGTTTTGTTTTCTTATTTTACAGCTACTTTTTAAATATAACAGTGACAGATCCAGATGGACTCAACTCGACAAAAACAGTGAATATAAATATAATTAACATCAACGATGAAAGACCTTACTTTACCACGTGAGTGAAAAACTTCCATTGTACTCAAAATGTAGATATTTTCCCAGCTTTACTGCTTTGGCACAAATGGGAGGGTGTAACATAAGGGCAAGTAAATATAACAACAAAATACTACTGAAACCAGTATTTTAATTTTGTTATGATTCCTGTTCTTTTACTGGAAAGCTTTGCCCTCATTTCCCTCTTTTATTCTTATTTATATTCTTAATAGTTTCAAGTTTTCCAGGCTCTGTCTTCATGCTAAGATCTGCCCAACAAGCTTGTTGTACTTGTTAGCATTTAGAGAGGTTCAAGTTATGCAAAGACCTTTGGACAAGTTCAGACACGGAGATGAACTTTACCCTGTGTGAATAGAATCATATAGCATTTACCCCTCATGCAGATGTGCATTTCACCATAATGATGTTTATTCATGCAGAAATGTCTAGACGTAAAAAGGTCTCACTTTTGATCTGTCTTCCTCTTCTTCCCAGACGCACTTGTAAACAATCCTGGTGATCTTTGACACATTGTCTCTCTTATTGTCTCATAAGCAGGAAATTGTGTCATAACACACAAGTCAGAAATAGTTTTTGAAGACTAATGGAGTTTTAGTTGGAATCAGGAATATTGTTGAAAATTTGAAAAAAATGGGAAAGAATATACATGTGCCACCAGCGGGCTGTTTTGCAGTGGAAAGCACGATGGAGATTGTTTCTGAAGCAGGAGCTTGACAATTATTTCAGTTGATCTGATTCTGTTGTTGATTTATCTTTGTCACTTGCATGAGACACTGATAGGCCTCAAGACACTCTCTTTATGTCTTCTCATCCTGAGGCTTTACAAAGTCCGTGCTGAGAATATTTATGATGGCTGCTCTCCTGCCATCTATGCCAAGGAGAAGACAGTGTAGCACCTGGGCCATGCCAAGAGGTTTCCAGCCACTTGTTTGGAGCAATCTTCTAGGTGTTTTGTGGAGCCAGAGCAGTTCATGGCTCCTGGGCTGAGGCCAAGGATCTGGACCTTGCTGAGTAAAGGGGTGGAGAATCTGAAGAAACAGAAGAATGAAATGTTAGAAACAGACATGGATTTTTTGTTGTTGTTGCTACTTATTTAATACTTGAACCTCATGTCTGCAATAATCAATAAGGTTAACAGCTCGCTCCACATTACTGTACTGCTACAAGCGTGAGGAATCCTCTTCCCAGTGCCAATTGTTGCACATCATTGTGTTCTAGACTGATTATTTCCTCCAAATGTTGCCATTTCTGTTTATTTATCCTTATGTTTGGAATGCTAAAGGAGCTCTTTTAAATATTTATCTGTTGTTTGAATTAGTGAAAGCTGCAGTGACTTGAGCATCCATAACACCTGAAGTCTAAGACTCAGTTCTCATATGGCACAAATAAGGCCTGGTATTTGTTTGAATCTTGTCCCTTTTAGGTTGACACTACAGACCAAAAAGAGCAGCTCAGTTTGCAAAGAACTTTAGATTAAGTTACACTTCACGATCTGTCCTCAGTATGCACATGTATGGCCTCTCTCCTGCTAAAATATGAGCTGTATTCTGGGGTTACGTACTTTCTGACACTATAATAATTAGTGCTGGGATGGGAGCTGGGGAAACTTGACGAGTTAGCAAACCTTCTTTATTTTCTCCCGATCAAAGCTGTCAAGAACAGAGTTTCAAAGGGTCTTTTTAATTGTTCCCGTAGTATATGCAAGCACATCTGGTTTTGGTGTTCATAACACTACATTGGCATTCAGCCTTTTGAAATTCTGGCTGTTAAAATCAATAGAAAACTTGTGGAGTCAGGAAAACAAAGGAGGAGACAAGAAAACAAACATATGCTTCCTTCGCAG
Source organism: Aquila chrysaetos chrysaetos (assembly GCF_900496995.4). Lineage (NCBI taxonomy): Eukaryota > Metazoa > Chordata > Aves > Accipitriformes > Accipitridae > Aquila > Aquila chrysaetos. The sequence continues at coordinate 15,370,719 of NC_044008.1, forward strand.
TTACATTGCAGTGTCTAAAAGGTCTGCTTGAACCATCCTGTAAGAAGCCACTGGCAGGTGGCAAACAGATGGACGAGAGGACACAGCCCAGATGTAGCTGCGTAGGAAGCGTCCCTCAACTCCTCCCCAGCTGTACTAGTACTCGGTGCTACGAGGATGTGCTCGATAACATCCCGCTTCTTCCAGAGAGATCTGGTGGGGACAGGACAATGGCCCGAGCAGGGTGCAGGAGAGCTGGTAGGGCTGTGAAAGTGGAGCGGTGGTGAGTTTGCTGTCCACAGAGAGGTCAGAGTTGTGGTCCCTGTGGGCGTAGGGATTTCCCTACTTTGAGCCAAAACCAGTTAGAGCTGTCCCTCCCATATTCCCCAGTGATCAGAAAGGCATTTTAGGGTGGCATTTTTGGTAGCAGTGAAGGAGATCTGTTGCTATTTGTTTTGTTTCTGAGTGACTCTGGAAGCAACAGGAGAACAAGGAAGGAAGAGATCCAATGCCAAGAGTGAGATAGAAACTTAATAAATACAGTGATTCAGCAGCCTTCACAAACTCCTTGTTTACTTCTGGCTGTAAGTTAGGTGTTTTTACTGGGAAGACCCTATGTGATTTCTCTCCTGTATGCTTTCCTCTTTTCATATGAGCTGACAAAACAGTTGGAGATACTGTGTCTTCTTAACCATTTTTAAAATTGCGAGTGGAGACCTGGAGGCATGAGATCTTCTGTTCTGTCTCTGCAATTCTCTGCTCCAATTGCTAAGTGCCCCATGATGTTGGTTTTCAGAGGACAACGAAGGGCTCATGCTTTTCTATACTGGGAACTATAGACTAGGCAGTTAGCTAAGTGGCGGCATAGAAGGTTTAAAATGTGCAAAAACCATTCAGTCTTGAAATATACTCCTGCTTTTCTGGACTCTGGAGCATCTTCAGCTCCCTTTGATTTCTAGAAGCAGGAGATGTTTGTGCGTGTTTCAGTAATATAAATCACCCTTCATAAATTCCTTGCACAATTTTTGTGTGCCTGCCCATGCCTGCTGTTGCATGTTGTTCAAGTACCATAATTGCATACCTGAGTACCCATGTGAACATGCAACTGCAACCATTATAAGCAATCCTGCACAATTGCCTGCCAGACTATATCTGGGCTATAAAACTCAATTAATGGGAAATTTGGGAGCACTGGCATACCAAACAGCAGCAGTAAAGAACCATTTTCTCTATGTAAAATGAATCAGACAGATGTTGCTGGGAGTGTGGAGCATGTCCATCTGTTGGGCACCCACAGGAGTGCTCCTCCCTGCCTCCACATACTGCAGGGTCAACTCAGCTTTTTAGTAATACTGTTGTCCCCCAAAAGCCTCCACCATTCATTCCAAAAGATGATTAATTACATTACTGCTTCTATTTTTGTTCTTCTCTTGCACAATGAAGGAACTAAAGCAAGCGGCTTTACAAGCTGGTGGCTCTGTAGGGAGATGGACTGCATGACTTAACAGTCCCTTCCATCTTCAGCTTCCATGATTCTATGAAAGTCAAATTGGTTTTATTGTGAAAAAGTTGCAGGGGAATGACAGTTATTTGTGTGGCTGTCATGCTTTATGACCACGTACCAGTTCAGCTGTTGCTACATGTCCAGCTGGCAGAACCAGTGACTGGGATATTTACCCTGACATGCAAATAGCCGTCTCTCAGTCCAGCGTGGCCATGGCTCTGCTGCTACAATTGGCTGCTCAGCTAAGTCTGTAATCAGCTGCCCTTGCAAACACAGATGTGTACTTTGCTGAATTTTGTTTTATCTTGTAGAAAACAAAGAATCTACAGGATTCCAGAGGAGCAAAGCCCAGGCACTGTTGTTGCCAATATAACAGCTAAAGATCCTGATGATGAAGACTCTCCCAGCAGACTTTTCTACAGTATCCAGTCTTCTGACAGATATTTCTCCATAAATCCATGTAAGACAAACAAAAATGTGCCTTCTGACACCCCAAAAAAGAGAACAGAGTGGCTACTTTGAAAAAAATGTTTTTGCCTTAGTTTTAAATTGACTGACTTTATTCTGTGGCTACCCCTAGAAATAAGAAATGCTCAGTGCATTATTAGGGTCAAATTCTTTGGTCAGCTGAAGATACCTTGATATCCTGAAGAAACTGGACCAAAGGTGACTTCTTGACAAATACTGACTTACGGCTGGAGGGTGACGGTCCCTTGGGTGGAAGTAAGATTAGCTGCCTTCTTTTTAATCTCTGAGGACTGCAGTGAGCCTTCTGGGGCTCTTGAAACAGCTGCACATAGACCATAATGTCCTCTCTCCTGCCTGAAATCTCCTCTAGCATTGAGGTGCGCAGCAAATCTGCACCTCAGCTTCATTGCTCAGTTCATGACCCTCCTCAGGCAAGGCCATCCAAAAGAGTCCTCTCTCCCATGCTGATTCTACCTCCTCATGCTCTCTGGGGTGCATACATCAGTGCCCTGAGGTTTTTGCTCCAGGGCTGTCATTCAGTGACTGCTTTGCTTCTCCTCTGCTATTGTTTTAGAACTGCTTATCATCACAGCTGTAAGAGGTGCCACACAACACAGTGCTGTGGGGGATCAGGATGACCCTTAAGTGCTTTGGATTCCCTATGCCCTTTGGCCGTGTGTTGCCACCCTGCCCCTCAATTACACTCCAAAAGGCAGAGGATGTATACACTGTTCCTTTACCTCTTTGGTGCTCTGGGAATAGTATTTTGCTGTGCCATGAAAACCTTCTGTTTTTGAACAGAAGCTAACAGAAGTGAAAAAAAAATATTAAGTGAATGGCTGACCAGAACACTTGGCGCGCTAAGAGCAGCTCTGTTGATGTGTGAGTAGATTTAGAGGTGCTGAAGGAAGCTTGAACGATAACAGTAGAAAGTGAAGCGGCCTTACTAGCTAGAGGGCAAGGACAGCACAGGCATTAGCAGCTCATTGTCCTTGATGCTCTGTGAGTGCACTCAACTCTGAACTTGCACTAGCTCTTCGAGAGCGTAAAGGAAATCTAACCACTTTCCAAGCCCTCTGCTGAGGCCACCCTATGGTGTATTTTTGAGCAATGGGTGTCTATTCATTAAAGTCTTATGCAGAACTTTCAGAACCATTTCGTATCATTTTAAAAATAACTAAATCAGCCATGATTTGCATGGAATAGAAGACTTTTTATTCTGCTACCTCTCTGCTGATCTGCCCTGTCCTCTTGCATGTACACAATGAGTGTTTTTTACTTCCCCCCATGGTGAACATCTAACTTCTGGCTGCTTTCTGCCCAGCGACTGGAGTGCTGCAGGTGACTGGGAAAATCAATCGAGATGCCCTTCCACTGCGGCTCCATCCTAACATCTCATTGATAGTCCGGGTGGAGGACAGTCCCAGCAGTAGTCACGCCAGCGAAATGGAGATCACAATCATTGTTGATGATATCAATGACAACCCACCAGAATGCAATCCTTCTACCTTCAGGTACTGAGGCTCTTCACTGCATTAGCTCTGCCTTGTTGCCCCAGACCAATGTGCAGCCTAGGGCACATCAGTTAGGGTCCCCAGACCTACAGCTAGAGGTTCAAATGGACATTTATCATTAGCTGTTAAAGGTTAGTGTTCACTCTAAGTGTCTTAAGGCATGAAACTCAATTTCCTGGCATGTTCAAACTGGAAATTTGGACTAAAAATATCTGTGTATAGTCAGATAATTTATTTATCTTCCTTTCAGATACTGAAATGCTTAGGATATCAGAGCCATGTGTTATAGAGTTACTTTTCTGACCTATACAGATCCAGGATCCTCCTTTCTTTATGCTAAACTGTGGGGAATCATTCACCAGGGAAAGCTTGCCAGTCAGTTCTGGAGTTTTATTTTAAACTTCCTGATCTTCTCTTCTAAATCTCTCCCTGGTGGCCTGCATGGTTTTTGTCTAATGCAATCTGTAAGGTCTTCAGAGCCCAGATCACCTCTTGTTATAGGTGTCCTCTGTGCGTAGTAACTTAGTCATGGACTTTGCTATGGCTATGAATGCTCTGAGGCCTGTGTGATGAATAGGTAGTTTATATTTGCAGATGAGGACATAACATCAACTCCATTTTACATATGAAGTGTGTCATAGAAAGACTGAGGTCAAAATTGTTCATCTGAATTGTTTGATGTGCCTGGGCTCTGATCTTTCAGGGTATATGGCATTGCATAGTGCAGTTCTTCAGGTGCACTTATGGTAGTTTGACAGTCCTGCAGATAAAAATCCAGCATCTCAGCTGAAGAACCTATGCAATGAGGAATTCCCAGTTAGTGGGTATCTTTAAATTGCTTCCTCACTATCTAATAGAAATGTCTCGCATTGAAATCACATACTTTTACATACTGGACAGAAGAGAATCCAATTCTTCAGAGTGCTGCTTAGTTACAACATCCATGACAATAACACAACAGTCTCTTTGTTATCTAGTGAGCTTAAATTTTGATCTGAAGGAGGCAAAAATCTTCAGGGAAAAAATGCAATCAAATAAAGAACTAGTCTTATAGGGATTGCACAAGAGAACAAAATCAGGGCTTAATGGTATTTCAGTTGGTTCTTCATTTTCTTGTATTTAATTCTCTTGATTAAAAAAAATTAAATCAACACCCCCGCAGTTCCATCACATGCATCACAGGGACCCTCACTATCAACAGCAGGGCCAGAAATGCTAGTTTCACAAAACAGGAGAATGGTCCAGCTATTAGTTAAGGAGAAAAGAACGAGCTTCTCATGAGGAGAACATTATAACATACTGAATAAATGAGTGTTGTAAAGATGGTTTAAAATACTAATTATTAATTGAACTAAACTTGAAAATTAAGATCTTGTGGCAGCTTCTGAAGTTTAGCTGTGTTCAGGTTTATGGTTTGGAACTGGCTAAATGTTTATATCCTGCCCTTTGTAGAGGGCTATTTTCCACCACAGTGTATGGATCAGATTCCAGGTTGCTTCATCAACTGTTGCCTATTTAGATCTAGGATTTCACTTAGAAAATAAATGGAAGTCAATGTTTTGGCATGTAATATATGAAAAGTTCAAGAGAAGAAATAAGTTTCTCTGATGGGAAATGTGTTTGTTTTAAACAGGATAGAGGCAAATGAAAATACGATTGCTGGGACGTTTCTTCTTGATCTTAGAAATTACTGTAAAGATATTGATGTTGATCCACCAAACAATCAATTTAATTTCACTGGATTATCTGGTTTTAGAAGCAATAACTTCGCTCTGGAGTCCACTGTGTCTGGAAGACTTGTGGTCAGTTGTTTGTGGCTTTATGTTAGATTGTCCTATTTCAGAAGTCAGCTTACAAGACATTGTCTGTATAAGAAAAAAAGAATTACTGTAATTCATGTCACAGTGGGTATGATGTGGAGAATGACCGTTTTGACTGGATGTGAACTACATATCCTTTGATAGGATGCTTTCTATGGATTCTACAGAATTTGGTGAACAGAGAACTGTTTTAAATAAATGTGCTAGATATGTCTGAAAAAAACCCCAACTTTTTAAGGGACTGTGAAGCACCAACTTTGATATGGATAAACAGAGCAAATTGGTGCCATTTCATACCCATTTATTCATGACAGACTGTGGAAGATCCTTGCTATTCAGCATGAAGGATTGAAATACTTGAGAAATCCCACACTCAGTAACTACTTCCCAGCTTCATTGGTCAGAGTTGTAAAACCACTTGGAGTGGTAAATTTTCACAAAAGTGTGGTGGGATTTGCACTGGTGTGATTTTGCATGACAAAATATGAGTTCCTTATCCTGATAGCAGCTGGCATATTTGCATTGGCCAGAACCCCCACCAGTTGCTGGACATGTGCAATGGTGCTTGTTTTGTTGCTGTAAAAAGAACCGTGGACAACTACAGAAAAAGGGAAACATAACAAAAAATAGGCATTCTGTCTAAAAGACAAGAGTACTACAGGAGCAGTAAAATGATTTTGTATGGCTTACTTTAATTTTTGATCTGACGTATGCATGCCAATAAGCACTGCCCTTAGCTGCTTAATCTGCCAACATGAAAAGCATATTCATTGCTGCACAGTGTATGATTGTTGTCAGCCCTTTGATCACTGTGTATGTATAATGTAACAGGCTATCTGAAGTGTCCTGTTCCTCCAGGAATTTCCCTGTAGATGATCAACAGTGGATGCCTGTACTTTAGTCCTGCTGCCCCAAAGTTTATGAGGCTCCTACAGAAAGATGGAGACTTCAGGAGATTAGGATTTAAATCTGTGTGAGCCACTGTTTAGTAACAACTTGGTTCCTGGATAAACACTCATGGCTGAACCTGATACCTTTAATACACGTCTGTAGGCGTGAACCCAAGGAGTAACTATTACTATTTAGCAATAGCAGATTCTTGTTGAGCCAACAAAGGGCAGAGTAAATAGCCAGCTCATTACATGAGCTTTGAATTAACTAGGTAAAAGGCCAAGACCTTATGATCCAAATGATAAAACTTCCTGCACTTAAGGGGAAGAAATTTTGTTGGCAGAGGAAGGAGTTTTGAATTTCTAAGAGACGCCAGAGCGTGAACATGTAGAAAAAGCCTGGAATTCAATCCTGTAATTGATTAATAATCTATATTACTCCTACAGACCAATTTGATATATCCAAGGGGGAAACCACACTTACAGAATGCTGAAAAGAGTAATTGCCGTCATGTGTATTGTGACTTTATGTAAGGAAGTGTAAATACAATTGTGTTTCTTTTTAATTTAGATGACTGAAAGTATTGATTTAGAAAACCCAGCTAATCTAGGAGCTGAAGTTTATTCTTTGACTGTCAGGGTGCAAGATATTGCCTGTCCTAACTACTCAAGCAAGTATCCCTTTTACACTTCTTTTGATATTTTCCTGTGCTGTAACAGCATGGAGAGAGGAATACCATATGTATTTTGAATATATGCATGAGAAAATTTCACAGCCATACTTAACTATGATTTAATCTTCTGTTATATTTCCAGATATCATCTACATTTACATCAGGATAAAGCCAGTGAATGAATTTTTTCCAGTCTTCAGTAATTCATCATATGAATTTAATGTTCCAGAAATTACTAAAGGTACAGTAAGTAGCACCTACATGATAAAAATAATGCTATCATGTTGATAAGTATCTTTTTGCTCTAAATGGATTTTCATATATTTGAATGAGGAGAATGGCTCAAAGCTCCAGTTCAACCAGGGTCTTGCCATACAACCACCTACTACCCTTAAATAGACAAAACTGGCAACAACTCCAATTGTACAGATGGAAGCTAAGACACAGACAAATTCAGCAATTGCACAAGAAATCTGTGACAGAGCCAGGAACTGAACTCAGATGTCTTGTTTTAGACCGTCTTTCTGCTCTTGCTAAATTAGTCTTTTGGAGGGATTGCGACGGTGCTAAGAAACCGTTATAGATTGACACAGACGAGTGAGGACTCCCTTGGCCCAGGCGTGGTGCAGGATGGCCACCCCACTGTCCCCTTAGACCCAGCTCACCTTGGGTGCAGTGGGTGCCCTGAAGATGGGGTGGGATGGGAATGCTCGGATGGGGTGGCTGCGCTCAGCCAGACGGCAATAGAGCAGCTCCTCGTGCCTGGAGCTAGGGTCCTTCCCATTCCTGCAACAGCCCAGGACCAGCGGCTGCAAACGCGGCCTTAAAACAGAATTTGTTGAAACTGTTCACCTGCTTGACTCCCATCTCAGCACCCTTCCTGTCCCCTGGTGAGTCCTGCATCTCATGTGTTTGCACAGCAGTGCCACGGCATCGTACCTCCTTGGAAATCCTTGTGTGCGAGGTGTGACCGCCAGCCAGCTCTGTGCTGTGCTGCTCAGTGCCCAGAGGAGTCGGCACGGGAATGGCATCTTTCCTAGCTTCAGCTTCACCCTCGTATGAACCTGATGTACCAAACACAGGCCTTCTGCCCCAGGACCTCACTTATTGGCTTTATTCTCTTGGCTGAGAAAAAATTGAGAGGTACGTTAGACATATGCTGGATAAATCTTGACCTTCATTCTGAACTTCCTAGGGTCACAGAAAAATTGAAGGTGTAAGGGACCTCTGGGGGTCTCAAGTCCAACTCTTGCTCAAAGTGAGGCTAGTTTCAAGGCTAGATCAGGTTGCTCGGGGCCTCATCCACTTGCATTTTGAAAATCTCCAAGGATGGAGACTCCACAGCCTCTCTGAGCCCCTGTTCCAGCTGAGCAACCTTCATTCCAGATAATTTTACCTAGTACCCAGCTGGAATTTTCTATGTCGTGGCTTGTGTCTGTTCTCTATTGTCCTTTCACTGTCACCTTCTGAGAAGAGTGTATCTTGGTCTTCTGCATCATTGCCCTTTAGGTAGTGGAGCACAGCAATTAAATCCCCCCTTCACCTTCCCCTCTCCACCCTGAACAAACCCAGTCCCACCAACCTCTCTTCCTGCATCATCTGCTAAACCCTACCCAGCCTTTCTCTAGTTTTTAGTAACTCTCTTGTACTTGGACCCCCAAACTGGTCACAGGTAGCTTTACTGCATTCTGCTCTGGAGCCCCTAACATAAGGACATGGACCTGTTGGAGCGGGTCCAGAGGAAGGCCACAGAAAGGATCAGAGGGCTGGAGCACCTCTCCTAGGAAGACAGGCTGATAGAGTTGGGGTTGTTTAGCCTGGAGAAGAGAAGGCTCTGGGGAGACCTTATAGCAGCCTTCCAGTACTTAAAGGGGGCCTACAGGAAAGCTGGAGAGGGACTTTTTACAAGGGCATGTAGTGATAGGACAAGGGGTAATGGCTTTAAACTGAAATAGGGTAGATTTGGGTTAGATATAAGGAAGAAATTCTTCACTGTGAGGGTCGTGAGGTGCTGGCACAGGTTGCCCAGAGAGGCTGTGGATGCTCCATCCCTGGAAGTGTTCAAGGCCAGGTTGGATGGGGCTTTGAGCAACCTGGTCCAGTGGAAGGTGTCCCCTGCCCATGGCAGAGGGGTTGGAACTAGATGACCTTTAAGGTCCCTTCCAACCCAACCCATTCGGTGATTCTATGAGTGCTGAGCAGAGTGGATTAGTCACTTCCCAGCATATGCTGGTAACACACTTGTTAATACAGCCCAGTATGCGGTTGCCGTTCCCCCAAGAGTGCCCTGGTGGCTCATGTGTAACTAGTCCACCAGGGCCTGGGATCCCTCCCTGCAGAGCTGCTGCCTGCTCAGTCAGTCTCAGCCTGCGCTGGTGCATAGGCTTGTTCTGGCGCCGGTGCAGGCTTTGCATTTGTCTGTGCTGAGGTCCACGAGTCCTGTTGGCCTGTAGCTCCAGCCTGCTGGGCCCCTCTGAACGGCAGCCCTGTCCTTCAGCACATCCAACACTGCCCCAGGCTGCTGTTACTCACAAACCTGCCCCAAAGGCCATGTCACCAAGGAGGACATCCAACTGCATCTCTGCATCTGAGTGGGACATAGCGAAGCTGCCCATGAAACTCCAGGAGATTTAGCAGCCAGATAATCCAGTATCTTCTTGAATTCATCAAATTATTATGGCCAGAGCACACTTAAAGCACAGGAAAAGGCAGCTGTGGCTATGGTCAGCAGACCTGTAGGCTCGATGGTGCTTCTCTGTCCATTTGCCTAAGCCAGAAGGCAGGGTGTGGTCGGGAGGAAAAGGCATGCTTCAGGCAGCCCCACCATCCTGCCCACAACCTCCTCTCCCTTGCCATGGGCAAACAAGCAAGCCCAAATTTCCAGCCCTCAGCCCTCTGTTTTCTTCATTCTCTGGTCAGAAGGATCCTGCCAACGTCCACAGCTCTGCAAAAATCACTCCTGCCTGCCCTGTGGAGAAGCCGTAACTGGCCACTGCTGAGTACAGCAAAGCTCCAGCTGGCGTGGGGATGCACGGCCTGGAAGGGAGCTGGAGGGACTGCGGAAGCTGGGGTGATGGGACTGGCTCCCAGGGGGGTCTGCCTGGCAGAGAAACCCTGGCAGCCCTGGCTCCTGCAGGAGCCAAACTGCCAGGAAAGCAAGGAAGGCTAACGGGGGATGAGGAGGCACAGGACGGCCACTCAGCAATCAGAGGACCCTGACCTTCAGGTGTTCATACCAGCATCTCGCATTGCTCGGCAGCCTGTTCTTGCTCAACTTTCATTTCTATGGTGCGTGGATGGAGCTTGGCTTTCTATGCTGTTTCCTAGTGGGCATGATATGATGAATTTTGTAGCAGTTCCTGTTCTGTGTGTGTATCCTCATACCACTGATGTGTATCTTAGCAATATAACACTTGAAACCCGTCTGTGACATGGATATGTCTGTAAAGCTCTCTGTGTGTCAGCCACAGAACTTTGCTGGATACTGAGACTATCAAGAGAAATAATATGTTTTTTCCGACTCAGACTGCCTTTTGCTTTGGGCTGAGTTGACATTAACAGGGTGCTTGCTATTGCTGAACCAAACAGCAGCCAACAGTTTGTGGTAGGGCTGGAGTTCACAGGGTCAGGAAAGAAAAAAATATGCCAACCCTTCATTTACATCTTCCTTCTTTCTTATTCTGTGCATGTGGACTACTCATCCTGTATATCCCCAGGTCATGTGGATCCACTTAGCGTTGAATCAGTGTCTGCAGAGATGGGCGTGCACAGTCCCATCTTCTTTCTCACAGTTTACAGCACTGCCATTTGTATTTTGCTTCATAAGTGCTTGGTACAAAGGTAATTCAAACTGCTTTTCAAACACCTCGCAAGGAACGGCAGCAATTGCTTTTCAAGGCAGACAAAGAGCCTTGTTCCTCCAACCAAGCCAGTGCTCTGGCTGCCACAAGGTGGGAGTTCATGCGTGTCAGTGCAGGGCTCGGGGTGGCCCTCACCGCCAGAGCACTTCTGTTGTAGTTCTCTACAGACTCCAAGCATTTTGGTATTTATTGCTAGCAGGCAAGCCCATACACTGGGGAGCCATAACACAGCATGGTGAACTAGTATTTCTCACACCTTTGCTTCACTTTTGGGGGGGTGAAAAACTCTAAAACAAATCTTTAGTTCAGTTTCATCAAGTTTTGGTTGGAACAAGTACTCTGTACATCCTTTTCCTTAAAATGTTAATGGAATATGTATTTTCTGTCTCTCAGTGGGATCCAGCATTGGAAGAGTGAATGCCAGAGACAAGGACTGGTCACCCAGTGTCATCACTTACTCCATTGTAGCTGGAGGAGGCACCAAGGATTACACAAATATCTTCTGGATCAGCCCAACCAAAGGAGATGTGAAGATTTTAGCTAGATTAGACTATGAAACAACTCAGAAACACATTCTCACAGTACAGGCCTCAGACCAAGAGAAGACTGCAACAGCATCTGTGAGTAAATCCACTCTACTTCTCCCCCTTTATCTACATTTTTCTCTCTTCTTCCTGGCAAGAACGGTAAGACATTGGGCAAAGCACTTTGGTCTGTAAAAGGCAAGTCCACCCCTGCACAGAGTCATGTATTAGTCAGATGAAAGAGGTGGTGTTCACTCAGTCTTGTTTTATTTCTTACAAAAAGGATTAAAGTAATATTTTTATAGTTTAACTCTGTGGTTTTTGTTTCTCAGTCTTTTTTTCTTATTTTACCTGGGCAGTGAAATTGTTTTCAGTGCCCTAGACAGTTTAAGATATTCTTTATGGCTACATATGTACCGGAAAATAGAAAAAGGACAGGGTCTTGAGTCCAGGTAGCACAACCTAATTGTAGCCATGTTTAGTGCCAAGTTGTTTTTGGACCCCGTGTAGTGCCCCTTGGTACTCAAACATATTTTTGATTTTGTATGTGACATTTTTTCACTGCAAAGTGCCCAAAGTAATGCAAGAATCATGTTGCAGCCCATCAGAAAACACAAATATGTGTTTTCATGGGTTGGGACATAGGGGATGTGCTGCGTACCTTGGGGATGGGATGAAGGCTTGAACAGCCTCTTGGGACAATGTCAGAGGGCCCAGCCCAGTACAGCTGTGTCCACATGGCCTACTGGAGATGAAACCCTACATGTGCCTTCCCCTGATCGTGATCTAGTTTTGTCCTCAATGGTGCTATCTGGCAGGAGCCAAGAGCATGACAGGGACCATGATAACATTAAACAGTAGGGTTGTGCTCAAGTTTGCTGCCCAGACCTATTATATTCAGAAGAAAAAATAGATGGTATGTCCACAAAGGTACTTTATATTCACTTCTTTCAAAGAATACCGGTGTCCTTCACATACAGACTCCTTTTTACTCCTTTTCACATCTTCTCCCTCATGACTGCCTTACATTTGACTTTTGCACAACTGTTGGGGGGGATACAGGTACTAGGCTTGCTTTCTATTCCAGGCAAGCACCACCCATAGAGATGCTAGGTGAGAGGTACTTAATCTCTTTATCACCTGCTATATTTCAAGGTGACGATTAGGAGTTTTAATGATGACAAGTCTATCTGTTGCCTGTTAAAGACCAACAGGCATTAGAGGAAAGAGCTTTGAGAAGGGTAACCTTTTTCTCTCAGCCAGCTAATCCCAGCTGACATTAAGCACATCTGGTGCTACCTGGGGTGCTCCCAGTCATGCAGAAGGCCATTGCCAGCATTTCTCTCTCACTGGGAACAGTCTATAAGGAGTCTTCCTTCCTTCCATGGCTCATGCTCTGCATTATTATTAAATATGCTAAGAAGCCTAATTAATGACTGTGAAGCAATTTGAGAGGTTTGAAAGGAAGTTTAATGAATACGTGGTACTATTATTATTTCTCATTCTAACTATGACCCAATTCAGGTGATTCAAGTAGTCAGACACATCAGCTTGAAAACCCCCGTGGTCTTGGAAGATGGTTCAGGTTAAGGAACCTGTTCCCAGAAGAGTGCTGATCACAGGAAGAATTGAGGGTCAAATGTTCACAGACATTTTCTGGTAGAAACTAGATTGGAAGGGAGATTCATTGCTCTTCAACTGCTGTTGATCAAAAGAGCAAAACGGGCAAAGCCAAACAGTTTCTGAAGTTAATAAAATTCTGGCTCAGTACAGTGGAGGAGCTTCAGCTTGCTATTGCTCTTTTCTTTCAGGTAACTGTCAATGTTTTGGAAGTAAATGATGAAGAACCAGTTTGTTCACCCAATTTCTATTCATTTCAAATCCCAGTCAGCTTAGCTGTTGGGACCAATATTAATGGCTTCAGGATTGAATGTCAAGATCGTGATTCTGATCCCAGGTCTTTCCGTTACATCATTAATGAAGGTACTGTGTCATGGTCTGTGAGCTGGGAGCAGTGCAAAAATTACTGTATGTATGTTGATGGTTCACTTTGATTTGTAAATAAAAATCTAGCCATGGTGAGCTAGTTGTGATCCACAAGTTCTGCACATCATTACTTTGCTGCTTACCAAAAGAGATGTTGCTCCACAAGTTGGCTACTGGTGCTACCACCTAGAACCATTCCTTTGCAAGACTGGATTGCCCACCATGTTAAATAATTAGCAATTAATTACACAGTTGACAAGGACTTCAGAAGAATGAGCTGGAATGATATGCAGGGTCAAATTTCCCTTCCAATTACAGCTGAGTAAATCTTGTGAAACAATGGCGGGTTCTGTTTGCATACCTCACCTTTAGATGCTGGTACACAGTTCAAAACATTTGAGCAAACCTGCATGTTCTCCGCCCATGCTGTGTGCATTAAAGCCCCATTTTAAGAATGTGTGTTTGAACCTAGTAATCAGCTGTATCCACTTGGAGAACTGCAATGGTATGGGATGACACTCCACTTCACAAAAAAGGGAATGCACACTTTTGGGACAGTTCCTTTTTTTGTTGCTGAGGTGACTGCTGAGAAGGAGGGAGCAGATTGTCCAGGTGCCAGTAAAAAGCTGTGAGCGTAAAAAGAGAGAACCTCTGTCATATTGCAGCCCCTTAACGCCACAGAGGAGCTCTGCAGCAGTGGTATTTACACATGAACCTATACAAAGGCTGTGTTTGTACTAGTAAATCAGGGTCTGACCACAGGTCCACTTTTGGCTGCACAGATTTGAGCTGTGCCATGCAGTTGGCCTCCAAGCCACAGAGCAGCCCAGGGCCCATTTTGTGTTATACAATAGACATGGGCTTCAAGGTCACTTCAACTCTGGAGCGCTATGGGGCAACAAGAGCAAAACCAAAGCACATTTGGTGCCTTTTCATAGCTCCGATCTCTTGTATGTGTGGTCTGTCCGGACCCTAACCGCTGGCCTACCTGCAGCCCAGGCTGCTAGCAGCTCTCCACCTATATGGACAGAAAACGAGGGCTGGGGAGCCAGCATCACTGAACTCCCCTCTCTGCCCTCACGGTGCAGACAAAGCCCTCAAGGCAATTAATGTCCCTGAGTCATCAGCTCTCTTCTGGGGGACCTGTTCAAAGGCGTCTGCATCTGGGCAGAGGGAGAAGCCATAGAGGGGGCTGGAGGGGCCTCTGAAGACACTGGTGGTGTCCCTGTGGCCTAGGGGCCAGTCCAGGGACACCCCAGCAGCAGAATGAGCCCTGCAACCGCGTAGGGTCCTCGCCCCGGCTGGGTGCTGCTGCTGCTGGGTGCTCTCCAGGCTGTAAGGACAGGTCATTCAGGAGACCTCTTGTGCGCCCCATGGCTCTGAAGTGTTTCCACAGCTTCATCTCAGCTGTGTCCCCATAGAGGGTCTTATTCTATATTTTAATGCTTTTATGACTGTACTGTTTTAAATTATTTTATATGGTATCAGGAAGATCGAGGAGCCATTCTTGTCAACGATATTTCACCATACAGGTGTATAGTGATCCGTAACAAGCTGTCAACAGAAACTGATCTGTTTGCTTCTTCCATGCATTTACTTTAATGTGGGATTAAAGTAAATTTTTTTGCGTTTTTGGTGTTGGCTTTTTGCAGGCAACGTGAACAATCATTTCACCTTTTCACCAAGTGCCGGCTCCAACACATCTCGCCTGATTCTTGCATCAAGGTTTGACTATGACAGCGGACTTGATACAAACTGGATTTACAGACTGCATGTCTATATAACAGACGACAATTTACTCTCTGCCAGGGACAAAACTACAGACCTAATTAAAACTGGAACGGTGACTTTAAGCATCAGAGTTATCCCAAACCCAACTACTGTCATTACCACAACAGTAAGTTCACTGAAATTTATGTCCAGTTCTGCATTTCTTTTATGGACTAATCTCCATAGGAGTGAAGAAAAGAGGGTAGATGTATGCAAAAGGAAAGCAAAAACCCACAGTGGGTCCAGTCCTGGGAAGTGCTGAGCCCCGTGCTCTTACATTGAAGCCAAGGTGGTTGATGTGCTTAGTGTCATGAAGGATTGGTCCCAGGTACAGAGTCGTAACATATGTTTTGTATTTTAGTTTCTAAAACAAAAAGGGCAAGTAGTCAAAGGACCGGGCACGCTGCCATTACCATGCAACTGGAAAGTTAAAGATTTTGGCAGCTTGCTTAATAAGGAAAGAGCAGAGGTTAATCTTTGCCTG
This sequence comes from Aquila chrysaetos chrysaetos, assembly GCF_900496995.4. Taxonomy (NCBI): domain Eukaryota; kingdom Metazoa; phylum Chordata; class Aves; order Accipitriformes; family Accipitridae; genus Aquila; species Aquila chrysaetos. The sequence continues at coordinate 15,386,192 of NC_044008.1, forward strand.
GAACCTTAAAATTACCTCATGCATTTTGCACTGCCTCTTTTTTTATTCATAGCTAGTCACTCCCCCAGCTCCCTTTCACTTCTATGTGCTGCTTTAGCAGTGGGACACATTAATCTGCGGCTACCAAAGTTGAAATAGGCAACAACAACAACAATAACAAATCCTCATCACTTGGAAGGGGCTTTTTTCCATCCCTGAGGTCACCATCATGTAAAACTTCGAGCTGCCTGTCAGGAACTGAAGCAGTTGTGCAGAGCCTCAGCGTGTTGCTGAGGTTTCACACAGCAAATCCAGAGGGGTGGGATGGGTCTTTCCTGAGCTCCCTGCCCACATGGTGGTCCACAGCTGAGCTGGGGAAGCCTGCACAGCTTTTGGCAGCCAGGGTGGGATCTGGCCTTGCACAGCCTGTGGAGCTGTGGGCCTGTGTCCCAGCAATACAGTCTACTCCTCCGCACAGCCATGCCAGGCGAGCTCTGGCTCACCAGTTTAATTTTGGAGCTGATTTCCATCAGGCTGGTGCAGAGCATGAGGAGAGTGTGCTTTCGTCCTGTCTGCAGAAGCAGCACAGCCTGAGAGTACGGACCACTCTGTCCCCATCCTTATGCCGGTCACTGCCCTCACACCTTGTTGCATCATTTATCCGTCATCCAGAATCCGTCCATTTTCCACCTGCCTGCAGATGGCATTACTCTTTTTTCTCTTGCATGCAGGAATGAAAATATGAGTATGCTGGTGAAGGAGTAAAAGAGCTATTCACTGTAAAATGGTCTGGATGTTCTAGGGGCTACTGGTAACTGAGGCAGAATCAGAGGATCTGCAAACAGCACATGCAAATCTGGATGGTTTGCTATGAAAATGCTTAAATCCAAACTTGCAGACTGATTAATAACCCTGTTATTATCTAATGCTCTGTTGGGAAGGAATAAATGGTTTTCTCACAGCTGTCTCCTCCCCCTACTTGATGTGGAAATGAAAAGTTAAGCTGAATAACAAAACTTATTCTGTATTTCTTTCTCACGCTTTACCACGAACACAAACAGTCTAGACCACATACCACAGTGTTAAATCTGCCCCCTCCAGAGATATCAGCCTTCCACTTTCAGTCTATTTTCCAGAAGAGCACTTCCATTACAGCAGCTTCTCCCATCACTGCTCCTTACATGTGTTCGTTCAGTGCAGCAACTTGATGAATCAGATGCTGGAAGGCTGGTAGTGTAGAAAAGAAGCCCTGTCACAAAAAGTCACTTGTGACTTCAGTCCCAGTAAGGATGGAGTGGTGGTGGTGATCTTGAGATTATCTGAGCATTTCTGTAAGGATTGGATGTACCTTTTCTTGCAAGGCTAAATAGGTTATTTTAAAGGTATCCTTTAAAAGGAAAGAAATAGATACCCTACTAAATTTCATACACAATGTGATTACAAATGTCTTACAGAAAATTAAATAAAAACTTCAGTAGATGATCAAAACTAATAGTACCACACTAGGTGATGACCCAGGTAGAGCAAAAGAGTAATTTCTGGTCTGTGTGAGGATAGTTTCATGACGGGACCTTAATGAATGAGTTGCTAGCACCAAGTGAAGTGCCAGCTCAGAGACGTGTCTCCTGGCGCTCAGGAAGACGTGGAAGATAGGAACTGCTCAGGAAGTGTGGTTTTCCCTTCTGGAACAAGTCACAGGGAAAAAAAAAAGGAGTTTCATTTCTTTTTATACAATAACTCAGTTCCTTGGGGTTCAACTCCTCTTACAAAGCGGGCCGAATGATCACTGCAGTGAAGATGACCTAATTCCAGTTTTGCCTTAGGTAACAAGAAACCATTATCTCGGTAATGGCAGTATTCCCTGAACTTGCTCACCCTCCAACAGTGTGCTTGCAGCTTCTCAGGCAACCTGAGGTTTTTAAACCCCACCGTGGCATGTTTATTTTAATATAAGACATTGAAACATGATCTGGAACCTCCTTTTTGCATCGTGGGTGGGCTTCATTTCACCTGCCTTTGGTTGCCCCAGGAGCTCCGTAGTCCATCTCAGTCATCTGAGCTGCCTTGGCAGTTGGCAGGCAGGTACGTGGGATGAATCACTGTCTCCAGCAGACACTATCTCCCTCTGCCCATCATCTGCAGAGCCCCGGGGCAAGCTTGGGCCAGGTGCTTCAGTGCAGAAGTTCAACCAGATGAAAGGTGTCAGTAACCTTACAAGTATGCAGCCTTGAGGAACTTTTCCTATCTTGTTTTAAAAGCCTGGCTTCACTGTTGTGACAAAAATGGAAAACCTCTACTCTGAATCGGCGTGGTACGTGCCGTTTGTCATCACCCTCGGCAGTTTGCTGCTCCTCGGGCTGCTGGGGTACCTGGGGTTCCTGCTGGCGACGTGGGTCCGCACCTGCTGCCCTCCGGCAGGCAAAGCAGGCGACGTGCTTCTGTGAGTCCTCCCAAATGTCACGCTGGGGAAGTACCCAGCAGCACCTGGCGATGACAGAGATAACTCAGGCCTTTCAGCCGTAATGAAATCTATGCTTTGAATATTTTATAGCGGTATGCCCTTAGCTGTAGTAAAAGCTATTACCGGCTACAGTGATATTTGGTGTTAATGATATGAAATCAAGGAAAAATGTCCTTGGCTTTTTCTTTTCGTGGATTTACTAACATTAGCATTAGGTGAAGGTAATAGTGGAATTAACAGTTATGACCTCTAAAGGCAGCTATGCTCGTGAGATGCAGTCAGAGTCTGTGCCTGACTGTGCTGACCAAAAATACAAATGTTTTTGGTTTGTATTTGGCTCCCACTCCGAGGGAGCTCACATCTAGGTAGTTAGTTACTGGATGCATTTTCCTCCCTCTCGGCTACAGATCCCAGAGACCTTTCCAAACCTTGGTGCTCATGCCAAATTCTTTGTTCTGGCAAAACTTCTGCAGATTTCCTGGAGTTTTACCCAAGCCTGTTGCAAGGCTCTGACCCATAAAGCTTTGCGGTACCTCTAAGTGCTCGTGCTTGGCAAAAGCCACGGAAGCACCTGGGAGCAGCTCTGGTTCGTTGTGGGAAGCAGCAGAGATCCCTGCGGGCTGCCTTCTCAGAGGGCTGGAGCCAGACTGCCTCTAAATTGACTTTTTACTTCACAAAACAATGATAAGCAGCTCTTTAAGTGGACTGGGATTAAAAAGAAAAGGATTTCTATAAGTATTCTCAGGATTTGGACCTAAATTTAGAAATTATAGTAAAGGTAAAGATGTAATATATAACTGTGATTATAGTTCAAATGGTGTGTGCAAGGAATTTAGCAATTTGTGATAAAAATGACAGATGAACCTAGCAGCGCATAGCTTGGCTATTGTTATTATTTATTAATAGGGCAAGTGATTCATTGGGAGCCAGGCTCTCCCATTAAAAAGCAATTTCTGTATTTTCAAAAACATTTACAACCTTTCAAATGTTTTAAAAGGTATTATCTGAGCACATTAGATCCAAAAAATTGACCTTCCTCCAAGGATGGAACAAGATGACAATATTTTAAAATGTATTTTTCGAGATTATATAAATCCATAACGCTATCATCAATAAGACTTTATTTTTTTAATACCATCCATTCTTGGAGAGGTGTTAGAGCAATGCTCAGGGCTGTTTTTCTGTTTGAGAGCAGCATTAAATGATGCAGGCCTTCAGTGAAAGCAAAACCAGAAACCAAACAAATCAAGCAAACCCCAGAACTCAAGGAAACACATCCTTCTTGCCAAATGAAAGAGAACAAAGCGTGATATTTTTATGTAGGCAAAAGTATGACGTTTGTTAACTACACTCTTAATCTTTTTTTCATTACAGGATAAATGCTGCAGGTGTGTACCTCTTTTTTATATTTTAATACTTTACAACAAGATCTTGTTTACAATTGAGTGTACAATTTGTAAATCCATTTCTAGACAAATAAATTTGACCCAGTACAAGAGTACTGAGATTAAATAACCCTGGCTGATTGTGGGAGGCCTGCATAAGTGATTTCATGGTCCTTTTGGTCTTCAAATCTATTAACTATTCAGAGTAGCCTGGTATTCCGGCACGAACGCTAAAGAATTACTGTATTTTTCACATGCAATTCATATGCTATCTGTTAAAAAAAAAATCTCATCCCTCTATAGCACCTTCAGGAGTCATCTCCACTCCAATTCCCTGTTCTCTGATCCCTTCATTTGCTCCTTTGACACCATTACTTCATGTAGCTGAAGATTTACTTTAAAGTATTGGTGCTTTTAAAGGGGTTTGTATAACTTACGAGGGGTATAAGTTGCACATTAAAAAAAAGTGGTTTTTTTAAGCAGTCTTGTTCCTTTTAGTCCCATTAGCTTTCTGTTAGCAAGCATGGCTCATATAGGCTCAGTAAGACCTTGCTTTTATAACTCCCTCTCCTCAATCAGTATCTCCTAAACACATGACTAACAAAAACCGACAAAATTAGCTGTTCTTTTGGTTGCCCAATTTGAGACATATCAGCATTGGCTGGTTTCCAAAAAATGGATGCTTGGTGCTTTCTGAAAAACTGGTTCCCAAATGCTGGGCCGCAAAGGCCAGACAGAACAGGTTTCCCGTCAGTGCTCAGGTTGAGACCCATCTGCAGCACTTCAGAGTATTGCACACCTGGCTGTAAAGCCTGTTGGTGGCCAGGCATTCAGTTCTCCAAAGAAAGGCCATTAAACAAATTGGCAAGGAGCAAGCAAGAAGAAATCATAGCAACTAGTTGGGTGTCATCCACAAATCCATGCTGTCAAGATGTCTATGGCACTGCTGCTGTATTTGTTTGCATGTGGGATGGGTTAATAGTGTGGTAAATTCACACATAACCAAACTGTTCAATCTGAATTTTACTTGACTGGATCTGCAGCACTTCCCTGTTTTGTCTCCAAGTGCATATTTGAGTGCACAAGCTTTGCAACTACAAACATTCATGGAAAAACATAATCTACATTTGTAGTTCAAATATCCCCAAAGGTGAATTTCTGTATCTGTTCATGTTATTTAAAAAGGGAAATATGTTAAAGAAACCATTGTTATTTACTCATTACTGAAAGAATAAGACTTTTCGAGGGTAAGCTTTTGATTAGTCATTGGCAACTGTGGATTCTCACTCCAAAATACTATGAAGGAATTCACTTTTCAAATCATATGAGGGATCAGCCTTTGAAAATAAATAAGGCTCATTTGAGAGGTCGCAGAAGTTGAGTACCAAGAATCTCTATTTGTTTGAGGAAATCTTGTCCTTAGTGTCTATAGTGACTGTCAGAAAAATCTGATTCTTTACAATGTGCATTTTCCTTTCTGTAGAAAAGAAGAAACCTAAGAAAGATGTGATTGTGGTAAGTACTGCCAGCCTCAAAACAAAACCTGGTTTTGCCCGGCCCTGTCATGCAATACGATCGTAGGATCCTTTCTATGAAAGGTGTCCATTTTCCAAAGAGAATATAAAAATGACAGGCAAGGAAAAAAGGATTGTCCCCAAATGCAAAATGCTTCAGTGCCCCAACTGGCCTCTGTATTTGGAGGCAACACTGGGGGTGAGGGGTGCTCACCCGCACTGTGGCTCCTTTGCTTTCAAGTGCCGAATTCTCCATCCTCTCTGGCAGCCCCAGTACGTGTGAGGCCAGAGAGGTTGTGCCCAGAGCAGTCACAAGGAAATTCGCTGCAGCCGCAGAGGCAGGATGACAAGTGCCCCAGCTTGGCAGTGTTGTGCTGCTGGGACACCACTGACCCGTGCAGCTAACCCTAACTCACCTGAGTGCAACCAGTAAGGTACACAAGTGTACTCAATCTGTAAGGAATTTGGTCTTGATAAGCTGTTTGCAGCAAAACACCATAGTTATTTCCACTGTAATAGACGTTTCTTTGCTTGTAGATCTTGGGGCTCCTTCCTTTTTCGTAGCCATAATAGCATAAAGGCTGCAACGGACTTTCATTAGTGTACTCTCCCTCCCCAAGTTCTTTAGAATGGGGATTCCCAAGCCTCCTCTGGGTGGAGGTGACCCTCTTGTGGTTACACACATGGAGGCATTTAGCATGTCAGACCTTATTAATTCTTCTTTGAACATCTAGTGGCAACACCCTACACCACAAATGGCTTTTGTTGCCAGTTTTGATTAAACCCAGCCTACAGGAATGCCATATGCAGGTCATACAAATCCGCCTCCATCCATGTAGGTCACTGTTTCCAAGTCACTGCTCCTCCTTCTTACTCAGTTAATTCACAGGATTAATTTCACATTTTGTCTCTCTTCACAGACAATGACAAAGCTAAACACTGTCTTTGATGGAGAAGCCAGAGACCCAGGTAATAAAAAGCAATTAACAGTGGATATGAATATTTGGCTGGAAACAAACTGGAGTAGTTGATTTAAATATCGTTCAACATTTGCTTTTCATATTTCAGGTTTGCTGTTTCCAAGGAGAATGGGAGCTATATTTCACAGATAGTGAAAATCAAGACAGTGCCCTAGTAACATTTCTAGTGGTAGAATGTACTTATGGCCCTTGAAATCACACATCTGATGGCCAGATTTTTCACTACTCCTCTGCTAAAACTGAATGTATGGATCTGGTATAGGAAGGTGGGAGGGGAGGAGGAATTTGCTGCAAGCCTCCTGCTCTGGTGCTGTCATGGCTACATGGTTTCACCCTTCCCATGTCTGGGAAATGGCCAGCAGATTAATGTAGCTGCAGATGTACTGACTTCGTCTCTTAAATCTCTCCTTGGATGCAGAGTGGGTGGGTGAGTTACTCACTCCCGCACAAATCTCCTCCTTGCAGCAACAGTGCACTGCTGCTCTTTATCTAAGGCTCGAGCACCGCTTGTTGGGGAGGAAAGGGAAGACCATTTGCTTTTAGATGCAGTTGTGGTGGCATCAGCTACTGAGTGTGTCACTGGGCTCCAGCTATGCTAACTCTGAGCATATCTGATTAACCAGCTGGGAAAAGTGAAATTAAGGCAGAAGCTAGGAAAACCAGGATGACCCAGCACGTGTAGTGCTTATCCCTTTCCCCAAGTGACAGCCACTGTGCTCTGCAGCAGGGTTCATTACAGAAAAATATTTTTTTCCTAAGGGTTGATCCATCTCACCCCATCCCCCTGAACCACAGCCCATGCCTGAGTCCTGCACTGCGATGCTTGCCCTGGCATTAGGGTCCCCAGCCCTGTGTCTAATGGCTGAGGGCCCTAGCATGGGGCGGGGGGGGCAGGGGGTGCACTGCTAAAATGTGACAGTCAGTCAAAATAGGTCTTTAACAAATAGATCCGAAAATAGGTCTGAAAAAATAGGTCTAAAAATTATCCAGAAGAAGGCAGGCTTGTTTCAAGGCTTGGATTCATCTGCCCAAATTTCCACCCAAGTGCCTGTACCTTGTGTTTCATATTAGCTGGCTCAGAGCTGTCGGATGCTGTGAGCTAATGGGAAACACTAGGCATTGGGGCTTCAGTAGAATTTGGGCAAACAAATGGGACCCTACTGTGCAATTAAGCCCATCCACAAGGCTGCTCAAGGCCAGTTTGGTCAAGGTCCAAGCCCACCTGCTATTTATAAAGAGATCCGGAGGGATGGGCTCCAAAGTCCCTGCTTTTTCGCTGTGTAACTGCATTTATAATATATTAAACATGGATGTTCTCGGCTGCTGCAAGAGCTGCTTCCCGGTGTTTTTGCAGGCCAGCTGGTGGCTCCCTTCCTCAGCAAACCTGACCACACCAGACAAGGATATCTGAGCCCATCCAAACTGCCCTCCAGAGCCGTAGCGTTTGTGTCATGCCCGACACAAACATTAAGCTATAACACAGCTTTGTGGTGTCAGCAGAGAAATGTGTGTTCCCCACTCCTCCCCTCTCCCTTCCATGGCTCATCCCAAACTCCAGAGCATCAAGTGTTGGTGGTTTGGTAATGAGGTTTAATAATTCCCAAGACATCATCTGTGGAATATGATTAGGAGGGATGGTCAGGAGCTGCTTCCTGATCTGGGCTGCTTTAACATGCCCGCCTTGTATGCAGTCAGGAAAAATAACACGTAAAAAGATCCAGTTTCATCCTTAATTGCTCAGAGTGTGTTAATGTGTCAGAAACCATTAATTCTGATACAAACTGTAACATGTAGTAACACGTAACCATTTCTTTCCAGGCCTTAATGGTCTTTTGTTTGTCTCATATTAATAATGTTTAATTACAAGAAGTGCCACTATAGCTCCTGATTCTGTGTTGGTTTAGCAAGAGACAGTGATTTAGACTGTGAGGCAATCATCACACTAGATGCATGGCAATTTTTCCACCTATCTCTAGGTAGTAAAAGAACTGAAGGAGAAGATACTTGCTTTTAATGTTCAAGTAGAAGTTACCCATAAAATCTGAGGAGGGCCAAAAATTTTTCTAACAAGGAAAGGTAGCCATGTGTGCTAAACAACCCAAATTTAACAGTATTTTATATATATGAAGGAAGCATGTACTTGCACAGACAGAAAATACATAGTATTTCACTCTATTAATGACAATGTACACAGCAAGCCTGGGGGAAAGCATTTTGTGCAAATGGAGAAGAAATGCATATGGCCAAAACTCACTGGGGATCCCAGATGTCCAAATCCTGGGTGAACCTAGAAAACCTGACATGGTCTGGAAGATGTATGTAGGATATTGTGCTCCTAGCAGGTTTTGCTACCTCCGGTAGGCAACTCTACTTGAAAAAATAGACACAGACATATACCATGGCCTTGGTTATCATAGCCAAAGGCAAAATTTTTGGGAGAATTAGTCCTAACAGCTAAGGACTATGAATGTGTTTGTTACGCTGCCCATGTTAACTCATGGTAGCTGTAGCTTGGATAGAGGTATAGGATGATAACAAGGTCGGGGTTTTTGGAATAGGAATGTTTCGAATATTTCTATTCCCCGAACTGCAGAGCCAGTTTTTATACTGATAGAATAGCATCTCCCCTGAGTGGCCACCACGATGCCCAGGTCCCCACACTCGCTTGCGGAAATGAGGCTTTCCCTCTCAGGGCTACCTCCCCAACTCAGCTGATTTTCCAGGTGCTTCATATTTCTCATTTCAACCCCATCCTGGGGAGACTGTCGTGTCTTAACCTGCTAAAGCAGGAATGATTTTAATTGATTGTCTTTTCTCCCTTGCAAGTTACTGGCAAAATCTATGAATTTAATACACGTTCGGGGGCCCGGAGGTGGAAGAAGAGCAACGAGCCCCTTCAGCCAGCGCCGGCCATGCAGGTAACATCCAGTGCCACAGACGATAGTGGCCAAGGGGCAGACAGAGCAGGTGCACCAAGCAAAAAAGAGCCTTCAGAGAAGAGGAAAGAGCTGACTGCAGAGACAAAACCAGCTGCTAAGCCCTAGGCAGGGCTGAGATTACAAAAGCAGAAAGAGGAGTCTGAGGACAGGGGGTTCTCCTCACCAGCCCCCTAAGGCAGATACTGACCTTCTCTCCCAAAATGAACACTGTGTTGCCATTAAGCCAGCCTTAAAGTGGAGTGCCTGAGACTCCAAGGCGCCTCCCAAACAAACCCTGCTCTGAACAGCCAAAGAACCAGATGTGATTTTCTTTCTATATATCTCAGCTACAAAACGTAAGGTGGCCATCGCTGCAACTGGACTCAAATGCAGGGCGAAGCTGGACTTACCTTTGGTGGGTGCAGGTAAGAGTGGGAGAGAAGGGGAGGATGTGAAAGGGGGAGAAGAGGAAACGAAAGCAGAGTGGCAGACAGAAGCATCTGCTGCCCACGGCCACTGGCAGTTTCCTCCTGGAAGAGCTTTACCCCCCCAGACCGACACAGCCACATCTTCTGACTGCCTCTGCGGACAGCAGCGTACACTCAGACGTGCTTTCTCACCAGTGAATGGGGTCTCCCGTCCCTGCCGAGCAGCAGAATGGGTGAAAAGCACATCAGGGTTGAAAGTTTGCTGGTAAAAGCTAAAAATACTTTCTTTTCATTCAGTATTTTATTTCAGCCCTTCCTTGCCCTCCCATCTTGCTGTAGAAAAGACCATGTCTTGAAATCAGTTTTGGAGTGGAGAAAACCCACAGCTTGTTATGGTATCTCAGGCCATCATGTCAACGCTTTCAGCTTATGTATCTTTTGTAACACTAGCAGCATTCAATATCTTCACCTTTGGTATTTCCTCTGGCATATTTAATGTTTTACAGAATCAAGTCAAACACACTCAAAAGAATAATGACAGTAAACACATGGGGTGAAATAATCTTTTCTGAGTGTGTGCATGTATAATGTAAGTGCTATCTAAGAAGCTGATATAAAACAAGCAAACCCTACAAGATTTCAGAAAACTATTTTAATCTGAAGAAAATTAATTATAAATGATGACTTAATACTCCGTGTCTTGGCTTCTTTTCTTCCCTGATAACAAAAAGTTTTTTTGGTGGCAAGGTACTGATATCAGGTGGCAAAAGAAAATACTCAGTTTAAGTTGAGCAGGGACAGTCAATTAAGATTTTATCCAATCCATCACATATATTCATTTTTGTCATGCAATGGAGGACCTGGATGGAGAGACCCAGGGTAATTTCATCGAGGATCCTATGCTTTACAAAACCACCCATCACAGTGCTGTGAGTCTTTGCTGTGCTCCACAGGAGTGGTTTGGCTCAGGAACAATTTCCCTTGCAAACACCAAACATCTTCAGTCAAATGCCATTTCTTTGCACAATCAGAAACCCAGGGTGTCACGAACACCACAATGATAGAGATAGGAAAGAGTGATTTATACTCTCTGAGCATGTTATCAGTTTACTGTGTCCGCGGCAGTTGTAGTGCTGTTTGACCCTCCAGCACCACCAGGGCTAGCCACACGTTCAGAGCTCCAACCCACCATTGTTTGCATTTGTTTGCTGTAAATACGATATATTCAATTTCTATGCAGGTGGTTTTCCAGTGACATAGAGAAATTCTGTGGTATCTGGTAGCACTGCTGTAACTCTGATTTTTCTATCACTCTGACACCAAGCTACCCACAGGCACTCCTGGCACGTAGCAATGTTAAATCTTTGTTACCCGAAGAACTTAACTGCATTGTTTTCATGACAGGAAGATACACAGGCTTTTGTATGTATTTTCCTGGGCATTCGTCTAGGGCAGCCACTCTGCTTCCTTGATTCCTCTCATTCTACTTTTGTGATTAAGAGATAATTACCTTTTTTTAAGGGGAGGCAGAGACAGGCTGTAGTTTCAGCCAGGAAACCTGGAAAGAGATTGATGAAAATTCATCTTTCTTTACTACTGTTCCCACTGCTGAACTACACAAACTACTTTCCTTCCTTCTCAGGGAAAAAAAAAAAAACCAAAACCAACAGCAGCAGCATAACACGGTATCACAGCATGCTCTGAACATCCATATATGCAAACGTATTGTCAGGGCCAACGCTGCTGGTGCTGTAATCTCCCACAGCTGGCCAACAGCTGGGTGAAAAGCAACTACCCTCGTAGTGATGCTCATATACTCTAACCTCTGAACAACTGACAGCTCTACAAAGAGGCACCATGGATCTAAGAGCTGCCAGATCTAAGAGCTAACACTGCCCAGGATGCCTCAGTCCAGATGAGGTGAGTTTAGCTGGTGTACTCAGCCTTTTGGGGGGCAGGTTCGGGCAAGATAAGGCATCTTGTGAGTCCCGTGCTACTTGCTGCATGGAGAAACAAGTGTGCTGACCATAAAGCACAGCTACGTCCTTCCTCACTCACACTGTTGCTTCAATATGTGCAATGCTGATCTCCAGCTGCAACTAATTCATCCTGATCTTCACTGTAAGACCTTATTTTGGCCATGCACAAAACTACACTCCTTGCTTTGGATCTACAAAATCAGGGAATAACAAGGCTTTATTGGAGCATCATCTTTATACAAAAGCAGCACAATTTTCCTACCAGCTGCCCCTACTACTATTGACTTTCCTCCCCATGAAGGAATCAAGAATGAATTCAGGTCTCACTGAGCTGAAGCACAGCCATTCATTTCTTTGGCCTGTCTTTGGTAGAGCAAAAGTAGAGAAAACAGAACTGACTGACCTACATGTACATTTATTGCATATTGTATGGAACAATATATGAAAAGATACTTTGCATATATGTAAAAGAAGCATATGTTATTTCATAAAATACAGATTATACTACTTACGCAGTGCAGCTTTAAATGTGTAATTTAACTTAGATGAGGTTAGAAACCTCATCTAATTGCTAGACCAGCTTTTGTGCTTTTTTCATTCAGAAGTGTCTTTGAGAACACAGATTCAGTGTCAAAAACTGCCACTAGATGGACTGAGAGCAAGGATTAAGTGCAGGCTCTAGACAAGAAAAGCATTTAATTATTGGAACAATTAACTGAGACTGTGAGGCCTTTCCATCATTTGAAGGCTTCAGAAGTCAAGAGCGGCTGCTGTGTGCTGTAAAGGGTTAGACTAGATGATGGGAACAGCCTCCCTAGTCTTCCAACAGCTCTGTTAGTCTCTGTGCATATAGTTATAAGGTGTGAACTTTGGTGCCATTTATTTTAGAGCGATGACACCAATGAGCTGAGACTTGAAGAGGAAGAAAGGCACCCGGTGGTTCAAGCAGAGCGGCTGGGGGCAACGGTTCCTGACCTCCAGCTGCCTGTTACACATTACACATTAATGTTATCCAAAGTCTACAAAAATCAGCATGAGTTCTGCCACAGCTTTTGATTGCTGTGTCTCCACCTATTACACATCTCTGAAGTGCTTTGAGACCTTTGGATTAACATTGCTCTCAAAGTTTCAAGAGTGATTACAAAAGAGCACGGGTCACTTTTCCTGACTGGGTCTAGCTCCCCCAGTAGTTCCTGTGTGACCATATTACTGGTTTTTTGGTGCTTTTCTCCAAAGTGAATGTACTTCTAATGCATAAGTGCTCTGCTCTCATGTTCGTATTACAAATAGCACTTGCAATAAACATTATAAGTCTCAGCTTCTGGCCATGTAACTTCATGTATATATCAAGGAATGCAAAAGTGCTGATACTGTATTTGTTCATGGTCTCTAAAAGACCTACACAAGAGAACTGTTTCAGCTGCAGAGATGGAGAATGTCTGCCCAGGAGGCTGCCACTTCATGACTGCTCACTAGGAGCAGGAGATGGGGCTTGGACCCCCTCAGAGAAGGGGGGGGTCAGACAAGGGGACCAATCCTCCTTCTCCTGAGCAAAGAATCTAGCTGCTAGGTTATTTTGAGGCCCAGACTGCAACACCATAATGGAGATAACATTTCGACAGCAAGCAGCCACAACTGCATATTGCATATGCCTTGGTTGATCAGTTGTCCGAGACCCCCAACCACAACAGGCCCGTTGCAAGGCTCCAGCTGAAAGGCTGAACACAGGCTCAGTGCCTGCTGGGCTTCACCCGCACATGCCTTGTCTGAGCTAGTTGCTGCAAGGTCCCCGCGTACTCACTGGGGAGAAAGAGACTTATTGCAAAGCAGACGTGTCTAGAATGGATCAGATGAACTGTGCCCTAAAAGCAGCTCTTCCTGGCTGACTAGATCACATATCAATACCTACACAACACACAGACAAAGGTAGATCAGCGGAGTCTCAGCCCAGGTTGTTCAGGCGAGGGCAGGTCTGTGCTGCTGCACCAGTGCCTCAGGAAGCTGAAAATCAGCGGGAAGCCGAGCATGGAGGTCAGCCTGGCTCTGCTGCCGCCTGCTCAGATCCCAGGAGAATATGGGGCAACACGCATGCTTTGTTAGCGCTCTGAGGTCTGCAGGCTGCTTTCTGGGACCTGCCTTTAGGGTCACTCTGCATCTGGAAGCATGTTATAAGATGTGCTTCAAAGCAGCCAAGTAGAAAAGCATGGCCCTGGCCAGGAGATTGAAGAAGACAAATACAAGCTTCAGCAGCAAGCTCCATAATATTGAGCGAAAGACACACTTGAAAACAAAATAGATGAATAGATCTTACTCTGAATGTTATTTCAAGGATGCCGCCGCTGCTCTGCAGTTCTCTTGTAACAAACTCTAGCTGCTGCAGGTCAATAGACCCCCTGCGATTTGATTTTGAGGCAAGGTCCTTGCTTAGCTTCCAGAGCTTGAAAAAAGCAGTTGGTAAATGACACATGCAAGGCAAGGCTCGGTGCAGCCATGCAGTCGTGTCTGATTTTCAATTCCTTCCTGCGGATACTAGCTGGGGCCACGCAGACAGGAGCAGCAGCGCCGTGTTTGTGCAGGACCTGCCTGGATTAGTCCCTCCGGGCCCAGCACAGCCTGCCCTGCCCAGATGTCTGCACTGAGCTCACCCCGCGACGCCTTGCCTGCTGGTGAGCCGTGACGGCCGACTGTTTCCAGAGGGGCTGTGCATATCCCGGTACAAACGGACCTCAGGGAGGGTTTGCGGGCCGGTGCCCGTCCACGTAGGCAGCAGAGCTGGCAGGCCCGCAAGCTGCCAGATCCGCACGCTTGGCAGAGCTCTAGGCACGGCATCCGACAAGGGCCAGGCAGGCTGCCGGGACAACACGTGCACGTCTGGTCACGCAGGCCGCGGGTAAGGAGAAGCATCAGCATCCCCTTTGCTGGCCTGATCCCAGCTTGCTCTAGCCATCTCTCCTCTCCTATGGTTACTAAAAGCCATAGCCAGGCATCTCTGCCGCCTGGTCAGCGACTCGTCAGCTGAAGACTCTCACCGGGGCCTCTGGGCGCTGCTGACAAGGAAGAGGGAGGCGGTGAGGCGCTGCATTTCAGGCAGGGAAACCGAGGCAGGGGGTTCCCCTACAGAAGCACGACTGCGGCGTGTCGGAACGTCCCGGGCTGAGCCCTGCTCCTGCCAGCTCGCACTGCTGCCAGCAGAGCCGCGGTGGCAGAGGACCCCCCCGCCCCCGCCGCGGGCAGCCGCAGCCCCGGGCCCCCACCGCCGGCCCGGGGCAGTCCCGGGGAGCGGGGACCCGCCGCCGCTTTAGCGGAGCAACACTGACCCCCAGCGGCTGGGCCGGCGGGAGGCCGGGCCGAGAGGCTCCTAATGCCGGGTGCCAAATCGGCGGCCTCTCCACACCCCCGGCCGCGGGGAGCGGAGGAGGCGGCGTGCGCCGGGGCCCGGGAAAGAGGCAGCGAGAACAAGCATCTCTGAGAAAAACGGGGAAAAAAGAGCCCGAGCGTAAGGCACCGAAACCGCGCAGCCATACCCAGAAAGAGATGGTCCCGTTGTAGGATTAATTTTCTTGCGGAGCACACCGGGTCACTTCTGGAATCATCAAGCGCCCTATTTTCTGTTTTCTTTGAGCTTCTCCCTTCGCCACACTGAGCTGAACCCATTCCTTACTGTTTATGTAAGCCACAGGATGGATGCTCCCGCACTTCATCAACTACTCTTTTACATCCGTGCAGATTGGGTGTAACTAGCAGGCAGGGAAGGATGCTCCGGCATTTCTCTGCATGGCCATGGACAGCAAAGCAATAATGAATCATACTCAATCCATTTTCACACTGAATTAATTACCTGAATGCTCCTCCCTGCAATATCCAGCCTGATCACATCTTCCCACTTCATGCGAGCAGTATAACCACACTGACATCTACAGAGGCTGAGCTTTCCCCGTTAACTGCCAGCAGCCAGGGCTAACTATCTAATGTATTTGCTCTGGAATGGCCTTACAGATATGAGAGCATGCAGCCTGTGGCAGAAGCACCTATGAGATCAGACACCCCCAAAATTCCAGGGGAAAAAAAAGCAGTTCTGAAGTTCAGAAAAGTGACAGTATTCAAAGAGATCAAAATGGACACCAGTGACCTTCTGTCAGAAGGTATTTCCTATTCCCTACACATAGAAACAGCAGTTTTTACTTGCTGTCAAAGATTAAAAGGCAAGGACTAAAATCCAGATATGTAGCCTCACCTATCCAGCTGCTACCCAGCTCTGAAAGTGTCTGAAAAAGTTGGACACCTTGGTCTGTCAATCACCACCCCAAAAGCCTCCCCAGGTGCCTGAGCATGCACTTCTGAGCCTGCTCAGAGAAACCAGAGTACCAACAATGTCCAACAGCAACATATCAAGCTCAGTGACATATCAGCCTCAGTGAGGAATTTCCCCAACTACTTCACCTCATGTCAGGGTATGTTTTGAGGTCCTACCTACCCCACCGACCCTGGAGGGGACGAAAGGGAAGGGGGACACGAGTAGAGCATCGGTGTAACTCTCCCTGGCTGGCTGCACTGTGTGGATAGTCTCTGTGGGACAGCTGACAGCTAATGTGCGCTTTTGGTACCCTCCAAGACCAGAAAAGCTGCAGCTCGTACCTTATACACTTTTGTCCCCTCTCCCCATCACTGTTGTGCTTGGTGTGAGGGAGCCAACTCAGATGATCAATGAAGAACTAAAGTAACAGACATTTCAGGCCAGTATTTCAGTGCTGTTCTGACAGGCAAGTCAGGACAAAGGCGGATACTCCCAGGATTTCCTCATGCACAGCCAGGGCTGAATCAATACCATACTCCTACATGCTTCTGAAGAGATCCTGCCCCCTCACTGAACCAGAAGCTTTTTCCACAAGTTAAAAGAGCATGAACTTACCCACTTAGCAAAATAAAGCAGCAGCCAGCCCCAGGGTGCCTCTAGCCAGAACTTAGCTGTAATCACTCTGCTAGCTCTTCTCACATGGAAGATTCATTGTCCTTTCGGCTTTGCTAGCTGTAGGTCATGACACGTGGTTGCAACTGAATGGTACCCCAAGGGATTAATCCTGAAGGAACTGATCCTTCACAGTCCTGCCCATTTTGGGGCACTAGCACTGATGCATGGCAGGTAAAACTCTGTCACTCCGGACTGAAGCCCTATTGCACTTGCTGTAGACACATCCAAATAACTGCCCAGCACATGGAAGAACAGGTTCATAGTCTCTTGAAGAAGAGAGCAGAGACATTCCAAGTTTCCAGCAGTCCTGCTCTATTTCCAGCAAGGTTGAAAGCTCTGAAGTACCCACATTGGCCTCATGTAAACCCAGACAATCAGTAAAGTTCAAAATTAAATTACTTCCTTGATTAAGAGCTTTCAGGGCCTCAGGACAAAATGGGAATATGGGCCCTTTAGCTTTTTTGCTTTAGC